>NC_137840.1:19241250-21684375 GCF_948465745.1 Chenopodium album | reverse complement strand
CGGGTCATTCGGGTCGGGTCATCGGGTCTGGGTCAGGATTGCCAGGTCTACACCGTGTCATGGGAAAGTTCACCGTGTCAAAACAATTTCCACCGTGACACGGTGGATTTCCAGCATAAAAAAAATAAAAATAAAAATTTCCCGTGCCACGTAAGCATCCACCGTGGCACGAGAAAGTTCATCGTGTCACGGCAATTTCCACCGTTGCACGGTGGATTTTCAAAAAAAAAAAAAACCACTGTGTCACGGCAGCTTTTACCGTGACACGGTACAGTTTTCCGTGTTAATTTGGTCCTCGCGTCAGTCAGCTTGGTTATTGTTCACATGTCTAGCCATACGATCATACCACAAGTCTTATAACATCACTTAGTCACTCACGAGTCAAGTATATTCCACACACTTTCTTTATGTTCCAACTCGAGTCGTGCACCAGGTCGTTTATGATCGTATATTAGGTTCATGCACCCTTTTTTCGTCATAATAAAAAAATGAGTGGAGTTTTCTCACCTGTTTTCAAATATCTATTTCTTCCTTCCTTTCCTATCTTGAGCAATGAGTCAAACAATTAAGTGAATTATTTTATTTCACAGTACTTGGTCAAGGAACAGGGATAGATTAATATGGTTCGAGTCATTACCGCAACAATCTCTCAGAGCTAATAGGCGTTCAAAGAGAGCTTTGCCATCTCCATTACTCATCACCTTTCAATGGCCACTAAAGAAGATATTGAGAAAATCAAAAAATCCATCGAGGCACTGTCTTCCATGATGCAAACCCTTACCACTAGGGTCACTACCATGGAACAAATTAAACAAGGTCACTATTTCCACCCTTGACAAACTGAAGGAGCAAATGAGTAAGATTTCTAAGGATTTCACTTATGTGGAACGGCCTCCCACTCCTTTGGATGTGAAGGACAGACTCCCTGAAAAGTTCTCCACTGCTGATATTCCAAAGTTCAAGCCTACTAACAATCCAATATTCCATTTGAAGACGTTCTCTTCAACCATGGATCTTAAGGGATTGGATGTAATACTCTTCCCTACGGTGTTCCCTCTCTCCTTAGAACATGCTTGCCAACAATGGTTTTATTCCTTAGATGCCAAGCATACTGCGACTTGGAAAGATGTCACCGACAGTTTCGTGAATCGTTACAAGTATAACATTCAAACCAAAACTTCTGAACGTGAACTCTCCATTCTCAAACAGAAAGAGAATGAAGGCTTCACCGCTAACCTGAACAGGTGGAGGGAAACAGCTTCACTCTTGGTAAATCCTCCCAAAGAAAGAGAAATGGTTCGCCTCTTTATTCAAAATCTGACTCATAAATATAGGGAACATTGTTGATTTATTATTATTTTGCGCGTCTCGTCTTTTATTATTTAGACTCGACTTCCGACGATCGGTTTCGACGCTCTAAGCTCGAATTACCGATGTCTAATTATTTAACACTCGGGCGACGAATTAATTTCTTCCGAATTAATTCGTCGAGTTGGTTCGCATATATTTGCTTGGGTGTGACCCGAAGGGTTCAGTCAAGATTAAGCTGTAATATTAATTATATTAATATTACTGATCGGAAGCGGCCTCCACCTAGGCATTCCGATCACTTGACCTTGCTGAATATATTAGCTTTCTAATAATTCTGAACCCGCTATCAGAATAATACATTTGTTCGAAGTACACCATTCCTTTCAATCTCCCACTTGTCCTTCTGGACAAGTGTGCATTTAGTGTATAGCCCTTATCCTATGTCTCTTCATGTCTCTTCATGAACTACAGAGTAAGATTACCAGTCATCTCTGTTACGTCCAGAAGTGTTTCTCGAAATCCGAGTTTGACTGTCAATAAGCAGATGATTTCTAAAATCCATCTGAGCACGGCCATGCATTTTTCACAGTCTCGCTCTTCGAGAGGCCTTGTTAACAACAAGACATGTTCCCTATTGTTAGTAGGGGGACATTTCCAGTCTTGTAATGTAGCCTCTCTTACTAAGAGGACTCACCCGCCCAATATCTGTCTTTATAATCCCCAGTTACGGCAAACGTTTGGCGGATACCAAAGCGGACCAGTACTCAAACAAGAGATCTCCCACTACTCATGGTCAAAGGAAAAGAGTTCCGATAGTAATAATGAGAAAATACTTATGACGATTTTAAATCTCTTAAAGTATCCTCATAGGTCGATCCAGTATGGTTCTAAACCAATACCTGTGCAAATGATTTATATCCTCATAGCACAAGAAACGGTGCTACAAATCATACTACACACTAATCTCTGATGGTCATCAATCGTCCACAAAATATGACCTTGATTAGGGATAATTTTCGATTAAAATATTCAATGTTCACTTAATAGGTGTTTCTTTATCCAAGCCATTGACTTGATACCCTATTTTGAATATTTATTAAAATCGAATGGACTCATTATTTAATTCTAAACCACAATTAAATAGTTTTGTGGAATATTTAGAAATATTTTATTCCACTATGAAACTTCACAATGTTTCATCTTATGATAAATGGTTTTTCCCAAATGTTTAAAGAGTAATACTCTTCATAAAACATTCATAGAAATCACACCCATATTTGATATGCTTGATTTCTTTCATGCAATTATGAATGTTGTCGTTCACTTATTGCAAAGGTTTAGTTAAAATTACTTTGCAAACCTTAGCATCTTCATTATCCACCATTTCCATAATAAGATGATAAAATTTTGAGAGTGTTAATGGATTACATGTGATTCAGGATTTATTGTCCAAGCAATGGCTCCCACTCATTTTCATGATTTGAGACCTTCTACTTGACAACCTACAATCATTAATGTTCAACAACGAACCTTTCCATTTGACATCTATCTTATTATTGCCTTTAAGGCAACAATATTCTCAACATATATTTTAGTAGACTCCCCGATGATGCCTTGCTTGGGTTTTACTCCAAGCGACTCACAACGATTTGGGATACCCTAATCACTTGTGATCATGGAAATTTTCCTTAAATTCCCGCACATTATACATGGATGCACATCCATGTTACCATTCTCAAGCCACGACACTTCTTGCCTCGTGCTTATAAATGGCTTCCTTGCTAAGGATCTAATCCTTGTTAAGGTTTGTGCTTGCAACATCAAAACTCAAATTATATTTGTTTCCATGCGTCAAGAACTCATCCAACTACTTATCTAAGTTCTTTGGATGTTCTTGACTATAATCTAATGATCTAATACTTAGATTAATGTCGATTGGTATTATATACGTACTTCACATGCTCTAAGCATGTAAGTCATCTGACGATTCCATATCATAGCCTTACATGATGGATTTAATTCTAGAATGATTCTCAATTTTATTCCATCCATGTGACATTTAGCTCATACAGTTACACTGAGTCTTGCCAAATTGTTCGTTGTATGATATGATTGAAAGTCTCTTACTAGAGTCTTTCTTGTTTGATTTAGTACTTAGCCTAGCTTATACTTAGTTCAAACATTTACTTAGCTTCATACATATGAGTCGAAAGCCTTTCAAAGTCTTTCATGTTTAACATGGTAATTTCTTTTACTCATTTAAACATTTAATTAAGTCTATACCATAGAACTTAATTCCCAACATGTACTAAGTATCGTCTTTAGCTCGGTCCATTGTCGAAAATACTTTCAAATCTAAACATTTAGCATTTGATGGTTGTTTCACAGTAGAGTTCGTAAACTTCTTGTTGGACCATTACTTTTGCTCCCACTAAACTTCTTGTTCATCAGAAATTTTTATGTTTCTCCATAAGTCAATCTTCTTATTAACTTTATGAGAAAACACGTTCCAATTCCTTCATGCAATGCTTCCTTTAATCCCATGACGGATTCCATGTGCTTGCTTTCAAATCTAGCATTATTTAGATTTTCAAAACCCTTAGACTATTCCATAGTCACTTCCAAAATTCCATTTTGGGAAGGCGATTTTGGTATCTATTTTGCCATATTTCATATGCGCAATTTTGCTAGATCAATCGCGAAAAGACTTGAGCATTCCGATTGGTGAATGGGATTTTATTAAAATCAACTCCTTGAAATTAATTATATCCTTTACAACCAATCTAGTTATGTATGCATATACATTTCCACATTTGTTAGTTTTCTCCTTGAAAACTTATTTGCAATCGATGGGTCTTTCACCTTTCATGCAAATTAATCAAGTTTCAAACATGATTTTCAAACATGGAGTCTATTTCGGATTTTCATGGCTTTTAACCATTATTCGGAATTTAGATTTGTCGTAGCTATCTTACAAGACATTATTCCTTTACTATCTAATAGTAAATAGTATGCTTGTAAGTCTTAGGTTTGTTTCTAACTTAATAGAAAATTTATAGGATTCAATCCAAGCCTTTGGTGAATTCTATACCTATACGGGGCATCAAACACTGAGTTTTAAGGCGCTTTCAAAGCCCTTTTATTATGTTGATCTTACTCCAACATCTTTAATGTTTTGTGAGTAATGAATTCTCTTTTAAGGCACTTGTAAAGTCCTTTTGAGTATTCTTGATCAAGCATTATCACGAAGTCCTTTAAGGTCTTCCGAGATTCTCAATTCTAGTTTGTTGCTAAGATCGATGGTCATCGAGTTCATTTTCCTCCCACTTTTCGTTTTGGAAACGTGTTACTTTCCAGAAAAACACTACTTAGAGCAACAAACAATTTTTGTTCTCAATTAGGATGTGGAGGTAATACCCGTAGTCTCACTTGAATGCTTACAAAGAGACATGTAAATTGTCTTTGGGTAAAAGTTCGTTGTGAAACAAACAGTTAGCTCCTACTTGAGCTATCTTAGTCTTTATTGAGCCATTCAGCTCCCACTGAGTCACCTAGCTCCCACTGAGCCACTTTGCTCCCACTGAGCTAGTGAACTCCCACTGAGACTAAGAGCCTTAGACATATACTTTAAAAGACTTTTAGAAGTTTTTTCTATCCATAACTGAATATGGCGTCCTTTCTTAGCTTCGACACATTGTTTAGTGTAACATTAGTCATTTGTGCAAATCTTTAAGAACTTTATAGGAAGGGTTGTGAACCATCATCGTTTGAGTCATTTTCAAATGACACCGAGGTCTCCGTGAAGACACACCATGTTCTTTGTGGAGTTATTTATGAAAATTTCCATTCATAACTTTGAGATAGTCACGCTTGGCTCAAGCAAACATCGCTCGATCTAATCTAGACATTTTGATATCTTGCCAAGTCGATTCTGTACTTCACCGAACTCTTGAGCTACTCAAGTCAAGTTTGTTCACATTTGATGAATATAGCCATATCCTTTCAAATTCTTTGTGAAACGTTGAAGTAATTGAATCCTCTTTAGCCTTCGGAGTCAATTGTCTATACCAAGAACAATAGCTCTCTGCTTTGTCGGTTTCAACAAGTAAGACTTTCTTGTCTTAGAACGATTCCAATTCAAGCAACTATCAAGAGCCTATTTAATAGAGCCTTGAGAACGTTCTTGCCGATGTGACATTGCTAAAGATGTTTGGAACGCAAATCAAGCCCATGAATTGAACTTAGTGAGTTTATCATGTTAGAGAAATGTTTGTTTATAATCAAGCATTCTTAACTCAACGCTTGGATAACCATCCCATTCAAATAAATCTCGCAACTATTGCTCATTACTTTGGATGTGAGTCTTTCCGTGTGTAAACGGATCAGTTGCTGATTATGGAACATAATAACCATTACTTGTTCCAGCCTTTGGCTTAAAAGGTCTTTAAACAAAACATACGACCTTACAACTGATGTAGCTCTTCTTGCTTTATTCTAAGCTTGTAAGTCGATAACTTAGCTTAACTTCAATAGTTTGAGGTCACTATCATAGTGGAACACTCAAGCAGTATCTGATACTTGTGAAGATAACGAATTGCTAAGTAAATAACATGAACTCATGAGTTGAAATGAAATCTAATTCCTTTTCTTCGTTCCTTCTTTCCTATATTTCTTATCATACAACATCTCATAATCTTACTTAAAGAATAATTTCTTTAAGTACCTTGACTCTTATACTTTGTTAGGCATAATCAAGCACCTAGTGCGTCGTTAAACAAAGTTTCATCTTTTCCATTAATTCTTACTCGAATTACTACATTAATGAGTCCTACTCAATTGTGATGCGAAAAGATACGTTGGTTGTCAAACATTGACAATCTTGAGTTTGCAACTCAATACCTCATGTTTTATCAAAACTACCTAGTATTTTGAATACATGATGTCCAACCTTCCTTTCGGACTTAATTATAAAAGTCATTCATGAGAATTGTATTTTAGAAATGCTTTTCCTTTCTTTGAGAACTATTCTCAAGGATTTCCTTTACCAATCATGGAAACAATATTATTTGATTTAGAATACTATAAATATAAGTGCTAAGTATAACCATTTATCAAGAACATAATAAGTTTGAAATTTAATAGCATTCATGCAAACTTCAATCTTATTAAACGTCTTATTTACGCATAATAATTGTCCCTATTTGGCGAAAATAAGGCGATTCCAAGATCCGAAGAAACAAAGAGTGGTTAAGCATGCTTTGGCTTGTCTTAAACACTCAATCTTCTAGGGTAAGCATTGCCTTGCTAATGGCTCTAAGCCACTCTTGGTTAGATAATCGTCGCATCTAATGCATCTTTGACGATGTATCTCTTTTGTCACGGTATGTGAGGACTCCTCACTCATACCGATGAGTTAAACCAAAACCAACGTGCACACCCGGTGTGCCTTATGCCCCTTGGAGAAGTGTTGGCACCTCGCTTTGCCGTAGCCTACCATCACTCTCGTTCGGTTAGTAAGTGTTGTTTTGGAAAGGCAAATTTGACTCAATATTATTAGGGACCTAGGATTTCTATGTTGGTTGATTTAAGTGAACTTAACTAATCATCGCAACATCAAGAAAAACTAAACATGCATCTAACGAATAATTCACACACATATATATAAGCATAAAATATAAAGCGAAATTATAGATGCATATTGGAAACTAGCATGACCCCTTGAGATCTTCATATCTTCAAAAGGTCTTCATTTGCAATTCAAGGCTTTGTCTTCCAAGATACGCCGTCTTCAAGACTTAACCAAACTATGCAAAAACTAGTGTCTACAACTAGGAATAATCTAAATATTAAAGTACAAAAATACTTAACGGTGCGTAGACCGTATTTAGATTTACAAAAATACATAACGGCACGTAGTCCGTATTTTCTATCCTAGTCGGGTCCCACTAGTTGCCATTTCATAAAACCTGTGACAGAGAATATATATATTCCATTCATCCATTCACTATTTGTGAATGGCCCATGCAATTTACAAATTAAAACAAAATAAAATGCATTTAAACAACGCGCGCACTAGTAACTAATCTAGGTGGTTAATCCGATTAACACGCCTAATTAAAACTAGTCAAAGTTGTTTAACCGATTATATATTTTACGTCATTAATAATTGAAGCTCCCACTAAATTCCGCATTTCCTTAATTAATCTAATTAATTAAGTCGGTAGCACCCAACCTTGTCAAAATGAAATTTTGCCAATGCCGCTCAAAACCGAGGCCTAGCCTCCCAAAATTTTAATTAAAATAAACAAAATTAATTAAAATAGATAAAACGGCAAAATAAGCAACATCAAGCCTACTACGGCTAGACACCTCACCGCACCAAGCATACACACACGCCAAGACCACGAACACACGGCCCACGGCACACGGCCGCGAGCTGCTGCCACAGCACAGCCGCGCGTGGCTGCTGCCTTGCGTGGCTGCTGCCGCACGTGTGGCCGCAAGTAAGGTGGTGCTGCCACCTTGGCAGCCACATATGGGCTGTTGTGCAGCCCGGCTCGCCAAGGTGATGCATTGCCTCATTTTGCGTGCCACGGCCTCGGGATTTGATTCCTTTTCGCGAGACAACAATAATTAATTCTAAATTAATTTTAGAACTAATTAGAGAGCAAAATAAAATTTTAAACAAGTCTAACTTAATAAAATTTTCAAAGTGCAAATAACCAAAATAATTCCAAGAACCATTCTTAATTAAATTGGTTTATCTTGGTGCAACATAAAATTGAGGCAATTTCTCACTTTCAATTTAATCAATTTAAATTAAACTTGAGAATTTGACAAAGTAAAGGGAAGTTGGAAAAATATGAACTTTAATGTTCAAATGAAAATTCAAACATCTAAATTTTGTGAATCCTTGAAAATTATATCTTCCAACATGAAGATAACCAAATTTCTATCACAAAAATCGAAACTTTATGTTTCCAATCAACTCAAAATGATTAAAACATCAAAGTTTAACACAAAATAACATGGAATTTAGTGGTTTTTAAAGTTTCAATCACTTATCACAAATAAAGATTGAATCTTTAACACTTAGGAAGCCTCAAAATTAAAACTTTCACATTAAAAAGCAATTAGTTTGCAATTATGTGAAAATAAATCAACCTTTAAGCATCAAATACTACCAAGTTAGTGTGCTTTAAGGGGACATAAAATGCAAAAAATAATGGAAATAATCAACCATATAATCAACAATTTATGCCATTAATTTCAAGGTTAGAAAAGATTTGAAATTTTTCGTAAAAAACGAAAAACCCCTCGAAACAGGCATTTCTGGTCAGAATTTGGCTAAAACAAAGCCCCCTCTGGGAGTAAAAACCTTTCCAGAACACGTTTTCCACCCAAAATTCACTAGTCTTGGGCGAAAATCTGGGTTATGGGCCAAAATCGACATTAAAACGGGATTAAAATAATAAAACCGAGCTACTAATCTAATTAGCAACTTAAACCAGAAAATTAAGCCAAAATAAACCTTGAAAAATATGATTATAAAAATAAACGAGCGGGGCTCCGATACCGCTGTTAGGGTTTGGTGAGTCAGACTCACCGCGGAAACAAACCCCGACCCAAGGAACCGCTCGCAATAATTAAAATCATAAAGCATAAACAAATAAACACAAAGAAAAGATAACGAATCTTACCGTCGAAGCGAGCTTCACCCAAAAACCGGGGCTCTTACTTGAAAGCTACGAGCACGTCAAGCGCCGCGCCTCCGACGGTATCCACCCACAAAAAGGCGAACACAACTTTAAGGTCTACTACCTGGGGGTTAGCGAGGTCCGACCAAAACCCGAGTGTTATATGAGTTTGAGAGTTTTTCCAATATTATGGAATGCTCTATTTAACTTCCACTCAAGCAACATTTCCAATGCCCAAAGTTGGGTATTTATAGGGAATGATGGGAGTATGAAAATCTCTCCCATCAATGTGGGACAATGAGATTTTCTCATTTTATTTTAAAGCTAAAATAAAATTATTAAGCAAACTAGTAATAAATCAACAGGTGTCAAGCATACATGAGAGAGTAGGTGAGGACCACTTGGAGATGGGGACCAAACTTGCTTCCCACTCTCTCCCTCACCTTGTGCCACATGGCAACCCACTTGCTCCCATATTCTAACCTTCCCCTTATTCACGGCCCTATGGCCCGAGCCAAGCCACGAGCCAAGCCCGAGCCCAGCCCGAGCCCAGCCCGCACCTGGCCCGCACCCAGCCCGCACCTGGCCCGAGCCCAGCCCGCACCAGCTGCTGCTGTGGCGTGGTGCGGCTGCGGCTGCTGCCGTGGCGAGGCGCGGCTGCTGCTGTGCCGAGCCGCGGCTGGCCGTGGCTGCAGCACGGTGCGCCGGCTTGTCTTGCCCTTAGCATTCGGATACTCGGGGCACTCCGATGCTAGGGGTATTTTCGGGAATATTGTTGATTTATTATTATTTTGCGCGTCTCGTCTTTTATTATTTAGACTCGACTTCCGACGATCGGTTTCGACGCTCTAAGCTCGAATTACCGATGTCTAATTATTTAACACTCAGGCGACGAATTAATTTCTTCCTATTTAATTCGTCGAGTTGGTTCGCATATATTTGCTTGGGTGTGACCCGAAGGGTTCAGTCAAGATTAAGCTGTAATATTAATTATATTAATATTACTGATCGGAAGCGGCCTCCACCCAGGCATTCCGATCACTTGACCTTGCTGAATATATTAGCTTTCGAATAATTCTGAACCCGCTATCAGAATAATACACTTGTTCGAAGGACACCATTCCTTTCAGTTCAAGACTTGGTGGATGCAAACAAAATTCCTGTCCCTCCAGGCGGCAAGAAGTAATGAACACAAGGCGCACAGCAGATCCTTCGTGCAAGATTTCTTGATTTCTTTCTTTATCATTCATCTCCATTCCCCTATTCATGTCTAGCGTAGGTTTTCCATTTTAAATTTTTATATGTTTCATGTGTTTCGTTCACCTTTTCCATTAATAAAATGAGCAAATTTCTTTTACATCTTGATCATAGAATTTTTCATTCATTCATTCATTCTCAAAAAATAAAAAAATATAAAAAAATAAAAAAATCAATTACCGAACTAAACCCAAGGTACATCAATGACTTGAGGCACCTTTGCGACCCTGTCATTCCCTGTTAACCATTCAATCACATTCCATTTCTTCATCAACCATTTTGAGTCTCGTCTAACGTTTGGCCTTCATTTCTTCAACCC
This sequence comes from Chenopodium album, assembly GCF_948465745.1. Taxonomy (NCBI): domain Eukaryota; kingdom Viridiplantae; phylum Streptophyta; class Magnoliopsida; order Caryophyllales; family Amaranthaceae; genus Chenopodium; species Chenopodium album. The sequence continues at coordinate 21,673,791 of NC_137840.1, read as the reverse complement.
ATATTTACTTAACCCAAGGATTGGAAGATGTGTAATCGTATAACATTCAAAAAGCAAGTAAAAAAAAAACAGCAAAGAAAAAATAAAATAATGTCTAAAGGCAAGTGTTTCAATGTCTTTGATATGAACACGTCTCAAATTGCGTCTCTCATCGAGTGCTCGGTACTGTGCCTGAGAAACATGAATGCTAAGTGAGTGATGGACCGCATGATCTGAGATTGCCTACATTGATTCGAAAGAATGAAAAAACAAATTAAAGCAAAAAAAAAATAAAAAAAATAAATGTTGAAAATAAACTTGCAAAATTCAAAATTTTCAAATTCACAATTACACATCTTGGAGGCTTCTCCCGGGTCTTGAGCCTTTTACCCCTTTCTTCCTTAAACCATCAACTTAATCACATTACAACCCTTGAAAGACCTCTTTGAGGTGTACATACACTTGTGCAAAGTTCGGTTAGAGCTACGTTCGGCCTGATTCCTAACGGATACGTAGGCAACCTCACATCGAGGTGCAGCCACATTCATATTCATATCCATGCATGATCAAGTCAAAGAATATCCAATGCTTACCCATACCCATTGAGAACTAGTCTTGGGGGCTTGAACCCACATCATTTAGCCTATCTAGCCTAAAGAGTCATCATCTTTGACTCTTCTCACATATATTTCCATCACCGTAGCCATTGCAGCCTCACTTAGTATCACATTCACACACTTCACTCACACATCCATATACATATCAATCATCCTTCCCTTTAAGAGCCCTTATCATGAAATCTTGTTTCAACACTGTGCATGCTTCATCATTTTCAAGACAACATTCATTAGAAGAAACGTTGTATACTTGCTTAGCTTCCTGACCTGAGCAATATTCATTGTTTCACGCATCGTATAATGTGCTGAGAAACATTTATATATCAATGATTTATAATCATACAAAGAATATCGTGCTTAGCTCCTTAACCTAAGCAACGTTCATTATGCAATAATCACTTCATCTATATACGTGCTTATTAGCTTCCAGACCTAAGTGACGTTCAAGATCGTTTCTTTACACCATATATGATGCTTAGCTCCACGACCTAAGTTCATTCATCGTGTCACATGGTGTAATTGTCCTTAGCCTCCTGGCCTAAGGACATGCATCATGCATATATTACTTTCAAGAAAAGCAATTCAATCAATGCGATTCATTTTGTCTTGCTCAACCCTCAACGAGGAAGTTCAAAACTTCTTACCTTTTTTCGCGTCTTTTCTTTTGGGGAAGTTTAAAAAAAACTTTTCAAAATTTTCTCATCGAGGAAAGTTCAAAATTAAAATTTCATTTTTCACGTCTTTCTTTTTCGGGAGAAAGTCGGTACCCTTCACTCGTCTCATGACAAAAATGATGGAAAATTTTTGCTTTTGCATTTTCGGTTGCTTGTGTCTGCACACACACACACTCAAACTATACACACACAATCACAAGTCATACTCATGTTATGTCATGTCGTGTCATGTCAAACTTGGTCAAGTCAGTTGGTCAAGTCAATCATAGTCTATACGAGTCCCTTAGCAAATTTTATTGCAGGTCTCAATTACAGCCCACGTCCGGGGACAAGCAGACCATATACAACCAGCCCACGTCCGGGGACAAGCGGACCATCTACAGCCCACGTCCGGGGACAAGAGGACCATCTATAGCCCACGTCCAGGGACAAGCGAACCATTTACAGCCCACGTCCGGGGACAAGCGGACCATCTACATCCCACGTTCGGGGACAAGCGAACCAACTACAGCCCACGTTCGGGGACAATCGAACCACCATCATTTCATGGCGCAAGGTTCTCGATACACAGAGACTTGCAATCTCATCATTTGTCGACTTTCCACAAGCATGGAAAGTATTGTCCGGTGGATTTCTTAAAGCATAGAAAACCGCCAAATTCATATGTCGGCTTTCCTCAAGCATGGAAAGTATCATCTAGTAGATTTCTTCAGGCTTAGAAAGCTACCAAATTTATCAGTCGGCTTTCCTCGGGCATGGAAAGTGTTTCAACAAACGTCATCCGGTGAATTCCTTCAAGCATAGGAAGCTGCCAAACTCATTTGTCACCTATACACTGGTGCCAGATACGTATTCTATCCTTTTACTCTTTTATCTGTGGAATTAACATTTTCTGCGGGTATCGGCGTATACAAAGTGATTTAGGATCGCAGAAGGTCTTAAATCATTCTCTATCCCTATCGACTACTTTGACTATCGTTTTCGAAACTGGCGTTTCTACAAACTCAGTCAAAGTGGGGGCTTCTGTAGACACCTAAAAATGTCTCCCAAAAACCAAACCCGATGATGAACAACCTTTCACCGCCACTATTGGTCGGGTTCAGTATTTAATCCCGAGAGTGCTTAAAAAATCGTATTTAATTAAATTCAAATTTTGAATAGTCCATGGATCAGTATTGATGTTTGGTCAAAGCATAGATTTTTTAATTTCAGCCCAAACCTTTTTTATTTTATTGTTTTATTATTTATTTTGGCCCAAACCTTTTATTTATTTTATTTACTTATTTTCTTATTTTAGCCAAAATAATAATAAATCAGAAAATGGCCCGAAATTATCAATCGACACTTAAAATGCTGAATGAAATTAGGGTTAAAAATGAATTTAGACGAAAAAGCGGACAAAATAATTCCCGCGTCACGGCAACAGTCCACCGTGTCATGGGAAACTTTCCCGTTTGACAGTGGGTCTCCCCGTAACACGGGAAACCTGCTGTGACACGGGAATTTCCGTGTCCTTTTCGCGTAAACCCTTAACGCGTTTTCTCCCCCGTTCACTAAATATTTCCCGCGTCACACAAAATGTGCACTGTGTCACAGGAATTTTTCTCGTCTGACGGTGGGATTTCCCGTGTCACGGTACACTTTGCCGTGTCACGGGATACTTTTTTAGGGTTTTTATCATTTTAGGGTTCCGTGTGTTCCCTCAGCACATTTTTTCTATAAATACCCCCTCATTTCTGATGTACGGGGCATCAATTAATTCTTTGATTTTTCTCTCTTCTATGCTCTAGCCTAAACACTAGCCTACCCTTCTTCTTTCAAAATTCCTTCTTCAAGCACTCCAAGGAGCCCGTACTTTACTCGTGGTTCTGTCCTTAAGCTAAGGCGTGAAAGGTAGAACTGTTTGAGGGTTTGGCCCCAAATCAACTCTACTTTATTTAATTTAATTCAATTATTGTTCTATTATTATTTCCTTGAAGTTACTAACTCGTTTATTATTTTGTAGTTGCAAGCAAACAGAATCAAAGTAAGAATTATGTTCCTTTTATTTCTATTATTTTTCTAACAATTTTATATTGTTGGAATTATTGTTAAATTGCTTCCAATATTAATGGTATTCTATTTTATTATTATGATCACCATATTGCATATTTAAAGAAAATATGTAATTGGAAATCACGTCTAATAAGATAATTTGGACAACCGGTTTAGGTTCCTTTTTAATCTTATTGTTTAATTCAAGTGATCACAAATTTTAAAGAATTATGTGTTACATTAATATTCAACCAATTTAGCTAAATAATAGTTTGGAACAAATTGAATATTTTGTTTGTATGCCTTTGAGATTGGAGGAATCACTTTTCACTATAAGAATCGAGTAGAGGCCAATACGGGCGAATGTGACTCCAAGACTCACTTCGTACCATCATCCCCGATCCTCCTTTCGTGGTTCCGAATCATATGGAGTTAGTAATCTCATGGATTATGAATGGGGTGTAACCTTCACGGGTCAATCGTTGTTGCCTATCGTTGTCCCTTAATCGTGGTTGCCTTTTATGATCCGTGAACGGTTTACAAGTTCCTTAAAAACTTGTTGGCGACTCCCTACTTTCCTTGTCCCTAATCGTATTATGTCAATTCCCACTTCCTATGAGTACCAAGCATATTCACACATGCTTTAACGTAGGCGCACTTCGAGCGACGCCTACATGTTGGTGACTCTTTTACTCTAGCTTCCTTCCCTTTGGACGCCACCATGCTTAAGTGTATGATCACAGTGGGGCTCAAGTGTGGGATGACTTGGAATATTTCCTACATTTTTTTGGCGACTCCACTGGGGAGGATTTCTATTTTAATTCCTAAATTTTATCTTGGCAATGATCAGCAACTTTACTATATAACAACCAAGAACAAGAACATAAAGCTGATGAAAATGCAATTGTTTGCATATCAAAAAAGACTATAAAACTCCGAAAATTCCACATGGGTTTGTTTCTTTTCTTTAACCTTAATTCTCATAGGATAGACTTAATATCTCACAAGTTAATCAGATTAGCAATCATCAAGTGAACAGAATAGTCTACAATTAAGCCTTTAATAATTCACACAAAATTATGCCAACTAAATAAGCAATCCCACTGATGGCATAAAAAAATCACTTAGGTTTGAATTCTCAAGCATATCAACATGCACTAGACAAAGATAGATATATCTTTTTGAATTTCTGAAACAACACTAGATTAAAACAACTTCCAGGAAGTATTGAAAAAGCCTTACATTGAGATTTATAATTGATTGTGGATTCAAAATAATTGATTTATTTATGTACATGCATACATGCTTTCAAGTTTCAACACCTTGTAATCCGGATTTATAACATACATAGAGCTCAAGGAGGGGAAAAGAGAAGGACCTAAACACAGTCGATTACCTTGACTTTGATGATAGCGTGATCAAGAAGGGGAAGCAGATTGGGATACGTAAACAGGGAGGAAACTCGGATCTCCTCCCTCACCAAGTCCAGCTGCTCATTGTTTTGAATCAATAGTTTCTTCATAGCTTAAGTCCCATCATCTAAAAAAAGGTTCATTTCGAATTTACATCACATATTAACAAATCAAAATCAAACGGACAAAAAATTACAAATAATCACAATTTCAATACAACTCATACATTATTAACCATATTAAGATCAAAACTCCTCATAAGTCATAAACCCACAAATCAAAATTCAAATCAATAAAATAATCACAGTAGCTATGACAAATGCCTCTAATTCACCTTGTTTAGAGGTTGAACTACAGAAGACCTCGTCTCCAGGATTCCTAGTGACAGGAAGAGATTCTCCAATGAGATCAGATTGATAAATCTTCAAAGGATCACCCTCAAGAAGACGAGCATCAGCAGGGACTATGTCTCTTAACTTGATGCTAATTATGTCTCCTAGGACTAGAATTGATGCCTCCATTTCACCCCATTGTCCATCTCTGAAGAACCTGTATTGAAGAGTTAGCATTATTTTTATAAATCATACAGCTGCAACTACACTTGAGCCTTTTTTCGTTAGTGACTTACTTTGGTTTTAGGAGCAAGGTTAGCCATAAGCGCTGCTGCTGTATTACCAGCATTGTTTTCTTCTATGAAACTAATAGTAGAGTTGATCACCAGAAGCACCATGATACCCACAAAATCCTGCCAATCTGGAGGCTTATTATCACCATTTGCTAATACAATAGCCATTAAAGCAGCTGCTTCCATAACCCATGAGCATGGATTCCACATAAAGCAAAGAAACTTCAAGAGTTTGCTCTCCTGTTAATTCCAGATCAACGGTATCAGATGTTAAAAAAGCTTGATTAGATCGACTGGAAGTTAATGAACACAGTTAATACGTAATTTTCTTCAAGAGTGAAAGAACAATGGATAAACCTTTTTTTCTTCGAGCTTGTTATGTCCAAAAATTTGAAGACGGTTGGTTACATCATCTGAAGTTAGACCTTCTCTTGAGCATCTCAAACTCTCAAACACCTCCTCTATAGGAATTTTCTCCTACAAAGAACACATGTTTAATCATTGAAAACATGAGCCCCTCATAAATCATTGTTAGATAGTATCAAAACCATTTTTTTTTTACAGAACGAATTAGCATAAGTTTAAGAAGTAAAGGGGTAATAAATCAATAAAGTATCCAACAGATCAATTCTCTATCTTACACCAGGCCAGTGCTCCACAATGGGCTCTCTCTACCTCATACTTAGTGATACAAATTGACAGCTTTAAGGCATAATTTTATCTTTCATTGGAACCTACACCATCTTATCCCATAACACGAGCCAGAACAAATTGATCAGTGAAATTAATTCCTATTATTTTTCACCAATTCATCGAATAAGGGTGAGTAACAAAAGCAAGCACTCATTACCTTAGAGACAAAACGCATTGACTAATATCACCCAAAAAATATGCAACCAAAGACTTCCTACTTTAATAGCTCTGTATATATACTAGTTGCTTGAAACGAAATGACATTTCCTCTCCCTTCTTCCCACTCCTTCCAGCATAAGAAGACCACCATTCATTCATCCAGAATTAAGTACTCTCTAATTCTCATAATTATTTATATATCACACCTCCAATTCATTTTTCACAATGACAATAATAGCGCATTTGTTGAATTGTTCAAAGTACTCAAATTCTATCAAAAGCACATCGCATCAACCATATAAAAAAAAATATATCACAGAGTGACAAAACGTAATTCTGAAAATAAGATTATACAAAATCTACTCAAAATGAATTTTCAGCCAAAAAAAAAAACCAATTATTCAAATGAAAACTAAACCACAAACAATTGAAAAATCAGATAATGTAAAAAACTACTCAAAATGAAAATTCAGCAAAAAAAAAAAAAACCAGAAAAAAAACAATAATTATAACAAATATTAGAAAATTAGATTACACAAAATAGACTCAAAATGTGATGAAAGATCAGCCGAAAACACAATTATTCAAATGAAAATTAAAACACAAATATTAGAAAATTCAGATTATACAAAATTTACTAATTCAGCCAAAAAATATTAATTGAAACGAAAATTAAACTAACAGTAGAAAAATAAGATGATTCAAAAACTAATTAAAATAAAAATCATCAAAATAAAAATAGAAAGCGAGTACCGTGATTAGGGTCATCGGGAACAAAAGCGATACCAATTAGAACAACACCAGGATCAATCGGAGTAAACTCTATCCCGTTCAGAAGGCAAGTCATCGGACTTCGCCGGAAGAGTAGTCAAGAACGGCAACATTGACAACCACAACAAAAGCGCAGTAGTTCAAAAATGGAGGCTGTAAAATTGAAGACAACTCGCAATTCAAATTCGACATTGACAACGACAACGACAACGAAAGCGCAGTAGTTTTTTTCTCTAAAATTGATGGAGGAGAGGAGAGAAAGAGGAGGAGAGGAGAATGGCGGGGAGGAGATGAGAGGAGAGAGAGAGAGAGAGAGAGAGAGAGGAGAAATGACGGATGTTAGGTGAAACCCTAAAAAGCCGAGTAATGGGCTTCTCTATCAGTTGGGCCAGGTTACGTGTAATATAGTATTCGTAACAGGCAAAATGGTGTTAGTTACAAATACTTATTTATTTGTAACGGGCACTAATTTGTCCATTACAAATACATACGTATTCGTAACGGACATTTTTCGCCCGTTACAAATAAATAAGTATTCGTAACAGACACTATTTTGCCCGTTACGAATAAATAAGTATTCGTAACGGACACTATTTTGCCTGTTACGAATAAATAAGTATTCGTAACGGACACTATTTTGCCCGTTACGAATAAATAAGTATTCGTAATGGACACTATTTTGCCTGTTACGAATATCTTAATTGTAACGGGCAAAGGTTTGCCCGTTACAAATAGCTTGTTACGAATGAGATTTTTTCCACTAGTGATTTATGACATCGGTATCAAAATCGAAGATGACCTCGCAAAGCAAAAAGCTACTAATAATAGTAACAACAATGGCTGGAAAGGAAAGAAGAACGACAATCCTTCTTCTTCCGAAAACGCCCACTCTAGCAACAATGTTAGTACCTTTGATCTCAATGAAGTCTTAGCCATGGATAATCAAGGATCAAAAAAGAAACCCAAAAGAGAGTTCACACCCATTGGAATGACCTATGATGTTGATTTCGATCGTCCCTATGATCGAGGATTAATCAAACCTATTGGCCCTACCGAGGATCCAACGCCAGAAAAACGATATTCAAGATGGGATCTCAATTCTTATTGCAAGTACCATCAAGGAAATGGTAATACCACCAATGAATGTTACAAATTTCAAAATCTCATTCAAGATCTCATAGAAGCAAACAAAATCCCATTGCCTCTAGCTAGCAAGAAGACCGGGTGATAATAAGCACAAGACACAAGGCGGACTTCAACGACAATATTTTATGACCTCTTTTTTCTATTTATTTTTATTCTTCTTATCCACAATAAGTCTAGCAATAGACACCTTTTATTTTCCTTAGATTTTATTTTGTATGTTTCTTTTCTCCCTTAAATAAAATGAACATTTATTTCCTTGCATATGATCATTGCATTGTATTGCATTTCAAAAAAAAAATGTGGAACTAAGCGCAAGGTATACCAATGATTTGAGGCACCCCTTGTAGCCGCATCATATCACCTTTCACCCTTCAAATATACAATCCTTTCTTGATAAACCACTTAGAGCCTCGTCTAACGATAGACCTTTCTTTCTTCAACCCACATCTACCTAACCTTGGGATGGGATGGTGTGTAACTTATGCAATTTTCAAAGAATAAAAGCTTGAGTGAATCAAAAGAGTAAAATAGCAAATATAATAAAAGTGTACAAAAGGGCAAGTGTTCCAATGTCTTTGATAGGAACATGTCTTTGATATGAACACGTCTCAGACTGCGTCTCTTATCGAGTGCTCAGTACCGTGCCTGAGAAACATGAATGCTAAGTGAGTGATAGACTGCATGATCGCAATTGCCCACACTTATAGAAAAAGATTCAAATATGAAAAAAGCAAAAAAAAAAAAAAAAAAAAGAAAAAAAAGAGAGAGAGAGAAAGAGAGAGAAAATGTAAATAAAAGAGAGTTTAAAAGTGAGAAAAACTCAAGCGTAATAATACAAAGATTCAAAAGCAAGGTTGCACACTTTGGGGGCCTATCTAGGGTCTTGAGCATTTATCCCTTTCTTCCTCAACCTTTAGCTTAACCACGTTACAACCCTTTAAAGACCTCTTTGAGGTATACACATACTTGTACGAGGTTCGGCTAGAGCTACGTTTGGCCTAATTCCTAATGGATACGTAGGTAACCTCACAAAGGGGTGCGGCCATAATAAAAATGCGTTCATATTTACATTCATAATTGATCATATCAAGAGATCTCCAATGCTCATCCCTTTCCATTTAGAGCTAGACTTGGAGGCTTGATCCTTACATTATTAGCTTACCTAGCCTAAGAGTCACCATTTGACTCTTTTCAATATATTTTTCCACACACTTAGTCCTTGCAGCCTAACTTTAGTGTCACTATCACACACATCATGGATACATGACCAAATAATCCTACCTTTAGGAACCCTTTGTCGTGAAATCTTAACACAATGATGAAGCATGCCTTGTCATATCAACATCAATCATCATTGCATCATAAAGTGTGAAGTACTTAGCCTCTGCGCCTAAATTACCTAAATACTTTCATTATCGAGTCAACTAGGATAGTCTAAGATGTTACAATCCTTGTACTGTGAGAGACAATGTTAACGGATTAAGCTCATTCAACATGCACTTTTAAAAACTTCGCTTCTTTCTTTTTTCGAGTTTTTCTTATTCGGGAGAAAGTCAGTACCCTCCACAAAAATGACGGAAAATTTTTGTTTTTCTGCATTTCGAGTCATGTACATATCAAGCTTCATGATTCAAAACTATGAACACACGAGTCACACAAAGTGAGTCATCATTAAGTCAAGTTTATACCTTAGTCTTGTCAAGTCAATGAATTAAACAACACTAAGTCTTAGGTCAACCCTAACTACATGAGCAAATTCCTATAGTCCAAAATGTAAATGCAGGAACACTAAGTCCCAGACGGACGGGTAAGCTTTACAAAAGGTTTGAAGCAAAAGGACACAAACAACTTAGCAAATCAACTAGAGTCAGCTTGATTGCAATAATATTTGATTGTTGATCGGCCTGACGGCGGTCATATTAATTTATTGGGTTCCTTGGTACGCCAGTTAGCCCCTACTCCCTCCATTTTTAAATACTTGCTCCATTTCTATTTTTTGCACTATTCATTTGTCTTAATTTGACTAATGTTTGTGATTTATACATAAGAAAAAATATAGTCTTGTGGATACTTATTGGAATCATCTCAATGAATAGATTATTAATTTTCAACTATTAGAATTTATACTTATTGATAATTAAAGATATTAGTGATTAAAGTTAATTTAGCATTGACATGCGTGTCCAAAAGAAATGGAGCAAGTATTTAAAAACGGAGGGAGTATAAGCAAATTGACATGATTAGTAGTCGGCGTGAATACAATCGGAATAAGTGATTGACCTGACGACGATCGTCTCACTTAGCTTAAGCGCCTAAAGCATTGGCTCATTACAAGCAGCAAGGCATCGGTTCGAAAGCAAGCACTTATACGATAATTTTTCCAAGATGGGATTATCATCCCTGTAGACACCCATTTGTGTCTCCCCAAAACCAAACCCAGTGATGAGTACCTTTCGCATCGAATCATAATCGAATGAAGTGAAAGTGTTGAAAGTCTAGTGTTGCGGTTAGTTTTTAATTCTTTCTTTCTCTTTGTTTTTAAAAACCCATTTTAAGAAAATAACCAATCCAGTTTTGTTTGGTCCATGGCAAGGGTCCAATAATAGTGTAGTTGGGTCGGGTTCGAAAAGCGCTTTCCAACGATATATTATAAGACCAATTCCGATGAATAATGAGGAAGTTATGGCCAAATTACTAAAATGGGCCCGGTTTGATATTTATGTGCGGCCCAATGATCTAGAGGAGGGCCTAACATGGATTTATCATTCCTAATGCAATTAGAATTGATTATAGTCTTCTAGATTCTTCTAGAAGGTTCTTTTCATTCCTAATTTAATTAGCATTGATAAATTGACTTTAGTTGACTTTTAGAGTTTTAATCAGAATGAAAGAGGTGTTTTTAAGGAAAAAACAATTTTGTCTTTCTGTACGGATAAATTTTATTAAATAAAGAAAATGTGTGGAAACTGTTCTCTAGCTTCTGACGACAGGACCAGCGCCTGGCGCCAGGCTTGGCGTCTGGCGCTAATGTCTGGCGTCTGGCGCCAATTTGTTTTATTCTCTTCGAAACTCTGACTCTTTTTTATATCTATCCGGCTGATTTTCTCTATAAATAGCCTCATAAAACCTCCGTTTTCAATAATCAAATATCATCAATTCTTCTCATCAATTCTCTAGTTTTCACCAACTCTCTTCAAGATTTTCTTGATATTTTCTCTCTCACTTTTCTAAACTAGTTTTTGCATACAAAATTCCGCATTCACAAGATCTAGAAACACTTAGCCAAGTTCGAAGTTGCCTTTGCCCTAGACATGAAAAGTTTTAATTTCTGAGGGTTTGGTCTCAAATATCTCTTTTAATTATTTAATTTAATTGTTTGTTTTATTATTTTCCTTGAAGTTACTAACGTGTGTATTTTGTTATTAAAAAGAGATACAAGGCATCCAAGTAAGTACTTTAATTGTTTAATTGATATGTTGATATAGAAATCATGTTCAGGTTATTATTTTGATTCCTAGTATCATGTTTAGGGTAATTTCTAATATAAAGTATGTTAAAAGAATGCTTCCTAGTATCATGCCTATGGTAAAGAATAAGTTTCTTAAATCAATTACGATTTTTGTGATACTTCCTATTTTCTTTCCTAATATTCATGTTAGTATCATGTTAGGGTTAAAGTTTTGATTTTTATACATTTAGTGACATGCAAGGGTTAGTTATTAATCTTGTTAGTATCATGCCTAGGATCTTGCTATTATTATGCTTTAACATGATTATTTTAATTATAATTATTATTAGTATGATATGATTATTATGATTATGATGATTATTATGTTGTTTGATATTATATTATTGTTATTGCTTGATCACGCCTTTTATGCATGTTTAAAGGGAATATGTACTTGTAATCATGCCTAATAAGATAATTAATAATCTTGTTTAGGGTTAATTTGATTATAATTCAAGTGATCGCCAATAATAGTTTTATTTGTGCATTAATATTCAACCAAGATAGATAAACTGGTTTAGGGGTAATCCTATTGATTGCGTGTTAGTTAGAAAGCGCACATGAATACGATCAGAATAAAGTAGAGGCCTATTATTAGGGCAGGTTCAATCTCTTTTAGGTTGGATTTGTACCTTCATCCCCGAACTACCAGTCATGGTTCCAGACCTATTGGAGTTGACGATCTCATGGATCGTTAAGGGTTGTAACCTTCACCTCATGAACGGTTTACAAGTTCCTAAAACTTGTTGGCGACTCTTTTGCTCTAGCTTCCTTCCCTTTAGACGTCACTGTACTTTAGTGTATGATCACAGTGGGGTTCAAGTTTTGGATAATGCTTGAAATATTCCCTACAGTTTTTTAGCGACTCCACTGGGGAGGATTTCTATTTTAATTCCTAAAATTTATTTTGGCAATGATTTAGAATGAGTGGATGAGACTCGAAAAGTTCTAAGTATTTCATGTGCGTAATTTTGATTAACATTATTGTCATATGCATAAAAAAAGATCTCATTGGAAAGATCATCTGTAATGAGTTAAAAAGATAGGATTTTTACACGTAGGAAATTTGAGGAATACCTTTCACAACTACGATCGAAATTATGCTGTGCAAAACTGGAAATTTTTATCGAGCACAGAAAGCTGGTGAGGAATGTAGGAACTTGCGTCAGAAAACAGAGTATGTCGCCGAGGATTTGACTCTGGCGCCAGGCGACACTCCTGTTTGCTCGATCCTACTTCCTGATTGAGTTTTTCTCACTTTTCTGAAAGCCTTATGTGTTCTACATATGGACATAACCCTCTGAGAATTCATGCTCCATCTACCTAATTGAACGCTCTGTGCAACAAAGGGTACATCCGAGAATGTTGAATTCACCAAACCATGGAAGCGAGTTTTTAACTCGCGATGTCCCATCCACTCGCGCCAACCCTTCAAAGGTAAGGCTTCCGCGCGGTGCATTTGGACAATTAACCATTGACCATCTTTGACTAACCCATATCCTGAACTTTAGAGAACTACAGCCATGGTTAGGTTGCAAACTCATTGCATCATGTTGTGACTACTTGTGCATCTCTTACTTGTGCATACTTATTATGCGACTAAACTAACCGTTTAGTTTGACTTGTGTTTGTAAATAAGTCTTAATAAACTAATTAATGACTAAAGGACTTTTTTTAATTAATTAATTAATTAATTTGAGCTAATAAATATGTCTAAAATCGAGTCATAGTCTCTTTAAGTCAACCCGAATTTTTATTCCCGTATACTGCACAAGCGTCAACTTGTTTTGGTCATAGCCGGAGTTCTAGGAAAAACTACGAGTCGTACAACTATGGATCTGTATCCCCGAGTTTTATCATTAATTTGGCTTTGGTTTCATCCAAATCAGAGTCACATATCAAACGTTATGACTAAAATACCAGTCTGTCCAGTTTAATGCATATAGTTGAGGTCTTAACTTAGTCTTTGTTCGAGTCTAGTCACATAGTCTAGTCACATGGTCATGACATAAGTCTTAACATGTCACTTGCACTCACAATATATAGCACACACCTTATACATGTCACCATGACCATGTCTTATGTTCATGCATGAGTCGGTTTTTTCCGTCATTTGAGTTGAGGGTACATTTTATTCCTAATTTTGTCATATCTCTCCATCTACATCATCTTTCCATTATCTAGATGCTTTATCCATGTCATAACCTTCATTCTTCCTACCTTCTTTCATCTATTGCATGTTGAATAGAGTTTGCGTCAAATAATTAACAGACGATATCCCTAGTTTCCCTTTCCACAAAAATTGGTCAAGGAGAGAAGGGCGATTAATCAAGGACAACACATTTGTTCGAGTTCAACTTTTTGATAAACCAGTGGGTCAGAAAAGAAAAGCTAAGAAGATAATAGCAAGTCAAGAAGAAGTCAATGAACTTAGGAATCAATTGACTGACGTAACTGAGGTGTTGAAGGCTTTAACCCTCAAAATAAATTATCCTGTGAAGCAACAACAAATGGACCTTATGCAAGAAAGCTTGAGCAAGCTATCCAATGACTATAATTTCCAGGGCATCAGTTCGCAAGGGGTCTTGGTGGACAAGGAGCTTCTTCCACAGAAGTTCAATGCCACTGACATCCCTAAATTCAAGGCAACAGATAATCCTTATCTTCACTTAAGAGACTTTAAAACTATAATGAACATTAAGGGGATTGATAGGAAAGTCTTTCATTCCTTGTTTTCTTTATCTCTTGAAACCGTTTGTCAACAATGGTTCTTTTCTCTTGATAAAGAGAAAACCTCTACTTGGGATGCTATTGTAAACGCTTTCATTAATAGATATAAGTGTAATATTCAAGTCGAAACCGATTATAGACAACTCTAGATGCTAAGACAAAAAGAGAATGAAGGCTTTACTTCTTTCTTCAATAAGTGGAGGGAAACTTCCGCTAAGATGATTGAGGTGCCCGCCGAAAAAGAATCTGTGAGGATGTTTATCAAGAATCTCCAAGAGAACTATTCAAAGCATTTAAAATATCAACACAATCTGAATACTTTCAAGGCCGTTTATGACGTCGGAATTGAAATCGAAGATGACCTCGCAAAACAAAAAGCTACTAACAATAGTAACCACAGTGGCTGGAAAGGAAAGAAGAACGACAATCCTTCTTCTTCCGAAAATGCGCACTCTAGTAATAATGTTAGTACCTTTGACCATAATGGTGTCTTAGCCATGGACAATCAAGGATTTAAAAGGAAACCCAGGAGAGAGTTCACACCCATTGGAATGACCCATGATGCTGCTTTTGATCGTCTCTATGATCGAGGATTAATCAAACCTATTGGCCCTACCGAGGATCCAACGTCAGAAAATCGATCTTCGAGATGGAATCCCAACTCTTATTGCAAGTACCATTAAGGAAGCGGTCATACTACTGATGAATGCTACAGGTTTCAAAAATCTCATTCAAGATCTCATAGAAGCAAATAAGATCTCATTGCCTTTAGCTAACGAGAAGACTGGGTGATGATGAATCAAACAACATAAGACAAGAGGCAAGCTGCAACGACAAGATTTCATGACCTTTTTTATATTTATTTTTCTTTTTTTCCTTTCCCCAACAAGTCTAGCATAGACACCTTTCTTTTCCCTTAGATTAATTTTGTAGATTCTTTCTTTTTCCCCTTTTAATAAAATGAGCATTTATTTCCTTGCATATGATCATTGCATTGCATTGCATTAAAAAAAAATCCATGTCAAACTAAGCACAAGATATACCAATGATTTGAGGCACCCCTTGTAGCCACATCATATCACCTTTCACCCTTCAAATATGCAACCCTTTGTTGGTAAACCACTTTGAGCCTCGTCTGACGATAGACCCTTCATTTTTCAACCCATATATACCTAACTTTGGGATAGGATTGTGTGCAACTTATGCAATTTTCAATTTCATAAAAAGCTTGAGTGACTTCAAAACATTAAAATAGCAAAAAATAAAAAATAATAATAATAATAAAAGTGTACAAAAGGGCAAGTGTTCCAATGTCTTTGACATGAACATGTCTTTGATATGAACACATCTCATATTGCGTCTCTTATCGAGTGCTCGGTACCGTGCCTAAGAAACATGAATGCCAAGTGAGTGATAGACCGCATGATCGGGATTGCCCACACTTATAAAAATAAAATAAATAAAGCAAAAAAAAGAGCTGAAAAAGAGTAGAAATCCTCAAGCATAAAAATATAAAGATTCAAAAGCAAGGTTGCACACCTTGGGGGGCTTATCTAGGGTCTTGACCTTTTATCCCCTTCTTCTTCAACCTTTAGCCTAACCACGTTACAACCCTTAAAAAGACCTTTTTGAGGTATACACACACTTGTGCGTGGTTCGGCTAGAGATATGTTCGGCTTGATTCCTAACGAATACGTAGGCAACCTCACATCGAGGTGCGGCCGTAATAAACTGCATTCATATTCACATTCACATTCACACATCATGATCATATCAAAGGATCCCCTATGCTCATTCCTATTTACTTAAGGCTACACTTAGGGGCTTGATCCTTATATACTTAGCTTACCCAGCCTTAGAGTCACCATTATTTAACTCTTTTCAATATATTTTCCACACACTCAGCCCTTGCTGCCTAACTTTAGTGTCACTATCACACACATCACGGATATATGACCAAATATACTTCCCTTAGGAACCCTTTGTCATGAAATCTTAACACAACGTTGAAGCATGCCTTGTCATATCAATATCACTTATCAATCAATCATCATTAAATCACAAAGTATGAAGACTTAGCCTCCGCGCCTAAGTTACCTAAATATTTTCATTATCGAGTCAACTAGGATAGTCTAAGATGTTACAATCCTTGTACTGTGAGAGACAACATTTGATTAAGCTCATTCAACATGCATCTTCAAAAAAACTTCACTTTGATTCTTTTTCGCGTCTTTCTTTTTCGGGAGAAAGTCGGTACCCTTCATAAAAATGACGTAAAATTTTTTCCTTTTTGCATTTTTCGAGTCGCACGATCACATTACAATGCACACACGAGTCATGTACACATTGAGTCATGTCGTGTTATCACATTGAGTCAACACTAAGTCTTAGGTCAACCTTAAAGAAAGAAGGACAAAGTCTTATAGTCAAAAATATAAATGCAGGTGTATCCCAACAAGCGAGGACATTCCCGGATTTTTTTCGAAAAAAACCGCGAATATGACACGGGAGATTTCTCCAATATAAGAGGAGTTACATAGGTCAGTATATTAGAGATGAAGAGCTTTAATTTACAAAATATTTGAGCGGATTTGGTTGAAAGGAAACGACCAAGCTCAAAGTTCGAAGCAAAACCAAGCAACAGCGGCAGCAAGAGCAGAATAGGGAAGACCCGACTCCAGCGCCAGATGACAAGGCTATCGCCTGGCGACAAAGTTCAGCGCCTGGCGCTAGATCCCAGCATCTGGCGACAGAGCCAATTCTTAGCGCCAGCGATATTTCAGCAGCGACAGAGCTCGAAGCCTCTCAGAATGGTTATTTCGACCTCATACAGCAATTTCGGGTTCACGCCAGTTAGCCCCTATAAGCAAATTGACATGGTTAGTAGTCGGCTCGATTACAATCGTAGTAAGTGATTGACCTGAAAAAAAAGCATCTCACTTAGCTTAAGCGCTTAAGCATTGGCTCATTACAAACACCAAGGCATTGGTTCAAAAGCAAGCGCATCACTTATACGACAATTTTTCCAAGATTGGATTGTCATCTCCAACTAACAATATTTCCAGAATATGGATTGTCGCGCATCTTCTTCAAATGACAATTTTTCCAAGATTGGATTGTCATCCCTGGCAAAGTTTCCAAGCGTGGATTGTCGTGCTCCTTCTTTGTTTGGCAAGTTTTTCCAAGTTCAGATTGTCATACATTCATGGATCTTTGGCAAGTTTTTCGAGATTAGATTGTCATACACCCAATTCCCCATGGAAAAATTTCCCAAAGGATTGTCGTAGGTCTCTACTCATCATAAATTTCGGCAAAAGTTCCTCAACGTAGATTGTCATTCATTTCAGTAAGTGGCAAATTTTCCCGAAATGTAATGTCGATCGACTCTTGTTTGGCAAATGTTCCAAGACACAGATTGTCAATTGCGGCAATATTTTCCTAAAAGGATTGTCGCATAGCATTGACAAATTTCCAAGGTGGATTGCTTTCAAGAGTTATATTCCAAGATGTGGATTGTCGATCGTAGCAAAGTTCTTATGACAGATTGTTATGAAGCATTGGCAACTTTTCCCAAAATTGGATTTTGGCAAATTTTCCGAGATACGGATTGTCGCTTCATCGTAGCAACATTTCCAAGGATGGATTGTTACGTGGCATTAACAACTTTTCCTAAATCGGATTTTCATACATTATACAAGAGTTGTGTTGGCAACCATTTCCAAAGAAAAGAGGATTTTCATCACCCAAAGCATCAACAGCAAAATTCAAGCAGCATTAAGGATCAACAAGCAGTGGTCTTTTCGAAGACTATCACGGTGGAATTGGAGGCAGTTACAGGTGTAGCAGTCTTTAGGCGGTATTCTCTAGCTTGTAGAAGATCGTCAAAACAAACAACATGATGGCATTCCCTAGCTTGCAGAAGGTTGTCACAACAGCAAAATACAACAACGGCAACAAATCGATTACTTTTAGAGACGTGTGCTCGACGGTGCAAGATACGCGTTTCTTAACTCTTTTATCTGTTTAACTAACGCTAGTTTGCAGGTATCGGCGTTACAAGAGTGATTTAGGATCGCAAAACGTTCTGAATCATTATCCGTCCTTATTGATACTTTCACTTTTGTTTTCGAAACTTGCGTTTCTCCAAACTCAGTCAAAGTGGGGGTTTCTGTAGACACACATTTGTGTCTCCCCAAAACCAAACCCAGTGATGAGTACCTTTCGCGTCGAATCATAATCGAATGAAGTGAAAGTGTTGAAAGTCTAGTGTTGCGGTTAGTTTTTAATTCTTTCTTTCTCTTTGTTTTTAAAAACCCATTTTAAGAAAACAACCAATATAGTTTGGTTTGGTCCATGGAAAGGGTCCAATAATAGTGTAATTGGGTCAGGTTCGAAAAGAGCTTTCCAACGATATATTATAAGCCCAATTCCGATAAATAATGAGGAAGTTATGGCCAAATTACAAAAGTGGGCCCGGTTTGATATTTATGTGCAGCCCAATGATCTAGAGGAGGGCCTAACATGGATTTATCATTCCTAATTCAATTAGAATTGATTATAGTCTTCTAGATTCTTCTAGAAGATTCTTTTCATTCCTGATTTAATTAGCATTGATAAATTGACTTTAGTTGACTTTTTAGAGTTTTAATCAGAATGAAAAAGGTGTTTTTAAGGAAAATACGATTTTGCCCTTCTGTACGGCTAAATTTTATCAAATTAAGAAAACGCGTGGAAACTGTTTTCCAACGTCTGACGACAAGACCAGCGCCTGGCGCCAATTTGTTTTATTCTCTGCGAAACTCTGACTCGTTTTTTTATCCATCCGGCTGATTTTCTTTATAAATGGCCTCTTAAAACCTCCGTTTTCAATAATCAAATATCATCAATTCTTCTCGTCAACTCTCTTCAAGATTTTCTTGATATTTTCTCTCTCTTTTCTAAACTAGTTTTTGCATACAAAATTCCGCATTCACGAGATTTAGAAACACCTAGCCAAGTTCGAAGTTGCCTTTGCCCTATACGTGAAAGGTTTTAATTTCTGAGGGTTTGGTCCTAAATCTCTATTTCAATTATTTAATTTAATTGTTGTTTATTATTTTCCTTGAAGTTACTAACGTGTGTATATTGTTATTAGAAAGAGATACAAGGCATCCAAGTAAGTACTTTAATTGTTTAATTGATATGTTGATATAGAAATCATGTTCAGGTTATTAATTTGATTCCTAGTATCATGTTTAGGGTAATTTCTAATATCAAGTATGATTAAAAGAATGCTTCCTAGTATCATGCCTAGGGTAAGGACTAAGTTTCTTAAATCAATTACCATTTTTGTGATGCCTCCTATTTTCTTTCCTAATATTCATGTTAGTATCATGTTAGGGTTAAAGTTTTGATTTTTATATGTTTAGTGACATGCTAGGATTTGTTATTAATCTTGTTAGTATCATGCCTAGGATCTTGCTCTTATTATTCTTTAACATGATTATTTTAATTATAATTATTATTATTATGATATGATTATTATGATTATGATGATTATTATGTTGTTTGATATTATATTATTGTTATTGCTTGATCACGCCTTTTATGCATGTTTAAAGGGAATTTGTACTTGTAATCACACCTAATAAGATAAATAATAATCTTGTTTAGGGTTAATATGATTGTAATTCAAGTGATCGCCAATAATAGTTTTATTTGTGCATTAATATTCAACCAACATAGATAAACAAGTTTAGGGGAAATCCTATTGATTGCATGTTATTCAGAAAGTGCACATGAATGCGATCAGAATAAAGTAGAGGCCTATTATTAGGGCATGTTCAATCACGTTTAGGTTGGATTTGTACATTTATCCCTGAACTACCAGTTATGGTTCCAGACCTATTGGATTTGACGATCTCCTGGATCATTAAGGGGTGTAACCTTCACGTCGTTAACGGTTTACAAGTTCCTATAACTTGTTTGCGACTCTTTTGCTCTAGCTTCCTTCCTTTGGCATCACCGTACTTTAGTGTATGATCACAGTGGTGTTTAAGTTTTGGATAATGCTTGAAATATTCCTTACAATCCCAAACCGACAATATTTCCAAATATGGATTGTTGCGCATTCTTCTTAAACGACAATTTTTCCAACGATTGGATTGTCATCTCCGGCAAAGTTTCTAAGCGTGGATTGTTGTACTCTTTCTCTGTTTAGAAATTTTTTCCAAGTTCGGATTGTCATCGCTGGCAAGTTTTCCGAGATTAGATTGTCATACACATAGTTCCCTATGGCAAAATTTCCCAAAGGATTGTCATAGGTCTCTATTCATCTTAATATTTCGGCAAAGATTCCTCAACGTGGATTGTCATTCATTTCAGTAAGTGGCAAATTTTCCCGAAGTGGATTGTCGATCGCCTTTTTTTTTTTTTTTGCAAATGTTACAAGACGTGGATTGTCAATTGTGGCAACATTTTCCTAAAAGGATTGTCGCATAGTGTAGGGAATAATTCAAGCGTTAATCCCCTCGCTTGAACCCCACTGTGATCATACACTAAAGTACGGTGGCGTCCAAAGGGAAAGAAGATAGAGCAAAAGAGTCGCCAACAAGTTTTTTAAGGAACTTGTAAACCGTTCACAGGGTGAAGGTTACACCCCTTAACGATCCAAGAGATCGTCAACTCCATAAGGTCTTGAACCAAATAGGGTTCAGGGATGAAGGTACAAATCCAACCTAAAAGAGATTGAACCTGCCCTAATAATAGGCCTCTACTTTATTCTGATCGTATTCATGTGCGCTTTCTGACTAACATGCAATCAATAGGTTTACCCTAAATCTGTTTATCTATGTTAGTTGAATTTAATGCACAAATAAATCTATTATTGGCGATCACTTGAATTATAATCATATTAACCCTAACAAGATTATTAATTATCTTATATAAGCGTGATTACAAGTATCAAATTCCCTTTAAACATGCATAAAAGGTGTGATCAAGCAATAACAATAAATATACCATCAAGAAACAATAATAATAATCATCATAATAATTATAATAATCATGAATCATGTTAAAGCATAATAATAATAGCAAGATCCTAGGCATGATACTAACAAGATTAATAACAAACCCTAGCATTTCACTAAAGAATAAAAATCAAATCTTTAACCCTAACATGATACTAACAATCATAAATATTAGGAAGAACATAAAAGGCATCATACTTTTAATCATACTTGGTATTAAAGTTAACCAAGACATGATACTAGGAATCGTAATAACAACCTAAGCATGAACTCTATATCATAACATCAATTAAAACCATTAAAATACTTACTTTGATGTCTCGTACCTCTTTCTAATAATAAAATACACGCGTTAGTAACTTCAAGGAAAATAATAATTAAAACAATTAAATTAAATAATGGAAAGAGAGATTTGGGACCAAACCCTCAGAAATTAAAACCTTTCACGTCTAGGGCGAAGACAACTTGGCTAGGTGTTTCTAGATCTAATGAATGCGGAATTTTGTATGTAAAAGGCTAGTTTAGAAAAAAGAGAGAGAAAAATCAAGAAAATCTTAATGAGAGTTGGTAAATGATTATAGAAGAGAATGAGAGAGAATAAGAATTGATGATTGTTGATGAATGAAAACGGAGTTTTACGACGTTATTTATAAAGAAAATTAACCAAAAAGATAAAATATCAAAACAGAGTTCTGGCGCAGATAAAATCTGATTAGCGCCAATGCTGGCTATTGGCGCCAGACACTACAGCTGGCGTTTGGCGCTAATTCAGAAATTGTCGTACAGGAGGATAAAATCGTATTTTCCTCAAAATATGTTCTTTGGTTTTAATTAAAACTCTGAAAAGTCAACAAAAGTCAATTTATCAATGCTAATTGAATTAGGAATGAAAAGAACCTTCTAGAAGAATCTAGAAGACTAAAACCATTCCTAATGGCATTAGGAATGATAAATCTATATTAGGCCCTCCTCTAGATTATTGGGCCGCATATAAGGATCAAACCGGGCCCAATTTAGTAAATTGGCCATAACTTCCTCAATAATCATTGGAATTGGACTTATAATATATTGTTGGAAAGCTCTTTTCAAACCCCATCCAACTACACTACTATTGGACTCATATCATGAACCAACCAAACTGGATTGACTAATTTTTAAAATAATTTTTCAAAAATAGAGAGAAGAGAAAAGAAATTAAAACTATCCGCAACATTAGAATTTCCACGCTTTCACTTCATTCGATTATGATTTGACGCGAAAGGTACTCATCACCGGGTTTGTTTTTGGGGAGACACAAATAGGTGTCTACAGAAGCCCCCACTTTGACTGAGTTTGGAGAAACACAAGTTTCGAAAACAAAAGTCAAGGTATCGATAGGGACGGAGAATGATTCAGAACGTTATGCGATCCTAAATCACTCTTGTAATGCCGATACCTGCAAACTAGCGTTAGTTAAACAGATAAAAGATTTAAGAAACGCGTATCTTGCACCGTCGAGCACACGTCTCTGAAGGTAACCGATTTGCTGCTGTATTGTCGTTGCTTTGATGACCTCCTGCCAAGAGAATGTCATCCCGTTTGAAAACCACTACGCTTGTAACTGCTTCCAATATAGAAGACTACTTCGCTTGAAGCGATCCTCTTCCGCTTTGATAATACTCCACGTCCAAGGGAATACTATCGAAGATTGCTTTGCTTGAAACAATCCTCTTCCGCTTTGATAATACTCCACGTCCAAGGGAATACTATCGAAGACGACTTCGCTTGAAATCATCCTCAGTTGTTTGTGACAACTCTCCACAATCTAGGGAACGCCAACCTGCTGTTTTGATGTTCACTCGTCTCTGAACAAAGAGCTTATTTTTTTTACATGTTAACACGCCTCCGAACAAAGAGCCTTTTTTTTTTAATATGTTCACTTGTCTCTAAACAATAGAGCTTCTTTATTTTTTAATATGAACTTCTAAATGATGTGTCCACGCGTCTCTGAACAAAGAGCTTGATAATAGGATGTCCACGCGTCTCTGAGAAATAGAGCTTAAAAGAAATGTTCACGCGTCTCTGAACAATAGAGCTTGAAAGAAATTTTCACACGTCTCTGAACAATAGAGCTTGAAAGAAATGTTCACGCGAATCTGAACAAAAGAGCTTGGATGATATGCCACGCGTCTCTGGAGCAAAAGAGCTTGATGGAAATGTTCACGCGTCTTTGAACAAAAGAGCTTGGATGATATGCCACGCGTCTCTGGAGCAAAAGAGCTTGATGGAAATGTTCACGCGTCTCTGAACAAAAAAGCTTGAAAGAAATGTTCACGCGTCTCTGAACAAAAGAGCTTGATAATAAGATGCCCATGCGTCTCTGAGCAATAGAGCTTGAAAGAAATGTTCACGCGTCTCTGAACAATAGAGCTTGAAAGAAATGTTCACGCGTCTCTGAACAATAGAGCTTGAAAGAAATTTTCACCCGTCTCTGAACAAAAGAGCTTGGATGATATGCCCACGCATCTCTAAAGCAAAAGAGCTTGATGGGATTGTCCACGCGTCTCTGAACAAAAGAGCTTGAAAGGATTGTCCACGCGTCTCTGAACAAAAGAGCTTCAATGATAATATTCCGAAGAAAAATTTCCGAAGACCAATGATGAGTCTATTTTATATATATATTTACTCCCCGTCCCACGGTCATATTTGTGCTTATTTGAGCTCTACAGAGCTATTTTTACTACTAATATACGTTTTCTAGTGTTTTTGTAGAGTTGGTATTATTTTATAGGAATTTGCAGATTTATGACGATTCCCGAGCCTATTGAGCCACTACAAAGATATTGGAGTCGGATCGTATTTTATGACTGTATATTTTGAGACCATGGCCGAATTAAAGGAATTTAGTTCGATGATTTAATGAAGAGGTCAAAGGTTTTAATACTATTATTCACGTACCAAATCATTATCATGGACCATGTGAAGCAAGGAAATAAATTGGGCCGAGGTATTTAAGCCCAAGTCGAAACCTACGAAGCCTGGTAAATGGATAGGCTTGATCTCCTTGGGCCCTACTCCAGCTAACCGATTTTAATGCCTTGCACCAAGTTCACGCAACTTTTGTCGGTGGAGATTAAAACTTAAGTTGATTGGAAATCAACTTCTTTTTCCTTCCTTATAAAAGGAGGAAGTATGTAGGTTTAAGAGGAGGAGTTTTTAGTGAGTAGTTTTAGTTTTTAGCTTTTCATTAGTTTTAGTGGGATTGCATGATTGATTAGTTTCTTAGTTGAATTTATTTACGGAACTTTTGCTTTTAGTGTTTCTTTGGTTTTATTTACTTCTCTTATTTTTAGTAGATATATGTTTTTACAAAGCTTTTATTTATTTTCATTAATATTCTTGACTTTTAGTTATTAGTTTTAGTTTTTACTGTTCTTATTCAAGCTTTCACTATTATTACTCTCATATTAGTTTTATTATTATTGTTTATTTACGCTTTCTTTAATTGTTTTGTTTAGTTTAGTTTTAATTATGCACGAGTAGTTTATTTCTAGGGTTGTGGGGATCCATAAATAATATAAAGGGGTGATTTATTATTGTTGATTGTTAATGTTTTACATTAATTTTCTATTGATTGATTTAATGCTATGCAATTAGATTAGCGCTGGTTTAATTGCATGAGTTACGCAACAATGGTTTGAGATTCGAGAGATGAGAATTGATGTTTAGGCTTAGTGTCAATAGGCGGGTTAATTTATAAATGGTTAGGTCGAGATTCGAGAGATGAGATTTAATACCGGTAAATTAATTCTGTGATTGTAATACGTAGCGAATGCCCTTTATGATCTAATTAATTGTTGCATTGATGATTAATTATTATGTTTTACCCTGGAGTATTATTTATTGGTGAACCTATGCCCTAGGTCTTTTATTCATTGATTTCCTCCTACTTTTATTTCTCCCCACTTTTATTCTTCGTAGTATAATTCCCTTAAATAACAACAACTCTTGGTTACTTTAATAATTTAGATTATAATAATTAATTAGGAATAGAAATACTTGTTTCCCTGTGGATTCGACCCTACTTCCCTATTTGCATTAGTTAGAGGATTTAGGAATTACTTTTGATTAGGTAATACGACTTTAGCCTGTCAACCAACGCTTGTCGATCTCTAAAGCTCTCTTGAACTTTGCTTCCGCTAAAACCAGTATGTCGGTGTCTCCGTGATAAGTCAATGCTTAGGCGCTTTAAGCTAAGTGAGACGATCTTTCATCAGGTCGATAACTTATTGTGATTGTAATCAAACCGACTACTTAATCATGTCAAATTGCTAATAGGGGCTAACTGGCGCACCAAGGAACCCGAAATTGCTGTATGAGGCCGAAATCACCCTTTTGAGAGGCTTCGAGCTCTGTCGCTGCTGAAATATCTCAGGCGCCAAGAATTAACTCTGTCGCCAGACGCTGGGATCTAGCGCCAAGCGTTGAAATCTATTTCCAGACGCTAGATGTTGTCATCTGGCGCTGGAGTAGGGTCTTCCCTATTCTGCTGCACCTGTATTTATTTTTTACTATAGAACTTTGCTAATCTCTTTAATTATCTTAGGGTTGACCTAAGATTTAATGTCGCTTGACTCATTGATTTGACACGACTCAAGGTATAAACTTGACTCTCTGTGACTGACTCGAGATTGACTATACTCGAAGTGAAATGACACGTGTGACTCATGATCCGTGTGTGCATTGTATTGTGATTGCGCGACTCGAAAATTCTAAAAAGCAAAAAAAATTCTGTCATTTTTGTGGAGGGTACCGACTTTCTCCCGAAAAAGAAAGACATGAAAAAGAAAGAAGCGAAGTTTTTGAAGGTGCATGTTGAATGAGCTTAGTCAAATGTTGTTTCTCACAGTACAAGGATTGTAACATCTTAGACTATCCTAGTTGACTTGATAATGAAAGTATTTAGGTAACTTAGGCGCGGAGGCTAAGCACTTCATACTTCGATGCAATAATGATTATGACTGATGAGTGATTTTGACATGACAAGGCATGCTTCATCGTTATTTTAAGATTTCATGACAAAGGGTTCCTTAGGGAAAGTATATTTAGTCTTGAATCTGTGCGGTGTGTGAAAGTGACACTAAGGTTAGGCCGCAAGAGCTAAGTGTGTGGGAAAATATATTGAGAAGAGTCAAATGGTGATGACTCTTACACTAGGTAAGCTAATGATGTAGGGATCAAGCCCCCAAGTCTAGCTCTAAATGAATAGGGATGAACATAGGGAATCCCTTGATATGATCGTGAATGCATGTTTATTACGGCCGCACCTCGATGTGAGGTTGCCTACGTATCCGTTAGGAATCAGGCCGAACGTAGCTCTAGCCTCACCTCACACAAGTGTGTATACCTCAAAAAGGTCTTTTTAAAGGTTGTAACGTGGTTTGGATAAAGATTATAGAAGAAGGGGATAAAGGCTCAAGACCCTCGATAAGCCCCCAAGGTGTGTAACTTCGCTTTTGAATCTTTATATTTTTATGCTTGAGTTTCTACTCTTTTTTTAGCTCTTTTTTTTGCTTTATTTATTTTATTTTAATAAGTGTGGATAATCCTGATCATGCGGTCTATCACTCACTTGGCATTCATGTTTCTCAGGCACGGTACCGAGCACTCGACAGAGACGCAATCTGAGTCGTGTTCATATCAAAGACATGTTTATGTCAATGACATTGGAACACTTTCCCTTTTGTACACTTGTATTTATCTTTTGTTTTTGCTTATTTTTGCTATTTTAATTTTTGATACACTCAAGCTTTTAAGATTGCATAAGTTACACACCATCCCATCCCAAGGTTAGGTAGGTTGAAAAAAGAAAGGTATATCGTTATACGAGGCTCAAAGGGGTTTTTCAAGAAAGGATTGTAAATTAGAAAGGTGAAAAGCAATATGATGTGGCTACAAGGGGTGCCTCAAATCATTGGTATACCTTGTGCTTAGTTTGACATGGATTTTCTTTTTTTAATGCAATGTAATGAAATGATCATATGCAAGAAAATAAATGCTCATTTTATCTAAGGAAAATAAATAGAGAATCTACAAAAGTAATCTAAGGGAAAAGAAAGGTGCCCGTGCTAGACTTATTGGGGAAAGGAAAAAATGAAAAAGAAATAGAAAAAAGAGGTCATAGAATCTCGTCGTTGAAGCTCGCCTCTTGTCTTGTGTTGTTTCTTTATCATCACTCGCTCTTCTTGTTAACTGGAGGTATGGGAAGCTTGTTATTATCAATCAAATGTTGGATAGCCTCCTTTAGCTTCCAACAGCTCTTAGTAGCATGACCCCTACCTTGATGGTACTTGCAGCGCACATTTGGGTTCCAACTAGGCAATCTCTTCTCAAGCGGGGGATCTTGAAGTAGTCCAATAGGAGTAATGAGTCCTTTGGCATGGAGTCGATCAAAAGCATCATCGTAGCTAATTCCAATAGGGGTAAAATCCCTTTTTTGTTGCCTTCTAAATCCTAAAATCTCATTAAGGTCGAAAGTACCAACACTATTGCTAGAGTAGGTGTTTTCAGAAGGAGAAGGATAGTCATTCTTCTTCCCTTACAGCCACTGTTACTATCGTTACTAATCTTGGCCTTCTTGTTGCGCGGAGGAACATGAAGGAGATTTAAATCAATGAAGTCTTGAACACGATCCTTAAGGGCGAGACATTTTTCGGTAGTGTGACCGCGACCTCTATGGTACCGACAATAGGAATTTGGATCCCAATTGGGAAAACGTTTTTCATGTGGAAGGTCTTGACTGGGACAAATGGAGTGAATATGGCCTTGATCGTGAAGACAGTCAAAAGCTTCGTTGTGAGTCATTCCTATTGGTGTGTATTCTTCAATGGTCCATTTTGCTCGTGGCTTAGGAGCATTGAGTTCTTCATTAAACCCTTGGCAAGAATTTTGTTCAATGACCATCACCCAATTTGCTAGTCCTTCTACCACATTCAAGAGCATGGCAACGACATCTTGCAGTTTTTGAACGTCCTCTTTTAGACTTGACGAGTCCTCCCTGGTATTATCTAAGAAAAGACTTTCATCCTCCCCAATCATGGCCACTTCATCAAGAGAGATTATATAAGTTGTCTCGATCATGGGCTTTCCTACAGGTGTGATAAGAAGTGATGGATCGAAGGATGCTTGATCGTCGTCGATGGCTAGAATCTTGGAAGTTTCATTGTTATCGATCAGATCTTCAATAGCTTCTTTGAGTTTCCAACACTCCTCAGTGTCGTGACCCTTTCCTTGGTGATATTTGCAGTGCTTATTAGGGTCCCACTTGGGTGGCCTGGCTTCTAGAATTGGATCTTTGATAGGCCCTATGGGCATGACTAGTCCTTTGTGGTGTAGCTTCTCGAAAGCTGTTTCATAACTCATACCAAGTGGAATGAACACCTTTTTTGATCTTTGGATTTGTGATTTAGAGGCGTTCGTGGCATGCACCTCATTAATGGGAGAGGAAGAAGGATGGTCTTTCTTCTTTCCTCTCGCACTATTATTTTTCAGAAGGTCATCTTTAATGTCAATGCCTATATTATAGACAGTCTTGAAAGTATTCAAGTTGTGTTGGTACTGTAAGTGCTTTGAATACTTCCCTTAGAGATTCTTGATAAACATCCTCACAGATTCTTTTTTGGTAGGAGCCTTGACCATATTAGCGAAATTTTCCCTCCATTTGTTGAAGAAATATGTGAACCCTTCTGAAAGTGCAGCTGGTACTCAAGAAGGGGGGGGGGGGGGGTTGAATTGAGTACAGGGCAGTGTTAAGAATTATTGGATTTTCTTCTCTATGTATGTAGGGGGACCAGGTGATGAACTGGTCCTGCAGCGGAAACAGAAAATTCAATAAATAATCAACACAAAGATTTAACGAGGTTCAGCTCAACTCTGAGCCTACGTCCTCCACTACCCTAATTACTTTTATTAATCAACTCTGAAAAACAAAAGCAATTACAAATGATCACACTCGTGATCCCCACACCTAACTCTAGGTGTCACTTCGCACTTGAACTCACAAGTACTTGCACTCACACTCGTAAATGCTACCCAATCACTAACCTCTTAGTGATTCAATACAAACCCTTTGTTTCCCTCTAAATGCTTCCACTCAAAGCTTACAAGAGATAATTACAAAACAATTTTTACTGTGTGCATAAATAGTTTGTAAGAGATGAACTAACTATTTCCCTTAGAGTGTATTTCGAGCTTTCAAAGATAGAGAAGTTTTTCAGAAAAGCTCACTCGAAATTCTGATCGAGTTTATGCTTTTATAAGGTTGGGAGATGAATTCTTTCGTGATCTTTTCAGATCATAACTTAGGTAAATAGAATATCTTTTATTTTGTAAATAAGAGATATTCTAAGATATTATTCTACTTTCCATAAATGGGTAGAATAATATATTCTAAGTTATATGCGAAATAATTCATCTCCAACTCTGCATAAACTGAATCAATTAGTTTAGTAAATATTCTCTAAGGATAGGAAATATATATTCCAGAAAATATTTACTGAACTAATGTCCAGGTTCATGAAACAAGCTACGAAGCAGCTGTTTCCTAACCTGTTAGTGTCCTAGAGATCAGGTCAACTTTTCCTGATCTCTACAACACTAAATATTCTAAGTAAGGGATACAGATAGCTCACGTACAAACATCCATGCACACTTAACATTATAAAGACTACAAAGATTAACTATCCTAATCTGAGAGACTTCATAATCTTCAAGTCTTGACGGCCTTCCTTGATAGAACATTCTGATACAGATTTCTTGAATGCTTTGATTCAAAAGGACTTCATATTGCCTCAAGTACTTGGGATAGCTGTTCCTGTTCAAAATGTCAGTTGATATAATATAAAACCAACAAGAACCAGCTAGTCAGCTGTTTGTCATCACTCAAAACCTTAAGTGACTTAACACCTTCGTTTTCTTTTTGTTTTAACATCTTAAGTTGTCTATGGTCTGTTTCGTCTTGGATGTTGCACTTATATCTATCTATGAAAGCGTTTTCTATGGACTCCTAGGTGGAGGTTTTTTCTTTCTCGAGAGAAAAGAACCATTGCTGGCAAACGGTCTCGAGAGATAGTGGGAACAGAGAGGGGAAAACCTTCTTATCGATACCCTTAATGCTCATTATAGTTTCAAAAGCTCTTAGATGAAAGTAAGGGTTATCTGTTGCCTTGAATTTAGGGATGTTAGTGGCGTTGAACTTATGCGGAAGAAGTTCCTTGTCCAGAGAGACCCCTTGTGAACTAATGCCCTGAAATTTATAGTCACTAGATAGCTTGCTCAAGCTTTCTTGCATGAGGTTCATTTGTTGGTGCTTCACAGGGTCATCAATTTTGAGGGTTAAAGCCTTTAACACCTCAGTCACGTCATTCAATTAACTCCTAAGTTCGTTGACTTCTTCTTGACTTGCCATTATCTTTTTAGCCTTCCTCTTTTGACGAATTAGTTTATCAAAAAGTGAAACTTGAATAAAGAGGTTGTCCTTGATTAATCGCCCTTCTCTCCTTGACCAAGTACTGTGGAAAAGGAATTTGGGGATATTTATTATTAATTATTTGACTCAAACTTTATTCAACATGCAATGGATGGAGGAAGTGAAGAAAGATTGGAATAGAATGTGAAGAAAAATGATGTAGATGGAGGGATATGTAGAATTAGGAGTAGGATGTACCCCCCAACTCAAATGACGGAAAGACCGACTTATGCATGAACCTAAGACATGGTCATGGTGATACATACTCGAAGTGTGTTCTAAGACTAGTGAGTGTAGGTGATATGTTAAGACTCGTGTCATGACCATGTGGCTAGACTATGTGACTAGACTCAATTAATGACTCGACAAGGTATTATTGACAGCGAAATTTAACCGACTTAATTATCAAGATGGTTAATTAGACACTAGGTGATGACTCAATCAATAATCCGAACTGTCGGCAAAACGACAGGACTAGCGTCGCACTGTGTAGTGTAGCGCCAGACAACAGAGTTGTCGCCAGGCGCCACACTCCACAGAGTGGCGCTACAGTACAGACTTTGGCGCCAATGCTGGAGCTTCAATCCGAGACTGTTTTCGGTGTTATTAATCAACAGGGGTATGCCTAAAGTCTTGCTAGGTCAATTCTGATTAAAATATTAGACTTTATTTACTGAAATTAATTAATCAATTAATTAATTAGGCAAAGTTCTTTTAGTCATTAATTTATTAAATCTCAACACAAGTCAAACAAACGGTTAAGAGAAACATAAAATATATGCACAACAATTAATGCACAATTAGTCAAGTAGGCACGATATGATGCAATGAGTTTGCAACCTAACCATGGCTCTAGTTCTCTAAAGTTCGGGATATGGTTTAGTTAATAGAGGGTCCATGGTTAATTGTCCGGATGCACCGCGCGGAAGCCTAACCGTGAAGGGTTGGCGCGAGTGGATGGGACACCGCGAGTTTTGAAAAAACTCGCTTCCATGGTTTGGTGAATTCAACATTCTCGGATGTACCCTTTGTTGTTCAGAGCGTTTGATCAGGTAGATGGAGCATGAATTCCCAGAGCATTATGTCCATATGTAGAACACATATGGGTTTCAGAAAAGTGAGAAAGAACTCAATCAGGAAGTAGGATCGAGATAACAATGCGAAAAACTGGTAGAAATTAGAACGCATATTTCTGGCTCGGTATTGGAAGAATTTGGCACCAGCAAACAGAGATCGGCGCCAGGTTTTAGCTGTAGCACCTGGCGACAGAACTGTGTCATGGTTCCAGGCGCCAGGTTTTAGCTGTACTTGTAATCACGCCTAATAAGATAAATAATAATCTTGTTTAGGGTTAATATGATTGTAATTCAAGTGATCGCCAATAATAGTTTTATTTGTGCATTAATATTCAACCAACATAGATAAACAAGTTTAGGGGTAATCCTATTTATTGCATGTTATTTAGAAAGCGCACATGAATGCGATCAGAATAAAGTAGAGGCCTATTATTAGGGCAAGTTCAATCTCTTTTAGGTTGGATTTGTACCTTTATCCCTGAACTACCAGTCATGGTTCCAGACCTATTGGATTTGACGATCTCCTCGATCGTTAAGGGGTGTAACCTTCACCTCGTGAACGGTTTACAAGTTCCTAAAACTTGTTGGCGACTCTTTTTCTCTAGCTTCCTTCCTTTAGACGTAACCGTACTTTAGTGTATGATCACAGTGGGGTTCAAGTTTTGGATAATGCTTGAAATATTCCTTACAATCCCCAACCGACAATATTTCCAAATATGGATTGTTGCGCATTCTTCTTAAACGACAATTTTTCCAAAGATTGGATTGTCATCTCCGGCAAAGTTTCAAAGCGTGGATTGTCGTACTCTTGCTCTATTTAGAAATTTTTTCCAAGTTCGGATTGTCATCGCTGGCAAGTTTTCTGAGATTGGATTGTCATACACATAGTTCCCTATGGAAAAATTTCCCAAAGGATTGTCGCAAGATCTAATCATCTTAATATTTCGGCAAAGGTTCCTCAACGTGGATTGTCATTCATTTCAGTAAGTGGCAAATTTTCCCAAAGTGGATTGTCGATCGCCTTTTTTTTTTTTGCAAATGTTACAAGACGTGGATTGTCAATTGTGGCAACATTTTCCTAAAAGGATTGTCGCATAGTGTAGGGAATATTTCAAGCGTTATCCCCTCGCTTGAACCCCACTGTGATCATACACTAAAGTACGGTGGCGTCCAAAGGGAAAGAAGATAGAGCAAAAGAGTCGTCAACAAGTTTTTTAAGGAACTTGTAAACCGTTCACAGGGTGAAGGTTACACCCCTTAACGATCCAAGAGATCGTCAACTCCATAAGGTCTTGAACCAAATAGAGTTCGGGGATGAAGGTACAAATCCAACCTAAAAGAGATTGAACCTGCCCTAATAATAGGCCTCTACTTTATTCTGATCGTATTCATGTGCGCTTTCTGACTAACATGCAATCAATAGGTTTACCCTAAACCTGTTTATCTATGTTGGTTGAATTTAATGCAAAAATAAATCTATTATTGGCGATCACTTGAATTATAATCATATTAACCCTAACAAGATTATTAATTATCTTATATAAGCGTGATTACAAGTATCAAATTCCCTTTAAACATGCATAAAAGGTGTGATCAAGCAATAACAATAAATATACCATCAAGAAACAATAATAATAGTCATCATAATAATTATAATAATCATGAATCATGTTAAAGCATAATAATAATAGCAAGATCCAAGGCATGATACTAACAAGATTAATAACAAACCCTAGCATGTCACTAAAGAATAAAATGTTGGGGTTTGGTGAGTCCGACTTTTCGCGGAAACAACCCCGACCCAAGGAACCACTCGTAATTAATAAAACCATAAAGCATAAATAAATAAGCACAAGGAAAGGAAGAACGAATCATACCCTTGAAGCGAGCTTCGCCCTCTCAAAACGGGCTCTTACTTGAAAGCCTTGAGCACCGCAAATGTCGTGCCTCCAACGGTATCCACCCACAAAGGACGAACACGAATTTTTAGGTCCGCTACCTTGGAGTTAGCAAGGTCCGACCAAAACCCAAGTGTTAATGGAGTTTAAGAGTTTTTCCAAAATATGGAATTCTCTTTCTAACTCCCACTCAAGCACTTTACTCCAAATCCCAAGGTTGGTATTTATAGAGGAAAGTATGAGTGGGAATTTCTATTTCATCAATGTGGGATTCATGAAATTCCACAAATTAATTTAAAGCTAAATTAAATTAAATATATAAGCAAGTAATAAATCAACAAGTGTCCTAGTCATATGTAAAGAGGAGTATGGACCACTTGGAGAGGAGGGGACTATACTTGCTCCCTACTCCTTCCTCTCCTTGTGACACTTGTCCACACCAAAAAGCAAGCATACTTACTAGCTTCCCCTTTCTACCCGACCTAGGCCCACGGCCCAACTAGCCTCGCACCGTGCGGGCTGCTAGCTGCTGCCAGCTCGGCCCAGCACGCCCACGCACATCAGTGCGGGCTGCTGATGCCGAGGGTGCTGCTAGCTAGCCCCGCACATGTGCGGGCTGCTAGCAGCAGTGCACGCCAGCACGCCACGCACTGCTTGCAGGCTGCTGGTCGTGTTGTGCTAGCATGCCTCGCACATGGTGCGGGCTGCTAGCCACGCCTTGCTAGCATGTCTCGCATATGGTGCGGGCTGCTAGCTCGGCTAATCCCCTAGCACTCGAGATTCCGATGCTAGGGGTATTTTGGTCATTGTTAATTTATTACTAATTTGCCGTCTCGTCTTTTTATTATTTTTGACTCGACTTCCGATGCTCGGTTTCGACGCTCTAAGCTCGAATTTCCAACGTCTAAATATTTAACACTCGGGCGACGAATTAATTTCTTCCGAATTAATTCGTCGAGTTGGTTCGTATAATTTGCTTGGGTGTGACCCGAACGGTTCAGTCAAGATTAAGCTGTAATATTAATTATATTAATATTACTGATCGGAAGCGGCCTCCACCCAGGCATTCCGATCACTTAACCTTAGTGAATATATTAGCTTTCTAATAATTCTGAACCCGCCATCAGAATAATACACTTGTTCGAAGGACACCATTCCTTTCATAAAAATCAAATCTTTAACCCTAACATGATACTAACAATCATAAATATTAGGAAGAACATAAAAGACATCATACTTTTAATCATACTTGGTATTAAAGTTACCCTAGACATGGTACTAGGAATCGTAATAACAACCTAAGCATGAACTCTATATCATAAAATCAATTAAAACCATTAAAATACTTACTTTGATGCCTCGTACCTCTTTCTAATAACAAAATACACGCGTTAGTAACTTCAAGGAAAATAATAATTAAAACAATTAAATTAGATAATTGAAAGAGAGATTTGGGACCAAACCCTCAGAAATTAAAACCTTTCACGTCTAGGGCGAAGGCAACTTCGAACTTGGCTAGGTGTTTCTAGATCTAATGAATGCGGAATTTTGTATGTAAAAGGCTAGTTTAGAAAAAAGAGAGAGAAAGATCAAGAAAATCTTGATGAGAGTTGGTAAATGATTATAGAAGAGAATGAGAGAGAATAAGAATTGATGATTGTTGATGAATGAAATCGGATTTTTACGACGTTATTTATAAAGAAAATTAGCCAAAAAGATAAAATATCAAAACAGAGTTCTGGCGCAGATAAAATCTGATTAGCCCCAACGCTGGCTATTGGCGCCAGGCGCTACAGCTGGCGTTTGGCGCTGATTTAGAAATTCACACGTTTTCTTAAAATCAGATAAAAATTGACGTACAAGAGGATAAAATCGTATTTTCCTCAAAATATGTTCTTTGATTTTAATTAAAACTCTGAAAAGTCAACAAAAGTCAATTTATCAATGCTAATTGAATTAGGAATGAAAATAACCTTCTAGAAGAATCTAGAATACTAAAACCATTCCTAATTGCATTAGGAATGATAAATCTATATTAAGCCCTCCTCTAGATCATTGGGCCGCATATAAGGCTCAAACCGGGCCCAGTTTAGTAAATTGGCCATAACTTCCTCAATATTCATCGGAATTGGGCTTATAATATATCGTTGGAAAGCTCTTTTCAAGCCCCATCCAACTACACTACTATTGGACCCATATCATAAACAAAACAAACTAGATTTTCTGTTTTCTTAAAATAATTTTTCAAAAACAGAGAGAAGAGAAAAGAAATTAAAACTATCGCAGCACTAGACTTTCCACACTTTCACTTCATTCGATTATGATTCGACGCGAAAGGTACTCATCACCGGGTTTTATTTTAGGGAAACACAAATAGGTGTCTACACATAGCATTGGCAAATTTCCAAGGTTGATTGCTTTCAAGAGTTATGTTCTAAGATATGTGGATTTTCGATCGTATCAAGGTTCTATTATAGATAGTTACGAAGCATTGGCAACTTTTCCCAAAAATGGATTTTGGCAAAATTACCGAGATGCGATTGTCGCTTTATTATGGCAACATTCCAAGGACGGATTGCTACATAGTATTGACAACTTTCCCTAAATCGGATTGTCATACATCATTCAAGAGTTTTGTTGACAATTGTTCCTAAAGAAAAGAGGATTGTCATCACCCAAAGCATCAACAGCAAAATTCAAACGAGCATGGAGGATCGACGGGCGTTGATCTTCAGAAATTTTCTTCGGAATATTATCGCAACAACTGAGTATAACTTCGGGCGAAGCAATCTTCGATCATATTCCCTGGCTTGCGGAGGATGGTCACAAGGCGGTAGAAGATCGTTTCGCGCAAAGCAATCTTCGATCGTATTCCCTGGTTTGCGGAAGATGGTCACAAGGCAGTAGAAGGTCGTTTCGAGCGAGACAATCTTTGACAGTGTTCTCTGGCTTGCACAAGACTATCACAGCGGAAATTGGAGGCAGTTACGGGCATAGCGGCCTTTAGGCGGTATTACCTAGCTTGAGGAAGATCGTCAAACAAAAAAAGAAGCTCTTAGCTCAGAGACGCGTGGACATATCATCAATAAAACAGCAACAAGATGGCATTCCCTAGCTTGTGGAAGGTTGTCATAACACCAAATACAGCAACAAATCGGTTACTTCAAAGACGTGTGCTCGACGGTGCAAGATACGAGTTTCTTAACTCTCTTATCTGTTTAACTAACGCTAGTTTGCAGGTATTTGTTGTTACAAGAATGATTTAGGATTGCAGAACGTTCCGAATCATTCTCCGTCCCTATCGTTACTTTGACTTTTGTTTTCAAAACTTGCGTTTCCCCCAACTCAGTCAAAGAGGGGGCTTCTGCAAACACCCAAATGTGTCTCCCCAAAACCAAACCTAGTGATGAATACCTTTCGCATCATTTGATTATCGAACGAGGTGAAAGTGTGAAAAGCCTAATGATGAGGATGTTTTTATTAAAATATTTCTCTTTCTGTTCTCTAAAAATATTTCTATTTTTTACTCTTATTTATGAAAAATAGCCAGTCTAATTTGGTTTGGTCCATAATAAAGGTCCAATAATAGTATAGTTGGATTGGGCTCAAAAAGAGCTTTACAATGATATATTATAGGCCCAATTCCGATGACTTATGAGGAAGTTATGGATTAAATTAAATTGGGCCCAATGATTTGCAAAGGTGGCCCGATAATCTAGAGGAGGGCCTATTATTTTTAAAAGAATGTTTTATTTAGAATAAAATATTAAATCTGATTTCAAAAAATGCTCGGACGCATAATTACCTGCAACCGAGGTTGAAGGTAATTACGCATGGAAAAGCGCGTTGACTTTTGGACCAGCGCGAGACGACAAAGTCGTCGCCAGGTGCTGACCTTCGTCGCCTGGCGTTGTCTTTCGTCGCCTGGAAATGGACTCGTTGTTTGGCCCTGGCTCCTGTCGTTCGCGACGGGAGGAGTTTTATTCCGAATATGATTTTCTTTGATCCCTTGTTGTTTTTCTTATAAATAGGGGTCGTATCTCCCTGTTTTCAAATCATCTACATTAACAACAATCATCTCTCTCTATTCTCTCTCTAAAAAGCTAAAAGCTTTCTTTCTCTCTCTATTATTTTTCTAAACCTTCCGTTTTACATAAAATCCTCATACACTAGTTTTATACACACCTAGTGAAGTTCAAAGTTGCCTTTGCCCTAGACGTGAAAGGTTTGATATGTCTGAGGGTTTAATCCCAAATCCCTATTTCAGTTATTTAATTTAATTATTTGATTTATTATTTTCCTTGAAGTTACTAACGTGTGTATTTTGTTATTAGAAAGAGGTACGAGGCATCGAAGTAAGTACTTTAATTGCTTTATTGATTTTTTTTTATATAGAAATCATGCTTAGATTGTTTTGTTGATTCCTAGTATCATGTTAGGATGTTTTAATGCTTCCTAGTATC
The DNA here is from genome assembly GCF_948465745.1 of Chenopodium album. Classification (NCBI taxonomy): domain Eukaryota; kingdom Viridiplantae; phylum Streptophyta; class Magnoliopsida; order Caryophyllales; family Amaranthaceae; genus Chenopodium; species Chenopodium album. The sequence continues at coordinate 21,635,491 of NC_137840.1, read as the reverse complement.
ATGTTTAGGGTAATAATTAATATTTCTAATATCAAGTATGATTAAAAGAATGCTTCCTATTTTCTTTCGTTATATCATGTTAGTATCATGTTAGGGCTAAAGCTTTAATCTTTAATGCTTAGTGACATGCTAGGGTTTGTTATTAATCTTGTTAGTATCATGCCTAGGATCTTTCTATTAATATTATGCTTTATTTTTAACATGATTATGCTTATTATTTTAATTATGATTGTTATTTAAATTATGATTATTATATTGCTTGATATATATTGTTATTGTTATTGCTTGATCACGCCTTTTATGCATGTTTAAAGGGAATTTGTACTTGTAATCACACTTAATAAGATAATTAATAATCTTGTTTAGGGTTAATTTGATTATAATTCAAGTGATCGCCAATAATAGCTTTATTTGTGCATTAATATTCAACCAACATAGATTAAACAGGTTTAGGGTAAACCTATTGATTGTATATTAGTCAGAAAGCGCACATGAATACGAGAAGAATAAAGTAGAGGCCTATTATTAGGGCAGGTTCAATCTCTTTTAGGTTGGATTTGTACCTTCATCCCCGAATTTCCAGTCATGGTTCCAGACCTATGGAGTTAACGATCTCCTGGATAGTTAAGGGGTGTAACCTTCACCCTGTGAACGGTTTACAAGTTCCTAAAAATTATTGGCGACTCTTTTACTCTAGCTTCCTTCCCTTTGGACGCCACCATGCTTAAGTGTATGATCACAATGGGGCTCAAGTGTGGGAGGGCTTGAAATATTCCCTACAGTTACAAATAATACATGTCCCCATAACTATTAAGAAGAGGTTAATACGAGCAACATTGGGCTCATGACTCAATCTGTACCATCATTCGTGAATATTCAGTTATGGTTCAGGACCACTATAGAGTTAATAATATCATAGATTATGAATGGAGTGTAACTTTCATGGATCAAATCATTGTTGCCTTCATTTTGTCCCTTTTCATTGTTGTCTTTAATGATCCATGAATATTGTACAAGTTCCTGAAAAGCTTGTTTGCGACTCCCTATTTTTTTGTCCCTGTCATTACATGTCAAATTCAAGCTTTTATGATTGCCAAGTATATTCACTTATGCTCAACGTAGGTGCAATTCGTACGAAGCCTACAACGAGACATGAATCTTATGCGTTGTTGTTGTTGTGGGTGGAGCCTAAGATGTTGGAGAAAGGCGATAAGGAGGGCAGGATGCTTTGTTCGTGAATCTAATTGCTGGTGCGTGTGAGAAGTGGAGGCAAAGGTATGATGATGTGATTGGTGAAGTCGTGGTGGTTGTTGCGTGGCTATGGTGGAGAGTTTAGGTGGTGGTAGTATTTGGTTGTCGTTGCTCACTCGATTGTTACTGCTGTTAGGAGAAGTGTGAATGAGGGAGTTGTGAGAATGAAGGTGGGGTCAAGTGGTGGTATTGTGCTCTGTGATACGGTGGTGGTGGTTATGGTGGACTGTTGTGGTCCATGGAAAAGGGTGAGGAGATGGGAGGAGAGAGATGGAAAAACAAAAGATAATTTAATAAATAATGCAAGTTGTAGGTAAAATAGACTATTTCAAGCAGATTAAGATTAAAGATAAAATTATTTTCAAATTTTGAAAATGTGATATTATTTTGAAAATATGTTGTAAAGGTGAAATTATTTGTTTCAATTTTTACTAGATTAATTGATTTTTAACAGGTCAAGACTCAATTATGTTACATTCATTTAATTTTGGTTAAAGTACACATTGACTTATTTCATAAATAGTATTATATACCTGGATGTATGGTACACGCAGGGCTTAAATCGTCATTTTGTCAGCCCAACTTTAATATGTCTGTTCAATTTCTTTCTCCTTTAAAGTATCATTTACACATGCCACACCTTTTCCATTTCAAACAATTTCTCTCCTCCCTTCTTATTTCTCTCTCTTCTCTCTACTTCATCTCTCTACTTCATCTCTCTTCAATATGTAGTATTCTTCGTCTTTGGTCATCTATATTACCAATGTTTGGTTTCGAATGAAGCGTATTTCCAACAAATCTAGGTAAATTTTCCCCTTTTTCTCGATTTTTTGTTCAAAATTCTGATTTTTCTATTGTAATTTTGTTGAAATTTGGGTTACATATTAAAAAAAAATTAATTAATAATTTGTTCGATGTAATTTGGTTTTTCATTAATTTTAATGTCCTTATTGATTGTGCTCAATTTCTATACAATTCTGCAGAATACATATAAGGTATAACTCCGTTTGGTTATGTTTGCCCACTTGAAAAATTACTTTTTTCTTGTTTATTGTAACTTTTTAATAGCTCATTTTTTAAATGGTTAGATTTTATTTACTCTTTTTTGAAATACTTACCTTATAATTTCTCAATTTTCAAATTATGGGTTTATATTTGCTCATTTCAGAGTAAGTTAGATTATAATTGCTTATTTTTAAAATAATTGGTTTATCTTATATTTAATTTAAGAGTCGATTTGACGAGAAGCCTCCAAAGCCCCATTGCTAAACTCTTATGCATTTAGTTATTAAATAAAAAAAAAACCATAACTACCCATCCCACTGTTTTTTTTTTTCAAATTTATTTCAAGGGATTGCTGCTAATATTTTACCTTTTTTAAAAAACTACTAACAATTCATTTTGTGTGTGTGTGTGTGTGTGTTTTTTTTTTTTTTTTTTTTTTTTGTATATAGTATAATACGTCATGCATTAGCACGAGTATACAGTCCCTTTATCAACAATTCAACATAGCACTCAAAAATCTCCATTTCATAATTAATTATATGCATTTTTTTTAGGGACTACTCCCTAAAAAAAACTTCCACTTCTCTTGTCATTAACACAAAAAAATTAAAAGTACACAACGCTTTTTGCGGGACTGGCCTCACCGAATAACTGTTTGCAAAAGATTAAAGTAACATTGATGGAATCACCCTTATAATACTAACTAAGCAACCCCTAAAACACTAAAAAGGTAACCTCTATAGCTTTGACAAAGTAAGTCCCATAAGAGCTGGCCACATTGCGTGGCCATCGACATATAAGAGTAAAACCCTGTTCTTTTGGGCTCTTGAGCATAGTAGAGAACATCATATTTCAGCAGAGTAGAGCAGATTATTAATACTCGGTAAAGCTGAATTAAGCAGGCTTTAGCAGAGCAAATCAGACCACAAGTCCACAACAAACCACAACAGCTCAAAAGAATACGGTCTAAGTTATGACATCAAAATCAACTTTCTGTTTTTTAAATATATTTTTCTTATATTCTATATTTAATATTTTTCTAATATAATATATATCCCGTGTATTTTTACACGGGTACACTCTAGTATTTACTCATTTTAGAGTTGAATAGATTGTATTTGCTCATTTTGAACTGGTTAGATTTAATTAACTCATTTTCAGTTGGTTATATTTAATTTATGGTCTGTTTGGATTTTAGAATTTCTTTTGAAATTCCGGAATTGGGACAATTATAGTGTTTGGATGTCCAAGAATTTCAAATGAGGAATTTGCCCCAAATTATACAACTACCAAGTAATAACCCATGAAGGTAAGGATTTCAAATGACAAGGTAAACCATGTCATTTGAAATACTCAAATTTCATAATTCAAATGATGCATTTGAAATGAAATCTATCTTCCCAAACACAACCTTACTGGTTTTTCAAATGGTTAAATTATACGGAGTAATTGCTCATCTTTTACAGTAAATATGCGATTCCAGTTTTTTCAACTCAATTTGGAAAATTTATAATTATGAATTAATAAATTAATCAATGGTTAAAATAATTCCTAGATTAGATTGTTGAATGACTTTTGATTGGGACCATTTGTGCTAGAACAAATGCCGCCATTAATAAGCAACACAAGCTTTTAAATTTTTTTTCCTGTTCAATTTATGTAATTCAAAGCTTTAATAATTGCAAAATCTAAATTATTGCTAATTTAAATCTTCAATTTGAACGAATTTTTGGAAGATTGCTAAAAAATTTTGGCTTAAATTTTTGTAGAAGAAGAGAGAGAATGAAGCAAAATTGAAAGCGAAAGGAAAGAGAATAGTAAGCATGCATGAGTCACATGTTAAATAATGATCGTAATTACAAAAATGTCCCTGGGTGTACCTACAGGAAGGTACCTAGGTGTACAAAATAGGAGTTGGACTTATTTTGAGTTAACTACAATAACATTGATTTATTTTCGGATAATTTTGTCAGCAACTATCAATTAAAACACGTGTTTTAAAAACAAATGTCTATATTGATAAAAACACGGTTTGGGCAAACAGTACAATTCATGGACTTAGATAAACAATTGTTGTGTTTTGCAATAAATCAGATTAACAAAGAGAAAGATAAAATTATATTGAAACTAACATATTTAGGATCAATAGAAAAATCATAACCGGTTCCATTGTGAATTAATATTATCCTACAATACAAACTTATGTAGCATAGTTGAGTACTATTTAAAATAGAGAATTGACTTATATATATGTTTCAAATGCATCATCTTCATAAAGAAAAGTCTTAAAATTCAGTAAAGGATGAATTAGAATCTCTAAAAAAAACATAGCCACAAGTCAACACATAACTTGAATGATTCAAAAAGTTCAAAAATATTCTAAAAAGAAAATAAGATGAATAAATTTAAGAACATATGAAAATATAATCCTATATAATAATAAATAGTATGCATACAAATACCTCATGGTAAATTCTGGAAAACTTCTTTGTAAATTACATTGTTTGTAGTATTAGAAAGTTCATTGTCCTTGTCACATATTAAAATTTTCAATCCTTTATTGCTTGTCACTCTGGATATTGCAACATAGAGTTGTCCATGACTGAAGACTGGTCTTGGGAGATATAAACCTACATGTGAAAGTGATTGTCCCTGACTTTTATTTATCGTCATAGCAAAACAAATAACCAATGGAAACTGTCTTCTTTGAAGCTTGATAGGAAAATTGGTGGTATCTGATGAGCTTAATGTCATTCGAGGAATGAACACTTTATGCCCTATATTACTACCTGAAATGATTTTAGCTTCAACAACATGGTTTCCAAGCTGAGTGATCACCAATCTAGTACCATTACATAGGCTAGAGGACTGATCTATATTTCTAAGAAGCATGATAGGAACACTAACTTTCAACTAGATTATATGATTCGGCACCCCAGAGCATCTAATGGTATTTAGGAACTCAGGTGGGTAGATGTCTTCAATACCCACGGTTGCATTTGCCTGACATACGCTATCAGAATTAAATATACCTTCTCTTCACCTGGTAATAAAGATAGCAAGTAATCATTGATGATATCTACATTATCATGAGTTGGGGCTAAAATAACTCTTTCTCGAAGATATTTTGGATCCCATAAATTCTGCAAAATTTCCGGATAAGTACTTTCAACAATAGCTTCAACTAGATTACATGCTTCTCTTATTAGATTCTCATCAGGGATTATTATAGTTCCTTCACCATCATACGGCTCTCCTAACTTACCATCTCCAACTTTTAATATCCACTCTGAGAATTCCTTTATATCTTGATTGCTTAAATCTGAACTTTCCACTTGAAGCCTCATGTTCCTTGTAAGTTTCAAGACCTCCCAATGATCCCACAAATAAGATGAGTTGATTGTGGAAAAAACAATGTCTTGTCTACTTCCATTTGTGATAACCGGAAGAATTTGTCGAAAATCTCCTCCAAACACGATTACTTTGCCCCCAAAAGGTTTCTCCGTGGGCCTTAGAACATCCCTTAAGCTTCTGTCTAAAGCTTCAAAGCAAAATTTGTTGACCATAGGAGCTTCATCCCAAATGATAAGTTTTGTTTTCATTAAAAGCTCTGCCAAATCACTTCCTGGTTTAATATTACAAGTTGATTCTTCAAATACATTTAAAGGTATCTTAAACCTAGAATGGGCTGTTCTTCCTTTGGGAAGGAGGAGTGATGTAATTCCACTCGAAGCAACGGGAAGCACAATTTCTCCTTTAGACCGCAGAGCTGCACAGAGAGTTCTCCAAATAAAAGTTTTTCCAGTCCCACCATATCCATATATGAAAAATACACCCCCTTGACCTCTTGACACGGCAGGCATAATCTTCATGTATATCTTTCTTTGCTCATCTGTAAGACTTGAAAAAAGTTTCTCGTGCTCTATATGCAAAGCTGGTCTATCATATTGAAGTTCATCTTGAATTAGCTTGTTTCTTCCTTCTGACATAAGCATGTCATCTGGGAATGGTAACATGGGATATTTTCGAAGCGTACCACCATTACCTTGTAAATTTTTTTCAATTTCACTAAGAGTGTAGCCCTTCAATTGATCTTCATTTAGCTGCAAATCTGTGCATTTTAATGTAATATGTAAGTTATGCATCTAATAAATGAATATATATAAACAAATATATAAAGAGTATTTGGTGAATTTTTATGTATTTTAAGTATCTTACTGGGTTAGAAAAGGTATGTAATGTGGCTTATAGTTATCAATTATGATTGCATTATTCTGTTTATGCAATGATTAAACTGAAATTTACAATTAGCCTGAATATGCCTTTAGCAGTATAGCAAAGCTATTTTTTTATATAATATTATTATTTGGCCTTGAAAATTACATGCTTAATTTTTGCGTTATTGCAGATTGTACGTGACTGGGAGATCAAGCTGATATGTTCAGGATGTGGTTAGATCAGAAGTAGGCTAACAGGAGAAGTAAGTAGTATCTACTATCTCTCCTATATCTATTTTTTTATGGATAACATCTTTCATGCAATCTCTTTTGGGACAATAAGTAGATCTAACATTTTATGCTTTAGAATAACTATTTCTCTTACTTACAGAGTTTAAGCTTTGTGGACTGTCCTATTTGGCTTATTACTTGTGAGTTTAAGCTGAATATTAAATTTAATCATTAATGTCTTTGGTGCTTAGCCTGTCAACTTCTATATTGCATGATCAAATGTTTGCTTAGTCACATTTAGGTATGTTTCTTGCTAATTGAAATCTAGATTACGCATAGCAAATTGAAGATGGTTTTTCTTACTAATTAATATGTAACTTATTCTAAGAAATGAGCACGTTGCTTAGAGAAGATGTTTACCATCAATATGTAGAATGCGTCTTTGTCTGTGAATAATATCATCAGATAGTAAATGCCATGTCGCTTCCCAAACATACTCTGGTCGTGATAGACTGTCAGACAACAGTAGCATAGAAAAAAGGCTTCTTAAGTAATGTGCAGATCCCCAAAAGCTTGCTTCTTTAATCCCATCAACGTATTCTTTGTCATCATCTAATAGTCCTAGTGCATAGCAAGCATCTTTAAATGAAGGATATTGAACACCATGGATCGTTCTTATATCCTCATAACATGTTGGGCCTTTGACATGATTTAGTAACACTCGTAAGTAGTATCTCTCTCCACAACCTGGGAGAACATGGTAGATTCTCCCAATAGAAAATCTTCCTTTAATTTTTCGTTTTCTCCATCGTTTTTCATCTCTGATCCACACGAACCTTTTTGGGAATTCAGCATAAGTGAGTTGTCTAGCTTCCTCATCACTTTTGTTACACTCCATCCATGCTAAGAACATTGAATTCTCAATTGAAGGCTTGTTTATGACTGAATCTATAGGATCATCCTTCAAACACAACATTTTGCTCATCTTAAAGACGAAAACTCAATCTTTCAACAGGAGGAAATCTATAATGCATGTCAAATCCAAAAATTCTCCAAGTTGCTTCACAAGGTGAAATATACTTGCAATTTGTAAGAAAATATGTATAAATACATTTTTTTTTTTTTTTGAAAACATATGTATAAATACTTTCTTAACTAACGTAAATCCAACAAAAAACAATAACTATATAATTTTAAGAAACTTAAAAAGTGTAATCAGGGAAACTAACCTGCAATCATAATAGGACTTTATTTCATCAACATTATCACCATTTTCTCCAGAAAGTGTAGCTGTAACACGGTCATTTCCTTTATTAATGTATTTAAATAATTACTTGATCGACCTGTGTTGGTTGCACCATTCAATATTGATATGAGCACGATATTTTAGCAAGAGTGTCGGGTTGTAGGGAACAACAAATCTGTTATCCAGTTTGACTCCGTTCTTTTCAATAAATTTTCCATCATCCCTTCTTTTGTGCATTGGATACCCTTCTTCATCAAATCTTGTGCTTTCAGTGAAATTCTTAGGGAAATGTTTCGAGCATTTCCCCTCTTTCATGCATGGAGAATTTTTGTTCATCGCACCACAAGGACCATGCATCATACTATCCCCAAGAATTTCATATAATTCAGGGGTCTATTGGATCCAGAATTTCAGTAGATATAACTCTATCAATATCCTCTGCGGTTGAAATCTTATCATTGGGATGTAAAAATAGAAGGATATGAGCATGAGGAAATCCACGCTTTTGAAACTCTATTGTGTAAACCACTGAAAGAAAAAAAAAACTTATTTCATTTAGCTTATAAGCAAATATGTTTATGATACAATATCAATATTCGAAAATCTCATAGCATATAAATGACATAATAGAATAGCATTACAAACTTACAAGCATTAACTCTCCCGAACATTTTTTTTATCTTTGAGATCATGTATTAATCGATCTAGTTTCATCTTGAAAACTCGGCATAGGATGTCAGGTCTATCCTCTGATTTGAGTCCCCTCTTTTGGACAAATCTATTGATTTGTGGTCATTTTGGATTACAAGTGAATGTGATAAATAAATCTGGGTATCCATAACACTTGCATATGGCCATGGCGTCTTGATAATTTTTCATCATGTACCTGAGTCCTGCTGTAAATGATGAAGGTAAAACTACCCGTTTTCCAATGGAGGATGGATCTGTCTCCCCTTATTACAGCATCAGCAAGGTTCCTGTATAATTCTGACCTTAATTGCTTCTGATGTGTTTGAATGTAATTTAGTCGTTCTGCCTCTATCATTGTATACGCATCAACTAAAAATTGTTGAAATAACTTTCTTGACAACAACAATGTTGCAGATTCATGTAACCTGTCTTGAATCCTAAATGCAAAATACTCTCTAATACTTAATCGTTGTCGTTTCCTCATAGAATTTTCATCGGTGTCCCTCAACGGAATATCACCTCTATATCCATCCTCACCATATGGAAATAACAACGGGTATTGCATAGCAAGGTAAGAAGGATGAAGTTCATTAATTCGTTGTAGCATTCCTGATTGTCTTTCAACAATAATATCACTATCTGTCGAACATCCAATATCTCCCACAATGAGAGCTGCCACTTCAGATGCACTTGGGAGGTTGTATGTCCTCCCATCAGTCTTCCGTTTGCCGATAAGTTTTAGTTTGATATTTTGAGAATCGTTAGAATTAAATCGATCTCTTGCCATTCTAAAAGCTTTAGCAATAGGGTTGTGTAGATCAAGCATTGTTTTGAGGTCATCAATAATTGCATCTTCGAATTCATCAGAATTTCTTGAGTGGCCATAAAAAATGTTAAATAGTCCTTAATAAGTGATGTATCAGTTGTTTAAGTTTAATAATTTATGAAAAAAAATGAAAGAAACTAATAAAAATACCTCATGGCACGCTTTCTATTTGCAACCTCATTTTCTGTGTCATATATGTAAAGCTGAGATAATTTTGGAGATGATCCAGAATTTGGTAACAAACTTCCAATTCTATAATAGTTTTGACCATGTAATTTGAAGACATAAGGTCCTCGACCTTGGTTAATTGTTGTGTCAATCTTTCCTCCCATTGACGTAAATGCGTGCAACATGTTGTAACCTCTTATATTCTCTTGAAAATGCTTACTTTTAACATCATTATTCTTCAAAAATCTATTAAGTGGCGGTTGTGGTTCCTTTAGTAAAGGTAGTTGCACTTTCCCTTGCATACAACATAAGGAAAACTTTGGATTTTTTGAATTCCGCTTCTTCTCTAGTCTTTCCTCATACCACAACATCGCACCACAAAATCTAAAATTATATACTGGATCTCCTACATCCCAGTATTCTGTTTTATGATACAACCACGTTAGTTGATTACTAATACATGTTAGGAAAATAAATTGTAAGGAGAAACACATTACCTTTCAATGAGTTAGCTGAGATATCATTTTCACCTAAACACAAAAATTACATAAATATTAAAATATGAGGTTGTTGAATTACTTAAAACTTTAAATAATGTTAACATTGTTATATAATACCTTTGCTATCTGGAGTGTCGTCATTGATATTGGGATTTTCTTCTAAGGAAAAACAGAGCTACTCTCACCTATATAGGAGGTTGTTGCATTACTTAAAGCGTTAGTCAATTATAATTATAATTATTATATTTTTGTTATATAATACCTTGGTTAACTACTGTGTCATCATTCATAGTAGAATTTTCCTCTAAGGGCAAAGCAGAGCTACCCTCACCTGTATTTGAATAGACACATTCATTTCATTTAGAATATACTACGTACATTTTAATCAACACCAATAACAATACAAAAATTAGTAGTACCTCCTGATATTGTTACCAAGTTTGGAACGTTGTTGTACATTATGATTCTTTTTTGATTACTTTTTTTCCAAGCATCAAAGTGGTACTTTTTCTTCTAAGTTGAGCCGCATCACATAGAGTAGAAGTATGGATTCTCCGAAATTGGTTGGGAACAAAGTGCACTTGAATTAAAAAAAATCATCCATAATTAATACGGCAAACAGAGCACATTAAAATACTAAGAACCAAAAAGTTGTTTGAATGGTGGTTTTATACATAAAAAAAACTTATAATTGTATCTGCAACAATGATGGAAATTATAAAATGACTTCAACTTATGAGATCAACTTTAATTTGATACATTGTATTAAGTATCACAATTTTGAAGATCAATTAATTATAAACCAAGTAATTGTAAGAATGCTACTTCTAATTAAAATTTTCAAATGTAGATGCATGTATATTATTATGTAGTTGTTCTCTATTAACTTCTAGTTTTGTATAGCTGCGCTTTATTCTATCCATCTCATCCCCTCACCCACAAAAATCAATAAAAAAAAGAGTTTAAAGGTAGTTTATACATGCTAGCTATTGTGTTGTAGCTAAATTTAAAAGTAAGAGTGACCTGACCATTTGAAATGTCGCCTAATGGGTTCCTTTGAATTGATTGTACGTCTTTAATCTTTGTTTGCTCTATATCACCTGTATATATATATTTTTCATGTTTAGTTTAATTTGCCTGACCATAGAGAGAGTAATTTTATTCAATCTGTAAATTAGAAATTACCATGATTTTCACTATCTACGCTTCCTTGTGATTATCGCTTTTCTCTTCAGCCTTGCAAGCCGTGCAAAATTTGGATCCATGGATAAATCTGTTGACAGTATGTGGACAAATTATTTATATAACAAAAATTAAGCTGTATACGATGAACTCATTTGTTAATGTGACGTACTTTATATTGATATGAAGTTGTTTGCGTATGACATCAAAAGCAAAAATAAAATATTAAAATTGTATGCAATAAGTATAGTTCTACCGCATGAAACTTATGAATTTCAATACCTTTAGACCAAAATCAATTAAAAAAAATCTTTTATAAGGGTTTTTTTTTTCAATATGATATAATTAACTTACCATGTATCAAAGTAGTATTACTTATAAAATATTTTATGCTTATCACTATAGAATGAAATAAAATTGTCATCTAAGGAAATACTAAACTATTTTAATCATATATACTATACCTAAATATACTGTTAATTCCTTTCCAAGTGTATATTCCATTAGCTTTTTCATAACTACTTCTTTGCTACCGATACTTTCTCATAATTTAGTCGGCCAAAAAATTATATAAGATCATTTTTCTACCCTATGAATATATTGAATTTTATTACACGAAGTAAATAGTTAGGTTGTTGTATATCTTTTCATACATACCTTAATTGGTCATTTAATCAACTAGTCATATATTTTAGATATATTGGAATCAAGAAAATCATTTTGACAATCTATTTACTATGCGTATGCTGCCTAAATATATTCTTATTTCCTTGCCAAGTTTATATTCATTATCTACATTCTATGTCATAAGCTGTAAGATTCACTAAAATGAACCTACTCTATATGATGCTTGATTATTGTAAAAAAGATCATTTGAATTATTTTTTTTTAATAATACTTTTATTTTTTTTACAAAAAACTGAATTTAGTGGATTTTTTTACTCTATGATGACTATGATTTTTCATTAAATAAATTAAATAGATAGGAAATAAATAGTTAGGTTGTTGTACATCTTCTCATTACTACCTAAGTTGATCGTGAAATTTTATTTATTTATTTTTGGGTAAAGGAGTACTGTGCAGAATTTCGCTCTATGGGATTAATGGAATCTTTCTTTGATCGAGTACAAATGATTCAACCAAGTATTATCATGACAGTCGTACTTATCCATCATCCCATTACAAAAAACATATTCAAACTTTTATCTGTTCATAAATTACAATACTAAGTTCAAAAAATAAAACAATATGTTCAAATAGTAAGTAAAGCTCGTAAAACAGTGATACTTATACCCAAGTCATATAATACACACAAACCCTATATATTCATAGATGCAAAAATGTTTAAGTTTAAAATAAGTAAGTTCATACATTAAACATACATATTCATTACATAATATACAATATTCATAAAGACAAATTAATAACAGTGGACAAAATAATTATAGCCAAAAACATATTCAATTGGTAATATACAAAGTTCATTTTTGTGTTATAAGAATTCATATGAAAGGTACCTTGGCCAATAATGTTCGAATTCTGCAGCAGTTTCACAATACTTCGTTAGAAAATCAAACAAGTCTGTGAACCCCTTCATAGCTCTAAATTTTCCAATATTTGTTTTTGAGTTCTCCCCAAGGTGCCATGTGCACAATCGATGCGTAGAACTAGGGAATACTGCCCGAATAGCAGCAGCAATAGATGGTGCTTGATCTGTCATTATAGTTATTGGATGACGCCCACCTCCCATTTATCTCATGAATGATTCAAACAACCATATGAAACTACCTGTTTTTTCATCAAGAACAAATCCCATGCCAAACATAACGTTGTTACAATGGTGGTTCATCCCAATAAATGGGGCACATATCATGTCGTACTTATTCGTTCTATAAGTAGTATCAAAAACCATCAAATCCCCAAAAAATTCATAATCTCTTTTCATCCTTCCATCTCTCCAAAAGACACAAGTAAGAGAGTTAGCTTTATCTACCTCAAATTCATAATAAAAATTTGTTTCCTTGGCTTGTCTTTGAGCAAAATACTTGATCAATTGATTACAATCCGAACCATCAAGCCTATTTGACTTTTCAACATCCAAAGCATTGTATACATCCTTCTTAGTACACCCAAGGTTTGGTGAACCACCAACTTCTTTACTAATAACACGAAGAGAATCACTAACCCGAACACCACTAGCCTTCATAACACTAATCACCTTCAAATGTTCTTTATTCACTTTTCTTTGAGACCTAAGCAAATGTCTTTTATCAATTGGAATCATAGGGTGATTATGATCCATTAAATGTTGTACAACAATCCATACACCACGCTCAATAATGAACTCAACAAACGCACCACAATTTGTTCGAAATTCCAACCTCTCATAGCTCCTAACATCCTTCTTAGAATCATCCTTCAAACCAGCATTTGAACATACATATTTCCTACTTCGCCATATATTAGTGTCATAAATTGTTCGCACATTGCTCCTCCTTATACTAAAACCCATCTTAAAGGCATAATCATTGTACAAATCAAATGCTTCCTGCTCACTTCCAACTTCTTTGAACATTAATTCAGATACTTCAGCTTCCTTAAACACAACAACATTTGAATTCTCTGAAATAATAAAAAAATAACAAAGTGTTCATAATATGTACAAAAAATGTTCATAAAATCGAATACAATGTTCACAATTACTATACATAATGAAATAACAATTCATTGTCTGGAGATTGTACATTGTGCACTTGTAGACAATTAATGTTCATAGTATAGGAATGGAGTATTCAGATTAAACATATACATATTCAAAATATAAATGATAAACGTATACAATGTTAAATATACATACGACGAACTCAAAAACAAATTCAATTAAAGAAGAAAAAAATCATAACGAAAAAATCAATTCAAGATTTCATAAATTTTTCAAGAAATCAATAACAATTGTAAATTGAAATAGTTCCATCAACGACAATCATTAAATAGAACTTGAATAAATTCATGAAATAAATAACAAAATTCAATAATTATAAAATCAAAAAATCAATCATAAAAATGCAGAACAAAATTATAATTGAAATTCATCAAATTCAATGTCGTCAAACTCGATTAATCAATAATAAATTGAAATAATCACAAAATTCAGCAAAATTCATGAAATAAATCACAAAAATCAGCAAAATTCATCGAATTCAATGTCGTCAAACTCACTTAATCAATAAATTGAAAATCATCATATTCATAAAATATAAAATTAGAAATCAATTAATCAATAACCTAATTAATAATAAACAACAAAAACTAACCTGCATTGATGATTTCGTCAGGAATAACGATCACCTCCATTGTTAAGTAAAGAACAGAGGAGGAGAGAGAAAATCTTGATTAAAAGCGAAGAACAATAGAGCGAAGAACAATGGAGTAAAAAAAGAGGAGAGAAAAAATTGCAATCAAATGTGTAATTTGAATGAGAAGAGAATCGAATCAAATAAACCAAATAAGGAAAGAGAAAATTAAGGAAACTTCTAGCGGGAAACTTGAAGCAGAAATAGAATGTGGAAGCTTTTAGTAATGGTTGCGTTTCATACTTACGCTTCTGCGTTTTGGCTTGTTGCAGCCAGCTTGGCTGCATTAGAGTGCAGCCAAGAAATTGCGCAGATTTGCTGGAACAAATTGAGCATAAGGATCTGGCCCAAGCCCAAAACGCCGCCCTCTATGTTGATTACTCACTCTATTAGGCCGCCTCTCATCCATAGTTTCCGAATCTGATGGACTATCAGATCTAGAAAAGAATTGATCCGTGTCCTCACCCTTAGAATTTCCACCTGAATCTTCATCAGAAGAAAGATCATCATCACCCTGAGCATTCCTCACTTCCCAAGGAATATCTTCTGGTTCCTCCGGCCTCACTAGATTAAGGACAGAGTTCCTATACCTGAAAATGTTAAGCAATCCTTTTACAAAATTATTACAAATTTCATACTCACGAGGCCCATACAAGACTCACATCCCCTGCCTTTCCATAGCTGCCACTCGTTGTCGAAGGCGGCGCTTCGCTATCTCCTTTAGAATGAGACATTTCCCTTTTGCATGTCCAATCTGACCATAATTCTTACAGAATTTGAAAATTCCTTCATACCTAAAAAAACACACCCAAATAATACTACCCCCTTCAAGAGGAACATAACAGCCCGGAATCAAAGGTTGTGAAACATCAATTAACATACGAACACGTAAATCAGTACTATCAGGAACATCATTTCAAAAATCTTCACATTCCTCAATACAACCCACATGAGATAGAATTTGAACCGCCCACTCCCTTGTTAAGTAAGGAATAGGTAGTCCATGCACACGAACCCACACTCGAGTAGTATCAAAATTAATATTATAAGGGCTATAAGTACGATGATACCTCCGCAGGTTGAGTAACCTGCCATCAATAACAGCTGATTGTTGGTGAAGAATTCTATCCAGATCCGTTTCCTTAAAGCATTCAAAAAGCAAATAAGCGCCCACCTTATGCACACGAATAACCCCACGCCTGATCCATCTTGAATTAACAATAAACCGCACAAAAGACAAATTTGGCGGAGCTGGTCCCAAAAAGGATCCAATAGCACACCTATTATAATTAATAGGTCCAACCACAGAGAAGTTGGTGGGAGTAATTGCAACATTCCCCATTCTACCAGCATCATTTGAACCTTCCAATGGGGGAGGTGAACGTGTGTTTGGATTGTTATCCATTAAAGAAATAGAGAACCAAGGAAAGAAAGAAAAAGACAGAAAATAGGGTTTAAAGAAAGGAAAACTGATGATTGAAAGAAATAGGCAAAGAAGGTGAAAGAGTGTAGCTTTCCCAAATGCATGTTATCCAAGTGGCAGAAATTGTAATGAAGAAGTAAAACAAAGATTACACAACTTGAGATTTCTTGTTGATTTTGGAGAAGATTATGTTCTTCAATCACTGAAAGATTTGAGAGAACTTCAAGAAAGTTTACCGGGCAATAGAAACACATGCAATTTCAGAAAAGAGAGACTTTGAAACTCTTCCTTTGCATGCTATAGTGAAGTTGAAAAGAAACTTCTAAACTCACTTCTAGTTGGATACGCTCTCGTTTAGAGAGAGAAAATTTTTAATTGCTTTTATTAGTTTTCTTGTTTCTAGTATCATGTTAGGATGTTATTTATTGCTTTCAAGTATCATGTTTAGATTGCTTCTTATTTTCTTCTATCATGCTAGCATCATGTTAGGGCTAAAACTTTGATCTTTATTATTTAGTGACATGCTAGGATTTGTTATTAATCATGTTAGTATCATGCCTAGGATCTTGCTAATATTATGCTTTATTGAGAATTGTTTTGATGATGATTAGTTGTATTAATTATTATTATTGTTTCTTGATATTATATATTATTGTTATTTTTTGATCATGTCCTCTGTTGCAGGATTAAAGAGAATTTGTACTTTAAATCACGCTTAATAAGATAATTAATAATTTTATTTAGGCTAATGTGATTTTAATTGAAGTGATCGCCAATAATAGATTTGTTTGTGCATTAATGTTCAACCAACATAGATTAAATATGCTTAGAGTTAATCTATTGTTTGTATCTTAGTCGGAAAGAGCACATGAATATAAGAAGAATAAAGTAGAGGTCTATTTAGGGCAGGTTCAATGTCTTTTAGGTTGGATTTGTACCTTAATCCCCGAATATCCAGTCATGGTTCAAAACCACTATGGATAGCAATCTCATGGATCATGAAGGGGTTTAACCTTCACCCTGTGAACGGTTGGCGACTCTTTTTCTTTAGCTTCTGTCCCTTTGGACGCCACCATACTTAAGTGTATAATCACAGTGGGGCTCAAGTGTGGGATGCTTGAAATATTCCCTACAGTGTCCCTTAGGAAAGTTACGTCACCAAGACTGGAATCATCTGTCTGTACCTACAAAACAACGGAGAATATGGGTAGATGGAGTTCCGCCTCCGACGATTAAGTAAATACGTGTACGAAGAATGTAAAAAGGTGAAAAAAGGTAAAAATGAGATTTTCTCGGATTCTGAGATCAGGTGTTTTCTCTTATGTGAGAGAATTCAGGTGTTGTAATAAATGAGGTGAATGAATGTATCCCAAAAATAGGGGAAATCTCCCTATTTATAGTGTCGTTGTGCCCTTTATTAGGTCACTCTAACCTACTGGGATGCGCCGTTTTGCAGCATTCTTGGGAATTGGCCCTGAAGGCCGCAATTTCCTTTGCCATCTGGGGGCGCCACGTGTTAACTAGTGAGTGGTCCATGTTGGACCTATCTAGGGATGACACGTGTCCCTCTCCGATTGGGCCATGTAGCAAGGGTATTTTTTACCAAAACATCAGGGTTAATTATGAGATTTACTCAAGAAGATAAATAGTAAAACTAATATTCACCCCTGCAATGCGTGACACTTGTCACAGTCGTCATGTGGTGTGCCACGTCACCCTTGTGAGGGGCAAATGATTTGAATATATTTACCCTAGCCATGTGGACCAATGAGAGTGTGGCATGTGGTCACGCTAAAGAGAGTCCAAAGTAGTCCTACCAGAGCTTGACATGTGGCATGCAGATAGTAAAAAAAAATGACGATCTTCAAGACCCATTCCCGAGGTTCCGCAAAACGGCGCAGCCCACCAAACATAGGTTATGTAAGGGCGCGATTTCCCATGACCCTATAACTAGGAACGTTTACCACAATTTGGGAGCACGTTCATATATTGCATCACAAATAGTTCTCTCGCATCAAACAAAACACCAGATCTCAAGATCCGAAAAGATACTTTTACTTTCCGTACATTTACTTCACTTTCACCATTTTTAACTTGGTCGTCGGAGGTAGAACTTTGAACCCTCAAAGCTTTCGTTTGTTTGCGTGTACAACCGAAGAGTAGCCAATCTTTGTGACGTAACTCTCTCGTAGGACTGTTGACACTGAAATTTTGTTAATTATTAGGTATCAGATATATGTAAATAAGGAGATAAATATAAAAAAATATAAGATATTTATATAGAGAGTTGTAAAGTAAAAAATAATAATCTACGAGATCTCGAAGATAAATATCTTATATTTTTTGATATTTATCTCCTTATTTACATATATCTGACACCTAATAATTAACAAAATTTCAGTGTCAACAAGGACATCTCGCAAAAAATCATGAAACATTTTTTATATATTAAATCGAGCATGTTCACGAGCTTTCGAGCTGAGCTTTGACTTGCTCGGCTGGGCTGGTAAAGGTTTCGAGCCAAACTCGAACTCAAGTCAAGCCTTCTCAAACCGAGCTTTGACCTAATTAAGCTCAAATAGTTTAGCTCATTCTCTTTATCACCACTGGTTGTAATGTAAGTACTTGTAACCCGTAAATTAAACACTTTTATCGGTTGTTTTGTTTTAACAAGAGTGAATGAAAATGGGCCAAAGTTTATGAGAGTCTCTGTACCAATCCCGCCCACGAGAAATAATATTGGTGGCCCCTTCTCCTTGCTTCTCAATTCCCTTTACACAATGACCAAGTCTAGGTTCTTTTCCCCCAACTCTATTCTCTCTCCTCTCCTACTATATCTTCCAATCCAACCAAACCAACTTCTCTCAACCTCCCTCTTCTTCTCTCAACCTCCTTAACTTCCCAAACAATCCCATCAACTCCCACAATTCCCATTTCATGAGGTCCAATAACAGACACTTCTTCTTCTAAACTTAACATTATTTTATCATTTAATATTCTCCAATTTTTCAAAACAATCCAGAATCAAACCAATGGAAACAGAGAAAATTCCGACGGGTTTCACCTACTTAGGCCGTAATTTCAGCGACCTTAACCTAAATGATAACTCTTCGTCTGCCTTTAGCGACTGCAATAGCGACAGGTCCGGCGAATTCTCGTCAGCTACATCCGAAAGCCGTCGCAAACTCTGGCTTTCCTGCGCTAGTGCCGCCGATGATTTCTCCGATGAAATAATTCCTCATTTGGTTTCCGACTTGGAATCTTCCTCAGTCGATGATCAAAAACAAGCTGCCATGGAAATTCGTCTTTTAGCTAAGAATAAACCTGAAAACCGCCTTAAAATTGCCAGAGCTGGTGCCATCAAACCGCTAATTTCTCTTCTAAATTCCTCCGACCTTCAGCTTCAAGAATACGGCGTAACAGCAATTTTGAATCTATCTCTTTGTGACGAGAATAAAGATCATATTACATCATCCGGTGCAATCAAACCGTTGGTTCGAGCCCTAAAAATTGGGACATCAACGGCGAGAGAAAACGCCGCGTGTGCGCTTCTTAGGCTATCACAGGTCGACGAGAACAAGTCATTGATCGGACGGTCAGGAGCAATTCCAGCTTTAGTAGATCTATTAGAAAACGGTGGAATTAGAGCTAAAAAGGATGCATCAACTGCACTTTACTCTTTATGTTCCGTAAAAGAAAACAAGATCAGGGCCGTTGAAGCGGGTATCATGAAACCGTTGATTGAATTGATGGCGGATTTTGGGTCCCACATGGTGGATAAATCGGCTTTTGTATTGAGCTTACTGGTGTCGTTGCCGGAGGCGAGATCAGCGTTGGTGGATGAGGAGGGGATTCCGGTATTGGTAGAAATAGTTGAGGTTGGGTCTCATAGACAAAAGGAGATTGCGGCCGCGATTTTGCTGCAATTATGTGAAGACAGTGTTGTGTATAGGACTATGGTGGCGCGTGAAGGTGCAATTCCGCCGTTGGTTGCCTTGTCTCAGTCGGGTACTAGCCGGGCCAAGAGGAAGGTTAGTTCTTGTTATCTATTTATTGCCTTACTATTTTATTGTTTCACATTTTAGATATTTGCTTAAATCAAATATGAGTGATGCAACTTGCCAAATTCAAATCAATTTTGTTATTATTATTGTTTTTTTTTTTTAATATGATTTTGCATTGTTAGTTTGTTACATATATTGTTTGTTGAAATGTAAACCATTTTTAAATTTTATCATTCATTCGATTAATTCTTAACCAGTTGAAAAAAACGGAAAATTAAAATAAATTTCTAGTTACAAATTTATAAGGGAGATTGTTTTGTTTTTGTGTAGTTGTGTATAGATAATACAAGAGTATTAGAATCTAGGAAGTAATATTTATTTGCCGCCCATTGCCGAAATTCTTAAATATATATAATGAGCTTATTGGTTTTTTTTTGAAGGAATTATATGTATTCAATCTTGGTATACTATCTCCGTTACATATTATTTACAACGATTTGACATAAAGTAGAGAGGAAAAATGTCTAATCGTTGTGTAACGGAGGTAATATTTATTGCTGGATGTTAAGAATGAACTATCTTTGAAAAAGTCCTAGATTTGGACCAGCAGTGTTTAGAGAATTTAATAAAGAAATGTACTTCACAAATTTTCGTTAAGGGTTGTTTTGTTTTGAAATTTTTTAAGTATTTGCTCATCAAATAATTGTTTGAAATATTTGCACGTCCTTATTGGATGATTATGTTGGTTGCCTTTTGAACTCTTGGTAGGTTTTACCGTTGCATTAAATTTCAATTTGTTAGACTTTTTCGGTACTTTGTACTTTAAGCTGAGCTGAAGTGAACTGTTTGAACCGAATTATTTATGAAAGGAGGAAATTAGAAACTGAAGTGAATTGAAATTAAGCCAAAGAAAGCAGGTCTCCAGTATCGATTTTTTTAGATTCTAAATAAGATGTCAATTCAATTGAACCAAAATTCTATGTATTTACTGAGCACAACTATTTTCAATCTAATTAGTACTGTAGTAGCTGGCGCATTTAGGTATGAATGTATGATTATCTGTTTCAATTTCAGACTATCATTATAATAGTTTTTATGTTAGAGATATTTGTTATTGGAAAATATATGTGTGATATATTTTCCGTAGATATTATTAAAGGAATAATATATTTAGATTTATTTTATGTTAAGATATTATTTAGTAAATATATCATCGTTGAAAAAGAAGAAACAAAAATTGAAGGAGGTATCACAAGAGAGCCGTTTTATTTATTTATTTATTTTTTAAAATATTGCGTCAAGCATAACGCTATTTTATTTCTTCATCTCCAAAGATGTGTTATGGTGGAGGAAGTCCACTCACATACTCCCCCCAAAAAAAAAATCTCCAAAAAAAAAAAAAATGCACATACACATGATACGTGTACCAACCCAAAAAGAATAAAAAATTAAAAAGTATTAATATTGCATAGCGGAAGCAAAATTTTGAATCCCACCGGTGGGTTTAACTTTCCAACCCACCGGCAGGGGGAAAATTTTTGTGAGCGGTCCCAAGATTTAACCTGCTCTTGATACCATGACAAATTAGAGAGAAATATAGAATAGAATGACTTTTGTATTGCTTGATTGTTATTTATCACTAATAGGTTGAGTATACAAAACATATCCTCATAAGATAGGAAACAATCTTCCCAAAAGATATACTATATATCCTAATGATATATTCATTAAATAATATCTTAACATAAAATAAACCTAATTATATTATTCCTTTAATAATATCTACGGCAAATATATCACACATATATTTTCCGATAACACATATCTCTAACACTTTACCTTTCAAAGTACAAAGTAATACCTTGTCAAAAAATAATAATAATAATAATAATAATAATAATAATAATAATAATAATAATAATAATAATAATAATAATAATAATAATACAATAACCATCTCTATTTTTTTTTTTTTGACACAATTTGATATTATCACTATTTTCAAAATTAAAATGAGTTCTTGTGGTTTGTATATCAATATGATTTTTGAATTCTAAATTTTTACAATTTTGGCCTTTTTTTTTTTAAATTTATTTTTGCGTATTACTCCGTAATAATGAAAGGCATTGATGCTGGAAATATACAATTATATACTGGGGTAAAGAGGAAAGACAAATAGTATTGTAAGAGCATCTCTAATGATTTAATTGTAAGGACTTGCCTGCAGTATTAAAAAAATTAACTATATGCTTATTAGAGAACAAAAAATGAAGCAACATGCTAACAATTGTAGCTCAAACAAACTACATGCCTGATCGAAAAATAGGACAAATAAACTCCACCCATATTGTAATATGTGTATAATTATTTATTTATTTTTTACAAACTAAAAGATGTAGCTTATCATTGGAACACTTTGTTACTAAAAAGTATTGTAGCATAAAAATTAATGTGGAAAAGCAAGCTACACAACATTGTATCTTGCCATTGAAGATGCTAACTTATTACCTCCGTTTTTTATTAGCTGACACGTTTTGACTTTTGCACTATTCACACACCTTCCCCTGATTATGTTTTGTGATTTATATGTAAGGAAAAATATAGTGAAGTGAGATCTTATTAGATTCGTCATAATGTATATTTTTTCAAAATATCAACATTTTATAGAGTTAAGTATAAAACTGGGTACTATCTTTTTGCATTTTTCACCTTTTGGGTACTCTATGTTTTTTTTTCACCTTTTAGGTACTCAAGTTAAGAAACTGGTGACTTAACCCAACATAAACCCACCGGAAAAGAACATAGTACCTTAGCTAATTAAATGCAAAAAAAACTCAATCCCTTCATTGAATTATTCATATATGACAATTATGAGGGGACTAAGTTTTTGCATTAAAACCTTTATAATATTGTTTTCATATAATAAAATTATTTCTCTTAAGTTTAAAAATCAAAATTCATACTAATTAACATGGATAATTGCACACACACTAAATAACGAGTGATTCAATTGGTATAAAACATTGCTTAGAAGCAGTAACTCCATGTCTCTTGTAACACTCATCTTTACAAGGAGCATCAAGTAGTTTATCATGATCGCAAACAGGTGTAATCCGTGGGAAATATTCCACACATTCTTTTCCTTCCACCATCATGTTCATGCTTGCTTTCTCTATACAAAATAATAATTTAACTAGTTTAAATTAAGTATCAATCAACGTTATTAAAGTCGGAATTCTATTTTTAATCGAAAGGGGCTTTTAGAATTGAAAGCTAACATGCATAATCAAGACATCATAGTCAAATATGATTGAATGTGTTTGTATAAAACTTAATACGGGTAACGTTTCAAAAAAAAAAAAAAAAAAACCTTAATACAAGTAAAAAATATATATATATATATAGTTGCTATATACTAGTATTATTTACTAAATAAGTTAGTAAACTTATAATGTTTTTGTCCATTTCAAAAAAAAAAATAAAAAAAAAACTTATAATGTTTTCGTTATTTAAGAAAAGTATGTAAAACCGGGAAATATCATAGGTCTTATATGAATAATTAAATCATACTCCGTAAGATTCAATGATTTGAATTGTGATTTCAATAATACATTAATGCAAAATAATATAGAAAAAAACCCATTATGAGGGGACCAGTTTTTTCATTTCCCATAGTCTTTTTTAAGTGGGTCCCACGTGTTAACCAAGGTACTCAGTTTTTAACTCACCTTTGGTTAACTTTTGGCTGAAAAATGCCTTTGAGTACCTAAAAGGTGAAAAATCTAAAAAGATAGTACCTACTTCTATACTTAACTCACATTTTATAATTTTTACTTATCGATAATTAAAGATATTAATGATTTAATTTGTACATTGTCAAATGAGATATTAATGACTTAATTTGTTCATTATCAAACGTGATTAAAAAAATGTGTCAAGTAAAAAGAAAATGATAGAAATATAATGATCCAAAAAAAAAAAAAAATAGAAGTATACTGAAAAAGAAGACAGAAAAGTAAGAAAGGAAAGCGACAGTCAGTAAATAAGTAGGAACTCTTGAGTCATGTTGGTGGAAATTTGAGGTGGAGGCTCTAGGATCACTACGCCGTTGTATTATTTGCTAGAAATACGGAGAAATCCTTGTCAGTTTTCACCAAATTTAAAAAGATTTCTTACCTACCATACAAATCCAAGCGGACGCCTATTTCATCACTCATCTCGCATTACTTTCTGGATTTAAAAGTAAACTCCTATTTACCTTTTTTTTTTTTTTTTTAAACGGAGATATTCTTACAATAATATTGACAATAATAAAAATTTATATATACTTATTACAATTAATAAACATTAGACTACGGACTAGTGTTTTAGTTTTATATGTTTGCAAGAAAACATGGTTAAGTTCCTCAAAAAAGAAAAGAAAATATAGTTATGATTGTAACAGTAATAAAAAAAGAAAAATTGACAAAACTAATCCCAACTTTGCCTCATTCGCCCAAAATAATCCCAATTTCGATTAATTTTTAATAATTCAAACTTTAGTATCAATTTGCTTTTAATAGTCCCAAGTGACTTCTAACCTGTTGAGCATGTAATTTTTTTAAAAAAAAGTTTAATGTACATGTGTGATGTGTCACTACATGATTGGTGAGAAAAAGTTAAAATTTCATTTGGTGCCTAATTAACTCTTAATTAATAATCTTAACTCCTATTTAAAAAAAAAAAAATCTAATTTCCTACCAAAAAAAAAAAAAAAAAAAAAAGCTAATAAAAAAAACCACAACACTACCAGCGCCACCACCGCCCCCAAACCCATCAATCGCATCGTCCCAGACTCGTTAACCGCACCACCCCAAGATCCACTCCCCTGCACGCCCCCGCCGTCGACCTTCCCACTAAACCACCAAAGACCCACCAGGAAACACGAAACCCCCTCCCTTACCCCCAAATTTTTTTTAAAAAACCTCTTTTTCGACGCTCAAATCGCCCATCGCTCCTCCCCCAACCCTCAAAACCTCTATTCGCTAAGGTTCCGAGGGTGGGAAAGGTGGAATTTGGGGATTTTTGCGATGGAAAAGGCTTTTTCTAGGGATTTCGAGGATGTGGGATTTTGGGGTTTTGGTGTGTTGGAAGGGAAGGCTGGTTGTTGCCGGCGCGTGGGAGGGGTGGGGGTCATGAGTTGCACGGGAGTGTGCTGCTGAAGGATGACTGCAGCTGCTGGGGTGGCTGGAGCTTCTTGGGAGGGGTGGTGGGTTTTAGTTGATTAATTGAAGTTTTTTTAATTTTAACTTTTGTTTTATTTATTACTTTTTTGTTTAGTTATCTTTTTTACCAATCCCGTTTTGACACGTGTTTGATAACTTGTCATAACAAGTTTTATAACCGGTTGGGACCATTAAAAACAAACTGATATTAAAGTTCGAATTATTAAAAAATAATTGAAAGCTGGGATAATTTTGGTCGAATGAGACAAAGTTTAGAATATTCTTGTCAATTTTTCGTAAAAAAAATATATATTGATATACAAACCACAAGCAATAGGCGAATTGCTTGTGGTTTGTATATTAACATATTGTAGTAGTAATGTGTCTTTTCTAATTCTGCTTGCTCCATAAGTTAGACCAACTTGCTTGACTAATTTTTGTTTTTCTCTTAATGTTTTTGTAGTCTTATACAATATGAAATAGATAGAACTCTAGAGAACGAAGGAAGTATACCATTAATTACGGCCTTAGTGATAAGTCAACCTATGAAATTTATTAGGTATAAATTTGTCAAGGTATGGGTTTATACATGGTTATAAATAGTGGGCATAATTCAAATTAAAATTCTTGTGATTTTTGCAAATCTTGGAGAGTGGACTAGTCACCATACTACACCTCTGCCGTAGCTTTGATCTCAAGTATTCCATATGGAAGGCACGTTTGATGCCATTTGTGAAATACTCCGTATTTATTTGCTTTTTCTTTTGGCCATCAAAAATTGTTCTCGTTTAAAAATAAATAATTTTAAAATAAGACTATTGACTACTCATGATACATAGGAATCTGGCTTACTTTCAAAAAAAAAAATTGTTTTTTTTTTTTTTTTTATTAATAGTGAAACATTGTAGATAGAGAACTAGGACCTTTATTGAGTGGTTGATATTTAACACGTGTTTTTCAATTATTTTGGGGAAAATTAGGGGTATCTCCTATTTACATAACTTTCCAAATTCCATTGTTCATTTGTTCTCGTCACCCCAACTTTCTACGGGGGCACAATGTTTTTGGTGAATTTTAAAAAATGATATTGTAATATTAAAAATTGATTAAAAAAAGATGATAACAAACCAAAAGAAATAGAAAAGTTCAATAAAAAAAAGTTGAATAAAAATAGTTGTATATGCTGTGAAGTATTATAAGATTGGAAGAGTTTTGTTAGTTAATAGTTAATAGAAAATTGTTTAATGTCGTGCTTGTATGATAGATGTAGAGGCAATTTTAGAAAGACGCATACGAAGGGTCAGCTTTTATTTAAGAATGAAGAGAGCAAGCTTCATATAAGGAACTTCCTCATTTGTGGCTCATTCACTTTTTTTTTTTTTTTTTTTTTTTTGAAAAATTTGTCAGAAAAAACCATTTAAAATGTCCACTTTATTTAAAACAACCTTTTAAATTTTTTTTTGCAATTTCAGACCACATTATAATTTTTTTTTATTAAAGACAACCAAATGTTACTTTCCGGCGTTGACTCTATTTTTCCCGATGTTGACTATGAGTGTGCGAGTCACGTGACCTCCTATATTGCTTAATACACCGTTTTTCCCTCCAATTAACCCCTATTAAAACCTCTGCTTCTCTTTCATCCCTATTTTAATACTGGTGAATTGAGGGAAAATTGGTGTATTAAGCAATATACAAGTTCATGTGCGTTGTACACTAGTGGTCAACATCGGGAAAAATAGAGTCAATGCCGGAAAGTAGCATTTGGTTGTCTTTGATAAAAAAAATTTATAATGTGGTCTGAAATTGCAAAAAAAAATTTAAAAGGTTGTTTTAAATAAAGTGGACACTTTAAAAGGTTGTTTCTGACAAATTTTCCTTTTTTTTTTGGCACCATACACCTATTTAAGAGTGTACACAACTTTTAAAGAGGATGATAGTATACTGAATTATGTTCTAAAACTAGAAGCTCGATTCGTTTCGCATCGTGTGGTTTTTTAGTTTTTACAGATTTTTGTATGTGGCTGGCCACATGGTGCGACAAGGGTTACTTGTAGGGTGTTACTGGTTTTGTCAGGGGTTACTTGTAGGGGTTACTTGTATGGGTGTTACTGGTTTTAGTCGGGGTTACTTATAGGGTGTTACTGTTTACTTGTAGGTGTTACTTGTATTCTGGGGTTACTGGTATGGGTGTTACTGGTTTTGGTCGAGGTTACTTGTAAGGTGTTACTGATTTTGTCAGGTTACTTATAGGGTTACTTGTATTCTAAGGTTATTTTGGGTGTTATTGGTTTTGATCAGGGGTTACTTGTAAGGTGTTACTGGTTTGGTATGAGATTTTGGTCTAGAGTTACTTGTAGGAGTTACTCAAAATACAAGTAACACATACAAGTAACCCCACGATACAAGTAACCTCATAATACAAGTAACATCTTACAAGTAACTCCATAATACAAGTAACCCTAAAATACAAGTAACCATGCCGCACCATGTGGCTTGCCGCACCGAAAAGCCTCTGTTTAGTTTTTATTTTTTATTTTTTTGTTATTCAAAATCATATGATATATGTCATACAATGAATTAAAAATTATTTAAACTTATTATGATTATGATAATTTTGAAAACTGACAAGAGAAAAGTGAAAACATCTTTTTTCTAGTATCCTATTTTTGGTTTATTTTTCAAAAAAATTAAAAATTAAAAACTAAAAAAATGCCAAACAAGCTATTCTTTATCAAATCATAACGTAAGGATTCATAGTATTTTAATTAGTTGGGTTTGTAAACTTATTGTTTTATACTCTTTGAGACAAATAATGATGCGAGTAATGTGACTTAGGGCTTGTTAGGTTGATGTAGGAAGTAAATTCCCATGGGAAATTCTAATTCATTGAAAATTACTTCCTTTATTAAAATTCGTAGGAATTACATAAATATGTTTGGTTGTCATGTGGGAATTTATAAATCATGGGAATTGTGAATGACCAAGGGATGGGTGGGTAAGTAACTTCCCACGTTTTGTGGGAAGTGAAAATTCCCATAAATTGTGACCTCCCCCATTTTTGCTTTTTAATATCAACCAAACAACATACCCAAAAGAAAATTCATAGGAATTTTGAGTGCCCATGAAAACTAAAGGCAACCAAACGAGCCCTTATTCTTCTAACGCTTCCGTTTGTGTTTTGTCCTACATTATAAATGGGGCAGCTTTTTTTTTTTAAATTCCATTTTATGATGGAAACTATTTTAATACTACCAACTTTTAATTGTATTTTTTACATTGTCACTTTTGGATTAGCTTGTTTAACTTGGTTTAATTTTTGGGAAAATTTATTACTATTGTACATTTGTACCCTCTTATTCCACAGTATTTACACATTTATATCCACCCTCTCTTTACTAATATCACGTTCTTTTCTCAGTCAATCACTTTTTCTTTCTTACTTGCACTTCCCACATCAATATACTCTTCAATTCATGTATACTCTTGAAAATAATACGCCTCAAGATTAGACATGAATATTGAACACTGCTACACCCGAGTTAGAGTATTGATTTCCTTATGAAAAATCACTAATAGACAATTAAAGACTTGTTTGGCATCAGTTTTGATTTTAAGTTTTCTGTTTTTTTTAAAACCAAAAACCATAAACAGGAAACAAGAAAAATGTGTTTCCACTTTTCTGTTGTCAGTTTTCAAAATTATCATAATTTTAACAAGTTTATATAATTTTTGATTCATTATGGGACACATATCCTATACTTTTAGAAAACAAAAAACCAAAAATCAGAAAATCATAATGGTGCCAAACGAACCCTAAGGATTTTGTTTAAGCAAAATATAAACTATTATTATACTTATATATAGTATTTATGAGGGAATAAAATTATACAGTACTTTCCATGTTTGCATAAACCATAATACTCATAATTATGAAAGAATAATTTCAATAGATCTAATGACCATTATTCTTAAATTTTTGTCAGGTATTTTGTTACAAATATTCATACAATTATTAAACTTTTCCAAGGAAAATCATTATGGACGGTTTTTAAAAAAAATTATGGAATACCAATTATAAAGTAACAAACTAACTATTAACAACTCAATTAATGTGATATGTCGGAGATTATTACAATATGCTATATAATGTAGTTTGGCATAACTACTTGACCAATCAACCTGTCTTCTTTTAAGCATAAATTATTGGGTGTCAATGTGAAATGAACCTTTCCACATCGAAGAGGTAGGGGACACTATTATTTAGCGAATATAATGTATCTATGAATGTTATCTTGCTGTTTTATTTTGGCTTTCCCTATTTGTTGGATGTTAGTTTTGTGACATAATATAATGCTGATGTTGCTGTTGATTGTGGGACAGGCGGAGACCTTGATTGAGCTTCTACGGCAACCAAGATCCGGCAACGCCGCTGCCAGAGACATTTGATTGTGTCAGTCCATTCTGTCCCACATGCCCTGCGTCCTCCGTACCCACCTTTTATATTCTCTTTTTTTACTATTATATTTCTCTCCTCTCCTCTCGGCCCCCCCTTTTTAACGTGTTCGTGGCAGAGAGAGTGTGTGCGTGTATGTGTGTGTCTACCCGATGCCATAAATAGGGACTTAACCTCCTTTTACCGAGGGGTCCTGTTTTCTAATCAGGTGATGGGAACTTGTCAAAAAGGAGTCTAGCTAGGGTTTGTGCTCAAATGCGCGAAGTATATACCCTTGTAAAAGTTATTTTGGATCGTGGAAGTATTATATATATAAATCAATAGCTTGTCTCTTAGAAGGGGCGAGATTAGAAAAAAGAAGAAAATGAATACTATAGAAGAAAGAGAGTTTAGTGGAAAGAAAAAAAAAAAATTACAGTGTAAATAGTTTGATTTCAGGTTTGTAAAGAGAAACAAATGAGCAAAGAAATTATGAGAGATGTTGGAGTCTCCTTTTCTTTAACTTAATTTGGGTTTATTAATGTTTCCTATGTTGGGTAACATGTTTGTTTTATTAAATGAATGGGTGTTTCAATTTGGCATTTCCATTAAAAAAAGTTGGCAGCTTCCCGCAACTAGTAGCCTTTTTTAAATAATCTCCCTAATCCCCCTTAGCTATAGACAAGGGAAGATTAGGTACTTCCATCATTTGTTAATTAAAAGCAAATGTTATCAGATAACAAAGTACTGTCTGCCTTTATAATGAGATTAACTTGCAGAAAAGGAACTTTATTAATGTTGGCTTTATCACTAATTTTTTCTTTTAGCCTTTTTTTTTTGTCCAAAAAAAAAAAAAAAAAAAAAATGACTTTTGCTACGAATTTTTTTTTTTTTTTTTTGGACAAAGAGAACTACCAAAAAGACAAAGCTTAAAAAGTAAAATAAAGCAAATCTCTACGCCTTGCTGCTCTAGCAAGCGGATGAGGATCAGCCACCTGAAACCTTTCAAATATGACAAGTAGAAAAGGAAGAGACAAACTCCCGGATTCCCTGAACGAGCCAGATCACCGAAATATCAGTAGAACCAAGACCCATAAGTAGCCGCGGAATAATTGCCTTGATCCCAGGCACCATAAAAAAGACAAAAAGACTGGAGAGCATGCCTAAGGCCAAAAAGACAAGCTTGCAATTCTGAGTGGAGCGCAGAAGCAGCCATACAAGCCCTGGCCCACCTCCAATAGACTGGAAGGAAAAGGTATCCCAAAAACACCACCCTATTCCTGCATTATAATTGCCTTGATCCCAGGCACCATCAAAGTGCATAATAACTATGTCAGGCACATTGGGATTACCCCGCAAAACCTGACTCACAAAAGGGTAAGAAAAGCCCAGGGGAATATCATTAAGGGAATCAGAAAAATCACGAGCCTTACCACTTTTGTCCCACCAGTCCCGGGCGATATGCAAAATGGAATCAGGAGAGTAGACTGTTGATCTAAACCTAGCACTATTCCTGGTAAGCCAAATGGCCCAACAAATCCCAAAGAAACGATCTAAAGTAGACCAATTCTTTGTTGTCACATATCTAGAGATGACAGCCGAAAACCAGACTAGAAAAGGAAGAGGAGCCTCAAGCTTAGGAAGAGACTCCCAAGAAAAGGAATCCCATAAACGGCGGGAAAGAGGGCAATCCCGAAAAAGGTAACCCACCGACTCCGAAGAAACATGGCAAAAAACACAAGTGGAATTAATGGGAATACCTTTCAATTTCAGAAGGTCTGCCACAGAAAGAGCATTATATAAAACCTTCCAAGCTAGCATTTTCCATTTAGGAAGGATAGGCAAACCCCAAAAACGTTTCCAGCACCACGAAGCAGGCGAAGAGTGTAGGAGATTGAAATGCTGAATAAGAAACCCAGTGTAAGCAGTTTTAGTCAAGAAAGACCCATCCCGGGTGTACTTCCAGTAAACAAAATCGTCAATGTTCCGTGCGGGCGTTCCAAACCAAGAATCGCCGAAGCAACAGAATTAGGGAACAAATGACGAATCAAAGAAGTATTCCAAGCGCCAGAATCAGGTAAAAGTAGATCAAAAACCATCAAAGGACGAGTCTCTTCAGGAATACAATCCTTAAAACAACCTTAACCTTAGGATCCCAACTGTTCTGTAAAATGCTGACTTTATCACCCGACCCAATCTTCCAAGCTAGCCCCGAAGATAAAGCTAACCCTCCCTCCTGTAGACCACAGCTGCCCCAAGAAGGATGAGGACAGGTAACAGAAGGTCTTGAAGACAATAAAGTATGATACTTAGCTCTGAGAACCCGAGGTGCAAAAAGATGGGGGTTAAGTCGTAGACGCCAAGCTTGCTTAGCAAGCAAGGCCAGATTAAAGGACCGCAGATGACGAATACCCAAACCCCCTAAACCCTTCAGAAGGTACATCAATGCAGGAGAAGTCAAAGCCAGACCCCTAGAATCTTTGTTCGATTTCCACCAAAACCGAGTAAGAAGAGAATCAACTCGATCACAAATAGTCGCAGGAACCTTAAAAACAGAAAGAACATGGTTGAAAGAAGCAACCAGAACCGAATTAATAATTACCAGTTTTGCAGCCGTCGATAAGTGTAGAGAAGCAAAAGAAGAAAGCTTACGAACCACCTTGTCAATCATAAACTAAAAGTCTTTACATTTCGCACGGCCCAAATCCACAGGAAGACCTAAGTACTCACCAATAGAAGGACGTCACTGCATTATGAGGCTAGCAGATAAATAGTCTCGGAAATCCGCAGGAGTGTTGGAACTGAAACTGACAAAGGACTTTTGTATATTAATCATCTGTCCCGAGACCGAGCAGAACTCATTTGTGACCGAAAGAATTCGGTCACATGCTGAAGGAGAAACTTTAAAAAATAACAACGCATCATCTGCAAAGAAAAGATGAGAAACAGAAGGGGCCCTCCGGGACACACGTAAACCCTGGAACAAGCCTTTCTTTTCATCTTAACGAAGCATCAAAGAGAAAACTTCCATACATAAGACAAAAAAGTAAGGAGATAGCGGGTGTCCTTGACGCAGACCACATTTAGGAAGAAAAGCCTGAGAAAGAGAGCCATTAACCAGGATTTGGTAAGAGACCGTCGTAACACATTGCTGCAAGATATGGACCCTGTAGGGAGGAAAACCAAATCGACGGAGAACATCTATACACACCTAAATGTGTCTCCCCAAAACCAAATCCTGATGAGGATGTTTTTAATTTATTAAAATATCTCTTCTTTCTGTTTTTGAAAATATTTCTTTCTTACCCTACTTTTGAAAAACGTGAATTCTAGTTTAGTTTAATCCATGATATGGGTCCAATAATGGTGTAGTTGGATGGGGCTTGAAAAGACCTTTCCAACGATATATTATAAGCCCAATTTCGATGAATAATGAGGAAGTTATGACCAAAATACTAAACTGTGCTCGAACCGGATCTTACCTACGGCCCAATGATCATGTGGAGGGTCCAAAGGTCTAATCCTATTCTTAAACTAATTAGGATTAATTAGAAGCTTCTATAAGTTTCTAAAAGATCTTAATTATCTTTTTTGAAAAGATAAAATTAAAGAATTTGAGTTAAATAAAACTTTCCTTTTTCTTAAATTCTAATTCTATTCGAATTTAAAGATGTTCAAAGACAGTCATATTTTATTTTTGTGCCTCATAATCTTTATCCAAATTTTATATGGTTGTATAGATCTTGATATTATCTTTCCAATGATATATTATAATATTAAATCCGAGCTATAACGAAAAAGATATGAATGAGATATGAAACTCTACTCAAAACTGACACCGTTCTACTATTTCGGCCATATCTTTTTATCTACAAAATATTTTAATATGATTTTGATTGTGTTGAAAAGTAGACTTAAAGAGCTTTCCAACGACATATTATATGCCTTATTTGGACTTCTGTATCAAAAGATATGATAAAAATAAAATCCGCAAAAACTGCTGTCCATCGAGTTCTATTTCGATTCGAATTCGGATTCTTTTCTTTATTTTTCGACTCTCTTTTTTCCTATAAATAGAGGTCATATCTCCATTTTTTCAATCATCAACTCTAATCAAGAATTTCTTGATTCTCTCTCTCTTTCTATCCCAGCCTTTTACAAACACAATTCCTCATACATTAGCACTAGACACACCTAGCCAAGTTCGAAGTTGTCTTCGCCCTAGACGTGAAAAATTTTAATTTCTGAGGGTTTGGTCCCAAATCTCTATTTCAATTATTTAATTTAATTGTTGTTTATTATTTTCCTTGAAGTTACTAACGTGTGTATTTTGTTATTAGAAAGAGATACGAAGCATCCAAGTAAGTACTTTAATTGATTTATTGTTGTTATGATATAGAAATCATGTCTAGGTTGTTATTTTGAATCCTAGTATCACGTTAGGATGTTTTTTCTTAATTTGATGTTTAGAATGACAACAATAAGTTCCTAGTATCATGTTTAGGGTAAAGAATAAGTTCCCTAAATCAAGTATGATTTCTATGATGTCTTTGATTTTCTTTCCTAATAGCATGTTAGTATCATGTTAGGGCTAAAGCTTTGATTTTTATTGTTTAGTGACATGCTAGGGTTTATTATTAATCTTGTTAGTATCATGCCTAGGATCTTGCTATTATTATGCTTTAACATGTTAATTATGATTTTGATTATTTTGGTTATAATTATGATTATTATGATTATTATTATGTTGCATGATATATTTATTGTTATTGCTTGATCACACCTTTTATGCATGTTTAAAGGGAATTTGTACTTGTAATCACGCTTAATAAGATAATTAATAATCTTGTTTAGGGTTAATTTGATTATAATTCAAGTGATCGCCAATAATAGATTTATTTGTGCATTAATATTCAACCAACATAGATAAACAGGTTTAGGGTTAATCCTAATGATTGTATGTTAGTCAGAAAGCGCACATGAATACGATCAGAATAAAGTAGAGGTCTATTATTAGGGCAGGTTCAATCTCTTTTAGGTTGGATTTATACTTTCATCCCCGAACTACCAGTCATGGTTCCAGAACTATTGGAGTTAACGATCTCCTGGATCGTTAAAGGGTGTAACATTCACCTCGTGAATGGTTTACAAGTTCCTAAAACTTGTTGGCGACTCTTTTGCTCTATCTTCTTTCCCTTTGGACGCCACCGTACTTTAGTGTATGATCACAGTGGGGGTTCAAGTTTGGGGTAATGCTTGAAATATTCCCTACAACATCCGATAAGAAATCCCTGTTAACCCTATCATAAGCTTTGGTCATGTCAAGTTTCAAGGCAGCCGAACACAGCCTGGAAGAGGAGTTGGACATGTACGAAAGCAACTCATGAGCCAAGAGACCATTATCCGCCATTAATCTTCCTGGAACAAAGGCATTTTGATATTCCGAAATCAAGGATGGTAAAACACGGCGCAGCCGAGTCGTAAGACACTTCGCAATACATTTGTAAAGTACATTACACAACCTAATTGGTCGGAATTGGGACGGAGATTCTGGATGACCAATCTTCGGAAGAAGAACCAAAAGGGTACGATTCCACTCCTTTAATAAGTATCCATGAGCAAAGAAGAACCTGACAGCCTTAATGATCTCAGAACCTACCACCGCCTAGTGAGACTTGAAAAAACCAGAAGTAAACCTATCTGGATTCGGTGATTTATCTGAACCAATATGGAACATAACATCCTTAATTTCCAATGAAGAAAAAGGAGTCATTAGAAACTGATAATCTGCATGTGATAGAGTAGGAATTTCCAATTCCTCCCAGTTAACAGGACTAGGAATAGGAGAAGTATCCTGACAATTATAGAGTAAAGAGAAATGCCTAAATAAGAGTTCAGAAATTTTTTGTTGATCTGAGACCCAAGTACCGTTGTTGTCCTTTAAACTCATGATCTTGTTCCGACGTCGACGAGCTTGAACAAAACGGAAAAGAAGACCTGAATGAGATTCTCCTAAAGCATCCCAACGAGTCTTACACCTTTGTTTCCAGAACAAGAAAGCAGCCTGTGCCCGAGACAACCGATCCTCTCGAACCAGTAAAAGATCACCTCGAGCTTGATCATTCTGCAAATCAGAAGAACCTGAACTCAACGAACTGTAAAGATCCTGCCAATCAATACCCATTTTTTCTTATTCGAGACACACCAATGTAACAAACATTGCTTAACACTCTCCAGTTTACGAGAAATGGAGAAAATCTGGGACCCCAAGTGGGAGGTCCGCCACTGAGACTGGACCAAAACGAAAACTTCTTTTAAGCCCAAACACCAGTTTTCAATCTTATACGGACGCTTCTTGAAATTAGGTAGACCCGATTCCCAAAAATAATAGCAGCATGATCCGAGAACAGTATCGGTTGATGGTAAATTGAAGCCTCGGGATGTCGATCCATCCAGGAAGAAGTAGCAAGCCCTTTATCTAGCCTCTCAAAGGTAGGATTTAGGACTTGGCCATTAGTCCAAGTAAAGTGAGGACCAAAGAAAGAAATATCCATTAATTGCGAATTAAGTTTCCATTCTATAAAATCATGTCGTCCAGGAATTACAAAAGAGCCTCCCACTTTATCACTAAAATACTCAACTTGGTTAAAATCCCCTAAAATAACTGCATTTGGAACTTCAATTAAAATTGAAGAAATTTCCTCCCAAACCGAACTACGAAAAGAAATATGAGGCGAACCATACACAAATATGATATATTTTATTACTTGGCCAGGAACTTCCTCTTTGCAAAAAATAACATGAGAATAAATTGAGATAGGCCTAACAACTACGGGAGCAAACCAAAAAACTACAAATCCCCCACTAAGGCCTAAAGCATCCACTCCACAGAAACCATCAAAGTTAACTAAGGATAACTTATTCATAGCTACATTTACAGAAACTAAGGTTTCCATCAGAAACATAATATCTACATCAAAAGAGCGGACTAGGGAAGCGACATATGGAACTTTAAGGGAGTCCGCCGTACCAAGACCCCTACAATTCCACGCTGCTATGTTCATATCTGACCTGGTGGCTCGTTTTGGGCAACCACCATGCCCTCAGACCCCTGCGGGGTAGAACCAGAAGATGAAGAGCCTTCATCGCTGCATTTACGCTTCTTAAAAGGCTTTAGAAAGGAGAGGCAAGTAGACCCCGCATCTGAAATTGGAGGTTGAACCATAGGAGATGCCGGAGTAGAAGAACGACGCTTACACGGGCACACTACCTTAACCCATTTCCAAACTTTATCTCCTTTCTTGCTCAATTTCAAGGTAAGCGGCTTCGTCCCCTGTCCAATATCCTGAATGGGGGGAGTTGAAGGAGCAGACGCCGGGGAACCCGGAGAAGGAGGCACTGACGCTGGCGGGGAACACTCCATAGGAGTTAGTTCATCATTCTCAAGACCCGAAACATCACTTGGAATTTGATAGTCATGAAGCAGAAGAGATGTAGCCTGAGAATCTTGAGAAAATGCGAATCCATCAGTTGAGGAATCATCCAAATAACCGGAGTCCTCCGAATTATACGTTGGGAAAGAGGCTGCCAATGACAGCGACGGTGAAGGAATAGACATCGGAGTAGCTTCCGGTTGAGGAGATAGAGTAGACTAGAGCCAGTTACTAGGACCCGCCCCAAAAGGATCCGGGAAAACCGACCCCGAGGGGCCCAGAAGGGGAGGCGAAATCCGGCTCACTGCCACGACGGTAAAACAGAGGTTCCATAAACCTTGTACGGGTCAGATCACAAGCTGATCCAGTTTTTTTTTTATTTTATATATATATATATATATATATATATATATATATATATATATATTTGCTACGAAAGTTGAAAGAGACAAATGGTTAAAAATGAAATTTGTCAAAAATAAGGAAATTTTGTGGAGAAGTATCAATTAAAGCACGTGTGGGAAACAACTACTTTTATTTATTTATTTTTTTTTATAAAAGAACTAGTCCAAAGTTGTAAAAAGTTTAACTACCACTATCACTCTAATAATCTATAACTATACTAAAACAGAGGGCACTCGGAAAAGAAGCTCCACGTGTCACCTTCACAAACCATATTTTCCCGCTCTTTTTCCGCTATCTTAAATAAAGAAATTATTCACTTAATAATCAAAGACATTCTATTTTCTTTAAATATTACGCATAATATATATATATTATTTACTTGGCAAAATTGGTACGTCAATCTATACTTGGCAAATAATCTCTAAAAGTTTATGATTCTATCTTATTACATGTATGTGAAAAGGCAGAGAATCACAAAATAATATTCATTCAAAATAATATAGTAGAATATGTGGAATATATTAAGTAAAATAATATAGTAGAATATGTGAAATATATTAAGAATATTCACAAAGATTGTATAGTAAGAATCATATGTTACGAAATATAGTAAGAATCATATAGATTTTGAAGTAATAATATTTGCAAAATATATTAAGAATCATATGTTACGAATATAATGGAATATGTGGAATATAGTTAATTTGTGATTTGACAAATCATTTTTATGAACAATATTTTTACTTTATTCTACAATTAACGAATCTCCTTACTTAGTTATTTTAGTAAAATCTCAACATTCCACTATCATATAGTTGGTTGATTATTTAATAAAATATAGTGTTGACATAGTTACCATCCTTACCTTCCTTAAATTAATCGACACTATATTTGAGTGTAAAAAAACATATAAATATACACTTATCATTCTAATTGATATACAAGAACCAAAAGTTTGTATTTTATATCATTAAATTCTAAATGGCGTACACCATGTTGAATGATATAACCTCTCTTAAAGAAAACTGGAAGACCAAAGTTAGGATTGTGAGAGTTTGGTATGTTCCAGACTACAATAAACCTGAAAAAACTGGTTCAGTTGATTTCGTTTTGGTTGATGAAAATGTACAATGTTATTTTTATTGTTTCGTTATTTATTCAAACTACAAATGCATGCGTTCTATTTATTTATGTACATAACAATTACTACAATTTTTATCACAGGGATCAAAGATGCAAGCCAGTATCAAACAAACACTTATTCAGCGATTTGAAAAACTTGTGAAAGAAGGCTCAACTTGCATCATTTCTAACTTTGGAGTAGGAAAAAATTATGGAAAGTATAGAGCAACTTGTTATACATATAAAATCAATTTTTTTATAGGACTTCAATCAAAGATTGCGAAGAAGTTGGGCTCTCCTTACACGGATTAGATTTAGTCCCTTTTCATAAAATACTTGAAAAACAGTTAAATGACATTTATTTAGTCGATAAATCTCATGTTACCTTTTAAATGACACGTATTTTGTCCCTTTTAATTTCTGTTTGTTTAGAAATTTAATTTTTTAAAATTAATATATTTTATGGTGTCTTTTAGATGTAATCGGAACGATTACAGGAATAGGTGAGATGATAGATGAGTCGAAAGGTTCTACACCAAATTTAAAGCTGCCACTTGAGATAGAAGATCAACAGTGACATAATTTATTGTATATAATATTTTGTACAAAAAAATTAAATTTTTCTTAAATTTATTGTTTTCTTCAATACTATTGATAGGAAGAACAAATTGAAAACTACTTTATGGGGCAAGTATGCTGAACAAGTGTCAAATTTTGTAAAAGATGACATTCAAGGACACGTCGTTATCATAATACAATTTTCTATGATTAAGATCTTTAGAGGTAATTCTATTTTATTTCAAATTATGTTTTTAAAATTGATATAATTGAATATTGATAAGTTTTGTTATTTAGATGAAGTTACTCTACAAAATTCACTTTTTGCAACAAAGATATTCCTTAATGAAGACATATCCGAAGTGCGTGATTTTAGGAGCAGGTATAACAAATCACTAAGTTAATTTTATTAAATATGTGTATATTGCCAACTAACTAACATATATCTAACTGATAATTTTTTTTTACTGGTGTTAGCATTATAGGTGGAGATGATTCTCATTCACAAAATATAACTCAGTTGCCAAGTCAAATATCACATTCTTTGTCCGATGAATTTATGATAATGTCTGAACGCAAGCAATTGGACGAGATATGTGAGACTAATAAAGTAAGTTAATTTAATAATTATGTGTGTATATAAATAATTAAATATTAACATAATTTATAGAATTTTTTTCTGAATAAAAATAACGCATATATAGTTTAGTTATTTTATAGATAGAATACAGTTTAACAAATATTCTACTAGAATGTGTTCTTTTATTAATATATTGTATAAGATTTTTTTTTTATTTATCCAATCACACAGGTCGTAATAAATACGGGATAATTAAATATTGCGAGATATTCCCTTTGATATATAATTATAGATTTTTCACTACACTTTTTTTTTTTAAAAAAAAGAGATACATCTTTACAAAAAAAAAAAATCTAATTAATTAATATACTATATGGATTTTACAGGAATGTTATTTTGTGACATTTGCTACCATCGTTAGTATAGAATCTGATACCGCATGGTACTATAGTTCTTGCAAATAATGTAACAAAAAGGTTGATTATGAAGGAGGTGGAAGATGATATTGGTGCCAAAAATGTGACGCACATGTGAAATCTGCTCCACCAAGGTACTTTTTCAAAAAATAGTACATGATTATATGAAATATTTAAATGCTTCATACTTTGCAATATTTACAATTCTATTCATGTAGGTACAAAGTGACTGTGACGGTGGAAAATGATAGCGGAATAGCAACTTTTGTCATGTTTGATCGTGAAATATTTCAAATTCTTCAAATATCAGCTACAAATTTGAAGGATAAGCTGTCAAAGGTATTTAAAAATATGAGTATAACATTTGAGTTTTAATACTCATATTGGACTATCCAACCCTTCCTTGTCCAACCATTCTAATACAATTTCTTTTTATGCAGGAAGGTAAAAATGATTCATATCCAAAAGAACTTGATTTACTTTTGAACAAAAATTTTTTGTTCAAGGTCCAAATTTCGAAGTACAATCTCGAAAAAATTGGGATAAGTAATGTTTGGGTCCAATTAAGTCTAATTGGGCATAGTCATTAAATGATCCAATTAAAAGCCCAAGGTCAAGGTTCAACTCTCCAATTGTGCTAAAGTCAAGATCAGTCCACAAGACATGTCAATTGGGCCACGGCCCACATTCTCCATATGTGCAAAGGTATAAAAGCCATCAATATGATCTTTGTAAGCATATACACACAAAGCCTCAATCAATTAATACTCTTGCATAGCTTTCTCTCTCTACACATTGTACTGACTTTAGCATCGGAGGGGCCTTCCTCGGCAACACCCCCGAGGCTAGTTTACGTGTGTTCGCTGTGCAGGAAACCTTCGGCCCAACATCACTTGGACCGAATTCAGTCTTCACCATTTCAACGGGCCTTCGGCAAGGCCCCATTGTTTTCACCCGAAACAATTTGGCGCCGTCTGTGGGGAAGACTTTCAAAAATCTTTAAGCCAAATCTCTAATCAAAATCATCTTGCAATCATCTTAGTGGCAATGGCTAAGAACCGCAAGAGCAGAAGCCTCCGTCAAGGAGCGGGCGAAAAGCCTAAAACTCCTACACCATCACCCTCACCGGACAGGAACTCTCCCAAGGGTGCCAGTCCGGGGGGAGGATCAGACAGGGAGGATTCCCTTTCTCCCATAATTCACAACTCTCATCATAGGCCGAGTCCCTCTCGGTCTAGCAGAGGTCAGTCCGATCATAGGACTCACTCCGTGCCCCAAAGCCAACCATTGACCGTCCGCTCTCATTCCCACACTCAGCCGAGGACCCCTTTGACGGGGCCCAGCTCGGAGGAGGTGGCGAGAGCGCTGGCAGTGCTCATGGAGGCAATGAGGGCACAAAACATGCCTCCACCTCGTGATCGAGCTCCTCCGCATACCCGACATCAGCGGAGGAAGCTAGACCATGATGGTGGGAAACCTTCTTCCTTCCGGGAACTGGAAAAGTGGGAAGAGGATACCTGGCGAACTGAAAGAGAAAGGAAAAAGAACCCTCAATTTTTCTCGCGATCCTCAACCTCCCGGCCAGAAACGCATAAGAGCAGCAGCTCAACTTCTCGGCCAGAATCTGCTCGCCGAGAACAACCTGTGACTGTTCGCCGAAGCGCTCTCGATCGACTCGGCGACAAGGAACCGAGCGTGCACAGTCGCCTCTCGTTCCCTGCAGCCGAGACCCAAACTTCCCAGCCAGGGACGAAAACCGCTCCTACCTCTCTAAGAGGGCGGAGCGCGGTCCCTTCGGCCAGGAACAAGGGCAAGGCCGTAATGCTACCCACCAGTTCCCCGTTCGAGCAATGGATACTGGAAGAGCACGTGCCCACGGTTAAAATACCGTCGCACATCACATATGATGGGACTTCGGATCCGAAGGACCACATTGCCTCGTATGAGGCTCACATGCATCTTTGCCCCAGGTCCGAAGCGACTTGGTGCAAATATTTCCCAACCACTCTCAAGGGGGTCGTGCAAGCATGGATCTCCAAGGGAGTGAAACAAGGCTCTATAATAGGGTGGGACGATCTGTCCTCCAAATTTAGGAGCAAGTTTTCCACGGCAAACCGCCGAGAGAAGACTACTGCAGAACTCATGGGTCTGCAACAGGGGGAGACCGAAAGCCTCCGAGACTACCTGACCCGTTTCAGCAACGAGTCATCCAGCGTCTCTCAGCTGGACCAGGGGCTAGCTGTTTTTGCAATGCAGAACGACCTTCAGCCTGGGAAGTTCCTAGACTTCATGGTCATGCATACCCCGCAGACCTTGGAGGAAGCTCTGAATGCCTCGGATAAATTCATCCGAGCCGAAGAGTCGAACAAAACAAAAACCCAACCTCAATCTGGGGGAGGGAAGCAGAAACAAACACCCTTGTCTGAAGGCCAAGGCCAGAGGACAAAGGGAAAGGCCAAGGCCTCGAGACAATCTTCGGCCAACGAGCCGAAGAAGGAGAAATCTGCTTCATACACAGGCAGATACGAGTCCTACACTCCGCTCTCTCTTCCACGCGCCAAAATTTACAACGTGACGAAGGAAGAGCAGAGTTACCGAAAGCCGAGACCACTCCCAGAGTGGTATCAGCGAAAAAATAAAAATCAGTGGTGCGAGTTCCACGAATCTCCGGGACATAACACTGAGGAGTGTATCCAGCTGAAGGACCAGATCGAAGACATGGTCCGGAAGGGATACTTGAAAAAATACATCGCGGATCACCGCGAGAAAAAGGAGGCCGAGAAGTCAGCAAAGGACTCTCGGCAAGACCTCGACTTCCCCCGGAAGAACAATAAAAATGCGGAGGGAAAATTCTCTCCGATCAATGTTATCTCGGGAGGAATATGCTCTCGGAGGGAACACAAGCGACACCTTAGGGCTCTGACCCACCAGGTGAACAACGCTGACATTCAGCCTCCCCAGTCGCCGGTGCCGAATATGACGTTCACAGCCGCCGACTGTCGGGGGGTAACGTTCCCTCACGAGGATCCGTTGGTTATTATCGCCACGGTGGCCAACCACGACGTCAGTAAAGTCCTTGTTGACGGTGGCAGCGGAGCAAACATCCTGTTCCGAAAGGCCTACAATCAAATCAAGCTGAAGCCCAAGCACCTTACACCAGTACCCTACCCGGTATCCGGATTCAATGGGGCTTCAACTTACCCAGATGGGAAGGTGACACTTCCTGTCACCATCGGCTGCGATGAGGCAGCCAGGAACGTCATGACTGAATTTTTGGTCATTGACGCTCCTTCAGTGTACAACGTGATTTTGGGGAGACCCATAATTCACGAGATCCAAGGGGTCGTCTCAACTTATCATCAGCTGATGATTTACGTCTCAGACGCCGGCTTCCCCGAAAGGATCCAGGGTAGCCAAAAGGACGCCCGAAGGTGCAACTACCTCAAGCCATCCACTAGTCGCCCAGATGACGACGACAAGGATGAGGAGGAGAAAGAAAAAGAAAGAGAGCCCAACACAAAAAAGCCGAAAGGCCTAAGTGCTTCGGCCCAAGGTTCTGTGCCCAGAGAAAAAGGGCCAGAAAGGGAAAAGGCTAGCTCTTCATCTGAGCCGAAAGACTTAGAGAGCCAGCCGAAGAACAAAAAGTCTGGGACGCCGGTTGACATAGACACCAGGCCAGATTGTGAAGAGTCCAGTCCATCAACAATGGACCTGGACCAGCAGACTGAAACGGTCGAGTTGACCGAAGGAGACGCTGAGAAATGTGTAACAATCGGGATGGACCTTGATCCGAACACCCGTTGTGAACTTATTCAACTCGTTCGGGACAACAGAGATGTGTTTGCTTTCTCGGCAGCTGATATGCCCGGGATAAGTCCAAACCTCATCTCCCATAAGCTTAATGTTGACCCAACGTGTCGACCAATTAAGCAAAAGAAGCGGAACTACTCCGCTAATAAGAACCGAGACATCGCAGCCGAGGTCAAAAAGTTGCTGGAGGCAGGCTTCATCGAGCCTTGTCAATATCCAGAATGGCTGGCAAATGTGGTGATGGTTCAGAAGGCCAATGGTACCTGGAGGATGTGCTTTGACTTCACGGACCTAAATAAGGCTTGTCCGAAGGATTTCTATCCCTTGCCGAGGATCGATCAGCTAGTCGACTCGACAAGTGGCCATGCCTTGCTTAGTTTCATGGACGCATTCTCGGGGTATCATCAGATCTTCATGCACCCCGACGATCGAGCAAAGACGGCATTCGTCACGAATGCCGGGGTGTACAATTATAAAATGATG
Organism: Chenopodium album; assembly: GCF_948465745.1. Taxonomy (NCBI): domain Eukaryota; kingdom Viridiplantae; phylum Streptophyta; class Magnoliopsida; order Caryophyllales; family Amaranthaceae; genus Chenopodium; species Chenopodium album. The sequence continues at coordinate 21,590,949 of NC_137840.1, read as the reverse complement.
CCCTTCGGATTGAAAAATGCGGGGGCAACCTATCAAAGGCTGGTGGATCAAGTTTTCGCCGATCAAAAGGGCCGAAACATGGAAGTCTATGTTGACGATTCAATCGTCAAAAGCAAAAATTCTGAGGACCATGTTAAGGACCTGGCTGAAAGCTTCGCCACCTTAAGAAATCATCAAATGAAGCTGAATCCGAAGAAGTGTGTCTTCGGCGTGAAGTCAGGGAAATTCCTTGGGTTCATGGTCAGCAAGAGGGGGATCGATGCCAATCCCTCCAAAGTCAAAGCAGCGCTTGACCTTCCTGAGCCGAAGACAAAGCGGGATGTTCAGCGGCTCACCGGAAGAATGGCAGCCCTCTCGAGGTTCATTTCCAGAGCTTCGGATAAGGGGTTACCTTTCTTCAAAGCCCTGAAACTCCCGAAAACAAAAGAGCTCGTTTGGGAGGAAGAGCAAAAAGAAGCCTTCAAGCAGCTTCGGGAGCATCTGGCTCAACTCCCAACGCTGGCTAGCCCAGCAGAGGGAGAAACTTTGTATCTGTATGTGGCCGTTAGTCCAGCCACCATCAGTGCAGTGCTGCTGAAGGAAGAAAGCAAAGTTCAGCAACCGATCTATTTCGTCAGTCACACCCTGACGGATGCCGAGACTCGCTACCCTTTACTCGAGAAAGTCGCTTTTGCGGTAGTGGTAGCTGCTCGGAAGCTGAGGCCCTATTTTGATTGCCATCAGATAGTGGTCTTAACTGATCAGCCGCTGGAAAAAGTTCTCGACAAAGTTGAAAAATCTGGTAGGCTGGCCAAGTGGGCTTTCGAGCTCACCGAATTCAGCATCAGCTATCAGCCGAGGGCTGCTATAAAGGCTCAAGCTCTAGCGGATTTCTTGGCCGAATGCTTGTACCAAGAGACGCTAGATAATGAAAGGAAAGTCTGGACCGTGTTTACGGATGGATCCTCCACCGTAAATGGTTCGGGGGCAGAGATAGTGATAACCTCTCCCGAAGGCAAATCCTTTGAGTATGCACTAAAATTTTCTTTTAAGGCTTCGAACAACGAAGCTGAATATGAGGCAGCAATCGCTGGCCTAGAGCTGTGCATCTCCCTGGAAGCCGAGCATGTATGCCTGAAAACAGACTCTCAGCTAGTTGCATATCAGATCAGTGGCAGCTACGAGGCCAAAGCCCTCCATGATAGCCTATCTTGCCAAGATCAAATCAGTCATTGCAAAGCTTAGAACTTTTGAGGTTCAACTGATCCCAAGAGGTCAGAATACTCAGGCCGATGCACTCTCCAAACTTGCCAGTTCAACTCTCACTGAGCTGAACAGATCTGTATATGTGGAAGTGCGTCGAGAAAGAAGTGTCGACGAAGCACCTGAAGTGTGCTGCACTGACCCAGAGCCTAGCTGGATGGACCCCATCCTAGCTTTCAAGCTTCGGGGAGAGATTCCCGAAGATAGAATTTTGGCTTCCAAGCTGAAGAGAACCAGCTCAAGGTTCATCATCTTCAGGGGGGAGCTTTTGAAAAAATCCTTCTCAGCCCCATTGCTGAAATGCGTGGGACCAACAGATGCAGATTATATCCTACGGGAGATTCACCTCGGCATCTGCGGGAACCACATCGGGGGAAGGACCTTAGCCCACAAGGCATTGAGGGCCGGATATTGCTGGCCCACCATGATTTCAGATGCTAAGGAGCTGGTTCGGAAATGCGAAAAATGTCAAAAATTCGCACCAGTTATCCATCAGCCAGCTAGGGATCTTCAGCCAATCCTTAATCCACTCCCGTTTGCCCAATGGGGACTGGATATACTGGGACCATTTCCAGATGCTATGTACCAGAAAAAATGGCTGATAGTCGGTGTTGACTACTTCAGTAAATGGATCGAGGCCGAAGCAGCCTCGAACATTACAGAGCAAACTGTCAGAAAATTTATCTGGCAGAATATCATCGCTCGTTTCGGCATCCCAAGAGTATTTGTCTTCGATCATGGGAGGCAATTCGATAACTTACCGCTGAAGCGGTATACAGATCAGTTCGGCATCAAACTGGCATATTCAGCGGTATGCCACCCGCAAAGTAACGGACAAGCCGAAGCTGCAAATAAACAGATCCTAAATGCCCTCAAAAAGAGGGTGGAAGATCAAAAGTCCAAGTGGCTGGAGGAGCTCCCAAGAACCCTTTGGTCCCTTCGGACAACTGAAAAAGAGGCAACGGGCTATTCACCTTTTGAACTGGTGTATGGTGCCGAAGCCGTCCTTCCAGTGGAAATCGGCTCTGAGAGTTTACGAGTGCACCACTTCTCGGCTGGGAATGAGCAACTGATGAAGGAATCTCTCGATTTCCTCGACGAAGTAAGAGACTCAGCCCGAGACAGAATGGCTGCTTATAAGCAGAGAATCAGCAAATTTTACAACCGAAGGGTCCATGCAAGACCCCTCAAAATTGGAGACCTTGTCCTTCGGAATGCTGCTGCAGTTCAGAAAGGCCGAGTCCATGGGAAACTCTCAGCTACATGGGAAGGGCCCTACGAAATCTGTGATGAGCTTCAACCAGGGACATACCGACTTCGGCAGTTGGATGGAACTGAGTTGAAAAATCACTGGAACGCTGATGTACTGAAGAAATATCATGTGTAAATCCTTCGGGGCAGAACAATCTTTGTAAGTACATTTTGAATTAATGAAAGGCCTTGGAGCCACCATTTATGTAAATATTCGCAACTTTTTATTCTTTCAAAGTTTCTTTGTTCTATCTACTCTTCAAGGGTTTTTATTCAGCCCCGTTTGAAACCTTCGCCTCCAGGTAACTGGGTTTCGGATTGCTGACAAACCCGTCTTTTTAAAGAACACTGGTCTTCCAGCTGAAGTCAAGCTTCAGTAAGACTTGTTCTCCAAAGACATGAGTCCATGGACAAGTCTGGGATATTGCCTTAACTGAGCCTCGTATCCCAGAAAGCCATTATCCGAAACATCGCCTTCAGTTGGCCCTATGTTCCGGATATCCATTCTCAAAGATAGACAGAAAACCAAGGATACCAGCAACTGTTGAAAATTTTTTATTCAGGCCTGTCTGAAACCTTCGCCTCCGGGTAACTGGGTTTCGGATTGCTGACAAACTCGTCTTTTTAAAGAACTCCGGTCTTTCAGCTGAAATCAAACTTCAGTAAGACTTATTCTCCAAAGACTTGTTCTTCAGTCTGGGATATTGCCTTAACTGAGCCTTGTATCCCAGAAAGCCATTATCCGAAGCATTGCCTTCAGTTGGCCCTGTGTTTCGGATATTCATTTTTAAAAGATAAAAAAACAAAACCCAGCTCAGTAATCCAAAGACTTGAATCTTTAGATTTCTGGGGGGGGGGGGCAAGAGGCACTACCAGTGCAAGTTTATGTTCAGCAGAACTCTTCAAGCCGAAAGCCTTTTACTTCGCGAATTTTTACGAAAATTTCTCAAGATCAGAAACAGTAAAGCATTCAAAATAAGACAAAGCAGTTGAAGAAAGGAACATCAGATCAATGATTCATGCTCAGAAAGTGAGCTACAAGTTTAAATAAATTAAAGACTATATCGGCAGCCGCCAACAAGCGAAAAATAACAGCTGCCGAAATACGTACAGAAACAAAAATAAACTGTTTGTACGACAAGGCAAGCTGAAGCAAAAAACAAGGCAAAAAATTCAGAAAGCGGCAAGTCTAAAGTTGAGCGCACGATGAACCGCAAGATTCTGAAGACGACTGCTCGAGTTCCTATGCTTCAGCCCGAGGATCAGACTGATCAGCGTTGTTGGGCCCCATGGTGACCTCAGCCCCAGCAGCAGAAGAGGTGGGCTTTGCACCCTGCTGAGCCTCCCTTTCCCTTCGTTCAGCCTCCAACTCCTCTCTCTCAGCTTCTTCTTCGGCTTCCTCAGCCTTGAGGATTTCAGCTTCGATTGGAGTTGCATACTTCATGTGAGGGTATTCGGGATCCTGGACCCATTCAGCACATTTGGACCAGTCGAGCTTCGGCTCAGCATGTAGGCAGACTCTTCGGCACACTCTGAACCCGTTTCTAAAACCCATTTCATACTCTTCTTGGGTATAGATGCGGACCTTGAGTAGAGCCTCAGCATCAGCCAGCTTCTTCTTCATCTCCTCCAAGTCTTCCTTGGATTTCTTTAGCTCATCAGCAAGCTTGGAGGAAGACTCTTTCTGCTCGTCCAGTTCCTGCTGAACTTGGGAAGCCTTGGTCTGAGCTTGGGTCAACTTATCTTCCTTGACCTTCAGCTGATCCTCAGCCTCTTGGAGCTTAGCTAGTTGAGCTTCAGCGACAGTAGCAGCTTCGGAGAGTTGGACATTCCGAGCCTGGAGCACCTCTTCAGCAGCCATTCTACTGGCTTCAAGAGCTTCCAACTTCTGCTGCACTTCAGCTTGTGCAGCAGTTCCTTCTTGGATTCGGCTCCCAATGGCAGCTTTGAACTTGGAAATATCCACTCCCATGTGCTCCTGAAGGAATTTTTCTCCTTCCATCAATGGGGGGAAAACTTCCTTCTCCATGGCATCGCAGAAGGTCTGAAGGGCTTCAGCAGCTTTCTTCTCATACTCTTCACCCTTCTGCTGCTTCTCTTCAGCCGCTGCTTGCTTCAGCTTGACAAGCTTTAGCTCCTCCTCAGCTATCTTCTTGGCATACTCAGCAGCGTCAACCCTATCTTGTAGGGTATCTATCAGCTCTACAGTAAGAGTCTGATTGTGCACAAACTGGAAACAGGGGCACAAGTCAGCAAAAAAAAAAAAAAAAAAAAAAAAACGACTGAAGAGCTGAAGTAAAATATATATATATATATATATATATATATATATATATATATATATATATATATATATATATATATATATATATATATATATATATATATATATATATAATAAATAATAAATAAAATAAAGGCAAGGAAGGAGAATCACCTGCATCATCAGCAGTTGGTTAGACCTGGCTGGGTTTGGAACTGATCTGCTGGATTCGCCCATCCCAGCAGTGGCCTTCAGCGACCAGATCCTTGCCCTATCTACTTCGGACATGCCAGCAAAGTTGCCGAAGTAGGCTGCAGCACCTTCTCGGTTCTGACCCCATATGAGGTCCCAGATGTGATCTGGGATTGGCATTCGGGGGGCCGAGAAACCCATTTCTCCAGACTGCAGTGTCTGGAAGGAAGGGAAGGATGACGATGGAGCTTCTTGAGTCTTAGATGGCTCGGCATCCCCCTTCTCAGCAGAGTCAATTACTATGACCTCCGCTTCTTCTTCAGGTGTGAGGACAAAAGCCTCAACCTCTCTAGCAATGTCGGCTGTGAAACCCTCAGCATTGGGCATCACAACATCCTCATCTCTGTGCTCAGCAGCACTCTCTTGAACTTCCTCTTGAACCCCTCCCTTAGGATCGGGAGTTTTCTGATCCACCTCCATCTCGGGAGGTGGCGGAGGGGTCCTCGGAGGTGATTGAGCCGGCGGCCGGGGAACCCTCGGCGATCCACCGCCTTCCTCAGGTTCCCTTATCTCGATGCCGATGGTCATCGGCCTCCTTTGAAAGTCATGTGGGCCGATGATGGCCATTCTTCGTCGCCTTTTTTGAAGCGGCTGCTCATCCATGTCTGAGTCTTCAGACTCTTCTTGTACCTGGTCTTCGGGACGAGCAGGGGCTTTACCCTCTCTCTGTCTATTACTCTCCTCGGACTGTAAAAGACAAGGGGGGACAAAGAGCATGAGTAACAGCAAAGAAAGCAACAGCAAAGCTGAAAAGCTGAGTCTAAAGAACTCACCGAAGTCTTCAGCAAAGCCTCGTCTTCTTCAGCTGCCCTAGCTGCAGCTTCTTCTTCAGCAGCCCTGGAAGACCCTACTCCTCCTTCGCAAGCTTCAATAACCCGTGCAACCTCTTCGGCTGTACGGGCAGCTTCAGCTTCTTCGTCTAACAGCTGAAACAAGGGATCCCTCTTCTTCCACCAAGGCTTCTGCTTCTGATATAGAGCAACAACCTCAATTTGGAAATGGGTAGAGTCTAGATGGACTTCCCTATGCTTCGATTCAGTGATAGAAGGAGCCCGAGCAGTTACGACCCGTTCTCGGTTGACGCCGAGACGATCGTAGTTAATGGCGACGTTGGTCTCGTCCCGCTCTAAAAGAAGAAGAGGGAAAAGATTAGTTCAGCTAGGTCGGCACAACAGAGAAGTACGAAGTAAAAACAGAGGAAAAGATGTAATTAAAAGGCCTCGGCCCCAGCCGAAGAAACGTACCATCCCTAAACTTTCGGCTGAGGCCGACAGCTGCTAACATGTTCTCTTGGAAGACATAATGCGTATCGGGGAGCCAAGTCTCCGGGATATGCTGCATTCGACCGCTGCCCCCCGGGTTCGGCCGCTTGCCGAAGATGTTCATTTGATTAAGGTTCGGATCCGAACCGTCACCTTCGGGGGGACCCAAGCTTCCCATGTCGGGATCAGGCTCGGCAAGATACCTGGGGGCACTGAAGACGCAAGGGTGGTCCAGATCTGTGGGCGCCCTAACCCAGATCCATTGACCTCTCCTGTCCTTGTCTGAAGAGTCATTCGGCCACATGGTTAGGTACTGGGGCCGAGACTCAATCCGGTACCACCCAGAGCCGTGATGTCCATGTCCACTTTGAATATTTGGCACTAGTCGATGGAGCTTTTTGAAGCAGTGCAGGTTCGGCACATACCTGAAGAACTTGTAGACCCATAAGTATGTCATCACCCTTCGGATGCTAATGGGAATTAGCTGACATAGAGAAATATTATAATGGATCAGCAAGTCTCGGACGAATATGTCCAAAGGGAACCTCAGCCCATACTGAAGTTGTCTTGTATATACCCCCACATACCCCGGGGGTGGACGATGGATTCTATCGGATGCCACAGGCATTCGGCACCAATACCCATCAGCTTCAAGGATGCCGTAATGCAACTCAATCTTCTCGGCAAACCGATACTGTTCAGCATTCTCTACCCACCATGAGTAGGGGCGGTTCTTTATCATGGCCGAAGCCACTTCAGCATCCTCCCACTCCGAAAACCCAGGAAGGATATCCCAAAGGACGGCGGAAACTTCATCATCTCGCCCAGAAACGCTCGGCCCCTCCGTTCCCTGAGGAGGAGCCGAAGAAATAGGAGTCGCCCTAATCCCTTCAACAGGGTCAGACTCTGCTCTCTGTCCATTCCAGGTCCCCGTCCTGTTCCTAGGATCGGGAATCGGCCTTGCTCTTCTTGGAGCACGGGCCCTACCTCTAACTTCCCTCGCCATTGTTGAGTTTCGAAGAAAACTCGAAAAATAAGGAAAAAGAGTTCGAATTTGAAGAAAAATAAACAAAAATCAAAGGGAATTACCTTAATCTGAAGCGAAAGTTGCCGATTGACGAATTGATATTGACGAGTCTCAGTTTCTAAGCTCAATGCTCGGGGAATTTGCGAAGTTTTGAAGCGGGTTCTTGGGTTCTCTCGAAAATTCTGGGTTCTGTGAAAGAAATGAGAAGAGACGGTGCGCTCCTTGATTATATGTCCAGAAATGAGAATTCTGGGAGTCCGTGCCTTAATTTCTCTTAAATACCCCAGTGAGTAACCGTTAAACACACGATCTCGTGGCTAAACCGCCCATTATCCGTCCAACTTCCACAAATTATTCGCCCAACCGCCGTTATTTCCTTAATTGCAGTTTAAATTCAAATTTTTTGGATTAATTAAATCATTTACTTCCCTCCTTTTTCTGATTAATCAAACCCGACCCGCCATCCTTCCAGGCCGGGTCTGGGGGGCAAGTTGTTTGGGTCCAATTAAGTCTAATTGGGCCTAGTCATTAAATGATCCAATTAAAAGCCCAAGGTCAAGGTTCAACTCTCCAATTGTGCTAAAGTCAAGATCAGTCCACAAGACATGTCAATTGGGCCACGGCCCACATTCTCCATATGTGCAAAGGTATAAAAGCCATCAATATGATCTTTGTAAGCATATACACACAAAGCCTCAAGCAATTAATACTCTTGCATAGCTTTCTCTCTCTACACATTGTACTGACTTTAGCATCGGAGGGGCCTTCCTCGGCAACACCCCCGAGGCTAGTTTACGTGTGTTCGCTGTGCAGGAAACCTTCGGCCCAACATCACTTGGACCGAATCCAGTCTTCACCACTTCAACGGGCCTTCGGCAAGGCCCCATTGTTTTCACCCGAAACAAGTAATGTCCTCAAAATAAGTGATGATGAGAATTTAATCAAATCCTTTTTGGAAGTCAATAGTAATGTGGAGGTAACTAATGACATTATAAATCTCATCATAAAATATGGTCAATTATGATGCAAAGTAAATTTTTAAATGCATTTTATTAATCAATATTTGCAGGAAGATGATGTCGATGTTCAGTCTTCCAATAAACCAATAGAAACTTCATCTGAGAAAGAAAAGGTAAACTTTTAATATACAAAAAGTTGATACGTAATTAAGTATATGATTTTAATTATGTATATATAATTGACTATTGTACTAAAAAAATCTTGAAACTTATATCATAGGAATCTAAATCTGTGATTTGTGATAATGGGGATCTAAGTGATTTCTTTATCATTCCAACAAAAAGACCTCTTGAGAATGTTTCATCTGTTGGGATTGTAGGCGAATCAAGTTCTGCACAACACTCTACCAATGAAAGGAAGATAGTAGTAAAACTAGAAAAAGAGGACAACACAGAGGAGTGAAACTACTAACCGTTCGGTTTCTCATAGGTTGAGGAAAATAGATGGTATGTGTGATTTTTATAAGACTTTTCTTGATGTTGTGGCTGAGTGGAGAAGTAGGGAAAGCAAACAAGACTTTCGATTTTTGAGAGGTAATCGTCACTTGGCGGTTGCTAATGTAAGCCTTCTTATTCATGCTAGAGAGGTGTATACTATTTCGGTTTATATTGTGTTTGAAGATCAATTTGCTAAAGCCATTTCTTGTTGTCAAGAGAGAAAGTCTGAAAATGATGAGACAATTACTTACTTGGTATGGAGGCCTAACAAGGATATAATTAGGCATGAGGTTATTTTGAACAAATTTACTAGGGTAATCAAATGTACATGTAAGTATTGGAGTGAAATGGGTTTATTGTGTTCACATTCTCTTCGTATTTACAACATCCACTGTGTTCAAAAAATTCCTGAAGAGTACATAGTTAAGAGATGGACTAAAACCTCTATGTGTAGTCATGTGGTTGATGAAGAAACTATAGATGAGAATGTAGTGGCATCTTCTGTTTGGAGGGCTCAAATGACAAGAAAGTTTGTTCAATTGGTGACATCTTGTCAAGATTATGTTGAAGCAAGGGCTGAAATTGAATATACTTTTGATATTCTAAGGGAAAAGGTGGAGAGTGTTAGAGGACCAATACTTTTTGATGATGGAGAAGAGGAGGTTGAAGAGGTTTCTAAAGAAGGTGAGCCTATTCAAAATCCCAAAATAAAAAGAAAAAAGGGTGAGAGAAATGATAGGCCAAAAAGTACGGTTGAAAAAGCTTACAATAAATCCAAGGGGTGGAAGAAAAAGGTTGATAAATATAAGGATGAAGTCAAAGCTACTACTGAAAAGTTTTTCCAGGTATATCTGAATATAATATTAATTTATGTGAATATTAGATTTTAATAAATGAATAATGCTAAAATATCATTTTTAATTGTAGGTTTTGGATGATGATGGTGATCCTATGATTTATTCACACCCAACAGAACCAGGTTCAAATCTTAATGTCCTTCCAAAACAGAAGAATTTTCAACCATCAACAAAGGTAATTTTTAAATATTTTTCAATACTTTATTTATATTTTTTTTCAATTTTTTCATTATATATATATATATATATATATATATATATATATATATATATATATATATATATATATATATATATATATATATATATATATATATATATATATATATATATATATATATAGGGTATTGGTGTCCAATCTGCAACTGAAAAGAGTAATATTGAACTTTACTGTTTTATTTATGAATTTAGTCAAATTGATAATGAACTTATATATTATTTCTATTTTGAAGGGTATTAGCCGTTCACCAGCAAGAGGAAATACTAATAAATCAAAAAATAATGCTCAACCTACATGTGCACCAGCAAGAGGAAACTTTAATAAGTCAACACATGCTTCTCAACCTTCTTCCTCTAATGTAATTTACTATTTGAACTTTTAATAGTTTTTTATGAGTTTTTAAATATTAGATTATGAATATAGGTGTTTTTTTTAATTGACAGGGTGTAGATGGTCAACCAAGAACAGAAAAGTCCAATAAGTCTAACTATACTGCTCAATCTTCATGTGTACCACCAAAAAATTCTTCTAATCCTTCTTCATCAAATGTAAGATATGAAGTTTCCTTTTTGAATGTTTGTTGCTAAAAATATAAACTAAATTTGTATTACATCTGAACACCTTTTATGTGATGTAGGTATCAAGTCAATTAGGATCTCAAGCTAAAAAAAGAAAACATCCTGAAGTTAACTCCAACAGAAGTTTTCAATATGAAAAGAGTAAATGGTATCAGGTAATATGATTTTTTTTATAATAAATTATGAATATGTGCATTTTATTTATGAACAAAATTTAATTTTTTAATTTTCTTTTTTGTAATTTTTAGTATTTTGATGCCGGTCGCAATGCAAGGAATGAAGGATCTTCTAATGCTTCTGCCTCTTCTAATGTGTCTCATTATGATGAAATGTTATCAATGTTTGACAGGACAAGTTAGTCATAGATTTATTCCTTATTTTTCATTGAAATTGTAATAATATACAAATTTTATTACTTTTCAATTAATAAATCTATTTTTTCATTGTTTTTCAATTTTATTATTGTTGTTTATTATTTTTAAAATTAACACAAATACTGAACATCTAGACTTGCTTTTTTGAAGAAAGTTAAATGTAAATAGTTTGCTACAAATTAAACATAAAATTTCAGTCTCAAATTTTAAAAAAAACATTTGTCTTTCAAACTAATCATTCAAACACACTAAATAAAACCACAATTTCTTCAACATGATTAATTCACAACATCAATCTTCAATTCTTCTTCTTGCAGCCATCTTCACTCTGTATCCCTCTTTATTTGTGGTACTTAGAATAATTTCTACACAATATTTCAGCTTGAGCTTCCGGATTTGATCAATCTGTTTTCACAAAAGTGAACATATTATTAAAGGTTTTGAACATTTTAAAAAAAAAATGAATATACTCATAATTATGAGTAATATTGTTAAAATACTTACATCATTAGCCACCAAGTCACAATCCCACTCCACCAAATTTTCTGTGGTGTATGTCTCCATATGTTTCATTAAGTAAATAGCACAATTGTCATGATCCAAATTGCTTCTCCATTTCATCTTAATCAGATTTGTTTTGAAGCTCTTTACTTTATTGAAATCGGCTTCTTTGTAATCTTCAATTTTTAGAAAGTGTGCAAAAGCTTCAAGCTGAAATATGAAATTAAACAAACTGAAATGTTGAATAATGGACAAACAAAATTGATCACATAACAGAAAAAATTGAACAAAGGAAATTCAGTAATTTACCATTTTTTCTGGATTGTCTTCATATTTTGTACTTGCTTTTACATTCATTGGTAGCTTTCTGTTGTCGATTAAGTCAATCGTGCCATTGTACATGTTGATGCACATTAAGTAGAAATGCTTATATGCAGCTACAGGAAAAAAGAATTGCTTAAAGTCTTTGGTTCTTTGAATGCTACTGTTTGTTATTTCATAGTGCAATCTTTGTGCAAACTTTTCAAATCTCTGTTCTTTTGTAGTGTTTGGAGTTGCACCTTTGTCTGTGCATACTATCAGCTGCATATCAAATACAAATAAATGAACATGTTATGTTATAATAATCAACATTTTTTACCAAAATTGAACATTAAGACAATGATAAATAATATGAATTGTAAATTAAAGCAGATATATTCTTACATATGGCATTGTGGAGAAGTAAAGGCAATGTTTTTTGCCCTTGATGTTGAGAATATGTGCCCAGGCATCAATAACGGCGGTGTCGACTTCTGAATCAGTTCCAAGTGTCTTCATTTCACCTTTATTGACACTGTTTTCTCCATCATGGTACAAAAGCTCACTACCAAAACAAACAAAAAAAAATTTAAAACTTATGAAAGAATGAACAGTACTTATTAGTTTTTGAATAATACAGTATCAAGTTATGAACAATGAAATTCACAGATAAAACTTACTCATTAGGACCTTCACTGAATGCATAGTCAGAAATGGTTGCATTCATTGCGTTGACATCCTTGAACAAATCTTTGTATTTTATCATGAAAGGGGATTTAAGAGAAGGAGGCAGTCTTTTAATTTCTCTCCTTGGTCTTTTCTTTGCCTCTACATCCTTTGTTCTAATTGAAAAAACATGATATTTTTTTAAGGATATATGAAGATTTAAAGTATATATATGAACAACAATATTGAGATTATGAACTTTAAAAACTTTTAAGAAATGAACAGTGATTATACCTTTCTTGTTTATCTATTGCACTCTTTTCTGCCTCAATTTGCAATTTTGGCTCAGTGTTCTTCTCCCTGATTTATTAACAATTAAAGTATATATTTGAATAAAAAGGGACAGATTATGAACGTCAAACTTTCTTTTACCGTTGTTCAGTTCCTGGATTTTTTTGTTCCTCACTTGGTGCTGCTTCTTTATATCTGAGAACAATACATTATGCATTTAAAAATGAACATTAATATAAATAAACTGAACAAGTATAGAAAACTTAACCATAAATTTTATATATTTCATCATAATCACATAAGTTTTCCCAGAATATTTACAATACAAAAGTACTTCATTCTAATACTTGTTCATTTCAATTACATTTTGTCCAAAATAATTCACAGTACTTGATCAAAAAATTTCAGAGTACTTCATCCAGTACTTGACCAAAAAAATTCATCTTCATACTACATCCTTGCACTTCATCTATTATATGTCCTACAGAAAAACTAATGTCTAGTTTAGAGTTACTTTACCCTTCATTAAACGGGAAGTTTCCTGACTGTGGCTGGTAAAAAATATCTGTCAGAGTTGTATCGAGTTTGTTCAACATATCTCCAAATTCTGATGGATCAAATACCAGAATCTCTTCTGTTTCAAGTGTTGACATTCCTAATCCGAGATTCAAGTTGATTTTTGATCCACTTGCAATCACAGCTTCTTGGGGGCTTGGGGAAGGACTTTCATTAATACTCAAGTCAAAAGGATTGCTCGGGTCAAATGTAGCTTTCCTTTTTTCCTTAGCTGCTGCTTTCTTTTCTGCTTGTTTTTTTTTCTGCTGCTAATCTCTCTACCACTCTTTGCAAGTACTCTCTCTCAACTTCATCCAATGCACGCAAAAAGGACTCTGACCCAAACACTTCGTCATCTTGACTCAAGATTGAAGGTTCCTTTAACTTATTTTCAATGAACACTCCCATTGTTTTTAAAAGGAGATTGTTCGAGAAAAGTTCCTTGGCACGGTTGAGTTTTGCTGCCATCTTTGACAAATATCCACCTAGAGTTTTTGCCAGATCAATTAACTCATCCATGAATTGGTCCTACAAAATTAACATAACATATAGAGGATATGAACATTCAGTATCCAATTATAAACATCAATAGCAAAAAAATGAACATAATACTTTTTTAATATAAATATAGAACTGAATACTTTGAATCGAAAAACAAAATTGTGAATTTGGAGATGAACATAAAAGTAAACAAACCGTATTTGTTTTTTCTGGTACATCTATAACAGCCTTTTTGATTTGGATTCTTGGTAACACTGTTCCTAATCCATAATCCTTCTTCTCCAACTTCATTCTTTCAATCACCATGTCCTTGTTCCAAACAGAAATCAGTGGTGGAGTTCTTGCTGTTACAATACCCTTTCTTTGTAATCGATCAAAGTAAGTCAACTGAGCAAACATAGAATAATTCATATAAAAATATGAACAATCAAGTATATAAAATGAATATTTTAAATAAACTAAAGTAACAAATGTTTCACTGTTATTATATTCTGAATAACTAAATGAAATATATGAATAAACATAATGAATAAATGAATTATAGAAATACCATTAAGAAAGGCAATGGACCCTTATAGAACCCTTTCTTGTTGCTTTTCCAATCAGAAGTAGTATCCATCAAGCTTCTAAGTACATACTTGCACCAATTGTACTCCTTGATTTCATTACAATCTTTGAATGAATATAGGAACTTGTAATGACAGGTGATGCTCTGGCTGCTTTTCATTAAACAGTTTACAGCAAGTACAATGAAATCAATGATGAAAATTTCATTTGCTTCACCCGAGTTTTGTTGAATAGCAGGTGATTTTTCAGCTTTCTTCTTCCTCTTTTTCTTGTCATTCTCTTCTTCTTGTTCTTCAGGTGCATACTTTCCCAAAATCAAGTGAGTTTTTGGGCTTCCAGAGGTGATGCTGTATGCTTTTCTCCACCTTCATATTTTATTTTAAAAAATAAGTAAAAATTTCAGAATAATGAATATACTTAAATTAATAATGAACATTAGTGAATTTATATTGAATATTAATAAATTGAACATATTTTAACCTTGTTAATAGACTTTCTTGCTCTTCCTCCTCATCAGATTCAGCTATTTCTTCAACTTTCTGTCACAACTTTTTCTCCTCTTGGTATTCCATATACCAATTCTACGTCATCTTCACAAATCTCAATAGATTTGTTGAAAGGCAAAAATAGTGTGCAACTGTTTTCTTCAAAGTTCTTCACCAACCAAGCACAAAATTTTTGGTCATTTTGTGGCAAGTTAACATCAAGTATAGCTCCAAACCCCATTTGAACAACAAGTTCTTTTTGAGCTAGACTCAAATGTTTCACAAAAGTCATGAATTTGAAGTGTCCAACTCTAACACCTAATCTGTCTTTTTCATCATCCAATATGTTCTCATCATCATCATCTAAATTCACCACTTCAATTTCATCTTCACCATTTTCTGGTTCTCTCTTTCTTTTTTTTTTATAGGTTTTTTCTTTTCCTCAATTTTTTCCTCCTTCAACATCTTCAACTCTTTTTTCAATTCCTTCAACTCATTTTCTTTTAACTTCTTATCCTTCAACTCCTTTTTCTTTAGAATTGCTTTTGATTTTTTTGAACTTTGTCCTTCATCTTTTTGTCCCTTCATCTTTTTCTGTGTTAAGTCCTTCTCTTTCAAATTTTTTTGTTCCTGTTTCTTACCAGGAGATTTCTTAATACCTTGATCAACAATTCTTTTTTCCTTTTCCTTTTTTGCACTTTCTCTTGATTTTTTTTACAGCAATATGTTTCCTTTTCATTTTAGTTCTACAAAAAAAAAAATGAATAAATTCATTATACAAAATGAACATAAAAAACCATTTAGTGAATATAGACCAGAATTGAAGGTTTTCTTACTTAGCATCAACCATTGAAAGAGATTCATGTTCAGAAGCTATAGCAAGTTGTACAAGTCGATTTTGAGGCATATCTCTGTAGATATAAGAATGAATATCAAAACAAATAAAATGAATAAACATTATATTAATATGAACATTGTCTAATAATATTTTTTCTTACTCTACTTCTTTTTCAGTAGGTTTTTTAGAAGAATTTTCTTGTTGTTCATAACCTTGATTATCACCTTCTTCAGAAAAAGTGTCATTCAGTTCTGATGGTATTGGTCTATGTTCAGAAACAGTTCGCTTGAGTTCTGATGGTTTTGGTTGATCAGAAGATACATTTTCATTGCTGTGTTCAATTCTAAACTAAGGTTAAAATATGCACAACAAAAGAAACACAATGAATTTATAAATTAAGATTGCACAAGTTTAAGGCAATACATAACTAAGTTGGAAGTGCAAATTTAATATTCTATTATGAAAACTGAACAACATCCATTAAAAACTGAATATCAAATAAACATAAATGAAGTTTATCCAATATTAAATAAAATGCGTACACTTGTTTCCTAGTTTCAACAGAAGGTTGATCAACACTAGGCTGTCCAACATCATTTTCTCTGTATATAAATTAGAATACAAAATTACTAAATCCATATCATAAAATCGAAAAAAAAAACTATGTAAAAACTAACAACAAGTGAACAATAATGAATATTAACAAAAATTAAGTATATTACATACCCTTTTTCATTTAGGGGGTCCGAAATTTCTACAGTTTTAGTGTTACAAGTTCCAAAAGTTTGTTGTTCAGAAATTTCTTTTGTTTGTTCAGAAGGATTTGAACGTCGTTCATTTTCTCTATCATAAATTGAAATGTACAATAATCATATTTTTATTGCATATAGTGAATACAAGAATAATTATAATGAACTTAAGTACAATAAACATGAACTTAACAAGTGAATATAAGAATAATGAAAATGAACTTAAGTACAATAAACATGAACTTAGCAAGTGAATATAAGAATAATGAAAATGAACTTAAGTACAATAAACATGAACTTAACAAGTGAATATAAGAATAATGAAAATGAACTTAATTACAATAAACATGAACTTAACAAAGCGAACATACTTGTCATTTGTACTTTTTTCATCCTCAGTTTGAACTTCTCTTTCCAAGTCCTTTAAAATTTTTGGATCAACAATTGGACTTTTTACTTCTTCCTTCTTTTTCTTTCCAAATAATTGAGAAAGAGTTCTGTTTTAGATATTTAGGGTTTTTAGTGCAAAATCAAAATTCATATAACATAAAAATAACAATGAATAACAACAAATTTATGATTCTTACGCATGATCTTCATCATCTGAATTAGTTGTATCTTCTTTGGGTTTTCTACATAATAAAAAAAACGAACAAATACTTCATAATTTTCGACAAAAATAATAAAAATTAACTTTAAAATGTAAACTCTATAAAATATGAACAATATTCACAGAATTGGAGAGGAAAACGAAAGAAATTCAACATAAATTATGCTAATTTTGAAGTTACCCTTTTTTCGGAGATGGTAGAAGCTTGCTTGCCATGGATTTTCAATTTTTTAGAGAGAGAAATCAAGAGAAAGGAGAGAGAAAATTAGAGAATGGAGAGAGAAAATAATTTTAAGTGAGGAAGTAAATGGTTAGAAGTTGGAATTAATGGCGGTTTGAATATGATGGTTTTTTTTTTTTTTTTTTTTTTTCCGAAATATGGCGTGGGCTGTATGTTTGATGGGTTGAAGCTGCTGTTTGGTTTGGGCTGCGAGTATTGGGCCGCGTGTTGTTGCAGCTATCTTGGCTGCACTAGAGTGCAGCCAAGACCGATTGGCAAATCTGAATAGGCAGCCACCTGAAAGTGGGCCGAGTTCTCATAGAGTAGATTATTGGCTGGTTAACCATGTTAATCCAATACCTTTTAACTTATTAAGGGGCTCTTCTCCTTATTCTGCTTCTCCAATTTCGCCACCTCCTGCTGCTACAAACACGACTGCTCGTGTTTCATCTTCTCAAGCTCCTCCTGGGTTTTTATCTCCTATTCGTGATTCTAATTTAGACTTACATCTTAATTCTCAACTCAATTACAGGTTAGAAGATGTGGTGAATCCGAGGACAGTGACGACGGTGGTTAGAAATTTAGCCACCCGTTTTCAATCCATGGTGCTGCCGCTGCCGGGATTATCTCAATCATCAAATTTTGAGGTGGGGGAGTCTTCTCGACAGCCCACTGTTTATCAGCGTAGGAATCGAGGACCTAGGATCACTATTCAGGCGCCACCACCGGCAGCGCTGCCGCAACCTACCCTCCGAATGATGGGTTCTTTCCCGGAGCCAATGATGCTCGTGGAGCCTGATAACGACGCTGCAATGACAAATGTGGCCTGGTCTTTTGTGCAAGCTCGAAGAAGGCTAGCAAATGCTTTTCCTAATGGGAGTGATCGGAATATGGCACGAGTTCACCCATACCCGCGACCATCCTGATCTCCTTTTCTTCCTTACTCACCTTCTACTTTTAGTGCAGCTTTGCCGAATTTACCATTGACGGAATTTGATCCTCCAAATACGTCAATTTCACCAATTGGTTCACTCAATGTTGATGCTCTGTTCAATTCTACACCTTCAGTTGGTTCTTCACAGGCAAATAGGGTGGTGGTGCAAGGCCATGTTAAATTAGAGGGTGATTTTAATGTCAGGGGTAGCTTTAAGGATGTTCTTTGGGTTAGGAAGAAAAGGGTGAAGACTCTGAATCGCTGGTCAGAGAAGTGTGATAAACAGGGGTCATGGCACTTGAAATCGAAAGCTATGATAGATGTGGATATGGCTCATCAATGGGGTATCCGTATCACTGATCCTCTTTTGAAAGGGAAGAAGCGCAAGTCCCCTTCACATTCTTCTTCTTCAGATCGACAAAAGCGACAGCGAAGCGATGAAGTCACTTCGGCACCACCTGGGCAAGTGACTAATATGGAGGTGGATTCTCGGGTTTTAAGCCCAAACTGTGATTTGTGACTTGGAGATGAGGTGGCTGCATCGACTCAGCACCCGAGTCATATATGAAGCTCATTGCTTGGAATTCTAGGGGTTTTAATGATCCACATGCCCCTACTTTCCCATATCTAATGCGGCTTACTACTCACCATTGTCCTTCTTTGTTATTCTTATCGAAAACTAAGACGTTAGTAGATGATGTACGCTCTTTATGTACTAGTTTATCTCCTACTACCTCTTTTGGGATAGATTCTATAGGTAGTAGGGGCGGTTTGATGGTTTTTGCGTGGATGAGTGCTACGGTTACTTGTCTACTTTCTACTCAAAATTATCTTTTGTGTAAAATACTTGAAGTTAATGGATTAATGAAGTATGTAGTGTTTGTTTATGGTGCTCCTTGTGTTGAGGATAGGGATAGTGTTTGGAATGATTTGGCAAACATTATTTGTGCTTATCCAAAATGTCTTTTGTTGGGTGATTTTAACCAAATAGAACAACTTTAAACTAGGGGGAAGTAGTTCTATTAGGGGGTGGATTCTTTTGTTGATTGGAGACTAGGGTGTGATATTAAGGAGGTTCCTTTTACAGGGCCAAGATTTAAATGCACTAGGTGTAAAAAGGGATTTAGCAGCGGTTCAAACCCGGGTTAAGGCACCGGTTTGAACCGCTCCCTATGTGGGGGGTGCCAATTACACCCCTTTTTGGCACCGGTTAACCGGTGCCTTAAATAATTTCGCGGAATATTTTTTGTTAGTGGTAGTTGTTTTAACCGGTGCCTTTTTGGTATTTTTTTGTTTTTTTGTTTTTTTGTTTTTTACTTTTTTCTTGCAATAATAATAAAAATAATATACAAACAAACATGAAATACGAACCAAACAAAAATAAATGGTGAAATAAGGATTCTTGAAATTGTTATATTCAACATCAAAACAATGGTAAATCACATTATATTCAACAAGTAAATTGTTATTGTACCATACAAAAAAAAAAAAAATAAAAAAAAAATTACAATGAATTATAATGAAATTTAACTCAGAAATTGAAATTGTAAAACAATAAAAAAAAAAAATTTACAACATCAAAATAATATTCCAAAATCGAAATCTTGAATCCTTGTTGCATGAATTAACACCTGCATAAATTAAAACCCAGAAATTATTAAAACTAAAAAAAAAAAAAAACGAGAAGCAAACCCAGAAAACTAATGCATGAATGAGAAAATCGATTAACCCAAAATCAAACCCAAAATCAATTAACCCAAAATCAAACCCAGCAAAATTAGTTGACCCCAGGGTTTTCTGAATTAATCGATTATACCAGAATTCAGAAAATCGATTAACCCCAGAAAATCAATTAACCCCAGAATTTAGAAAATCGATTAAACCCAGAAAATCAATTAAACCCAGAAGCAAACCCAGCAATCGATTAAACCTAGAAAACCCAGAAAATTAATTAACCCCAAAACTTTCGAAAATCAATTAAACCCAGAAATTTCGAAAAATCAATTAAGTGCAAAAAATGACAAAATCAATTAACCCAAATAATTCCAAGATCAATTACACCAATCAATTTCGAACAATATTACAACAATCAAACCCAAAAAAATTAAGGCACATAGCATAAATAATTAAATCCAGAAACCCTTACCCCGAATTATTAAACCCAGAAACATTGAGTTCGTCGCCTATAACTCACTCTAAGGAGGTGGTTCTAGAAAGAGATCCGAGGCGAGGCGAGGCGGTTAACCGGGAAACATAGCATGCATGTCACAAGAGCGAGGCGAGCAAGAAGCACCTACTGCGAGAGGGGCGAAGCCGGGCTTAGATGTAGTTTTCAGGTCAGAAGAAGAGGACAGAGAGGGGAGAGAGATAGAGAAGAGAGGTCGGAAAGCTGAGAGGAGAAAGAGAGGAAAGAGGAGGAGAGGCGCTCAGTTGGAGGAGAAGGAGGAGAGGCGCTCAGTTGGAGCCTTGGAGGAGAAAGAGAGGAGAGAGAAGCTAAGAGGAGAGATAAGGATGTTAGGGTTTATAAATGAACAATCCCGGTTTTTTTTGGTGCACCGGTTCAGTGGCACCGGTTCAAACCGGTGGCCTTGTTATTTTTGGCACCGGTTTGATCTGAACCGGTGCCATTGTTCTTGGTCTAAATCCCCGCCCAATTTTAGGCCGGTTTTTGGCACCGGTTTGGTCTGAACCGGTGCCAATTGGGGGTTGCCTATTTGTATTTTTCTACTAGTGATGGACGAACAAGAGAGTGGATGGTGGATTAATTTTGGAACGATTGGATAGAGGCTATGCTTATATGGAATGGATTGAGGACTTTCCGAATGGACAAAATTTTCATGAACCCATTGTTACTTCGGACCATGCGACAATTTTGTATGATTCAAATCCAAGTTTGTTTTCTTCTAATAGACCTTATCAACTTGAACAATGGTGTTTGAATATTGAGGAGGTTGGTTATATTATTTCGGATTCTTGGAGTATTGCTTTGCATGGCTCGTCTGCTTATTGTCTTCTTCAAAAGAAGAAAATTGTGAGAAATCGGCTACAAAAATGGTGTCTTGATCACAAAAAGTTTTGGGGGATTGACTGAAGAGGATCTCTAAAGATCTTGCTACTACAAGTCTTTCGATTCATTCACTTATGGATGGTACGTGTTTTTTCCACAATTTACGTGAAATTATTCTGAAATGTCATCTAGAATTCCAATATTGGCGACAACGAATGAAGAAAATTGGATCGAGAAAGGGGATATGCCAACTTGTAGAATGTTCTACCGGGTAAAGGCTAAGAAGAAGAGATGTGAGATTGTTACACTTAAAAATGATGATGGTGTTTAGTTGGAGGGGCAACAACAAGTTTCAGATTTAATTATCAATTTGTTGAAGGATGTTTATACTCCTTCTTTGTCTCCTACTCTTAGGGAAGCTATTGATATTTTTCTGCGTGATATTCATCTCCCGACGATACCGGTTTCACAATTGATGGATATGGATGCACCTTTCACGATGGAAAAGGTGGAGTTAGCTATGTTTGGGATAGTGGCTTCTAAAGCTCTGGGACCGGATGGTTTTATTGCTGAATTTTTTCAGGCTCATTGGATGGTGGTGAAGGATACGATTTATCAAAGTATCAAACACTTTTTTTGATACATGTTTCTTGTTAAAGGAGCTAAATGTGACTTTGTTGGTTTTATTACAAAAAATTGATACACCGGAATTACCTTCTCAATTTAGACCAATCAGTTTGTGTAATACGGTCTATAAATGCATTGAAAAATGCTTGGTTAATCGGCTAAAGTGGTTTTGTCGGATTTAATCAACATGCTTTTATTCTAGGAAGGCCATATGGAGGACAATGTTTATCTCTCGTAGGAACTCCTACATTTTATCAATACCTGGCGCAGAGTGACTGAGTTGGCGATTGTTAAGATAGACATGTCAAAGGCTTATGATAAGGTGAACTGGCTTTTTCTTTTGAAGACGTTGAGGGCTTATGGTTTTTCATCGAAATGGATACAATGGATTTCCTAGTGTGTTAGTACTGTGTCCTTTTAGAGGCCTGGTGAATGGAAAGATCTAAGAGACTTTTAACCCGAAATGTGGTTTAAGACAAGGAGATACGCTATCTCCCTATTTGTTTTTGTTCTGTATGGATGTCTTATCCCGTATGGTCTCTTTAGCAGAGGATCTCAATTTGCTAAGAGGAGTGAAAATTTCACGCCGTGCACCGTCAATTTTGCACCTCTTCTTTGCTGATGATGCCATGTTCTTTTTCAAAATCGATGAAGACTCTTGTGCACTGGTTGCAGATATTCTGGACAGATTTGGTTCTTCTTCAGGACAACAAATAAATTTTAGTAAATCCTGTGTTAATTTTATCCCTTCTGTCAGTACCGCAAAGGTGCAATTTTATAAGGATTTGCTAAAATTCTCTCTGGTACAACAGTTTGGTACTCATTTAGGGGTCCTGATTGAGTTACAAGGGTGAAAACCGGGGAAATTCCAATACCTTTTGGATAAGATGCGGGGAAGAATTCTTTCGTGGAGTAATTTCACTTTATCGAAGGCAGCAAAATTAATTTTGATAAACTCTGTTTTGTTAGGCATTTCAGCACATGTTATGAGATCTTGTAAATTGCCTCTATCCATTGCATATAAGATGGATTCTTTGATAACGATATTCTAGTGGGCGAAAAAAGGGAATTTGCAGGGGATACATTAGGTACGAAAGCAGGTGATACAATTGCCAAAAGGGATGGGAGAACTTGGGATCCGCTCGGTGTGTGACATGAATGATGTACTCCTATTTTCATAGGTACAAAAGATTTTTATCAATCCCCAGTTACTGGCAGCAAGAGTGTATAATGGCAAGGTCCGATGCGTTTTCAATACTACTTCTGATGGTGGGAGAAGACAAGTGTAGGGAATATTTCAAGCGTTATCCCTAGCTTGAACCCCACTGTGATCATACACTAAAGTACGGTGGCGTCCAAAGGGAAAGAAGATAGAGCAAAAGAGTCGCCAACAAGTTTTAGGAACTTGTAAACCGTTCACGAGGTGAGGTTACACCCCTTAACGATCCAGGAGATCGTCAACTCCAATAGGTTTTGGACCATGACTGGTAGTTCGGGGATGAAGGTACAAATCCAACCTAAAAGAGATTGAACCTGCCCTAATAATAGGCCTCTACTTTATTCTGATCGTATCCATGTGCGCTTTCTGACTAACATGCAATCAATAGGATTAACCCTAAACCTGTTTATCTATGTTGGTTGAATATCAATGCACAAATAAATCTATTATTGGCGATCACTTGAATTATAATCATATTAACCCTAAACAAGATTATTAATTATCTTATTAAGCGTGATTACAAGTCAAATTCCCTTTAAACATGCATAAAAGGTGTGATCAAGCAATAACAATAAATATATCAAGCAACATAATAATAATCATAATTATAACCAAAATAATCAAAATCATAATTAACATGTTAAAGCATGATAATAGCAAGATCCTAGGCATGATACTAACAAGATTAATAACAAACCCTAGCATGTTACTAAACCTTAAAAATCAAAGCTTTAATCCTAACATCATATTAACATGAATATTAGGAAAGAAAATAGGAAGCATCATAGAAATCATAATTGTCATATTTGATATTAAATTTACCCTAAACATGATACTAGGAAGATCAAAACGCCCTAACATGACACTATAGGAATCATGACAACAACCTAAGCATGATTTCTACATAATAACATCAATAAAAACCATTAAAACACTTACTTGGATGCCTCGTACCTTACCTCTTTCTAATAACAAAATACACACGTTAGTAACTTCAAGGAAAATAATAAAACAACAATTAAATAAAATAATTGAAATAGAGATTTGGGACCAAACCCTCAGAAATTAAAACCTTTCACGTCTAGGGCAAAGACAACTTCGAATGATGTTAGGTGTATCTAGGTCTTGTGAATGCGAAATTTTGTAAGAAAAGGGGGTAGGTTTAGAAAAGAGAGAGAGAAGCTTTAGAGAGAAAGTTGATGGTTGTAGATTAGAGGTTGTAGATGAGAATCTATGAAAATTGATGAATCAAAATGGAGTTTTTAGAAGGCTATTTATAGAGAAAATCAGCCAATAAGATAGAAAATCGAAGCAGAGTTTTAACGCGAAAAAACGAGGTTAGCGCCAGACGCTGACATTAGCGCCAGGCGCTAACGCTAGCGCCAGGCGCTAATGACTGGCGTTTGGCGCTGATTAAATTTCTGACGCGTTTTCTTTAATCAAATAGAAATTAACCGTACAGGAGGATAAAATCGTAATTTCCTCAAAAACATTCTTTTATTCTGATTAAAACTCTAAAAAGTCAACAAAAGTCAATTTATCAATGCTAATTGAATTAGGAATGAAAATAACCTTCTAGAAGAATCTAGAAGACTAAAACCATTCCTAATTGCATTAGGAATGATAAATCCATATTA
The DNA here is from genome assembly GCF_948465745.1 of Chenopodium album. Taxonomy (NCBI): domain Eukaryota; kingdom Viridiplantae; phylum Streptophyta; class Magnoliopsida; order Caryophyllales; family Amaranthaceae; genus Chenopodium; species Chenopodium album. The sequence goes on along the minus strand of NC_137840.1, from coordinate 21,566,459 downwards.
GGACCTCCCCTAGATCATTGGGCCGACATATGAGGCTCAAACCGGGCCCAGTTTAGTAATTTGGCCATAACTTCCTCAATATTCATCGGAATTGGGCTTATAATATATCGTTGGAAAGCTCTTTTCAAGCCCTATCCAACTACACTACTATCGAACCCATGTCATGGACCAACCAAATTGGATTGGCCATTTTCTTAAAATAGGTTTTCAAAAACAGAGAGAAGAGAAAAGAAATTAAAACTATCCGCAACACTAGACTTTTCACACTTTCACTTCATTCGATTACGATTCGACGTGAAAGGTATTCATCACTGGGTTTGGTTTTGGGGAGACACAAATGGGTGTCTACAACAAGGTTCTCTACCAAGTATGGTTTCTTGGACTAGACGAAATTTTCATAAAGTTTTGTTAAAGTTCAAGGATGGTTTTGCTTGGAAAATAGGATCGGGAGCAACTATACGAGCTACTAGTGAACGATGGGTGCAGGGTGATGTTCCAGTTGTTAGATCGAATCAGTTATTAGGACAGAGTAGACTTTGGATGGTAAAGGATTTGATTGATCAACAGTCTACAACTTGGAAGGTGGGGATGGTTCGTGATAGGTTTGAATGGGTAAGTGCGGCACGAATACTAGCAATGGAAATTCCACAAACGGAGGAGGAGGATTTTCGGTTTTGGTTTGGAACAATATCAGGTACTTTCACCATAAAATCTGGTTATGCTTTCCTAACTATGTTGAATAGGAATAAGGAACCTTTACACAGGAAAGAAATTTATGATTTTTATAGAATTATCTGGCATATGAAAATTACGCCAAAATTGCGTATTTTCCTAAGGAAATTGGTTCGAAATGGGATTGCAGTTAAAATTAATCTTTTAATTCGATCTTTGCTGAATGATGGGAATTGTGACTATTGTGATAATACTGAGGAAGACATAAAACATCTTTTTTTTTCTTGCTCAATGACGCGATATGTTTGGGATCATTTTCCCATAAATATCCGATACAAAAATAGTGGATCTACTAACTTTGCAGAGTGGATTAAAAAATGTATCCTGCTTTTTTATAGTCAGGATGGAAATGTGAGTACAAATATGCGTACTTTTGTGGCAAGCCTATGAGGTCTGTGAGTCACTAGATGCCAAAGGATTTTTAGAGGCACTAATGGATACCTTAGGGAGGTATTCTTGAACATCTCTGAGGCTATGCAAAATATGGAAGAATTCAATAAGCCAGATGTTCGGGCTTTGGGAATATTACGGGTTTATGCTGACAAAACAGGACAAATTTTAGGTCCACCACCTGGTTTCAATCAAGTTTTTATAGGTAAGGAGAAACAATCTTGTGGTTTGGACTCTTTAACACAAGATTGTATTTTACGGGTCGATGGCTCTTGGGACAAGAGGAGTGGATATTATGGCATAGGGTGGATAGTGACTTTTGGGGATGATGTGGACATAGAGGGTGGAGGTGATTTTGGTGCAGGCATTTCAACTATACACGCGGAAGCTTTGGCATGCAGTACTAGAAGCTATTAAGTGGGGAGCTCATAGGCAGTTCACAAGGATAGTCATATTCTCGGATTGTGCTAATCTTATTTCAATTTTGAAACAAACGGGCCAAGGAGACATCAACCTTCATTGGACGTTTATGGAAATAAGAATTTTAGGACAACCTTTTGATTTATGCAATATTCTCAAGGTGGATAGGGAACAGGTTCAAGGTGCACATCGGATTGCTAATACTTGTAGGGCTAGTTTAGTTAAATTCTCGTCTTTTTTGTAGTTATGTTTTATGTTCATTTTGTTGTTGTCAAAAAAAAAAAAAACAAGATACTAGGAATTAATATAATCTAAGCATGCTTTCTAAAGATATATACAATAAAACAACTTACTTTTTTGCCTCGTATCTCTTTCTATCAAAACAATACACACGTTAGTAACTTCCAGGAAAATATTAAACAGTAAATTAATCAAAGAATTGAACTAAGATCCAAGACCAAACCCTAAGAAATTATCAGCCTTTCACATCTAGGGCGAAGGCAACTTTGAACTTGGCTAGGTGTGTCTAGAACTCGTGAATGCAGTATTGTGTTTGTAAAAAGGTTAGGCTAGAAAGAGGGAGAAAGAATAAGCTATTGCTTAAGAGAGAGAAGAGAATAGAATTAGATGGTTGTTGATGATCAATCTTGTTAATGATTGAAAAGGGGGTGATATGATCTCTATTTATAAGGAAACAAGAGGGTCGAAGGAATAGAAAAGAATTCGAATTTGAATCGAAATAAAACTCGACGGTCAGCAGTTTTTTTAGATTTTGTATTTATTATAACTTTTGATCCAGATGTCCAAATAAGACATAAAATATGTCGTTGGAAATCTTTTGAAGTCTAATTTCCAACCCAATTAGAATCTGATTAAAACTTTTGTAAATAAAAAGATATGGCCGAAATAGTTGAAGGGTGTCAGTTTTGGATAGAGTTTCATATTTCTTTTATATCTTTTTCATTATAGCTCAGAATTAATATTATAATATATCATCAGAAAGATAATTTTAAGATCTATACAACCATATAAGATTTGGATAAAAATTATGAGTCACAAAAATAATATCTGATCATCTTTGAATGTCTTTCATTTCTAATAGAATTAGGACTTAAAAAAGAAAGTTTTATTCAATTTCAATTTAAAATTCTTTAATCTTATCTTTTCAAAAAGGATAATTAAGATCTTTTAGAAACTTATAGAAGCTTCTAATAAATCCTAATTAATTTAGGAATGAGATTAAGCCTTTAGACCGCCACATGATAATTGGGTCGTAGGTAAAATTCGGTTTAAGCCCAGTTCAGTATTTTGGTCAAAACTTCCTCATTATTTATCGGAATTGGGCTTAAAATATATTGTTGGAAAGGTCTTTTTGATCCCCATCCAACCACACTATTATTGGACCCTTATAATGAACCAAAATAAACTGTATTGGACATTTTCCATAAATAGAATACGAAATAAATGATTTTCGAAAACAGAAAGAATTACTTTTATTAAAAACAGGGGAATTCACGAGACTTTTTTACATTTCCTCGTTTGATAATCAATAACGTGAAAGATATTCATCACTGGGTTTGGTTTTTGGGAAGACACAATTAGGTGTCTACAGACACTGGAAAACCTCGAAACATTTTGGCGCCATATGTGGGAAGAGTATCTCTAAGATGGTTTCATTAGGTTTTGTACTGCCTCTTTAACCCAATCGACTTCTGGTCGATGAGGAGGTCTATTCAAACCATGATACAAACGAATTTTTGAAGTCAAAACCATGTAGCCTATGATGGGTCACTCATATGAAAATGCATCCGTCTCAAGGATAGATTGGAATGGGTGAAAATAAAGCGGGTCCATGAAAATCATCTGGACAACTGGCTGTGGAAATCTAGGCGGCAAGAGGGAAAGCTCTCGTCACTAGAGTCGAACTCGTTGAATTCATGACTAGTTTCAAGGGGGGGGGGGATTAAGGATTTTATCAACAAGAGGACGGTTGACTCTAGCAAGGGTCAGTCGGCCAGAAAATTTCCTCTTACTGAGAGGAGAAAGCCAATCAGGTTCCGTCAGCCTACTCCACATCCCGTTACTAAGGAGAAGGCCGGGACCTTAATTGACTGGTCCAAGGTTCTTCTCCCCCAGACAGATATGAGGAAGTCATTTGGCACGTCCAACTGGATGGAAGCAAAAAGTCATTCTCTGATGTTCGACACATCATCGAGCAGAATAGAAACTAGCAGCATCCTGAATCGGCTTCGAAGTTGAGCTTCCCAGACAGCTTCAGGAATACCTTAGCACGGTGTTCCCAGTCCTTACATGAGAGCCAGACAGGCGGTCAGTCTGTCCATACATGCCCTCAAATGATTGGTTCAGCCCCATATGTGCCTCACAATACTACAAAAATTAACAAAGAGACCCATTAAAATATGATCAATAGACCGACCTCTTCATAACGGGTCTCTATCTCATGGGTCTCTTTTATAAAGAGACCCGTTCTTTAGTGGAGTTCTTTTTATATGAACAAAGAGACTTGTTGTAACTTGTAGTGGGTCTGTTAGGTAAGTTAATAAGTTGATAGTTTAGAAGATGAAGAGACTTGTTATGTGAGGTAAGTGGAATGTTTAGTTGTATCAAATACACCCATCATGTCAAATAACGAGTCTGTTTGTTCTCTAATGTTTTTTTTTTTAAAAAAATTAAAATAATTTTTGAGACTTGCTTTTGAATTTTAAAAATTTTGTTATTTATGCTACATAATAATTGGCGGAAATTTCATATATTGTAATTTAAAATTGAATATATTGAAATTTACATAAATTATTACATCAAAAAACTTAAAATTGATGTAAATGATACAAAAAGATCATCTAACATATAAAACTCTAACAAAAAACAAAATTTTTTACGATTATAATTACTTCATTAAGGGTTGAGTACTCCATTTCCTATCTCCGTTGAGAATTTTGTGTGGTTTGATGAAATCAAGCAAATTTGACAAAATAAAAACAAAAAAAATGAATCATTATAGTTAAGAAACATTCTACACTAGAAAACTTACTTGAAAACACATTCAATTATTTTCATAAAACCACAAAAAAATTAAAATCATGAATGCAATACTCTGCGTGTAGATTATTCTCAATTATAAAACCAATTAACCACAGATATTATCAAGAAAGCATTGACGACGATGAAGACCATTCACTAGTGCAAATTCACAATATAAAGCAGGGGTGTATAAATATACAAAGCCTTCAAGATCGAATCTAATAGTATAATTTACTCCTTAAATAATTTCTCACCAACCAAAAAATCAAAAAATGAAAACCCACATTAAAGGGAAAATTACCTGAAAATTTGAAGAAATAATTTCACTACTCCGACACATATAGATAACAACGATCTGTTCCTCCCAGGCAGGGCTCTCTCGTGTCCAAAGCCCGATAAGATCAACACTAAAACCGACGAATATCGCCAACATATAAATTGGAATATTGCTTCCTAAGAGCAATATTTTCCACATCTCGCTCTAACTTAGATGTAGGGAATATTTCAAGCATCCCACACTTGAGCCCACTGTGATCATACACTTAAGCATGGTAGCGTCCAAAGGGAAGGAAGCTAGAGTAAAAGAGTCGCCAACAAGTTTTAGGAACTTGTAAACCGTTCATAGGATGAAGGTCACACCCCATCACGATCCATGAGATCACTAACTCCATAGTGGTCTGGAACCATGGCTGGATATTCGGGGATGAAGGTACAAATCCAACCTAAAAGAGATTGAACCCGCCCTAATAATAGACCTCTACGTTATTCTTCTCGTATTCATGTGCACTTTCTGACTAACATACAATCATTAGGTTAATCCTAAACCTGTTTATCTATGTTGGTTGAACATTAATGCACACACAAATCTATTATTGGAGATCACTTGAATTATAATCATATTAACCCAAACAAGATTATTAATTATCTTATTAAGCGTGATTACGAGTACAATTTCCCTTTAAACATGCATAAAAGACGTGATCAATCAATAACAATAATAATATATAATCAAGCAACATCCTTAACAATGTCACTAAACATTAAAGATTAAAGCTTTATTCATAACATGATACTAACATGATATTAGGAAGGAATAGGAAGCATCATATGACACATACCTGATATTAGAAATTTTAGTTAATACCCTAAACATGATACTAAGAATCATAAAGACATCCTAACATGATACTAGGAATTAAAATAATTAAAAAGCATGATTTCTATAACAAAATAATAATTAAAGTAATTACTTATTTGGATGCCTCGTATCTCTTTCTATAACAAAATACACGCGTTAGTAACTTCTAGGAAAATAATAAACAATTAAATTAAATAATTGAAATAGAGATTTAGGACCAAACCCTCAGAAATTATAAACCTTTCACGTCTAGGGCGAAGGCAACTTCGAACTTGGCTAGGTGTGTCCATAACTAATGTATGTGGAATTTTGTGAGAGGGGAAGTTTAGAAAAAGAATAGAGAGAGAGAAAGCTTCTAGCCTTTTGAGAGAAAATAGAGAGAGATGATGGTTGTCAATGAATGAAAACGGGGATATACGATCCCTATTTATAGAAAAAATAGGTCGGAAACAAATCAAGTCCTGTTCGGAATAAAATACCTCATGTCGCCAACGACAGGAGTTAACGCTAGGCGACATACTTGTTATCTTGCGCTAAGTCAGAAATAAAATGCGCTTTCCACGCGGAATCCTCTTCTTAATACGATTAAGCAGCTAATTCTACGTTGATCAGATTAAAATCAGGTTTGTGACAAATCACTTATTTTATTTAAAATAAAACTCTTTAAAATATAATTATTAATCCTAATCTCATTAGAATTTAAAAGAACCTTCTAGATTATTCTAAAAGATAAAAATCAATCCTAATCTCATTAGAACTAATAAGCCCTCCTCTAGATCATTGGCCCACATATAAAATTTATTTTGAGCCCAAATTTAATTTAGGCCACAACCTCCTCATTATTTTATCGAAATTGGGCTTATAATATATCGTTGGAAAGCTTTTTTCGAGCCCAATCCAACTACACTAGTATTTAACCCTTATCATGGACTAAAATAAATTGGACTGACTATTTTCATAAATAGAGTGTAAGAAGAAATATTTTCAAAAACAACAAGAGAGATATTTTAATAAAAACAACCACATCACTAGACTTTTCACACCCATAACCCCGAAACAACCACCCATAACCCCGAAACCACCCATAACCAAAGCCCTGTCCCTAAAATCTTCTCCCTCCTCTGTCCCCGCCCCCGAAACCACCTGAAACACCATCCCCTGCCCTCAAATTCACCTTCTTCACCATCGAAACCACAAAAAAATGCAAATCCCTAACTTTGCGGGTTGGTTGGGATTTTAGGGTTGGTGGGTTTCGTGAATGAGATCGGCATTTTAGGGGTGGTCGGGATTGATGGGTGGTGGGAGTTCGTTATGGATGGGGTTCGTGGTGGCTGGGTTTTGTAGGCGGTGGCTTGGCTGTGGGTATTTCCGGTTGGGGAAGTGCGGTCCCAGCGTTGGATGGCTGGTGGTTTTTAGTTTTTTTTTTAAAATTTTTTTTATTAATTTAAATTTATTAATTTTTTGAATCAATTCGAAAGCGACATGTGACATATAATTTTTTTAAAAAAATATTAACCCTTTCTTCAGGTAATCGGTAATCCGGATTGAAGAAAGAAAACACATATGAAAATTGGGATTATTGCAGAATAATTGAAAGTTGGGATTATTTAAAGTAAATTGAGCAAAGTTGGGATTATTAAAGTGTATTTTTCCTTCATTTTATAAAGGCCATCTTTGTAAATGGCCAGCTTTATTAGTCCATTTGTATAATAAGGCCCAGTTTATAAAGGCTGTACTAAACTATACGACCCATCTTAGAAGCACCTTATAAGCACTTCATAAAGGTTCGCCTATAATTGATCTTTATTATAATATTCCACTTTCCATTGTAGATGATTGTTGTAATATTCTCAGTAATGTTACTAAAACTTGTCAAATTATGGCAGCTATCAAATTATGGTATTTGTAGTTAATATACTTTCAGCTATGTACTGATGATGGCAGATATCAAGCTAAGTATTATTTACAACTTTAATTTGTAGTGTCAAGTACCCCATAAATTGGCCCAAAAGGTAGGCAAAAAATTAACACTTTTGGCCAATAATGGGGTTAATAAAATAAATTGTGCAACACCTTAGAGTTGATAGAGTTCAGTCCAAAAAAACATCAAATTAAAGTCAAACGACCTTTAGACATTGTTGAGTAGTTGTATAACATCTTTCTTTGACTGGTTAAACTCTGACAAGAGGTCTTCACACAACACTCATGACCTCTCGAACTCCATATCAGAAAGCTGCACGAACATGGATGAGGTTGGTTAAACAAGTTTAAGAATATTATTAGAAATTAAAAGGCCAAAGAAACTGGAATTCACTTCGGCCATCTCTGTCAAGAACCTGTCAACGTTGCGCTTAATTACAATAAACATATGAGTTCCACAGCTACATTGGAGGGGGGGGGGGGGGTGGAGGGGTGGGAATAAAGAGCATGTAAACTCATTAATTAGATAGAAGTTGTATAGATTAATTAATGATTGAAAATACATTGATGCAACTTACAAATCTCCTTGGGTTTTCATGTCGAGGGATGTCTGTGGCCAATTAGGAGTCCATCTAGGCGCATAGGAGCTATTTACAATCTTTGTAAATAGGAGGGTACAACGGTAATTTGGCTAGTTGAGTCAATAAAATGAAATTTGTTTTCTTTTATTTATAGTGTTGACTTTAATATTGACTCCATTATATTTTGAACTGTAACGGGACATTTGAATATGTCATTTTAACTTTTGTTTAACTTTCTCTCTCTTTCATTTAGTTATTTCTCTCTCTTCTAACTTATTTGTTTCTCTGACTCTTAAAGTTCTCTGGTTTCTTCTCTTCTCCTCTGTCGTCCTTCGTCTTTTGGGCTTCATCAGAGCATACCATCGGGTTTTGTTAAGTGAAGTGAAGTAGTGAATTCCTGTCTTCTTAGGTAAGTCGTTGAATTTTGCATTTTCTGAGCTTTGTTGAATTTGTGTGGGTGTTTAACTTGGTCGGTAGTAGGGTGTGAGATAGTATGATTTTGCGTTTGCGAGTGGTTTTCATGTCATTTTTGGTGAAATTGAGTAGAATTTAATGTTATTTGCGATCTATTACCTTTTAATTTTCGAAAATGCAAGTCAGTTAGGGTTTGTGTGTAGTGGTGTTAATCTAGATTCTGTGAATGTCAATTGTGGTGAAATTGTTTAGTGTATAATGGTTTTTTCGTATTATTACCTTCTAACTTTGGAAAAATCTAGTCACCTAGTGTTTGTGATAAGGGTATAACTCAAAAAAATTGAATTGTGCTGTTGATCTTAGATGAATGCGTTTTATACTGTGTTATTTAGTTATTCATGCATGAGGAGGTTGAAACCTTTAACTAGTTGTTTATACGTCGAAGGAATGTTGAGTATGGTAAATTCTAGGCTTATGAGTAGGGTAATGATGTCCTCCCTTATTCTGGATTTTGGTCTTAGTTGTTTTTCAAACATTTTTTAAGCTATTGTTGAATATATGATGAAATCACTGTGTAAATGAAGTTTATTTATTCCATTGGTTGTATGAAATTGGATGTTTAAGTGCTTGTGTTAACATGGCAGGATTGGATAATGACTAAGAGGAAATGTTCTGAAGCCGGTGGAAGTGGTGTTGGTGGTAGAAAGGATGTGGTGAGTTGATGTGTTCGTGTTAACTGTGTTTTTTGTTTGTTTATGGTTTATGTAATTTTGTGTTAATACTGCTATCTATTCTGTAATTTTTTGGGTTGTAGGGGAAATCAGTGAAGGTGAATGATGGGGTTAAACCCAAAGGTGCTAACAAAGGCAAGAAGAAGGTAAATTTTGATAATGATCCTAATTTTGAGCAAGAGGAATTGGAGGATTCCAGTACTGGGGACGGTTATGAAGATAAAGGATCTAAAGAGGATGATTCAGACTCATCAGATGGTGAGGGAGAGGATGGTGAGGGTGATGAACAAGAGGATGATACTCCTTCTTCTGCTCAAAATAACAAGTGGCAGGAACTATGTATGCAGTTGCTGCAGGAACGACTTCAAAATGCAAAGAGGAAGGGTGGTAAATCAGTAAACAAAGCAACCAAAAAGGAAAAGGTAATGGTTGTGATTCTTGTTGTATGCATAGTGTGTAAGTTTTGTGTAGTTAATTCATGGTAAAAACCTTGTTATGTTCAGAAAAACCGAGGTGATGTAGTGAAGGAAGAAGAGCTGGTTGTTAAAACCCAATCTAGAAGGACTCAGAAGGTAATGTATCTAATCTGTGTTGACTCATGTGTTGGTGTAAGTACACTTAGAGAATGAATGATACATTTGAGGTAGTTGGATTGTACCGTTAGTGTACTCAGTGGTGTTTTTTTATTAACATATTGTTGAAAGTGATTCCAAGTAATAATAATGGGAAAACAAATGTATAAATGTACCATTATTGTAGTCAGTGGTGTTTTTTGATTAAAATATTGTTGAAAATGATTCCAAGTAATATTAATGGCTAAAGAAATGTATTGTACAACCAATACTAAATTGATAGTGGATTTATTACATGTAGTGCTATGACTAGCCTAGATATGTTGCTTGAATATGTTTCAGTTGTTTATGCATTTGAGGTAATCATGTGAAATTAAATTAAATGTACCACCATTATGAAAGTGATAGTGTATTGAGGTATTAGGACAAGCTTAGATATGTATCTGGAATGAGATCAATTTAATTATGCATCTGTTTTGTATTGTGTAGGCCTTTAATCTGAATGGTGTAAAGGCATTTGGAAGTTTGGTTAAGCTGTTTGATAAGACGCGGAAGGATTTGGTGAATGAAATGGGGTTTGGTGGGCTGTTAAGCATACCATTGGAATATTTGCCTCGTAAATTTGCTTACTAGCTGTTGTCAAGGGTTGATGGAGATGGTTCCATGGTATTTAGAGATGAGTATGTATGTCCTCTATGTCCAGCTCAGGTGGAGTGGGTGCTTGGTATACCAAAGGGTTCCAAGCCAGTTCCATCTACCATTCCGGATGATGATGAAGTGATGAAAGCTGAAATGAAACGTATTTCTAGACTGTTTGGCAAGCCTGGGGAGAGTATTCCTGTGGTAGCAGGTGCGGCTGCGGTGGTTCGTATTGATAGAAAAGGGAAGCTGTTGCCTATTGAAACAAACAAGGAGAAGGCTGAGTTTAAGATTGCATTTATGGTTGTTGCTCTTGGGTACATATTGTGTACCACAACAAACTCATCAAATCTGGCTGTTTCTCTGGGACCTGCTTTAACTGTTATAATGATGCTGCAAATTACGATTGGTGCACTTTGACTCATTCTTGGTTGTGCACAGCAGCGAGGAAGTTCCAGAAGAAATTTACTGAAAATGGCTATGTTGCAGGCTCTAGAGGTTGCATTTTGTTTATGTTGGTAAGCAATGTGGTACTGTATCTTATAAATCGTTGTTGATTAATGTTTTAGATTATTACAAGTTGAGGGATTGTTTATTATTTGTTGTTGACAATATCTTTAATGCATTTATGTTGTAATCCCATGTTGTAGATCTTATATATTGACCATTTGGATCGGGTACCCAAGTCTTGGGGACTAACTTTGAGGTTGGCGGCATGGTCACAGGAAGAAATAAACAAAGTTTTACAAGATGATAAAAAGAAGACGGGGGACTATGGTCTGTCGCTGGTTAGTGTTAAAATCATTGTTCTGTTACATGACATCGGTGTTTATTGTGTAGTTATGTATTCGTTTGATTAAGTTTGTTTGCTGTGCAGTCCGTGAATATTGCCTATGGGGAGGAGCATCCGCTGGCACCCCGTGACGGTCCAGTGATAGCTCCTACACCTGCACCTACGCCTGCATCTTCACCTACACCTACTGCTGATGTGGATGGGATCACTGAGCAGGTCTGGAACTATTTTTTGGTTTACTAAAACAAAGAGTTATTGGTGTTGATGTTCACTTCTTATCTATTGAAAATTACTATCTTATAGTGCAGGAGTGTTTTGCTTGTTTATCCACTCTCTACTACTATACAGTTCTAGTTATGATTTCATCATAGGAAGCATATGTTATTTTGAGTATTGTTGGAGTACTAATCGAATAGGTTTTGCTTGACCCTTAGGAAGTATATGATTGAATTTTTGCAGAAATGGATTAAGGAATGAATTAGATGCCTTTTTGTTCTACGTTAGAGTTCAATATTTTTTTTCTTGCTTAAGGCCTGAGTTGGTTATCTTGCATTTGTGTGAACTAGTTTTACAAAGGCATTTGTGATATAATTACTTTGTCAAAATGGAAATCTTGTAGTTAGTTTATCAAAATGAAAATCTTATGTGACATAGGGCTGTGAGAAAATCATTCCTCTTAAGTATGTTGATGACTGTGGGCAATTGTGACATATGCTTTTTCAGTCTTCATCTAGATTACCATGATGATAGTCTAGCCTGGTGATAATTTTTCTAGTTATAGTTTTATTTTACGGCTAAAAAGATTTTCAGTTCATGGTTGGTTGGTTGTATTGCTTAGTTAATTCTTAATGTATACCTGTGGGGTTTCTAGGGTGGTGCGTCAATTGAATCCAAAGTTCATGGATGCAATTGATGAGAAAATGGGTAAGATGTTGTACCGTATGAATGAAATGTTTAAAGAGAGTTTGCCCGCATCGGCCTCAACAGGACAACCACTGAAAAGGGCTGTTAAGAATACTTTACCGACGGAAAAACACTCTAAGGTTGATACCATGGTGGTGGAGGTTGGTAAAGCAGATGGCGCAGCTGGTGATGGTGAGAAAACCACTGAGGTTGATGTTGAGAAGGTTGCAGCTGAGTGTCTGAAGGATGCCTTGTTGGAGGGTGTTGATGGTGAGGATAGCGAGTAGGGTAATACAGGAGGTGTTGTTTCTGCAATGGCTGAAGAGGATTATGTTAATGACAATGAGGGTGATAGTCCTCGTTCTGATGATGATGAAGAAATGGATGATGCTGTTGTTCCCCAACCAAGAAGAGAGTATGTTGTGAAACAGGTTGGATCAAGGGGACGACTGTTTTGGTGGCCTCCGGTTGTAGTGAGACAGACTCTGACGGTGAAGAGGAGTCTCCGTCCACTGGCAATGACAATTCAGGTACTGGTGATAACAAGGTTGTAAAACCTACTGCTGTAGCCGTCGCTACAATGTGTAGCAAAGGGTCTGGCACCCGTAGGCACACGACGCTGGAGGCAAGGATGCTGCTGTATGTGCGGCAATGGAAAGAGTTAAAAGACCCTAATTGGTATGTGTTTCTGATCTCTGTGTAATGAAGTTGTAAATTTTTCCATTTATAATCACTTAGATGGTTTACAAAACAATTATGTGTCTATATGTTTCTGTATATGTGTCTAGCACTGGTGTTGTCCTCATATCCTGTAATGAGATGACTGCCGACCAAAGGGATTGCTTTGGTGTTGTTCATCCTAGAGCGAGGGTCGCGTCAGGATACATCTGGATGGCTAGTGTGCTGTACACAAAGCATTGGGCTACTATAGAGTTTGTCAACCGGACCAAGCGTATCATGCTTGATCCAAGCTTTGCAGTAAGTACAATTATTTTGTTTGTTTACTGTTATCTATTTGTTGTGTGTTGGGTTGTGATATCTAGAAAGCATATCTGATAATGAGTGTGTGTTTTGTAGAACCGATTGCTGCTGAAGGAGGGCAAAGAAGAGCACGTAGTGCAGACGTACGGGAAATTGATTTTAAGCTATAATTTTCAACGGGTTAAAAAGGTAATGGGGAGACCAAAAACTACAATTAATTAATAAAATTGTACAACTTAAAGTTCATGTTATTACCCATGTATGAAATGATTACGCAGGTTTTTATCTCGGTACTTGAAGTCTGAAAAGAATCACCTGATGATGCACATTGGTGGTGCCTAGCCCTTGACTTGAAAGCAAGGAATTTGTGGATGATTGATTCCCTCTACCCCGAGCCTTACAACACACATGCTAAGGAGGTTGAGATTCTGGTATGTATTATCTTGTTTTGATGCATCTGTTACGTCTGGCTGTGGTACATAAAATTTATATGCTAAGGAGGTTGATATTCTGGCGTGTATTCGAATATGTAGCTACATGGCATTGATGTGCTCTTCAGCCTAAGTAACCCAGAATGGATAACGGGAGAAATTAGTAGTTGGAAAAAATGCACAATTGAGGTTATCAGACCTTCTGATGCGTGAGTATTGATTTGTTATTGGATTTGAATATTCTTCTTATATGTCTGCGATTCATTAGAGCTTATGCATGCTTCCCATGGCTAATATGTAGGGCTTACTGTGGTGTCTACATGTTGGCCTGCTTAAAGGTTTGTACTGGAAGGTTCACAACTAAGTTCAGTGTGGTGAGTGTTAATATGTAGGGTTAAAGCAATTTTCCCTCAGTGGGTTTCTTTGGGAAGTGGCCTCACCATATGCATTCTTTCTTTGTAGGGAAAGATTCACAGTACAAGGGATAACTTATTTCTGGACGACCTGCAATGCGAATCTAATGACTTGGTTGATAACCTAGAATCACTGATTCCCTCAGTTAGAAAGACACTGAGGCAGAGATAGGTGGATTACGTGGATGGAATCATGGTTGGGGCTTTGGATTTTTTGGTTTTATGATTTGCTTCTTTGTAGTGATTAGTGGTTTTTGAACAATATTGATTATGTGATGAACTTACTAACTCAAATATCTAGATGTCTTAATAATTAGTTGGAAATTTGGCCTGTAAAATTGTTTATAAGTAGACATGTTCAGTGGTACATTTTTGGGTTGTTGTTTGTACCATTGACGATATTATGCCAAGTATTTGTAGTTACTTGGTACCTAGTGGGACATTTACATTTTGTACGCTTTTATGACAGTGGTACATTATTTTGATGTGTACATACTACCTAAGTGTGTGAATGTACTACTTATTATGTAGTTTATGATATTTCAGTTTGAGTCATCTTTAACTTTTTGATTTCGTTTCTGTTCTGTTACTCCACAATTGTAGGACATGTACCTTGAAATTCAATGGTAAAACTAGTATCCAGATAGTGAAATTACTACTTAATATTTAAATTACAAATATTATTAAAAAGTAAGACTAGCTATAATACTGACATCAGTGTCTTACTAATAAAATGATTGTTCGACGCCATATATCTTAGTCTTAACAAAAGAAATACATGAAATAACAGTGCTTAAAGTACAACCCAAGTATATAGAAGAACCAGTACCCGCGACAGCGCCATCTTCAACCAGGATCTCCTCCACATCAAAGGTCCTTCCCAAACTGTTCGTGGTACGACCCATCAAAAGTCAAGCCTGATGAGAACTGCATGGGTCGTTGTTTAGTTCTGGTTGTTGAGGAGGTGGTATGTAAGTCCATGTTGGAGTTGGCGTCTTCAATTTCAAGAATATTTTTATTAAGAACACTTAAACACATTGTAATAAGTTTGAAGTAATAAGTGGTACGTACTATACTACTATGTGAAGCAAAGACAGGACATACCCAAAAAACTGCATCCAAAACCATTCCCTCTTGCCAAGTTGATGTGTATAAGAAATTAACAGTAAGTACCCTTGTCCTCCAAAACACCAAAACTCCCCTTGGGTTGTTGTCTGGATCAGCTGTCTCGACTTCATAATCATTTGGGAGATCACCCAACAAACGTTCTTTGCGTAGTGATTGCCTACACGTGCTTCCAATATGATAAATAAAATGGGGTTATAATGCTAATGCAGGGTTGTGAAGTTACGAACAAACGAGGACCTTGTGCATCCTTTGGCATTCCAACACAAAGCGAACGACCCAAATAGTATAGTGGTCTCGTGGCTACAGCCTGAAGCCAAATACTCTCCTATGTAACTAACACGGTGGTATCTCTTTCTTATAGGCAGAATCTGGTGGAGCTTGGGCTTAATCGTGCAACCCGAAATATTGAGCCTCATGTGGGTATGTCCATCGACAACCTTCAATACATGGAGCGTATCCGTGTATAACCCAACAAAGATATTACGCTACATCATAGGGAAGGCATGTATGGGTACCTCGAATATGTTCAGAACAGGCTCCAAATCAATTGCTTCAACCAATTCGGAGGGTACCGTGCGCATCGAAGAAGAGGAATAGAAGGCTTGGAGCAGCAGAAATATCATGACAACTGCTCCCTCATTGTAGCAGCCCACTAAATCTTCTAAAAGGGGTAAATGTCCGAGAACAGGGTTGCCGTCCTCGAGAACCGTGAATTGAGTTGGGGAGCACATTCCTTGTAGAAGACGTGCTCTCAAGTTTTGGATAGGGTGGAAAGAACCACTTACTAAGTGGTCAGTTTTCTTCACATAATTCACAACATTTAAGTTTAATTCGTTGTATTCACGCTCCGATTTCTAGAAGTACATTATGGGCAATTGTGGGTGGGGTACGACATGAAAAAATGAAACGGGAAGGGGATGATAGTTTTCCATTGATGTGAAGAAAGGAAAGGTTGAAAGAGGATTGACAATAAGGATGAAGAGCAATTGAAGTTGAGTGAGGAATAGAACTAGTACTGTGGCAGGGAAGGAGGGAAAATTTAATTTTGAAAATTTGCCATTTACCATGTTACCGTGGTAATCCTACTACAGTAGGTGTACTAATAAACGTCATAGGTGCAGCACTAGGCCACAGTGCTGTCTTGTCAAAAGAAGCACTAAATCGAAAAAAATGATATATATATGTACCATTTACGAACTAACTTCTATGTTATTATACCACCACATAGTACCTACTTAAATAAATTAACCTTTTACATTAATAATGGTTTTTGGGGAGGGAGTTCATCTGGTTGTACATTTTGGAAAAGTCAAATGTACCATTTCTATAGAAAATGTCCGGTGTAACTTACCCTTGTACAAATTAGTGTAACAAGTACAAATTAATATGTAATAGGTACCACTACTAATTTCAGTGGTACAGTGTTAATGGTTTTTGTTCCAGGTGGTATAGATAACCTAATGTAATTGCAAAAAATAAAAACTAAGTATAAAACTGGTATAAATTAAGTACAAACAAGCATTTGTTAAAATAAAAACACACACACAACCATAGGAAACTATGATGATTACAATGTCAAAGGTAAAAGCAAAAATTAAACCTACACTACAACATTGATTAAACTAGTTAAATGTTAAAATAGGAAAACAAACTAACCCCTCAATTAACTGCAAATCAAATCTAGGCCAATTTGATAAAAAGAGACAACCTTTTCTTTATAGTCAAAATACAAAACGTAATTGGCTTAGATTAATTACTCCCCCCCCCCATCAATTGAGTTTTTCAATTGTTGAAGTTGAGTGCCCATAATCACCAGTTTGCTGGCCGAAAACCTCTAGAGACCAACGATTACATACATGGTACGCAGCGTAGGGAACGGTGTCCTTGGGGCTATCGGGACTCCTCTACCTTCTCTGTCTCCCCCTGCGCCTGGTCCTTTCCACTGCCGAGACCTGCACCGGCGGTTGCACTCCTCCCCCACCCTGCGCATTTGCAGCACCAACGTTTGTCGCTCCTTGTCCACCACCACTGGCCCCTACTCCAGAACCATGACCAACTGCTCCATTCCCTGCTGCACCACCAGCACTAGACACTGATGAGTGACATTTATGTCACTCTTAGGGAGTAGTTTAAGAGTCATTTTCGTGTTTATTTTATCTTATTTCCCCTTTCTTTCTCTTGTTTTCTTTTTAATAAAGTTTCTTGTTTATTCGGTAATTTTGGAGCGTTTTAGTTTATTTTCTTTATTTTATTAGCTTTAGTTTATTTTCGTATTTTATTTTTACTTTATTTGCTTGTATAGTTTTTGTTTAGTTTTTATTAGTTTTAAGTTTATTTTGTTATTTATTTGATTTTATTTACTTGTATAGTTTTATTTAATTTTTATTAGTTTAGTGTTATTTCTCTTTTTCTATTTTACTTTATTTTATTCCTAATTTATTTATTTCATTCCTTTTTGTCTTGATTTCTCCTCGGTTTTGTGTGTAGGGGTTCGGGTTTTATGTCAAGTGGGTTCGGGTTCCAAGTTGAGTCAAACGCCAAACAAACCTGCTGCCCCTTATCCATCACCGCACCCTCCATTATCCTACACCACCCCAAGCAACAGCACTTTTCCCCTGCTGCCACCAATCAACCACCACCAACCCGCAATTGCCCAAAACAGCCACACAACACCACTCACCACCAGTTAACCCCTTATCCTACACCACCCCAAGCAACAGCACTCTTCCTCTGCTGCCACCAATCAACCACCACCAACCCGCAATTGCCCAAAACAGCCACCAACAAACACCACCAATCACCCCCGTACCAATCCGTGCAGCCACATCAACCAACCCATTAGCCCCGAATTCACCAGCACCAGCCACCACCTTTACGCACAGCAGCCGTACCACCACAACCCAAACCAAACCAAAACCACCGCGCAACACAGCAGCCGCACCACCACAACCCAAACCAAACCAAAACCACCGCGCAACAGAGCAGCCACCACCAGCATCAATTACAACAACAATTAAGCAACCAATTCGCACAAGCAATTCGACCCTCAATTAAGCAAATCAGAACAAATTGCAAATTAATCAAGTTCGAGCAAACCCATTAAGAAGTTCGGCCGAACGTCGAGTCAGAGACTTTGGGGGCTTTGTTATTCGAAGGGGAGTGGTCGAACATACCCTTGGTTCGACCGAACCAACCCCGTAGTTCGGTCGAACCCACCACCGGTTCGATCGAACCATTCCACGAGCTTCTCACGCGAGTTTTAATGAAAATTGAATGGCCTTGATTGATTGCTGGTTGATGAAGATGTCGGTGATGATTTTGAGCCATTGATGATGGTTGTTTGGTGTTGATATTGAAGCAGCCAAATTCGAAGAAGGGGAAAGGGGGTAGCTGATTGTTTTGGGGGAATGTATGGGTTTTGTTTTCTATTTTCTTTTTCTTCTATTTTTTTATTTCCTTTTTCTTTTAACTTTTTCTTATTTTCTTTCCTTTATTTTTATTTTAGTTTTCTTATTTTATTTTCCTTTTTATTTTTATTTTCTTTTCCTAGTTTTATTAGCTTAGTATAAATACCCAATTTTTGGGGTAATTAAAGGGGACATTCAATAACTATCTATTCCTCTCTCTAGTTAGTTTTAGTTTTAGGTTAGGTTAGGATTAGTCTTCTTTGGTAGAGAGAGAAAGTGAGGTTTTCTTCATTAATGAACTTGGATTTTGAAGAAGGAGCTTGTTCAATCCTTCGTAGACCTTCATCTTCAATTAATGAGCAATTTCTTACTCTCTCTCCTCTATTTTTATTTGTTTATTTTGATTATTATTTTAGTTGTTGATATTGCTTGTTGATCATGTTGATTCTTGATTATTTGTTGATTAATCTTGTTATTATCATGATTAGTGAGTAATTTCCCCATTAAGGGGATGGTTGTGGTGTAGTTGGACCTAGAGCATGTTCTAGGGTTTAGAATTGATTTATTTGTGATTAAAGTCTTTATATGCTTGATATTCTTTAATCTTCTTGCAAGTGCACATTGTTGGTTGATTAAAGGTGAATCTTTGCTAACAAGAAACGGAAGTTGACTTAGTTAAGGTTCATTACTATCGATTGTTATTTAATAGTACCTCCTAGTATATGGTTCTAATGTGGAAACATAGAGGCTATGTTAGGAGAAGCCAATTGACCCCGGAAGGCGGCTAGATTGGATTCTTAATTTCGATATTCGAGCATGTTTAGTTCATAATTAATTCAATTTCTATGCCTTTGTTTATGTTCAAGTGAATTCTATACCTAAACCATTTCCCTTAATGTTTTATTTCTTGTTTTAGCATTTTTAGACTTTAGTTTATTTATCCCCTATTCCGGACTAGCTTAATTGTTGATAACATTTGGTGGTGTTTACCGTTCTCTGTGGTTCGACCCCTATGCTTGCCTTATACTCGTATTAGGTTTGTTTAGGTTGTATAAATTGTATTTGATCTAGGGATAGACAATTGACGACGCGTTTATTCCCCTGTCAGACACCCTCTTCATTGCCGCCGACTTTGCTCCCTTGGTGGGTCTGTTCCTAGCACCCAACCTCAGCGGACTTTTGTTGACGCTGGTGTTCTGTGCGACATTGGTTTGTGCCTTTTGCTTGTTGATGTTAGTAATGGCCGTAGACATGTCATTTAACTGAACCTTTAAGCTGCCGCATATGAACTGGTGGTTGTTTAATTGCTCTGTTAACATCTCCTCCTTCAACTTAAAGTATTCTAGCTCTATGTATTTGGGTTGATCTGTTTTGACCTGTTCCATTGGCTGCTTGCCTTTGTTCGGTTTCACCATTTTTGGTATTAAACAAATAAAAAAATATGGAAGATCTCAAATTGATATTTGTGGGATTTGAGAAGAACAAAGAAGAAGAAATCAATCGTTAAATGAGAAAGAAATAGGAGACAGGTACATATAATGGGAGGGAAGTTGAATAATTAGTGGGAGGAGGAAGTTATTTTACATTGATCAAGGGATGACGTCACACGTAAACCTGCAACTCCCTCTTTGAGTCTCCCTTTTTCTTCGCGCTAATTTACGTATCATAAAAAAGTAGTGTTCAATGTACCAACCTTCGAGATGGCACATACATTAGTAAATAATGTACCATATGCTGAGGCGGCCTTTAAGAGATTGAAAGAACATTTACACTCCTTGCCAAGGTTTTTTAGCCCTCTTCCAAAGGAGACACTCTTCACGTACCTAGCCATCTCAAATCATGCCCTCAGTGCTGTCCTCCTTGCTGAGAGAGATGACAATCTGCTCCCGGTCTATTTCATTAGCCATGCGCTTAGAAATGCTAAACTCTGGTACCCCATGGTTAAAAAATTTGGCCTTGCCCTTTACATGGCTGTTAAGAAGTTAAAACCATACTTCTTGGCACATCCGGTGGTGATCTACACAGATCAGCCCCTCAAGCGGCCAATCACAACTCTAGACTCATCCAGAAGAATGCTTAAATGGGCTATTGAAATGTAGAGTCTTGAAATCTCCTACGAACCAAGAAAGGCAATGAAGGGTCAGGCGTTTTCCGACTTCATTGTCGAAATGACAAGGCCGGCTGCTTCGGATAACCTTGATCAGGATTGGAAGGTGCATGTAGGCGGGAGCTCTACTATGAACGGCTGTGGTGTAAGCATAATCTGTGAATCCCCGGAAGGGGACAAATATGAGTATGCACTACGGTTCAAGTTCCAGGCCTCAAACAATGAGGCGGAATATGAAGCCCTGCTAGTTGGTATCCGCATGTGTAATGTGGCAGAGGAAACGAAAATTGACATCTGCTCAAATTCTCAGTTGGTCGTTAACCAATACCATGGTGAGTTCGAAGCCACTCATCTGGCCATGATCAAGTATTTATAGGCGGTCAAAGCTGAAGCGGGGACAATTGAAGAATTTCATCTAAGTCAAGTGCCTTGGTCGAAGAACAATCAGGCGGATGCGCTGTCAGAGCTAGCATCCTCCGCCCCTTATGATGCCCCCCGGTCAGTCTTTTGGGAGATAATGGAAAAATGAAGCATATCTAATGATGAGCCCATTAGAATTCTGGACAAAAGTTCAACTTGATGGATGGAATCCGGGCGTATCTCACATATGGCATGCTCACTGATTCACCCTAGGAGGCAGCCGTGCTGAAAAAGCGTACAACAAAATTTGAGATCAGAGAAGGAGAGCTCTTCAAGGCGGGTTTTTTGAAACCCTTACATAAATGTGTTACCCTGAAAAAGGGGAGAGAAGTTCTCAAAGAGTTGTATGCGGGATACTGCGCCTCCCACTCAGGCGACAGATCCCTAGCTGTCAGAGCCAAGCGGCATTATTTCTAGCCCACTCTGGAGTTAGATGCCATGGAATTTGTTAGAAAATGTGACAAGTGCCAACGATTTGGCAAGCTTATCCATTACCCGACTACTAATCTGACAACAAACGCTATATTCTTGTGGCTGTGGACTATTTCACCAAGTGGGTGGAATCAGAGGCGGTAAAAGGCATCAAGACAAATGATGTCATCTCCTTCATATGGAATAACATTATCACCCGGTTTGGGGTACCTATGTTTATGGTATTCGATAATGGACCACAATTTGAGACACCTTAGCTCAAAACTTTGTTGAGAGATCAAGGAATCTCACACTGTTTTGCATCAGTCGGCCGACCCAAAGTAAACGGCTAGGTTGAATCCTTAACAAACTCATCTCAAACAATATTAAGAAGAAAGTTGAAAGAGCCGGTGGTTTATGGGCTGAAGAATTAATTCATGTCCTATGGGCTATCTGGACCACAAAAAAAGGGGTAACCAGCGAGACCCCATTTCTCATGGTTTACGGTTCTGAAGCCGTCTTGCCCATTGAACATTATGAACCGACTCTTCGAGTCATGCTACATGATGAAGAGGCAAACTGGGAGGCCATGCGGCTGGCATTGGAATCGCTCCCGGAGTGTAGGGGCAATGCCGCCTTGCGTCATGTGATTTACCGTCTGAGGATGACTCGTGCTTACAATAAGAGGGTGCATAAACGACCCTTGGAAGTTAGGGACTTTGTGGTACGAAAGATGGAGGCAACTGGTAGGGCCAATGAGTAAGGAAGCTAACTCCCAATTGGGAAGGCCCCTACCGGATTTATGAAGAAGTAAGAAATGGCACCTACATGGAGATACGGCAGGCAGCTTCCTAGAACTTGGAATGTAGATAACTTGAAAACATACTACTTTTGAGGCCTGTAAATTTTTGTAAATGAAAAGCCTATCAATGAAAAGATTCTTTTTGTTTCAATATCAATTTAATTGCTTTGTATGTATGAATGCACAATCTAAGTAACAGTCTGTGGAAAAAATTAACGGACAACAAATTAAATAAGCTAGGTTAAAACTTAGCGGCTAACATAATGCTTACATCAGAACCTCCGTCTGGGTAATGCACAGACGGACATTTAAATATGAAATTAAACTAAGTCAAAATACATAGTGGCTAAAATTAGAATTAAGACCGAGGCCAAAGGCCAGATGCGACACTGTTTTTATAAATTCATCTACTCCGATTTGAGTAAGGCGTCCGACAACGCCCCTCCGGGTGTTATCGTTGTAGAGGGCATTATATCGTCTGCTCTAACAGCATATGCAGATGGCAAAGATTGAACGACCAAATTTGGCAACTCATAGCTATCTGACCAAAATAGTTTAAAAAAATAACCAAGTTTAAGGCCAGATGTCAAGAGACATCAGCTGACAAATACTAAAGTTGTGCCAACTGCTCTAATGGGGTAGACAATAAATGTACAATGAATCGAAGATGTCTCGGGCGGCCTCTATGCTGTCTGAGACTCAACAAACAGGCGAACAATGTGTCTCCTATTCCATTGACGGTCAGGCGGAAGCATCCTGCTTGGTTAGAAACGAAATACCAATTGCCCTAATGGGGAAGGCGATTGAAGGTACTTCAGACGACCTTTAAGCCATTTGAAGGCCACCAGATAGGCGGACAGTGTCCCTATTTTATTGACTGCAAACGGTAATTGCCCGTTTGGCTAGCAAAGAATCCCAGATGGATACCCGGATTGGGTACAACGGCTGCTGATTGACGATTGTGCACTTGGTTTGGGGAAATCAATACTATGATTGATTGACCTTGGAACATTCCATACTCTTCAAAGTATAAACATTCCAAAGTCAATAAATCATACAAGTACCGAAACCAATCACACAGCCGCCAGGGGCAAGAATAGCCGGTATACTGTTTGACTTTGCCGCATGCTTTAAAAAGATAGGTAAAAATTTCAAAATTCAGAATAAATATATATGCATAAATCGAAACAAAATAAAATTTCATAAAACCGACTTAGTCGGCATATTTTATTTCAAAACCGGCAAAACGCCGGATAAGTATTGTTAACCAGATAACATCCGGGAGAAGAGAAGATAAATTGTTACCCGACTCCATAGTCGGCAAAGAAAACATAGATACTTGGCATGCAGGCCGCAAAGATAAAAGAGCATAAAAAATGGCATATTGCTGCTAAAATCATGGCTAAGGAAAGGCTGCCTGGTTCTCCGGATGCTGAATCCCCTCGTTCGTAGCCGCCTGGTCCTCTTTGCGGTTCTACCCATCTCAAGGGACATCGATAACTTCCCCTTCCCCAGGCTGATCTTTGGGAGGCTCGGCGAACTCTTTGTTCATCCAGGCGGAGAAGGACTTGAGCTCTGGCTCACCCTTCTCCCTTAAATAGACCACAGTCTCGGCATATTGGAAAGCCAGAGACCACAGGCGGTAGTATTTATCGGGATAAAGGGCAGCCCAAGCGATTTTCATCCGGGTGTCAGCATCCTCCTCATTCTCGGCGATCACCCACTCCTCAGCCGCCTCAATGGTTGCCTTAAGGTTTTTCTAGACCAGCTCTGCATCCGGCTTCAGCTTCTTAACCTCCGCCTTGAGCTCAGCATTCTCCTTGGAGACACCCTGCAAGGTTAGAAGGTCTTCCTCTGCTTTCTTGAGCTTGGTCTCAGCCGTGCTGGTTTTCCCCTTTTTGCTCCAGAGCCTGCTTGAGACCCTTAACCTCCTCCGCCTGTTGCATCAAGATGGCTTTAGTTTCAAGTTCACTAATTATACACTCACATTCAGAAACATCAGGAGAATCCCTAGCCGATTTAATTGCTCTTTTTACCTCCTCCCTCTTCCTGGCATAAGCCTGCTTGAGTCCTTCAACCCTGAGCATGGTCTGCAAACACAAGCGGTGTCAATCATGCGGGATACTTTATGCTTAATTGCAGAAAAAATAAAGTTAAGTGTACCTCAGACAGCAATGCCAAGATCCGTTCGACATTGAACATCTCAATGCCGGGAATAACATCCTTATCCCTCTTCTACACAGCCGCCAGCATGGCCCGGGCATGCACCTGAACATCCGACTACTGGGGGGGATTGATCTGCACCAGACGTTAAAGGTGAGTGAGCCATATAGGCGGCCCCAGTTTTATACCGGCTGTCTGACAAAGAAGTTTGTTGCGAGTGTGATTTCACTCGCAATGGCCAGCCCAGCTCAGGCGGGGATTCGAAGGGATTGAATTAACCTTCAGAAGCTTTTGGTTTTACTCCACCCACAGGCGCAGAATGGCCGGATGAGAACAAGTCACAGCTGACTCCGAAGCCTCCTACAAGAGTGTTCCTCCCCCCGATCCGGAGGCGGTTCAATCCAGAAAACCCATCCGGGCCTGTCTTACCTAAAGTCACTTTTGCAGACTTAGCAGGTTTTGTTTGGGTGGAGGCGTCATCCAGGCCCCGCTTGAAGAGGTTCTTAGTGAAGGATTTGGGGGGTTTTCCTCCCTACAACATAAATAACAAAGTTTAGCATCCGGTGATGAGTGACATTTATGTCACTCTTAGGAAGTATTTTTAGAGTCATTTTCGTGTTTATTTTACCTTATTTTCCCTTTTATTCTCTTGTTTTATTTTTATTAAAGTTTCTAGTTTATTTCTTAGTTTTAGTATGTTTTAATTTAATTTCTTTATTTGATTGGGTTCTAGTTTATTTTTGTATTTTATTTGCTTTTGATTTATTTTATTTTGTTCCTTTTCTTTGTTACTTTCATAGTTTTTATTAGTTTTAAGTTTATTTTGTTATTTATTTGATTTTATTTACTTGTATAGTTTTATTTAATTTTATTAGTTTAGTGTTATTTCTTTTATTTTCTATTTTATTTATTTTATTTAATTCTTTGTCCCAATTCTATTCTCGGTTTTGTGTGTAGGTGTTTGGGTTTCATGTCAAGTGAGTTCGGAGCTCGGGGACGAGTTCAAGTGTGCATTACTTTGATTGCTGCTGCCTCCTTCCACCACTTTCAGCCACCCAAAACAGCAGCCCCTGCACCACCGTCCACCAAAACTCACTCAACCAACCAACCACCAGCTCACAACTCCATTACACCAACGTTTCCCATGCTCCCTCACTCAACCAACCAACCACCAGCTCACAACTTCACCACATCAACGTTTTCCCTTCTCCCTCACTCAACCAACCAACCACCAGCTCACCACTCCAGCTCCCACGCAACTGCTGCCACCACAACCCAATCAACTCCACCACAAAGTAGTCCACCAAAACCGAAGCAGCACCACGCAACCCACGACAACAACCCTTGCACCAACGTCTACCAAAACCCACACCAATCAACCACAAATCACCAACGCAACAGCCATCACAATCACCTGCTCCTTCGCGCACAACAACAACACCAAAACCACATCATTTAACCGCACCTCTTCCCTGCAATTCCCTACCACTGCAAACCCAAATCAACCCCATCAATTCGCACAAGCATCACCCAAATTTAGAGCAATTCAAGTTCATTAGGGTTCGAGCAAACCGAATAGGAGTTCGGCCGAAGTACGAGTCAGAAACTTTTGAGGTTTTGTAATTTGAAGAGGTGTGGTCAAAAACACCCATGGTTTGAACGAACCAACCCCGTAGTTCGGTCAAACCAACCATCGGTTCGATCGAAACATTTCATGAGACTCGCGCATGATTCCTAATGAAGATCGAACGATTTTTATTTGATGCTTGATGATAAATGAGGAGGATGAGCGGTGACGATTTGATGATGATGGTTGATGAATGGTGGTGATGAAGATGCACTTCAATGGAGTTCAAGCAGCCAAATGTGAACGAGGGAAAGAAAGGTTTGACGGTTTGGGGGGAATTGTGGGTTTATTTTTCTTTTTCTTTTAATTTTATTTCTTTTACTTTCCTTTTCTTATTTCTTTCTTTTATTTTATTTTATCTTTTTATTTCTTTATTTTTCTATTTCTCTTTTATTTTATTAGCTTAGTATAAATACCCAATTTTGGGGTAATTAGAAAAGGAATGAATTCATTTACTAATTATTCAATTCTCTAATTAGTTTTTAGGAGAGCTTCTCTCTCTAGGTTTAGGTTAGGATTAGGATAGTTTAGAGAGAGAAAGTAAGGGTTTTACCATTATTGAGTTTGGATTTTGAAGAAGAAATTGATCATCTTTTCTATAGACTTTCATCTTCAATCAATGAGAATCTCTAACTCTCTCTCCTCTATTTTTATTGCTTTCTTTTGATTATTATTTTTTTGTTGTTGGTATTGCTTATTAATCATGTTTATTCTTGATTATTTGTTATTTAATCTTGTTATTAGCATGATTAGTGAGTAATTCCCCCATTAAGGGGATGGTTGTGGTGTAGTTGGATCTTGAGCATGTTCTAGGGTTTAGAATTGATTTATTTGTGATTAAAGTCTTTATATGCTTGATATTCTTTAATCTTCTTGCCAGTGCACATTGTTAGTTGATTAAAGGTGATATTTTGCTAGCAAGGAACGGAAGTTGACTTAGTTAAGGTTCATTATTATCGATTGTTATTTAATAGTACCTCCCAATATATGGTTCTAGTGTGGAAACATAAAGGCTATGTTAGGAGAAGCCAATCGACCCCATAAGGCGGCTAGATTGGATCCTTTACTTCAATATTCGAGCATGTTTAGTCCATAATTAATTCAATTTCTATGCCTTTGTTTATGTTCAAGTGAATGCTATACCTAAACCATTTCCCTTAATGTTTTATTTCTTGTTTTAGCATATTTAGAATTTAGTCTATTTATCTCTTATTCCGGACTAGCTTAATTGTCGATAACATTTGGTGGTGTTTATTTGTTACCTGTGGTTCAACCCCTATGCTTGCCTTATACTCGTATTAGGTTTGTTTAGGTTGTATAAATTGTATTTGATCTAGGGATAGACAATTGACGACGCGTTTATTCCCTTGTCAAATTGGTGCCGTTGCCGAGGAACAGCTTTCATTACCGTTGTGTTATCTTATTGAGACTACTCCATTGTATATATTTTTCTTTTGATTTATTTTTGTTCTCTTTGTTTTGTTTTTGTTGTTGAAAAATGGCACGTTTTTCTTTTCCTCAATATGATGGTGAGTCTTTTTATGTCTACTTCCATAGACTTGTAGGCTTTTTGAACTATAATGGTTGTAATCCTTGTGAAGCTTGTGAGATTTTTTATTATGGCATGAATGAACAAACGAGATATGAAGTTGAAAGTAGGTTTAATGGCAAATTTCAAGCATTATCGGTTCATAGTGTTTGGAGCTTTTTTGTATGGTTTACTAAGGATGTACGCAATAGGGCATGTAATGTTGCTAATTTTTATTCTCAATGTGATAATAGTTTTATTAGTGGCATGCATCCCCATGATTTGTCTTGTGATCCTATTTGTGAACCTAGTACAAGTGATTTCAACTCTCTATCTTCTATTGTTGATGAAGAATCTCATTTGCTTGATTATGCCCCCTCTCCCCTAATATGATGATGCTCATGTTTATAATGTGAATGATCCTCCCTCCTCATCTTCTTGTTCTTACATGGCTTCAAATGATTTCCCTTATGCTTCTAGAGACCATTTATGAGGGTAATTCTATGGAAAATTTGAAGGAAGAGAAGATAATGAAGATAATGGAGATGATGGAGAAGTATAACGAGATGAGGGAAGTTGAGAATAGGGAGACGGAATCTAGAATGAAGATGCTCGAGAGCCAAATTCTCCAACTAGCCAACTCTCAAGAAAATGCCCTTCCTTCTTCTTCTCTTCCCCATATGAGTGAGGATCCCATTAGAGAGCATTCGAGTGATGGTGAAGGAGTTGAAAATGAAGAGAGTGTTGATTATGAAAATCCTAATCCTTCTTTCCATCTTGATAAGTCTCAAGTGTATGTTTGTGACCCTTCCATCTATGAGTATATAGACTTTTTTGAGGTAATGTCCCACATATTTTTCGAGAGTCATATGAGGACTTATAGATTATTGGATGATTTCATCGAGAACGCTTCTTGGGACTTAGATGAGTTTGATATGAATCTACCTCCATTCATGCACGATTTTGGGACCTTAGGTTTTGAGATAGTTGAAGGAAAGGTTGTCTATTGTGGTGAAAAGGAGGATAAGGTTGATTCCCTTGGAGTTTTAGAGCTTGAGGGAGGTGTAGATCGTGAGTGCCCTTCATTTGAGGATTCTATGATTGATCTTCATGCCCTCATTGGCGATGTGAGACCTTATGGTGAGGGAGTAGCTACCCCTTTTCCCATTTCTCATACCCCTTTTTCTCTAAGGTTCGACCACATCCGTCCTTACCCTATTTCTTTCCCTTCCTATCTCAAAGAGCCTATTGGGGAGCCGCCCTCTATGGATGATTTTCATGTCCCTCATTCCATCATTATTGAGGAAGAGAGGAATTTTGTCAACCAATAATTTTGTGATGAGGATTTGCCTTTTTCCGTTTCTTTCCATTCTTCTTTTCCTTCTTCTACTTCCTACTTTCTTGAGTTTCCTTTCGATCCTTCTTCTTCTTTCTTTTGGCATCTCCCTCTTCACTTGCGTGCAATGATTTTGTTGCATGTTCTTATTCCCTCATTTGCCTATTTACACCCCTATGAAATGTGTAGTAGTGCATTTGACAAGCTCTTGCGTGCGTTGAATTATTATTTCCTAAAGCGGTCTCGCTTGGACGTTAAACAAGCCTTTGCGGGAAGTAACCCGTGTTTTATTGCTTTCATTTTCCTTTCTTTTTAGATTAGATTTTCTCTCATGGAAGTGTTTGTGTTTCTTGCTAGGTACACAACTCGATATACTCTTGTGCATTGGTAATGATCAAGAATCAAGGAAATGTGCCTCAACTTACCCATATGGAGTTTAAGCCTTATTTGTAGAGATTGTGGATCCTATGAGGTTATTTCGGGTTTTTGTGTGATTTTGCATTTTCCCTATATCCGGTAATATCCTTCTTTTCCCTCTCTCTTACTCATTGTGACTTGAAGATCATGTGTTGGTAATGTTGGATTAATTTCTCCTT
This sequence comes from Chenopodium album, assembly GCF_948465745.1. NCBI lineage: Eukaryota > Viridiplantae > Streptophyta > Magnoliopsida > Caryophyllales > Amaranthaceae > Chenopodium > Chenopodium album. The sequence continues at coordinate 21,536,834 of NC_137840.1, read as the reverse complement.
GTTTTCCCCTCTTTGGTTTCATTATTCATGATTTGAGAGCTTGGTCTCATTCAAGCTTGGGGGAGGGTATTCTATCATTTTTGGTGAGATGTTGATTCTTATATGCCATGCACTTGAGTATATGCATTTCCATGTTTTTCGTGCTTTTGAAAAATCCAAAAAGATTTTTGTTTACTTCAAGGCAAGTTTAGCAAAAATATGTTTCGTTTGTTCTTATTTTTGACATTATATCTTGTGGATTTGTTTACTCTTGAATGCCTTTCTTCCTAAGTGGTTAATGTGTGCACGATTTGAGAGTTTCATTGGTTGACTTTAAGATATTACATGCTAAGGTAGTCGGGTTAAGAACTTTTAGGAACCCATGAAGCCCTAGTTCACGGGTATGTGGTAAGAAGGCGTTGCTCTCTATAGTGGATTTGACACCCTTGGTTGGTATTTGGCTAGTTATAATCCCTTGCGAGGTAACATTGTTCTAACCTTCATCATTTTGTTGTGTGGCACATTTGGATCCTTAGCTATGCATGTCTTGATCCTTGTTTTGACTTATAGCTCCTAAGATCGTGACCGAAGCACTCCAGGGGAGGAAAAAGGTACCCCTTTCTCATTTTTCTGTATCTTCTTTTAGTTTTGTTACAAATTTGAATTTCTATTTTGCGTTTACCTACTTGCTAACCAATTTGATCCTTATGTTTCCCGCTCTTGTTTAAACCGCGTTACAAACCTAATGGCCTATGTTTACCAACCTTTTAGTTAGTGAAGCATTGGCATGTGAGGTTTGAGTTTTGAGAATATTGATCATAAACAAGAAGCACTTTGAGATTTGGTTAGAGTTGAGTTTCAAAAGAAAGATGCAATTCAAGAAAACCAAATGATGTTGCAAGAAAAAGTTGTCCATAGTTAAAGGCAAGGACAACGAATAAAATAAAAAAATAAAAAAAAAGGAAAAAAATTGGAGAAGAAAAAAAAAATATTTTTGATGGTTTCGTTTTCTTCCTTAGTTTAAGCATTGGGGACAATGCTTTGTTCAAGCTTGGGGGGATCGTTCCTTCATTTTGTATATATTGTGTGTTGGTGTTGAATAAGCTTGGGGGAGTGGCATTATTGGTATTTTTGTTTGATATTTAGTGACTTCTTGAGTTGTTTTTGAGTGTCGGTCGCACTTTTTGCTTCACTTAGGAAATATCACCAAATTTTAAATTTTTACCCCGCCTTAACCCTTAGCCTTACGTTACTACCAATAAAAAGACCCTTAGACTCTAGTGGGTTAGGTCAAAAGAACGGTGGAGGGAGATAGTCTTTAAACCTATGGAAAGAGTATGCATAGTTAAGACGTCGGGATTACCTTCTCAAAGTTTTTCATTTCTTTATCATTTTCCGGTTCCTTCGTGGAATCTTGAGAAGCTAGCTTAAGAGTTGATTTGAAGCTAGTGGAGAGAACGTGGCCCGATTGGTTGGGGCTAGGGTGGATTGAGTCCTAAGTAGTTCTCTATGCTTAGAATGTGTTATGTTTCAATCAACCATTAACATCTTGGAACGTGCATACATTTGTCCATTTAGAAAGGTTTGCATTCATTAGTACTTGTCCCTATCTTTTGTCCATACATGAGCTTGTGTTTGTTTTCTCTTTTCATGTTTCTTCTCTTTTTCCATTTGTTGCCTTGCCTTGGTTTTTGTCGAGAGTTGTGGGTTAAACCTCTTAGGAAACCCTCACGAGAGCTTACTCGTCCTCTTTGGCGACATAGGGGTTTAAAGGGCTTGATGCATACGCTAAATGCATCCGTGATTCCTACGGCAATGAGTTAGTGTACGTTCTTTCTCTTTGTTTCTATTTTGTTTATTTTGCTTTCAATAATTCCATCTTGTTCTCTTTTGCCTTAGCTTTGCTCGAGGACGAGAAAAGGTTTAGCTTGGGGGAATTTGATGAGTGACATTTATATCACTCTTAGGAAGTATTTTAAGAGTCATTTTCGTGTTTATTTTACCTTATTTTCCCTTTTATTCTCTTGTTTTCTTTTTAATAAAGTTTCTAGTTTATTTCTTAGTTTTAGTATGTTTTAATTTAATTTCTTTATTTAATTGGTTTCTAGTTTATTTTAGTATTTTATTTGCTTTCGATTTATTTTATTTCGTTCCTTTTCTTTGTTACTTTCATAGTTTTTATTAGTTTTAAGTTTATTTTGTTATTTATTTGATTTTATTTACTTGTATAGTTTTATTTAATTTTTATTAGTTTAGTGTTATTTCTTTTATTTTCTATTTTATTTATTTTATTTTATTCTTTGTCCCAATTCTATTCTCGGTTTTGTGTGTAGTTGTTCGGGTTTCATGTCAAGTGAGTTCGGAGCTCGGGGACGAGTTCAAGTTTGGATTACTTTAATTGCTGCTGCCTCCTTCCACCACTTTTAGCCACCCAAAACAGCATCCCCTGCACCACCGTCCACCAAAACTCACTCAACCAACCAACCACCAACTCACAACTCCACCACACCAACGTTTCCCCTGCTCCCTCACTCAACCAACCAATCACCCGCTCACAACTCCACCACACCAACGTTTCCCCTTCTCCCTCACTCAACCAACCAACCACCAGCTCACCACTCCAGCTCCCACGCAACTGCTGCCACCACAACCCAATCAACTCCACCACACAGCAGTCCACCAAAATCGGAGCAGCACCGCGCAACCCACAACAACAACCCCTGCACCACCGTCCACCAAAACCCACACCAATCAACCACCAATCACCACCATAACAACCATCACAATTCCCTGCTCCTTGGCGCACAGAAACACCACCAAAACCACAGCAATTAACCGCACCTCTTCCCTACAATTCCCGACCACCACAAACCCAAATCAACCCCATCAATTCGCATAGGCATCACCCAAATTCAGAGCAATTCAATTTCATTTGGGTTCGAGCAAACCAAATAGGAGTTCGGTCGAAGTACGAGTAAGAAACTTTTGAGGTTTTGTAATTTGAAAAGGTGTGGTCAAACACACCCATGGTTCGACCGAACCAACCCCGTATTTCGGTCGAACCAACCATCGGCTCGATCGAACCATTTCACGAGACTCGCGCGTGATTCTTAATGAAGATCGAATGGTTTTTATTTGATGCTTGATGATAAATGAGGAGGATGAGCGGCGACGATTTGATGATGATGGTTGATGAACGGTGGTGATGAAGATGCGCTTCAATGGAGTTCAAGCAGCCAAATGTGAACGAGGGAAAGAAAGGTCTGACGGTTTGGGGGGAATTGTGGGTTTATTTTTCTTTTTCTTTTAATTTTATTTCTTTTACTTTCCTTTTCTTATTTCTTTCTTTTATTTTATTTTCTCTTTTTATTTCTTTATTTTTCTATTTCTCTTTTATTTTATTAGCTTAGTATAAATACCTAATTTTGGGGTAATTAGAAAAGGAAAGAATTCAATTACCAATTATTCAATTCTCTAATTAGTTTTTAAGAGAGCTTCTCTCTCTAGGTTTAGGTTAGGATTAGGATAGTTTAGAGAGAGAAAGTAAGGGTTTAACCAATGTTGAGTTTGGATTATGAAGAAGAAATTGATCATCTTTTCTATAGACTTTCATCTTCAATCAATGAGAATCTCTAACTCTCTCTCCTCTATTTTTATTGCTTTCTTTTGATTAAAATTTTTTTGTTGTTGGTATTGCTTATTAATCATGTTTATTCTTGATTATTTGTTATTTAATCTTGTTATTAGCATGATTAGTGAGTAATTCCCCCATTAAGGGGATGGTTATGGTGTAGTTGGATCTTGAGCATGTTCGGGGGGTCTTCTCTTCAGCCACTATGTTTACAGCTTCTTCTACAGAATATAACCAAAACATTAGACAAATCTTGATTAAGTAGCAGAAATACAAGCGGCATTAAACCGGATGTTGGCCAAACGTACTTTTCGGAATCATGGTGCTGAGACCACAGGCGGACAAGAACGTCTCGTCTTCGAACCATGCGCACATGGGAATCCAGTTATTAGGGACTTTGATCACGTCCACGGTTGAGAGAGTCTCCAGATGGAGCTCAAAAAATTCGGTCTCCATGACTACGTCATAGTCATCTCCCGGTATTTTGGGAAGAGCGCATTTGCGACCCAGAAGGTCGGGTTTCTTATTATACCGCCACATCTCCCGGTTCTCTCGGTGGGTTGGGGCAGACAACAAATAAAAATGTGTCTTCCAACCGTCATACTTGGACACCTTGTCCAAGGTCATTTGATATTTGGGAAGGGTGGTCAGAGTGTACTACGTCCTCCTGCCGCCTGGGTTGCGACTCAGATAATGCATATGGGTAAAAGCTTGCCAGCTGGGGTTCAAGTTTTGCATCTCACAGGCGGCAACATACCCCAAAATGTTGGCCCATGAGTTTGGTGAGAGCTGCCAGACTCCTAAGGCGTAAGCCCTAAGAATGGCTCTCACCGCATGGTGAAGTGGGAAGCGAAGACCTGCCAAAATCGTCGCCTCGTAGCATCCAAAGTAGGCGTCGGCGTTCAGTTGGTCATCCTCCCAGGCGATGGTGCCTAGCACAGGCGGTACCCGGATGGTATAGCCTTTACCCAAGGGCCGCTTCTTTACAAAGCCCTTAATTCCACTTGACATGATCTCTCTATCCTTAGCGGAAACATGAATTCGGAAAGGACCGAATTTATCCTCCCACTTTTTCCTCTCCTCAACCTCACTATCCTCAAGCGGAGGGAGGGGAGTGTCACTGTCATCCTCAGAGCTAGAACCCGAGGTGGAGTCCTCATCGTCTCCTTGGTCACCGGCTGACCCTGAAGTGGACTCTTCCCCGTTTCGGTGTACAGGGTCAGCTTGATCGATTTCCATTTGGGAGATGGTCTCTTCACCGCCTCTACCCTCATGCAAAATTGTATCGCTGGGAGTTCTTGGGATAATAGATGGGGAATACTCCCCAGAACCTTTGTTACCCTGAGATCCCTCAACCGGGGTTACCTCCTCGACGTTGTCTAGCGGCCGTCTGTTTGGTTCTAGCCATCGTGTCCTGCACAGACACATAGATGGTTAGTTGGGGAGTATAATATTGCTCCATGCACCTAGAGCCCAGCACTCCCAGTCCTAGACTCAGCCATCCCAGGTGACTGGCTGACTACTAACCTAGACCGTGCCGTGTATGTTGGTGATGAGTCCATTTATTGAATGAATTAAAATAATTGAAATGAGTTGAGAGGGGCAGAGGCGGTACCTTACACTTGTCTCTGAAAAGGGGGCAAACGGCAAGGTCCAATTGAGTTGTTGCAAAAGAAGATCCTTCTTGCTAGAGGCACAAGCGGTTGATAACCGGCTGACGCAGGCGGGAAAATTCAAGATTTGTGTTCACGCACACAGACGGAAGGCAAACTCTCTCTATTTAGAAACTCTTTGACTTTATCTCTCTGTAATGTTTTGGAAACGTCCAAAATTAGAGGGGTAAAGTGAGTATTTATAGAGAGGTAAATTTGAGGGTAATTCCGTAATTTCCTAAAAATGTGAAAAGTTAAAATTTTCACAGTAAAAAAAAATAAAACCTTTTGAATTGCCACCTATGGAAGAGTGACATGTGTCACAGATGCCACGTGGTGTGCCACATCACATCTGTGAGGGGCAAATGTTTTGGGTAATTTCACCCATGCCACGTGGCCCAATCAGGCCTTGACACGTGTGACACTTTGGTTGATCCGAATTGGGCCAATATCCTTTTGACACGTGTCTTTCCTAAAACTTGGGGATAAAAGGCGGCCTTCATTGGCCCAAATCTCAAGAAAGCCGCAATGCGGCTCAGCCCATAATAACTAGGTCAGAATGACCTAATCTGGGGCGCATTTACCAAAGACCCTATAAATAGGGAGATTTCCCCTATTTTTGGGACATCTACATTTATTACAGCATACCCTACATTCTCTTACATTAGGGAATCACCTGATCTCGGAATCCGAGAAGATCTTACCTCTTTTTCCGCACTTTCTCCCATTATTTTTCAAGTACTAACTTGACCGTCAGAGGCGGAGCTCCAACCACCCGGAGACTCCGTTGTTTTGCAGGTATAGGCCGCGCGTAACTAGTCTATGAGCTGTAACTCTCCCGAGGGACAAAAACACCCAAAACAAAATTAACTAATTATATACTATATTGATCCTAGAAAGAGAAAAAAAGGTCACAAATCTCTTTAACTAATAACATATAAAATGTATATGTACTTCTATAGAAATTTTGGCAGCATTTCCCTTATAATATGATTGAAAACCAACTTTAATATAGTCATTTTAACCTGTTGTCACACCAAAAACATAAAACAACTCCAACATCATTTCAATCACAACACATATACCACCTCCACAATTTAGTTTCGGAATAACTTTAATAATATAGGAATAAAAAATGAAAATATAACAAATTAAGTTATCGATAAGATTTGTTCATTAGCTTTTCTAACACATTGTAGTATAATATGATTTTTCAGTATTATTCTTACTATGTGTACTACATAAATTCTTACCATGGTTTCTTTTGCCGCTTCAGTGATAGGTGCTTTATCACTTTTAGAATGAGTTTCCTCGTATAAATCCAACATGCTTGGCGTTACTTTGTCATGATTGAACAAATATTATAAAAAGTCACATCATAAAATTAATTTATCATGTTGGAAAACCGGAGGAGCTGTTGGTTGTCTATCTTGTAATAGTGATACTTGTTCTTAGTAGTTACCGATTGGAAATAAACATTGTTATATGTGTCACCGTAGATTCTTACCTTTAGATCATAAATGGAGATATGATGGGAGAACCTTTGATGGGAAATAAGAGCTGATACCTACACCTATACAATTATTGGGTGAGGAAGTGTTACAACAAATTGATGCTAAACAAGCCGAATGTAATAAGAAAAAGAGAAAGCTTGATAAGAACAAGACAAAACAAAAGAAACTATGGCAAAAGAAGAACATTTTTTTCTAATTGCCATATTGGAGTAGTCTTTTGATACGTCATAATTTGGATGTAATGCATATAGAAAAAAAAATGTGTGTGAAACTTTACTTGGGACACTAATAGATATTAAAGTAAAAACTAAGGATAATTAGAATGCACGTCTTGATATAGAGGAAATGCAAATTAGAAAGTTACTTCACCCTGTAGGCGTCGTTCGAAGTGCGCCTTGAAAGGAATGGTGTCCTTCGAACAAGTATATTATTTTGATGGCGGGTTTAGAATTATTAGAAACCTAATATATATTCAGTAAGTTCAAGTGATCGGAATGCCTGGGTAGAGGCCGTTTACGATCAGTAATATTAATATAATTAATATTACAGCTTAATCTTGACTGAACCCCTCGGGTCACACCCAAGCAAAATATACGAACCGACTCGACGAATTAATTCAGAAGAAATTAATTCGTCGCCCGAGTGTTAAATATTTAGACGTCGGAAATTCGAGCTTAAAGCGTCGAAATCGAGCGTCGGAAGTCGAGTCAAAAGTAATAAAAAGACGAGACGACAAATTAGTAATAAATCAGCAATGACCAAAATACCCCTAGCATCGGAATCCCGAGTGCTAGGAGATTAGCCGAGCTAGCAGCCCGCACCATGTGCGAGGTATGCTAGCACAACACGGCCAGCAACCCACAAGCAGTGTGTGGCGTGCTGGTGTGCGCTGCTGCTAGCAGCCCGCACATGTGCGTGGCTAGCTAGCAGCTCCCTCGGCATCAGCAGCCCGCAGTGATGTGCGTGGGCGTGTTGGGCCGAGCTGGCAGCAGCTAGCAGCCCGCACGGTGCGAGGCTAGCTGGGCCGTGGGCCTAGGTCGGGTAGAAAGGGGAAGCTAGTAAGTATGCTTGCTTTTTGGTGTGGACAAGTGTCATAAGGAGAGAAAGGAGTGGGGAGCAAGTATGGTCCCCTCCTCTCCAAGTGGTCCATACTCCTCTTTACATATGACTAGGACACTTGTTGATTTATTACTTGCTTATATATTTAATTTAATTTAGCTTTAAATTAATTTGTGGAATTTCATGAATCCCACATTGATGGGATAGAAATTCCCACTCATACTTTCCTCTATAAATACCAACCTTGGGATTTGAAGTAAAGTGCTTGAGTGGGAGTTAGAAGGAGCATTCCATATTTTGGAAAAACTCTTAAACTCCATTAACACTTGGGTTTTGGTCGGACCTTGCTAACTCCAAGGTAGCGGACCTAAAAAGTCGTGTTCGTCCTTTGTGGGTGGATACCGTTGGAGGCACGGCATTTGCGGTGCTCAAGGCTTTCAAGTAAGAGCCCGTTTTGAGAGGGCGAAGCTCGCTTTAAGGGTATGATTCGTTCTTCCTTTGCTTGTGTTTATTTATTTATGCTTTATGATTTTATTAATTACGAGTGGTTCCTTGGGTCGGGGTTGTTTCCGTGGTGAGTCGGACTCACCAAACCCAACAGCGGTATCGGAGCCCCGCTCATTTATTTTTATAATCATGTTTTTCAAGGTTTATTTTGGCTTATTTTTCTGGTTTAAGTTGCTAATTAGATTAGTAGCTCGGTTTTATTTATTTTAATTCCGTTTTTAATGTCAAATTTGGCCCAGAACCCAGATGTTCGCCCAAAAATAGTGAATTTTGGGTGGAAAAGTGTTTTGGAAAGGTTTTTTACCCCTTTGGAACTGTGATTTTAGCCAAATTCTGACCAGAAATGCCTTTCTCGAGGGATTTTTCGTTTTTGACGAAAAATTTTAAGTCTTTTCTAACCTTGAAATTAATGGCATAACTTGTTGATTATGTGGTTGATTATTTGCATTATTTTCTGCTTTCTTAAGTCCCCTTAAAGCACACTTACTTGGTAGTATTTGATGCTTAAAGGTTTATTTATTTTCTCATAATTGCAAACTAATTGCTTTGTAGTGTGAAAATTTTTGTATTGAGGCTTCCTAAGTGTTAAAGATTCAATCTTTATTTGTGATAAGTGATTGAAACTTTAAAAACCCCTAAATTCCATGTTATTTTGTGTTAAACTTTGTTGTTTTAATCATTTAGAGTTGATTAGAAACATAAAGTTTCAATTTTTGTGATAGAAATTTGGTTATCTTCATGTTGGAAGATATAATTTTCAAGGATTCACAAAATTTAGATGTTGGAATTTTCATTTGAACATTAAAGTTCATATTTTTCCAACTTCCCCTTACTTTGTCAAATTCTCAAGTTTAATTTAAATTGATTAAATTAAAAGTGAGAAATTGCCTCAACTTTGTTATTGCACCAAGCTAAACCAATTTAATTAAGAATGGTTCTTGGAATTATTTTGGTTATTTGCACTTTAAAATTTTATTAAGTTAGACTTGTTTAAAATTTTTATTTTTTGCTCATTAAGTTAGTTCTAAAATTAATTTAGAATTAATTAATTATGTCTCGCGAAATGGGATCAAATCCCGGGGCCATGGCATGCAAAACGAGGCAAAGAACCACCCTTGGCTAGCCGGGCTACATAGCAGCCCACATGTGGCTGCCAAGGTGGCTGCCCCGCCTTGCGTACGGCCACACGCGCGGCAGCAGCACACGGTCGTAGCAACCACGCACCAGCAGCCATGGCTGCGCGTGCGCGTGCGTGCGGCAGTGGCAGCAGCCCATGGATGCTAGCCGCGGGCCGTGTGTGCGGAGTTTTTTTTTTTGTGCGTGCATATGCTTGGTGCGGTGAGGTGAATAGCCGTAGTATGCTTGGTTTGCATGAGCCGCGATTATTCGAGTTTCCTTGGCAAAACGCTTTAAGCGAAAGCCACTTGAAATGCGGTTGGCTTAATATTGCTTATTTTGCCGTTTTATTTATTTTAATTAATTTTGTTTATTTTAATTAAAATTTTGGGAGGCTAGACCTCTGTTTTGAGCGGAATTGGCAAAATTTTATTTTGACAAGTTTGGGTGCTACCGACTTAATTAATTGGATTAATTAAGGGAAATGCGGAATTTAGTGGGAGCTTCAATTAATTAATGACATCAATTACATAATTGGTTAAAAAACTTTGACTAGTTTTAATTAGGCGTGTTAATCGGATTAACCACCTAGATTAGTTACTAGTGCGCGCGTTGTTTAAATGCATTTTACTTGTTTGATATTGTAAATTGCATGGGCCATTCACAAATAGTGAATGGATGAATGGAATATATATTCTCTCTCACAGGTTTTATGAAATGGCAACTAGTGGGACCCGATTATGATAGAAAATACGGACTACGTGCCGTTATGTATTTTTGTAAATCTAAATACGGTCTACGCACCGTTAAGTATTTTTGTACCTTAATATTTAGATTATTCCTAGTCGTAGACACTAGTATTTGCATAGTTTGGTTAAGTCTTGAAGACGGCGTATCTTGGAAGACAAAGCCTTGAATTGCAAATGAAGACCTTTTGAAGATTTAAGGGGTCATGCTAGTTGCCAATATGCATCTATAATTTCGCTTTATATTTTATGCTTATATACATGTGAATTATTCGTTAGATGCATGTTTAGGTTTTCTTTATGTTGCGATGATTAGTTAAGTTCACTTAAATCAACCAACATAGAAATCCTAGGTCCCTAATAATATTGTGTCAAATTTGCCTTTCCAAAACAACACTTACCAACCGAACGAGGGTGATGGTAGGCTATGCCAAAGCGAGGTGCCATCACTACTTCAAGGCTCATAAGGCACACCGGGTGAGCATGTTGGTTTTGGTTGAACTCATCGGTATGAGTGAGGAGTCCTCACATACCGTGGCAAATGAGATACATCGTCAAAGATGCATTAGATGCGACGATTATCTAACCAAGAGTGGCTTAGAGCCATTAGCAAGGCAATGCTTACCTTAGAAGATTGAGTGTTGAGACAAGCCAAAGCATGCTTAACCACTCTTTGTTTCTTCGGATCTTGGAATCGCCTTATTTTCGCCAAATAGGGACATTTTTTATGCGAAAATAAGACGTTTAATAAGATTGAAGTTTGCATGAATGCTATTAAATTTCAAACTTATTATGTTCTTGATAAATGGTTATACTTTGCACTTATATTTATAGTATTCTAAATCAAATAATATTGTTTCCATGATTGGTAAAGGAAATCCTTGAGAATAGTTCTCAAAGACAGGAAAAGCATTTCTAAAATACAATTCCTATAAATAACTTTTATAACTAAGTCCGAAAGGACGGCTGGACATCATGTATTCAAAATACTAGGTAGTTTTGATAAAACATGAGGTATTGAGTTGCAAACTCAAGATTGTCAATGTTTGAGAACCAATGTATCTTTTCGCATCATACATAATTGAGTAGGACTCATTGATGTAGTAATTCGAGTAAGAATTATTGGAAAAGATGGAACTTTGTTTTACGGCGCACTAGGTGCTTGATTATGCCTAACAAATTATAAGAGTCAAGGTACTTAAAGAAATAATTCTTAAAGTAAGATTATAAGATTTTGTATGATAAGAAATATAGGAAAGAAGGAACAAAGAAAAGGAATTAGATTCCATTTCAACTCATGAGTTCATGTTATTGTAGTTAACTTAGCAATTCGTTATCTTCACAAGTATCGGATACTGCTTGAGTGTTCCACTATGAAAGTGACCTCAAACTATTGAAGTTAAGCTAAGTTATCGACTTACAAGCTTAGAATGAAGCAAGAAGAGCTACATCAGTTGTAAGGTCGTATGTTTTGCTTAAAGACCTTTTGAGCCAAAGGCTGGAACAAATAATGGTTATTATGTTCCATAATCAGCAATTGATCCGTTTACACACGGAAAGACTCACATTCAAAGTAATGAGCAATAGTTGCGAGATTTATTTGAATGGCATGGTTATCCAAGCGTTGAGTCAAGAATGCTTGATTATAAACAAACATTTCCCTAACATGATTAATTCACTAAGTTCAAGTCATGGGCTTGATTTGTGTTCCAAACATCTTTAGCAATGTCATATCGACAAGAACTTACTCAAGATTCTATTAGATAGGCTCTTGATAGTTGCTCGATTTGGAATCATTCTAAGACAAGCAAGTCTTAGTTGTTGAAATCGACAAAGCAGAGAGCTATTGTTCTTGGTATAGACAATTGACTCCGAAGGCCAAAGAGGAATCAATTACTTCAACGTTTCACAAAAAATTTGAAAGGATATGGCTATATTCATCAAATGTGAACAAACTTGACCTGAGTAGCTCAAGAGTCCAGTGAAGTACAGAATCAACTTGGCAAGATATCAAAACTTCTAGATTAGATCGAGCAATGTTTTCTTGAGCCAAGCGTGACCATCTCAAAGTTATGAATGGAAATTTTCATAAAGAACTCCACAAAGAACATAGTGTGTCCTCACGGAGACCTCGATGTCATTGGAAAATGACTCAAACGATGATGGTTCACAACCCTTCCTATAAAGTTCTTAAAGATTTGCACAAATGACTAATGTTACACTAAAACAATAAGTCGAAGCTAAGAAAGGACGCCATATTCAGTTATGGATAGAAATAACTTCTAAAAGTCTTTTCAAGTATATGTCTAAGGCTCTTAGTCTCAGTGGGAGTTCACTAGCTTAGTGGGAGCTAAGTGGCTCAGTGGGAGCTAGGTGGCTCAGTGGGAGCTGAATGGCTCAATAAAGACTAAAGATAGCCCAAGTGGGAGCTAATTGTTTGTTTCACAACGAACTTCTACCCAAAGACAATATACATGTCTCTTTGTAAGCATTCAAGTGAGACTACGGGCATTACCTCCACATCCTAATTGGGAACATAATGTTTGTTGCTCTAAGTGGTGTCTTTATGAAAAGTAACACGTTTCCAAAACGACAAGTGGGAGGAAAATGAACTCGATGACCATCAAGCTTAGCAACAAACTAGAATTGAGAATCTCGGAAGACCTTAAAGGACTTCATGAGAATGCTTGATCAAGAATACTCAAAAGGACTTTACAAGTGCCTTAAAAGAGAATTCATTACTCACAAAACATTAAAAATGTTGGAGTATGATCACCATGATAAAAGGGCTTTGAAAGAGCCTTAAAACTCAGTGTTTGATGCAATTACCCCATATAGGTATAGAATTCACCAAAGGCTTGGATTGAATCCTATAAATTTTCCATTAAGTTAGAAATAAACCTAAGACTTACAAGCAAAGGAATAATGTCTTGTAAGATAGCTACGACAAATCCAAATTCCGAATGATGGTTAGAGGCCATGAAAATCCGAAATAGACTCCATGTTTGAAAATCATGTTCGAAACTGGATTAATTTGCATGAAGGATGAAAGATCCATCAATTGCAAATAAGTTTTCAAGGAGAAAACTAACAAATGTGGAAATGTATATGTATACATAGCTAGATTGGTTGAAAAGGATATAATTAATTTCAAGGAGTTGATTTTAATAAAAACCTATTCACCAATCGGAATGCTTAAGTCTTTTCGTGATTGATCTAGCAAAATTGCACATATGAAATATGGCAAAATAGATACCAAAACCGCCTTCCCAAAATAGGATCTTGGAAGTGACTATGGAATAGTCTAATCTAAATAATGCTAGATTTGAAAGCAAGCACATGGAATCCGTCATGGGATTAAAGGAAGCATTGCATGAAGGAATTGGAACGTGTTTTCTCATAAAGTTAATAAGAGGATTGACTTATGGAGAAACATAGAAATTCTGATGAACAAGAAATTTAGTGGGAGCAAAAGTAAAGGTCCAACGAGAAGTTTACGAACTCTATTGTGAAACAACTATCAAATGCTAAATGCTTAGATTTGAAAGTATTTTTGACAATGGACCAAGCTAAAGATGATACTTAGTACATGTTTGGAATTAAGTTCTATGGTATAGACTTAATTAAATGTTTAAATGAGTAAAGGAATTTACCATGTCAAACATGAAGGACTTTGAAAGGCTTTTGACCCATATATGTATGAAGCTAAGTAAATGTTTGAACTAAGTATAAGCTAGGCTAAATACTAAGTCAACCAAGAAAGACTCTAGTAAGAGACTTTCAAGCATATCACATAGAGAACATTTTGGCAAGACTCAGTGTAACTGAATGAGCTAAATGTCACATGGATGGAATAAAATTGAGAATCATTCTAGAATTAAATCCATCATGTAAAGCTATGATATGGAATCGTCAGACGACTTACTTTCTTAGAGCATGTGAAGTACTTATATAATACCAGTCGACATTAATCTAAGTATTAGATCATTAGATTATAGTCAAGAACATCCATAGCACTTAAATAAGTAGTTGGATGAGTTCTTGACGCATGAAAACAAATACAACTTGAGTTTTGATGTTGCAATCACAAACCTTAACAAGGATTAGATCCTTAGCAAGGAAGCCATTTATAAGCACGAGGCAAGAAGTGTCGTGGCTTGAGAATGGTAACATGGATATGCATCCATGTATAATGTGCGGAAATTTAAAATAAATTTCCATGGTCGTAAGTGATTTGAGTATTCCAAATCATTGTGAGTCGTTTGGAGTGAAATCCATGCAAGGCATCATCGGAGAGTCTACTAAAACATATGTTGAGAATATTGTTGCCTTAAAGGCAATAATAAGATAGATGTTAAATGGAAAAGTTCGTTGTTCAACATTGATGATTGTAGGTTGTCAAGTAGAAGGTCTCAAATCATGAAAATGAGTGGGAGCCATTGCTTGGACAATAAATCCTGAATCACATGTAATCCATTAACACTCTCAAAATTTTATCATCTTATTATGGAAATGGTGGATAATGAAGATGCTAAGGTTTGCAAAGTAATTATAACTAAACTTATGCAATAAGTGAACGACAACATTCATAATTGCATGAAAGAAATCAAGCATATCAAATATGAGTGTGATTTCTATGAATGTTTTATGAAGAGTACTACTCTTAAAATATTTGGGAAAAACTATTTATCATAAGATGAAACATTGTGAAGTTTCATAGTGGAATAAAATATTTCTAAATATTCCACAAAACTATTTAATTGTGGTTTAGAATTAAATAATAAGTCCATTCGATTTTAATAAATATTCAAAATAAATAGGGTATCAAGTCAATGGCTTGGATAAAGAAACACCTATTAAGTGAACATTGAATATTTTAATCGAAAATTATCCCTAATCAAGGTCATATTTTTTGTGGACGATTAATGACCATTAGAGATTAGTGTGTAGTATGATTTATAGCACCGTTTCTTGTGCTATGAGGATATAAATCATTTGCACAGGCATTGGTTTAGAACCATACTGGATCGACCTATGAAAATACTTTAAGAGATTTAAAAATCGTCATAAGTATTTTTCTCATTATTACTATCGGAACTCTTTTCCTTGACCATGAGTAGTGGGAGGTCTCTTGTTTGAGTACTAGTCCGCTTTGGTATCCGCCAAACGTCTGCCGTAACTGGGGATTATAACGACATATATCGGGCGGCTAGGTCCTCTTAGTAAGAGAAGCTACATTACATGACTGGAAATGTCCCCCTACTAACAATAGGGAACATTTCTTGTTGTTTACAAGGCCTCTCGAAGAGCGAGACTGTGAAAATGCATGGCCGTGCTCAGATGGATTTTAGAAATCATCTGCTTATTGACAGTCAAACTCGGATTTCGAGAAACACTTCTGGACGTAACAGAGATGACGAGTAATCTTACTCTGTAGTTCATGAAGAGACATAGGAAAGGGGCTATACACTAAATGCACACTTGTCCGGAAGGACAAGTGGGAGATTGAAAGGAATGGTGTCCTTCGAACAAGTGTATTATTCTGATGGCGGGTTTAGAATTATTAGAAAGCTAATATATATTCAGTAAGGTCAAGTGATCGGAATGCCTTGGTGGAGGCCGCTTCCGATTAGTAATATTAATATAATTAATATTAATGCTTAATCTTGACTGACCCCTTCGGGTCACACCCAAGCAAAATATACGAACCGACTCGACGAATTAATTCAGAAGAAATTAATTCGTCGCCCGAGTGTTAAATATTTAGACGTCGGAAATTCGAGCTTAGAGCGTCAAAACTGAGCGTCGGAAGTCGAGTCAAAAATAATAAAAAGACGAGACGGCAAATTAGTAATAAATCAACAATGACCAAAATACCCCTAGCATCGGAACCCCAAGTGCTAGGGGTTTAGCTGAGCTAGCAGCCCGCACCATGTGCGAGACATACTAGCAAGGCGTGGCTAGCAGCCCGCACCATGTGCGAGGCATGCTAGCACAGCACGGCCAGCAGCCCGCAAGCAGTGCGTGGCGTGCTGGCGTGCGCTGCTGCTAGCAGCCCGCACATGTGCTTGGCTAGCTCGCAGCGCCCTCGGCATCAGCAGCCCGCACTGGTGTGTGTGGGCGTGCTATGCCGAGCTGGCAGTAGCTAGCAACCCGCACGGTGCGAGGCTAGCTGGGCCGTGGGCCTAGGTCGGGTAGAAAGGGGAAGCTAGTAAGTATGCTTGCTTTTTAGTGTGGACAAGTGTCACGAGGAGAGGAAGGAGTGGGGAGCAAGTATGGTCCCCTTCTTTCCAAGTGGTCCATACTCCTCTTTACATATGACTAGGACACTTGTTAATTTATTACTTGCTTATATATTTAATTTAATCTAGCTTTAAATTAATTTGTGGAATTTCATGAATCCCACATTGATGGGACAGAAATTCCCACTCATACTTTCCTTTATAAATACCAACCTTGGGATTTAGAGTAAAGTGCTTGAGTGGGAGTTAGAAAGAGCATTCCATATTTTGGAAAAACTCTTAAACTCCATTAACACTTGGGTTTTGGTCGGACCTTGCTAACTCTAAGGTAGCGGACCTAAAAAGTCGTGTTCGTCCTTTGTGGGTGGATACCGTTGGAGGCACGGCATTTGCGGTGCTCAAGGCTTTCAAGTAAGAGCCCGTTTTGAGAGGGCGAAGCTCGCTTCAAGGGTATGATTCGTTCTTCCTTTTCTTGTGTTTATTTATTTATGCTTTATGTTTTTATTAATTACGAGTGGTTCCTTGGGTCGGGGTTGTTTCCGCGGTGAGTCGGACTCACCAAACCCCAACACGCCTACATTAAAGCATGTTGTGAATATGCTTGGCACTCATAGGAAGTGGGAATTGACATATACGATAGGGACACGATTAGGGACAAAGAAAGTATGAAGCCGCTAACAAGTTTTTAAGGAACTTGTAAACTGTTCACAGATCATAAAAGGCAACCACGAAAAAGGGACAATGAAGGCAACAATGATTGACCCGTGAAGGTTACACCCCATTTATAATTCATGTGATTACTAACTCCATATGATTCAGAACCACGAAAGGAGGATCGGAGATGATGGTACGAAGTGAGTCATGGAGTCACATTCGCCCATATTGGCCTCTACTCGATTCTTATAGTGAAAAGCATTCAGCGATCTCAAAGGCATACAAACAAAGAATCAATTTTCTCCAAACTATTATTATGCTAAATTGGTTTAATTTTAATGCAACACATAATTCTAAAATATTAGTGATAACTTGATTAACAACAAGATTAAAAAGGAACCTAAACCGGTCGTCCTAATTATCTTATTAGGCGTGATTTGCAATTACATATTCCCTTTAACATGCAATATGTGATTATAAATAATATAATAGAATAAACATAAATATTGGAAGCAATTTAACAATAAATCAACCAATATAAAATCTATAGAAAAATAATAGAAATAAAAGGAACATAATTCTTACTTTGATTCTATTTATTTGCAACTAAAAAATAATAAACGAGTTAGTAACTTCAAGGAAAATTAATAAAAAAAAATAATTAAATTAAATAGAGTTGATTCGGGGCCAAACCCTCAAACAGTTCTACCTTTCACGCCTTGGTTTAAGGACAGAACCTCGAGTAAAGTATGGACTCCTTGGAGTGCTTGAAGAGGGAATTTTGAAAGAAGAAGGGTAGGCTCGTGTTTAGGCTAGAGCATAGAAGAGAGAAAAAGAGTTAATTGATGTCCCATACATCAGAAATGAGGGGGTATTTATAGGGAAAATGAGCAGAGGGAACACATGGAACCCTAAAAAGATAAAAACCCTAAAAATAATGTCGCGACACGGCAGAGCATGCCGTGACACGACAAGCATTTCCGTGACACGGCGGAAAATCCCGTGACACGGGGGAATATTGTGTGACGCGGGAAATATTTAGGTTACGGGAGATAAAACGCGTGAAGGGTTTACGCGGAAAGGACACGGAGGTGCCCCGTATCACAACACTGGCACCGTGTCACGGGAATTCACATCGTGCCGCGGCATTGAGCCCCGTGACGCGGTGCATTTTGCCGTGACGCGGCAAACTCTGCATCCATTTTTCCGTCTTAATACATTTTTTCCCTAATTCTGTTTAGCCTTTTTAAGTGTCGATTGATAATTTCGGGCCATTTTTGATTTATTATTTATTAATTGGGCCAAAATAATAAATAAAATAAATAAAAAAGGATTGGGCCAAAGTAATAAATAAAATAAATAAAAAAGGATTGGGCCTAAATTAAAAATAAACTATGCTTTGACTAAACATCAAGATTCAAGACTGATCCATGGACTATTAAAAACTGAATTTAATTAAATACGATTTTTTGAGCACTCTCGGGATTAATTACTGAACCCGACCAGTAATGGCAGTGAAAAATTGTTCATCATCGGGTTTGGTTTTGGGGAGACATTTTTAGGTGTCTACACACCCTATAACACATCCTGATAAATCAAAAGAGCTACCTCCAGCTCCTCATACATTATCTTTGGATAAAAAGAGAGATTTATGTAATTTTTTAACTTGTGTGAAATTTCCACATGGATATGCTTTAAAAATTTCTTAAAAATTCTCTCCTTAATGAACGTAAACTCATTGTCTTTGGTTGGTAGAACATCATTAATGAAATTTTTTTTATGTCTTTACATGTATATTGGGCCTATTTACATTCTCTCCAAATTAGTGTTGGATGGGGTGTAAGTTTTTTTTTTCTTTTTTTGACATAGAGATCTATTAATTAAAAAACAAGATTACAAGCTAAACTAAGTAAAAGGAAATTAAACACCACACATACACTAAACTCTAACTCATACAAACTAAACTGAAACAAAACAAACACTTGTAAAATGTGGCTTTTGCACTTGATGGAGGCCTGATTGTTGGACGAAATCCATAAACGGCAGTGGTAAAACCTGTCAAAACAAACGACACCTGTGGTATGCCTTGACATCGACCCATAACACCTGCTGGCTGCACTGAAGAAGGAGATAGTGTAGAGGTTGGGGTAGAAAACTTGAAATGGAACCAAAGGACACCAATAAAGCTTGACAAAACATGGGAAAAACAAAGAGAACGAGAATCCATGGCCTGATTGAGAGAAACTTATGAGCAAGACTTGATGCTCACAATATGAGCAATCCCAATAACCTATAGTCAAGTGGGATTCTTTTCTCATTACTACAACTTGAGTCACATTTCCTTGTGACTCAGTGCCATTAGAAAGGGTACAATTCGTCTATCCTCCTCGAATGGGATAAGAAACAAATTCATTAGAGCGCTATGAACCCCTAATCATTGTGTAAGGGGAGCCTCTTTCAGATAGAAATTTTTAAAAGCAATGACTTTAAAGATCATTGCAAACTGAAAAAGAAAATTACCTTTCCTTGTTAATTCCCTCGCGACCCTCATACACTCAATCACAGACCAAGAAACACAGAGTTGCGTTCTTCCACAAACCACTACTATAACACTACCCATAAACACCCTACATTCTAAACCTTACAAATCTACAAAATGAAATAGGCTAAAACCCTTTCCCAAAAATCTAACCCGTTAGAGGAAAAAACATAAACATCCCAACACGAAAACCAGAAACATAACTTTTGTGTAGTAAACCAAAGGACAAGCACCTATCAAGTTTGAACAGCAAAACCCCAAACTACCTTCCTTCGCCCCTGTATCCACCAAGGAGTATACTAAGAAGCAAAAACATACAACCCAAACCATGCGCAGCCAACTACAACCTCAAACAAAAGAACTCCAACTATAAGAAGACTAATTACCACACTTATTAAGGAAAATAAACTAAACAAACACAACATGAAACTAAGAGAACATGAACAAGGCAAAACAAAGAACTAACCAAGAGAATTAAGGCTAAACTAACTAGAACAAGGAAAAGGAATGCCGAGGGGAGTGACCAATTGAGCCACAATACTACCTCACCAGCGAAAACACACCCGAATAATTTTGATCAACCGTCAAGGCCAGCGTAAGGAAGCCGTCTTACCTGAATCAGACTTCGATTAGGCGAGAAAACCCTAACCTTAACTTCACCTTTACCGTTGGGAAACGATTAACAGAATTCCTTTTGCCGGTGGCATTAAGACGAGCCTTGGCTCCTTGTTTCGTTGGAGAAGAAGCTAAACCACTTAACGGCACCAAAAAGCGAGAACCATCGATGAAATAGACGGACAAATTTGCTATGGAAACTCCTTGTTTCCAATTCCCAAACAAACACCTAAAAAATAAATCAAATTAAAGCTAGTAAAGAAGACTAAAACTCTCCGGTGATGGCAAGGAGAAGGGTGCCGATCACTGGCGAGCAAGGGATGAAAACAGAGGAAGCGGTGGGGAGATAAGGTTGGGGGTTTTCTAGGGAGAGAAGCTATAGCTTTTTTCTTGAATTCTATTAAAGGACTTATGAAAACTCACAAGGATATTCTATTGATGAGTTTTAGGATATACTTATATGTACGATCGTTCATAAAGATGTCCTACCATCATACAAGGTGATAAGAATGCTATGAACGATAGGTATTTCTAGTTTTTTTTTATTAATTTATAAATTATGTGTACGTGATCTGTTATGCTATGCCCCTATTAAATGTGTTGGGGTTTGGTGAGTCCAACTCAACGCGGAAACAAACTCGAAAACAAGACCGCACTCGCAATAGACAAAACCATAAACATATTTAAATTAAACACAAGATTAAGATAAAAAGTTTACCATTTGGAGCGTGCTTCGCCCGACCGAATGGGCTCTTACTTGAAAGCTTAGCCCCCAAAACAAGAGAGCCTCCGACGGAGATCCACCCGCAAAAACTACTACCAACTTTTAGGTCCGTTACCTCGAGGAAAGCGAGGTCTGACCAAAACCCGATTATTATATGAGTTCAAGAGTTTTTGCAAATGCAATGCTCTATTGAACTCCTAATCAAGCAAAGAATTCTCAAGCATTGCTTTGGCTATTTATAAGGAAGGATAGCTTGTGGATTCCACTCATCTTTTAATGTGGGACTTTTTTTTCACAAAAAGATCCCATATGGAAAGATTGATGAATTCAACCCTTAGTTAAATAAACCAATGAACAAGTAACAAGTGTCACATGGTTAGGTGAGGACCACTTTCTCACTTGGTCCCCAAGTCATTTCACATGCATTGTGAACTAACCACGTGTCACCCAACCTTGAGCCCGAAGTTGGGTTCAGTTGGGCCACTTTCTTTTGGCCCGTGTCCATGACCCATCACCCGGGTCCCACGGCCCTTGCAACATGTGCTGCCACCATGGCGCGTTGCCACTAGGTAGGTGCCAACATGGCGGTTGCCAACGTGGCTGCCACACGTGCTGCCACATAGCGTTTTGCCATGTGTGCTGCCACGTGGCACGCTCCTATTTGGCGCGCTTTCCTAGATTTTCGCGTGGCTAGGATTTTACTTGTTACTTGAAGTATTTTCCCGTCTCACCAAATCCTAAATTTTGGCTCGACATTTGAGATTCTCCAACGCTCGGTTTCGACGCTCCAAGCTCGAATTTCCGACATATAAATATTTATTACTCGGGCGACTCATTAATTTCTTCCGAATTATTTCGTCGAGTCGGTTCCTTCATTGCTTGGGTGTGACCCCAAAGGGTTCAGTCAAGATTAAGCTGTAATATTAATTATACATTAATATTACTGATTGGAAGCGGCCTCCACCTAGGCATTCCAATCACTTAACCTTACTGAATATATTAGCTTTCTAATAATTCTTAACCCACTATCAGAATAATACACTTGTTCGAAGGACACTATTCTTTTTAAAATGTTTAATGATTGTGATTATTTTATTAAGTGTTACGAAATGTGTGTAATGTGCTATGAATTTTTATAAAGTATAAAGTTGTTTAGAAATGATTTAATATGATACGATAGATGTAACTTTTTTTGACATTGGAAAGTGAACTGAACGTGGAAAATAGGCGAGTTACAGGTGGAGGAGAGTATGTTAATGAAAGGGGGAAACATTCCCACACAAATGAAAGTTATGTTATGTCCAAAACCTGTACTTACTTATGATCTTACATAAAGGGAATGATCCTTGCCGACACAACTTTTAAAATAATGTTGTTAGATTATTTATGAACAACTATGTATGTATGATATATGCTCAAGTGATTTTGAAAGAAAACTATTTTTATAGGCTAAAGTAATGTTACTGAGTTTTCCACTCTTTTTTGGAATTCCTGGGCTTTCTCTATTTCTATTTTTTATCATAATGTATAATGATGATAGAGCTCGAGTTAGTAAAAGGAAAAGTGATTAAAGGAGTTTATACTGTTGAGGAACTATTTAATCATCCATATAAACTAGAAAACAGAGAAAACACATGTAAATCCAAAAATGAGTGGAAAACTCAGTAACATTACTCTAGCCCTTAAAACCAGGTTTTCTTTCAAAATCATTTGAGCATATATCATACATACATTGTCGTTCAGAAATAATCTAACATCATTATTTTTTAAAAGTTGTGTCGCCAAGGATCATTCCCTTTACATAAGATCATAGGTAAGTACAGGTTTTGAACATAACATAACTTTCATTCGTGTGGGATTAATTCCCTTTTTCATTAACATACCTTCCTCCACCTGTAACTTACCCATTTACCATGTTCAGTTCATTTTCCAATGCCGACAAAAGTAACATCTATCGTATCATATTAAATCATTTCAGAATTGCTTTATACTTCATATAAATTCATAGCACATTGGCACATTTCATAATCATTCATTCGTAACACTTAAATAAAATATTCACAATCATTAAACATTTAACAAGTGTAGGACATTTCCTACTATCAGGGAAAGTCTTTAATCCTTTCAAGGGAAGCCATTGCTTCATCATAATAGATCATGTTTGCGATTCTCATATGTTAATAGAATAGCAAGAACAACAGTCATTCATAACATCTTGTAAAATGGCAAGACACTTTACAATCAATCATACATTTCGGCATATTGTAATATTATCAATACAATATCCTTGTGAGTTCTCATAAAGTCCTTTAATAGAATTCATGTATGCATTATCTTTTGGTGGACATGCTAGTCGCTGAACAGTATGACATGGCAGAACGTCTTTCGCGATGGGCCGGTTCCCATAACATAGAGCAGGTGCTCAACATAGTTGGGCTAGTGCCCATGGGTACATGCATTGCATGACCAAAACATAACATATACTGTCGGACGGACTAGGTCTTTCACTTTCATTTATTAAGCTATGTATCTTTTAATAAGTTATTCACATATTACTAACATACTTTCGAGAGATCCACAAACCAATAGAACATTGTGTATATATAAAATCATTCATATAAATCATAAGGTTGAAATACATCAATAAACATGTTTATCATCTCGCAAGTAATTTATACAAGGATATAAAAGGTCATGTCATGTCATTTGCACATACCATGCTTTTAAATCATAACATGTCAAACATATCATACAGGCATACACGTGATACAATAACAGGCCATTAAAGTTACACTCGTAATGGCTTCCCCTGTAAGGAGTACTGGCTTCCCCTGATAGTAGGAAATATCATACCCATGTTAAATTTTTAATGACAGTGATTATCTTATTTAAGTGTTACGAATGAATGATTATGAAATGTGCCAATGTGCTATGAATTTATATGAAGTGTAAAGTTGTTTTGAAATGATTTTATATGATACGACAGGTGTAACTTTTGTCAGCATTGGAAAGTGAACTAAACGTGGAAAATAGGCGAGTTACAGGTGGAGGAAAGTATGTTAATGAAAGGGGGAAACATTCCCACACAAATTAAAGTTATGTTATGTACAAAACTTGTACTTACCTATTGTGGACACCCGTTTGTGTCTCTCCAAAACCAAACCCAGTAATGAGTACTTTCCACGTCGAATCATAATCGAATGAAGTGAAAGTGTGGAAAGTCTAGTGTTGCGGTTGGTTTTTATTTTATTTCTTTCTCTCTGTTTTTGAAAACCTATTTTAAGAAAACAGTCAATCCAGTTAAGTTTGGTCCATGTCAAGGGTCTAATAATAGTGTAGTTGGGTCGGGTTTGAAAAGAACTTTCCAACGATATATTCAATTATTTAATTTCGCATTCACAAACAATTATGCTTGGTGTTACTTCCTCATTATTCACAAACAATTATTCAACGAAACAATTCGAATTATGCTAGGTAAGTCTAGATCTTGAAAAATTATAAGCCCAA
The DNA here is from genome assembly GCF_948465745.1 of Chenopodium album. NCBI lineage: Eukaryota > Viridiplantae > Streptophyta > Magnoliopsida > Caryophyllales > Amaranthaceae > Chenopodium > Chenopodium album. The sequence continues at coordinate 21,512,349 of NC_137840.1, read as the reverse complement.
TTTCAATGAATAATTAGGAAGTTATGGCTAAATTACTAAACTGGGCCCGGTTTGATTGTTATATGCAGCGCAATGATCTAGAGGAGGGCCTATTATTGATTTATCATTCCTAATGCAATTAGAATTGATTATAGTCTTCTAGAATCTTCTAGAAGGTTCTTTTGAATCCTAATTTGATTAGCATTGATAAATTGACTTTTAAAAGTTTTAATTAGAATAAAAGAAGTGTTTTTAAGGAAAATACAATTTTACCCTCTCGTATCCTTAAATTTTATCAAAATAAGAAAACACATGGAAAACTGGTTTGCAGCGCTATACGACACGTCTGTCGCCTGGCGACAGACCTGGCGTCTAACGACAGCCCTGTCGTCTAGCAACAGGCGCGTGTTTGGCGACAGCGTCGTGTTTTATTTTTTTTGAAACTCTAATTCGTTTTTTATCATATTCGGCCGATTTTCTCTATAAATAGCCTCTTAAAACCTCCGTTTTCAATCATCAACTCCCTATCAATTCCTATCAATTCTCTCTAATTCTCTCTCTCACCAACTCTCATAAAAAAAATTCTTGATACTCTATCTCTCTTTCTTTTCTAAACTAGCTTTTCTCAAACAAAATTCCGCATTCACAAGATCTAGATACACCTAGCATAATTCGAAGTTGCCTTTGCCTAAGACGTGAAATATTTGATTTCTGAGGGTTTGGTCTCAAATCTAGTCTAAACTTTCTAATTCTTTCTTTCAATTATTTAATTTAATTATTAATTTTATTATTTTCCTTGAAGTTACTAACGTGTGTATTTTGTTATTAGAAAGAGATACGAGGCATCCAAGTAAGTGGTTTAATTGTTTAATTGATATTATGATATAGAAATCATGTTTAGATTGTTATTTTGATTCCTAGTATCATGTTAAAATATTTTATTGCTTTCTAATATCATGTTTAGGGTAACAACTAAAAATTCCTAATATCAAGTATGATTAAAAGAATGCTTCCTATTTTCTTTCCTAATAGCATGTTATTATCATGTTAGGGCTAAAGCTTTGATTTTTATGTTTAGTGACATGCTAGGATTTGTTATTATTCTTGTTAGTATCATGTCTAGGATCTTGTTATTATTATTATGCTTTAACGTGATTAGGGTTATATTTATGATTTATGATTATAATTTTATGATGATTGTTATGTTCCTTGATATATATATTTATTGTTATTGCTTGATCACGCCTTTTATGCATGTTTAAAGGGAATTGGTACTTGTAATCATGCTTAATAAGATAATTAATAATCTTGTTTAGGGTTAATTTGATTATAATTCAAGTGATCGCCAATAATAGTATTGTTTGTGCATTAATATTAAACCAACATATACTAAATAGGTTTAGGGTAAACCTATTGATTGCATGTTAGTCAGAAAGCGCACATGAATACTAGAAGAATAAAGTAGAGGCGTATTATTAGGGCAGGTTCAATCTCTTTTAGGTTGGATTTGTACCTTCGTCCTCGAACTTCTAGTCATGGTTCCAGACCTATTGGAGTTAACGATCTCCTGGATCGTTAAGGGGTGTAACCTTCACCCTGTGAATGGTTTACAAGTTCCTAAAACCTGTTGGCGACTCTTTTGCTCTAGCTTCCTTCCCTTTGGACGCTACCATGTTTAAGTCTGTGATTATAGTGGGGTTTAAGTTTGGGGTAATACTTGAAATATTCCCTACACCTATGATCTTACGTAAAGGGAATGATCCTTGCCGACACAACTTTTAAAAATTATGATGTTAGATTATTTCTGAACAACTATGTATGTATGATAACTCCTAAAATTGTTTTTACGGGCTAGAGTAATGTTATTGAGTTTTCCACTCATTTTTGGATTTTTCCTGTGTTTTCTCTGTTTTCTATTTTTTATGGATAATTACAGGGATAATGACGACGGAGCTCGAGTTATTCAAAGGAAAAGTGATTAGGAGTTTATACTGTTGAGGAACTACAAAATCGGAGCCAGGAGTTTTCTTTGTTTTCTATTTTTTATGGATAATTACAGGGATAATGATGACGGAGCTCGAGTTATTGAAAGGAAAAGTGATTAAAGGAGTTTATACTGTTGAGGAACTACAAAATCGGAGCCAAGAAAAACAGATTACTTTTATTTCTAGAAGTTTTTAGCCTAGGAGTTGTATTATTTTAAAGGAATATATTTATCAAAGAGTATATTTATTTGTGGACCCATAACCCACAGATGGTTATGAGATTATCTATATGATTGATTCCATTGCGTATGATGTCGAGTTAAGTACAGTGTTAAATTATCCCTATTAATGGATTGTAATACTTGTGAGGTGACAATTGATATTTTTCCTTATTGAATTGAAATTATGTTTATTGAATTGGACATATTTTTACTGAAATGAAATTATTTTCACTTAATATTATTTTGAGGTGAACACTAGTAGAATAAACGTAATGGCAAGCGGTTCAAACCCCCTAATTCCAAACGGTTTTGAACCGCATGGGCTTAAGGGGCTTGCCATTAGCTAATTAAATGGCAAGCGGTTCAAAATCGCTTGTCATTACTAGAGAAAGGGCAGCGGTTTTGGCGCCAAACCGCTGTCCATTATGGGTATACAAAATAAAATAAAAAAAAATTGTTTTTTTCACATAAATTGATACTCAAACCAAACATATGTAAAAACATTAATATTTTTATTAATTATTTGTTGTAATATTACATTAACATCAAAAAAATTAATACAACTAATAAAATTAATACAAATAATACAAATAATAAAATCAGCTCTACTAAAAAAAATATATATATGCTTCAAAAAAATAAATAATAAAAAACACTTTCAGAAAAAAAAAAAAAATAAAGCTCATACCACCAGCTCAACCGGCCCACCACGACCCACCATGACCCCCACCAATACCAACACCACCACCCACCACGACCCCCACCAACACCAGATTCCCTAACCCTAACCCACCCGTACCCAGCCAGCACCCCACACCTCCACCCTCCTTAACCCACCCAAACAAAACCCACATCTCCAGCCAAATCGTAACCCACCCACCACCCCACACCTCCACCCTCTGTAACCAGCAACCCACCTAAGCAAAACACCGATTTTGACTTAAAAATATGGTTTTAAAGGTCAAATTCGACCATGAAAACTCTAGATCAAATTTGACCTAAAAACTTAAAAACCCACACGATTTGCACAAATTTGCTCAAAATTTTACTCCAAAGTTGCTCAGAATTTTAGTAAAAATTATGGTTTTTGATCGAATTTATTCGAAATTTATGCGAGTTTTGGTCGAGGAGGGTGAGAAATGGAGATTGAGATAGGAGAGTGAAATGAAGGGAGTGAGAAATGGAGGGAGGAGGGAGAACGAAAGAGATTGAGAGAGGAGAGTGAGAACTAAGAAAGAGAGGAGAGAGAATGGGTGGAGTGATGAGAGTGGAGAAAAGGGGCGTGAGATTGGTTTATAAAATGGGTTTTTTTTTTTTTTTTTAAAAAAAAAAGGCAAGCGGTTCACGGTACGAACCGCTTGTCATTTGGGGCTTTTGCAAGCGGTTCACCCCAAACCGCTTCCCATTTATAATTTTGGAAGTGGAATTGCATAACCGCTTGTCATTTGGGGCTTTCCATTAACTATTTTCTACTAGTGGAAGTAGGGCCTAACAAGGATAGACAACAGATATTCAAAACATTAATCCATATTACATAGGTCTTTTCACGGATCGGATATCCAAAGCTTCGGACATCTAAAATTGATATCCGAATCCAATCGAAAATTTCGAATATCAGATTTGATATTTCGGATATCCATTATCCAATATTATTAAAAAAAACTGATTATGCTTATCTTATAAATCTCATTAATTTTATTGATTTTGTATCATTAAGCCTGTAGCCCTGTACAATATATGTGAGCATTGTAGTAGTCTTTTTTTAAAAATTAAATTATCAAAAGACCATCAAATAGTAATTGACAACTTGACATACAACTCCTCAAAGTATTAAACAATAGTATTAGTGTCTTATTCCCTCCATCCCTTTTTTACATTCCTACTTTTCTTTTTGGGTATTGCAAAATTATATTTTTACTTTCCGTTTTTAGTAAATAATTTTTTACCAAATATCCCAAATTATCCCTGTTTTTATGTTTTGTAATTAATGTTTTCTCTATTTTCTCACTCTTATTTTCTAATTCTCACTCTTATTTTTTGAATTCATGTGAATCAATTAAGATGAATATGATTGGCCCTTTTTTTCCACCAAAAAATGTTATATGTCCTTTTCTTTTCAAAGGATTGATGACATGTGTATAATAAATATTATTCGATCTTTGTTTTACTCAAAGACATCAACTAATGTGTTATAATTCTCATTGTACTTTATTTTATTGTTATTTGTTTTATTTCAAATTTCTTAATTCCCGTGTAATTTTACAAATAGGAAGGTAAAAAAGGCACGGAGTAGTGCATTACAATACTTGAAACAGCTTCTTCGTTTGGTCTTTTATTTGGATTAGGAACTTCTAGAACTTCTGTTTATGAATGTGGAGTTTGATTTTCTAGAATTTGTGCACCTTCCTCATTTGAAGGAGTGACACTCTCACTTATCAGATCAAGTGCTTCATCCATTGACCTGCAATTATTCACACACATTTGCAAAAAAAAAAAAAAAAAAAAAAAAAAAAAAAAAAAAAAAATCTGACTTCCCCAAACAGAATACTTAAATTAACCTTATTATTATAATTTAACTTCTTCTAAAAAATAAAAAATAAAAAAAAAATAAACTTAACTAGAAAATCTGATAAAAAAATCGAAATTCCCAAATAGAAAACCAAAAATTAACACAACTAGGTATAAAAAAAATCTGGTCGAAATCCCAAACAAATACTAGCACATCGAAAATCCAACAAAAAATCGAAATTCCCAACAAATAGAACGTTATTCGTATATCAAATCAAAATTCACAACAAGTAAGATATAATATAATCACTATATTAACATCTACATTTACAAGCAAACCAACAAAAACCTCAAAACAATGATATCAACTTACATAATGGAGATTAAGGTCGAAAAGAATGGCGATTTAATTTGCAAAGCAAATGCGAGTAGAAGACGATTGAAAATGAAAAATAAAATTAAGGGTGGCTGGGCGTAGAAGGAAATTTATGCCGTGAGAGTGTGAGGGCCTGAATGCCGTGAACGGTGGCTATGAACCTATGAAAGGTGGGGGGTGCGACCTGAACATACAGACAGAGGGGAGGAATTTAGGGTTATAATGTTTTAGTGACAGATTGAAAAATAAGTACAGTAATGGCATGTTCTGATTGACTGAACTCAGCTCAACTCGTATTGGAAGATATATTTTAGGAAATTAAATGGATATATTTAGTTTCCATATTTTATGCATAGTATATATTTTATGCTTAGCATAATATCTTTTTGATATCTTTTATTATTTCCTTATTCTAGCGGGTTAGGGAAACAGTGTATTATTTATTGGTCATGGCCATCTTCATTATGAATCAAGTGATTGAGTTTATTCAATTTATCATATTCTCTCTATAATTTAGCATGGTATCAAGAGCAGGTTAAATTTTTTTTTTTACAAACTCATACAATGACTGGAGATGATGAAACATCATTTTTATCACCCCCTATCAATCATGGCCGTGAGGATTTTTGCGTCCAAGGGGGGAAGTATTCGGTTTCTGACGCTAATGCAATTACGGGGTTGTTTGGTAATGTTAATGTTCCAAACAATTGTTTGAATGGAAAATTTGACGTTACTTCTTGGATTATTGACACAGGGGCAACTCATCATGTAACCGGAGACAAATCTTGGTTGTTTGATACGCAGAGTTTTGAGTGTCCCGTTGGTCTTCCCAATGGTGACACCGTATTGGCTTCTTTAATTGGTTCTGTCCGTTTGTCGGACTAGCTCATCCTAACCGGGGTTCTTTATGTTCCTAATTTGAGTTGTAATTTGCTTTCTGTGTCACAAATTACCGATAACCTTAATTGTATTGTCCAATTTAATCCTTATACGTGTGTTGTACAGGATCAAACGAAGGAGTTGATTGGAACGGGAGCTAGGAGAGACGGACTATACTGTTTTAGCAATTCAGATTCGGTGAATCATGTTGATGTGAACAATGTAAAGTCGACCTTGGAGTTGTGGCATCGTCGAATGGGTCATCCTTCCGAAAAAGTGGTTAAGTTACCCCCTCATGTTAATGGCAATAAACATAATCTTTCTAAATGGTGTGAGGTATGTATGCGTGCTAAACATCCTAGAGATAAATTTCCTTTGTGTGATGGTAGAGCTTCTAGGATTTTTGAGAAAATACATTGTCATTTGTGGGGTCCGTATCGACATGTTTCTTCGTGCGGAGCTCGTTATTTTTTGACTATTGTTGATGATTATTCTCGAGTTGTTTGGATTTACTTGTTGGTTGAGAAAACTGAGGTTTTTCGAATGTTTTTAGCATTTGTTGCAATGGTTGATAGACAATTTTCTCAAATCATTAAGGTTGTACAAAGTGATAATGGCACTTAATTTAATTGCTTGCGTGATTATTTTAGTGCTACTGGAATTATTTTTCAAACCTCTTGTGTGGGGACTCCACAACAAAATGGGAGGGTCGAGAGAAAACATAAACACATTCTTGAAGTTGGGAGAGCTTTGAGGTTTCAAGCTAATTTGCCTATTTATTTTTGGGGGGAATGTGTTCTTGTCGCTGTTCACCTAATTAATCGTACACCCACTCCCTTGTTACAAAATAAAACTCCATTTGAAATTTTGTTCAATAAACCACCCTTATTTGATGCACTTCGTACTTTTGGATGTCTATGCTTTGCTCATAATCAGAAAACAAATGGAGACAAATTTGCTAGTCGCAGTAGAAAATGTGTGTTTGTAGGATATCCGTTTGGTAAACAGGGATGGAGGTTGTTTGATTTGGCTACAAAAGAATTTTTTGTTTCAAGGGATGTGAAATTTGTTGAAGAAGTCTTCCCTTTTGTGAGTCCCGAGGTTGTGAACATTGCAAATAATGAGTATGAAGAACATAATATTCATGATGATTTTTCCCAAATTATCTATGACGAATTAGAGGTTGGGGATTTACTGGATGAGCAAGCAATTCACTCACCAAGCCCAATCCCAATTTCAGAAGCCACGGACTACCCATCGCACGCTGGGCCTCCTTTCCATCAGCCCGATTTACTTTATGACCAGACCGATGGATTTCCATCGCCTGATGGGTCCACGGGCAAGCAGCCCATTGCTCATGCTGAGTCTTCAGCGAATGTTGGGCCTCTTGGGCAGCCCGATTCAGCTATTTCAGATCGATCAGTCCACTATTCAATCCGGTTCTCTTGAGCTAAATGATTTGAACGACTCTAATAATCAACAATTGGGTCGTGGTTTCCGCCAAAAGTTTCCAAATGTTAAGCATCGTGATATTGTGACACATACGGTTTTTGCTAAAAGTCCGTCTCCGTCCACTCCGTCTCCAATCCCTTCTTCAGGTACGCCTTACCCTCTAGCACACTATATAAATTGTGACATGTTTTCTGTGAATTATCGCAAATTTCTTGCAGCTGTTGTTTTGGGAAAGGATCCAAAATCCTTTAAAGAAGCGATGGAATTCGAAGGTTGGCGAAGTTCTATGAAAGAAGAAATAAGGGCATTAGAAGATAATGGGACTTGGACATTGGAGCATCTTCCTCCCGGCAAGAAAGCTCTAGGTTGTCAATGGGTGTATAAGACGAAATTTTTGTTTAATGATGATACTGAACGTCTCAAGTCTCGTTTGGTTGTTTTTGGTAATCATCAAAGAGAAGGCATTGATTATGGTGAGACCTTTGCTCCGGTTGCAAAAATGACTACTATTCGCGCTTTTCTTGCTATAGCAGTTTCAAAAAACTGGGAGATTCAGCAGATGGATGTTCATAATGCTTTCCTACATGGTGATCTAGAAGAGGAGGTGTACATGAAATTACCTCCTGGTTTTGAGAGCTCGGATTCGACTTTGGTGTGACATTTGAGAAAGTCTTTGTATGGGTTGAAACAAGCTCCGAGATGTTGGTTTGCAAAGCTCACTACGGCTCTGAAAGGGTACGGTTTTATTCAATCTTACTCTGATTATTCTCTTTTCACATACACTAAAGGCAATGTTCAGATTAATGTCTTAGTTTATGTTGATGATCTTATTAAATCTGGGAATGATTCCGCTGCATTAAATGTGTTCAAAGCTTATCTTGGTGATTGTTTTAAGATGAAGGACCTTGGTCCTTTGAAATATTTTTTGGGCATTGAAGTTGCTCGTAGTAAATTAGATTTGTTTTTGTGTCAAAGAAAATACACCTTGGATATTGTTTCTGAAGCAGGGCTATTAGGTGCAAAACCAAGTGGTTTTCGATGGAGCAGAACCACAACCTAAGTCTTGCTAGTGGTGAGTTACTTGAGGATCCTGAGTCTTATCGTAGACTAGTAGGGCGGTTGATTTATCTCTCGGTGACTAGACCAGATTTGGCATATTCGGTTCATATTCTTTCACAGTTTATGCACGAACCTCGGATTGAGCATAGGGAAGCAGCTCTTAGGATGGTTCGTTATTTAAAGGGTACTCCGGGACAGGGTATTTTGTTGAGTGCAGATAGTGACCTGACTTTGCAGGGTTGGTGTGATTCAGATTGGGCGGCGTGTCCTCTTACTCGTCGTTCGTTGACTGGTTGGCTAGTGTTTCTTGGTAAATCTCCTATTTCGTGGAAAACCAAGAAGCAACCCACGGTCTCTTTCTCTTCTTCTGAGGCTGAGTATCGTTGCATGGCTTCAACCACACATGAGTTGAAATGGTTGAAGGCCTTGCTTTTGAGTTTGGGTGTCCAACACCCTAAGGCGATCAAGTTGTTTTGTGATAATCAAGCTGCTTTACATATAGCTCGAAATCCAGTTTTTCATGAACGTACAAAGCACATTGAGATTGATTGTCACATTGTTCGTGATGCTATTACAGAGGGCTTAATTGCTCCTTCCTATGTTTCCACTAAGGAGCAACTTGCAGATATTTTTACTAAGGCGCTTGGGAAGTCTCAGTTTGATCATCTTCTTTCCAAGTTGGGCATTTACAATCCCCATGCTCCAACTTGAGGGGGGGGGTAATGGAGGATATATTTTAGGAAATTAATTGGATATATTTAGTTTCCATATTTTATGCTTAGTATGTATTTTATGCTTAGCATAATATCTTTTTGATATCTTTTATTATTTCCTAATTCTAACGGGTTAGGGAAACAGTGTATTATTTATTGGCCATGGCCATCTTCATTATGAATCAAGTGATTGAGTTTATCCAATTTATCATATTCTCTCTATAATTTAGCAACTCGGGTTAATTAAAGTGAACTAAACTTAACTTTAGGAGCTGAATTGAAACTAATCGTATGACAACAGACCCTAATGTGTTTTGATATTTTGTTTTATTAAGAATATTTAGTTTTTTTATATAATATAATTTCAGATATCAGTTCGGATATCCGATATCCAACATGAAAATTTGAAAACCAGTATCCGAATCCGTATTCAATATTCGATTTTTCCAATCGGATATTCGATCAAAAATGAAAACTCGGATCGAATACCCTAAAATTCGAAATTGTTGCGGATCGGATTTTTGGATTTCCAGATTGCCTTTTGAGTACAAACATATTAAGAGGCAGCACTTGTTAGAAGTGAAAACCAAATGTATGATAAGTGGTGCAGAGAAAAAGCGAGCTTTGTTCACCCTTAGAAGAAAATGCCATGAAAAAGTAAGGCATGGATAAGAGGATTGGGAGCTCTAACCCATGATATAGAAGAAGATATTAAAACCAAAACCGGAAAGTTGAAGAAGAAATCGTCATCGCTGAAAAGAAGATGATGGTGCTAGTGCTAGAAGAAGCTAGTCAAAGAAACCCAGGAGCTAGACATCCCCCTTAAAAGATTAGAAGACATATATGCGTAAAAGAAGGAGACTATCTAGAGGAAGTTGATTCCGAGAACTATGAGTATATCAAAGTGATAGAATATATGATAGATATTCTAGTAATTCTGTTATAGTAGGAGATATATTTTGTGAATATTTGTAATTATCTTTTGAGATTCCTAACATGATTACGTCTCATGATTGTAAACCTTTATATACGTATCAATGGAATACACTCCAATTTGAAGAGTTTACATTATCCAACTTGGTATCACAACTTTATATTACGATCTAGCTTCCGCAATTTAAATTTTTTAAGTGCCATCTTTGTCTTCCTTCCACGGCAATTCTTTCTTTAGTGTACCTGCAATTTTTTCCACTACATAAAATGATTTTTTTATCAATTAATTCCTTTTCCTAATTCCTTTTTTGTTTTAATTTGGTGCGCCTACCTTATTACTGCCACCATGGGCAAAGACGACGACACATCTTCATCCTCTTCTTATGATTATCACCCTGCTTTAGATGTTAATAATATCAAGAATGTTATTTCTCTTATTCTTGATCGAGAGAAAGTCCAATATTCTAATTGGGTTGAATTATTTGAGTGTTATGCACACGCGTACAATGTTCTTGATCACATTGACTCCAAAACACCTAAGCTGACGGATATCTCGGATGAGAGGTTGAAACGACTTGACTCCATTGTTAAGAACTGGATTTATGGCACAATCTCTAAGGATTTTCTTGAAACAATTATAGAAAAAGGGGCTACAGCTCAACAAATTTGGGACAAGCTCAAGGCAATTTTTCAAGTCAATAAAACTACTAGAGTCGTCTATCTTGAAAACCAATTCAATGCCTTGCATCTCTAAAATTTTCTAGATATTTCTTCATATTGTCGCAAATTGAAGAATTTAAAAGATCATATGGCCAATGTTGATCAACCGGTGTCGGAGCAAAAGTTAGTGATTCACTTGGTTTCGGGGCTCATCAATACTGATGTCGACATAGTGGCTGCTATGATTCAACAAACGGAACCATTACCTCTGTCTGAAACCGTAAGATCTCGACTCTTGCTTCTTCGTACTTTGTGGCGCAATCCAGCAGTCCCACATAGCAAGCCGCTGCTTCTTCTTCCCAACAACAGTAGGCGTAGTCAACAGGTCGTGATGGTGGCTCAGGTGGTCGTGGCCACACGGTCGTGGCCGTGGCAGAGGGTGTGGTAGAGGCCCAAAACAACAGCAGCAACCCAAGCAGCAGCAAGGGGTGCCACAATGGGGCCAACCTCAATGGGCTAGTCCACCGCAGCACCCTCAAGCCTAGCCAAGGGCACCACAATGGGGCCAAGCCCCATTCCCATACCCATACCCTCAGCAGTAGTGGCCCGTACAACAGCCTGGGTATCCTGCTCCACAAGCTACTAGGCCCCTTGCTGCTTATCATGTAGCGCCAAGCCCAACAACATACAACTACCAGCATATTTAGCAACCGTACTATGCTTAAGGCTCGAACTCCAATTCGGCTATAACACCCACGGAACTCGGAAACGCCTTTGCTACGTTGGGATACAGAGCTATGAATCGGCTTGGTATATGGATTCCGGTGCGACTTCCCACATGACTAATAATGCTGGTAATCACTTACCCCTTTTTAATTTAAGCACAAATAATCATATTCAGGTGATGGGAAACGGTCATCGCATTCCAATTACGAGTTATGGTCACTCTGGCATAGCTAATAGATCCTTTGCCCTTCATGATGTTTATTTAGCTCCCCAAATTATTAAAAATCTAATTTCTGTTCATAAATTTACCAATGATAACTCTGTGTCTATAAAATTTGATACTAGTGGTTTTTCTGTGAAGGATCTACAAGCGAGGATAATTCTAGCCAGATATAATAATATATGGATCTCTATCTAGTCACAAACACCCATCCACCTGTCTAGCCACATCGCTCACTACCTTATCTGCATCCACATGGCACAGCCGGCTAGGCCATCCCGAAGCACCCACTTTAAGCTTTCTTAGGAGTAAAAATTTCATAGATTGTAATAAGGAGCAAGACTCCAATTTATGCGTAGGTTTTCAATTAGGAAAACATGTTCGTTTTCCTTTTAATAATTCTAATAGTTGTAGACACCCATTTGTGTCTCCCCAAAACAAAACCCAGTGATGAATACCTTTCATGTCATTTGATTATCGAACAAAGCAAAAGTGTGAAAATTCTAGTGATGAGGATGTTTTTATTAAAATATCTCAACTTTCTGTTTTTGAAAATATTTTTTTCTTACCCTATTTTTGAAAAACGTGCATTACAATTTAGTTTGGTCCATGATATGGGTCCAATAATAGTGTAGTTGGATGGGGTTTGAAAAGACCTTTTCAACGATATATTATAAGCCCAATTCCGATGAATAATGAGGAAGTTATGGCCAAAATACTAAACTAGGCCCAAACCGGATTTTACCTACGACCCAATGATCATGTGGATGGTCCAAAGGTTTAATCCTATTTCTAAAATAATTAAAATTAATTAGAATCTTCTATAAGTTTCTAAAATATCTTAATTATCCTTTTTGAAAAGATAAGATTAAAGAATTTGAGTTAAATAAAAACTTTCCTTTTTCTTAAATCCTAATTCTATTCGAATTTAAAGATGTTCAAAGACAGTTAGATATTATTTTCGTGCCTCATAATATTTATCCAAATCTTATATGGCTGGATAGATCTTGAAATTATCTTTTCAATGATATATATTATAATATTAAATCCGAGTTATAACGAAAAAGATATGAATGAAATACAAAACTCTATCCAAAACTGACACCGTCCTACTATCTCGGCCATATCTTTTTATCTACAAAAGATTTTAATCTGATTCTAATTGGGTTGGAAATTATATTTTAAGAGCTTTCCAAACGACATATTATATGCCTTATTTGGACTTCTAGATCAAAAGATATGATAAAAACAAAATCCGCAAAAACTGTTGTCCATCGAGTTTTATTTCGATTCGAATTCGGATTCTTTTCTTATTCTTCGACTCTCTTTTTTCTCTATGAATAGAGGTCATATCTCCCCTTTTTAAATCACCAAATCACATCAAGAAGTTCTTGATTCTCTCTCTCTTTCTAAGCCTAGCTTTTTACAAACACAATTCCTCATACATTAGCACTAGATACACCTAGCTAAGTTTGAAGTTGCCTTCGCCCTAGACGTGAAAGGTTTTGATTTCTGAGGGTTTGGACCCAAATCTAGTCTAAAATTTCTTAATCTCTCTTTCAATTATTTAATTTAATTATATTATTTATTATTTTCCTTGACGTTACTAACGTGTGTATTTTGTTATTAGAAAGAGATACGAGGCATCCAAGTAAGTGCTTTAATGGTTTTCATTGTTATTATGATATAGAAATCATGTTTAGGTTGTTATTATGATTCCTAGTGTCATGTTAGGGTGTTTTGATCTTCCTAGTATCACTTTTAGGGTAACAACTAAAAATTCCTAATATCAAGTATGATTAAAAGTATGCTTCCTATGTTCTCTTCCTAATATTTTTGTTAGTATCATGTTAGGGCTAAAGATTTGATTTTTATTGTTTAGTGACATGCTAGGGTTTGTTATTAATCTTGTTAGTATCATGCCTAGGATCTTGCTATTATTATGCTTTAACATGATTATTTTAATTATTATGATTGTTATTTCAATTATGATCATAATTATTGTTATGATGATTTATTATGTTGCTTAATATATATTTATTGTTATTGCTTGATCACATCTTTTATGCATGTTTAAAGGGAATTGGTACTAGTAATCACGCTTAATAAGATAATTAATAATCTTGTTTAGGTTAATATGATTATAATTCAAGTGATCGCCAATAATAGTTTATTTGTGCATTAATATTCAACCAACATAGATAAACAGGTTTAGGGTAAACCTATTGATTGCATGTTAGTCAGAAAGCGCACATGAATACGATCAGAATAAAGTAAAGGCCTATTATTAGGGCAAGTTCAATCTCTTTTAGGTTGGATTTGTACCTTCATCCCCGAACTACTAGTCATGTTTCCAGACCTATTGGAGTTAATGATCTCCTGGAACGTTAATGGGTGTAACCTTCACCTCGTGAACGGTTTACAAGTTCCTAAAACTTGTTGGCGACTCTTTTGCTCTATCTTCTTTCCCTTTGGACGCCACCGTACTTTAGTGTATGATCACAGTGGGGTTCAAGCTAGGGGTAATGCTTGAAATATTCCATACAATAGTAGTACCTTTTCTGCGTTTGATATTATTCATGCTGATTTGTGGACTTCTCCCATTCGTAGTGATAAAGGTCATAAATACTATTTAGTGTTATTAGATGATTACACTCATTATGTGTGGACCATTCCACTTGTTTACAAGTCTCAAGCCTTTCAAACCTTTCTTAATTTTTGACAATATGTGCTTACTCAATTTGAGCATCCCATTAAGTCGTTTCAAAGTGACCATGGTTGCAAATTTGATAATGACTCTTTCAAACTTTTCTATGTCAAAAATGGATTGGTTTTTCGCTTTCATGTCCACATACATCATCGCAAAATGGCAAAGCCGAACGCATGATTCGTACGATTAATAATATTAAACGTACACTCCTATTTCATGCTTCTCTCCCACCTCCATTTTAGAGTCATGCCCATGAAACAACCACTTATTTGTTAAACCTTATGCCTACCAAAACTCTCAACAAACTTACTTCTGCCCAAGCTTTATTTGGCATTGTCCCATCCTACACTCACCTTCGAGTTTTCGGGTGTCTCTGTTTTCCTAACCTCTCTGCCACGGCCAAACACAAGTTATCACCCTGATCCATACCTTGTGTATTCCTTGGGTATCCTTCCGAACATAGGGGCTACAAGTGCTTAGTTCTCTCAACTAATAACATTAAAATCTCGCGTCATGTCACCTTTGATGAACATACTTTTCCATATCGACACATCACACAATTTCGCTAATCCAATTATGATTTTTTGGGTAATAGTGATCCATCCCCCTTGTTTAAGCTTCAAAACATCACACACATACCTCATAGGCAGCCCACACCGCAGGAGAACCGCGACCCAACCCAGACTGCCGCAACAGGCCTGCGGTCTCTTCTGCCCCACAATAACCCAGCGCCTGCTGGTTTCTCCTCGCCCTAGCCAGACGCTCAGCAAGCCTAGCCCATCGCACACCCAGCGCCTGCTGTTTCTCTCTCGGCCCTACCAGATTTAAATCCCAACTCACCCATCCAACCTTCTCCTACTTCACCTACAAGCCTAAACACATATACTCCTCCTCCCCTTGGTGGCCTCACGCCAATTACACTAACTAGACCACCTCTAAATTCCCAACAGATGCAAACTTGATCCAAGCATGGGATTTTCAAACCTAATCCTAAATATGGCTTAACAATTTCCAATCCTAGCACAACCATGGACTGTTCTCCCTTACCTAAACATCACAAACAAGCTCTTTCTGACCCGAATTGGAATGCAGCGATGTGTGATGATTATGGTGCTTTAATTGAAACAGGGACATGGGATTTGGTTCCTAGGCCAACGGGGGTGAATATTGTCAATTGTATGTTGTTATTTTGACATAAATTGAATGCTAATGGTGATCTTGAAAGACACAAATCTCGTCTAGTTTGTGATGGCAGGTCACACGTTGAAGGTATTGACTGCGATGAAATGTTTATCTCGGTTGTCAAACCGGCCACTATTCAAAAAGTGTTGAGTTTGGCTATGGCTCGTAATTGGTCTATTCACCAGCTTGATGTTAAAAATGCCTTTTTACATGGTGATTTGAATAAGTGTGTTTATATGCATCAACCCCCCGAGTTTGTTGGCAAGCGATTTTCAGGTTATGTTTGCAGACTTTGCAAGGCTCTTTATGGCCTAAAACGAGCTCCACAAGCTTGGTATCATCAATTTGCTAATTATCTTTTGCAGATGGGGTTTGTCATTGCTAAGAGTGACAATTCTTTATTCATTTTTTGGCACGGGAATGATATGGCATATTTGCTACTATATGTTTACGATATTGTGTTGGTCACTTCTTTTGATCGGCTACGCCAGAATATTATTTCTCACTTAGGGAATGGTTTTCCGATGACTGACTTAGGTCCTTTGAACTATTTTTTGGGTATTGCTGTTACTCGTACTCCTTCATATTTGTTTCTTTCTCAGCAAAAAAATGCCCAGAAAATTGTAGAGCCGTAGGTATGGTCAGTTTTAAACATGCAGCAACTCCAGTGGATACTCTATCCAAACTCAGTGCAGACTCTGGACCTAAGTTTCATGATCCAACACTCTATCGAAGTCTTGCAGGTGCTTTACGGTAACCTCACTTTTACTCGCTCTGATATCACTTATGCAATTCAAAAGGTTTTTCTATTCATGCATGATCCCAGACAGGCTCATTATGATGCTTTAAAACGCATCATATGATACATTCAGGGTACTATTGATCATGGGTTACACTTATATCCTTCATCTTCTACAAACTTGATTACTTATAGTGATGCTGATTGGGGCGGGTGCCCGGACACTCGTCGTTCGACCTCGGGATATTGTTGCTTTCTAGGGGACAATTTCATTTCCTGGTCTTTGAAGCATCAACCTACTCTTTCTAAATCAAGTGTAGAGGTAGAATACAGGTGCGCCGCAAATGTTGTTGTCGAGGCTTGTTGGCTTCGTAATCTTCTTTTGGAGTTATAGTGTCCACTCTGGCAGGATACTATAGTTTATTAAGATAATGTCAGTGCAATATATTTATCTCACAATCCTGTACAGTACCAACGCACCAAGCACATCGAAATGGATATTCATTTTGTTCGAGAAAAGATGGTGTTGGGGCAAGTACGGTTCCTGCATGTTCCATCTCGTTATCACATTTTCACCAAAGGTCTACCTCGACAACTATTCTTGGAGTTTAGATCCAGTCTCAGTGTACGTCCTCTTCCCGCTACGACTGCGGGGGTGTGATAGAATATACCTTAGATATTCTAATAATTATGTTATAATAGGATATATATATTGTGAATATTTGTAATTATCTTTTGAGAATCCTAACGTGATTAGGTCTCATGATTGCAATCCTATATATATGTATTAATGAAATACACTCTAATATGAGGAGTTTACATTATCTAACACAAAGGAAACTAAATTTTAGAGTTTACAAATTTCTCTTTGTTTTGATTTTTTAATTAGTACTCAAATATGCTATTCTAACATGCTCTTGGTTCAATTTTGTTGTAACACCCCCGATTTACTAACTAATAATAAACAATAAATAGAGGAAAAATAGACAACCTTTAAATAAAATTGCGGAAGCATACACCTAAATCAGAGGTATTACTGCCGCACTCAACAACCTGTCAAGTGTTAAGGCTTACAAAATTCCAATAATTACAACCTAATAAACTAGGTGAGCTATTTATACAACTTTACAAACTTGTTATATCATACTAATCGATCACTTGAGCTCCCTTTAGCTACAATCACTTGATCAACCTGCTTAAACAATCTTAACTACTCACCACTAAGGACAAATTCCAAAATAGATCGTCGCAGGGCCACCATAAGAAAAAGACATGGCCGCAAACACAAGTAGCACAACAAAACAACACACACGTCAGCAAAAGCTGAGTAATCACCACATATCAGAATATAGAGTATAATATAATAATTAACATTACTAGATCAATTAAACAATGTAGTTTGAAACTTCATTACACATTTTACTCTAAAAAAATAACCTTTATCAACTCAACCTCGAATAATAATACGAACATTTACTCAATCAACTCATATAACCCATAAGTGTGCCACGCTCTTTGTTTTATACCTAGCCTTGGACATGGGTATTCAAATAACAAACCAACAAGTATAAAAACTTGAATACTCTCAATAATCAGAAAAACACCTTAAACCAGACCACATACAGGTCAATTCCCACTGTAGGGGACCATATAAAAATAAATAATAAAGATTGTACCTCATTCGTAACTCATGATTATCATCCGCTTACTTACATGCCAAGGACTAAGGTATACAACGCCGAGCCTCAAAACAAGAACAAAATAATAATTCTCAACCTTTTGATCTTATACTCGATCAAATAATAATTCATAATCTAATAATAATAACTCAACAATGACACCAATTCCCAAATAATATAACAAGATCAACTCAATTCATAAAATTAATATCTCAACTCTTATATGGCAATAAAACTAATATCCCAAATATAATCAACTCACAGCCCAAAAACAATACTATGCATTAATAACCCTAAAACCTTGATAACACAATACTCCCTATAACAACAACATTAGAACCCTAGAATAAAACATAATCAATCATAACATATCCAATCAAATCATATGATACCAATAATCAATCATGTACATATACATATACAAACTTGATCACACGAATTACAATTATAAAATTTGCACATAATAATTACAATCAATAAACAAATTATAACAAAACAATTCTAATAATTTAATACAATCATATTATAATAAAAAAACTCCAAAAGATCGATAGTTAATCAAACATCTTAAAAGAGTTTGTGTGATTACCTTACAATAAAATTACGAAGATCAACGTAGCAATACTACGAGTCTTTCTTACATAAAAAAATTGGGGGCATCATTATAAAATGATTAGAAAATAATGGAGATTGGAGATGAAATATAAATTTTTTTACAAGAAATTAGTCTATGGTTAATGAATGTCACGGAAAACTCCAGCGGCTGCTTTTTTTTTTTTTTTTTTTTTTTTTTTAATAAAATATTTTTTTTGAGAGTTAAGAATATTTTTAGGGTTTAAAATAGTTTATATACATTTTGAATTGTACAGTGCTATTTAAATAAGATAGGATTTAAAAACTTTACGAACTCTAAATAAAATTATTAGATTAGAAAAGTTATATAATAAATAAAAATAATTTTTTTAAATAAAATATATTATATAAAATCATAAAATATTCGAGTATTACATTTGTAAACTAAGTACTACTCCTATATATTTTTAATGAATTAATAAAATGCCCTTGGTTCAATTTTGTAAACTAAGTACTCAAACATGCTATTCTAATATGCCTTTGGTTCAATTTTTTTAATAAGTACTCAAACATGTTATTCTAACATGCCGTTGATTTTTTTTAATAAGTACTCAAACATGCTATTTTAACATGCCCTAAGAAGATTACGTCTTTTGTAAAATTAATTCTAATTACAAAGAATATGTTAAAAAGCAATATTAATTAGGTAAATCCTGTATATTTTTAATGAATTAATAAAATGTTCAATTTTCGTTAACCTCGTCATTTTTCTTAAAATATTTTTTTACCTACTCAAATATATCTTCGGACTAGCCAAAATACTATATGGGTTATTCTTAAACTTTATATCTTAAAACTATTGCACGAAAACAATATTAATGACATTAAATTGTGGAGACGTATCTGAGGCACTTTAATGTCAGGTAACTTTTACTTAACTTGGAAACTTATAAGTTAGAAGATTCACGGGGTTACAATGTACATACCCCCTTAGACATTAACGGTGCGAAAGGCTATGATACTTTTAAACGGTGTGAAACATGGATTAGGATGTGATGTTGATTCAATAAACTAAAAAAAATAAAAAAAATCATCCAACTTCTCAAATGTTAATTGTTTGTGACTTAGTATTCCTGGAAGTACCATGAGTTATATAGTTTGAGTCTAAAAAATCCTCTTCAATTTAAATATTTATTCTCACATACCAAATTTAGAAATGGCTTGAAATATGCTATATTAGAAGACTTAAAGGGATTTAAGGATTTGGTTCTTAATGTAATTAAAGGATTTCGTTCTCAATGTAACTAATAGGGAGTTGGTTATTCCCATTCCATGGGAAACGACTGATAATCTTGAAGTTCTTAGCTGATTGGGGAACTTTAAAAACCTTAGTGATAGGACCAATCATCATCTATCTAGGTATACAATATTAAAATGTAGGCGTAACCATATTGTAGGCGTCGCTCGAAGTGCGCCTACGTAAAAACGTGTGGTGAATATGCTTGACACTCATAGGAAGTGAGAATTGACATTACTATTAGGGAAAACGATTAGGGACAAATAAAGTAGGGAGCCGCTAACAAGTTTTTAAGGAACTTGTAAACCGCTCACAGATCATAAAAAGGCAACCACGAATAAGGGACAACAAAGGCAACAACGATTGACCCGTGAAGGTTACACCCCATTTATAATCCATGAGATTACCAACTCCATATGGTTCGGAACCACGAAAAGAGGATCGGGGATGATGGTACGAAGTGAGTCATGGAGTCACATTCGCCTGTATTGGCCTCTACTCGATTCTTATAGTGAAAAGTGATTTCTGCGATCTCAAAGGCATACAAACAAAATATTTAATTTGCTCCAAACTATTATTATGCTAAATTGGTTTAATATTAATGCAACACATTATTCTAAAATATTTGTGATCACTTGAATTAAATAACAAGATTAAAAAGGAACATAAACCGATTGTCCAAATTATCTTATTAGGCATGATTTTCAATTATGTATTCCCTTTAAACATGCAATATAGTGATCAATAAATAAGCATTAATATTGGAAGCAATTTAACAATGATAGCGTTAAACAAATCAAATATAAAATAACCCTATTTATGATACTAGCAATATTAAAATAAAATAAGAGTAATTAAATTAATGAATTATTCACATTCCGCACGTTCCTTTAAATTGCTACATCATGAATAAACTGTTAGTAACTTCAATTAAAATATAAATCAAATTGAAACAATTAAATTAAATAAAAAGTAGAGTTGATTTAGTCCAAACCCTCAGTTAATTCTACCTTTTCACACCTTGGTTTTAAGTATAGAACTTTGGGTACTGTAAAAACTCCTTGGAGTGCTTAAGGGAAGGAATGAAAGAATAGGGAGGCTAGTGTTTTGGCTAAAGAGGGAGAAGAGAATTATTTGATGATCAAGCTTATTGATGAATGGAAAAAGGGGAGATATGACCTCTATTTATAGAGAAAAAATGAAGGGTCGAAGAATTAAGATAAGATAAGAATTCGAATCGGATAAAACTCTTGCGATAGACAACAATTTTTGCGGTTTTTGTTTTTATCATATCTTTTGATCCAGAAATGGGAATAAGATGAATAAGATATAGTTGGAAAGATTTTGAAGTCTACGTTTTAGCCAAATTAGAATCAGATTAAAATATTTTGTAGAACAAAAGATATAGCCGAAATAGTGAGACGGTGTCAAATTTGGATAGAGTTTGACATTTTATTCATATCTTTTCCGTTATAGCTCAGAATTGATATTATAATATATCATTGGAAAGATAATTTCAAGGGATATCCAACCATATAAAATTCAGATAAAAAATATGAAGAACGAAAATAATATCTGTCTATCTTTGAATGTCTTTTAATTCGGATAGAAATAAGATTTTTTTAAAAAAAAGGAGTTTTATTAAATTTCAAACTATTTAATCTTATCTTTTCAAAAAAGATAATTAAGATCTTTTAGAAAATTATAGAAGCTTCTAATTAATACTAATTGGTTTAGGAATGGGATTAAATAATTTGGACCCTCCACATGATCATTGGGTCGTAGGTAAGGTGGGCTTAGGTTTGGTTTGGGCTCAGTTTAATATTTTGGCCATAACTTATTCGTTATAACTCGGATTTGGGCTTATAATATATCGTTGGAAAGCTCTTTTAAATCCCCATCCAACTATTTAATCATTGGACCAATATTTTGGACCAAAATAAACTGCAATAAACGTTTTTATATAAAGGACACGAAATGAATGATTTTAAAGGACACGAAATGAATTATTTTATGTTTAAAGGCACGAAAAGAGGAAAATAAGTTATGGTTTGGGGAAATGGACTAGGAATTGGGTTGGTTTATGAAATGGAAATATGGATTTAAGCACTCCAAGATTAAATACTCAACCCGACCAATAATGGCGGTGAAAGGTTGTTCATCATCGGGTTTGGTTTTGGGGAGACATTGTTAGGTGTCTACAGAAGCCCCCACTTTGACTGAGTTTGTAGAAACGTCAGTTTCAAAAACGATAGTTAAAGTAGCCGATAGGGACGGAGAATGATTTAAGACGTTCGGTGATCCTAAATCATTCTGTATACGTCGATACCTGCAGAAAAATGTTAGTTCTACAGATAAAAGAGTAAAGGGATAGAATGCGTATCTGACACCTGATTATCGGTGACAAATGAGTTTGGTAGCTTCCTATGCTTGAAGGAATCCACCAAATGACGTTTATTGAAACGCTTTCAATGCTTGAGGAAAGCCGACAGATGAATTTGGTAGCTTTCTAAGCCTGAAGAAATCTACCAGATGATACTTTCCATGCTTGAGGAAAGCCGACGTATGAATTTGGCGGTTTTCTATGCTTGAAGAAATCCACCGGATAATACTTTCCATGCTTGAGGAAATTCGACAGATGATGAGATTGCAAGTCTCTGTGTATCGAGAACCTTGCGTCATGAAATGATGGTGGTTCGATTGTCCCCGAACGTAGGCTTTAGATGGTCCACTTGACTCTGGACGTGGGCTGTAGTTGGTTTGCTTGTCCCCGAACGTGGGCTGTAAATGGTTTGCTTGTCCCCGAACGTGGGCTGTAGATGGTCCGCTTGTCCCCGGACGTGGGTTGTAGATGAGACCTGCAAAAATAAATTTGGTAATGGACTCGTACATATTGTGATTGACTTGACCACTGACTTGACCAAGTTTGACTTGATGTGATGTGACATGACATGTGTATGACTTGTGATTGTGTGTGTCTTGAGTGAGTATGTGCACTGACACAAGCAATTAAAAATGCAAAAGCAAAAATTTTCCGTCATTTTTGTCATGAGTGAAGGGTACCGACTTTCTCTCGAAAAGAAAGACGTGAAAAATGAAGTTTTGTTTTTAAACTTCCCCAAAATAAAAGTCATGATAAAAAAGGGAAGAAGTTTTGAACTTCCTTGTTGAGCAAGACGAAATGAATCACATGGATTTTCTTCTTGTCATATTGAAATGCTAGTCTTGAGTATAATGTATGCATGATGCATGTTCTTAGGCTAGGAGGCTAAGGGAAATTACGTCATGTTACACTTAGGTCATGGAGCTAAGCATCACATATGGTGTAAAGAAACGATCTTGAACGTTACTTAGGTTTGGAAGCTAAGCACGTATATAGATGAAGTGATCGATGAGTATCACATAATGAATGTCACATAGGTCAAGGAGCTAAGCACAATATGCGATGTATGAAACAATGAACATTGCTTAGGTCTAGAAGCTAGGCAAGTATACAATGTCTCTTTTGATGTTGTCTTGAAAGATGACGAAACATGCGCATCGTTGAAGTAAGATTTCATGATAGAAGGTTCCTAGAAGGAAAGGTGATATGGATATGTATGTGTGAGTCAAGTGTGTGAATGTGATAGTAAGGATGGCTGCAAGGGTTATGGCGATGGAAAGAGATGTGATAAGAGTCAAGGATGATGACTCTTTAGGATAGGTATGCTAAATGATGTGGGTTCAAGCCCCCAAGTCTAGCTCTAAATGGGTAGGGATAAGCATGGGATATTCTTTGACTCAATCAAGCATATGAATGTGAATGTGAATGTGAATGTGGTCGCACCTCGATGTGAGGTGGCCTACGTATCCATTGGGAATCAGGCGAAACGTAGCTCTAACCGAACTTTGCACAAGTGTATGTACACTTCAAAGAGGTCTTTCAAGGGTTATAATGTGGTTAAGATGAAGGTTTAAGGAAGAAAGGGGTAAAAGGCTCAAGACCCGAGAGAAGCCCCCAAGATATGCAATTGTGTATTAGACTTTGCAAGTTTTATTTTTCATATACCTTTTTAGTTTTGAATTTTTTTTTTTGAATCAATGTAGGCAATCTCATATCATGCGGTCCATCACTCACTTAGCATTCATGTTTCTCAGGCACGGTACCAAGCACTCGATGAGAGACGCAATTTGAGACGTGTTCATATCAAAGACATTGGAACACTTGCCTTTAGACATTGTTTTATTGTTGCTTTGCTGCTTTTTTTTTACTTGCTTTTTGAATGTTATATAATTACACATCTTCCGGTCCCAGGGTTAAGTGAATGTGGGCTGATAAAATGAAGGCCAAACGTTAGACGAGGCTCAAAGTGGTTGATGAAGAAATGGAATGTGATTGAATGGTTAACAGGGAATGACAGGGTTGCAAAGGTGCCTCAAGTCATTGGTGTACCTTGTGTTTAGTTCGGTAATTGATTTTTTTTTTTCTTTTTTTCTTTTTTCTTTTTTTTTTGCTAATCACATGATCGAATGTAAGAAAGAGATGCTCGTTTATGAAGAAGATAAGAAATGTGACACATAGACACATGGATAAGGAGAACCTATGCTAGACTTTTTAGGAGGAAGGGTTTGAAACAAAAGAAGAAGAAAACATGAAATCTTGGTAAGAAACTTGCATCGTGCTTTGTCTTTATGGCTGTTGATGAGTTACTTCTAGCTGCCTGCTGAGGAAAATAGCATCCACCGTGGCACGGGAATGGTTGCCGCGACACGGGACTGTCCACCGTGTCACGGCACAGTCCACCGTGGCAGGGTGGACCTGCAAAAAAAAAAAAAAAAAAAAATTCCCGTGCCACGTCAGCATCCACCGTGGCACAGGAATGGTTGCCTTGACACGGGATTGCCCACCGTGTCACGGCATGGTCCACCGTGGCACGGTGGACCCGCAATAAAAAAAAAAAAGCGTCAGTCAAGTCTTCCGTGTTAATTTGGTCCTCGCGTCAGTCATTTTGGTTATTGTTCACATGTCTAGCCATACGATCATACCATGAGTTTTATAACATCACTTAGTCACTCACGAGTCAAGTATAGTCCACACACTTTCTTTATGATTCGACTCGAGTCGTGCACTAGGTCGTTTATGATCGTATATTAGGTTCATGCACCCTTTTTTCGTCATAATAAAAAATGAGTGGAGTTTTCTCACCTGTTTTCAAATGTGTATTTTTTTTCCTTCCTTTCCTATCTTGATCAATGAGTCAAACAATTATGTGAATTATTTTATTTCACAGTACTTGGTCAAGGAACAGGGATAGATCAATACGGTTCGAGCCATTACCGCAACAATCTCTCAGATCTAATAGGCGTTCAAAGAGAACTTTGCCAACTCTGTTACTCATCACCTTTTGACAGGGTAAAGTCGTATCCCCTAATCAAAAATAATTACCTAATTCACTAACTAAAGTAGATAGGGAAGTAGGGTCGATCTCCACAGGGAAATACGTCTTTTTACTCCTAATTAAATATTATAATCTAAATTATTTAAGTAACCAATATTAAAAGTTGAATATGAAACTAAACTAAAAAGAGTAGGAAAAGGGAGAAAATAATATATAAAAGGATCTAGGGCATAGGTTCACCAATAAATAATATTCCGGGGTAAAATAGGGTAATCAGTCATTGACATTGCATAAACAACATGATTAACTGGCTCTCGCAATTTATTAACCAACATAGATCTAACAGGCTCTCGCAATTTACTAGATCTAAGTTCTTATTGAAAATAGCCTTTAATATCAAATTAACATCTGCTCGATTCATCAATTTAATATTGCTATACTTTTACAAGCCGCAATTGTAAAACATTAAAACAATCCAATAAGAAATCATCATGCAGTATCATCAATCAATAATAGTCAATCATCAATGCATCAATTAATCAGATTGTAAAGGGCTCTCGCTACTTATTACAATCACACAATTAAATTACCGGTATTAAATCTCATCTCTCGAATCTTGACTTAACCATTTATAAATTAACTTGCCTATTGAAACTAGCCCTAAACATTAATTCTCATCTCTCGATTCTTGAATCAATATTGTCAAACTCATGCATAAAAGATAGGCCTAATCTAGTCACAGAGCATTAAATCAATCAATAGGAAATTAATCTAGCATTGATAATCAACAACAATAATTTACCCCTTCATATTATTTATTAGATCCCCATAAACCCTAGAAATTAAACTACTCACACATAATTAAATATAAACTAAGCAAAGCAATAAAATAAATCATGATCAAAGGAATAAAGTAAATAACTAAGATTAAGGGAAAAGAAATCGTCACCAAAATAAATATGGAATTAATCAAAGAAATAAGAACAAAGGTTTTGGGAGAGAGAGTTTAGAGAGAGAAAACTAAGTAAAGAGAGAAAGTCTAAGAGAAAAGATTAAGAGAAGAAGAAGAGGAGATCTCAAATCGTATTACGGAGGAGTATTTATACTCCGTACAAAAATCCTAAACTAAAACAAATTAAAACGACTCTAATTGTCTCCTAAATAAACACGCGCCTGATCGGGCGAGGCACCGCCCGATCGGGCGCGCCTTTTTTCACCTCTAAAAACAATCTCGCGCCCGGCCGGGCGCGTCACCGGGCGCCCCTCCCGCCCGGCCAGGCGCGCCTCCGGGCGCCAGCCTTTTTGGCCGGGCGGATCATTTGGGCCAATATTTGGACTTCGATTGGGCTCCAATTCCTCGGGCCAATCTGGGTTTCCTCTTTGGGTCTTAAATACTCGGTCCAAACGCCCCGGTATCACCTCTACCGAGCCCTTAATCACCGGTTCGATGTCTCTAACCGGCCCTCGGCTATAAAATCTGGTCGTGCTTCTCCAGTGCTCGTGATTGCTGCTAAATATCTCGGGAAAATACTCCAAAAGCATAAATCCCTGCAAAAGTCAACCAAATCTACGAAAACACTAAAAAACACCAATTAGTAATAAAAGTGGCTCTAAAGAGCCAAAAACACTACTAATTATGACCAAGGGACAGGGGTAAAATACTATATAAAATGGATACATCACCTTTCAATGGCCACTAAAGAAGACATTGAGAACATCAACAAATCCATTAAGGCACTGTCTTCCATGATGCAAACCCTTACCACTAGGGTCACTACCATGGAACAAAACAAGGTCACTGTTTCCACCCTTGAAAAACTGAAGGAACAAATGTGTAAGATCTCTAAGGATTTCACTTATGTGGAACGGCCTCCCACTCCTTTGGATGTGAAGGATAGACTCCCTGAAAAGTTCTCCACTACTGATATTCCAAAGTTCAAGCCTACTGACAATCCAATATTCCATTTGAAGGCGTTCTCTACAACCATGGCTCTTAAGGGATTGGACGTAACACTCTTCCCTACAGTGTTCCCTCTCTCCTTAGAACATGCTTGCCAACAATGGTTTTATTCCTTAGATTTCAAGCATACTGCGACTTGGCAAGATGTCACCGACAGTTTCATGAATCGTTACAAATGTAACATTCAAACTAAAACTTCTGAACGTGAACTCTCCATTCTCAAACAGAAAGAGAATGATGGCTTCACCGCTTACCTGAACAGGTGGAGGAAAACAGCTTCACTCTTGGTAGATCCTCCCAAAGAAAGAGAGATGGTTCGCCTCTTTATTCAAAATCTGATCATAAATATAGGGAACATCTTAAAATTTCTTCCACTGAACACTTTCAAAGCTGTATACGACATCGGCATCAATATCGAGGATGAGCTAATAAAGACTGCTGGTAGTAACAATAATAACACTTGGAAAAACAAGAAGAACGACCATCCTTCTTCTTCGTCTTCTAAGCACGAAAATACTACCAACAATATAAGCCAAGTTGATCTCAATGAAGTGTTAGCTCTTGATACTCCATTGCCCAAGAAGAAAAGAACTTACACTCCTTTAGGAATGACTTATGATGCGGCCTTTGATCGCCTTTACAGTCCAGGATTGATCACACTTATTGGGCCATTTCCAGAGCCAAAACCTGAAGAAAGGAGCGCCAAATGGACTCCTAATGCCTATTGCAAGTACCATCAAGGAAGGGGCCACACTACGGAGCAATGTTGGAATTTGAAGGACGTCATTCAAGACTTGATGGATGCAAACAAACTTCCTGTCCCTCCAGGCGGCAAGAAGTAATGAATACAAGGCACACAGATCATTCGTGCAAGATTTCATGATTTCTTTCTTTATCATTCTTCTCCATTCCCCCATTCATGTCTAGCATAGGTTTTCCACTTTGAATTTTTTTAAATGTTTCATGTGTTTCGTTCACCTTTTCTATTAATAAAATGAGCAATTTTCCTTTACATCTCGATCATAGAATTTTTCAAAAAAAAAAAAAAAAAAATCAATTACCGAACTAAACCCAAGGTACACCAATGACTTGAGGCACCTTTGCAACCATGTCATTCCTTGTTAACCGTTCAATCACATTCCATTTCTTCATCAACCAATTTGAGCCTCGTCTAACATTTGACCTTCATATCTTCAACCCACATTCACTTAACCCTGGGATTGGAAGATGTGTAATTGTATAATATTCAAAAAGCAAGTAAAAAAAAAAGAAAGTAGCAAAGCAACAATAAAACAATGTCTAAAGGCAAGTGTTTCAATGTCTTTGATATGAACACGTCTCAAATTGCGTCTCTCATCGAGTGCTTGGTACCGTGCCTGAGAAACATGAATGCTAAGTGAGTGATGGACCGCATGATCTGAGATTGTCTACATTGATTCAAAAGAATAAAAAAAAAAGAGAAAAAAAGAAATTAAAAAAAAAAAAAAGTTGAAAATAAACTTGCAAAATTAAAAATTTTCAAATTCAAAATTACACATCTTGGGGATTCTCTCGGGTCTTGAGCCTTTTATCTCTTTCTTTCTTAAACCATCAACTTAACCACATTACAACCCTTGAAAGACCTCTTTGCGGTGTACATACACTTGTGCAAAGTTTGGTTAGAGCTACGTTCGGCCTGATTCCTAACGGATACGTAGGCAACCTCACATCGAGGTGCGACCGCATTCATATTCATATCCATGCATGATCGAGTCAAAGAATATCCAATGCTTATCCCTACCCATTTAGAGCTAGACTTTGGGGCTTGAACCCAAATCACATTAGCTTACCCAGCCTTAAGAGTCATCATCTTTAACTCTTCTCACATCTCTTTCCATCGCTATAACCCTTGCAGCCAGCCTTAGTATCACATTCACACACTTCACTCACACATCCATATCTATCATCCTTCCCTTTAAGAGCCCTTTATAATGAAATCTTGTTTCAACATTGTAAATGTTTCATCATATTTAAAGACAACGAACATTCAGTAGAAGAAACATTGTATACTTGCTTAGCTTCCTGACCTGAGCAATATTCATTGTTTCATGCATCTATCGCATAATGTGCTGAGAAACATTTATATATCACTGATGTTTAATCATACAAAGCATATCGTGCTTAGCTCCTTGACCTAAGTAACGTTCATTATGCAATAATCACTATACATGCTTAGCTTCCAGACCTAAGTGACGTTCAAAATCGCTTCTTTACACCATATATGATGCTTAGCTCCATGACTTAAGTTCATTCATCTATCGTGTCACATGATCTAATTGTCCTTAGCCTTCTGGCCTTAGAACATGCATCATGCATACATTATTTTCAGGACAAGCAATTCAATCCATACGATTCATTTCGTCTTGCTCAAGGAGGAAGTTCAAAACTTCTTTCCTTTTTTATTATTTTATTTTGGGGAAGTTCAAAAACTTTTTCCAAGTTTTCATCGAAGGAAGTTCGAAAATAAAAGTTCAGTTTTCACATCTTTCTTTTTCGGGAGAAAGTCGGTACCCTCCACTCATGACAAAAATTGATGGAAAATTTTTGCTTTTGCATCTTCGTTTGCTTGTGTCTGCACACACACATACACACTCACAAGTCATACACATGTCATGTCACATCAAGTCAAACTTGGTCAAGTTAGTGGTCAAGTCAATCACAGTATGTACGAGTCCATTGGCAAATTTATTTTTGCAGGTCTTATCTACAGCCCCATCCGGGGACAAACGAACCATTTACACCCCACGTCCGGGGACAAGCGGACCATCTACATCCCACGTTCGGGAACAAGCGGACCACCATAATTTAATGGCGCAAGGTTCTCGATACACAGAGACTTGCAATCTCATCATCTTTCGACTTTCCTCAAGCATGGAAAGTATTATCCGGTGGATTTTTCTTCAAGTATAGAAAACCGCCAAATCGGCTTTCCTCAAGCATGGAAGGCATTATCGGTGGAATTCTTCAAGCATAGAATGACACCATATTCATCAGTTGGCTTTCCTCAGGCTTGGAAAACGTTATCGGTGGATTTTCTTCAAGTATAGAAAACCGCCAAGTTGGCTTTCCTCAAGCTTGGAAAGCGTTATCGGTGGATTTTTCTTCAAGTATAGAAAACCGCCAAATTGGCTTTCCTCAAGCATGGAAGGCATTTTCCGTGGAATTCTTCAAGCATATAATGACACCATATTCATCAGTCGGCTTTCCTTAGGCTTGGAAAGCGTTATCGGTGGATTTTTCTTCAAGTATAGAAAACCGCCAAGTCAGCTTTCCTTAAGCTTGTAAAGCGTTATCGGTGGATTTTTCTTCAAGTATAGAAAACCGCCAAGTCGGCTTTCCTCAAGCATGGAAAGCATTATCGGTGGATTTCTTCAAGCATAGAATGACACCAAATTCATACGTCGACTTTCCTCAAGCATGGAAAGTATTATCTGGTAGGTTTCTTCAGGCTTAGAAAACTACCAAACTCCTCAGTCGGCTTTCCTCAAGCATGGAAAGCGTTTCAAGAAGACGTCATCCGGTGGATTCCTTCAAGCATAGGAAGCTACCAAGTTCATTTGCCACCAATACACTGGTGTTAGATAAGCATTCTATCCCTTTACTCTTTTATCTGTGGAATTAACATTTTTCTGCAGGTATCGGCGTATACAGAATGATTTAGTATCGCACAACGTCTTAAATCATTCTCCGTCTCTATCGGCTACTTTGACTATCGTTTTTGAAACTGACGTTTCTACAAAATCAGTCAAAGTGGGGGCTTCTGTAGACACCTAAAAATGTCTCCCCAAAACCAAACCCGATGATGAACAACCTTTCACCGCCACTATTGGTCGGGTTTAGTATTTAATCCCGAGAGTGCTTAAAAAATCGTATTTTATTAAATTCATATTTTTGAACAGTCCATGGATTAGTCTTGATGTTTGGTAAAAGCATAGTTTTAATTTCAACCCAAACTTATTAATTAATTTTTAGCCCAAGCCTTTTTTATTTTACTGTTTTATTATTTATTTTTGGCCCAAACCCTTTATTTAGTCAGAAAAGGCCCAAAATTATCAATCGGCACTTAAAATGCTTCCCGTCTGACGGTAGGACTTCCCGTGACACGGGAAGTTTGCCGTGACACGGGACATTCCGTGTCTTTTCCGCGTAAACCCTTCACGCGTTTTTTATTCCGTTTTCTGAAACTTTCCTGTGTCACGCCAAAATTGTACCGTGTCACGACAAAGTGTACTGTCTGACAGTGGAGCTTCCCGTGTCACGGTACAGTTTGACCGTGTCACAGGACACTTTTTTAGGGTTTTTATCATTTTAGGGTTCCGTGTGCTCCCTCAGCACATTTTCCCTATAAATACCTCCTCATTTCTGATGTACGGGGCACCGAGTAATTATATTATTTTATTTTCTCTCTTCTATGCTTTAGCCTAAACACTAGCCTACCCTTTTCACTTCAAAATTCCTTCTTCAAGCACTGAAAGGAGTCCATATTTTACTCGAGGTTCTGTCCTTAAACCAAGGCGTGAAAGGTAGAACTGTTTGAGGGTTTGGCCCCAAAATCAACTTTATTTTATTTAATTTAATTTAGTTATTGTTTTATTATTTCCTTGAAGTTACTAACTCGTTTATTTTTTTTGTAGTTGCAAACAAACAAAATCAAAGTAAGGATCATGCTCTATTTCTTTTTATTATTATTTTTCTAACGATTTTATGTTGTTGGAATTGTGATTAAATTGGTTTTAATATTAATATTGTTCTATTATATTGTTATTATGATCACCATATTGCATGTTTAAAGGGAATATGTAATTGAAAATCACGCCTAATAAGATAATTTGGACAACCGGTTTAGGATCCTTTTAATCTTATTATTAATTGAAGTGATCACCAATATTTTAGAATTATGTGTGCATTAATATTAAACCAATTTAGTTAGATAATAGTTTGGAGCGAATTGAATTATTGTTTGCATGCCTTTGAGATCACAAGAATGCTTTTCACTATAAGAATCGAGTAGAGGCCAATACGGGCGAATGTGACTCCATGACTCACTTCGTACAATCATCCCCGATCCTCCTTTCGTGGTTCCGAACCATATGGAGTTAGTAATCTCATGGATTATGAATGGGGTGTAACCTTCATGGGTCAATCGTTGTTGCCTATCGTTGTCCCTTATCGTGGTTGCCTTTTTATGATCTGTGAATGGTTTACAAGTTCCTTAAAAACTTGTTGGCGACTCCCTACTTTCTTTGTCCCTAATCGTTATGTCAATTCCCACTTCCTATGAGTGCCAAGCATATTCACCACATGCTTTAACGTAGGCGCACATCGAGCGACGCCTACACTCCCCCAGTTAATGTTAAGGGAGTTAGAAGTTTCTTGGGTCATGCGGGGTTTTATCGTCGCTTTATCAAAAATTTTTCCAAAATTGCTAAACCACTGACTCAGCTTTTGCTCAGGGATGCTCCTTTTATTTTTACTGACGAGTGTCTTGAGGCTTTCAATAGGATTAAGCAGGCTTTGATATCGGCACCCATCATATGTGCTCCCGATTGGAATCTTCCTTTCGAGATCATGTGTGATGCAAGTGACTTTGCACTAGGAGCCGTGATCGGACAAAGAAAGAACAAGGTTTTTCATGCTATTTATTATGCAAGCAAAACTTTGGATAAAGCCCAAGTCAACTATTCCACTACGGAGAAGGAGTTTCTTGCTGTTATATATGCCTTAGAAAAATTTAGATCATATCCTGTTGGTTCTAAACTCATTGTTTTTACTGACCATGCAGTGTGGAAGTACTTGATAGCTAAGGCAGAATCAAAGCCAAGGCTAGTCCGATGGGTTCTTTTGCTCCAAGATTTCAACATCGAAATAAAAGATAAAAAGGGAGTAGAGAACGTAGTGGCAGACCACTTTTCACGTATCAGGTATGATGAGGCTAAGGATTCTCTTCCTATAGATGATTCTTTCCCTGATGACAACCAATATGCAGTTGTAGAGCAACACCCATGGTATGCCGATTTTGCTAATTATTTAGTGGGTGGTACTCTACTTCTTGACTTGTCCTACCAACAAAAAAAGAAATTCCTTTCTGATGTTAAGCATTATTTTTGGGATGATCCTTTTTTGTTTCGTGAGTGTGCAGATGGATTATTTCGCAGGTGTGTTCCCAAATGGGAAGTCCACGGTGTTCTTACTAGTTTCCACACCTCACCATATGGAGGACATCATGGCCCCACTAAAACGGTGGCCAAGATTAATGAGTCGGGTTTTTATTGGCCTACAATGTTTAAGGATGCTAACACTTTTGTGCAGGCTTGTGACTCTTGCCAGAGGACTGACAACATCTCGCGGCGGCATGAGATGCCTCAAACCGGAATTCTAGAAGTTGAAATTTTTGATGTTTGGGGTGTTGATTACATGGGACCGTTACCTTCTTTAAAAGGGAACCGCTATATACTTGTCGCCATCGACTATGTATCTAAGTGGTTTGAGGCCATCGCTACTCCTACTAATGATGCCAAGGTGGTCCATAGACTTTTGAAGAACCATCTTTCCAAGATTTGGCGTGCCTAGAGCGATAATCAGTGACGGAGGATCTCACTTTCATGAGCAAAAGTTAGACACCCTCCTCAAAAAGTATGATGTCTACCATAGGACAGGTTTAGCCTGCCACTCCCAAACTAGTGGCCAAGTTGAAGTTTCTAACCGTGAGATCAAGGCAATTCTAGAGAAGGTGGTTGTAAAGCCAAGAAAAGATTGGAGCGATAAATTGGATGAAACCCTTTGGGAGTACAAAACTTCATTCAAGACCCTTATAGGTACTACTCCATATAGACTCGTGTACGGTAAAGCATGTCATCACCCGGTCGAATTAGAATATAAGGCATATTGGGCTATTAGGGAAATCAATTTGGATGCCAAACTAGTGGGAGAAAAGAGGTTAATTCAAATTAACCAACTCGATGAGTTTAGGTTGACGGCCTATGATAGTGCTCCTGTCTACAAGGAGAAGACAAAGAGGTGGAACGACAAGATGATCCTTCCGAGAGAATTCAAAGAGGGTGATAAAGTGTTGTTGTTCAACTCTTGACTTAAACTATTCCCAGGAAAGTTGAGGTCAAGGTGGTCGGGTCCTTTTATTGTAAAAAGGGCCAATAAATTCGGTTATGTGGAGGTATTCGATGAACATGGTAACGAGTTCAAGGTTAATGGCCAAAGACTCAAGCTATATCATGAGGGGGCTACGATTGGTGCAGTTAAATTACTTCACCTAAGCGGTTCCGATGCACTTTGAGCTTCAATGTTGTAAGAGGGTCGTACGGGACCTAGATAAACCATCGCTTTGCGAGAGGTAACCCGTATTTCTTGCTTTCTAGACTAATTTTTTTCGTTATTTTTATTTTTTATTTTTTTAGAGAGGTGAGAAGAGTGAAATTTTACCTTTCATGAGTGTTTTGTACAGGTTTTAGATCACAAAGTACAGAGATTTCAAGAGAAAAAGGCGAAAAAAAGAGAAGCTCCAGATTAGGTACGGGCCCGATCAGGCGAGGCTCGCCCGATCGGGCGCACACCTAAATGTCAGAATTGAGCATAATTTTGCCCGATCGGGCAAGGAGTTCCGATCGGGCGCGAAATGTGGATTTTATCGGAGCATATAATTGTCCGATCGGGAGCGCAAGTGAGGAAGAAAATCAAGGGAATCTTCACCCGATTGGGCGGAAATTTGGAGAAATCGAGTGAAGGAGTTATATCTTCAATAAGTGCAACTACTAGATATATCAAGGATCACTATTATGGATATAATAAGTTCATTCTATAGGGTCGTCAATGTTTGGTGCTAGATATGACAATTGATCTTTGGGCTAGCTTATTGGCCCAAAGCCTTATAGAATGGATCCTACAACGTCACACATAAGAGTATTGGGTTAAACAAGTTAGAGGCCCATTATTGGGACTCATGAGTTCATGACATACCATATTGATAATTGGGCTTGGATAATTATAAGAGTCTAATGGGTTTTGACTTGACATGGTTTTATTTCTAGATATGATCTATAAATATAAACCATGCCTAGGGTTGCATGATACAACAATTGACATACAATGAATTGTCACACATGAAACCAGGTTTCCCAAAAACCCTAACTTTCTCTCTCTCTACTCGGCCCTCTCTCTCTCCTCCCAGTCCTTACGGCCCTCCTCCTTGGGTGGCACGTAGGTGGTGTTGTGGTGTGTTCGTGGCTCAAATCTCTGTTGAAGGTTGATTGAAGTGTTCAGTCACAACTAACTAGCATTAGTGGAGGTTTAATCCATGCTCGTGGACTAAGTAGAGGAATCAGGCTTGGGGTTCTTTATCTCCCATTGTTCTTGCTCAATCGCACGTGGAATCACGCTTCAAAGGTACGATTATATGTTCTTTATGTGTTATGCATTAGATCTTGGGATTAGGTACTGTATGAATATGATTCATGTTTTTCGGCCGCATAGTACCTATAATTCCCTACAGTGGATCAGAGCCTATTGCATTTACGCATGTTGACTATAATTCTTTGATAGTCCACAATTTTAATTCAATTAAGAGGGAGAGTAATTTAATTATAGTTCAATTGTTATATTTAATGTGATTAAACTTTTGGAATTAATTAAATGTGATTTAATTATGCTCAAAAATAGCCATGAAGAGGACCAAATTAAGCTCTAGACCATTCGAAAATTTCGAATCCTAGAACACTAGTTTCGGATTTTCGAAAATCCTAAACTAATTTCGAATTATTTCAAAAATTCCTAGATTAATATGTGAATTTTGTGCTTGATTTTGATTTAATTCGATTTGTTTTATGTTTCATAATTTTAATTGGATTGATTTATGCATAAAAACGTTTTGTGTATGATCATCGATTCAATTTTAAAAGTTAAAATTAAATCGGGATTAATTTTATGATGAACCCTAATTTTAAGATTGAATGTTGACTTAATTTTAATTGGATGAATTAGCATAAAAGTTATGTTTTAATTTATCATGGACCACATAAATTTTATTTAACAAAAGTTGTTAAATAAAATTTAAATAAAAAAAAAAAAATTGGTGTAGTTTTGGGCGGCAGCCACGGCTGGGTGGTGTAGCCACGGTGGCTGCCGCAAGTGGTGGTTCAAGAGGGAGGGCAGCAGGGTCCGAGAACTAAAGAGCAGCAGCAGCATCGTGCAAAGTGTTGCACGACACTGCTGCCGCTGCTGCTGCACCGCTGCTTCGGCAGTGTACACCGCAAGGTGTACGGCCACCGTGGCCGGCTTAGGCTGGCCACACCACGGCTGGTGCACGGTTTTAAAATAAAAATTATTTTATTTTAAAAGTATTTCAAGATAAATATGATTTATTTTGGATGAGATAAAATATTTTGAAAATACAATCTTTTATTTTGAAAGATAAAATCAATTTTATTTGGATAAAATATTTTATTTTACGATAAAATCAAATATTCAAAAGTTGTTATACTTGATATTATCCATATTTAAAGTTGTTAAATTGGTAATTATCCATAATTAAAGTGGTTAATTTTGGATAAGATTTGTTATGATATTTTGAGCATATTCCAAAAGGATAATAATTGATTTAAATAATGTGATTATCCCATAATTAATTTTGGATATAATTGATTTAAAATTTTGTGATTGGCATAATTAGGATAGAATTTCTTAACTTTGTTAGGATAATCTTTGAGGATAAATATGATTTATCTTTTAAGATTAAAATAAGATTTGATTCTATCTCATGACTAATTTAGATTTTATGATATTTTATTGATGGTCATGAATAATATATGATATTATCTAATTACATTAATTTAAAATATGAGATATTTTGGTGCCATGTTTCCTTAATTGTGAACATTCGATGTTGTAGTTTAGGAAAGCATGATGAGTGATTTATTATGTGGCAATTTTATAATATATGATGTTATTTATTGCTATATAATGACTAGTATGACCCACTAGATTACTAAATACGATCTGCGCATCGTGATGTATTTTTGTAATCTTAGTACGGTCTACGTACCGATAAAGTATTTTTGTAATTTTATTTCATTTTATTTAAGTAGTAGATAGAATAGAGTAAAATTACAGGTTGCAGTTAATCCAAGAAGCCCATTAAGTGAAGGCCCACAGGAGCAAGATGGATGAGATCCATGAAGGTTCAAGTGGGAGCATTTACTTTATTAGTTTTCTTAGGATTAGGGGTCATGCTATGTCTTGTTTATGCATTCAGTTTATTATGCATGTTAGATTTTATTGATGTTTTGTGATGATGCTCTAGAGTTCACTATTTAATCACAACATAATAAATCTAGGTCCCAGTAATATTGAGATTGCTTTTCCAATTAAAATCCCGATGAAACCTTCGATATTTATGATAGGCCATGCCTCAGCTGGGTGTCATATTATATCTTAGGGGAGTGGGGGTAAATCACGTTTTACAATTTTAATTGGTTATACTTAACAAGGTTACCTAAAGCGTTCAGAACCTTGAAGTTAAGGGTAATAATTAAACATGTGATGATTAATTATTCAACCAAGAGTTACAAAGAGTTGTAATCAGTAAAGAGTTTACTCACCTTGAAAATGCAATACTTGATGGTAGGGCCTCAGTCCGGTCAATTATTGGACAAATAAAGGATCTTGGAATCATTTTATTCAATAGGGATCAATTAAAATTGAATAAATGCTTTAAAGTTGCCAATTTAATTCGCTTATGGCACTTTAAATTTTTATTTAACATAATTGAATTTTGCGTTTACTTTTAAGTAACTTGTCGTTGTAATTTTATTATTATATATAATCTCCTCGATTGAAAATAAAGTTGAGAAACGTTCTCAAAAGGTTAAAAGATAATCCATAAACCTATATTCAAACTTTGCTAAGATGGTTCTAAAAGGCAAGTTTTAGAAATCCATGTCACATGTCTAAGGTTGGTTTTATTCAAAATGTTTAAGTAAAATGCCAATACATCTTCATTTTGAAAAGTGTTTCAAGGGATATAATGAGATGGAAGGTACAAACCCTCTAAAAGACAAGTACAGAAGTCCAATAAAATCTCTTATCTTCAATATGATTGAATATAA
The DNA here is from genome assembly GCF_948465745.1 of Chenopodium album. Taxonomy (NCBI): domain Eukaryota; kingdom Viridiplantae; phylum Streptophyta; class Magnoliopsida; order Caryophyllales; family Amaranthaceae; genus Chenopodium; species Chenopodium album. Next base: position 21,473,967 of record NC_137840.1, on the reverse strand, counting down.
GAAAGTGATTGGAAATCTCTATGATCAAAAGTTGATCAAATGACGCTATTCTTCATCCACTTTATATAAGAGTTAAATAGTTGATTAAACTCTAATATGAATGATGATTGAATAGACTTAGAAAAATCATGAAATGTGCTTAAAGTAGTTAAGCAAAACATCATTTTGAACCTAAGAGAAGTGTTCTAAGTGGCTCAAATGGGAAAGGTTTAGGAATATATGAGGATTGCATTAAGAAGTTCTGGGCCAAGAAATGCAATCAAGTTGCTACTTCTCAAATCTAGAACTACTTACATGCTAAAAGTTGTTATGAACAACAAATGTTTCAAATTAAATGGACTAATTCCAATTGATTAGAAATTACCTCATATAGTTGGAAGGTAAAAGAATGGAAATGTTCCAAATTTAAGAAGTGTATTATAGAAATTGATTTAGCATATTGCTACTTCTTGGACATATGATGTCTTGTTTAGATCATTCATTGCACAATGTGGTTGAACTAAAGGAAGAAGTTATGGCTAAAAGAGAAATAAATCTACAAGTTTAGAAGCAAATGTTGCTACTTCACAAGTAGAATCTACAAGTTTGGAAGCAAAAGTTGCAACTTTACAAGTAGAACCTATATTTCACCTTACCTTATTATTGGCTAGAATTAAATAAATGTTATTCATTCTTGCCATTATCAAAGTACCATTCACTGTTAGTAATGACTACGCATTGAAGATTCAAAAACGTGGATTAAATGTTATTCTATGCTTCATTGAGTCATAATGTGTTTTGAGTTGCTAAATAGGTTCAAAGTTCTATATGATATAAATAATAAAACCATTTCTATATATGAATTGTCTCTAAAATGTCAAATAATTCGAATGAAAAATGAACATTACATGCGAAAGACCCAAAGGGGTGGAATTTCAATATCATTAGATTATGAATCCATTGATATATGAAAATATTATTCAAATTTGAAATTATTGACAAAGTCACCATTTAGAGAAATAATGATGCAAACTCGAGGTCGAATACATATCGATGCAAGAAAACCAAAGGTTCAAAGGCTAGAGATGGACAATGAAACTTCATTTGTGATACGATCACTACTTGTGCTTAGTTGAAGCATAAGAGTGAAAATTTTGAAAAGTTCAAAAATGTTTAGTGTGAAGTTCAGTATCAACATGACAAGATAATGATTACATTACAATGTGATTGTAATTGTGAAAATTTAAGTCAAGAAAAATACTTGGCAACACATTCAAAGTATTGCGATATGATCGTAGTATTGAAAATTTAAGCCAAGACCTTGATAAACATCCAAGAGTTGTGAAATCATTTTACAGCAAATTCCGAAAGAAAACTTTATGAAATGTTCAAAAAAAGGACCTATCAATCTATATGGGATATATTTTGATAATGGATGTAAATTACCTATTTTCCAACCATTGTTCAAGGGATATACTTTTAAGATAAGCTACAAAACTAAACAAAGATACATAGGTCAAATCAAAATATAGGAAAGGCTTCATATGTGATATGGATAAGAAAAGTTATAATTAAGTCTTTCTACAAAGCAAGGAATAAGAGATGTATTAAATCGTTTAATGCACGATCAATTCCTAGACAGAGCACGGGGTACTACTACACAAATCATACTTAGCTCAAAATGTTTGTTGCTCAAGTAGGTGCCCTTATGGAAATTGTTCCAAAAGCTCAAGTGGGAGTAGTATAAATCTCGAAAGAGTTCGAAAAAAGCAACAAACAAACATGGCTCAAACCATGGTTGGTTCACCCTATGCTAAATATTCCTCCTCAAAAGGCAAGTGGGAGTATAAGAATCTTGAAAAGTTTGAGAGCCTTGAAAGAGTTCAAGAAAAGTGAATTCGAAAATCTTGAAGAAATTTTAGAAGTAATCGAATCAAAGCAACAATATGAGCATGATTCACCTCATGTTACAAGTGACAACGCATGGTCTCATTAAGTGTAATGGGAATAATAACCATGTGTCGAAGGTAGTACATTCCAAGTGCACATCCTCAATTGTCGTTTCTCATTGAAACTAAACAAAGTTGTATAAGTTTCAATTGTTGCATCAAAACCCACAATGATGACTAGCATATTTAAAACTTAGTCAAAGAAATATGATTTCATATTGATTAAGAGTTCTAAAATATTCATTTTGGAACATGATGATTATGCAAGTAATAAATATGATTTGACAAGTTATAACTCCAAGTGGTTTAAAAACAAGGAAATCTGAAATAGATTCTAAATCTGTAAGCAAGTGTATGACACTTGAATAATTTGCCTAATTGGGTGAGACCCATTATAAGCAAAACAGACAAGAAAGAAAAATGTTTTCTAACTAAAGCAAAGACTTATTAAAGGATTCAACTAATTCATAGTATAACTATGACTACGATGAAAACTTTACATTAGTCACGTTGCAAAGATCTATTAAAGATGTTTCAGTGGTTTCTACCTTATAAGATTTGGTAGATGGATTTCAAAACACTTTCTTGAAATTGTTCATGAAAGAAGATTTGTATATGATACAATCAAAAGTTTAAAGATCCAATAATCCTAGGGATGCATAGCATCATGGAGTTAGTGTTCTTAATTTTGTGAGTAAATCAAATCGTTTGATGTTCTCGTAAAATGAAGAAAAGGTTTTGTGTGTACAATATGTTTAGTGGGAGATATGAAGTCTTCTTGGTCTAGTATAAAGAGGAAATTATTCATTGCTTGAAGAGTTTAGTGGTGGGTATACATTTTGTATGAAAAACCTTGAAGAGAATGATGAGTACATTTGAGATTCAAAATCTATAGAGATAAGTTTTGATTGATGTTTGAGTTTGGTTAAGAATCTTATATGGATAAGATTCGTATAAGGTTCAACATTATATTGAAAGGAGTTTCAATCCCATGTAACATGGCACATTGCTTAATGATTCAATACTTTGAGAAAGATTGATGAAATTAAGGTGTTGAGTGTTGATCCTCATGCAATATGCAAAGGATGCATCATGCATGTCGTGGACTATACTCATTTTAGAACAAGTGATGATAGATTTCAATCAAAATCCAATATAACGTTGGAATACAAATTAGAAACACTAAAAGAAAAATCTCTTTTCGTAGCGATTATTTCGTAGTGATTGCACATTCGCTACAATATGCAAGTATGTTTGTGAAATAGTTAAGGATGTCGTATCATTTTTACAATCGCCATGGTTTTCCCATATAAAATCGATACGGAAAACATTATAATACATATCCACACTATTTTTACACATTTATATAATTTTGAGAAATCGTATCATTTACAATCGCCACTAAATCCTAAAAATTGATAGGAAAAGCCTTTTCAACACTAGATATATAAATATTGTTTGAAAAAGAATACATAAAATATGTCATAACTTATTGGTGAAACATTAAATATAAGAGTTTGAGGTTGCATGTTCGAATCTTGTAAAGATCATACGCATGCTTTTATTTTTTACTTATTTTAATTTTTTTTTTTTGAAGAAAATGAGTTAATCATTTATAGCGATTGTAATCGCTACAATAATCACCACGATTGGATGTAGTTTTTTGTACCGATTATTGAGGCCAACCCCAGCGATATTGAAAAACACTACTAAAGGCTATGGCAACGAGAAATATTGTAGCGAATGACCATTCGTTGGGAAAGTTTTTTGTTGCAATTACAATCGATACTAAAGGTTAAAATAATCGCTACGAAAAGGTTATTTTCTTGTAGTGAAATTCCAGAGTTCTTTGCGAAAGGGCGAAGGAAAATTCTTAGTGTATGAAGATGAAAATGATTATAAGAATTAGAAATTGCAAAGTTCATGTTTATGAGAATGTCTCATGAACTCTACTTAATAAACCCCTTCCATTTCCAAAGCATGGGAAACATGCTAATGAAATTGGATTGAGGCAAATAATGTAATTAGAAGTTGTATTTGTTTTTGGAGAAAAACAAGTTACATATGTAATACATTCATTTGCAGAATTATGTTTATCAATTGAAACAAAGTTTCAATCTTATTTAATCATGGTTTCAAGATTAAATAAAATGTCCAAAATAATTATGAATTGATGAGCTCATCAGGTTGATGACCTGGTGAATGAAACCCCACAGGTGAACTTAATTCATATATTATTTAAGTTCCTAGTTCGGAATCATTAAACTGGACATAAGTGATTTCATTTCATGGACTAGCATGTAAGATTGTTTGGATAGCGCAGTTTCATGGGCTATAGGAGCGTAGTGAAGCTCGGTCAATCACATAGATATGCTTGAATGATGCATGATCGAACTATAGACCTACTTTGAAGTTCAAGTATAGAACTTTTGGATATATTAGTGGATTCCTTTGACATGAGTGGAACACTGATTCCATTCAATGATTGATTAACTCTGGTACACCCAAACGTCCAGCCGTAACTGGGGATTATAAAGGGTGTTTCCCGGTTGCTTCATGAGTTGAGTTGGAGCTTTGGTTGCCATAAGATTGGATTGAGTCTACCTATTTAATTAGGAATTATTCTTGGCCCCTTGAAGAGGGAGAATTCAGAAAATGCATGGCCGTTCTCAAATGCATTACATAGTAATCATTTGTTCTGTTAATCTCACTCAGTTTTTCAAGAAAAAGATTTGTAGACTAATATGATCACGACATGAGATGCAATTATATTATCAAATCGACACACATTGACTTAAGGAATTTGAATATTGCGCACTTGTCTCAGACAAGTGGGAGATTGAAGGAGTTATGTCTTCGATAAGTGCAATTACTAGATATATCAAGGATCACTATTATGGAGATAATAAGTTCATTCTATAGGGTCGTCAATGTTTGGTGCTAGATATGACAATTGATCTTTAGGCTAGCTTAATGGCCCAAAACCTTATAGAATGGATCCTACAAGGTCACACATAAGAGTATTGGGTTACAAGTTAGAGGCCCATTATTGGGCCTCATGAGTTCATGACATACCATATTGATAATTGGGCTTGGATAATTAGAAGAGTCTAACGGGTTTTGGACTTGACATGGTTTTATTTCTAGATATGAGCTATAAATATAAACCATGCCTAGGGTTGCATGATACAACAATTGACATAGAGTGAATTGTAACACATGCAACCAGGTTTTTCAAAAACCCTAACTCTCTCTCTCTCTCTACTCGACCCTCTCTCTCTCCTCCCTGTCCGTACGTCCCTCCTCCTTGGGTGGCGCGTGTGGTGGCGCGTGGGTGGTGTTGTGGTGTGTTCATGGCTCAAATATCCGTTGAAGGTTGATTGAAGTGTTCAGTCATAACTAACTAGCATTAGTGGAGGTTTAATCCATGCTCGTGGACTAAGTAGAGGAATCACGCTTGGGGTTCTTTATCTCCCATTGTTCTTGCTCGATCGCACGTGGAATCACGCTTCAAAGGTACGATTATATGTTCTTTATGTGTTATGCATTAGATCTTGAGATTAGGTACTGTATGGATATGATTCATGTTTTCGGCTGCGTAGTACCTATAATTCCCTACATCGAGTGCCACGAAAAGAAATATCGGGTAAAGCTCGCCCGATCGGGCTTGCAATCTGGTGATTTTGAGGTTCGTGTTCACGCCTGATCGGGCGGAGTTCGCCCGATCGGGAGCGCACTTCACATTCTAGAAGCACCTATATTCGCCCGATTTGGCAAGGCTTGCCCGATTGGGCGCGCCTAAAATCTGGAGGATTAACTCCTCCTTCTTCCCCTTTCTTTTCCTTTTCTTTCTTACTTCTTCTTCTTTATTCACACTTTCTCTCTCTAAAACCTCCATTTTCAAACCTTCAACCTCACATTCTTTCCAAGATCTTCTCAAATTCATCCATCAAAACCTTAAAATTTTTACATATTCTTAATCCTCACACCTTCATCTACATTTTCCACCCACTTTCTCCCACTTTCTCTGATAATTTCTTAAAACCCTTAGACAGAGAAAACTTCAATACCCAAATTTCTATCTACAGATGGCTTCCAAAGGTTTTAGACAACAAAGGGGCGAAAGTTCGAGGCAACAACAACCAATGGTCGACCCGGAGCTTCAAGTACCAGTATGGGAGGAGGTTGTTATCACCTCGATGGAACAACGGGCAAGGATGCTCAATCTCATCGAGAGGCAGGTAATCTCTACCCGTTTTGTTCATCATCCTACATTATCTAGATTAGGTCTTAATAAATATGTAGAGAAATTATTTAAGGGTATAGGCATGAGTGGCTTATTTCAAATGCATCATGATACTTTTGATTACTTAACATTAGAATTTATTTATAGTTCTAATGTTATTAAAATGAATGCTTTGATCACTCATATACAATTCCGATTGCTAAACAACGATGTGCGATTAACTCTAAAAGAATTTTGGAAGTGGTTTGAGCTAAAATCGGACAAACCTATCGAACCCTCCCAAGACCAAATTGCCGTGGTCTACAAGAGAATCACCGGGGAGGGTTTGATTAACCTCCAACACGCCAAAGGGACGTGGATTCAACATCCCGTCCCAAAGTTGGCAAAGGTTTGTCGGCCTCACAATTTTTTGGTGGCATAAATCGGCAAACGTGAGGAGGGATGAACTAGAATTGTTTGCATCCTATATGATCCCTAATGCTGAGAAATTAAACATACCCCATAGGATCGCCAACCACTTTCAAAGGGCGTCTAACGCGGCCGGAACGGGTAGGTCTAGGGAGCCTATCTTTTTTGGGGGGTTGGTGACCCATATTGCTATTAAACACCTAGGATGGAACCCAAATGGGCATAGGAAAGTATTGGGTTCAACCCTCATGGACCTAGCTTTCTTAGGAAGCTTAAATTGGGTGCAACCCATGGGCGGTGAGACTTGGTGGATAGTCCACTGGGAATCGGGTAGGAGAGACCAAGCTTTTACCCTACCCAACCCCGCCTTGACCAAATTTGAGAAGGGGAAGCCTTCTTACACTTTTGGGATAAACGGTCAAGGCGAGGTTCAAGAACCTCACCTTTCACCACAACCCCACCAATCACCCCAAGACCATTCACCACACTACCCCCAACCACCACCCCAACCCTTTTACCTATAGCATGCCGACCTCCTCCGTCGATTATAACATCGACCCCAATACCCCTTATGACTTTTTGGCTTTTCGGAGCCAACTAGACCGTATAGAGATGGGGCAAGGGAGAGTAGAGGGCATGTGCAAAACCTAGATTCTAGGTAAAGCACTTTGGATAATCGGGTGGGTCATATAGAGAGGAACCTCGGGAGGGGTTTATACCCGATGTACGACGATTATGCATGCCGAAGGGCTATTCACCCCGAGGCATTAGTTCCCAATTGGTTCCAATACCCCCAAGGAGGGTATTCCACCCCCGGAGCATTTGGTACTTATGTGTAAATACGTTCCAATGAATTGTAAATCATGCTTCCCTGTGTCCCATACTTGAAAATATTGTTTTGATTCTTGGTGTATGATAATGAGTTTTGTGAATTTGTTAATCATGATTTGAAGTTTAATTGTTTGGATTCCTAAACATGCGTCAATTTTGCCAACTATTTGTGAATATAGTGCTTGACTAGTTGATTTGGTAAGGAATGTGTGTTAGTTCATGGTATGTCAATGAATTTGAGTATTGGTTTGCAACTATTAGTAATGTTTATATAGCTCAATATTATGCACATTGAGCAGGACGAAGGCATTTGTTCTCTTAGGAAGCCTTCAGACGATATTAGATACATTTGTTCCCTTCTTGTTACCCATGTTGTTGCTTGTGCCCTTTTATTTTTTATTTAGCCACATTGCAAGCCTATATGAGCCCCATTGGTTACTAGTCCCAAGCTTGGCTTGGGGAAGCTATTAATTGATGAGGTGAGGGAGTTGTGGTGTGCATATCATTTGCACAATGTGGGAATAAAAGAAGAGTGATTGTTATTTGGTTTTATGATGGGAAAATATTGATGTTTTGTGTTTCAAAGTTGAAAATTTCCAATATGAGGTAAAAAGCAAAAAAAGAGCAAAGAGAAAAAATTGTTTCAAAAGTTCAAATGTTCTATTTGAAGGTTGCTCAAGAAGTTTGAAAAAAAAAAGAGAGAAAAAAATTCAAAAGAAAAAATAAGTTCAAGTTTGAAAATAAAAAAGAAAGAAAAAGATTAAGTAGTACAAAGTTTGTTTTAATTTACTCTATTTCCTATTATCATATTTTTTAAGTGAATATGTAAGTGTTGTGATTGTGTTGTGTATATGATTGTTTGGTGAACTTTTGTGGTGTTGGGTTGTGATTGGAGATGTTTTGGTCATTACTTGTTGTGACCTTGGGTTGTATTAGGATTTGCTCCCTTTAAGCATAGCTTTTCTCTCACATTTTCCTAAATTTGTCCTACCCTTTACCGTAGCCTTACATTACAAGCTTTAAATACCTTCCGACCTTAGTGCATATGAGTTGTATGAATGTGAAAGTATTGTTTATCAATGCAAGTTATGATTTGACATATTTCGAGTCGAATAGTAGGTTGAACGTTCATTGTTTTAAACACACGAGAGTGTGATTTGGGAGGGTATTGTTCACAAATAAAGGGGTGGGTTGGAGAGCGATTGAGTATATCTTTTACTTGCCACATAAATGAGAGTTGAGTGTGTGAGCACTAGTCTTGAATTCTATATGCTCATGTGGTTTTCTCTACTTGACAATTGTTTAGGATGAAGGATGATTAGATGAATGAGATTTATTGACATTGAAGCATGTTCATTCGATTTTCTTGAATCGTTTGTGCTTGATTTTGTTTATTGGGATGAGGCATGTTTTATATGTTCATTAATGAGCTCTTTGCTTAAGGACAAGCAAAGGTTTGGCTTTTATATAGTGTTTTTGTAGTTTTGTTTGAGTTTTATGGGGGAGTTTGATATGTCCAATTTATATAATGTTTTACCCCCGTCCCATGGTCATAATTAGTAGTGTTTTTGGCTCTTTAGGGCCACTTTTATTACTAATTGTGTTTTATAGTGTTTTTGTAGTTTTATTTGAGTTTTGTAGGAAATTGCACACTTGGAGCGTTTTCCGGGTTTTTCACGAAGCAACTACGAGCATTAGGAAGGCACGACCATCTTTGAAGCCCAGGACCGGTGAGAGCCGGTGATTAAGAACTCGGTATGTGATACCGGGGCAATTGGATCAAGTAATCAAGACCCGATGAGGAAATCCGGATTGGGCTGAGGAATCGAGCCCAATAAAAATCCAAGCCTCGAAGAAGAAGCCGGGCCCGATCGGGCAAGCATACGCCCGATCAGGCGGGCGCGCGCAAAGCAGTCTCAAGGAAGAAGCCGCGCCCGATCGGGTGAGTGTAGGCTCGATCGGGCGCAACACACCAACAAGGGCGTAGTGAAAAAGGCGAGCTCGATCGGGCGGCCCTTCTCCCGATCGGGCGCGTGTTTTACTAGGGACCTGATTAGTTTTGTTTAAGGATTTGTTTTAGGGATGTTTAAGTACGAAATTCGTACGTAATTTTTGATTACCTTCTCTTTTAGATTTTCTCTCTCTACTTAGGATATTTTCTCTCTCTTAAACTCTCTCTCAAAATTGTTCTTAATCACATTTATTAATCCAGATTTCTTTTGGTAACAATTTCTTCTCTTTTAATTTCAGTTATTTTATTTAATTCTTTCATTATGTCTTGCTTTATTAATTTGATTAGTTTAGTTTTAACTATGCTTGAGTAGTTTTATTTCTAGGGTTTACAGGGATCTAATAAATAATATGAAGGGGTAAATTTGTGATTGTTGATTATCAATGCTTGGTTAATTTCCTATTGATTGATTTAATGCAATGCAATTAGGTTTGGCCAGATTTAATTGTATGAGTTTAGCAATATTAATTCGAGATTCGACAGATGAGAATTGATGTTTAGGCTTAGTTTCAATAGGCGGACTAATTTATAAATTGTTAAGTCGAGATTCGACAGATGAGATTTAATACCAGTAAATTAACTCTGTGATTATAATACGTAGCGAAAGCCCTTTATAATCTAAGTAATCAAGGCTTGATGATTGTTTATTATGATTTTCCCTGGAATATTGTTTATTAGTGAACCTATGCCTTAGGCCTTTTAATATTTAATTTCTTCCTACTTTATTTTCTTTAATCATATTCTTCGTAGTATAGTCTTTATTTACAACAACATTGGTTACCTTGATAATTTAGATTATAATAATTAATTAGGAGTAGAAAGACTTGTTTCCCTGTGGATTCAATTCTACTTCCTTATCTGCATTAGTTAGAGGACTTAGGTAATACTTTTCATTAGGGGATACTACTTTACCCTGTAAGGAGGCTAAGGACTATTATATCATGTGACATGATAGATGAATGAACTTAGGTCATGGAGCTAAGCATCATATATGGTGTAAAGAAGCGATCTTGAACGTCACTTAGGTCTGGAAGCTAAGCACGTATCTAGATGAAGTGATTATTGCATAATGAACGTTGCTTAGGTCAAGGAGCTAAGCATGATATGCTTTGTATGATTAAAAATCATTGATATATAAATGTTTCTTAGCACATTATTCGATGCGTGAAACAATGAACATTGCTCAGGTCAGAAAGCTAAACAAGTATACAATGTTTCTTGTAATGAATGTTGTCCTGAAAGACGATAAAACATGCACAGTGTTGAAACAAGATTCCATGATAAAGGGTTCATAAGGGGAAGGATGATATGGATATGGATGTGTGAGTGAAGTATGTGAATGTGATACTAAGGCTGGCTGCAAAGGTTATGGTGATGGAAATATATATGAGAAGAGTCAAAGATGATGACTCTTTAGGCTGGGTAGGCTAAATGATGTGGGTTCATGCCCGCAAGTCTAGCTCTAAATGGGTAGGGGTAAGCATTGGATATTCTTTGACTCGATCATGCATGGATATGAATATGAATGTAGCCGCACCTCAATGTGAGGTTGCCTATGTATCCGTTTGGAATCATGTCGAACGTAGCTCTAAACGAATTTGCACAAGTGTATGTACACCTCAAAGAGGTCATTCAAGGGTTGTTATGTAGTTAAGCTGATGGTTTAAGGAAGAAATAGGTAAAGGGATCAAGACCCGAGAGAAGCCCCCAAGATATGCAATTGTATATTAGACTTTGCAAGTTTTATTTTTCATATATTTATTTGTTTTCAATTTTGCAAGTTTATTTTCATTATAATTTCTTTTTTTCGCTTTTTTTCATTCTTTTGAATCAATGTGGGCAATCTCAGATCATGCGGTCCATCACTCACTTATCATTCATGTTTCTCAGGCACGATACCAAGCACTCGATGAGAGACACAATTTGAGACGTGTTCATATCAAAGACATTGGAACACTTGCCCTTAAACATTGTTTTATTGTTGTTTTACTACTTTTTTTTTACTTGCTTTTTGAATGTTATACAATTACACATCTTCCAATCCCAGGGTTAAGTGAATGTGGGTTGAAGAAATGAAAGCCAAACGTTAGACGAGGCTCAAAGTGGTTGATGAAGAAATGGAATGTGATTGAACGGTTAACAGGGAATAACAGGGTTGCAAAGGTGCCTCAAGTCATTGGTGTACCTTGTGTTTAGTTCGGTAATAGTTTTTTTTTTTTTTTTTTTTTTTTTTTTTTTTTTTTTTTTGAGAATGAATGAATGAAAATGCTATGATCGAGATGTTAAGGAAATTAAATTTGCTCATTTTATTAATGGAAAAGGTGACCGAAACACATGAAACATATAAAAATTCGAAAGGGAAAACCTATGCTAGACATGAATGGGGGAATGGAAATGAATGATAAAGAAAAAAAAGGAATCATGAAATCTTGCATGAAGGATATGCTGTGCGCCTTGTGTACATTACTTCTTGCCGCCTGGAGGGACATGAAGTTTGTTTGCATCCACCAAGTCTTGAATGACGTCCTTCAAATTCCAACATTGCTCCGTAGTGTGGCCCCTTCCTTGATGGTACTTGCAATGGGCATTGGGATTCCATTTGGAGCTCCTTTCTTCATGTTTTGGCTTTGGAAATGGCTTAATAGGTGTGATCAAGCCTTGGCCGTAAAGGCGATCAAAGGCCGCATCATAAGTAATTCCTAAAGGAGTGTAAGTTCTTTTTTTCTTGGGCAATGGAGCATCAAGATCTAACAATTCATTGAGATCAGCTTGGCTTATATATATTGTTGGTAGTATTTTCGTGCTTAGAAGATGAAGAAGAAGGATGGTCGTTCTTCTTGTTTTTCCAAGTGTTATTATTGTTACTACCAGCAGTGTTTATTAGCTTATCCTCGATATTGATGCCGATGTCGTATGTAGCTTCGAAAGTGTTCAGTGGAAGAAATTTGAGATGTTCCCTATACTTGTGAGTCAGATTTTGAATAAAGAGGCAAACCATCTCTTTTTCTTTGGGAGGATCTACCAAGAGTGAAGTCGTTTCCTTCCACCTATTCAGATAAGCGATGAAGCCTTCATTCTCTTTCTGTTTGAGAATGGAGAGTTCATGTTCATAAGTTTTGGTTTGAATGTTACACTTGTAACGATTCATGAAACTATTGGTGACATCTTTCCAAGTCGCAGTACGCTTGGCATATAAGGAATAAAAATATTTTTGGCAAGCATGTTCTAAGGAGGGAGGGAACACCGTAGGGAAGAGTGTTACGTCCAATCCCTTAAGAGCCATGGTTGCAGAGAACGCCTTCAAATGGAATATTGGATTGTCAGTAGGCTTGAACTTTGGAATATCAACAGTGGAGAACTTTTCAGGGAGTCTGTCCTACACATCCAAAGGAGTAAGAGATCGTTCCACATAGGTGAAATCATCAGAAATCTTGCTCATTTGCTCTTTAATCTTGTCCATTGCAGCCGTAGTAACATTGTTTTGCTCTACTGTGTTGACTTTGGTAGTGAGTGCTTGCAACATGGTAGACAATGTTTCAATGGCCTTGTTAATTCTCTCAATATCTTCCTTAGTGGCCATTCAGACAAACTGAAAGTAGTTTGAAGGTGATGAGTGATGTGGAGATGGTGAAGTTCTCTTTAAAGCCTAAGAGGTTGATGCAGTAATGACTCGTACCGCAACAATCTACCCCTGCTCCTTGACTAAGTACTGTGAAATGAAATAAATTCACTTGATTGTTTGACTCATTGCTCAATATTAGAAAGGAAGGAAAAAATAGACATTTGAAAACAGGTGAGAAAACTCCACTCATTTTTTTATTATGACGAAAAAAGGGTGCATGAACCTAGTACACGATCATAAACGACCTGGTGCACGATTTGAGTCGGAACATACAAAAAGTGTGTGGACTATACTTGACTCTTGAGTGATTAAGTGATGTTATAAGACTCGTGGTATGATCGTATGGCTAGACATGTGAACAGTAACCAAAATGATTGACACATGGACCAAAATTAGCACGGAAGACCAAAATAGGGGCTGACTGGACTTAAACTTGGGCACCGTGTCGCGGCACAACTGTCGTGTCACGGCAAACCTGCACCGTGGCGCGGTACAGGCAGCCGTGACACGGTACTGATTGCCGTGACGCGTCGTTTTTTGTCGTGTCACAATAATCAGTTCAATTTTTTTATTTTTTTATTTTTTTTAATTTAGTTTTATCAATTTTAGTGTTTGCGCTAATTACTAAGTGAGTACAGTCCATTGGCAATCGTTAGTCATAAAATAATCGACCATAGACAAAGAAATATTGTTAAGGTTAGGATCAAAACGATCAAATATACACACATAGAACATGTAGGCACAATAATGCAAAGAAGAGTTCGCAACCTAAGGTCAAGTTCTATGTTCAACTATGGTTAGGTTTATTTGGTGTCATAAGGTACCATGGTTAAGAGTTTGGACGCGTTAGCAAGGCAACCTCCCTTGAGGGTGTATGCTAACGGGCGGCTCTGCGAGTTCGTGATGAAATCGTACTCGACTCCATTGGTTGGGTTGATTTAAAAACTCGGATGAACCCTTATTGCCATGAGCGTTTTTGGGTTGATAGAGCTTAAACCCCCATGGCTAAAACGTATGTAGAACACACACGTTTTTTCAAAAAAATCGAAGGAAGCTTATTGTGAGAAGAGAAATAAGGCCACTAGAAGGATTTCAGGACTGCCGCGACACGGCAGAATCCACCGTGTCATGGTGCTGGACACCGCGTCACATTGCTCTGTGTCGTGACACGACAAGCTCTATCGTGGCGCGGCAGTCAGGAAATCTGACTAGTGCCCCTATTTTCTTCATTCACGACCAGGCTATCCAATTTTTCCTACGTGACAAACCTGAAATACGACGTTAAAACGTCTATGCATATGTAAAAATGCCAATTTAATCACATGAATATTTTCAAGAATCTTTCAAGTCACATCCACTCATCTTAATTAAATACCGACACTCAAATCGATAAATAACCAAGAATCCTCCTCAGTGGAGTCGCCAAATTGTTGGCGTTGTTCGAAGTGCACCTGCATAAAAGCATGCTCTGAATATGCTTGGCACTATTAGGAAGTGAAAATTAACACATACGATTAGAGACAAGGAAAGTAGGGAGGCGCTAACAAGTTTTTTAAGGAACTTGTAAACCGTTCACAGATCACTTAAGGCAACCACGAATATAGGGACAACAAAAGGCAACAACAATTGACCTGTGAAGGTTACACCCTATTCATAATTCATGAGATTAATAACTCCATATGGTTTGGAACCACAAAAGGAGGATCGGGGATGATAGTACAATGTGAGTCATGGAGTCACATCCGCCCGTATTGGCCTCTACTCGATTCTTATAGTGAAAAGTGATTCCTACGATCTCAAAGGCCACAAACAAAATATTCAATTTGCTCCAATCTATTATTATGCTAAATTGGTTGAATATTAATGCAATATATAAATCTAAAATATCGTGATCACTGGAATTAATAACAAGATTAAAAAGGATCCTAAACTGGTCGTCCAAATTATTTTATTAGGCGTGATTTTCAATTACATATTCCTTTAAAACATGCAATACGATGATCAATAAATATAATAAAATAAGCATTAGTATTGGAAGAAATTTAACAATAATAGTGTTAGTCAAATCAAATAAAAATAACCACGATACTAGCAATATAAAATAAAATAAGAGTAAGTAAATTAATTAACTACTCACATTCCGCACGTTCCTTAAAATTGCTACGTCATGAATAAATTGTTATTAACTTCTATAAAAAAAAATATAAATCTAATGAAAATAAAATTAAATAAATGTAGATTTGATTTGGTCCAAACCCTCAGTTATTTTGTACCTTTCACACCTTGGTTTAAGAACGGAACCTCGGGTTCAGTATACACTCCTTAGAGTGCTTAAGGGAAGAATGGTGTAATTAGGAATATATGTTTGAGTCTAAGAATATGAAAGAAAGAGAAGAGAATGATTTTTTGGTGTAAAAGAGAGAAAGAGAAAAGGATTTGATGCCCCTAACTACATAAAGGAGGGGGGTATTTATAGGGAAAATGAGTAGAGGAAACACACGGAGCCCTAAAAAGATAAAAACCCTAAAAAAAGGTTGTCGCGACATGGCAAAGAACAATGCGACACGACAAAGAATACCGTGACACGGGGAAACTGGAGTGACGCGGGAAAAAATGGAGTGACGCGGGAAATATTTGACCTACGGGAGTAAAAACGCGTGAAGGGTTTACGCGGAAAAGACACGAGAAGATTCCGTGACACGACACATGTACCGTGACACAGAAGAGTCCACCGTGGCACGGTATAGTACACCATGTCACGAAAAAAAGTGCGCATAAATTACACGAAACAGCCCCATGTCATGGAATGGGCACCATGACACGGGAAATTATACCGTGACACGGTGCAAAATCCAGTGGCGCGGCAATATTACCGTGACACGATGGATTAAACATGTGAAGAAAATGCAGAATTACACAAAAAGGCACCGTGTCACGGCAATATGCCCCATGACACGTCAACATTTGCCACATCGCGGCATTTTAGCTGCTGGGCGGTAATTTTAGTGTTTTGCACATTTTTAAAATTATCATAACTTTTGATCCGTAACTTGAAGGCATATAATATATCATTGGAAAGTTTATCAAGTCTACTTTCCAACACAATTAGAATAAGGTCAAAATAATTTGTAGATTTTAAGATATGGCCGTTTTAGTAGACAGGTGTTGGTTTTGGGCCGAGTTTAGTGATTTGCTCATATCTTTTCCATTTTAATTTGGAATTGGGCTTATGATATATGGTTGGAAAGCTTATTTCAATTCCTATCAAAACAAATAATAATTGGATTAAAATTATTAGGCCAAAAATTCAGTTTCTCTCGGTTTTGCGATATGAATAGAACATGGATTTAAGCACTCCAAAGATTAAATACTCAACCCAACCAATAATGGCGGTAAAAGATTGCTCATCATAGGGTTTGTTTTAGGGGATAAATTTTTAGGTGTCTACAGCGACGTGTTAGGATAGCTTTCTTTTTTTTCTTTTAGTTTGGTTTAGGTTCCCAATTATGAAGTTGTCTCTTCGTAATTTTGAGTCATATTCGAAGGGTAACATAAAAAAAATCGAAAAAATTATGGCAAATATAAACAAAATGCTCGAATTTATAAATGAACTTTACAAGTAGGTGGCGTGCACAACTCAAAGAGTTACGCGACCACAGCCAGCGCAAGTAATTCGGATGTGTGCGCCAGCCGGGCGCAGTTTATTCACTTGCGCGCGCCTACTTTTACGAGCCTTTTTGATTTTTGCGAAAACAAATTGACTTGTTCAAACGAAAAAGATATATTCGAGTATATTCATTGGCTTGTTTTAAGGTGATGTTATCCGTTCAAACAATATCTCCATTGAAGAATTGTTCAGGAGAAATTGGCTCGATTTACTTATCCTTTCGTACTTCTTTTAGGGTCGGTTTTCAAGCTTGGGAACAAAGACTCCCGGGCGCTCGCATTCTACGTTTACCATCAAACAATCCACCCCTTTCAAACCACCTTCCTCGACAACTAGTCCTAGTCCAAAAACAATGTCAACCATTGAGCAACTCTAAGAAGAGATTGCTCGCTTGAGAGAAGAAAAGGCTCAAGAGGCCGAGGAAAGAAGAATTAAGAAACTTGAAAAGGCTGGAAAGAAAAATGCCGAGACTCTAGCCTTGCAACAAAAGATGGAACAATTATTCGTCAAAGAAAAGTTGTTGGAGAAGCTTGTTCTTCGTTCTACCATAGGGAACAAGTACTTCGACGCAGAAAAGTTTGCTCCTCCCCCAGGAGTTGCTTTACCAGAAAAGTGCGTAGCTACGGACTTGCCAATATTTAAGGTGACCAATAATCCACAAAACTACTTAATGTGTTTTACTGGCACCATGGAATTAAAGGGAGTTGATCCTAAGCTTTATACTTTGACTTTCCCTTTATCTCTATACCCAACCGCAAGAGAGTTGTACTGTGGGCTAGATCCGAAATTCAAAACAACATTGGAAGATATAGTTTTGGCTTTCATTACCTAATATGAGAGTAACATAGAGTTCAAATCCACTCTACGTGAACTTGAAATGCTTAAGCAAGGTGACGATGAAGGTTTCCTTGCTTTCTATGGTAGATGGCGAGAAAAGGCGTCTCAACTTGCCCAAAGGCCACCTAAACTCGAGTTAATATAAAAGTTCATTGACAATTGTCATGAAAAGTACAACAAGCATCTACGTTACTGTAACATCCCGTTCCTTTGGAACTGGTAGCGTTAGCGGAATTACGCCTGAATGGGAGACTACTTAACTTTGATTAGAAAAGTCAAGCTTTAACCTAGTTTTAAAGGTCAAATTTAACTCATTCACACATCCAAATTATTGTGTTTAAGCTAACCACAAACTAAGTGAACAAAATAAAATAACAAACGAACTTAAACATGGACTAATCAGTTACATTCAAAAGCCAAGGGTAAAACAACTCTTATCGGCCAAACAAAAATCAACCAAACAAAATTCAAAGTACTTAAACAATATGCTAACAATAAGAGGCATACAAGCCTTAAAGTTAGGTTTTAAACTCTCAATCCCCAACCCATTGTCATAGAGATCAAATAAACAAATGAAACCTGCAAATTATAACAACGTTCCACAATCAGTGGGGAGCAACTAGTAGTTCTCCCTCAAATAAGAAATAGAAGATTTTAGACTTAATAAATTAACAGAGAGAAACCACAACCACAAAAAACTTGAAAACTAAAATGAAATTACTTAAAACCATCAAACTATACAAACAATGAAATATTTCAATTAAAATTAAAAACAGAAATGTCGACATTAAATCACTCAATTTCAATTATGATATATAAACTTCAAATAATTAATAATTTAATAGTATAAATATTTCAAACTCAAAACTTTCAAAACATTAGAACCAGCATGGAGGGAACGCTAGTGGCCTCGCAATCCACTTCCTATGGTTTGTCAGGACGAACCCCCCGGTCATCTCACAGAGACCGTGTCTAAGATTGGCCAACTCCTGGTTATGGGTAGATGTCTATAAGATCTTACACACCCCAGGACGACAACAATTAACCAAGGTTGAGCTACCTAAGACTCGTAATCCAGGTAGTTAGCATGTTCATTAACCATCGAGAAGCAACTCGGCCTCACACCTGACTATGGCCCCATACACAATTTAAAAATCACTTAAAATACTTAATATAATATATTTCACTCAAAAATCTGCAGAGAAGCCAAAAATGGTCTTAACACAATTCAAACAGCATAAGAAAATCTTATTTTTTAAATTCGATTTAAACCTTAATTCTAAATACATTTCAACTTATTAAATCACAAAGGTATCGTCTGAGTTCAGGAATATAATTAATTATCGAAAATCAACAAAAGTGCATTCACAACACTTGGCGAAGTGATGCTAAAGACAATAATATCCTTCTCTAAAGCATTACAACGTCGACAATACAATTACAACCCACACACATTCAAACACACATCAAAGTATTTTACCTTAGGGATTTACAATACCCAAAGATTCACACATTACTTATTTAAAATATAATTTCAACTAATATAAAATAATTATAATAAAGATTTTGTAAATTCATTTGATATAACAAAAAAATTCAAACTACAATTTCATGAAATAACCAAAACAGGGCAGCAAGATACGTGTTTAAAAAACATCATAAAAACTTAATCAAACATACTTCAAATGAGAAATAAAAATTAGGGAACATACATATACTCAATAGTCATCATATAAAACCATTTTGGACTTAAAATTAGGTTCCAACCGTACCACTGACGAGGGGAAAACTAGGTCGTTATCTAATCTTCCCTCAGTCAAACTAAATTTATAAACACTTAACAAACCTAAATACGAGTATAGAGGCAAGTCAAGGGTCAAACACAAAGGAACGGTAATGTTCAAGCACTTTCAATTATGCGCCTAAGCTAGGTCGAAGACGAAGGTAAGAGAGAATACTAACAACTAACAAAACAAATAACCAAGGAAATAAAACACTAGGAACGGGGATCAACAAGTAATCATGTCAATTGTAACAACTTGGGAAGAGCATGACAATCAAAGGCTGTGAGGACTAATGATAAGAGCAATCAATAGGAATCAAAGAGCTATCTCCTTATTGTTAAGCTAGGGTTCACTATGATTAACAAACTAACAGAATCACAATCAAAACCAATCGATAATTGCAATTCCTAAATCAATTGTTCATGTCATTAGCAATTACAATGCAATCTAGCATAATTCTCAAGGCCTAATTGAATTACACACATGCAAACCTTCACTAATAACTTTAATCTCAACAATCAATCAACACAATTTCCAAATTAATTACAATTAATCAATTATACAAGTTTCACCCAATTCCTAGCCAAGCAACTATTCAAGAATGATCATCTATCAACTAACAACTATGGAAATCAAGAATCAACAAAATATCAAGAACAATTATACTAATCAAGCATCAAACATCAAAATTAAACCAAACAAACATGAAATTAAACAAAGCAATAAGGTGAGATAGAGTTAAGAATGCTCATTGATAATAGAGAAGATCTAGAACACAATTGTCACCCTTGTATCTTCAATCTCTCAATCACCATTGAAATCCTTCACTTTTAATCTCTAAAACTAATCCTAATCTAGCCTAATCAAGAGAGAGAAGCTCTCAACCTAAGAGAGAAACTATTCTAAGACTAAGAATTATGTGAATGAATGATAATAAAAACCCCCAATAACAATCTATAAACAAAAGGAGAAAAGAAACTTAAAATCGTAAAAGACCTAGAAGTCCACGCCCTTGGAGAAATCGGCCGCGCCCGTGGACACTTCGGAAGCCGCGCCCGCGGCCAAAGCCCGCTCTCGCGGCCAGCCCGCGGAGAGTTACTGCCCAAAATCGGCACAAATAGGTTGCGGCAGATTTGCAGGGCCAACTTTGGAAGGCTGTAACTGACGATCTAGGAATTTTATGAAGGCATGCGACCTATCATTGGAAAGTTCTTCAAGTCTAGTTTTAAACCCAACTTGAATAACCTCAATCCAATCTGTAGAACTCGAGATATGGCCGAAACAATGCACAAAGGTCCTTTTTAATACTTTGTAAGCCTTCATTTTTCTTTGTTTCTTGGATTGGCTTGACATGCGTGCTTGGATTCCCTAACTTGGCTCCGTTAAATTCCTTGAATGCACTTGAGCTCCCTCCTTGATGATTAAATCTCGGGAAGGTCGACAGACCTACAAAACAAGTCAAACAAACGGAGAAGCGAGGGAAATAGCCGAGAAATGAATAAAATAATAAGAAAACCACTAAAAGCACGCATTTCTCTAAACTAACACGCAAACACGCAAATCCAGCATTATTCCCTAAAAACAAGACATAAACGACTAAAAAAGAGAATAGAAATATAAAGAAAACATAGCCTAAAGGTGCCATAAATGGCACGGATCAAATTCCCCCAAGCTAAACTTTTGCTCGTCCTCGAACAAAATAAAATCCAACCCAAGGGAAAAATGATGAATTTATTCAAGCAAATAAAGAAACAAGAAAGATAGAGGATGAGAATATACACTAACTCAGTTTTGTAGGAATCACGGTCAATTTTAGCAACTAAAGACAAGCCATTTAAACCCCTAGATCTCCCTAGAGGACGAGTGATGCTCTCGTAAAGGTTTCCTAAGAGATTAACCCATAATTCTCATAATAATACAAACAAGGCAAAGCATAAAGAAGGAAATCAAAAGAAAAGAAGAGCAAACACATGTTCATGAAAGGAATTTTTAAAATGTATAAGCACAAATGAATGCAAATCTTTCTAAATAAGTAAGGGAGTGCACGCTCCAAGATACCTAAGGTTGATTGAAACATAAATATGATAAGCATAGGAACTAGTTATCACACTCCACTTTCATCCCAAACGGTCTTACCGTGTTCCCCCTACTAATCTCATATCTCTCCTTAGTGAGCGTCTCATAGATTACACGAAGGAACCAGAAAAAGATCAAATTTTTGGCTTACACGACATATTGATTTCGCATCCCCTTTCCTTAGGATATAACCCATGATTCCCTCCACCGATGAATGACTCAACCCCTAGGTCAAAAGATCTTCTCAAAGTTGTAACGTAAGGCAAAAAGGGTTAAGGTAGACTAAATTTAAAATTTGGTGGTTAATTTAAATTGTGAAGCAAAGATTGCGCATTTCTTTACACCATAACCAAGTAATCACCAAACAAAAGTACCAACACCCCCAAGCTTATTCAAAGCTAAGATCACAAACATATACACAAAAAACATGAGAATGCTTCCCCCCAAGCTTAAATGGAGCATTGTCCTCAATGCTCAAAAAGGAAGAATACTCACCTAAAAATATTTTTGCATTTTTCACTTTTTTTTTTTCATATTTCTTTATTAGTGCTTTGTTCTCGCCTCTTTTAACTTTGGACGGCTTTTACAACTTTGCACTTGCTTTGTCCTTGCCTTTTCTTTTACTTTGGACGGCTTTTTTCATTTATTCACTTGGCATTATTCACAAAATATACACAAAAACACGATTTTGCTTTCATTTTTAACTAATAACCAAACTTATATACCATAATCTCCAAAATATAATCATTTGCTTCACAAAAATCCAAAGATGAAAACGAAAATGAAACAAAAGGCTCAAGATCTAAAGATGTGGCCTGAAAAGAAGGGAAAAAGGCTCAAAGGGCTAGCTAGAAGGAAAATGTATCCCAAAAACCAAAAGTAAAAAGAAGGACACTATCCTAGTAAAAGGAAAATACCTCCCCGTAAAGATGCCTTTGTCCTCTCTAGGTGGTTCGGTCTTGGTCTTAGGAATCATACGTCAAGATTCTAGATTAGGTTCGCAATAGTCAAGGATCCATGCCGCTCATGCAAGAATATGTCGAAAGCTTGAAAAAGTATGAATCTCACATGGTTGTAGAAAAAACTCACTAAGGTTGTCAAATCAAAGATAGGGAGCAACTACCAAACGTGCCACAAACAAGTAGAATCCGGCTTCATGATCCCCCTAGTTCTAGACAACTACCTTAGCATGCTTTATCCTAGAATCAACCAAACGTAATCTCAAACAGTGCACACCACTACCACTTAGGAAGAAAAGCATTCAAGTATACCAAAGCCTGCGCCCGCGGCCAGCCTGCGGAGAGTTACTGCCCAAAATCGGCAGAAGTAGGTTGCGGCAGATTTGCAGGGCCAACTTTGGAAGGCTGTAACTCACGATCTAGGAATTATATGAAGGCATGAAACCTATCATTGGAAAGCTATTCAAGTCTAGGTTTTAACCCAACTTGAATCACCTCAATCCGATCTGTACAACTCAAGATATGGCTGAAACAATGCACAAAGGTCCTTTTTGATACTTTGTAAGCCTTCATTTTTCTTTGTTTCTTGGATTGGCTTGACATGCGTGCTTGGATTCCCTAACTTGGCTCTGTTAAATTCCTTGAATGCAGTTGAGCTCCCTCCTTGATGATTAAATCTCGGGAAGCTCGACACACCTACAAAACAAGTCAAACAAATGGAGAAGCGAGGGAAATAGCCGAGAAATGAATAAAATAATAAGAAAACGACTAAAAGCACGCATTTCTCTAAACTAACACACAAACACGCAAGTTCAGAATTATTCCCTAAAAACACAACATAAACGACTAAAAACGAATATAGAAATATAAAGAAAACATAGCCTAAAGGTGCCATAAATGGCACGGATCAATCACTCACACAAAACTCCCCAAAAACCAAAATTAAATATGGAACGAAGCTTAGTCCATTATAGTACACACTATAAAGACATAATAGGTCATGTCAACCATGCAATTTGGATTAGAAATCAGGCAAATCATAACATTAAAAAATCTCTAATCACACAACCTTCACAATGGATGACAACAACACCTATACTTACTTATAAGCCATTAAAACAAATCAAACATTATTAGAATAATGCCAAACTAATTGGGGAATATCCTAACATGATACTAATTTAGTTTAGGAATATAATTAAACAATATAATCAGACTTCAAACTCATAATTCACACCCTAAAACTATTGTAACTCATTCGCGGATTCTAGTTTCCCGTGCTCAATAACAAGTCCAAAACATGCCCAAGAACAAAGTTCAACACATGGAAATTATACACAACAATCCCTAATATGCTACTACACATTAACCAGCAAGAATTAGCCCAAGAAAATAGGTTAAACATGCCTCACAACCATAACAAAACTCATGACAGGGATGTAACATTTCAACAGTACCTATGGTGCATTTTGTTCCTCAAAACCATGTATAAACTCATTAAAAATATCATACAAATATCATACAACATAAAGGATTTGTATCAATCAAGTTTGGGCACAAAAACAAGGATTAATATCACTAATTCACGTTCTATGTCACACATATTACAGCAGCCACATAGTGAACGAAAATTACAAATATACCTAATCCTAGCCATGTTTCTACCTATCAATTCAAATCTAAAATCCAGTAGTTCTAACCTAACGGAGAAAATCTAGTTACCTCTTAAATGAAGGCCATAAAAGTCACAATAAATTGCAGCAAGGGTTTCCCACCAAAACGCCCCAAAACGAAGCTCCATTCACCTCATTGTCTTGGTGTTCTTATGGACAATGGAGTGCTTGAATTTGAGAGGAAAAGCAGCAGAAAATTACCCACGAAAATTCCTTTGTTTTAGCCCAGATAATATATCAAAATTTTGAGGTAAAGAAGGAGAGAAACAGATGAGATGCGAGCAGTGAAAAGAACTCTCAATCATCTTGTTTTGTATGTTAAAAAGAGAGAAAGAAGAAGGGTCCTGGACAACCACTTAAGAGGAGTACAGGAGGTGTTACTACATGATTAATTAGAGAGTTTATGACTTTAGAAACTGATCATTAATCAGCCTTAAGGCTGCCGTCAGAGGGGAGAGAAAATGGGCTTCAAATGAGTTTCATATATACCCTAACTTATGCTACACTTATGGGTTTGGTTGAATGATTAATTTAGGCTTAAGAACGGGATTAGGAAAGCTAATAATAAAGTCTATATTAATATATTTAGTCATGAAAGTGTTAAGGCAAAATCTGACTAATAAACAGAGTCTAGTTGGCCCGAAACTAGACTAGGAAAGGGATGTAACGAGAGGCGATTTGAAAGTATGTTTATAAAAAAACAAAAATATAGATTATATAATTGATAAATCAATAATAATATAAATAGTAATTACAATAATAATAGTGAAAACAATAATTTAAATCACGAAAAAATATATATATATAGTGTTCATATTTTACAGAAAAGCAATATAAAGAGGCGATATGCGAAACCAATAATATTATTCATTTATAATGACCTAATTAATAAAAGGACATTATAATGAATTTTAAAAATATAAATTAAATAATAGTTTGTAAACAATATCAATTCGATAATCAAGTTGACGGAATCACCCAATACCATTTTATACATTGATATGATACGATTAAATGTAAAACATCTTTAAAACCATAGAATCATTTTATACCTATCAAATTGGAACTTCGATCAAAGAATCACCCATGATGACCCATATCAACCGCGATAGGTTAAATATTAAAATTATATATAATTTAGTAACACTTTCTGAATTGACGCTTAAGCTTAAAGAATCACCCTTTAAAGCTAATATCAATTCAGACATGTCAAATATAGTTAAAATGATTAAAACTCAAGTATAAAACCTTTTTAAATAATAATTTTCAATTGCTTTTCAAAAATCTAATAATTAAGGTTTCAAAAGTTTATAATGACCCTTAAATCAAAATATCGATTTAATAATTAAAAAAATATTTCACTTTCAAAATTAGGATTTGAATACAAATTAGGTTTAATAGATTTAAATGCACATAAAATAGTGGTTCAAAAATACGGGGTGTTACAGTCACCTTGGTGTAGACACTTTTCAAAAGGACAATTCCGTGCCTACTAGGATTGAAAATGATCTTGCTAAAGAAAAAACAAACAAACGTTATCATCATCAAGCTAGGAATAACTACAAAAAAGGGAATGATAATACTTCATCCTCTATTGATGTTTTTGCGACTTCCACGCAATGTAATAACAATAATGATCCACGAAGAAGATGGACAAAAGAAAGAAAATTTACACCATTTCCTGTGAGCTATAAAGAATTAGTAGAAAAATTGAGCGAAAAAGGTCTACTTACACTAACAGGGCCAACACCACCCACTCCACAAGAAAAAAAGGTACGCTCAGTGGGATGGTAATGCTTATTGTGCTTATCATAGGGGCGTTGGGCATGATACCGTACGTTGCTATGTCTTAAAACAAAAAGTACAAGATCTAGTAGACGATGGGAGAATTCCCACGCCTAAACCTAACAACAATGTATCCCCACTAGAGGTATTTCACAATGATGAGGACTATAAGGGAAATGATGTGTTCAATCCTTTGGACTATATCACACCTATAGGGAAACCTCTAACAACAACACTCATAGGAGCAACTAATGAAGTGTGTGGTTTATGGGATGACGACTTTCAAGACTTATATGTCTATAAATATGCCGCCGTCCCACCTCCATCTTGTCTCCAAAATGAAACAAATGGAGCGCTTGATTGGGATCATTTCTTGGGGAAGTCACAAGACTTATCAAATCTCTCCTTGGATGAACAATGACATCAAGCATAACTCATGGAACATCTTGAAATGGAGGCACATTTAAAGCCTCTAGAAGAAAGTTGGTCATGAGTCCTATAACTAACCCAAACAAAATAGATCATCTAACTCGTTTCGGGCGAGTTTATCAAGCACCACAGAATAGATCTTCGACCACACAAAATTAAACTCAAGGTCAAGTACAAAACCCAATACCACCTCCACTTGAGGTGGAAGATCCATTGGTGAAACAACTTTTCCAATCCAAGGCCAATGTTAGCATTTGGGAACTCCTAAGTACTTCTAAAGAACATAGGAATTCTCTTATAAACGTTCTAACGGCTTTGTATGTAAGTAAATACACAACCCCCCATGATCTCGTTAGCTTGCTTACTAGCGAGAAATCCGACAAATCAATCATTTTCACTAATGATGATTTGCCTTCAAAAGACACTACCCACAACAATGCGTTATACTTAACTATGGGGTGCAAAGGGTACAATATCCCTCTAACTTTAGTAAACAATGGGTCAGTTGTAAATGTGTGCCCACTACGAAACGCAAAATATCTAGGCCTTAATCAAGAAAAATATTTTCATTCAACAACACAAAGCATTAGGCCTATGACAACTCGAGGAGATCGGTGTGTGGAACTATTAAGCTACCAGTCACCACATGCCCAATTCAAAATATGGTTGAATTCCATGACATGGATATTAAACCAAAATTCAACCTTCTACTTGGACGTCCTTGGATACATGAGCTTGGTGCAATACCATCCTCACTTCATCAAATGCATAGGTTTAACTATCAAGGGATTCCTATGACTATACATGCTTCTCTTCCCAAAATAGCTATAAATGTCCAATCACTTCTAGAAATAAACCATGATAATGATGAAGAGGACATGTGGGGATTTTCCGATGAGCCAATCTACATAATTGAAATCGAAGAGATCCTTGAATAATCATTCAAGCTTCATCCATATTCCACTAGGATAGTAAACAACATCTTGTTTAAGAGTAGTTACTTTCCTGGGATACCTTTGGGAATAGGAAGGAAGAAATGTCTTTTACTTCCTATCCCTAAGAAAAGTCTCTCTTTTGGATTGGGATACAAACCAACCGAACTAGAGTCTCACGATGTTAAAAACAAAGCACGTAGAGGCAACAATAAAAAGAGGATAATCACTTTACTCCTATCTTAACAACAAACCTTTAGTGGACAATTCATTAGAGAGGGAGAAGATTACCCTTGCTATGAATTTCCAGAACCATTAGTTCTTGGAGGAATAAAGAAGCCTAGATTTGAGATATTTCATGATTGTTACTTCTTGAATAACGATCTCAAAGCCGTTGAATCAAAATACCCAACCCCAGGGTGCTATGATAGGCAAGCATTCATCTTGCTATTTGGACTAGAGTAAAACCATGTTTCTACCATGACTAATCAAATTGCCATCCAAGATGAAGGTTTTAACCCAACCACGTTGCTCACCCCTTCTAATGAAACCTTCATCCCTCTCAACTCGTTATAAAGTTGAGACCCTCTTAACTCGTTTTAAAGTAAAATACCAAAATTCATCCCCATATAGACCTCAAATGAATGGAGCTGTAGAATCGGTAAATAAAAACATAACGGTCATCATTAAGAAAATGGCAGAAAATTATAAATATTGGCCAAATTAACTACATTTCGCTCTATGGGGTTATGAAAAGTCCATATGAACATCAATAGGAGTATCTCCATACTCCTTAGTTTTCAGAATGGAAGCAGTTCAACCAGTCAAACTAGAAATACCATCCCTACGCATCATACTCGAAAGTAAGCAGCCGAAAGCTTAATGGGTAAGAGTAAGGTATAAAGACGTTATTCCTCGATAAATGACGATTAAGAGCTTTGCATCATGTACTAGTCTCCCAACTATGCATTACGCAACATTTTAACAAAAGGGTACTGATGAGTGTCATTTATGGCACTCATAGGGTAGTGTTTTAGGATATTTTCTCTATGCTTTTCATGCTTTTCTTTTACCATTTTGATCATTTCTCCTCTAGTTTCTCTATTTCTTATTCTTTCGTGTTTTACTTTCCTTTATGTGCTTTTCTTCGTGTTTTCCTTTTATATTGCTCTTATTCTCTTCTATTTTCTCTCTTTGGTTTTTCTTGTAGGTGCCTAAAGACTTAGCTTTGCAAAGGATTCAAAAGGAGTAAAAAGAGCCAAGCAAAGGAGTTTCAATTCTCATGGAGAGGGCTTGGAGAGGTCTCTCCACATTTTCTCATGGTCGTGGGCGCAGGTTTTGGTGTACATTTTGGTGATTTTGGGCAGGAACTCTCCTCGCCCTAGCCACGGTCTACCCGCGGGCGAGGACATTTTGGATAGGCTCTCCACTTAAGAGAGACCGCGGCCCCCTGCTTCTCTTGGAACTGGGCATTTTGCTGCGCCTTAAACCGCGGGCGTCGGTTTTGCCCAGACTGCCCGCGGAGGTAGTTATGGGTTTCGTACCCATTTCTGCACGCCCGCGAAGTCTTCTTGGAGAGAGCGCGGCCGATCAGATTTTCTTCTTTGTCTATATATACTCTTGTAAATCCTTTTGAAGGGAAACTTTTAGATAATACTTTATTTGCTTAGCTTTTAGAGAGAGAAACTAGAGAGAAGTTAGAGAGAAAGTAGAGATTATAATCTTTGGATTTGAATTATAATTCAACATTGTTTCTTCAATCAAGCTTTTGATTCTTCTTCATATCAATCAAAGTTAGTAAGATTTCTTTCCTTTGAATTTACTTTAATTACAATTTACTTTTATGCTTGAATGTTTGATTTAGATTTGAGAATTTGTTGATTGATTGTATTTCCTTTTGATTTAGCTTGAAATGAATGTGTTTGTGAATGAATTTGTTTTAGCTTTTGAATTCACCATGATTAGTGAGTAGATTAGTTGATAGGGAGAAGGGGAAGCATGCTTGATTGATGATTATTGTTAATTGAGGATCCTTGATTGATTAATTGTTTCAATTAAATTTCTTGACATAGTTGTGCATGTGATTAATTAGACTAGGAGTGATAAACCTATAAGATTAATCTAGATTGCATTGTGAATTCCATTGACATGAACAATTGATTTGGGAATTTCTTTAATTAATTGAATTTGATTGTCATTCTCCTTGTTAATCATTTATAGTGAACCCTAGTTTGGTTTGTAAGAGGTAACCTTTAAATTCCTTTGATTGCAACTATCGTTTGTCCTTTGCAATGTATGAATTAATTGGGTGATCTATCAATTAGCATGATTGTTAAGCTTGCATAAGGAACCTATATCCCTAGTGTTTAGCAATTTATTGATTGAATTCTTGATTCTTGTTATCCTAGTTATCCATAGACAATTCTTCAATTTTGTTTATCGTTAGACTATAACATGGCTTTGATTCATCCCTTTGGGTTCGACCCTTAGCTTGCCTCTATACTCGTATAAGGTTGGTTAAGA
Source organism: Chenopodium album (assembly GCF_948465745.1). Classification (NCBI taxonomy): domain Eukaryota; kingdom Viridiplantae; phylum Streptophyta; class Magnoliopsida; order Caryophyllales; family Amaranthaceae; genus Chenopodium; species Chenopodium album. The sequence continues at coordinate 21,444,256 of NC_137840.1, read as the reverse complement.
GTTTACAAATTTAGTTTGGCTTAGGAAGAATTAGATGACTACCTAGTTCCAACCCTTGTCAGGTACGACCTAGAAATATCAAAGAAAGTGACTTTATACTAAAAGAGGTTAGATGCCCACCAACCGATTCAAGAGGGAAATTAAAACCTAATTAGATAGGGCTCTACCGCGTAATTAAAATTATATCAGGAGGAGCTGTAAGATTAATGGATGTTGGAGGTGATGAAATTCGCCAACTAATAAACATTGATCAACTAAAAAAATAATACATATGAAATCCGGATAAACTGGTTCATTCATTAAATGAATCATTTTTTAGCGTTCAATTAAAAGATTCTAAGTGTTACGCACTTTTTCGAATAACACGGTAAAGTTCATAACACTTGGGGGGGTAATTTAAAAACAAAACATATGCTATTCAAGTATTCAAATTTTTTCGAACACTAAGAAAAACTCTACACACTTTGGGGGGTAATAATGCGAAAAAAAACAAATTAACACTCGTAGCACAGGTGTCGCGCGTAACTAAAACAGTTGCGCGCGATAGGCTCGCGCAACCTTAGACGTTACGCTCGCCACCTGATGACGAACTATGTATCAAGAATTTTTGCATGAGAATAAAATTGCTATATTTTACTTGCGATAAAAAAGATGGAGTTTCTTGAAAATAACATATACTCGGAAAATAAAAATTAAGCTCTGATTTAAATTATTAAACAAAGTTTGATTAATTTTTTCATTCAATTTCTACATAAGCGGTTGAAGAAAAAAAAAACATAATACAAACATTGCAAAGAACTACGCAAAGACCTAATTTCGTAATACGAATACGTAGGCAATCTTTATGATTTGGTCATATAAAAAATTATATATATATATATATATATATATATATATATATATATATATATATATATATATATATATATATATATATATATATATACATATAAAATAAAGCTCATTTTATTCCATTCAAAATTCAAAAAAAAAACAAGAGGCATTGTTGAACAAGATAATAAATTAAAAAAAAAAAAACATAGTAGTGATTACACTTTATTTGAATGAAACTAATAACATATTGTGTAACTCTCTAAGGTTTTACTATATCCTCAATTGTCACAGTAGACAGAGGAGATAACTTGTTTCATTCCGTATTGTCTCATCACCCTACAAGGAAAAATGTAAGTAGTACTAGATAGGCCTAAAAGCCTAATATAGGGACTATTAAAACTATTCCCAACCATACTACTTATGTTCCACCAAGGAATCACTAAGCGTATGTTGGGAAACCCATGATAGAAAAACGAAGTCCATTCTTCTTCATTATTATGTTTGTAGAGAATACGACGTCCGGGGAATATTCACACTCCATGAGCCTCAAAATTTTACAGCTGTTCAATAATTCACAAGCGCTCCATGAGCCAAATATTAAAAAAAACAAAGAAAATTAATTTGTGACATTACAGGAGCAGGCGGTGCGCGAATCAAAATAAGTTACGCACGCCATCCACGCGCATCGTTGAAGATTCCGTTGGTAAGGCCAGCATAACTTCCCAAATTTCGCTGCTTTACGACGAAAAAAAAAACGTACGTGTAATAGGAGTGGACTTTAGTGAAACCATTCTCGTTCGGGTCTCCTCTAGAGCGATTCAAGCATAGAACAATTTTCGCCAAAGCTAAGGGAGCGGGTGAATGACATCCCTCTAAGTAAACAATTGACAACAAGACAATAACATAAAGCATGAATTTTAAAGCGTTGTTTAGTCAAGTTGTCACGAGGGGCGACGAAATGTTCAACTAATTGAATTAAATCCACGCCTTCTTCTTTTGCAATGTTAACCATATCATTGTCACTCAAACCAAAAAATCGTTGAAAAACGGGTTTGGGATCTGACAAGTTAGGGGCATATGTCATAGGGAGAGTATTTGTAGGGAAGCCTAGTAGAGCCTCAAACTCGCCAGGTAATGGGACAATTTCATCCCCTTTAAAAAGAAAGAGATGGTGGTTTGAGTCTTAATGATTGACAACAGCATGGAGAAAATCAAAGTTTATAACTAGTGGCATATAATTCAATAGATGGTCAAGGTGGTACATTTAAGGGGATAGTTTATCCTTAGTTGAAAGGGAAGTGACCCATTGCTTCAACCGTTGTTCAAAGTTTTTGCCATTAATCATTGTTAAAAAAAAAAAAGAAAAAAAAAGGGAGAGGGGAAGAATTTAGAGAGATTAGTTCTTTTTAATTCTTTATAACACTACTAAGCAAATGAATGCGAGATGAACAAAAGCCTACAAGAAACCACGCTTAAATAGACCCAAGAGGGGCAAATTTTCGGCAATTTTCGCTCTAAGGAAAAATCACCCCGTGCGCAACGCAGGAGTTGCACACGCCTTCCGCGTGCAAATAATTCACATGCGCACGACAGCCGTGCGCAAGACATCCAGTTGTGCGCGTCTGGTCTGTTGCGACATGTCATTTTGATTTATTTCTATATTTTGAACTCCATAATAACGGAATATTGACGAAATCTTTTGAATAAGCATACGCTTAAATTTTGTTAACTCTTGTGTCCTTTTTATGCTTTATTTTATTTTATTTTATTAACATTTTCTTTTATTTTCTTATTTTTCTTCTTATTTTCCTTTTCTCTTTCTTCATTTTTGCTTTTTCCCTTCCTTTTCACTTTCTTTTTCATGTCCTCTTTTCTTTGTACCTTTTTGGTTATTTTTTCGAATAAGGTAAGTCAGGAACCCTTTCCCTCCCTCGAGAATTTTTTTTTTTGCGTTACTTAAAATAAAAATAAAAAAATAAAAAAAGAGAAAAAAAATCATGGAAACAAAAGAAAAAATAATGACATATATATAAAATGTGTGTTATGTGTACAAAAAAAATAAAAAAAAATGTATATGTACATATGTTTTTAAAAAAGAATATAAATACAAAGGAAGTCCGGATGCTCGGCGACTCCCAGACGGCTGTTGTACATCCTACAAAATCCAAAACAATGATTAATACACAAAACTGTGCAATAACTTTGATAAAAGATAAGAAAATAAACTTACCGCGACCATCCGATGAGCACAACATGATAAAGCCACGAGGGCTCTCCGATAAGCAGCTCAAAAAGAACGTATAGTCCTCACCATGCCATTCACGGTCTCTCGTAGTACCTGTTCCAAATACAAGGACAGTTAACCAACAAACGTATATGAAAAAATATAAAAAAATAAACAAAAACATATAAAAAAATAAACATACCGACTCAATCGTCTCAAGAATATACGGTATGTCCTCCTCCTCCTCCGCTGCTGGGAGAATCTCGCGAATTACCAATCCAAAAGCATCGGTACACGTGACTTCCACCGTGGGAGGCACCCAACCACCCAGCTCGACTCGCTGAAAACACAATAAGAGAGTTAAGGTTTCGAAAATAAAAGAAAAATATAAAAAAATATTGTAAAATACTCACCGGAGAAAAATCTAGGAAATCAGTCAGCCTGGATGCGATTAAAGGCTGGTAAGATGTATCCCGCAACACCAGCTGCTCTGCTGAATAACCGAGGATCGCCTGAACCATAGGCTCCTCGAATGAAGACTGCCAGAGAACACACTCGCCTAAAAACCAAACATTTGTCCTCTTGAGGACTGGAAGTCCTTAATAAAAGGCCCGTAAACGACAACAAATCATGCCAGACCGGACAGCCTCAGGGAATCCGACGATCAAACTCCAAGGACAGAGATCGATCTATAAACACAGCTACATGAAAAATCATCAGAAAATAAACAAAAATTCAAAAGATGCACATGTGGTTGAAAGGATGCACGAGTCGACGAAAGGATCCTCTGGTGTAAGTCGCTGGCCGAAGTGGCTTGTCTCTTCTTAATCGTGACTAGTCAATGGTTGATTGGAAAATGAGCAGCCCCGAGCATCCTAGGGGCTAGGAAAGGAAGGTACGAATATCTCCAAGCCTATAAGAAGCAAAAAATAATAAGAAAAAGAAAATAAAAATGGGGATTAAAAAACAAGGATAAGTACGCACCTCAAGGATACGACCATGCCATGAAAGGGAGATCTGAGGCACCTCAATATTGCGCGGAATCCATAACCCAGGTCGCCTTGCCCATATCTGTAAGCATACGGGCATATGACACCTCCGCCCAAATCAAGTTACCTACCAACCCCAAATCACTAAGGCAGATAAGTAACCCAATGGCGAAACGCTCTCCTCGATCACTCAAGATAGTGACGGAAAGAATGTGAGCAATGTATGTTTGAGCCAGCTGCTTAGGTGTACACCATCGATTAACCTCGTCAACTGATAAATCGTAGGCAAGAACCGAGTACAGACAAGACTGCGAATACATGTGAAGGGTCGCCGCAAGACGATCCCCCACGGGGTCTTGTAGTCTCTCTTCTGACCCCTTAACGACCTCCATAACCACGGACACACCTCCGAAAGGATAACCCGTAATCATAGAGAAACTGTAAGGGGTAACCGTCATCTCTCCCCATGGAAAGTGAAAAGTGTTGGTGGAATCCCACCTAAACTCCAACAATCCTCGAAGGAAAGCCGGCGACGCAGGCTGACTCCATAAATCTCGAAGAGCCGCCAGCTGGGAGCTGATCCTCGAAAGCTCCACAACCTCATTTGCCACCTCGGGAAAACTCTCAAAACTACCTCATAGATCACCAGAGGTGTATAGGCGCATCCTAGGCTCACTCTAAAAAAGGAAAGGCACAAAAGAGAGTAAAAAACTTGTTTTGAAAAAAGAAACGGAGGCGCAAAGGACTCACGATGCCGCACCAACCCTGATCGTGACGTGATGGTTTGGGTCCCACTTGAGAACCCTAGGGTCCCAGTTTGGAGGAGCCTCCCAAACCACATTCTCCTAGCGACGACGATCAGCTTCGACACGTCGCTCCCGAACCTCCTCTCGAGGACGGGTCACCCTTTTTCAAGGGCGAACCGCCTCGTCAGGCACAGGATCTCCTACAACCTCCTCATCATCAACAAATGGAGGCGAGTCCATGCTATGAATGGACAAAGTTTTTTTATAAGTTTATTCTAAACTAAGCTAATATACATGTTTTGGATCCATTTTGGCAGCATAACGCCTACCGAAAGGGCAAAACAAAAAAATCAAATGCCACCCATCCTAGGGGGCTACGATACCTGCAGTTAAACTTAGTAAACATGGGCTTCTAACACCCATAAAAGCCATCCTATACCAGTTTAAATTAAGCATTCAAGAGATTATATATAAAAATCTCAAAGAATCAACTATACCTAGGCGAATAATAGTAACAATGATGCAATTATTGTCTATCAAACAATCTTGAAGTTCGAACATGGCAAAACTAAGCTAAGTATACAATTCGTGCCAATTTTCGGATTCAAAATTTCAAAACATTGTTTATGATGATATAACTAGTTCTAATACTATAATTACTTTATAATCAACAAGTATAGCCAAAATGAGCAAGCAAAATAACAAGAAACAAACTAAATTTGAAGGAAAGTGCAAAAAACGTACTCAAACGAAGAAATGCTCATACAAGGTTCAATAATGAGCCATTTTCATAAAATTTGTTGCAAAACATTCCTTAAACATAACACAATAACATGGAATAAACAATTTAAAGAATAATGGTCCGAATTAAAAACCCCCAGATTCAAAAATTGGGGTTTAAAGATTAAAAAAACGCCCAAATTCCGCCAAAAATAAACAATTTTAAACAAAAAACTTACATTGGATTATGGAAAATGTGAATTAAGGGTGAGATATGCTTCCTTTGGCGTCAAAAATTGCAAAAAACCGAGCTTTTTAGAGAGATAAAGGGACAAAAATGGTGAAATAAGAAGAAGAAGAGAGTAAAATGAAAATCGCGGTCAGCGATTTCTTTTTGCTGACTTAAATGTCGCGCACAACTAAAACAGTTGTGCGTGACTGACCAGCGCAACTTAAAACGACGCGCGCGCCCGGGTAAACGCGACCTACTGAGTTGCGTACGGATACGGGTTACTAAAAATGACCATTATCCAGATTTTGATCCGTTTGATTATTCTCCAACTGTTTTTGCTCGTTATTAGGCGTAATGGCGCGAAAATTATCAAAATCTTTTTAAATTGCTTTGCATTTTGTAGTTTGTTTTCTTCTTTGACAGTTTTTTTTGCATCATTTTGCATGCACATTGTGCTTTGTGCCTTCCCTAAGCATACATTTTGAACGTTTTTCGTAAAAGTGTCTTAAGATGTTCCGTGGTGGTGCTTTACGTAAAATCCCCATAGACAAGTTTGTCATTTTATTGTACTGACTTTATAAATGTCCGCCTTTTCTTCTTTTTTCACGTTCATAGCAAAAAGGAAGGTGTAATCATGGAGCGAAAAAATGCAAGGCGTTATCATATAGCGTAAAATTGTATGACATAGGTATTGCGTAAAATTTCACTTCTTCCCAAAGCTTTGCGATCTACCTCTCGGAACTAAATGGTAGAGAATTACTTTTCTTTAGACGTTAGCTCACAAGTCGACAGGCACGCTAAACAATTCAGGAATAGACAATTCTTGATTGGAAGCAAATACGGTAGTTAATGTGCTTACTAGCTCACCGGACAGTTAAGGTGTCGTCCACCCCCTGTATAGATAGCGACGAGACAATGTCGCACGAATGTAGTCACGTGCCCTAGTCCTGAGACATGTGTACTCATCTTGTGGACAAAACTGCTGAGAAAGGTTCCAATTTTCTTCTTTCTCACTGGATTTGGATATATGCCTCCAATCCTAAGACATGTATTACTATCTTGTGGACATCGAGTATTGCGTTTTGACAAGAAAATTGTCAAAAACTCTATTCTGGCTGTGAAAGCCAAAATATTTAGGCTGCGAAAGCCGAAACATTCTTTTTGTCATCTTTTTCAATTGGTAAAATCAGACTAAAGTTTTAATGAAATATCAAGGGACTTTAGACCAACGATGACATGATTGGGAGGACATCATCCTCCTTTTTAATCCTTTTAAAACCGATCTCTTTTCATGACATGACATCAACTAGAACGCCTTTACTTGTAAAAGCGTTCTACAATTGCAAAGGATCAATCTAGATTCTTTAACGCGTTAAGACATAGAAAATACTCTTTCTAGCCTTAATAGCTACTTATTTCAAACACTTAGAGAATCAAGGATCGTTTCAACATCCTTAACATTTCTTAAAGATTCTCTATTCTTTGAGAACTTCGCAGAACAAGTCTCGAATTTATTTCCTTGGCTACTTTGATCCTCGTCTATCCTAGACTCGATCAAAGGGGGGGATAATTGTAGACATCTAATTTGTACCTCCTGTCCCGACAGGAAGTGCAATGACGATAAATAAAACCATCTTCGTGTTCATTGGATCGAAGTGGAGAATGCTTATGGATGACTTGCTAAACCACAAAGACACAAAAAGACTAGCCTAACCTTAAACAAATACAAAACAAGGTCTAATTAACTAAACTCGATCATAATTAGGCTTAGGCCCGTGCTTAAGTCTGAATAATGACGGATTTTGAGGCTCCTAGGTTAAAATAAAGCTGCCGCTGAAAAATCCGCACGCATCTCAATGAGTCGCGCTGGTCTGGCGCGTGCAACTAATTCAGTTGCGCGCAACACCTAGCGCAAAATCTAGAGATGCGCTCACGAAAGATTAAGAATTTTATAAAATATAGTATCAAATCTTAACATAAAACCGTGCGCAAGACATTTAGTTGCGCTGCCCATAGCAGTATAACTAAATCACTTGCGCTAGGATGTCGTGTGCAACTCATCCAAATGCGCGAAACACTTGCTGCGACAGAATACTTAAAACCCTAATTGCTCCCATTCCCTATAAATAGGGGCTTAATATGAGGCTTAAACACAGTTTTTAACCTAAAATCTTGGCAGAAACTCTTGTGAACTTGTGCTTCCCAACCCTCTTGTCCTAAACACTCACCACTCTTACTTTTTGTTACTACGGTGGAGGTTCTCGAACAAGAATAAGTCTATAAGTGTTCTAAACAAAGATCTATCAAAGAGAAGTGGTATATTCCCGAGCACTTGGATAAATCACATTTACTTTTCTTGTTGAAAAGAATTTTAATTAATAAAATAGTGTTGTTTGACCACTTTAAAAGGACATTTAATTAATCAATTCGACATAGTATCTTGTTTTAAATAAGATTATAATTGATTAATTAATTGATTGAGTGATCACCTAAGCCAAGGTGAATCTTGTTTATTTTCTCTCCTTTCACAAATTTGAATTAAATAATCAATAATGACTTTGGAATGTAATTCCTATGTGATTAATGCTTGTAAATAAAATCAACTAACTTAGTTTAGGTATCACGTATCATATATTGTTTGGTGATGAAATTGCAAAAAAGGAAGAGCTAGTAGAGGCCGCACTAGGGCTAGAATAGCGATTCTCCTTTAAAGAGGGAACGCTATTTTAGTACCCTCGCTCCCGAACTCATTTCTGGTTTATGTACACCAATTTTGGCATGGGTAAACTTTTGATTTGTGCTAAATATCCCATGAACTCCACATGGGAGAAAGGCATGAACGAGGTTTATGGGTTTTCCACAAACTCATTGGCCACTCCTACTTGTCTCTTACAAAAAAAACGTGATGATAAAATCAATTTTAATTCAAGATCCCCCAAACAGTCAGGAATTCTAATCCTAATACACCTAACAAGTGTTAAGTCCTATGCTTTTAAATGGCCATGGGCATCTAAGGAAGAACCCCCTACAATGGGATCACACTCCTTACACTCGGCACCGTTTGTGCACTTGGCGCCTTGGTGAGAATTCAAAGACCAATATAGGAGGACTCAGAATATTGAAAGGGTTTCCAGAATTATTCGATTGTTTGCACAAGTATTGTGAAAGTCTTGCTGAATTTGAACATTACTTGCCAAGGTAAGCTTTCTTAAATTTGATTTGAACCATTGAGTTTATATTTTAATTTTTCTTTGTTTGCAATCTGAACTATTACATTTACATATTTGCGGACTTCATTTTACTTAAATTAACATGATTTATTTATTTTTGAACTTTGTTGTTAATTATTTGAATTTCTTGCTTTAAGATATGAACCTTTGTTTATATATGATCTAATAATTATTTAATTTCAACATGCTTACTTTTTATGTTTACCAAGTGCATATGAACAGTATGTTATATGTTTTGAACTTTATTTGTTGTAATTAGAACAATCATGTTATCATTTTGTTTATTGGTCTCTTGTTTTTTGTTTTTAATAGAATGATGACAAAATACAAGTGTTCAAAAAATGATTGGTTAAATTAACTGTATGATATCAAAGAAAAATGGTGTCAGACTTATTCAAAGGATTATTTTTCGGGTTGAGTTTTGTCATCCCAAAGGAGTGAAACAACAAATCATTCTGTTTCTAATAGATTGAATAAAACAGATGGTTTGAGTGACTTTTATAGTACTTTTCTTGATGTTATATCAGAGTGGAGGAGTAAAGAAAGTAAGCAAGATTTCCGTTTTTTGAGGGGTAACCATCATCTTGCAGTAGTTAATGTCAGTTTGCTCATACACGCTAGGGAGATTTATACTATTTCAGTGTATGTAAATTTTGAAAACCAATTTGCAAAAGGTATTTCATGTTGTCAAGAGCGAAAGCATGAAGATGATGAGACTATTTGTTATTATGTTTTGAGGCTAAATAAGGACATTATAAGGCATGAATTTACTTATGAGAAATTCACCTTCAACATCAATTGCACTTGTAAGTATAGGAGTGAAATGGGGTTGTCATGTTGACACTCTCTTCGTATATATAATATTCATTGTGTTCAAAAGAGTCCAAAACAGTACATAGTTAAGAGGTGGACTAAGAAGGCTATGTGTAGTCATGTTTCTGATGAAGATACATGTCAAGATGTTAAAGTTGCTCCTTCTGCTATTTGGAGAGTTCAAATGCTTAGAAAGTATGTTCAGTTAGTGACATCATGTCAAGAAGAGCTTTTAGCAGGAGTTGAAGTTGAGTATACTTTCCATATGTTACGCGAAAAAGGTGGAAAGTGTTATGGGTCCAGTTGACATTGAAGATGTTGAAGTTGGTGAAGAAACTAATGAAGAAGGTAATGAAGAAGGGATTCCTATAAACAATCCAAAAATAGCTAGGAAAAACTGTGAGAGAAACTACAGGCCAAAAGTACTGTTGAGAAAGCCTGTAATAAAGCTAAGTGTTGGAAAAATAAAGTAGATAAATATAAATATGAAGCCAGAGCTACTGTCGAAAAATTGGTTGTTGAGGTACTTTTAAACCTCTAGTCTAGTTTTCTGAACTTCTTGATTTTATAATGAACAACTCATAATTTTATTTTATTTTTTAGGTTTTAGATGATGATGGAGATCCTTTGATTTATTTACATCGAAAGTCACAAGGTTCAAATCTCTCTGTACTTTCAAAGAAAAAGTATGTTCAAAGTAAAAATAGTAAAGCTTCAACCAAAGCTTCTCATTCATCATTAGCAAATGTAAGTATTTTATTGAACATTTTAATTGTTTTTTTGAACACTTTATTATTATATATATGTTTAATTTTAGGTTTTTGTGAGGGGGTTAGAAGTGGTTCCCAAGCTTCAAATGGAAAAGGATTAAAAAATAGTAACCCTTCAACCAATCAACTCAACAATCTTCACCTAATGTAATTATACTTCTAATATTTTTTATTTGTTTTGCACTTTGTTTCTTAACTTTTGAACTTCATGTATTAACTTTTTATTATGTTAATTTTGTAGGTTTTTGAAGGTCAATCATCCAAGAATTTTCCAGGAACTAATTCTTCTCAAACATACTCATCATAAGCTTTAAATACCTTTCCAACAACTAAGCCACCTTTATCCAATTCATTTATTTTATTAAACTTTTTAAAGTTTTTCTCGAATTTTCGTGTTTAAAGTCTGAACTAATCTGAATTTTCTGCAGGTTTTTGGTTATCAAGCTTCAACTACTTTCCAACAATTGTTGCTCAGTCTTTTTCAAGAAATGTATCCTTTTTACTGAACTTTCTTCCAAATATTTTGAACTTATGATCTTTACTTTTTAACTTTTGTTAATTTTGTAGGTTTTTGAAGGTCAATCATCCAATAATTTTCCAGGAACTAATTCTTCTCAGCTATCCTCATCAAAAGCTTTAAAAACGTTTCCAAGAACTAATGCTCAGCCTTCCTTAAAAGCTAAAAATACAAAATCTTTCTCAAGAGCTACTCAGCCCCATTTATCAAATGTAATTATTATATTGAACTGTTTAATGTTTGTTTTGAACCTTTCCTTTAAATTTTGAACTAATCTGAATTTTCTGTAGGTTATTGGTCATTAAGCTTTAACTAACTTTCCATCAACTTGTTCTCAATCTTCTACAAGAAACGTAACTTTTTTACTAAACTTTCTCTAATTTATTTTCAATTTCTTATACTATAATATGAACTTTTTATTATTTTTTTAGGTTTCAAGTGGTTCTCAGGCTAAAAAATGAAAGCATTTGAAGTGAATCATAGCAGAGGTTTTTGATATGAGACTAGTAAATGGTTTCAAGTAAGTATGGACATTCTCTTTCTCTATTTTGAATGTTTGTTTTTTTGTTTTTGAAAATTTTGGTATTTTTTATTATTGTTGTTTTAATTTTTGTGTTTTTAGTATTTTGATGCTGGTCGCAATGCAAAGAATAAAGGGTCTCCCAGTTTCGGATCTTCTAATGTTGCAAATTATGATGAAATGTTATCAATGTTTAACAAGACAAGTGATTCTTAGGTGTTCAATATATATGAATATTTTTTCATAGGTTTCAATATGTAATAATATTCAAATTCTTATTAATTTTCAACACATACAAATATATTTTTTTTTTTAAAATTCTTCATTATTATTTTTTATGTTTTATTAATAAAAAAAAATATTGAAACACATATTTTATAAAATGAACAACTACACTTCAATATTTGAACATAAGCTTAATGTCAACATTTACTACACATATTACATATTTATGTCAATCTCAGTTCAAAATAAAAATTCAAACAACATATGTCTTTCAAACTAAAAATTCAAACAAATTAAATAAAATCACAGTTTCTTGAAATGTCATTAAATCTATGTATTAATTCTCCTCAATTCTTTTTCTTGCTTCCATTTTCACTCTGTACCCTTCTCTGTTGGTGGGGCTTAAAATTATTTCTGAACAATATTGCACCCTACGCTTTTTGATTTGATCAACCTGAACATGTAAAGAAAACATATAATTATGAACAAAATATTAAATGTTTTGAATATATAAAGAAAACATATGAACACTACTGTCAAAACTCACATCATTTGCTTTTAAATCACAATTCCATTCTACTATAGGCTCTGTTGTACGTGTATGTTTCCATATGTTTCATGACGTAAACACCACAATTTTTATGATCCAAATTGCTTCTTCATTTTATCTTGATCAAGTTAGTCTTGAAACTTAAGGCTCTAGCAACTTCACTTGGCGTATAATCTTTTGTACGCATGAAAAATACAAAAGCTTCTAGGTGTAAAACAAAATGAAATATTATTTGAACACCTGAACTCAATTTACTAAACACATCCCAAGAACAAATTGAATACTACCTCAATTAATTATTATGTACAACAACAGAATATTTTATGTCTCACAAATAATACCCCTTTGTTGCACATAATAATTAACGGAGGTAGTAAAAAAAATTTAGTACTTTACATCTTTTGTGGATTATCTTCATACTTAGTAGATGCTTTGACATTCATTGGAAGCTTTCTATTATCAATCAAATCAATTGTGCCATTGTATGCAGCCACTGGAAACAAGAATTACCTAAATTTTTTTAATGTTTTGAATGCCACTATTTCTCATTTCATAGTGCAATCTTTGTGCAAACTTCTCATGTCTTTTTTCTGTGGTAGTGTTTACACTTGCACCTTTGTTTGTGCATACAATCAATTGCAATTAACAATTCAAAATAATGAACAGTCATAGTAAACATAATGAACATTGAACAAAATATACTGAACAAGTTATTGAAAATTATTAAACATGTTTATTTTATAATATTTAATATTTATTTTCTTACATATGGCATTGTGGAGAAGTATATGCTATGTTTTTTGCCCTTGATGTTAAGGATATGAGTCAAGCATCGATAACTGTTGTGTCGCCCTCTTCATCTGTTCCAAGTGCCTTCATTTCTTCCCTGTTGACACAATTTTCACCATCATGGTACAACACTTCACTGCCAATACAAGCAAAAAAATTAACAAAATAAAATTAAGATTTATTTTTTTTATAAGAAATATATAAATAATTATCTGAACAAATTACAATAGAATTAAATTAGAAAACTTACTCATTAAGGCCATCGTTGAATGCATAATCAGTTAAAGTTTCATTCATTGCACCAACATCTTTGAATAAATATAAATATTTAATCATGAATGGGGATTTTAGACAAGCTGGTAATTTTGTAACTTTTCTTTGTGGTCTTTTGTTTGCATCAACGTCCTGTCCTTTTTGTTGGTCTAATATAACAATATAAAAGCATGGTTAGCTTTTCTAAACAAAACATTTATGTAACTGTAGACACCCATTTGTGTCTCCCCAAAACCAAACCCAGTGATGAGTACCTTTCATGTCGAATCATAATCGAATGAAGTGAAAGCGTGGAAAGTTTAGTGTTGCGGAAAGTTTTAATTTCTTTTCTCTTCTCTCTGTTTTTGAAAACCTATTTTAAGAAAATAGCCAATCCAGTTTGGATGGTCCATGATATGGGTCCAATAATAGTGAAGTTGGATGGGGCTTGAAAAGAGCTTTCCAACGATATATTAAAAGCCCAATTCCGATGCATATTGAGGAAGTTATGACCAATTTACCAAACTAGGCCCGGTTTGAGCCTTATATGCGGCCCAATGATCTAGAGGAGGGCCTAATATAGATTAATCATTCCTAATGCAATTAGGAATGGTTTTAATCTTCTAGATTCTTCTAGAAGGTTCTTTTCGTTCCTAATTCAATTAGCATTGATAAATTGACTTTTTGACTTTTTAGAGTTTTAATCAAAATCAAAGAACGTTTTTGAGGAAGATACGATTTTATCCTCTTGTACGGCAATTTCTATCTGATTTTAAGAAAACGCGTGGATTTTTGAGTCAGCGCCAAACGCCAGCTGTAGTTTGACACTACGCTTGGCGCCTGGCGCTAAGGTCAGCGTTTGGCGCTAACTTTGCTTTTTTGCGTCAGAACTCTGTTTTTGATGTTTTATCTTTTTGGTTGATTTTCTCTATAAATAACGTGATAAAAACTTCGTTTTCATTCACCAACTCTCATCATGTTTTCTTTATTACTCTCTGTCTCTCTCTCTTCTAAACTAGCCTTCTCTCAAATATAAAAATTCCGCACTCATTAGATTTGGAAACACCTAGCCATATTCGAATTTGCCTTCGCCCTAGACGTGAAAGGTTTATTTATGAGGGTTTGGTCCCAAATCTCTCTTTCAATTATTTAATTTGATTGTTGTTTTATTATTTTCCTTGAAGTTACTAACGTGTGTATTTTGTTATTAGAAAGAGGTATGAGGCATCAAAGTAAGTAATTTGATGGTTTTTATTGATGTTATGATATAGAGTTCATGCTTAGGTTGTTATTATGATATTTGTAGTATCATGTCTAGGGTAACTTTAATACTAAGTATGATTGTTATGATACATTTTATGTTCTTCATAATATTTATGATGTTAGTATCATGTTAGGGCTAAAGCTTTGATTTTTAATGCTTAGTAACATGCTAGGGTTTGTTATTAATCTTGTTAGTATCATGCCTAGGATCTTGCTATTACTATGTTTTAACGTTGATATGATTATTTTAAGTATGATTATAATTGTTATAATTTATGATGATTATTTTAATTATTATTATTATGAATATGACGATTGTTATTATTATAATTTTATTATGATGATTATTATTATGTTCCATGATAAATATTTATTGTTATTGCTTGATCACACCTTTTTATGTATGTTTAAAGGGAATTTGTACTTGTAATCACGCTTAATAAGATAATTAATAATCTTATTAGGATTAATTTGATTATAATTCAAGTGATCGCCAATAATAGATTTGTTTGTGCATTAAATTCAACCAACATAGATAAACAGGTTTAGGGTTAATCCTATTGATTGCATGTTAGTCAGAAAAGCGCACATGAATACGATTAGAATAAAGTAGAGGCCTATTATTAGGGCATGTTCAATATCTTTTAGGTTGGATTTGTACCTTCATCCCCGAACCCTATTTGGTTCAAGACCTTATGGATTTGACGATCTCTTGGATCGTTAAGGGGTGTATCCTTCACCTCGTGAACGGTTTACAAGTTTCTAAAAAACTTGTTGGCGACTCTTTTGCTCTATCTTCTTTCCCTTTGGATGCCACCACACTTTAGTGTATGATCAAAGTGGGGTTCAAGCTAGTGATTAACGCTTGAAATATTCCCTACAATTTTTGGCAACTCCACTGGGGAGGATTTCTATTTTAATTCCTGAAATTTATTTCGGCAATGATTTAGAATGAGTGGATGAGACCCGAAAAGTTCTAAGTATTTCATGTGCGTAATTTTAATTAACATTGTTGTCATATGCATAAAAAAAGATCTCATTGGAAAGACCATCCGTAATGAGTTAAAACATAGGATTTTTACACGTAGGAAATTTGAGAAATATCTTTCATGACTAGGACCGAAATAACACTGCGCGGAATTGGAAAATTTTATCGGGCACAGAAAGCTGTTGAGGCATGTAGGAATTAGCATCAGCGAGCAGAATATTAGCGCCAGACTTTTAACTGTAGCGCCATACGACAGTTCTGTCGCCAGGCGCTACAGCTAAAACCTAGCTCCAATCTCTGTTTGATGGCGCCAAATTCTTCCAATACCGAGCCAGAAATATGCGTTCTAATTTCGACCAGTTTTTCACATTGTTTGCTCGATCCTACTTCCTGATTGAGTTTTTCTCTTTTTTCTGAAACCCATATGTGTTCTACATATGGACATAACCCTCTGGGAATTCATGTACCTGATTGAACGCTCTGAGCAACAAAGGGTACATCCGAGATTGTTGAATTCACCAAACCATGGAAGCGAGTTTTTTCTAAAAACTGACGGTGTCCCATCCACTCGCGCCAACCCGTCATAGTTATGCTTTCGCGCGGTGAATTCGGACAATTAACCATGGACCCTCTATTGACTAAACCATATCCCGAACTTTAGAGAACTAGAGCCATGGTTATGTTGCAAACTCATTGCATCATATCATGTCTACTCGACTAATTGTGCATTATATGTTGTGCATATACTATGTTTTTCTTAACCGTTTGTTTGACTTGTGTTGAGATTAAATAAATTAATGACTTAAAGAAATTTGCCTAATTAATTAATTAATTAATTAATTTGAGTAATTAAAGTCAAATATTTTAATCAGAGTTGACCTAGTACGACATTAGGCATACCCCTGTTGATTATTAACACCGTAAACAGTTTCAGATTGAAGCTCCAGCTATGGTGCAAAAGTCTGGACTGTAGCGCCACTATGTGGAGTGTGGCGCCTGGCGACAGCTTTGTCGTCTGGCGCTACACTACAAAGAGAGGCGCCAGTCCTGTCGTTTTGACGACAGTTCAGATTATTGATCGAGTCATCACCTAGTGTCTAATTAACCAGTTTGCTAATTAATTCGGTTAAATTTTACTGTCAATAATACTTTGTTAAGTCATTAATTGAGTTTAGGCACTAAGTCCCATGGTCTTACACAAGAGTCCAAACATGTCACTTGCACTCAACGCACACACCAATACACACACTTTGACCATGTTTAAGAGAGTCTTGTATACGCGTTTTTTCCGTCATTTTTTTAAGGGGGGTAAGTCAGATATTAATACTCCAATTTAAAAATTATACTTAGCTCTTAAAATATGTACATTATTTTTGCCAAAAAATATGCACCCATATTTTTTTTTTCATTTATCCTCTTTTTAAAAACCGTAAAGTCAAGTCGATTTGAGTCAAGTAATTAAAACGCAAAATGGTTTAAATTATAACGCATGGTCAAGAAATGAAGGACGGTTAATCAAAGATAACCTTTTCGTACAAGTCCAACTTTCGACAAACCCATAGCTTGTAAGAGGAAAGCTAGGACACTAATGGCAACATAAGAAGAAGTCAATGAGCTTAGGAACCAACTAGTTACTGTGACTGAAGCACTGAAGCTCCTAACACTTGAGATTGATGATCCCGTGAAGCAACAATGGATGGACCTCATGCAAGAGAGATTAAGCAAGCTATCTAGCGACTACAAGTTTCAAGGGATTAGTTCACAAGGGGTCTCGGTGGACAAAGATCTTCTTCCGCAAAAGTTCAATGCCAACGACATCCCGAAATTCAAGGCAACCGATAACCCCTATTTTCATTTAAGAGCCTTCGAGACAATAATGAGTATTAAGAGTATCGATGAGAAGGTTTTCCCCTCTCTGTTCTCACTATCTCTCAAGACCGTTTGCCAACAATGGTTCTTTTCTCTCAAGAAAGAAAAGACCTCCACTTGGAAGTCCATAGCAAATGCTTTCGTTGATAGATACAAATGCAACATTCAAGTTGAGACTGACCATAGGGAGCTTGAAATCCTCAAGCAGAAAGAGAACGAAGGCTTCACCTCTTTCTTTAACAAATGGAGATAAACCTCAGCTAAGATGATTGAGGTGCCAAGTGAAAAAGAGTCTGTAAGATTGTTCATCAAAAACCTTCAAGAAAAGTACTCCAAGCATCTCAAGTATCAAAACAATCTCCATACTTTCAAGGCCGTCTACGACATTGGGATCAATATTGAAGACGACCTGGCTAAGTTAAAAGTTGCCAACAATAACTCCAATAGTGGCTGGAAAGAAAAGAAGAACAACAATCCTTCTTCTTCCAAAACCACCCACTCAAACAACGTTAGCAATTTTAACCTAGGCGAAGTCCTTGCTATGAATAATCAAGGACAAAAGAAACCATTTAGAAGGAACTTTACTCGTATTGGCATGAGTTATGACACTGCATTTGATCGATTAAATCCAAAAGGTCTTATAACTCATATTGGACCATTTGGGGACCCACCAATCGAAAAGAGGTCGGCTAATTGGAACCCCAATGCACACTGCAAGTACCACCAAGGTAGGGGCCATCTCACTGAAAACTGTTAGAAGCTTAAGGAAGCTATCCAAAACTTAATCGACAACAATAAGCTGCCATTGCCCCCTGCCAGTAAGAAGCCAAGTATTGATAATGCACCCCTCGCTCATGCCTTGGCTATCTCTGATGAGGAAAACGAGGTCGACCCCTCGTCTCTCATTGAACCTATCAAAGAAATCCATGCCATCGAAGAAGAGGAGGAGATCTTCTTTGATGCCATGAATAGCCTTCTAGAACCAGCAAGTAAAGAAGACATACAATCGCTCACATTGTCTATGATGGAAGGATCGCATTTGCTACGTGAAACTCCCAAGGCTATAAAGGAACTTCAGAAGAAATACGACGAGGTTTTACTCCGGAAAGATGAACCTAAGAGAGAATTCACACCCATGGGAACGAATTATGAGGCAAAGCGTTTTCCTCTACAAGTCACCGAAAAGCCCAAGAAGAGTAATAGACTCTACACTCAAATTGGGATCCCATATGTACAAATGTTCGAAATGCTCTCCGAGAGTGGCGAGATAAAACCTCATGAACCGAGACCATTCGAATCGTTGAAAAGGACAGATAGATATTACTGTCAGTATCATCAATATGGGGGTCACACCATCAAAAACTGTTTTAAATTTAAGGATTTAATTCAGAAAATTATTGATGAAAAAAAACTAGTCCAAGTTCCACAAGAAGAGGATGCAAATATTAATGGAGTTTCGGATTGTGATAAAGAAGACGTCTATTTAAAAGACATAGTAGGATCTCCACCTTTTGTGTCATACACCATGGATGACTTTTAGGCTGAAGAAGACTCATCAATAGACGTACTCACAAGATCCGGGAGAATGCAACCTCCCGTTTCAACACAACCCACACCAACCACACATCAAGTTCCCATACCTATCATTGAAGACAATTATATCGTCAAGCAGTTTAAGAAAACAAAAGTTGAAATGAACGTATGGAAACTTTTTAGGGACATCCAGGGAACATAGGTTGGTGATAAGTGACTTTTATGTCACTTTTAGGGGGTTTATTGAGTCGTTTTCCGGCTTATTTTCCAATAATTTAACCCTTTTTATCCTTTATTTCTTTTATTTTCTTATTTTCCTTATTCGTTCTCTATTTTGAGTATTTTTGCCACTCTTTTATCCTTTTTCTCTAAGGATTTTCTCCTCATTTGCGCTTGTTTGGCCCTTTTTCTGAGCATTTTTACTTAGTTTTGCTTCCTCTTTCCTTTTCTCCCTTATCTTCCCTTTTCTTAGTCTTCTCGCTTTGTTTTTATTTTGATCTCCATGCTTTGGTTTTGTAGGAATTATGCGCCGAAAGAAAGAGGATATCAAGAAGCCAAGTTATCTGTTGTGTGCGGGGTGCTGTGCGGCTTATGCGCGGGCGCACATGTGAGGCTGTGCCGGCGCGCAGCCCTGTCAGAACCCGCACAGCCAGACTGAAGAAATAGAGAAACCAGAGAGTTTGCGCGACCCTATGCGCGACCCTATGCGGGCGCACACACCTTTGCGCGGGCGCGCATGACTCATGTGCGGCCGCGCTCATTTTCCCCGTACCCACAAAGTTGCGGCCGCACACTACGATGAGAGGGCGCACACACATTGTGTGCGGGCGCACAGGACTCATGTGCGGGCGCGCACGACTGGGTTTACGATTTATTTGCGCCTTGTTGTCCAAGTCTCTTTCTTTTGTGTGGAGCCACATATGTATAGACGAGACTCTTTGTAAAAAAGGGGGGGATCTATTATGCTATTTTCTTAGTTAGTTTAGCAGAGCTTCTCTCTCTTAGGGTTAGATTAGGAGTTTCTCTCTCTAGTTTAGGAGTAGTTTAGAGAGAGAAAGCTTGGATTTTTCATGGAGTTTTTGAGATTTTGAAAAGCAAATTTGTGGATTTTTCCTCTCATAAATTCAATGAGTCTTCCTAACTTTCTCTCACCTTTATTTCTTTCATTTATTATTGTTTTCGTTTATTTATTTGTTTATTTGAGTAGATTAATTAGTTTAGTGGTTGATTCTTGCTTTTATTATTATTTTACCTTGTTTTCCTTGTTTTTGTTCACCATGTTAGTTTAGGTTTGTTCTAGGGAAATGGATGAAGGTTATGTTAATTAATTTAATGATTGATTGTGGTTAGTATGGAATTGTTTCTTGATTATTGTGTATGGATGATGCTTTTATGGATTAGATTCATTCTAGCTAATTTATTCTATGTTCTTAATCGTGCTTTCAATCAATTGTGCGAAAGTGAGTTGTTTGAGGGTCTAAATTCTTCCATACCTTTGCTAGGCTAGTTGCACGAGAGTGAATTAGTTTAGTAGGATAATTAACATGCTTAATTGCGCGAGAGTGAGTTAAATGTGTTAATCGTCCTAATTGAGGTCATTTTCATCTAATTGTTTGATGTTGTTGAATGCGTTGATGTAATTGGATTCCACTTTCCCTAGTTTTAGTTATTTGCTCTTAGTAGTGTTAGTTGAACCTCTCTTTACCTCACAAGCTTTCCTAGTAGTCTAATTAGCATAGATTGATACACTTAGTCCTTTTGGGTTCGACCCTTTACTTACCCCTATACTCGTATTAGGGTAGTTTAGGTATTATAAATTGTAAGTTTGATTAGGGTTAGTAGACTAACGACACTATCTTAACCTCGATCAAATTTTGGCGCCGTTTCCGGGGACTAAGGCGTTCATTAATTTGTGTTGATTAGATTAGCTAGGTTCTTGTATATAATTTTATTTGTGTTTGCTTTTCTTTGTTCTTTGTATAAAAATGGCATGCTTATCTTTTCCTCAATTTGATGGTGAACCCTTCTATGCTTACTTTGAAAGACTTGATGGTTTTCTTAGTTACCATGGGTGTTCTCTTAGTGATGCTTGTGGTATAGCTTATTGGGGATTGAATGAGTATACTAGGGGAATGATTGAGGACATGAATAATGGTAGATTTTATCATTTGTCGATGCATGATGCGTGGGATTTCTTCACATGGCTTGCTAAGGATTCTTTAGATAGAGAATCTCATGTTTCTTACTTTGATTCTCAATGCCAAGATTCTTTTAATTTTTGCATGAATTCTCTTGATACTTCTTATGTGCCTAGTGATAATCCAAGTATGCAAATTGACACCTTTCCCCCTTATGCTCATTTTGATGAGGTTTGTGCTAATTTTGATGATGAGCAATTTGACTGTGATCATGAACCTCAACCCAATAACATTGAAGCCCAAATTCTTTCTCAAATGCAATATCTCACCCAACAACTCCAAGAGCTTCAAGAGGAACAAAAATTGAGAGAAGTGAGGCTTGCCCAAGTGATGAGTGATTTGGTTGATGTAAATGGATGTGAGGCACCTCACTTGGAGTGTGAGAGTGTTTTTGAGAATGATGTGGGCCAAGGGTGTGAAGTTGAGGGGAGATTTTCTTGTGATGAGGGGATTTTTGAGGATTTTGATCCCTTTCATTTCCCATTTGAGCTTGAATGCCATCCTTCCCCTTATTTACCCCCTTTGAGAGCTTCCCTTGGTGAGGATGTGAGTGAGCCATCTTCAATTTTGAATGAGGGATTCCATGAGGATGATGATGATGAGTTTGAGCAATTAAGAGAGATTGAAAGTCCCTTGAGTGATGGTGGAAGAGTTTCTAATGAAGAAAATATCGATTTTGAGGTTTCCAACCCCCTTCCCCATCTTGATGAGTCTACCTTGCATGTTTGTGACCCTTCTATCCATGAGTCTTTGGACTCATTTGAGGTTATGGCTAGTATGTTCATTGAAGGTGTAACAAATCATTATAGCCTCTTGAAAGAGTTCATTGGCAATGCTTCATGGGAAAGGGATGAATTTGAGAGAAACCTTTATCCTTTCATGCATGGTTTAGAGACTCTAGGCTTTGAGGATCTTGAGGGAGTTGTTGTTCATCGTTGTGATAGAGAGGAGGATGAGGTTGTTTCTATTGGAGAGTTTTTGTTTGAGGGAGATGTGAGTCATGAGTGTTCTTTTGAGGATTCTATGATTGATTTTCATGCCCTCATTGGTGATGTGAGGCTTTGTGAGACCGTTGTTTATCCTCCCCTTCCTCATGTCCCTTTCTCAAGGAAATTTGACCGCATCTCCTACTATTCCATGTTCCTCCCTTATTTTGTCAAAGAGCCTATTGAGGACCCTCTCTTGTTTGATGAGACTTTTCCTTTCCATCCTCCTATTATTGAGGAAATGGGTGATTGTGCCACCCAAAAAGATTTTGAGGAGGTTTTGCCTTTTTATTCTTTTCCTTATTTTTCTTCTTCTTTCTCTTCTTATTTTCTTGATTTCACTTTTGATTTTTCTTCTTTCTTTTGGCATCTTCCTCCTCATTTACGTGCAATAATCTTGTTGCACGTCCTCCTCCCGTCATTTGCCTACTTGTTATCATATGGGATGTGTAGTAGCGCATTTGATAAGCTCTTCTGTTCGTTGCAATATTATTTACTAGAGCGGTCTCGCTTGGACGTTAAACAAGCCTTTCTCGGGAAGTAACCCGAGGTTTTTATTGCTTTCATTTTCTTTTCTTTTTAGATTAGATTTTCTCTCATGGAAATGTTTGTGTGCCTTTTGCTAGGTACATGACTTGATATACACTAATGCATTGTTTGGATCAAGAATCAAGGAAGTTTGATGCCTATTTTTGCTAGCATATGGAAATCGAGATTCAATTCAAGAGGAAATCGGCTTTGAAAGGTTAAATTGGTTTATTTGCGGGAAATTTACATCCACCAATATCCGGTAACATCTTTCCTAGCTCTTTCTCTAATGGTTGGTGACTCGTTGGACATGTGTGGTTTGTTGGGTTGATTTCTTTCTTGTCCCCTCCCATGGATTATTTAGTTTATGTTTGAATATATTTTCTCATTCAAGCTTGGGGGAGGGTATTCTATCATGCTTTGGTGGGATGTTGATTCATTTTTGCCATGCACTTGAGTATATGCATTTACATGTCTTTTCTTATATTTTGAAAATTCCAAAAAGATTTTGGTTTATTTTCAAGGTAATTTTGGCAAAATGTGTTTTGTTTGTTCTTATTTTGGACATTTTGTTTTGGGACTTGAATCCTTGAATGTTTTTCTTCCTAAGTGGTAAATGTATGCACGGTTTGAGAGCGTCATTGGTTGACTCTAGGATACTATATGCTAAGGTAGCCGGTTTAAGAACTTTTAGGGGTCCATGAAGCCATAGTTCACGGGAATGTGGTAAGTTGGAGTTGCTCTCTATAGTGGATTTGAAACCCTTGGTTGGTATTTGTTTGGTTATAATCCCTTGCGAGCTTCATTTGTTCTAGCCTTCATCACCTTGTTGAGCGGCTATTTAGGATCCTTTACTATGCATGTCTTAATCCTTGTTTTGACCTCTAGCTCCCAAGATCGTGACCGGGCCTCTCTAGGGGAGGAAAAGGGCACCTTTTCTCATTTTACTTTATCTTCTTTTTAATTTGTTACAAATTTGATTTTCTATTTTGCATCAACCTACTTGTTAACCAATTTGAGCCTAATGTTTCCCGCTCTTGTTTAAACCGCATTACAAACCCAATGGCCTATGTTTACCAACCCTTTTAGTTAGTGAAGCATAGGCATGTGAGGTTTGAGTTTTGAGAGTGTTGATCATGAGCAATAAAACTTTGTGAATTGGTTTAAGTACGGTATTTGAAAGTTGAGCTTGAAAAGAATATGCAAAAAGTTCGAGAAGAAAGATGCAATTCAAGAAAATCAAATGAAGTTTCAAGAAAAAGCCATCCATGGTTAGAAAAAGGCAAGGACACAAAAAAAAAATTAAAAAATAAAAAAAAAATAAATAAATAAAAGAAACAAAAAACACAAATATATTTTAGTTTGGTTTCGTTTTCTTCCCTTGTTTAAGCATTGAGGACAATGCTTCGTTCAAGCTTGGGGGGGGGGGGAGCGTTCCTTCATTTTTTTTGTATATATTGTGTGTTAGTGTTGAGTAAGCTTGTGGGAGTTGGCATTATTGGTATTTTTGTTTGATATTTTGTGAATTCTTGAGCTTGTTTTTGAGAGTAGGCCACTCTTTTGCTTCACTTAGGAAATATCACCAAAATTTTCAAAATTTTACCCCGCCTTAACCCTTAGCCTTACGTTACAACCAAATAAAAGACCCTTAGACTTTAGTTTGGTTAAGTCAAAGAACGGTGGAGGGAGATAGACTTCAAACCTATGGAGAGAGTATGCATAGTTGAGATGTCGGGATTACCTTCTCAAAGTTTTTCATTTCTTTATCTTTTTCCGATTCCTTCGTGGAATCATGAGAAGCTAGCTTAAGGGTTGATTTGAAGCTAGTGGAGAGAACGCGGCCCGATTGGTTGGGGCTAGGGTGGATTGAGTCCTCATTAGTTCTCTATGCTTAGCATATGTTATGTTTCAATCAACCATTGACATCTTAGAACGTGCATACATTTGTCTATTTGGAAAGGTTCGCATTCATTGGTGTTTGTTCCTATCTCTTGTCCAAATATGAACTTGTGTTTTTCTTTCTCGTTTTATGTTTCTTTTTCTTTTCTTTTTATTGCCTTGCCTTGGTTTTTATTTAGAGTTGTGGGTTAAACTCTTAGGACACCCTCACGAGAGCACACTCGTCCTCTATGGCGATCTAGGGGTTTAAAAGGCTTGTCATTAGTTGCTAAAAGTGACCGTGATTCCTACGAAAGTGAGTTAGTGTACATTCTTGTCGCCTTTAGCGTGTTAGTTTGTTTGAATAAATCATTCTCCTTCTCCCGTGTTTCATGTTAATTTGCTCGAGGACGAGCAAAAGGTTAGCTTGGGGGAGTTTGATAAGTGACTTTTATGTCACTTTTAGGGTGTTTATTGAGTCGTTTTCCGGCTTATTTTCCAATAATTTAACCCTTTTTATCCTTTATTTCTTTTATTTTCTTATTTTCCTTATTCGTTCTCTATTTTGAGTATTTTTGCCACTCTTTTATCCTTTTTCTCTAAGGATTTTCTCCTCATTTGCGCTTGTTTGGCCCTTTTTCTGAGCATTTTTACTTAGTTTTGCTTCCTCTTTCCTTTTCTCCCTTATCTTCCCTTTTCTTAGTCTTCTCGCTTTGTTTTTATTTTGATCTCCATGCTTTGGTTTTGTAGGAATTATGCGCCGAAAGAAAGAGGATATCAAGAAGCCAAGTTATCTGTTGTGCGCGGGGTGCTGTGCGACTTATGCGCGGGCGCACATGTGAGGTTGTGCGGGCACGCAGCCCTGTCAGAACCCGCACAGCCAGACTGAAGAAATAGAGCAAAACCAGAGAGTTTGCGCGACCCTATGCGCGACCGCTGTGCGGGCGCACACACCTTTGCGCGGGCGCGCATGACTCATGTGCGGCCGCGCTCATTTTCCCTGTACCCACAAAGTTGCGGCCGCACACTACGATGAGAGGGCGCACACACATTGTGTGCGGGCGCACAGGACTCATGTGCGGGCGCGCACGACTGGGTTTACGATTTATTTGCGCCTTGTTGTCCAAGTCTCTTTCTTTTGTGTGGAGCCACATATATATAGACGAGACTCTTTGTAAAAAAAGGGGGGGATCTATTATGCTATTTTCTTAGTTAGTTTAGCAGAGCTTCTCTCTCTTAGGGTTAGATTAGGAGTTTCTCTCTCTAGTTTAGGAGTAGTTTAGAGAGAGAAAGCTTGGATTTTTCATGGAGTTTTTGAGATTTTAAAGAAGCAAATTTGTGGATTTTTCCTCTCATAAATTCAATGAGTCTTCCTAACTTTCTCTCACCTTTATTGCTTTCATTTATTATTGTTTTCGCTTATTTATTTGTTTATTTGAGTAGATTAATTAGTTTAGTGGTTGATTCTTGCTTTTATTATTATTTTACCTTGTTTTCCTTGTTTTTGTTCACCATGTTAGTTTAGGTTTGTTCTAGGGAAATGGATGAAGGTTATGTTAATTAATTTAATGATTGATTGTGGTTAGTATGGAATTGTTTCTTGATTATTGTGTATGGATGATGCTTTTATGGATTAGAATCTTTTCTAGCTAATTGATTCTATGTTCTTAATCATGCTTTCAATCAATTGTGCGAAAGTGAGTTGTTTGAGGGTCTAAATTCTTCCATACCTCTGCTAGGCTAGTTGCACGAGAGTGAATTAGTTTAGTAGGATAATTAACATGCTTAATTGCGCGAGAGTGAGTTAAATGTGTTAACCGTCCTAATTGAGGTCATTTTCATCTAATTGTTTGATGTTGTTGAATGCATTGATGTAATTGGATTCCACTTTCCCTAGTTTTAGTTATTTGCTCTTAGTAGTGTTAGTTGAACCTCTCTTTACCTCACAAGCTTTGCTAGTAGTCTAATTAGCATAGATTGATACACTTAGTCCTTTTGGGTTCGACCCTTTACTTACCCCTATACTCGTATTAGGGTAGTTTAGGTATTATAAATTGTAAGTTTGATTAGGGTTAGTAGACTAACGACACTATCTTAACCTCGATCAGTTGGCTGTAATGAATGCCTAGGACAAAATAGGGATGGATTCTGACACCACTCCTGAGGGGTTGGCTAACGTCCTTATGAGTGATCTTCCTAGTCAAATCAAGTTGATCACCTTTTCTGACAAGGATTTACCTTAGGAAGGTGACAAACATTACAAGGCATTAAACCTCACGGTAGTTTGCAAGAGAATGAATGTCCCTATGACTCTTGTAGACAATGGATCGGCTATCAATGTTTGTCCACTTAGAACTGCGAGGATGCTAGGCATAAGTGATGAAGATTTAACTCCGTCTACACAAGGAATAAGGGCCTACGACAACACTCGTCGTCAAGCTCTTGGTAAAATTACCATGAATGTAACGGCGGGAGCAATAGAACATGCTACTACTTTCCAAGTAGTAGACATTAAAGCTTCATTCAATTTATCATTGGGACGCCCTTGTCTTCATGACCTAAAGGCCGTCCCCTCATCTCTCCACCAACAGGCACTGATACAAAAACATTCATTTGCGTCGCTCATTTAGGGTGTATTTGCGTCGCTTCTATGAGCGACGCAACTGCTCGCGACGCAAATAACTTTTGAGTCATCTGCGTCGCTCATAGGAGCGACGCAAATAATAGTCATTTGCGTCACTCGTTTGTTAAATGAGTGACGCAAATGGCTTTTTTCATAAAGTATATTTTGTTATTTGCGTCACTTCTTTAACAAACTAGTGACGCAAATGACTTTTTTCATAAAGTATATTCTGTTATTTGCGTCACTTCTTTAATAAACGAGTGACGCAAATGACTGGTTTGAGGAAGAGAAAATGAGCTATTTGCGTCGCTTCTTAAAGAGTGATTTAAATGACAATATTTTTTTAAATCCACATATTAAAAAAAACATTATATTTTTTGAAGTGTATCTCTTAATATAATACAAATATACAAATATCATAATAAAAATAATAAGATCAAGTACTAATTTCGACAGACTTTCCGTTGTATTTTGGCCTACCCATTAATTTGGGAATGATGGCGCCTTGTATTAGCAACCTGTCAAATAAGGTTACAACTCGACAATATTGACATTTTCATCATCAATAACACAAGCCAGACCAACCCAAATGTTAATTAACCAAATGCGTTCATTTCAAGCCCAGAAACTAAAACAAAATAATCCAATAAAATAAATGGAATTTGAAGCCACATCAGAAATCAATTTAGGGACAAAATCTTCATTTTCTCTAACACGGACATGTCCATAATGGAAGTCCAATTCATTTTTTTCTTGGAAATAAATAGTGTAAAGTCACCAGCTCCTGAAATCAAATATAATGGATCAATAAACAATAAACAATCAGAGATGAGAAGTAAGCATCAAAGCTGCAAAAAAATAAAATTCTACAATTATTTAAACAACTACATTACCTTTCCAAGAAAAATACTAATAGTTTTTCCCCTAATTAAACTAAGTCTTCATATTCATCTCAATTAAAGGGTATCTTTTGCAAATCTCTCGATACAAAAACCACAAAATATATACATTTAATTTTAACAAAACGACATGGTAAAATTATTTAAATACAAACACTATATCATAGTTTATCTATTCACAACTAAGTATATCATGGAGCATTTTCGAGCTACAAAAAATATGGGAAAGAGCTTCTCTTAGTAGTAGCAGGGGAACAAAACGCTACAAAAATTGCATACATGACCATCCTTTTATATATTCAATGTTCACTAGAAATAATTTTCACCCCTTTAAAAATTAGTAAAATCAGAAGCAAAACATAAATATATATATATAAATAAATAAATAAATACAGTCAATTGGAGAAAAATCAATAAAATAGTAAAATCAAAACTTAATGAAACCCGAAAATTCATCCGCAAGTCTAAAATTCGTGCAAAAAATACAACAAAATAGTGAAATTAAACTAAGTTCATCCAAAATTATTGAACCCTAAATTCCATCTAGTATGAAAACAGTAAGAACACTGAACATATCTTACCTTAGTTGAATTTGACTACATAAATTTACCAAAACAGAATCAAAATTCCGTAGAATCGAGTATAAATCCTACATTTCTTTGATTTGTGCGCAATATATATTGCAACTGATGAACCCTAAATTCGAATATGAACCCCAAAAAACCGTTATTTAGAAATTTGCTTGTAAATCTAAAATTTGTGCAAATAATAGCAATAAAATAGTAGATTAAACTAAGTTAATTTACAATTTAACTCCAAATTAAATATTTGTGTGGATTAAAGTGTTGAAAAATAAGAAAAGAGATGAAGAGGTCTTACCTTGCTTGAAATCAATTTTGCAACTTCAGCAACAATAGAGCAAAAATTCCATATGAATCATAACAAATTGCCACTAAGTTGAACGAAAATCCAACCTTCTTGCTTAGATCTGTGTGTAAAATCTGCAATCGTAGAACAAAAAATGAACCCTAAATTCGAAACTTAAACTTAAATTTTCTCACAATTATGCTCGGGAATTTAGGGTAAATTTGCTCAATATTCTGCAGTTGTGTTTTGTGGGGGTTTTGGGTCGATTTTTTGCTCGAAAATATTGAATTTTGCCTTGGATTTTCTCGAATATAGGGGATTTTTCCTCACATTAGCTTGGATTTTGAGCAGTGGTCGAATTTCTGGCGATATTGCTATTAATTCGTTGATATTTTTGTGGTCGAACAGCAGCAAAGGGGAATTTTGGGATTTTATTGATCAAATTTTTGGGGTTTTGATGTTGAATTTCTGGGAATTTTAAGGTTGAATTTGCTGGGGTTTGGAGTTTTGAAGTTTGAATGGTAGAAGGCAGCAAGAGTTATTATAAATTGTAATGGTCATTTGCGTCACTCTGTAATGAAAGAAATGACGCAATTGACTCACAAAGTTATTTGCGTCAATTCTCAATGAACGAGCGACGCAAATATCATTATTATATGCGTCATTCCTATTTATAAAATCGACGCAAATATAAGTAAGTTGTAATATGTCAAACTTTTGCTTCGCTCTATAACAAATGTGCAACGCAAATTACTTATAACGAAGCCAAAATATCTCATTTGCGTCATTTGTTTCTACGAGTGACCCAAATAAGGCGACGCAAATGAGCATTTTTCTACTAGTGAGGTAAAAGCTATAGTTGGGGGAATTCCTATCACCATCGATGCTTCACCCATGAGAATCAAGTCTATAGAAAATCCCATAATTAATGTGGAGCATGACGAGGATGATGAAGACTTTTGGGGATTTAACGAAGAGGTCTCCTTAATCCAGGAGGATGAAAGGACCCCTCTTTGCCATGACCCCCATTCCAACATGATTGTAAATGCTATTCTAAAGAAACAAGGACATTTTCCTAGGATGACCCTAGGAAAGAAGAAGGGAATAGCAAAACCGCTGGAGTCACCTAGCCTCCCTAAGTTAGACACTTTCGGACTTGGTTTTGAACCGACTCGGAAAGATCTCAAGCGAGCCCAGGAAAAATCAAAGGCACATAGAGACGCTCGCACTCAAAAGAAGGCAATCCCAATGGTTAAGTACCCTCTTACACTTAATGGTCAATTCATAAAAGAAGGAGAGGACTATCTATGCCATGAATTTCCCGAGCCATTTGTTGTAAACGGCATAAGGCAACCGGGATTTGAGATTTTCTTGCATATTTATTTCACAGATGAAATCCCAAATCATGTCCAAAAGGAGAAAGCACCCCCATGTTTTGACTTTAACGTCATGGGATTATTGTTTGGGCTAGAAAATAATGAGTCAACTTACAAAGAGGATAACTCCTCGCTCATTCAAACAGTCCTACAAAGCGAAAGCTTCGATCCCTCGAAGCTAATCACTCCAACGAAAGGATCACTACAAGGGTGGCGCAAGACCGTCAAGGTGACTACTCCAAGTGGAAGAAAAATATCCATCACGACAGGGGAAGGACCAATGTTTGAAGTGTTGTCTGAGTCAGAGTCTGAGTCGGAGTCTCTCGCTATAGAGTCATCTAGGTCTTTAGTAGTAGCACCTCCCCCCTCTATTTCTTCTCCTAGAATAGTTAGTGATCAAGTCCTTGAGGACATATCACTCTTTGATGTAATGATGTCAGAGTACGATAATATATCTTCTTCTCCTTATCTCTTGTGTTCTTCTCTGACCCAAGATGACGAGCATTGCTTAACTAACAATGAAAAAGACAAAGAACATATTAAAGCAATGGAAACACTCGAAAAGAAAACAGCGGTAATTGAAGAAACTGAAACTGTTGATATCTCAAATGATTCAACCAATAAAAGAGAAGTTAAAATCGGACTAACACTTAACGAGCAAGAAAAAACCGATTTAATTAACTTACTTAAAGAGTTTATCGATGTATTTGCTTGGTCATATGAAGATATGCCAGGCATTATAGCTTAACACACTATACCATTAATTCCAGGAATGAAACTTGTAAAACAAAATTTACGTCGAATGAAAACCGACGTAGCTCTTAAAATAAAAGAAGAGGTTCAAAAACAAATAACTGCAGGTTTCATCAAGGTATCCAAATACCCCGAATGGGTCGCTAACGTCGTCCTCGTTCCAAAAAAAGATGGAAGGGTACGAATGTGTGTCGACTATCGAGATCTAAATAAGGCAAGTCCAAAGGACGACTTCCCTTTACCACACATTGATATTCTGGTAGATAACACGGAAAATCACGCACTTCTCTCGTTCATGCACGGATATGCAGGTTACAATCAGATTCTCATGGCAGAAGAACACATGGAGAAAACAACCTTTATAACACCATGGGGCACTTACTGCTACACGGTAATGCCATTCGCGTTGAAAAACGTGGGTGCTACTTACTAACGTGCAGCAACTGCCTTACTCCATGACATGATTCATAAAGAAGTCAAAGTATATGTCGACGACATGATTGTGAAATCAAAAGAACGTCCAGGCCATCAAGTAGCCTTATGGAAATTTTTCGAAAGGTTAAGAAAATATAATATGAGGTTGAACCCATCTAAGTGTGCTTTCGGAGTCACCTCAAGCAAGCTTTTGGGTTATGTCATAGGTTCTAGAGGAATAGAGATAGACCCAACCAAGATCAAAGCAATCATGTCAATGCCACCGCCCAAAACTGAGAAACAGATTCGAGGATTTATTGGTCGGTTGCAATACATAAGTAGGTTCATATCAAAATTGACAACGATATGTGAACCTATCTTCAAAAAGCTCAAGAAGAATGTACCAGTTATATGGGATGCCGAGTGTCAAAAAGCCTTTAAAAAGATCAAAGCCTATCTCGCAAATCATCCCGTATTAGCACCAGTACTTCAGGGAATACCTCTTAGGTTGTATTTGACGGCAACCAAAGAGCCAATGGGAGCTATGCTAGCACAAGAAGTAGAAGGCAAAGAAAATGCAATCTACTATCTAAGCAAGAAAATGCTCGAATATGAAGCACGTTACACACCACTTGAGAAATTGTGCCTCGCCTTGGTGTGGGCCACAACCAAGTTAAGACATTACATGCTAGTGCATACCGTCTTCGTAGTCTCCTGATTAGATCCACTCAAGTATCTATTCGAGGAATCTACACTCAATGGACGCATATCGAGATGGATAGTCAATTTAGCCCAGTTTGATGTGAGGTTTATGCCTCAAAAAGCTATCAAAGGATCTGTGGTGTCAGAATTCTAGCAGACTTTCCAATAGAAGACTCGACGCCAATACAAGACAATGAATTTCCAGATGAAGACTTAATGGTTACTGAAGATGATACTTGGACCTTGTACTTCGACGGAGCCTCAAACCAAAAGGGATGTGGCGTTGGAGTATTATTAGTATCACCTAAAGAAGAGCATGTTCCAATCTCCATAAAGCTTGATTTCGACGTTACCAACAACGCTGCTGAATATGAAGCATGCGTGGTAGGCCTTGAAACAGCTTTGACATTGGGAGTAAAAAAGTTACGGATATCCGGAGACTCTTCATTAATCATCAATCAAATATCTAAACGGTGGAAAGTAAAGAGTGAAAGTCAATTTGCTGATCAGTTGGAGAAGGTAGAATACACATATCTACCTAGGGAAGAAAATCAATTTGCTGATGCCTTGGCAAGACTAGCGTCGATGGTTAGGATTCCCACGGAAATCGAGCAAATGCCTCTAACTATAGAAAAAAGGCACAAACCAGCATACATCTAGGCTATAGAAGATGACGAAGTAGTCTAAGACGAAGAAGAAGAAGAAGAACCGTGGTACACGGATATACTCAATTATGTCACCAAAGGAGAATACCCTCCCTATGCTGACAAAAGAGCAAAATGAGCCTTAAGACTCTTGGCTTCACAATATTTACTCATAGACAACGAGCTACATAAAAGGGTACCTAAGGGTCGAGCTCTCTTATGTGTAGGAAAAAAGGATGCACAAAGAGCAATGAGGATAGTCCACGAAGGAATCTGTGACACTCATATAAATGGTAAAATGTTAGTCCAAAAGATAATGCGAGAAGGATATTATTGGACTACAATGAATAGGGATTGCTATCAATACGTAAAAAGATGCCCTAAGTGCCAGATCTATGCCAATTTACAACATGTTCCTCCATCCTTGCTCTACACCTACATGTCGCCATGGCCATTCTCTACATGGGGAATTGACATCATTGGCAAAATCACTCCCCCAGAAATAGGAGGCCACAAATATATCCTAGTAGCAATTGATTACGTCACAAAGTGGGTCGAAGCGCAATCATACGCTAAACTCACTGCAAAACATGTAGCACTCTTTATCGAGATAAATATTATTTGTCGATACGGAGTCCCACATGAAATGATAAGTGACAATGGAACTCACTTTCAAGCTGAATGTGAAGAATTGTTACAAAAATACAACATTCAACATCATCATTCTTCTCCTTATAGGCCTCAAGCAAATGGAGCAGTCGAGGCAGCTAATAAAAATCTAAAGACTATCATCGAGAAAATGACGGAAAATTATAAATATTGGCCTGATAAACTTCACTTAGCATTGTGGGGTTACCGCACGTCAATTCGCACATCAACAGGAAATACGCCATTTTCCTTGGTATATGGAATGGATGCCGTACAACCTGTCGAACTAGAGATCCCATCTCTATGCATCGCGTTAGAGAGCAAACTCGATGAAGTTGAATGGACTAGGGAAAGATATGAAGAGCTAATTCTACTCGATGAAAAACGACTAAAAGCTCTGCATCACACATAGTGTTATCAAACTCGTATGGCTAGGCATTTTAATAAGAAGGTCAAAACATGAAACATCAAAGTAGGAGATTTGGTGTTAAAAGCATTAAGGAAAAATGTTTTAGATCCAAGGGGAAAATTTAGACCTAATTGGTCTGGACCCTACATTGTAAAAACAATCCTGTCAGGAGGTGCAACATAATTAACTGATATGGATGGCAATGAGTTTTCGAACATGACAAATCTTGACCAACTTATGAAATACTACCCATAATTACTTGAGTAGGATACTCAAGAGAGCTACGTTTGGCCTCATTCCTTAAGAAAGGATACGTAGGCAACCCTTTACGGGTGCGACCACTTCATTTTTTTAAAATCTCGCATCCCAGAATTAATAAAAAATTCGACAGAAGATTGGCGAAATTTCGGCGTCGCAGAAAAAATTCTAGCACCAGCCAATGACCATCAGTGCCAGACGACAGCAACCATCGCCTGACGCTAAACTGCCGTGGCCGGCGCCAGTCTCAAAATTGTGGCGCCAATTCACAGTTAAATTGTGGGAATGTTTCGGTGTTTTCAGAAAAATTTCGACTTCCGTACTCGAAAAATTTCTGGAAAATTAATTTTTTTTTTCGGTTTTCATTGCTTTAATAAAATAAATTTAAAGTAAATAATTTAATTAAAAGCTGGATATTCATTAATAAAATAAATTACATTATTGATGGAATTTAAACAAAGCTTAAATAAATTAACTTTAAAAAAAATATAAACTAAGTCTAATAATTGAAAACTAAGCAATGCTCTTAATCTTCTTTTTCTTTCCTAGCCCTTTTCCAATTTTTGTCTGCTTCTTCCTCCTCATCCATAACCTTAGCTAGTAGGAATCCTTTAGAGGACCTAAATTCAATCTTGGAGTCCCTCTAAATTCTGTTTGGGGGTAAAAATACCCCCTATATATGTGGACCAATGACACCTTGACACGTGTCCGCAAGCTCAGCGCTCAATGAGCCAATTAGAGCATGACACATGTCACTCAATGATAGAAGGGTGAAAATGGGCTCTAAGCCCACAACCCTAGAAACCGTAAAACGGTGGGAAGCCAATCTATTTAGGTTAAATAACCTAAGAGGCACATATCCCAATGCTCTATAAATACTGATCATTACATCAGTTTTAAGAGATCCAACTCTCTCTCCAAGGGCAATGCCCCCCACATTTACTCTCCTTTTTCTCTACTTTCTCTCTCTAAAATACATTATTTCGGTCACTGATTTGATCGTCGGAGGCGAACCTCTGGCCCCCCCGGGGTCCGTTGTTTTGCAGGTGATCGGGCCGTTCGAGTGTTGCATTGCAGATCTGTCTCCCGAGGGACGTACACACCCTCCATTCGGGTACGTACAAAAAACCCCAAAACAGTTTCCCCTTCAGCTAGGATTCCATGCTTCTTTTCTACCAAAGCTTTTTTCTCTATGGTGTCAGCTTTCCTTTTTCCCTTATCTATTGTAGTACTCTTCTTCCTAGGCATTGTAGGTGTTTTGAATTCAATTCTTTAACCTAAGCGTTCCCTAACAGTTTTACCCTGATTTTTCTTCAAGTCCTTTGAAGGTTTCTTCAAAAGCCACTTCTTCACATCATTGGGCAAGGAAGGAGGAACCTTTTGGGTAATTACTTCCCATAGAGGTCTGGAACTCCAATAAGCATCAAATTTGTCTACTTCCTGGGAGACAGGGAACTCGTAGGGAGGACGAAGATCTCTAGAAGGAATAGTCTTAAGTAGGCCGTATTACCTTTTTACCCTGTAGGTAGCCTCTCCCTGGCCTATCGGCGCAGCATGTGCACCCTTAGACGAAGAACCTGAGCCCTCTACCACATCAGTACGGGCAGCCTTAGAGCAACCGCCTCTACCTCTTGAAGTAGTGCGGCGACGTCTCGAGCTAGACCTCGCCGGATCCCTTCGCACCTCAGGTCTCGTGCGGGTACAAGAAGGAATAGGCTGACTCTGCAAAAGAAAATAAAATCATAAACAAGGCAAAATCAAAGCAGTAATGCAAAAACACATGAAGGCAAGACTACCTCCTGAACGGCGTCGTCCCGACGGCAGGTAGCCACGTTCCTCATCCGGACAAGCTGGCTATGGAAGGCGTCTATGAATCGTGCCATCATCGAAACCACCTCGTGTGAGAACTGTAAAAAAAATCAGTAAGTAAACATGCATAATATAAATGGACAAAATTTGCAAATAAACAAGCTTACCCGAGTCCGGTGGCGAGGAATTGACCGCTCCACGGAGCGCTCGTCCTTAGGAGCCGAAGGAATCATCTCCTAAATCGGCCCATATGTCCCTTGATAATGGATAGACATACGGGGTGGCACGAACTCAGCAGCGTCGTCATGACAAGGCAAAACAAATTTAGTAAAGCATCACTTGGGGGCTACTTAACGAAAGATAAAAGCTAAAAAATTATACTGCCACTTCCTCTGCCGGTACAAGAACTGGAGCTAACAACGGCAGTAGCTCCTCCGCATAGCATCGCCCAGGGATCGTGTAAAATCGCCAAGGGGTACCAGCTCCCTCTAACATGCTCAATAACCTCGCGGCGTTAAAAAGGTGACGAGGTGGAGGAGCAGGAACGACAAAGGTATCGGAGGAATGTTGTCTGGAAACCCTCTCTCCAAGATATGTAATCGCTCCATAGATCCCCAAGAAATAGCGACGCTTAGCAGAATACTGCCCGGCTAACCTAGGGACTACAAGGTCGACCCTTGGTTGGTACAACACCTCAGGCACCTACAAAGAGCATTAATCAGGAAAGAGTCTATCTAAGGCATCACAAAATGTCAAATAAGAAAGGAATCATACCGAGATGATCCAATCTCGAACATATGCAGTGGACATCCCCACACGGCGGCTGCCCCAGGAAGCACTATCAAGAAACCTGCGCGACGACGGTCTCGCCGGCGCAGCTGAGGGGAAGTACTCGTAGAACCAGATCTACAAGAAGATAAAGTTATCAGTAATTGCTAACTAAAATGTGGAGCTAAACTTTATAGGGAATAAGGTTTACCTCTACGACCCTCCAAAAGCTGGATAAAGCAACATTTGTCCCAAAGGACCGGTGTCGACACGAGTCCCTCAGCGCTCGAATGAAGTCAGCATAGGCCAAGCTGGCCCAGTCATAAGTCCCGATCCGGTGTAGATCGCGGACGGCAGGAAGGTAATAAAGCAGCGCCCTACTACCCTTGTCAGGGGAGAACGTCCTTGACAACAAAATAAGTGCAAAGATGCGCACCTGCTGCTTTCGGGTGGTCGCATCATCGTCCCAAGCTGCTGCTAGAGTCGAGCGGCGAATCCCCCTAGCGTTGAACTGAGACGACTCAACCTCAGCACGAGCCCGAATAGCAATCGGTCCCAACAACTCCTCGACCTCAGGTGAAAAGACGTTGATACCGCTGTCAAACGGCAGTGGCACGGAGCTAAACTCCAGTCCTGTGATGAGACTAAAGTCGGTAGGAGTGACCATCATCTCACCCTAGGGAAAGTGGAAAGTGTTGGTGGTGTCACAAAAGAACTCAACCAGAGCACGAACTACATGGTTAACCCTGCTAGAGGTAACCATTGCCTCGGAGGTCTCGTACAGCGCAGTAAGACCGCAAGACTCCCATAGAAGTCTCGTCTGATCATCTCTGGCGATGTACATCTTGTACAGATTGCCCAAGCCGTCACAGACGGAACCATGATAGCGCTTTCTCCCAACGGTGATACCCCGTCTCACCCTCTTAGAAATGTGGTGGACGGGAGAAAAGTACAAGGTCCGCTCATCCCACGCGGGGAGTCGACCAAGCGAAGTGGACGGCTCGACATCGTCCACTACGGGCTCATACTCCCGTCGAACGTCTCGGGACCGTGAACGGAAACCTCGCTGTCTAGCCATGCTACATTGTGCAGAATTATCATAAATTAAGGTTCTATAGTATCTAAGGTTCGCCTAGCCGCATGATACTATGTTCGCAAAAAAAAAAACAGAGTACGTAGTACTAAAACAGAGCACAAATTCAAGTTGAGCATAACAGCATTTTTCAAGCAATCAAACAATTTCTTGCAATACCATAGTAATTATTGTGACAAATTGGACAAGAATTGCTAGCAAAAACATCAAGAATAAGCCACATTGTATTCCCGACCTTAAGAGGTTCAACAATGGCAATTTATTCATTTCTTCACCAAATTTAGTCAAACAAGTCTCAAATTACTCCCATGGCAATATATAAACATAATTAAGCAATTTCATGGCATAAAGTTTGATAAACAAAGAGAATTAAGAGTTCTAAGTTTCGAATTTTCATGAAATTCGAGAATAAACACGTGCAAAAATTCATAAGAACCGGTGTGAGTTTGAAGAAAACTTACATAGATCAGGAAAATGGATGGAATAAGCTTTGATTTGCAACAAATTTGAGCGAATTTGGTTGAGAAACAAGCAAGAACGAAGCAAATGAAGTTCTGAGATTTTTCGAAGCCGAAATGCGAACAGCAGCAGCGAAAATGAAGAAGAGAAGGGTATTTACGTAAAACCCAACTCTAGCGCCAAGCTCTAGACCTTGGAGTCAACATATAGGCTTGGCGCCTGGCGCAAATTCCAACGTCTGGCGCTAAGGCCAGTTTTGCGGCGCTGATGTTATTTCAGCGGCGCCAGAACAGTCAGCAACTCAGTACGATTGTTCTAATATTTTGCAATATATTTTGGGATCCTTGGTACGCCAGTTATCCCCTCTAAGCAATTTGACACGATTTTTAGTAATCGGCTTGATTTCATAAAGTGATCGACCTGATGAAAGATAGTCTCACTTAGCTTAAAGCGCCTAAGCATTGGCTCATTGCGAAAGGCACCGACATACTGGTTCATTTGTTAAAGGCACCGACATATTGGTTCATAATTCAAAAGGCACCGACATACAGGTTCAAAGCAGCAAAAGTGCTTACGTACAGGCGTAGCGGAAGCAAAGTTCAAGCGAACTTTTAAAGATCGATCAGCGGAGATCTTCGGTAATTTTCTTTGGAAAATTATTGCAGCAAATGAGGATAGCTTCAAGAGAGGATATCTTCGGCAGCGTTCCCTAGATTGTGGAAAGTGGTCACAAGCAACTAAAGGTGATTTTAAGGGAAGTTGTCTTTGATCGTGTTCCCTAAGATGTGTAAGATGGTCACAAAGCGGAAGAGGATTGTTTCAAGCGAGGCAATCTTCGAAAGTGTTCCCTTGTTTGTGGAATATTATCAAGGCGGAAATTGGAGGCAGTTACAAGCGTAGAAGTTTTCAAGCGGGACGACATTCTCTAGCTTGCGGAAGGTCATCAAAACAGTAATAAAGCGGCAGCAAATTGGTTACTTTCTGAGACGTGTGCTCGACGGTGCAAGATACACGTTTCTTAACTCTTTTATCTGTTTGACTAACGCTAGTTTGCAGGTATCGGCGTTAAAAGAGTGATTTAGGATCGCAGAACGTTCTGAATTTTTCTCCGTCCCTATCACTACTTTTACTTTTGTTTTCGAAACTTGCGTTTCTCCAAACTCAGTCAAAGTGGGGGCTTCTGTAGACACCCATTTGTGTCTCCCCAAAACCAAACCCAGTGATGAGTACCTTTCACGTCAAATCATAATCGAATGAAGTGAAAGTGTGGAAAGTTTAGTGTTGCGGAAAGTTTTAATTTCTTTTCTCTTCTCTCTGTTTTAGAAAACCTATTTTAAGAAAACAACCAATCCAGTTTGGATGGTCCATTATATGGGTCCAATAATAGTGTAGTTGGATGGGGCTTGAAAAGAGCTTTCCAGCGATATATTATAAGCCCAATTCCGATGAATATTGAGGAAGTTATGGCCAATTTACCAAACTAGGCCTGGTTTCAGCCTTATATGCGGCCCAATGATCTAGAGGAGGGCCTAATATAGATTTATCATTCCTAATGCAATTAGGAATGGTTTTAGTCTTCTAGATTCTTCTAGAAGGTTCTTTTCGTTCCTAATTCAATTAGCATTGATAAATTGACCTTTTGACTTTTTAGAGTTTCAATCAAAATCAAAGAACGTTGTTGAGGATGATTCACAATGTTCTGCGATCCTAAATCATTCTTTTAATGCCGATACCTGCAAACTAGCGTTGGTTAAAACAGATTAAAGGGTTTAAGAAACGCGTATTTTGCACCGTCGAGTACACGTCTCTATTTTTGCTGTTTACAACCTTCCTCAAGTTAGGGAACCCCATCTTTTTGTTTTGATGTTGATATGTTCACGCGTCTATGAATAAAGAGCTTTGAATTATATGCCCACGCGTCTCTGAGCAATGAGCTTCGATGATATGTTCACGTGTCTCTAAACAAAGAGCTTATTTTGTTTGACGATCTTCCTCAAGCTAGGGGATACTGTCTGAAGACTGCTACGCCTATCAATGCCTCCATTTATGCTATGATAGTCTTCTACAAGCTATAGAACCTTATTGAAGATTGCTTCGCCTGAAACGACCTTCTAGCGCTTTGTGACCATTTTCCACAAGCCAGGGAACATGATAGAAGATTGCTTCGCCTGAAGCTATCCTCATTTGTTGTGATAATACTCTGAAGAGTATCACCGAAGATCAACGCCTGTTAATCCTTTAAAGTTTGCTTGAACTTTGCTTTTGCTATGCCTGTGTGTTGGCGCTTTTGCTACCTGTAAACCAGTTTTTCGGTGCTTTTGAATTGCGAACCAGTATGTTGGTGCTTCTGTTTTTTTATGAACCATTACGTCGGTGCCTTTGGGGTGGCCAATGTTTAGGCGCTTTAAGCTAAGTGAGACGATCATTTATCAGGTCAATCACTTAATGCGATTGTAACCAAGCCGATTACTAAATCATGTAAAATTGTGTATAGGGGCTAACTGGCGTATCAAGGAACCCAAAATCGTTGTATGAGGTCGAAATAATCATTAAGAGAGGCTTTCCATTCCATCGCCGCTGCAACGTTTCTGGTGCCGCAATTTTCCCCTGTCGCCAGGCGCAACACTCTGTCGTGCAACGCTTGATATGTCCATTTTGTATAGTATTTTACCCCCGTCCCTTGGTCATAAGTGGTAGTGTTTTTGGCTCATTAGAGCCACTTTTATTACTAATTGGGTTTTTCAAGTGTTTTCGTAGTTTTGGTTGAGTTATATAAGGAATTGCAATTTTGTAGCAATTTCCCGGGTTTTTATGGAGCAACAACGGATATAAGAGGAGCACGACCACCTTTTGTAGCCCAAGGCCGGTTAGAGTCATAGAGCCGGTAATTAAGGGCTCGACATGTGAAATACGAGCATTGGACTGAGTGGTTAAAGCCCCTAAGTGGATATCCGGATTGGGCTAAGTAATAATTAAGGCCCAAACGAAGTTCAAAGCTCCAAGGGGAAGCAGGGCCCGATTAGGCAAGCACTAGGCACGATCGGGCAGCTTCCCTAATTCAGCATACGAGGAAAAAGGCGAGCCCGATCGGGCGGTCCTTCGCCCGATCGGGCTCGTGTTTCTGGGGAGGCATCTTCGGCGATTCCTTA
Organism: Chenopodium album; assembly: GCF_948465745.1. Classification (NCBI taxonomy): domain Eukaryota; kingdom Viridiplantae; phylum Streptophyta; class Magnoliopsida; order Caryophyllales; family Amaranthaceae; genus Chenopodium; species Chenopodium album. The sequence continues at coordinate 21,402,731 of NC_137840.1, read as the reverse complement.
GTTTCTAATTAGGAGTAATTTTAGATTATTTTATAAATACGATTTTAATGTTTTTGCTTAGTACTTCTTTTCTTAGAATTTTTTCTCTACTTAGCTTTAGATTAGTTTCTCTCTCTACAACTTTGTTCTCTACTTTGTTCTTAATGCAACTCTTTAATTCTGATTATTTTGGTAACGATTTCTTCTATTTTAATCTCAGTTATTTACTTTATTTCTTTTATCATGTCTCCTTTAATTTCTTTGTTTAGTGTATAAATAATTATGTCTGAGTAGTTTCCTTTCTAGGGTTTGTGGGGATCTATAAATAATATGAAGGGGTAATTTATTGTTGTTGATTATCAATGCTAGATTAATTTCCTACTGATTGATTTAATACTATGTGATTAGATTAGGCCTGATCTTTTATGCATGAGTTTGGAAATGTTGATTCGAGATTCGAGAGATGAGAGTTGCTGTTTAGGTCCAGTTTCAATCGACAGGTTAATTTATAAATGGTTAAGTCGATATTCGAGAGATGAGATTTAATACCGGTATTAATTCTATGATTGTAATACGTAGTGACATCCCTTTATGATCTAATTAATTGATGCATTGATGATTTATTATTGTGTTTTACCCTGAAATGTAATTTATTGGTGAACCTATGCCCTAGGCCTTTATTCATTGGCCTCTCTTTATTCTTAATCTCCGTAGTTTAGTTCCTATTCATATTATTAATTTGTTACTCAATAATTTAGATTACTTTAATTAATTAGGTATAAAAAGACAAATTTCCCTGTGGATTCGACCCTACTTCCATATCTGCATTAGTTAGAGGATTTAGGAATTACTTTTAATTAGGTGATACGACATTAGCCTGTCAAAATTTGGTGTCGTTGCCGAGGAGACGGTTTTATTTTTATTTCTGATTGTTGTATGTAGTCTCGGTTATTTCTTCTTTTCTCAGAGAACGTTAGTTCTTTTAGGCAAGTCTCATATTTTCTTTTTAGTTCTTTGTTTATGCCCAGGTGTTCCAGATCAGGTTATATCCCATTCGATCTTGAAATTGAACAATATTCCATAAGCAAAAGAATCTTTACAGAAAAATCTTGGCGGGTTCTAGTGATAACAATAATCGCTGAGACCCTCCAACTGATTCTAGCGATTCAGAGGTATCTTCAGATCCAGAATCAGAGATGGCGGTACCTAAGAAGCTTAGTGATTATTCGCAGCCAAAGCTTACAATTTTCCACACCTTTCTCCCACTCCGGCTCTTGATGGGGTACAATTTGAGATTAAACCTCAATTTATCACGATGATAGAACGAAAGCAATTTAGTGGAGCTAAGGGTGAAGACCCAAATCTTCATATTGCATACTACTTTCAATATTGTAATACCATCAGGCAAGTTGGGGTCACTGTAGGGAATATTTCAAGCATTACCCCAAACTTGAACCCCACTATGATCATACACTAAAGTACGTTGGCGTCCAAAGGGAAAAAAGATAGAGCAAAAGAGTCGCTAACAAGTTTTAGGAACGTGTAAACCGTTCACGAGGGTGAAGGTTACACCCCTTAACAATCTAGGAAATCGTCAACTCCAATAGGTCTGGAACCATGACTGGTAGTTCGAGGATGAAGGTACAAATCCAACCTAAAAGAGATTGAACCTGCCTTAATAAAAGGCCTCTACTTTATTCTTCTCGTATTCATGTGCGCTTTCTGACTAACATGCAGTCAATAGGTTAACCCTAAACCTGTTTATTTATGTTAATTGAATATTAATGCATAATAAATCTATTATTGGCGATCACTTGAATTATAATCATATTAATCTATATAAGATTATTAATTATCTTATTAAGCGTGATTACAAGTACCAATTCCCTTTAAACATGCATAAAAGGTGTGATCAAGCAATAATAATAATATCAAGCAACATAATAATAATCATAATAAACATAATCATAAAAATAATCATAATTAAAATAATCATGTTAAAGCATAATAATAGCAAGATCCTAGGCATGATACTAACAAGATTAATAACAAACCCTAGCATGTCACTAAGGAATAAAAATCAAAGCTTTAACTCTATCATGAATATTAGGAAAGAAAATAGGAAGCATCGCAGAAATCATAATAAGCATATTTGATATTATAACCTTTTCCCTAAACATAATACTAGGAATCATTGTTGTCATTCAAAACGTCAAGCATCGTAACATGATACTTGGAATAATAATAACAACCTAAACATGATTTCTATATCATAATAACAATAACTCAATTAAAGTGCCTACTTGGATGCCTCGTATCTCTTTCTAATAACAAAATACACACGTTAGTAACTTCAAGGAAAATAATAAAATCAAACAATTAAATTAAATAATTGAAAGGGAGATTTGTGACCAAACCCTCAGAAATTAAAACCTTTCACGTCCAAAGCGAAGACAACTTCGAACTTAGCTAGGTTTGTATGCAAAAGGCTAGTTTAGAAAAGAGAAAGAGAGAGAGAGAGAGTAATCAAGAAAATCATGATGAGAGTTGGTGAAAAGAGAGAATTGATGATTGAAAACGGAGGTTTTAGGAGGCTATATATTTAACGAGAAAATCAGTCAGATATAATAAAAAACGAATCAGAGTTTCGAAAAGAATAAAACACGACTGCAGCGTCAAACACGCACCTGTCGCCAAATGCTGGAGTGCAACGCCAAATGCTAAGTCTGGAAGACGCCAAGTCTGTCGCCAAACGCTAGAATCAATTTTCCACGCGTTGTCTTATTTTCATAAAATTTAGCCGTATGAGAGGGCAAAAATGTAATTTCCTTAAAACACTTCTTTTATTCTGATTAAAACTCCTAAAAGTCAACTAAAGTCAATTTATCAATGCTAATTAAATTAGGAATGAAAAGAACCTTCTAGAAGATTCTAGAAGACTATAATCAGTTCTAATTGCATTAGGAATGATAAATCAATATTAGGCCCTCCTCTAGATCATTGGGCCGTTTATAAAGATCAAACCGGGCCTAGTTTAGTAATTTGGCCATAATTTCCTCATTATTCATCGGAATTTTACTTAAAATATATCGTTGGAAATCTCTTTTTATGACCTATCCAACTACATTATTATTAGACCCTTATCATGGACCAAACTAAACTAGAATGCACGTTTTTCATAAATAAGGTAAGAAAAGAAATATTTTCAAAAACAGACAGAAGAGATATTTTAATAAAAACATCCTCATCACTAAACTTTTCACACTTTCGCTTTATTTGATAATCAAATGACGTGAAAGGTATTCATCATTGGGTTTGGTTTTGGGGAGACACATTTGGGTGTCTACAGTCACACAGGACCAAATCAGGGAGATTCACTTTCCTTTCTCTTTAAGTGGAAAAGCCAAATTATGGTATAATGGATTAAATAGAATTGTACTTTGTATAACTGACTGGGAGACTCTTGTTTTAAATTTTTATAATACATATTATCATGTAGAGAGAACAGCTATACTAAGGAGTGCTATTCAGAACTTTGCCCAATAGCCAAATGGAACTCTATATGAGGCTTGGGAGAGGTTCAAGGATCTACAGAGAGAATGCCCTCACCATAATCTGGTACAATGGCAGTTAATCCAAGCCTTTTACAATGGGATTGGAAATTCATCTAGAATAATATAGGATTTTGCTCCTAGTGGGAGGTTTATGAACCATAATGTTGATGATGCAGGTCAAGTTATTGAAGATATGACAATTCATAATTCCCAATATGGGAATCCCATAGGATTTGCTAACAAAAGGAAACATAGTGTCGACTTTGTATCCTTTTCACAAGCTCAATTAACCTCTTTTTGCCAAAATTTAGATAATCTTAGTATTTCAAATATAGCTAATGTTTTTGCAATTAATAATGATGCTAATGAGGCTTTCTGTGAAAATTGAGCAAGATTGTAGGAGTTTCGTGGAGAAAGTCAATGCCTTTCAAGCTTATAGGCAGAATGACCCATAGTCCAACACCTATATTCCTGGGTTCTTGAACCATCCATATCTTTCCTACTGGAGCACCAATGTTTAAATTCCACCACCTCCACAACAATCACAGGCTCCACAAAAAACTTAGCAGAAATATAACCACCCCAATGTTGGCTAGAAGAACCAACCACAACAGCCCTCCTCATCTTCCGACCCTACTTTGGCAGAAAATAGAGCGATGCAGGCTAGTATGCAGAAGCACATGGAGTGTAGAGATGCCCTAATTGATTTGATCATAGCACATAATAAAATTGTAGATAATTAAATTGCGCAGATTTCTTCTACTCTACAAGCCCGTCAACAGGGAGCCCTGCCAGCACAGCCAACCAAGCCTACGGATCAAGCCTTTGCAATTACTCTAAGGAGTGGTTCACACTATGAAGGGCCCTCTATGACCAGAGATGATGAACCTGTTTTAATGAACAAAGCTAATCTTGATTCCATTAAACCTGACAATGTAGCTAATAGCATTATAGGGCTAAAGAGTAGTAATAAAATTTCTAATAATACATTACATGGTACAACTCAAGGGAAGGTAGCAGCTCTAGATAATAGCAGTAATGCTCTAAAGCCATTTATCAAACTTCCATTCCCCAATCGTCACTTGAAAACAAATTTGGATAAGTAGTTTGGTAAGTTTCTGGAGATGCTTAATGATTTGCAGGTAACAGTTCCCTTCACTGAATTAATTACACAAATTCCTGCATATGCAAAATTCATAAAAGAAATATTGACTAGAAAGAGGTTTATAGGTGAGGTAGAGACAGTCGCTTTTACTGCAGAATGTAGTGTCGTACTTCAAAATAAATCTCCACCTAAACTGAAAGTTCCGAGTAGTTTTTCAATCCCTTGTCATATTGGCAATCTAATGATTGATAATGCATTATGGGATTTGGGTGCTAGCGTTAGTGTCATGCCATTGTCTGTGTGTTCCAAGCTAAATATGGTTAAATTAAAAGCTACAAATATTACTCTACAAATGGCCTACCGTTCTTTTAAATACACCTTAGGTTTTTTAGAGGATGTTCCTGTTAGAGTAGGTAAATTTTATATACCTGTTGATTTTGTTGTTCTTGATATGGCTAAGGATTTGCAAACCCCAATTATTTTTGGTAGACCATTCCTTAACACTACAGGAGCAATTGTAGATGTGAAATGTGGCAAATTGACACTATCAGTAGGGGACGATTAAATTACTTTAAATTTAAATTGACACTATCAGTGTTTTAGTGTTAATGTGGTTCATATTTGTTCTAATAAGCCCCAAGCTCTTGTAAAAGATCCCTTGGAGTCGGTATCTTGTGTTGCATCTTCTACAGATGAAATAGACAAATGGAAAAAGGAAGTTGATGCAATAGAAAGAGCCCTCTTCGCTCTCGGTCTTTGAAGATGAGAAGGTGGAAATAAACAAGAAAGTTGTGGAAATTGAGCTTACAGTAAGTGTTTCGCCAGATCGAGTTGCAATTGCTCAATCTAGTTATAATTTGAAGCAACCATCGGTCGAAAAGGGGTGTCTATAGTGTAGTAGTAAAGAACCCCCAATTCAAGAAAAGGAGGATCCACCAGATAAGGTGAATTGGCGTCCCACAGGGTATGTGAGGAAGCCGCGTCCTGGTGTAAACACCGCTCGACCGGGTGAGAAACCACCCGACCAAGCGGTAGGCCAAGGGTCTTAAACTTTAAATTTGGTAAGAGGATCGTGCGGTGCCTAGATAAACCAGCGCTTTGCGGGAGGCAACCCGTATTTCTTGCTTTCTAGACTAATTTTTTTTCCTTTCTTTTTTTTTTTTTTTAATTTTATTTTGAGAGGTGAGGAGAGTGCAATTTTACCTTTTCAAAGTGTTTTTTGCACAGGTTTTGAAAAAGTAAAGAGTATTCAAGAGAAAAAGTTAAAGAAGATTAAGTGTCCCGAATCATGCAGGGGCCCGATCGAGCGCGAGACTAAGATTAAGATCGAGCATTATCCTCGCCCGATCGGGCTATCATGCCCGATCGCGCGCGCAAGCGAGCCAAATATCGTGCGAAAATTTGCCCAATTGGGCGACCTCTGCTCGATCGGGCGCGCAAGTGAAGGAGAAATTGAGTGAAATTTTACCCGATCAGACGGATGAACCCGATCGGGCGCGAAATCAGAGAAATCGAGTGCCAAAAAGAAATACCGGGCGAAGTTCCCCCGATCAGGCGAGAGAATCGAGCGAAATTCGACGCTCTCTCGCGCCCGATCGGCCAGAGCTTGCCTGATCGGGCGTGCAAGTTGAGAAAAGGAGTGCTAAAGGTTCGCTCGATCGGGCGGGCCTACGCCCGATCAGGCGCGCCTTTTACCCGGGGTTATCAAACCCTCCTTTCCCCTTTTTCTTTTCACTTTCTCCCTTATTTCTCCTCCTTCAAACACTCTTTCTCTCTCTAACCTCCATTAACAAATACTCAAACCTCATCTTCTCTTTAAGATCTCCTCAAGTTCTTCCATCAAAACTCAAATATATTTACATATTCTTAATCCTCTCACCTTCCTATACATTCTCCAAATATTTTCCACTACTTTCTCTCATAATTTTTGAGAAACCTAAGAGTGAGAAAGCTTCAAAGGATGTCAATTAACCTTCAATGGCACTCAAGCGATCAAGAACACAAAGGGGTGTGAGTTCAAGGCAGCAACAACCACCTATGGTTGACCCGGAACTCCAAGTTCTGGGGTAGAGCGAGGTGGTGGTCACTTCAGCCGAACAAAAGGCTAGGGTGCTCAACCTCGTTATGAGGCAGATAATTTATACCCGTTTTGTTCATCATCTCACTATAGCCAGATTAGGAATTGATAAACCTGTTGAAATATTTTTTAAAGTCATTGGCATGAGTGGTTTCTTTCTAATGCATTATGATATATATGATTATTGTACTGTGGAATTTATTTCTAGTTTTAATGTGATTAAATCTAATGCTATTATTACTCATGTTCAATTCTGATTTCTTACCAATGATGTGAGAATGACTTTGAAAGAATTTGGTAATTTGTTTGAGTTAAAATCGGATAAAGCCATTGAACCATCCCAAGACCATATTGTTGTAGTCTATCAAAAACTCACAGGGGAGGGTTTAACTAACCTCCAACTTGCCAAGGGAACTTGGATTCAACATCCTGTTCAAAAATTTTGGCAACGGTTTGTTGGCCTCAAAATCTTTGGGAGGCATGAACCGACTAATGTAAGGAGGGATGAGCTAGATTTGTTGGCTTCCTATGTGATCCCTTGAGGCGAGAAATTGAACATCCCGCATAGGATAGCCCAACACTTCCAAAGGGCGGCTAATGCGGCCGAGGGTGGTAGGTCTAGGGCACCTATTTATTTTGGTGGGTTGGTGACCCACATTGCGATCAAACATCTAGGTTTCACCCCTACCGACCATAGGAAAGTAGAAGGTTCTACCCTTAAAGTTTGAGAAGGGTAAGCCTTCCCATACATTCGATTTAGATGGTCAAGGGGAGGCTCAAGAGGCTCACCATACACCACCCCACCCAAAACCTCAATTCTAACCACCACCCCAACCCTACACACATGACATCCCTACCTCTTCCGTTGATTATAACATTGATCCTCATGACCCATATGACTTCTTGTGTTTTAGGAGCCAACTCGATAGGATTGAGAGGGGACAAGGAAGAGTAGAGGGTTTAGTGCAAAACCTTGACACTAGAGTAGGTTATCTAGATAGACGGGTTTGTGTAGACATCTACTTTTGGCCTCCTGTCCGGACAGGAAGTGCAATGATGATAAATAAAGCCATCTTTGTCTTGGATGAAAGTAAAGAATACTTATGGATAACTAGTTAAGCCACAAAACACAAAACACTAGCCCGAATAAAAGAACAAGGCCAATACAAGGTCCAATTAACTAAACCCGATCATAATTAGGCATAAGCCCGTGCTTAAAACCCAATAATGGCTGATTTAGGAGCGTTTAGGTTAAAATTTAAGCTGTCGCGGAAAATGTCGCGCACATCTCACAAAGTCGCACTCAGCTATCGCGCGCAACTTTTTCAGTTGCGCGCAGCACTCCGCGCAACTTTTGGAGATGGGGTCGCAAAAGATTCAGGATATCAAAATATTTGAAAATCAAATCTTACCATTGATCGGGGATAGGTCGCTAAACTACTCCCCTAATCAAATTAACAATTTATAAAGCCTAAACCTACACTAAACTAGTTAGTGGCAAGTACAAGGTCGATCCACTAGGGAAGCACGCTAATTCAACATCAAATATCACTAATGCAAGAGTGAAAAGGGGATTATTTTGTTGGTTTTGCTGAGTAGAACACTAAAACTACAAGTAAGCAAGAAAATGATGATTAAAATCAATAGAAAATGACGCTAGGGGTTCGGGGGTTTCAAACATGCATTAGAAAGAGGGGAACAATGATAGTTATCATGATGAACATGCCAAAGAACGCAAGATTCTACCTAAACAATTCATTCTCATGCAATAGTCTAGGCAAATCAATAAAAGGAGTCAATGCTAATTAGGATCATTCTCATGCATCCTATTAGACACAAGTAAATCAAGAGAATAAAGAAGCACAATACATGAAACTGTATTTTAACAACTCATTCTCATGCAATCATTAAAATAGAGGTGATCTTAATCTAGTTCAAATCATTTTCATGCATTTAAACTAGGAGGCAACCAAATAAAGTGCAACAATAATCTCAAGTCATTAAAAATCATGTCTTTCATCAATTTAAGGCATTTAATAAATCCAACTATCATCATTCATCCATCATTCAATACATATCTTCCACCCCCTTCCCCTAGCTAAGAGTTTAGCCTAGAGAAGGGAGATTAAACATAATATCAAAACTAGAAATAAACACAAGAAACTCAAAACAAAACATGATTGAAATATATGAAATCAATAATAACTAGATAAACTAATAAGATAGACAAAAATAAGTAACAATAAAACAAATAAATAATATTAAAGGGAAGGAGAAGAGATTACTAAAGAAAGGATTGAAGAAAGATGAAAACTTGCAAAGTTGCTTGATTGATTGATTGAAGGGAAAGCTTGAACCAAAGTTGCATACAATGAGATAACTTGAGCCATACTACACTACCTCTCTCTAAGATTAGGGTTAATTGTCTAGGATAATGAGATAATCCCCTACCATTACATAAAAACGTTCTAAATAACCGCCTAAAATAAACAGTACAAAGCAGCTGGAATAAAAGAGATGGTCCGATCGAACAGTGGAAAGGTTCGGCAGGACCACAGGGTAGGTTCGGCCGAACCCTAGGTAGGTTCGGCCGAACCCTGGGTAGGTTCGGTCAAACCTCCCTGATCCTGGTCTTGTCGAACTTCTATGGTTCGACCACTCCTACAAAATTGCCAAAATGCATCATGTCCCTGCCTTGATGTTCGGCCGAACCACTGAGCAGGTTCGGCCACACCTTGGTTCGGCCACACCTTCAGGAGGTTCGGCCGAACCTCTTCTGAATCATAGTTCCTCCAGCTTCCCTTGAGCTTAGCTTCCTTCTCTTGAAAATCCCGATGGTTCCTACAAAGCATAAGCATGAAAATCACAATAAAAACAAAGCGAGAAGACTAAGAAAAGGGAAGATAAAGGAGAAAGAAAAGAGGAAGCAAAACTAAGTACAAATGCTTAGAAAAAAGGCCAAACAGGTGCAAATGAGGAGAGAATCCTTAGAGAACTAGGATAAAAGAGTGGCATAAATGCCACTCGCCAACCATATAGCTGCACGCAAGACAAATAACTGCGCGCATCATCTGCGCGCGACTTATTCACTTGCGCGTAACAGCCGCACGCAACTCATTTAGTTGCGCGCGACACCTGCTGCGGAAGAATGCTCTTAACCATAAAGCTAATCATTCTTTATAAATAAGACCCTAACCCAAGGCTTAAACACACAGAAAATAACCTAAAATGCTGGCAGAATACTTGTGAACTTGTGCTTCTTAACCCTCTTGTCCTAAACACTCACCCCTTTGATACTTTGTTACTACGGTGGAGGTTCCCCAACAAGAAGGAATCCATAAGTGTTCTAAATGGAGATCTAGCAAAGAGAAGTGGTAAATTCCCGAGCAATTAGTTAAATCACGTTTATTTTCTTGTTTAAAAGAACCTTAATTAACTAATTAATGTTGTTTGATCGCCTTTAAAATAAATAATTAATCAATTCCATATAGCATCTTTCGTTAAATAAAGATTAAAATTGAATAAAATAATTTTTTGCCGATCACTTAAGCCAAGGCGAATATTGTTTATTTTCTTATTCTTTTAACAAATTTAATTAAATAAGAATAACGACCTTACGATGTAATTCCTACGTGAATTGACGTGCGTAAATAAAATCAACTAACATAGTTTTAGGTATCACATTGCATATATATTGTTTGGTGATGAAATTGTGCGAAGGAAGAGCTAGTAGAGGTCGCACTAGAGCTAGGATTGAGATTCCCCTCTATAGGGAACGTTATCTTAGTACCCTTGCTCCCGAACTCATTTTTGGTTTATGTACATCAATTTGGGCATGTGTAAACTTATGATTCATGCTAAATATACCTTGAAATCTACTTGGGAGAAAGACATGAACGAGTTTTATAGGTTTTCCTAAAACTCATTGGCGACTCCTTCTTGTTCCTTACAAAAACGCATGTATGATAGAATCATTAATAATTCAAGGTCCCCCAAACAGTCAGGAAATCAAATCCTAATATACCCTAACAAGTGTAAAGTCCTAGGCTTTAAAGAGCCATGGGCAATTAAGGAGAGTACCCCTTAGACGGGATCACCCTCCTTATAGTGGCTACTCCACTGGGGACTTAGAGGTTACATGATTAGTTCGTAGTTATGGTCCAAGGTTTCCAATACCAAGTTGCCTATGGGTTGTAACGAGAACTAACTTGGATAATCTCTAGTTAGAGAGCAAGACTTGAACGCATAATATCTTCCTTTTGCACAAAAGTAAAAACCAAAAAAGCAACATTGCATCATGCATAAGTATAGCACACTTAAACATTGGGGTTTGGCTCATTGACTAGGGGTTGCCAACACTAGGCTGCTATCCCGAAATCAATAACAATCATCCCACCCATATTGCCAACAAAATGTTGGGAGGAGGATGTCATAGGTCAACTCGTTGAGTGATTGATTTGTGCGTCATTTCTTAAGATATGGTCTTGGACACCGAAGCCTTTTTCGACCTTAGAATGACAATACGTGAATCTTGACTTGCGGCATGCTTATGTGATTATGTGACTATATGAAACGTGTTAGGATAGTCTTTTTTTTCCTTTTTATTTTGGTCTAGATTCCCAATTACAAAGTCGTCTCTTTGTGATTTAGAGTCATATTCGAAGGATAACATAACATAAAAAAGAAACAAAAAGAACAATGCAAAAAAAAAAGGAAAACAAAAAAAAGTGCTCGAATTAAAAAAAAAAAATCATACGAGCAGGTGGCGCGCGCAACTCATTGAGTTGCGCGACCCCTCCCAGCGCAAGTCATTTCGTTGCGTGCAACATCCGCGCGCAACTGAATCACTTGCGCGTGCCCACTGTACGTTTCAATTTTGATTTTTCAAAAAACAAATTGACTCGTCAAAACGATATCTTTATTCAAGAATTGTTACGGGCGATGTTATCCGTTCGAATATATCTTGCGTCATTTTCTTTTTCTTTCTTCCTCTTCTAAACAAGCGTAACGGTTTACTTATTCTTTCGTACTTCTTTTAGGGCCAGTTTCCAATCTTGGGAAAGAAGACTCCCGGGCACTCGCCTTCTACGTTTACCATACAAAGATCAATCCCTTTCAAACCATTTTCCTTCGACAACTAGTCCTAATCCAACAACAATGTCAACCATTAAAGAACTTCAAGAGGAGATTCTTCGTTTGAGAGAGGAAAAGGCTCAAGAAGCCGAGGAGAAAAGAATTAAGAAAATTGAAAAGGCTAATAAGAAAAATGCTGAAGCCTTAGCCTTGCAAGAAAATATGGAACAATTATCCATCAAAGAAAAGTCGTTGGAGAAGCTAGTTCTTTGTTCTACAATGGGGAACAAGTACTTCGACGTAGAAAAGTTTGCTCCTCCTGCAGGACTTGCTTTACCAGAAAAGTTCGTAGCTGTGGACTTGCCAATATTTAAGGTGACCAATAATACACAAAATCATTTAATGTGTTTTACTGGCACCATGGCATTAAAGGGAGTTGATCCTAAGCTTTATGCTTTGACTTTACCTTTATCTCTAGACCCAACCACAAGAGAGTGGTACTATGGGCTAGATCCAAAATTCAAGGCAACATGGGAAGATGTAGTTTCGGCTTTCATTACCCATTATGAGAGTAACGTAGAGTTCAAATCCACTCTACGTGAACTCGAAATGCTAAAGCAAGGCGACGATGAAGGTTTCCTTGCTTTCTATGGTAGATAGCGAGAAAAGGCGGCCCACCTTGCCCAAAGGCAACCCGAACTCGAATTAGTACAATAATTCATTGACAATCGTCATGAAAAGTACAACAAACATCTACGTTACCTTGCTTTTGACACTTTTCAAAAGGTCTATTCCGTGGCTACTAGGATTGAAGATGATCTTGCTAAAGAAAAAGAAAATAAACCCATCATCATCATCAACCTAAAAATAACTACAAGAAGGGGAATGATAGCACATCATCCTTTATTAACGTATTTACGACCACCACGCAATACAATAACCCGAATCAATATAATGATCCTAGGAAAAGATGGACAAGAGAAAGAAAATTTACTCCATTTCCTATGAGCTATAAAGAATTGCTAGAGATATTAAATGAAAAAGGTTTACTTGCACCAGCAGGACCAATACCACCCACTCCACCAGAAAGAAGATTTGCTAATTGGGACGGTAACGCTTATTGCCCTTATCATAGAGGCAATGGAGACAATACTGAACGTTGCTTTGTCTTAAAGCATAAAATACAAGATTTGGTAGACGATGGGAGAATTCCCACGCCTAAACTTAATAATAATGCATCCCCCTGAAGGGTGTTTCACATCAATGAGGACTATATGGGAAGTGATATATTCAACCCTTTAAACTATATCACATTTTTAGGAGAACCTCTATCCACAATACTCATAGGGGAAACTAATGAAGTATATGGACTATGGGACGATGACTTTCAAGACTTATATGTCTCTAAGTATGCTGCTGTCCCACCTCAATCTTGTTTACAAAATGAAACAAATGGAGCGCTTGATTGGGATCATTTCTTGGGGAAGTCCCAAGACTTATCAAATCTCTCCTTGGATGAACAATGGCATCAAGCTAAACTCATGGAACATCTTGAAATGGAGGCACGCTCAAAGCCTCTAGAAGAAAGTTGGTTTATGAGTCCTACGACTAATCTAAACGAGATAGATCATCTAACTCTTTATGGGAGAGTTTACCAAGCACCACAACCAAATGGATCTTCGACCACACAAAACCAAACTCAAGGTCAAATGCAAAATACAATACCACCTCCACTTGAGGTGGAAGATCCATTGGTCAAACAACTTCGCCAATCCAAGGCGAATGTTAGCGTTTGGGAAATCCTAAGTACTTCTAAAGAACATAGGAATTCCCTTATGAATTCTCTAACGGCTTTGTCTGTAAGCACAAACACAACCCCTCAAGATATCGTTAGCTTTCTTACTAGCGAGAAATCTGACAAATCAATCATTTTCACTAATGATGATTTGCCTTCAAAAGACACTACCCACAATAATGCAATATATTTAACTGTGGGGTGCAAGGGATCCAACATCCCTCTAACTTTGGTAGACAATGGGTTATATGTAAACGTATGCCCATTGCGAACTGCAAAATACTTAGGTCTTAATCCAGAAAAGGATTTTCAATCAACAACACAAAGCATTAGGGCCTATGACAATTCGAGAAGATCGGTGTGTGGAACTGTTAAGCAACCAATTACCATAGGCCAAATACAAAAGATAGTTGAATTCCACGTTATGGACATACAACCTACATTCAACCTTCTACTTGGACGTCCTTGGATACATGAGCTTTGTGCAATACCATCCTCACTTCATCAAATAATTAGGCTGAACTATCAACGGCTTCCTATAACTATACATGCTTCTCCACTTAAAATAGCAATAAATGATCAATCAGTCTTAGAAATAAACCACGATAATGATGAAGAGGAAATGTGGGGATTTGTCACTTAGCCAATTTACACAATAGAAATGGAGGAACACCTGGAAGAACCTTTCAAGCTTGATCCATATTCCACCCAGATAGTGAACAATATCTTACTCAAGAGAAGTTACTTTCCTTGGATGCCTTTAGGAATAGGAATGAAGAAATCTTTCTTAGTTCCTATCCTAAAGAAAATCTTCTCCTTTGGATTGGGATATAAGCCAACCAAAGAAGAATTGAAGTCTCACGATGCCAAAAACAAAGCACATAGAGACAACAACAAGAAAGGGATAGTCACTTTAATCCCATCCTACCAATAAACCCTTAATGGACAATTCATTAGGGAGGGAGAAGACTACCCATGCTATGAATTTCCAGAACCACTAGTTTTGGAAGAAATCAAGAAGCCTTGATTTGAAATATTTCACGATTTTTACTTCTTGGATGACAATTTTTGTATTGTCAAATCAAAATACCCAATTCCAGGGTGCTATGATAGGCAAGCATTTAATTTGCTATTTGGATTAGAACAAAATCATGTCGCTGTGATGACCAATCAAAATGCTATCCAAGATGAAGCTTTTGACCCAACTTCATTGATCACCCCTTCTAATGATACCTTGGAGCATGGGTGGAGGAAATCTTTCAAGTGGACCAATCACAAAGGCGATAAGCTGGAAATCGTCACAGGCGAAGGGAAGATGTTTGAAGAATCGAACGACGAATCTATTATAGACTCTAGGGAAGCTGAGAATCTAGGCCTTGTGGCCATTACTGAGTCTTTATTTTCTAGTTCTAAGGACAAAGATCCCAAAAAGGATTCTTCTCTTAATGTACTTTCTTTTGATTCTTATAATATGAGCTCTATTTTCGAGTATATGCCTTCTATTGAATCTTTTGAATGCTATAACAATCAATATAATGAAGATATTAATAAGTTGGTTGAACTAATGAATGAACGAGAACAAAAGAACCCTATCATTGAAGAAACCAAAACAATCCATATAGGAACTAATGAAAACGAAAGAGAAGTCAAAATTGGCTTAACTCTAAATCCGGAAGAGCGATCGACCCTCATATCGACGCTCAAAGAATTCGAAGACGTGTTGGCTTGGTCATACAAGGAAATGCCTGGAATAGATAGGGAAATTGTGGTACATACCATTCCCTTGAACCCTATCTCTAAACCAGTAAAACAAAAACTTCGACGAATGAAACCTGACGTCGCGTTAAAAATAAAAGAAGAAGTACAAAAACAATTGGACGCAGGTTTTATTCGCGTATGTAATTATCCAGAATGAGTAGTGAACATCGTCCCAAACCTAAAAAGGATGGACGAGTTCGCATGTGTGTTGACTTTAGGGTCCTTAATAAGGCTAGCCCTAAAGACGATTTCCCTCTACCACATATTGATATATTAGTAGATAACACGGCTGAATATGCGATGTTATCCTTTATGGATGGATACGCAGGTTACAACCAAATTTTAATGGCAAAAGAAGACGAAGAAAAGACATGCTTTATCACCCCTTCGGGTACGTATTGCTATCCAGTCATGCCATTTGGTTTAAAAAAAGCAGGAGCTACGTACCAAAGAACGACTATGACTTTCTTGCATGATATGATACATAAAGAAATAGAAGTGTATGTGGATGATATGATTGTAAAGTCCAAATATAGAATGGGACATATAAAAGTTTTACGCAAGTTTTTCACTCGCATAAAAATATACAACATGCGATTAAATTCACAAAAATGCGCCTTCGGAGTAACTTCTGGCAAGTTACTTGGATACGTAGTAAGCACTCGCGGTATTGAGAACGATCTCTCTAAAATAAAGACAATTGTTGACATGCCTCCCCCTCAAAAAGAAAAAGAAAAAGAAATTAGGGGGTTCCTTGGCAAACTGCAATGCATTAGTCGATTTATCAAAAAATTGACTATGACTTCTGAGCTAATATTTAAAAAATTGAAAAAAGAGAAAAACATAAATGGGAAGATCAATGCCAAAGGGCCTTTGAGAAAATCAATGATTATCTCAAAAGTCCACCGATTTTAGCACCACCAGTACCCAAACTACCTCTTAGGCTATACATTACAGTTACAGACACGGCCACGGGCGCCATGTTAGCACAAGAGGTAGAAAAAGTCGAGCGCGCAATATATTACATAAGTAAAAAATTCATCCAATATGAAACAAAATATAGCACCTTAGAAAAGACAAGTTTAGCATTAGTGTGGGCAATTAAAAAATTACGACATTATATGCTACCACACACTACTCATGTGATTTCTCAACAAAACCCGATAAAGTATTTGTTTGAACAACCACCTATACAAGCAAGAATATCCAAATGGTTGGTGATGTTGTCCGAATTTGAGTTAAAATATATTTCAGAAAAATCAATGAAGGGAAAAGTAATTTCCGACTTCCTGGCCCAACATCCAATTCAAACAAGTCATGCAGAAACTACTCATCTTCCAGATTAAGAGATTCTCATGACAAAAGATGACAAATGGGTAATGTAATTCGATGATGCATCCAATAAAAAAGGATGTGGCATAGGAGTGTTACTCATAAGTCCAGAGGGAGCACATACTCTAATCTCTGTCAAACTAGACTTTGAGGTTACTAATAATGCCGCAGAATGTGAAGTATGCATTATTGGATTAGAAGCAGCAACTAACATAGGTGTGCAAAAGTTAGAGGTATATGGAGATTCAAGTTTGATTATAAATCATATACTGAAAAAATGGAAAATAAAGAACTCCACAATGATATTATACCAAGCACACCTAGAGCACCTCGTCGAGCACTTTAAACATATTAACTTTAAATATCTCCCAAGGGATGATAGTCAATTTGCCGATGCGCTAGAAAAATTAGCCTCAATGATCAACGTTTCAGATCAGTTGATTATGATGCCATTATGCGTTGATAGAAGAAAAGAACCATCATATTGCAACGCAATAAAGGAAATAAATGACATTGAAGGGAACAATCCTTGGTATGATCATGTCCTCCAATATATTACTCATGGCACATATCCCGAAAATACTTCATCGAAAGACCAACCAGCCTTACGAACACTTGCGGCTCAATATGATCTATTAAATGGTCAATTATGCAAAAAAGGACCTAATGGTCAAAGTTTATTCTGTATAGACCAACCCGAAACCACATGCCTTATGGAGAATACTCACAAAGGTGTTTGTGGACCTCACATGAATGGTAAAATGCTTGGAAAAATAATTTTTTGACAAGGGTACTATTGGTCCACTATGGAACATGATTGCATACAATATGTCAATAAATGTCTAGAGTGCCAAATGTTTGCTAATTTACAACACCTTCCACCATTCGAACTATATAATCTCACTTCCCCTTGGCCCTTTTAAACTTGGGGAATTGACATAATTCGAAAAGTCTCTCCAACAGGAGCATGAGGGCACGAGTACATTTTGGTAGCCATCGATTACTTCACCAAGTAGATTGAGGTTGCTTCTTACGTGAATATCACTTCTAAACATGTCGCAAAGTTTCTTGAACGAAACATATTTTGTAGATATGGAGTTCCACATGAACTAATTAGTGATAAGGGATCTCAATTCAAAGCTGAAGTCGAGACCCTCTTAACTCGTTATAAAGTAAAACATCATCAATCATCACCATACAGACCACAAATGAATGGAGCTGTAGAATCGGCAAATAAAAATATAACAGTCATCATTAAGAATTATAAAGATTGGCCAAATAAACTACACTTCGCACTGTGGGGTTATAAAACATCTATACGAACATCAATAGGAGTAACTCCATACTCCTTAGTTTTCGGAATGGACGCAATTCAACCTGTCGAACTAGAAATACCATCCCTACGCATCGTACTCGAAAGTAAGCTACCAGAAGCTGAATGGGTAAGAGCGAGGTATGAGGAGCTTTTATTGCTCGATGAACGACGATTAAGAGCTCTGCATCATGTACAAGTCTACCAAAGGCGCATTGCGCGTCATTTCAATAAAGGAAGTAAAACCCAGAAATATAAAAGAAGTTGACTTTATACTAAAAGAGGTCAGGGGTCCACCTACCGATCCAAGAGGGAAATTCAAACATAATTGGATAGGTCCCTACCGCGTAATTGAAATCCTATCAATAGGAGCCGTCAGATTAATGGACATTGGAGGAGATGAAATTCGCCAATTAATAAACATTGATCGACTAAAGAATATTACATATGAAATCCTGATTAACTCGTTCATTCATATAACTAACTTTAATTAGCATTCAATTTAAAGATTCTAAGTGTTATATATTTTACAGAATGATACGATAAAATACATAACACTTGGGGGGTAATTTAGAAATAATAAACAGTTATAAGTGTTTAAATTTTTTATCGAACTTCACGAAAAAAAATTTCACACTTGGTGGGGTAATAGCACATAAAAAAAATTTCAAAACACTCGTAGTACAGGTGCCGCGCGCAAAAGGAATAGTTGCACGCGGATGTCACGCGCAACTCATGCAGTTGCACGCGACAAGTTCTCGCAACCTTAGTTGTTGCGTGCGCAACCTGATCGTAAAACTGCGAACCTGGACTTTTTTTTTTTAAACGAGGTTGCAACTTCTACTTACGATAAAAGGAGGGCGTTTCGTGAATATAAACATGTACTTAGAAAATATAAAAATTAAACTTTGATTTAATTCCTTTTAAACAATGTTTGATTAATTTTTTCATTTAATTTCTACTTAAGGAGTTAAAAAAAAATTAAAATAAAAAAAGAATTAGAACTACGCAATGACCTGATTTTGTGATACGAATACGTAGGAAATCTATATGATTCGGTCTTATCAAAATATCGAAACATAAAGCTCAGTTTTATTTCATTCAAATTCAAAAAAAAAGAGACATTGTTAGACTAGATCATAAATAAAGAAAAGGGGCATAGTTGTGATTACACTTTATTTAAAAAAAAAAAAAAAAAGAGAACACAACGAAATTGTGTAACATTATAAGGCTTCACTATATCCTCAATTGTCACAGATGATGGAGGAGTAGTTTCCAGCGCAATATTTTCAGAAACCTTAGAGCTTTCTCTTACGGTCTTCTTCTTGACCCATACATTGTTCTTCAATTTAGGAATAGGAGCCTTTTTAACCCTTTTTCCCTTTTCCGAAGCTTTAGTTAGAGTCCAGTTTCAAGTTTGTTGCGAAGGTTCCTTAATTATCATACCTTTTTGTGCGGGTTTGGAGGGAGCTTTCCTTTTGGATTCCTTCGAACGCGTCTTAGGAGATGAGAAGTCCAATTTTCTTCTCACTCCTTTGTTTTGGCCACTAGGAGGGGTAGTGGTTGCCGAATGCATTAAAGGCTTAGGTGGATTGCGAGCTGTGGAATACTTGACCAATACTCTATCCAACGAAAATTCGCTCGGGTGTAAAAGTCACATCTTTGGGTGCATCACAGTCTTGCGGGGGAATATTGTGTTTCATCCCGTATTGTCTCAATATACAGTGCAAGGAAAAATGTAAGTAGCACTAGATAGGCCTAAAAGCCTAATGTAAGAGCAATTGAGACTACTCCCAACCATACTATTTATGTTCCACCAAGGAATCACAAAACGTATGTTAGGAACCCCGTGACAAAAAAACGACGTCCATTCCTCTTCATTCTTGTGCTTGTAAAAGATTCGACGGCCAGGGAATGTCCGTACTCTATTAGCCTCGATATTTTGTGGCTGATCAACTATTCGCAAACGCTCCATGAGCCAAATTTGAAAAAATAAAAAAACATATCAGTGTTTACACGAGCAGGTGGCGCACGCATCAGAATAAGTTGTGCGCGCCATCCGCGCGCATCGTAGAAGATTGTGCTTGACATACCAGCGCAACTTCATGGCTTGCGTAAAAAAAACCGCGGAAAAAAAACACTTATGTGTAATAGGAGTGGACTTCCGGTGAAACCATTTTCGTTAGTGTCTCTTGTAAGGTGATTTAAGCTTAAAATGGTTTCTACCAAAGCGAAAGGAGCGGGTGAATGACATCCCTCTATTTGCTCTACTACGGACACCATGGAATAATCTCCATATTCTTTGCCTGTCCTAAGTAAACAATTGACAACAAGACAATAGCATAAAGCACAAATTTTAAAGCGTTGTTTAGTCATGTTTTCACGAGGGGCGACGAAATGTTCAATAAATTGAATTAAATTCACGCCTTCTTCAGTTCCAATATTGGTCATATCATTGTCGGACAAGACGAAAAATCTTTTGAATACAAGTTTGGGATCCGACAATAGGGACGAGTAAGTCACAAGGGGAGTATTTGTAGGGAATCCTAGCAAGGCCTCGAACTCACCAGGAATGGGAATAATTTCGTCCCCTTTAAATAAAATGAGATGGTGGTTAGAGTCCCAATGGTTAACTGCGGCATGAAGGAAATCAAAATTAATCACTAATTGCATATAATTCAATAGAGGGTCTAGGTGATAAATTTTGAAGGCAAGTTTGTCCTTGTTTGAGTAACCCATTGCTTCAAACACTGTTCAAAGGTCTTCACCATTGTTCAAAAAAAAAAAAGGGAGAGTAAGAATTAAGAGAGATGATTCTTTTTAGTTCTTATAATATTACTAAGCGAATGAATGCGAGATGATAAAAAAACCTACACGAAACCATGCTTAAATAGACCAAAGAGGGGCATATTTTCGTTAATTTTCGCCCAAAGGAAAGTTCACAAACAGGTGGCGCGCGCAACTACATTGCATTCGCGCGACAGCCGCGCACAACTCATCCAATTGCGCGCGTCTTCTCTGTCGCGACATGTGGTTTAGTTTTATTTCCGTATTTTGGCTTAAATAATGACGAAATCTTGACGAAATCTCAAGATTAATGATACGCTTGCCTTTTGCTAACTCTTGTGTCTCTTTTCTATCCTTTTTATTTGTTTTCATTTTTTATTTTATTTTATTATTTTCTTGTTCTTCTTTTCCTTCTTCCTTTTTTCCTTTTTTTTTTCCTATTTTCCTTATTTCCTTTTTAGTCTCTTTTTTTCCTATTTTCCTTTCTTTTGTTATTTTTTCGAGGGGGGTAAGCCGGGAACCCTTTCCCTCCCTCGGAAAATGTTTTGCTTT
Organism: Chenopodium album; assembly: GCF_948465745.1. Lineage (NCBI taxonomy): Eukaryota > Viridiplantae > Streptophyta > Magnoliopsida > Caryophyllales > Amaranthaceae > Chenopodium > Chenopodium album. The sequence continues at coordinate 21,381,407 of NC_137840.1, read as the reverse complement.
TTTCTTTTATAATAATATAAATGACATATAAAAAAAAAGTGTCATATGTACAACAAAACAAAATAATATGTACATTTGTTTCCTAAAAATATAACAAAATGTGTACGAAAGAATCAGGGTGCTCTGCGACTACTAGACGGTTGCTGTACATCCTGCAAAATCCCAAAATAAAGATTTATACGTGAAATGTAATAACTTCGTTGAAAAAGAAAAGAAATGAAACTTACCGCAATCATCCGATGATGAGGACATGACAAAGTCACGAGGGCTCTCCGATAAGTAGCTCGGAAAGCACGTATAGTTCTCACCATGTCGTTCACGGTCTCCCGCGAAACCTGTTCCAAAAATACAAGGACAGTTAATAAATAAATGTATATGAAGCAACAAAAAGAAATATTTTAAGTACATATACAAAAAAAAAAGACATACCGACTCTACCATCTCAGGAATGAACGGTATCCCCTCATCGTCCTCTGCTGCTGGAAGGATCTCACGAATTACCGACCTGACAGCATCGGTATACATGATCTCCGCTGTAGGAGGCACCCAACCGCCTATCTCGACTCGCTAAAAAAAATATATAATAAATAATAAAAAAAAAAGGGGGTCAAAGTTAACTAAAAATAAATAGAAACAAAAAAAAGAAAAAGAGAGAATTGAGATACTAATCGGAACAAAAGCGGGGAAAGGAGTCAGCCAAGAAGCAATGATACAAAAATCAGGGCTAATACCCTTGAGATCATTAATACTGTACCCCATTTGCTTTCTTATGGGTTTGAAGAACCCCTAGATGTTGGGAAGTTTGTAGGTCATTAAGTGCAGTACTGATGATTGCAGGGTATAGTTCTTATTCATCCAGAAAAATATATTTTAAATGAGAAGGGAGAGGTTTTAGTTCAGGTTTCTTGACCTCTACAGGTTTCGATTATTGAACTAAATTTACTACCTTCATTGTTTCCTTGGGGTCTAACTCTTTTATGGAAATAGCTCTTTTAATATCTTGTACTTCATTACCCCAGACGCTTGCATTATCTGCAGATAAATTCCCACAAAGAATTTTCTCTAGGGGATCCCTTGTAAGAACCTGTGGCAAGATATCATCACAAATATCGTCCATTATATCAATTACATCTATATAACAACAATTTTCCTCTAGCATAGGCCCTTTCAAAACTTTCCCTAAATTAAAAGTAACATTATCATCACCAACAGAAAGGGTTAGTTTACCATTTTTCACATCAATAATGGCTCCTACAGTATGGAGGAAAGGCTTACCTAATATAATGGGTATTTGTGTGTCCTCTACCATGTCTAAAACAACAAACTCAACAGGAATAAAAAATTTACCAACTCTGACAGGGACATCTTCTAAAATACCTAGGGGGTATTTTATACAAGGATCTGCCATTTGCAAATTTATATTAGTAACTTTTATTTCTCCCATATTAAGTTTATCACAGACAGACGATGGCATAACACTGACACTGGCACCTAAATCACCTAAAGCTTTATCAATAAAAACATTCTCTATATGACAAGGGCTAGAAAAACTACCGGGATCCTTTAATTTAGGAGGGGATTTATTTTGCAATAAGGCGCTACACTCCTCTGTAAAAGCTACAATTTCTACCTCATTAAAGGCCCTTTTCCTAGTCAGAATGTCTTTCATAAATCTAGCATATGCAGGAACCTGAGTGATTAAATCAGTGAAAGGAACTGTTACCTGCAGGTTTTTCACAGCCTCAAAGAACGTACCAAATTGTTTATCAAATTTACTCTTCAATTGTCTATTAGGGAACGGTAGATTGATAACTGGGCTCTGAACATCTCCTCCCTTATCCTGAGTTTTACCCTGAAAAGAAACATTAGAAGGGTTACTTTCTGTTTGTAGCCCTGCAGGGTTAGCAGGATTAGCGTTTAGTATAGAGGAATCTGGATCAGGAACTGGTCCATCTTCCTTTGGCATAGGAGGTCCATCATAATGTGAACAACTTCTTAGAGTGATTGCATTGGCATGATATGTGGGATGGATTGGTTGTGATAGTAGAGCTCCCTGCTGATGGGTTTGTAGGGTAGATGAAAGTTGCGCAATTTGATAATCCATGATTTTATTGTGGGCTAAAATAGAATCAATTTGTGCATCCCTACTCTCCATATGCTTTTGCATGTTAGTAAGCATTGCTCTAATTTCTGTCATGGCAGGGTCGGAAGATGATGATGGTTGTGCTTGGCTTTTCTGGCCAAAATTTTGGATGGTAATATTTTTGTTGTGGTAGGGGTTGATGTTGTGGTTGTTGTGGAGGTGGAGGGTTTTGTTCATTGGTATTCCGGTACGAAAGATATGGATGGTTCCGGTAACCAGATTTATAAGAGTTGGAATATGGGTTGTTTTGCCTATAGGTTTGGAAAGCATTAACTTGTTCCATGGAACTCCTACAATCTTGCTCCCAATGCCCTACAATTCCACAATTTTCACAAAAAGCTTCATTGTTAGCAACAACAAAAACATTAGCTAAAGAGTTAGGAGTAGTAGTAAGATTAACTAATTTTTGACAAATAGACGTTAATTGAGCTTGCAAAAAGGATACGAAATCGACTTTATGTTTTCCTTTATTTGCAAACCCTTTTGGATTCCCGTAATGGGAATTGAGTATTGCCATATCTTCGATAACCTGTCCTGCATCGTCCACATTTAAATTCATGAATCTCCCACTAGCTGCAAAATCTAGAACCGATCTAGATGAATTTCCAAGTCCATTTTAGGAAGATTGGATCAATTGCCATTGTGCTAGATTATGGTGGGGGCATTCTCTCTGTAGATCCTTGAACCTCTCCCAAGTCTCATATAGAGTTTCATCGGCCTCTTGAGCGAAATTCTGTATAGCACTCCTTTGTACAGCTGTTCTCTCAGCAGGGTAATATTTATTATAGAAATTCAAAGCAAGAGTTTCCCAGTCAATAATAACAAGTGCAGTTCTATTCAAACCATTAAAAAATAATTTAGCTTTGCCACATAATAAAAAGGGAAAAAGAATCTCCTTGATTTGGTCCTGCGTGACCCCGACTTGTCTAATGGTGTTACAATACTGGCAGAAATCTGCAATGTGAAGATTAGGATCTTCACCCTTAGCTCTAATAAATTGCTTCCTCTCTATCATAGTGATAAATTGGGGTTTGATTTCAAATTGAACTCCATCTAGGGCTTGAGTGGGAGTAAGGTGAGGACAATTTGTGAGCTTCGGCTGCGAGTAGTCACTGAGCTTTTTTGGGCCGTCATCTCTGATTCTGAATCTGAAGGAATTTCTGTGTCGCTAGAATCAGAGGGAGGGTCTCTTCAATTTTTATCTTCCTCAGAACCCTCCAGAATTTGTCTATAAAGGTTCCTTTGCCTATGAAACGAGCGCTCAACCTCAGGATTGAATGGAATGAAACCTGATCTGGAACACTTAGGCATAAACGATGAACTAAAAGATAAATATGAGAATTGCCTCAAAGAACTAACGTTCTCTGAGACAAGAGGGGATAATCTAGACTACAAAAATATTCAGAAAATAAAAATAAAACTGTTTCTCTGGCAACGACGCCAAATTTTGACCGTTAAAGTCTTATTCACCTAATCAAAAATAAAACCTAAATCCACTAACTATATAGATAGGGAAGAAATGTCGAACCACAGGGAAACAAGTCAATTTACTCCTAATTAATTATATGCAATTGTAGACACCTAAAAATGTCTCCCCAAAACCAAACCCGATGATGAACAACCTTTCACCGCCATTATTGGTCGGGTTGAGTATTTAATCTTGGAGTGCTTAAATCCATGTTCATTCCCAATAAATTTCATAAACCAATACAATTCCTAGCCCATTTCCCCAAACCATAACTTATTTTCCTCTTTTCATGCCTTTAAACCCATAATAATTCATTTCGTGTCCTTTATATAAAAACGTTTATTCCAGTTTATTTTGGTCCACAATATGGGTCCATAGATTAAATATTTGGATGGGGATCTAAAAGATCTTTCCAACAATATATTATAAGCCCAAATCCGAGTTATAACGAATAAGTTATGGCCAAAATATTAAACTGAGCCCAAACCGAACCTAAGCCCACCTTACTTACGACCCAATGATCATGTGGAGGGTCCAAATGATTTAATCCAATTCTTAAACCAATTAGTATTAATTAGAAACTTCTATAAGTTTTTAGCAGATCCTAATTATCCTTTTTGAAAAGATAAGTTTAACGAGTTTGAAATTGAATAAAATTTTTCTTTTTGAAAATCTTATTTCTATTAGAATTGAAAGACGTTCAAAGATAGACAGATATGTTTTTCGTGCCTCATATTTTTTATCTAAATTTTATATGGTTGGATATCCCTTGAAATTATCTTTCCAATGATATATTATAATATCAATTCCGATTTATAACGGAAAAGATATGAATAAAATGTCAAACTCTATCAAAAAATGACACCGTCTCACTATTTCGGCTATATCTTTTGTGATACAAAATATTTTAATTTGATTCTAATTGGGTTAGAAATTAAACTTCAAGAGATTTCCAAAGATATCTGATTTATCTTATTCCAATTTGTGGATCAAAAGATATGATAAAAACAAAAACCGCAAAAATTGCTGTCTATCGCAAGAGTTTTAATCCGATTCGAACTCGATCTTTTCTTAATTCTTCGACCCTCTTTTTTTTTCCCTAAAATAGAGGTCGTATCACCCCTTTTTCAATCATCAACAATCTTGATCACAAAATATAATTATCTTCTCCCTCTTTAGCCTAAATACTAGCCACCCTATTGTCTTAAAATACTTCCCTTAAGCACTCCAAGGAGTTCATACTTAACCCAAAGTTCTATACTTAAACCAAGGCGTGAAAGGTATAATTGACTGAGGGTTTGGACCAAATCAACTCTAATTTTTATTTAGTTTAATTTTAAATTTGCTTTATATTTTTTATTGAAGTTACTAACAATTTATTCATGATGAAGCAATTTAAAGGATTGTGCGGAATGTGAGTAATTAATTAATTTAATTACTTTTATTTTATTTTAATATTGCTAGTATCATGATTAGAGTTATTTTATATTTGATTTGACTAACGCTATTATTGTTAAATTGCTTCCAATATTAATGTTTATTCTATTATTATTGTTATGATCACCATATTGCATGTTAAAGGGAATATGTAATTGAAAATCATGCCTAATAAGATAATTTGGACGATCGGTTTAGGTTCCTTTTTTAATCTTGTTATTAAATCAAGTGATCACAGTATTTTAGAATTATATGTTGCATTAATATTCAACCAATTTAGCATAATAATAGTTTGGAGCAAATTGAATCTTTGTTTGTATGCCTTTGAGATCGCAGGAATTCTTTTCACTTAAGAATCGAGTAGAGGCCAATATGGGCGACTGTGACTCCATGACTCACTTCGTACTATCATCCCTGATCCTCCTTTCGTGGTTCCGAACCATATGGAGTTAGTAATCTCATGGATTATGAATGCGGTGTAACCTTCACCGGTCAATCGTTGTTGCCTATCGTTGTCCCTTATCGTGGTTTCCTTTAATGATCCGTGAACGGTTTACAAGTTCCTTAAAAACTTGTTGGCGGCTCCCTACTTTCCTTGTCCCTAATCATATTATGTAAATTCCCACTTCCTATGAGTGCCAATCATATTCACCACATGATTTTACGTAGGCACACTTCCAACGACGCCTACAATTTGGCGACTCCACTGGGGAGGATTCTTGGTTATTTATCGATTTGAGTGATCGGTATTTATTTAAGATGAGTGGATGAGACTTGAAAGATTCTTGAATTGTATTCTTGCAATTTAGTTGGCATTGTCACATATGCATATGCTTTTTAGGTTACCTATTTTGCCACAATTGTACGTGTTCTACGTATGTGGCTAGCCCGGAGGATTTAAGCTCTATCTACCCGAAAATGCTCATGGCAATAAGGGTTCATCCGACTTTTTAATTCCACCCAAACCATGGAGTCGAGTTCGATTTCATCACAAACTCGCGAAGCCGCCCGTTGGCATACACCCTCAATGGAGGCTGCCTTGCTAACGCATCCAAACTCTTAACCATGGTACCCTTTGACACCCAAAAGCTTGACCAAAGTGGAACATATATCTTGACTTTAGGTTGCGAACTTCATTGCATCATGCTTGACGATGTGCTTATATGTGCATTTTGTTTATTGACATTTTTTTAATTATTTTTTTCTCTTATCAACACCTTTTTATTTTTTTAGAGTCAAGTCATAGATTTTTTTTAAAACTTGAGTTAACCCGGATTTTTATTCCCGTATACTGCACAAGAGTCAACTTGTTTTGGTCATATCTGGAGTTCTAGAAAGAGTTACGTGTCGTGCAAACTATGGATCTGTAGCCCCGAGTTTTATCTTTTATTTAGAGTTGGTTTACCCCAAATCAGAGTCACATATCAAAAGTTTTAACCGATATACTACAGCCTGTCCAGTTTAGGTGTCTTTTTAGCGTCAACTTTTTTTTTAATTTATTTTTTTTATATCTTTTCGTGTAAAGCTAGTCTTATCCAAGTCCTTTAATCTGTGTCAACTTGTACAATATAGAATTATACATTTTTATTTTTATTTATTTATTTTTTATACCCATGAGTCATAACTCTTCTAGAATTCTGGTCATCTTCCTAGTTTCTTGTGATCAATTTTTTTGCTAACCTTAACATGTATTCTTTGTCTTTGATTTTGGTTGATCTTATTTATGACTAACTATTTCCAATGGACCGTTTTCACATAGTAAATAGCATAAACATTAAAATTGGACAAAATTAATCAAGTTACTTTTTCTTTTAGTCTTCCATGCTATTTTGTCAGTGGGTCCTTTGTTTTTCACAACGTCCTCATGTCTAGCCATGCGATCATACCACGAGTCTTAATAAACTCACCTAATCACACATGTTGAGTCATTGCAAACACTCTGTCTTCGAGTAATGCACTATATTGTTTATGATCGTATATTAGGACCATGCATGCGTCAGTTTCTGTCGTAATAGGAATGAGTGGAGTATTTCCCATCAGATTTCAAAATTGATTCATACACTCTTCCTTTCCAATCCGAGTATTGAGTGAATGCATTAAGTTAAATCATTCTTACACAGTACCTAAAATCACTAGGCAATAGTTGGAAGAATAAGGGGAACGTCATTCCTTCCTTCTTTTCTTCTAATCAAAGCATCAACAACAACAAATTTCTTGTCCCCCCTAGCGGTAACAAGTAATTCATAAGCAACCATGAAGACGAAGCACAAGACAAGTTTCAATACAAGATTTCATGCTTTGTTTTCTTCTTTTGTTTCAACCCACTCCCCTAATAAGTCTAGCATAGGTTCCCGTTATCCATGTGTACTGTCTATGTGTCATATTTCTTACCTTTTCCATCAATGAGCATTCCTTTCCTTTGCAATTGAATTCGCAAAAAAAAAACAAAAAAAAAAAAAAAAAAAAAAAAATCAATTTCGAACTAAACACAAGGTACACCAATGACTTGAGGCACCTTTGCAACCATATCATTCCCTATTAATAGCTCAATAACATATTCATTTCTTTGTCAACCACTTTGAGCCTCGTCTAACAATTGACCTTATTTATTCAACTCACATTCACTTAACCCTGGGATGGGAAGGTGAGCAATTTGTGTAGCAGTCAAAAAGCAAGTTCAAATTAAAAAAAAAAAGGGAAAAGAAAAAGTAAAAAAATAAATAATACAATGTCTAAAGGCAAGTTTTCCAATGTCTTTGATATGAACATGTCTCAAATTGCGTCTCTCATCGAGTGCTTGGTACCGTGCCTGAGAAACAAGAATGCTAAGTGAGTGATGGACCGCATGATCTGAGATTGCCTACATTGATTCACAAGAATGGAAAAAAGAAAAAAAAAAAGAAATTAAAAAAAATGTATGAAAAATAAAACTTGCAAAGTCTAATACATAATTACATATCTTGGGGGATTCTCTCGGGTCTAGAGACTTTTACCCCTTTCTCCCTTAAACCTTTAGCTTAACCACATTATAGCCCTTGAAAGACCTTTTTTGAGGTGTATACACACTTGTGCAAAGTTCGGTTAGAGCTACGTTCGGCCTGATTCCTAACAAATACGTAGGCAACCTCACATTGAGGTGCGGCCACATTCATATGCATGATCGAGTCGAAGATTATCCAATGCTTAATCCTATGACCGTATCCATTTAGAGCTAGAGTTGGGGGCTTGAACCTACATCATTTAGCCTACCTAGCCTAAAGAGTCATCATCTTTGACTCTTCTCACATCTCTTTCCATCGCCATAACCCTTGCAGCCAGCCTTAGTATCACATTCACACATTTCACTCAAACATCCATATCCATATCAATCATCCTTCCCTTTAAGAGCCTTTTATCATGAATTCTTATTTCCCTACCGTGCATGCTTCATCATCTTTCAAGATAACATTCATTAGAAGAAACGTTGTATACTTGCTTAGCTTCCTGACCTGAGCAATATTCATTGTTTCATGCATCGCATAATGGGCTGAGCAACATTTATATGTCAATGATTTGTAATCATACAAAGCATATCGTTCTTAGCTCCTTGACCTATGAAACATTCATTATGCAATACTCAACAATCATTTCATCTATATACGTGCTTAGCTTCCAGACCTAATTGACATTCAAGATCGCTTCTTTACACCATATATGATGCTTAGCTCCATGACCTAACTTCATTCATCTATCGTGTCACATGATGTAATTGTCCTTAGCCTCCTAGCCTAAGAACATTCATCATGCATACATTTTTTTCAAGACAAGCAATTCAATCCATACGATTCATTTCGTCTTGCTTAAGGAGGAAGTTCAAAACTTCTTCCCTTTTTAATTATTTTCTTTTAGGGAAGTTCAAAAACTTTTTCAAAATTTTTATCGAGGGAAGTTCGAAAACAAAACTTCATTTTTCACGTCTTTCTTTTTCGGGAGAAAGTTAGTACCTTCCACTCGTGACATTTCCTCAAGCATGGAAAGCATTTTAACAAACTTCATCCGGTGGATTCCTTCAAGCAAAGAAAAATACCAAACTCATTTGTCACCGATACACTGGTGTCAGATAAGTGTTCTATCTCTGTACTCTTTTATCTGTGGAATTAACATTTTTTGCAGGTATCGACGTATACAAAGTGATTTAGGATCGCATAACGTATTAAATCATTCTTCGTCCCTGTTGACTACTTTTACTATCATTTTCGAAACTAACCTTTCTACAAACTCAGTCAAAGTAGGGGCTTCTGTAGACACCTAAAAATGTCTCCCCAAAACCAAACCCAATGATGAACAACCTTTCACCGCCATTATTGATCGGGTTGAATATTTAATCTTGGAGTGCTTAAATCCATGTTCATTCCCAATACATTACATAAAACAATACAATTCCTATCCCATTTCCCCAAACCATAACTTATTTTCCTCTTTTCGTGCCTTTAAACCCAAAATAATTCATTTCGTGTCCTTTTAAATCATTCATTTCGTGTCCTTTATATAAAAACATTTATTCCAGTTTATTTTGGTCCATAATACGGGTCCATTGATTAAACATTTGGATGGGGATTTGAAAGATCTTTCGAACGATATATTATATGCCCAAATCCGAGTTATAACCAATAAGTTATGGCCAAAATATTAAACTGAGCCCAAACCGAACCTAAGTCCACCTTACCTACGACCCAATGATCATGTGGAGGGTCCAAATAATTTAATCAAATTCCTAAAACAATTAGGATTAATTAGAAACTTCTATAAGTTTCTAGAAGATCCTAATTATCCTTTTTGAAAAGATAAGATTAAAGAGTTTTAAATTAAATAAAATTTTTCTTTTTGAAAATCCTATTTCTATTAGAATTGAAAGACGTTCAAAGATAGACAGATATTTTTTCTTGACTCAAATTTTTTATCTAAATTTGTTATAGTTGGATAGCCCTTGAAATTATATTTCCAATGATATATTATAATATCAATTCCAAGCTATAACGGAAAAGATATAGATAAAATGACAAACTCTATCCAAAAATGACAACGTCTCACTATTTCGGCTATATCTTTTGTGATACAAAATATTTTAATCTAATTCTAATTGGGTTAGAAATTAAACTTCAAGAGCTTTCCAAAGATATCTTATTTATCTTGTTCCGATTTTTGGATCAAAACATATGATAAAAACAAAATCTGCAAAAACTGATGTCTATCGCAAGAGTTTTAATCCGATTCGAACTCGATCTTTTCTTGATTCTTTGACCCTCTTTTTTTTCCCTAAAATAGAGGTCATATCACCCCTTTTTCAATCATCAACAAGCTTGATCAGAAAATATAATTCTCTTCTCCCTCTTTAGCCTAAATACTAGCCACCCTATTGTCTAAAAATACTTCCCTTAAGCACTGCAAGGATTTCATAATTAATCCAAAGTTCTATACTTAAACCAAGGCGTGAATGGTATAATTGACTGAGAGTTTGGACCAAATCAACTCCAATTTTTATTTAATTTAATTTTCAATTTGGTTTATATTTTTTATTGAAGTTACTAAAAGTTTATTCATGATGTTGCAATTTAAAGGAACGTGCGGAATGTGAGTAATTAATTAATTTAATTACTCTTATTTTATTTTAATATTGCTAGTATCATAATTAGGGTTATTTTATATTTGATTTGACTAACGCTATTATTGTTAAATTGCTTCAAATATTAATGTTTATTCTATTATTATTGTTATGATCACCATATTGCATGTTAAAGGGAATATGTAATTGAAAATCATGCCTAATAAGACAATTTGGACGATCGGTTTAGGTTCCTTTTTTAGTCTTGTTATTAAATCAAGTGATCACGGTATTTTTGAATTATATGTTGCATTAATATTCAACCAATTTAGCATAATAATAGTTTGGAGTAAATTGAATCTTTGTTTGTATGCCTTTGAGATAGCAGGAATGCTTTTCATTATAAGAATCGGGTGGAGGCCAATACGGACGAATGTGACTCCATAACTCACTTCGTACCATCATCCCCGATCCTACTTTCGTGGTTCCGAACCATATGGAGTTAGTAATATCATGGATCATGAATGGGGTGTAACCTTCATGGGTCAATCGTTGTTGCCTATCGTTATCCCTTATAGTGGTTGCCTTTAATGATCCGTGAACGGTTTAGAAGTTCCTTAAAATCTTGTTGGCGGCTCCCTACTTTCCTTGTCCCTAATCGTATTATGTCAAGTCAAACTTCCTATGAGTGCAAAGCATATTCACTACATGCTTTTACGCAGGCGCACTTCCAACGACGCCTACAGCAATCTAAATTATCAAGTAACAAATTTCTGTAAAAAGGTAATTAAATACTAAAAGGTAAGAGTAGGAAAGGAATAAAAAGGGGTATAAATCAATGAAGGGAAAACCTAGCGCATAGGTTCACTAATTAACAATGTTCCAGGGCAAATCATAATAAGTAATCATCAAGCATCAATTAATCAGATTATAAAGAGCTTTCGCTATGTATTATAATCACAGAGTTAACCTACCAGTATTAAATCTCATCTCTCGAATCTCGACTAAATCATTTATAAATTAGTCCGCCTATTGAAACTAAGCCTAAAAATTAATTCTCATCTGTCGAATCTCGAAATAATATTGCTAAACTCATACAATTAAATCCGGCCAAACCTAATAGCATAACATTAAATCAATCAATACGAAATTAATCAAGCATTGATAATCAACAATAACGAATTACCCCTTGTAGACACCCATTTGTGTCTACCCAAAACTAAACCCAGTGATGCGTACCTTTCACGTCAAATAATAATCGAATGAAGTGATTTTGTGGAAAGTTTAGTGTTGCGGATAGTTTTAATTTCTTTTCTCTTCTCTCTGTTTTTGAAAACTTATTTTAAGAAAACAGCCAATCCAGTTTGGTTGGTCCATGATATTGGTCCAATAGTAGTGTAGTTGGATGGGGCTTGACAAAAGCTTTCCAACGATATATTATAAGCCCAATTCTAATGAATATTGAGGAAGTTATGGCAAATTTACTGAATTAGGCCCGGTTTGACCCTTATATGCGGCTCAATGATCTAGGGAAGTGCCTAATATAGATTTATCTTTCCTAATGCAATTAGGAATGGTTTTAGTCTTCTAGATTCTTCTAGAAGGTTCTTTTCATTCCTAATTCAATTAGCCATGATAAATTGACTTTTGTTGACTTTTCAGAGTTTTAATTAAATTCAAAGAACGTTTTTTGAGGAAGATACGATTTTATCCTCCTATACGGCAATTTTTATCTGATCTTAAGAAAACGCGTGAATTTCTGAATCAGCGCCAAACGCCAGCTGTATTGCCTGGCGCTAGCATTGGCTTCTGGCGCTAATGTTGGCGTCTGGCGCTAATAGCCAGCGTTGGCGCTAACATCGTTTTACGTGCGCCATAACTCTGTTTTGATATTTTATCTTTTTGGCTGATTTTCTCTATAAATAACGTGCTAAAAACTCCGTTTTCGATAACCAATTTTCATTCATCTACAATCTACCAACTCTGATCAAGATTTTCTTATTCTCTCTCTCTTATTTTCTCTCTCTCTTTTCTAAACTAGCCTTTTCATAAATATCAAAATTCCGCATTCATTAGATCTAGAAACACTTAGCCATATTCGAAGTTACCTTCGCCCTAGACGTGAAATGTTTAATTTATGAGCGTTTAGTCCGTCCCAAATCTCTCTTTCAATTATTTGATTTAATTGTTTTGTTTATATTTTCCTTGAAGTTACTAACGCGTGTATTTTGTTATTAGAAAGAGGTACGAGGCATCAAAGTAAGTATTTTAATGATTTTTATTGATGTTATGATGTAGAAATCATGCTTAGATTGTTACTATGATATTCCTAGTATCATGTCTAGGGTAACTTTAATAATAAGTATGATCGTTATGATGCTTTTTATGTTCTTCCTAATATTTATGATTGTTAGTATCATGTTAGGGTTAAAACATTGATTTTTATTGTTAGTGATATGCTAGGGTTTGTTATTAATCTTGTTAGTATCATGCCTAGGATCTTGCTATTAATATTATGCTTTAATATGATTTTGATTATTTTTATAATTGTTATGATTATTTTCATGATTATTCCTATGTTGCTTGATTATATATATTTTTATTGCTTGATCATGCCTTTTTGCATGTTTAAAGGGAATTTGTACTTGTAATCACGCTTAATAAGATAATTAATAATCTTGTTTAGGGTTAATTTGATTATAATTCAAGTGATCTCCAATAATAGATTTATTTGTGCATTAATATTCAACCAACATAGATAAACAGGTTGAGGGTTAATCCTAATGATTGCATGTTAGTCAGAAAGCGCACATGAGTACGATCAGGATAAAGTAGAGGCCTATTATTAGAGCAGGTTCAATCTCATTTAGGTTGGATTTTTACCTTCATTCCCGAACCCTATTTGGTTCAAGACCTTATGGAGTTGACGATCGCTTGGATCGTTAAGGGTTGTAACCTTCACCCTGTGAACGGTTTACAAGTTCCTAAAACTTGTTGGCGACTCTTTTACTCTATCTTCTTTCCTTTTGGACGCCACCGTACTTTAGTAAATGATCACAGTGGGGATCAAGCTAGGGGATTAACGCTTGAAATATTCCCCACAGTTTTTGGCAACTCCACTGGGGAGGATTTCTATTTTAATTCCTGAATTTGTTTTGGCAATGATTTAGAATGAGTGGATGAGACTCGAAACGTTCTAAGTATTTCATGTGCGTAATTTTGATTAACATTGTTGTCGTATGCATAAAAAAGATCTCATTGGAAAGACCATCCGTAATGAGTTAAAAACATAGGATTTTACACGTAGGAAATTTGAGAAATATCTTTCACAACTAGGACCGAAATAACACTGCGTGAAACTGGAAAATTTTATCGAGCACAGAAAGCTGCTGAGGCATGTAGGAATTAGCGTCAGCGAACAGAAGCTGGCGCCAGACATTTAACTGTAGCTCCAGACGAAAGCTCTGTCGCCAGGAGCTATAGCTAAATCCTAGCGCCAACCTCTGTTTGTTAGCGCCAAATTCTTCCAATACCGAGCCAGAAATATGCGTTCTAATTTCGACCAGTTTTTCGCATTGTTTGCTCGATCCTACTTCCTGATTGAGTTTTTTCTCACTTTTTTGAAACCCATATGTGTTCTACACATGGACATAACCCTCTGGGAATTCATGCTCCATCTACCTGATTGAACGATCTGAGCAACAAAGGGTACATCCGAGAATGTTGAATTCACCAAACCATGGAAGTGGGTTTTTCTAAAACTCGCGGTGTCCCATCCACTCGCGCCAACCCTTCACGGTTAGGCTTCTGCGCGGTGCATCTGGACAATTAACCATGGACCCTCTATTGACTAAACCATATCCCGAACTTTAGAGAACTAGAGCCATGGTTAGGTTGCAAACTCATTGCATCATATTGTGCCTACTTAACTAATTGTGCATTATTTGTTTTACATATATATGTTTTCTTAACCGTTTGTTTGACTTGTGTTGAGATTTAATAAATTAATGACTTAAAGAACTTTGCCTAATTAATTAATTAATTATTTAATTTGAGTAAATAAAGTCTAATATTTTAATCTGAATTGACCTAGTACGACTTTAGGCAGACCCCTATTGATTAATAACACCGAAAACAGTCTCAGATTGAAGTTCCAGCATTGGCGCCAAAGTCTGAGTTGTAGCGCCACTCTGTGGAGTGTGGCGCCTGGCGACATCTCTGTTGTCTGGCGCTACACTGCAAATAGAGGCGCCAGTCCTGTCGTTTTGCCGACAGTTCAGATTATTGGTCGAGTCATCATCTAGTGTCTAATTAACCAGTTTGCTAAATAATTCGGTTAATAATACCTTGTTAAGTCATTAATTGAGTTTAGTCACATAGTCTAGCCACATGGTCATGACACGAGTCTTAACATGTCACCTACACTCACTATTATTAGTAGGCACTTCGAGTATATGTCACCATGACCATGTCTTAGGTTCATGCATGAGTCGGTATTTTCCGTCATTTGAGTTGGGGGTGAATTCTATTCCTAGTTCTTCATATCCCTCCATCTACATCATTTTTCTTCTCATTCTATTCCAATCTTTCTTCACTTCCTCTATCCGTTGCATGTTGAATAGAGTTTGAGCCAAATAATTAACAATAGATATCCCCCAATTCCTTTTCCACAGTACTTGGTCGAGGAGAGGAGGGCGATTAATCAAGGACAACCTCTTTATTCAAGTTTCCCTTTTTGATAAACCAATTTGTCAAAAGACGAAGGCTAAAAAGATAATGGCAAGTCAAGAAGAGGTCAATGAACTCAGGAATCAATTGAATGACGTGACTGAGGTGTTAAAGGCTTTAACCCTCAAAATTGATGACCCTGTGAAGCAACAACAAATGAACCTTATGCAAGAAAGCTTGAGCAAGCTATCTAGTGACTATAAATTTCAGGGCATTAGTTCACAAGGGGTCTCGCTGGACAATGAACTTCTTCCGCATAAGATCAACGACACTGACATCCCTAAATTCAAGGCAACGGATAACCCTTACTTTCATCTAAGAGCTTTTGAAACTATAATGAGCAATAAGGATATCGATAAGAAGGTTTTCCCCTCTCTGTTCCCACTATCTCTCGAGACCGTTTGCCAGCAATGGTTCTTTTCTCTCGAGAAAGAAAAAACCTCTTCTTGGGAATCGACAACAAACTCTTTCATAGATAGATATAAGTGCAACATCCAAGACGAAACAGACCATACACAACTTGAGATGTTAAAAAACAAAGAAAACGAAGGATTCACTTCTTTCTTCAACAAATGGAAGGAAACTTCTGATAATATGGTCAAGGCTCCTACCGAAAGGTTTAATGTCTGAGGGTTTGGTCCCAAATCTAATTATTTGATTTAATTGTTTTTTTTATATTTTCCTTGAAGTTACTAACGCGTGTATTTAGTTATTAGAAAGAGGTACGAGACATCAAAGTAAGTATTTTAATGATTTTTATTGATGTTATGATGTAGAAATCATGCTTAGATTGTTATTATGATATTCCTAGTATCATGTCTAGGGTAACTTTAATACTAAGTATGATCGTTATGATGATTTTTATGTTCTTCCTAATATTTATGATTGTTAGTATCATGTTAGTGTTAAATCTTTGATTTTTATTTTTAGTGACATGCTAGGGTTAGTTATTAATCTTGTTAGTATCATGCCTAGGATCTTGCTATTATGCTTTAATATGATTTTGATTATTTTTATAATTGTTATGATTATTTTTATGATTATTATTATGTTGATTGATTATATATATTTTTATTGCTTTATCATGCCTTTATGCATGTTTGAAGGGAATTTATACTTGTAATCACGCTTAATATGATAATTAATAATCTTGTTTAGGGTTAATTTGATTATAATTCAAGTGATCGCCAATAATATATTTATTTGTGCATTAATATTCAACCAACATAGATAAACAGGTTTAGGGTTAATCCTAATGATTGCATGTTAGTCAGAAAGCGCACATGAGTACGATCAGAATAAAGTAGAGGCCTATTCTTAGGGCAGGTTTAATCTCTTTTAGGTTGGATTTGTACCTTCATCCCCAAACCCTATTTGGTTCAAGACCTTATGGAGTTGACGATCTCTTGGATCGTTAAGGGGTGTACCCTTCACCCTGTGAACGGTTTACAAGTTCCTAAAACTTGTTGGCGACTCTTTTGCTCTATATTCTTTCCCTTTGGACGCCACCATACTTTAGTGTATGATCACAGTGGGGTTCAAGCTAGGGGATTAACGCTTGATATATTCCCCACACCCCATCATATTATTTATTAGATCCCCATAAACCTTAGAAAAAAAACTATTCAAACATAATTAAATCTAAACTAATCAAAACAATTAAGCAAGACGTGATGAAAGAATTAAATAAAATAACTAAAACTAAGAGAGAAGAAATTGTTACTAAAATAAATCTGGATTAAGGAATGGAGTTAAGAACAATAGTTGAGAGAATTTTAGAGAGAGAAAATATTCTAAGTAGAGAGAGAAAACCTAAAAGTGAAGGTAATCAAAATTATGTACAAAAATCGTACTTAAACATCCCTAAAACAAATGCTAATTGGAATCTAAGAATCTCGACAATAAGGTCTTCTAAAAGCACGCGCCTGATCGGGCGAAGGTCCGCCCGATCGGGCCTGCCTTTTGTCTTCGCCCTTCCTGGTGCGCCGCGCCTGATCGAGCTTATGCTCACCCGATCGGGCGCGCCTTCTTGCTGGTGCATACTAGTGCGCGCCTGCCCGATCGGGTGCAAGCTTGCCCGATCGGGCCCGGCTTCTTCTTCAAGGCTTGGACTTCGATTGGGCTCAATTCTTCGGCCAAATCCGGATTTCTTCTTCGGGTCTTGAATACTCGATCCATATGCCTCAGTATCACATACAGAGCCCTTAATCACCGGCTCTTTACCGATTCTGGGCTTCAAAGACGTTCGTGTCCTCCTAATGCTCGTAGTTGCTTCCTGAAAAACCCGGAAAACGCTCTAAACGTGCAATTTCCTACAAAACTCAAGTAAAGCTACAAAAACACTAGAAAACACAAATTAGTAATAAAAGTGGCTCTAAAGAGCCAAAAACACTACTAATTATGACCAAGGGACAGGGGTAAAACACTATATAAATTGGACATATCACTCTTTGGGCATCCTTTTTCCCTACACACAAGAGAGCTCAACCTTTAGGTACCCCTTTATGTAACTCGTTGTCTATGAGTACGTATTGGGAAGCCAAGAGTCTTAATGCTCGTTTTCCTCTTTTGTCAGCATGAGGAGGATATTCTCCTTTGGTGACGTAATTAAGTGTATCGGCATACCACGGTTCTTCTTCCTTTTCTTCCTCTTGGACTTCTTCATCATCTTCTATGGCTTGAATATAAGTCGGTTTATACCTTTTCTATATAGTGAGAGGCATTTGATCGATTTCCGTAAGAGTCCTAACCATTGATTTTAGTCTTGCAAAGGCGTCAGCAAATTGGTTTTCCTCTCTTGGTAGATAGGTGTATTCTACCTTTTCCAGCAGGTTGGTGAGGGTTTCCAAATTAGTTTGGTAAGGGGCTAGACTTTCACTCCTTACTTTCCATCTTTTGGAATTTTTGTTGATGGTCAACGAAGAGTCTCCAAATATTCGTAATTTCTTTACTCCCAATGCCAATGTTGTTTCATGCAAGGCCTACCATGCATGCTTCGTATTCGGCAACATTGATGGTAACGTCAAAATCTAGCTTTATAGAGATTGGATCGTGTTCTACTTTAGGTGATACTAATAATACTCTAACACCACATCCCTTTTGGTTTGAGGCTTCATCGAAGTATAATGTCCAAGTATCATCTTCTGTGACCATCAAGTCTTCGTCTGGAAATTCATTATCTTGTATGGGCACAAATCTTATATTGGGAAATCCGCTAGGAAGTCCGAGACAACAAGTCCTTTGATAGCCTTTTGAGGCATGAATCTTACATCGAACTGTGCTAAATTGACTATCCACCTTGATATGCGCCCATTGAGTGTAGACTTTTTGAATAGACACTTAAGTGGATCCATTCGAGAAACTACAAAGACTGTATGCATGAGCATGTAGTGTCTTAACTTGGTTGTGGCCCACACTAATGTGAGGCACAATTTCTCAAGCGGTGTGTAGCGTACTTCATACTCGAGCATTTTCTTGCTTAGATAGTAGATTGCATTTTCTTTACCTTCTACATCTTGTGCAAGCATAGCCCCCATTGTCTCCTTAGTGACTATTAAGTATAGCCTATGAGGGATCCCTAGAAGTGTTGGTGCTAATACGGGAGGATTTTCAAGTTAGGCTTTGATCTTTTCAAAGTCATTTTGACACTCGTCATCCCATATTACTGGCACATTTTTTTTTTTGAGCTTCTTGAATATTGGTTCGCATATCGTTGTTAATTTCGATATGAACCTACTTATATATTGCAATCGACCAATAAACCCTCGAATTTATTTCTCGGTTTTGGGCGGTGGCAATGACATGATTGCTTTGATCATGGTTCGGTCTATCTCTATTCCTCTACAGCTTATGACATATCCTAAGAGCTTGCCTGAGGTGACTCCAAAGGCACACTTGGATGGATTCAACCTCATGTTGTATTTTCTTAGCCTTTCAAAGAATTTTCTTAAGGCTACTTGATGTCCTAGGCGATCTTTTGATTTCACAATCATATCTTTTACATACACTTCAATCTCTTTGTGTATCATGTCATGGAGTAGGGCGATTGCTACTCATTGGCATGTAGCACCCACTTTTTCAACCCGAATGGCATTACCGTGTAACAGTAAGTACCCCAATGTGTTATGAATGTTGTTTTCTTCATGTATTCTTCTGCCATGATAATTTTATTGTATCCCGCATATCCATACATAAATGAGAGAAGCGCATGATTTGCTGTATTATCTACTAAAATATCGATGTGTGGTAAAGGGAAGTCGTCCTTTGGACTTGCCTTATTTAAATCTCAATAGTCGACACACATTCTTATTCTTCCATCCTTCTTCGGAACTGAGACCACATTTGCTACCCATTCAGGGTATTTGGATACCCTAATAAAACATGTAGTTATTTGTTTCTGAAATTCTTCTTTTATTTTAAGAGCTACGTCGGGTTTCACTCGACCCAGCGTTTGTTATACAGGTTTCATTCCTGGAATTAGTGGTATAGTGTGTTAAAATATTTCTCTATTAATGCCTGAGATATCTTCCTATAACCAAGCAAATACATCAATAAATTATTTGAGTAGATTAATTAAATCGGTTTTTTCTTGTTTATTAAGCGTTAATCCGATTTTAACTTCTCTTTTAATGGTTGAATCATTTGAGATATGAACCGTCTCAGTATCCTCAATTATCAGTGTTTTCTTTTCAAGTACTGTCATTGCTTTAATAATTTCTTTGTAATTTTCATTGTTAGTTAAGCAATGCTCGTCATCTTAGGTTAATGAAAACACGAGGAGTAAGAGGAAGAAGACATAATATAGAATTCTGAAATCATTACATCGAAAAGGGAAATGTCCTCAGGGACTTAATTACTAACTATCCTAGGAGTAGAAATAGAAGAATTAGAAACAGGGGATGCTATAGCTAAAGATGAAAAGAATGGTATCCTTCGAACAAGTGTATTATGCTGATAGCAGGTTCACAATTATTAGAAAGGTAATATATTCAGTAAGGTCAAGTGATCGAAATGCCTGGGTGGAGGCCGCTTCCGATTAGTAATATTAATGTATAATTAATATTACAACTTAATCTTGACTGAACCCTTCGGGTCACACCCAAGAAAATATACGAACCAACTCGACAAATTAATTCAGAAGAAATTAATTCGTTGCCTGAGTGTTTAATATTTAGACGTAGGAAATTCGAGCTCAGAGCGTCGAAACCGAGCGTCGGAAGTCGAGTCAAAAATAGTAAAAGACGAGATGGCAAAATTAGTAATAAATCAACGATGGCTAAAATACCCCTAGCATTGGAATCCCGAGTGCTAGAGGATTAGGCAAGCTAGCAGCCTTCACCATGTGCGAGGCTTGCTAGCAAGCTATGGCAAGCAGCCCGCAAGCATTGCCTGGCTTGCTGGCGCAGGCTACTTTTAGCAGCCCGCACATGTGCGTGGCTTGCTAGCAGCGCCTTTCGGCAGCAGCAGCTCGCATATATGTTCGTGGGCGTGCTGGGCTGAGAAGGCAGCACCTAGCAACCCGCATATGCGGGGCTAGGCTGGGCCGGGTGCTAGGGCCGAGTCATTAGGGAAGCATTCGAAGGGAGTGTGTTTGTGTGAGGACAAGTGGCACAAGGAGAGGAAGGAGTGGGGAGCAAGTATGGTCCCCTCCTCTCCAAGTGGTCCTCACTTCTCTTTACATACAACAAGGACACTTGTTGATTTATTACTTGCTTACCTATTTAATTTATTTTAGCTTTAAATTAAATTCTGGAATTTCATTATCCCACATTAATGGGATTGCAATTCTCACTCCCACTTTTATCTATAAATACCCATCCTGGGATTTGGAGAAAAGTGCTTGAATGGGAGTTAGAAAGAGCATTGCATTTTTGGCAAAAACTCTTAAACTCCATTAACACTTGGGTTTTGGTCGGACCTTGCTAACTCCAAGGTAGCAGACCTAAAAATTTGGTGTTCGTCCTTTGTGGGTGGATATCGTTGGAGGCTCTCGTGTGAGCGGGGCTAAAGCTTTCAAGTAAGAGCCCGACTTTAAGGGCGAAGCACGCGTCAAAGATAAATTTCGATTTTATCCTTTTATGTTTATTTGTTATGCTTTACGGTTTTATTATTGCGAGTGGTTCTTTGCATCGGGGTTGTTTTCGCGGTAAGTTGGACTTACAAAACCCCAACAGTGGTATCAGAGCCACGCTCGTTTATTTTTAAGATCATAATATTTTTTAAGGTGATTTTTTATGGCTAAATTTTTCTGGTTTAAGTTGCTAATTAGATTAGTAGCTCGTATTATCTATTTTAACCTCGTATTTAAGCTACCTTCAGCCTCGAACCCAAATTTAGACCCAAAAATAGTGAATTTTGGGTGGAAAATGTGTTATGGAAATGGTTTATCCTTCCAGACAACGGTTTTTAGCCAAAAAACGACCAGAAATGCTATTTTCGAGGGTTTTTTCGTTTTTACGAAAAATTTTAAGTCTTTTTAACCATGAAAATTAATTGAATATTTATTGTGGTCATGTAATTGGTTCAATACATATTTTATATGCAATTTTAAACCTCTTTAGGCATGATTACTTGGTAGTAATTTTTGCTTGAATTCTTGGTTTTATTTTTTCACATAATTGCAAACTAATTGCATTAAGTGTGAAATTGTTGTTCTTTGAGGCTTTCAAGTATTAAAGATTCAATCTTTAATTATGTTAAGTGATTGAAACTTTAAATTACTAAATTCCATGAATTTTTTGTTAAACTTTGTTGATTTAATCATTTTTTAGTTGATTGGAATCATAAAGTTTGAAACTTTGTGATAGAAAAATTATTTATCTTCATATTGGAAGATTTAATTTTTCAAGGATTAACAAGTATTAAAGTTGGAATTTTTATTAAATTTATGTTCATTTTTCCAACTCCTTATTTTGTCAAAACCTCAAGGTTAATTTAAATTTATTAAATTTATAGTGAGTAATTGCCCTATTATTTTTGTTGCACCAAGTTAAACCAATTTAATTAAAGAATGATTCATGGAATTATTTTTGTTACATGCACTTTAAAAATTTTATGTAAGTTAGACTTGTTTAAACTTTTTATTTTTGCTCAAATGAATTAGTTCTAAAATTAATTTAGAATTAATAATTATGTCACGCAAAATTGGGATCAAAATCCCGAGGCTATGGCAGGCAAAACGAGAAAACACATCACTTGGTTAGTCGGTCTACATAGCAGCCCGCATGTGGCTGCCAAGGATGCAGCCCCGAGCTTGCGCGCGAGCCGATGCGTGGCTGCTGCTTGCTTCCAGCAGCATGGCGCGCCAGCAAGCACCAAGCAGCAGCACAGCGCAGCAGCAGCAAAATGTTGTGTGCGCCTGTGCGTGCTGCCTTGCGTGACTGGACGCGGCTGGTGCAAGCACAAGCACATGGTGCATCGCTTTGGACTTGGTGCATGCGTCGTGTAATTAGGAGTATTAGAAGACGGTTCTTGCGAAGCAATGTAGTGAAATGAATTCGTTCAACATGGCTATATGGGCCACGTTATTGATGTGTGAAAGTTCGCTGATGTGGGCGGTGTAACGCTTAGCGACAACGGGCCCACTCCCGCGTTCATTGAGCATCAAACGGTTGTGCAAAATGTGAGCACTCCATGTCTTAGTTCTAGGCACTTAGACACTTTGGACTACGTATTTTGATTAAAAATTGTTGTTTTAATTATTTTATTATTCTAATTTGTTTTAATTATTTTAATAAATTTTGGAGGTTAGGCCTTGGTTTTGAGTAGTATTGGCAAAATTTATTTTGACAAATTTTGGGATTTATCGGCTTAATTAGTTTGATTAATTAAGTTGGATGCGGAATTTAGTGGGAGCTTCAAATATTAATTGCGCTTATTTACATAACTGGTTAAAACAACTTTGACTAGTTTTAATTAGGCGTGTTAATTGGATTAACCACCTAGATTAGTTACTAGTTCACGCGTGTTTATGCATTGTTACTTGGTTATCGTTGTAAAATGCATGGGTCATTCACAAATAGTGAATAAAATGTATATTCTCTCACAGGTTTTATGAAATGGCAACTAGTGGGGCCTGATTAGGATAGAAAATACGGACTGCAATCCGTGATTTATTTTTGTAAATCTAAATACGGTCTGCGTACCGTTGAGTATTTTTGTACCTTAATATTTAGATTAGTCCTAATCGTAGATACTAGTAGTTGCATTTAATTATGTTCAAGCCTTGAAGATGGAGGTTCTTAGAAGACGTAGCCATGAAAGTTGCAATGAAAATTTGAAGATCTCAAGGGGTCGTGCTAGTTGCCAAATGCATCCATATTTATGTTCTCCGATATATATATATATATATGTGTGTGTGTGTGAATTATATGTTGATGATTAATTAAGTTCACTTAAATCAACCAACATAGAAAACCTAAGTCCCTAAATATTGAGTAAAAACTTGTCATTCCAAAACAACACTTACCAACCGAACGAGGGTAGTGGTGGGCAATGCCAAAGCAAGGCATCACTACCTCTCCTAGGAGCTTAAGGAATACCGGGTATGCAAGTTCGTTTTGGTTGTACTCAACGATATGAGTGATGGAGTCCTAACATGTTGTGGCAAAGTGAATAAATTGTTGAGAGAGAATTAGATGCAACGATTTATTCAACCAAGAGTGGCTTGGAGCCATTAGCAAAGCATTGCTTACCTTAGGAGATTGAGTGTTAAGACAAGCCAAAGCATGCTTAACCACTCTTTTTTTTCTTCGGATCTTGGAATTGACTTATTCTCACCAAATTTGGGACAATTTTAAATGTGTGAATAAGACGTTTTAAATAAGTTTGATTAAAAATGCATTAATTCAATCTTATTTAAATTTCATGAATGGTTTTTCATTTCAAAATTCTTTCAAATGTAGAATCATGTCTTCAACTATCGACGACAATCTTATGTTCCCAGAACTTCCCGAGAAGTTATCATTTAGCTTGAATTAGGTAAACTTCAAGGAATGGGAAGAGGAACTCTGTTTGACCCTCCGCAATTGCTACCTAGAGCATATCTTGGATACGCCCATCCCGAGTTTCTACTCAAAAGGGATTATGAGCGATACGGCTCATGAGGAGTGGAGTTATGATTGCAAGAGAGTCTCTCGACTCATGGCAAACTCCATTCCGGAACAGTGGAAGAAGAAATTCTCCAACTACCTTCCGGATGTACTTCTCAAGGCTCTAGAAGTTGTGGTCAATTTGAGGGTAACAAAGAGCGATAAGGGAAACTATGATGGACTTGTGGAAGAAGTGACTAGGTCATGGTCTAACATGAGGATCAAGCCACCGCAAGATGGATGTCTAAGCAAACAAAGGCAAGAAGTATGGGCTAGGGTCTATAGTGCAAGACTTAGACCCGGGATGCCACTTCAAGTCCATGTGCAAAAGATGACAAGGTTGTTTAACCATTTGGAACTGATTGGTAAACCACTGGAGGATGAGCAAGCAGCTCATATTCTTTTAAGCTCACTCCACTCGGGATACGTTGCAATTAAGATGCGACTTACCAACAATCGGAACAAATTGTTCTACAAGGAAGTTTTCCAAGAGCGCCAGAAAACCTATTCTTGCAAGGCGGCTACGTTTGCTCTAAGGCTCAAGAAAAAGGAGTTCATAAAAAAGGCAAAGATGCGTTGTTTCTATTGTAGTAAGCAAGGCCACTACAAAAGAGAGAAGATAGCCTCAATCTCAGGTATCATCCACACACTTGAAAATAAGCAATTTATAAGGTATTAGATACTGGAAAATTGACTCATTTTATACTCTTATTTCAGGAATGAAATGAGCGGTGTTTTTCAAGTGGTCATGAGTACACAAGTGGAAGAAGAAGTAAATTTTTCCAAAGAAAGCTTGTAATCTCATGTATTTTGTCTAAATTCTAAAACTTATTAAGTTTTATCTACCATACTTTGATCTTGCAACATTGGACGTCATTTCAAACCTTGATCACAAGACCTTTTGTTTAAATGTCTTGTTTATATTTATGGAAATTACACCTTTGTGTGTTTAGACAAAATTGTTTATGATAAAAGGCTAAGACCATGGAGTCAAACCAAACTTACTTGTAGCATTGTCGTCTTGGCCACATTAACATCAAACGCATCAAGAGACTTCTACAAGAAGGTGTTCTTGACTTTTTCGATTTAGAATCGTTTGAGAACTGCAAGGGATGTTTATTAGGCTAGATGATTAAGCAGCCATTCTCCAAGCTAGGAGAAAGGGCAAGAGACTTATTAGGTCTAATACACACTGATGTATGTGGACCAATGAGCTCAACCACAAGAAATGGACACCGATATTTTATCACCCTCACATATGACTATAGTAGATATGGTTATGTCTACCTAATGTCGCATAAATCTGAATCGTTTGAAAAGTTCAATAAATTTCAGAGTGAAGTTGAAAATCAGCTTGGCAAGAAAATCAAAGCCCTTCGATCGGATCAAGGTGGTGAATACTTGAGCCAAGAATTCGACGACCATCTAAAAGAAAAGGGTATACTTTCAGAATTAACACCTCTAGGAACTCCACAATGGAAAGGAGTATCGAAAAAGGAGAAATCGGGCCTTGTTACACATGGTACGATCAACAATGGGTCTTAGTGATCTTCCTATCTCTTTCTGGGGACACGCACTTATAACTGCGGTACTAACACTGAACCGTGCACCATCTAAAGCTGTAGAAAAGACTCCATATGAATTATGGACAATGAAACCTCATAGTTTATATTTTCTAAAGATATGGGGATGCAAAGCATATGTCAAGAAATTGATTTCTAACAAACTTCATCCCAAATCTAACAAGGTTTACTTGGTGGGCTACCCAAAAGAAACCAAAGGGTATTACTTCTACAACAAATCAGAGAACAAAGTGTTTGTTGCTCGCGATGGTGTTTTTTTGGAGAATGAACACCTTTCCAAAATGACAATTGGGAGGAAAATAAAACTCGACAAAGTTCATGAGATGAGCAACAAAATCAGAATGACAGTCAAAGTGCTTAAACAGCATCTGTTGACGAAGGTCAAAATGATCAAAATGTGCAAAGTCAAATCGACAATGCAAATGCTCAATCCATTACCTTACGTAGGTCTTAGAGGCTGAGATCTCAACCTGGTAGATATCTTGGTTTAGTATTAACCGAGATCTTAGAGGACATCCTTATTATGGGTGGAGATGAACTGGCAACCTACATGCAAGCGATGGCAAGCACCGACTCTGCTAAATGGCATGAGGCCATGAGATCTGAAATGAATTCCATGTTTGAAAATCAAGTCTGGGACTTGGTTTACTTACCCGAAGGATATACACCTATCGGATGTAAGTGGATTTTAAAGATGAAAACCGACAAAGATTGTAATGTATTCATTTACAAAGCTAGATTGGTGGCAAAAGGTTATAGACAAGTTCATGGTATTGATTACGATGAAACCTTTTCATCAGTCACAATCCTTAAATCCGTTCGGATCCTCCTAGCGATTGCTGCATATTATAACTATGAAATATGGCAGATGGACGTCAAAACCGCCTTCTTAAATGGTATTTTGGAATAAAATGTGTACATGACACAGCCTGAAGGTTTTGTCGACCAAAACAATGTTGGGTAGGTTTGTAAGCTTAAGAAGTCCATTTATGGACTAAAGCAAGCTAGTACAAGTTCAAATCTGCGATTCGATGAAGCCATCGGTAAGTTTGGTTTTATCAAGAATCTAGATGAATCTTGTGTTTACAAGAAGGTAACTAGGAGTGACTTCTTCTTAGTCTTATATGTCGATGACATATTGCTCATTGGAACCAGCCTGGCTTGGAAAATGTTTCTCAATGAAAGACTAAGGAGAGGCTCAGTACATACTAGGCATCAAGATCTGTAGGGATAAATCAAAAAGGATGATTGGATTGAGTCAAAGTACTTATATTTATAAGTTACTTGCTCGATTTGGCATGGAGGGGGCCAAGAGAGGTCACTTGCCAATGTCACATGGCATAACCTTGAGCAAGAAGAAGTTTCCACAGACACCTGATGAGCGGGAAAGAATGAATTTGATTCCATATGCTTCACTTATTAGATCGATCATGTATGCTATGATATGTACTAGGCCAGATGTATC
This sequence comes from Chenopodium album, assembly GCF_948465745.1. Classification (NCBI taxonomy): domain Eukaryota; kingdom Viridiplantae; phylum Streptophyta; class Magnoliopsida; order Caryophyllales; family Amaranthaceae; genus Chenopodium; species Chenopodium album. Next base: position 21,353,913 of record NC_137840.1, on the reverse strand, counting down.
GTATGCCTTGAGTGCTACGAGCCACTACCAATCAGATCCAGGAGAGGCCCATTGGACTGCGGCCAAGAATATCTTAAAGTACCTGAAAAGGAACAATGATAAATTCTTGGTGTATAGTGGTTCAGAGGAATTAGTTGTTGAAGGTTATACCGACGCGAGCTTCCAGACAGACAAAGACAATTTCAAATCGCAATCTAGATATGTGTTATGTCAAAATGGAGGAGCGTTCAGTTGGAAGAGTGCCAAGAAGAGTACAACTACAAATTCTACAACTGAAGTCGAGTACTTAGCAGCTCATTGGTGAACTTGATGTTGTACCCTTCATAAAGGGTCCAATAGCCCTCCATTGTGACAACAATGGAGCTATTGCTCAGGCCAGAGAGCTAAGGGAACATCAGAAAGTCAAACATGTCAAATGGCGGTTTCACATGATTCGAGAATGGAAAACAGAAAGGTGAAATCAGAATTTGTAAAGTTGGAACGGATGACAATGCATCCAATACACTTACTAAACCTTTGCCTCAAGTGAAGTACAACAAGCACGTTGAGGCAATGGGAATCAGGAATGTAGGAGACTGGCTTTGATTTCCTTGTTTAGTTTTTGAGTTAAATTTTGAACATTTAATGTAAGACACTAAGAAAAATCATTCAAGTTTTGGAGTAATATAAATTTCATGCAATATTTTATTACTCCGTTTGCTAATTAATTGTGGTTTAGGATTAAATAATGAGTCCATTCGATTCTTGGAATATTCAAAATAGGGTATCAAGAACAGTCTTGGTAAGGAAACACCAATTAAGTTAACATTGAATATTATCAAAAAAAATTGTCCCTAATCAAGGTCATTTAAACAACGGACGATTAATGACCAATTGAGATTAGTGTGTAGTCCGATTTATAGCACTGTTTCTTGTGCTACGAGGACATAATTGTCATAAATCATTTGCACATGTATTGGTTTAGAACCATATTGGATAAACCTATGAAAAAACTTTAAGGGATTAAAAATCGTCATAAGTATACTTCTCATTATGGCTATCGAAACCTATTTCCTTGACCATGATCGAGTATTGTGAGTTCTCTTGTTTGAGTACTAGTCCGCTTTGATGTTGTCAGACGTCTGCCGTAGTAGGGGATTATAACGAAAACACTCGGGCGACTAGGTCCTCTCAGTAAGCAGAGCTACAGTACAAGAATGGAAATGTCCCCTACTAAATTAGGGAAGATGTCTTTGTTGTATACAAGGCCTCTCGTAGAGCGAGACTGTAAAAATGCATGGACGTGCTCAGATGGATTTTAGAAATCATCTGTTTATTGACAGTTGGACTCGGAATCGAGAAACACTTCATGACGTGATAAGGATGACGGAATAATCTTACCTTATAGTTCATGAAGAGACATAGGAAAGGGGTTATACATTAAATGCTCACTTGTCCGGAAGAACAAGTGGGAGATTGAAAGGAATGGTGTCTGTCTAACAAGTGTATTATTCTGATAGTGGGTTCAAAATTATTAGAAAGCTAATATATTTAGTAAGGTCAAGTGATCGGAATGCCTGGGTGGAGGCCGCTTCCGATAAGTAATATTATTGTATAATTAATATTACAGCTTAATCTTGAATGAACCCTTCGGGTCACACCCAAGCAAATATACGAACCGACTCGATGAATTAATTCTGAAGAAATTAATTCGTCTCCCGAGTGTTAAATATTTAGACATCGGAAATTCGATCTCAGAACGTCAAAATCGAGCGTCGGAAGTTGAGTCAAAAATAGTAAAAGACGAGACGACAAAATTAGTAATTAATCAACAATGACTAAAATACCCATAGCATCGGAATCCCGAGTGCTAGAGGATTAGGAAAGATAGCAACCCGCACCATGTGCGAGGCTTGCTAGCAAGCTACGGCCAGCAGCCCGCAACAATTGTGTGGCAAACTAGCGCGCGCTACTGCTAGCAGCTCGCACATGTGCATGGCTTGCTAGCAACGCATATCGGCAGCAGCAGCCCGCACATATGTTCGTGGGCATGCTGGGCTGAGAAGGCATCAGCTAGCAGCCCGCGTGTGCGGGGCAAGGCTGGGCCGAGTGCTAGGGCCGAGTCATTGGGGAAGCATGTGAAGGGAGTGTGTTTGTGTGAGGACAAGTGGCACAATGAGAGGAAAGAGTAGGGAGCAAGTATGGTCCCCTCCTCTCCAAGTGGTCCTCACTTCTCTTTACATACAACAAGGACACTTGTTGATATATTACTTGCTTACCTATTTAATTTATTTTAGCTTTAAATTAAATTGTGGAATTTCATGATCCCACATTGATGGGATTAAAATTCTCACTCCCACTTTTCTCTATAAATACCCATCTTGGGATTTGGCAAACAGTGCTTGAGTGGGAGTTATAAAGAGCATTGCATTTTTGGCAAAAACTCTTAAACTCCATTAACACTTTGGTTTTTGTCGGACGTTGCTAACTCCAAGGTAGCAGACCTAAAAAGTCGGTGTTCGTCCTTTGTGGGTGGATACCATTGGAGGCTCTCGTGTGAGCGGGGCTAAAGCTTTCAAGTAAGAGCTTGATTTTGAGGGCGAAGCACTCGTCAAAGGTAAATTCCGATTTTATCCTTTTATATTTATTTGTTATGCTTTATGGTTTTATTAATTGTGAGTGGTTATTTGGGTCCGGGTTGTTTCCAAGGTAAGTTGGACTTACTAAACCTTAACAAAAGACATGGAAGACTCTACAGGAAAAGACTCTTACTCTGACTCTGACTCAGACGACTCTTCAAACATTGGTCCTTGCCCTGTTGTTATTGAGATTTTTCTTCCACTCGGAGTAGTCACCTTAACCGTCTTGCGCCATCCTTGCACTAATCCTTGCGCTGGAGTGATAAGCTTTGAATGGTAAAAGTTCTCGCTTTGTAGGACTGTTTAAATGAGCGAGGAATTAACCTCTACATATTTCGGCTGATCTTTTTCACGCCTAAAGAGTAATCCCATGACATTAAAGTCAAATCTTGGGGGTGCTTTCTCCTTGTGAATAGGAGTTGGGATCTCATCTAAAAAGTAGCAATCCAGAAAGATTTCGATCCCAGGTTGCCTTATGCCATTTACAACAAAAGGTTCGGGAAATTCGTAGCATGGATAGTCCTCTCCTTCTCATATAAACCGTCCATTGAGAGTAAGAGGATACTGATCCATTGGGATTGCTTTCTTTTGGGTGCGAGCGTTCCTACGCGCCTTAGACCTTTCCTGGGCTCGCTTAAGATCTTCCCGAGTCGGTTCAAAACCAACTCCGAAAGTATCTAATTTAGGGAGGCCAAGTAATTCCATTTATCTTGCTATCTCTTTTTTCTTTCCAAGAGTCATTCCGAGAAAGTGGCCCTGTCACTTGAGAATAGCATTTACCGTCATATTGGAATGGGAGTCGTGACAAAGAGGGGTCTTTTCATCCTCCTCGATTAAGGAGACCTCTTCATTAAAGCCCCACAAGTAATCATCATCTTCATCATGCTCCACATTAATGATCGGATTTTCAATAGCTTTAATCCTCATAGGTGAAGCATCATTTGTGATGGGGATTCCTCCAACTATGGCTTTTACCTATTGGTGAAGAGATTAAGGGACGGCCTTGAGGTCATGAAGCCAAGGGCATCCCAACAATAAGTTGAAAGAAGCCTTAATATCTACCACTTCGAAGGTAGTGGCATGTTCTATTGCTCCCGCCGTTACATTCATACTGATTTTTCCAAGAGCTTGGCGACGAGTTTTGTCGTAGGCTCTTATTTCTTATGTTGACGGGATTAAGTCTTCATCCCATATGCCTAGCATCCTTGCAGTTCTGAGTGGACAGACATTAATTGCCGATCCATTGTCTACAAAAGGTCATTGGGACATTCATCCTCTTGCAGCTATTGTGAGGTTTAGAGCCTTGTAATGCTTGTCACCTTTTGGAGGTAAATCTTTGTCAAAAAGGAAATCAAGTTGATAGGACTAGGCAGATCACTAATAAAGAAGTTAGCAAACCCCTCAGGAGTGGTATCGGAATCTATCCTTATCTTATCCAAGGCGTTCATTACTGCCAACCTATGTTCTCGAGATGTAGCTAGAAGTTTCCATACGTTCATTTCGACCTTGGTCTTCTTGAATTTTTTTGACAATGTCATTGTCTTCTAAAATTGGTATGGGAACTTGTTATTCAGTAGGAATAGGTTGTGTAGAGATGGGAGGTTGCATTCTCACATATCTTGTAAGGACGTCTATGGGTGAATCTTCTTCATCCCAAAAATCACCTATTGAATATGACATTGAAAGTGGAGGTTCTTCCATGTCCTTAAGGTAGACATCTTCGTCATCGCTATCCCAAACCCCATTAATGCTTATATCTTGTTCTTGTGGGATTTGAACTAACTTCTTGTCATCAATCATCTTCTGAATTAAATCTTTGAATTTAAAACAATTTTTAATGTTATGTCCCCCTGATTGATGGTATGGATAGTAGAACCTTTATGTCCTCTTTAAGGATTCGAATGGTCTTGGTTCGAGAGGTTTGACCTTACCATTCTCGAAGAGCATTTCGAACATTTTAGCATAGGAAATCCCAATTAGAGTATAGAGTTTGTTACTCTTCTTGGGTGTGTCAATTACTTAGAGAGGGAATGATTTCTTTTTCAAAGGTTGAACTTAAGCATACTTGCTTTAAAGTTCCTCTCCTTGTTTCTTTGCTAATTCAATAGCTTCACGTAGTAAATTTATTCCCTCCCACATTGACCATATAAGAATTCACACTTCTTCCTTGGTTGCAAGTTCTTGTTCAGAAGGAAAATCATCCATGGCATCGAAAAAGGTTTCCTCTTCTTCTTTGATAGCATGAATTTATTCAACAAGTTTGATGAGAGATGAGGGATCAAAATGATTTTCCTCATCAGAGATAGCCAAGGAATCGGAGAGTGGTGCATTGTTGATTCTTGGCTTCTTACTTGCAGGGGGCAATGGTAGATTATTGTTATCAATCAAATCTTGGGTAGCTTCCTTAAGCTTCCAACAATTCTCTGTGAGATGACCCCTACCTTGGTGATATTTGCAGTGTGCATTGGGGTTCCAGTTAGCTGTTCTCTTTTCAACTGGTGGGTCCCCAAATGCTCCAATAGGAGTTATAAGACCTTTTGCATTCAGTCGATCAACTACGGTGTCATAACTTAGACCAATAGGAGTAAAGTTCCTCTTAAATGGTTTCTTTTGCCCTTGGTTGTTCATAGCAAGGACTTCACTCAAATTAAAGGTTCTAACATTATTTGAGTGGGTGGTTTTGGAAGAAGAAGGATTGTCGTTCTTCATGCCTTTCCAGCCACTGTTGGAGTTATTGTTAGCAGCTTTTTGTTTAGCAAGGTCGTCTTCAATGTTAATCCCAATATCATAGATGGCCTTGAAGGTATGAAGGTTGTTTTGGTACTTAATATGCTTGGAGTACTTTTTTTGGAGGTTCTTGATAAACAACCTCACAGATTCTTTTCACTCGGTACTTCAATCATCCCAGCAGAGGTTTCTTTCCATTTATTGAAGAAATAAGTGAAACCTTCATTCTCTTTATGCTTCAGTATTTCAAGTTCCCCATGATCAGTTTCAATTTAAATATTGCATTTATAACTATCAATGAAAGCGTTTACAATTGACTCCCAAGTAGAGGTTTTCTCTTTGTCAAAGGAGAAGAACCGTTGTTGGAAAACGGTTTCAAGAGATAAGGAAAATAAAGAATGAAATACTTTTCTATCAATACCCTTAATATTCATTATTATTTCAAAAGCTCTTAAATGAAAGTAGGGTTATCTGTTGCCTTGAATTTTGGGATGTCGTTGGCATTGAAATTCTACGGAAGAAGCTTTTTGTCCACCGAGACCCCTTGTGAACTAATGCCCTGGAACCTGTAATCATTAGATATCTTGCTCAAGCTTTCTTGCATGAGCTCCATTTGTTGTTGCTTCACAGGGTCATTAATTTGAAGGATTAAGGTCTTTAACAATTCAGTAACACCAACCATTTGCTTCTTGAGCTCATTAACTTATTCTTGACTCGCCATTATCATCTTGGCTTACCTTTTTTCGACCAATTAGTTTGTCAAAAAGTTGTACTTGAACGAAAAGGTTGTCTCTGATCAAACAACCATCATTTCTTGACCACACGCTGTGATAACCATATTTTATTTTAATAACTTGACTCAAATTGACTTTGACTTTACGGGTTTATAAAGAAAAACCAAAAAATAGGGTGTATATTATTGGGAATCAAGTATAGGGTTTCAAACAAGTGGTTTAATTGGAGGATTAATATCCGACTTACCCCCCTAAAAAATGACGAAAAAACACGCTGTAGAGAATATTTCAAGCGTTATCCCTAGTTTGAACCCCACAGTGATAATACACTAAAGCACGGTGGCGTCCAAAGAGAAGGAAGATAGAACATAACAGTCGCCAACAAGTTTTAGGAACTTGTAAACCGTTCACGAGGTGAAGGTTACACCCCTTAACGATCCAGGAGATCGTCAACTCCAATAGGTCTGGAACCATGACAGGTAGTTCGGGGATAAAGGTACAAATCCAACCTAAAAGAGATTGAACCTGCCCTAATAATAGGCCTCTACTTTATTCTGATCGTATTCATGTGCGCTTTCTGACTAACAAGCAATCAATAGGTTTAACCTAAACCTGTTTATCTATGTTGGTTGAATATTAATGCACAAATAAATCTATTATTGGCGATCACTTGAATTATAATCAAATTAACCCTAAACAAGATTATTAATTATCTTATTAAGCATGATTACAAGTATAAATTCCTTTTAAACATGCATAAAATGTGTGATCAAGCAATAAAAATAAACATTAAGCAACATAATAATAACAAAAACAAAAATCATCATAATAATAATCATTATAACAATCATAATAATCATAATGTTAAAGCATAATAAATAGCAAGATCCTAGGCATGATACTCACAAGATTAATAACAAACCCTAGCATGTCACTAAACAATAAAAATCAAAGCTTTAGCCCTAACATGATACTAACAATCATAAGTATTAGGAAAGAATATAAAAGGCATCATACTTTTAATCATACTTAATATTAGGATTTTTTAGTTGTTACCCTAAACATGATACTAGGAAGATCAAAACAACCCTAACATGGCGCTAGGAATCATAATAACAACCTAAGCATGATTTCTACATCATAATATTAATAAAAACCATTAAAGCACTTACTTGGATGCCTCGTACCTCTTTCTAATAACAAAATACACGCGTTAGTAACTTCAAGGAAAATAATAAATAAAATAATTAAATTAAATAATTGAAATAAAGATTTGGGACCAAACCCTCAGAAATTAAAACCTTTCACGTTTAGGGCGAAGGCAACTTCGAACAATGCTAGATGTTTCTTGGTCTTGTGAATGCGAAATTTTGTTTGAAAAAGGGTTGGTTTAGAAAGAGAGAAAGAGAGAGCTTTAGCTTCGAGAGAGAAGAGAATTAGAGAGTTGTGAATTTTATGAGAATTGCTGATGAAAAACGGAGATTTTAGGAGGCTATTTATAGAGAAAATTGGCCAAAAGGATAAAAAAACAAATCAGAGTTTTGACGAGGAAAAAAGAAGTTAGCGCCAGGCGCTAACCATTAGCGCCAAGCGCTGACCATTAGCTCCGGGCGCTAACAATAGCGCCAGGCGCCAGGCATTAGCGCCCGGCACTAATGTCTGTCGTTAGGCACTAATTAATTTTTTCACGCGTTTTCTAAATTCTGATAAAACTTGGCCGTACAGAAGGGAAAAATCGTATTTTCCTTAAAAACAATCTTTTATTCCAATTAAAACTCTAAAAAGTCAACAAAGGTCAATTTATCAATGCTAATTGAATTAGGAATGAAAAGAACCTTCTAAAAGAAACTAGAATACTAAAACCATTCCTAATTGCATTAGGAATGATAAATCCATATTATGCCCTCCTCTAGATCATTGGGCCGCGTATAAGGCTCAAACCGGGCCAAGTTTAGTAATTTTACTATAACTTCCTCATTATTCATCGGAATTGGGCTTATAATATATCGTTCAAAAGCTCTTTTCAACCTCCATCACAATACACCATTATTAGACCCTTACAATGGACCAAAAACAACAAGATTGGCTGTTTTCTTAAAATAGGTATTCTAAAACAGAGAGTAAAGAAAATAAATTAAAACTATCCGCAACACTAGAATTTCCATACTTTCACTTCATTCGATTATGATTCAACGTGAAAGTTACTCATCACTTGGTTTGGTTTTGGGGAGACACAAATGGGTGTCTACAAAAGCCCCCACTTTGACTGAGTTTGGAGAAACGCAAGTTTCGAAAACAAAAGTCAAAGTATCGATAGGGACGGAGAATGATTCAGAACGTTCTGCGATCCTAAATCACTCTTGTAATGCCGATACCTGCAAAACTAGCTTTAGTCAAATAGATAAAAGACTTATGAAACGCATATCTTGCACCGTCGAGCACACGTCTCTGATGGTAACCGATTTGCCACTGCATTGCTGTATTTCTGTATTTTTGACGACCTCCTACAAGCTAGAGAATGTCGCCTGAAGACTTCTACGCTTGTAACTGCCTCCAATTCCGCCATGATAGACTTCTGCAAGCTAGAGAATCCCATGAAAGATTCTTCGCTTGTAACGACCTTCCAACACTTTGTGACCATCTTCCGCAAGCCAGGGAACACGATCGAAGACAACTTCGCTTGAAATCACCTTCAGTTGTTTGTGACAACTCTCTACAAGCTAGGGAACGCTACCAAAGATATCCTCGCTTGAAAATATCCTCATTTGTTGTGATAATATTCCGAGGAAAATTACTGATGACCCACGCTTGTCGATCTTTAAAAGCTCGCTTGAACTTTGCATCCACTATGCCAGTACGTCGGCGCTTTTGCTGCTTTTGAACCTGTATGTCGGTGCCTTCTGTTGAATTCTAAACTAGTATGTCAGTGCTTTTTGCTGTACGAACCAGTATGTCGATGCCTTATGATGAGCCAATGCTTAGGCGCTTTAAGCTAAGTGAGACGATAATTCATCAGGCGATCACTTTATGTAATTGTAATCAAGCCAATTACTAAATCATGTCAAATTTCTTAGAGGGTCTAACTGGCGTACCAAGGAACCAAAAATATTGCAAGATGTCGAAATAACCGCACTAAGTGGCTGAACAGTCTGTCGTCGCTAAAATATCACTTGCGCCGCATATATGGCTCTAGCGCCAGGCGCTGGCACTAGCGCCAGGCGCTAAGCCTTATCGTCTGGCGCCAATGCCTGGCGCTTGGTGCTTGATTTGGGTATTCCATATATACCCCTTTCTTCTTCATTTTCGCTGCTACTGCTCGTTCTTGCTCGAGAAATCACCCAGAACTTCAATTCATCCGTTCTTTCTCGTTTCTCAACCGAATTTGCTCAAATTTGTTGAAAATCAAAGCTTCTTTCATCCATTTTCCCGATCTATGTAAGTTTTTTCCAAACTCACTCCGATTTTAATGAATTTTGCGCATGTTTGTTCACGAATTTCTTGAAAATTCAAAATTTAAATTGCTTAATTCACATTGTTTGTCAAATTTTATGCCATGAAATTGCTTGATTATGTTTATATATTTCTTTGGGAGTAATTTGAGACTTGTTTGACTCAATTTGGTGAAGAAACGAACAAATCACCATTGTTGGACCTCTTAAGGTTGGGAAGACAATATGGCTCGTTCTTGATGTTTTTGCTTGAAATTCTTGTCCAATTTGTCACAATAATTACCATAGTATTTCAAGAAATTGTTTGAATGCTTGAAAATGTTGTATATGCTCAATTTGAATTTGTGCTCTGTTTTAGTACTACGTACTCTGTTTTTTGCGAACATAGTATCATGCGGCTAGGCAAACCATAGATACTATAGAACCTTAATTTATGATGATTCTGCACAATGTAGCATGGCTAGATAGCGAGGTTCAGGTTCACGGTCCCGAGACGTATGACGGGAGCACGAGCCCGTAGAGGACGACGGCGACCCGTCCACTTCTCTCGGCCCTGTCCTAGAGTGGGATGAGCGGACTATGTACTTCTCCCCCGTCCACCACATTTCTGAGAGGGTGCGACGTGGGATCACGGTTGGTAGGACGCGCTGCCACGGTTCAGGTTGCGATACCTTGGGCGACCTGTACAAGATGTATATCGGCAATGACGGAGAGGTGAGACTTCTCTGGGAGTCTTGCGGACTGGCTACACTTTTTGAGACCTTAGAGTCCATAATTGCCTCTAGCAGGGGTCATCACGAGGTTCACGCCCTGGTGGAGTTCTTTTGGGACACCACCAACACTTTCCACTTTTCTTGGGGTGAGATGATGGTCAGCCCGACCGACTTCAGTCTCATTACGGGACTGGAGTTTAGCTCTGTTGCTCTGCCGTTTGACAACGAGATCAACGTCTTTTCCCCTGAGGTTGAGGAGCTGTTGGGTCCGAATGCTGTTCGGGCTCGTGCTGAGGTAGAGTCGACTTAGTTTAGCGCGAAGGGGATTCGCCGTTCGACTCTAGCGGCGGCTTTCGAGGATGATGCAACCACCCGAGAGCAAAGGGTGCGCATCTTTGTGCTTATCTTGCTGTCAGGGACGTTCTCCCCTGACAAGGGTAGTAGAGTGCTGCTTTACTACCTACCCGCAGTCCGTGATCTACGCTTGATCGGGACTTATGACTGGGCCAGCTTGGCCTATGCTGACTTCATTCGAGCATTATGAGAATCGTGTCGACACCGGTCTTTCATGGAGAATGTCGCTCTGTCCGGATTTTGGAGGGTCGTAGAGGTATACTTTATCTCCCTTTAAAGTTTACCTCTAAGCTTTGATTAGCACTTGCTGATAATTTTCGCTTTTGTAGATTTGGTTCTACGAGTACTTTCCCTCGGTTGCGCCGACAAGACCGTGAGTGCCTTCTGGGAAAGCCGCCACGCTGGGATGTCTACTGCTTATGTCCGGGATCAGATCATCTCGGTATGGCTCTTTATATATTTGAACACTTTTGCATTACCTTCGATGGATTCTTATCTGATAGGCATTCTTTGCAAGAGCCTGTCGTGCTGTACCGGCCGTGGGTCGGCTTGGTTGTCCCTGGGCTAGCCGCACAGTATACTGCTGAGCGTCACTACTTCTTGGGGACATATGGAGCGATTGCATACCTTTGAGAGAGGGTTGCTATTCAGTATTCCTCAGACACTTTTGTTTTTCCTGCTCCTCCACCGCATCACATGTTTAACGCCGCGAGGTTGGTGAGCATGTCAGAGAGAGATGGTACTCCTTGGCGATCTTATGTGATCCCTGGGCGGTGCTATGAGAAGGAACTACTGTCGTTGTTAGCTCTAGTCCCCGTACTGGCTGAGGAGGTGGCGCTATGATTTTCAGCTTTTACCTTTCGTTAAGTAGCCCCCAAGTAACGTTTTACTGACTTTGATTTGCTTTTGTCAGGCTGGGCCTACTAAGTTCGTGCCACCTCGTATGTCCATCCATTATCAGGGGACATACGGGCCGATTAAGGAGATGATTACTCCGGCTCCTAAGGGTGAGCGCTTCGTGGAGCGGTCGATCCCTCGTCACCAGACTCGGGTAAGCTTTATTTATTTGCAATTTTTGTCCATATATGTTATGCATCATTACTAACTTTATTTCCTTGGCAGTTCTCGCGCGAGGTGGTCACGGCGATGGCATGGTGAATAGATGCCTTCCGGAGCCAGCTCGTTCGGATGAGGAATGTGGCTCCGTGTCGTCGTGTTGACGCTGTTCAGGAGGTAGTTTCCCTTCTTATTTTTGCATTACTGCTTTTATTTTGTTTATTTTTTACTTAGTTTCTTCTTGCAGGGTCAGCCCATTCCTTCTCGTACACGTACAAGACTTGAGGTGCGGAGAGAGCCGGCGAGGTCTAGCTCGAGACGTCGCCGTACTGTTCTGGCGGTCGGGGTGGTCGTTTTGAGGCTGCCCGTACCGAGGCGGTGGAGGGGTCAGGCTCTTCATCTGAGGGTGCACACGCTGCGCTGGTAGGCCAGGGAGAGGCTACCTCGGCTCTTAGAGGTGGTGGGATGTACGAGGTCGGCTCGTCATCGTAGCAGCCTCCGCAGCCTCAGCCTCAGGTTGATCTTGGGTGGACAGGTCCTATGCTGAGTTTTCCACCTCCCGAGGAGAATGGAGCTGGAGCTGGTGGAGAGGTTACTCCTCGTACGGCGTAGTTTTATGACATGATGGGTGTACGTCCTCCGGCGCCGTAGTTTATTCTTGTGCATTTTAATTTTGATTTTGTATAGAACTTTGTCTTTATTTAGACTCATTACTTAGACATATTTGTATATACATACTACTATGAATTTATTTAATATTTATTTATTATTTTTTCATTTTCATGTGTATGTTTTTGTGTGCAAAGAATTGTGGTAATTAATTTTGTGAAAAAATTCCGTCATTTTTATTATTGATGGAGGGCATCCGACTTTCTACCCCAAAAGAAAAAATAAAAAAATAAAAGTAAAAATATTGGATTTAAAAAAAATAAAACTTAAAAGTTAAGTCTAAATAGAATCCAAAAATAATATAATTAATATAATGGATAAATTAATAAAGAAGAAGGAAAAAATAATTTAGAAAAAAAGGTATAAAAAGAATAAAAAAATCGTAAAGTCATTGGTCATACTCGAATCAGGCAAAAAAAGCGGTTTTGAGAAGCTCGTATGATAAGAAACGTTAGCGCCATCTGGCACCATGCATTTTGGGTTAGCGCTTGGCGCCAGGCTCTTGCGTCAGGCGCCAATGTTTGGCGTCTGGCGCTGATGAGCGCTGACTCCGAATCCTTTCCGGATTAAAACTGTGCCGATTTTGTGCATAAATAGCCCCCTGCCTAGCCGATTTTCTTCATAATTTCAGCAAATTAAATATAACCTTAACTCTTGAAAAAATAATAATCATGTCTCTAGTCCTTAAAAGTTTTACCAACTTCACTCATGAATGGTGTCGGTCTCTTACTGCCAAGGAGAGAAAAGAGTTGGATGTTTTTCATATGGGGGGTATTTATGGTGTCAAAGGGGTAGATCTTGATGTAGACTTTATTCATACCGCCTTGGAATATTGGATGTAGATACTCATTGTTTTAGATTAGGGTATGATGAAATTAGCCCTTTGCCGGAAGAATTCGGTGTTATATTAGGCTTCTTTGCATTTGATCTTGTAGTAATCCCTAGAATAAATGAATATTATTATAAGGATTTTGAACGCTTCTTTAATTTAAAAGACAAAGATCTAACAAATATAGTAGATGGTAGCATAGTTAATTTGAAAGAATTTGCTCGCCATTATTTTGATAGACTGTATTCCGAGGCTTTTCATGTTTATAAAAGAAAGGTTTTTCTTTTTTGCATGCGTAATCAATATCTTCTCACTAGTGGTAGAACTAATTTGGGTCAAGTGATCATATCAACTGTTTTGGAACATATTAAATCTAGGAGAAATCCAATGCCATTATTGTTGGAGAGACTATGCTTAGTCTTGATGAATTAAAGAAAATCCAAAAGCGCCATTTCGGGGCTCTCCAATTTTATTACAGGTAGAACGACGAGAGAATCCAGGCTATTCAGGAAGAATCGCAGCAATTCCCCAAAAATAATATTTTTAATTACAGAAATCAAAAACATATGTTTGTATAGTAATATTAATTTATTTGCATTGAATTTTTTAACAGATGTGGCTAATGGAAAGACTACAATTAATTAGTCCTCCAGACAATATTGAAAAGTACACTCCAAATTTATTTGTGAGAAGGAAGAAACGCTTCTCTAAGATGGGGCGCCATGAATGGAAGAAGGTCTTCGGATCTTGCAATTTTACCATCAAGTGGGTCATCCTTTGGTGTAAACTAAAAAAGATGATTGGTGTCAAAAAGAAACCATTCTTTCGTCTCCCAAGCTTGTCCATAATGACTTTTTATTATCCCTGCGGGGTAAAAAGACAATACGGCCTACTTCAAACAATTTCTTCTGGGGATCTTCGTTGTCCCTATGAATTTCCTGTCTCTCAAGAAGTAGATAAATTTAATGCTTATTGGAGCGCTAGACCTTTATGGGAAGTGATTACCCAAAGGTTCCTCCTTCCTTGCCCAATGATGTGAAGAAGTGGCTTCTGAAGAAATGTTCAAAGGACATGAAGAAAAATCAAAGTAAAACTGATGTGAAGTGTCGTCTAGGTGACAAAGTGATTCCCGTTAAGGAACGCTAGGGTGAAAGAGTTGAGTTCAAAACACCTACAATGCCTAAGAAGAAAAGTTCTACGAAGGATAAAGGAAAGAGAAAAGCTGATACTACAGAGAAGAAGGCTTGGGTAGAGAAGAAACATGGGACCCTAGCTAAAGGAGAAACTATTTACTCCAAAATTGAATGTAGGTCCTCTAAAGGATGCCTACTAGCTAAAGCTATGGATGAAGAATAGGACGCGGATAAAAATTGGAAGAGAACAAAGAAAGAGAAAAAAGATTAAAGCGTTGCTTCACTTTAAATTATTAGACTTAGTTTTAAATTCAAAGTTAATTTATTTATGCTTTATTTAAATTCCATCAATAATGTAATTGTTAGTTTATTATATTAATTAAATTCTAGCTGTTTTAATTAAATTATCTTCTTTAAATTTAATTTATTAAAGCAGTGAAAACTGAAAATTTTAATTTTCTAGAAATTTTTTCGAGTACGGAAGTCGAAAATTTTCTGAAAAACACCGAAATATTCCCAGGTACTTTCAAGAAAAGTGGCACCGCGATTTTACAATTGGCGCCAGCTGCGGGAGTCTGGCGACAGACGTTGTCGTCTAGCACTAAGGTTCATCGGTTAGCGCCAGGATTTTTTCTGTGACGCCGATGTTTCGTCAATTTTATGTCAAATTTATTTTTAAGTCTGGGATGTGAGGTAAATAAAGTGGCCGCACCCGTAAAGGATTGCCTACGTATCCTTTCTTAAGGAATCGGGCCAAACGTAGCTCTCTTGAGTCTCCTACTCAAGTGGTTATGGGTAGTACTTTTTAAGTTGGTCAAGATTTGTCATGTTCGGGAACTCATTGCCATCCATATCAGTTAATTTTGCTGCACCTCCTAACAGGATTATTTTGACAATATAGGGTCCAGACCAATTAGGCTTAAATTTCCCCCTTGGATCTAGAACATTCTTCCTTAATGCTTTTAACACCAAGTTTCCTACCTTGATGTTTCTTGTCTTGACCTTCTTATTAAAATGCCTAGCCATACGAGTTTGGTAGCATTGAGTATGATGTAGAGCTTCTAATCGTTTTTCATCAAGTAGAATTAGCTCCTCATATCTCTCTCTAGTCCATTCAACTTCATCGAGTTTGCTTTCTAATGCAATGCGTATGGATGGTATCTCTAGCTTTACAGGTTGTACGGCATCCATTCCATAAACCAAGGAAAATGGCGTATTTCGTATTGATGTGCGAATTGACGTGCGATAACCCCACAATACGAAGTGAAGTTTGTCAGGTCAATCCTTGTAATTTTCCGTCATTTTCTCGATGATAGTCTTTAAATTTTTATTAGCCGCTTCGACTGCTCCGTTTGCCTGAGGTCTATAAGGAGAAGAATGATGATGTTGAATACCATATTTTTGTAGCAATTCTTCACACTCAGCTTGAAAGTGAGTTCCATTGTCACTTATCATTTCATGTGGGACTCCATATCGACAAATAATATTTCTTTCAATAAAGAGTGCTACATGTTTTGCAGTGAGGTTAGCGTATGATTGTGCTTCGGCCCACTTTGTGAAGTAATCAATTGCCACTAAAATATATTTGAGACCTCTTGTTCCTGGCGGAGTGATTTTGCCAATAATGTCAATTCCCCATGTAGAGAATGGCCATGGCGAAGTGTAAGTGTAGAGTAAAGATGGAGGAACATGTTGTAAATTAGCGTAGATTTGGCGCTTAAGGCATCTTTTTACGTACTGATGACAATCCCTATTCATGGTAGTCCAATAGTATCCTTCTCGCATTATCTTTTGGACTAGCATTTTTCTATTTACGTGAGTTCCACAAATTCCTTCGTGGACTATCCTCATCGCTTTTTGGGCGTCCTTTTTTCCTACACATAAGAGGGCTCGACCCTTAGGTATCCTTTTGTGTAACTCGTTGTGTATGAGTACGTATTGGGAAGCCAAGAGCCTTAATGCTCGTTTTGCTCTTTTGTCAGCATGGGGAGGGTATTCTCCTTTGGTGACATAGTTGAGTATATACGTATACCACGATTCTTCTTCTTCTTCTTCTTGGATCACTTCATCATCTTCTATATCTTGAATATAAGCCGGTTTATGCCTTTTTTCTATAGTTAGAGGCATTTGCTCGATTTCTGTAGGAATCCTAACCATTGAGGCTAGTCTTGCCAAGGCATCAGCAAATTGATGTTCTTCTCTAGGTAGAAATGTGTATTCCACCTTCTCTAACTGATTAGTGAGAGTTTCCAGATAAGTTTGGTAAGGGGATAGGTTTTCGCTCCTTACTTTCCATCTTTTAGAGATTTGATTGATAATCAACGAAGAGTCTCCGAATATTCGTAAATTTTTCACTCCCATCCCCAAAGCTGTTTCAAGGCCTACCACGCATGCTTCGTATTCAGCAGCGTTGTTGGTAACGTCGAAATCAAGCTTTATGGAGATTGGAACATGCTCTTCTTTAGGTGATACTAGTAATACTCCAACACCACATCCCTTTTGGTTTGAGGCTCCGTCGAAGTATAAGGTCCAAGTATCGTCCTCGGTGATCATCAAGTCTTCATCAAGAAATTCGTTGTCATGTATCGGCGTCAAATCTTCTATTTGAAAGTCTGCTAGAAAATCCGAAACCACAGATCCTTTGATAGCTTTTTAGGGAATGAATCTTACGTCAAATAGGGCTAAGTTGACTATCCATCTTGATATACGCCCATTGAGTGTAGATTTCTTGAATAAATACTTGAGTGGATCCAATCAGGAAACTACAAAGACTGTATGTATGAGCATGTAATGTCTTAATTTGGTTGTGGCTCACAACAATGCGAGGCACAATTTCTCTAGTGATGTATAACGTACTTCATACTCGAGCATCTTTTTGCTTAGATAATGGATCACATTTTCTTTGTCTTCTACTTCTTGCGCTAACATGGCTCCCTTTGTCTCTTTGGTGATTGTTAAGTACAACCTATTCCCGGACGTGTTGGTGCCGATACGGGAGGATTTGCGAGATAGGCTTTGATTTTTTCAAAGGCTTTTTGACACTCGTCATCCCATATTAATGGTACCTTCTTTTTTAACTTTTTAAGTATTGGTTCACATATTGTTGTCAATTTTGATATGAACCTGCTTATGTATTGCAACCGGCCAATAAATCCTCAAATTTGCTTCTCGGTTTTGGGCGGTGGCATTAACATGATTACCTTAATCTTGGTTGGGTCTATCTATATTCTTCTAGAGCTTATGACATAACCCAAAAGCTTGCTTGAGGTGACTCCAAAAGCACACTTGGATGGATTCAACCTCATGTTGTATTTTTTTAGCCTTTCGAAGAATTTTCTCAAGGCTTTTTGTTGGCCTGGGCGATCTTTTGACTTCACAATCATATCGTCCACATATACTTCAACTTCTTTATGCATCATGTTATGGAGCAAGGAAGTCGCTGCTCGTTGGTAAGTAGCACCCGCGTTTTTCAACCCGAATGGAATTACCGTGTAACAGTAAGTACCCCATGGTGTTATGAAGGTTGTTTTCCCCATGTCTTCTTCCGCCATGAGAATTTGATTGTAGCTCGCGTATCCATCCATGAACGAGAGAAGTGCATGATTCGTTGTGTTATCTACCAGAATATCAATGTGTGGTAAAGGGAAGTCGTCCTTTGGACTTACCTTATTTAGGTCTCGATAGTCGACACACATTCTTACCCTTCCATCATTTTTCGGAACTGGGACGACGTTGGCGACCCATTCAGGAGTGGTGTCAGAATCTATCCCTATCTTATCCAAGGCATTCATTATTGCCAACCTATGTTCTCGAGATGTTGCTAGAAGCTTCCATACGTTCATTTCAACTTTGGTTTTCTTGAACTATTTGACAATATCATTGTCTTCTATGATAGGTATGGGAACTTGTTGCGTGGTTGGTATAGGTTATGTCAAAATAGGAGGTTGAATTCTCCCAAATCTTGTGAGGATGTCTATTAATGAATCTTCTTCAACCCAGAAGTCATCCATGGCATATGTCATTGAAGGTGGAGGTCCTACCATGTCTATTAAGTAAACGTCTTCTTCATCACTGTCCCAAACTCCATTAATACTCATGTCTTCCTCTTGTGGAATTTGGACTAGCCTTTTGTCATCAACCATTTTTTGAATTAAATCCTTAAATTTAAAACATTTTTCAATAGTGTGACCTCCTAATTGATGGTATTGACAGTAGAACCTATCTGTCCTTTTTAATGATTCAAATGGTCTCGGTTCGAGAGGTTTGACCTCACCACTCTCGGAGAGCATTTTGAACATTTGAGCATATGTAATCCCAATCGGAGTATAGAGTCTATTACTCTTCTTGGGTTTATCGATTACTTGCAGAGAAAAGGATTTCTTCTTTGTGGATGGAATCTTGTCACCCTTTTTCTGAAGCTCTTCTAATTCTTTCTTCGCAACTTCAAGAGATTCACGTAGCAAGTTTAATCCTTCCAACATGGACAGTGTAATAAACCGTACGTCCTCTTTACTTGCTATCCATGGCATCGAAAAAGATCTCCTCTTCTTCTTCAATAGCATGGATTTCTTCAACAGGTTTGATGAGAGATGAGGGATCAACCTCGTTTTCCTCATCAGAGATGGCTAAGGAATGAGCGAGAGGTGCACTATCAATGCTCGGCTTCTTACTGGCAAGAGGCAATGGTAGCTTGTTATTGTCGATTAAGGCTTGGATAGCTTCCTTAAGCTTCCAACAATTCTCGGTAAGATGACCCCTACCTTGGTAATACTTGCGATGTGCATTGGGGTTCCAATTAGCCGTCCTCTTCTCGACCGGTGGGTCCCTGAATGGTCTAATAGGATTTATAAGATCTTTTGCATTTAATCGGTCAAATTCGGTGTCATAACTCATACCTATAGGAGTAAAGTTCCTCCTAAATGGTTTTTTTTTCCTTGGTTATTCATAGCCAGGACAACACTTAAGTTAAAGGTACTTACATTGTTTGAGTGGGTGGTTTTGGAAAAAGAAGGATTGTCGTTCTTCTTGCCATTCCAGCCACTGTTGGAGTTACTGTTAGCAGCTTTCAGCTTAGGCAGGTCGTCTTCAATATTGACTCCAATGTCATAGACGGCCTTGAAGGTATGGAGATTATTCTTGTATTTGAGATGCTTGGAATACTTCTCTTGAAGGTTTTTTATGAATAACCTCACAGATTCTTTTTCGCTTGGCACCTCAATTTTAGCTGAGGTTTCTCTCCATTTATTGAAGAAAGAGGTAAAACCTTCATTCTCCTTCTGCTTGAGGATTTCAAGTTCCCTATAGTCAGTCTCAACTTGAATATTGCATTTATATCTATCAATGAAAGCGTTTACTATAGACTCCCAAGTAGAGGTTCTTTCTTTCTCAAGAGAAAAGAACCATTGTTGGCAAACGGTTTCGAGAGATAATGAAAACAAGTAGGGAAACACCTTCTTGTCAATACCCTTAATACTCAATATTGTTTCGAAGGCACTTAAATGAAAGTAAGGGTTGTCGGTCGCTTTGAATTTCGGGATGTCGTTGGCATTGAACTTCTGCGGAAGAAGATCCTTGTCCACCGAGACCCCTTGTGAGCTAATTCCTTGAAACTTATAGTCACTAGAAAGTTTTCTCAAACCCTCTTGCATGAGGTACATCTGTTGTTGTTTCACAGGATCATCGATTTTGTGGCGTTAAAATAAGGTATATTTTTGGCAAAAACAGGTGCATATTTTTGGCAAAAACAGGTGCATATTTTTGGCAAAAATAAGGTATATATTTTTTGGAGTTAAGTATAGGGTTCAAACAAGTGATTTAATTGGAGGATTAATATCCGACTTACCCCCCTAAAAAAATGACAGAAAATACGTGCATACAAGACTCCCTTAGACATGGTCAAAGTGTACATTAGTGTGTGCTTTATATGGTGAGTGTAAGTGACATGCTTTGACTCTTGTGTAAGACCATGGGACTTAGTGCCTAGACTCGATTAATGACTTAACAAGATATTATTACCAGTAAAAATTAACTGAATCGACTAGAAAACTGCTCAATTACACATAAGGTGATGACTCGAGCAATAAACCAAATTGTCGCCAAAACGACAGGACTGGCGCCTCTCTTTGCAGTGTAGCGCCAGACGACATGAATGTCGCCAGGCGCTACGCTCCTTAGAGTGGCGCTGCATTTTAAATCTTGGCGCCATTACTGGAACGTTGATCTGAAACTGCTTTCGGTATTATTACTTTACAGGGTATGCCTAAAGTCGTACTAAGTCAACTCTGATTAAATTATTAAAGTTTAATTACTCTAATTAATTAATTAATTAATTAGGCAAAGATCTTTTAGTCATAAATAAATTTATTTAATCTTAGCACAAGTCAAACAAATGGTTATGAAAAACACATAGAGGATGCACAACCAATAATGCACAATTAGTCAAGTAGGCACAACATGATGCAATGACTTTGCAACCTAACTATAGACACCTATTTGTGTCTCCCCAAAACCAAACCCAGTGATGAGTGCCTTTCACGTCGAATCATAATCGAATGAAACGAAAGTGTGGAAAGGTATAGTGTTGCGGAAAGTTTTTATGTCTTTTCTCTTCTTTCTGTTTTTGAAAACTTTATTTTAAGAAAACAGCCAATCCAGTTTAGTTGGTCCATGATATGGGTCCAATAGTGGTGTAGTTGGATTGGGCTTACAAAGACCTTTCCAACGATATATTATAAGCCCAATTCCGATGAATAATGAGGAAGTTATGGCCAAATTACTAAACTGGGCCCGGATTGAGCTTTATATGCGGCCCAATGATCTCGGGGAGGGCCTAATATGATTTATCATTCCTAATGCAATTAGGAATGGTTTTAGTATTCTAGAATCTTGTAGAAGGTTCTTTTCATTCCTAATTCGATTAGCATTGATAAGTTGAGTTTGTTGACTATTTAGAGTTTTAATCAAAATCAAATAGCATTTTCAAAGAAATTATATTATTTTATCCTCCAGTACGGTAAACTTATCGAATTTTCGAAAAACGCGTTAAAATCAAGACTGGCGTCCAACCCCAGGCCTTGGCGCCTGGAACCAGGCTTGGCGCCAGACGCTAGCCATTGGCGCCTAGCGCTAGCCGTTGGTGCCTGGCGCCAGCTAGCCAGGGTTGGCGCCAGCTCTGTTTCCTGAGCGTCAGACTCTGTTTTGTTAAATTATCTTTTTTGGCTGATTTTCTCTATAAATATCGTATCAAAAACTCCGTTTTCAGGGATCATTCATCATCTACATCTATCATTCACCAATTCTCTTCATTCACAAGTTTAATTAGCATTCTTTAAAACATTCATCTTTCTTCTTACTTTGTCTTCATACAAAATTCCGCATTCTCAAGATCAAGAAACACCTAGCCATATTCGAAGTTGTCTTCGCCCTAGACGTGAAAGGTTTTAATTTCTGAGGGTTTGGTCCCAAATCTCTCTTTCAATTATTTAATTTATTGCTTTGGTTATTATTTTTCCTTGAATTTACTAACGTGTGTATTTTGTTATTAGAAAGAGGTATGAGGCATCAAAGTAAGTGCTTTAATTGATTTTATTGATTATGATGTAGATATCATGCTTAGATTGTTATCTTGATTCCTAGTACCATGTCTAGGGTATTATTAATATTAAGTATGATTAAAAGTACGATGCTTCCTATATTCTTCCTAATATTTATGATTGTTAGTATCATGTTAGGGTTAAAGATTTGATTTTTATTTCTTAGTGACATGCTAGGGTTTGTTATTAATCTTGTTAGTATCATGCCTAGGATCTTGCTATTATTCTTATGCTTTAATATTAACATGAACATGATTATTATTATGATTGTTATAATTTATGATAATTTATGAATATTATTATTATTATTTAAGATTATTTATTATGTCGCTTGATATTTATTGTTATTGCTTGATCACCTTTATTGCATGTTTAAAGGGAATTTGATACTTGTAATCACGCTTAATAAGATAATTAATAATCTTGTTAGGGTTAATTGTGATTATAATTTCAAGTGATCGTCAATAATAGTTTATTTGTGCATTAATATTCAACCAACATAGATTAAACAGGTTTAGGGTTAAACCTATTGATTGCATGTTAATCAGAAAGCGCACATGAATACGATCAGAATAAAGTAGAGGCCTATTATTAAGGCAGGTTCAATCTCTTTTAGGTTGGATTTGTACCATCATCCCCGAACCCTTATTTGGTTCATGAACTTATGGAGTTGACGATCTCTTGGATCGTTAAGGGGTGTAACCTTCACCTCGTGAATGGTTTACAAGTTTCTACAAAACTTGTTGGCGACTCTTTTGCTCTATATTCTTACCTTTTGGACGCCACCGTACTTTAGTGTATGATCACAGTGGGGTTCAAGCTAGTGGGATTAAACCTTGAAATTATTCCCTACACTAACCATGGCTCTAGTTCTCTAAAGTTTGGGATATGGGTTAGTGAATAGAAGGTTCATGTTTAATTGTCCAGATGCAACGCGCGGAAGCCTAACCGTGAAGGGTTGGCGCGAGTGGATGGGACACCGCGAGTTTAGAAAAACTCGCTTCCATGGTTTGGTGAATTCAACATTCTCGGATGTACCCTTTGTTGCTCAGAGCGTTAAATCAGGTAGATGGAGCATGAATTCCCAGGGGGTTATGTCCATATGTAGAACACATATGGGTTGAGAAAAGTGAGAAAAACTCAATTTGAAAGTAGGATCGATCAAACAGTGCTAAAAACTGGTTGAAATTAAAACGCATATTTTTGGCTCTGTATTGGAAGAACTTGGCGCCAGCAAACAGAGGCCAGCGCCACAATTTGGCTTTAGCGCCTGGCGACAGAAGTTGTCGCCTGGCGCTAATGTCAAATTATTGGCGCTAGACTTTGTTCGCTGACGCTAGTTCCTACATGCCTTAGCAGCTTTCTGTTCTCGATAAAATTTTCCAATTTCGCGCAGCATTATTTCGATCCTAGTTATGAAAGATATTCCTCAAATTTCCTACATGTAAAAATCCTATGTTATAACTCATTATGGATGGTCTTTCCAATGAGATCTTTTTTATACATATGACAATAATGTTAAAAATTGCGCACATGAAATACTTACAACTTTTCAAGTCTCATCCACTAATTCTAAATCATTGCCGAAATAAATTTCAGAAATTAAAATAGAAATCCTCCCCAGTGGAGTCGCCAAAAACTACAGGGAATATTTCAAGCGTTATCCCTAGCTTGAACCCCACTTTGATCATACACTAAAGCATGGTGGCGTCCAAAGGGAAGGAAGATAGAGCAAAAGAGTCGCCAACAAGTTTTAGGAACTTGTAAACCGTTCACGAGGTGAAGGTTACACCCCTTAACAATCCAGGAGATCGTCAACTCCAATAGGTCTGGAACCATGACTGGTAGTTCGGGGAATAAGGTACAAATACTACCTAAAAGAGATTGAACCTGCCCTAATAATAAGCCTCTACTTTATTCTGATCGTATTCATGTGCGCTTTCTGACTAACTTGCAATCAATAGGTTTAACCTAAACATGTTTATCTATGTTGGTTGAATATTAATGCACAAATAAATCTATTATTGGCGATCACTTGAATTATAATCAAATTAACCCTAAACAAGATTATTAATTATCTTATTAAGCATGATTACAAGTACAAATTCCCTTAAAACATGCACAAAAGTTGTGATCAAGCAATAAAAATAAACATCAAGCAACATAATAATAATCAAAACAATAATCATCATAATACTAATCATTATAACAATCATAATAATCATAATGTTAAAGCATAATAATAGCAAGATCCTAGGCATGATACTAAGAAGATTAATAACAAACCCTAGCATGTCACTAAACAATAAAAATCAAAGCTTTAGCCCTAACATGATACTAACAATCATAAATATAAGGAAAGAATATAAAAGGCATCATACTTTTAATCATACTTGATAGTAGGATTTTTTAGTTGTTACCCTAAACATGATACTAGGAAGATCAAAACACCCTAACATGACGCTAGGAATCATAATAACAACCTAAGCATGATTTCTACATCATAATATTAATAAAAACCATTAAAGCACTTACTTGGATGCCTCGTACCTCTTTCTAATAACAAAATATACGCGTTAGTAACTTCATGGAAAATAATAAACAAAACAATTAAATTAAATAATTGAAATAAAGATTTGTGACCAAACCCTCAGAAATTAAAACCTTTCACGTCTAGGGAGAAGGTAACTTCGAAAAATGCTAGATGTTTCTTGTTCTTGTGAATGCGAAATTTTGTTTGAAAAAGGGTTGGTTTTGAAAAGAGAAAAGAGAGAGCTTTAGCTTCGAGAGAGAAGAAAATTAGAGAGTTGTGAATTTTATAAGAATTGGTGATGAAAAACGGAGATTTTAGGAGGCTATTTATAGAGAAAATCAGCCAAAAGGATAAAAAAAATACAAATTAGAGTTTCGATGAGGAAAAAAAAAGTTAGTGTCAGGCGCTGATCATTAGCGCCAGGCGGTAATTTCTGTCGTTAGGCGCTATTAATTTTTTCACGCGTTTTCTAAATTCTGATAAAATTTAGCCATACGGAAGGGCAAAATCGTATTTTCCTTAAAAACACTCTTTTATTTTAATTAAAACTCTAAAACGTCAACAAAGGTCAATTTATCAATGCTAATTGAATTAGGAATGAAAAGAACCTTCTAGAAGAATCTAGAAGACTAAAATCATTCCTAATTGCATTAGTAATGATAAATCCATATTAGGCCCTCCTCTAGATCATTGGGCCGCATAAGGCTCAAACCGGGCCCAGTTTAGTAATTTGGCCATAACTTCCTCATTATTCATCGGAATTGGGCTTATAATATATCGTTGGAAAGCTCTTTTCAAACCCCATCCAACTACACCATTATTGGACCCTTTCCATGGACCAAAACAAACTGGATTGGCTGTATTCTTAAAATAGGTTTTCAAAAACAGAGAGAAAAGAAAAGAAATTAAAACTACTCGCAACACTAGACTTTTCCACACTGTCACTTCATTCGATTATGATTCGACGCGAAATTTACTCATTGATGAGTGTCATTTATTGCACTCAAAGGGTAGTCTTTTAGGATGATTTCATCTTCTTTTTTATGCTTTTTAATCTTATTTTCGGTCCTTTTTCCTTTAATTCCTTCCTTTCTTTCTTTCTTTCCTTGTGTTCTTCGTGTTTTCCTTTTATTTGGTTCTTTTTCCCTTTTATTCCTTTTCGTTGTTTGTTTTTGTAGGCACCTAGGATTTGTCTCTTTAAGGGAATCAAGATGGGCTATATTGACTAAGCAAGGAGGAAATAATCGGCTTGGAGAGGGCTCAGAGAGGGCATGGAGAGGGCATCAAGTCATGCCAGTCTGCTGCCAGCGTGGGTAATGAAGGCTGCGGGCGCGGGCTCTTATGCACCAAATTGGCAGATTTCGACCAGGAACTCTCCGCGGTCTGGCCGCGGGCTTGCCGCGGGTGCGGGTAGATTGGAGAGCCCACTTGTACCAGAGAGACCACGACCCTCTGATCATCCTTTGGGAGCAGGGGATTTGCCGCGCTTTTGCCGCGGGCGCGGGTGTTTTTGCCGCGGGCACGGATACTTTTGCCGCGGGCGCGGGCTAGAAGACCCGCGGGCTCGGATGTTACCCAGAAAGCCCGCGGAGTTTTTAATGGGTTCCTTACCCATTTTTCCGCGGGCACGGGGTTTATTGGAGAGGGCGCGGGAATCCTGTTTTTCTTCTTTGCCTATAAATACACTTGTAATTCCTTTTTGAAGATAACTTTTAGATAATTTTCATTAGCTTAATTTTAGAGAGAGAAGTTAGAGAGAAGTTCTTGGTATTGGATTTGTATTTCAACATTGGATCAATTGTGCTTGGATTTCTTCATTTTCAATCATTAATGTTAGTAAGATTTTCTTCTTCTAGTTCATCTCTTACTTGATTGATTTAGTTTCATCTTTGATTGCTTGCATTGCTTGGATTTGAATTGGATATTGTAGTTGATATTGCTTTCTCTTGATTTTGATTTAGAATGATGATCAATGCTAATTCTAGTGATTTGTTCTTAAGTTACACCATGATTAGTGAATATATTACTTGCTAGGGAGAAGGGGAAGCATGCTTGATTGATAATTTGTGCTAGGTGATGATCTTTGATTGATTGAATTGTTGCAATTTAATTGGTTGACATAGTTTTGCTTGTGATTAATTAGATTAGGATGATCAACCAATAAGATTAATCTAGATTGCATTGCATTTCTTAATGACATGACCATCAATTTGAGAATTGCTTTAATTTATTGAGTTTGATTGTGAATTTCCTTGATTAGCCATTCATAGTGACCCCTAGTTTTGCCGCTAGGAGATAGGTCTTGAACTCTCTTGATTTCTACTATTGTTTGTCCTTCGCAATGCTTGAATAATCAAACATAGAAATTGTCGATTAGCACGATTATTGAACTAGCATGTGCAACCAATATCCCTAGCATTTAGCTTATTGAATTACTTGATTAATCTAATTTTGCTATCATAAGACCAACCATTTTCTCACTTCAATCTCCGAAATAGCTTGATTTAGGCTAAAGATAACACCAACTAACTCCTTTGGGTTCGACCCTATACTTACCTATACTTGTTTTAGGCTGGTTTAGGATTTTATAAATAGTGTTTTATTTTGGGATAGGCAATTAACGACTAGTTTATTCCTCTATCACTCATCACTGGGTTTGGTTTTCGAGAGACACAAATGGATGTCTACACACGCGCATAAAAGACTCTCTAGACATGGTCAAAGTGTATATTAGTGTGTGCTTTATTTGTGAGTGCAAGTGATATGCTTTGACTCTTGTGTAAGACCATGGGACTTAGTGGCTAGACTCAACTAAGGACAAAATAAGGGTACTGTTATTAACAAAACGGTCCAACTGATTGGAAAACTGTTGAATTAGACTCGTCGTGATGACTCGAGAAAAATGCTGAACTGGTGTCAAAGCAACAGGATTGTCGCCGCACACTGCAGTGCAGCGCCAGACAACATCGCTCTCGCTCGGCGTTGCAAAGTAGTGTGTGGCGCTGCATTCCAGATTTTTACGACATTACAGGAGTATTAATCTGGGACTGCATCCAATATTTTTACTTTACGCGACAAGCCTAAAGTTGTGCTAAGTCAATTCTGATTAAATTATTAGACTTTAATTACTCAAATTAATTAATTAATTGATTAATTAGACAAAGTCCTTTTAGTCATTAATTAGTTTATTTAAGGCTTAAACACAAGTCAAACAAAAGGTTAGGAAAATCACATAGAGTATGCACAACAAATAATGCACAATTAGTCAAGTAGGCACAATATGATGCAATGAGTTTGCAACCTAACCATGGATCTAGTTATCTAAAGTTCGGGATATGGGTTAGTCAAAGAGGGTACATGGTTATGAGTCCGGATGCACCGCGTGGAAGCCTTACCTTTTTCAGGGTTGGCGCGAGTGGATGGGACCCCGCGAGTTAAACTCACTTCCATGGTTTGGTGAATTAAACATTCTCGGATGTACTCTTTGTTGCTCAGTGCGTTCAACCAGGTAGATGGAGCATGAATTCCCAGAGGGTTATGTCCATATGTAGAACCCATATGGGTTTCAAAAAAGTGAGAAAAACTCAATCAGGAAGTAGAATCAAGCCAACAGTGCTAGAACTGGTTAAAATTAGAACTCATATTTCTGGCTGGTATTGGAAGAACGCGGCGCTAGCCAACAGGGACTGTCGCCGCGATGTAGCCCTGTCGCATGGCGACAGAGCCATATCTTTGGCGACAGGCTCTGTTTTCTAGACGTCAGTCCCTACATGCCTTAGCAGCTTTTAGTGTTTGTAAAATTTTCCAGTTTTTTGCAGCATTATTCCGGTTATAGTTATGAAAGATATTCCTCAAATTTCCTACGTGTAAAAAATCCTATGTTTTTTACTCATTACGGATGGTCTTTCCAATGAGATCCTTTTTTATGCATATGACAATAATGTTAATAAAAATTACGCACATGAAATACTTATAACTTTTCGAGTCTCATCCATTCATTCTAAATCATTGCCGAAATAAATTTCAGGAATTAAAATAGAAATCCTCCCCAGTGGAGTCGCCAAAAAAACTGTTGGGAATATTTCAAGCATTACCCCAAACTTGAAACCCACTTTGATCATACACTTAAGCATGGTTGCATCCAAAGGGAAGGAAGCTAGAGCAAAAGAGTCGCCAACAAGTTTTAGGAACTTGTAAACCGTTCACATGGTGAAGGTTACACCCCTTAACGATCCATGAGATCATTAACTCCAATAGGTCAAGAACCATGATTGGTGTTCGAGGATGAAGGTACAAATCCAATCTAAAAGAGAAAGAACCTTCCCTAATAATAAGCCTCTACTTTATTATTCTTCTCTTATTCATGTGTGCTTTCTTACTAACATGCAATCAATAGATTTACCCTAAACCTGTTTAATCTATGTTTGTTGAATATTAATGCACAAACAAAACTATTATTGGTGATCACTTGAATTATAATCATATTAACCCTAAACAAGATTATTAATTATTTTATTAAACGTGATTACAAGTACCAATTCCCTTTAAACATGCATAGAAGGTGTGATCAAGCATTAACAATAAATATAATCATGCAACAATAATAATCATAATCAAAAGGGAAATTCTCTTTGGTAATCACGAACTTTTATTATTTCTCAATGGTAAACTGTGAATTTTTTTATTATTAATGGTAATCACAAATTAATGTTACAAAGCCAATGATAACATTAATGATAATAAACGATTAACTAGGGTTAATCTTGGTTAAGTAACACTAAATTTACATTAGTACCCTCCAAATGATTTTAAAAAAAACACAAAAAAAATCCAAACCCTGGCCACCTAGCCAATCGCCAGCCCCCTCCCATTGTCGGCGCTCAGCTTGGCCAGGGTAGAGGTGTCTCAAACTACTCCCTCGCTGGAGACCCCCACCGATACTGCAATCCCACCCGAAACCGTGTTTCCAATCCCTATTCCCAACCCACCCTCTCTCTCCTCTCATCACACACCGAAAACGATTCTCGTAGTACCCCTTTTCAATTTTTTTTTCTATTATTCTTACTCCATTTCTGAATTTACTTACAATTAATTTGGAGCTTTATTTAAATAAATTTTAAGGGGGATGTTATGTGTTGTGTTTGTGAATTAAAGGTTAATTAAACCAATTCAACACCAACAACAGCAAGTCGACGGCAGCAATTTAGTATGAATAACTTCTTCAACCCTTGAATTTGAGTGTGGGTGAGGTTGCATTGCGTTTCGAAGGGAGAGGGGTATGGATTTCAGTTGTTTTTGAGGGAAGTGGTGGGTTTTTTCTGGGTTTTGACGGGGAAAATGGTACGGTGAGGTAGGGGCGGGGAAGTGAGGTGGATAGCGGTGAGGTGCAAGGAAGGGAGGTGGGCAGTGGCGAGGGTGCAGGGATGGGAGTTGGCAGTGGTGCAAGTGGCTCGAAAGGGAGGTGCAGTGTGGAGGGGAAAGAGAAAGGAAGAAAGAACCATGGAGGGGGAAAGAGAAAGAAAGAAGAAAGAACTGGTGGGGGTAAGTGTGTCATTTTACAGTCCAACAGTTAAACCATGATTAAAAATTAACATGTTATTTAATTTAAGTTACCATTGACTTAGTAATATTAATTCATGATTACCATTGATAATCAAAAGTTTCAGATTTTACCATTGAGAAAAAATAAAAGTTCGTGATTACCATAGAGAATTTCCCTAATCAAAATAATAATCATCATCATAATCATAAAAATAAAAATCATAATCATGTTAAAGCATAATAATAGCAAGATCCTAGGCATGATACTAACAAGATTAATAATAAACCCAAGCATGTCACTAAACATTAAAAATCAAAGCTTTTAACCCTAACATAATACTAGCATGTTATTAGGAAAGAAAATAAAAGGCATCATAGAAATTATAATTGATATAAGGAATTTATTGCTGTCACCATAAACATCATACTAAGAAAAGCATCCTAACATGATACTAGGACACAATAAAATAACCTAAACATGATTTATATGTCATAAGATCAATGAAACAATTAAAGCACTTACTTGGATGCCTCGTATCTCTTTCTAATAACAAAATACACACGTTACTAACTTCAAGGAAAATAATAAAACAAACAATTAAATTAATTAATTGAAATGGAGATTAAGAAAATTTAGACTACATTTGGGACCAAACCCTCAGAAATCAAACCTTTTACATCTAGGGCGGAGGCTACTTCGAACTTGGCTAGGTGTGTCTAGATCTTGTGAATGCGGAATTTTGTATTTGTAAAAAAAAAGGCTAGTTTAGAAAAGAGAGAGAGTATCAAGAATTTCTTAATGAGAGTTGATGATTAAAAACGAAGGTTTTAGAAGGCTATTTATAACGAAAACCAGTCGGATTATGATAAAAAAGAATCAGAGTTTCGAAAAAAATAAAACACGACGATGTCGCCACACATGCCCCTGTCACCAAGCGACAGACGTGTTGCCTCACCGCCAGGCCTGTCGCCAGGCGACAGCGTGTAGTGTGGCGCTGCAGACAATTTTTCAACTCGTTTTCATATTTTGATAAAATTTAAGCGTGCAAAGGATAAAAATATAATTTCCTTTAAATCACTTCTTTTATTCTAAATAAAACTCTTAAAACTCAATTATCAATGCTAATCACATTAGGATTCAAAAGAACCTTCTAGAAGATTCTAGAAAACTATAATCAATCATAATTGCATTAGGAATGATAAATCATAATAGGCCCTCCTCTAGATCATTGGGCCATATATAAAGATCAAACCGGACCCAGTTCAGTAATTTGGCCATAACTTCCAATTGGTATTACATGCACCATGGTGCACCTAGAAATAGGTGCACCAAGCCCAATCTGCTGCCCAGCCCTAACATATATGTGCCCAACAGAAGCCTGCGCCCAATAAAATGAAGCCCAGCCATTTTTTTTCACCATTTTATTTTGATATTCTCTTTATTATTTGAAAATCTAAATTAAAACTTTAAACAACCATTTTCGATTTTAATCTCTCCTCTTTTTTTTCTTTTTTGGGATATTATTTTTTGTTTCCCACATTAACAATTTTGATTCTCCTTTTTTTACGTCTAAATTACTGGCAGCTCTAAAATTTTCAACAAAAAATGGGGAAAACTCTACTTTCTCTATCCACCTTAATATGAAGTATCCTATATTTTGTTAAAAAAATGAAATTTTCTTTTTTTTTTTTTTTTTTTTTTTTTGAGCTTTTTGACCAATTTTGGTGGATTATGCAATAAAATTAGCAAATCTGATGTTAGTCGTTCCATATCCCTCATATTTTTGTTCATATATTTCCTTTTTGATGTTCATATAAGTTGTCTTTTATGTCCATATATGTGTGTTGTATGAATCAATAATTTGTGTATAAATTTTATCAAGTATTTTGGTATGAATAATAATTTATTTGGATGTTGTGTATTTCCTCTTTTGTTGTTTAATATTTATTTATAGACGAACTACTGAACATCTTAAAGAAACTTTTGAATATCCCCCAAAAGCCCCCATAAATTTATGATAGGTCCCCAAAAATTTTTGATAAGCCACTAGAAAACACTGAACCAACCTAAAAAAAACCTCTTAACTCCCTAGAAAATTTTCAGAACCCCAATTACAAACCACTGAACACCCTTCAAAAACATTTTAACCACCTTCAAAAACCTCTGAACTCCAACCACAAACCACTGAACACCTTATCAAAACCTATGAACCCCCTACAAAAACTTCGGAACCCCAACCACAAACAACTGAACAACCTACAAAAACTTCTGAACCCCAACCACAAACCACTGAACACCCTACAAAAACCTCTAAACCACCTACAAATATTTTTGAGCCCCAACCACAAACCCTTAAATACCCTACAAAAACTTCTGAACCCTAACCACAAACCACTAAACACCTTACAAATAATTCTGAACCCCAACCACAAGCCACTGAACACCCTATAAAAACTTATGAACCCCAACCACAAACCACTAAACACCCTACAAAACCTCTAAACCCCCTATAAAAACTTCTGAATCTCAATCACAAATCACTGAACACCCTACAAAAACCTCTGAACCCCGTATAAAAACTTATGAACCCAAACTACAAGCCACTGAATACCTTACAAAAATCTCTGAACCCCCTACAAAAACTTCTAAACTCCAACCACAAACCACTGAACATCCTTTAAAAACTTCTGCACGTGAAACACTACTCAGAATGCTGCTCGCCCTTTGGACTTTCCTTATAAATAACTTCATATGTTTAACTGCAATAAACAAACACAATTCATCATAATAACCATTACTGGAGTTCAAAAATAAAAAAAAAAAGTTCAAATACAGGAAAAAAATGTTCATAATTACGTTTACAATTATTTTCTTAAAACATACATACATACATACATACTCGTAGATTTATGTAAAACGGAAAGGTTCATTAAAGTAACCTAAATTTTCATAAAAATATAAACAATGTTCATAATATGATACTGCTAATAACAATTTTGATAATATGTACAATGGAAAGTACGTTACTCGAATTATATGAACAAAATGTTCAAAAACATGATATAAACAATTATATTCATAAAATACAAATTAAAACATCAATTCAACAATTAAAAATAAATGAAACTGAAAACCATCCAAAAAAATAAGCAATTAAAATCAACAATCAAATTCAACACACACTTCAGTAGCTTAATTAACATTAGATCTCAAATTAATCAATAATTAATAAATATCAACTAAAATATATGAATATCTTTCAAATTGATCACATATATTCTGCAGTAAGTAATCATATGAACCGAATTAATTATAAAATATGAACAATTAATAAAATATTTATTATATCAATATTAATTGATGTAAAAGCAATAAAAACAGAAAAATTAAACTTATAATCATAAAATATGAACAAAAAAAAGAGGAGAGAAAAAATAAAACATATAATTCAAAACATATTAACAATTAATCAACATAATAAAATCAAATTTAATTGCAAAATCAACATCAATTAATCAAAACATAATATAATTAATTTCAGTTGCAAAATCAATCACAAGAGAAGATTTAAGTATAAGAAGAACAAAATATAACTTAATTTCAAAGAAAAAAAATAATAAAATAGATCAATAATTTAACCTGAAATATAAAGTTCATTATGTACTTCAATAATCTCTATTGATGATGACCGAAATAGATTGAAAAAATCAAAAACAGAAAAAAGAGGAGAGAGAAAATAGATTAAAGAGAGAAAGAGGAGAGAGAAAATAAATTAAAGAGAAAAAGTGGAGAGAGAAATTAAGGAAATAATTATATCAAAGAAGAAGGAAAAAAGGAGAGAGGAAATATGGAAATATCTCCTGCAAGAAATAGCATAGTGACGTTAAAAAAGAAATTAAAAATAGATGAAACACTGTCGTTTTGGGACTGGTGCATGTATCTTCTATGCACAATGGTGCATCTTATAAATTGTGCATAACTTTCTCATTATTCATCGGAATTGGGCTTATAATATATCGTTGGAAAGCTCTTTTCGGGCCCAATCCAACTACACTAATATTGGACCCTTTCCATGGTCCAAACTAAAATGGATTGTCTATTTTCATAAAATAGGTTTTCAAAAACAGAGAGAAAGAGGAGAATTAAAAACCAACCGCAACACTAGACTTTCCACACTTTCACTTCATTCGATTATAATTCGACGTGAAAGATATTCATCACCAGGTTTGGTTTTGGGGAGACATAAATGGGTCTCTACAATTACAGATTCATTACATTACTTCCAAAATATTTACACATCTTCTTCTTTTTTCGTTATACCATATTGCGCAAAAACTACATATATTAGTGATGTTCTGATAAAATGACATTACCCTTTGTGATATTGAAAATCCTTTTAAAGTGGGTTGTTCAAAATATCATCAAGTGTTGCATCACTGGTTTTAAATATTCTAGAAAACTCATTTTGTTCAAATACGTCTTCAAAAGGCACATCCAACGACTTTCCAGCTCCACCGCTTTCTGCAATTTCAAAAGGCACTTCCATTGCCTTTCTAGTTGAACCACCTTTTGCCACTTCTTTTTCAGCACCTTGTAATTCACCTTTCTCTCCTCTACCTATGGTAAGTGTTAGGTCAAGGGTACTTTTTCGAACATTAGCACCTTATTCCCTTTGATATCCACTTGCACCATTTACCATAAGACCAGCAGTTACTCCAATTTGTACATCTTCTGGTGTTAGAGAGTCCTCAATTTCCAAGGACCAAGCCCTTTCTAGGTTAAAATCCTCCCCTAGCTTCTCTTTTCCCCTTGCTATTCTTTTCTCTTTTTCTCTTTTTTCAGTTTCTCTTTTCTTAGCTTCTCTTTTTTCTGCTTCTTTTTTCTCAGTTTGCTTCTTCTCCAAGTACTCCTTTCAATCTGATCAATAGCCTTCAAGAAAGACTATGTTCAAAGAAATCTTCATCTTCACTTAAAATGGAAGCATCATTCATTCTTTTTCCAATAAGACATTCAACACTTTTGATAATCATGTTGTTTGGGAACAGGTTTTTTCCTAGCTTCAACTTCTCAATCATTTTAGACACACAGCTTCCCAAGTCTTGACCATATCCATAAATTCATCCAAAAATTCCTCCTAATTTCAATATCAAATAATGGACATAAGCTTACAGTAATTTGAACATGCATTAAAAGTTCATGAACAACAAAATTATTATTTATTATTTGATCATGAGACAAAAACATTACAACATATGACATAAAACTCTTAACAAATAGATATAAACTTTGAACAAAAATGTAAATGAACCTTGGCTAGCTGATTCTCATTTATTGGCTGAGTCTACCTATTAAATTAGGAAATGTGTCATGGCCGCTTGAAGAGGGAGAATTCAGAAAATACGTGGCCGCGTTCAAATCCATTACACAGTAATCATTTGGTTTTGTAATTCTAACTCAGATTTCAAGAAACGATTTGTAGATTAGTATGATCTCGACATGTGATGCAATCATATTATCAAATCGACACATATATTGACTTAAGGAATTTGAATATTGTACCCTTGTCTCAGACAAGTGGGAGATTGAAGAAGTTATGTCTTCGTCGTGTGCAATTACTAGATATATAATTGGATCAAATTATGGAGATAATTAAGTTCGTACTTTTAGGTTGTCGTTTTTCCATATCTAGAGGTACTAACGATCTTTGGACTAGTAAAATACGTCAAAGCCCAATTGGACGGATCCTATAAGGTCACACAAAGGGGCTAGATCGAGCATTAGAGGACGAGGCCCATCATGGGCCTCATCACTCTAGGTGGCCGGCCATGTAGGGGATTAGAAGGAGTTTTGGGCTTCGTGCCCTAGTCTAATTATAATGAGATTATAAATAGACTAGGTGCCTAGGTTTGCAGTAAGTAAGCAATTAACTGATCAGTGTGATCAAACCCTAATTAGCAAACACGAAACCCAACACTCTCAAAGTCCTCTCTCTCTCACGGCTCTCTCCTCCTCCTAGGCGCCGGTGGTGTGTCGCGGTGGTGGTGGTTCGTGCGGTGGTCGGTTGTCCGTAAAGGTGGTGATCGCGATTTTCCTCAATCACTCGACCAATCTAGTATTGGTGGACGGCTCGTTCGAATCTCGTGGACTAAGTAGAGGAGCAACGCTTGGGGCTCTATTCTCTCCCTTATTTGCCTGTCGAATAGCTTCGTGGAATTCACGCGTCAAAGGTATGATTATGTGTCTTGTGTGTTATGCATGTGATTCTTGGGATTGGTACTTGATTGAATATGATTCATGTTTTTCCGCTCCGTAGTACCTATAAACTCCTACAGTGGTATTAGTTAGCCTCTTGCATGAACGCGCTAGATCATAATAATATGATTATTTGATGTCCACGTTAATTTTATAATCAATTAAGAGGGAGAAATTAATCTAATTATGGTTCAATTATTATATTTAATGTGATTAAACTTTTGGAATCGATTAAATGTGATTTAATTATGCTCAAAATAGCCATGAAGAGACCGAATTTTAGCCCTAACATGTTCGAAATTTTTGAACCCCCTCACCCTAAATTTTGAATTTTTCGAAAATCCTAGCCCTAAAATATGATTTTTGTGCTTGATTTTGATTTAATTCGATTTATTTTATGATTCATAATTTTAATCGGATTGATTTATGCATAAAAGTGTTTTGTGTATGTTCATCAATTTAATTTTAAAAGTTAGAATTAAATTGGGATTAATTTTATGAAGAACCCTGTAATTTATATTTAATCTTTTGGACTGATTTAATTTAATTTTAATAAGTGTGATTTTAATTAAATTAAAACATAAAAATAAAAAAAAATAAAAAAAAAACTGTTTTAGGTGGCCGGCAGCCGCGGATGGGTGGCGCAGCCACGGCGGTTGCCGACCAGGTGGCGGTCCAAGAGGGAGGGGAAGGGGAGGGCGGCGGTCTTGGTGGCTGAGGCAGCAGCTGTGCAAGCGTTGCACGCTGCTGCCGTGGCTGCCACTGCTGCTGGTTGTTGCTGCCTTGCGGCAGTGGGTGCTGCAAAGCAGCCAGCCACCGTGGCTAGCCTCGGCTAGCCAACCACGGTGGCCAGCAACCGTGCAGTCACGGGTTTTTCAAAAAAAAAAAAAAATTATCTTATTTTAAAAATTATTTCAAGATAATTATGAATTATTTTGGGATAAAATCAGTTTTATTTTGGATAAGATAAAATATTTTGAAAATATGATCTTTTATTTTAAAAGATAAAGTTGGTTTTATTTTGATAAAATCTTTTATTTTAGGATAAAATAAAATATTCAAGAGTTGTTATATTTGATATTATCCATATTTAAAGTTGTTAAATTGGTTTAAATAATGTGATTATCCCATAATTAGATTAGGATATAATTGATTTTAAAATTATTTGATTGGCTAGTAATTAGGATAGAATCTCCTAAATTTGTTAGGATAATCATGAAAGATTAAATGTGATTTATCTTTCTAGATTAAAATATGATTTGATTCTATCTCATGACTAAATTAAATATATGATATTTATAAACGGTCATGAATAATATATGATATTATCTAATTATGATTAAAATATGAGATATTTTAGAAAATGCGTTGACTTTATTATGAACATTCGATGTTGTAGTTTAGACAAGCATGTTGAGTGATTTATTATATGGCACTTTTATAATATATGATATTATGTTGCTATATATAGACTAGTATGGCCCATAGATTCTTAAATACGATCTGCGCATCGTGATGTATTTTTGTAATTTAAAATACGGTTTGCATACCGTTAAGTATTTTTGTAACTTTTATTTAAAGTAAATAGAATAGTTATTTAAATAGTGTTAGTCCAAAGAAGCCCATGAAGTGAAGGCCCAAAGGAGCAAGGTGGATGGAGATCCATGATGATTCAAGTGGAAGCCTTTTCATTTCTAGTTTTCTTAGGACTAAGGGGCCATACTATGTCATGATTTATTGCATTAGTAGATTATGCATGTTAGATTTTATTTATGTTGATTGATGATGCGCTAGAGTTCACTAAATAATCACAACATAATGAATCTAGGTCCCAGTAATATTGAGATAGCTTTTCCAATTAAAAACCCGATGAAACCTTTGATATTTTATGATGGGTCATGCCTCAGCTGGGTGTCATATTATATCTTAGGGGAGTGGGGGTAAATCACGTTTTACACTTTTAATTGGTTATACTCAACAAGGTTACCTAAAGAGTTTAGAACCTTGAAGCTAAGGGTAATAATTAAGCATGTGATGATTAATTATTCAACCAAGAGTTAAAAGAGTTGTAATCAGTAAAGAGTTTACTCACCTTAAAATTGTAATGATTGATGGTAGGGCCTCAGTCCGGTCAATTATTACACAAATAAAGGATCTTTGAATCACTTAAAATTCAATTGGGATCAATTAATTATTAAATAAAGTGTTTTAAAGTTACCAAATGAATGCGTTTATGGTACTTTAATTTTAAATTAAACATAATTATTAAACTTTGCATTATTTTGACATAGATGGGTAGCCGTAATCACAATGACAACAACG
The DNA here is from genome assembly GCF_948465745.1 of Chenopodium album. Taxonomy (NCBI): domain Eukaryota; kingdom Viridiplantae; phylum Streptophyta; class Magnoliopsida; order Caryophyllales; family Amaranthaceae; genus Chenopodium; species Chenopodium album. The sequence continues at coordinate 21,315,390 of NC_137840.1, read as the reverse complement.
TTTACAACCTTCGACCATTCCTTGAGAAGGATAGGTTGACAGGGGAGAACTTTTCCACTTGGGAAAGAATACTAAGACTTGTTCTGAAATCTGAGGGTAAAGAGGATATCATTGATACCCCATTACCAGGACCTCTGCCAAAAAATCCAACTGCGGCAGAGATCAAGAAGCACAAGGAAGCTCATGACAGAGCTATACCTATCACTTGCTTAATGATTGCTACTATGGATCCTAGTCTTCAAAAGCGTTTTGAGGACCAGGATGCCTACTCAATCATGCAAGAACTCAAAGCTTTGTTTAAGAAACAAGCTAGAGTTGAAAGGTATGAGCTCCATCGTGATATTCTGGATTGTAGAATGGAGAAGGGAGCCACAGTTCATGATCATGTTTTCAAAATGATCGGCCTAATTCAAAGTATGGAAAAACTAGGGCACCCATATAGTGATGATTTGGCAACCGACATCATTCTCCATTCACTACCAGAAAGTTTCAACCAGTTTATCATGAATTTTAACATGACTGCCACTACAAAGACTATGAATCAATTGCATGCAATGCTGGTTAGTGCTGAGAAACAAATACCTAAGGAACCTAAGAAGGAAGTTCTTATGATTCAAAAGGGAAAGGGGTTCAAGAAGAAGGGGCAAAAGGCTAGTGCCAAGAGCAAGGACAAGCAAGTTGCCAAGACTCCTGAAAAGCCTTAGACGACTCCAAAGCCCAAGGCTGCAAGTGAAAGTGAATGCTTTTACTGCAAGAAGAAGGGGCATTGGAAGCGAAATTGCCATAAATACCATGACTTCCTCAAGAAGAATGGAGCATCAACCTCAGGTATAATGTTATGAACATTTTAACTTTCACTTAGGTATGAGATACCAAGTTGCAGTGCTTAACATAGTGATGTTGCGCAGGAACTGCAAATAAGTGAAGCTAGCATGGAAATGGAGCTTGAAGGTTCACTAGAAGTGTTTGAGTGGCCAGAGATAGCTTCATAGTTTTAAATTTTGATTAGTTTATCATGATTTTAGAACAATTTCCAGTTTTAATGAGACAATATTTCGGTTTTCTTGTTTTGAATACTGAATTTTGGTTTACTTGGCTTGGACAAGTGTTGATCCATGACCAAGGTAATAAATTGTTTTCATTTTGCTAGATATGAGTTAATTTTGTTTTATGACATTGATATAAGTAGATCGCAAAAATATAATTTAGATGATTTAAAGTACACTTACTTATAACAAAGTAAGGTTAGGTCACATAAACCATTTTCACATCCAAAGTTTTGGATGGACTCTCATTCTTATATGATTATGAATCACTTGAGAATTAGAAGTCATGCTTGATAAAAGTTAAAATGACCAAATTGCCTTTTAATAGAAAGGGTAAAAGAAGCTAAAATGACCATTTGGAACTCATACATATGATGTATGTGAACCAATAAGTTCAAAATTAGCAAAGAGATTTAACTATTTCATTGCTTTTACTAACGATTTAAGTAAATATATCGATAATTACTTAATGAAGTAAAGCTTGGAAACATTGAAAAGTTCAAAATTCCAAAAATGAAATGCAAAATCAGTTTGAGATAAACAATTTAACACCACAATATGATTGTTGTGATAAATATTTAACTCAAAAAGGAATGATCATCTAAAGGGAATTGTTGAATTAATTCACAATCCAGAAACATTACAATTACAATATATGTTTATGAAGAAGGAATCAAACTTTGCTTTCCATTGTTCGATCCAAGATTTAATGATTTACAAATATCGTTTTGAGGATATGCATTAGAACAACAACAATTGCGAATACACTAAACAAGAAACTTAACCAAAGCAATAAGATAAGATGTCATAAAAGTTATGATTTGGAAATGTTCCAAAAGTTATATTTTCTAAACAGGATTAAGGGTTATGAAATCAATGTAAAATGTTTACTAAGATGACATAATACACCCTAAATCAGAAAAATAGTTCTTCATAGGTTTTCTCATGGAAACTAAGAGGTATTATTCCTACAATCGCATAGAAACAAAGTGTTTGTTGCTCGCGATAGTGTCTTTATAGAAAGAATGTCTTCCTACAAAGCCAAGTGGGAGTAAAGTTAGATCTCGATGAGATTCAAGATGAGCAACAAATGGATGTGGATAACACTGCATCAGAGACGAAGGCATATGAAATCAGCTAATTTGATAAACCATGTGTCGAAGCAAGCTAATTCCACTAGCGAGGCTTCTATCGTCCCACTAGAATGAAAGGCTTCAAAGAGTTGAAGAGAATAATTCTATTGTCGCTCATACCTATCGTAGGTTACTTGGGATCAAAACAAACAGTTTGTTGAAATTCAGAGAAAAGGTGGATTCTAAAATTTTCATATTAAAATGGTTGGAACCCATGCCTACAAGCAAGCTTTGGAAAAGTGCTGTAAACACCTAAAAATGTCTCCCCAAAACCAAGCCCGATGATAAATAACCTTTCGCCGCCGCTATTGGTCGGGTTTAGTATTTAATCCCGAGAGTGCTTAAAAAATCGTATTTTATTAAATTCATATTTTTGAAAGGTCCATGGATCAGTCTTGGTGTTTGGTAAAAGTATAGTTTTAATTTGTTAATTAATTTTAAGCCCAAACTTTTTATTTTATTATTTTTGGCCCAAATATTATTTTCTTATTTTAGCCCGAATAATAAAAGTCAGAAAAAAGCCCGTAATTATCAATCGGCACTCAGAAAGCCGAAAGAAATTAGGGTTAAAAATGAATTTAGACGGAAAAGTGGACTGGAATTGACCGTGTCACGGTCAAGCTTGACCGTGTCACGGGAACTCTTCCCGTCTGACGGTGGGACTTCCCGTGACACGGGAGGTCTGCCGTGACATGGGAAGTTCCGTGTCCTTTCCGCGTAAACCCTTGACGCGTTTTCCGTTCCGTTTTCTGAAAATTTCCCGCGTCACTCCAAAACTGACCGTGTCACGGGAACTTGTACCGTCTGACGGTACAGTCTAACCGTGTCACGGTACAGTCTGACCGTGTCACGGGATACTTTTTTAGGGTTTTTATCATTTTAGGGTTCCGTGTGCTCCCTCAGCACATTTCCCTATAAATACCCCCTCATTTCTGATGAACGGGGCAACCAGAATTCTATTATTCTTATTTTTTCTCTCTTCTATGTTCTTAACCTAAACACTAGCCTACCCTTTTCACTTCAAAATTCCTTCTTCAAGCACTCAAAGGAGTCCATATTTTACTCGAGGTTCTATCCTTAAACCAAGGCGTGAAAGGTAGAATCGTTTGAGGGTTTGGCCCCAAAATTAGCCTTGTTTTTAATTTAATTTAATTGTTGTTTTATTATTTCCTTGAAGTTACTAACTCGTTTATTATATTGTAGTTGCAAGCAAACAGATTCAAAGTAAGGATTATGCTCTTTTTATTATTGTTGTTTTTCTAACGATTTTTCTGTTGTTAGAATTATGATTAAATTGGTTTTTATATTTATATTGATTCTATTATTTATTTTGATCACCATATTGCATGTTTAATGGGAATATGTAATTGAAAATCACGACTAATAAGATAATTTGGACAACCGGTTTAGGTTCCTTTTTAATCTTGTTGTTTAATCAAGTGATCACCAAATTTTTAGAATTATGTGTGCATTAATTTTGAACCAATTTAGTTAAATAATAGTTTGGAGCGAATTGAATATTTTGTTTGTATGCCTTGGAGATCACAGGAATGCTTTTCACTATAAGAATCGAGTAGAGGCCAATACGGGCGAATGTGACTCCATGACTCACTTCGTACCATCATCCCCGATCCTCCTTTCGTGGTTCCGAACCATATGGAGTTAGTAATCTCATGGATTATGAATGGGGTGTAACCTTCACGGGTCAATCGTTGCCTTCGTTGTCCCTTTATCGTGGTTGCCTTTTTATGATCCGTGAACGGTTTACAAGTTCCTAAAAAACTTGTTGGCGGCTCCCTACTTTATTTGTCCCTAATCGTAATGTCAATTCCCACTTCCTATGAGTGCCAAGCATATTCACAACATGTTTTTTAACGTAGGCGCACTTCAAACGACGCCTACAATTTGGCGACTCCACTGGGGAGGATTCTTAATTATTTATCGATTTGAGTGATCGGTATTTAATTAAGATGAGTTGATGAGACTTGAAAGATTCTTAAAAAAATATTCCTGTGATTAATTTGGCATTTTTGCATCTGCATAGACGTTTTAACGTCGCATTCAGGTCTGTCCCGTAGGAAAAATTGGATAACTTGGTTGCGCGCAAAAGCAAACAGGGCACCAGTCAGATTTTCTGATTGCCTTGTCACGACAGAGTCTGCCGTGTCACGGTACAGTGTACCGTCTAACAGTAGACTGTACCATGACACGGGAATTTCTGCCGTGTCACAGCAGTCCTAAAATCTGTCCGGTGACCTATTTTCTTTTTCCACAGTCGACTTCCTTCGATTTTTCTGAAAAAACGTATGTGTTCTACATGCGTCTTAGCCCCGGGGGATTTAAGCTCTATCAACCCAAAAACGCTCATGGCAATAAGGGTTCATCCGAGTTATTAAATCCACCCAAACCATGGAGTCGAGTTCGATTTCATCACGAACTCGCGGAGCCGCCCGTTGGCATACACCCTCAAGGGAGGCTGCCTTGCTAACGCGTCCAAACTCTTAACCATGGTACCCTTTTGACACCCAAAGCTTGACCAATAGTTGAACATAGACCTTGACTTTAGGTTGCGAACTTTTTTAGATCATCGTGCCTAAATGCTATGTGTTTGTTCGGTGCTAACCCTAATGTGTTTGCTTTTTTGTTTGACCTATGACCGAGGGTTTTTATTCTCACATAGTAATTAGTACGGACTTAAAATCGATTAAAATCTAAAAAAAAAAAAAAATCACAAAACTGACCTGGAACTGCGCACCGTGTCACGGCATTTTATGCCGTGTCACGGTGAACAGTGCCGTGACACGGTAAAGGCTACCGTTTGACGGTAAGTCTTAACCGTGTCACGCCAGTCTGCATTGTGACACGGTGCCCAGGAAAGTGTCCCGTCAGTCTTTTTTCTCGGTTTATGTGTCCAGTATTGAGTCGTGTTTAGTTATACGGTCAAAACACGCGTCTATAATCTCGCTTAATCACTCACGTGTCGTGTTTACACACTTTTTTGCTTTAAGTCGTGCACCACTTTTTTGACCGTATTTTAAGGAAAGTCTTGTTTTTATGTCTTTTTTTTAAAAAAGTCGGATGGTATCCTCCCTTAAAAAATAAACAAGCAACGTTTCAAAATTTTTTTTTTTTAAAAAAATATAAAATAAAAAAAAATAAAATAAAATAAAATAAAATAAAATAAAAATTTGACCGTGACACGGCAACTTATCCCGTCTGACGGGAGAAGTGTCCCGTGCCACGTCACCCTTTTTCAAAAAAAAAAAAAAATTTTGACCGTGACAGGGGAACTTATCCCGTCTGACGGGAGAAGTGTCCCGTGCCACGTCACCCTTTTTTTAAAAAAAATAAAAAAAATAAAAATTTGACCGTGACACGGGAACTTATCCCGTCTGACGGGAGAAGTGTCCCGTGCCACGTCACCCTTTTTTTAAAAAAAAAAAAAAAAATTTGACCGTGACACGGGAACTTATCCCGTCTGACGGGAGAAGTGTCCCGTGCCACGTCACCCTTTTTCAAAAAAAAAAAAAAAAAAATTTGACCGTGATACGGGAACTTATCCCGTCTGACGGGAGAAGTGTCCCGTGCCACGTCACCCTTTTTCAAAAAAAAAAAAAAAAAAAAAATTTGACCGTGACACGGGAACTTATCCCGTCTGACGGGAGAAGTGTCCCGTGCCACGTCACCCTTTTTCAAAAAAAAAAATAAAAAAAAATAAAAAAATAAATAAATAAAAGCGTCAGTTTAGTCATTCGTTTTAATTTGGTCCTCGCGTCAGTCATTTTGGTTATTGTTCACATGTCTAGCCATACGATCATACCACGAGTCTTATAGCATCACTTGATCACTCACGAGTCAAGTATAGTCCACACACTTTCTTTATGTCCGACTCGAGTCGTGCACCAGGTCGTTTATGATCGTATATTAGGTTCATGCACTTTTTTTTTTCGTCATAATAAAAAAAAAAAAAAAAAAAAAAAAAAAAAAAAAAATGAGTGGAGTTTTCTCACCTGTTTTCAAATGTTTATTTTTTCCTTCCTTTCCTATCTTGAGCAATGAGTCAAACAATTAAGTGAATTGTTTTATTTCATAGTACTTGTTCAAGGAACAGAGATAGATCAATACGGTTCGAGCCATTACCGCAGCAATCTCTCAGATCTAATAGGCGTTCAAAGAGAACTTTGTCATCTCCGTTACTCATCACCTTTCAATGGCCACTGAAGAAGACATTGAGAACATCAATAAATCCATTGAGGCACTGTCTTCCATGATGCAAACCCTTACCACTAGGGTCACTACCATGGAACAAAACAAGGTCACTGTTTCCACCCTTGACAAACTGAAGGAACAAATGAGTAAGATTTATGAGGATTTCACTTATGTGGAACGGCCTCCCACTCCTTTGGATGTGAAGGATAGACTCCCTGAAAAGTTCTCCACTTCTGATATTCCAAAGTTCAAGCCTACTGACAATCCAATATTCCATTTGAAGGCGTTCTCTGCAACCATGGCTCTTAAGGGATTGGACGTAACACTCTTCCCTACGGTGTTCCCTCTCTCCTTAGAACACGCTTGCCAACAATGGTTCTATTCCCTAGATGCCAAGCGTACTGCGACTTGGCAAGATGTCACCGACAGTTTCATGAATCGTTACAAGTGTAACATTCAAACTAAAACTTCTGAACGTGAACTCTCCATTCTCAAACAGAAAGAGAATGAAGGCTTCACTGCTTACCTGCACAGGTGGAGGGAAACAGCTTCACTCTTGGTAGATCCCCCCAAAGAAAGAGAGATGATTCGCCTCTTTATTCAAAATCTGACTCATAAATATAGGGAACATCTCAAATTTCTTCCACTGAACACTTTCGAAGCTGTATATGACATCGGCATCAATATCGAGGATGAGCTAATAAAGACTGTTGGTAGTAACAATAATAACACTTGGAAAAACATGAAGAACGACCATCCTTCTTCTTCGTCTTCTAAGCACGAAAATACTACCAACAATATAAGCCGAGTTGATATCAATGAAGTGTTAGCTCTTGATGCTCCATTGCCCAAGAAGAAAAGAACTTACACTCATTTAGGAATGACTTATGATGCGGCCTTTGATCGCATTTACGGTCAAGGCTTGATCACGCATATTGGACCATTTCCAGAGCCAAAACCTGAAGAAAGGAGCGCCAAATGGAATCCCAATGCCCATTGCAAGTACCATCAAGGAAGGGGCCACACTACGGAGCAATGTTGGAATTTGAAGGACGTCATTCAAGACTTGATGGATGCAAATAAACTTCCTGTCCCTCCAGGCGGCAAGAAGTAATGAATACAAGGCACACAGATCCTTCGTGCAAGATTTCATGCTTTTTTTTATTCTTTTGTTTCGACCCTCTCCCCCATTCATGTCTAGCATAGGTTTTCCACTTCGATTTTTTTTTATATGTTTCATGGGTTTCGTTCACCTTTTCCATTAATAAAATGAGCAATTTTCCTTTACATCTCGATCATAGAATTTTTCATTCTCAAAAAAAATTACCGAACTAAACACAAGGTACACCAATGACTTGAGGCACCTTTGCAACCCTGTCATTCCTCTTAAACCATTTTCAATCAAATATCCATTTCTTCATCAACCACTTTGAGCCTCGTCTAACGCTTGGCCTCATTTATTCAACCCACATTCACCAAACCCTGGGATGGGAAGATGTGCAAATTGTATAACATTCATAAAGCAAGTAAAAAAAAAAGTAGCAAAGCAACAATAAAACAATGTCTAAAGACAAGTGTTCCAATGTCTTTGATATGAACACGTCTCAAATTGCGTCTCTCATCGAGTGCTTGGTATCGTGCCTGAGAAACATGAATGTCAAGTGAGTGATGGACCGCATGATCTGAGATTGCCTACATTGATTCACAAGAATGGAAAAAAGAAAAAAATATATTTCAAAACAAAAAAAATATATGAAAGAAAAAAAACTTGCAAAGGCTAATACATAATTGCATATCTTGGGGGCTTCTCTCGGGTCTTGAGCCTTTTACCCCTTTCTTCCTTAAACCTTCAGCTTAACCACATTATAACCCTTGAAAGACCTCTTTGAGGTGTACACACACTTATGCAAAGTTTGGTTAGAGCTACGTTCGGCCTGATTCCTAACGGATACGTAGACAACCTCACATCGAGGTGCGGCCACATTCATATTCATATCCATGCATGATCGAGTCAAAGAATATCCAATGCTTATCCCTACCCATTTAGAGCTAAACTTGGGGGCTTGAACCCAAATCACATTAGCTTACCCAGCCTAAAGAGTCATCATCTTGGACTCTTCTCACATCTCTTTCCATCACCATAACCCTTGCAGCCAGCCTTAGTATCATATTCACACACTTCACTCACACATTCATATCCAAATCATCCTTCCCTTTAGGAGCCTTTTATCATGAAATCTTGTTTCAACACTGTGCATGTTTCATCATATTTAAAGACAACATTCAGTAGAAGAAACATTGTATACTTGCTTAGCTTCCTGACCTAAGCAATGTTCATTGTTTCGCATAATGTGCTAAGAAACATTTATATATCAATGATTTTTAATCATACAAAGCATATCGTGCTTAGCTCCTTGACCTAAGCAACGTTCATTATGCAATAATCACTATATGTGCTTAGCTTCCAGACCTAAGTGACGTTCAAAATCGCTTCTTTACACCATATATGATGCTTAGCTCCATGACTTAAGTTCATTCATCTATCGTGTCACATGATGTAATTGTCCTTAGCCTCCTGGCCTAAGAACATGCATCATGCATACATTATTTTCAGGACAAGCAATTCAATCCATACGATTTATTTCGTCTTGCTCAAGGAGGAAGTTCAAAACTTCTTTCCTTTTTCATTATTTTATTTTGGGGAAGTTCAAAAACTTTTTCCAAGTTTTCATCGAAGGAAGTTCGAAAATAAAAGTTCAGTTTTCACATCTTTCTTTTTCGGGAGAAAGTCGGTACCCTCCACTCATGACAAAAATTGACGGAAAATTTTTGCTTTTGCATCTTCGTTTGCTTGTGTCTGCATACACACACACACACACACACTCACAAGTCATACACATGTCATGTCACATCAAGTCGAACTTGGTCAAGTTAGAGGTCAAGTCAATCACAGTGTATACGAGTCCATTGGCAAATTTATTTTTGCAGGTCTTATCTACAGCCCACGTCCGGGGACAAGCGGACCATCTACAGCCCACGTCCGGGGACAAGCGGACCACCATCATTTCATGACGCAAGGTTCTCAATACACAGAGACTTGCAATCTCATCATCTTTCGGCTTTCCTCAGGCTTGGAAAGCGTTATCGGTGGATTTTTTCTTCAAGTATAGAAAACCGCCAAGTCGGCTTTCCTCAGGCTTGGAAAGCGTTATCGGTGGATTTTTCTTCAAGTATAGAAAACCGCCAAGTCGGCTTTCCTCAGGCATGGAAAGTATTATCCGGTAGCTTTCTTCAGGCTTAGAAAGGTACCAAACTCTTCAGTCGGCTTTCCTCAAGCATGGAAAGCGTTTCAACCAATGTCACTCGGTAGATTCCTTCAAGAATAGGAAAATACCAAACTCGTTTGTCACCGACACACTGGTGCCAGATATGTATTCTATCCTTTTACTCTTTTATCTGTGGAATTAACATTTTTCTGCAGGTATCGGCGTATACAGAGTGATTTAGGATCGCAGAACGTCTTAAATCATTCTCCGTCCCTATCGACTACTTTGACTATCATTTTCGAAACTGACGTTTCTACAAACTCAGTCAAAGTGGGGGCTTCTGTAGACACCTAAAAATGTCTCCCCAAAACCAAGCCCGATGATAAATAACCTTTCACCGCCGCTATTGGTCGGGTTTAGTATTTAATCCCGAGAGTGCTTAAAAAACCGTATTTTATTAAATTCATATTTTTGAAAGGTCCATGGATCAGTCTTGGTGTTTGGTAAAAGTATAGTTTTAATTTGTTAATTAATTTTAAGACCAAACTTTTTATTTTATTATTTTTGGCCCAAATATTATTTTCTTATTTTAGCCCGAATAATAAAAGTCAGAAAAAAGCCCGTAATTATCAATCGGCACTCAGAAAGCCGAAAGAAATTAGGGTTAAAAATGAATTTAGACGGAAAAGTGGACTGGAATTGACCGTGTCACGGTCAAGCTTGACCGTGTCACGGGAACTCTTCCCGTCTGACGGTGGGACTTCCCGTGACACGGGAGGTCTGCTGTGACACGGGAAGTTCCGTGTCCTTTCCGCGTAAACCCTTGACGCGTTTTCCGTTCCGTTTTCTGAAAATTTCCCGCGTCACTCCAAAACTGACCGTGTCACGGGAACTTGTACCGTCTGACGGTACAGTCTAACCGTGTCACGGTACAGTCTGACCGTGTCACGGGATACTTTTTTAGGGTTTTTATCATTTTAGGGTTCCGTGTGCTCCCTCAGCACATTTCCCTATAAATACCCCCTCATTTCTGATGAACGGGACAACCAGAATTCTATTATTCTTATTTTTTCTCTCTTCTATGTTCTTAACCTAAAAACTAGCCTACCCTTTTCACTTCAAAATTCCTTCTTCAAGCACTCAAAGGAGTCCATATTTTACTCGAGGTTCTATCCTTAAACCAAGGCGTGAAAGGTAGAATCGTTTGAGGGTTTGGCCCCAAAATTAGCCTTGTTTTTAATTTAATTTAATTGTTGTTTTATTATTTCCTTGAAGTTACTAACTCATTTATTATTTTGTAGTTGCAAGCAAACAGATTCAAAGTAAGGATCATGCACTTTTTATTATTGTTGTTTTTCTAACAATTTTTCTGTTGTTAGAATTATGATTAAATTGGTTTTTATATTTATATTGATTCTATTATTTATTTTGATCACCATATTGCATGTTTAATGGGAATATGTAATTGAAAATCACGACTAATAAGATAATTTGGACAACCGGTTTAGGTTCCTTTTTAATCTTGTTGTTTAATCAAGTGATCACCAAATTTTTAGAATTATGTGTGCATTAATTTTGAACCAATTTAGTTAAATAATAGTTTGGAGCGAATTGAATATTTTGTTTGTATGCCTTGGAGATCACAGGAATGCTTTTCACTATAAGAATCAAGTAGAGGCCAATACGGGCGAATGTGACTCCATGACTCACTTCGTACCATCATCCCCGATCCTCCTTTCGTGGTTCCGAACCATATGGAGTTAGTAATTTCATGGATTATGAATGGGGTGTAACCTTCACGGGTCAATCTTTGCCTTTGTTGTCCCTTTATCGTGGTTGCCTTTTTATGATCCGTGAACGGTTTACAAGTTCCTAAAAAACTTGTTGGCGGCTCCCTACTTTATTTGTCCCTAATCGTAATGTCAATTCCCACTTCCTATGAGTGCCAAGCATATTCACAACATGCTTTTTAACGTAGGCGCACTTCATACGACGCCTACAAGTGCCAACTCAGGAAATGGCTTAAATCCATGAAATCCAGTATGGACTCCATGTTTGTAAAAATGTGTTAGTCTATAATAGTCTTACAAATAGGGTCAAACCTATTAGTTGGGTAAGCCTATTCGGATTATTCTAGTTATGGATATCAAAATCGCCTTCATGAAATGTTCTTGATGGTGAGAATGTATATGATACAACCTAAGAGTTTGAAATCCAAAAATTCCTAGAAAGTTTTGTAAACTTCAGAAATTCATTTTATGGATTGAAGTAAGCATCAGGGAGTTGGAACATTCGTTTTGATTAGGCAGTCAAACAGTTTGATTTCCTTAGTAGAACGAAAGAATTCTTGTAGAGACAAGAAGTTTAGTGGGAGCAATTGGTCTTCTTAGTCTAGTATGTAGTTGACATACAGTTCATATGAAATGATACATCAATGCTTGAATAAGTCAAGCAGTGGTCAGAAAGATTGTTTCTATATGAGAGACTTAGGAGATGTTGAGTACATATTGGGAATTAAGATCCATGAAGTGAATATTGAAGGATGATTGGAATAAATCGAGAGACTTATGTTGATAAGGATCTCGACAAGTTCATGAAGCAATACTCTAAGATAGGATATCTTCCCATGTTTCATGGTACTACACTCAGTAAAACTCAGTGCCTTCAAAAGCTAATAGAGTTGAGTTATATGGATAGTGTACCTTGTGCTTCTGCAAAAGGTTCATTATATGTGCCATATGCCATGAAATGTACAAAGCAAGATCTTGCATATGACTTGTGCATGTGTAGCAGAATTCAAGGAAATTCAGAATAAGCATACGGAGAATTACCAAGAAAAGTCCTTGAGTGCTTGAGAAGCACTAAAAGGAATTCTTCTAGCTATTGTGTTAAATGGTAATTTAAGCAAGTTGTCAAAAGGTTACACGAATGCAAGTTTTTCAAACAGGCAAGATGATTCTAGATAGTGATCTAAATGCATATTTGTGTCTGGATGAAAAGGACAGTGAGCTTGAAGAGTTCAAAGCAGAGCACTGTTGCATACTCAATGTCAGAATTTGTGTATTAAACTATAGTCAGATAGTTACAGGGGAGGTTTGGATCAAAATGTCATGTGACTAAAGGAGCACCTTTGCCCAAGAACTAAGGGGCCAGAGTCACATCACAAATCCAAACAAAAGGATATGAGATATCACCTCAATTATGAGATCATTGACCAGCGGAAGGTCGTGTTCTGCAAAGTTTTATTATGAGTGAGAAATCACTAAACCCCTTCCATGGACTAAGATATAAGAGTCATATTAAAGTCTTAGGATTGAAGCAAGTTATGTAATTTAAGTTGTATATGTTTTGAGAAAACATATTACATAAGAAATGCATCAATTTGCAGAATTATGTTTAAAATAGAAATTATTATTTCTCTTATTTAATTATGGTTTTGGAAATTAAATAAAATGTCCAAAATAATTATGAATTGATGGGCTCATTAGGTTGATGACCTGGTGAATTGAAACCCCACAGGTGAACAAAATTCATATATTATTTAAAGTTCCTAGTTCTAGATCATTAAAATGGACATAAATGATTTCAATAAATGAACTAGCATGTAAGATTTATTGGATAGCGCAGTTTCATGGGCTATAGGGGCATAGTGATGCTCGTTCAATCACTTGGATATGCATGAATGATGCATGATCGAACTATTGACCTACTTTGAAGTTCAAGTATAGAGCTTCCGTATATATTAGTGGATTCCTTTGACATGAGTGGAACATTGATTTCATTCAATGGATGTTATGACTGTGGTACACTCAAACGTCTAGCCGTAACTGGAGATTATAAAGGGTGTTTCCCGGTTATTTCAGAAGTTGAGTGGGAGTCATGTTACCACAAGATTGGATAGATTCTACCTATTAAATTAGGAAATGTGTCATGGCCGCTTGAAGAGGGAGAATTCAGAAAATACGTGGCCGCGTTCAAATGCATTACACAGTAATCATTTGGTTTTGTAATTCTAACTCAGATTTCAAGAAACGATTTGTAGATTAATATGATCTCGACATGTGATGCAATCATATTATCAAATCGACACATATATTGACTTAAGGAATTTGAATATTGCATTCTTGTCTCAGACAAGTGGGAGATTGAAGGAGTTATGTCTTCGTCGTGTGCAATTACTAGATATATAATTGGATCAAATTATGGAGATAATTAAGTTCGTACTTTTGGGTCGTCGTTTTGCCATAGCTAGAGGTACTAACGATCTTTGGACTAGTAAAATAGGCCAAAGCCCAATTGGACGGATCCTATAAGGTCACACAAAGGGGCTAGATCGAGCATTAGAGGACGAGGCCCATCATGGGCCTCATCACTCTAGGTGGCCGGCCATGTAGTGGATTAGAAGGAGTTTTGGGCTTCGTGCCCTAGTCTAATTATAATGAGATTATAAATAGACTAGGTGCCTAGGTTTGCAATAAGTAAGCAATTAACTAATCAGTGTGATCAAACCCTAATTAGCAAACACGAAACCCAACCCTCTAAAAGTCCTCTCTCTCTCACGGCTCTCTCCTCCTCCTAGGCGCCGGTGGTGTGTCGCGGTGGTGGTGGTTCGTGCGGTGGTCGGTTGTCCGTAAAGGTGGTGATCGCGGTTTTCCTCAATCACTCGACCAATCTAGTATTGGTGGACGGCTCGTTCGAATCTCGTGGACTAAGTAGAGGAGCAACGCTTGGGGCTCTATTCTCTCCCTGATTTGCCTGTCGAATAGCTTCGTGGAATTCACGCGTCAAAGGTATGATTATGTGTCTTGTGTGTTATGCATGTGATTCTTTGGATTGGTACTTGATTGAATATGATTCATGTTTTTCCGCTGCGTAGTACCTATAAACTCCTACACAAAATTACCAACACTTTTGAACATTTGAATATAAGTCATAAATCATATAAATATAAGGCATTAAAATTTTGAACATATGGCATTAAAATTTAGAACAAACATAAGCAAATTCCTTGAAACAAACAAAAAAACATATAGCGTTAAAATTTTGAACAATCATAACAAAACCCTTGAACATATGAATACAAGTCATAAGTCGTATGAGCATAAGGCAAAAAAATTTGAACATATGGCATTACCATTTTGAACAAACAGGAATAACATTTGAACATAATGCATGCATTAAAATATGAATAAATAATAAAAAAAAAATAAGAACAAAAGCATACCAACAAAAAAGGCAGTGGACCCTTGAAAAAACCCGTGGTGTTTATTTCCACTCAGGTACTGTAAAAACCAAACTTTGAAGCACATACTTGCACCAATTCAATTCCTTAATCTCAAAACAATCTTGAATTGAGTGTAGGAATTTGTAGTGGCAGTGAAGGTTTTAGCTTGTTTTCATCATTGAATTCACAGCTAGCACAAGGAAATCTATCTTGAACATTTCAGTGGCTTCTCAGATCCTGTGTTCTTCTCCTTTGATTCAATGTCTGTTATGACATATTTCCTTTTATGCAATGCTTGCTGATCTCTCTTGTTCTTCTTTTCTTCTTCAGTTTCATACTTCTCAAATATCCATTAGGTTCTAGGGCTACTAGTTTTACAACCTTAATTTTCCCTCCATCTCATCAAAGGCGTCACAATCTCAAAATCTTCATCTTCCTCCTCTACCTTCTTTGCCTCTTTTTCAGAAATAACATTTTTTCCTCTAGGCACACCATATACAATCTGAACATCCTGTTCATCGATCTCCGCTAATTTGTTGTAGGGAAAGTATAGAGTGTTGTTGTTTTCTTCAAACTGCCTCAACAGCTAAGCACAAGTTACTGCATCATTTTGTGGCAAATTCACAGAAAGAATTGCCCCAAATCCCATTTCTTTCACTACTAGTTTTTTTTTTTTTTTTTTTTTGGGTGGGGGGTTAAGTTTGCTACAAACTTCATAAACTTAACATGTCTCACTCTAACACATAACTTCTCTTATTCATCCTTCATAACCTCATCATCATCATCACTCAAATTAACAACATCTTCATCAATCAGTTCATCATCATTTGTAACTAATATGTTTCAGTGAGCTGTTCAGATGACAGTGGGGGCATTCTAGTAGTTGGACTGTTAATAAAAAAAAAATAAATAACAAGAGAATTAACATATGTAACTAATATTTGAATGTAAAGCAAATTGAATTTCATATAAACATATCCCAATAAAGCAAACTGAACTGGAAGATATTTAGTGATTATATTTTGTTGTTCAAAATTTTTTTGAGGTTGTTCAAATAAATATCCACACCTAATCACAATTAATGAACATGCAAACAAATATACAAATATAAATATGAAATTGTGGGTTGTTCATTGGTATTTCTTTACTGTTCAAAAGTTTCTAAAGGGTTTGTTATGTTGTTCAAAAGTTTTTTATGGGTTGTTCAAAAAAATATCCAAAACATAATCACAATTAATCAATATGCAAACAAGTGTATATATATATATATATATATATATATATATATATATATATATATATATATATATATATATATATATATATATATATATATATATATATATATATAGGTGTTCATCAG
Source organism: Chenopodium album (assembly GCF_948465745.1). Classification (NCBI taxonomy): domain Eukaryota; kingdom Viridiplantae; phylum Streptophyta; class Magnoliopsida; order Caryophyllales; family Amaranthaceae; genus Chenopodium; species Chenopodium album. Next base: position 21,299,149 of record NC_137840.1, on the reverse strand, counting down.
TTAATGTAATAATTAAATATTAACCATAATAAATTCCAATTTAAACATAAATGAAAGATGTTCAGTGGTTATTTGTTGTTCAAAATATTTTTAAGGGCTGTTCAAAAATATATGCAATCATAATTAAAATTAAAGAACATGTAAGCAAATATACAAACATAAATACACAATTGTGGGTTAATATTCCAATATAAACCGAAATGAAAGATGTTCAATGGTTTATTCATAGTTGTTCGAAAATAACTTCATAAAAACAATATATATGCACATCAAACAGGAAATATAAGAATTAAAATATACCTTTTTGATGGACTTTCTGAAATTTGTTTTTTTAATTCTTCCAATATTTTTTGATCAACAATTGGACTTGCTTTTATATCTTCTAATCTCTTCTTTTTTGATGTTTTGACATTGAACATATCACTTAATGTCCTGTTCAAATCATTTTGGGTTCAAATTAATCATCAATTTTAAAATTTAGGGTTTTAATAAACATTTTGTTGAGAATTACAACAATAAATCACTTACATATATTCATCTTCTTCAGTAGGCGTAGATTCTTTCGATTTTCTACCAAAAAAAAATAAAAATAATTCATATCGATAATTTTATATTAGAAAAAAAAAATGAAAACGACAATAATTTTAGCAAAATCAAAGTAATAGAAGTGATGTTCACCTTTTTGAAGGTGTTTTCGATTGTTCTTCGTCGTTCACCATGGAAATGTAGTAGCAGTTTTTAGAGAGAGAAAATTGAGAGATGAGTGAGAAAATTGAAAAGAGGAGAGAGAAATGCAAATGAATTAATTAAAGGAGGTTTATAATTTATTAGATGAGAGAGATTGTTTTTAAAATGATTAAAAAAATAAAAATGGTTGTTTAGATTTTAAAACGGTTATTTAAAATAAAATAAAAAAAAAAAAAAAAAAAAAAAAAACTGAAACTGAACCACGTGTTTTGGGTGTGGGTTTCTTTAGTTGGTCGTCGGTTTTATGTTTGGGCTCCGTTTGTTGGGCTGTTGGGCGTGTATTGGGCCTGGTACACCATGGTGTATGTAATACCAATTGCAAGTTTTGTGTCAAAATTATCCCTAGTAATGGATTGTAATACTTGTTAGGTGACAATTGATATTTTGCCACGACCCGCTCACTTCAGCTGATTTTCGCTGAATTGAAATTATTTTTACTACTTTACTTTTATATTTCTTCTTTAAAGATACTGAAATTATTTATACTAAACTAAAATTATTTTATTACTTAATATTTTTATAAGGTGAAGTAGGGCCTAACAAGGATAGACAGCAGCTATTCATAACATTATTCCATATTACATACAAAAAATTCACATTATATGATGCATATAGCACAACAAAGCTTCTATAGTTGAACCGTATCCACTTTAACACCCCCACAACCCCCCTCCTGTAAAATAAAAAAAATGTTACACTTGCAGATTCTTGAAATCCTATAAACTAATGTCAGGCGTATCATCTATCTTTGTACTGTACTATATCCTTTATGCCTGTAATTTTCATTTGCTCGAGAGCTCCTGCATGTCAAGCTTAGAAAAATGGCAGGAGTACGCAAAGGACCAAAATTTGCGGATTAACAGCCCTGTTCACATTGATTGGTTGAGAAGCATATGGACATACTTTTCTATCTTAAACAATCTTGCCACAGACAAGGACTCTTTCTGTCTAATTACCAGCACAGATGGAGCTTTTTCCAGATATCAAATTTGACCACATTGAAGAAAGGACACCATCACGAGTAACTAGGTAGATAATGAATGTAACATATGCTAATGTTATAGCACAAACTAAGGATCCAAACAACAGTCCATTCACTTCAGACATGAAGAAATCGAGGAGAAGGTAACCATTGATGACAATGACAAGCGCAGCCACAGTCCATGAAATCCTCTGGAGAAACAAAATATATAAGATGTAATCAGTTGGCTTCTCATAGCTGCCAGCTAAATAATGCTTGATCTCGGATTAAGCATGAAAAAAGAGGTGGGTAGAAATAAAATGAATGAATCTTAAGTGACTTGAGTAAATCACTTGTAAACGTTAAAACAGGGTTAAAAGCATGATTAATATGCAACAAGAACAGATAATTAGTCATACATGGTATATGGACAGCAATTATGGCATTAACCTCCAGTCTACAATATAATAGGAACACAAAAGATATTGGCTGTTCCACTATCAAAGTTGGCAATAAACTAATTAAGATTTAAAACTAATTAGGCAGAATGGACTAATGTATTATTTAGGTATTCATAAAACATATTTTTATTGGCTAATAAAAAGTTCTTATATTTTAAGGAGTTGATCTGTATGAAAATTGGATACTCCAAGAAAATAACTCTTAAATTGACATAGTTCACATTAATTTATTATGGATCACTGATGTTAGAGTCTCTTTGTTAAAATGTTACTATTTAAAAATGAAATTCATTATATTTATAAGTTAAAAATAGAAATAAACAATCCCACCTTTACTAGTTTTTCCAAAACAATCCTACCTTTGCCCCTAATCTTCTTTTAACAATCCTTTTGACCGGTTACATGTTACATAGGTTACTTTTTTTTTTTTTTAATTCACTCTTCTCCGACCTTGCTACCACAGATGCCACCCCAAAAGTCCTTGCAGCTGAAGTGCCACCTCACCCCCCTTGCTGCAACCCTTCAGTGTCACCCCGTCAAAGAAACCCCACTAGCCACCCTCGAAACACCACAAACACCCCCATAAATCCCCTAGCCATCCTGAATGACAGTTCAAGCAAACCGAAAATCCCACCCACCCAGAAACCCAATCAGCCACCCTTAAAAACACAACAAACACCCTCGAAAATCTTTTAGCAACCATGAAAGTTAGTTCAAACAAGCTGAAAATCCCACCCACCTCGAAAACTTGAACAAGCACCCTCAAAAAATCCCAAAGCCACAAAAAAAAACCTCCTAGCCACGTTTGTGGTGTTCTCGAGGGGGTCTGATGGGGGTTTCGGGGTTAGGTTCGGTTGCCGGGGAAGGCAGGGGTAGGGTGGAGATGGGTTAGGGAAGGTTGTGGATTATTCAGGGGTGGTCGTTAAGGCCGTAAAAGGGGCAGGGTAGGGGCTTTTTTATTCTTTTAATTATTTTTGTTTTAATGAATTAAAAAAATAATAATAAACCTATTAAAAGCTGATACATAGAAAAAACCTAAGAAAATCGGTCACCAACAGGTAATGGATTTTTAGATAAAGATTGGGAGCAAAGGTGAGATTGTTTTGGAAAAATCAATAGGTGGGATTGTTTTAGAAAGACAAGCAAAATGTGGGACTATTTATTTCCGTTTTGCCAATTAATAAAAAGGTGCATACATTAAAATAAGTCACTGTGTTATACAGGTTAATAAAGTTCACAAGAGATTTAATATATTTTATAATGAAAGTTTTAATATACTAGTCAATAATTAATTAAAGTCATAATAAAACTAGGGTCACTATATTCAACATAGGTCAGTTGGATTGGTACACACAAGTTTTATAATTCATTGTGATCAACATAGTCTTGGCTACACGTGTAGACCGAAGGAGTACAATAATATTATTGTCAACCAAGTCCACATAAGTATTTTCCCAAAGAAATAGCAAAAGCATAATGATTTTTCAACCGAACATTAAGCTATCTAAGGTTCCATTGAGACTACCAATGCAGCACGTCAACAAAAGTACTGCAATAATCAAAGTTTTGGCAATAGATTATTTGGATGAGCACAAAACTTTTTTTGAAAAAGGTTGATACTTGTTTTGTGCCAATGACATGAGAGTGCTGACAAAGGGATGCTGCAACACCTTCTGCCAAGGCGTACAATATAGTTAATTTTAATACCCTTCCTAATGGTGTAGTTTCGGATCCCTCAATGCTAGTCACTTGACTAGGCATCTAGGATGCTCAGTTATGAGATCAGTGGTTTTCTTGTTTTACTAGTCATTTGTTCTTACTTTTGTTTGTAATGCTAAAATCTACATGTTACCAAACAAATTTCATCCTTTCTCCAATAAAAAAAAAAACAATGTATCAGCAACACCAGAAAACCTTTGAGAAACATTCTAGCATAAATCAATAGGAATCAAGGAATGCAATTAGATATGCGAAATGAAACATTCAGGTTGGGTCCATAATTTTCTGATCTAGGTCATAAGCAGGTATTGTCATTTCAGTCTAGGCTGATAACATGTAAGCACGACCAACTTCTCTTGTCTAGAGGTACATTTAAGTAGAACGCGAATCACTTCATTTTCTTTTTCTCCATTGAAGCGTCTTCATAAAGAACATCTAATGTTATCACCTAATATAAAAAAAATATTTAAGTTATTAAGCAACTATGCAAGGCTAACTACAACTCACTAGTAAAAATATCCTAATTTATTCCATAGTATATACTGTTGTTTGGTCAATGGATATCTATTTAATATTTCTAGACTTCCTACAAATCTTTTTTTTTTTTGGCTCTTCATTTGGTGCTACCGATAACTTAATTTACAAACAGATGAAAGTACAGATCTTTCTTTTTCACAGTTCTTTATCCTTAGTATAGCTACATTCTACAGTTATTATCAACGATGCAATCTACCTCATTGACTTTATAAACACACAGGGCTAAACCTTACCAACCTCCTACTAGTAATTATAATTAATTTTGCTACTTTATGATGTTCGATTGTTCGCTGAAAATGTACCAATTCCATATGAGTAAATTAGAGCATGTTTGGTAACAAAATTTTTTTATATGGAAACAGACCAATAAACCATTATCGTCTACTGAGTGCTTTGATTAAAGGGTCTAGGTAACAATTACCTTAATTTGAGGGTAATGTTATCCACCTATTAATTACCACTTTACAACTTTTAGTACAGATTTTCATGACCCTTCTCAAACACACAAATTTAAGTGATTATATTCCATGAATAAAACAAAACAAATAAAATGATAGAGTTTATTGATTCCTCCTCCCCCCACCCCCTTTTACTTGATTTCTTTTTATTCTGTTTTCAATGTTTCTACCAAAAGACTCCTTAGATAAAATCTAATCAAATTCTCTGCAGTAGGGGAGTATAATGTTGCAATAGATGACAAAAATTAAAGAGGGGTACTGGTAATTCAGTTACTTTAAAAAAACATGAAAGAAACACCAAAAAAATTAGAATAATGGCACAAAATTACACTGTAATATTGACTAAAAGAATAGAATAAAAGACTACCTTATACAATAGATTCATTAAGGTGTATGCTGCAAGATGGTTCAGTAACAGATTGCAATATTGTTTACTAAAAAGATCGGTTCAGTAGCTTCAGTCATACCCTATTTCCTTTTCCTTTTTAGCAGGCACTTAATAAATTCACAAAAATCAGAAGGCTGTAAACAAGCAACACAATATGACACATCCTATAGAAGTAGACATAGTAACACTGCATCTTCTTTCTTTAATATCAACACTAGTTCAGACAATTGAAAACACATAAAATGGTTTAGTTTTTTCTTAAATCTGACCCCAAAAACAATGGCTTATAAGATCATAACTATCGAGCTAACAAGAAAAAAAAACACACATGGCTCTACTTGATAAACTCAATCGGAACCATAGTATTTCCTCATATCAATGGTAAAGAGAACGTAAGTTGAAGAGGATAAGGCTGTTCAGTCTACATCCATAATTGGCTCCAGCGTTTTTTGTATATAGTACTATGGAAAGAGCAGTGTTCAAAGAAGTAAAGAGCATCAATAGTTGTGACCTTGTGATTTGACAAAAAGAATATTCAGCATCTCCAACAATTAGAATATCGTTGTTATGTATGAAGGTCAAACTAAAACATCAAAGCATCTTATAGGAAGGAGCACAAGTATCACATACCTGAAGTATTGGCCCAACTTTGAAAGAAGCCATCACTTCCTCTTTTGCCACTAAGGTAAGAAGTGGGATAAGAGCAAATGGAATTTGTATAGATTGGAGCACATTAAGCCATTCATTCAGAACATCCAATGTAGCTTCAGATGTATTAAAAACTATAGCAATAATCATAGTTGGCACTATGGCAAAACTCCGTGTGATTAATGCCCTCAGCCATTTCTTCAAGCGAAGGTCGAGAAAACCTCCCATGATAAACTGCCCAGCATAAGTGCCAGTTATGGTACTACTCTGCCCAGCAGACAATAACCCAATCCCCCATATGTACAAAATTGGCAATAATCCTCCTCCGTATTTCTCCTCCAAGTATTGTCCAGCATTCACCAAGCCAATGCTACTCGCTTGTTTAGTGCCATAAAATCCCTTAGCAAATACGGTAGTCAAGAATAAATTTATCATGAAAGACACTAGAAGGGCTATGGTGGACTCAATTGAGTAATAATTAAGGGCCTCCTGCACATGTCCTTTCTTCTTGGGATCTATTTTCCTCGATTGCACCAATGCAGAATGCAAGAAAACGTTGTGTGGCATTATGACACAACCAACAACTCCAACAGCTTGCCGGATAGTTTTTGAGCTTAGTTTAGGCACTAGAACACCTGCAAAAGCAGTGTCAACATGTCATATTATGCATTTGCTAAATGAGCGAGGTCAGCAGCCAACACTAACTATGACTAGGATAAACTATCGCTGTAATTACCTATAAGAAGTTCCTTTCCGCTGGGCTTTGCATCAGCAAACATCCAAGCAAATGACAGAGCCATTGTCCCAATGAGAACTGCAAAAACAGCTTCTAGTTTCCTCACTCCGTAGTTCTCAAGAAATAAAAACATGAAACTGTTCGCAGCAAAGATTTAGTAAGTCAATGATTAGCCATGCCCACTTTACACTTACAACTTCAAGTAAAAACATTGGCATGTAGAATCCCCATTGACACACACGAATTCACACACACAAAAAAAAAAAAATGTATATATAAAAATAAGAGTACTCAACTACACAAAGAAACCATAACATGACCAAAGGGATAGGGATTGTTCTAAACTCATTTTAGCAATAATTAACAACATTCAACACCCTTTTTTTTATTCAAACATGTACTTTTGTACGTTAAATCCTGTACCAATGTCTAAAATCATGGTTGTATCCCATAAATCAAAATACAATTAAATATGCAAGTATATATGAGCTACAAAGAAAAATATGATTAATAAATGTCGGTTCGTATACTAGCTCAAAATTTTAAGAATAGTTGAAGAAAATGTATTATCTCCGTTAATGGTTATGTTTATGTATTATTTGTGAGATATAAAAAATTCCAAATTTGCAGATAACCATTAAAGGAGGTAGTATTAAAACTCACCAGTCAGACGCGGTGATGATAACACCAGCCCAAAGGGGCAAAACCCCACGGCTAAGTATCTGAATAGCAATTGCACTTCCAATAACCTCTTGAATATCCGCCCCAATGAGAGCGATTTCTGCCATGATCCACAACAAGTATCGCGCCCAATTCGGGTATTCCTCTCTACAAAGCTCAGCTAAATGTTTACCAGTAGCAACTCCGATTCGAGCCGAAAGCAGCTGAATCAAAAGCCCCATTGCCGTAGCCCAAAGCAATAGCCACAACAATGAATACCCAGCAATAGCTCCTGCTTGTAGATCCCCTTCTAAATTACCCGGATCTAAAAATGCTATACTCATCAAAAACCCTGGACCTGTAAATCGCCATAGTTTCTTCCATGAAAAGGGTCCTGGAGTTGTGTAATCACTGAGCAATTCGACATCGAAATCTTCTATGCATATTTTCTCGCCTGATTCGTACGCAACTTCTGAATCTTCCTCAAGTTCTTCGAATAACTCGATTGGTTTTTTTGGATTTTGGGGTAAAAGTTGATTGGATTCTGAAAATTTATCGTCGTCATTGAATTCAGCCGTTGATTCCATCACCATTCAGTAGTTCAATGGATTTTGAAAGTAGCCAAAAAAAATGACCAGAGATTGAGCTATATGGTGATAAAGATTAACTAGTAGATGATGAAGCACAGGTATATTGATTTCGTCAGGAGATTTCAAAAGCGAGATTTAGTCGAGAATTTAGGAAGGAAAGACGTCGCTGTTTATTTGTCTAAATTGAAAGGTAACGGTGGACTTGCGGTTAAGGGGTGGCTTGTGTTGTGCTCGTGGCGTTACAACTTGTGACTTGGACTTAACTGAGTTGGATTCTTTCTATTGGCCAGTGATTTAAAGGTGAATGACTCGACTGACTGATTGTTAGAGGTTATATAAACGGATGGTTGAGAGAGATTTAGAAGTGTCTTGTAGGGGTAGATTGGTCATTTTGTGCGGGATTTAAATTTTGTCATTTTATATTCAGTGATACAAAATACACTATTAGTGGTACAAAATATAATTTTAGTGTTATTTACAAAAAAGTTCAAATGTCTAATTACGCTGTCAAATAATACCATTACAGCTCAATGGTAAAAAATACACTCCCAGTGGTACTCAATACGGTTTTAGTAGTACTTATAAAAATCCTCATTGGTACAAACTATACTCTCAGTAGTTGTGGTACCAATATTTTTTTTTTGTCGTTTTTGCACGTGAAACCATTTCTGAAAAGTTTTAATGGGGCTCACACCACCTTTTTCACTCTTCATATCTCTCTCCTCCTTTCTCTCTCTTCTTTTTACTTTTATGTTATTTTAATGGTTGTGAGACATTTGCTGTCTCACAACCCACCATTTATACTTCCTCCGGATTGTTATGTAGAAATGGAGATATTCTAGACGGAGGGTTGATAGAGATTTAAAATTATCTCGCAAAGGCAGGTTGATCATTTCACACGGGATTTAAATTTTGTCATTATAAATTCAGTGGTACAAAATATACTCTCAGTGGTACAAAATATAATCTCAGTAGTATTACAAAAACGGTTCAAATGTTCCATTAAGGTGTCAATTAATTCCATTGGAGCTTCACTGGTACAAAATATACTCTCAGTGGTATACAATACAATTTTAATGGTACTTACAAAAATTCTCAGTGGTACAAAATATACTCTTAGTAGTTGTGGTCCCAATACTTTTTTTGTCTTTTTTGCACGTGGAACCATTTTTTACCTTTCAGGTGGACCCCATCCCAACCTTTTTTCACTCTCTCTATATCTCTCTTCCTTTCTCCCTCTTCCTTGTACATTTGTTACATTATTTTATGTTGTGAGACATTTTCATTTGTCTCACAACCCTACATTTATACTTCCTCGTAGAAATGTATAACAACGGGTTGTAGCTACATATATGTACAAACGAATGCATACCCTTGAATCGTTGAATGGTCATTAATACCACTGAACATACGATAATTTTTTTTTTAAAGAATTTAATTCCCGATGATACTATATATGCATATAGTGATATTATATACGCATTTAATTGTACTAATTTAATTTATGCATAGGTACTACCGCTGAAGATTCAATGATATTATATAAGATTTTAGTGGAACAATTAACATGTCCTCCATCACGTGAGATAATATGACCAAAAAAATAGGTGGGGTCCACTTAAGGCCTGTTCTCATTGACTAAATTCAGCTGAACTGAAATGAACTGAACTGAGCTGAGCTGAATTGAACTTAACTGAACTTAACTGAACTAAACTGAATATTTTATAAGAGAAGAAAATTAGGAGTTGAGCTGAACTAAACTGAGTTGAGCTGAACTGAACTGAGTTGAGCTGAACTGAACTGAACTGAACTAAACTAAACTGAACTGAACTGAATTTCAACATAAGAAAACAGACCCTTACTCACCTCTTTATTCCTATATATCTCCTCTTTTCTCTCTTTACCATGTGTTTTTAGAATATTTTAATTATTGTTTTGTATTTACTAATGCATAACATTCCTCCACTACTACTTCCCCCGACCCGATAAATTGATGGCTTCCAAATAGGAGATATTTCAAAGGAGGAAGTAGTAATCGAGGTTAGATATGAATGGGAACATACATAAGATGGCATTATTATAAATAAAATGCAACTTTTGTGTGACGGGAATTGAAATTGAGAATTGTACATTAAAATTTTGTACCAATGTAAGTCCTACAGTGTAAGTAATTTTTCAAACTCAACTTTGATCCCCACTGTAATCATGTTTTTAAATATGGTGGCGCCCAAAGAGAAATAAACTAAAAATAAAAGAGTCGACAATAAGTTTCAGGAACTTGTAAACCATTTACAAGTGTGAAAGTTTCACTCATTCACGATCATGGAGATCGCTAACTCCATATTGGCTTGGAACCATGACTTGATATTTGGTATGGTCGTACGAATCCAACTTAAAAGAGATTGAACCCGCCCTTGATGAGTGCCATTTATGGCACTCATTTGATGAGTATTTAGGTTGTTTTTACCTTCCTTTCATAGCTTTCTTCTTAATAAATGCTTAGTTTTATGCATTTTTCCTTTTTTTTCCCTTTTTCTTTCTTGTTTTGTGTTTTGTATGGTTTTTTTTTTTTTTTTTTTGGTGTTTTCTCCTTTTTGTGGTTGTAGGTATTGTACGAGGTTCATGTCTTGATATTGGTGGTTTTTTTTTAAGTTGGAAGATGCTTTTGGAGTAAGCTCATAGCATTGGGAAAGCTCAAGATGTAAGGAAGTGCATGCTCCAAGTTTTAGCTATTGCGCTCTCAAGCCGTGCTTGATATGTCCAATTTATATAGTGTTTTACCCCCGTCCCTTGGTCATAATTAGTAGTGTTTTTGGCTCTTTAGAGCCACTTTTATTACTAATTTGTGTTTTCTAGTGTTTTTGTAATTTTGCTTGAGTTTTGTAGGAAATTGCACATTTGGAGCGTTTTCCGAGTTTTTTCATGAAGCAACTACGAGCATTAGGAGGACACGACCGTCTTTGAAGCCTAGGACCGGTTAGAGCCGGTGATTATGGGCTCGGTATATGATACCAGGGCATTTGGATCGAGTATTCAAGACCCGAAAAGGAAATCCGGATTAGGCCGAAGAATCGAGCCCAATCGAAGTCCAAGCCTCGAAGAAGAAGCCGGGCCCGATCGGGCGGGCGCGCACAAGAAGCGTCAACAAGAACGCGCGCCCGATCGGGTGAGCGTAAGCTCGATCGGGCGCGGCTGCCAAGGAAGAGCGAGGAAAAAAAGGCGGGCCCGATCGGGCGGCCCTTCACCTGATCGGGCACGTGTTTTTGGAAGCTGAAGTCTTAGTTTTTAATTAGGATTTGTTTTAGGGATGTTTAGGTACGATTTTTGTACGCAATTTTGATTACCTTCTCTTTTATACTTTCTCTCTCTACTTAGAATATTTTCTCTCTCTTAAATTCTCTCAACTTTGTTCTTAATTCCATTCCTTAATCCAGATTTCTTTTGGTAACAATTTCTTCTCTTTTAATTTCAGTTATTTCCTCTAATTCTTTCATCATGTCTTGTTTTATTGATTTGATTAGTTTAGATTTAATTATGCTTGAGTAGTTTTATTTTTAGGGTTTATGGGGATCTAATAAGTAATATGAAGGGGTAATTTGTGATTGTTGATTATCAATGCTTGATTAATTTCCTATTGATTGATTTAATGCTATGCAATTAGGTTTGGCCAGATTTATTTGTATAAGTTTAGCAATATTAATTCTAGATTCGAGAGATGAGAATTGATGTTTAGGCTTAGTTTCAATAGGCGGACTAATTTATAAATGGTTAAGTCTAGATTCGAGAGATGAGATTTAATGCCGGTAAATTAACTATGTGATTGTAATACGTAGCGAAAGCCCTTTATAATCTGATTAATTGATCCTTGATGATTTCTTATTATGATTTGCCCTGGAATATTGTTTATTTTTAAAACTATGCCCTAGGTTTTCCCTTTATTGATTTACATCCCTTTTTATTCCCTTCCTACTTTTACCTCTAGTAGTTTAATTACTCTTTTACAACAATTTGGTTACTAGATAATTTAGATTGCTTTTATTTAATTAGGAATAAATTGACTTGTTTCCATGTGGTTTGACCCTTCTTCCCTATCTACATAGTTAGTGGATTTAGGTTTTATTTTTGATTAGGTGAATACGACTTAAACCTGTCAAAAATTGGCGCCGTTGCCGGGGAAACGATTTTTTTTTTATTTTCTGATTATTTTTGTAGTCTAGATTATCCCCTCTTGTCTTTGAGAACGTTAGTTCTTTGAGGCAATTCTAATTTTTGTCTTTTAGTTCCTTGTTTATGCCCAGGTGTTCCAGATCAGGTTATATTCCATTCTATCCTGAGATCGAGCGCTCGTTTCATAGGCAAAGGAACCTTTATAGACAAATTCTGGCGGGTTTTGAGGAAGACAACAATCGAAGAGACCCTCCCTCTAATTCTATCGACACAAAAATTCCTTTTGATTCAGAATCAGAGATGACGGCCCAAAAGAAGCTCAGTGACTACTCGCAGCCGAAGCTCACAGATTTTCCGCACTTTACTCCCACTCCGGCTCTTGATGGAGTTCAATTTGAAATCAAGCCCCAATTTATCACTATGATAGAGAGGAAGCAATTTAGTGGAGCTAAGGATGAAGATCCTAATCTTCACATTGCAGATTTCTGCCAATATTGTAACACCATTAGACAAGCCGGGGTCACGCAGGACCAAATCAGGGAGATTCTTTTTCCTTTTTCATTATGTGGCAAGGCTAAATTATGGTTTAATGGTTTGAATAGAACTGCACTTGGTATTACTGACTGGGAAACTCTTGCCTTGAATTTCTATAATAAATATTACCCTGCAGAGAGAACAGTTGTACTAAGGAGTGCTATTCAGAACTTCGCTCAAGAGGCCGATGAAACTTTATATGAGGCTTGGGAGAGGTTAAAGGATCTACAGAGAGAATGCCCCCACCACAATCTAGCACAATGGCAATTGATCCAAGCTTTCTACAATGGACTTGGAAATTCATCTAGATCAGTTCTAGATTCTACAACTAGTGGGAGATTCATGAATTTAAATGTGGACGATGCCGGACAAGTTATTGAAGATATGGCAGTACATAATTCCCAATACGGGAATCCGAGAGGGTTTTCAAATAAAGGAAAGCATAATGTCAATTCCGTATCCTTTTTGCAAGCTCAATTAACATTTATTTGTCAAAAATTAGATAATCTCACTACTACTCCTAACTCTATAGCTAATGTTTCTGATGTTGCTAACAATGAAGCTTTTTGTGAAAATTGTGGAATTGTAGGGCATTGGGAGCAAGATTGTAGGAGTTTCATGGAACAAGTTAATGCCTTCCAAACCTATAGGCAGAATAACCCATATTCCAACTCTTATAATCCTGGTTACCGGAACCATCCATATCTTTTGTACCAAGTACCAATGTACAAAACCCTCCACCTCCACAACAACCACAACAGCAACCTCCACCACAGCAGAAATATTACCATCCAAATTCTGGCCACAAAAGCCAAGCACAATCGTTATCATCTTCTGACCCTGCTATGACATAAATTAGAGTAATGCTTACTAACATGCAAAAGCATATGGAGAGTAGGGATGCGCAAATTTATTTTATTTTAGCCCATAATAAAATCATGGATAATCAAATTGCACAACTTTCATTTACCCTACAAACCCGTCAACAGGGAGCTCTACCATCACAACCAATCCATCCCACAGATCATGTCAATGCAATCACTCTAAGGAGTGGTTCACATTATGATGGAACTCCTATGCTAAAGGAAGATGGACCAGTTCCTGATCTAGATTCCTCTATACCAAACGCTAATCCTGCTAACAGTGCAGGGCTACAAACAGATACTAACCCTTCTAATGTTTCTTTGCAGGGTAAATCTCAGGATAAAGGAGGAGATGTTCAGAGCCCGGTTATCAAACTACCGTTCCCTAATAGACAATTGAAGAGTAAGTTTGATAAACAATTCGGTAAGTTCTTAGAGGTTGTGAAAAACTTGCAGGTAACAGTTCCTTTCACTGATTTAATCACTCAGGTTCCTGCATATGCTTAATTTATGAAAGACATTCTGACTAGGAAAAGGGCCTTTAATGAGGTAGAAACTATAGCCTTTACAGAGGAGTGTAGTGCCTTATTGCAAAATAAATCCCCTCTTAAATTAAAGGATCCTGGTAGTTTTTCTATCCCTTGTCATATAGGGAATATTTTTATTGATAAAGCTTTGTGTGATTTGGGTGCCAGTGTCAGTGTTATGCCATCGTTTGTCTGTGCTAAACTTAATATGGCATAATTAAAAGTTAGTAATATAACTTTGCAAATGGCATATCATGTCCCTGTCAGAGTTGGTAAATTTTTTATTCGTGTTGATTTCGTTGTTTTAGACATGGCAGAGGATACACAAATACCCATTATATTAGGTAAGCCTTTCCTTCATACTGCAGGAGCCATTATTGATGTGAAAAATAGTAAACTAACCCTTTTTGTTGGTGATGATAATGTTACTTTTAATTTAGGGAAAGTTTTGAAAGGGCCTATGCTAGAGGAAAATTGTTGTTATATTGATGTAATTGATATAATGGATGATATTTGTGATGATAGCTTGCCACAGGTTCTTGCAAGGGATCCCCTAGAGGAAATTCTTTGTGGGAATTTATCTGCAGATAATACAAGCGTCTGGGGTAATGAAGTACAGGATATTGAAAGAGATCTTTCCTTAAAAGAGTTAGACCCCAAAGAGACATTGAAGGTAGTAAATTTAGTTCAGGAATCGAAACCTGCAGAGGTCAAGAAATCTGAACTAAAACCTCTCCCTTCTCATTTAAAATATATTTTTCTGGATGAACAGGAACTATACCCCGCGATCATCAGTACTACACTTAATGACCTACAAACTTCCCAACTTCTAGGGGTTCTTCAAACCCATAAGAAAGCAATTGGGTACAGTATTGATGATCTCAAGGGTATTAGCCCTGATTTTTGTATACACAGGATACATTTAGAGGATAACTATAAGCCCTGCATTCAACTCCAAAGAAGATTGAATCCTAACATGCAGGAAGTAGTCAAGAAAGAGGTTATGAAATTACTTGATGCAGGTATTATCTATCCTATTTCTGACTTCAAGTGGGTAAGTCCTGTGCAGGTAGTGCCTAAAAAACGTGGGATGACTGTGATCACTAATGAGAAAAATGAATTAATTCCCAATAGAAATGTAACAGGGTGGCATATGTGCATTGATTATCGTAGACTAAATATCTCCACTAAAAAGGACCACTTCCCCCACCCCCTTTATAGATCAAATGCTTGAGAGGTTAGCTAACCATAAGTTCTTTTGCTATTTGGATGGGTATTCGGGATTTTTCCAAATTCCAATTTACCCTGAAGATCAGGAAAAGACAACCTTTACATGCCCTTATGGTACTTTGTCATATCGTAGGATGCCCTTTGGTTTGTGTAATGCCACCGCTACCTTTCAACGTTGTATGATGAGCATCTTTTCTGATTTCATAGAGTCTATTATAAAAGTATTTTAGATGATTTTAGCGTGTATGGTTCTTCATTTGATTCATGTCTAATAAATCTCACTAAAATTTTGAAACGATGTGAAGAATGCAATTTGGTACTAAACTGGGAGAAATGTCACTTTATGGTGACAGAGGGAGTAGTTCTAGGTCACATTGTATCTGACAAGGGCATACAAGTAGATAAAACTAAGATTTCAGTGATTGAGCAATTACCTCCCCCAGTTAATGTTAAGGGAGTTAGAAGTTTCTTGGGTCATGCGGGGTTTTATCGTCGCTTTATCAAAGATTTTTCTAAAATTGCTTAACCACTGACTCAGCTTTTACTCAAGGATGCCCCTTTTATTTTTACTGACGAGTGTCTTGAGGCTTTTAACAGGATTAATCAGGCTTTGATATCGACACCCATCATATGTGCTCCCGATTGGAATCTCCCTTTCGAGATCATGTGCGATGCAAGTGACTTTGCACTAGGAGCCGTGCTCGGACAAAGAAAGGGCAAAGTTTTGTATGCTATTTATTATGCAAGCAAAACTTTGGATGAAGCCCAAGTCAACTATGCCACTACGGAGAAGGAGTTACTTGCTGTTATATATGCTTTAGAAAAATTTAGATCATATCTTGTTGGTTATAAAGTCATTGTTTTTACTGACCGTGCAGCGTTGAAGTACTTGATAGCTAAGGCGGAATCAAAGCTAAGGCTACTCCGTTGGGTTCTTTTGCTCCAAGATTTCAATATTGAAATAAAAGATAAAAAGGGAGCAGAGAATGTAGTGGCAGACCACTTGTCACGTATCAGGTATGATGAGGGTAAGGATTCTTTTCCTATAGATGATTTTTTCCTTGATGACAACATGTATGCACTTGTAGAGCAACACCCATGGTATGCTGACTTTGCCAATTATTTAGTGGGTGGTACTCTACCTCCTGACTTGTCCTACCAACAAAAAAAGAAATTCCTTTTTGATGTTAAACATTATTTTTGGGATGATCCTTTTTTATTTCGTGAGTGTGCTGATGGATTATTTCGTAGGTGTGTTCCCGAATGGGAAGTCCACGGTGTGCTTACTAGTTGCCACACCTCACCATATGGAGGACATCATGACCCCACTAAAACGGTGGCCAAGATTAATGAGTCAGGTTTCTATTGGCCTACAATGTTTAAAAATGCTAACACTTTTATGCAGGCTTGTGACTCTTGCCAGAGGACTGGCAACATCTCGCGGCGGCATGAGATGCCTCAAACTGGAATTTCGAAAGTTGAAATTTTTGATGTTTGGGGTGTTGATTACATGGGACCGCTCCCTTCTTCAAAAGGGAACCACTATATACTTGTCGTCGTCGACTATGTATCCAAGAGGGTTGAGGCCATTGCTACTCCTACTAATGATGCCAAGGTGGTCCACAGACTTTTTAAGAAGACCATATTTCCAATATTTGGCGTTCCTAAAGCTATAATCAATGACAGAGGATCTCACTTTCATGAGCGGAAGTTAGACACCCTCCTTAAAAAGTATGGTGTCTACCATAGGATAGGTTTAGCCTACCATCCCCAAACTAGTGGCTAAGTTGAAGTTTTCAACCGTGAGATCAAGGCCATTCTAGAGAAGGTGGTGGCAAAGTCAAGGAAAGATTGGAGGGATAGGTTGGATGACACCCTTTGGGTGTACAGAACTGCGTTTAAGACCCCAATAGGTACTACTTCATATAGGCTCGTGTACGGTAAAGCATGTTATCTCCCGGTCGAATTAGAATACAAGGCATATTGGGCTATTAAGGAGCTCAATTGGGACGCCAAATTAGCGGGAGAAAAGAGGTTACTTCAACTTAACCAACTTGATGAGTTTAGGTTGACGACCTATGATAGTGCTCGTGTCTACAAGGAGAAGACAAAGAGATGACACGACAAGATGATCCTTCCGAGAGAATTCAAAGAAGGTGATAAAGTGTTGTTGTTCAACTCCAGACTTAAACTTTTCCCAGGAAAGTTGAAGTCAAGGTGGTCGGGTCCTTTTACTGTCAAAAGGGATAATAGTTTCGGTTCTGTGGAGGTTTTCGATGAACATGGTAACGAGTTCAAGGTTAATGGCCAAAGACTCAAGCTTTATCATGAGGGGGCTACGATTGGTGCAGTTGAACTACTTCACCTAAGCGGTTCCAATTCATTTTGAGCTTCAATGTGGTAAGAGGGTCGCGCGGGACCTAGATAAACTAGCGCTTTGCGGGAGACAACCCGTATTTCTTGCTTTCTAGACTAGTTTTTCCTTTATTTTATTTTTATTTTTTTTAGAGAGGTGAGGAGAGTGAAATTTTACCTTTCATAAGTGTTTTTGTAAAGGTATTAAATCATAAAGTAAGGATTTTCAAGAGAAAAAGTTTGAAGAAAAAGGAAGCTTCTGATTGGGTACGGGCCCGATCGGGCGAGGCTCGTCTGATCGAGCGCGCACCTAGGGGTCAGAAATCAAGCAAAACATGCCCGATCGGGCAAGGAGTCCCGATCGGGCATGAAATATGGTTTTTATCGGAGCTTTAATTTGCCCGATTGGGCAAGGCACGCCTGATCGGGCGCGCAAAGAAGGAAGAAAATCAAGGGAAATTTCGCCCGATCGGGCGGAAATTTGGAGAAATCGAGTGACATAGATAGAAATGTTGGGCGAAGCTCGCCTGATCGGGCGAGCAAAATGGCGATTTTAAGGTTCAAGTTCGCGCCCAATCGGGCGGTGGTCTCCCGATCGGGCGCGCATTTCACATTTCAGCAGGACCTATATTCGCCCGATCGGGCGCGCCTATTTCCTGGCCGTCTTAAAGCTTATTTCTCCCTCTTTCTTTTCTTTTTCTTTCTTACTTCTTCTTCTTCATTCACACTTTCTCTCTCTAAAACCTCCATTTTCAAACCTCCAAACTCACTTTCTTTTCAAGATCTCCTCAAATTTATCCATCAAAACTAAAAAAATTTCACATATTCTTCATCCTTCCTCTACATTCTCCACTAAATTTCTACCACTTTCTCCCAAGAATTATCAAAACCCTTAGAGAGAGAAAGCTTCAATTCTTAACTTTTTCAATACAAATGGCTTCAAAGAGATCTAGACAACAAAGGGGTGAAAGTTCTAGGCACAACAACAACCGATGGTCGACCCGGAGCTTCAAATACCGGGATGGGAGGAAGTTGTTATCACCTTAACTAAACAACGAGCTAGGATGCTCAACCTCATCCAAAGGCAGGTAGTCTCTACTCGATTTGTTCATCATCCTGCATTGTCTAGGCTAGGTCTTGATAAACCTGTAGAGAAATTGTTTAAAGGTATAGGAATGAGTGGATTTTTACAAATGCATTATGATACCTATGATTATTGACATTAGAATTTATTTCTAGCTTCAATGTTATTAAAACTAATGCTTTAATCACTCACGTCCAATTCCGATTGCTAAACAATTATGTGCGATTAACTTTAAAAGAATTGGTAAATTGTTTGAGCTTAAATCGGACAAACCTATTGAACCCTTCTAAGACCACATTGCCGTGGTCTACAAGAGACTCACCGGGGAGGGTTTGCTTAACCTCCAACATGCTAAAGGGACGTGGATTCAACATCCCGTTCCAAAGTTTTGGCAATGGTTTGCCGACCTCACAATCTTTGGGAGGCATGAACCGACAAACGTTAGGAGGGATGAAATTGAATTGTTGGCTTCCTATATGATACCTAACGCTGAAAAACTAAACATACCACATAGGATAGCCCAACATTTTCAAAGGGCGGCCAATGCGGCCGAGAAGGGTAGGTCTAGGGCGCCTATCTACTATTTTCTCTAATTCTTTCATCATGTCTTGTTTTATTGTTTTGATTAGTTTAGATTTAATTATGCTTGAGTAGTTTTATTTCTAGGGTTAATGGGGATCTAATAAGTAATATGAAGGGGTAATTTGTGATTGTTGATTATCAATGCTTAATTAATTTCCTATTGATTGATTTAATGCTATGCAATTAGGTTTGGCCAGATTTAATTGTATGAGTTTAGCAATATTAATTCGAGATTCTAGAGATGAGAATTGATGTTTAGGCTTAGTTTCAATAGGCGGATTAATTTATAAATGGTTAAGTCGAGATTCGAGAGATGAGATTTAATGCCGGTAAATTAACCATGTGATTGTAATACGTAGCGAAAGCCCTCTATAACCTAATTAATTGATGCTTGATGATTGCTTATTATGATTTGCCTTGGAATATTGTTTATTAGTGAACCTATGCCCTAGGTTTTCCCTTTATTGATTTACATCCCTTTTTATTCCCTTCTTACTTTTACCTCTAGTAGTTTAATTACTCTTTTACAACAATTTGGTTACTAGATAATTTAGATTGCTTTTATTTAATTAGGATTAAATTGACTTGTTTCCCTGTGGTTCGACTCTTCTTCCCTATTGGGTGAATACGACTTGAGCCTGTCAGTGCTCTCATGAAAGATGGTGTTGAACCCACCGTGAAGGCCATTAGAAACTTCCACCCCCAACATGTATCAAGTGGAGCTCACGAGACCCATTCACTACAAGAAAATTTATCTATAGAGGCAAAACTTTGAGGTAAATAATTTTTCATAGCCTTTAAAAGATATATTTAGCATCAATTAAACTATGATTGTCTCTAAATGTTAGTTTTTGCAACAATGGATTAGCATTAGTGAATTTAAACTAAAAGTTCATTTTTAGCATTAGTGAAACTTTGGTTGCCTCTAAAAGTTATTTATAGCAATAATGAATTTTATGTTGCCTCTAATTTTTTTTTTTATATATAGCAATAGAGAAATTATGGTTGTCTCTAAAAGTTTTTAAGTGGCCTTTAAAAAAACCAGAATTGTGTGTATAGTGATGCAGGAAAAGAAAAATAATTAATTAAGTGGTTATTCTTCTTGTGCAAGCCTTGTACAAGAGCCTTTAATTTGGAAACCTTTTAAGCTTTATAATTCCAATTTGAAACAATTACTTGGTTAGTTTTCTCTCTATAGATCTTATCTTTTGGTTAGTTTTTTCTCTAATGATCTTATCTTTATCACCCTCCATTGTTAAGATTAAATTAGCTTAATAATTTTCAATTTTTTTGGAGTAAATTTCTATGTATAGACTATAGATATCATAGAATTCATGTGCAAAAATTTGAGAATTATATCGGATAAATATACTCCCTCCTTTTCATAATGTTAGTCACATATTCTGTTTTGGGCGTTTCAAAAAGATATACCCATATTGAATATATTTCATTTATAACTTATTTTTTTTCAAATTAATAAGTTGTGGATTGAGGACATGACTCTAAGTAAGAAAATCTTTACCTTAAATTATGCAATTATGACTTGTGCTTTCCTAATAAAAAATTAAAAAGTTAAATAAGTTAAACTAATTATGAAGTTGTACATTAATGTTAGATTTTTTTATATATTTCTTTTCTTATTTTATGTGATTGATTCCATATGGGACTAACATTATGAAACGGGGGGAATACTATTATTCAAGTAAACTTATATAATTTCAGAACTTTTAGTTATTATTTTTATTCTAATTAATCGGCTTGATAATTCATTAAGCTATGATCATCAAGGAATTGAAGAAGAATCCAGATATTTAAATCAATTCAATGGAGTTCGAAGGTTTTTGAGTTAGAGTCAATTATTACGCTCTTCTTCATATCACAATTTTCGTGTATCAATTGTCAATTTTTTTTTTATTTTTTTTTATTTTTTTTTGGTGCAAATCAATTGTCAACTATCTAACATATACAAGTGAAATAAGGAGGTACACCAAGTCAGGCACTACTTCTAATGTCATCCATGTCCGATCCCCAAAACTATTCCCCTGTATCTATCTCTGCATATGTATTTTATTTTTCAATGTATTTACAATATACTTTTGGTATTTCTACAATGAATTTAAAATGTATCTATGTATTTATAATATATAGATAATATAATTATAATGTATGTTTGATGTATCTATAACCTATTTTGATGTATCTCTAATGCATTTATAATGTATCTCTACTTCTCACCTTCTCAAAATAAGTGTACTTCTTACCGAATCTCAACCCTTTATAAAGATAGTATGGAGTAATAACTTTATTTGGTAGTTATGATGTGTAACAATTTTACTAATCTACAACGTACAACATAAAAAATCATAAATAGGTTTAAAATAAATATTACGAGTAGAAAAATAAGGCAAGACTATCAACTACTCCATAGCTACTAGCACATACAATAAGAAATATGTGAAAAATTCTATAAATTACTACTCATATAAACTTATTACGACAATAATAATATTTCTATTATTCATTATTCTACTCATTGAAAAGATTAGTTTTATTGAGACAATCAATTATGGCAAATTCCATTCTGTAATTACTTGGAATAATTGATGGACTCCTCTCAATTTATAATATATAAAAAATAACATCACATATAAAATAGCTAGGAACCTTTTGTTAGACGACAGTAGTTTTATAATCATATTAAAAAAAATGTTTTAAAAATGATAATAATAAAGGGTCATTGATCTATAGTATCCATATAATTAGTTTCATCATGATTATTGAACTCTAGAACATCATACGAGTTTCTTGGTGTGGTCTTTACTATAACCTTTCATTTGGGTTCAAAACATCATTGACATAAAATACTTGGTGAGCTTGTGTAGCTAAAATGTAAGGATCGTTAACTTTTGATGTATTAACGCTTATGAAGTCAAAACAATCGGTATTGATCCCTTGACCATGAACATGCACATCCCACCAATCACACTTAAACAAAGTGACACGATTTCCTCCAAGGTATTGAACTTCTATGATTTCTTGTAAGTGACCGTAATAATCGAGGGTTGATGATCCACTTTCTTCATTCACAACGATCCCACTATTTTGTGTTTCTCTTCCCTTTCACTATACTTTGTACGGAACATAAATCCATTAGCCATATAGCCATTTATTGAAATCACTACACAAATTGGACCATGTACTAATGCTCTTAAGTTAGTAGTAGCACTTGAATGGTTATTCTTTGACAAAATTGTCACCTATAAGATTAATAAAATAGTATAACTTAGAAGATTATCATAAAATGATATTAAATCAAATATTTAACCATAATGTCTTAGGATGGAGTTACTTGTCAATTATGTTTGCATGAAATATTATTTAAATCAATAATCATTTTTATATTTAATAATCATGGCAATCTTTTCACCATAGTGTGCACTAATTCAATGAATGTACTCATGGCAATCTTTTCACCATAGTGTGCACTAATATCATGGTCCATTTCATCTACTAAGAAGCAAGGGAATAATTGTTAATCATGAATCTCCATTGAATCTGATGCATGCCTACTAAGATAATAGAGCAGTAAGTCGGTCAATGCATATATAAAAAACTTTATCATGAGCACTTAATCATCAAACAATTCACACTACACTAGGAATGAACTATTGGTAGCTTAGCACTAAAAGTAGCTGAAGTAATTAATGAGGCATAAATTACAATGGACAGTGGGTTTCCCATTAGACTCGTGAACTTATGAAGTTATACATCTAGGACGAAACTGCTAGGACGAAGTTGTATTATAAAGGCCGTACAAGTAGCTTTATTTCTATGGGCTTGAAAGCTAAATTTCATTTCAATTTAAAAAAAGTATTGCATTAGCACTATGAGGCAAATGACATACTGATAAATAAGCAAAAATGATAGGAAATATAAACTCTTGTCTTATCAATAAGTTAAGGGAACCCTTGTCATAATTGTTGAGTCATATACATCATACAAAAATAAATTACGACCTACTTTTCAGCAACTAGATTAATCACTGTGATCTCTACACCATTTTATGATATAAGAAAAGATATATTTTCAAATTATGAAAAATATAAGAAATAAATAAACACTCACTTGATATCTAAACCATTTTATGAAATTTCTTTTATGAGAAGAAATCATCCTCTTGTTACTTGTAGCATTGGGAGTATACTCAATGTGATAGATAATTAGCAAAGTTATTTATTTTTTATAAAAGTAAACTTTATACTTGCTAAAATATATAAAACTTACTCAATAAATGGTTGTACTTCGTCTATTCAGCACATAGAAGTGAACTTCTTCTCATTCCTTTGTAATAAGTAAACGAGGACATCCCTTCCCAAATGCTCTACCTCTTGTCTCAAATATAGGTAGAATATCAGTTGGAAAAATTTCACGATAATCATAAATTCTATCTTGTTTGTTAAATCTTGTCTCTATATCCTCCATATATCTTGAACAAAATATCAAGTATTCCTCTAAAAGATACCCTTCTTCTATTGATCCTTCAGGGTGACCTTTATTGCATAATACCCTTTTAATTTTCCAAGATACCTAACAAAAAAAATATAAACTCTTGTCTTATCAATAAGTTAAGGGAACCCTTGTCATAATTGTTGAGTCATATACATCATACAAAAATAAATTACGACCTACTTTTCAGCAACTAGATTAATCACTGTGATCTCTACACCATTTTATGATATAAGAAAAGATATATTTTCAAATTATGAAAAATATAAGAAATAAATAAACACTCACTTGATATCTAAACCATTTTATGAAATTTCTTTTATGAGAAGAAATCATCCTCTTGTTACTTGTAGCATTGGGAGTATACTCAATGTGATAGATAATTAGCAAAGTTATTTATTTTTTATAAAAGTAAACTTTATACTTGCTAAAATATATAAAACTTACTCAATAAATGGTTGTACTTCGTCTATTCAGCACATAGAAGTGAACTTCTTCTCATTCCTTTGTAATAAGTAAACGAGGACATCCCTTCCCAAATGCTCTACCTCTTGTCTCAAATATAGGTAGAATATCAGTTGGAAAAATTTCACGATAATCATAAATTCTATCTTGTTTGTTAAATCTTGTCTCTATATCCTCCATATATCTTGAACAAAATATCAAGTATTCCTCTAAAAGATACCCTTCTTCTATTGATCCTTCAGGGTGACCTTTATTGCATAATACCCTTTTAATTTTCCAAGATACCTAACAAAAAAAGTAAAAGTTACATACTTATTCATTATTATTATTACTATAAAAACAAAATAAAAATAAAATTAAATTTATCTACCTTTCAATGGGATACATCCAACGATAATGAACTGGTCCTGCAATCAAAGCTTCACTTGTAAGGTGAATGGGTAAGTGTAGCATGATCACAAAAAATGAAGGAGGAAAAATTATTTCTAGCGCACAAAGGGTAACACCAATTTGTTTTTCGAGTTTCTCTAACTCATCAATCTTCAAAGCCTTAGAACATAACTCTATAAAAAAGGTGCTCAACTGAATAAGTGAAGCAGACAATGATTTAGGCCAACCACGCAACGTATAGCAAGAGGCAATAGATACTCCATAATAACATGATTATCATGGCTTTTTGATCCAGAGATCCAACTTCTTGTAGCCTCAAGTTCTATTTCTGATCTCTAAGTACTGATGGTTTGTTGCCCCCTCACTTATTAAACCACTTTGTTGGTTTTTCATGCGGATATGGTTACACCTCCATTTTAAATTGTATACCTTGATATATAGATGATGATTGGTACTATCACTACGATGCTTCTACCATAGCCGTCGACTACGGTAGACTACAGACGACTATGGTCGATTACAATAAGAGATTAAATCTCAACCGTTTATTTGTTAATTGACTAATCCTAGGCGTTTAAGTCATCAAACTAAGTCTAGTCATCAATGAAGGAGTTATGTCTTCGATAAGTGCAATTAGTAGATATATCAAGGATCACGGTTATGGAGATAATTAATTCATTCTATAGGGTCGTCAATGTTTGGTGCTACATATGACAATTGATCTTTGGACTAGCTAAATGGCCCAAAGCCTTATAGAGTGGATCCTACAAGGTCACACATAAGAGTATTGGGTTAAACATGTTAGAGACCCATTATTGGGGCCTCATGAGTTTATGACATACGACCATGTTGATAGTTGGGCTTGGATAGTTAGAAGAGTCTAATGGGTGGAGGACTTGACATGGTTTTATTTCTAGATATGATCTATGAATATAAATCATGCCTAGGGTTGCATGACACAACAATTGACATACAGTGAATTGTCGCAGAAGCAACCAATCTTCCCAAAACCCTAATTGTAATACCCCGCACTTTCATACATATTTTCTAATTAATTAAGAAGTATTTTATAAAAAGGGTATTTTAGTAAATTTATTATTTGGAGCCAAAATAATATTTGCATTTTGGCGCCAAAAGTATTTTGAAAACTAATCATTATTTTGGATAAGCTTCATTATCCATTTATCCTATTTGAAAAACCTAATTATTTACATATTTCGGATATTTTAATTAAAACAAAATAATCTTTTAATTAATCAATTAATTATTATGGCCGAAATTACCTAATAACAAGCTAGGATTTTCGGGATTTTCCATGAATGGAAAATCTGATTTTTCTTGTTTATTTATTGGTAAATAATTGGTAAATAATTAATTAATTATTCTATATTATTTATACAATTTTTTTATTCCTTAAAAAACGAGAAAAATCTTCCTTAATATATTTATAGGAGTCCGAAAACTTGAGCTATGGTAAGCTCAATATTTTCGGCCCTATTGAATTATTTTGGGGGAATTTAATTGGTAAAATTATATTTTTAATTATCTCCTAAAATCTCTTATTTTCCTTAATTCTAATTCTCCATATTTTTAATATCTAATCATCATATTTTCTTGCCATTCATTCTTCTTAATTATTCCCCAAGTAATTTTAATTTCCTTATTATTTTTCATGACATACATACCTTCCATATTCAATTATACACAATCATCTTAATATTAAAACATTCCTTAATTCTTTTACTTACTTCTCCAAGTAATCCCATAAACTCTACTTGTCATAATTCTTTCCATGTTCTCTTGCCATAATTCTTGCATGAGCTAGCCTATAAATACCCCTCCATACCTCTCACATTCTTCACATCAATTCTCTACTTTTCTTCTCCTCTTTTTACACAAATCATCCTATTTATTTTTGAAGCCAATTTTCAGGCACTTCTGGTCAGTTTTTGGGGTATAACATTTCACAGAAGATAGTTACTCTTGAAAATTCCTTGAGATTAGGCTCAAGAATCACCCAATTCGGAGTTATATAAAAGGAGTTATAGCCTCTGCAAGTTCTGCCTATTCTTTCCAACAAAAATTCAATTATCTTTAAACCTATTCCTTTAACTTCTTCATGGTTAGTTTTATAAAATACAAATACCTATTTCAAAGCTATAATTTTATATAAAAGTATTATTTTAAAAGAGTTTTATAGTCCATGCACATTAAATTTGAGTTTATGTTGTGATAACCTCATGGTTATGTTATTTGCAAGGTGTATTCGTGATTGAACCTTTGAAAGTGCGAAGTGTTGATTGATATTCGGAATCAAGGTTCTTGAGGTTCTTTTTGTGTGGTTTTTCTAGCAAGGATCAAAGTATGTTTAGGTGGCTAGATATTTTCAAAAGTGATTGGTTTGAATAACATGTTTTATATGATTTGATTGGTGATTGAATTAAATTAATTTGAATTATGATTTTGAAATAAATTATGTTTGAAGGTATTAATTTTGATAAAAGTATTTGAAATGATTGATTTTAAATCATGTTTTGAATGGTTTGGATTACTTATCGTGTTTAAATAAAGAAATTAATTTTAAAAGGTTTGTTGAATTAAATAACGGTTTTTTCAAGGAAGAGTTGTTGATTTTGAAAAGTTATTAATATGAGATTTTATTCTCAAGTATTTATTTACAAGGTTTGATTTTGAAAGCATGTGGAATTAATTAAATAAGATTTTGAATTATATTGGAACTATTGGATATTAAAAGGATTTATTGAACCATTGAATTATTATTATTAATGCTTTATAAGCATGTTAGTAATCCCACTATGCGGAGTTGGTTTATTGACAAGGCCTTGGACTTTGTATGACCGGGTCTTTCTTCAAGAATGGCCTTGTAATATAAGAAGACTAGCTTCGGGGGTGTTCACACTTGGGTGAGGAATTGGATCTAAAGAAATTGGTTCAAAAAGGAATTGGATTTTAAAGGAATTGGTTTATCAATTATTTTGAATGTTGAATCATTGGAATTGGTTTTGAATCATGAGTTTTGGAATAATTGGATTATTTATTGGAATTGGTTTAAAAGCATGTTTGCGAATTAATTGGGTTTACATTATTTTTCACTCATCGTACTTAGCATATTTTGCTAATCCGTATTTCTTATTTGTTTTGGTTCACCCTGTTTACCGTAATGGTAAGAAGTGTTGACTATTTTTAGGTGGAGTCATGAATGAGCATATGGGAGTCCTGGAATTTGCTTCACCTAGTTTAGGAATTGTGGTCTTGTCTTTATTTTAAGTACTCATTACAATGTTACTATTTATGGTTTATTATTAATAAAGAAGAGTATTGAAGTTTCTACTGCAAAGTATTGGTTTATTTTAGTAAGTTTGAGTAGCCTTGCGTAATCACACGGCGGTAACACGCCCAAGTCTATCTCTACGGTGTAATTATACGTATAATGCTGGTATTTCCATAGAGGGAGATTTGGGGGTGTTACACTAACTCTCTCTCTCTCCACTCGGCTCTCTCTCTTCTCCCTGTCCGTACGGCCCCCCTCATGTGGTAGCGCGTGTGGTGGCGCGTGGGTGGTGTTGTGGTGTGCTTGTGGATCAAATCTTCGTATAAGGTTGATTGAAGTGTTCGATCACAACTAACTAGCATTAGTGGAGGTTTAATCCGTGCCCGTGGACTTAGTAGAGGAATCACATGTGGGGTTCTTGTTCTCCTTATTATTCATGCACGATCACTTGTGGAATCATGCTTCAAAGGTATAATTGATGAGTGGCATTTATGCCACTCTTTTATCCTTTTTCTCTAAGGATTCTCCCCTCATTTGCACTTGTTTGGCCCTTTTTCTAAGCATTTTTACTTAGTTTTGCTTCCTCCTTTCTTTTCTCCTTTATCTTCACTTTTCTTAATCTTCTCGCTTTGTTTTTATTTTGATTTCCATGCTTTTGTTTTGTAGGTATTATGTGCCGAAAGAAAGAGGATATCAAGAAGCCAAGCTAACTGTTGTGCGCGGGCTGCTGTGCGGGCGCGCAGCCCTGTCAGAACCCGCGCAGCCAGACTGAAGAAACAGAGCCTAACCAGAGGTTTGCGCAACTTGCTGTGCGGCTTCTATGCGGGCGCGCAACCTGATGCGCGGGCGCGCTTATTTTTCCATGCCCTCAAAGTTGTGGCCGCGCACTACGCTGAGAGGGCGCACACACCTACTGCGCGAGCGCGCATTTATCGTGTGCGGGCGCGCACGACTGGGTTTCTGATTTATTTGCGCCTTGCTGTCCAAGTCTCTTTGTTTTGGGGGGAGCCACATATATATAGACGAGACTCTTTGTAATAGAGGACACTTAAGACTAATTCCATAGAACATTAGCCTAATCTAGAGAGAGAAAATAGATTATTATTCAAGCATCCTTTATTGTATTCAACTTTGCTCAAGTTTTAATCTTCCATCAATCAAGCAAGTATCCAAGTTTTCATCTTTCTTTAATCCTTTCTTTAGTAATCTCTTCTCCTTTCCTTTAGTATTATTTATTTGTTTTATTGTTACTTATTCTTGTCAATCTTATTAGCTTATTTAGTTGTTATTGATTTCATTGATTTTAATCATGTTTTGTTTTGAGTTTCTTGAGATTATTTCTAGTTTTGATATTCTGTTTAATCTCCCTTCTCTAGGCTAAACTTTTAGCTAGGAGAAGGGGGTGGAAGATATGATTTGATATTGGATGAATGATGATAATTGGATTGACCTTATGCCATATATTGATGAAAGACATGATTTTTATTAGCTTGGGAGTATTGTTGCACTCTATTTGATGTTTTCTAGTTTAAATGCATGAAAGTGATTTGAACTAGATTAGGATCACCTCTATTTTAATGATTGCATGAGAATGAGGTATTAAAGTGGAGTTTTTATGGATTGTGCTTCTTTATTCTCTTTATTTGATTGTAACTAATAGGATGCATGAGAATGATCCTTATTAGTGTAGACCTCTTTCATTGATTTGCCTAGACTATTGCATGAGAATGAATTATTTAGGTAGAATCTTGTGTTCTTTGGCATATGTTTCATGATAATCACCATTATTCTCCTCTTTCTAATCATATTGGACACCCCCGTATCCCTAGCATCATTTTCTATTGATTTTAATCATCATTTTCTTGCTTACTTGTAGTTTTAGTGTTCTACTCAACAAAACCAACAAAAACAATCCCCTTTTCACTCTTGCATTAGTGATATTTGATGTTGAATTAGCGTGCTTCCCTAGTGGTTCGACCCTTTATTTTCCACTAACTAGTTTTGTATAGGTTTAGGTATTATAAATGATTAATTTGGTTGGAGTAGTAGCTTAACGACCTATCTAACCCGCGATCAATAATTCTTACTTCTTTATGTGTTATGCATGAGATCCTTGGTTTAGGTGATTTATGAATATGATTCATGTCTATTCCACAATTTAGTATCTATAATCTCCTACAGTGGTATCAGTTATCCTCTTGCAATTACATATATTGAGTATTAATTCTTTGATAATCCCACAATTTTAATTCAATTAGGAGGGTGAATAATTTAATTATGGGTCAATTATTATATTAAATGTGATTTAACAATATAGAATCATTAAAAGTTGTTTAATTTGCTCCAAATTAGCCTTAATTTAATTCGAAAAATTCGAACCGCCCCACCCTATTTTTCAAAAATTTCGAAATCATAAACCCTAATTTGTGAAATTTGTGTTTTGTTTTCGATTTAATTCGATAGTTATGTGTTTAAAGAATTTAATTTATTTGATTTCATGTTAAATTATGAATTTTTTATGATAAAATTATTTAATTTAAAAGTTAAATTGAATTGGGGATTAAATTCATGAAGAACCCTAATTTTGAAATTGAATATGTTTTAATTTTACAATTAAAAGGACCACATTAATTTAATTTTAATAAAATGTTTTGTTTTAATTAAAATTCAAATGAAAAAAGGGTTTTTAGGTGCGGCAGCCGCAGCTGGGTGGCGCAGCCACGACGACAGCCGCACCGGTGGTGGTCCAGGAGGGAGGGCGGGCTAGGCAGGAGGTTGAACAGGAGCAGCACAGCAGTGCACCACCATGCGTGTGCTGCTGCTGTTCCTGCGTCGCTGCAAGACAACATACACTGCAAGGTGTACGACCACCGTGGCCGGCTCCGGCTGGGCACACCACGGTGGCTGACGCATGTTTAAAAAAAAAATATTTTTATTATTATTTTA
This sequence comes from Chenopodium album, assembly GCF_948465745.1. Taxonomy (NCBI): domain Eukaryota; kingdom Viridiplantae; phylum Streptophyta; class Magnoliopsida; order Caryophyllales; family Amaranthaceae; genus Chenopodium; species Chenopodium album. The sequence goes on along the minus strand of NC_137840.1, from coordinate 21,268,303 downwards.
TTTTAATAAAAAATTAGATTTCAAAATTAAAAATTTATAAAGAAAAGTTTTGATTTTGAAAAGATATTTGACAAAATTAAAGTTGTTAATTTTGTTAAGATTGGATAATTATGGAGCAAAATATTCTTTTTGGATAATAATTGATTAAATAATGTGATTATCCCATAAATATTTTAGGATATTAATTGATTTAAAATATGGGATTGCCAAGTAATTAGGATAGAATCTCCTAAATTAGTTAGGATAATCATGGAAAATAAATATGATTTATCTTCCATAATTAAAATAAGATTTGATTCTATCTCATACCTAAATTAAAATATATGATATTTTATAATTGGTCATGAACAATATATGATATTATCTAAATACAGTAATTGTAGACACCCATTTGTGTCTCCCCAAAACTAAACCCAGTGATGAATACCTTTCATGTCATTTGATTATCGAACAAAGCGAAAGTATGAAAAGTCTAGTGATGAGGATATTTATATTAAAATATCTCTTCTTTCTGTTTTTGAAAAATATTTCTTTTCTTATCTTATTTATGAAAAACGTGCATTCCAATTTAGTTTGGTCCATGATAAGGGTCCAATAATAGTGTATTTGTATGGGGCTTAAAAAGACCTTTCCAACGATTATATTATAAGCCAAATTCGGATGAATAATGAGGAAGTTATGGCCAAAATACTAAACTGGGCCCAAACCTGATTTTACCTACGACACAATGATCATGTGGAGGGTCCAAAGGTCTAATCCTATTCCTAAACTAATTAGGATTAATTATCTTTTTTGAAAAGATAAGATCAAAGAATTTGAGTTAAATAAAAACTTTCCTTTTTTTAATCCTAATTTTATTCGAATTTAAAGATGTTCAAAGACAGTAAGATTTTATTTTTGTGCTTCATAATATTTATTCAAATTTTATATAGTTGGATAGATCTTGAAATTATCTTTCCAATGATATATTATAATATTATATCCAGGCTATAACGAAAAAGATATGAATGAGATATGAAACTCTATCCAAAACTGACACCGTCCCACTATTTCGGCCGTATCTTTTTATCTACAAAATATTTTAATCTGATTCTAATTGGAATCGAAAATATACTTCAAGAGCTTTCCAACGACATATCATATGCCTTATTTGGACTTCTAAATCAAAAGATATGATAAAACCAAAATCCGCAAAAACTGCTATCCATCGAGTTTTATTTTGATTCGAATTTAGATTCTTTTCTTTATTTTTCGACTCTATTTTTTCCTATAAATAGAGGTCATATCTCCCCTTTTTCAAATCATCAACTCTCATCATTTCTTTATTTTTTCTCTCTCTTTCTAAGCCAACCCTTTTACAAACACAATTCCTCATACATTAGCACTAGATACACCTAGCCAAGTTTGAAGTTGCCTTCGCCCTTTCGCCCTAGACGTGAAATAAAGAGATACGAGGCATCCAAGTAAGTGCTTTAATTGTTTTTATTGATTTTATGATATAGAAATCATGCTTAGATTGTTATTTTGATTCCTAGAATCATGTTATGATGTTTTTATTGATTCCTAGTATCATGTTTAGGATGTTCCTAGTATCATGTTAGGATGCTTTCTTTAATATGATATTTAGGGTGATTTGCTTATATCAATTATGATTCCTGCAATGCTTCCTATATTCTTTCCTAATATTCATGCTAGTATCATGTTAGGGTTAAATATTTGATCTTTAATGTTTAGTGACATGCTAGGGTTTGTTATTAATCTTGTTAGTATCATGCCTAGGATCTTGCTATTATTATTATGCTTTATTATTAACATAATTATTATTTTTATGATTATAATTGTTATAATAATTGTTATTATTATTATTATGTTGCTTGATTATATTTATTGTTATTGCTTGATCACACCTTTATGCATGTTTAAGGGGAATTTGTACTTGTAATCACGCTTAATAAGATTATTAATAATCTTGTTTAGGGTTAATATGATTATAATTTAAGTGATTGCCAACAATAGTTTTGTTCGTGCATTAAAATTCAATAAACATAGGTAAACAGGTTTAGGGTAATCCTATTGATTGTATGTTAGTTAGAAAGCGCACATGAATACGATTAGAATAAAGTAGAGGCCTAGTATTAGGGCAGGTTCAATCTCTTTTAGGTTGGATTTGTACCTTCATCCCCGAACTACCAGTCATGGTTCCAGACCTTTTGGAGTTGACGATCTCTTGGATCGTTAAGGGGTGTAACCTTTACCTCATGAACGCGATTTACAAGTTTCTAAAACTTGTTGGCGACTCTTTTGCTCTATATTCTTTCCCTTTGGACGCCACCGTACTTTAGTGTATGATCACAGTGGGGTTCAAGCTTGGGATAATGCTTGAAATATTCCCTATAGTTTTTGGCGACTCCACTGGGGAGGATTTCTATTTTAATTCCTGAAATTTATTTTGGCAATGATTTAGAATGAGTGGGTGAGACTCGAAAAGTTCTAAGTATTTCATGTGTGATTAACATTATTGTCATACGCATAAAAAAGATTTCACTGGAAAGACCATCCGTAATGAGTTAAAACATAGGATTTTTACACATACGAAATTTGAGGAATATCTTTCACAACTAGGATCGAAATAATGTTGCGCGAAACTGGAAAATTTTATCGAGCACAGAAAGCTGCTGAGGCATGTAGGAACTAGCGTCAGGGAACAAAGTCTAGCGCCAATTATTTGACGTTAGCGCCAGGTGACAGCTTTTGTCGCCAGGAGCTAAAGCCAAATTATGGTGTTGGCCTCTGTTTTCTGGCGCTAAGTTCTTCCAATACCAAGCCAAAAATATGCGTTCTAATTCGACCAGTTTTTAGTACTGTTTGCTCGATCCTACTTCATGATCGAGTTTTTCTCACTTTTCTGAAATCCATATGTGTTCTACATATGGACATAACCCTCTGGGAATTCATGCTCCATCTACCTGATTGAACGCTCTGTGCAACATAGGGTACATCCGAGAATGTTGAATTCACCAAACCATGGAAGCGAGTTTTTCTAAAACTCGCGGTGTCCCATCCACTCGCGCCAACCCTTCACGGTTAGGCTTCCGTGCGGTGCATCCGGACAATTAACCATGGACCCTCTTTGACTAACCCATATCCCGAACTTTAGAGAACTAGAGCCATGGTTAGGTTGCAAACTCATTGCATCATATTGTGACTACTTGACTACTTGTGCATACTTATTATGTGACTAAAACTAACCGTTTGGTTTGACTTGCGTTTGTAAATAAAGCCTAAATCAACTAATTAATTCTTAAAGGACTTAGCTTAATTAATTAATTAATTAGAGCTAAAAAATATACCTAAAATCGAGTTATAGTCCCTTTAAGACAACCCGGATTTTTATTCCCGTATACTGCCCAAATGTCAACTTGTTTTGGTCATAGCCGGAGTTGTAGGAATAAATACGAGTCGTACAACCTATGGATCTGTAGTCCCGAGTTTTTTCTTAAATTTGGAGTTGGTTTCATTTCAATCAGAGTCACAGATCAAAAGTTATTACTAAAATATCAAAACCTGTCCAATTTAATGCATATACGTGAAGTCTTAACTTAGTCTTTGCTTGAGTCTAGTCACATAGTCTAGCCACATGGTCATGAGACAAGAGTCTTAATATTTCACATATACTCATTACACTCACTAGTCTTAGCACACACTTTGAGTATATATCACCACGACCATGTCTTAGGTTCATGCATGAGTCGATTTTTTTTTTTTTTTTTTTTTCCGTCATTTGAGTTGGGGGTACATTCTACTCCTAATTTTTCATATCTCTCCAATTATATCATCTTTCTCCATTCTTTCTACCTTATTCCATCCATTGCATGTTGAATAGAGTTCGAGTCAAATAATAAACAGTCGATATCCCTAATTTCCCTTTTCATAGTACTTGGTCAAGGAGACAAGGGCAATTAATCAAGGACAACACTACCTTTGTTCAAGTCTTACTTTTTGATAAACTGATTCGTCAAAAGGGGAAAGCTAAGAAGATAATGGCAACTCAAGAAGAAGTCAGCGAACTCAGGAACCAATTGACTACCGTGACTGAGGCATTGAAGGCTCTAACCCTCAAAATCGATGACCTTGTGAAGCAACAACAGATGGACCTCATGCAAAAAAGCTTGAGCCAGTTGTCTAGTGACTACAAATTTCAAGGCATCAGTTCACAAGGGGTCTCACTGGACAAGGACCTTCTTCCGCAGAAGTTCAATGCCAACGACATCCCGAAATTCAAGGCAACCGATAACCCTTATCTTCACTTAAGAGCCTTTGAAACTATAATGAACAATAAAGGGGATCGATAGGAAAGTCTTTCATTCCTTATTTTCTTTATCTCTTGAAACCGTTTGTTAACAATGGTTCTTTTCTCTTGATAAAGAGAAAACCTCTACTTGGGATGCTATTGTAAACGCTTTCATTAATATATATAAGTGTAATATTCAAGCCGAAACCGATTATAGACAACTTGAGATGCTAGGACAAAAAGAGAATGAAGGTTTTTCTTCTTTCTTCAATAAGTGGAGGGAAACTTCCGCTAAGATGATTGAGGTGCCCTTCGAAAAAGAATATGTGAGGATGTTTATCAAGAACTTACAAGAAAAGTATTCAAAGCACTTAAAATATCAACACAACTTGAATACTTTCAAGGCCGTTTATGACATCAGAATCGAGATTGAAGACGACCTCGCAAAGCAAAAAGCTACTAACAATAGTAGCCACGGTGGCTGGAAAGGAAAGAAGAACAACAATCCTTCTTCTTCCGAAAATGCCCACTCTAGTAACAATGTTAGTACCTATGGTCTCAGTGAAGTTTTAGCCATGGATAACCAAGGACCTAAGAAGCAACTAAGAAAAGACTTCACCCCCATTGGGATGAGCTACGATACTGCTTTCGATCGACTCCATGCTAAGGGACTCATTACTCCCATTAGACCTATTCAAGATCATGCACCCGAAAAGAGATTGCCTAGTTGGAATCCAGATGAACGCTGCAAGTACCATCAAAGTAGGGGTCATGCTACTGAGAGCTGTTGGAAGCTAAAGGAGGCCATCCAACATTTGATCAATAATAACAAGCTTCCTATGCCTGCATCTAGCAAAAAGAGCGAGTGATGATAAAGAAAACGACACAAGATAAGAGGCGAGCTTCAACGACAAGATTTTGTGACCTCTTTTTCTATTTCTTTTTTATTTACCCTTTCCCCAATAAGTCTAGCATAGGCACCTTTTTATTCCCCTTAGATTAATTTTGTAGATTCTTTCTTTTTTTTCCTTTTAATAAAATGAGCATTTATTTTCTTGCATATGATCATTTCATTACATTGCTTTTAAAAAAAAAAAAAAAAAAAAACCATGTCAAACTAAGCACAAGGTATACCAATGATTTGAGGCACCCCTTGTAGCCACATTATATCACCTTTCACCCTTCAAATATACAATCTTTTCTTGATAAACCACTTTGAGCCTCGTCTAACGATAGACCTTTTTCTTTCTTCAACCTACATCTACCTAACCTTGGGATGGGATGGTGTGTAACTTATGCAACTTCAAAAACTTGAGTGAATTCAATAGAAAAAAAATTATAAATAAAAGTGTACAAAAGGGCAAGTGTTCCAATGTCTTTGATATGAAAATGTCTTTGATAAGAACACGTCTCAGATTGCGTCTCTTATCGAGTGCTCGGTACCGTGCCTGAGAAACATGAATACCAAGTGAGTGATAGACCGCATGATCGGATTGCCCACGCTTATAAAAATAAAATAAATAAAGCAAAAAAAAAAGAGAGCTGAAAAAGAGTAGAAAGCCTCAAGTATAAAAATATAAAGATTCAAAAGCAAGATTGCACACCTTGGGGGCTTATCTAGAGTCTTGAGCCTTTTATCCCCTTCTTCTTCAACCTTTAGCCTAACCACGTTGCAACCCTTAAAAAGACCTTTTGAGGTATACACACACTTGTGCGAGGTTCGGTTAGAGCTACGTTCGGCCTGATTCCTAACGGATACGTAGGCAATCTCACATCGAGGTGCGGTTGTAATAAACATGAATTCATATTCACATTCACATTCACACATCATGATCATATCAAGGGATCCCCTATGATCATTCCTATTTACTTAGATCTAGACTTGGGGGCTTGATCCTTATCATTAGCTTACCTAGCCTAAGAGTCACAATTATTTGACTCTTTTCAATATATTTTCCACACACTTAGCCCTTGCGGCCTAACCTTAGTGTCACTATCACACACATCACAAATACATGACCAAATGTACTTCCCGTAGGAACCCTTTGTCATGAAATCTTAATACAATGCTGAAGCATGCCTTGTCATATCTATATCAATCATCATTGCATCACAAAGTACGAAGTGCTTAGCCTCCGTGCCTAAGCTACCCAAATACTTTCATCATTGAGTCAATAATTGAGATAGACTAGGATGAATTAATCCTTGAACCTTGAGAGTTAGTATCAAATGACATTTGACTAAGCTCATTTAACATGCACCTTCAAAAACTTTGCTTCTTTCTTTTTCGCGTCTTTCTTTTTCGGGAGAAAGTCGGTACCCTCCACAAAAATGACAGAAAATTTTTGCTTTTTTGCATTTTTGAGTCGCACGATCACATAACAATGCACACACGAGTCATGAATACATTGAGTCATGTCGTGTTATCACATTGAGTCAACATTATGCACACACGAGTCACACGAAGTGAGTCATCATTAAGTCAAGTTCATACCTTGAGTCATGTCAAGTCAACGAGTCAAGCAACGTTAAGTCTAAGGTAAACCCTAAAGAAAGATAAGCAAAGTCCTATAGTCAAAGATAAAAATGCAGGTGCATCCTAGCAAGCGGGGACATTCCTGGTTTTTTTTTTGGAAAAAAACCGCAAATATGACACAGGAGATTCCTCCAAGATAAGAGGAATTACATTAATCAGTAAATTAGAGATGAAGAGCTTTAATTTACAAAATATTTGAGCGGATTTGGTTGAAAGGAAATGACCAAGTTCAAAGTTCGGAGCAAAACCGAGCAACAGCGGAAGCAAGAGCAGAATAGGGAAGACCCGACTCCAGCGCCAGACGAAAACATCTAACGTCGGGCAATAGATTTTAGCGCCTGGCGCTAGATCCCAGCGTCTGGCGACAAAGAAAAATTGCGGCGCTTGAGATATTTCAGCAGCGACAGAGCTTGAAGCCTCTCAGAACAGTAATTTCGGGTTCCTTGGTACGCCTGTTAGCCCCTATAAGCTATTTGACATGATTGAGTAGTCGATTTGATTACGACCGCAAATAAGTGATCGACCTGACAAAAGATCGTCTCACTTTGCTTAAAGCGCCTAATTATTGGCTCATCACAAAGGCACCGACATACTAGTTCAGAAAACACCAACATACTGGTTCAGAAGCACCGACATACTGGTTTAGAAGCACCGACATACAGGTTCACAATTCAAAGCGCCGACATACTGGTTTATAAGCGGCAGAAGCGCCGACGCACCGGCTAAAGCAAAGTTCAAGCGAGCTTTAAGGATCGACAAGCGTTGGTCTTCGGTAGTTTTCTTCGGAATATTATCGCAACAATTGAGGATGAGTTCAAGAGAGGTTATTTTTAGACAGCATTCGCTAAGATTGTGGAGGTTGTCAGCAAGATTTTAGAAGATAGCACGAGATGGGCGGTCTTCGACGGCATTCGCTAAGATTGTGGAGGTTTTCAACGAGATTTGAAAAGATAGCACGAGATGGGCGGTCTTTGACGGCATTCGCAAAAAAATTGGAGGTTGTCGCCAAGATTTGAGAAGGACGGTTCGTGATGAGGCGGTCTTCGACGACTTTTGCTATGATTGGAAAGGTTGTCACTATGATTCAAGAAAAGGCTCGAGATGTAGCAACATTCATCGACGGCGTTCCTTAGATTGCGGAAGATCGTCAAAACAAGCAGCAAGATGGCGTTCCCTAGCTTGTGGAAGGTTGTCACTACAGTAAACAACAACAAATCGGTTACCTTCAGAGACGTGTGCTCGACGGTGAAAGATGCGCGTTTCTTAACTCTTTATCTGTTTAAACTAACGCTAGTTTGCAGGTATCGGTGTTACAAGAGTGATATTGGATCGCAGGACGTTCTGAATCATTCTCCGTCCTATCGATACTTTGACTTTTGTTTTCGAAACTTGCGTTTCTCCAAACTTAGTCAAAGTGGGGGCTTATGTAGACACCCATTTATGTATCCCCAAAACCAAACCTAGTGATGAATACCTTTCATGTCATTTGATTATCGAACAAAGCGAAAGTGTGAAAAGTCTAGTGATGAGGATGTTTTTATTAAAATATCTGTTCTTTCTGTTTTTGAAAATATTTCTTTTCTTACCTTATTTATGAAAAACATGCATTCCAGTTTAGTTTGGTTCATGATAAGGGTCCAATAATAGTGTATTTGGATGGGTCTTAAAAAGACCTTTCCAACGATATATTATAAGCCCAATTCCAATGAATAATGAGGGAGTTATGGCCAAAATACTAAACTGGGCCCAAACCGGATTTTACCCACGGCCCAATGATCATGTGGAGGGTCCAAAGGTCTAATCCTATTCCTACACTAATTAGGATTAATTAGAAGCTTATATAAATTTCTAAAAGATCTTAATTATCTTTTTTGAAAAGATAAGATCAAAGAATTTGAGGTAAATAAAAACTTTCTTTTTTTAAAACTTTCCTTTTTTTTTAATCCTAATTCTATTCGAATTTAAAGATGTTCAAAGACAGTCAGATTTAATTTTTGTGCTTCATAATCTTTACCCAAATTTTATATGGTTGGATAGATCTTGAAATTATCTTTCCAATGATATATTAGAATATTAAATCCAAGCTATAATGAAAAATATATGAATGAGATATGAAACTCTATCCAAAACTAACACTATCCCTTTATTTCGGCCGTATATTTTTATCTACAAAATATTTTAATCTGATTCTAATTGGATTGGAAAATAGACTTCAAGAGCTTTCCATCGACATATCATATGCCTTATTTGGACTTCTATATCAAAAGATATTATAAAAACAAAATCCACAAAAACTGCTGTCCATCGATATTTATTTCGATCCGAATTCGGATTCTTTTCTTTATTTTTCGATTCTCTTTTTTCTTATAAATAGAGGTCATATATGAATGAGAATGTCTTTTTTTTCTCTCTCTCTTTCTAAGCCAACCCTTTTACAAACACAATTCCTCATACATTAGCACTAGACACACCTAGCCAAGTTCGAAGTTGCCTTCGCCCTAGACGTGAAAGAAAGAGATACAAGGCATCCAAGTAAGTGCTTTAATTGTTTTATTGATTTTATGATATAGAAATCATGCTTAGATTGTTATTTTATTCCTAGTATCATGTTAGGATGTTTTATTGATTCCTAGTATCATGTTAGGATGCTTTATTTAGTATGATATTTAGGGTGATTTGCTTATATCAATTATTATTCCTGCGATGCTTCCTATATTCTTTCCTAATATTCATGTTAGTATCATGTTAGTGTTAAATATTTGATCTTTAATGTTTAGTGACATGCTAGGGTTTGTTATTAATCTTGTTAGTATCATGCCTAGGATCTTGCTATTATTATTATGCTTTATTATTAGCATGATTATTATTTTTATGATTATAATTGTTATAATAATTGTTATGATTATTATTATGTTGCTTGATTATATTTATTGTTATTGCTTGATCACACCTTTTATGCATGTTTAAAAGGAATTTGTACTTGTAATCACGCTTAATAAGATAATTAATAATCTTGTTTAGGGTTAATATGATTATAATTCAAGTGATCGCCAATAATAATTCTGTTTGTGCATTAAAATTCAACCAACATAGATAAACAGGTTTAGGGTAATCCTATTGAGTATGTTAGTCAGAAAGCGCACTTGAATACGATCAGAATGTAGTAGAGGCCTATTATTAGGGTAGGTTCAATCTCTTTTAGGTTTGATTTGTACCTTCATCCCCAAACTACCGGTCACGGTTCCAGACCTATTGAAGTTGACAATCTCTTAGCTCGTTAAGGGGTGTAACCTTCACCTTGTGAACGGTTTACAAGTTCCTAAAACTTGTTGGAGACTCTTTTGCTCTATCTTTTTCCCCTTTTGACGCCACTGTAGTTTAGTGTATGATCACAGTGGGGTTCAAGCTTGGGATAATGCTTGAAATATTCCCTACAGTAATTAATTAAAATATGAGATATTTAGGAGCCATGTTTCCTTAATTGTGAACATTCGACATTGTAGTTTAGGAAAGCATGATGAGTGATTTATTATATGGCATTTTATAATATATGATATTATTTATTGCTATATAGACTAGTATGGCCCATAGATTCTAGATACGTTCTGCGCATCGTGATGTATTTTTGTAATCTAAATACGGTATGTGTACCGTTATGTATTTTTGCAATTTAATTTATTTTTATTTAAGTTCTTTCACTCTTTATGAAAATTAATCAAGTTTCAAACATGATTTTCAAACATGGAGTCTATCTCGGATTTTTATGGCCTCTAACCATTATTCGGAATTTGGATTTGTCGTAGCTACCTTACAAGGCATTATTCCTTTACTATCTAATAGTAAATAGTATGCTTGTAATTCTTAGGTTTATTTCTAACCTAATAGAAAATTTATAGGATTCAACCCAAGCCTTTGGTGAATTCTATACCTATACGGGGTTATTGCATCAAACACCGAGTTTCAAGGCGTTTCCAAAGCCCTTTGATTTTTTTTTTTTTTTTTTTTTTTTATCTTACTCCAACTTTTCAAAATTTTTGTGAGAAATGAATTCTCTTTTAAGGCACTTGTAAATTCCTTTTGAGTATTCTTGATTAAGTATTCTCACGAATCCCTATTAAGGTCTTTCGAGATTCGCAGTTCTAGTTTGTTGCTAAGCTCGATTGTCATCGAGTTCATTTTCCTCCCACTTTTCGTTTTGGAAATGTGTTACTTTCCAGAAAGACTTCACTTAGAGAAACAAACACTATATTCTCAATTAGGTTGTGGAGGTAATGCCCATGGTCTCACTTTAATGCTTACAAAGAGACATGTATATTTTCTTTGGGTAAAAGTTCATTGTAAAACAAACAATTAGCTCCCACTTGAGCTATCTTAGCCTTTAATGAGCCATTAATCTCCCACTCAACCACCTAGCTCTTGCTAAGCTGGTGAGCTCATACTGAGTCACTGTGAAAAGACATTTAGAAGATAATTCTATCCATATTTAAATGTGGCGTCCTTTCTTAGCTTCGACATTTTGTTTAGTGTAACGTTAGTCCTTCGTGCAAATCTTAAGAACTTTATAGGAAGGGATGTGATCCATCATTGTTCGAGTCATTTTTAAATGGCATTGAGGTATCCGTGAAGACATACTATGTTCTTTGTGGAGTTATTTATGAAAATTTCAATTTCTTAACTTTGTTATGGTCACGCTTGGCTCAAGCAAATATCGCTCTACCTAATCTAGACGTTTTGATATCTTGCCAAGTCGATTCTGTACTTCATTGAACTCTTGAACTATTCAAGGTCAAGTTTGTTCACATTTGATGAATATAACCATTCTTTGGATTGTCTTAACACTCAATATCCTAAGGTAAGCAACACTTTGTTAATGGCTCTAAGCCACTCATGGTTGAATAAATTGTTGCATCTAATGCTCTCTCAACAATTTATTCACTTTTGCCACGGTATGTGAGGACTCCTCACTCATACCGATGAGTTTAACCAAAACCAACCTGCACACCCGGTGTGCCTTACGTTCCTTGGAGTAGTGATGGTACCTTGCTTTGGCGTAGCCCACCATCATCCTCTTTCGGTTGGTAAGTGTTGTTTTGGAAAGACAAGTTTTACTCAATATTATTATTAGGGACCTAGGGTTTCTATGTTGGTTGATTTAAGTGAACTTAACTAATCATCACAACATTTTGAAAACCTAAACATGCATCTAACATATCATTCACATATAAGCACAAGCATAAATATATATAAAGTATAAGTATAAGATGCAAATTGGCAACTAGCATGACCCCTTGAATTCTTCAAGTCTTCGAAAGGTCTTCTCTTGCATCTTCATGGCTTTGTCTTCCAAGAAACTCCGTCATCAAGACTTAACCAAGATTATGCAACTACTAGTATCTAAGATTAGGATTAAACTAAATATTAAGGTACAAAAATACTCAACGGTACGTAGACCGTATTTAAATTTACAAAAATACATCACGGCACGTAGTTCATATTTTCTATCCTAATCGGGTCCCACTCGTTGCCATTTCATAAAACATGTGAGAAAATATACATTCCATTCATCCACCCACTATTTGTGAATGGCCCATGCATTTTACAACGATAAACAAGTAACAATGCATAAATTACACACACGCACTAGTAACTAATCTAGGTGGTTAATCCAATTAACACACCTAATTAAAACTATTCAAGGTTGTTTAACAGATTATGTAATTGACATAATTAATAATTGAAGCTCCCACTAAATTCCGCATCCATCTTAATTAATCCAATTAATTAAGCCGGTAGAACCCAAAATTTGCCAAAATAAAATTTTGCCAATGCCGCTCAAAACCAAGGCCAAGCCTCCATAAAAATTTAATTAAAATAAACTAAATGGAAAACAAGCAAAAACAAAGCCAACCACACTCAAATGGCTCACGCATTAGGCGCATGCCATATGAAAACCAAAGTCACCTAGTAACTCGGATAATGCGGCTCGGTGCATGTGCCTCGATCATCCTCCGTAGCACTAGCTAGACATACACCTAGTAGCGTTTGCCACAGGTTGCCTAGTGCAAGGCACACGCACTAAAGCTGCTTGCCTCATCGCACCAAGCACCAAGCCACGCACCAAAATGCTCGTGCTTGCACCAGCCGCGGCCAGCCAAGTATGGCAGCACGCACAGCGCGCACGACACCATGCTGCTGCTGCACCATGCTGCTGTTGGTTGCTTGCTGGTGCACCATGCTGTTGGCAGCAAGTAGAAGCCACGCACATGGCTAGCGTGCAATAGGGGCAGCCTCCTTGGCAGCCACATGCAGGCTGCTATGCAGCCCAGCTAGCCAAGTGAGGTTTTTGCCTTGTTTTGCGTGCCATAGCATCGGGATTTCAATCCCAATTTCGCATGACAAATTATTAATTCTAAATTAATTTTAGAACTAATTCAATGAGCAAAAAATTGAAAAATTTAAACAAGTCTAACTTAAATAAAATTTATCAAAGTGCATTCAAGCAAAATAATTTCCAAGAACCATTCTTAAATTAAATTGGTTTAACTTGGTGCAACAACATAAATAAGGCAAGTTCTCACTGTTAATTTAATCAAGTTAAATTAATCTTAGATTTTGACAAAGTAAGAGGGAGTTGGAAAAATATGAAATTTAATGTTCAAATGAAAAATCCAACTACTAACACTTGTGAATCCTTGAAAAATTATATCTTCTCATATGAAGATAAACAAATTTCTATCACAAAGTTTGAAACTTTATGTTTCCAATCAACCAAAATGATTAAAACAACAAAGTTCAACATAAAATTCATGGAATTTAAGTAGCTTTTAAAGTTTCAATCACTTAACATAATTAAAGATTGAATCTTTAGCACTTTAGAAGCCTCAAAAACAAAAATTTCACACTTAATGCAATCAATTAACAATTATGTGAAAAATAAAACCAAGCTTTAAAACACAAATTACCACCAAGTACTCATGCCTAAAGAGGTTTAAAATTGCATATAAAATATGTATTGAACCAATTACATAACCACCATACATATACAATTAATTTTCAAGGTTAGAAAGACTTAAAAATTTTCGTAAAAATAAAAAACCCAGCGAAAAATGCATTTCTGGTCGTTTTTTTGGGCTAAAAACCGATTCCTGAAAGGGTAAAACCATTTCTAGAATGCCTTTTCCACCCAAAATTCACTATTTTTTGGCCGAAATATGGTTTCGGGAGCTAAAGTCATCTCTTATATGAGGTTAAAATGGTTAAAACGAGCTACTAATCTTATTAGCAACTAATAACTAGAAAAATTAAGCCATAAAATACCTTGAAAAATATTATGATAATAAAAATAAACGAGCGGGGCTCCGCTACAGCTTTTGGGGTTTTGTGAGTCCTACTCACCGCGGAAAAACCCGAGCAAAGGATCATGCTCGCAATATTTAATATCACTAATGCATAAAATAAACATAAAAGGGCAAAATAGGAAATATACCTTTGTTGCGTGCTTCACCTGACCGATTAGGCTCTTACTTGAAAGCAAGCCCTGAAAACACGAGGGCCTCCAACGGAGATCCACCCGAAAAACGACTACCGACTTTAAGGTCCGTTGCCTCAGGGTTAAAGAGGCCCGACCAAAGCCCGAGTATTATATATATGAGTTCAAGGGTTTTTGCAATGGAAATGCCCTATTAAACTCCTACTTAAGAAAAGAATTCTCAAGCCATGCTTTAGCTACTTATAAGGAAGGATAGCTTGTGAATTCCATTCATCTTTAAATGTGGGACTTTTTCACAAAAAGATCCCAGATGGTAAGATTGATGAATTCAACCCTTAGTTAAATAAACCAAGGATCAAGTAACAAGTGTCACATGGTTAGGTGAGGACCACCTTCCCACTTGGTCCCCATGGAAACTCACATGCGTTGTGAGCTAACCATGTGTCACCCAACCTTGAGCCCCATGTTGGGTTCAGTTGGGCCACTTTCTTTTGGCCCGTGTCCATGACCCGTCACCCGCGTCCATGGTCCCTTGCCACACGTGCCGCCACCGTGGCGTGCTGCCACATGGCACGCTGCCACATGGTGGCTGCCAACGTGGCTACTGCCACATGGCGGCTGCCACATGACGGCTACCACATGGTGCTGCCACGTGGGCTTCCACATGGCGCACTGCCATGTGTTCTGCCACGTGGCACACTTCTATTTGGCGCACTCTTCTAGCCTTTCGCGTGGCTAGGATTTTACTTGTTACTTGAAGCATTTCCCGTCTTGCCAAATCCTAAATTTTGGTTCGACGTTTGAGATTCTCCGATGCTCAGTTTCGATGCTCCAAGCTCGAATTTCTGACGTCTATATATTAATTACTTGGGCAACTCATTTATTTTTTCCGAATTGATTCGTCGTGTCGGTTTGTTCAATGCTTAGGTGTGACCCGAATGGTTAAGTCAAGATTAAGCTGTAATTTTAATTATGCATTAATATTACTTATCGGAAGCGGCCTCCACCCTGGCATTCCGATCACTTGACCTTACTGAATATATTATCTTTCTAATAATGCTGAACCCACTATCAGAACAATACACTTGTTCGAAGGAAACCATTCCTTTCAAGCGCCACCTCCCTCGCGCGCCAGCACTAGTAGCTACGCGCACCAGCCCCACCATCCTCGCGCACCAGCACCCACCAAAACCCACCTCACCCACCACGATTTCCACCTCACCCACCTCACCCACCACGATTTTCAATAAAAAAAACCCACTAATCCATCAAAATCCCATGAATTCCACCAATTCCACTAGAACCCACCTCACCCACCACAATTTTCTACAAAAAAAAAAAACACACACACACACATGAATTAAAAAAAAACCTTAAATAAACAAAAAAAAAAAGAAAAAAAACAAAACATACCTTCAATTCCATAAATATCTTAAAATTTAGAGTTTTCATGGTCGAATTGACATAAAAACCTAGAAATCCATGGTGTTGCTTGCTCGGCGAGTAGGTGGTGGAGCTGCTCGGTGTCGGTTTTTAAGGGGGCTAATGGTGGTGGGGAGATGAGAATGGAGAGAAGGAGAGGAGGAGAGGTGTGTGCGTGAGAAGGAGATTGAGAGTGAAGAGGAGAAGAGGAGAAGATGAGAGGAGAGAGAAAGAGTGCGTGAAGGAATGAAGGAGATGAGTGAGCGGTGGCCCGTATTAAAATTAGTATTAGGGTTTTTTTTTGGAATGGGAAGCGGCTTTGGGCTGAACCGCTTCCTGTTATAATATTTGGGAGGGGTTCAACCCAAAATTGCTTGCCATTCGTATGTTTTTAGTAGGTTTTTATTTTTTTTATTTTTTTAATTTTTTTTTTTTTTTGTTTTTTGGTTTTTTTACGGGTTTTTGTGTGTTTTTGGAAGCGGATTTCAATAACCGCTTCCCATTTAGGGCTTCCCATTTACTTTATTCTACTAGTGAAGTTTCGATGATTACTCTTGTGTAGAAAACAAACCCATATAAAGCGTAGATACATTAACATATCTTTTAGATATCCCCAATTGAACTTTAGGCGTGCCCATTATTTGAATTTTAGTATTGTAGGCGTCGTTTAAAGTGCGCCTACATTAAAGCATGTTGTGAATATGCATGTCACTCATAGGAAGTGGGAATTGACATATATGATTAGGGACAAAGCAAAGTAGGGAGCTGCCAACAAGTTTTTAAGGAACTTGTAAACCGTTCACAGATCATAAAAGGCAACCACAAATAAGGGACACCGATAGGCACAACGATCGACCCATGAAGGTTACACCCCATTCATAATCCATGAGATTACTAACTCCATATGGTTCGGAACCACGAAAGGAGGATCGAGGATGATGGTACGAAGTTAGTCATGGAGTCATATTCGTCCGTATTGGCCTTTACTCGATTCTTATTATGAAAAGTGATTCCTACGATCTTAAAGGTATACAAAAAAATATTAAATTTGCTCCAAACTATCATTATGCTAAATTGGTTGAATATTAATGCAACACATAATTCTAAAATATTGTGATCACTTCAATTACAGAACAAGACTAAAAAGGAACCTAAACTGGTCGTCCAAATTATCTTATTAGTCGTGATTTTCAATTACATATTCCTTTTTTAACATGCAATATGGTGATCATAATAACAATAGAATAAAGATTAATATTGGAAGCAGTTTAACAATAATAGCGTTACTCAAATCGAATAATAAATTAACCTAATCATGATACTAGCAAAATAAAAATAAAATAAGAGTAATTAAGTTAATTAATTATTCACATTCAGCGCGTTCCTTTAAATTTCTACATCATGAATAAATTGTTAGTATCATCAATAAAAAATATAAATCAAATAAAAAGTAGAGTTGATCTGGTCCAAACCCTCATTTAATTATACCTTTCACGCCTTGGTTTAAGGATGGAACCTCAGGTCAAGTATGGACTCCTTGGAGTTCTTAAGGGAAGAATGGTGTAATTAGGAATATATGTTTAAGGCTTAGAATATGAGAGAGAGAGAATAGAATGATTTTTGGTGTAAAAGAGAGGAAGAGAGAAGGATTTTGTGACCCGAACTCCAGAAATGAAGATCTTATTTATAGGGAAAATGAGCAAAGGGAACACACGGAACCCTAAAAAGATAAAAACCCTAAAAATTAACATCGTGACATGGTGCCAGGCACCGTCAGAAGGGGGAAAATCCTGTGACGCAGGGAAAGTTGGAGTGACGCGGGACATAAATATTTGACCTACGGGAAGTGAAAACACGTGAAGGGTTTACGCGGAAAAGACACGAGAAAATTCCGTGACACGGCACACGTACCGTGACACGGCAGTGTCCACCGTGGAACAGTACATTACACCGTGTCACGGTATGGGAAAACGCGGAAATTACATGGAAAAAGTACTGTGACATGGTAATAAATACCGTGTCACGACAGTAGGTACCGTGTCACGACATCAGGTATCGTGACACGGTATATTTTCATGCAAAAAGCTTTGAAAATAGCACCGTGACACGATGTAAACTACCGTGTCATGGTACCAGGCACCGTGCCACGTCATCAGGCGTCGTGACACGGTGCTTTTATATTGTGCACGGTAATTCCAATTTTTTTACCTTTTTTTAAAAATCTTCATAACTTTTGATCCTTAACTCGGAATAAGGGCTATAATATATCATTGGAAATCTTATCAAGTCTACCTTCCAACCCAATTTGAATCAGGTCTAAATAATTTGTATATTTTATGATATGGATGTTTTAGTAGAAGGGTGTTGGTTTTGGGCCGAGTTTAGTGTTTGGCTCATATCTTCTTCGTTTTAAATCGAAATTGGGCTTATGATATATGGTTGAAAAGATTATTTCAATGCCTATCAAATAAAATAATAATTGTATCAAAATTATAAGGTTAAAAATTCAGTTTCTCTCAGTTTTGCGATGTGGACACGAAAAGAGGAAAACAAGTTATGATTTAGGGAAATGAGCTAGGAAATGAATTGCTTTATGAAATGTATTAGATAGAACATGGATTTAAGCACTCCAAAGATTATATACTCAACCCGACGAATAATGGCGGTGAAAGGTTGTTCATCATCGGGTTTGGTTTTGGGGAGACATTTTTAGGTGTCTACAAGTATGTAGATCTAGCATACATTAATTTCGCATTATCCCTAGTTAATATTTTGGCATACCCAAATTAAACATTGAATTTCATTGGTTGATAGGACAATTGACAAAGACAAGACTTGACAACAATATAGATTACATGTATAAAATGTTATCCATTAAAGGT
This sequence comes from Chenopodium album, assembly GCF_948465745.1. Lineage (NCBI taxonomy): Eukaryota > Viridiplantae > Streptophyta > Magnoliopsida > Caryophyllales > Amaranthaceae > Chenopodium > Chenopodium album. The sequence goes on along the minus strand of NC_137840.1, from coordinate 21,249,683 downwards.
ACAAAAAAGAAAGTAATATGGAAGCTAATGGAAGTTGTGTAGATCCTTAAAACTAGGGAAGTACCTATGGAGTATGGAATCAAAATTACAACATGATTGTAGGGTCTAAAAACATTGGAAAAGAATCCGTCGATTGTTGAAAGTTTTGATGATTACTCTTCTGTAGAAAGCAAACCCATACAAAGCGTAAATACAAAACATTAACGTCTTCTTAAGATATCCCCAATTTTGACTTTAGGCGTGTCCAATTTTTAACTTTTATACATCTACCAGTACAATTTACAAAGTTAAGATTTCATTGATGCATAGATTAATTGAATGGAACTTATGTTATAAATACAGGGTTATTTTGGATAATAGTTATGAGGTATAACAAAACGATGATTTATTTTGGCAAACATAGACAAAGTGCTTCTATTCTTGGCCTATAACAAAATCCAAAAGTAAAGGGTTATTTCGAATAATCACATTTGACCTTGTACAATTCTTATCTAGATTACTTGCCACAGTTCACATTATGCGTTGTTCTCTTTCCTCTAAAAGTCCAAACCTCCAAACCCACCAGCTCCACTTTCCTTCTCTAACTTCCAACTACCTGTAGCTTCATGCCCGCGACTTGCATTTTTTTAAGTCCTCCAAGAGCTGGAAATACAATTTCCGTTGGCTTTACTAGTGCCCCAGCAACAAGGGCTTATTACAATTTTCCTTGCTAAAAATTCACTCATTAGAACTACTTCCATTGTTCTTATAGGGTCCATAAACCCTTTAATTTGGAAAAGAATCCGCCGATTGGTGAAAATTTAGGTGATTACTTTTCCGTAGAAAACAAACCCATGTAAAGCGTAAAAACATTAACATCTCCTTTAGATATCCCCAATTTAACTTCAGGCGTGCCATTATTTGAATTTTATTATGTAGAGTGAGATAGCATACATAATTTAAATTTCGCATTTGGATATTCCTAGTTAATATTTAGGAGTACCCAAACATCAATTTCATTATTTAATCACGACTATTGAGAAAGACAATACTTGACTAGAATATAGATCACAGTGTATAAAATGTTTTCCATTTAGGGTATAAAAATGAAATTAATATGGAAGCTAAAGTAAGTTGTGCATTGCCTAGGAAATTAAAGAATATGGACTCAAAACTCCAACCGATTGGTGAAAGTTTCGATGATTACTCTTCTGTAGAAAACAAACCCATATAAAGCGTAAATACATTAACATCTCTTTTAGATATCCCCAATTTAACTTTAGGCATGTCCATTATTTGAATTTTAGTATGTAGAGCTAGCATACATATTTAAATTTCGCATTTATACATCCCTAGTTAATATTTAGGCGTACCCAAATTAAACATCGAATTACATTTGTTGATAGGACAATTGACAAAGACAAGACTTGACTACAAGCTTAATTTTGGTTTAGTTCAGTTTACTTTAGCTTAGTTATCTTCACTTCAGCTCAATTTACTTCAGTTCAGCTGAGTTCAATTCATTTCAATTCAGTTCAGTTCCTGATTTTCTTATCATAAATAATTCAGTTCAGCTCAGTTTAGTTCACTTCAATTCTGTTTACTTCAGTTCAGCTCAGCTCAATTCAGTTTAGTTCAGATTCATGATTTCCTTATCATAAACAATTCAGTTCAGCTCAGTTTTGTTGACTTCAACTTACTTTAGTTTAGTTCAGTTCAATTTAATCGAGCTCATCGTAGTAAATGAGAATATGCTCTAAAAAATGTTGCCTTTTAATTTACGATATAGGATTAGGGGTTTAGGGTTTAGGATGAATCAACTCTTCATTGAGGATTTTACTCCTTAGGGTTAATCAACTCTTTGATGAAGTTTTTTGGAATATATAAGAGAATTTCAATTTGCATGAATGTATTATTTGTATAACTTTTTTTTTACATATTATTTATTTATGTCTTAATGAGATTATGCACACACCGTACTACGTTTATGTTCTTTTCACATGCGAAATAATATGTTCCTTGTATATAAAATTGAATTAAACAAGGGTATAAATAAATAATCTAAATATTATATACGAAAATAAATAAATTTGTATAACGTATTTCCTTTGAATATAATTTTGTATTTTTTATTTTAAAGAAAAAATCTATATAAAAATATGTATTTATACGTATAAATAAATCTGTTTATAAATTTGTATTTCCTTTTAATATTGAGCGTTAAACCCTTATTTAATTTGATTTTATAATCCGTATAAAAATCCATACAAAATCTGTATAACCGTCCGTATATAAAATCCATATAATGATCTGTACTTATACGTATAAATATATCATGTATTTTTAAGAAAGTTATGTATTGTGTATTTATAAAATAATTCCGTATTTTTCTTAAAAGAGTAAAAAATTCGTATTGTGTATTTATACATATTTAAGATTTTATTGTGATATTTTATTTAAGGATAAGAAAATATTTTCAGATTAACATAATTGTATCAATTATCTTTTCCTAAAAAAAAAATAATTATCTTTTCCTAAAAAAACGCATCATATTTCCTCAAAAAAAAAAAAAAAACACGTATCATAATCCGCAGTAGAAAATATTGAGCGTTAAAAGTATAAGGTAGGGAATATTTGTTTCACATAAATTAAACATGGATATTATTTCTTGCTCTATTTTACATAAATTTCTTAATAGTTTACAATCTCTAAATAATAATACGAAGTATGGTTTAAACACATCCACATTTACAACAAAAAACATGTATGAAAGCCCCAGTTGCTTAATTTATAGTATAGGAAAAACTCAATGTGCATAATGCCATTACATTAATACGTTACGGTAATCGAATATTTGCATGTGGCTAGAGTAGCTAGGTGGCTGGGATATGAATTTATACGTATTTAAGAATTAATTATGAATTTATACGTATTTAAGAATTAATTATGTATTTATACGTATTTAAGAATTAATTGTGATATTTTATTTAAGGATAAGAATATATTTTCAGATTAACATAATTGTAACAATTATCTTTTTCTAAGAAAACACAATTATTTTTTCCTAAAAAAAGGCATCATATTTCCTCAACAAAAAAAAAAAGAAAAAAAAAACGCATCATAATATGCAGTAGAAAATATTGAGCGTTAAAAGTATAAGATAGGGAATATTTGTTTCCCTAATGAAACACAAGTAATAAAGGAATTTTTTTTTCAAAAAAAAATAAATTAAAACAATATTATTCATCTTCAACCTATACTAATCTTCAACCTTTATTCAACCTTAACATTTAACAATGGAGGATTGCTATTCAAAAAATAAAATAAATAAATAAATAATGAAAAATTAATTGCGGATTGATCTTGAAATTATATCAAACTCCATGAATAAAGGGAAAAATGATTATATGAAGCCAAAATTTTGATTATTTCTTAATGGATTGGAAAATTCAGGCGGAAATCCCACTATTTAATATGTGCTCCTTTGCTTTGCTAATCCTTAAAACTTCATTTGAATATAATTGGTTGCTTTTTGTATGAAACCATAATTTTGATTATAAGATAATCAATTTAATTATGAATATAAACAAAATATATAAATTTAATTAATTTAAACCAGAAGAATGAATGTTGTAGGATGGACATGAAGGTTTTTTATATTAGAGGTTGAAGATGAATTTAAGATATTTTTATTCAATTGTATAAAAGAAGCAAAAAAAAAAAAAAAAAAAAAAAAAAAAAAAAAAAAAAAAACTTTTGAACAAATAAATTTAACTTAACTAGAGTTAATGACTTGATGACTGTTTAATGAATTGAAGACTAGACTTGATGACTGTTTAATGACTTGATGGCTAGATTTGATGAATGTGTTAATGACTTGATGACTAGACTTGATGACTGTTTTGTTGAGGTATAGAATTAGACGTCTAGGATTAGTCAATTAAAAACTAAACGGATGAGATTTAATCTCTTATTGTAGTCGACCATAGTCGTCTGTAGTCGACGACTACGGTAGAATTTTTACTTCGTCCTCCGTAGATGGTTCGGTCTCGTGTTTGGGAATTATGAGTCAAGATTCTAGATTAGTTCCACAATAGTCAAGGATCAATGCCACTCATGCAAGTAAGTGTAGAATGAAAGGAATGTTGTCCTTCGAACAGGTGTATTATTCTGATAGTGGGTTCAGAATTATTAGAAAGCTAATATATTCAGTAAGGCCAAGTGATCGGAATGCCTAGGTAGAGGCTGCTTCCGATCAGAAATATTAATGTATAATTATTATCAAAGCTTAATCTTGACTAAACCCTTCGGGTCACACCCAAGCAATTAACAAATCGACTCGAAGAATTAATTCGGAAGAAATTAATGAGTCGCCCGAGTATTAAATAATTAGCTGTCGGAAATTCGAGCTTAGAGCGTCGACACCGAGCGTCGAAAGTCGAGTAAAAATTAGTAAAACACGAGACGCGCAAATAATAATAATAAATCGACAATATTTCCCAAAATACCCCTAGCATCGAAATGCCCCAAGCATCCAAGTGCTAGGGGCATAACGCGTGGCGTGCTGGCTAGCATACGCACCAAGCCAAGCCTAGGCTTGCTGGTTCATGCTAGCGCACCAATGCTAGCAGCCAAGGGCAGCCACAGCCGCAAGCAGCGGCAACAGCCCGCACAAGGTGTGCGTAGCTTGCTGGCCGCAAGCAGCTGCAGCCCGCACAAGCGTGCGAGGCTTGCTATATGTGAGGAGCAGCAGCCTTCATCACCTAGGTGTGGGTAGCTGGGCCATGGGATAAGGGGAAGCATGTGAAGGGAGGCTTTAAGTGTGAGGGACATGTGGCACAAAGAGGGAAAAGAGTGGGGAGCAAGTATGGTCCCCTACTCTTCATGTGGTCCTCACTTCCCTTTACATGTATTAATGACATTTGTAGATTTATTATTAGTTTGCTTATTAATTTTATTTTAGCTTTAAAATAAATTGTGAAATTTCATGCTCCCACATTGATGGGATAGAAATTCCCACTCTCACTCTTCCCTATAATTACCAACCTTGGGTTTTTGGGAAGAGTGCTTGAGTAGGAGTTCAATAGAGCATTGCATTTGCAAAAACTCTTAAACTCATATAATACTCGGGTTTTTGTCGGACCTCGCTAACCTTGAGGTTACAGACTTAAAAGTCAGTAGTTAATTTTGCGGGTGGATCTCCGTCGGAGGCTCTCGTGTTTTCGGGGCAAAGCTTTCAAGTAAGAGCCCAATATGTGGGGCGAAGCACGCGACAAAGGTATATTTCCTATTTTCCTTTTTGTGTTTATTTTATGCATTAGTGATATTATTTATTGCGAGCGTGATCCTTGGATCGGGTTTTTTCCGCGGTGAGTGGGACTCACAAAACCCAACATAGAAGGCTTGAAGAATTGTAAAACTCTCATGGATGTAGAAAAAACTCACTATCGGTGTCAAATCGACTATAGGAAGCAACTAAAATGCACATCACAAACAAATAGAATCGGGTTTCATGATCTCCCTAGTTCTGAGAAACGCTACCTTAGCATACGCCATCCTAGAATCAACCAAGCATATTCTAAAATCGTGCATACCAGTTCTAATTAGGAAGATGTTCATTCAAAAGAAAATGTCCGTTGGTATATAGTCCAATTCACAAGACAACAAAAAAAAAGTAAAGCCTTAATATCTTTATACAAACCAAAAACAAAAAGAAAAAGAAAAGAAAAGAAAAGAAACGATAGGAAAAATAAAGAAAAATAAATAAAATAGGAAAACAAAGATAAAGGAATAGTAGAAAAATAAAGAAATGAACAAAGATGCAAGTATAACACGGAATTCCTAATCATCAAACAAGTTGTCATTCGACAACAACGTCAATGACCCCAAACACTCTAAGGTGTTACAAGCATACATCCTCAAACCGTTCAACTTCTCCTAAAACTAATCCTAATCTATGCATCCAAGAAAAGTAAAGAAATAAAAGAAAGAAAATAAGAAGGATCTCACCGGGCTTCCAAGCAATTTTAATAAAAAATAAGGCAAAAATCAACCACCTTCATTAATCTCCAAGAATCAATAGCATCATCATCAAAACCAAGTGAGAAGAAAAATAGAAAACAGAGCTAAAAACAAATAAAACAGTTAGTAAATTTAAAACAAAATAAAGAAAGCAAAATAAATAAAAAGAAACTACAAGGCAAAAATCAAGTTAAACTACCAAAAACAAAAAATAAGAAAGGAAAACTAAAGGAACTTTATATTAAACTAGCATCCCATCACCTAAACTACAATATTTTAATTAAAGGGATTTGGATTCAAGGTTTTTGGATATTAGGGCTTTGGATTCATGGGAGAAAACAACATGCATCATCATCATAGAAATCTATACAACAACAAAATCATCAAGATAGAAAAAAAAGACATGAAAAGCTCATAGAAACAACAATAAAACACCATCAATAAGAGACCAAGGCATGTAATTATCAATCATCGAGGCAAAAAGAGTAAACAAGGAAATCCCAACAACAATATTGGCCACCGAGACAAACCCCTAAGAAAATAAAATTCCCCTAAGCTAAACATGAATACATCTCAGCATCCCATCAATACAAAGAAAGCATAACATAAAATAAGGGATGGAGGAAAAATGCAAAAAATAGGCAAAAAATAGATGGGGAACCATAAGGATCCCATCCCCCGTTATAACCGGGTGGCCAACCATAGCGCCCCTTGAAGTTGTCTTGTTTCCAACGGGCAAGGGGAGAATATTGCTCGGGAAAAGCGAGCGATAGTGGAAGATCGCGGTGGACGTATGGGTAGTTAGGATCACCTATATAATTTCTCCAACCGGGAACATGGTAGTTGTAGTTACCGTGCTCATCGGGGAATAAGCGAGTCTCGGTGTTGGACCCCGGTGGTCCTTGCCAATATGGGTAAGTGGGTTACCCATCACCTCCTCTAGATGGTACGGGATGGTACGGGATCAAGTTGAGGAGGGAAATACGGGTAGTTAACCGGGGGAGTAATCTCTCCCCGGTTAACACCCGCATCGTAAAGTTGTTATTGTTGGAGAACTATACCTTGTTGCATCTCAGATATGTCTCTCATTTGTGAGTATATTGCCTCAAAGTCTTGATCATACATCCCGTCAATGCTGTCTTGCATGCCCGCCAATTGGGCACTCAATGCCTCCATGTCGGGGTTAGAATATTAATGTTGTTGATGTTGCTCTTGATGCTGTTGTCGCGATTGCCGTTGTTGTTGTTGATGTTGTTGTTGTTTATCTTCCTCTTCATTTTCTTCTTCTCATATTTCCTTGTCATCATTATGGGGGAGGCAGTTACTTCAATTGTGCAATGTCGAAGTAGAGGGTGCTCGGACTTAGGCACATCCTCACGGTGGATAGAATTCAAGGAGGGGTTAGGGAGATAGCACCAATGTTTGTTCTCCTTAAGCTAATCGAAGACCTCATCATCATCATTCTTAGCCAAAAATTGCACTTGCTTCAATTGTGCAATGTCGAAGTAGTGGGTGCTCTGACTACCCATCGGAGTACAAGAGGGAAATCAGTGGCTAAGATGAAGGTTTGTCAGGAGCCTCGTAATAATGTTACCATAAGGGATATCTTCGGACTCCTTAGATTGCAACCCCTTGTAATATCTCAAAAACATGAACCCTAAGTTCAAACGACCTCGGTACTCCTACCTAGTAGCCAACCATAGAACCCGGAGCTCTAATTGACTTATTTTTCCCAATTCTTGCTTTGGGATTATCGAATATCCCAAAAGTCAATGAAGAACTCATAGACATGGTTAGAAAACTTTTCTTATCGCGGCATACCGAGTAGCAAAGTCGCCTTCCCCCGAAATATCATCCCTGGCCACCAAGAGTTTTGGTCATATTCATCGAAGAAGAACTCGGGGTCCAAGACATCCGCCCTCGGATTAGGATCAAGTGCCGCATTGAACTTTGCGAGAGAAAGATCATGGTGAATGTTATTAAAAAGATAAAAGTGGACCCGATAGTTGCCACCTTCTACTACCTCACTTGAAACCGTAGCCAAAAATTCCAAAATTGGCTCAAAGTAAGTACGATAACATGCGTTTAGGAAGGTGCTCATGCGAAGATTGCTGAAGAAGTCCCTTATTTACTCATCAATCCCCAATTTGAGTATATCCGGTTGAAAATAGTGACGAGAGGGCATAAGGGAACGGTTCTTTTTGAACTTTGCATATCGATCTTTTTTTATCGGGTCACTGATTTTTATTTTTGGTGTAGGAGTAGGTAATTGTGGTTGGGAAGTAGATGGGTTTGAAGATGGTTCTTCAATTGTGATGGTGGTTTTTCGTTTTTTAGAGGAAAAGGCTTGAACAAACTTTGACAATTTTTTTCATCAAAATTAACCAATTAAAAATCCAATTAATCAACTTCACTAACACTACAATAATACCCCAAAACACTTCCAAGCACCAAAATCACAACTCCTTATTCAATAACACTAATCACACAAGTAACAACTCACAACCAAAAATCCAAATACCACCAAATGAACAGAATTTTCTACACAAATATACAACAACATATTGTAAGCAAAAATCAATCAACTACCATCACAAATAATCTACCAAAAATCATATTCATTCAACAAAACCTTCAAAACACATACTACTACTATTTACAATAAAAAAACAATCAAATTCTTGCAATAATATGATATAAAATGTGAAAGGAATAGTGTCCTTCAAACAAGTGTATTATTCCAACAGGGGGTTCAAAATTATTAGAAAGCTAATTTTTTGGTGAGGTCAAGTGATCGGAATGGCTGGGTTGAGGCCACTTCCGATCAGTAATATTAATGCATAATTAATATTACAACTTAATCTTGAGACACACCCAAGCAACTAACGAGCCGAAGCGACGAATTAGTTAGGAATTAATTAATAAGTTGACCGAGTAATTAATATTTAGACGTCGGAAATTCGAGCTAGGAGCATCTAAACCGAGCGTCGAAAATAGTAAAAAGACGATACGCGAAAATAATAATAAATCAATAATGACCGAAATAGCCCTAGCATCGGAAAAACCGAGTGCTAAGGGCACGGGAAAAAGCAAGCAACCTGCACCAAGTGTGCGCGGCTGTGCTAGCTTACAACAGCTAAAAGCCCACGGTTTTGGGTGCAAGTGAGGTGGGCCGAAGCCTCACAACCGCCCCATGGCATCCCACAAGGGAACCATGGGTGCCCAAGTGAGCTGCCATGTGGCCGAACCCAATTGGAGGAAAAAGAGTGAGAGGTGGCCGGTTATGGGAGCTAAGAGTGGGGGCAAGTTTGGTCCCCCCCTCCTCCGAATGGTCCTCACCTACTCCTCCTTGTATGCTTGCCGCTTGTTGATTTATTACAAATTTGATTATTAATTTTATTTTCGCTTTAAAATAAAATGGGAATATCAAATTCTCCCACATTGATGGGAGAGCTTTTCACACTCATATATTTCCCTATAAATACCCAACTTGGGGTATTGGGAAAAGCACTTGGGTAAGAGTTGGAAAACGCATCACTTATTTTGAAAACCTTTGAACTCAAGAGGTGAAAAAGGCATCACCATTGTGAAAACCTTTGAACTCAATTACTCGGGTTTTTGGTCGGGCCTTGATAACTCCAAGGCATTAGACCTAGTCGGTGTTTGAGTTGTGTGTGGACTTCCGTTAGAGGTCGTCGTATTTTCGAGGCTAGCTTTCGAAGTAAGAGCCCGTCAAGGTCGGGCGAAGCACGCGTCAAAGGTATATTTATTATCTTAATCTTGTCATTAAGTTAATTATGTTTATGGTTTTATTTATTGTGAGTGCGGTCTTGATTTTGGCTTTGATTCCGCAGTGAGTCAGACTTACCAAACCCCAACAGTGGTATCAGAGACTCGCTCGTTTATTTTTAAAATCATATTATTTTTCAAGGTGTTTTTATGGCTTATTTTTTTTTTGGTTTTAAGTTGCTAATTAGATTAGTAGCTCGATTTATTAATTTTAATCCCTTATTAGAGCTGGCTTCAGCTCCAAAACCAAGATTTCGACGTAAAAATAGTGAATTTTTGGTGGAAAAGGCGTTCTAGAAATGGTTTTATCCTTTAAGGACTCTGTTCTTAGCCAAAAAAGACCAGAAATGCACTTTTCGAGAGATTTTTCGTTTTAACGAAAATTTTAAAGTCTTTCTAACCTTAAAAGTTAATTGCATATCTATTGTGGTTATGTAATTGGTTCAATCTTTATTTTATATGCAATATTAAACCACTTTAGGCATGATTACTTGGTAGTAATTTGTGTTTGAAAGCTTGGTTTTTTTTTTTTTTTTTTTTTCACAGAATTGCAAATTAATTTCATTAAGTGTGAAATTTTTGTTTTTTGAGGCTTCTAAGTAATAAAGATTCAATCATTAATTATGTTAAGTGATTGAAACTTGAGTTACTAAATTCCATGAATTTTTGTTAAACTTCGTTGATTTAACTATTTTTAAGTTGATTGGAATCATAAAGTTTGAAACTTGCGATAGAAATTGGTTTATCTTCATATTGGAAGATATAATTTTTCAAGGATTCACAAGTATTAAAGTTGGAATCTTTATTGAACTTATGTTCATTTTTCCAACTCCCTTTTATTTTGTCAAAATCTCAAGATTAATTTAAATTAATTAAATTAATAGTGAGTAATTGCTCTCTTATTTTTGTTGCACCAAGTTAAACCAATTTTATTAAAAAATGGTTCTTGGAATAAGTTTTGGTTTTATGCACTTGGATGAATTTATATAAGTTGTACTTGTTATATTTTCATTTTTCCGTAAAATTAATTCATTCTAATATTAATTTAGAATTGATTAATAATGTCACACAAAATCGGGATTTTTCCCGAGGAATGAGCACCATAAATCAAGGTCGAAGAAGCCCCGAATTAGGTCTCGGCCAGCCAGACTGCTAACGCAGCCATGGGTTGCCGATGCTGCTCGGGTGTCTCGATCATTGGTGCTGCTGTGTGTCGTGTATGGGGCTGCTGTGTGTGCACTCCTTGGCGCACCATGGAAGCCTTGTGGCTTGCCATGAGTAAGCCGCTTAGAGTGTTCACATTGAACGTGTTTGAGTGCATGTGTGTGCTTGTGTTTTGGTGCAAAGGGGCAAGCAGCCGTGGCTTTGTGCCTAGCACCTAGTAACCCGTAGCAAACGCTACTAGGCTCTACCTAGCTAGTGCTACGTGGGGTGGTGAAGGCACATGCGCCAAGCAGTATAGTATGGGGTTGCTAGACAACCTTGACTTTCATATGGCACGTATGTAGTGCGTGAACCACTTAAGTACGGTTGTCCTCGTGTTTTCTTATTTTCAGTTTTAATTATTTTATTAATTTAATTTTGTTTAAATTATTTTAATAAATTTTAGATGCTAGGCCTCGCTTTTATGAGCGGCATTTGAAAAGTTTATTTTGGCAAATAATTGGGTTTTATCGGCTTAATTAATTGGATAAATTAAGTTGGATGCGGAATTTTGTGGGAGCTTCAAATATTAATTACGCTTGTTTACATAAATGGTTCAAAATATAGTTTTAATTAAGCGTGTTAATTGGATGAACCACCTAGATTAGTTACTAGTTATCTCGTGTTTATGCATTGTTACTTGTTTTATCGTTGTAAAATGCATGGGCCATTCACAAATAGTGAATGGATGAATGGAATGTTTATTCTCTCACATGTTTTATAAAATGGCAACTATTGGGGCCCGATTAGGATAGAAAATAAAGACTGCGATCCATGATGTATTTTTGTAAATCTAAATCCGGTCTGCGTACCGTTGAGTAATTTTGTACCTTAATATTTAGATTAGTCCTAACCGTAGATACTAGTAGTTGCATAATTTTGGTCAAGTCTTGAAGACGGAGTTTCTTGGAAGACAAAGCCATGAAGTTGCAAAAGAAGACCTTTGAAGACTTGATGAATTCAAGGGGTCATGCTAGTTGCCAATATGCATTAAAATGCTTATGCTTTACATATCTATGATCATTTATATATGAATTATATGTTAGATGCATGTTTAGGATTTTAAATGTTGTGATGATTGAGTAAGTTCACTTAAATCAACCAACATAGAAGCCCTAAGTCCCTAAAATATTGAGTGAAACTGTCATTCCAAAACAACACTTAACGACCTATTGAGAGTAGTGATGGGCTACACCAAAGCAAGGCATCACTACTACTCCCTAGTCTCATAAGGCATACTAAATATGCAAGTTGGTTTTTGTTGTACCCAACGATATGAATGATGGAGTCTTAACATGTCGCGGAAAAGTGAATAAATTGTTGAGAGAGCATTAGATGCGACGATTTATTCAACCAAGAGTGGCTTGGAGCCATTAGCAAAGTGTTGCTTACCTTGGGAGATTGAGTGATAAGACAAGACAAAGCATGTTTAGCCACTTTTTGTTTCCTTGGATATTGGAATCGACTTATTTTCACAAAATAGGGATAATTTTATGTGTAAATAAGACGTTAAATAAGTTTGAAATATGCATGAATTAAAATTCAATCTTATTTAAGTATCATGAATGGTTTTTTTATTAAAATTCTTTTAATTGTAGAATCTTGTGTTCAACTATCAACAACAATCTAATATTCCCAGATCTTCCAGAAAAGTTACCATTTATCTTGAATTTGGTGAACTTCAAGGAATGGGAGGAAGAACTCCGTATGACCCTCCGCAATTGCTACCTAGAACATATTTTGGATACACCTATATCGCGTTTCTACTTAAAAGGGGTTATGAGCGATGAAGCTCATGAGGAGTGGAGTTACGATTGCAAGAGGGTCTCGTGACTCAAGGCAAACTCCATTCCGGAACAGTGGAAGAAGAAATTCTCCAACTACCTTACGGATGTACTCCTCAAGACTCTTAAAGATGTGGTCAATATGAGGGTCACAAAGAGCGACAGGGGTAGCTATGATGGACTTGTGTAGGAAGTGACTAGGTCGCTATCTAACATGAGGATCAAGCCACCGCAAGATGGGTGTCTCAGCAAAGAGAGGCAAAAAGTATGGGCTAGGGTCTATAGTGCAAGAGTTAGACTCGGGATGCCACTTCAAGCCCATGTGAAAAATATGACAAGGATATTTAACCATCTGGATTTGATTGGTAGGCCGATGAAGGATGAGCAAGCGGCTCATGTGATTTTAAGCTCACTCCAATCGGGATACGTTGCAATTAACATGTGACTTACCAGCAATTGGAACAAACTGTCCTAGAAGGAAGTTGTCATAGAGCTCTAGAAAACCTATTCTTGCAAGGCGACTAAGTTTGCTTTAAGGCCTAAGAAGAAGGAGTTCAAGAACAAGGCTAAGATGCGCTGCTTCTATTGTAGTAAGCAAAGTCACTACAAAAGAGAATGTAGCGAGTATCTAGAAGATGTGGCAAGAGGAAGAGGTGCCTCAATCTCAGGTATGGTCTTGACACTTGAATATAAGCAATTTATAAGGTATTAGATACCGGAAAATTGACTCACTTTATGCTCCTATTTTAGGAATAAAGTGAGTGGCGCTTTTCAAGTGGACAGGAGTACACAAGTGGAAGATGAAGATAATCTATCCAAAGAAAGCTTGTAATCTCATGTGTTTTTTTCTAAATTCTAAAACTATTTAAGTTTTATCTACCATACTTTGGTCTTATGACGTTGGACGTCGTTTTAACTTTGATCGCAAGACTTTTGTTTCATGTCTTGTTAATATTTATGGAAATGACACTTTTGTGTGTTTAGACAAAATTGTTTGTTATAATACCAAAAGATCTAAGACCATGGAGTCAATATTTAAACTTACTTGTGGCATTGTCGTCTTGGCCCCATTAACATCAAACGCATCAAGAAGCTTCTACAAGAAGGCGTTATAGACTCTTTCGATTTAGAATCTTTTGAGAATTGCGAAAGATGCTTATTAAGAAAGATGATAAAGTATCCATTCTCCAAGTTGGGAGAAAGGACAAGTTACTTATTGGGTCTAATACATACCGATGTATGTGGACCAATGAGTTCCGCCACAAGAAATGGATAACGATATTTCATCACCTTCATAGACGACTATAGTAGATATAGCTATGTCTACCTCATGTCGCATAAATCAGAATCGTTTGACAAGTTCAAAGAAATTCAGAGTGAAGTTAAAAATCAGCTTGGCAAGAAAATCAAAGCCCTTCTATCGGATCGAGGTGGTGAATACTTGAGCCAAGAATTCGATGGCCAGCTGAAAGATCATGGCATACTTTCAGAACTGACACCTACGGTAACTCCATCATGAGAATGGAGTATTCGAACGGAGAAATCGAACCTTAAAAGACATGGTACGATCAACCATGGGTCTTAGTGATCTTCCTATCTCTTTTTGGGGACACTCACTTTCAACTGCGGCACTAACACTGAACCATGCTCCATCGAAAGCTGTAGAAAAGACTCCATATGAATTATGGACGAAGAAACCTTCTAGGTTGTCTTTTCTAAAGATATGGAGGTGCGAAGCATATGTCAAGAAATTGATTTCTGACAAACTTCATCCCAAATCTTATAAGGTTTACTTTTTTGGCTACCGAAAAGAAACCAAAGGGTATTACTTCTACAACAAATCGGAGAACAAAGTGTTTGTTGCTCCCGATGGTGTCTTTTTTGAGAAGGAGCACATGTCCAAAATGGCAAGTGGGAGGAAAATCGAACTCGACGAAGTTCATGAGAATGAGCAACAAAATCAGAATGATAGTAAAAGTGCTCAAACAGCATATGTTGACGAAGGTTAAAGTTATAAAAATATGCAAAGTCGAACCAACAACGCAAATGCTTAATCCATTACCCTACGTAGGTCTCAGAGGCCGAGATCTTAACCTATTAGATATCTGAAGACACCCATTTGTGTCTCCCTAAAACCAAACCCAGTGATGAATACCTTTTGTGTCGAATCATAATCGAATGAAGTGAAAGTCTGAAAAGTCTAGTGTTGCGGTTAGTTTTTATAAAAAAAACTTTCTTTCTGTTTTCGAAAACCTGCTCTATTTTATAAAATAGCCTGTCCAGTTCATTTTGGTCCATGACAAGGGTCCAATAATTGCGTAGTTTGATGGGTCTTGAAAAGAGCTTTCCAACGATATATTTAAAGCCCAATTCCGATGAATAATGAGGAAGTTATGGCCAAAGTACTAAACTGGGCCCGGTTTGGTTCTTATATGCAGCCCGATGATCTAGAGGAGGGCTTATTATAAATTATCATTCCTAAAACTAGTAAGATTGATTATAGTCTTCTGGATTTGTCTAGAAGGTTCTCTTAAATCCTAAGAGAATTAGGATTGATAATTATGTATTAGAGTTTTACTTAGAACATAATAAGTGTTTTAATGAAATTTCAATTTTACCCCTAAAATGGATTTTACAACTTAATTATATTGAAAAGTGGATTACGTGTGGAAAACGTGTTGAAAATCTCTTGCATTGTCTGATGTCAAGTTCGTCGCCTGGCAACGAGCTCTGTCGTTGGCGACATGATGTTGTTTTATCCTTTTCGAATTCTAACTCTTTTCTATCAATTCCGGACTATTTTCTTATATATAGGGTCCTTGGACCTCCATTTTTAATAACGAGAATTCTCTAATTCTTATCTCTCTCTAAGCTAAAGGTTATTCTCTCTCCCTCTTTCTAGACTAACCTTTTAAAAACACAATTCAACACTCATTAGCACTAGACACACCTAGCCAAGTTCGAAGTTGCCTTCTCCCTAGACGTGAAAGGTTGATACCTTCTAAGGGTTTGTTCCCAAATTCAGTCTAAAGTTTTTAACTCTTTCTTCAATTATTTAATTTAATTCTTTAATATTTTATTGAAGTTTACTACCGCGTGTATTTTGTTATTAGAAAGAGATACGAGGTATCGAAGCAAGTAATTTAATTGTTTCATTGATCTTTTGATATAGAAATCAAGCTTAGAATATTTTGATGATTCCTAGCATCATGTTAGGATGTTATTATTGCTTTCTAGAATCATTTTTAGGATGCCTTTTATGCTTTCTAATATCATGTTAGTACCATGTTAGGAAGCTTTGATCTTTGATGTTTAGTGACATGCTAGGATTTGTTATTAATCTTGTTAGTATCATGCCTAGGATCTTGCTATTAATATTATGCTTTAACATGAATATTTTGATTATGATTATAATTATGCTAATTATAATTATGTTGCTTTATGTTTGTTATTTATTGTTATTGCTTGATGACACCTTTTATGCATGTTTAAAGGGAATTGGTAATTGTAATCACGCTTAATAAGATAATAATATTGTTTAGGTTAATATGATTGTAATTCAAGTGATCGCCAATAATAGGTTTATTTGTGCATTAATATTCAACCAACATAGGCTAAACAGGTTCAAGGTTAACCTAATGATTGCATGTTAGTAAAAAAGTGCACATGAATACGAGTAGAATAAAGTAGAGGCCTATTTTATAGGGCGAGTTCTTTCTCTTTTAAATTGGATTCATACCCTCATCCCCAAACACCAGCCATGGTTCCAGACCTATGGGAGTTCACGATCTCATGGATCGTTCCAGACCTATGGGAGTTCACGATCTCATGGATCGTTAAGGGGTGTAACCTTCACCATGTGAACGGTTTAAAAGTTCCTATAACTTGTTGGCGACACTTTTGCTCTTGCTTATATCCCTTTGGATGCCACAATGCTTAAGTGTATGATCACAGTGGGGTTCAAGTTTGTGGTAATGCTTGAAATATTCCCTACAGTTTTTGGCGACTCCACGGGGGAGGATTTCAATTTTGATTCCTGAAATTTATTTTGGCTATGATTTAAAATGAGCGGATGAGACTAAAAAATTTCTAAGTATTTCATGTGCGTAATTTTGATTAACATTATTGTCATATGCATAAAAATGGTCCTCATTGGATAGACCATCCGAAATAGGTAAAAAAACATAGGATTCTTACACGTAGGAAATTTGAGAAATATCTTTCACAACTAGAATTGAAATAATATTGCAAAAACTAGAAAATTCTAAGAACACAGAAAGCTGCTGAGGCCTGTAGGAACTAGCACTGAGAAAATAGAGTTCGTCGCATAAAGACAACCTTGTCGTCTAACGATGGAGTTATTGTTTTGCGACAGACTCTATTGTCTCGCGTCGTGCTCTTTCAATACCAAGCCAAAACTCTGCCTTCTTGTTTTGACTGGTTCTATCACTTTAAGCTCGATTCTACTTCCTGATTGAGTTTTTCTCTCTTTTCTGAAACCCATATGTGTTGTACATATGGTCACAACCCACTGGGGTTTCACACTCCATCTACCTAATCGGACTTTCATGGCAACGACGGGTACATCCAAGTTTGTGAATCCACCAAACTGTGGAAACAAGTTTAACTTGCGGGGTCCCATCCACAGGCGCCAACCCTTCCAAAGGTAAGGCTTCCATGTGATGCATCCAGACTCATAACCATGGACCCTCTTTGAATAACCTATATCCTTGAACTTTAGAGAACTAGAGCCATGTTTAGGTTGCAAACAAATTGCATCATATTGTGACTACTTGACTTCTTGTGCATTCTTTGCTCGTGCATAACCTATGTGTGTTTACACTAACCGTTTGTTTGACTTGTGATTAAGTCTAAATAAACTAATTAATGAATAAAGGATTTTGCTTAATTAATTAATTAATACGAGTAATTAAAGTCTGATAAATCAATCAAACTGACTTAGTACGACTGTAGGAATGTCCCTTTAAAGTAAAAATACTTGAAACAGTCCCAGATTAATGTTCTGGCAATGGCGTAGAGGTTTTGGATGTGGTGCCAAACACTGCTATGCAACGCCTGGCGACGACCCTGTCGTCTGGCGCTGCATTTCAGTGTGTGCCGACAGTTCTGTTGCTTTAGCGACAGTCCAGTTTATTGCTTGAGTCATCACGTCGAGTCTAATTAAACAGTTTATTAATTAGTTTGATTATTTTTTTAATGGCGGTATCCATATTTAGTCCTTAATTGAGTCTAAGCACTTAGTTCCATGGTCGTGACACAAGTCTTAACATGTCACCTACACTCACTAGTCTTAGTACACACTTTGTATATGTCACCATGACCATGTCTTAGGTTCATGCATGAGTTGCTTTCCGTCATTCGAGTGGGGGGGACCAATCTATTCCCATTCCCTTCCATGTTGAATAGAGCTTGAGTCAAAATAAATAATAAAAACTTATCCTCAATTTCCCTTTCCACAGTACTTAGTCAAGGAGAGAAGGACGATTTATCAAGGACAACACCTTCGTTCAAGTTTAACTTTTTGATAAATAGTCGGTGGAAAAAAAAAGCAAAGAAGATAATGGCAAGTCAAGAAGAAGTCATTGAGCTTAAGAAGCAAAGGCCAACATGACTGAGGTGTTGAAGGATTTAACCATTCAAATCAATGACCCTGTGAAACAACAACAAATGGAGCTCATGTAAGAAAGCTTGAGTAAAATATCAAATGACTATAGATTCCAGGGCATTAGCTCGCAAGAGGTCTTGGTGGACAAAGAGCTTCTTCCGCAGAAGTTCAATGCCAACGACATCCCTAGGTTTAAGGCAATAGACAATCCTTATTTCCACTTAAGAGCTTTTGAGACCATAATGAACATTAAGAGGATTGATAGGAAAGTCTTTCATTTCTTGTTTCCTTTATCTCTTGAAACCGTTTGTAAAAAATGGTTCTTTTTCCTTGACAAAGAGAAAACCTCTACTTGGGATGCCATTGTAAACGCTTTCATTGATAGATATAAATGTAATATTCAAGTAAAAGCCGACAATAGACAAATTGAGATTCTAAGACAAAAAGTGAATGAAGGCTTTACTTATTTCTTTAATAAGTGGAGCAAAACTTCCGCTAAGATGATTGAGGTGCCTACCGAAAAAGAATTTGTAAGGATGTTTATCAAGAATCTCCAAGAGAAGTATTCGAAACGTTTGAAATATCAACATAATTTGAATACTTTCAAGGCCGTCTATGACATCGGTATTTAAATCGAAGATGACCTCACAAAGCCAAAAGTTACTAACTATAGTAACCACAGTGGCTGGAAAGGAAAGAAGAACGACAATTCTTCTTCTTCCAAAGACACCTACTCTAGTAACAATGTTACTAACTTTAATCTCAATAAAGTCTTAGGCATGGATAATCAAGGATCTTAAAAGAAGCCCAAAAGAGAGTGCACACCCATTGGAATGACCTATGATGTTGCTTTCGATCGTCTCTACGATCGAGAATTAATCAAACCTATTTGCCTTACCGAGGATCCAACACCAGAAAAGCGATCTTCAAGATGGGATCCAAATTCTTATTGCAAGTACCATCAAGGAAATGGTCATACCACCGATGAATGCTACAGATTTCAAAATCTCATTTAAGATCTCATAGAAGCAAACAAGATCCCATGTCCTCTAGGTAGAAATTCTAAGAAGACCGGGTGATGATAAGCACAAGACACAAGGCGGGCTTCAACGACAAGAGTTCATGACCTCGTTTTCTATTTCTTTTTCATTCTTCCTTTCCCCAATAAGTTTAGCATAGGTAACCTGCATTTTCCTTAATTTTAATTTCACTACTACAAAAATAGGCTAACAAACCCGTCCAAATTGGCTTTAGAGACCCGTCTTTAACGGGTCTCTATCTCAGAGGTCTGTTTGATAAAGAGACCCCTCATTTAGTGGGGTATGTTTGTAAAAACAAACAGACATGATATAAGAGTTAGGCGGTCTGTTAGGCGTGGTATATTAAAGTTACATTAGAAAGGAAAAAGACCTGTTATGTGTGACATGGGGTCTTTTTGAGGGGAGTGAAAAAGACCTGCTATATTATATAACGGGTCTGTCTGATCCCTTTATTTTCAAAAAAAAAATTAATTTTTTTCAATGTAATATTTATTTGAATTTTGAAAGTTTTAATTGTTACCGCTCCATTCAAATTGCTGAAATTTTAAAATTTCAATTACACCAATACAATTCAAAATTAAATAAAATAATATTAATAATATAGAATTTTACAACTACAATTACTCAATCACCAACATAAAATTAAACCCCTTTGGTTCAACAAGTTTAACAAAGATACTTAGCATTCAAGAACACTACCAAAGTATTGTAATTGATATGGAAAAAAAAAATGGTATTGCAATTCATAAACTTGCCAATTGTGATTATTTGGTAATGGAAAGCTAACTAGCTTAAGAAGCCGCACATAATCATATATTTTCTTCTTATAATCGGACTTTTGCTCACCAAGTCACCATCTCCAGTCCCCACCCATTCATTCCAATAATTACTGCAATTGTCACGAACTGGAGAACAAATCAAACACAAAAATTTAGAACATATTAAAAATCAAATTAACCCAAGCATAATTTGGAGTAAAACATCATATCCTCACCAACACAACATTCAATTAATAGATCTTGAGCATCTTATTTTAGTCATTACCGCTGGAAATAAGAAACAAAATGTATTGAAAACTCAATCAAGTCACAGAATATAATGACTATTGACTAGTTCTATTCAAAACCAAGGTAATTGAAGTTTAAAATCTTTGGGAATTTAGTCACAAAGCTAGATGCTTACTGAAAATTTAAGTAACAATTAAGTTTTAAGACATACTATGATGCTACCGAAATTCCATAAAATCGGTAAAATCAGAAATAAGACATTTGGGAAAAAAATGGAGAAAAAAAAAATCAAGAACAGAACCTAAATAATAGATCTAAACAGTAAGTCTTAATTCAATTAAAATGTTCAGATTATAGAATAAATTAAACCGAAAAAAAAACAAGGAACGGTAAATATTGATATGAAACGAGGATTGAATTGGAAATGGGAACTCATTAAAATCCAATATTCACGCAGAAAAATTTCAAAAAAAAAAAAGATAAATTCACCAAATATGAAAACCCAATAATCTTCATGTCACATATAAACTCTAATAACATAAGAAGTATAATTATACTTCAGATTAATTGAGGTTATAGAAGAATTCAAAGCTAACAAGGTTGCCGAGCCTTTTACAAACTCTTCTCGTCAAAACACTGCAGATCCAACGGCGAAAACCAGGACAAGAAATACGAACCAGCAGCACCACCCATATGAATCGGCAGAAAGCAGCGAACGAAAGCAAAGGGTCTTGAAGCTAAGTTGTAAAAATGATTTGTTCCATCCTCAAAGTGCAAGCTCGGGGAGGGGGGATTGCTCCAGCCTTCTAGGTTGATAATTAAAAACAATAATTATGGAGGAAATACATGACATAAGAGATAAGAGGATAGAAAAAAATAATAATTAGTGGATGAAGGGAGGAAGAGAAGCGTTTGTGAAAGTATGAAACTTTAGCAGCTATGGAGTTAATTTCAAGGTGAGTAAATAAGGGAGAGAGAGGGATAGAACTTGTGACTTGCAACTTTGTTAGAAATTTCAATAAAAATTTGATTAAAAAAAATAAAATAAATAAAATGCAAGAGACCCTTTTATTTGGACAACGGGTCTCTTATACATCTCTATTTTTTTTTCAAGTAAGATAAGTGGGCCCTCATGCACATAAAAGACCTGTAAAAATGACAACGGGTCTCTTATATCTATATATATTTTTTATCCACCAAACATAGTGGGTCCTCATGCACATAAGAGACCTGATATCATTGTAATTAGATCTCTTATTTCAATCAGACCCGTTGATTGAGAAAACGGGTCTTTAGTTAGGGGTCTTTTTTCCAAGTTTTGTAGTAGTGTTTGTAGTTTTTTTTTTTCTTTCCTTTTTTCCCTTTTAATAAAATAAGCATTTATTTCCTTGCATACGATAGTAGAAAAAATGCTATTTGTAACGCCCTATTAGTAAATGGCGTATATTATGCTAGTTACAGAAGCATCAGTAGTAACCGACTAAGATAATATACGCCATTTATACTTTCTAGTTTTATACTTTCTCTTAATTTTATTAATTTTTCATTAATTTTTTTTTTGAAAATTAATTTTCATTTAAATTTTGATTAAAGGTAAAAAAAAAAAAAAAGAAAAAAAAAATTAAGGTAGCTCAAAATTCGCAAAAATAAAAAAAACTAACACTTTCGCTCCACCTTCACGACTGCTCCTCCTTCACCCCTTCATTGCGCGCTCCTCCTTCTCCTTCACCTCTCTTCCTTCTCTGTCGCTGCATCTCACTCCATTAATTGTTGTTTTGGTTTGTTCGAATTTGGGATCAGCATCAGGGGATTTTTATCAAAGTTTGAGGTATGTGTTCCTTTTTAATTAGGATTATTTTACTTTCGAATTAGTATTTTTACATGTAAATTCGAATTGATTGTTGCTGTTTTCAATTACTTGATTAATTTTTAATGAAATTAGATTATTAAAAAACCAAGGAAATTAGGTTTTGATGAATAATTTCGAACAAAAAAAATTCAGAAACGATTATTGTTTGTGAATTGCTTTGTGTAATTGGGGTATATGCATGTTTAATTGGGGTATACTTGCCGAGTATGTCAGGCCTTTTTGGTTGGTTTGTTTGATTCCATGAAAATTATGCAATATGCTTCGTCTAGTTGCTGTTGTCATGTGGCGGTTCTGCTTGTGCTTTGTTTGTGCCCTGTGCTACTGATTGTTCCAGAAATTGTTCATGACCATGTGATGTTAAGACTGCTAGTATATAAATTTTTTATGCTTGACTATAAAGTCCTACAACCCTATAAACTTAGGAAGAATTCAGCGCTTACATTATGTAAGAAAATAGTGTGAATTCTCAATTTTTGATATGTTTTAAGATTATTTTGAACTAATTGAAGAATTAGGCTGCTCATTTGATTGATGTTAGGGGCTGTAATTTGTCAATTTCTGGTGTTTTCAAATCATATTGATGACATCTTTTCATCGTTATTACGAATTAATGATCATTTTGAACTTTTGATGATTGATCATCATCTAATTTAATCTTACTGCTTGAACTTACTGACCTGATTCATTGGTTTGCAATCTGTTTTCATCATTAAACAATAGCCAATCAATTTGAAAATGTGTTAATTAAGTTGTTAGAGTCCTTTGTCCTTCAATTTAATTAAACGTCCATAGGTTTGGATTTAGAATTTCTGAGTGAAATTTCTGTAGGTTTTAGATCAAAATTTGTTATTTGTCGTGTTGGATGTTATATCCTTATGGTTGTACTCCTGCACTTTAGTGTCTAATAATGATTCTGAGAAGAAATATTTGCTCTTAACTTGTGTGTGTTTATTAATGTCTGTTTTACCTGTCTAAAACCATAAGGAGAGGGAGCAAGGTTGGAGATTTCCGGCTTGACATGTCAACATTCGCCGCCATTGTTCAGGTTATCACACTTTAACATCAGAACTGATTTCAGAGCTGAAATTCAGAACTGATTTCAGTGCCGAAAATCAGAATTGATTTCAGTGCTGAAATTCAGAACTGATTTCAGAGCTGAAATTCAGAACTGATTTCAGTGCTGAAATTCAAAACTGATTTCAGAGCTGAATTTCAGATCTGAAGTTCAGAATTGAAAATCAGAACTGAATCAAAACTGAAATTCAAGACTGAAAATCAGAACTAAAATCAAAGTTTTGGATCCTTTTGAGTTTTTAGTGACGAGATAATACTTGACCAAATCGCTAATACTTCAACATTTAAATTCAAATCCACAACTTGGATAGCTGCAAAAATGGAATTGTAATATGCATTAACGAGTATTTCTTTGCTTATTTGTTTTGGTGAATCCACAGATGTTTGTGTTTATGATCCATAGTTTAGTTTGATCAGTGAGATTTCCCACAACCTATCAAATTAATGCATATTCGTAGGTGGATAGGCATTTCTTACAGAGATTATTGATTTGGGTTCTTGTAGTATTTACAGTTTTACACTTTGCTATGTGGGTTTGCAGTCATTTGTGTTGTACTTAAGCATTAGGCTTAGTTGCTACTAGATGCCTGCACTAACTGAAATGTAAACGAAACACGTGTGCCTTTGTTGTGGTGATTGGATATTTGGACATATTATGGAATATTCCCTGCCAGCATGCACTGTTTTCCATTTTGAGCATCTGTTATATACCTCTTTCATCTTAAGGAATTGAAGTTAACAATTAGCATTGTTTGTTAAGCAGAACATCTGCCGGCATGCACTATTTTGCACTAAATAAAGCTTATTCAGAGCTGAAATTAAGAACTGATTTCAGAGCTAAAATTCAAAACTAATTTCAGAGCTGGAATTCTAAACTGATAATCAGTACTAAAATGATTCGGGTTGAAATTCAAAGTTGAAAATGAGTTAACACACCAATTTTATTCGGTTATTCCAATTAGTTGTATTGATTTAAACGAAGAAAATGAATTAGTGGTAGCCTGGTAGGCATATATGAAGTGTGCTTGCATTTTGTTCATACTTGTGAGTTTGACTGTTTTTTGAGGTATTTTATCTTGTGGGAGTTGATTGATAATCTCTGGTTGCTGTTCTATTGTAATTGTCTTTGTTTGTTTCTAATGTACTTATTCTAAAAGTTATATGCGTGCTTTTTCTATAATTTGTAGTAAGAAATGAATCGTGATTGGATGTATGTTGAAAATCGAACTCAACCCGAGTTCTTGAACGGGATTGAGGAATTTTGTAGAACTGCTATTGAACACCAGAGGACTTTAAAGGAGAAACAATCTTTTGCCCTTGTCGTGATTGCAACAATGTGAAGAAGTGGAAGGAAATTAGTGTGGTTGAAAACCATTTATTTCGCCGTTGGTTCATGGCAAATTATACCATTTGGTATTGGCACGGTGAGAAAATAATTCCTACAACTAGTAGGTCATCAATCAATGACGCTGATATGTAGAATAGAGAATAATATGATGATAATGAAAGGGATACCGATGATTTTTTCGAGGAGGATCACATTCTTGAGATGATGGATGGTTTGGGTGATCATGTGAACGAAGAATCTCGGATGTTTGAAATGTGTCAAAGGCCGCCGAGACACCTTTATCGTAAGAAAAAAGATGAATTCAATGGGTTCCCAGAGAAACAGTGGTTGCGTGAGCCACTTAGTGGTATAGAGTTGTGGGAGAGAATCAAAGATGTTGAGACAATTTTCGGGAAATTTGGTAAACCTAACTCTATTACGGGTCTTTGGAAAAAGGTGTCTACATTTTGGACTCTTCCTTATTGGAAACACTTGTCTGTTAGACATTGTCTTGATGTTATGCATATTGAAAAAAATGTATGCGATTCAATCATCGGGACATTATTAAATATACCTAACAAGACAATGGATACTAAAGATGTCCAGAAAGACATGAAGCTTGCAAATATTCAACCAAAGTTATGGCCCGTGGAAAATGACGAAACATAAAAGACATTTTTTCCTCGAGCTTGCTACACATTGTCTAGAGAGGAGAAAAAAAAAATATTTTTTGAGTGTTTGTACGGCATCAAAGTACCTACAGGGTATTTGTCGAACATAGCGTCTAGTTTCAATGGCCGATAAGAGATTAATTGGTATGAAATCCCATGATTGCCATGTCATGATGCAAGTGATGTTGCATATTGCACTTCGAGGTCTTTTGCTAAAACATGTCAGGCACACTATTTTTAAAATTTGCCTATTTTTTAATGCCATATGTAACAAGGTGATTGAACTAGATAAACTTGATGAAACGCAAACTGATGTTGTAGAAACATTATGCAAATTTGAGATGTATTTTCCTCCTTCATTTTTTGACATAATGGTTCATTTGGTTGTCCATCTAGTACGAGAAATTAAGGAATGTGGCCCGGTTTTTTTGAGATGGATGTACCCTTATGAGAGACACATGGGAACTTTGAAAGAAAAGGCGACCAACAAAGCACATCCAGAAGGTAGTATTGTTGGAGGTATTATTGCAGAGGAGGCTAGTAACTTTTGTTCTGTGTTCTTAACTATGGCTAAAGAAATTGGAGTTCCAACATCTCGTCATGAAGGCAGAATTCACGGGTAAGGGACGGTCGGTCGTCAGTTTGTGAAGCCTCCATAAGATAGAATCCAGAAAGCTCATCGTTATGTTCTTCAAAACCTTTCAGAAGTCCATCCTTATATAGAAATTCATCTCAATTATTTGAAAAGAATGAATCCAAGAATAGGTACATATGCTTTGATGCAAAAACATAATCATTCTTTTGTTGAATGGTTTCAACACCAAGTGAAGTGTGAGTTAGGGCAACCGAATAATAATGTATCTGATGCGATCAGATGGCTTTCACGGGGTCCTTAATTGTTTGTGAACACTTATGAAGGCTATGACATCAATGGGTATTGTTTCTACACTAGGCGCCAAGATGATAAGAGTGTACATCAAAATAGTGGTGTTATAGTTGTCGCATCTTCTACGGAATACTCAAGCTCTAAGGATGCTAGGCCTATTAATGCAACACAGTCATTTTATGGGGTCATTCAAGAGATATGGGAGCTGAATTATGTTGATTTTGTAGTTCCTGTTTTCCGATGCAGGTGGGCTGACAACCAGCGAGGCAAAAAGATGGATGAACTATTTGGTTTTACTTTAGTGGATTCAAGTCGATTTGTTGATGGGGAGGAGCCCATTGTTTTGGCTTCACAAGCAAAACAAATTTTCTATATAAGGGATAACATTGATCATAACTGGCAGGTTGTTATTTAAGTCAAGAGAAGAATTGTTGGTGTCGAAAATGTTGTCGATGAGGAAGAGTATGACCTATTTGATGATACACCGCCTCTATCTATTGGGGTTCAACCCTTAAGAGAGTGGGAAGACATTTTCGCTGATGAAGAGTATGCCCATGAGGAGGGAGAATATGTTGATACCTAGGCTTAATTTTTTATCAATCTATAGTTCTTTTTAATTATTTGATTAATTTGTAACTATAATACTAGACAATAATGTTATATGACTATAAAACCCCCAGTTTCACTTGGATTTTTGTCTTTGAGCTTTGACATATTAAATGGAATTTTACATAGTTCTTATATATGCGGCACAAGCTTGACTGTTTTTATTGGTATTATAACTTCAAGAGTTGAAAAATAATGTCTCTGCAGGTTGCTTTTATTATTTATATTTGCTTGCTTTGTTACTTACTTGTAGATAGAAACCTTTTATAATATGTAAAAATATAGCTATGTTCATGTGATATTTAATTCTATTAGTATTTGTATTTTGTTTTATGCAGGCACTTCTAGATCAAGGAGCATAAATATGGCCATTCAACAAAGTCAAGAGAAAACTTCCTCAAGCCAAGATGTTGCTTTGCAAGCCACATCATCTAAGAAGAGGAGTAGGGGGCCATCAAAGGCAATACAATCAAGTAAGCCTATGGTGCTTGAATTCAATGATTATGACTTGCCTACTGGTGAATGGGAACCCGTTTACGGAAAACAAATTGGTGCATGTGCTAAGAGATTAGACATCACTGCGAATGAGTATACAAAAATAGATAAAGTGGATCGGGAAAATATATGAGAGGAGACAAAGGTATAAACTATTCACTTACTAGTTAGTCATGTTGCTATTCAAAATATTAGTTAACTTTTTTTTAATCGACAGCGAATGTTCCACATTGAGGATCCAAGTGGAGAAAGGCAAAAAAGGTTTCATAGTGCTGTGGCTTTGCGATTTAGCTGTCACAAGTCGAATTTAAGGGCACGATTCATCACTTTTAAAAACCCATACTCGACCACTTCTCCTAAAGCAAATATGAAGCCATGGGAAGTGTATGAAGGTTACTTTACAGAGGAGAAATGGAAGAGGTTCGAAATATATAGTAAATCAACAGCATTCAAGGTAACTACATATTCACATGCACTGTTAATTAATCAAACAAAAACTGATTGTGAAGAATATGATAATGTTTAACTCTCTTTTCTTTTTTTTTTTCTTTTAAAACAAAAAAACAGGAAAAGAGTGAAAAGGGGAAGGAAAATGTAAAGCTAAACAAATGTCGCCATCTATCACTTGGGTAAAACAGTTTTCAAAGAGCTCGGATAATTTGGAATAAGCAAAAGAGACTTGAAAATAGTTTTCCTGCTCTGGCAGAATCTTCAACTACTGGCAACACTTCCCAGAGCAGTACATAAACTGGTTCTATTTTTGATCGTCGAGCTCTTGAGTGGGTTTTAGCTCATGAAAAGCGGTTGCCAGATGGAACATGGGGCATCGACCCAAAAGATACGGAGACTATTCGAATTGCTAATATAGTTGTATGTCATAGTTTATCAAAACAAAGAAATCTACTGGAATTACAGATTTCTGGTCATCTAATTAACTTTTTCTATGTTTTTTCAAACAGGAAGAGAACTTGCAAAAACAAGCAAAGGAATATGAGGAAGGAGAGTATAAACGATCAGAGCGAGGCGTTGATGCCCTTACTTTGGCATTTGGGAAAAAGGACCATCGTGGATTTGTGAAAGGACTTGGTGGATGTGGGATTGGTGTCGGCTATAGAAAAGCATTTGGCCCGGTAAAAGGTAAAAACATGTCTAAAAGTGGTTGCTCATTACAAGAACTAGATGAATTTAAAGAGAACTTAACTCGAGAATTTGAAGAAAAATTAAAGGAAGGCATTGCAGCAGCTGTAAATTCTTATCTTTCTGATTTCATACCACACATTACTGCTAATGATTTGCAAGTAAATGATGCTCAACCTTCCCCATCTTCCTCAACCAATCCAACAGAGCTAATCCTCGCTTGTTAGAGGTAAACCTTCATTTGATTGAGATTGAAATCTTAATTATTATCACATGAGATGAATGCTGAATTGATAATAAGAACTGAATTTGAAGTCGAATTTCAGAACTGAATGCAGAACTGATAATCAAAACTGAATTGAAAGCCGAATTTCAGAACTAAATTCAAAACTGAAAATCAGAACTAAATTTATAGCCGACTTTCAGAACTGAATACAGAGCTGAAAATTAGACCTGAATACAGAGCTGAAAATCAGACCTGAATTCAGAGCTGAAAATCAGACCTGAATTCAGAGCTGAAATTCGGCTTTCAAATATACTCCCCTTAGGAACCCTTTGTAATGAAATCTTTACACAACGCTGAAGCATGGCTTGTCATATCAACATCAATAATTATTGCATCACAAAGTATGAAGTACTTAGCCTCCGCGCCTAAGTTACCTAAATACTTTCATTTGAAAGGAATAGTGTCCTTCGAACAAGTGTATTATTCTGATAGCGGGTTTAGAATTATTAGAAAGCTAATATATTCAGCAAGGTCAAGTGATCGGAATGCCTGGGTGGAGGCCGCTTCCGATCAGTAATATTAATATAATTAATATTACAGCTTAATCTTGACTGAACCCTTCGGGTCACATCCAAGCAAATATATGCGAACCAACTCGACGAATTAATTCGGAAGAAATTAATTCGTCACCCGAGTGTTAAATAATTAGACGTCGCTAATTCGAGCTTAGAGCGTCGAAACCGATCGTCGGAAGTCGAGTCTAAATAATAAAAGACGAGACAAGCAAAATAATAATAAATCAACAATATTCCCGAAAATACCCCTACCATCGGAGAACCCCGAGCATCCGAATGCTAAGGGCAAGACGAGCCGGCGCACCGTGCTGCAGCCACGGCCAGCCGCGGCTAGGCACAGCCGCAGCCGCGCCACGCCACAGCTGCAGCTGGTGCGGGCTGGGCTCGGGCCGGGCTGGGGTTTGGCTCGTGGTTTGGCTCGGGCCATAGGGCCGTGAGTAAGGGGAAGGTTGGAATATGGGAGCAAGTGGGTTGCCATGTGGCACAAGGTGAGGGAGAGAGTGGGGAGCAAGTTTGGTCCCCATCTCCAAGTGGTCCTCACCTACTCTCTCATGTATGCTTGACACTTGTTGATTTATTACTAGTTTGCTTAATAATTTTATTTTAGCTTTAAAATAAAATGAGAAAATCTCATTGTCCCACATTGATGGGAGAGATTTTCATACTCCCATCATTCCCTATAAATACCCAACTTTGGGCATTGGAAATGATGCTTGAGTGGGAGTTAAATAGAGCATTCCATAATATTGGAAAAACTCTTAAACTCATATAACACTCGGGTATTGGTCGGACCTCGCTAACCCCCAGGTATTAGACCTTAAAGTTGTGTTTGCCTTTTTGTGGGTGGATACCGTCGGAGGCGCGGCGCTTGACGTGCTCGTAGCTTTCAAGTAAGAGCCCCGGTTTTTGGGCGAAGCTCGCTTCGAGGGTAAGATTCGTTATATTTTCTTTGTGTTTATTTATTTATGCTTTATGATTTTAATTATTGCGAGCGGTTCCTTGGGTCAGGGTTTGTTTCCGCGGGGAGTCGTACTCACCAAACCCTAACAGCGGTATCGGAGCCCCGCTCGTTTATTTTTATAATCATATTTTTCAAGTTGCTAATTTGATCAGTAGTTCGGTTTTATTTATTTTAATCCCGTTTTTAATGTCGATTTGGCCCAGAACCCAGATTTTCGCCTAAGACTAGTGAATTTTGGGTGGAAAACGTGTTCTGGAAAGGTTTTTATTTCCTTTGGGGACTGTGTTTTAGCCAAATTCTGACCAGAAATGCCTGTTTTGAGGGGTTTTTCGTTTTTTACGAAAAATTTTAAGTCTTTTCTAACCTTGAAATTAATGGCATAAATTGTTGATTATATGGTTGATTATTTGCATTATTTTCTGCATTTTTATGTCCCCTTAAAGCACACTTACTTGGTAGTATTTGATGCTTAAAGGTTGATTTATTTTCACATAATTGCAAACTAATTGCTTTTTAATGTGAAAGTTTTAATTTTGAGGCTTCCTAAGTGTTAAAGATTCAATCTTTATTTGTGATAAGTGATTGAAACTTTAAAAACCACTAAATTCCATGTTATTTTGTATTAAACTTTGATGTTTTAATCATTTTGAGTTGATTGGAAACAAAAAGTTTCGATTTTTGTGATAGAAATTTGGTTATCTTCATGTTGGAAGATATAATTTTCAAGGATTCACAAAATTTAGATGTTGGAGTTTTCATTTGAACATTAAAGTTCATATTTTTCCAACTTCCCTTTACTTTGTCAAATTCTCAAGTTTAATTTTAAATGATTAAATTGAAAGTGAGAAATTGCCTCAATTTTATGTTGCACCAAGATAAACCAATTTAATTAAGAATGGTTCTTGGAATTATTTTGGTTATTTGCACTTTGAAAATTTTATTAAGTTAGACTTGTTTAAAATTTTATTTTGCTCTCTAATTAGTTCTAAAATTAATTTAGAATTAATTATTGTTGTCTCGCGAAAAGGGATCAAATCCCGAGGCCGTGGCACGCAAAACAAGGCAATGCATCACCTTGGCGAGCCGGGTTGCACAACAGCCCATATGTGGCTGCCAAGGTGGCAACACCACCTTACTTGCGGCCACACGCGCGGCAGCAGCACACGCGCGACAACACACGCGGGCTGCAGCAGCTACGCGCGGCTGTGCCGTGGCAGCAGCTCGCGGCCGTGTGCCGTGGGCCGTGGGCCGTGTGTTCGTGGTATTGGCGTGTGTGTATGCTTGGTGCGGTGAGGTGTCTAGCCGTAGTAGGCTTGATGTTGCTTATTTTTCCGTTTTATCTATTTTAATTAATTTTGTTTATTTTAATTAAAATTTTGGGAGGCTGGGCCTCGGTTTTGAGCGGCATTGGCAAAATTTCATTTTGACAAGTTTGGGTGCTACCGACTTAATTAATTAGATTAATTAAGGAAATGCGGAATTTAATGGGAGCTTCAATTATTAATGACGTAAATTATATAATCGGTTAAACAACTTTGACTAGTTTTAATTAGGCGTGTTAATCGGATTAACCACCTAGATTAGTTACTAGTGCGCACGTTGTTTAAAATGCATTTTATTTTGTTTTAATTTGTAAATTGCATGGGCCATTCACAAATAGTGAATGGATGAATGGAATACATATATTCTCTCTCACAGGTTTTATGAAATGGCAACTAGTGGGAACCGACTAGGATAGAAAATACGGACTACGTGCCGTTATGTATTTTTGTAAATCTAAATACGGCCTACGCACCGTTAAGTATTTTTGTACTTTATTATTCAGATCATTCCTAGTTGTAGACACTAGTTTTTGCATAGTTTGGTGAAGTCTTGAAGACGGCGTATCTTGGAAGACAAAACCTTGAATTGCAAATGAAGACCTTTTGAAGATATGAAGATCTCAAGGGGTCATGCTAGTTGCCAATATGCATCTATAATTTTCTCTTTATATTTTATGCTTATATATATATGTGTGAATTATTCGTTAGATGCATGTTTAGGTTTTCTTGATGTTGCGATGATTAGTTAAGTTCACTTAAATCAACCAACATAGAAATCCTAGGTCCCTAATAATATTGAGTCAAACTTGCCTTTCCAAAACAACACTTACTAACCGAACGAGAGTGATGGTAGGCTACGCCAAAGCGAGGTGCCATCACTTCTCCAAGGGGCATAAGGCACACCGGGTGTGCACGTTGGTTTTTGTTTAACTCATCGGTATGAGTGAGGAGTCCTCACATACCGTGGCAAAAGAGATACATCGTTAAAGATGCATTAGATGCGACGATTGTCTAACCAAGAGTGGCTTAGAGCCATTAGCAAGGCAATGCTTACCCTAGAAGATTGAGTGTTTAAGACAAGCCAAAGCATGCTTAACCACTCTTTGTTTCTTCGGATCTTGGAATCGCCTTATTTTCGCCAAATAGGGACAATTATTATGCGTAAATAAGACGTTTAATAAGATTGAAGTTTGCATGAATGCTATTAAATTTCAAACTTATTATGTTCTTGATAAATGGTTATACTTAGCACTTATATTTATAGTATTCTTAATCAAATAATATTGTTTCCATGATTGGTAAAGGAAATCCTTGAGAATAGTTCTCAAAGAAAGGAAAAGCATTTCTAAAATACAATTCTCATGAATGACATTTATAATTAAGTCCGAAAGGACGCTTGGACATCATGTATTCAAAATACTAGGTAGTTTTGATAAAACATGAGGTATTGAGTTGCAAACTCAAGATTGTCAATGTTTGACAACCAACGTATCTTTTCGCATCACAATTGAGTAGGACTCATTGATGTAATAATTCGAGTAAGAATTAATGGAAAAGATGAAACTTTGTTTAACGGCGCACTAGGTGCTTGATTATGCCTAACAAAGTATAAGAGTCAAGGGACTTAAAGAAATTATTCTTAAAGTAAGATTATGAGATGTTGTATGATAAAAAAAATAGGAAAGAAGGAACAAAGAAAAGGAATTAGATTTCATTTCAACTCATGAGTTCATGTTATTTACTTATCAATTCGTTATCTTCAC
Source organism: Chenopodium album (assembly GCF_948465745.1). Classification (NCBI taxonomy): domain Eukaryota; kingdom Viridiplantae; phylum Streptophyta; class Magnoliopsida; order Caryophyllales; family Amaranthaceae; genus Chenopodium; species Chenopodium album. Next base: position 21,216,321 of record NC_137840.1, on the reverse strand, counting down.
AAGTATCGGATACTGCTTGAGTGTTCCACTATAATAGTGACCTCAAACTATTGAAGTTAAGCTAAGTTATCGACTTACAAGCTTAGAATGAAGCAAGAAGAGCTACATCAGTTGTAAGGTCGTATGTTTTGTTTAAAGACCTTTTAAGCCAAAGGCTGGAACAAGTAATGGTTATTATGTTCCATAATCAGCAACTGATCCGTTTACACACGGAAAGACTCACATTCAAAGTAATGAGCAATAGTTGCGAGATTTATTTGAATGGGATGGTTATCCATGCGTTGAGTTAAGAATGCTTGATTATAAACAAACATTTCTCTAACATGATAAACTCACTAAGTTCAAGTCATGGGCTTGATTTGCATTCCGAACATCTTTAGCAATGTCACATCGACAAGAACGTACTCAAAGGCTCTATTAGATAGACTCTAGATAGTTGCTCGATTTAGAATCGTTCTAAGACAAGAAAGTCTTGTTGAAACCAACAAAACAGAGAGCTATTGTTCTTGGTATAGACAATTGACTCCGAAGGCTAAAGAGGATTCAATTACTTCAACGTTTCACAAAGAATTTGAAAGGATATGGCTATATTCATCAAATGTGAACAAACTTGACTTGAGTAGCTCAAGAGTTCGGTGAAGTACAGAATCGACTTGGCAAGATATCAAAATGTCTAGATTGAATCGAGCGATGTTTGCTTGAGCCAAGCGTGACTATCTCAAAGTTATGAATGGAAATTTTCATAAATAACTCCACAAAGAACATGGTTTGTCTTCACGGAGACCTCGGTGTCATTTGAAAATGACTCGAACGATGATGGTTCACAACCCTTCCTATAAAGTTCTTAAAGATTTGCACAAATGACTAATGTTACACTAAACAATGTGTCGAAGCTAAGAAAGGACGCCATATTCAGTTATTGATAGAAATAACTTCTAAAAGTCTTTTCAAGTATATGTCTAAGGCTCTTAGTCTCAGTGGGAGTTCACTAGCTCAGTGGGAGCAAAGTGGCTCAGTGGGAGCTAGGTGACTCAGTGGGAGCTGAATGGCTCAATAAAGACTAAGATAGCTCAAGTAGGAGCTAACTTTTTGTTTCACAACAAACTTTTACCCAAAGACAATATACATGTCTCTTTGTAAGCATTGAAGTGAGACTACGGGTATTACCTCCACATCCTAATTGAGAACAAAAATTGTTTGTTGCTCTAAGTAGTGTCTTTCTGGAAAGTAACACGTTTCCAAATCGACAAGTGGGAGGAAAATGAACTCGATGACCATCGATCTTAGCAACAAACTAGAACTGAGAATCTCGGAAGACCTTAAAGGACTTCGTGATAATGCTTGATCAAGAATACTCAAAAGGACTTTACAAGTTCCTTAAAAGAGAATTCATTACTCACAAAACATTAAAGATGTTGGAGTAAGATCAACATAATAAAAGGGCTTTGAAAACGCCTTAAAACTCAGTGTTTGATGCCCCGTATAGGTATAGAATTCACCAAAGGCTTGGATTGAATCCTATAAATTTTCTATTAAGTTAGAAACAAACCTAAGACTTACAAGCATACTATTTACTATTAGATAGTAAAGGAATAATGTCTTGTAAGATAGCTACGACAAATTCAAATTCCGAATAATGGTTAAAGACCATGAAAATCCGAAATAGACTCCATGTTTGAAAATCATGTTTGAAACTTGATTAATTTGCATGAAAGGTGAAAGACCCATCGATTGCAAATAAGTTTTCAAGGAGAAAACTAACAAATGTGGAAATGTATATGCATACATAGCTAGATTGGTTGTAAAGGATATAATTATTTTCAAGGAGTAAATTTTAATAAAATCCCATTCACCAATCGGAATGCTCAAGTCTTTTCGTGCTTGATCTAGCAAAATTGCGCATGTGAAATATGGCAAAATAGATACCAAAACCGCCTTCCCAAAATTGAATTTTGGAAGTGACTATGGAATAGTCCTAAGGGTTTTGAAAATCTAAATAATGCTAGATTTGAAAGAAAGCACATGGAATCCGTCATGGGATTAAAGGAAGCATTGCATGAAGGAATTGGAACGTGTTCTCATAAAGTTAATAAGAGGATTGACTTATGGAGAAACATAAAAAAATTCTGATGAACAAGAAGTTTAGTGGGAGCAAAAGTAATGGTCCAACAAGAAGTTTACGAACTCTATTGTAGAACAATCATCAAATGTTAAATGTTTAGATTTGAAAGTATTTTCGACAATGGACCGAACTAAAGACGATACTTAGAACATGTTGGGAATTAAGTTCTATGGTATAGACTTAATTAAATGTTTAAATGAGTAAAAGAAATTACCATGTTAAACATGAAAGACTTTGAAAGGCTTTCGACCCATATGTATGAAGCTAAGTAAATGTTTGAACTAAGTATAAGCTAGGCTAAGTACTAAATCAAACAAGAAAAACTCTAGTAAGAGACTTTCAATCATATCATATAGCGAACAATTTGGCAAGACTCAGTGTAACTGTATGAGCTAAATGTCACATGGATGGAATAAAATTGAGAATCATTCTAGAATTAAATCCATCATGTAAGGCTATGATATGGAATCGTCAGATGACTTACATGCTTAGAGCATGTGAAATACGTATACAATAGCAATCGACATTAATCTAAGTAATAGATCATTAGATAATAGTCAAGAACATCCAAAAAACTTAGATAAGTAGTTGGATGAGTTCTTGACGCATGGAAACAAATATAATTTGAGTTTTGATGTTGCAAGCACAAACCTTAACAAGGATTAGATCCTTAGCAAGGAAGCCATTTATAAGCACGAGGCAAGAAGTGTCGTGGCTTGAGAATGGTAACATGGATGTGCATCCATGTATAATGTGCGGGAATTTAAGGAAAATTTCCATGATCACAAGTGATTAGGGTATCCCAAATCGTTGTGAGTCGCTTGGAGTAAAACCCAAGCAAGGCATCATCGGGGAGTCTACTAAAATATATGTTGAGAATATTGTTGTCTTAAAGGCAATAATAAGATAGATGTTAAATGGAAAGGTTCGTTGTTGAACATTAATGATTGTAGGTTGTTAAGTAGAAGGTCTCAAATCATGAAAATGAGTGGGAGCCATTGCTTGGATAATAAATCCTGAATTACATGTAATCCATTAACACTCTCAAAATTTTATCATCTTATTATGGAAATGGTGGATAATGAAGATGCTAAGGTTTGCAAAGTAATTTTAACTAAACCTTTGCAATAGGTGAACGACAACATTCATAATTGCATGAAAGAAATCAAGCATATAAAATATGGGTGTGATTTCTATGAATGTTCTATGAAGAGTATTACTCTTTAAACATTTGGGAAAAACCATTTATCATAAGATGAAACATTATGAAGTTTCATAGTGGAATAAAATATTTCTAAATATTCCACAAAACTATTTAATTGTGGTTTAGAATTAAATAATGAGTCCATTCGATTTTAATAAATATTCAAAATAGGGTATCAAGTCAATGGCTTGGATAAAGAAACACCTATTAAGTGAACATTGAATATTTTAATCGAAAATTATCCCTAATCAAGGTCATATTTTGTGGATGATTGATGACCATCAGAGATTAGTGTGTAGTATGATTTGTAGCACCGTTTCTTGTGCTATGATGATATAAATCATTTGCACAGGTATTGGTTTAGAACCATACTGGATCGACCTATGAGGATACTTTAAGAGAATTAAAATCGTCATAAGTATTTTCTCATTATTACTATCGGAACTCTTTTCCTTTGACCATGAGTAGTGGGAGATCTCTTGTTTGAGTACTGGTCCGCTTTGGTATCCGCCAAATGTTCGCCGTAACTGGGGATTATAAAGACAGATATTGGGCGGGTGAGTCCTCTTAGTAAGAGAAGCTACATTACAAGACTGGAAATGTCCCCCTACTAACAATAGGGAACATGTCTTGTTGTTTACAAGGCCTCTCGAAGAGCGAGACTGTGAAAAATGCATGGCCGTGCTCAGATGGATTTTAGAAATCATCTGCTTATTGACAGTCAAACTCGGATTTCGAGAAACACTTCTGGACGTAACAGAGATGACTAGTAATCTTACTCTGTAGTATATGAAGAGACATGAAGAGACATAGGATAAGGGCTATACACTAAACGCACACTTATCCGGAAGGACAAGTGGGAGATTGAAAGGAATAGTGTCCTTCGAACAAGTGTATTATTCTGATAGCGGGTTTAGAATTATTAGAAAGCTAATATATTCAGCAAGGTCAAGTGATCGGAATGCCTGAGTGGTGGCCGCTTCCGATCCGTAATATTAATATAATTAATATTACAGCTTAATATTGACTGAACCCTTCGGGTCACACCAAAGCAAATATATGCGAACCAACTCGACGAATTAATTCGGAAGAAATTAATTCGACGCCCGAGTGTTAAATAATTAGACGTTGGTAATTCGAGCTTAGAGCGTCGAAACCGATCGTCGAAAGTCGAGTCTAAATTATAAAAGACGAGACGCGCAAAATAATAATAAATCAACAATATTCCCGGAAATATCCCTAGCATCGGAGTGCCCCGAGCATCCGAATGCTAAGGGCAAGACGAGCCGGCGCACTGTGCTGCAGCCACGACCAGCTGCGGCTAGGCACAGCAGCAGCCGCGCCGTGCCACGGCAGCAGCCGCAGCCGCACCGCACCACGGCAGCAGCCGCAGCCGCACCACGCCACAACAGCAGCTGGTGCGGGCTGGGCTCAGGCCAGGTGCGGGGTGGGTGCGGGCTGGTGCGGGCCGGGCTTGGGTTTGGCTCGTGGCTTGGCTCGGGCCATAGGGCCGTGAGTAAGGGGAAGGTTGGAATCTGGGAGCAAGTGGGTTGCCATGTGGCACAAGGTGAGGGAGAGAGTGGGGAGCAAGTTTGGTCCCCATCTCCAAGTGGTCCTCACCTACTCTCTCATGTATGCTTGACACTTGTTGATTTATTACTAGTTTGCTTAATAATTTTATTTTAGCTTTAAAATAAAATGAGAAAATCTCATTGTCCTACATTGATGGGAGAGATTTTAATACTCCCATCATTCCCTATAAATACCCAACTTTGGGCATTGGAAATGATGCTTGAGTGGGAGTTAAATAGAGCATTCCATAATATTGGAAAAACTCTTAAACTCATATAACACTCGGGTATTGGTCGGACCTCGCTAACCCCCCATGTAGTAGACCTTAAAGTTGTGTTCGCCTTTTTGTGGGTGGATACCATCGGAGGCGCGGCGCTTGACGTGCTCGTAGCTTTCAAGTAAGAGCCCCGGTTTTCGGGCGAAGCTCGCTTCGAGGGTAAGATTCGTTATCTTTTCTTTGTGTTTATTTATTTATGCTTTATGATTTTAATTATTGCGAGCGGTTCCTTGGGTCGGGGTTTGTTTACGCGGTGAGTCGGACTCACCAAACCCTAACATCATTATCAAGTCAACTAGGGTAGTTTAAAACGTTACAATCCTTGTACTGACAACGTTAACAGATTAAGCTCATTAAAAAATTCCGCTTCTTTCTTTTTTCGCGTCCTTCTCTTTCGGGAGAAATTCGGTACCCTCCACAAAAATGACAGAAATTTTTTATTTTTCTCTATGAGTCAACACTCCGCACATACGAGTCATATTGAGTCGAGTCAACCTCAAGTCAGTCAATCACAGTGAGTCAAGTTTATAGCTTGAGTCATGCCAAACCATGTATGTCAAAACACCTTGAGTTATGTCAAGTCAATGAGTCAAGCAACACTAAGTCTTAGGACAACCCTAAAGAAAGATAAGCAAAGTCCTATAGTCCAAAATATAAATGAAGGTACATTCCAGTGAGAAAGAACATTCCTGGATTTTTTCGAAAAACAGCGAATATAAACCGAATTCCAGCGCCAGACGACAAGGCTGTCGCCTAGCGATAGAGCAAGGACGCAGCGATAGCGGTTTACAGCGTGCGTTTGTGTAGCGACGAGATGCGTGGCCCCAATATTAAATTATGAGGACCTCATATAGAAATTTCGGGTTCCTTGGTACACCAATTAGCTCCTATAAGAAAATTGACATGATTATTAGTCGGCTCGATTACAAATTGTAGTAAGTGATTGACCTAACAAAAAATTGTCTCAATTAGCTTAAGTGCCTAAGCATTGGCTCATTAGAAGCACCAAGGCATCGGTTCAAAAGCAAGAACTTATACGACAATTTTTCCAAAATTGGATTGTCATCCCCAACTGACAATATTTCAAAATGTGGATTGTCGCGCATCTTCTTTAACGATAATTTTTTCAAGATTGGATTGTCATCTCTGGCAAAGTTTCCAAGCATGGATTGTCGTGCTCCTTCTCTGTTTGGCAATTTTTTAAAGTTTGGATTGTCATACATTCATTGATTCATTGGCAAGTTTTCCGAGATTGGATTGTCATACACCTAGTTCCCTATGGCAAAATTTCTCTAAGGATTTTTGTAGGTCTCTATGCATCTTAATATTTCGGCAAAGATTACTCAACGTGGATTGTCATACATTCATTTCAGTAAGTGGCAAATTTTCCCGAAGAGGATTATCGATCGACTTTTTTTTTTTTTTTTTTTTTTTTTTTTTGTGCACATGTTCCAAGACGCGAATTGTCAATTGTGGCAATATTTTCCAAAAAGGATTATCGCATAGCATTGGCAAATTTCCAAGGTGGGTTGCTTTCAAGAGTTATATTCCAAGATGTGGATTGTCGATCGTAGAAAAGTTCTTTTGACAGATTGTTACAAAGCATTGGCAACTTTTCTCAAAATTAGATTTTGGCAAAATTTTCGAGATACGGATTGTCGCTTCATTGCGGCAACATTTCCAAGGATGGATTGTTATGAATCATTGAAAAATTTCCCTAAATTGGATTGTCATACACCATACAAGAGTTGTGTTGACAACTGTTCCTGAAGAAAAGAGGATTGTCATCACCCAAAGTATCGTAACAACAAGCGGTGGTCTTCGGTAATTTCCTTTGAGATATTATCACAAAAGAACTGATGATCGTTACAAGAAGAATGGTCTTCGACGGCGTTCCCTAGCTTGTGGAGATTTTTCACAAACAACTCAAGATGGCTACAAGCAGAGTTATCTTGGATTGTGTTCCCTAAGATGCGGAAGATGGTCACAAGTGGCAAAGGATTACTACAATCAAAGTTGTCTTCTATGATGTTTCCTAGCTTGCGGAACACTATCAAAACAAAAATTAGAGGCAGCTACAAGTAGAGCGGTCTTCGAGAGATATTCCCTAGCTTGAGGAGGTCGTCAAAACAAATGCAGCAACAAAATCTGTTACTTCAGAGACGTGTGCTCGACGGTGCAAGATACACGTTTCTTAACTCTTTTATCTGTTTAACTAACGCTAGCTTTCAGGTATTGGCGTTACAGTAATGATTTAGGATCACAGAACATTCTGAATCATTCTACGTCCCTATCGCTACTTTGACTTTCGTTTTCGAAACATAAGTTTCTCTAAATTCAGTCAAAGTAGGGGCTTCTGTAGACACCCATTTGTGTCTCCCCAAAACCAATCCCAGTGATGAATACCTTTCGCGTCGAATCATAATCGAATGAAGTGAAAGTGTGAAAAGTCTAGTGTTACGGTTAGTTTTTATAAAAAATCTTTCGTTCTGTTTTCAAAAAACCGTCTCCATTTTATGAAAATAGCCAGTCTAGTTCATTTAGGTCCATGATAAGGGTCCAATAATGGTTTAGTTTGATGGGGGCTCAAAGTTCAAAGTTGCCTTCGCTTATTTAATTTAATTCTTTAATATTTTATTCATGTTTACTAACGCGTGTATTTTTTTATTAGAAAGAGATACGAGGCATCGAAGTAAGTAATTTAATTGTTTTATCGATCTTTTGTTATATAAATCATGCTTAGATTATTTTGTTGATTCCTAGCATCATGTTAGGATGTTATTATTGCTTTCTAGAATCATGTTTAGGATGCCTTTTATGCTTTCTAATATATATTATGTTAGTACCATGTTAGGGTTGAAGCTTTGATCTTTGATGTTTAGGGACATGCTAGGATTTGTTATTAATCTTGTTAGTATCATGCCTAGGATCTTTGATGTTTAGGGACATACTCTTTTTTCTCTATTCTATGCTCTAGCCTAAACATTAGCCTATCTTATTCTTTCATAATTCCTTCCTTAATCACTCCAAGGAGTATGTACTTTATTCGAGGTTCTATTCTTAAACCAAGGCGTGAAAGGTAGAACTTTTTGAGGGTTTGACCCCAAATCAAATCTATTTAATTTAATTTAATTGTTTTTTTTATTAAATGTCCTTGAAGTTACTAACTCGTTTATTGTTTTATAGTTGCAAGAAAAAAAAATCAAAGTAAGAACTATGTTCCTTTTATTTCTATTATTTTTTTAACAATTTCATATTGTTTGATTTATAATTAAATTGCTTCCAATATTAATGTTTATTCTATTATTATTTATGATCACCATATAGAATGTTTAACGGGAATATATAATTAAAATCACGCCTAATAAAATAATTTGGACGACCGTTTTAGGTTCCTTTTTAATCTTGTTATTAATTCAAGTGATCACTAATATTTTAGAATTATGTGTTGCATTAATATTCAACCTATTTAGCATAATAATAGTTTGGAGCAAATTGAATATTTTGTTTGCATGCCTTCGAGATTGAAGGAATCACTTTTAACTATAAGAATCGAGTAAAGGCCAATACGGGCGAATGTGACTCCAAGACTCACTTCGTACCATCATGCCCTATCCTCCTTTCGTGGTTCCGAACCATATGGTGTTAGTAATGAATGGGGTGTAACCTTCACGGGTCAATCATTGTTGCCTATCGTTGTACCTTATCGTGGTTGCCTTTTTATGATCCGTAAACGGTTTATAAGTTCCTTAAAAACTTGTTGGCGGCTCCCTACTTTCCTTGTCCCTAGTCGTATTATGTCAATTCCCACTTCCTTAAAGTTCCAAGCATATTCACACATGCTTTAACGTAGTCGCACTTCGAACGACGCCCACAATTTGGCGACTCCACTGGGGGAGGATTCTTGGTTATTTATCAATTTGAGTGATCGGTATTTAATTAAGATGAGTGGATGAGACTTGAAAGATTCCTGAAAAGTATTCTTGTGATTAATTTGGCATTTTTTGCATATGCATAGAAGTTCTAACATCGCATTTAGGTCTGTCGCGTAGGAAAATTTGAATAACTTGATTGCGAATGAAGGAAAAAAGGGCACTAGTCAGATTTTCTGACTGCCGCGCCACAACAGATGCTGCCATGCCACGACACTAGGCACTGTCACACGGTGTACAACACCGTGACACGGTACATTCTTCCGTGTCACAACAGTCATAAAATCTGTCTAGTGGCTTATTTTCTCTTCTCATAGTGAACTTCCTTCTGTTTTTCTTAAAAAACATGTGTGTTCTACATACGTCTTAGCCTCGGGGGTTTTAAGCTCTATCAACCTAAAAACTCTCATGGCAATAAGGGTTCATCTAAGTTATTAAATCCGCCCAAATCATGGAGTTGAGTTCGATTTCATCACGAACTCGTGAAGCCGCCCGTTGGCATACACCCTCACGGAAGGCTACCTTGCTAACGCGTCCAAAATCTAAACCATGGTACCCTTTTGACAACCAAAGCTTGACCAATCGTTGAACATAGATCTTGACATTAGGTTGCAAACTTTTTTATATCATCGTGGCTAAATGCTACGTGGTTTCTTTGGTGATAACGCACATGTGTTTGCTCATTTTATTTATGCTATGACCGAGGGACAAAATTAGCCTTGGAATTGTTAACCATGTCATGGCAGCTCTGCCGCACCACGGTGTGCAGTGTCGTGACACGGTTCTTTGTACCATCTTACAGTGCATTGAACTGTGTCACGACCGTCAGCACCATGACACGGTGCCAAGGAGTTTGGTCCAGTCAAGTTTTTATTTGTCTTTGTGCGTGCTTATGTAGTTCTGATGTCCGGTTTGATGTCATGACTAGCTATACGGTCATAACACGCGTCCATAACCTCACTTAATCACTCACATGTCGTGTCAGTTCACACACTTCTCCTTGAGTTGTGCACCATTTTATAACCGTACTTTAGGATGGTCTTGTGTCGTTCATTTTTTTTCGGAGTAAGTCGGATGGTATCCTCCCATACATACTTTTTCCTTTTCTAAAAAAAACATTTCTTGCCTTTTCTTTTCTGGATGGGTCAAGGTTAAGTCTAGTCATTAAAGGTCTGTTTGTTTCGATGTCACAACACTTGGTCAAGAAGCAGGGGTAGATTGTTACGGTTTGAATCAATACCTCAACAACCTCTTATACCAAAGAGGCGTTCAAGGAAACCACCACAATCATCTCCACAAAGTCCATCTCCAGTTTACTTTCAACCAATGGCTTCTAAGGAGGATATTGAGAACATTAACATGTTCATTGATAGGTTGTATACCATGATGCAATCGCTTACTACCATAGTCAACACGGTAGAGCAAGACAATAAAAATAATGTCACTGTGGCTGCAATAGATAAGATCAAAGAGCAAATGAGTAAGATCTTTGAAGAGTTCACCTATTTAGAGCAACTTGTTATCTCTTCATCCATAAGGGACAAGCTTCCTGAGAATCCGATGTTCCACTTGAAGGCTTTTTTTTGCAACCATGGATCTTAAGGGATTATGACACTCTTCCCTACTATTTTCCCTCTTTCCTTGGAGCATGCCTGTCAACAATGGTTCTACTCTCTTGAATCCAAGCATGTTGCGACTTGGGAGGATGTTACTGAAAGTTTCATGGACTGTTACTAATGTAACATCCAAGCCAAGAATTCTGAACGTGAACTCTCCATTCTCAAACAGAAGGAGAATGAAGGCTTCACTACTTATGTAAGCAGGTGGAGAGAAACAAATGCATTCTTGGTGGATCCTCCCAATGAGAAGGAGATGGTTCGCCCCTTTATTGCAAATCAAAATCATAAGTACAAGTAGCACTTGAAGTTTTTGCCTTTGAACACCTTTGAATCAGTGTACGATATTGGGATCAATATCGAAGATGAGTTCATGAAGGCTGCTGGTAGCAACAACAACAACAACAATACTTAGAAAAATAAGAAAAGGGACACTCCTTCTTCTTCGTCTTCCTAGCCTAATAATGCTACCAATAACATCATCGTCAATTATGTGTTAACTCTTAATGCTCCCACTCAGAGATTCCAAAGGCAAAGGAGGGTTTACACGCCTTTAGGAATGAGCTATGATGCTGCTTTTGATTGCTAGCATAGTCAAGGATTGATAATGTTAATTATACCCTTTCTAGAACCTCGACCAAAGAATAGAACTGCTAGCTATGACCCCAATGCTCATTGCAAGTTTCATCAAGGCAAAGGTTGAACTGAGAAAAATGTTAGAGGTTGAAGGATGCGATCCAAGACCTGATTGATGCTAATCAACTTCCTGTCCCTCCAGAAGACAAGAATCCCAATATTCAAACAGGTCCCCATAGGAGATGAAGTCTCCTTTGATTTGTCATTACTCATTCAACCTATGAATGAACCTCTACTAGAAGTTGCCTTTGTTTCAAGCTTTGAAGTAGTGAATGGAATTTGGGATAGTGACGATGAAGACGTCGATCTCAAAGAAATAGTTTGTTCATCTCTTGGCACTAGTGAAAATGTTTGGGGATACCTTGAGATTAAGGTTCTCAACAGAAATGGACGGTTGAAACAACCTAGTCCACCTCTACCTCCACCGCAATCACAACCAATAGTTGATCCCATTGACCCTGTGAACAACGATGTGATCAAACAATTACAAAAGACTAAGGTGGAAATGAATGTATGGAAGCTTTTGGCAACCTCCCACGAGCATCGAAAGGCTGTGATGAATGCTTTGGTAAAAATAAGAGTTGATAGTGATATGAATCCTCAAGGACCGGTCAGCTTTCTCACTACCGAATTTCCAAGTACCAGTAATCTAATTTCCTTTTCTGATAAGGATCTGCCCCCGGAAGGGGACCAACATAACAAGGCTTTACCAGTACAAGAAAATAACCTTTTCGTAGCGATTATTTTAACCTTTAGTATTGATAGTAATTGCAAAAAAAAGCTTTCCCAACGAATGATCATTCGATACAATATCCCCCGTTCCCTTAGCCTTTAGTAGTGGTTTTCAATATCGCTGGGGTTGGCCTCAATAATCGATACGAAAAACTACATCAAATCGTGGTGATTATTGTAGCGATTACAATCGCTATAAATGTTTAACTCATTTTTATATAAAAAAAAAAACATGCGTATGATCTTTACAAGATTTGAACATGCAACCTCAAACTCTTATATTAAATGTTTCACCAATAAGCTATGACATATTTTATATATTCTTTGTCAAACAATATTTATATATCTAGTGTTGAAAAGGCTTTTCGTATGATTTTTAGGATTTAGTAGCGATTGTAAATGTTACGATTTCTCAAAATTATATTAATGTGTAAAAATAGTGTTAATATGTATTATATTATTTTTTGTATCGATTTAATATGGGAAAACCATGGAGATTGTAAAAATGATACGACATCCTTAAATATTTCACAAACATACTTGCATATTGTAGCGAATGTACAATTGCTACGAAAAGAGATTTTTCTTGTGGTGTACACCTCATTGTGGTGTGTAGGCAGATGAATGTTCCTATAAGCCTTGTTGATAATGGCTCAGCAATCAATGTATTCCCACTGCGAACTACAAAGAAGTTGGGCATAAAGAATGAAGAATTTATTCCCTTAACTCAAGGAATTCGTGCTTACGATAATACTCACTCTCAAGCCGTGGGTACTATCATGTTAAATATAACTACTAGAGCCATTGAACGCCGCACCAAGTTTTAGGTGGTGGACATTAAAGCTTCTTTCAATCTGCTGTTAGGTAGTCTTTGGCTTCATGAGCTAAAGGCAATTCTGTCGTCGTTGCACCAAAAGGTGAAAGCTATAGGTTGAGGGATTCCAATTACCATTGATGCCTCCCCCATGCGCATTCAAGTTATTGATACTCCCATTGTCCATGTCAAACATGATAACGAAGATGAGGATCTCTGGGGGATTTTGCTAGATGATGTTCTCATTATCAAAGAAGAGAAGAAGTGTCACCTCAACTTTGATCCTTATTCGAACACCAATCTTAATGCCATTAAAAAAAGCAAGGGCATTTCCCTGGAATGACCCTTAGACTCAAAAAGAAAATAGCTGAACTTTAGGGCCATCCTGGTGCACCCAAGAAAGATACCTTTGGCTAGGGATTCAAGCTAACAAACAAAGATATGAACAGGCTCTTCTTAAGATGAAGGCTCGCAACAATTCTCGAATCATGAAAATAGAAATGGCCATGGATCCATATCCCTTCACTCTGAACGACTAGTACATCAAAGAAGGGGAAGACTTCCCATGCTATGAATTCCCCGAACCTTTCGTCCACGATGGGAAGCGTGAGCCAGGTTTCGAGATGTTCCTTGATTGTGACTTCATCGACGAAGGCTATGAGTTCTTCATAGCTGAGAAACCAGCTAATCCAAGATTTGATGATATGCACATTAATCTTCTTTTTTGACCTAGAAAAGAATGAACCCAAGCCTGTCCGCAATGAAGATTTTGCGCTCATTCAAGTTGTGTAATATCAAGCAAAGATTTTGACCCCATGTAGACACCCATTTGTGTCTCCCCAAAACCAAACCCAGTGAGGAGTACCTTTCACGTCAAATCATAATTGAATGAAGTGAAAGTGTGGAAAGTCTAGTGTTGCGGAAAGTTTTAATTCTTTTCTCTTCTCTCTGTTTTTGAAAACTTATTTTAAGAAAATAGCCAATTCAGTTTGGTTGTTCCATGATATGGGTCCAATAGTAGTGTAGTTGGATGGGGCTTGCAAAGATCTTTCCAACGATATATTATAAGCCCAATTCCGATGAATATTGAGGAATTTATGGCCAATTTACTAAATTGGGCCCGGTTTGAGCCTTATATGCGGCCCAATGATCTTGAGGAGGGCCTAATATGATTTATCATTCCTAATGAGATTAGGAATGGTTTTAGTCTTCTAGAATCTTCTAGAAGGTTCTTTTCATTCCTAATTCAATTAACATTGATAAATTGACTTTTTGACTTTTCAGAGTTTTAATTAAAATCAAATAGCATTTTCGAGGAAATTATATGATTTTATCCTCCAGTACGGTAAACTTATCTGATTTTCAAAAACGCGTTAAAAACAGGCTTGGCGCCTAACCTCAAGCCTTGGCGCCTGGAACCAGGCCTGGCGCTAGCCATTGGCGCCTGGCGCTAGTGTTGGTGCCTGACACCAGTTAGCCAAGGGTGGCGCCAGCTCTGTTTTCTGTGCGTCAAACTCTGTTTTGTTTATTTTATCTTTTTGGCTGATTTCCTCTATAAATATCGTATTAAAAACTCCGTTTTCATTCACCAACTCTCATCAATATTTTCTTTATTATTCTCTCTCTCTCTCTCTTTTTCTAAACTAGCCTTTTCTCAAATACAAAATTCCGCATTCGCAAGATCTAGAAACACCTAACCATATTCGAAGTTGCCTTCGCCCTAGACGTGAAAGAAAGAGGTACGAGGGATCAAAGTAAGTACTTTAATGATTTTAATTGATATTATGATGTAGAAATCATGTTTACATTGTTATTATGATATTCCTAGTATCATGTCTAGGGTAAGTTTTATATTAAATATGATTGTTACAATGCTTCCTATGTTCTTCCTAATGTTTATTTATGTTAGTATCATGTTAGGGTTAAAGATTTGATTTTTTTTGCTTAGTGACATGCTAGGGTTTGTTATTAATCTTGTTAGTATCATGCCTAGAATCTTGCTATGTTCGTTGTGCTTTAATATTAATATGAGCATGATTATGATTATGATTATAATTTTATGATGATGATTTTATAATGATTATTTTATTCATGATGATTATTATAATAATTATTATTCATGATGTATATTTTATTTATTATGTTGCTTGATATTTATTCTTTGTTGCTTGATCACGCCTTTTATTGCATGTTTAAAGGGAATTTGTAATTGTAATCACGCTTAATAAGATAATTAATAATCTTGTTAGGGTTAATTATATTGTGATTATAATTCAAGTGATCGCCAATAATAGATTTATTTGTGCATTAATATTCAACCAACATAGATAAACAGGTTTAGGGTTAATTCTATTGATTGCATGTTAGTCAGAAAGCGCACATGAATACGAGCAGAATAAAGTAGAGGCCTATTATTAGGGCAAGTTCAATCTCTTTTAGGTTGGATTTGTACCTTAATCCCCGAACCCTTATTTTGTTCTAGACCTTATCGAGTTGACAATCTTTTGGATCGTTAAGGGGTGTAACCTTCGTCCTATGAACGGTTTACAAGTTCCTAAAATACTTGTTGGCGACTCTTTTGCTCTATCTTCTTCCCTTTTGAACGCCACCGTACTTTAGTGTATGATCACAGTGGGGTTCAAGCTAGTGGGATTAAAGCTTGAAATTTATTCCCCACAGTTTTTGGCGACTCCACTGGGGAGGATTTCTATTTTAATTCCTGAATTTGTTTCGGCAATGATTTAGAATAAGTGGATGAGACTCGAAAAGTTCTAAGTATTTCATGTGCGTAATTTTGATTAACATTATTGTCATATGCATAAAAAAAGATCTCATTGGAAAGACCATCCGTAATGAGTTAAAAACATAGGATTTTACACGTAGGAAATTTGAGAAATATTTTTCACAACTAGGACGGAAATAACACCGCGCGAAACTGGAAAATTTTATCGAGCACAGAAAGCTTCTAAGGCATGTGGGAAGTAGCGTCAGGGGCCAGAGTTTGGCGCCAATATTTTAGTTGTAGCGCCAGACGCCAGTATTGGCGCCAAGCGCTACAGTTAAAATCTGGCGCCAGTCTCTGATTGCTGGCGCCGATTTCCCCCAATACCGAGCCAGAAATATGCGTTCTAATTTGGACCGGTTTTTCGTATTGTTTGCTCGATCCTACTTCCTGATTGAATTTTTTCTCACTTTTCTGAAACCCATGTGTTCTACATATGGACATAACCCTCTAGGAATTCATGCTCCATCTACCCGATTGAACGCTCCGTGCAACAAAGGGTACATCCGAAATTTTGAATTCACCAAACCATGGAAGCGAGTTTTTTCTAAAACTCACGGTGTCCCATCCACTTGCGCCAACCCTTCACGGTTAGGCTTCCGCGTGGTGCATCCGGAAAATTAACCATGGACCCTCTATTGACTAAATATCCCGAACTTTAGAGAACTAGAGCCATGGTTAGGTTGCAAACCCATTGCATCATATTGTGCCTACTTGACTAATTGTGCATTATTTGTTGTGCATATATATTCTTTGTTTCTCTAAACTTTTTGTTGACTTGTGTTGAGACTAAATTAATAATGACTTACAAAACTTTGGCTAATTAATTAATTTGAGTCAATAAAGTCTAATATTTTAATCGGAATTGACCTAATACGACTTTAGGCAAACCCCAGTTGACTAATAACACCGAAAACAGTCCCAGACTGAAGCTCCAATATTGGCGCTAAGGTCTAAGCTATAGCGCCACATTATGGAGTGTAGCGCTGGACGACAGTTTTGTCGCCTGGCGCCAAGCTCCACGGTGTGACGCTAGTCCTGTTGCTTGGCCGACAGTTCGGATTATTGGTCGAGTCATCACTTAGAGTCTAATTAATCAGTTTTTTAATTAATTCGGTTAAATTTTGCTGTCAACAATATTTATTTGAGTAAATGATCGAGTTTAGGCACTAGGTCCCATGGTCTTACACAAGAGTCCAAGCGTGTCACTTACACTCAACGCACACACCAATACACATACTTTGACCATGATTAAGAGGGACTTGTGTGCACGTTTTTCCGTCATTTTTTTAGGGAGGTAAGTCGGATATTAATCCTCCAATAAAAAAAAAACTATGCTTAGTTCCCTAAAAATATGTATATTATTTTTGCCAAAAAATATGCACCCTTTTCTTTTTTCCTTAAAACAAACCGTAAAGTCAAGTTGATTCGAGTCGAGTAATTAAAACGCAAAATGGTTTATTTACAGCGCGTGGTCAAGAAAGGAAGGACGATTAATCAAAGACAACCTCTTCGTACAAGTCCAACTTTTCGACAAACCCATAGCTCGTAAGAGGAAAGCTAAGGTTATAATGGAAACACAAGAAGAAGTCAATGATCTTAAGAACCAACTGACTACCGTGACAGAGACACTGAAGCTTCTCGCACTTAGGATCGATGATCCCGTGAAGCAATAACAAATGGACCACATGCAAGAGAGTTTAAGCAAGTTGTCTAGCAACTACAAGTTTCAAGAGCTTACATCACAAGGGGTCTCGGTGGACAAAGATCTTCTTCCGCAGAAGTTCAACACCTACGACATCCTAAAATTCAGAGCAACTGATAACCCATACTTTCATTTAAGAGCATTCGAAACCATAATGAGTATTAAGGGTATCGATAAGAAAGTCTTCCCCTCTCTGTTCTCACTATCTCTCAAGATCGTTTGCCAACAATGGTTATTTTCTCTCAAGAAGGAAAAGACCTCTACTTGGGAGTCAATAGCAAACGCTTTCGTTGATTGGTACAAATGCAACATTCAAGTCGAGACTGATCATAGGGAACTTGAAATCCTCAAACAGAAAGAGAATGAAGGCTTCACCTCTTTCTTTAACAAGTTAAGAGAAACCTCACCAAAGATGATTGAGGTGCCAAGTGAAAAAGAATCTGCGAGACTGTTCATAAAAAATCTCCAAGAAAAATATTCCAAGCATCTCAAAAATCAAAATAATCTCCATACCTTCAAGGCTGTTTATGACATTGGGATCAATATTGAAGACGACTTGGCTAAATTAAAAGCTGCCAACAATAACTCCAATAGTGGCTGGAAAGGAAAGAAGAACGACAATCCTTCTTCTTCCAAAACGCCCACTCAAACAGTGTGAGCACCTTTAATTTAGGAGAAGTCCTTGCTATGAACAACCAAGGACAGAACAAACCATTTAGGAGGAATTTCACTCCCATTGGAATGAGTTATGACACCGCATTTGATCGATTAAGTGCAAAAGGTCTTATAACTCCTATTGGACCATTTGGGGACCCACCAGTTGAGAAGAGGTCAGCCCATTGGAACCCCAATAAACACTGCAAGTACCACCAAGGTAGGGGTCATCTTACTGAAAACTATTGGAAGCTTAAAGAAGCTATCCAAGACTTGATCGACAACAACAAACTGCCGTTGCCCCCTGCCAGTAAGAAGCCAAGCATCGACAATGCACCTCTAGGTCATACCCTAGCTATCTCTGATGAGGAAAACGAGGTTGACCCCTCCTCTCTCATCAGACCTGTCAAAGAAATCAGTGCCATAGAAAAAGAAGAGGAGATCTTTTTCAATGTCAAGGATAACCTTCCAGAACCGGCGAATAAAGATGATATACAATTGCTCACACTGTCTATGAGGGAGGTATCACAATTACTACGTGAAGCTCTTAAAGTTATGAACGAACTCCATAAGAAATATGATGAGCTTCCACTTCCGAAAGATGAACCTAAAAGAGAATCCACACCAGTGAGAACGACTTATGAAGCAAAATAATTTCCCTTACAAGTCACTGAGAGACCCAAGAAGAGCAATAGAATCTACACTCTAATCGGGATCCCATATGTGCAAATGTTCAAAATGCTCTCCGAGAGTGGCGAGATCAAACCTCTCGAACCGAGACCATTCGAATCATTGAAAAGGACAGATAGATATTACTGTCAGTATCATCAATCAGGGGGTCACACTATAGAAAACTGTTTCAAATTCAAGGATTTGGTACAGATAATGATTGATGAAAAGAAACTAGTCCAAGTCCAACAAGAAGAAGATGTAACCATTAATGGAGTTTGGGACAGTGATGAAGAAGATGTCTACCTAAAGGACTTAGTAGAACTTCCACCTTCTGTGTCATAAACCATAGATGACATTTGGGCTGAAGAAGACTCATCGATAGACGTCCTCACAAGATCTGGGAGAATGCAACCTCACATTTCAACACAACCTATACCAACCACACAACAAGTTCCTATACCTATCATTGAGGACAACGACATTGTTAAGCAGTTTAAGAAGAAAAAAGTTGAGATGAATGTATGGAAACTTTTGGCAACATCTCGAGAACATAGGTTGGCTGTAATGAATGCCTTGGACAAAATCGGGATAGACTCTGACACTACTCCTGAGGGACTAGCCAACTTCCTCACAAGTGACCTTCCAAGCCCGATTAATTTGATCACCTTCTCAGACAAAGATTTACCTCCAGAAGGTGACAAACACTACAAGGCATTAAACCTCACGGTAGTTTGCAAGAGGATGAATGTTCCTATGACTCTCGTAGACAATGGATCAGCCATCAACGTTTGTCCACTTAGAACCGCAAGGATTCTCGGCATAAGGGACAAAGATTTAACCCCGTCTACACAAGGAATAAGGGCCTACGACAACACTCGTTGTCAAGCTCTTGGCAAGATTACCCTAAATGTAACGGCAGGAGCAATAGAACATGCTACTACTTTCCAAGTAGTAGATATCAAAGCTTCATTCAATTTATTGTTGGGACGTCGTTGGCTTCATGATCTAAAGGTCGTCCCTTCATCTCTCCACCAACAAGTGAAAGTTATACTTGGAGGAATTCACATCACCATCGATGCTTCGCCAATGAGAATCAAGTCCATAGAAAATCCAATTATTAATGTGGAACACGACGAGGATGATGAAGACCTATGGGGCTATAACGAAGAAGTCTCCTTAATCCAGGAGGATGAAAGGACCCCTCTTTGCCATGACCCCCATTCAAATATGATTGTCATTGCCATGCTGAAGAAACAAGGACACTTTCCTGGGATGACCCTAGGAAAGAAGAAAGGAATGGCAAAACCGCTAGAGTTACCTGGCCTCCCTAAGTTAGACATTTTCGGACTTGGTTTTGAACCGACTCGGAAAGATCTCAAGCGAGCCTAGGAAAAGTCGAAAGCACGTAGGGACGCTCGTATTCAAAAGTAAGCAATTCCAATGGATCAGTACCCCCTTACGCTTAATGGCCAGTTCATAAAAGAAGGAGAGGACTATCCATGCCATGAATTTCCCGAGCCATTTGTTGTAAACGGCATACGACAACAGGGATTCGAGATTTTCTTGGATTGCTACTTCACTGATGAAATCCCAACTCCCGTCTACAAGGAGAAAGCACCCCCATGCTTTGACTTTAACGTCATTGGATTACTATTTGGGCGAGAAAAGAATGGGCCAACTTATAAAGAGGATAACTTCTCGCTCATTCAAACAGTCCTACAAAGTGAAAGCTTCGATCCCTCGAAGCTAATTACTCCAGCTGAAGGATCACTACAAGGGTGGCACAAGACTATCAAGGTGACTACTCCAAGTGGAAGGAAGATATCCATCACGACAGGACAAGGACTGATCTTTGAAGAGTCGTCTGAGTCAGAGTCCGAGTCAGAATCTTTCCCTTTAGAATCTTCTAAGTCTTTATTAGTAACACCCCCTCTCTTATTGCTTCTCCTAGGATAGTTAGTGATCCAGTCCCTGAGGACATATCACTCTTTGATGTAATGATCTCAGAGTACAATAATATTTCTCATTCTCTTTACTTCCCGTGTTCTTCTCTAACCCAAGATGACAAGCATTGCTTAACTAACAATGAAAAAGACAAAGAAATTATTAAAGCAATGGAAACACTCAAAAAGAAAACACCGGTAATTGAAGAGATTGAAATAGTTGATATCTCGAATGATTCAACTCATAAAAGAGAACTTAAAATCGGATTAACATTGAATAAACAAGAAATAACCGATTTAATTAACTTACTTAAAGAATTTATCGATGTATTTGCTTGGTCATATGAAGATATGCCAGACATTAATAGAGAAATAGCTCAACACACTATACCACTAATTCCAGGAATGAAACCTGTAAAACAAAAGTTGTGTCGAATGAAACCTGTAAAACAAAAGTTGTGTCGAATGAAACCTGACGTAGAACTTAAAATAAAAGAAGAAGTTCAAAAACAGATAATTGCAGGTTTTATCAAGGTATCCAAATACCCCGAATGGGTCGCCAATGTCGTCCCAGTTCCGAAGAAAGACAGAATGGTAAGGATGTGTGTCGACTATCGAGATCTAAATAAGGAAAGTCCAAAGGACGACTTCCCTTTGCCACACATCGATATTCTGGTAGATAACACGACAAATCACGCGCTTCTCTCGTTGATGGATGGGTACGCAGGTTACAACCAGATTCTCATGGCAGAAGAAGACATGGAGAAAACAACTTTTATAAGGCCATGGGGCACTTACTGCTACACGGTAATGCCATTCGGATTGAAAAACGCGGGTGCTACTTACCAACGTGCAGCATTTGCCTTACTCCGTGACATGATGCATAAAGAAGTCGAAGTATATATGTCGACGACATGATTGTAAAGTCAAAAGACCGTCAAGGTCATCAACTAGCCTTAAGTAAATTTTTCGAAAGGCTAAGGAAATATAAAATGAGGTTAAATCCATCAAAATGTGCTTTTGGAGTCACCTCAGGCAAGCTCTTCGGATACGTCATAAGCTCTAGAGGAATAGAGGTAGACCCAACCAAGATTTAAGCAATCATGTCAATGCCACCGCCCAAACTGGGAAACAGATTCGAGGATTTATTGGCTGGTTGCAATATATAAGTAGGTTCATATCAAAACTGACGACAAAATGTGAACCAATCTTCAAGAAGCTCAAGAAGAATGTACCTGTAATATGGGATGACGAGTGTCAAAAAGCCTTTGAAAAGATCAAAGTCTATCTCGCAAATCCTCCCATGTTAGCGCCAACACTTCCCGGAATACTCTTAGGTTATATTTGACGGTTACCAAAGAGACAATGGGAGCCATGCTAGCACAAGAAGTAGAAGGCAAAGAGAACGCATAATCTATTACCTAAGTAAAAAGATGCTCGAATACGAAACACGCTATACACCGCTCGAGAAGTTGTGCCTCGCCTTGGTGTGGGCCACAACTAAGTTAAGACATTACATGTTGGTGCATACCGTTTTCGTAGTCTCCCGATTAGATCCACTCAAGTATCTATTCGAGAAATCTACACTCAATGGACACATATCAAGATGGATAGTCAATCTAGCCCAGTTCGATGTAAGGTTTATGCCACAAAAAGCTATTAAAGGATCCATGGTGTCAGACTTTCTAGCATATTTTCCAATAGAAGACTCGACGCCAATACAAGACAACGAATTTCCAGATGAAGACCTAATGGTTACTGAAGACGATACTTGGACCTTGTATTTCGACGGAGCCTCAAACCAAAAGGGATGTGGTGTTGGAGTACTACTAGTATCACCTAAAGAAGAGCACGTTCTAATCTCAATAAAGCTTGATTTCGACGTTACCATCAATGCTGCTGAATATGAAGCATGCGTGGTAGGCCTTGAAACAGCTTTGGCATTGGGAGTAAAGAAGTTAAGGATATTAGGAGACTCTTCTTTGATCATCAATAAGATATCTAAAAGGTGGAAGGTAAGGAGCGAATGTTTAGCCCCTTATCAAACCTATCTGGAAACCCTTACTGATCAATTAGACAAGGTAGATTATACATATCTACTTAGAGAGGAAAATCAATTTGCCGATGCTTTGGCAAGATTAGCCTCAATGGTTAGGATTCCCACGGAAATCGAGCAAATGCCTCTCACTATAGAAAAAAGGAGCAAACCAGCATACATCCAGGCTATAGAAGACGGCGAATTAATCCAAGGAGAAGAAGAAAAAGAAGAAGAAGAAGAACTGTGGTACACGGACATACTCAATTATGTCACCAATGGAGAATACCCTCCTCATGCTGACAAAAGAGCAAAACGAGCATTGAGGCTTTTGGCTTCCCAATACGTACTCATAGACAACGAGCTACATAAAAGGGTACCTAAAGGCCGAGCTCTCTTATGTGTAGAAAAGATGGATGCACAAAGAGCAATGATAATAGTTCACGAAGGAATTTGTGGCACTCGTATAAATGGAAAAATGTTAGTCCAAAAAATAATGCGAGAAGGATATTATTGGACTACAATGAACAGGGATTGCCATCAATATGTAAAAAGATGCCCTAAATGCCAAATTTACGCCAATTTATAACATGTCCCTCCATCTTTGCTCTATACTTACACATCACCATGGCCATTCTCTACATGGGGAATTGACATCATTGGCAAAATCACTCCCCCAGGAACGGGAGGCCATGAATTTATTCTAGTAGCAATTGATTACTTCACAAAGTGAGTAGAAGCGCAATCATACGCTAAACTCACTGCAAAACATGTAGCACTCTTTATCGAGAGAAACTTTATTTGCCGATACGGAATCCCCACATGAAATGATAAGTGACAATGGAACTCACTTTCAAGCCGAATGTGAAGAATTGCTACAAAAATACGGCATTCAACATCATCATTCTTCCCCTTATAGACCTCAAGCAAATGGAGCAGTCAAGGCAACTAACTAAAATTTAAAGACTATCATCGAGAAAATGACGGAAAATTATAAGGATTGGCCTGACAAACTTCACTTCGCATTGTGGGGTTACCGCATGTTAATCCGTACATCAACGGGAAATACGCCATATTCTTTGGTATATGGAATGGATGCCGTACAACCTGTCGAACTAGAAATACCATCTCTACGTATCGCGTTAGAGAGTAAACTCGATGAAGTTTAATGGACTAGGGCAAGATATGAAGAATTGATTCTACTCGAAGAAAAAAGACTAGAAGCTCTACATCACACTCAGTGTTACCAAACACGTATGGCTATGCATTTTAATAAGAAGGTCAAGACAAGAAATATCAAAGTAGGAAATTTGGTATTAAAAGCACTAAGGAAAAATGTTTTAGACCCAAGGGGTAAATTTAGACCTAATTGGTCTGGACCCTACATTTTTAAAACAATCCTGTAAGGAGGTGCAGCAAAACTAACCGATATGGATGGCAATGAATTTTCAAACATGACAAATCTTGACCAACTTAAGAAATACTACCCATAAGTACTTGAGTAGGATACTCAAGAGAGCTACCTTTGGCTTGATTCCTTAAGAAAGGATACGTAGGCAACCCTTTACGGGTGCGGCCACTTTATTTTTCGACATCTCCGCGTTCCAGAATTAATTAAAAATTCAACAGAAAATCGGCGAATCATCGGCGTCGCAAGGAAGAGCTTGGCGTCAGCCTGAAGTCATCAGCGCCAGCCGATGAAATTGGCGCCTGTCGCCAGACTTCAATGGCAGGTGCCAAATGCCAATAACTGGCGCCAATTCGGAAATAAACTCTGGGCGAATTTCGGTGTTTTTTGGAAAATTTTCGACTTCCGTACTCGAAGAATTTCTGGAAAAATTAATTTTTTCGGTTTTCATTACTTTAATAAAAAAAATTTAAAGTAAACAATTTAATTAAAAGCTGAAATTTCATTAATAAAATAAAATTACATTATTAATGAAATTCAAATAAAGCTGAAATAAAATAACTTTAAATAATAATAATAAACTAAATCTAATAAATTGAAGGATAAGCAATGCTCCTAATCTTTCTTTTCCTTTTTAGCCCTTTTCCAATTTTTGTCTGCTTCCTCCTCTTCATCCATAACCTTAGCTAATAGGCACCCTTTAGAGGACCTATATTCAATTTTAGAGTAGATGTTCTCCCCTTCAGCTCACACTCCATGTTTTTTTTCCACCCAAGCCTTTTTATTTGTGGTGTTAGCTTTTCTTTTCCCTTTATCTTTGGTAGCATTTTTCTTCCTAGGCATTGCAGGTGTTTTAAATTCAATTCTTGCACCTAGGCATTCCTTGGCAAGAATCACCCTGTCACCAAGATGACTCTTCACATCAGTTTTACCCTGATTCGAATCCTTCAAAGGATTCTTCAACAACCACTTCTTCACATCATTGGGCAAGGCAGGAGGAACCTTTTGGGTAATCACTTCCCATAAAGGTCTAGCACCCCAGTAAGCATCAAATCTGTCTACTTCTTGGGAATTAGGGTACTCAAAGGGAGGACGAAGATCCCCGGAAGGAATATTCCGAAGCAAGTCGTATTGTCTTTTTACCCTGCAGGGATAATAATAAGTCATACGGGACAAGCTTGGAAGACGGCAGAAAGGTTGCTTGTTAACACCAACCATCCTTTCTATTTTCCACCATGGGACGACCCACTTGAAAGCAAAATCACGTGATTCGAAGACTTTTCTCCACCCATGGCGCCCTATCTTAGGGAAACGTTTCTTCCTTCTCACGAAGCAATTGGGTGTATACTTCTCAATATCGTCCGGAGGATTAATTAATCCTAGCCTTTCCATTAGCCACATCTGTGAAATATTGCAATGCAAATAAATTATTATTACAATACAAAAATATATTTTTTGATTTCTCTAATTTAAAATATTATTTTTCTACCTGTAATAAAATTGGAGAGCCGCGAAAAGGTGCTTTTGGGTCCCTTTTCAATTCATCTAGACTAATCATAGTCTCTCCCACTATTAATGGCATTGGATTTCTCCCTGATTCAATTTGTTCTAGTACAGTGGTTATAATTGATTGACCTTCATTATTTTTACCACTACTAAAAAAAATTGGTTAAGCATGCAAAATAAGAACGCCCTTCTTCTATATATATGAAAAGATTTAGAAAGAGGTTTATCAAAATAATAGCGTGCGAATTCTTTCAAGTTAACTATGCTGCCATCCACTATTTTTGATAAATCCCTTTCTTTTAAATTAAGGAAGCGCTCAAAATCCTTATAATAGTATGCATCTACTCCAGGGATTACTACGAGGTCTATTGCAGGGAAGCCTAAAATAGCACCAAATTCCTCTGGCAAAGGGCTAATCTCATCATACCCTATTTTGAAACAATGAGTATCAACATTCCAAAATTCTTAAGCGGTATGTATGAAGTCTAGGTCAAGATCTACCCCTTTGATGCCATAAATTCCCCCCAAGTGAAATAAATCTATTTTTTTTTCTGTGTCTAGCATTGAGAGATCGACACCATTCATGAGTGTATTGGGTGAAGGTTTTTGTGACTAAAGACATGATTATGGTTTTTTCTAAATAAGAGAATTATTTTATTCGCTGGAATTATGAGGAATTTATACACAAATTGCGAGGAATTTTAATCAGAATGAAATACGGCATCATCGTCAATTGTCGCTAGCCGCCAGCGCTTGGCGCCACACGCCAAGTGTAGCGCCTGGAGCCACGCGCCATAATGTTGCGCCAGCAGGCGCCAAGTTGCCACATCGGTCGCGCGTGCTTAACTTGCGTTTTTCATATTAAACTCGAATCAGTTAATGACTTTATGGCTCCGTTTATTTTTCCTTAACATCTTTTTTATCTTTTTCTAAATTAAATAAAATAGCTATTATTATTATTATTATTCTTTTTTGGACTTTATTTTAAATTCCAAACACCCGACATTTTATTCGTTTTTTTCCTTTTTTTTATTTTTTCTTTTTGGGGGAGAGAGTCGGATACCCTCCATCAATAATAAAAATGACAGAATTTTTGCGCATAATTGTTTGTCACACTTTTCTTGCACACACTAACATACACATAATAATAACAATCAAATAATAGCATAAATATACAAAATGTGTCTATAAATAATGAGTCTAAGGCAAAGTTCTAGGAAAAGTCAAAATAAAATATACACAGGAATAAACTACGGCGCCGGAGGACGTATGCCCATCATGTCATAAAAATGCGCCGTACGAGGAGTCACCTCTCCACCAGCTCCAGCTCCAGCTCCAGCCTCCGTAGGGAGAGGAAGACTCAATGTAGGACCACTCCACCCAGGATCAACCTGAGGTTGAGGCCGCGGAGGCTGCTGCGATGACGAGCCTATCTCGTACATCCCACCACCTCTGAAAGCCGAGGTAGCCTCTCCTACCGTTGTAGTGTGGGCACCCTCAGAAGAAGATCTCGAGCCCTCTGCAACGTCAGCACAAGCAGCCTTAGAGCAACCACCTCTACCCCCTGACGTAGTGTGACGACGTCTCGAGCTAGACCTCGCTGGATCCCTCCGGCCCTCAGGTCTCGTGTGGGTGTAAGAAGCAATAGGCTGGCCCTGCAAAAAGAATTAAATCAGAAACAAGGTAAAATTGAAGTAGCAATGCAAAAATAATGAGTAAAGAAAGGTTACCTCTCGGATGACGTCATCCCGACAGCAAGTGGCCACATTCCTCATCCGGACGAGCTAGCTACAGAAGGCATCTATGCATCGTGCCATCTCCGAAACCACCTCGCGTAAAAATTGTCAAAAAAATAAGTCAGTAAATATGAATGATATATGAACACAAAATTCTGAAAAGAACTAGGCTTACTCGAGTCTGGTGGCGAGGAATCGGCCGCTCTACGAACCGCTCGCCCTTGAGAGCCGGAGGAATCATCTCCTCGATCGGCCCGTACATCCCCTGGTAGTGGATGGAGATATGGGGTGGCACGAATTTAGCAGCACCGTCCTGACAAAATGAGAAGAAAATCAGTAAAACATTACTTGGGGGCTACTTAATGGAAAATAAAAGCTGAAAAAATCTTACCCTCACATCCTCAGCTAGTACGTGGGCTGGAGCTAACAAAGGTAGTAGCTCCTCAGCATAACACCGCCCAAGGTGGGACCGCCAAGGTGTATTAGCTCCCTCAGACATGCTCGACAACCGCGCCTCGTCGAACATATGACGTGGTGGAGCAGTAGGAACGACGAAGACATCAGAAGAATGCTGTCTAGCAAACCTCTCTCCTAAGTACAAGACCGCTCTATAAGTCCCCAGAAAATAGCAACGCTCAGCAGAATACTGTGCGGCTAACCCAGGGACTGTCCAACCGTCCCACGGCCGGTATACCACCTCAGGCCCCTTTAAAGAGCATCAATCAGGCAAGAATATATCTAAAGCACCGCGGAAAAGCAAGATAAACAATAAAAGTCGTACCGAGATGATCCAGTTCCGGACATGTGCTGTAGACATATCCACATGATGACCTCCCCAAGAGGCGCTCATTGAAAAATTTTCGGTTAGAGGATTGAAAAGAGGTTCATCTTGGAGGTAGGAGTTTTCTTGTTTTGGAGGTTGTTGAAGTTGTTGAGAATGAGCTTGGGTTACAAACTCTCCTTCCCTCAAAGTCAAAGCCTCACCTTGCTTGGGATTGAACTCTATACAATACGATGCATCATGATCCGTCCCACCACAACAAGCACATGAGAAATCAATGATTTGTGACAGTTTTGAACCCAAACCTACACTTGAGTTAAACTTGGAAAGACCTTCATTCAAGAGTTCAACATTGTGCTTAAGTTGACTGACTTTCTCCAACTCATAAAGATCACCTTGTTTTCCTTGGGACCTTCTTTGACCTCCTCAAGAATAGCTAGTAGCCACCTCTTCAATTATAGCTTCAACTTGGCTTTTAGGGATCTTAATCAATTGGCCACCGGCACCCGCATCTAGATTGGTTCTTGAAATTGGCTCTAAGCCATCATAAAAAAATCTCATGAGCAAATTATGGTTGAATCCATGGTTAGGATATGCTCTAATCATATCCTTAAACCTTTCCCATGCTTCCCCAAGAGTTTAATCCGGTTTTTGCTCAAAAGAAGCTATCTTCCTCCTCATTTTTGCGGTTTGCTCATCGAAAATGAACCTCTTGAGAAAGGCCTTCGCAACATCTTTCCATGTGGTGAGAGAGTTGGGCTTCAAAAGCTTGAGCCATTTCTTTGCTCTTCCGGTGAGAGATTGCCGAAAGAGATGCATACGAATGTAATCTTGGCTCACTTCATTTGTTTGCTCATTGCACACAACTCAAGGAATCGGTCCAAATGCTCAATGGGGTCTTCACTTGCACTTCTGGAAAATTGCTCAACTTATACCATCCTAGCATATTGTGGATGGATTGTGAAACTAGACTCGGTGGTTGGGAGAAGTATACCACTCGTGAGCTCATAGACTTCCGGATTTCTAAACTCCCTAAAAAGAAGGTCATCCTCTTGTCTTGCCATATCTCTCTTTGAATACAACAAAGCTAAGCACACGATTAGCAATGATAAGTAGGATTAAAAAAGAGGCAAAATAATAAAAAGAAAGCAAATAAAATGACTCTAACAATAGCAAAAATAAATGCTAAACAAGCCGCTTCCCCGGCAACGGCGCCAAAATTTGATCAGGATTAGATAGTGTCGTTAGTCTACTAACCCTAATTAAATTAACAATTTATAAAACCTAAACTACCCTAATACGAGTATAGTGGTAAGTAAAGGGTCGAACCCAAAAGGAAGCATGCGAGCTAAACACTAAATTCGCTAAGCAAAAGTCAAGGAAAGGATAATTTTGTTGAGAATAAGCAAAGATAAAGACGAATAAAATCAAGAAAGAACAACGCTAGGGATACGGGGGTGTCAAACATGATTAGAAAAAAAAGGGGAATAATCATAGTTATCATGAAGAACATGCCAAAGAACACAAGATCATACCTAAACAATTCATTCTCATGCAATAGTCTAGGAAAATCAATGAAAGAGGTCTATGCTAATTAGGATCATTCTCATGCATCCCATTAGGCACAAGCTAACCAAAGAATAAAGGGGCACAATACATGGAACTCCATTTTTAACAACTCATTCTCATGCAATCATTAAAATAGAGGTGATCTAATTCTAGTTCAAATCATTTTCATGCATTTAAAAGATAATCAAATAAAGTGCTACAATAATCTCAAGTCAATAAAAATCATATCTTTCATCAATTTAAGGCATGTAATCAATCCACTATCATCATTCATCCAACATTCAACACATATTTTCCACCCCTTTCCCCTAGCTAAAAGATTAGCCTAGAGAAAGGAGATTAAACATAATAGCAAAACCAAAAATATATTCAAGAAACACAAAACAAAACATGATTAAAAACAATGAAAACAATAATAACTAGATGAACTAAAAAGACTAACAAAAATAAGCAACAATAAAGCAAATAAATA
The DNA here is from genome assembly GCF_948465745.1 of Chenopodium album. Lineage (NCBI taxonomy): Eukaryota > Viridiplantae > Streptophyta > Magnoliopsida > Caryophyllales > Amaranthaceae > Chenopodium > Chenopodium album. The sequence goes on along the minus strand of NC_137840.1, from coordinate 21,186,153 downwards.
AAGCTAAAGGAAAGGATTAGAGATTACTAGAGAGAGGATTAATGAAAGATGAAAACTTAAAGGAATTGCTTGATTGGAAATTAAACTTGACCAAAATTGATTACTTGGAAGAAAATTGAGCAATAATCTACTTTATCTCTCTAAAAACTATCTAATCTAACCCTAAGAGAGAGAAGCTCTCCTAAACTAACTAAGAAAAATAAAATAAAAGAGCCTCCTTTTAATTCCCCCCAAAAAATGGGTATTTATCCTAAGCTATAAAAAGAAACTAAATAAATAAAGAGAAATAAAATAGAAAATAGAAAATAAGAAAGGAAATATAAAAGAGATAAAGTAAAAGGAAAAGGAAATTAAAAGAAAAAGAAAATAAAAATAAAAAAAGAAAAACAGATCAGTCAACCAAAACCAAAGTCAGATCCCATCTCATTCCCCTTCTTCTTCGAATTCAAGCTGCTCTAGAAATGGGGAAAATTGATCCCAAGCTTCACATCCAATAAAACAATATCAGCAACAATTACCCTTCAATCAACACCGCTCATTATCATAAAAAATCGGCATCAATAAATTAACACCATTCGATCTTCATAAGTAATCTCGTGAGAAGCTCGTGATTGAACCCACATTTGCGCGCCCGCGAAGACATCGCGCAGAGGTCGCGCAAAGCAACTGTCTTGACTATGATTTTGGATTCCAATTGTGCACTTTCTGACAGGGCTGCGTAGCCGCGAAGCTTCAATCAAATTGGTTGCTGCAATTGCGGGCAAATGCTGGTTATGAATTGGCTTGCGATGCGGTTTGGGTAAGGGTGATTACAGTTGTTATTGCGGTTGTGGTGGTGAAGTTGGGTGGCTGCAGCTGTGGTGAGGGAACAAGGGATTGTTGGTGGGCTGCTATTGCGGGTTGGAGTCGCTTTGTGTGAAGGAGAAAGTGGCTGAGGTGGTGTGCTGTGAGGATAGATTAAATGGGGGTCTGTTGCGGGGTGTTGGTGGTTCAGGTGGTTAGGGTGGCTGTGGTTTGTTTGGTGGTGGTTCAGGGTGGTATATTGGAGGTGGTAATTGTTGTTGCGGGTTGTGGAGGGCTGATAGGTGGTGTTGGTGGTTCAATTGGTGGTTGATGATGGTTCTGGGTGGTGGTGATTGGAGGAGGTTTGGTGGTGTATTGGTTGCAGTTGGTGCTCGGTTTGAGTGGCTGAAGGTGGTTGAGGGGGTTGTTCAGGTGTGCAGATTTGGGGTTATTGGTGGGCTGAATTGGGGTTATTGGTGGGTGTTGTTGGTGGGTGGTTTTGCGTGAGGGAGCAGGGGAGAATTAGTGGTGATGCTGGCAGATTGGTGGTTGATTGTGGTGGATGTTGAGCAGGGGATTGGCAATTGAAAAGCTTTGACTTGGACCTTGAACACGAGCCTACACACAAACAAACCAGAGTATAAAAGTGTGAAACCGAGACAAATAAAATAAAATAAATAAAAAGGTATTAAATAAAATAAAAATAGAAAAAGAGAAGTAACACTAAACTAATAAAAATAAATAACTAAAAGTAAAATACAAATAAGAGAAATAAAACTAAAACTAACAAAGACATAAAACTATACAAGTAAATAAAATAAACTTAAAACTAATTAAAACTATGAAAGTAACAAAGAAAAGGAACGAAATAAAATAAATCGAAAGTAAATAAATTAAGAAAATAAGCTAAAAACTATTAAAAACTACTAAAATACTCAAAATAAAGATAAAAGACGAGAATAAGCAAATAATAGAAATAAAGGACAAAATGGGCTAAATTATTGGAAAATAAGCCGGAAAACGACTCAATAAACACCCTAAAAGTGACATAAAAGTCACTTATCAAACTCCCCCAAGCTAACCTTTTGCTCGTCCTCGAGCAAATTAACATGAAACACGGGAGAAGGAGAATGATTTATTCAAGAAAAGCTAGAACACTTAAGGAGACAAGAATGTACACTAACTCACTTTCGTAGGAATCACGGTCACTTTTAGCAAGTAATGACAAGCCCTTTAAACCCCTAGATCGCCCTAGAGGACGAGTGAGCTCTCGTGAGGGTGTCTTAAGAGTTTAACCCACAACTCTAGACAAAACCAAGGGAAAAAAAAAAGAGAAAGAAAAGCAAAAACAAAAAGGCAAGCACAACCACGACCAACATGACATGACAAGGCTTAAGAAAACCAAACAAGCTTTTACATAGAAAATGCTTCATTTGGACTCAAAACATAGAGACATGCAGCAAAGAATGCTCACCTTTCTTAATTAAATAAGGGAATACATGTTCCGAGATGCTCATGGTTGAAAGAGACAAACCTAAGCTAAGCATAGAGAACTAATGATTTCACTCTCCGCCCTAGCCCCATCCAAGACGGTCCACGTTCTCTCCACTAGATTCAAATCATCCCTTAGTTAGCTCCTCATGATTCCTCGAGGGAACCAGAAAAAGAAATTTTTATGTGGAATCATAAGGTCATCCCGACATCTCAACTATGCATACTCTCTCCATAGGGTTGAAATCTATCTCCCTCCACCGGTCATTAACCTCACCCCTCTAAAGTCAAAGGGTCTTTACTAGGGTTGTAACGTAAGGCTAGGGGTCAAGGCGGGGCAAAAATTTGAAAATTTTGGTTATATTTCCTAAGTGAAGCAAAAGGGTGATCAAACCTCAAAAACAAACTCAAGAAATCACCAAACATCAAACAAAAATACCAATAAGTCCATCTCCCCCAAGCTTATTCGACACCGACACTCAATAAAAACAAAAACGAAGTAACGCTCCCCCCAAGCTTGAACAAAGCATTGTCCTCAATACTTAAACTAGGGAAGAAAACGAAACCAAACTAATTTTAAATTATTTTTTTTATATATATTTTATTTGTTGTCCTTTCCTTTTTTAACTTTAGACGGATTTTTCTTAACATTTGCTTTATTTCACACAATATATACAATTTACTTTTCTTACTTGGTATAAAAAGCATAATACTTTCTCAATTTATTACAACACAAAACAAACTCTTAAACCGAAATGCTTCACAAACTAGGGTTAGGGAAACGAAAGGTCATAAGGTTTGTAATGTGGCTCATAATCAAGAAAGGGAATAGGCTCAAAGGGTTGGCAAGAGGAGCAAATGCAAAATAAGAACTAAATAAGTAACAAAACAAAAAGAAGATAAAGAAAAAAAAGAGAAAAATGGTGCCCTTTTCCTCCCCTAGAGTTGCTTGGTCACGATCTTGGGAGCTAGAGAACAACACAAGGATTAAGTTATGCATAGTTAAGGATCCTAAATGCCGCTCACAAGAATGATGAAGGCTAGAACAAATAACGCTCACACGGGATAAGAAATAAGCAAATACAAACAAAGGGAATCCTATTCACTATAGAGAGCAACACCATCTTACCACTTTCCCGTGAACTAGGGGTTCAAACGTCCTCAAAAGTTCTAAACCGGGCTACCTTAGCTTACAATGTGTCTAATTCAACCCTAAGAACTCTCAAACCGTGTAAACCCTCATCAACTAGGAAGATAAGCATTCAAAGACACATTATCATAAAAGGCACACAAATTCAAATGAATGAGCAATTCTAAATCAAAATCATTACAACTTGTCATAGTCATGTTTGTCACACAAATGGGAAAAAAAACAACACAAAAACAAGAGGAAGAAATAAAAAGGTTCACAAATAAGGCATGTAATTCAAGTAAATCCCAATCGTCAAACAAATGACCGTTGATAACAACATCAATGATCCCAGGTTTCTTAGAACCAATGCAAACACCCTCGAACCATTCAACTTCTTCCTAAACTAACCTTAAACTAAGCACTCACAGAAAAATTAAAAGAGTGAAAACAAGAAAGGTCTCACCGAGAGGTTGGCTTAAAAGAATAATGGAGCATAAAATCGAGTTCTCCAAATGTCACTCCGCTCCAAGCTTCCAAAATGCAACCTACAAGGCAAGACAAGACATAAAAGAAAACATTAAAAGAAAATAAAGAAAGAAAACAAAAAAGAAAAAGAAAGGAGGGGGAGAAAAAGGGGTAGAAATCCTCCGGGTTGCCTCTCGGGAAGCGCTTGTTTATGGTCTCTAGCTTGACCCTTCACCTCCTTCAAGGTGGAATAAAGAACATCACCCTCATCAACTTGAGGATTGAATCATAGATGCCCCCAAGCTTGAGAACTAGCATTCCTTGAGGTCTCAAATCACCACAAGGGAAAGGAGGGAATAAATCAAGAGCCAATGGTGGCTCATCTTTTCTTTTTCTCTTCTTCTTGTCGTTTCTTCTAAAAGGGCGATGAAGCTTGGAATCCTAGATATTAGGAAGGGAAACCTCACCTTCCTCAAGAGAGCCTTCAAACCAAGCAGGAACTTCAAGAAAGTCATCACACCTCATTGTCACCTTACCATCACATGGAGGTAAGCTCTCATTATCCATCACACCATCGACCACATCAACTCTACATACGCTCACCGCCATAGGGCTCTTCAAAACAACATTCTCAACTAGCCTACAAGGGATGGGAATCGGGCCTTCAAACTTGTTCGGTTCACTAAAATCTAATGGCTCCTCATTTTGTTCTTGAACCTTCTTCTCAACCACATCCTCCACAACCTTGTCTTCCTTACTTTCATCCTCCTTGCAAGTTTCGAGATGATAAGCATATGAAGTTAGTAGATGATTGTAAGGGGAGTTTTGCGGTTAAATGGAGAGAAGAAATGTTGGCTAGATGGGAGTCAACAACTTCATTGTGAGATTTGATCTCTTGGAATTGTTGAGTGAGAATTTGACGTTGTTGAAGAATTTGGGTTTGTGTGTAGTCGGGTGGGGATTGTTCTTCATAAGCTTGAGGATTTTGTTTATGATGTTGACCTTGAAAGTTCCCCATTTGGATGGAAGGGTAAGAAAAATTTTCGGTTAGAGGATTGAAAAGAGGTTCATCTTGGAGGTAGGAGTTTTCTTGTTTTGGAGGTTGTTGAAGTTGTTGAGAATGAGCTTGGGTTACAAACTCTCCTTCCCTCAAAGTCAAATCCTCACCTTGCTTGGGATTGAACTCTCTACAATACGATGCATCATGATCCGTCCCACCACAACAAGCACATGAGAAATCAATGATTTGTGACAGTTTTGAACCCAAACCTACACTTGAGTTCAACTTGGAAAGACCTTCATTCAAGAGTTCAACTATGTGCTTAAGTTGACCGACTTTCTCCAACTCATAAAGATCCCCTTGCTTTCCTTGGGACCTTCTTTGACCTCCCTAAGAATAGCTAGTAGCCACCTCTTCAATTATAGCTTCAACTTGGCTTTGAGGGATCTTAATCAATTGGCCACCGGCACCCGCATCTAGATTGGTTCTTGAAATTGGCTCTAAGCCATCATAAAAGAATCTCGTGAGCAAATTATGGTTGAATCCATGGTTTGGACATGCTCTAATCATATCCTTAAACCTTTCCCATGCTTCCCCAAGAGTTTCATCCGGTTCTTGCTCAAAAGAAGCTATCTTCCTCCTCATTTTTGCGGTTTGCTCATCGGAAATGATCCTCTTGAGAAAGGCCTTCGCAACATCTTTCCATGTGGTGAGAGAGTTAGGCTTCAAAAGCTTGAGCCATTTCTTTGCTCTTCCGGTGAGATATTGCCGAAAGAGATGCATACGAATGTAATCTTGGCTCACTTCATTTGTTTGCATCATTGCACAAAACTCAAGGAATCGGTCAAAATACTCAATGGGGTCTTCACTTGCACTTCCGGAAAATTGCTCAACTTGTACCATCCTAGCATATTGTGGATGGATTGTGAAATTAGACTCGGTGGTTGGGAGAAGTATACCACTCGTGAGCTCATAGACTTCCGGATTTCCAAACTCCTTAAAAAGAAGGTCATCCTCTTGTCTTGCCATATCTCTCTTTGAATACAACAAAGCTAAGCACACGATTAGAAATGACAAGTATGATTAAAAAAAAGGCAAAATAATAAAAAGAAAGCAAATAAAATGACTCTAACAATAGCAAAAATAAATGCTAAACAAGCCGCTTCCCCGGCAACGACGCCAAAATTTAATCGGGATTAGATAGTGTCGTTAGTCTACTAACCCTAATCAAATTAACAATTTATAAAACCTAAACTACCCTAATACGAGTATAGGGATAAGTAAAGGGTCGAACCCAAAAGGAAGCATGCGAGCTAAACACTAAATTCGCTAAGCAAAAGTCAAGGAAAGGATAATTTTGTTGAGAATAAGCAAAGATAAAGACGAATAAAATCAAGAAAGAACAACGCTAGGGATACGGGGGTGTCAAACATGATTAGAAAAAAAAGGGGAATAATCATAGTTATCATGAAGAACATGCCAAAGAACACAAGATCCTACCTAAACAACTCATTCTCATGCAATAGTCTAGGCAAATCAATGAAAGAGGTCTATGCTAATTAGGATCATTCTCATGCATCCCATTTGGCACAAGCTAACCAAAGAATAAAGGGGCACAATACATGGAACTCCATTTTTAACAACTCATTCTCATGCAATCATTAAAATATAGGTGATCTAAATCTAGTTCAAATCAATTTCATGCATTTAAACTAGAAGGCAATCAAATAAAGTGCTACAATAATCTCAAGTCAATAAAAATCATATCTTTCATCAATTTAAGGCATGTAATCAATTCACTATCATCATTCATCCAACATTCAACTCATATTTTCTACCCCCTTCCCCTAGCTAAAAGATTAGCCTAGAGAAAGGAGATTAAACATAATAGCAAAACCAAAAATATATTCAAGAAACACAAAACAAAACAAGATTAAAAACAATGAAAACAATAATAACTAGATGAACTAAAAAGACTAACAAAAATAAGCAACAATAAAGCAAATAAATAAAGCTAAAGGAAAGGATTAGAGATTACTAGAGAGAGGATGAATGAAAGATGAAAACTTGAAGGAATTGCTTGATTGGCAATTAAACTTGACCAAAATTGATTACTTGGAAGAAAATTGAGCAACAATCTACTTTATCTCTCTAAAAACTATCTAATCTAACCCTAAGAGAGAGAAGCTCTCCTAAACTAACTAAGAAAAATAAAATAAAAGAGCCTCCTTTTAATTCCCCCCAAAAATGGGTATTTATCCTAAGCTATAAAAAGAAACTAAATAAATAAAGAGAAATAAAATAGAAAATAAGAAAGGAAATATAAAAGAGATAAAGTAAAAGGAAAAGGAAATTAAAAGAAAAAGAAAATAAAAATAAAAAAAGAAAAACAAATCAGTCAACCAAAACCAAAGTTAGACCCCATCTCATTCCCCTTCTTCTTCAAATTCAAGCTGCTCTAGAAATGGGGAAAATTGATCCCAAGCTTCACATCCAATAAAACAATATCAGCAACAATTTCCCTTCAATCAACACCGCTCATTATCATAAAAAAATCGGCATCAATAAATTAACACCATTCGATCTTCATAAGTAATCTCGTGAGAAGCTCATGATTGAACCCACATTTGCGCGCCCGCGAAGACATCGCGCAGAGGTCGCGCAAAGCTACTATCTCGACTATGATTTTTGATTCCAATTGTGCGCTTTCTGAAAGGGCTTCGCAGCCGCAAAGCTTTAATCAAATTGGTTGCTGCAATTGCGGGCAAATGCTGGTTATGAATTGGCTTGCGATGCGGTTTGGGTAAGGGTGATTACAGTTGTTATTGCGGTTGTTACGATGAAGTTGGGTGGCTGCAGCTGCGGTGAGGGAACAGGGGATTGTTGGTGGGTAGCTATTGCGTGTTGGAGTCGCTCTGTGTGAAGGAGAAAGTGGCTGAGGTGGTGTGCTGTGAGGATAGATTAAATGGGGGTCTGTTGCAGGGTGTTGGTGGTTCAGGTGGTTATGGTGGCTGTGGTTTGTTTGGTGGTGGTTCAGGGTGGTATATTGGAGGTGGTAATTGTTGTTGCGGGTTGTGTTGGGCTGATAGGTGGTGTTGGTGGTTCTATTGGTGGTTGACGATGGTTTTGGGTGGTGGTGATTAGAGGAGGTTTGGTGGTGTATTGGTTGCAGTTGGTGGTCGGTTTGAGTGGCTGAAGGTAGTTGAGGTGGTTGTTCAGGTGTGCAGATTTGGGGTTATTGGTGGGCTGAATTAGGGTTATTGGTGGGTGTTGTTGGTGGGTGGTTTTGCGTGAGGGAGCAGGGGAGAATTAGTGGTGATGCTAGCGGATTGGTGGTTGATTGGGGTGGATGTTGAGCAGGGGATTGGCAATTGAAAAGCTTTGACTTGGACCTTAAACACGATCCTACACACAAACAAACCAGAGTATAAAAGTGTGAAACCGAGACAAATAAAATAAAATAAATAAAAAGGAAATAAATAAAATAAAAATAGAAAAAGAGAAGTAACACTAAACTAATAAAAATAAATAAATAAAAGTAAAATACAAATAAGAGAAATAAAACTAAAACTAACAAAGACATAAAACTATACAAGTAAATAAAATAAACTTAAAACTAATTAAAACTATGAAAGTAACAAAGAAAAGGAACGAAATAAAATAAATCGAAAGTAAATAAATTAAGAAAATAGGCTAAAAACTATTAAAAACTACTAAAATACTCAAAATAAAGATAAAAGACGAGAATAAGCAAATAATAGAAATAAAGGACAAAATGGGCTAAATTATTGGAAAATTAGTCGGAAAACGACTCAATAAACACCCTAAAAGTGACATAAAAGTCATTTATCAAACTCCCCCAAGCTAACCTTTTGCTCGTCCTCGAGCAAATTAACATGAAACACGGGAGAAGAAGAATGATTTAATCAAGCAATGCTAGAACACTTAAGGAGATAAGAATGTACACTAACTCACTTTTGTAGGAATCACGATCACTTTTAGCAACTAATGACCAGCCCTTTAAACCCCTAGATCGCCCTAGAGGACGAGTGAGCTCTCGTGAGGGTGTCCTAACAGTTTAACCCACAACTCTAGACAAAACCAAGGGAAAAAAAAAAAAGAAAAAGAAAAGCAAAAACAAAAAGGCAAGCACAACCACGACCAACATGACATGACAAGGCTTAAGAAAACCAAACAAGCTTTTAGATAGACAATGCTCCATTTGGACTCAAAACATAGAGACATGCACCAAAGAATGCTCACCTTTCTTAATTAAATAAGGGAATACATGTTCCGAGATGCTCATGGTTGAAAGAGACAAACCTAAGCTAAGCATAGAGAACTAATGATTTCACTCTCCGCCCTAGCCCCATCCAAGACGGTCCACGTTCTCTCCACTAGCTTCAAATCATCCCTTAGTTAGCTCCTCATGATTCCTCGAGGGAACCGGAAAAAGAAATTTTTATGTGGAATCATAAGGTCATCCCGACATCTCAACTATGCATACTCTCTCCATAGGGTTGAAATCTATCTCCCTCCACCGGTCATTGACCTCACCCCTCTAAAGTCAAAGGGTCTTTACTAGGGTTGTAACGTAAGGCTAGGGGTCAAGGCGGGGCAAAAATTTGAAAATTTTGGTTATATTTCCTAAGTGAAGCAAAAGGGTGATCAAACCTCAAAAACAAACTCAAGAAATCACCAAACATCAAACAAAAATACCAATAATGCCATCTCCCCCAAGCTTATTCGACACCGACACTCAATAAAAACAAAAACGAAGTAACGCTCCCAACCAAGCTTGAACAAAGCATTGTCCTCACTGCTTAAACTAGGGAAGAAAACGAAACCAAACTAATTTTAATTTTTTTTTTATATATATTTTATTTGTTGTCCTTTCCTTTTTTAACTTTAGACGGCTTTTTCTTAACATTTGCTTTATTTCACACAATATATACAATTTACTTTTCTTGCTTGGTACAAAAAGCATAATACTTTCTCAATTTATTACAACACAAAACAAACTCGTAAACCGAAATGCTTCACAAACTAAGGGTTAGGGAAACGAAAGGTCATAAGGTTTGTAATGTGGCTCATAATCAAGAAAGGGAATAGGCTCAAAGGGTTGGCAAGAGGAGCAAATGCAAAATAAGAACTAAATAAGTAACAAAACAAAAAGAAGATAAAGAAAAAAAAGAGAAAAATGGTGCCCTTTTCCTCCCCTAGAGTTGCTTGGTCACGATCTTGGGAGCTAGAGAACAACACAAGGATTAAGTTATGCATAGTTAAGGATCCTAAATGCCGCTCACAAGAATGATGAAGGCTAGAACAAATGACGCTCACACGGGATAAGAAATAAGCAAATACCAACAAAGGGAATCCTATTCACCATAGAGAGCAACATCATCTTACCACTTTCCCGTGAACTAGGGGTTCAAACGTCCTCAAAAGTTCTAAACCGGGCTACCTTAGCTTACAATGTGTCTAATTCAACCCTAAGCACTCTCAAACCGTGTAAACCCTCATCAACTAGGAAGATAAGCATTCAAAGACACATTATCATGAAAGGCACACAAATCCAAATGAATGAGCAATTCTAAATCAAAATCATTGCAACTTGTCATAGTCATGTTTGTCACACAAATGGGAAAAAAAACAACACAAAAACAAGAGGAAGAAATAAAAAGGTTCACAAATGAGGCATGTAATTCAAGTAAATCCCAATCGTCAAACAAATGACCGTTGATAACAACATCAACTATCCCAGGTTTCTTAGAACCAATGCAAACAACCTTGAACCATTCAACTTCTTCCTAAACTAACCTTAAACTAAGCACTCACAGAAAAATTAAAAGAGTGAAAACAAGAAAGGTCTCACCGAGAGGTTGGCTTAAAAGAATAATGGAGCATAAAATCGAGTTCTCCAAATGTCACTCCGCTCCAAGCTTCCAAAATGCAACCTACAAGGCAAGACAAGACATAAAAGAAAACATTAAAAGAAAATAAAGAAAGAAAACAAAAAAGAAAAAGAAAGGAGGGGGAGAAAAAGGGGTAGAAATCCTCCGGGTTGCCTCTCGGGAAGCGCTTGTTTATGGTCTCTAGCTTGACCCTTCACCTCCTTCAAGGTGGAATAAAGAACATCACCCTCATCAATTTGAGTATTGAATCATAGATGCCCCCAAGCTTGAGAACTAGCAATCCTTGAGGTCTCAAATCACCACAAGGGAAAGGAGGGAATAAACCAAGAGCCAATGGTGGCTCATCTTTTCTTTTTCTCTTCTTCTTGTCGTTTCTTCTAAAAGGGCGATGAAGCTTGGAATCCTCGATATTAGGAAGGGAAACCTCACCTTCCTCAAGAGAGCCTTCAAACCAAGCAGGAACTTCAAGAAAGTCATCATACCTCATTGTCACCTTACCATAACATGGAGGTAAGCTCTCATTATCCATCACACCATCGACCACATCAACTCTACATACGCTCACCGCCATAGGGCTCTTCAAAACAACATTCTCAACTAGCCTACAAGGGAAGGGAAACGGGCCTTCAAACTTGTTCGGTTCACTAAAATCTAATGGCTCCTCATTTTGTTCTTGAACCTTCTTCTCAACCACATCCTCCACAACCTTGTCTTCCTTACTTTCATCCTCCTTGCAAGTTTTGAGATGATAAGCATATGAAGTTAGTAGATGATTGTAAGGGGAGTTTTGCGGTTAAATGGAGAGAAGAAATGTTAGCTAGATGGGAGTCAACAACTTCATTGTGAGATTTGATCTCTTGGAATTGTTGAGTGAGAATTTGGCGTTGTTGAAGAATTTGGGTTTGTGTGTGGTCGGGTGGGGATTGTTCTTCATACGCTTGAGGATTTTGGTCATGATGTTGACCTTGAAAGTTCCCCATTTGGATGGAAGGGTAAGAAAAATTTTCGGTTAGAGGATTGAAAAAAGGTTCATCTTGGAGGTAGGAGTTTTCTTGTTTTGGAGGTTGTTGAAGTTGTTGAGAATGAGCTTTGGTTACAAACTCTCCTTCCCTCAAAGTCAAAGCCTCACCTTGCTTGGGATTGAACTCTCTACAATACGATGCATCATGATCCGTCCCACCACAACAAGCACATGAGAAATCAATGATTTGTGACAGTTTTGAACCCAAACCTACACTTGAGTTCAACTTGGAAAGACCTTCATTCAAGAGTTCAACTATGTGCTTAAGTTGACCGACTTTCTCCAACTCATAAAGATCACCTTGCTTTCCTTGGGACCTTCTTTGACCTCCCTAAGAATAGCTAGTAGCCACCTCTTCAATTATAGCTTCAACTTGGCTTTGAGGGATCTTAATCAATTGGCCACCGGCACCCGCATCTAGATTGGTTCTTGAAATTGGCTCTAAGCCATCATAAAAGAATCTCATGAGCAAATTATGGTTGAATCCATGGTTAGGACATGCTCTAATCATATCCTTAAACCTTTCCCATGCTTCCCCAAGAGTTTCATCCGGTTCTTGCTCAAAAGAAGCTATCTTCCTCCTCATTTTTGCGGTTTGCTCATCGGAAATGATCCTCTTGAGAAAGGCCTTCGCAACATCTTTCCATGTGGTGAGAGAGTTGGGCTTCAAAAGCTTGAGCCATTTCTTTGCTCTTCCGGTGAGAGATTGCCGAAAGAGATGCATACGAATGTAATCTTGGCTCACTTCATTTGTTTGCATCATTGCACAAAACTCAAGGAATCGGTCCAAATGTTCAATGGGGTCTTCACTTGCACTTCCGGAAAATTGCTCAACTTGTGCCATCCTAGCATATTGTGGATGGATTGTGAAATTAGACTCGGTGGTAGGGAGAAGTATACCACTCGTGAGCTCATAGACTTCCGGATTTCCAAACTCCCTAAAAAGAAGGTCATCCTCTTGTCTTGCCATATCTCTCTTTGAATACAACAAAGCTAAGCACACGATTAGAAATGACAAGTAGGATTAAAAAAAAGGCGAAATAATAAAAAGAAAGCAAATAAAATGACTCTAACAATAGCAAAAATAAATGCTAAACAAGCCGCTTCCCCGGCAACGACGCCAAAATTTAATCGGGATTAGATAGTGTCGTTAGTCTACTAACCCTAATCAAATTAACAATTTATAAAACCAAAACAACCCTAATACGAGTATAGGGGTAAGTAAAGGGTCGAACCCAAAAGGAAGCATGCGAGCTAAACACTAAATTCGCTAAGAAAAAGTCAAGGAAAGGATAATTTTGTTAAGAATAAGCAATGATAAAGACGAATAAAATCAAGAAAGAACAACGCTAGGGATACGGGGGTGTCAAACATGATTAGAAAAAAAAGGGGAATAATCATAGTTATCATGAAGAACATGCCAAAGAACACAAGATCCTACCTAAACAACTCATTCTCATGCAATAGTCTAGGCAAATCAATGAAAGAGGTCTATGCTAATTAGGATCATTCTCATGCATCCCATAAGGCACAAGCTAACAAAAGAATAAAGGGGCACAATACATGGAACTCCATTTTTAACAACTCATTCTCATGCAATCATTTAAATATAGGTGATCTAAATCTAGTTCAAATCAATTTCATGCATTTAAACTAGAAGGCAATCATATAAAGTGCTACAATAATCTCAAGTCAATAAAAATCATATCTTTCATCAATTTAAGGCATGTAATCAACCCACTATCATCATTCATCCAACATTCAACACATATTTTCCACCCCCTTCCCCTAGCTAAAAGATTAGCCTAGAGAAAGGAGATTAAACATAATAGCAAAACCAAAAATATATTCAAGAAACACAAAACAAAACATGATTAAAAACAATGAAAACAATAATAACTAGATGAACTAAAAAGACTAACAAAAATAAGCAACAATAAAGCAAATAAATAAAGCTAAAGGAAAGGATTAGAGATTACTAGAGAGAGGATTAATGAAAGATGAAAACTTGAAGGAATTGCTTGATTGGAAATTAAACTTGACCAAAATTGATTACTTGGAAGAAAATTGAGCAATAATCTTCTTTATCTCTCTAAAAACTATCTAATCTAACCCTAAGAGAGAGAAGCTCTCCTAAACTAACTAAGAAAAATAAAATAAAAGAGCCTCCTTTTAATTCCCCCCAAAAATGGGTATTTATCCTAAGCTATAAAAAGAAACTAAATAAATAAAGAGAAATAAAATAGAAAATAGAAAATAAGAAAGGAAATATAAAAGAGATAAAGTAAAAGGAAAAGGAAATTAAAAGAAAAAGAAAATAAAAATAAAAAAAGAAAAACAAATCAGTCAACCAAAACCGAAGTCAGACCCCATCTCATTCCCCTTCTTCTTCAAATTCAAGCTGCTCTAGAAATGGGGAAAATTGATCCCAAGCTTCACATCCAATAAAACAATATCAGCAACAATTGCTTTTCAATCAACACCGCTCATATCATAAAAAATCGGCATCAATAAATTAACACCATTCGATCTTCATAAGTAATCTTGTGAGAAGCTCGTGATTGAACCCACATTTGCGCGCCCGCGAAGACATCGCATAGAGGTCGCGCAGAGGTCGCGCAAAGCTACCGTCTCGACTATGATTTTGGATTCCAATTGTGCGCTTTCTGACAGGGCTGCGCAGCCGCGAAGATTCAATCAAATTGGTTGCTGCAATTGTGGGCAAATGCTGGTTATGAATTGGCTTGCGATGCGGTTTGGGTAAGGGTGATTACAGTTGTTATTGCGGTTGTTACGGTGAAGTTGGGTGGCTGCAGCTGCGGTGAGGGAATAGGGGATTGTTGGTGGGCTGCTATTGCGGGTTGGAGTCGCTTTGTGTGGAGGAGATAGTGGCAGAGGTGGTGTGCTGTGAGGATAGATTAAATGGGGGTCTGTTGCGGGGTGTTAGTGGTTCAGGTGGTTAGGATGGCTGTGGTTTGTTTGGTGGTGGTTCAGGGTGGTATATTGGAGGTGGTAATTGTTGTTGCGGGTTGTGGAGGGCTGATAGGTGGTGTTGGTGGTTCAATTGGTGGTTGACGATGGTTCTGGGTGGTGGTGATTGGAGGAGGTTTGGTGGTGTATTGGTTGCAGTTGGTGCTCGGTTTGAGTGGCTGAAGGTGGTTGACGGGGTTGTTCAGGTGTGCAGATTTGGGGTTATTGGTGGGCTGAATTGGGGTTATTGGTGGGTGTTGTTGGTGGGTTGTTTCGCGTGAGGGAGCAAGGGAGATTTAGTGGTGATGCTGGCGGATTGGTGGTTGATTGTGGTGGATGTTGAGCAGGTGATTGGCAATTGAAAAGCTTTGACTTGGACCTTGAACACGAGCCTACACACAAACAAACCAGAGGATAAAAGTGTGAAACCGAGACAAATAAAATAAAATAAATAAAAGGAAATATATAAAATAAAAATAGAAAAAGAGAAGTAACACTAAACTAATAAAAATAAATAAATAAAAGTAAAATACAAATAAGAGAAATAAAACTAAAACTAACGAAGACATAAAACTATACAAGTAAATAAAATAAACTTAAAACTAATTAAAACTATGAAAGTAACAAAGAAAAGGAACGAAATAAAATAAATCGAAAGTAAATAAATTAAGAAAATAAGCTAAAAGCTATTAAAAACTACTAAAATACTCAAAATAAAGATAAAAGACGAGAATAAGCAAATAATAGAAATAACGGACAAAATGGGCTAAATTATTGGAAAATAAGCCGGAAAACGACTCAATAAACACCCTAAAAGTGACATAAAATTCACTTATCAATAGCTAAAGCAAAGTTTAGGCGAACTTTTAAAGATCGACAGGCGTGGATCTTTGGTAATTTCCTTTGGAAAATTATCGCATCAAATGAGGATGACTTCAAGAGAAGATATCTTCGACAGCATTTCCTAGCTTGCGGAGAGTTGTCACGAACAACTGGAGGTAATTTCGGGCGAAGTTATCTTCGATAGTATACCCTCTGACGTGGAATATTATCAATACGGATGAGGGTTTGTTTCAAGAGAAGCAATCTTCGATAGTATTCCCTTGGACGTGGAATATTATCAACGCGGATGGAGATTGTTTCGAGAGAAATAATCTTCGATGGTATTCCCTTGGACGTGGAATATTATCATAGCGGAGGAGGATCATTTCAGGCGAAGCAATCTTCTAATTTGGAAGCAGTTACGGGCTTAGCGGTTTTCAAGCAGGATGACGTTCTCTAGCCTGTAGAAGGTCATCAAAACAACAACAAGGATACAACAACAATCGGTTACTTTCAGAGACGTGTGCTCGACTGTGCAAGATACACGTTTCTTAACTCTTTTATCTGTTTATCTAACGTTAGTTTTGCAGGTATCGGCGTTACAAGATTGATTTAGGATCGCGGAATCTTCTGAATCATTCTCCGTCCCTATCGATACTTTGACTTTTGTTTTCGAAACTCGTGTTTCTCAAAACTCAGTCAAAGTGGGGGCTTCTGTAGACACCTATTTGTGTCTCCCCAAAACCAAACACAGTGATGAGTACCTTTCACGTCGAATCATAATCGAATGAAGTGAAAGTGAGGAATGTCTAGTGTTACTGAAAGTTTTAATTCTTTTCTCTTCTCTCTGTTTTTGAAAACTTATTTTAAGAAAATATCCAATCTAGTTTGGTTGGTCCATGATATGGGTCCAATAGTAGTGTAGTTGGATGGGGCTTGCAAAGAGCTTTCCAACAATATATTATAAGCCCAATTCCGATGAATATTGAGGAAATTATGGCTAATTTACTAAACTGGGCCCGGTTTGAGCCTTATATGCGGCCCAATGATCTTGAGGAGGGCCTTATATAATTTATCATTCCTAATGCAATTAGGAATGGTTTTAGTCTTCTAGATGGTTCTTTTCATTCCTAATTCAATTAGCATTGATAAATTGAATTTTTGACTTTTCAGAGGTTTAATTAAAATCAAATAGCATTTTCGAGGAAATTATATGATTTTATCCTCCAGTACGGTAAACTTATCTGATTTTTGAAAACGCGTTAAAAATAGGCTTGTCGCCTAACCTCAAGCCTTGGCGCCTGGAACCAGGACTGGCGCTAGCCATTGGCGCTTGGCGCTAGTGTTGGTGCATGGCGCTAGTTAGCCAAGGGTGGCGCCAGCTCTGTTTTCTGTGCGTCAAACTCTATTTTGTTTATTTTATCTTTTTGGCTAATTTTCTCTATAAATATCATATTAAAAACTCCGTTTTCATTCACCAACTCTCATCAAGATTTTCTTGATTATTCTCTCTCTCTCTCTTTTTCTAAACTAGCCTTTTCTCAAATACAAAATTCCGCATTCGCAAGATCTAGAAACACCTAGCCATATTCGAAGTTGCCTTCGCCCTAGACGTGAAAGAAAGAGGTACGAAGCATCAAAGTAAGTACTTTAATGGTTTTAATTGATAATATAATGTAGAAATCATGTTTACATTGTTATTATGATATTTCTAGTATCATGTCTAGGGTAATTTATATATTAAATATGATTGTTACAATGCTCCCTATGTTCTTCCTAATGTTTATTCATGTTAGTTTCATGTTAGGGTTAAAGATTTGATTTTTATTGCTTAGTGACATGCTAGGGTTTGTTATTAATCTTTTTAGTATCATGCCTAGGATCTTGCTATGTTCGTTGTGCTTTAATATTAACATGAGCATGATTATGATTATGATTATAATTTTATGATGATGATTTTATGATGATGATTTTATGATGATTATTTTATTCATGATGATTATTATAATAATTATTATTTATGATGTATATTTTATTTATTATGTTGCTTGATATTTATTCTTTGTTGCTTGATCACGCCTTTTATTGCATGTTTAAAGGGAATTTGTAATTGTAATCACACTTAATAAGATAATTAATAATCTTGTTAGAGTTAATTGTGATTATAATTCAAGTGATCGCCAATAATAGATTTATTTGTGCATTAATATTAAAACAACATAGATAAACAGGTTTAGGGTTATTCCTATTGATTGCATGTTAGTCACGAAGCGCACATGAATACGAGCAGATAAAGTAGAGGCCTATTATTATGGTAGGTTCAATCTCTTATAGGTTGGATTTGTACCTTCATTCCCGAACCCTTATTTGGTTCTAGACCTTATGGAGTTGAAGATCTCTTGGATCGTTAAGGGGTGTAACCTTCATCCTATGAACGGTTTACAAGTTCCTTAAAAAACTTGTTGGCGACTCTTTTGCTCTATCTTCTTCCCTTTTGGACGCCACCGTACTTTAGTGTATGATCACAGTGGGGTTCTAGCTATTTGGATTAAAGCTTGAAATTTATTCCCCACACCCCACTGAGTTAATTCTCCCAGCTAATGGTGTTTTAAAGGGATAGCATAAGACGGTGAAGATCACTACGCAAATGGGGAGAAGTTGGAAGTGACCACTGGCGAAGGTCCTATGTTTGATGAATCTGAATCGTTTGGGTCCGAGTCCGAGTCTTAGTATGTAGACGAGTCTTTAGGATCCGTGGCCGACCCCCTTTCTACTATTGAGTCTAATGTAGTTCCTCCTACTGTTGAGTCTCCTCCCTCTACCCCAAATAATTCTGGCGAGGTCGCAACTTACCTTTCCCTCCTTTATGTAATGACCAATGAATTCAATGACATGAGTACCTTTGCTTACGATGCGTGTCATTCCCCTAACACTGAGCAATATTGCTTTGCTAATAATTAAAATGACAAAGAAATAATAAAAGAAATGGAAGAACATGAAAATAAAACAGCAATCATTGTAGATAAAAAAAACAGTTAATATTTCCAATGATACGACTATCAAAGAAGTTAAAATTAGATTAACAGTAAGTCAAGACGAACGCAAAGAGCTAATTAACTAGCTCAGCGAATTTGTTGATGTATTTCCCTTGTCATACCAATATATGCTAGGGATTGACGGGGATATAGCCCAGCATACGATACCACTAATTCTAGGTATGAAGCCAGTCAAACAAAAGTTGCGCCTTATGAAACCAGATGTGGCTCTCAAAATCAAGGAAGAAATCAAAAAGCAATTGGCTGCTGGTTTCATCAAAGTATCCAAGTATCTGGAATGGATAGCTAATGTGGTTCCAGTTCCGAAAAAAGATGGAAGGGTCAGAATGTGTGTTAATTACAGGGATCTCAACAAAGCAAGCCCAAAATATAGGTTCCCTCTACCTCACATAGACATTCTCATCGACAACACAACAAATCATGCACTCCTATCATTCATGGACAGTAACGCATGATATAATCAAGTATTGATGGCTAAGGACGACATGGAAAAAACACATTTATCACTCAATGGGGTACATATTGCTATACGATAACACCATTCGCATTGAAAAACTTGGGTTCCACCTACCAAAGAGAAGCCACAACATTATTACATGATATGATGCACAAAGAGGTAGTGGTGTAATTTGATGATATGATCGTCGAGTAAAAATATCGACAAGGCCACATCATTGCACTTTGCCAATTCTTTGAAAGACTCCGAAAGTATAACATGAGGTTAAACCCAGAAAAATGTGCATTTGGAGTTACATCAGGCAAGCTACTTGGCAATGTCATCAGTTACCAAGGAATAGAAATAGATTCCACAAAAGTCAAAGCAATCATGGACATACTACCACCCAAGACTGAGAAAGAAATACGAGGTTTTATCGAAAAATTGCAATACATAAGTAGGTTTATGTCCAAACTCACTACGATATGTGAACCTATATTCAAGAAGCTCAAGAAGAACGTTCCAGTTACATGGGATGATGACTGCCAAAAAGCTTTCGTCCTTTAGTCATTAATCAGTTTATTTAGTCTTAACACAAGTCAAACAAACGGTTAGGAAAAATCACATAGAGTATGCACAACAAATAATGCACAATTAGTCAAGTAGGCACAATATGATGCAATGAGTTTGCAACCTAACCATGGCTCTAGTTCTCTAAAGTTCGGGATATGGTTTAGTCAATAGAGGGTCCATGGTTAATTGTTCGGATGCACCGCGCGGAAGCCTAACCGTGAAAGGTTGACGCAAATGGATGGGACACCGCGAATTTTAGAAAAAACTCGCTTCCATGGTTTGGTGAATTCAACATCTCGGATGTACCCTTTGTTGCACGGAGCGTTCAATCGGGTAAATGGAGCATGAATTCCCAGAGGGTTATGTCCATATGTAGAACACATATGGGTTTCAGAAAAGTGAGAAAAAATTCAATCAGGAAGTAGGATAGAGCAGACAATAAGAAAAATCGGTCGAAATTAGAACGCATATTTCTGGGTCGGTATTGGGGGAAATTGGCGCCAGCAAACAGAGACTGGCGCCAGATTTTAACAGTAGCGCCTAGCGCCAATGCTGGCGTCTGGCGCTACGGCTAAAAGTCTGGCGCCAAGCTCTGGCCCTTGACGCTACTTCCCACATGCCTTAGCAGCTTTCTGTGCTCGATGAAATCTTCAAGTTTCGCGCGGTGTTATTTCAGTCCTAGTTGTGAAAGACATTTCTCAAATTTCATACATGAAATACTTAGAACTTTTCAATTCTCATCCACTCATTCTAAATCATTGCCGAAAAAAATTCTGGAATTAAAATAGAAATCCTCCCCAGTGGAGTCGCCAAAAACTGTAGGGAATAATTTCAAGCCTTTAAATATCCCACTAGCTCAACCCCACTGTGATCATACACTAAAGTACGGTGGCGTCCAAAAGGGAAGAAGATAGAGCAAAACAGTCGCCAACAAGTTTAGGAACTTGTAAACCGTTCCCGAGGTGAAGGTTACACCTCTTAACGATCCAAGAGATCATCAACTCCATAACGTCATGAACCAAATAAGGGTTCGGGGATGAAGGTACAAATCCAACCTAAAAGAGATTGAACCTGCCCTAATAATAGACCTCTACTTTATTCTAATCGTATTTATGTGCGCTTTCTAATTAACATGCAATTAATAGGATTATTCCTAAACCTGTTTAATCTATGTTGGTTTAATTTAATGCACAAATAAATCTATTATTGGCGATCACTTGAATTATAATCACATTAACCCTAATCAAGATTAATTAAATATCTTATTAAGCGTGATTGCAAGTACAAATTCCCTTTAAGCATGCATAAAGGTGATCAAGCAATAACAAATATAGTATCAAGCAACAATAATAATCATAAATAATAAATAATCATGAACCATTTTTATAACAAATTATAATGACCATGAACAATAACGAATATCATAATCATAGCAATCATAATAATCATAATATTCATATTAAAGAATAAAAACAAGATCCTAGGTATGATACTAACAAGATTAATAACAAACCCTAGCATGTCACTAAGCAATAAAAATCAAACCTTTAACCCTAACATGATACTAACAATCATAAATATTAGGAAGAGAATAAAAGACGTCATAGCAATCATATTTAATATCAAAATTACCCTAGACATGATACTAGGAATATCATAATAACAATATAAACATGATTTCTACATCATAATATCAATTAATCAATTAAAGTACTTACTTTGATGCTTCGTACCTCTTTCTAATAACAAAATACACACGTTAGTAACTTCAAGGAAAATAATAATCAAAACAATGAAATTAAATAATTGAAAGAGAGATTTGGGACCAAACCCTTAGAAATTAAAACCTTTCACGTCTAGGGCGAAGGCAACTTCGAATATGGCTAGGTGTTTCTAGATCTTGCGAATGCGGAATTTTGTATGAAAACAAAGTAAGAAAGAAAGATGAATGTTAATTAAAACTTGTGAATGATAGATGTAGATGATGAATGATTGTAGGTGAATGAAAACGAAACTTTTGATACGATATTTATAGAGAAAATCAGCTAAAAAAGATAATTTAACAAAACAGAGTCTGACACAAAACGAGGTTGGCGCCAACCCTTGCTAGCTGGCGCCAAGCACCAATGGCTAGCGTCTGGCGGCAATGGCTAGCGTCTGGCGCCAAGCCTGTTTCCAGGTGCCAAGGCCGGGGGTTGGACGCCAAGCTTGATTTCAACGCGTTTTCGAAAATCTGATAAATTTCCCGTACTGGAGGATAAAATAATATAATTTCTTCGAAAATGCTATTTGATCTTGATTAAAACTCTAGAATGTCAACAAAGTCAACTTGTCAATGCTAATTGAATTAGGAATGAAAAGAACCTTCTAGAAGATTCTAGAAGACTAAAACCATTCCTAATTGCATTACGAATGATAAATCATATTAGGCCCTCCCCTAGATCATTGGGCCGAACATAAAGCTCAAACCGGGCCCAGTTTAGTAAATTGGCCATAACTTCCTCAATATTCATCGGAATTGGGCTTATAATATATCGTTAGAAAGGTCTTTGCAAGCCCCATCCAACTACACTATCATTGGACCCATATCATGGACCAACCAAACTGGATTGGCTGTTTTGTTAAAATAAAGTTTTCCAAAACAGAGAGAAGAGAAAAGAAATAAAAACTTTCCGCAACACTAGACCTTTCCACACTTTCGTTTCATTCGATTATGATTCGACGCGAAAGGTACTCATCACTGGGTTTGGTTTTGGGGAGACACAAATGGGTGTCTACACAAGCCCCCATTTCGACTGAGTTTGGAGAAACGCAAGTTTCAAAAACAAAAGTCAAAGTATCGATAGGGACGGAGAATGATTCAGAACGTTCTGCGATCCTAAATCAATCTTATAACGGATATCTGCAAAACTAGCATTAGTTAAACAGACAAAAGAGTTAAGAAACGCGTATATTGCACCATCGAGCACACGTCTCTATAAGTAACCGACTTTTTTGATGACCTCCTGCAAGCTAGAGAATGCCATCCCGCTTGAAAATTGCTACACCTGTAACTGCTTCCAAATTAGAAGATTGCTTTGCCTGAAACGATCTTCCTCCGCTATGATAATATTCCACATCCTAGGGAATACCATCGAAGATTATTTCTCTTGAAACAATCCTCATCCGCATTGATAATATTTCACATCCTAGGGAATACCATTAAAGATTATTTCTCTTGAAACAATCTCCAACCGTTTGTGACAACTCTCCACAATCTAGGGAACGTCACCTTGCTGTTTCGATGTTCACTCAACTCTGAACAAAGAGCTTCTTTCTGATATGACTCTAATTTCCGCTGTGATAGTCTTCGAAAAGATCACTGCTTCTTAATGTTTGCTATGCCAGTACGTCGGTACTTTGCTGCTTGTGAACCAGTATGTCGGTGCTTTTGCTGTGATGACAATCCTTTTTTCTTTGGGAATAGTTTCCATCACAACTCTTGTATGATGTATGACAATCCAATTTAGGGAAAGTTGTCAAAGCCACGTAACAATCCATCCTTGGAAATGTTGTCACGATGAAGCGACAATCCGTACCTCGGAAAATTTGCTAAAATCCAATTTTTGGAAAAGTTGCCAATGCTTCGTAACAATCTTTCATAAGAACTTTGCTACGATAGACAATCCACATCTTGGAATATAACTCAAAGCAATCCACCTTAGAAATTTGCCAACGCTATGCGATAATCCTTTTGGGAAAATATTGCCACTATTGACAATCTGCGTCTTGGAAGATTTGAAAAAAAAGAGTCGACCGACAATCCACTTCGAGAAAATTTGCCACTTACTGAAATGAATGACAATCCACGTTGAGGAATTTTTGTCGATATTTATGATGAATAGAAACCTACAACAATCCTTTGGGAAATTTTGCTATAGGGAACTGGGTGTATGACAATCCAATTTCGGAAAACTTGCCAGCGATGACAATCCGAACTTGGAAAAAATTGCCAAACAAAGAAGGAGCACGACAATCCACGCTTGGAAACTTTGCTAGAGATGACAATCCAATCTTGGAAAAATTGTCGTTGAAGAAGATGCACGACAATCCATTTTTGGAAATACTGTCAGTTGGGGATGACAATCCAATTTTTGGAAAACTTTGTCGTTTAATAAGAATGCACGACAATCCATATTTGGAAATATTGTCGTTTAAGTGATCGCTTTTGAATAGATTGTAATGAGCCAGTGTTTTAGGCGCTTAAGCTAAGTGAGACGATTTTTTTGTCAGGTCAATCACTTACTACGATTGTAATCGAGCCGACTACTAATAATGTCAAATTTCTTATAGGGGCTAATTGGCGTACCAAGGAACCCGAAATTGCTGCATGAGGTCGAAATCACCTTTCTGGGAGGCTTCGAGCTCTGTCGTTGTTGAGATATCTCTGGCGCCAAGAATTGGAGTAGGGTCTTCCCTATTCTGCCGCACCTGTATTTATTTTAGACTATAGAACTTTGCCAATATTTTTAATCATCTTAGGGTTGACCTAGGATTTAGCATTGCTTGACTCATTGACTTAACACGACTCAAGGCATAAACTTGACTCGATATGATTGACTGGCTCGAGGTTGACTCGACTCAAAGCAAAATGACACGTGTGACTCGTGACCCGTGTGTGCATAGTGTTGACTCAATGTGTCTCAAAAATGCAAAAAAGCAAAAATTTTCCGTCATTTTTGTGGAGGGTACCGACTTTCTCCCGAAAAAGAAAGACGCGAAAAAGGAATCAAAAGTTTTGAAGATGCATGTTGAATGAGCTCAGTCAAATGTCATTTGATACAATCTCTCAAGGTGCAAGGATTAATCCATCCTAGGCTATCTCAATGGTTAGCTCAATGATGAAAGTATTTAGGTAACTTAGGCACGGAGGCTAAGTAGTTGATACTTCGATGCTATGATGATTATGATTGATGAGTGATGTTGATAGGACAAGGCATGCTTCAGCGTTGTGTTAAGATTCCATGACAAAGGGTTTCTAAGGGAAGTGTATTTGGTCATGTATCTGTGCAGTGTGTGATAGTGACACTAAAGCTAGGCCGCAAGAGCTAAGTGTGTGGAAAGATGTTATTTGTTAAAAGATTCAAATGGTGGTGACTCTTAGGCTAGGTAAGCTATGATGTAGGGATCAAGCCCCCAAGTCTAGCTCTACATGAATAGGGATGAGCATTGGAGATCCCTTGACATGATCATGGTGCAAGTATGTGAATGTGAAAATGAATGCATTTTTATTACGGCCGCACCTCGATGTAAGGTTGCCTACGTATCCGTTAGGAATTAGGCCGAACGTAGCTCTAGCCGAACCTCGTACAAGTGTGTATACCTCAAAAAGGTCTTTTTAAGGGTTGTAACGTGGTTAGGCTAAAGGTTTAAAGAAGAAGGGGATAAAGGCTCAAGACCCTAGATAAGCCCCCAAGGTGTGCAACCTTGCTTTTGAATATTTGTATTTTCATGCTTGAGGTTTTCTACTCTTTTTTTTTAGCTCTTTCTTATCTTTTGCTTTAGCATCTATTTTATTTTTATAAGCGTGGGTGATCCCGATCATGCGGTCTATCACACACTTGGCATTCATGTTTCTCAGGCACGGTACCGAGCACTCGATAAGAGACGCAATCTGAGACGTGTTATTATCGAAGATATTTTCATATCAAAGACATTGGAACACTTGCCCTTTGGTACACTTTTATTTATTTTTTGCTTTGGCTATCTTTTGAATTAGTCAAATCACTCAAGCTTTGTTCTTTGAAAATTGCATAAGCTGCACACCATCCTATCCCAAGGTTAGATAGATGTGGGTTGAAAAAAAGAAAGGTCTATCGTTAGACGAGGCTCAAAGTGGTTTATGAAAAAAGGATGTATGTTTGAAGGGTGAAATGAGATATGATGTGGCTACAAGGGTTTCCTTAAATCATTGGTATACCTTGTGCTTAATTCAACATTTTTTTTAATGCAATATTAATGCAATGATCATATGCAAGAAAATAAATACTCATTTTATTAAAAGAAAATAAAGAATCTACAAAAATAATCTAAGGAAAGGAAAAGTTGCCTATGCTAGACTTATTGGAGAAAGGAAAAAAAGAATGAAAAAAGAAATAGAAAAAGAGGCCATGAAATCTTGTCGTTGCAGCTCGCCTCTAGTCTTGTGTCATTTGCTTCATCATCACCCAGTCTTCTCGCTAGCAAGAGGCAATGGGACCTTGTTTGCTTCTATGAGGTCTTGAATGAGATTTTTAAACCTGTAGCATTTATCAGTGGTATGACCGTTTCCTCGATGGTACTTGCAATAGGAATTTGGATTCCATCTCAAAGATCGATTTTCTGGTGTTGGATCCTCGGTAGGGCCAATAGGTTTGATTTTCTGGTGTTGGATCCTCGGTAGGGCAACATAGTAATAATGTAGAGGGTCTATGGTTAATTGTCCAGATGCACCGCGCGGAAGCCTAACCGTGAAGGGTTGACGCGAGTGGATGGGACACCGCGAATTTTAGAAAAAACTCGCTTCCATGGTTTGGTGAATTCAACATCTCGGATGTACCCTTTGTTGTACGGAGCGTTCAATCAGGTAGATGGAGCATGAATTCCCAGAGGGTTATGTCCAAATGTATAACACATATGGGTTTCAGAAAAGTGAGAAAAAATTCAATCAGGAAGTAGGATCGAGCAAACAATACGAAAAATCGGTCGAAATTAGAACGCATATTTCTGGCTCGGTATTGGGGGAAATTGGCGCCAGCAAACAGAGACTGGCGCCAGATTTTAACTGTAGCGTCTGGCGCCAATGCTGGCGTCTGGCGCTACGGCTAAAAGTCTGGCGCCAAGCTCTGGCCCCTGACGCTACTTCCCACATGCCTCGGCAGCTTTCTGTGCTCGATAAAATTTTCCAGTTTCGCGCGGTGTTATTTCAGTCCTAGTTGTGAAAGACATTTCTCAAATTTCCTACGTGTAAAATCCTATGTTTTTAACTCATTACGGATGGTCTTTCCAATGAGATCTTTATTATGCATATGACAATAATGTTAATCAAAATTACGCAATCGAAATACTTAGAACTTTTCGAGTCTCATCCACTCATTCTAAATCATTGCCGAAAAAAATTTAGGAATTAAAATAGAAATCCTCCCAGTGGAGTCGCCAAAAACTGTAGGGAATAATTTCAAGCCTTTAAAAATCCCACTAGTTCGAACCCCACTGTGTTCATACACTAAAGTACGGTGGCATCCAAAAGGGAAGAAGATAGAGCAAAAGAGTCGCCAACAATTTTTTTAGGAACTTGTAAACCGTTCACAAGGTGAAGGTTACACCCCTTAACGATCCAAGAGATCGTCTACACCATAAGGTCATGAACCAAAAAAGGGTTCGGGGAAGAAGGTACAAATCCAACCTAAAAGAGATTGAACCTGCCCTAATAATAGGCCTCTACTTTATTCTGATCGTATTCATGTGCGCTTTCTAATTAACATGCAATCAATAGGATTAACCCTAAACCTGTTTAATCTATGTTGGTTGAATTTAATGTACAAATAAATCTATTATTGGCGATCACTTGAATTATAATCACATTAACCCTAATCAAGATTAATTAAATATCTTATTAAGCGTGATTGCAAGTACAAATTCCTTTTAAGCATGCATAAAGGTGATCAAGCAATAACAAATATATTATCAAGCAACAATAATAATAATAAATAATAAATAATCATGAACCATTATTATAACAAATTATAATGACCATGAACAATAACGAATATCATAATCATAGCAATCATAATAATCATAATCATAATATTCATGTTAAAGCATAAAAGCAAGATACTAGGCATGACACTAACAAGATTAATAACAAACCCTAGCATGTCACTAAGCAACAAGAATCAAACCTTTAACCCTAACATGATACTAACAATCATAAATATTAGGAAGAGAATAAAAGACATCATAGCAATCATATTTAATATCAAAATTACCCTAGACATGATATTAGGAATATCATAATAACAATATAAACATGATTTCTACATCATAATATCAATTAATCAATTAAAGTACTTATTTTGATGCTTCGTACCTCTTTCTAATAACAAAAAACACACGTTAGTAACTTCAAGGAAAATAATAATCAAAACAATAAAATTAAATAATTGAAAGAGAGATTTGGAACCAAACCCTTAGAAATTAAAACCTTTCACGTCTAGGGCGAAGGCAACTTCGAATATGGCTAGGTGTTTCTAGATCTTGCGAATGCGGAATTTTGTATGAAAACAAAGTAAGAAAGAAAGATGATTGTTAATTAAAACTTGTGAATGATAGATGTAGATGATGAATGATTTTAGGTGAATGAAAACGGAATTTTGATACGATATTTATAGAGAAAATCAGCCAAACAAGATAATTTAACAAAACAGAGTCTAACGCACGCAAAACGAGGTTGGCGCCAACCCTGGCTAGCTGGCGCCAGGCACCAATGGCTAGCGTCTGGCGCCAAGCCTGGTTCTAGGCGCCAAGATCTAGGGTTGGACACCAAGCTTGATTATAACCCGTTTTCGAAAATCTGATAAATTTCCCGTACTGGAGGATAAAATAATATAATTTCTTCGAAAATGCTATTTGATCTTGATTAAAACTCTGAAAAGTCAACAAAGTCAACTTATCAATGCTAATTGAATTAGGAATGAAAAGAACCTTCTAGAAGATTTTAGAAGACTAAAACCATTCCTAATTGCATTAGCAATGATAAATCATATTAGGCCCTCCCCTAGATCATTGGGCCGCACATAAAGCTCAAACCGGGCCCAGTTTAGTAAATTGGTCATAACTTCCTCAATATTCATCGGAATTGGGCTTTTAATATATCGTTGGAAAGGTCTTTGCAAGCCCCATCCAACTACACTATCATTGGACCCATATCATGGACCAACCAAACTAGATTGGCTGTTTTCTTAAAATAAACTTTTCCAAAACAGAGAGAAGAGAAAAGAAATAAAAACTTTCCGCAACACTAGACCTTTCCACACTTTCGTTTCATTCGATTATGATTCGACGCGAAAGGTACTCATCACTGGGTTTGGTTTTGGGGAGACATAAATGGTTGTCTACAACACTTAAAATGTTGAATGAAATTAAGGTTAAAAATGTACTCAGACGGAAAAATAGACTGGAAGTTCCCGCGCCACGGTAGGTACCTACTGTGTCACGGGAATCCTTCCCGTTTGACGGTGGGATTTCCCATGACATGGGAAGTTTTCCGTGCCACGGGACATTCCGTGTCTTTTCCGCGTAAACCCTTAACGCATTTTCTATCCCATTTTCTGAAAATTTTCCGCGTCACACCAAAAATGTACCGTGACACGGGAAAGTGTGTCGTCTGACGGTGGGACTTCACTTTTCACGGTACAGTTTGCCGTGTCACGGGATACTTTTTTAGGGTTTTTATCATTTTAGGGTTTCGTGTGCTCCCTCAGCACATTTTCCCTATAAATACCCCCTCATTTCTAATGTATGGGGCACCGAGTAATTCTCTGATTTATTTTTCTCTCCTCTATGCTTTAGCCTAAACATTAGCCTACCCTTTTATACTTCAAAATTCCTTCTTCAAGTACTCAAAGGAGTCCATAATTCACTCGTGGTTCCATCCTTAAGCCAAGGCGTGAAAGGTAGAACTGTTTGAGGGTTTGGCCCCAAATCAATTCTACTTTATTTAATTTAATTTAATTATTGTTTTATTATTTCCTTAAAGTTACTAACTCGTTTATTATTTTGAAGTTGCAAACAAACAGAATCAAAAAAAGAGTCATGCTCCTTTTATTTTTATTATTTTTCTAATGATTTTATGTTGTTGGAATTGTGATTAAATTGCTTCCAATATTAATGTTGTTCTATTATATTTATGACCACCATATTTCATGTAAAAGGGAATATGTAATTGAAAATCACGCCTAATAAGATAATTTGGACAACCGGTCTAGGATCCCTTTTAATCTTGTTAATTAATTCAAGTGTTCACCAAATATTTTAGAATTATGTGTGCATTAATATTCAACCAATTTAGTTAAATAATAGTTTGGAGCGAATTGAATTATTGTTTGTATGCTTTTGAGATCACATGAATGCTTTTCAATATAAGAATCGAGTAGAGGCCAATACGGGCGAATGTGACTCCATGACTCACTTCGTACCATCATCCCCGATCCTTCTTTCGTGGTTCCGAACCATATGGAGTTAGTAATCTCATGGATTATGAATGGGGTGTAACCTTCACGGGTCAATCGTTGTTGCCTATTGTTGTCCCTTATTCGTGGTTGCCTTTTATGATCTATGAACGGTTTACAAGTTCCTTAAAAACTTGTTGGCGGCTCCCTACTTTATTTGTCCCTAATCGTTGTCCCTAACCATGATGTCAATTTCCCCTTCATATGAGTGTCAAGCATATTCACGCATGCTTTTATCGTAGGCGCACTTCGAGCGACGCCTACAATTTGGCGACTCCACTGGGGATGATTCTTAATTATTTATCGATTTCAGTGATCGATATTTAATTAAGATGAGTAGATCAGTCCGGTGGCTTATTTTTTTTCCACACAGTCGACTTCCTTCGATTTTTCTGAATAAACGTATGTGTTCTACATGCGTCTTAGCCTCGGGGAATTTAAGCTCTATCGGCCCAAAAACGCTCATGGCAATAACGGTACATCCGAGTTATTAAATCCACCCAAACCATGGAGTCGAGTTCGATTTCATCACGAACTCGCGGAGCCGCCCGTTGGCATACACCCTCAAGGGAGGCTGCCTTGCTAACGCGTCCAAACTCTTAACCATGGTACCCTTTTGACACCCAAAGCTTGACCAATAGTTGAACATAGATCATGACTCTAGGTTGCGAACTTTTTTTTACATCATCGTGCCTAAATGCTATGTGGTTGTTTGGTGCTAACCTTCATGTGTTTGCTCTTTTGTTTAACCCATGACAGAGGGTTTTTATTCTCACATAGTAATTAGTACGGACCTAAAATCGGTTAAAATCTGGAAAAATCACAAAACTGACCTGGAACTGCGCACTGTGTCACGACATGTTCTGCCGCACCACGGTAAACAGTGTCGTGACACGGGGCTGTCTACCGTCTGACGGAAGACTGCACCGTGGCACGACAATCTGCACCTTGACACGGTGCCCAGGAAAGTGTTTTGTCAGTCTTTTTTTTCGATTTTTGTGCGAATGCTGTGTCCAGTTTTGTGTCATGTCTAGATATACGGTCAAAACACGCGTCTATAACCTCACTTAATCACTCACATATCGTGTTCACACACTTTTTTCTTTAAGTCGTGCACCACTTTTTGACCGTATTTTAGGGAAGTCTTGTTTTTGTGTCGTTTTTTTTTCGGAGTAAGTCGGATGGTATCCTCCCATATATTTTTTAATAAAAAAAATAAACAAGTAGAATTTCAAAATTATAGATTTTTAATGAAAAAAATTAAAAAAAAATTTATTTATTCTTTTTAATCCGGATGGGTTAAGGTTAAGTTTGGTCATTAAAGGTGTGTTTGTTTCGGTGTTACAACACTTGGTCAAGAAGCAGGGGTAGATTGTTACGGTTCGAGTCCATACCTCAAAAACCTCTTATACCAAAGAGGCGTACAAGGAAACCACCTCAATCATCTCCACAAGATCCATCTCCAGTCTACTTTCAACAGATGGCCACTAAGGAAGTCATCGAGAACCTCAACAGGACAATTGAAAGATTGTCTGACATGATGCAGACACTAACCACTAGAGTTAGCACAGTAGAACAAGACAATAGAAACAATGTCACTACTGCTGCAATAGACAAGATAAAGGAACAAATGAGCAAGATTTCTGAAGAGTTCACTTATGTGGAACAGCCTATCACCTCTTCGTCCATAATAGACAAACTTCCTGAGAAGTTTTTCGCTGCTGACATTCCCAAATTCAAGCCTATTGATAATCCGCTTTTCCATTTGAAGGCTTTTTTTGCAACTATGGCTCTTAAGGGAGTAGATGTGGCACTCTTCTCTACGGTGTTCCCTCTTTCCTTAGAGCATGCCTGTCAACAGTGGTTCTATTCGTTCGAATCCAAACATGTCGCGACCTAGGAGGATGTTGCTGAAAGCTTTATGAATCGTTACAAGTGTAACATCCAGGCCAAGACTTTCTGACCGTGAACTCTCCATTCTCAAACAGAAAGAGAATGAAGGCTTCACCACTTACTTAAGCAGGTGGAGGGAAACAGCTGCGCTTCTGGTGGATCCCCCCAAGGAGAAAGAAATGGTTCGCTTGTTCATTGCCAATCTGACTCATAAGTACAAGCAACACTTGAAGTTTCTGCCTCTGAGTAACTTTGAAGCTGTATACGATATTGGAATCAATATCGAGGATGAACTAATGAAGTCGGCTGGTAGCAACAATAACAATAGCACTTGGAAAAACAAGAAGAACGACTCTCTTTCTTCTTCGTCTTCTAAGCCCAATAATGCTACTTATAATATCAATATCAATGATGTGCTGGCCCTTAATTCTCCTCCCCAAAGATTCCAAAGGCAAAGGAGGTTTTACACGCCTTTGGGAATGACTTATAATGCTGCTTATAACCGTTTGCATGGTCAAGGACTGATTATGCCAATCGGACCATTTCCAGAACCTCGGCCAGAGAATAGGACCGTTAGCTATGACCCCAATGCTTATTGCAAGTTTCATCAGGGCAAGGGTCATAACACTGATAAGTGTTGGAGGGTGAAGGACGCAATCCAAGACCTGATCGATGCTAATCAACTTCCTGTCCCTCCAGGGGGCAAGAAGCCTAACATTCAAACAGGTCCTCTTTCTGATACTTTGGCTATCATGGGAGATGAAGTCTCCTTTGATCCGTCAATACTTATTCAACCTGTGAATGAACCTCTGCCGGAAGTTGTATTTATCTCAAGTACTGAAGAAGTGAATGGAATTTGGGATAGTGATGATGAAGACGTCTATCTCAAGGATATAGATTGTTCATCTCTTGGCACAAGTGAAGATGTTTAGGGGACTTTGAGGTCAAGGTTCTCACCAGAAGTGGACGGTTGCAACAACCTAATCCACCTCCACCTCCACCACAATCACATCCGATAGCTGATCCCATCGACCCTGTGAATAGCGATGTGGTCAAACAACTGCAAAACACCAAGCTGGAGATGAATGTATGGAAGATTTTGGCCACTTCCCACGAGCATCGAAAGGCTGGGATGAATGCTCTGGTGAAGATAGGAGTTGATGATGACATGACTCCTCAAGGACTGGTCAACTTTCTCACTACTGAATTTCCAAGTACTAGCAATCTGATTTTGTTTTCTGATAAGGATCTGCCCCCGGAAGGGGACCAACATAATAAGGCCTTACACCTCACTGTGGTGTGTAGGCAGATGAATGTTCCTATGAGCCTAGTTGATAATGGCTCTGCAATCAATGTGTGCCCACTCCGTACTGCAAAGAAGTTGGGCATAAAGAATGAAGAACTGACTCCCTCCACTCAAGGTATTCGCGCTTATGATAATATTTGCCGTCAAGCCGTGGGTACGATCATACTTAATATAACTACTCGGGTCATTGAACGTCGCACCAAATTTCAGGTGGTGGACATTAAGTCCTCTTTCAATCTGTTGTTAGGACGCCCTTGGCTTCATGAGCTAAAGGTGATTCCATCATCGCTTCACCAGAAAGTGAAAGCCATAGTTGGTGGGGTTCCAATTACTATTGATGCTTCTCCTATGCGCATTCAAGTTATCGACACTCCCATCGTCCATGTTGAACATGACGAAGAAGATGAAGATCTTTGGGGGTTTTCACTTGATGATCTTGTGATTGAAGAGGAGGAAAAGTGCCATCTCGACTTCGATCCCTATTCAAACACCAATATCAATGTCGTTCTGAAGAAGCAAGGTCATTTCCCTGGAATGACCCTTGGACTCAAGAAGAAAATGGCTGAATCTTGGGGCCATCCTGGTGCACTTAAGAAGGATACTTTTGGCTTGGGATTCAAGCCAATAAAAGAAGATGTGAAACAAGCTTTATTGAATTTGAAGGCTCGCAATAATGCTTGAATCACGAAGACGGAAATGGCCATGGATCCATATCCGTTCACCCTCAATGGCAAGTACATCAAAGAAGGGGAAGACTTCCCATGTTATGAATTCCCTGAGCCATTCGTCCATGATGGGATCCGTGAACTAGGATTCGAGATGTTCCTCGATTGTGACTTTGTTTATGAAGACGAAAAGCTCTTCACAACCGAGAAGCCAGCTAGCCCGAATTCTGATGATCTAGGAATCAACCTCCTTTTTGGAATGGAGAAGAATGAGTCCAAGCCGGTCCGCAATGATAACTCCGAGCTCGTTCAAGCTGTCATAGCAAACAAGGATTTTGACCCCTCCGATTTAATCGTCCAAGCTGACAACATTTCAAGGAGATGGCGCAAGACATTGAGGATCACTACGCCGAGTGAAGAGAAGTTGGAAATAACCGCTGGCGAGGGTCCTATGTTTGATGAGTCTGAGTCGTCTGGGTCCGAGTCCGAGTCTGAGTCTAAGTCTGTAGACGAGTCCTTGTTTAGTCCTCTCTTTCTAGTCCTAATAATTCCGGTGAGGTCGCAGCCGACCTTGCCCCTCTTGATGTATTAGCCAATGAATTCAATAAAATGAGTACCTTTGCTTACGATGCGTGTCATTCCCCTAGCCCTAATCAATATTGCTTTGCTAATGATAAAAATGGCAAAGAAATAATAAAAGCAATGGAAGAACACGAAAATAAAACAGCAGTTATCGAAGTTACAGAAACAGTTAACATTTCCAATGATACGACTGTTAAAGAAGTAAAAATTGTATTAACACTAAGTCAAGATGAACGCAAAGAGCTAATTAACTTGCTTAGTGAATTTGTTGATGTATTTGCTTGGTCATACCAAGACATGCCAGGAATTAACAGGGATATAGCTCAACATACGATACCACTCATTCCAGGTATGAAGCCTATCAAACAAAAGCTGCGCCGTAAGAAACCTGATGTGGCTCTCAAAATCAAGGAAAAAATCAGGAAGCAATTGGCCGTAGGTTTCATCAGAGTATCCAAATATCTAGAATGGATAGCAAATGTTGTTCCAGTTCCAAAGAAGGATGGAAGGGTCAGAATGTGTGTTGATTACAGGGATCTCAATAATGCAAGCCTAAAAGATGGGTTCCCTCTACCTCACATTGACATTCTGGTCGATAATACAACAAACCATGCACTCCTGTCATTCATGAATGGTTACGCCGGATATAATCAGGTATTGATGGCCGAAGAAGACATGGAGAAAACCACATTCATCACGGAATGGGGTATATATTGCTATAAGGTAATGTCATTCGGGCTGAAAAACGCGGGTGCCACCTACCAAAGAGCAGCTATAGCATTGTTACATGACATGATGCACAAAGAGGTGGAGGTCTATGTCGATGATATGATCGTTAAGTCTAAAGATCCCCCAGGCCATATTATTGCACTTCGCAAGTTCTTTGAAAGACTCCGCAAGTACAACATGAGATTAAATCCAGCAAAATGTGCATTCGGAGTCACGTCAGACAAATTACTTGGATACGTGATTAGTTCTCGAGGGATTGAAATATATCCTATAAAAGTAAAGGCAATCATGGCCATGCCACCACCCAAAAATGAGAAGGAGATTCGAGGTTTCATTGGAAGGTTGCAGTATATAAGTAGGTTCATATCAAATCTCACAGCGATATGTGAACCTATATTCAAGAAGCTCAAGAAAAATGTCCCAGTCACATGGGATGACGATTGCCAAAAGGCTTTCGACAAAATCAAAGAGTATTTGGCAAACCCACCCGTGCTAGCGCCAGCAATACCTGACTTTCCTCTTCGACTCTACCTTACGGTCACAAGAGAAACGATGGGGGCAATGCTAGCACAAGAGATCGATAGCAAGGAGAATGCAATCTATTACTTGAGTAAGAAACTTCAAGGATATGAGACGCGATACAC
This sequence comes from Chenopodium album, assembly GCF_948465745.1. NCBI lineage: Eukaryota > Viridiplantae > Streptophyta > Magnoliopsida > Caryophyllales > Amaranthaceae > Chenopodium > Chenopodium album. The sequence continues at coordinate 21,150,423 of NC_137840.1, read as the reverse complement.
ACCACTTGAGAAGTTGTGTCTCGCACTTCTATGGGCCGCACAGAAACTAAGACATTACATGCTCAATCATATAGTGCATGTCGTGTCCAAAATGGATCATTTCAAATACTTGTTCGAAAAAGCAACACTCAATGGCAGATTATCAAGGTGGATAGTACATCTTGCTCAGTTTTACTTGAGATTTGTGCCACAAAAAGCCATCAAAGGTTCTGCGGTTTCTGACTTCTTAGCAGACTTTTCGCTAGAAGAAGTTGAAAAAGAAGAAGATGAGTACGATTTCCCTGACGAAGATTTACTCATGACCGAAGATGATAGCTGGACGCTCTATTTCGATGGAGCTTCAAACCAAAAAGGATGTGGTGTAGGAGTCTTGCTCGTATCACCCAATGAAGAGCACATCCCAATTTCCATGAAGCTCGACTTTGATGTCACCAACAATGCCGCAGAATATGAAGCATGCATTTTGGGGTTAGAAACGGTTGTCGCCTTGGGAATTAAGAAACTTAGAATCTATGGTGATTCTTCACTAATCATCAACCAAATCTCCAAGAGATGGAAAGTGAGAAGTGAAAGTCTCGCTACGTATCAAGCTCATTTAGTAACTCTCACAGAGCAACTAGATGAAGTTGAATATACGTATTTGCCAAGAGAAGAAAACCAATTCGCCGACGCACTAGCTAAATTAGCATCAACAGTGTGAATTCCAACTGATACAATCAGAATGCCATTGACCATAGAAAGAAGATATGAGCCGGCTTATGTTCACGCACTTGACGATGAACAAGAACCACAAGAAGAAGATGAAGAGCCATGGTATACAGATATCCTTAATTATGTGACAAGAGGAGAATACCCTCCTAATACTGATAAAAGGGCACGCCGTGCTTTGAGGCTCCTGACCTCACAGTATGTGCTCAACAGGGGACGGAGAACTCCACAAGAGAACTGCAATAGGGAGAAATCTCTTATGCATAGCCAAGAAAGAAGCACATAAAACCATGGAAAACCTTCATGCCGGTATATGTGGAACACACATGAATGCAAAGATGTTAATCCAAAAGATTCAACGACAAGGTTACTATTGGACTACTATGGAGAGAGATTGTCATGAATACTTCAAGAAATGTATGAAGTGTCAAGTCTACGCAAATTTACATCATGTTTCACCTTCTCTTCTCTACACATATACTTCTCCATGGCCTTTCTCCACTTGGGGCATCGACATCATTGGAAATATAACACCACCTGGACAAGGGGGGCATGAATTCATTCTTGTAGCAATCGACTATTTTACCAAATGGGTTGAGGCTGCCTCATACGCTAAGCTGACAGCGAAACATGTAGCTCAATTCATTGAGAAAAATATCATATGTCGCTATGGGGTACCACATGAGATGATCAGTGATAATGGAACACATTTCCAAGCCGAATGCGCGGAATTATTACAGAAATATCATATCAAGCATCACAGATCATCACCTTACAGACCACAAACAAGTGGTGCAGTCGAATCATCCAACAAAAATGTGAAAACTATCATTGAAAAGATGACAGAAAATTACTAGGATTGGCCAAGTAAGCAACATTTCGCCCTTTGGGGTTATCGAACCTTTGTTCATACATCAACAGGGGCTACCCCTTTCTCTTTGGTCTATGGAGTTGAAGTTGTACAACCAATTGAACTCGAGATCCCTTCTTTTCGAATCGCATTGGAAAGCCAACTAGATGAAGTCGACTGGGTTAGAGCAAGATATGACGAACTGGTCTTACTTGATGAAAAACGCTTGGCAGCTTTGCATCATGTCCAAACCTACCAACAACGTATGGCGCGACATTTTAATAAAAAAGTCAGGATCAGGAAAATCAAAGAGGGTGACCTAGTGCTTAAGGCACTTTGTAAAAATGGGTTAGATCCAAGAGGAAAATTCAGACAAAACTGGTCAGGCCCGTACATTGTTAAAGCCATCCTGTCTGGCGGAGCGGCACAATGGGTAGACATGGACGGTAACGGCTTCCACAATTTAACCAACTTGGATCAACTCAAAAAATTATATGCCTAGTCGCATGGGTTCATGACCCAATAAAGCTACGTTTGGCCTGATTCCTGTTTAGGATACGTAGGCAACCCCTCAAGGGGGCCCGACCACTTTAAAAAATAAAAATCCTCCCTCTATTGATCAAATATGCGCGTCGGATAAGCATTGCATCACGATAAAAAAAATTAAAAAATTAAAAAAAAAATTAAAATTAAAAGGGAAATTGCCGCGACACGGGACATTCCACCGTGTCACGGTACTGTTCACTGTGGCACGGTGGCCATGAGCACAAAAAAAAAAAAGGAAATTGCCGTGACGCGGGAATTTGTACCGTGTCACGGGATTTTTCATCGTGACACAGTGGAATTTCAGGTTTTCCATTTTCTTTTAGTGACGCATTGTTGCGAATTCATTATTTGTTCTAGGTTTTTTTTTTTTTATTTTTTTTTTTTGTTCTTCCATTGCGTCCGACTCCTTGACTTGTATAAATAAATAATAAATAAAAGTCATCGTAATTTTTTATTTTTAAGACTGAAATAAATGTGCTATTATTATTAAAATAAATGCGACTACAATTATTGGCATCATATGCCTTATTTTAAGTAAAAATTATAAATCATAAAAAAGCAAAGCACTATTGATCTAATCTCTCTTCTCTTTAGAAACATCCTTCTCTTGGTCAATTAGGTCGGCCTTCACCATTAATGTGTCTTTCGTAGCCCGAACCGTGACACCCCTAGTCGAACTTTCACCCCTTTCACCTTTCTTGAATTTCTTCGGTTGTTTCTCCCTATAGACCATCTTTTCTTTACCCTTTCCTTTCACATAATTATTCTTTCTTGGCAATATAGGAGTCTTAAACTCAATCCCTTGTGTTCTTGGACCTAGACGATCTTTAGGAGGGGCTTTCTTATTTCCAAGACAGCTCTTCACATCAGACTTGCGTGATCCGAATCGTTCCCTCCTACTTCTAGGGTTCAACCATGCCTTGTATGCACTAGATAAAGGAGGAGGAGCTTGGTCACTTGCAGAAACGGTCCACAAAGGTCTTCCAACCCAATAAGTCTCGTACTTATGAAAGTTACTTTCATGCAACGATACTTCACGAGGACTGTCGTTATAGCGTTGAACTACTTGTTCAAGTTCATAATGCCGCATTAGTCGAGAAGGGCAATAAAAGCTCAGTTTGGAGATACTAGGGACACGGCAATATGGAGTATCATTCGTGCCAACCATCCTATTAAGCCTCCACCAAGGCACCACCCAACAAATGGAAAATTCCCTCTTTGCATAGAAAATTTTCCAATCTTTATACGACATGTCTGCAGAGTAATTCTTTTTCCTGCGGACTAGGTCCTTAGGGCCATATTTTTCAACATCGTCGGGGGCTTCAAATAATTCTATACGCTCCATCAACCAAATTTGCAAAAAAAAAAAAAAAAAAAAAACAAAAAAAAAAGGAGAAAAATCAGTCGTAAAAAAAATAAATAAATAAAATTTGCAGATTCCCGTGACACGACAGGTTTCACCGTGTCACGGCAGACATCCACCGTGACACGGTGCCTGTTTTGTGTCACGGGGGCTACTCGGAGCATATTTTTACCTGCAGCAGTACCAGAGAGCCCATCCTGATGGCTTTCCGGTCAGCTTTTGCTTCGTCAAGGCCACGGAATGCTTCTCCAAGGCACGTCGGCATAGGAGATCTTCCAGATTCAACGTGCTCAAGCACAGACGCTAGACAAGCATGTCCTACCCTACCATTTGCAAATAAAATCTTGCTAAACATGCAAAAAATATATGCCCTTCTACGATATACATGATAAGACTCAGAGATAGGGCGATTAAAATATAAATTTGCAAGTTTTTTAAGTCTACCTCATTACCACAAACAATTCTATTTAAATTAGGATCTGTTAGATTCAGATGGCGTTCAAAATCTTGGTAATAATATTCACGTAGGGTAGGCATGGCAATAAGATTTCTAGCTGGAAATCCAAAGATTGCACCGAATTCCTCCGGCAGGGGACAAATTTCATCATAATCAAATTTAAAACACTGTGTTTCCGGACTCCAATAATCTAATGCTGCCCTAAGAAAATCAAGTTCAATAGCTACATGTCGCAGGGCTAGCAAACCCCTGACATGAAATAATTCTAACTCTTTTTTTTCAGCATTGGTCAAAGAATAAGACCAGTCGCGCAATGTATTATCAAAATTCTGAGACATGATTATTGAAATATGAAATTCTAAATTATTTTGTGTTTCGTAATTATTCATATCATGAATAAACTGGTCTTATTTTATAGCAAAAGCGCTCGAAACTGCCAAGAAATTATCTTTTCATACGCGTAAAACACACCGCTGAGTAATACGCGTACCGTGACACGGCAAGTCCTACCGTGTCACGGGAACTTTTGCCGCGACACGGCAAGTTCGCCGTGACACGGTGCACAGTGCCGTGTCACGGCACCTCACGCGTTTTCTTTTTTCATCTTTTCCCATATCTATCCGGATTTTTTTATAGTATTTTATCTTCACCGTTTTTTTTTCAGTTTTCTGAGAGTTTTATTTCTAATAAAATTCTCAACTTTTTTATCTCTATTATTATTATTTTTTTATTATTATCTTTATTTTATTTATTTATTTATTTATTTATTTATTCATCACTTTAATATTTTTTTTCTTAATCATTTTATTTATTTTTTCTTGTCTTTTTATTTCTTTTTCTTTTGGGAAGGTAATTTTATTTATTTATTTAGTCATCACTTTAATATTTCTTTATCATTTTATTTATTTTTGCTTGTATTTTTATTTCTTTTTCTCTTGGGGAAGGTCGGTACCCTCCATTACTCCACTTATATTTTTTGTCGAGTAATTAATAAATACACGATCACACACAATGAGTTTCAAGCACACACTAACACACAATAATAAATACATAAACTATGAATAATGTACAAAAGAGTCATAATAAATAAATATGTCAAGTGTCATCATAGTATGTACAAATAAAACCCTTGGTCAAAAGTCTCTAAAGCCAGAATCAGTATCATCTCCACCCTGCGGATATGGGAACGGTGAGCCAAAGAGTCCCTCCATCATCCGAGTACGGGGAGTAGTGTCCCTACTAGTCCCTGTGACCCCAGCAGTAGTCAAACTCAAGGCAGGACCCGTCCAGCCGAAAAACGGTGTAGACTGGCTCAAAGACACAGGAATCGTCGGTGAAGGCATCGTCCCATACATCGGAACTGAGAACAAGCCCGACACCGGTGGAGGAATCCCAGACAATAGAGATGAAAATGAACCCGGATCCAAGGGAGTCAAAACATACCCAAGCTTAGGCTGTGGAGGCTGTGAAAACGACTGACGCTGCCCCTGACTCTGGCCCGGAAAGCGCTGGGAAGACTGAGGCTGCTGCCACTGAGCCTCTTGAAACGGCTGAGTAGTCTAAGGCTCTCGCTGAGAATGGGAACGCCGGTGAATCTCAGGAGATCGTCTACCACGACCAAGCTCCTCCACGTCCGACCCTCTATGCCTCGAGCGCGAGCGGGACCTCCGTTGCTCCTGAAAGATACAAAATCAAAAGGTGTCAACAATGCAAAATAAAACAAATGGTAGAAGTTAAAAAAGAAATGAATGATACCTCAAGAACGTCGCTAGAGCTCCGACAACTCGCACCACGCCGAAGCTTGATGATGCAATACTTCAGGGCGTCAACCATCTTCATGAGTCCCATCATCTCCGGGCGGTTAGGCTGAGGATAAAACAAAGAAAAGTCAGTAACAAGCGGTGTTAAAAGAATGAATAATGCATCAAAAAACATACCGGCTCAAAGTCCTCGGGCAGAGACTCCTACGCCTGTCTGTAACCCTCTGGCGCGTCAGCAATATGGTCCTCGGTGATACCAATCGGCCTTGGATAGCGAACAGACTGGGGAGAAATCTCGATCCTCCCCACACGACGAATAGTCGTCTGAAAATATGATCGAATAATCAAGTTATTCGACTATTTAAAACAGAGAGTAGTAACGAAGATCCTCAAAAGAAATCATACCTCAGGAAGACGGGGTGGAGGAGCCAAAGAGGGATGCAAGTCCCACGCATAGTCACTCTCCATGTGTACAAGCTCCTGCCATGGAAAAGTATAGCGCTCTGCCCTGTTTATCAACTCTATGATCAAGCGTGAGTCCAGCATCGACTCTGGTGGAGATGAGGGCACCAAAAAGCGATCGCCGCTATGCTGACGAACGACTCGCTCCCCAAATACCAGACAAAACGTCCGGTACCAACCAAAATGGTGCGATGCGTTGAAATACGCAAGACCTCAGGTAGATCCGTCATCCCAGCCCAAGGACGATACTGGACATCAATGGCAACCTGAAAACCATAAAAAGTTGGCGTGAAACAACGGAAACAACGTCAGAAGGAAAATAACAGGCAACAAAACTAATCCTTACGCCAACAAAAGAGGTGCCTCGGCGTAGTAGCCCACGTAGTGCAAGGACGAACTCCACCCGCGACTCTCCTCGATCACGCCAGCTGGCCCTAACAGGGAAATCATGGACCGCCCCACGACGCCGGCGAGGAGCCAAGCCTGGGAAGTATTCGTAAAACCATAGTTGCGATGAAAAGTAATATTTAGCACATGAGTCGAACAAGTTAAAGTGAAACAAAAAGGGAAAAGATCATCACCTCTACGACTCTCCACAAACCATAGACGCTGATGGGAGACTCGTCATTCAGCTGCCGGTAGCCATGACGTAGCAATAAGAGAAGATCGGCGTATCCAAGGCTGGCCCAGCTATAGGATCCTATCTCATGTATCCTGACCAAAGAGGGGAGGTAACAAAGGAGTACACGTGAACTCCTATCAGGAGAAAGGGTCATGGAGACCAAAATAATGATGAAGATCCGTACCCGCTGCTCAGCCGATGTATCCTCCATGTCGAAGCCACGAGCTAAAACTGAAGCCTGCTCCGATCACCCGTTCCTAGGACCACCTCGAAACACAGGTCGGGTCATGTTATGCTGAACGATCGAACCTAACAAGTCAGCTGCCTCAGCCGATCCCCAAGACAGATCAAACATCTGAGCTAAAGCCCAGTCGGTGAAGCGCAGCCCGCTAATCATACTGAAGTCTAGAGGGGTCACCGTCATCTCCCCCCTAGCAAAATGAAAAGTGTTGGTAGTATCCCAGAAATACTCCAACAATGCGCGAACGACCGTCGCACCGCAACCCCGGGGGCTGCGAAACCCTACAACCGCCGTATAAAAATCTACTAAACAAGTCGATTCCCATAGGGCGTTCGTAGCAGGATCCCTCGTAATGATCTGGTGAAGTCGAGGGATCAAATCGCCGGCTCCAAAACTGTGGTGGCAAAGCGTGCCGTCGACTATGTCGGAGAGTGGGCGATGAGAAACATGGTTTTCACGGCAGAAAACCAACTGGTCTGGAGTCCACGGAGATGGAACCCACCTACCTCTACTCGTAGAAGCCCGAGGCTCAGACTCTAAAGCATCTTTGTCCATACCCTCAGAAATAGTGGGAGTGTCCTCCCGAAAAGCCAGACTCCGGCCGTGGGTAGAAAGATCGCAATCCCGTCGCCTAGGCATGCTATTATAAAAATCTAAATGCTTAGCATCATTTCCTAAGATATTTAATTCAAGTTGCATTTTTATAAAAATAAAGATCTAAATACTTAGCATCATTTCCTAAGTTATTTAGTTATTCGTCGAATTATATGCTAAATTTTTACCTCCAGGCTAAAAATTGGCGAAATTATGGTATTTAGTTTTTCCATGACAAACTAATACTACAGTTCTCCTAGCCGCATGATACTATGTTTTCCATGACAATATAGTACATACGCAAAATATGTTTAGATGTTGCACAAAGACAATGAATGAACACATCATGAAATATTTCACAAGGTTTACCACCATTTTTTCACCATTTCAAGTGCAAAGAAGTAACAAGAACATCATTTCACAAAAGTAGTACCCAAAAATAGTGATTTGTTCAATTCTCCATCAAATCATGCAATTTTTGTCTCAAATTTCTCACAAACACACATACATACATATACAAGTAAAATCATGGCAAGAATATCAACATAAAACCTCAAAATCAAAAATCCCCAAATTGAATTTTAAGGGTTTTTCATGAAATTACTTTTGAAGCAAATTTGAGGCACAAATTAGGAAGAACTTACATAGATCCTTGTAGAGGTTCGAATATGAGGAGTATGGCCAAAATTTGGAGTAAGTTCGGTGGAAAATCGAGCAACAAAAGCTCGAAAAAAGCTCCGGCAACTAGCAGACCGCCGCGACACGGTCAGATAAAGCCGTGACACGGTGAGTCTGTCTCGTGTCACGGTGAGCCTGAGAATACACGGAGCTCCGGCGACTCCGACGGCAATTCAGGCAAAGCAACAACAATAAACAGCAACATCAACTGCAAAATGAACAGCAACAACCAGTAGCAAAAGCAAAAATAAAAAAAAAAGAGAGAGGATGGATGCAGGACCGCCGTGACATGGTTAAGAACGACGGCCGTTGGGAAATAATATCCGAGCACTGGTGAGAGTCGCCGAGGCACGGCGAACCGAGCAAATTTTTTTTGAGTTTTTTGGGTGAGAATCGGACGAACAAGAGAATGAGCAAAATGAGAAAGTGTTTGGTATTTAAAACATAAAAATCCTTTGCAACGGACCCTGTTCCCACGTAACGGTCAGATTTTTGTGTGGTGCACAAGCTTAGACCGGTCATAGATGCTTTTTGGCCGTTTTTCAGCCACTTGATTCCAGCAACACGGGACCCCCTTGCCGTGTCACAGGAAGCAGCTCCGCGTGACGGGGGGCCATTGCAGTGTTACGGGAATGTTTTTTGTGACACGGCGGTTTTTGTACAATTATTTGCGAATATTTCGACATTTTGACTAAGGTTGCATGTTTTTTTTGCATAAATTGGACAGTTATTTTTCGCTGGAATTACGCGAAAAATATTAATTGATACTTAAAGGGGACTAAAATTACCATTTTACCCCTAGCAAGCATCAAAGTCTATTTTTCGGCATTTTAAGCACCTAATATGGTCGGATAATCGACTTAAAGGTGTGAATCATCTGCGGCCAACGTTCGGGGATAATTGAACCATCATACATTGATAAATTTCAGCAATCGTCGGCTTTCCTCAAGCTTGGAAAGCGTTATCGGTGGATTTTTCTTCAAGTATAGAAAACCGCCAAGTCGGCTTTCTCAGGCTTGGAAAGCGTTATCGGTGGATTTTTCTTGAAGTATAGAAAACCACCAAATTCCTTTGTCGGCTTTCCTCAAGTATGGAAGGCATTATCGGTGGAATTCTTCATGCATAGAATGACACCAAATTCATACGTCGACTTTCCTCAAGCATGGAAAGTGTCATCCGGTAGGTTTCTTCAGGCTTAGAAAACTACCAAACTCTTCAGTTGGCTTTCCTCAAGCATGGAAAGCGTTTCAACAAATTTCATCCGGTGGATTCCTTCAAGCATAAGAAGCTGCCAAATTCATTTGTCACCGATACACTGGTGCCAGATACATATTCTATCCCTTTACTCTTTTATCTGTTGAATTAACATTTTTCCGCAAGTATCGGCGTATACAGAGTGATTTAGGATCGCAGAACGTCTTAAATCATTCTCCGTCCCTATCAGCTACTTTAACTATCGTTTTCAAAACTGACGTTTCTACAAACTCAGTCAAAGTGGGGGCTTCTGTAGACACCTAAAAATGTCTCCCCAACACCAAACTCGATAATGAACAACCTTTCATCGCCACTATTGATCGGGTTCAGTATTTAATCCCGAGAGTGCTTAAAAAATTGTATTTGATTAAATTCATATTTTTGAACAGTCCATGGATTAGTCTTGATGTTTGGTAAAAGCATAATTTTAGCCCAAACCTTTTAGCCCAAACTTATTAATTAATTTTAGCCCAAACCTTTTTTATTTTATTGTTTTATTATTTTTTTTTGGCCCAAACCTTTTATTTATTTTTATTTAATTATTTTCTTATTTTAGCCCAAAAAATAATAAGTCAGAAAAGGCCCGAAATTATCAATCGGCACTTAAAATGCCGAATGAAATTAGGGTTAAAAATGTATTTAGACGGAAAAATAGACTAGAAGTTCCCGCGCCACGGCAGGTACCTACCGTGTCATGGAAATCCTTCCCGTCTGACGGTGGGATTTCCCGTGACACGCGAAGTTTGCCGTGCCACGGGACATTCCATGTCTTTTCCGCGTAAACCATTAACGCGTTTTCTATCCCGTTTTCTGAAAATTTCCCGCGTCACACCTAAAATGTACCATGACACGGGAAGGTGTGTCGTCTGACGGTGGGACTTCCCGTGTCACGGTACAGTTTTCTGTGTCCCGGGATACTTTTTTAGGGTTTTTATCATTTTAGGGTTCCGTATGCTCCCTCAGCACATTTTCCTTATAAATACCCCCTCATTTATGATGTACGGGGCACCGAGTAATTCACTGATTTATTTTTCTCTCTTCTATGCTTTAGCCTAAACACTAGCCTACCCTTTTCTACTTCAAAATTCCTTCTTCAATTACTCAAAGGAGTCCATACTTCACTCGTGGTTCCATCCTTAAGCCAAGGCGTGAAAGGTAGAACTGTTTGAGGGTTTGGCCCCAAATCAATTCTACTTTATTTAATTTAATTTAATTATTGTTTTATTATTTCCTTGAAGCTACTAACTCGTTTATTATTTTGTAGTTGCAAACAAACAGAATCAAAGTAAGAGTCATGCTCATTTTATTTTTATTATTTTTCTAATGATTTTATGTTGTTGGAATTGTGATTAAATTGCTTCCAATATTAATGTCGTTCTATTATATTTATGATCACCATATTTCATGTTAAAGGGAATATGTAATTGAAAGTCACGCCTAATAAGATAATTTGGACAACCTGTCTAGGATCCCTTTTAATATTGTTAATTAATTCAAGTGATCACCAAATATTTTAGAATTATGTGTGCATTAATATTCAACCAATTTAGTTAAATAATAGTTTGGAGCGAATTGAATTATTGTTTATATGCCTTTAAGATCACAGGAATGCTTTTCAATATAAGAATCGAGTAGAGGCCAATACGGGCGAATGTGACTCCATGACTCACTTCGTACCATCATCCCTGATCCTCCTTTCGTGGTTCCGAACCATATGGAGTTAGTAATCTCATGGATTATGAATGGGGTGTAACTTTCATGGGTCAATTGTTGTTGCCTATTGTTGTCCCTTATTCGTGATTGCCTTTTATGATCCGTGAACGCTTTACAAGTTCCTTAAAAACTTGTTGGCGACTTCCTACTTTATTTGTCCCTAATCGTTGTCCCTAATCGTGATGTCAATTCCCACTTCGTATGAGTGCCAAGCATATTCACACATGCTTTTAACGTAGGCGCACTTCGAGCGATGCCTACAGACACCTCCTGCGGCAGAATGTTCAAAACCCTAAACCCACTCATTACCTATAAATAGAGGCTTAATCCGAGGCTTAAACGCACAAAAAATAACCTAAAACTCTAGCGAATTAATTGTGAACTTGTGATACCTAATCCCTCTTGTCCTAAGAATTCACCCCTTAATATTTTGTTACTACGGTGGAGGTTCCCCAACAAGAAGGTATCCATAAGTGTTCTAAACGGAGATATAGCAAAGAGAAGTGGTAAATTCCCGAGCACTTTGATAAATCACATTTATTTTCTTGTTTAAAGGAACCTTAATTAATTAATTAGTGTTATTTGATCATCTTTAAAGGATTAATTAATTATTTTCACATAGTATCTTCCGTTAAATAAAGATTAGAATTGGATAATTAATTGTTGGTGCGTGGCTCGCTGGCTGAGAGCGCTAGCAGCTCGCACAAGCATGCTGGGCTTGCTAGCTGGCAGCGCTAACAGCCCGCACGCTTGTACTGGGCCTGCTGGGTGAGGCAGCCACGAACAAGGAAGCCCACCTTGGGTGCCTTAATGCCTAAGGGTGGGTGCCATGTGGTGCATGGTGAGAGGTGTGTGAAGTGTTGTGTTGGCCGATTTTAGGAGAGTGAGTTAGGAGCAAGTTTTGTTGCCTCCTCCTCCAAATGGTCCTCACCTAACCACTCACATGAGCTTTCCACTTGTTTATTTATTACTAGTTTGATTATTTATTTTATTTTAGCTTTAAAATAAAATGGGAAAATCAAATTCTCCCACATTGATGGGAGAGCTTTTCACTCTCAAGCTCTTCCCTATAATTACCCAACTTGGGGCATTGGAAAGAACACTTAAGTAAGAGTTGAAAAAGGCATGACCATTGTGAAAACCTTTGAACTCATTAATTACTCGGATTTTGGTCGGGCCTTGCTAACCCCAAGGCATTGAACCGTTTTCGGTGGTTGAGTTGTGGGTGGACTATTGTTGGAGGTCGTCGTAATTTCGAGGCTTGCTTTCGAAGTAAGAGCCCCTTCCAATCAGGCAAAGCACACTCCAAAGGTAATCGTTTTATCTTAATCGTGTGATTAATTTAATTATGTTTATGGTTTTATTTGTTGCGAGTGCGGTCTTAATTTTGGTTTGTTTCCGCAGTGAGTTAGACTCACCAAACCTCAACAGCGGTATCGGAGCCTTGCTCGTTTATTTTAAAATCATAGTATTTTTTAAGGTGTTTTATGGCTTAATTTTTCTAGTATTAAGTTTCTAATTAGATTATTTTCTAATTAGATTATGATAAGAGCCCCGAGCTAGCTCTCGGCGAACTGGGTTTCTCACGCAACCCACATTAGGTTGTCGAGGCTCCTGGGCGCCTCGTGCGTGTATGCGTAGTATTGTGCGCATAGGCAGCCAGCCCATGCGTGCGTGCGTGCGTGTGTATGAGGTAAGTCCTGAGGCTGCTGCTCGCTGCGAGCATCGTGGCGCGCTAGCCAGCAACAAGCAGCAGCATGGTGATATGCTCGCTGTCCGTGCTGCTACGCTGGGCTGGGCCTGGCTGGTGCGAGCACAAGCAACCCGTGTGTATGCTTAATATTGCGGGTAGTGCGATTGGATGTGCTACGTGCTTGTGGCAAGATGCAGACAATCCCATAGTTAGCACTTTAATCCCGGGGATTAAGGAAATGCTATTTTAAAGATAATTTATGCATTGCTTAGTGTAGGGAATATTTCAAGCATTACCCCAAACTTGAACCCCACTGTGATCATATACTAATGTACGGTGGCGTCCAAAAGGAAGGAAGCTAGAACAAAAGAGTCGCCAACAAGTTTTAGGAACTTGTAAACCGTGCACGAGGTGAAAATTAGACCCCTTTACGATCCAAGAGATCGTTAACTCCAATAGGTCTGGAACCATGTCTCGTAGTTCGGGGATGAATGTACAAATCCAACCTAAAAGAGATTGAACCTGCCCTAATAATAGGCCTCTACTTTATTATTATCGTATTATTGTGCGCTTTCTGATTAACATGCAATCAATAAGATTAACCCTAAACCTGTTTAATCTATGTTGGTTGAATATTACTGCACAAAAAAATCTATTATTGGTGATAACTTGAATTATAATCATATTAACCCTAAACAATATTATTTATTATCTTATTAAGCGTGATTACAAGGACAAATTCCCTTTAAACATGCATAAAAGGTGTGATCAAGCAATAAAAATAAATATCAAGCAACATAATAATAATCATAACAATAATTATAATAATAATCATAATAAATATCATAATAATCATAATTAAAATAATCATGTTAAATCATAATATTAATAGCAAGATCCTAGGCATGATACTAACAAAGTTAATAACAAACCCTAACATGTCACTAAACATCAAAGATCAAAGTTTTATCCCTAACATTATACTCACATGAATATTAGGAAAGAACATAGGAAGCATCACAGAAATCACAATTGTCATACTTGATAATAGAAATTACCCTAAACATGATATTAGGAAGATCAAACGCCCTAAACATGATTTCTATATCATAATATCAATAAATCAATTAAAGCACTTACTTGGATGCCTCGTACCTCTTTCTAATAACAAAATACATGCATTAGAAACTTCAAGGAAAATATAAAATCTAACAATTAAATTAAATAATTGAAAGAAAGATTTGGGACCAAACCCTAAGAAATTAAACCTTTACGTCTAGGGCGAAGGCAACTTTGAACTTGGCTAGGTCTGTCTAGTGCTAATGAATGAGGAATTGTGTTTGTAAAAGGGTAATCTTAGAAAGAGGGAGAGAATCAAGCTTTAGCTTAGAGAGAGAAGAGAATTAGGGAAAATAATAAGAATTGATGAAAATCGATGATTGTTTAGAATTGACGATTGAAAACAGAATTTTAAGAGGCTAATTATAAAAAAAATCAGTCGGATGGATAGAAAAACGAATCATAGTTTCAACAAGAAAAAAACTCAATTAGCGCCAGACGCTGGACATTAACGCCAAGCGCCAAGCGTTAGCGTCAGGCGCTAAAGCTTGAAGGCGCTAATAATCAGTTTCACGCGTTTTTGTTATTATCATATCTTTTGATCCGAAAGTCTAAACAAGGCATATATTATGTCGTTGGAAAGAACATGAAGTCTAATTTCCAAACCAATAAGAATCTTATTAAAATCATTTTTAGATAAAAAGATATGGCCGAAATAGGGGAAGGGTGTCAGTTTTGGATAAAGTTTTTTATCTCGTTCATATCTTTTTCGTTATAACCTGGAATTAATATTATAATATATAATTGGAAAGATATTTTAAAGATCTATCCAACCAAATAAAATTTTGATAAATATAATGAGGCACGAAATAAAATCTTAATAAATTCCAATTCGTACAAAACAAGGATTCTAAAACGGAGTAGTTTTATTCAATTTCAAACTCTTTAAAACATAATTATAAATCCTAACTCCATTAGGATTTAAAAGAACCTTCTAGAATATTCTAGAAGACTATAATCAATGCTAATAGCTTTAAGAATGATAATTAATAATAGGCCCTCCTCTAGATCATTTGGCCGCATATAAAAACTAAACAGGGCCCTGTTTAGTATTTTGGCCATAACTTCCTCATTACTCATCGGAAGTGGGCTTATGATATATCGTTGGAAAGACCTTTTCAAACCCCATCAAAATACACTATTATTGGACCCTTATTATGGAAAAAACTAAACTCTAATTCACGTTTTCCATAAATAAGGTAAGAAAAGAAATATTTTCTAAAGCAGAAAAAATAGATATTGTAATGAAAACATCCTCATCACTAGACTTTTAACACTTTCACTTTGTTCGATAATCAATTAACATGAAAGGTATTCATCATTGGGTTTGGTTTTTGGGAGACACATTTGGGTGTCTACAGAAGCCCCCACTTTGACTGAGTTTAGAGAAACGCAAGTTTCGAAAACGAAAGTCAAAGTATTGATAGGGACGGAGAATGATTCAGAACGTTCTGTGATTCTAAACCATTCTTGTAACACCAATACCTTTAAACTAGCATTAGTTAAACAGATAAGAGAGTTGTTACTGTTTGCTATTGTTTTTGATAACCTTCCACAATCTAGGGAATGTCATCTTGTTGTTTTGATGTTTACTCGTCTCTGAACAATAGAGCTATTTTTTTAGGATTTTTCACTCGTCTCTGAACAAAAGAGCATTAATAGGATGTCCACGCGTCTTTGAGCAGGAGAGCTTAAAATACATGTCCACGCGTCTCTGAACAAAAGAGCTTGAAAGAAATGTCCACGTGTCTCTGAACAAAAGAGCTTGAAAGAAACGTCCACGCGTCTCTGAAAAAAAGAGCTTGAAAGAAATGTCCACGCGTCTCTGAACAAAAGAGCTTTATGATATGTCCACGCGTCTCTTAACAAAAGAGATTTGATGATATGAATGTTTGTTGTGATAATATTCCGAAGAAAACTTCTGAAGACCAACGCTTGGCGATCTTTAAAGCTCGCTTGAACTTTGCTCCTGCTATGCTAGTACATCGGCGCTTTTGGCCCTTTTGAACCATTATGCCGGTTCCTCTCTTGTTTATGAACTAGTATGTCGGCTCCTCTGCTGTGTATGAACCAGTATGTCCGCCTCTGATGTTAATGAACCAGCTTGTTGGTGGTGTGCGATGAGCCAATGCTTAGGCGCTTTAAGCTAAGTGAGACGATCTTTCATCAGGTCGATCACTTATTGCGATTGTAATCAAGCCGACTACTTAATCATGTCAAATTGCTTATAGGGGCAAACTGGCGTACCAAGGACCCCAAAATTTCTTAAAGAGGTTTAAATAACTACTTTGAGTGGTTAAGCGTTTTGTCGCCGCTACAATGCCTCTGGCGCCGCGATTTGGCTCTATCGCCAGACGCTGGGATCTAGCGCCAAGCGATTAAATCTATTGCTAGACGCTAGATGTTGTCGTATGGCGTTAGAGTCGGGTCTTCCCTATTCTGCTCTTGCTGTCGCTGGGATGCACTTGTATTTATCTTTGACTACATGACTTTGCCAATTTCTTTCTTTAAGGTTAACCTAAGACTTAGTGTTGCTTGACTCATTGACTTGACACAACTCAAGGTATAAACTTGACTCGCTGTAATTTACTCGAGGTTGACTGAACTCGAAGTGAAATGCCACGTGTGAATCATGACCCGTGTGTGCATTGTATTATGATCGTGCGACTCGAAAATGCAAAAAAGCAAAAATTTTCCGTCATTTTTGTGGAGAGTACCGACTTTCTCGCGAAAAAGAAAGAAGCGATGTTTTTTAAGGTGCATGTTGAATGAGCTTAGTAAAATGTTGTGCAAGGATTAATTCATCCTAGGCTATTTCAATTTTTGACTCCATGATGAAAGTATTTGGGTAACTTAGTCACGGAGGCTAAGAACTTCGTACTTTGTGATGCAATAATGAGTGATGTTTTTATGACAAGGCATGCTTCAGCGTTGTGTTAAGATTTCATGACAAAGGGTTCCTAAGGGAAAGTATATTTGGTCATGTATTTGTGCGATGTGTGTGAAAGTGACACTAAAGTTAGGCCGCAAAGGCTAAGTGTGTGGGGAAAATATTTTGAAAACAGTCAAATGGTGGTGACTCTTAGGCTATGTAGGTAAGCTAATGATGTAGGGATCAAGCCCCCAAGTCTAGCTCTAAGTAGATAGGGATGAGCATAGGAGACCCCTTAGCTTGATATGACCATGATGTAAGTGTGTAAATGTGAATATGAATGCATGTTTATTACGGCCGCACCTCGATGTGAGGTTACCTACGTATCCGTTAGGAATTAAGCCGAATGTAGCTCTAGCCCAACCTCGCACAAGTGTGTGTATAACTTGAAAAGGTTTTTTAAATGGTTGCAACGTGGTTAGGCTCAAGGTTGAAGAAGAAGGGGATAAAAGGCTCAAGACCTTAGATAAGCCCCCAAGGTGTGCAACTTTATTTTTGAATATTTGTATTTTCATGCTTGAGGTTTCTCACTCATTTTTATCTCATTCTTTTGCTTTAGAATTTATTTCATTTTAATAAGTGTGGTCGATCCCGATCACGCGGTCTATCACTCACTTGGCATTCATGTTTCGCAGGCACGATACCGAGCACTCGATAAGAGACGCAATCTGAGACGTGTTCTTATCAAAGACATTTTCATATCAAAGACATTGGAACACTTGCCCTTTTGTGCACCTTATTTATTTTTATTATTTTTTACTTTTTGCTATTTTAATCTTTTGAAGTCACTCAAGCTTTTTATGAAATTGAAAATTGCATAAGTTGCACCGATCCCATCCCAAAGTTAGGTATATATGGGTTGAAAAAATGAAGGGTCTATTGTTAGACGAGGCTAAAAGTGGTTTACCAAAAAAGGATTACATATTTGAAGGGTGAAAGGTGATATGATGTGGCTAAAAGGGGTGCCTCAAATCATTGGTATACCTAGTTCTTAGTTTGCCATGGATTTTTTTTTTTTTTAAATGCAATGATCATATGCAAGGAAATAAATGCTCATTTTATTTAAAAGAAAAAAGGAAAAAATCCTACAAAATAAATCTGTGGAAAGTGAAAGGTGCCTATGCTAGATTTATTGGGGAAAGGAAAAAATAAATAAAAAAATCGAAAAAGTATCATGAAATCTTGTCGTTGAAGCTTGCCTCTTGTCCCTTGGCTTGTCATCACTTGGTGTTCTTGCCGACTGGAGGTATTAGAAGCCCGTTATTGTCGATCAAATATTTGATTACTTCCTTTAGCTTCTAACAGCTCTCAGTAGTATGATTCCTACCTTGATGGTACTTACAGTGTACATTTGGGTTCCAACTAGGCAATTTCTTCTCAAGTGGGGGATCCTTAATGGGTCCAATAGGAGTAATAAGTCCCTTTGCACGGAGTCGATCGAAAGCATAATCGTAGCTAATTCCAATAGGGGTGACATCCTTTCTTAGTTGCTTTCTAAATCCGCGATTATCCATGGCTAAGATTTCATTAAGGTCGAAACTACCAATAATGTTACTAGAGTAGGTGTTTTCGGAAGAAAAAGGATAGTCGTTTTCTTTCCTTTACAGCCACTGTTGTTATCGTTACTAATCTTGGCCTTCTTATCTTGCGGAGGAATATAAAGGAGATTTGAATCAATGAGGTCTTGAACACGATCTTTGAGGGTGAGACATATTTTGATGGTGTGACCACGACCTATATGGTATCGACAATAAGATTTTGGGTCCCAATTGGGATGCCGTTTTTCAGGCGGAGGGTCTTGACAGTGACTAATGGGGTGAATGAGACCTTTATAGTGAAGAGAGTCAAAAGCTTCATTGTTCTAAACGGAGATATAGCAAAGAGAAGTGGTAAATTCCCGAGCACTTTGATAAATCACATTTATTTTCTTGTTTAAAGGAACCTTAATTAATTAATTAGTGTTATTTGATCATCTTTAAAGGATTAATTAATTATTTTCACATAGTATCTTCCGTTAAATAAAGATTAGAATTGGATAATTAATTGTTGGTGCGTGGCTCGCTGGCTGAGAGCGCTAGCAGCTCGCACAAGCATGCTGGGCTTGCTAGCTGGCAGCGCTAACAGCCCGCACGCTTGTACTGGGCCTGCTGGGTGAGGCAGCCACGAACAAGGAAGCCCACCTTGGGTGCCTTAATGCCTAAGGGTGGGTGCCATGTGGTGCATGGTGAGAGGTGTGTGAAGTGTTGTGTTGGCCGATTTTAGGAGAGTGAGTTAGGAGCAAGTTTTGTTGCCTCCTCCTCCAAATGGTCCTCACCTAACCACTCACATGAGCTTTCCACTTGTTTATTTATTACTAGTTTGATTATTTATTTTATTTTAGCTTTAAAATAAAATGGGAAAATCAAATTCTCCCACATTGATGGGAGAGCTTTTCACTCTCAAGCTCTTCCCTATAATTACCCAACTTGGGGCATTGGAAAGAACACTTAAGTAAGAGTTGAAAAAGGCATGACCATTGTGAAAACCTTTGAACTCATTAATTACTCGGATTTTGGTCGGGCCTTGCTAACCCCAAGGCATTGAACCGTTTTCGGTGGTTGAGTTGTGGGTGGACTATTGTTGGAGGTCGTCGTAATTTCGAGGCTTGCTTTCGAAGTAAGAGCCCCTTCCAATCAGGCAAAGCACACTCCAAAGGTAATCGTTTTATCTTAATCGTGTGATTAATTTAATTATGTTTATGGTTTTATTTGTTGCGAGTGCGGTCTTAATTTTGGTTTGTTTCCGCAGTGAGTTAGACTCACCAAACCTCAACAGCGGTATCGGAGCCTTGCTCGTTTATTTTAAAATCATAGTATTTTTTAAGGTGTTTTATGGCTTAATTTTTCTAGTATTAAGTTTCTAATTAGATTATTTTCTAATTAGATTATGATAAGAGCCCCGAGCTAGCTCTCGGCGAACTGGGTTTCTCACGCAACCCACATTAGGTTGTCGAGGCTCCTGGGCGCCTCGTGCGTGTATGCGTAGTATTGTGCGCATAGGCAGCCAGCCCATGCGTGCGTGCGTGCGTGTGTATGAGGTAAGTCCTGAGGCTGCTGCTCGCTGCGAGCATCGTGGCGCGCTAGCCAGCAACAAGCAGCAGCATGGTGATATGCTCGCTGTCCGTGCTGCTACGCTGGGCTGGGCCTGGCTGGTGCGAGCACAAGCAACCCGTGTGTATGCTTAATATTGCGGGTAGTGCGATTGGATGTGCTACGTGCTTGTGGCAAGATGCAGACAATCCCATAGTTAGCACTTTAATCCCGGGGATTAAGGAAATGCTATTTTAAAGATAATTTATGCATTGCTTAGTGTAGGGAATATTTCAAGCATTACCCCAAACTTGAACCCCACTGTGATCATATACTAATGTACGGTGGCGTCCAAAAGGAAGGAAGCTAGAACAAAAGAGTCGCCAACAAGTTTTAGGAACTTGTAAACCGTGCACGAGGTGAAAATTAGACCCCTTTACGATCCAAGAGATCGTTAACTCCAATAGGTCTGGAACCATGTCTCGTAGTTCGGGGATGAATGTACAAATCCAACCTAAAAGAGATTGAACCTGCCCTAATAATAGGCCTCTACTTTATTATTATCGTATTATTGTGCGCTTTCTGATTAACATGCAATCAATAAGATTAACCCTAAACCTGTTTAATCTATGTTGGTTGAATATTACTGCACAAAAAAATCTATTATTGGTGATAACTTGAATTATAATCATATTAACCCTAAACAATATTATTTATTATCTTATTAAGCGTGATTACAAGGACAAATTCCCTTTAAACATGCATAAAAGGTGTGATCAAGCAATAAAAATAAATATCAAGCAACATAATAATAATCATAACAATAATTATAATAATAATCATAATAAATATCATAATAATCATAATTAAAATAATCATGTTAAATCATAATATTAATAGCAAGATCCTAGGCATGATACTAACAAAGTTAATAACAAACCCTAACATGTCACTAAACATCAAAGATCAAAGTTTTATCCCTAACATTATACTCACATGAATATTAGGAAAGAACATAGGAAGCATCACAGAAATCACAATTGTCATACTTGATAATAGAAATTACCCTAAACATGATATTAGGAAGATCAAACGCCCTAAACATGATTTCTATATCATAATATCAATAAATCAATTAAAGCACTTACTTGGATGCCTCGTACCTCTTTCTAATAACAAAATACATGCATTAGAAACTTCAAGGAAAATATAAAATCTAACAATTAAATTAAATAATTGAAAGAAAGATTTGGGACCAAACCCTAAGAAATTAAACCTTTACGTCTAGGGCGAAGGCAACTTTGAACTTGGCTAGGTCTGTCTAGTGCTAATGAATGAGGAATTGTGTTTGTAAAAGGGTAATCTTAGAAAGAGGGAGAGAATCAAGCTTTAGCTTAGAGAGAGAAGAGAATTAGGGAAAATAATAAGAATTGATGAAAATCGATGATTGTTTAGAATTGACGATTGAAAACAGAATTTTAAGAGGCTAATTATAAAAAAAATCAGTCGGATGGATAGAAAAACGAATCATAGTTTCAACAAGAAAAAAACTCAATTAGCGCCAGACGCTGGACATTAACGCCAAGCGCCAAGCGTTAGCGTCAGGCGCTAAAGCTTGAAGGCGCTAATAATCAGTTTCACGCGTTTTTGTTATTATCATATCTTTTGATCCGAAAGTCTAAACAAGGCATATATTATGTCGTTGGAAAGAACATGAAGTCTAATTTCCAAACCAATAAGAATCTTATTAAAATCATTTTTAGATAAAAAGATATGGCCGAAATAGGGGAAGGGTGTCAGTTTTGGATAAAGTTTTTTATCTCGTTCATATCTTTTTCGTTATAACCTGGAATTAATATTATAATATATAATTGGAAAGATATTTTAAAGATCTATCCAACCAAATAAAATTTTGATAAATATAATGAGGCACGAAATAAAATCTTAATAAATTCCAATTCGTACAAAACAAGGATTCTAAAACGGAGTAGTTTTATTCAATTTCAAACTCTTTAAAACATAATTATAAATCCTAACTCCATTAGGATTTAAAAGAACCTTCTAGAATATTCTAGAAGACTATAATCAATGCTAATAGCTTTAAGAATGATAATTAATAATAGGCCCTCCTCTAGATCATTTGGCCGCATATAAAAACTAAACAGGGCCCTGTTTAGTATTTTGGCCATAACTTCCTCATTACTCATCGGAAGTGGGCTTATGATATATCGTTGGAAAGACCTTTTCAAACCCCATCAAAATACACTATTATTGGACCCTTATTATGGAAAAAACTAAACTCTAATTCACGTTTTCCATAAATAAGGTAAGAAAAGAAATATTTTCTAAAGCAGAAAAAATAGATATTGTAATGAAAACATCCTCATCACTAGACTTTTAACACTTTCACTTTGTTCGATAATCAATTAACATGAAAGGTATTCATCATTGGGTTTGGTTTTTGGGAGACACATTTGGGTGTCTACAGAAGCCCCCACTTTGACTGAGTTTAGAGAAACGCAAGTTTCGAAAACGAAAGTCAAAGTATTGATAGGGACGGAGAATGATTCAGAACGTTCTGTGATTCTAAACCATTCTTGTAACACCAATACCTTTAAACTAGCATTAGTTAAACAGATAAGAGAGTTGTTACTGTTTGCTATTGTTTTTGATAACCTTCCACAATCTAGGGAATGTCATCTTGTTGTTTTGATGTTTACTCGTCTCTGAACAATAGAGCTATTTTTTTAGGATTTTTCACTCGTCTCTGAACAAAAGAGCATTAATAGGATGTCCACGCGTCTTTGAGCAGGAGAGCTTAAAATACATGTCCACGCGTCTCTGAACAAAAGAGCTTGAAAGAAATGTCCACGTGTCTCTGAACAAAAGAGCTTGAAAGAAACGTCCACGCGTCTCTGAAAAAAAGAGCTTGAAAGAAATGTCCACGCGTCTCTGAACAAAAGAGCTTTATGATATGTCCACGCGTCTCTTAACAAAAGAGATTTGATGATATGAATGTTTGTTGTGATAATATTCCGAAGAAAACTTCTGAAGACCAACGCTTGGCGATCTTTAAAGCTCGCTTGAACTTTGCTCCTGCTATGCTAGTACATCGGCGCTTTTGGCCCTTTTGAACCATTATGCCGGTTCCTCTCTTGTTTATGAACTAGTATGTCGGCTCCTCTGCTGTGTATGAACCAGTATGTCCGCCTCTGATGTTAATGAACCAGCTTGTCGGTGGTGTGCGATGAGCCAATGCTTAGGCGCTTTAAGCTAAGTGAGACGATCTTTCATCAGGTCGATCACTTATTGCGATTGTAATCAAGCCGACTACTTAATCATGTCAAATTGCTTATAGGGGCAAACTGGCGTACCAAGGACCCCAAAATTTCTTAAAGAGGTTTAAATAACTACTTTGAGTGGTTAAGCGTTTTGTCGCCGCTACAATGCCTCTGGCGCCGCGATTTGGCTCTATCGCCAGACGCTGGGATCTAGCGCCAAGCGATTAAATCTATTGCTAGACGCTAGATGTTGTCGTATGGCGTTAGAGTCGGGTCTTCCCTATTCTGCTCTTGCTGTCGCTGGGATGCACTTGTATTTATCTTTGACTACATGACTTTGCCAATTTCTTTCTTTAAGGTTAACCTAAGACTTAGTGTTGCTTGACTCATTGACTTGACACAACTCAAGGTATAAACTTGACTCGCTGTAATTTACTCGAGGTTGACTGAACTCGAAGTGAAATGCCACGTGTGAATCATGACCCGTGTGTGCATTGTATTATGATCGTGCGACTCGAAAATGCAAAAAAGCAAAAATTTTCCGTCATTTTTGTGGAGAGTACCGACTTTCTCGCGAAAAAGAAAGAAGCGATGTTTTTTAAGGTGCATGTTGAATGAGCTTAGTAAAATGTTGTGCAAGGATTAATTCATCCTAGGCTATTTCAATTTTTGACTCCATGATGAAAGTATTTGGGTAACTTAGTCACGGAGGCTAAGAACTTCGTACTTTGTGATGCAATAATGAGTGATGTTTTTATGACAAGGCATGCTTCAGCGTTGTGTTAAGATTTCATGACAAAGGGTTCCTAAGGGAAAGTATATTTGGTCATGTATTTGTGCGATGTGTGTGAAAGTGACACTAAAGTTAGGCCGCAAAGGCTAAGTGTGTGGGGAAAATATTTTGAAAACAGTCAAATGGTGGTGACTCTTAGGCTATGTAGGTAAGCTAATGATGTAGGGATCAAGCCCCCAAGTCTAGCTCTAAGTAGATAGGGATGAGCATAGGAGACCCCTTAGCTTGATATGACCATGATGTAAGTGTGTAAATGTGAATATGAATGCATGTTTATTACGGCCGCACCTCGATGTGAGGTTACCTACGTATCCGTTAGGAATTAAGCCGAATGTAGCTCTAGCCCAACCTCGCACAAGTGTGTGTATAACTTGAAAAGGTTTTTTAAATGGTTGCAACGTGGTTAGGCTCAAGGTTGAAGAAGAAGGGGATAAAAGGCTCAAGACCTTAGATAAGCCCCCAAGGTGTGCAACTTTATTTTTGAATATTTGTATTTTCATGCTTGAGGTTTCTCACTCATTTTTATCTCATTCTTTTGCTTTAGAATTTATTTCATTTTAATAAGTGTGGTCGATCCCGATCACGCGGTCTATCACTCACTTGGCATTCATGTTTCGCAGGCACGATACCGAGCACTCGATAAGAGACGCAATCTGAGACGTGTTCTTATCAAAGACATTTTCATATCAAAGACATTGGAACACTTGCCCTTTTGTGCACCTTATTTATTTTTATTATTTTTTACTTTTTGCTATTTTAATCTTTTGAAGTCACTCAAGCTTTTTATGAAATTGAAAATTGCATAAGTTGCACCGATCCCATCCCAAAGTTAGGTATATATGGGTTGAAAAAATGAAGGGTCTATTGTTAGACGAGGCTAAAAGTGGTTTACCAAAAAAGGATTACATATTTGAAGGGTGAAAGGTGATATGATGTGGCTAAAAGGGGTGCCTCAAATCATTGGTATACCTAGTTCTTAGTTTGCCATGGATTTTTTTTTTTTTTAAATGCAATGATCATATGCAAGGAAATAAATGCTCATTTTATTTAAAAGAAAAAAGGAAAAAATCCTACAAAATAAATCTGTGGAAAGTGAAAGGTGCCTATGCTAGATTTATTGGGGAAAGGAAAAAATAAATAAAAAAATCGAAAAAGTATCATGAAATCTTGTCGTTGAAGCTTGCCTCTTGTCCCTTGGCTTGTCATCACTTGGTGTTCTTGCCGACTGGAGGTATTAGAAGCCCGTTATTGTCGATCAAATATTTGATTACTTCCTTTAGCTTCTAACAGCTCTCAGTAGTATGATTCCTACCTTGATGGTACTTACAGTGTACATTTGGGTTCCAACTAGGCAATTTCTTCTCAAGTGGGGGATCCTTAATGGGTCCAATAGGAGTAATAAGTCCCTTTGCACGGAGTCGATCGAAAGCATAATCGTAGCTAATTCCAATAGGGGTGACATCCTTTCTTAGTTGCTTTCTAAATCCGCGATTATCCATGGCTAAGATTTCATTAAGGTCGAAACTACCAATAATGTTACTAGAGTAGGTGTTTTCGGAAGAAAAAGGATAGTCGTTTTCTTTCCTTTACAGCCACTGTTGTTATCGTTACTAATCTTGGCCTTCTTATCTTGCGGAGGAATATAAAGGAGATTTGAATCAATGAGGTCTTGAACACGATCTTTGAGGGTGAGACATATTTTGATGGTGTGACCACGACCTATATGGTATCGACAATAAGATTTTGGGTCCCAATTGGGATGCCGTTTTTCAGGCGGAGGGTCTTGACAGTGACTAATGGGGTGAATGAGACCTTTATAGTGAAGAGAGTCAAAAGCTTCATTGTAAGTCATTCCTATTAGTGTGTATTCTTCAATGGTCCGTTGCGCCCGTGGCTTAGGAGCATTGAGTTATTCATTAAATCCTCAGTGATAATTTTGTTCTACAACAATCATCTGATTTGCTAGTCCTTCTACCGCATTCAAGAGCATGACAATGACATCTTGCAGTTTTTAAACATCTTCTTTTAGACTTGACGAGTCTTTCCTAGTATTATCTAAGAAAAGACTTTCATCCTCCTCAATCATGGCCACTTCATCAAGAGAGGTTAAATAAGTTATCTCGATTATGGGCTCACCTACAGGTGTGATAAGGAGTGAAGGATCGAAGGATGTTTGATCTTCTGCGATGGCTAGAATCTCAGAAGTTTTATTGTCGTCAATCAAATCCTTAATAGCTTCTTTGAGTTTCAAACACTCCTTAGCATTGTGACCCTTTCCTGGGTGATATTTGCAGTGCTTATTAGGATCCCACATGGGTGGCTTGGCTTCTGGAACTGGATCCTTGATAGGTCTTATGGGCATGACTAGTCCTTTGTGGTTTAGTTTTTCGAAAGTTGTTTCATAACTCATGCCAAGTGGAGTGAACACTCTTTTCAACCTTTGGATTCGTGATTTAGAGGCGTTCGTAGCATGTACTTCATTAATGGGAGAGGAAGAAGATGGATGGTCGTTCTTCTTTCCTCTCGCACTATTATCTTTCAGAAGGTCATCTTCAATGTCAATGCCTATATTATACACAACCTTGAAAGTATTCAAGTTGCGTTAGTATTTTAAGTGCTTTGAATACTTCACTTGGAGATTCTTGATAAACATTCTCACAGATTTCTTTTTGGTAGGAACCTTGACCATATTAGCAGAAGTTTCCCTCCATTTGTTCAAGAAAGAAGTGAACCCTTCGTTTTCTTTTTGTTTTAACAACTCAAGTTGTCTGTGGTCTGTTTCGTCTTGAATGTGTCACTTATATCTATCTATGAAAGTGTTTGTTACCGACTTCCAAGAAGAGGTTTTCTCTTTGTCAAGGGAAAAGAACCATTGTTGACAAAAGGTCTCAAGAGATAAAGAAAACAAGGAATGAAAGACTTTCTTATCAATCCCCATAATGTTCATTATAGTTTCAAAAGCTCTTAGATGAAAGTAAGGGTTATCAGTTGCCTTGAATTTTGGGATGTCATTGTTATTGAAATTATACGGAAGAAGTTCCTTGTCCAGCGAGACCCCTTGTGCACTAATGCCGTGAAATTTATAGTCACTAGATAGCTTGCTCAAGCTTTTTTGCATATGGTTTATTTGTTGTTGCTTTACAGGGTCATCAATTTTGAGGGTTAAAGCCTTCAATGCTTCATTCATGGTAATCAATTGATTCCTAAGTTCATTGACTTCTTCTTGAGTTGCCATTATCTTCTAAGCTTTCCTCATTTGACGGATCGGTTTATCAAAAAGTAAGACTTGAACAAAGGTGTTGTCCTTGATTAATCACCCTTCTCTCCTTGACCAAGTACTATGGAAAGAGAAATTAGGGATATTCATTGTTAATTATTTGACTGAACCCTATTCAACATCCAACGATGGAAGAAGGTAGGAAGAATGAAGGTTGTGATGTGAAGAAAGATGATGTAGATGGAGAGATATGAATAAATTAGGAATAGAATGTACCCCCAACTCAAATGACGGAAAGAACCGACTCATGCATGAACCTAAGACATGGTCATGGTGACATATACAAAGTGTGTACTAAAACTAGTGAGTGTAGTGAAATTTTATGACTCGTGTCATGACCATGTGGCTAGACTATGTGACTAGACTCAAGCAAAGACTAAGTTAAGACTTCATGTATATGCATTAAACTAGACAGACTGTGGTAATTTAGTCATAATTTTGATCTGTGACGCTGATTGGAATGAAACCAATGCCACATTAAAGATAAAACTTGGGGCTACAGATCCATAGGTTGTACGACTCTTAGTTCTTCCTAGAACTCCGGCTATGACCAAAATAATTTGACGTTTGTGTAGTATACGGAAATAAAATCCAGGTTGACTTAAAGGAACTATGACTCGATTTTAGGTATATTTATTAGCTCAAATTAATTAATTAATTAATTAATTAAAAAAAGTCCTTTAATCATTAATTAGTTTATTTATTCTTAACACAAGTCAAACAAATTGTTAGGAGAAAAGACATAGAGTATGCACAACAAATAATGCACAATTAGTCAAGTAGGCACAATATGATGCAATGAATTTGCAACCTAACCATGGCTCTAGTTCTCTAAAGTTCGGGATATGGGTTAGTCAAAGAGAGTCCATGGTTAATTGTCCGGATGCACCGCGCGGAAGCCTAACCATGAAGGGTTGGTGCGAGTGGATGGGACACTGCGAGTTAAGAAAAACTCGCTTCCATGGTTTGGTGAATTCAACATTCCCAGATGTACCCTTTGTTTGCTTAGAGCGTTCAATCAGGTAGATGAAGCATGAATTCCCAGAGGGTTATGTCCATATGTAGAACACATATGGGTTTTAAAAAAGTGAGAAAAACTCAATCGGGAAGTAGGATCGAGCAAATAGTGCTAAAAACTGGTAAAAATTAGAACGCATATTTCTGGCTCGGTATTGGAAGAACTTGGCGCCAGCAAACAGAGGCCGACGCCAACGATTTGGCTTTGGCGCCTGACGATAGAAACTGTCGCCTTGCGCCAGAGTCAAATTAGTGGCGCTAAACTCTGTTTTCTGACGCTAGTTTCTACATACCTTAGCAGCTATCTGTGCTCGATAAAATTTTGCAGTTTCGCGCAGCATTATTTCAATTCTAGTTGTGAAAGATATTCCTCAAATTTCCTACGCATAAAAATCCTATGTTTTAACTCATTACGGATGGTCTTTCCAATAAGATCTTTTTTACGCATATGACAATAATGTTAATCAAAATTACGCACATGAAATACTTAGAACTTTTCGAGTCTCATCCACTCATTCTAAATCATTGCCAAAATAAATTTCAGGAATTCAAATAGAAATCCTCCCTAGCGGAGTCGCCAAAAAACTATAGAGAATATTGCAAGCATTACCCCAAACTTGAACCCCAGTGTGATCATACACTAAAGTACGGTGACTTCCAAAGGGAAGGAATCTAGAGCAAAAGAGTCGCCAACATGTTTTAGGAACTTGTAAACTGTTCACGAGGTAAAGGTTACACCCCTT
The DNA here is from genome assembly GCF_948465745.1 of Chenopodium album. Classification (NCBI taxonomy): domain Eukaryota; kingdom Viridiplantae; phylum Streptophyta; class Magnoliopsida; order Caryophyllales; family Amaranthaceae; genus Chenopodium; species Chenopodium album. The sequence goes on along the minus strand of NC_137840.1, from coordinate 21,121,252 downwards.
TACGATCCAAACGATCGTTAACTCCAATAGGTTAGGAACCATGACTGGTAGTTCGGGGATGAGGGTACAAATCCAACCTAAAAGAGATTGAACCTGCCCCTAATAATAAGCCTGTACTTTATTCTGATCGTATTCATGTGCGCTTTCTGACTAACATGCAATCAATACGATTAACCCTAAACCTATTTAATCTATGTTGGTTGAATATTAATGCACCAATAAGTCTATTATTTGCGATCACTTGAATTATAATCATATTAACCCTAAACAAGATTATTAATTATCTTATTAAGCGTTATTACAGGTAAAAATTCCCTTTAAACATGCGTAAAAGGTGTGATCAAGCAATAAAAATAAATATAAAGAAACTTAATAATAATCATAACAATAATTATAATAATAAATCATAATAAATATCATAATAATAATAATTAAAATAATCATGTTAAAGCATAATATTAATAGCAAGATCCTAGGCATGATACTAACAAGATTAATAACCAACCCTAACATGTCACTAAACATCAAAGATCGAAGTTTTAGCCTTAACATGATACTAACATGAATATTAGGAAAGAATATAGGAAGCATCACAGAAATCACAATTGTCATACTTGATAATAGAAATTACCCTAAACATGATACTAGGAAGATCAAAACGCCCTAAACATGATTTTTATAACATAATATCAATAAATCAATTAAAGCACTGACTTGGATGCCTTGTACCTCTTTCTAATAACAAAATACACTTATTAGTAACTTCAAAGAAAATATAAAACTAAACAATTAAATTAAATAATTGAAAGAGAGATTTGGGACCAAACCCTCAGAAATTAAACATTTCACGTCTAGGGCGAAGGCAACTTCGAACTTGGATAGGTGTGTCTAGTGCTAATGAATGAGGAATTGTGTTTGTAAAAGGGTAGGCTTAGAACGAGGGAGAGAATCAAGCTTTAGCTTAGAGAGATAAGAGAATTAGAGAGAATAAGAATTGATGGAAATCGATGATTGTTGAGAATTGATGATTGAAAATAGAATTTTAAGAGGCTATTTATAGATAAAATCAGTCGGATGGATAAAAAAACAAATCAGAGTTTCAATGAGAATAAAACTCAATTAGCGCCAGACGTTGGACATTAGCGGAAGGCGGTGATGTTTAGCGCCAAGCGCTAAAGCTTGTCGTCAGGCGCTAATAATCAGTTTCATGCGTTTTTGTTTTTATGATATCTTTTGATCCGAAAGTCCAAATAAGGCATATAATATGTCTTTGGAAAGATTTAGAAGTCTACATTCCAACCCAATTGAAATAACATTAAAATCATTTTTAGATATGGCCGAAATAGTGGAAGGGTGTAAGTTTTGGATAAAGTTTTGTATCTCATTCATATCTTTTTCGTTAAAACTCGGAATTAATATTATAATATATCATTGGAAAGATAATTTTATGATCTATCCAACTATATAAAATTTGGATAAATATTATGAGGCAAGAAAATAAAATCTGAATATATTCCACTTCGTACAAAACAAGGATTCTAAAAGGGAGTAGTTTTATTCAATTTCAAACTCTTTAAAACATAAATATCATTCCTAAATCCATTAGGATTTAAAAGAATCTTCTAGAATATTCTAGAAGATTATAATCAATTCTAATAGCTTTAGGAATGATAATTAACAATAGGCCCCCTCTAGATCATTGGGTCGCATTTAAAATCCAAACTAGGCCCAATTTAGTTTTTTGGCCATACCTTCCACATTACTCATCGGAATTGGGCTTATAATATATCGTTAGAAAGGTCTTTTCAAACCCATCCAAATACACTATTATTGGACCCTTATTATAAAACAAACTTAACTAGAATGCACTTTTTCATAAATTAGGTAAGAAAAGAAATATTTTCAAAAACGAAAATAAGAGATATTTTAAAAAAAATATCCTCATCACTAGACTTTTCACACTTTCGCTTTTTTTGATAATCAAATGACATGAAAGGTATTCATAACTAGGTTTGGTTTTGGGGAGACACATTTGGGTGTCTACAATTAGTTTGTAAATAAGGGTAATATGCGTAAACGTTGCTTGCATAGCAACGTAGTGCAATGAGTTTGTACAACATGGCCGTCAAGGGCCACGTTATTGATGCGTGAAAGTTTGCTGATGTGGGCGGTGTAACGCTTAGCGACATCGGACCCACTCCCACGTTCATTGAGCATCAAACGGTTGTACGAGGTTTGAGCACTACAAGTATTAGTGCTAGGCACCAATTTTTTGCTTAAACTGTCGTTTTAATTATTTTAATTATTTAATTAAAACTTTGGAGGCTAGCCCTCGGTTTTTTGAGCGACATTTGCAAAATTTAATTTTGGCAAATATTTGGGTTTACTGACTTAATTAATTGGATTAATTAAGTTGGATGCGGAATTTAGTGGGAGCTTCATTTATTATTTTCATAACCGGTTCAAACAACTTTGACTAGTTTTAATTAGGCGTGTTAATTGGATTAACCACCAAGATTAGTTACTATTTCTCGCGTGTTTATGCATTGTTACTTGTTTATCGTTTTTAAATGCATGGGCCATTCACAAATAGTGAATGGATGAATAAAATGTATATTCTCTCACAGGTTTTATGAAATGGCAACTAGTGGGGCCCAATTAGGATAGAAAATATGGACTGTGATCCATGATGTATTCTTGTAAATCTAAATACGGTTTTGGAACCGATGAGTATTTTGGTACCTTAATATTTAGATTAGTCCTAATTATAGATACTAGTAGTTGCATTTATTTTGTGAAGTCTTGGAAGACGTAGCCATGAAGTTGCAAATGAAGACCTTTTGAAGATTTGAAGATCTTAATGGGTCATGCTAGTTGCCAAATGCATCTCTATTTATGTTTTTCGATGCATATATGTTTATGTATATGAATTATATGTTAGATGCATGTTCAGGATTTCAAATGTTGTGATGATTAATTAAGTTCGCTTAAAACAACCAACATAAAAACCCTAGGTCCCTAAATATTGAGTAAAACTTTCCATTTCAAAACAACACTTACCAACCGAACGAGGGTAGTGGTGGGCTACGCCAAAGCGAGGCATCGCTACTTCACCAAGGAACGTAAGGCATACCGGGTATGCAAGTTGGTTTTGGTTGCACTCAACGATATGATTGATGGAGTCCTAACATGTCATGGCAAAGTGAATAAATTGTTAAGAGAACATTAGATGCGACAATTTATTCAGCTAAGAGTGGTTTGGAACCACTAGCAAAGCGTTGCTTACCTTAGGATATTGAGTGTTAAGACAAGCCAAAGCATGCTTAACCACTCTTTGTTTCTTTGGATCTTGGAATCGACTTATTCTCACCCAAAATGGGGACAACTTTTACATGTGTGAATAAGACGTTTTAAATAAGTTTGATTAAAATGCATGAATTCAATCTTATTTAAGTATTATGAATGGTTTTTCATTTCAAATTCTTTCAACTGTAGAAACATGTCTTCAACTAATGACAACAACCTTATGCTCTCGGAATTGCCTGAAAAGTTGCCAATTTCTCTAAACTTGGTAAACTTTAAGGAATGGGAAGATGAACTCCAAAAGACCCTCAGAAATTGCTACTTAGAGCACATTCTGGACACTCAAATCCCGAGTTTCTACTCAAAGGGGATTATGAGTGATGAGGCACATGAGGAATGGAGTGTGGATTGCAAAAGAGTTTACAAGCTCATGGCAAATTCCACCTCGGTACAATGGAAGGGGAAGTTCTCCAACTATTTTCCGGACATGATGCTCAAATCTCTTGAGGATGTAGTCAATTTGAGGGTCACCGAGAGTACCAGAAGCAACTATGATAAACTTGTGGAAGATGTTACTAGGTCACTCTCGAACGTCAGGATCAAGCCACCGCAAGATGGGTGTCTCACAAAAGAGAGACAAGAAGTATGGGCTAAGGTCTATAGTGCAAGACTTAGACCCGGGATGCCACTTCAAGCTCATGTGCTCAACATGACAAGGCTATTCACCCATCTGGAGCTAATTGGCAAACCAGCGGACGATGAGCAAGCGGCTCACATGCTACTAAGCTCATTCCACTCGGGGTGTGTTGCATTAAAGATGCGACTCACGGCCAAACGGAGCAAACTGTCCTTGATGGAAGTTGTCCAAGAACTCCAGACAACCTATTCTTGCAAGAAGGCTAAGGTTGCTCTAAGACCAAAGGAGAAGGAGTTCAAGAATAAAGCTAAGATGCGCTGCTTCTAGTAAACCCGTACACTATAATAGAGAATGTAGCATGTATCTGGAAGATGAGGCGAAAAGAAAAGTAACCTCCACATCAGGTATCATCTTTACACTTGAAAATAAGCAATTTGTGAGGTATTAGATACCGGAAAATTAGACCACTATATGCTCCTATTTCAGGAACAAAGTGAGCAGTGCTTTTCAAGTGGATATGAGTAAACAAGTGGAAAATGAAGATAATCTTTCCAAAAAAGGCTTGTAATCTGATATTTTTGTCTAGAATTAAAACTTGACCATATTTTGATCTTTTGGCGTTAGACGTCATTTTGAATTTGATCACAAGATTTTTCTTGTTTATATTTATGGAATGACACGTTTGTGTGGTTAGACAAAATTTTTTATAATGATACTAAAAGAGCTATGACCATGGAGTCAAATCAAACTTACTTGTGGCATTATCGTCTTGGCAACATTAACATCAAACACATCAAGAAACTTCTACAAGAAGATGTTCTTGACTCTTTCGATTTATAATCATTTTAGAATTGCGTTGGATGTTTATTAGGCAAGATGATTAAACATCCATTCTCCAAGTGGGGAGAAAGGGTAGGAGACTTATTAGGTCTAAAACACACTGATGTTTGTGGACCAACGAGCTCCACCACAAGAAATGGACACTAATATTTTATCACCTTCACAGATGACTATAGTAGATATGGTTATGTCTACCTAATGTCTCATAAATCTAAATCATTTGAAAAGTTCAAAGAAATTTGGAGTGAAGTTGAAAATCAACTTGGCAGGAAAATCAAAGCCCTTCGATCGATCGAGGTGGTGAATACTTGAGCCAAGAAATCGATGACTATCTGAAAGAAAAAGGTATACTTTTAGAATTGACACCTCCATGAACTCCACAATAGAACGGGGTATCCGAAAGGAAAAATCGGACCTTGTTAGACATGGTACGATCAACAATGGGTCTTAGTGACCTTCCTATCTCTTTCTATGGACACGCACTTCTAACTGGCACTAACACTGATCCGTGCACCATCAAAAGCTCTAGAAAAGACTCCATATGAATTATGGACGAAGAAACCTCCTAGGTTGTCTTTTCTAAAGATATAGGGAAGTGAAGCATATGTCAAGAAATTGATTTCTAACAAACTTCATCTCAAATTTGACAAGGTTTACTTTGTGGGCTACCCAAAAGAAACCAAAGGGTATTATTAATAATGAGGAAGTTATGGCCAAAATACAAAACGGGGACCAAACAGGATTTTACCTACGACCCAATGATCATGTGGATGGTCCAAAGGTCTAATCCTATTCCTAAACTTATTAGGATTAATTAGAAGCTTCTATAAGTTTCTAATTATCCTTTTAGAAAAGATAAGATTAAAGAATTTGAGTTAAATAAAAACTTTCCTTTTTTAAAACTTTCCTTTTCTTAAATCCTAATTCTATTCGAATTTAAAGATGTTCAAAGACAGTCAGATATTATTTTCTTGCCTCATAATCTTTATCTAAATTTTATATGGTTAAATAGATCTTCAAATTATCTTTCCAACAATATATTATAATATTTAATCCGAGTTATAACGAAAAAGATATGAAAGGAATATGAAACTCTATCCAAAACTAACACTTGCCCTATTTTTCTCCCTTCCTATCTTGATAAGCCTATTGGGGACTCCCTTTTCTATGATGATCTTAATTTCTCTCATTCGTATATTGTTGAGGAAAAGGGTGATGTTGCCACCCAAAAATATTTTAGTGAGGAGAATTTGCCTTTTTCTTTTTCTTTCCATTCTTTTATTCCCCCTTCTTTTTCTTCTTCTTCTTATTTTCTTGTTTTTCCTTTTGATCCTTCTTCTTCTTTCTTTTGGCACCTCCCTTCTCACTTGCGTGCAATGATCTTGTTGCACGTTTTTCTTCCGTCATTTTCCTACCTTCTATCATATGAAATGTGTAGTAGTGCATTTGACAAGCTCTTGCGATCGTTGCAATATTATTTTACTAGAGCGGTCAAGCTTGGACCTTAAGCGAGCCTTTCTCGGGAAGTAACCCGTGTTTTAGAATAGATTTTCTTTTGGTTTTAGAATAGATTTTCTTTCATGGAATTTTTTGTGTGCCTTTTGCTAAGTACATGAGTTGATATACTTCGGTGCTTCGATTTGGATCAAGAATCGAGGAAGTTCGACTCCTATTTTTTCTAGCATATGGAAACAAGGTTTAATTCTTGAGAAATTAGCTTTGAAAGGTTAAATTGGGCCATTTGCAGGTATTTACACCCACCTTATATCCGGTAATATCCTTCCTTGCTCTTTCTCTAGTGGATGATGACTTGTTGGACATATGTTGGTTTGTTGGATTGATCTCCTTGTTTTCCCCTCCCATGGAATGTATGATTTATGTTTGAGTGTAATGTCTCACTCAAGCTTGGGGGAGGGTATTCTATCCTGTTTGGTGGGATGTTAATTCATGTATGCTATGCACCTTTGTATATGCTTTTCCATGTTCTTATATTTTGAAAAACTCCAAAAAGATTTTTGTTTCTATCAAGGCAAATTTGCAATGTGTTTTGTTTTGTTCTTGCTTTGGACAGAATAACATTTAGACTTGTATAATTGAATGCTTTTCTTCCTAAATGGTAGTGGTGTGCACGGTTTGAGATTACGTTTGGTTGATTCTAGGATAAAGCACGCAAAGGTAATTGTCTAGAAATAGGGGGATCATGAAGCTGGATTCTACTTGTTTGTGGCATGTTTGGTAGTTGCTCCCTAACTTCGATTTGACAACCTTAGTGAGTTTTTTCTACAACCATGTGAGATTTATATTTGTTCAAGCTTTCATCATATTCTTGCATGAGCGGCATGGGGTCCTTGACTTTGCAAGCCTAATCTATAAAGCTTGATGTATGATTCTTAAACCCGAGACCGAGCTATCTAGGGAGGACAAAGGCACCTTTTTCGGGGTGGTATTTTTCATTTTTAGGTTAGTTTGATTCATATTTGTTTTTGGGTTTCCATTTTTCTTCTTACAACCATTTGAGCCTTATACCTTCTTTTCAAGCCACATCTTTAGTTCTTTGGCCTTTTGTTTCATTTTCTTTCTATTCTTGTCTTTTTTGTGAAGCAAATTGATCACGTATGATGGAGTTTGTGGTGGATAAGTTGGAAATTTGGTTTTTATGAGTGCTAGTTTGTAATTAAGTCTTCTTTGTGAATAATGGCAAGTGTTTGAGTAAAAGTCGTCGTTAATCATAAAAGGCATGGACTAATAAATTGCATTATAGAAAAAGTCGTCCGAATTTAGCAAAAGGCGAGGACATTGCAAGTTTAAGTAAAAAAAAAAAAGAAAAAAAAATTTTAAAAAAGTGAAAATTATAAAATATTTTGATGTATTCTTTTCTCCTTCTAAGCATTGAGGACAACGCTTAATTTAAGCTTGGGGGAGAAGCGTTTACGCTTTTTGTATATATTTCTTGTGAGTATGGCTTGAAATAAGCTTGGGGGTGTTGCTTTTGCTTGGTGATTTCTTGATCGTGTTGTTAAGGATTGATCACCCTTTTGCTTCACTTTTTAGGAAAACCTCCAAATTTTAAATTTTAGCCTACCTTCACCCTTTATGCCTTATGTTACAACCTTGGGGAAAGACTTTTCGACCTAAAAGTTGACTCACTATTCGAGGGAGGGAATCATGGGTCATTGCCTAAGGAAAGGGGATGCGAAGTCAAGATGTCGAGTAGCCCAAAAATTTGATCTTTTTCCGATTCCCTCGCGGAATCTATGAGATGCTCATTATGGGGAGATATGAGATTAGTAGGGGGAAAACGGTAAGACCGTTTGGGATGAAAGTGGAGTGTGATAACTAGTTCCTATGCTTAGCATTTTTATGTTTCAATCAACCTAAGGTATGTTATAGCATGCACTCCCTTACTTGTTTAGAAAGATTTGCATTCATTGTGCTTTTACATTTGCAAAAGTCCTTTCATGAACATTTGTTTGCTTTTCTTGTATTTTGTTTTCTTTTTCACGCTTTGCCTTGTTTGTATTATTATGAGAGTTATGGGTAAACTCTCAGGATACCCTTACGAGAGCATCACTCGTCCTCTAGGGCGATCTAGGGGTTTAAATGGCTTGTCTTTAGTTGCTAAATTTGACCGTGATTCCTACGAAAGTGAGTTAGTGTATATTCCCATCTTCTGTATTTTTCTCGTTTCTTTCTTTGCTTGAATAATGTCATCATTTTTCTCTTGGGTTGGATTTTGTTTAGCTCGAGGACGAGCAAAAGTTTAGCTTGGGGGAATTTGATCCGTGCCATTTATGGCACCTTTAGGCTATGTTTTCTTTATATTTCTTTGCTCCTTTGTAGTCTTTTATGTCGTGTTTTTAGAGAATAATGCTCGATTCGCGTGTTTTTGAGTTAGTTTAGAGAAATGCATGCTTTTAATGGCTTTCTTATCATTTTATTCATTTCTCGGCTATTTCTCTTGCTTCTCCTTTTCTTTGTCTTGCTTTATAGGTACATCGCGGTCTATATGCATGAGAATTGAAAATAACACCCTCTAAGATCAATATGCACTTTCCGGAATTGAATTTGAGTTTGAAACAAAGGAAAACGGAGGATTGCAAAGTAACAAATATGACCTTTGTGCATTGTTTTAGTCATATCTCAAGTTCTACACATCGGATTAGGGTAATTCAAGTTGGGATCGAAACTAGACTTGAAGATCTTTCCAATGATAGCTCGCACGCCTTCATACAATTCTTAGACCAGAAGTTACAGCCTTCTGAAGTTGGCCCTGGAAAACTGTCGTGGGCGCAGGCTACAGTACCCGCGGGCGCGGGGTTGCTACAGCTCCAAAACTGCCGTATTTGGGCAATAAGCACCCGCGGTTGCCCCGAGGGCTCCCCGAGGGCACAGGCCTTGGCCCCGCGGGCGCGGCTATCGGGGTGTCTGTTCCCCTCCACGGGCGCGGGTTTCTTGGTCTTTTACGATTTTAAGTTTCTTTTCTTCTTTTGTTTATATATTTTTTGGTTTCCTTTATTCTTCATTCTAGTAATTCCTTAGTTTTAGAATAGTTTTATCTCTCTTAGGTTGAGAGCTTCTCTCTCTAGATTAGGCTAGGTTAGGAGTAGTTTTAGAGAGAGAAAGTGAGGAATTTCAATGGTGATTGAGAGATTGAAGATGCAAGTGTGACAATTGTGTTGGAGATCTTCTTAATTATCAATGAGCATTTCTAAACTCTATCTCATTCAATTTCTTTGTTTAATTTGATGTTTGTTTGGTTTGATTTTGATATTTGATGTTTGAGTAGAGTAATTCTTCTTGATATTTTGTTGATTCTTGTTCTCTATAATTGATAGTTGATTTGATGATGTTGTTTGAGTAGTTGTTGCTAGGAATTGGGTGAAACTTGTATGATTGATTAATTGTGATTAATTTTGGAATTGTGTTGATTAATTGTTGAGATTAAAGTAATTAATGAAGATTTGCATGTGTGTAATTCAATTAGGCCTTGAGAATTATGCTATATTGCATTGTAATTGCTAATGACACGAACAATTGATTTAGGGATTGAAATTGTCTATTGGTTTTAATTGTGATTCTCTTGATTTGTTAATTAAAGTGAACCCTAGCTTAACAATTAGGAGATAGCTCTTTGATTCCAATTGATTGCTCTTTTCATTAGTCCTCAAAACCTTTGATTGGCATACTCTTCCAAGTTGTTGCAATTGACATGATTACTTGTTGATCCCCATTCCTAGTGTTTTATTTCCTTGGTTACTTGTTTTGTTAGTTGTTAGTATTCTCTCTTACCTTCGTCTACGACCTAGCTTAGGCGCATAATTGAAAGTGCTTGAACATTACTGTTCCTTTGGGTTCGACCCTTGACTTGCCTCTATACTCGTATTTAGGTTTGTTAAGTGTTTATAAATTTAGTTTGACCGAGGGAAGATTAGATAACGACCTAGTTTTCCCCTCGTCATGTGTATATTTTTATTTCAATTTATCCGAGTAAAGAATCAGACGCAATGGAATAACAAAATTAATTGTAAAATAGCAAAATTAAACAAAAATTACTAAATTCCGCACAAATAGACTGTCGCGTCATGGCAGTGTATAACACGTCACGTGGTATTTTGCCACGTAACGGTGTGTAATATCATGACATTGTATGCGCTGCTGTATTATTTTTCCAATATTGACTATCGTGTTACGATGTGTCCTATAGTGGCGCAGTGTGTCCCACCATGCCGTAGTGTTTCCTGCGGTGGCACGGTGCCTATCGTTTTGCTATTATTTGTGTTGTATTGTCGTTTCATTGACAAAGATGGTTTTGTTATTTTTAAAGTGGCCAAACCCCTTTGAGGGGTTGCCTACGTATCCTTAAATGGAATCAGGCCAAACTTAGCTCTATTAGGTCTTGAACCCATGTAATTAAGCATAAAATTTATTGAGTTGATCCAAATTGGTTAAATTATGGAAACTGTTGTCATCCATGTATACAAATTGTGATGCTCTACCAGACAAAATGGACTTGGCAATGTATGGACCTGAACAATTTGGTCTAAATTTCCCTCTTAGCACTAAATCACCTTCTTTGATATTCCTATTGTTAAATTTTCTATTGAAATGCCATGCTATACGCTGTTAATAGGTTTGGACATGATGTAAAGTTGCCAAGCGTTTTTCGGTAAGTAAGACTAGTTTATTATATCATGCTCTAATCCAGTCGACTTCATCTAGTTGGCTTTCTAACGCAATTCGTAGAGAAGGGATCTCTAACTCGATTGGTGGTACGACTTCAACTCCATAAACTAAAGAGAATTGGGTATTCCTGGTTGATGTACGAACAAAGGAGAATGGAATGAAGAGTTCAATGCGTCTCTAAACTTTGATCCGAATTTTGATATGTTGGATCCCGAGCTCTTTTTAAACAATGAGTATGATCAAACCTTATGGTTTGATGTCATTTCCGCTTATGGTGACTTTGAGACCTCGTATGCTAAGATTAGTAAGGTGTTCCAACCATGTCTCCGAGTTCTCCATCAGCTTTTAGGGTACTCGGTATTCCCGAAGCAAGAGTTGGGTAAAATGAGTTAGTTAGAGCTTCGGATTCTTTGGTTGGCTACTCGTGAGGAATACCGAGGTCTCTTGAATTTGGGGTACACCGTTGTGAAATATTTTCAAGGTTTGCAAGATAGGGAATCCGACGAGATTCCATGTGGTAGTATGGTCACAACGCTCGTGACCAATCTTGAGCTCGATCACTATTTGCCATCTTGTACTCCGATGGGAGATGTTAGTTCTCTCTACCTCGACATCAAGAAATTAAAGCAAATTTAGTTTTAGGCAAATAACAATGATGACGAGGTGTTCGATTGGCTTAGGGATAACAAGCATTGGTGTTATCTCCCTAACCCCTCCTTGACTTCTCTCCACCGCGAGAATGTGGCGAATACTTGGCATGTCACCTTTGAGTCACCGCCCTCCCTATTATAATGATGATGAAGAGATGGGTGATGGTGATGAAGAAGAAGAGGAAGAGCAACATCAACAACAACAAATTTCGAATCAACAACAACATCATCAACAACACCACCAATAGGCGAGCTTTAACTTGGATGCCCTTAGTGATCAAATGAAGGGTATACAAATCCGGTTGGAGGGTATGTACAATAAAGATTTTGAGGCCCTCTATATCCAAATTAGGGGAATGCAACAATTTATGTTTCTCCAACAACAGTAGTTGCATGATGCGGGTGTTAATCGGGAGACATCACTCCCCCGGTTAACTACCCATAATTTCAACCCCAACATGGTCCTATACCATCTTTTGAGGGTGATGGGGTACCTACGTATCCATATTGGCAAGGACTTCAGGGGTCCAACTCGCTCATTCCCCGATGATCACAGTAACTATGATTATCGTGTTCCTAGTGGGAGCGAGTGTAGGGGTGATCCTTACTACCCCTATTGTAGACACCCATTTGTGTCTCCCCAAAACCAAACCCAGTGATGAGTGCCTTTCACGTCGAATCATAATCGAATGAAACGAAAGTGTGGAAGGGTCTAATGTTGCGGAAATTTTTATTTCTTTTCTTTTCTTTTCTCTCTGTTTTTGAAAACTTTTTTTTTTAAGAAAACAGCCAATCCAGTTTGGTTGGTCCATAATATGGGTCCAATAGTGGTGTAGTTGGATGGGGCTTGCAAAGACCTTTCCAACGATATATTATGAGCCCAATTCCGATGAATATTGAGGAATTTATGGCCAATTTACTAAACTGGGCCTGGTTTGAGTTTTAAGTACGGCCCTATGATCTAGGGGAGGGCCTAATATGATTTATCATTCCTAATGTAATTAGGAATGGTTTTGGTCTTCTAGAACATTCTAGAAGGTTCTTATCATTCTTAATTTAATCAGGATTCTTTAGAGTTTTAATTAGATCAAATAGCATTTTCGGTTGGAATTATATTATTTTATCTTCCAGTACGGGAATTTTATCAGAATTTCAAAAACGCGTTAAAATCCGGTTTGGCATCCAACCCCAGGCCTTGGCGCCTGGAACCAGGATTGGCGCCAGACGCCAGTCATTGGCGCCTAGCGCTAGCCACTAGTCCTGGCGCCAAGTTGTTTTCGTGATCTTCAGACTCTGTTTTAATAAATTATCTTTTTTGGCTGATTTTCTCTATAAATATCGTATCAAAAACTCCGTTTTCAATCCTCAACAATCATCTTTTCATGAACAAGCATTAGCCATTCATCTCTTTCATTCATCTCTTTTCTCAAATTCTCTTTCAAATACAAAATTTCGCATTCACAAGATCTTGATACACCTAGCCATATTCGAAGTTGCCTTCGCCCTAGACGTGAAAGGTTTTAATTTCTGAGGGTTTGGTCCCAATTCTCTCTTTCAATTATTTAATTTAGTTGTTTTGATTATTATTTTCCTTGAACTTACTAACGTGTGTATTTTGTAATTAGAAAGAGGTACGAGGCATCCACGTAAGTACTTTAATTTGGTTTTTATTGATATTATGATGTAGATATCATGCTTAGATTGTTATTTTGATTCCTAGTATCATGTCTAGGGTATTCTTAATATTAAGTATGATTGCTATGATGCCTTTTATTCTCTTCCTAATATTCATGATTGTTAGTATCATGTTAGGGCTAAAGACTTGATTTTTATTGCTTAGTGACATGCTAGGATTTGTTATTAATCTTGTTAGTATCATGCCTAAGATCTTGCTATTTCTATTATGCTTTAATATTAACATGAACATGATTATGATTGATATTATTATTGTTAATGATGTTGATTATTTATTTATGTTGCTTGATATGTATTATATTTTATTATTTATTGCTTGATCACCTGTATTGCATGTTTAAAGGGAATTGGTATTTGCAATCACGCTTAATAAGATATTAATAATCTTGTTAGGTTAATTGTGATTATAATTCAAGTGATCGCCAATAGTAGTTTATTTGTGCATTAAATTCAACCAACATAAATTAAACAGGTTTAGGGTTAATCCTATTGATTGTAGGTTAGTAAAAAAGCGCACATGAATACGATCAGAATAAAGTAGAGGCCTATTATTAGGGCAGGTTCAATCTCTTTTAGGTTGGATTTGTACCTTCATCCCCGAACCCTTATTTGGTTCATGACCTTATGGAGTTGACAATCTCTTGGATCGTTAAGGGGTGTAACCTTCACCTCGTGAACGGTTTACAAGTTCCTTAAAAACTTGTTGGCGACTCTTTTGCTCTATCTTCTTCCCTTTTGGACGCCACCGTACTTTAGTGTATGATCACAGTGGGGTTCAAGCTAGTGGGATTCTAAAGGCTTGAAATTATTCCCTACAGGTTTTGGCGACTCCACTGGGGAGGATTTCTATTTTAATTCCTGACTTTGTTTCGGCAATGATTTAGAATGAGTGGATGAGACTCGAAAAGTTCTAAGTATTTCATGTGCGTAATTTTAATTATCATTGTTTCATATGCATAAAAAGGTTCTCATTGGAAAGACCATCCGTAATGAGTCAAAAACATAGGATTTTACACGTAGGAAATTTGAAAAATGTCTTTCACAACTAGGACTGAAATAACACCGCGCGAAGCTGGATGATTTTATTGAGCACATAAAGCTGCTGAGGCATGTGGGAAGTAGCGTCAGGGGCCAAAGCTTGGCGCCAAACATTTAGCCGTAGCGCCAGACGCTAGTATTGGCGCCAGGCGCTACAGTTAAAAGTTGGCGCCAGTCTCTGTTTGCTGGCGCCAATTTCCCCCAATACCGAGCCAGAAATATGCGTTCTAATTTCGACCGGTTTTTCGCGTTGTTTGCTCAATCCTGCTTCCTGATTGAATTTTTTCTCACTTTTCTGAAACCCATATGTGTTCTACATATGGACATAACCCTCTGGGAATTCATGCTCTATCTATCCGATTGAACGCTCCTGGCAACAAAGGGTACATCTGAGAGGTTGAATTCACCAAACCATGGAAGCGAGTTTTTCTAAAAAACTTGCGGTATTCTATCCACACGCTTTAACCCTTCACGGTTAGGCTTCTACGCGGTGCATCTGAACAATTAACCATGGACCCTGTTTGACTAAACCATATCCCGAACTTTAGAGAACTAGAGCCATGGTTAGGTTGCGAACTCATTGCATCATATTGTGCCTACTTGACTACTTGTGCATTATTTGTTGCGCATATATATTCTATGCTCCTCCTAACCGTTTGTTGATTTGTGTTGAGATTATAATTAATGACTTAAAGAATTTTGCCTAATTAATTAATTAATTAATTACTTCGAGTCAATAAAATTTTTCTTCTTTTAATCGGAATTGACCTAGTACGACTTTAGGCATACCCAAGTTGACTAATAATATCGAAAACAGTCCCAGACCGAGGCTCCAATGTTGGTGCCAAAATCTGGGCTGTAGCGCCACTGTATGGTGTGTAGCGCAAGACATTTACTAAAAAGTCTGGCGCCAACCACCATATTGTGACGCCAGTCCTGTCGCTTGGCCGACTGTTCGGATTATTTGTCGAGTCATCATCTAATGTCTAATTATTCAGTTTCCTGTTTAATTCGGTTAATTCTGCTTAATTAAATCAATATTCGAGTTTAGGCACTAAGTCCCATGGTCTTACACAAGAGTCCAAGCATGTCACTTATACTCAATACACACACCATTACACATGTCTTGACCATGATTAAGGGAGTCTTGTGTGCGCGCGTTATTTTTCGTCATTTTTTTAGGGGGGTGAGTCGGTTATTAATCCTCCAATAAATAATAGTACTTAAGTTCCCTAAACACATGTACATTATTGCTCCCTAAAAATATGCATACTTTTTTCTTTTTTTTTTAAACAAAAGCCATAAAGTCAAACTGATTCGAGTCAAGTAATTAAAATGCAAACTGGCTTAATCTACAGCGCGTGGTCAAGAAAGGAAGGACGATTAATCAAAGATAACCTCTTCCTACAAGTCCAACTTTTCGACAAACCTATAGCTCGCAAAAGGAAAGCAAGAGTTATAATGGCAACTCAGGAAGAAGTTAACGATCTCAAGAACCAACTGGCTACTGTAAATGAGACACTAAAGCTTCTCGCAGTTAAGATCGAGGATCCCGCGAAGCAACAACAAATGGACCTCATGCAAGAAAGCCTAAGCAAGTTGTCCAGCGACTACAAGTTTCAAGAACTCACATCCCAAGGGGTCTCGGTGGATAAGGTTCTTCTTCCGCAGAAGTTCAGTGCCAATGACATCCTAAAGTTTAGGGAAATCGACAATCCCTACTTCCATCTAAGGGCATTTGAAACAATAATGAGTATCAAGGGTATCGATAAGAAAATTTTCCCTTCTCTGTTCTCGCTATCTCTCGATACCGTTTGCCAACAATGGTTCTTTTCTCTTAAAAAAGAAAAGACCTCTACCTGGGAATCCATAGCAAACGCTTTCGTTGATAGGTACAAGTGTAACGTTCAAGTCGAAACTGAACATAGAGAACTTGAAATTCTCAAGCAGAAGGAGAATGAAGGCTTCACATCTTTCTTTAACAAGTGGAGAGAAACCTCTGCTAAAATGATTGAGGTACCAAGTGAAAAAGAGTCCGTAAGATTGTTCATTAAAAATCTCCAAGAAAAATATTCAAAACATCTTAAATATCAAAATAACCTTCATACCTTTAAGGCTGTTTATGATATTGGGATTAATATTGAAGATGACTTAGCTAAATCTAAAGCTGCCAACAATAACTCCAACAGTGGCTGGAAAGGAAAGAAGAACGACAATCCTTCTTCTTCCAAAACCGCCCACTCAAATAATGTTAGCGCCTTTAATCTAGGAGAAGTCCTTGCCATAAACAACCAAGGACAAAAGAAACTGTTTAGGAGAAGCTTCACTCCTATTGGCATGAGTTATGACACTGCGTTTGATCGGCTAAATGCAAAAGGTCTTATAACTCCCATTGGACCATTTGGAGATCTACCAGTCGAGAAAAGGTCGCCTAATTGGAACCTTAATGCACATTTCAAGTATCATCAACGTAGGGGCCATTCTACTGAAAGCTGTTGGAAACTTAAGGAAGCTATCCAAGACCTGATTGATAGTAATAAGCTGTCATTGCCTCCTGCCAGTAAAAACCGAGTATTGATAATGCACCTCTAGCTCACACATTGGTTATCTCCGATGAAGAAAGCGAAGTTGACCCCTCATCTCTCATTAGGCCTGTCAAAGTGACCGAAGAAGAAGAAGAAGAGATCTTTTTTGATGTCGAGGACAATCCTCCAAAATTAGTAAATGAGGTAGAGATACGATTACCCACACTATATCTGAGGGAGACATCCCAACTGTTACATGAAACTCTCAAAATTCTGAATGAACTTCGCAAGGAATATGATCAAGAACCTAAGAGAGAATTCACACCAGTAAAAACGACTTATGAGGCAAAATACTTTCCCTTACAAGTCACCGAAAGACCCAAGAAGAGCGATAAAATTTATACTCCAATTGGGATCCCGTATACACAAATGTTTAAAATGCTCTCCAAGAGTGGCAAGGTCAAACCTCTCAAACCGAGACCATTTAAATCATTAAAAAGAACAGATAGATATTACTGCCAATACCATTAGTCAGGAGGACACGTTATAGAAAACTGCTTCAAATTCAAGGATTTGGTGCAGAAAATGATTGATAGAAAGGAATTAGTCCAAGTTCAACAAGAAGAGGATATAAATGTTAATGGGGTATGGGACAGTGATGAAGAAGATGTCTATCTAAAAGACATATTAGAACCTTCACCTTCCATATCATACACCACAGACGACATTTGGACTGAAGAAGATACATCAATAGACGTCCTCACAAGATCCGGGAGAATACAACTTCCTGTTTCAACACAACCCATGCCTACCGTACAACAAGTTCCCATACCTATCATCGAAGACAATGACATTGTTAAACAATTCAAGAAGACAAAAGTTGAGATGAATGTATGTAAGCTTCTAGCAACATCTCGAGAACATAGGTTGGCTGTGATGAATGCCTTGGATAAAATCGGGATTGATTTCGACACCACTCTTGAGGGACTAGCTAACTTCCTCACGAGTGATCTCCCTAGTCCAATTAATCTAATCACCTTCTCTGATAAAGATTTACCCCCGGAAGGTGACAAGCACTACAAAGCGTTAAACCTCACAGTAGTCTGCAAAAGAATGAATGTTCCCATGACGCTTGTAGACAATGGATCGGCTATTAACGTCTGTCCACTTAGGACTGCGAGGATGCTCGGCATAAACTAGGATAGAAAAATCGATAGAGTCACCTGGCCTCCCTAAACTAGATACTTTCGGACTTGGTTTCGAACCAACTCGGAAGGATCTCAAGCGAGCCGAGGACAAATTGAAAGCACGTAGGGACGCTCGCATTCAAAAGAAAGCAATTCCAATGGATCAGTACCCTCTTACACTTGATGGTCAGTTTATAAAAGAAGGAGAAGACTATCCATGCTATGAATTTCCCGAACCATTTGTTGTAAATGGCATACGACAACCAGGATTCGAGATTTTCTTGGATTGCTATTTCACTGATGAAATCCCAATTCCCGTCCATAAAGAGAAAGCACCTCCATGCTTTGACTTTAACGTCATGGGATTACTGTTTGGGCGAGAAAAGAATGAGCCAGTTTATGAGGAAGACAACTCCTCACTCATTCAAATGGTCTTACAAAGCGAAAACTTCGACCCCTCGAAGCTAATTACTCCAGCTGAAGGATTACTGCAAGGGTGGCGCAAGACTATCAAAGTGATTACTCCAAGTGGGAGGAAGATATCAATCACGACAGGACAAGGGCCAATGTTTGAAGAATCGTCAGGGTCTGAGTCTGAGTCTGAGTAAGAGTCTCTCCCTTTAGAATCTTCTAAGTTTTTAGCTATAACGCCTTCCCTTCCTGTTTCTTCTCCTAGGATAGTTAGTGATCCAGTCCCTGAGGACATATCACTCTTTGATGTAATGATCTCAGAGTATAATAATATCGCTCATTCTCCTTACTTCTCGTGTTCTTCCCTAACCCAAGATGACGAACATTGCTTAGCTAACGATGGAAAAGATAAAGAATTTATTAAAGCAATGGAAACACTTGAAAAGAAAACACACTAGTAATTGAAGAGACTTAAAAAGTTGACATCTCAAATGATTCAACTCATAAAAGAGAAGTTAAAATCGGACTAACATTGAATAAACAAGAAAGAACCGATTTAATTAACTTGCTTAAAGAATTTATCGATGTATTCGCTTGGTCATATGAAGAGATGCCAGGCATTAATAGAGAAATAGCTCAACACACTATACCAATAATTCCAGGAATGAAACCTGTAAAACAAAAGTTACGTCGAATGAAACCCGACGTAGCAGTTAAAATAAAAGAAGAATTTCAAAAACAAATAACTGCAGGTTTCATCAAGGTATCCAAATACCCCGAATGGGTCGCTAACGTCGTCCAAGTTCCAAAGAAAGATGGAAGGGTAAGGATGTGTGTCGACTATCGAGATCTAAATAAGGCAAGTCCAAAGGACGACTTCCCTTTACCACACATCGGTATTCTGGTAGACATTAAAGCAAACCACGCGCTCGTCTCATTCATGGACGGATACGCAGGGTACAATCAGATTCTCATGGCGGAAGAAGACATGGAGAAGACAACCTTTATCACACCATGGGGCACTTACTGTTACACGGTAATGCCATTTGGGTTGAAAAACGCAGGTGCTACTTACCAACGTGCAGCAACTGCCTTGCTCCATGATACAATGCACAAAGAAGTCGAGGTATATGTAGACGACATGATTGTAAAATCAAAAGACCGTCTAGGCCATCAAGTAGCCTTAAGGAAATTTTTCGAAAGGCTAAGAAAATATAATATGAGGTTAAATCCCTCAAAATGTGCTTTAGGAGTCACCTCGGGCAAGCTCTTGGGATACGTCATAAGCTCCAGAGGAATAGAGATAGATCCAACCAAGATTAAAGCAATCATGTCAATGCCACCGCCCAAGACCGAGAAACAGATTCAAGGATTCATTGGCCGTTTACAATACATAAGTAGGTTCATATCAAAACTAACAACGATATGTGAACCAATCTTCAAAAAGCTCAAGAAGAATGTACCAGTAATATGGGATGACGAGTGTCAAAAAGCCTTTGACCGGATCAAAGCCTATCTCGCAAATCCTCCCGTATTAGCGCCAGCACTTCCCGAAATACCACTTAGGTTATATTTGACAGTTACCAAAGAGACAATGGGAGCCATGCTAGCACAAGAGATAGAAAACAAAGAGAATGCAATTTATTACTTAAGTAAGAAGATGCTAGAATACGAAACACGCTATACACCACTTGAGAAATTGTGCCTTGCTTTGGTGTGGGCCACAACTAAGTTGAGACATTACATGTTGGTGCATACCGTTTTCGTGGTATCTCGATTGGATCCACTCAAATACTTGTTCGAGAAATCAACGCTCAATGGACGTATTTCAAGATGGATAGTCAACTTAGCCTAGTTCGATGTACGGTTTATGCCACAAAAAGCTATTAAAGGATCCGTGGTGTCAGACTTTCTGGCAGACTTTCCAAAAGAAGACTCGACACCAATACAGGACAATGAATTTCCAGATGAAGATTTGATGGTAACCGAAGATGATACTTGGACCTTGTATTTTGACGGAGCCTCAAACCAAAAGGGATGTGGTGTCGGAGTACTACTAGTATCACCTAAAGAAGAACACGTCCCAATCTCGATAAAGCTTGATTTCGACGTTACCAACAATGCTGCTGAATATGAAGCATGTGTGGTAGGCCTTGAAACAGCCCTGGCATTGGGAGTAAAGAAGTTAAGGATATTCGGAGATTCCTCTCTAATCATCAATCAAATATCTAAAAGGTGGAAAGTTAGGAGCGAAAGCCTAGCTCCTTACCAAACTTATCTAGAAACTCTTACCGATCAGTTAGAGAAGGTAGAATACACATATCTACCTAGAGAAAAAAATCAATTTGCTGATGCCTTGGCAAGATTAGCCTCAATGGTTAAAATTCCCACGGATATCGAGCAAATGCCTCTAACTATCGAAAAAAGGCACAAACCGACATATATACAGGCTATAGAAGATGACAATCCAGTCCAAAACGAAGATGAAGAACGAGAAGAAAAACCATGGTACACAAACATTCTCAACTATGTCACCAATGGAGAATACCCTCCTCATGCTGACAAAAGAGCTAAGCAAGCCTTGAGACTTTTGGCTTCTCAATATGTACTCATAGATAACGAGCTACATAAAAGGGTACCTAAAGGTCGAGCTCTCCTATGTGTAGGAAAGGTGGACGCACAAAGAATCATAAGAATGGTCCAAGAAGGAATCTGTGGAACTCATATAAATGGCAAAATGTTAGTCCAGAAAATGATGCGAGAAGGGTATTATTGGACTACCATGAATAGGGACTGCCATCAATATGTGAAAAGATGCCCTAAGTGTCAAATTTATGCCAATTTACAGCACATTCCTCCATCTTTGCTCTACACTTACACATCACCATGGCCATTCTTTACATGGGGAATTGACATAATTGGAAAGATCGCTCCTCCAGGGACAGGAGGCCATGAATTTATTCTAGTAGCGATTGATTACTTTACAAAGTGGGTTGAAGCACAATCATATGCTTAACTCACCGCAAAACATGTAGCACTTTTTATCGAGAGAAATATCATTTGTCAATATGGAGTCCCACATGAAATGATAAGTGACAATGGAACTCACTTTCAAGCCGAATGTGAAGAATTGCTACATAAATATGGTATCCAACATCATCATTCGTCCCCTTATAGACCTCAAGCAAACGGAGCAGTCGAGGCAGCTAATAAAAACTAAAAGACTATCATCGAGAAAATGACAGAAAATTACAAGGATTGGCCTGACAAGCTTCACTTTGCATTGTGGGGTTATCGCACATCAATCCGAACGTCAACAGGAAATACACCATTTTCTTTGGTATATGGAATGGATGCCGTACAACCTGTTGAACTAGAAATACCATCTCTACGTATTGCGCTAGAAAGTAAACTCGATGAAGTCGAATGGACTAGGGCACGATATGAAGAATTGATCCTACTCGATGAAAAACGACTAGAAGCTCTACATCACACTCAATGTTATCAAACTCGTATGGCTGGACATTTTAATAAGAAGGTCAAGATAAGAAATATCAAAATAGGAGATTTGGTATTAAAGGCACTAAGAAAAAACGTTTTAGATCCAAGGGGAAAGTTTAGACCTAATTGGTCTGGCCCCTACATTGTCAAAACAATCCTGTCAGGTGGTGCAGCAAAATTAACTGACATGGATGGCAATGAATTCTCAAACATGACCAATCTTGACCAACTTAAAAAATACTACCCATAATTACTTGAGTAGGACACTCAAGAGAGCTACGTTTGGCCTGATTCCTTAAGAAAGGATATGTAGGCAACCCATTACGGGTGCGGCCACTTTATTTTTCAACATCTCACCATTCCAGAATCAACAAAAGTCAAAAAAGTCGGAAAAGCAACTGGCGTCGCTGAACAGAGCCTGGCGCCTGCAAAAGGCAATTAGCGCCAGACGACATTATTAGCGCCTGGCGCCAGACCTTAATATCTGGCGCCAATTCGCAAATATTGACGCCAATTCAATCATAAAATCTGGGCGAATTTCTGCATTTTTCGGAAAATTTTTGACTTCCGTACTCGAAGAATTTCTGGAAAATCAATTTTTTCGGTTTTTTCATTGCTTTAATAAAACAAATTTAAAGTAACAATTTAATTGAAAGCTGAAATTTCATTAATAAAATTGCATTGTTAATGGAATTTAAATAAAGCTGAAATAAATTAACTTTAAATAAAAAACTAAGAATCTAATAAATCGAAAGCTAAGCAATGTTCTAATCTCTCTTCTCCTTCTTTGCTCTTTTCCAATTCTTTTCTGCCTCCTCCTCTTCATCCATTACTTTAGCCAGTAGGCATCCTTTGGAGGACCTACATTCAATCTTAGAATAGATTGTTTCTCCTTCAGCTAGCACCCCATGCTTCTTTTCCACCCAAGTCTTCTTGTCTATAACTTTTCTTTTCCCCTTGTCTTTAGTAATATTCCTCTTCTTAGGTATTATAGGTGTCTTGAACTCAATTCTTGCACCTAAGCGCTCCTTGGCCGGTGTCACCCTGTCACCTAGACGATTCTTCACATCAGTCCTACCCTGATCAATTGAAGACTTCTTCAGCAACCACTTCTTTACATCATTAGGCAAAGAAGGGGGAGCCTTTTGGGTAATCACTTCCCATAAAGGTCTAGCGCTCTAGTATGTATCAAATCTATCTACTTCTTGAGATATGGGATACTCATAGGGAGGACGAAGATCCCCGGAAGGAATATTTTGAAGCAAGCCATATTGTCTCTTTACTCTGCAGGGATAATAATATGTCATGAAAGACAAGCTTGGAAGACGGCAGAAAGGTTGCTTGTTAACACCAACCATCCTTTTTATTTTCCACCATGGGATGACCCACTTGATAGCAAATTCACGTGATTCAAAGACTTTCTTCCACCCATGGCGCCCAATTTTAGGGATGCGCTTCTTTCTTCTTACAAAGCAAGTGGGCGTATAACTTTCAATGTCGTCCAGAGGGCTAATTAATCCTAGCCTTTCCATTAGCCACATCTGAAAAAAAAAAAAAATAAAAAAAAAAAATAAAAAAAAAATCAATATTACAATACAAAAATATGTTTTTTAATTTCTGTAATTAAAAATAATATTTTTCTACCTGTAATAAAATTGGAGAACCGCGAAGAGGTGCTTTTGGGTCCCTTTTCAACTCATCTAGACTAATCATAGTCTCTCCAACTATTAAAGGCATCGGATTTCTCCCTGAATCAATTTGTTCTAGCACAGTGGTTATAATTGATCGACCCTCATTGATTTTACCACTACTAAGACAATATTGATTAAGCATGCAGAATAAGAACGCCCTTCTTCTATATATGTGAAGAGATTCAGAAAGCGGTTTATCAAAATAATAGCGTGCGAATTCCTTTAAATCCACCGCGTTGCCATTCACTATCCTTGATAAATCCCTTTCCTTCAAATTAAAGAACCGCTAAAAATCCTTATAGTAATATGCATCTACTCTAGGGATCACTACCAGGTCTATTGCAGGGAAGCCTAAAATAGCACCAAATTCCTCTGGCAAAGGGCTAATTTCATCATACCCTATTCTAAAACAATGTGTGTCAATGTTCCAATATTCTAAAGCGGTATGAATGAAGTCTATGTCTAGATCTACCCCTTTTATGCCATATATTCCCCCCAAGTGAAATAAATCCAATTCTTTTCTTTCTCTAGCATTGAGAGATCGACACCATTCATGAGAATATTGGGTGAAGGTTTTAATGGCTAAAGACAAGATTATTATTTTTTCTAAAGAGAAGAATAATTTTTTTTCGCTGGAATTATGTGAAGAATCGGCTGAGCAGGGGGCTATTTATGCACAAATTGCGAGGAATTTCAATCTGACTGGAATACGGAGTCAGCGTCATTTGGCGTCACACACCGGGAATTGGCGTCACCCATCAGCTATTGGCGCCACACGCTAGAAACAGCGCCTGGCGCCAGCTGGCGCCAAGTCAGCAGGACAGCCGCGCGTGCTCAGTTTGCGTTTTTATATTAAATTGGAGTCGGTTAATGACTTTATGGCCCCGTTTTAATTTCTTCTAAATATCTTTCTATCCTTTTCTTAATTAATTAAATATAGCAATTATGTTTAGTTAATTTTTTATTCTTTTTTTGGATTTTATATTAAAATTCAAAAATCAGCCTTTCTCTCAGTCTTATTTTTCCTTTTTATTTTTTCCTTTTGGGGGAGAGAGTCGGATAACACCCTCCATCAATAATAAAAATGACTGAATTTTTGCGCAAAATTGTTATCACATTGGCACACACTAACATACACTAACATATTAATAATACATAATAATAGATTTACAAAACAAAGTGTCTAAATAACAAGTCAAAGGCAAAGTTCTATAAAAAGTCAAAATAAAATGCATATACAAAAATAAACTACGGCGCCGGAGGACGTAGGCCCATCATGCCATAAAACTGCGCCGTCCGAGGAGTCACCTCTCCACCAGCTCCAGCCTCAGCACCAGTCCCAGTCTCCATAGGAGGAGGGAAACTCAAAACAGGACCGCTCCAGCCAAGGCCTACTTGAGGCTGAGACAGCAGATGCTGCTGCGATGACGAGCCAGCCTCGTACATCCCACCACCTCTGAAAGCCGAGGTAGCCTCTCCTAACGGTGCAGCCGGAACCTCCTTAGAAGAAGACCCTGAGCCCTCAGCAACGTCGGCTCGAGCAGCCTCGGAACGGCCACCTCTACCTCTTGACGAAGTGTGACGACGTCTTGAGCTAGACCTCGCCGGCTCTCTTCGCCCCTCAGGCCTCGTACGGGTGTGAGAAGCAATCGGCTGACCCTGCAAAAAGAAATAAATCAGAAACAAGGTGAAAACTGAAGCATAGTGTTGAAACAATAAGTAAAGAAAAGTTACCTCTCGAACAGCGTCGTCTCAACGACAGGTAGCTGCGTTCATCATCCGGACGAGTTGGCTCCGGAAGGCATCTATGCATCGTGCCATAGCCGAAACCACCTCGCGTGAGAACTGTCAAGGAAAGTTAAGTCAGTAAAAATGCATGATAACTGAATACAAGATCCTGAATTAGAGCTAGACTTACCCTGGTCTGGTGACGAGGAATTGACCGCTCCACAAAGCGTTCGCCCTCAGGAGCCGGAGAAATCATCTCCTGGATCGGCCGGTACATCCCCTGATAGTGGATGTACATACAGGGTGGCACAAACTCAGTAGGACCATCCTGATAAAATAGAAAGAAATTAGTAAGGTGTTACTTGGGGGCTACTCAAAAACAAAAGCCAAGAATCTTACCCTCACATCCTCGGCCGGCACGGGGGCTGGAGCTAACAAAGGAAGTAGCTCCTTAGCATAACTCCGCCCAAGGATCACATGGGACCGCCAAAGAGAACTAGGCTCCTCAGCCATGCTCGGCAACTCTCTCTCGTCGAACATGTGGCGTGGTGGAGGAGCAGGAACGACAAAGACATCGGAAGAGTGCTGTCTAGCAACTCTCTCTCCTAAATACGCAACTGCTCCGTAGGTCCCCAGAAAATAACGGCGCTCAGCAGAGTACTGTGCAGCTAATCCAGGGACTGTCTAACTACCCCATGGCCGGTATACTACCTCAGGTCCCTATAAAAATACCAATCGGGTAAGAACATGTATAAAACATCGTAGAAGAGCAAGATAAGCACCAAAATCGTACCGAGATGATCCGACTCCGGACACACGCAGTAGACAGGTCGACATGGTGGCTGCCCCAAGAGGCGCTCACCGGATACCCCCTCGGTGATGGTCTCGCCGGCGCAATGGAAGGAAAGTATTCATAGAACCAGATCTACGAAAGGCTAAAGCATGAGTAAATGCTAACTAAACACATAGGGCTAAATTTTATAGGGAATAATGTTTACCTCTACAACTTTCCAGAAAGCGGACAAAGCGACATTCGTCCTAAGAGACCGGTGGCGACACGAGTCCCTCAGTGCGCGAACAAAGTCAGTATAAGCCAAGCTGGCCCAGTCATAAGTCCCGATCCGTCGGAGATCGCGAAAAGCAGGGAGATAGTAAAGCAATGCCCTACTACCCCTATCAGGGGAGAATGTCCCTGACAACAACATCAGCACAAAGATGCGCACCCGCTTCTCTCGAATGGTCGCATCGTCATCAAGAGCCGCTGCCAGCGTCGAGCGGCGAATCCCTCTAGCACTAAATTGAGTCGTCTCGACCTCAGCTCGGGCCCGAACAGCGATCGACCCCAGTAGTTCCTCGACCTCTGGAGAAAAGACGTCGATACCACCGTCGAATGGCAGCGGCACAGAAGAGAATCCAGTCCTGTGATGAGACTGAAGTCTGTAGGAGTGACCATCATCTCACCCCATGGAAAATGAAATGTGTTGGTGGTGTCCCAAAAGAAATCCACCAGAGCGCGTACTACGTGGTGACCCCCGCTGGAGGCGACCATAGCCTTGGAGGTCTCAAACAGGGCAACCAACCTGCAAGACTCCCATAGGAGTCTCGTCTCTCGATCTCTGGCGATATGCATCCTATACAAATCGCCGAGACCATCGCAGTCAGAGCCGTGATGTCGTGTCCTTCCAAGCTCGGTTCCCCGTCTCACCCTCTCAGAAATGTGGTGGACAGGGGCAAAGAACAAGGTCTTCTCATCCCATTCTGGGAACTGACCAAGCGAAGTGGACGGTGTAGTGTCGTCCTCCACGGGCTCATGCTCCCGTCTAGTGTTTCGGGACCGTGAACCGGAGCCTCGTTGTCTAGCCATGCTACATTGTGTAGAATCATCATAAATCAAGGTTCTATAGTATCTAAAGGTTTACCTAGCCGCATGATGCAATGTTCGTAGAAACAGAGTACGTAGTACTAAAAACAGAGCACGAATTTGAAATGAGCATGATAAGCATTTTTCAAGCAATCAAACAATTTCTTGCAACACTATAGTGATTATTGTGATGAATTGAACAAGAATTGCTAGCAAAAACATCAAGAACAAGCCACATTGTTTTTCACGACCTTAGGAGGTCCAACAATGGCAGGTTGCTCATTTCTTCGCCAAATTGAGTCAAACAAGTCTCAAATTACTCCCAAGGCAATATACAAACATAAACAAGCAATTTCATGGCATAAAGTTTGATAAATAAAGCAAATTGAGCATTATAAGTTTTGAATTTTCATGAAATTCGTGAATGAACATGCCAATAATTCATAAAAACCGGTGTGAGTTGGAAAGAAACTTACATAGATCGGGAATATGGATGAAAAGAGCTTTGATTTGCAAAAAATTTGAGCAAATTCAGTTGAGAAACGAATGAGCAACGATCAATTGAAGTTCCAACTTCTTTCGAGCAGCGTTCGCAACAAACCAGAGCAGGAAATGAACTGAAAACGGGAATTTAAAGTGATTCTCGTGCTGGCGCCAGTACCTAGGCATTGGCGTCACATTATGTGCTTGGCGCCAGACGCCAATTTTAGCGCATGGTGCTAATGCGATAAAGCTTGTGGTGATTGATTTTCAACGACGCCAAAGCAGCCTGCCACCTTTTGGGGTAGTGCTAGCCTTCTGCAATATATTTTGGGTTCCTTAGTACGCCAGTTAGCCCCTTTGAGCAATTTGACATGATTAGGTAATCGGCTTGATTACATGAAGTGATCGACCTGATGAAAAGATCGTCTCACTAAGCTTAAAGAGCCTAAGCATTGGCTCATTAACAAAAGGCACCGACATACAGGTTCATTAGCAAAAAGCACCGACATACAGGTTCATTAGCAAAAAAAGGGCACCGACATATAGGTTCAAGAGCAAAGAGTGCCGACGTACAGGCATAGCAAAAAAAAGCAAAGTTCAGGCGAACTTTTAAAGATCGACGGGCGTGGATCTTCGGTATTTTCCTTTGGGAGATTATCGCATCAAATGAGGACGACTTCAAGAGAAGATGTCTTCGGCATCATTCCCTAGCTTGCGGAAAGTTGTCACAAACAACTGAAGGTAATTTTGGGCAAAATTGTCTTCGATCATAGTTCCTAAGGCATGGAACGTGATCATAATGCGGATGAGAATTATTTGAAGAGAAATAATTTTAGATGGTATTCCCTTGGACGTGGAATATTATCACAGCGGAGAGGATCGTTTTAGGCGAAGCAATCTTCTAGTTTGGAAGCAGTTACAAGGCGTAGCGGTTTTTAAGCAGGATAGCATTCTCTAGCTTGCAGGAGGTCATCAAAGCAATCGGTTACTTTCAGAGACGTGTGCCCGACAGTGCAAGATACGCGTTTCTTAACTCTTTTATCTGTTTAACTAATGCTAGTTTTGCAATTATTGGCGTTATAAGATTGATTTAGGATCGCAAAACGTTTTGAGTCATTCTCCGTCCCGATCGATACTTTGACTTTCGTTTTTCGAAACTTGCGTTTCTCCAAACTCAGTCAAAGTGGGGGCTTCTGTAGACACCCATTTGTGTCTCCCAAAAACCAAACCCAGTGATGAGTGACTTTCACGTCGAATCATAATCGAATGAAACAAAAGTGTGGAAGGGTCTAATGTTGCGGAAAGTTTTATTTCTTTTCTTTTCTCTTCTCTCCGTTTTTGAAAACTTTATTTTAAGAAAACCGCCAATCCAGTTTGGTTGGTCCATAATATGGGTCCAATAGTGGTGTAGTTGGATGGGGCTGGCAAAGACCTTTCGAACGATATATTATGAGCCCAATTCCGATGAATATTGAGGAATTTATGGCCAATTTACTAAACTGGGCCCGGTTTGAGTTTTAAGTACGACCCTATGATCTAGGGGAGGGCCTAATATGATTAATCATTCCTAATGTAATCAGAAATGGTTTTGGTCTTCTAGAACATTCTAGAAGGTTCTTATCATTCTTAATTCAATCAGGATTCTTTAGAGTTTTAATTAGATCAAATAGCATTTTCGGTTGGAATTATATTATTTTATCTTCCAGTACAGGAATTTTATCAGAATTTCAAAAACGCGTTAAAAGTCGGTTTGGCGTCCAACCCCAGGCCTTGGCGCCTGGAACCAGGATTGGTGCCAGACGCCAGTCATTGGCGCCTGGCGCTAGCCACTGTTCCTGGCGCCAATGAGTCACGGCTGGCGCCAAGTTGTTTTCGCGATCTTCAGACTCTGTTTTGATAAATTATCTTTTTTGGCTGATTTTCTTTATAAATATCGTATCAAAAACTCTGTTTTCAATCATCAACAATCATCAATTTTCATGAACAAGCATTAGCCATTCATCTCTTTCATTCATCTCTTTTCTCAAATTCTCTTTCAAATACAAAATTCCGCATTCACAAGATCTTGATACACCTAGCCATATTCGAAGTTGCCTTCGCCCTAGACGTGAAAGGTTTTAATTTCTGAGGGTTTGGTCCTAAATCTCTCTTTCAATTATTTAATTTAGTTGCTTTGATTATTATTTTCCTTGAAGTTACTAACGTGTGTATTTTGTAATTAGAAAGAGGTACGAAGCATCCACGTAAGTACTATAATTTGGTTTTTATTTATATTATGATGTAGATATCATGCTTAGATTGTTATTTTGATTCCTAGTATCATGTCTAGGGTATTCTTAATATTAAGTATGATTGCTATGATGCCTTTTATTCTCTTCCTAATAATCATGATTGTTAGTATCATGTTAGGGCTAAAGACTTGATTTTTATTGCTTAGTGACATGCTAGGATTTGTTATTAATCTTGTTAGTATCATGCCTAGGATCTTGCTATTTCTATTATGCTTTAATATTAACATGAACATGATTATGATTGATATTATTATTGTTAATGATGTTGATTATTTATTTATGTTGCTTGATATGTATTATATTTTATTATTTATTGCTTGATCACCTTTATTGCATGGTTAAAGGGAATTGGTATTTGCAATCACGCTTAATAAGATATTAATAATCTTGTTAGGTTAATTGTGATTATAATTCAAGTGATCGCCAATAGTAGTTTATTTGTGCATTAAATTCAACCAACATAGATTAAACAGGTTTAGGGTTAATCCTATTGATTGTATGTTAGTCAGAAAGCGCACATGAATACGATCAGAATAAAATAGAGGCCTATTATTAGGGCAGGTTCAATCTCTTTTAGGTTGGATTTGTACCTTCATCCCCGAACCCTTATTTGGTTCATGACCTTATGGAGTTGACGATCTCTTGGATCGTTAAGGGGTGTAACCTTCACCTTGTGAACGGTTTACAAGTTCTTCAAAAACTTGTTGGCGACTCTTTTGCTCTATCTTCTTCCCTTTTGGACGCCACCGTACTTTAGTGTATGATCACAATGGGGTTCGAGCTAGTGGGATTCTAAAGGCTTGAAATTATTCCCTACACCTATGTGCACCCCGAGCACCCACTTCCGCTGACTTTGTCCGAGCAACTTACTCCCCTTGCTCGTTGGCAGCAAGATAACTTTAGGGGGCACTATGGTTGGCCACCCTGTTACACCAGGGGATGGGATCCTTATGGTCCCCCATCTGGGTTTTCCTATGATGTCGACAACAAAGATGGCGTCGAACCGAGTGGTAGTGGTAGCTAGTTACCTCATTTTCGTGTCGTTTGCATACATCCCTTATCTTTTGTGTGTCTGCTTTGTATTGACGGGATGTTGAGATGTATTTATGATTACCTTTTGGGGAACTTTACTTTTCTTAGGGGTTTGTCTCAGTGGCCAATTTGTTGTTGAGCTTGCCATGTTTTCTTTTACCTATTTGTATGATGGTCTCTATCTTGATCTCTCTTTGATGGTGTTTTCTTTTCATGCCTATTTATCTTATTCTTGATCTTGTTTTTGTGATGATTTTTCCTTGATGATGATGCATGTGTTGCTCCCGTAAATCAAAACCCCTAATATCCAAATCCCATGAATCCAAACCCTTAAATCCAAATTTTGTAGTTTAGTTCTTTGTAGTTAGTTAGGTGTTTAGTTGGTTATTTAGTTCTTATTTTCTTATCTTTACTTTTTGATAGTTTAGTGTAATTTTGCTTCGTATTTTCTTTTTATTTTATTTTGTCTTGAAGTTACTAACCGTTTTCTTTGTATATAGTTACTTTTTCTACTTTTCTTCTCACATGGATTTGATAATGATGCGATTGTCTTTTAAGCTCAACAAAGGTGGTCGATTCCATCGCCTATTTTTTATTAGCATTGCTCGGAAGCCGGTGAGATCTTTCTTATTTTTCTTTACCTTTTGCTTTTCTTGGATGCATAGTTTAAGATTAGTTTTAGGAGAAGTTGAATGGCTCGAGGATGGATCCTTGTAACACCTAGAGTGTTTGGGATCATTGGCGATGCTGTTAATTGATCACTTGTTTGTTGATTTGGAATTACGTGTTATACTTGCATCTTTGTTCCTTTCTTTCTTTTCCTACTCTTCCTTTATCTATGTTTTTCCTTTTCTCTTTTCTTTTCTTTTATTTTTCTTTCTTCCTGATTTTGTTTTGTGGTATGTTTTGTGGCTTTATTTTTCACTTTTTTGTCTTTCTTTTGAATTAGACTATATACATTCAATTTTGGCTTTTGAATGAACCTCTTCCTAAGTGGTAATGGTATGCACGGTTTGAGAGTATGCCTGGTTGACTCTATGATAGGTGTATGCTAAGGTAGCATGTCTAAGAACTAGGGGGATCATGAAACCAGATTCTACTTGTTTGTGGCATATTGGTAGTTGCTTCCTATAGTTGATTTGACACCTATAGTGAGTTTTTGCTACATCCATGTGAGTATCATCAGTTTTTAAGCCTTCAACATTTATTTGCATAAGCGGCATGGATCCTTGACTATTGCAAAAATAACTTGAATCTTGACTCATAATTCTCAAACACGAGATCGAACCATCTAGGGAGGACAAAGGCATTTTTTTAAGGTGGTAATTTTTCTTTTCTAGGATAATCTTATTTATTTTTAGTTCATTGGGGTTTACATTTGCCCTTTTGCTAACCATTTGAGCATTTTCCCTTCTTTTCAAGCCACATCTTTAGAGCTTTGAGACTTTGTTTCCATTTTTGGTTTTTGTGAAGCAAATGGTCATGTTTTTGGAGTTTGTGGTATATAAGGTTGGATATTGGTTCTATTTGTAAGAAAGCTTGTGTTTTGTATATCTTGTGAATAATGGAAAATGAATGATGGAAAAAGCCGTCCAAATTAAAGATAGGAAAGGACATAATAAATGCAAACTTGTAAGAGTCGTCCATAGTTAAAAGAGGCAAGGATAATTGCTTTGTAAAAAATAAAAACTAGTTAAAAAAAGTGAAAATGTAAAAATTCAAAAATATTTTAATGTGATTCTTTTGCCCTTTTCAAGCATTAGAAGCGTTTACGCTTCTTGTATATATGATTGTGGTTATAGCTTTGAATAAGCTTGGGGGTGTTAGAATGTTTTTGCTTGGCGATTGCTTGGTTATGAGGATAAGGTTTGATCACCTTTTGCTTCACTAATTAGGAATACCACCAAATTTTTAAATTTTAAGCCTACCCTCACCCTTTTTGCCCTTACGTTACAACCATTGGGAATGACCTTTCAACCTAAAGGTTGAGTCACATTTCGAGGGAGGGCATTATGAGTTAAAGCCTAAAGAGAGGGGATGCAAGTTAAGACGTCGAGTAGCCCAAAAATATGTTCTTTTCTGGCTACTTCAAGGAGCTATTGAGATGCTAATCAGAGGAAGATTAAAGACTATGGGGAGAACATGGTAAGATCAAACGGGATGAAGGTGGATTGTGATAACTAGTTCCCTACGCTTAGCATATTCAATGTTTCAATCAACATTTGATATCTTGGAACATGCATACCCCTATTTGCTTAAGAAAGTTACTTATTCATTTGAATTGTAGTCATTTTGTAAAGTCCAATTCATAAACGTTTCAATTTTGATTTTCTTTCTTTTACTTTTTGTGGTTTGCCTCATGTATGTTGGTGGAGAGTTATAGGTTAAGCTCTTAGGAAACCTTTACGAGACCTCACTCATCCTCATAGGCGACTTTGGGGTTTAAAGGGCTTGTTGTAGCTAAAAACAACAATGATTCCTACGTTTTTCTCATCTTATGTTTTTCTTTTTGAGTAAGTATTTCATCCTTATTCTTTCTTGCTTTGTTTTTCTCGAGGACGAGCAAAGGTTTAGATTGGGGGAATTTGATGAGTGTCATTTATGGCACTCATTTTGTTCTCTATAGGATGGAATTCATGCTATTTTATAGATCTTTTCTTTATATTTTCCTTAGTTTTACTCTTTATTTTCTTAGTTTGCATTTTCTTAGTTGAATTTCTTTTTTTATTCATTTCTTGGTTTATTTTGTTATTTTCTCTTTTATTTTCGTGTTTTTGTTCATTTTTCAGGTTATGATCGTAATCCGAAGATTCTCGAGTCTCCTTCCCAAGATTTACATTGTTTGAGATGCCTCTTGCCTACCATTTAAAGTTCAAGTTTGAAGTACTGTATAGTCCAAGTCTTCTAGCTCGTGAATGCAAGCGGTGGGTACACCATTCTTCCTATTGCACCCACTATGGAGGCTATTTGAAGATTGCCTCCTTCTGTGTTCATCAACATCATCAAGGGAGTGCACGAGGAAGAGCAAGTCGATGGTAAAGGAGGTTGCCCTGCTCCCAGGCGCGGGCACGCCTCTCAGGGTCTCTGTTCCGTACCGAGTTATGCACAGTCACGCTCCCCTTTGAAGATGGTCGTGCCTATACGGGTCTATTTTGGACGATCTAACTAATTTCTCTTTGTTTATTTTACTATACATAGACTTTCCTTCTATTTTTAGAAAGAGAGTTTTGAGGAAGAGAATTAGAATAGAAATTTTAGATTATTTTTAGGGCGAGAAACTCAAGGTTGTAGAGAGAAAAGTTCTTAATTGATGATTGAAGATTGATAATTCTAAGAATTTTCTCCATTGATTTGAAGCAAGTTTGTAAGGATTTCTTTTACTTTAATGCAATCTGTAGCTTTTGATTTCAACTGTTTTGTTGATTGTTCAAGTTTGATTGAATTTGTGATTGAATTAGTTTGATTAATGTGATGATGATGAATTTGTTGTTTATCTTAGTTTTGATCTTGATTTCCATGGATTGTGAGTAGTTTTCTTGCTAGGGGAATGGTGAAGCATATATAACTAATGGATTGATGCTAATTGGGGGGAATTGATGGATTAGATGTAGTGATTAAATTGGTTGATTAATTGAGTGCATGTGTGTGATTGATTGAGGAGTAGCTAACTTTGATTTCTGCACTAGATTGCATTGTAAGTTCACATTGATACGGACAATTGATTTGTGGCAGAAATTTCTCGATTTAGTTGGTTTGTGAAGTTCCTAGCTAGAGTCTCTCTTAGTTGGCGCTAGTTTAGCCTCTAGGAGATTAGCCTACCGTACTATCTTGATTGCTTAATTAATTTTCCCCCTCAACACTTGACGTCAATTCCAGTCCCAATTAGTTGTATCCATTGTATGTATATGTGTATCCTAAACCCTAGTGTTTGATATTTTCGGTTTTAATCTAATTTTTGTAAATGTTTAAAGTACACACACCTTACTTCACTTGTTTTCGAAATAGTGATGAGTATTATTTATGGCACTCATAGGGCAGTGTTTAAGGATAGTTTCTTTATACTTTTCATGCTTTTCTTTTACCATTTTGATTATTTCTCCTCTAGTTTCTCTATTTCTTCTTCTCTCGTATTTTACTTTCCTTTATGTGCATTTCTTCGTGTTTTCCTTTTATATTGCTCTTTTTCTCTTCTATTTTCTCTCCTTAGTTTCTCTTGTAGGTGCCTAAAGACATAACTTTGCAAATGATTCAAGAGCACCAAAAAAAAAAGCCAAGCAAAGGAGTTTCAAGTCTCATGGAGAGGGCTTGGAGATGGCTCAAAGAGGGCTCTCCTCTTCTTCTCAAAGCCGCGGGCGCGGGATCCATGGGTCGGGGGCGCGGGTTTTGGTGCACATTTTGTTGAATTTTGGCTGGAACTCTCCTCGCTCTAGCCGCGATCTACCTGTGGGCGCAGAGATGTTGGAGAGGGGGCTCCGGATCAAACAGATCGCGACCCCCAGCTTCTCTAGGAACCGGGCAATTCGCTGCGCCCTGTGCCGCGGGCGCGGATTTTTCCCAGACTGCCCGCGGAGATAGTTATGGGTTCTGTACCAATTTCTCCGCGCCCGCGGAGTCTTTAAGGAGAGGGCGCGGCCGATCAAGTTTTGTTCTTTGCCTATATATACTCTTGTAAATCCTTTTGAAGGCCAACTTTCAGATAACATTTCATTTTGCTTAGTTTTTAGGGAGATAAATTAAAGAGAAGTTACAGAAAAAGTTGAGATTGTTATCTTTGGATTTGAATTGTAATTCATCATTGTTTTTTCAGTCAAGTTTTTTTATTCTTCTTCAATATCAATCAATGTTAGTAAGATTTCTTTCCTTTGAATTTACTTCATTTACAATTTACTTTTATGCTTGAATATTTGGTTTAGATTTGGAAATTTGTTGATTGATTAAATTTCCTTTTGATTTAGCTTGAAATGAATATCTTGGTGATTTAATTTGTTTTAGCTTTAAAATTCAGCATGATTAGTGAGTAGATTAGTTGCTAGGGAGAAGGAAAAGCATGCTTGATTGATGATTATTGTTACTTGATTATCCTTGATAGATTGATTGCTGCAATTAAATTGGTTGACATAGTTGTGCATGTGATTAATCAGACTAGGAGTGATCAACCTATGAGATTAATCTAGATTGCATTGTGAATTCCAATGACACAAACAATTGATTTGGGAATTGCTTTAATTGATTAATTTTTATTGTGATTCTCTTTATTATTCATTCATAGTGAACCCTAGTTTTGTTTATAGGAGGTAACCTTTGAATTCCTTTGATTGCAACTATCGTTTTTCCTTTGCATTGTATGAATCAATTAGGTGATCTATCAATTAGCAGGATTGTTAAGCTTGCATGTGGAACCTATATCCCTAATGTTTAGCAATTTGATTGAAGTTACTAACAATTTTCTTTGTCTATAGTTCTTATATTCTCACCTTTCTCTATTGTTTATGCTTTGGATTTCAACGATGCGTAAGGTGCTCTTTCACCTCGATTTTGTAGCATTGCTTTGGCGCTCGGTGAGATCTTTCTATATCTCTTCTTTTTCTTTCTTGGTTGTTAAGTGTAAGAGGCATGTACAATTGTTTTGTTATGAATGAAAATACAAAATATATAAAAGTAAAAATAAAGAAAAAAAAAGTGAAAATGAGAAAAACTCAAAAATATTTTGATGTAATTTCTTTTCCCTTTTCAAGCATTGAGGACAATGCTTCCTTTTAGCTTGGGGGAGAAGCGTTTACGCTTTTTGTATTTACTTGTGGATATAGCTTTGGATAAGCTTGGGGGTGTTAGTTTGTTTTTGTTTGGTGATTTCTTGATTGTGATTCTAAGAAAGGCGCCATTCTTTGCTTCACTTTTGGGGAAACCACCAAATTTTTAAAATTTTAGCCTACCCCTAACCTTTTCCCTTTATGTTACAACCTTTGGGAAAGTCCTTTCGACCTAGTGGTTGAGTCATATATCGAGGGAGGGAATTATGAGTTAAAGCCTTAGGAAAATGGATGCAAGGTCAAGATGTCGGGAAACCCTAAAAATTCTTCTCTTTTTTCGGTTCCTTCGAGGGACCATAAGGACGCTCACTTAGGGAAGATTTGAAGCCACAGGAAGAACGCGGCTACATTTGTTGGGATGAAAGTGGATTGCGCCTCATTAGTCTTCTACGCTTAGCATACCTTTTGTTTCAATCAACCGTGAATATATTGAAGCATGCATACCCTTTCCTTATAGAAAAGTTTTCATGCATTTGAATTTGACTATTTGTGAAAGTCCATGTAAAGAGCTATTTATTTGAACTTTTGTTTTACTTTCTTTTCTTTTTAAATGATTTTGCCTCATTTTGTTTCAATGAGTTGTGGGTTAAGCTCTTAGGAAACCCTTACGAGACCTCACTCGTCCTCATAGGCGACTTTGGGGTTTAAAGGGTTTGTTGTAGCTAAAACCAAATCGTGATTCCTACGTTAGTGAGTCTTAGAGTATATTCTTCTTTTCTCTTTCTCTTTTCTTAATAAGCCATCTTTATTCCTTTCTAGCTTTTGTTTTGCTCGGGACGTGCAAAAGTCTAGCTTGGGGGAATTTGATAAGTGTCATTTATGGCACTCATCGGCTAGTGTTTTAGGATATTTTCTTTCTGCTTTTCATGCTTTTCTTTTACCATTTTGATCATTTCTTCTCTAGTTTCTCTACTTCTTCTTCTCTCGTGTTTTACTTTCCTTTATGTGCATTTTGTTGGTGTTTTCCTTTTATATTGCTCTCTTCTATTTTCTCTCCTTGGTTTCTCCTGTAGGTGCCTAAAGACTTAGCTTTGCAAAAGATTCAAGAGAAGCAAAAAAAGAGCCAAGCAAAGGATTTTCAAGTCTCAAGGAGAGGGTTTGGAGAGGGCTCGGAGAGGGCTCTCCTCTACTTCTTAAAGTCGCGGACGCGGGATCCATGGGTCGCGGTTGCGGATTTTTGTTCAATTTTAGGGAATTTTAACAGGAACTCTCTGCTCCCTAGTCGCGGTCTACCCGCGGGGGCGGAGATGTAGAAGAGGGCGTTCCGGATCAGAGAGTCTGTGGCCCCCTCCTTCTCTTGGAACAGGGCATTTTGCCGCGCCCTGTGCCGCGGGAGCGGGTGGCTATGCCGCAGACGCAAGCTATAGTACCCGCGGTCACGGGGTTTTCCCTAAATGCCCGCGGAGGTAGTTATGGGTTCCGTACTCATTTTTTTGCGCCTGCGGAGTCTTCGAGGAGAGGGCGCGAATGATCAGCTTTTTTTCTTTTCCTATATATACTCTTGTAAATCCTTTTGAAGGCTAACTTTTAGATAATATTTCATTTTGCTTAGTTTTTTGAGAGAGAAATTAGGGAGAAGTTAGAGAGAAAGTAGATATTGTAATCTTTGGATTTAAATTGTAATTCAACATTGTTTCTTCAATCAAGTTTTTGATTCTTCTTCAATATCAATCAAACTTAGTAAGATTTTTTTCCTTTGAATTTACTTCAATTGAAATTTACTTTTATGCTTGAATATCTGGTTAAGATTTGAGAATTTGTTGATTGATTGAATTTCCTTTTGATTTAGCTTGAAATGAATATTTTTATGATTTAATTTATTTTAGCTTTAGAATTCAACATGATTAGTGAGTAGATTAGTTGCTAGGGAGATTTATTGATTTATTGTTAATTGATGATCCTTGATTGATTTATTGTTGCAATTAAATTTGTTGACATAGTTGTGCATGTGATTAATTAGACTAGGAGTGATCAACCTATAAGATTAATCTAGATTGCATTGCGAATTCCAATGGCACGAACAATTGATCTGGGAATTGCTTTAATTGATTGATTTTTATTGTCATTTTCCTTGTTAATGATTTATAGTGAACTATAGTTTGTTTTATAGGAGGTAACCTTTGAATTTCTTTGATTGCAACTATCTTTTTT
The DNA here is from genome assembly GCF_948465745.1 of Chenopodium album. Classification (NCBI taxonomy): domain Eukaryota; kingdom Viridiplantae; phylum Streptophyta; class Magnoliopsida; order Caryophyllales; family Amaranthaceae; genus Chenopodium; species Chenopodium album. The sequence goes on along the minus strand of NC_137840.1, from coordinate 21,082,235 downwards.
CCTTTGCAATGTATAAATCAATTAGTTTATCTATCAATTAGCATGATTGTTAAGCTTGCATGTGGAACCTATATCCCTAGTGTTTAGCAATTTGATTGAATTCTTTATTCTTGATATCGTAGTTACCACACTCAACCATTAACTACTCTCCGAAATAGCTTAACGTTAGACTCTAACATGGTTTTGATTCATTCCTTTGGGCTCGACCCTTAGCTTGCCTCTATACTCGTATAGGGTTTGTTAAGCGTTTACAAATTTAGTTTGACTTAGGTAGAACTAGATGACGACCTAGCTAGTTTTAACCCTTGTCAAATAGCTTAGCTTTAGCATTAGCATTCACCTCCCATTCCTAATGGTTCGACCCTCGACTTACTCCTATGCTAGTTATAAGGGTGTGTTGAGTGATTACAAATTTTGTTTGGCCTAGGGAAGATTAGTCAAATGACCTAGTCTCCACCCTTAGTCAGGTTGCCTCTCGAGAAGTGCTTCTTTATGAGGTCACTATCTTTATCATGAGAAAAATTCATCATGGAGGGGGCTTGGGAATCAAAGGACCAAGCATCAAACACCTAATAAGACCAATTTCATCATTGCAGAAATAGTGTTTCAGACGATGACCATTAACCATAAACTTTTGATCGCCCGCATCCAACTTAAATGATGCATAAGTAGTAGTCTTTGAAATCACAAAAGACCCCTACCACTTGGACTTAAGTGTTTAGGGAAACAAACGAAGTCTTGAGTTGAATAATAAAACCTCGTCTTCAACCTTAAAACTCTTGTTTAGAATGTGTTGGTCGTGCCACTTCTTTGTCTTCTCCTTATATAACCTCGAGCTCTCATAAGCATCATCTATAAGTTCTTTAGGTTCATTGAGCTTCAACTATCTCTTCTCACCGACAATGATATTCCTTATCGCGTTCCTTGATAGCACACCAAGCTTTGTGTTCCAATTCCACCGGCAAGTCACAAGCCTTCTTATAGACCAACCTATAGGGGATCGTACCAAATGGAGTCTTGTATGTCGTCCTTAGAACCCATAACGTGTCATCAAGATTGAGAGACCAATCCTTCCTGGACTTGTTCACCATTCTCTCATGAAGATTATTGATTTCTCTATTAGACACCTCCACTTGTCCTTGAGTTTGAGGATGGTAGGGTAGGCCAACCTTGTGGTAAAATCCATACTTCTTAAGAAGGGCTTTGAGTTGCTTCTTGACAAAATGAGAGACTCCATCACTAATAAGCACCTTAGGAACCCCGAATCAAGGAAAGATTATCTTCTTGAGAAGCTTAAGCACAATGTTGTGATCATTGGTAGGGGAAGGTATATCCTCAATCCACTTAGTCTAATAATCGATCCCTACCAAGATATACAAGTTTCCACAAGAATAGACAAACGACCCCATGAGGTCAACCCCTCATACATAAAAAGGTTCAACCTCTAAAATGCTTTGTTGAGTCATTTCATCTTTCTTGGTTATGACACAACTCCTTTGACATCTATCACATCTTGAAACAAACTTATGGGCATCCTTATGCATATTCGGCCACCACAATAGAGATTGAGAAATCTTTGTCACCGTCTTGTTAACTCCCCCATGTCCTCTACATGGTAATGAATGGCAATGCTCAAGAACTCCTTCAATTTCATGATCCAGAAGATATTTTTGGAAAAGGCCATTTCTACATTGCTTGAACAACTTTGGGTCATTCCAAAAGTACCTTATTACTTCTTTGAAAAACATTTTGTTTTGTTGAGAAGTGAAACCCTTGTGAATAACTCCACAAGCAAGATAATTTGCGATATTCGCATACCAAGGGCTAGATGTTGAAACCAAAGCCATAAGAGTTTAAAATCCCATCTCCTCATGGTTTTGTACATCATCTTTGTTCTCAAAATAAAGCCTAGACAAATGATCCGCCACCCTCTTTTGTCTCTCATTTCCATGTGCAAATCTTCTTCTCAAAATTTTTTTCTTCCCCAACACCCTTGTCTTCTTCAACTTGAAAGGAATGGTGTCCTTCGAACAAGTGTATTATTTCGATAGAGGGTTTGGAATTATTATAAAGCTAATTATTTAGTGAGCTCAAGTGATTGGAATGCCTGGGTGGAGGCCACTTTCGATCAGTAACATTAATGTATATTTAATATTACAGCTTTATGGACATCTAAAAATGTCTCCCCAAATCCAAACTCGATGATGAACAATCTTTCACTACCATTATTGGTCGGGTTTAGTATTTAATCTCGAGAGTGCTTAAAAATCGTATTTAGTTAAATTCAGTTTTTAAATAGTCCATGGATCAGTCTTGATGTTTAGTCAAAGCATAGTTCATTTTTAAATTCAACCCAAACCTTTTTTAATTTATTTATTATTTTTGCCCAAACTTTTTATTTATTTTTATTATTTATTTTATTATTTTATCCCAATTAATAAATAATAAATCAGAAATGGCCGAAAATTGTCAATCGGCACTTAAAAAGGATAAACTAAATTAGGGCAAAAATGAATGTAGAAGGAAAAATGGACTACAGATTCACGCGTCACGGAAGTAAGAACCGTGTCACGGGGCATAATGCTGCGCCACGGTGTTCTTTCCCGTGACACGATGCCTGTACTATTACACGGGGCATCTTTGTTTCCTTTCCGCGTAAACCCTTCAAGCGTTTTATCTCCCTTAACCTGATTTTTTTTTCCGTGTCACACTGTTTTCCACTATGTAACGGGAGTGTGCCCCATATAACGGTGCATGGCACCATGTCACGGTGTGCACTGCCGTGTCACAGTGTTATTTTTTAGGGTTTTAATCTTTTTAGGGTTCCGTGTTTTCCCTTTACTCATTTTTTCTATAAATACCCTCTCATTTCTAATGTACGGGGCATCAATTAATCTTTTTTTCTCTCTTCTATGCTCTAGCCTAAACACTAGCCTACCCTTTTTCTTTCAAAATTCCCTCTTCAAGCAAATGTGTATTTTTACCATACTTTAAAGTTATTTGCGTCGCTTGTTATTAAAGAAGCGACGCAAATAACAAATGTATGTTAGCTTTCTATCATTTGCGTCGCTCTTATTTATTAAAGCGACGCAAATAAGTTTATTATTTGCGTCACTCATTTATTGACAAGCGACGCAAATGAGGCAGTCAATAATTTGCGTCACTCTTTTAATAAATGAGCGACGTAAATAACAAATTTTCAGCATTTCAGATTTTATTATTTGCGTCGCATTTTTATTATAAAGTGACGCAAATAACTCTGCTTTAGGTTACCCATTCTGCGCTTTTTTGACCTTAGCTTTTCACTTTCACTAATTCACTAAACAGAGTTGCTTAATTTCGACCCTTCAATCCAACAAATTCGCCCAAAAAACACCCACAAATTCGCCCAAAAAACTGCAATTCCCCAACAAATTCAACATCCAAAATCGCAATCAAGTTCAACACCCATAATCGGCAGCAAATCCGAGCAATTTCGAGCTAAAATTTAGACCAAAAAACCTAATTAATTCGAACCCTTAAACCCCAGAAAAATTGATTATTTTCGACCAAAAATCCCCCATTTCGAGCAAAAAATGTACTCAATTCCATACGAATTTGAACCCTAGAAACCCCAAAAAATTCAATTAAAAATCCTGCTGAAAAAATTCGAGCAATATCTGATATTTTCGAGTGGAAAAATCGCTTAATTTCGCCCCCAAAAACCTGAGGAAGTTCAAGCAAATTACAGCAATGTTGAATTTTTGAATTTTCGAGTGGAAAAATTGCTTAATTTCGCCCCCAAAAATCGATTTCGGCTCGACATTGTTGAATTTTAGAAATCGATGTCATCTATGGTAAGATTGCTTCTATTTATGTTCAATCTTTTCATGGTAGATAGAATGTAGCATTTAACTTGATTTTTTAGTGTTAGTTCACTAATTAGAATGTTCAATCTTTTATGTTCAATCGATTTCGGCTCGACTTAGTTTAATTTCAGGTTTAGTGTTAGTTCACTAATTAGAATTTATATGACAGATTTAATTGAATTTTTATAATTTTCAGTCATTGAATTTTCATTTGAGCATATTGCATACTTGTGAATTTCAGTCATTGAATTTTTGAAGTCAATTTTCATCTGAGCATATTGCATAGTCATTGAATTTATATGGTTGTTTTGCAATATTTTACTGGTTGATTGTTTGCATCTTTGAACAGTCTGTAGAATAGCATAGTCATTTGAGCATATTGCGTAGTCCCTGAAAACGGATATGTACCATACCGGCATACCCAAGCCTAAATAGCATAGTCAATAACGCATGAATAAATTGTTAACTTTGCAATTTAAGCCAGTAGTAACTTTTAAAAACTAAAAAACCGAGAAGGCGTTGCATGATAAGCCAGGCCTCTAGCTTATGTCCTAACAGAGAAGTGATATTGTAATTGGAATGCTAGGCTTAATCATCTGGGATCTTTTCAATATTATGTACGGTATAATTATGGAGCAAATATTGAACTTTTTCTCTTTGGGTCTTTGACCTTTAGAAGTAGGCGGATATTTGTGAAGGTATCACAGCCTCATAGGTTATGTACTCAGCCTTAGTTTTTCTCTGGCGTGTAGGTTATTGTCTTTTACTTTCTCTATGTAGTTTAGTTAAGTAAGGAGCTTATTATTACTTCATGTTATTGGCGTAGGAGTGCAGTCAACTTGACATAGTTGTTCACCTGCAAAGCCTGCTTTTATGCGATCTGTTCTTCCACCCAGTGAAATACTATTGCACTGTTCAAAACCTGGATACAATTTGCGGTAAAAGTTTTTTGGGGCTTTTTTTTTTTTTTGAAATACCATGGTTTCTTTGAAGTTTCAAACTTCAAACTAAAGTAATTTAATAGATTGTGTTCTTTTACTATGGATAATTGTTACTGCTCCATTTGTTCTGCAAATTTGTTTGCATTTAGTGTGTAGATTTTTACAGTTGTTGTTTTGCAATATACTACTGGTTGACATCTATGATTCTTTGAATGTCTTATTAAAATTATTTTTTATCATTTAATTTTTTTGTAGGCATCATCATAATGGGCGATGGGAAGCACGAATTGGGTGCGTTTATGAGAACAAGTACCTCTACTTAGGCACTTTCAGTAATGTCCTGAACTCTATTTCTCTCGTGCTCGCTCTTGTTCTATGAGATTTAGGATCACGAGCACACACGCAAATACGTGGTCAGACAAAGTGATTATCATAATCACAGGGACAAAGATACTTAATATTTGGACTGTCCCTTTTGGTTTGGTCACTTTCTGTGATCATCGTATATAGTATATGTTGTATGTATTCCTGTCCACTATAAACAATAAGATATAAAGGAAAGGGGGTGAGTACGGTACCAGTAGATCTTCCATTAATTAAAAAATTGCTCCTACGGACTCACATGGCGTCACGTGAGTCAAATATTGTGAATACCTCTTAGGAATGGGTTGCTTGATCTGATTTTATGAAGAAAATTATTAGTATGATTAATTAATTAGGTAAGGTTTTGGTGAAAATTATGATCCACTAAGATTCCTGCTCTTTGCATTGCTTGAACCCCGTCACACCTGACTATTACATATGCAGTTATGCACCCCCACCTTTACTTATAAAGATATGTAATAAAGTCAAATTTGATCAGAAAAGAAAACAAAAAGAGGATTAAAGAATAGAATCAATGCCGGATAACAACTTTTATGTCACATACATGGCAGATTAAGTTGAATCAACTATGTTGGTTTAATATATGTAATTTTTTATGGCAGATTCTTAATTATGCGGAAGTGAATTCCACAAGTTGCTCGAGGTTCTGGTTGTGGACAAACGATTAAGGCGGTAGTACGCATACAAGATTGTCTTCACTTGTGGTATATATATCTGAACCATTCTTTGCAATATTAACTTATTTGTTCTGGTTGGTATAATGATTGTGAATTGTATGAGATTTTTAATTGTGATATAATTGATTGGAATTGCAATAATACTTGCATCATTGACTTAGATACCCGTTCAGGGCTTACTCATTAGGAGTAAGTCTTGAATAGTCCCCGGTTTGGGACTGTTCTTGAATGTTCTATCTCATTTAGGTGATAACTACTTGAATTGTTTTGGATCTAAGAAGATCATGGCTCACTATTTCCCGATTGTTCTCTGGGTACATATGTTGATAGCCGATTATCTACATTGTGTGCTTGGAGAACTGTAGGGAAATGCTGCCGGATTTTCTTTAGAACCAAACTTTACAAGTAGTTATTAGTGAGATAGGACATTCAAGAATGGGTTAGGTTGGAGTGATAAGGACCTTATTGGATCATCCGGAGTTGCATTTACATGATATAAACTTTGAATGAAAATGTTTGATGCCTTATATTCTTGTTTATGGTTAAGGAGCTATATATGTTACAAAATATACACATTATCTTAAAATTAATTTTGTTATTCAGTGGTTGAAAATGGATCGAAGTTGGATGTATAGTAAACGAAATTGTACAAGTTTTTTACGAGGAATTGAAGAGTTTAGCACTGTTGCCTTAAAACACCAAACAGAGAATAAATCAAAGAATATTCTTTGTCCTTGTTGTGACTGTAATAATTCGAGGGGATATCGTGATATAGTTGATATTAAAGATCATCTAATTCATCGTGGGTTTAAAGAAAACTACACGAGGTGGACATGGCATGGTGAGAGCATATATATTGAGGCAAGTTCTAGTTATTGTCCAAGGGAAGATGAGAATCATTGTGATGATGATAATGACCCTCAATGTGAGGATATCGATAAAGCTGATGATATTGGTGTTGAAAGTGAGAGTGAAGTGGAGAAGGACAGGATAGATGAAATGATGCAAGATGTTGAAGACCATTTCATAGAGTGTCCCCAGACATATGATAGTATTTTGAGAGCTGCTGAAACCCCGTTATATCCTGGTTGTACAAAGTTCACTAAACTTGGTGCTATTATGAAGTTATTCAACTTAAAGGCGAGCAATTGTTGGACTGACAAGGGTTTTACGCAGTTGTTAGAAGCCTTAGTAGAAATGTTTCCCGACGGGAATGAACTTCCAAACTCCACCTATGAGGCCAAGAAACTTATGTGCCCCTTGGGTATGGAGTATGAGAAGATACATGCTTGTCCCAATGACTGTGTGTTGTATCGAAATGAGTATGCTGATTTGCATGAGTGTCCAAGGTGTGGAGTTTCTCGTTACAAGATGAATGATACTGGTGAGATGTGTAAGAAAGGGTCTCCGGCTAAGGTATTATGGTATCTTCCAATTATACCGAGATTTAGGAGACTCTTCTCGGATGAAAAAACTGCAAAATTATTGAGGTGGCATGCTGATGGGAGGAAGAAAGATGGGTTAATGAGGCATCCTGCTGATTCCCCGCAATGGAGGAACATTGATTGAAAGTTCAAGGACTTTGGTGAAGAAGATCGAAATCTTAGGCTTGGTCTTAGTACAGATGGAATGAACCCATTTGGGACACTAAGTACCCAATATAGCACCTGGCCGGTTCTTCTAACTATCTACAATTTGCCTCCTTGGTTATGCATGAAGTCTAGATACATTATGTTGTCCCTTCTAATATCTGGGCCTAAACAACCTGGAAATGACATTGATGTGTATCTAGCGCCTCTCATTGAAGATTTGAAATTGTTGTGGGATGAAGGTGTCCAAATGTTTGATGCATATAGTAAAACCAATTTCACTTTACGTGCCATGATTTTTTGTACGATAAATGACTTCCCAGCTTATGGGAATTTGTCGGGGTACACTGTGAAGGGAAGAACTCCTTGCCCCATTTGTGAAGATGATTTGGAGGCATTGCGCCTAGACAATTGTGGCAAGCATGTATACATGGATAATCAAAGACATCTTCCAGAAGACCACCCTTTTCGATTCAATAAGGGGTCTTTTAATGGAAAAGTGGAGTTGAGAGAAGCTCATGGCCCTTTACGTGCAAGTGAGGTTTATCAGCAAGTCAAAGACATTGAGAATGAGTTTGGTAAGCCTTACAAAAGCAAATCAACTGGGGGTTACAAGAAGAAGTCTGAGCTATGGTCTCTTCCATATTAGAGACATTTGGAAGTTAGACATTGTCTAGATGTAATGCATATTGAGAAAAATATATGTGATGCCATTGTGGGAACTTTATTAAACATGCCAGGAAAGACAAAGGATGGAGTTAAAGTAAGAAAAGACATGGCTGCTATGGGTCGTTCAGAGTTGGCACCTGAATCTCGAGGAAAACGCTGGTATCTTCCCCCAGCTTGCTTTACCTTGTCTAAAAAGGAAAAAACTAGCTTCTGTGAGTCATTGCATGGTTAAAAGGTCCCGGCTGGATTTTCTTCTAATTTTCGTAGACTTGTGTCAATGTCTGACTTGAAATTGGGTGGCATGAAATCTCATGATTGTCATGTCTTGATGCAACAATTATTACCAGTTCCCATTCGAGGAATTTTGCCACCTCAAGTGAGGTATACAATTACAAGATTATGTGTCTTTTTTAACACTATCTGTAGCAAGGTCATAAATCCAAGTATTTTAGATGACTTGCAAGCAGATATACTTGAGACAATATGTCGATTTGAAATGTATTTTCCCCCATCTTTTTTTGACGTGATGCCTCATTTGGTTATTCATCTTGTACGTGAAATTAAACTTTGTTGACCAGTGTGTATGAGATACATGTATCCTTTTGAACGAGAAATGGGTGACTTAAAGGGAAAAGTCATGAATCCGACCAAACCTGAAGCTAGTATTGTACAACGAACAGTTGCTGAGGAAGTGGCAGCATGGGTTGCTCAATATCTTGCACGTTCACAGAAAATTGGGTTACCAAAGTCTCGACACGATGGGAGGCTTGGAGGTCAAGGTACTATTGGCAGGAAAAGGATATCCATGGGCTTTGAAATGAAAAATAAGGCCGAGCTTTTTGTGTTGCAAAATCTTAGTGAGGTTCATCCTTACTTGGACGAGCACATGCTTTTTCTTAAAAATAAATATCCTTCCAAAAGTGATCTTCAGCTGATAAAGGAGCATAATTGTTCATTCGTTACATGGTTCAAGGAACGAGTGATGTCCCAACTATCCACCACACCTAACGATATATCTGACACATTGAGATGGTTTGCATATGGTGCTAAATGTCAAGTCATATCATATGAGGGATACGACATCAATGGGTATTCTTTTTACATTAGCCGACAAGATGACAAGTCAACAATGCAAAACAGTGGTGTTAAAGTAGTAGGTTTGTCATCTGAGTATGTTAGTTCACATGATAAAACACTTGTGGATAAGAAGAAATTTTATTATGGAATCATTGAAGAAATAATAGAGCTGGATTATGTTGATTTCAAGATTCCTCTATTTCGATGTAAGTGGGCTGATAGTAGCCGTGGTGTAAAAAAAGATGAACAAGGGAACTTGACCCTTGTAAATCTTGGTCGACGAGGGCATCTAGCTGATCCATTTATATTAGCTTCACAAGCAAAACAAGTTTTTTACATGGCTGACCCAGCTGATTGTAAGTGGTCAGTTGTTTTAGAAGGTAAAAGAAGGATACTTGGCATTGAAGATGTGGTGGACGAGGAAGAATATGATGAGCAATTTAATGAGTCACCACCTTCCGTTTGGAGCATCCCTCCAATAGTCGATGATTTTGACACAACGTTGAAACGAAAAGATCATAATGAAGGATTTTATATCGCAAAAGAGAAGAATGAAGGAGGTATGAATTCTATGATTTTTTTTTTCCAATATGTGTTAGTAATTGCATAAATTGCTTATTATTGTTATGTGTTCAAGTTTATAATTTAAAAATGATATAAATCGATGTCTTAATTTATTTATGTCTTTTTTTTTCAGGTAAGTAATAATGGAGGATGAGGATTTGCATAATCGTTCCATGTCTTTGCAAAGTGAGGAAGATGAGCCACACAATCAATCACAATCAGAGCTACAAACAACCGACTCTCAGAAGAAGAAAAAAAAGCCAAGAGGTCCTTCAAAGGGCCTAAAATCCATGCCTGGGGTTCCTAGAGTGCTTGAATGGGATGAATTGTATCGACCCATTGGAAAGTGGGCAAAAGCATACAAAATTCATGTTGGTGAAATAAGTCGTGCAAAGGTGTCTATATTGTATAAAGATTGGAATCAAGTTCCACAAGGAATAAAAGACACTTTGTGGGAAGATGTTAAGGTAATATTCACTATTATATGTTAAATGTTATACTATTATATGATCATTTTGACATTATTTGAATATGATGAAAACAATTTATTTGAATATGATGAAATTATTTACTAACTTTTTTTATTTTTTTAATTTTTTGCGTAGAGAGAGTTTCAAATCGAAGAAGATGAAGACAAGAAAAAAAAGGTCCTACGCACTTGTGATAAAACTTGGAGAGATTTCAAAACAAAATTGGTCAGTGGTTGGATCACATGTACCAGGAATATGCCGAAGGAGAAAAGAATGCCGTATGTACTCTATGATTCCATATCTGAGGATATGTGGAAAACATTTGTGGAGGGGCATACGACAGATAATTTTAAGGTTTGTGTGTATTAATATCAATGATCATGCGGGTTATTAATACTTTGTTAACGGATTCTTATGTACTAATCTTCATTTATGCTCGTGAAAATAGGAAATCAGTGAGAAGGCAAGACAAAGCCAGTCTTTCAACGAATACCCTCACCATTTAGGAGCCAAATCATATGGTGAAATGAATATTGTATGGCGTAGAAAAGGGTATATTCCCACGACATCTTCAGCATCAAGTACTTCATCTTGTTCTTCGGTTGTGTCTAGTTTGCCGGATAGGACATATGCTTGGCTTCTAGCAAGATCAATAGAAGATGATAAGGGAAATCCTTATTTGCCGGATGAGAAAACAAGAGAGGTGAAAGAATCCATTGTAAGTATATAATAAGTATATGTAATAAGTCTTTATTTCAAGTTTGAATATATTTTGTTAAGTTTATCTATTGCAACCAAAGTTTTCTAACTTGAAGTCATTGTGTAGGATAATTGGAGAAAGCAACAAGCTGAAGGAAAATTTGTTCCTAATAGGCATGATGATATCTTATCTCGTGCCCTTGGGAAAAAAGATCGTAATGGTCGGGCAATAGCATTTGGCAGTGGATTTGGCATTAAAGCTGTATGGGGATCCGGAGAGAGGCGTAGTGGCCAATGGGGTAGGGAATTCGGAGATGATGAGCTGGAAGAATTAGAGGCAAGAGTAGCCCGGAGGGTACGAGAGGAGACTATGCAGGAGATGGATTCTAAAATGGATTCCATGGTTCAAGAGAAGTTTATGTTATTTGCTAAACAGATTGGTATTCAAATTCCAATTGAAATGATAGAAATGAATAACATAGGTCGGACGACTCAGCAAAATCCTAGTAGTTGCCAATCAGTGGGTGATGATCCATTTGCAAACATACAGGTATCCAACACTTTGTTATTTTATATTTTGTATCTTTTTTTTTAATAATTTATGATTGCGACATACTTTTAACTTTGTAACTCAGTTTTCTATATTTTTTAATTATGATTTTTTTCTATCTTTATAAGGAACCGGTTCCTTGTCGGCTATCATTGTTGAAAAATGACTCTGAGAAAGTCATTATAGCTGAAGGTACATATCATCCGGAGTTAATCCTTGATCATCATAGTAACCTCCTTCCGGATCACGTGAGGGTGAGTGTTGATGATTTTTTTGACGAGTTCAAAGAATTCTCGGTTCCAGTTCCTTCTTCAGTCATCAAGAAACTTAAGCATGCTCATGGTACATTTACCCAATGGCCGAAATACTTGGTTTCACTCATGCATGACAAGATAAATTATTTTTGTAACAATTTACATATAGTTTGCCATACAAAATATAGCAAATTGTTGAATAGATTTGCTTTACTATTGATTAGGAATTCATATCAAATAAGAACAATGGTAACAACAAAACGGCCAAAGAAAACATGCAAGACAAAATGAAAGTAGTTGAAAGTGGTCGCGAAACAAAAGAGTCCAACACCAATCCAAAAAAAGTTTTTCTTATGGATTATGCTTTGGAAAACTTGTCTCAGAAATGTGGGTCTTTGAATAGTTTGTTATCTTCATTACCCGAAGGTGAAACTATTAAGGTTAAGGTTGATGCTTGGACCTTAAGTTATGAAGACAGTAAGGACATCATTATCAAACGTGAAGATGTCAATCAACTTCTCACAGGAGCTTGGCTGAATATTTCAGTTTTGCAAGTTTTTATGATGTAAGATATTCAAATTTCACTCTTCCCATATACTTATTTATTACCATTTATAATGTTATTACATGATATATATGTAGGGCCTTGAGTGACTTACTCGATACGGAGGAAGTGGCTTCCATTGGATTCATGTGTCCGGAAATGATTTCAGAAACCTATTTGCATAGTGATGCTGATCGTATCCTACTATACATGACACATGTGATGGAAAAACAAAAATCTAAGCAGTTCATCTTATGCCCATACCATGAAAAGTATAAACTTTGAACTTGTATTTATTTGAACTTTGCAAATTGTTGATATTATTTTACTCTTTTACAAATGTGTGTCTAATTTATTATGTAGGAATCATTGGGTTCTTTTGGTCTTATGCATGGCTAAGCGTGAAGTCATCATCTTTGATTCTTTGAGGCAGAAGCGAAATTTAGCAATTAAGTTTGCAATGACAAAGTAAGTCTAGTTTGTTATTAATGTCATGATTTTATGTGTGTAAGGGTAATATGTATGTTATTTGTTTCAAATGTGTAGTGCTTTTCGAAGTTTTAAGGCATTAAGTGGACAATCTAGGGGAAGTAAATTGACATGGCATTTGGGACAGGTTACCTTAATTTCTGACCCTAAATTTTAGTTTCTTAATAATTGAAGTATAGCAATTTAATTCAACTTACAAATATATTACATGTAGTGTCCTCAACAATTGGGTGGACGTGAGTGTGGCTACTACGTCATGCGTTATATGTACGAAATACTTGAACATCACCATAGCAGTGAAGATCTTATTAAGGTATGAGTTGTCAAATATTTCATTTTTGTTTGATAAATACAATTTGATGTTAGCTACAATCTTGAATTAAAACTTTCCTCTTGTATATTTGTTGTGTTGATAGGATTTTTCAAGAACTACACCGTACACCGAGGAGGAGATAAATGAGATCCGAGATATTTGGGCAGAGTATTTTATATGTAATGTTGAACTTTAGATTTACCACTTAGCGCATGTTTGACTCTTGTTTTGGATTATAGGCTTGAAATAAAGTAATTTGGTTAATTGGTGTTGGGATTATGAGTATAATGTCTATGATATTGAGATGTAAATTATTGGACAGGTTGTTAATATAATGCCGTCATTCCCAATTTTATGGGTAGGCCAAATTACAAAGGAGACTCTGCCGAAATTTACATTTGCATTATTCAATAATATTGCATTTTAATTTCAATTATATTAGCGTTAGCATATTACTTTATACCTAGGAAAACAGGTACTACAAACATATACAAGGCAATTATTATATTATAATTAAAAAAAAAAATACACCTCATTTGCGTCACTCATTAAACAAACAAGTGACGCAAATAACAAAAAATGCATATATTGGAAGAGTCATTTGCGTCGCTTGTTTATGAAGGAGCGACGCAAATAACAAAAAAAGTTTATCAAAAGAGTCATTTGCGTCGCTTGTTTATAAAGGGGCGACGCAAATGACTAAAAATAAGTTTATCAGAAAAGTCATTTGCGTCGCTCTTTTATAAAGGAGTGATGCAAATGACAAAAAATAAGTTTATTAAAAAAGTCATTTACGTCGCTTGTTTATAAAGGAGCGACGCAAATGACTAAAAATAAGTTTATAAAAAAAGTCAGTTGCGTCGCTTGTTTATAAAGGAGCGACGCAAATGACAAAAAATAAGTTTATAAAAAAAGTCATTTGCGTCGCTTGTTTATAAAGGAGCAACGCAAATGACAAAAAATAAGTTTATAAAAAAAGTCATTTGCGTCGCTTGTTTATAAAGGAGCGACGCAAATTACTCTTATTTGCGTCGCCCCTAGGAGCGACGCAAATGACTTAAAAGTCATTTGCGTCGCGAGCAGCTGCGTCGCTCATAGAAGCGACGCAAATACACTATAAATGAGCGACGCAAATAAGTCTTTTTCTACTTAAGCCAAGGCGTGAAAGTTAGAATTGTTTGAAGGTTTGGCCCCAAATCAACTCTATTTAATTTAATTTAATTTAATTATTATGTTTATCATTTTTCGTTGAAGTTACTAACTTGTTTATTATTTTATAGTTGCAAGCAAATAGAATCAAATTAAGAATTATGTTTCTTTTGTTTCTATTATTTTTCTAACAATTTTATATTGTTGGATTTATTGTTAAATTGCTACCAATATTAATGTTTATTCTTATTTTAATTATTGATCACCATATTGCATGTTCAAAGGGAATATGTAATCGAAAATCACGCCTAATAAGATAATTTGGACAACAAGTTTAGGTTCCTTTTTAATCTTGTTGTTTAATGAAGTGATCACTAATATTTTAGAATAATGTGTTGCATTAATATTAAACCAATTTAGCTTAATAATAGTTTGGAGCAAATTTAATCTTTGTTTGCATGCCTTTGAGATTACAGGAATCACGTTTCACTATAAGAATCGAGTAGAGGCCAATACGAGCGAATTTGACTCCATGACTCACTTCGTAACATCATTCCCGATCCTCCTTTCGTGGTTCCAAACCATATGGAGTTAGTAATCTCATAGATTATGAATGGGGTGTAACCTTCACGGGTAAATCGTTGTTTCCTATCGTTGTCCCCTTATTCGAGGTTTCCTTTTATAACCCGTGAACGATTTACAAGTTCCTTAAAAACTTGTTCGAGGATCCCTAGTTTCCTTGTTCCTAATTGTATTATGTCAATTCCCACTTCCTATGATTGGCAAGCATATTAAAACATGCTTAAACGAAGGCGCACTTCGAACGACGCCTACAATTTGGCGACTCCACTGGAAATTTATCAAAACCTGGAAATTACGCAAAGTTTAGGCGGGGAATTGTACACCGTGTCACGGCTGATCTGCCGCACCACGGTGTGCAATGCCGTGACACGGTGCAGTTTTCCATCAAACGGTGCACTGTACCATGTCACAACAGTCAGCACCGTAACACGGTGCCAAGGATTTTGTTTAGTCAGTCTTTTTTTGGTCTTTGTGCATGCTTCTGTAGTCCGTATGTCTGGTTTGATGTCATGTCTAGTTGTATAGTCATAACACGTGTCCATAACCTCACTGTATCACTCACATGTTGGGTCAAATTCACACACTTTTCCGTTAGTCGTGCACCATTTCATGACCGTATTTTAGGGTGGTCTTGTCTCGACTTTTTTTTTGTTTTGTTTTTTTTTTGGAGTAAGTCGGATGGTATCCTCCCATACATATTTTAAGAAAGTAAAGCATATTTTGATTTTTTTTCTCTCTTTTCATGACAGGTCAAGGTTAAGTTTAGTCATTAAAGGTGTTCTTGTTTTGATGTCACAGCACTTGGTCATCAAGAAGCAGGGGTAGATTTTTACGGTTCTAGTAAATACCTTAATAACCTCTTATACCAAAGAGGCGTACAAGGAAACCACCTCAATTATCTTCTCAAAGTCCGTCTCCAGTCTACTTTCAACCAATGGCTGCTAAGGAGGATATTGAGAACATCAACATGACCATTGAGATGTTTTCTAACATGATGCAAACACTCACCACCAGAGTCAACACAATATAGCAAGACAATCAAAGCAATGTCACTGTCGCTGCTATGGACAAGATCAAAGAACAGATGAGTAAGAACTCTGAAGAGTTCACTTATGTGGAGTAACCTATCACCTCTTTGTCCATAAAGGAAAAACTTCCTACAAAGTTTTCCACTGCTGACATTCCCAAGTTCAAGCCTACCAAAAATCCGTTGTTCCACTTGAAGGCTTTTTCTGCGACGATGGCTCTTAAAGGATTAGATGTGACACTCTTCCCTACTGTGTTTCCTCTTTCCTTGGAGCATGCCTGTCTACTCTAGAATCTAAACATGTTGCGACCTGGGAGGATGTTACTTAAAGCTTCATGAACCGCTACAAGTGTAACATCCAAGCCAAGACTTCTGAACGTGAACTTTACATTCTCAAATAGAAGGAGAATGAAGGCTTCACTACTTATCTAAGCAGGTGGAGAAAACAGCTTCACTCTTAGTGGGTCCTCCCAAGGAAAAAGAGATGGTTCGCCTATTTATTGCAAATCTGACTTATAAGTACAAGCAACACTTGAAGTTTCTTCCTTTGAATACCTTCGAAGCTGTGTACGATATTGGGATCAATATCGAAGATGAACTGATGAAGACTGCAGGTAGCAACAATAATAACAACACTTGGAAAAACAAGAAGAATGACACTCCTTCTTCTTCATCTTCCGAGCTCAATAATGCTACCAACAATGTCAATGTTAATGATGTGCTAGCTCTTAATGCTCCCCCTCAAGGATTCCAAAGGCAAAGGAGGGTTTACACTCATTTGGGAATGACTTATGATGCTGCTTTTGATCACTTGCATAGTCAAGGACTTATTATGCCAATTGGACCTTTTCCAGAACCTCGACTAGAGAATAGAACTACTAGCTATAACCCCAATGCTCATTGCAAGTTTCATCAAGGCAAAGGTCATACTACTAAAAAGTGTTGGAGGTGGAAGGATGCAATCCAAGACATGATTGACGCTAATCAACTTCCTGTCCCTCCAGGGGGCAAAAAGCCCAATATTCAAACTTGTCCCCTTTCTTCTGCTTTGGCTATCATAGGAGATGAAGTCTCCTTTGATCCGTCAATACTCACTCAACCAGTGAATGAACCTGTGAATGTATTTGTATCCGTCTATCTCAAAGATATATCTTGTTCATCTCTTGGCACTAGTAAAGATGTTTGGGTAGACCTTGAGGTCAAGGTTCTCACCAAAAATGGACAGTTGCAACAGCCTAGTCCACCTCCACCACAATCACAACCAATAGTTTATCCCAACGACCCTGTGAACAACGATGTGATCAAAGCTTTTGGCCACCTCTCATGAGCATCGAAAGGCTTTAATGAATGCTCAGGAGAAAATAAGAGTTGATAATGATATGACTCCTCAAGGACTAGTCAACTTTCTCACTACTGAATTACTAAGTACCAGTAATCTAATTTCCTTCTCTAACAAGGATCTGCCCCCGGAAGGGGATCAACATAACAAGGCCTTACACCTCGCTGTGGTGTGTAGGCAGATGAATGTTCCTAAGAGCCCTGTTGATAATGGCTCTGCAAATGTATGCCCACTCTGTACTGCAAAGAAGTTTGGCATGAAAGATGAAGAATTGATCCCCTCTACTCAAGGGATTCATGGTTACGATAGTAGTCGTCGTCAAGTCGTGTGTACTATCATGCTAAAAATAACTACTGGGGCCATTTAACGTCGCAACATGTTTCAGGTGGTGGGCATTAAGGCTTCTTTCAATCTGTTGTTAGGTCGTCCTTAGCTTCATGAGTTAAAGACAATCCCATCGTTGTTGCACCAATAGGTGAAGGCTATAGTTGAAGGGGTCCCAATTACCATTGATGCCTCCCCCATGCGCATTAAAGTTATTGATACTCTCATCGTCCATGTCGAACATGACGAGGAAGATGAAGATCTCTGGGGGTTTTCGTTGGATGATGTTCTCATGATCAATAAATAGGAGAAGTGTCACCTCAACTTTGATCCTTATTCAAACACCCATGTCAATGCCATTATGAAGAAGCAAGGGCGTTTCTCTGGAATGACCCTTGGACTCAAAAAGAAAATAACTGAACTTTGGGGCCATCCTAGTGCACTTAAGAAGGATACCTTTGGCTTGGGAATCAAGCCAACAAAAGAAGATGCAAAACAAGCTATCCTGAAAATGAAGGCTCGAAATAATAATAGCTCTATGAAGACGGAAATGTCCATGGAGCCATATCCATTCACTCTCAATGCCTAGTATATCAACGAAGGGGAAAACTTCCCATGCTGTGAATTTCTTGAGCCTTTCATCCACGATGGGAAGCATGAGCCAGGTTTTGAGATGTTTCTTGATTGTGACTTCGTCGATGAAGGCGATGAGTCCAAGCTAGTCCAAGCTCCGATGATATGAACATTAATCTTCTTTTTTCACTATAAAAGAATGAACCCAAGCCTATCTGCAATGATGATTCTGAGCTCATTTAAGCTGTCATATAAAGAAAAGATTTTAACCCCTCTATGTTAATTGTCCCAGTTGATAATGTGTCATAAGGATGGCGCAAGACGGTGAAGATCTATACACCATGTGGAGAGAAGTTGGAGGTGACTGCTGGCGAAGGTCCTATGTTTGATGAGCCTGAGTCGTCTAATTTCAAGTCTGAGTCTAAATCTGTAGACGAGATTTTAGGATCGGAGGCCGACCCCCTTTCTGCTATAGAGTCTAATGTAGTTCCCCTTAATGCTGAGTCTCTTTTTAAGTATCCTCTTTCTATCTGAAGTAATTCCCACGAGGTCGCAGCTAACCTTGCCCTCCATAATGTAATGACCAATGAATTCAATGTAATGAGTACCATTACTTACGATGCGTGTCTTTCCCCTAACCCTGATCAATATTACTTTGTTAATGATAAAAATGACAAAGAAATAATAAAAGCAATGAAAGATCACGAAAATAAAACAGCAATCATCAAAGATACAGATGTAGTTAATATTTCCAATGATACGACTATGAAAGAAGTAAAAATTGGATTGACACTAAGTCAGGATGAACGCAAAGAGCTAGTTAACTTGCTTAGTGAATTTGTATTTGCTTGGTCATACCAAGATATGCCAGGAATTGACAGGGATATAGCTCAGCATACAAAACCACTCATTCCAGGTATGAAGCCTATCAAACAAAAGTTGCGCCGTATAAAACCCGATGCGGCTCTCAAAATCAACGAAGAAATCATAAAGCAATTGGCTGCAGGTTTCATCAAAGTATCCAAGTATCCAAAATGGATATCTAATGTGGTTCTAGTTCCGAAGAAGGATGAAAGGGTCAAAATGTATGCTGATTACAGGGACCTTAATATGGTAAGCCCGAAAGACGGATTCCCTCTACCTCACATTGACATTCTGGTTGATAACACAGCAAACCATGCACTCCTATCATACATGGACGGCTACGCCGGATATAATCAAGTATTAATGGCCGAGGAAGACATGGAGAAAACCACATTGAGAACACAATTGCCATTTTCTATGCTAATCGGGCCTTATTAATTGCCATTTCATAGAACCTGTGAGAGAATATACATTCCATTCATCCATTCACTATTTGTGAATGATCCATGCATTTTACAACGATAAACAAGTAACAATGCATAAACAGGCGTGAACTAGTAACTAATCTAGGTGGTTAATCCTATTAACACGCCTAATTAAAACTAGTAAAATTTGTTTTAACCGGTTATTATCAAATTTTGTCAAATTAAATTTTGCCAATGCCGCTCAAAGTCGAGGCCTAGCCTTCAAATTTATTAAAATAATTAAAACAAATTAGATTAATAAAATAATTAAAACGACAATTTTTAAGCAAAAATACGTAGTCCAAAGTGTCTAAGTGCCTACCACTAAGACATGGAGTGCTCACATTACGCACAACCGTTTGATGCTCAATGAACGTGGGAGTGGGCCCGATGTCGCTAAGAGTTACACCGCCCACATCAGCGAACTTTCACACATCAATAACGTGGCCCTTGATGGCCATGTTGAACGAATTCATTGCACTACATTGCTTCGCAAGCAACGTCTACGCATATCCCTAATTACACGACGCATGCACCAAGTCCCAAGCGAAGCACCATGTGCTCGTGCCCCCACACCCGCGCCACATCAGCCCCAAGCACCACGCAACACAGCACACACGCACGCACGCACATGGCAGCGTGTTATTGCTGTGATTTTGTCGTTGTGCTACTGCTTGCGGCCGTGCGCACCAGCCACGACTTGGCTGCATGTACAGGGTATGGAAGCCCCTTTGCATCCACATGCGGGTTGCTATGCAGCCCGGCTAGCCAAGGGCGCTTATGCCATGTTTTGGGTGCCATAATTATTAATTTAAATTAATTTTAGAACTAATTCATATGAGATAAATTAGAAAAATTTAAACAAGTCTAACTTAAATAAACGAGCGTGGCTCCGATACTGCTGTTGCGGTTTGGTATGTCAAACTTACCGCGGAAATGACCCCGACCCAAAGAACCACTCACAATTAATAAATCCATAAAGCATAACAAACAAACATAAAAGGATAAAATAGGAATTTACCTTTAACGAGTGCTTCGCTCGACCTAATGGGCTCTTACTTAAAAGCTTTAGCTCCGAAAATACCGAGCCTCCAACGGTATACACCCACAAAGGACGAACACCGACTTTTTAGGTCCGCTACCTCTAAGTTAGCAAGGTCCGACCAAAACCCATGTGCTAATGAAGTTTAAGAGTTTTTGCCAAAATGCAGTGTTATTTTTAACTCCCACTCAAGCACTTTTCTCCAAAACCCAACTTGGGTATTTATAGAGAAAAGTGGAAGTGAGAATTTCAATCCCATCAATGTGGGATCATGAAATTCAACAATTTAATTTTAAGCTAAAATAAATTAAATAGGCTAGCAAGTAATAAATCAACAAGTGTCTTTGTTGTATGTAAAGAGAAGTGAGGACCACTTGGAGAGGAGGGGACCATACTTGCTCCCCACTCCTTCCTCTCCTTGTGCCACTTGTCCTCACACAAACACATTCCCTTCACATGCTTCCCCAATGACCCGCCCTAACACTCGACCCAGCCTAGCCCCGCACACGCGAGCTGCTAGCTATAGCCTTTTCGGCCCAGCATGCCCACGCACATGTGTGCGGGGTGCTGCTGCCGATGGGCGCTGCTAGCAAGCCACGCACATGTGCGGGCTACTAGCAGTGGCGCGCGCCAGCCAGCCACGCAATGCTTGCGGGCTGCTGGCCGGGGGTCGCTAGTAAGCCTCGCACATGGTGCGGGCTGCTAGCTTGCTTAATCCCCTAGCACTTGGGATTCTGATGCTAGGGGTATTTAGTCATTGTTGATTTATTACTAATTTTGTCGTCTCGTCGTTTACTATTTTTTACTTGACTTCCGACGCTCGGTTTCGACGCTCTAAGCTCGAATTTCCGACGTCTAAATATTTAACACTCGGGCGACGAATTAATTAATTTTTTTTTGAATTAATTCGTCGAGTCGGTTTGTATATTTTCTAGGGAGTGACCCGAAAGGTTCAATCAAGATTAAGCTGTAATATTGATTATACATTAATATTACTGATCTGAAGCGGCCTCCACCCAGGCATTCCGATCACTTTACCTTACTGAATATATTACCTTTCTAATAATTTTGAAACCGATATCAGAATAATACACTTGTTCGAAAGACACCATTCCTTTCATGCATAGCTAAGAAAGAAGCACAAAAAACAATGGAAGACCTTCATGTCGGTATACGTGGAACGCATATGAATGCTACAATATTAGTCAAAAAGATTCAACGACAAGGTTATTAATTTACTACTATGGAGAGAGATTGTCACGAATACATCAAGAAATGTATGAAGTTCAAGTCTACGCATATTTGCAACACGTTCTACTTTCGCTTCTCTACATATAAACTTTCCCATGGCTTTTCTCTACTTGGGGTCGACATCATTAGAAAGATAACACCACCAGGACAAGGGGGACATGAGTTCATCCTTGTAGCAATCAACTATTTCACTAAATGGGTCAAAGCTGCCTCATATGCTAAGCTCATAGCAAAACATGTAGCTCAATTGATTAGGAAAAGTATCATATGCCGCTATAGGGTACCTCATGAGATGATCAATAATAATGGGACGCATTTCCAAGCCGAGTGCGCAGAACCATTAAAGATATATCATATCAAGCACCACAGATCATCACCTTACAGGCCACAAAAAAATGGAGCGGTCGAACCGACCAACAAGAATGTATAAACTATCATCGAAAAGATGACGGAAAATTACAAGGATTGGCCAAGTAAGCTACATTTCGCCCTTTGGGGTTATCAAACCTCTGTTCGTACATCAATGGGGGATACCCCTTTCTCTTTGGTATATGTATTTGAAGCTGTACAACCAATAGAGCTCAAAATCCCTTCTCTCTGAATTGCATTAGAAAGCCAACTAGATCAAGTCGACTGGATTAGAGTAAGATATGATGAACTAGTCTTGCTTGAGGAAAAACGATTGGCAGCTTTGCATAATGTCCAAACCTACCAACAACGTACGACGTAACATTTCAATAAAAAAGTCAAGACTAGGAACATCAAGGAAGGTGACTTGGTGCTTAAAGCACTTTGCAAAAATGTGTTGGATCCAAGAGGAAAATTTAGACCAAACTGGTCAGGTCCGTACATTGTTAAATCCATTTTCTCTGGCAGAGCGGCACAATTGGTAAACATGGATGGCAACGGTTTCCACAATTTAACCAACTTGGATCAACTCTAGAAATTTTACGCCTAGTTGCATGGGTTCATCACCCGATAGAGCTACGTTTAGCCTGATTCCTTTTCAATGATACGTAGGCAACCTCTCAAGGGGGCCTGGCCACTTTAAAAAAATAAAATCTTTCCTCCGTCGATCAAGTACAACACACAAAACAGCAAAATGGAACTATATCAAGAAAATGATACATTGCGCCAGTTCAGCATCCACAGCGCCACGACAGCCGCCACCGTCGCACAGAAAAACACCCCGTGGCAAGGAAAAAAAGAAATAAATAAAAATAAAATTGATGTCGTGCCACGTCAGCATCCACCATGCCGCGGGAATGTTTATCGTGTCATAGTAGTTTTTATCGTGGCACGGTGGATTTCCAGCACAAAAAAAAAAAAAAACCCTGCGTCACGTTATTTTCCAGCATGACGCGGCGGATTTTTCCGTGGCACGGCAAAACTTGACTTGTTCGGCGATTGTTATTATTCTTCCATTGCGTTAGACTTCTTGACTCAGATATATAAAAAATAAAAATAAAACATAAAATAAATAGTCATTGTAATTTTAAGGCAAAAATAAATATGCTACTTTTATTGAAATAAATGTGACTACAGTTATTGGCATCATGCGTATTATTTTAAAATTAAAAATTATAAAGCAAAACAATATTGATCTAATCCTTCTTCACTTTAGGAACCTCCTTCTCTTTCAACTAGGTCGGCCTTCACCATTAATGTGTCTTTTGTAGCCCGAACCATCACACCCCTAGTTCAGCTTTCACCCCTTTCACCTTTCTTAGAATTCTTCGATTGCTTCTCTCTATAAACCATCTTTTCCTTACCCTTTACTTTCACATAATTCTTTTTTTTAGGCATTATAAAAGTCTTAAACATAATTCCTTGTGTTCTCGGACCTAGACGTTCTTTAGGAGGTGCCTTCTTACTTCCAAGACGTCCCTTCACATCAAAAGTGTGTGATTTGACTTGATCCCTTCTACTTCTAGAATTCAACCATGACTTGTATGCACTAGACAAGGGAGGAGGAGCTTGGTTACTCGCAGAAACGGTTAACTAAGGTCTTCTAATCCAATAAGTCTCGTACTTATGAACGTTACTTTATAGCAACAATACTTCACGAGGACTATTAATATAGCGTGGAACTACTTGTTCAAGTCCATATTGTCGCATTAATCGAGAAGGACAATAAAAAGTCAACTTTGAAATGCTAGGAACGCGACAATACGGGGGTATCATTTGTGCCGACCATCCTAGTAAGCCTCCACCATGGCACCACCCACCGAATGGAAAATTCTCTCTTTGCAAAGAAGACCTTCCAATCATCATATGACATGTTTGTAGAGTAATTCTTCTTCCTACGGACCAGATCATTGGGGCCATATTTTTCAATATCGTCGGGGGCTTCAAAAAGTTCTAAACGCTCCATCAAAAAAAAAAAAAAAAAAAAAAAAAAAATCAGTTGAAAAAAAAATGAAGAAAACCACCGTGCCACGACAGAATGCACCGTGTCACAATAGACATGCACCGTGACACGGTGACTGCAATGTGTCACAGGGGCTAATTGGAGCGCATTTTTACCTGTAACAGTACTAGAGAGGCCTTCCTGATGGCTTTCCGGTTAGCTTTTGCTTTGTCAAGGCCGCGCAAAGTTTCTTCATGGCAAGTAGGCGTAGGAGATCTCCCTAATTCAACATGTTCAAGCACTGACGCTAAACAAGCATGTACTACCCTATCGTTTGCAAATAAAAGCTTGCTAAACATGAAAAAAATATAAGCCCTTCTACGGTATACATGATAAGACTCAGAGATAGGACGGTTGAAATACAATTTTGCAAGCTTTTCTAAATCTACTTCATTACCACACACAATTTTATTTAAATCTGGATCTGTCAGATTCAGATGGCTTTCAAAGTCTTGGTAATAATACTCACGCAGGGTAGGCATTGCAATGAGATTTCTGGCAGGAAAACCAAATATGCCACCAAATTCCTCTGGCAGGGGACAGATTTTATCATAATCAAATTTGAAACAATGTCTTTCTGGACTCCAATAATCTAAAGCTGCCCTAAGATAATCATGTTCAATTGCTACATGCCTCAAGGATAATAAGCCACTGACATGAAACAATTCCAACTCTCTTTTGTCAGCATTAGACAAAGAATAAGACTAGTCGCGCAATGTATGATCAAAATTCTGAGACATTATTATTGAAATATGAAATTCTAATTATTTTATGTTACGTAATTATGCTTATCACAAATAAACTGGTCCTCTTTTATAGCCAAAACGCTTGGAAATACTCTAAATCTATCTTTCTATGCGCGCAAACTACACCGCAGCAGAATCAGACCATGACACGGGAAATTCCACCGTGTCACGGAAATCAGTGCCGCGACAGGGTATGCTTTGCCATGACACTTTGTACACTGCCGTGTTGCGGTGCCCACGCGTCTTCATATTTTTATCCTTTACCTATTTTTATCTAGATTTTTATTGTTTTGCCTTCACCGTTTATCTGTTTTTCAAGAGATTAATTCCTGATAAATTCTCCTTTTAATTTTTTTAAATTTTTTAATTTTATTCTTTATTATTATTTTATTTTTTATTTCTATTTTTTCTTATTTTGGGAAGTTATAAAACTTGTCCCATTTTCATGTTTATTTTTATTTTATTTTTCTTTTTATTTTGGGGATTTGTAAAACTTGTCCCATTTTCTTTTATATTTCTATTTTTTCTTTTGGGGAAATCGTAAAATTTGTCCCATTTTTCACTATCTTTTTTCTTTTGGGGAAGGTCGTTACCTGCAGACACCTAAAATTGTCTCCCAAAAACCAAACCCGATGATGAACAACCTTTCACCGTCACTATTGGTCGGGTTCAGTATTTAATCCCGAGAGTGCTTAAAAAATCGTATTTGTTCAAAATCAATTTTTGAATAATCCATGGATCAGTCTTGATGTTTAGTCAAAGCATAGTTTTTTTTTTAATATCAGCCCAAACCTTTTTTTTATTTTATTGTTTTATTATTTATTTTGGGCCAAACCTTTTATATTATTTACTTATTTTCTTATTTTATCCCAAACCTTTTATATTATTTACTTATTTTCTTATTTTAGCCCAAATAAAAATAATAAATCAGAAATGGCCCGAAATTATCAATTGGCACTTAAAATGCTGAACGAAATTAGGGTTAACGATGAATCTAGACAGAAAAAGGGACCGAGACTCCCGCGCCACGACATTTGTGCACCGTGTCACGGGAAACTGTCCCGTCTGACGATGGGATTCCCCATGACACGGAGCACCTGCTGTGACACGGGGGTTTCCGTGTCATTTTCGCGTAAACCCTCACTACTATAAAAAGCTTGTTTTTTGGATGGTTTTTAAGTCTTTTTTCGTCGCTAAAAAGCGTCGAAAAAAAATTTTCTCGACGCTTCTAAAAAAGCGTCGAGAATCCGTGAGTTGAGAATTTTGAGGGACACAAAAAAGCGTCGAGAATTTCGACGCTATTTTGTGTCTAAACTAATATACGAAGTGTCAGAAAATACTAATTTCGCGCATTATAGTTTTTATAGTTTTTTGTGTCTAAACTAACATACGAAGTGTCAGAAAATACTTTTTATAGTTTTTTAGTGACGCTTTTACATGTCCACATACTCAAATTTAGCGACTATTTTTGTAGTCTTGCGTTTATTCGTGTCAGCCTATGGTATGGCGTGAAACTTTTAAAATATGAAAATATGCAAAATATGTAGACATTAAAAAGCGTCTAAATTTTTTTTTCCTTTTATTAAATTATTACCATCATACATACAATAGTTATTTAAATTTATCATAAATTAAATTAATAACATTAAAACTAAAGTAAACAAATATTCTATATAACTAGATCAGATTACAAAAAAAAAATAAAAAAATAATAATAATAATTAATCAACAATAATAAGAGTACATAGTTAATTAAATCACCAAATTTATAAACGAAAACATCAACACAATTAATTATAAAAAAAAAAGTCGCATATTATAATAGCTTGTCCCTAAATAAATACATCACTAATATAATTAAGATATTCACACACACATACACACACAAGCTTATAATTCTGTCTTTCCATTGCTAGCAACCACCACATACGAAGATAAATCAGCAATCAAATGAGGAGAACAACCAAATACTAAGGTACCACCAACGGGCTGTCCATGATTATCCACTACAACGCCCGAATTATCAACTAGTAGAAGCACCTTCTTATTTTTTGACAAAAATTTGAGACAAGAAATAGCGGCCGTGTTAGGCAGAACAACATGAATTGTAAATACCAGAATTACCAGATGGGTTTTTGTATCTAGTTGATCTGCAATCAAATACCAGTGTACCACCAACTCAGCAACTGATCTGCATGGATCTGCAATTGTTACAGCCTATGAAAATTTCAAATCAACATGCCTTGTAATACTAGACATCAAACTATAAGCATTATCAGTCCTTAAAATCAATGAATCATCAAGCCACGCCATACTCTTCACACCATCAATACACGACATTTACTTCAAAACCACGAACAACCCACGTTTCCCATCGACCTCTCGATCATGCTTACTACTGCTTGAATTCAGCTCAATGAACACCACTTTGTTCCCCATTGCCACCACAAAGAGGTAGGCACCATTATTATCCACTCCCCTAGAACTGAATTCCTTAACCCTCGCGCCATTCGATCTAACCCCGCCACCGAACTTTTTCATAAGTCTCCCACCTACACTACTACCACTATTGTTAACTCCCTGTTCATTAATCCAATTAGAATTTCTAGATTCAGTACTACAAACCCTTCTAGCAACAACATTAACACCCTTAAGAATCCCTAACTTTTTCACAGGTTATAACAATTGCAGATCAACTAGAAACAAAAACCCATCAGATAGAACCAAAATTCTACCAATTTGATTAACAACATGAATTGAATTAATACCAGAATGGCTGATACTAAAACATCATATGTAATTTGTTTGCATTCTGATGCATTTGAAGCACAATAATCCTATAAGATTATTAACAACTTAAAATAGCCATTTCATTCACCAATTGTAAATACGCTTTAAGCATACAAGAACTCAAGAGTGAACTTGGTTGTATGAAAGACCAAACACATATTAAAATCAGATTACTCTAATAAACAACAACTTAATAGTTAAGTATAAATGTATCAAATCTTATTTTAAGATCTAAAATTTAGTTCTAAACTTCAGATCTGAAATTCAGCACTGAATTTAGTTCTGAAATTCATCTCTGAATTCAATTCTAAAATTCAGCTCATAATTCAGTTCTGAAATTCAGCTCTGTATTCAGAACTGAAATTTAGCTCTGAATTCAGTTGTTAAATTCAGCTCTAATTCAATTCTGAAATTCAGAGCTGGATTTAGTTCTAGATTTCATCTTAGTATTCAGTTTAAGGGTAACGTAGATAATGAGCCGAGGCAAGCATGGATTCCTCTGCTTACCTCAGTCCAAAGCTTAGAAACTAAAGGCACTTCACTAGGCTTAAGCTATGGCAACAAGATGGAGCCAATATTAATTAATTATAAACCCCCTAAATAATTCATAATCAATAAGCCTTTTGGTCCAAGATAATATAACCATCAATATGAGCCATGCAATTATAAGACTTTTTGTCTACAATAATGTTTTCAACCATAGAGCAAAGCAAGCAAATGTTTATAAAATTAAACAGCTCAAACCAGCTTCTAATGAATGAGTAGAACCATCAATATGAGCCATGCAATTATAAGAATTTTGGTCTACAATAACATTTTCAACCGAAGAGAAAAACAAGCAAATGTCTATATATAAAAGGACACAACTCAAACTAGCTTCTAATGAATGTGGAGGAAATTATAATGCGGAAAAAAAAAATTACCAATGAACAAAGATATCATGTCTCTTAAGCAAGTTTGAGATTACTCATGGTTCATAAAGATATCACGTCTCATTATGACTTTAGCAAAGCCATAAAGATTTCAGAAAACCAAGTCAATCTAGTTCTAGGTCAATCTATTTTTCATCAGACTAATAAAGCAATTACACAACTCAATACTTACCATGCAAAGAAATACTTCATCAAATATAAATAGGGACTCTAGCATCTAAGCACAACACATGTTATAAAGAGAAATGCAACTTTGTTACCTAGTGGTTTGCCATTTCTAAGAATTTAGGTGTTTTCTTTAGAAGAATTGGAGATCTATTCCCTTGACGAACTGCACCTACAATCTCAGAAAACTGTCCAACAAGTGCATTAAGAAGAAAATTATTGTGTCCGACTAGTAATCACCTCTCATAGTATTCTACATAAAATGTGACATAGATTTGCTACATTATTAAAATATTAACTAGCTAAAACAAAAGTCTAATAAACGAAAGTTTAATAATGCAAGCTAAGATACAGAGGTTATACAATGTAACTTTTAGGGGAAAAAATGTATAAACAATATCTTCCATCTATCCTTTATCAATATTGTTACTCAAAATTTTCACAAAAAAAGATAATTCAAATTTCAAGGAAAATAAAGAGTAATGCAGAGCTATATACCTTCAAATCTGTAACGACACCTAAGGTGCAGCCCTTTGGTATCATCACCTATGAGAGAAAGTGTACATCAATATAGCACAATTATAAATCTAAAACATTACATCAACTATCATAACAAAGAAACTGCATACTACTCAAAAGTTGCCTCAATGTAGCCCACACATAAATCACACAGCATCAATTTAAGAATTGAGATAATAAAAGAAGAAAAAGGGAGAGAAAGAGACATAAAGCTAGTTAAGAACAAAGCTAATGCGTCTCTTTGCAAATATATTTAATAATTCTTAATCCACTTACTGGTCAAAGAGAAAACCATCTTACATTAATCGAGAAAGAACAATTGAATCCCTTATCTTATACTCTGTAATGTAATAGAAGGTTCACAATATATGTTGCAATTTTGGGTTGGCTTGTAAGAAACGGTAAGCTCAAGTTTTTCAACAAAAAAGACTTCCACTTTAATAGGTTCAATAAACTAGCCTGAAATTATGATATTCTTCTTCCTTGAGTCCTTGTTCATCACATCTACATAGCATTCTAGCAAGACAATACTTTGAACATAATCCGCTAACTCGGCTTAAATAACTTCTAAGCAATATTTTCCATTTGTTTCAAAGTCATCCCCTAATGTCTCAGGATTCAAAAACATACTAAAAACCTTTCATTATTGTCAATTTGGTTTCAAATTATTATCGGAAAAAATTAATGCAAATTCATATAAATTTGCAAACTTTTAGAATTTAAAAAGAAAAAATATTTTAAATTACATTTTTACCTTAAAACTGTAAAAAAGAACCTCAAAATTTTTTAACACAATAAAAAAATAAAAAAATAAAAAAAAAAACATAAAAAAAAAAAAAAACACAGATTGTTCTTAAGTAATAGCAGGTGAGTAGCCAACTCAAAATGGTGCTTCGCTCAAACATAGAATAAAAGAAGGCTAATTTTTCCAGAATTTTATTAGAACAGTAGCACAAAATTGAACTCAATAATATGTATAAACAAATCCTAAAATATCAATTGCTCTTGAATCAAACCCATTTCAGACCAAAATTTCGTGAAATTATTGTAAAATAAAATCTATAAACAAGCTATAGGACTCAAATCGAAGAAAAACTGAAGCCCAAAAAGAAAGGATGTACCTCAATTTTATCGGCAAAGAGAGGACGAAATTAAATACCATTAAAGGCCGGCGGGAAGACAAAATTAGGCAAGAAAAATTATTGATGAGCATTGCAACGGGAACGAATTGAAGATCTGACATTGAAATCCATGATTTTCTGAATCACTTTGTAGAATTTTGTAAGATATAGGAGAGATGAATAGTTAGGGTTAAGAAGTGAGACCTCAGAGAAGTGAGAAGGGTTTTCAAGTTTAGTACTGTGGGCAGTTTTGTTATTTCCGAAATTTTAAAACCGTACGTGGGTAGAGCCAATTAAACTCACGAGCCCTGCACGTGTTGTTCTCGACGCTTATTTATGTCGAAAATCAATCTAGGCGTCGAGAAAACACGCATATTGTATTTACCACCTGACGCCTTGACCAAGCGTCGAGGCTAAAGCGTCGAGAAAACACTCATTTTGTAGTAGTGCCTTAACGTGTTTTCTCCCCGTTAACTAAATATTTCCCGCGTCACACAGTTTTACACCGTGTCACAAGAATGTTTTCCGTCTGAAGGTGGGATTTCCCATGTCACGATACACTTTGTCGTGTCACGGTATTCTTTTTTAGGGTTTTTATCTTTTTAGGGTTCAGTGTGTTCCCTCAGCACATTTTTTCTATAAATACCCCCTCATTTCTTATGTACGGGGCATCAATTATATCTCTATTTTTCTCTCTTCTATGCTCCAGCCAAAACACTAGCCTACCCTTCTTCTTTCAAAATTCCTTCTTCAAGCACTCCAAGGACTTCAAACTTTACTCGTTGTTCTATCCTTAAGCCAAGGCGTGAAAGGTAGAACTGTTCGAGGGTTTGGCCCCAAATCAATTCTATTTAATTTAATTTAATTATTGTTCTATTATTATTTCCTTGAAGTTACTAACTCGTTTATTATTTTATAGTTGCAAGCAAACAGAATCAAAGCAATAATTATGTTCCTTTTATTTCTATTATTTTTCTAACGATTTTATATTGTTGGAATTATTGTTAAATTGCTTCTAATATTAATGTTTATTCTATTATTTTTCTGATCACCATATTGAAATATGAAATTCTAATTATTTTATGTTTCGTAATTATGCATATCACGATTATACTAGTCCTATTTTATAGCTAAAACGCTCGAAAATACTCAGAATTTATCTTTCTTTACGCTTAAACCACACCGTTGCAGAATACACGCACCGTGACACGGGATTTACCACCGTGTCACGGGAGTTTTTGCCGCGACATAGTAGCTTTTGCCGTGACACGGTGTACAATGTCGTGTCGCGGTGGCCACGCGTTTTTTTTTTTTTTTTTTATCCTTTTCCTATTTTTATCCGGATTTTTATTGTTTTATCTTCACCCTTTATCTTGTAATTCTGTTTTTCGAGAGATTAATTCTTAATAAAATTCTCATTTTTTTATATTATTATTTTTTTTATGTTATTTTTATCTTTATTATTTTATTTTATTATATTATTCTTGTTTCTATTTATCTTCATTATTTATTATTTTAGTTTATTATTTACTCATATTTCTATTATTATTATTTTCTTTCTTTGGGGAAGTTGTAAACCTTGTCCCGTTTCCATACTTATTTATTTTGGAGGAGTTGCAAAACTTTTCCCTTTTTTCTTTTCTTTTTATTTCTTTTTTCTTTTGGGGAAAGTCAGTACCCTCCACTTATGTTTTTTTTTTGCGTCATTCATAAATACACAATCACAAACGATGAGTCTTAAGCACTTACACACACTAATAAATACATAAACTTTGAATAATGTACAAAATGAGTCGTGATGCATAAGCAGTGTCAAGTGTCACCAACTAAAGTACAAATAAAGACCCTCGATAAAAAATCTGTAGAACTAGAAGAGTGAGGATCAGTGTCATCTTCAGCCTCCGAATACGGGAACGGTGAGCCAAAGAGTCCCTCCATCATCTGGGTATGAAGAATAGTATCCCTCCTAGTCCCTATAGCTCAAGTAGCAGACAAACTCAAAGCAGGACCTGTCCAACTGGAAAACGGTGTAGACGGACTCACTGAGGTAAGAAGCGTCGATGGAGGCGTCGTCTTAGACAATGGAACTGAAAAAAAGCCCTACACCGGTGGAGGAAGCGCCCCAAACAATGGAATTGAGTATAAAACCCTAGTCTGCAAGAGTAATGACAAGCCTGAACTCTTGCTGTAAAGCCTGGGAAGATGAAGGCCGCTGCCAATGACCTTGAAAGTTCTAGAGTGGCTGAGAAGACTGAGGCTGCTGCCACTGAGCCTCCTGAAACGGTTGAGAAGTCTGAGGCTTCCGCTGAGACTGAGAATGCCGACGAACCTCAGGAGATCGTCTGCCGCAACTAGGCTCTCCCTCGTCCGAGCCTTTGTGCCTCGAGCACGAGCAAGACCTCCGTCGCTCCTAAAAGACACAAAAATGAAAAGATGTCAATAGTGCAAGATAGAACAAATGGTAAATATTAAAAAAAAAAAAAAAAAAAAAAAAAGTGAATATACCTAGAGAACATTGCCAAAACCGCCCAGACAACTCGCACCACGTCGAAGCTTGATGATGTAGTACTTCAAATTGTAACCAAAATTCATGAATCCCATCATCTCTGGGTGCGTAGGCTGATAACAAAGCAAAGAAAAATCAGTAACAAGCGGTATTAAAAAGAATGAATATTGTGTCAAAAAGCTTACCAGTTCAAACACATCAAGTAGAGACTCATATGCCTGTCTGAAACCCTCTGGCGCGTCAGTAATATGTGTTGGGGTTTGGTAAGTCCAACTTACTGCGAAAACTACCCCGACCCAAAGAACCACTCGCAATTAATAAAATCATAAAGCATAACAAATAAACATAAAAGGATAAAATCGAAATTTACCTTTGACGCGTGCTTCTCCCGACCTAATGGGCTCTTACTTGAAAGCTTTAGCTCCGAAAATATCAAGCCTCCAACGGTATCCACCCACAAAGGACGAACACCGACTTTTTAGGTCCACTACCTTGGAGTTAGCAAGGTCCAACCAAAACATAAGTGTTAATGGAGTTTAAGAGTTTTTGCCAAAATGCAATGCTCTTTTTAACTCCCACTCAAGCACTTTTCTCCTAAACCAAACTTAGGTATTTATAGAGAAAAGTGGGACTGAGAATTTCAATCCCATCAATGTGGGATCATGAAATTACACAATTTAATTTAAAGCTAAAATAAATTAAATAGGCAAGCAAGTAATAAATCAACAAGTTTCTTTGTTGTATGTAAAGAGAAGTGAGGACTACTTGGAGAGGAGGGGACCATACTTGCTCCCCACTCCTTTCTCTCCTTGTGTCACTTGTCCTCACACAAACACACTCCCTTCACATGCTTCCCCAATGAACCTCCCTAACACTCGGCCCAGCTTAGCCCCGCACACGCGGGCTGCTAGCTGCAGCCTTCTCGGCCCAGCACGCCCACGCACATATGTACGGGGTCACTACAAGAAAATAACCTTTTCATAGCGATTATTTTAACCTTTAGTATTGATTGTAATTGCAACAAAAAGCTTTCCCAACGAATAGTCATTCGATATAATATCCCTCGTTGCCTTAGCCTTTAGTACTTGTTTTCAACATATCTGGGGTTGAACTCAATAATCGATACGAAAAACTACATCCAATCGTGGTGATTATTGTAGCGATTATAATCGCTATAATTGTTGAACTATTTTCTTCCAAAAAAAAAAAATACATATGATCTTTACAAAATTCGAACATGCAACCTCACACTCTTATATTAAATGTTTCACCAATTAATTATGACATATTTATGTATTCTCTATCAAACAATATCTATATATCTAGCGTAGAAAAGACTTTTTGTATTAATTTTTGGGATTTAGTGGCGATTGTAAATGATACGATTTCTCATAATTTTATAAATGTGCAAAAATAGTGTGGATATGTATTATTATGTTTTCCGTATCAATTTTATATGGGAAAACCATGGCGATTGTAAAATGACATGATTTCCTTAATTATTTCAATAACATACTTGCATATTGTAGCGAATGTATAATCGCTACAAAAAGACAATTTTCTAGTAGTGGGTGCTACTGTCGATGGGAGTTGCTAGCAAGCCACGCACATGTGCGGGATGCTAGCAGTGGCGCGCGCTAGCAAGCCACACAATGCTTGCGGGCAGCTGGCTGTGGCTCGCTAGCAAGCCTTGCACATGGTGCGGGCTGCTAGCTTGCCTAATCCCCTAGCACTCGGGATTCCGATGCTAGGGGTATTTTAGTCATTGTTGATTTATTACTAATTTTTCCGTCTGGTCTTTTACTATTTCTGACTCGACTTCCAACGCTCAGTTTTGATGCTCTAAGCTTGAATTTCCGAGGTATAAATATTTAACACTTGGGAGATGAATTAATTTTTTTCTAGGGTGTAACCCGGAGGGTTCAGTCAAGATTAAGCTGTAATATTAATTATACATTAATATTACTGATCGGAAGCGGCCTCCACCCAGACATTCCGATAACTTGACCTTAGTTAATATTTTAGCTTTCTAATAATTCTGAACCCGCTATCAAAATAATACACTTGTTCGAAAGACACCATTCCTTTCAATCTCCCACTTGTCCTTCCGGACAAGTGAGCATTTAGAGTATAGCCCCTTTCCTATGTCTCTTCATGAACTACAAGGTAAGATTATTTCGTCATCCTTATTACGTCCAGAAGTGTTTCTCGATTCCGAGTCCGACTGTCACTAAACAGATGATTTCTAAAATCCATCCGAGCACGGCCATGCATTTTTACTGTCTCGCTCTACGAGAGGCATTTTATACAACAAAGACATCTTCCCTATTTTAGTAGCGGGATATTCCTAGTCTTGTAATGTAGCTCCTCTTACTAAGAGGACCTAGCCGCTCGAGTGTTGCAGTTATAATCCCCTATTACGGCAGACGTTTGACAACATCAAAGCGGACTAGTACTCAAATAAGAGAACTCACAATACTCATGGTCAAGGAAATAGGTTCCGATAGACATAATGAGAAGTATTCTTATGAAGATTTTAGATCTCTTAATGTATTCTCATAGGTCTATCCATTATGGTTCTAAACCAATACCTGTGCAAATGATTTATGACAATCATGTCCTCGTAGCACAAGAAACAGTGTTATAAATCAGACTACACACTAATCTCAATTGGTCATTAATCATCCAACGTTTAAATGACCTCGATTAGGAATAATTTTCGATTATAGTATTCAATGTTAACTTAATAGGTGTTTCCTTACAAAGACTGGTCTTGATACACTATTTTGAATATTCCAAGAATCGAATGGACTCATTATTTAATCCTAAACCACTATTAAATAGCTAACGGAGTAATAAAATATTGCATGAAATTTATATTACTCAAAAACTAGAATAATTTTTCTTAGTGTCTTACATTAAATGTTCAAAATTTAACTAAAACACTAAACAGGGAAATCAAAGCTAGTCTCTTACATGCCTGATTCCCATTGCCTCAACATGCTTGTTGTGCTTCACTTGAGGCAAAGGTTTAGTAAGTGGATCGGCTACATTGTCATCTGTTCAACCACTACTACAAAAAGCGTGTTTTTTGGATGCTTTTTAGACCTTTTTTTGACGCTAAAAAGCGTCGCAAAAATGTTTCTCGACGTTAGTAAAAAGCGTCGAGAATGCTTGAGTCGAGAATTATTGAGGACACAAAAAAGCTTTAAGAATATCGACGCTTTTATGTGTCCCAAGTTATATACGAAGTGTCGAAAATACTTATTTCGCGCATTATTTAAAATTTGTGTAATTTTTTAGCGACGCTTTTACATGTCCACATACTCAACTTTAGTGACGCTTTTTGTTGTCTAGTGTTTATTCGTGTCAGTCTATGGTATGGCGGGAAACACTTGAAATATGAAAATGTGCTAAATATGTTGACATTAAAAAGCGTCTAGAATTTTAATTATAGTATTTTTTTTTTACTTTTTTTTCCTTATTATTAAATTATTAGCATTAAACTAAATTAATAACATTAAACAATAATCAACAATAATAAGAGTACGTAGTTAATTACCAAATTGATAAAAGAAAACATCAACACAATTAATAAAAATAAAATTAAAACGTCGCTTTTTTTTTTAGGGCAAGCCGTGGGAAAAATATATTAATGACGATCAATTTCCGCCAAAGTCAATAAACTTTGAGGAAAAGGACCTAAACATACAAATTCGTCACAACCTCTAGTCTCCCATCTAGCGACATTATGAGCTAGAGTATTACCCGACCACTTTACATGAGAAATTAAAAACGAACTAAAACTAGAAGAAAGCCTACTGTAGGGAATATTTCAAGCATTATCCCTAGCTTAAACCCCACTGTGATCATACACTAAAGTACGGTGGCGTCCAAATGGAAGGAAGATAGAGAAAAAGAGTCGCCAACAAGTTTTAGGAACTTGTAAATCGTTTACATGGTGAAGGTTACACCCCTAAACGATACAGGAGATCGTCAACTCAAATAGGTCTAGAACCATGATTGGTAGTTCGGGGATGAAGGTAAAAATCCGACCTAAAAGAGATTGAACATGCCCTAATAATAGACCTCTACTTTATTCTGATCGTATTCATGTGCGCTTTCTGACTAACATACAATCAATAGGATTACCCCTAAACCTGTTTATTTATGTTGGTTGAATATTAATGCGCAAATAAACTATTATTGGTGATCACTTGAATTATAATCATATTAACCCTAAATAAAATTATTAATAATCTTATTAAGCGTGATTACAAGTACCAATTCCCTTTAAACATGCATAAAAGGTATGATCAAGCAATAACAATAAAAAACAAGCAACATAATAATCCTAAGAATAAAAATAACCATAATAATAATCATAATAATTAAAATTATAATAATCATAATAATAAAAATAATAAGTATAATAATCATCATAACAATAATTATGACAATTATAATCATAAATCATAAAAATAATCATAATCATGTTAAAGCAAGATCCTAGGCATGATACTAACAAAATTAATAACAAACCCTAGCATGTCACTACACATTAAAAATCAAAACTTTAACCCTAACATGATACTCACAATCATAAATATTAGGAAGAATATAAAATGCATCATACTTTTAATCATAATTGATATTAGGATGTTTTATTTGTTACCGTAAACATGACACTAGGAAGATCAAAACGCCCTAACATGACGCTAGGAATCATAATAACAACCTAAGCATGATTTCTACATCATAATAACAATAAAATCAATTAAAGCATTTACTTGGATGTCTCATTCCTCTTTCTAATAACAAAATACACATGTTAGTAACTTCAAGGAAAATAATAATCAAACAATTAAATTAAATAATTGAAATAGATATTTGGGACCAAACCCTCATAAATAAAAACCTTTCACGTCTAGGACGATGGCAACATCGAACTGTGCTATATGTTTCTAGGTCTTGTGAATGCGGAATTTTGTATGAAGGTTGGTTTAAAAAAGTGAGAAAGAAAGCTTTAATGATCGAGGGAATTAATAGGTCGTTGGTCTACTAACCCTAATCAAATTAACAATTTATAATACCTAAACTACCCTAATACGAGTATAGGGGTAAGTAAAGGGTCGAACCCAAAAGGAGTAAGTGTATCAATCTATGCTAATTAGACTACTAGGAAAGCTTGTGAGGTAAAGAAAGGTTCAACTAAACACTACTAAGAGCAAATAACTAAAACTAGGGAAAGTGGAGTCCAATTACATCAATGCATTCAACAACATCAAACAATTAGATGAAAATGACCTCAATTAGGACGATTAACACATTTAACTTACTCTCGCGCAATTAAGCATGTTAATAATCCTACTAAACTAATTCACTCTCGTGTAACTAGCCTAGCAAAGCTATGGAAGAATTTAGACCCTCAAACAACTCACTTTCGCACAATTGATTGAAAGCACGATTAAGAACATAGAATCAATTAGCTAGAAAGATTCTAATCCATAAAAGCATCATCCATACACAATAATCAAGAAAAAATTCCATACTAACCACAATCAATCATTAAACTAATTAACATAACCTTCATCCATTTCCCTATAACAAACCTAAACTAACATGGTGAACAAAAACAAGGAAAACAAGGTAAAATAATAATAAAAGCAAGAATCAACCACTAAACTAATTAATCTAATCAAATAAACAAATAAATAAGCAAAAACAATAATAAATGAAAGCAATAAAGGTGAGAGAAAGTTATGAAGACTCATTGAATTTATGAGAGGAAAAATCCACAAATTTGCTTCTTCAAAATCCCAAAAACTCCATGAAAAATCCAAGCTTTCTCTCTCTAAACTACTCCTAAACTAGAGAGAGAAACTCCTAATCTAACCCTAAGAGAGAGAAGCTCTCCTAAACTAACTAAGAAAAAATAGCATAATAGATCCCCCCCTTTTTACAAAGAGTCCCGTCTATATATATGTGGCTCCACCAAAAGAAAGAGACTTGGACAACAAGGCGCAAATAAATCGTAAACCCAGTCGTGCGCGCCCGCACATGAGTCCTGTGCGCCCGCACACAATGTGTATGCGCCCTCTCATCGTAGTGTGCGGCCGCAACTTTGTGGGTACGGGGAAAATAAGTGCGCCCGCACATGAGTCATGCGCGCCCGCGCAAAGGTGT
Organism: Chenopodium album; assembly: GCF_948465745.1. Taxonomy (NCBI): domain Eukaryota; kingdom Viridiplantae; phylum Streptophyta; class Magnoliopsida; order Caryophyllales; family Amaranthaceae; genus Chenopodium; species Chenopodium album. The sequence goes on along the minus strand of NC_137840.1, from coordinate 21,043,177 downwards.
GTGCGCCCGCACAGCGGTCGCGCATAGGGTCGCGCAAACTCTCTGGTTTTGCTCTGTTTCTTCAGTCTGGCTGTGCGGGTTCTGACAGGGCTGCGCGCCCGCACAGCCTCACATGTGCGCCCGCGCATAAGTCGCACAGCACCCCGCGCACAATAGATAACTTGGCTTCTTGATATCCTCTTTCTTTCGGCGCATAATTCCTACAAAACCAAAGCATGGAGATCAAAATAAAAACAAAGAAAATAAGATAAATTAAATAAATTAAGAAAATAAGCTAAAAACTATTAAAAACCACTTAAATACTCGAAATCAAGATAAAAGACGAGAATAAGAGAACAAAGAAATAAAGGACAAAAAGGGTTAAATTATTGGAAAAATAAGCCGAAAAACGACTCAATAAACACTCTAAAAAGTGGCATAAAAGTCACTTATCAAACTCCCCCAAACTAACCTTTTGCTCGTCCTCGAGCAAATTAACATGAAACACGAAAGAAGGAGAATGATTTATTCAAGCAAAGCTAGAACACTTAAGGAGACAAGAATGTACACTAACTCACTTTCACGGTCACTTTTAGCAACTAATGACAAGTCCTTTAAACCCCTAGATCGCCCTAGAGGACGAGTGTGCTCTCGTGAGGGTGTCCTAAGAGTTCAACCCACAACTCTAAATGAAAACCAAGGCAAGGCAATAAAAAGAAAAGAAAAAGAAACATAAAACGAGAAAGAAAAACACAAGTTCATATTTGGACAAGAGATTGGAACAAACATCGATGGATGCAAACCTTTCTAAATAGACAAATGTATGCACGTTCCAAGATGTCAATGGTTGATTGAAACATAACATATGCTAAGCATAGAGAACTAATGAGGACTCAATCCACCCTAGCCCCAACCAATCGGGCCGCGTTCTCTCCACTAGCTTCAAATCAACCCTTAAGCTAGCTTCTCATGATTCCACGAAGGAATCGGAAAAAGATAAAGAAATGAAAAACTTTGAGAAGGTAATCCCGACATCTCAACTATGCATACTCTCTCCATAGGTTTGAAATCTATCCCTCCACCGTTCTTTGACCTAACCCCACTAAAGTCTAAGGGACTTTTATTAGGTTGTAACGTAAGGCTAAGGGTTAAGGCGGGGTAAAATTTTGAAAATTTTGGTGATATTTCCTAAGTGAAGCAAAAGAGTGGCCTACTCTCAAAAACAAGCTCAAGAATTCACAAAATATCAAACAAAAATACCAATAATGCCATCTCCCCCAAGCTTACTCAACACTAACACACAATATATACAAAAAAAAAATGAAGGAACGCTCCCCCCCAAGCTTGAACGAAGCATTGTCCTCAATGCTTAAACAAGGGAAGAAAACGAAACCAAATTAAAATATATTATTGTTTTTTTTTGTTTTTTTTTTTTTTTATTTTTTTCAATTTTTTTTTTTTTTTTTTTTTTTTTTTTTTTGTATGTGTCCTTGCCTTTTTCTAACCATGGACGGCTTTTTCTTGAAACTTCATTTGATTTTCTTGAATTGCATCTTTCTTCTCGAACTTTTTGCATATTCTTTTCAAGCTCAACTTTCAAATACCGTACTTAAACCAATTCACAAAGTTTTCTTGATCATGATCAACACTCTCAAAACTCAAACCACACATGCCTATGCTTCACTAACTAAAAGGGTTGGTAAACATAGGCCATTGGGTTTGTAATGTGGTTTAAACAAGAGCGGGAAACATTAGGCTCAAATTGGTTAATAAGTAGGTTGATGCAAAATAGAAAATCAAATTTGTAACAAAATAAAAAGAAGATAAAAAAAAATGAGAAAAGGTGCCCTTTTCCTCCCCTAGAGAGGCCCGGTCACGATCTTGGGAGCTAGAGGTCAAAACAAGGATTAAGACATGCATAGTCAAGGATCCTAAATAGCCGCTCAACAAGGTGATGAAGGCTAGAACAAATGAAGCTCACAAGGGATTATAACCAAACAAATACCAATCAAGGGTTTCAAATCCACTATAGAGAGCAACTCCATCTTACCACATTCCCGTGAACTAAGGCTTCATGGACCCCTAAAAGTTCTTAAACCGGCTACCTTAGCATATAGTATCCTAGAGTCAACCAATGACACTCTCAAACTGTGCATACATTTACCACTTAGGAAGAAAAACATTCAAGGATTCAAGTCCCAAAACAAAATGTCCAATATAAGAACAAACAAAACACATTTTGCCAAAATTACCTTGAAAATAAACCAAAATCTTTTTGAAATTTTCAAAATATAAGAAAAGACATGAAAATGCATATACTCAAGTGCATGGCATAAACGAATCAACATCCCACAAAACATGATAGGATACCCTCCCCCAAGCTTGAATGAGACAATATACTCAAACATAAACCAAATAAAACATGGGAGGGGAAAAGAAAGAAATCAACCCAACAAACCAACACATGTCCAACGAGTCACCAACCATTAGAGAAAGAGCTAAGAAAGATGTTACCGGATATTGGTGGGTGTAATTTCCCGCAAATGAACCAATTTAACCTTTCAAAGCCGATTTTCCTCTTGAATTGAATCTCGATTTCCATTTGCTAGCAAAAATAGGCATCAAACTTCCTTGATTCTTGATCCAAACCAATGCATAAGTGTATATCAAGTTATGTACCTAGCAAAAGGACACACAAACATTTCCATGAGATAAAATTTAATCTAAAAAGAAAAGAAAATGAAAGCAATAAAAGCCTCGGGTTACTTCCCGAGAAAGGCTTGTTTAACGTCCAAGCGAGACCGCTCTAGTAAATAATATTGCAACGAACGCAAGAGCTTATCAAATGCACTACTACACATCTCATATGATAACAAGTAGGCAAATGAAGGGAGGAGGACGTGCAACAAGATTGTTTCACGTAAATGAGGAGGAAGATGCCAAAAGAAAGAAGAAAAATCAAAAGAAAAATCGAGAAAATAAGAAGAGAAAGAAGAAGAAAAATAAGGAAAAGAATAAAAAGGCAAAACCTCCTCAAAATCTTTTTGGGTGGCATAATCACCCATTTCCTCAATGATGGGAGGATGAGAAGGAAAAGTCTCATCAAACAAGAGAGGGTCCTCAATAGGCTCTAAGACAAAAGAGGGGAGGAACATAGGATAGTAGGGGATGTGGTCAAATTTCCTTGAGAAAGGGACATGAGGAAGGGGAGGAGAAACAATGGTCTCACAAAGCCTCACATCACCAATGAGGGCATTAAAATCAATCATTGAATCCCCAAAAGAACACTCTTGACTCTCATCTCCCTCAAACAAAAACTCTCCAATAGAAACAACCTCATCCTCCTCTCTATCACAACGACGAACAACAACTTCCTCAAGATCCTCGAAGCCTAGAGTCTTTAAACCATGCATGAAAGGATAAAGGTTTCTCTCAAATTCATCCCTTTCCCATGAAGCATTGCCAATGAACTCTTTCAAGAGGCTATAATGATTTGTTACACCTTCGATGAACATACTAGCTATAACCTCAAATAAGTCCAAAGACTCATGGATAGAAGGGTCACAAACATGCAAGGTAGACTCATCAAGATGGGGAAGGGGGTTGGAAACCTCAAAATCGATATTTTCTTCATTCACAACTCTTCCTCCATCACTCAAGGGACTTTCAATCTCTCTTGATTGCTCAAACTCATCATCATCATCCTCATGAAATCCCTCATTCAAAATTGAAGATGGCTCACTCACATCCTCACCAAGGGAAGCTCTCAAAGGGGGTAAATAAGGGGAAGGATGGCATTCAAGCTCAAATGGGGAATGAAAATGATCAAAACCCTCAAAAATCCTCTCATCACAAGAAAATCTCCCCTCAACTTCACACCTTTGGCCCACATCATTCTCAAAAACACTCTCACACTCCAAATGAGGTGCCTCACATCCATTTACATCAACTAAAGCACTCATCACTTGGGCAAGCCTCACTTCTCTCAATTTTTGTTCCTCTTGAAGCTCTTGGAGTTGTTGGGTGAGATATTTTATTTGAGAAAGAATTTGGGCTTCAATGTTATTGGGTTGAGGTTCATGATCAAATTCAAATTGCACATCATCAAAATTAGCACAAACCTCATCAAAATGAGCATAAGGGGGAAAGGTGTCAATTTGCATACTTGGATTATCACTAGGCACATAAGAAGTATCAAGAGAATTCATGCAAAAATTAAAAGAATCTTGGCATTGAGAATCAAAGTAAGAAACATGAGATTCTCTATCTAAAGAATCCTTAGCAAGCCATGTGAAGAAATCCCACGCATCATGCATAGACAAATGACAAAATCTACCATTATTCATGTCCTCAACCATTCCCCTAGTATACTCATTTATGCCCCAATAAGCTATATCACAAGCATCATTAAGAGAACACCCATGGTAACTAAGAAAACCATCTAGTCTTACAAAGTAAGCATAAAAGGGTTCACCATCAAATTGAGGAAAAGATAAGCATGCCATTTTTATACAAAGAACACAGAAAAGCAAACAAAAATCAAATTATATACAAGAACCTAGCTAATCTAATCAACACAAACTAATGAACGCCTTAGTCCCCGGCAACGGCGCCAAAATTTGATCGAGGGAATTAATAGGTCGTTGGTCTACTAACCCTAATCAAATTAACAATTTATAATACCTAAACTACCCTAATACGAGTATAGGGGTAAGTAAAGGGTCGAACCCAAAAGGACTAAGTGTATCAATCTATGCTAATTAGACTACTAGGAAAGCTTGTGAGGTAAAGAAAGGTTCAACTAAACACTACTAAGAGCAAATAACTAAAACTAGGGAAAGTGGAGTCCAATTACATTAATGCATTCAACAACATCAAACAATTAGATGAAAATGACCTCAATTAGGACGATTAACACATTTAACTCACTCTCGCGCAATTAAGCATGTTAATAATCCTACTAAACTAATTCACTCTCGTGCAACTAGCCTAGCAAAGGTATGGAAGAATTTAGACCCTCAAACAACTCACTTTCGCACAATTGATTGAAAGCACGATTAAGAACATAGAATCAATTAGCTAGAAAGATTCTAATCCATAAAAGCATCATCCATACACAATAATCAAGAAACAATTCCATACTAACCACAATCAATCATTAAACTAATTAACATAACCTTCATCCATTTCCCTATAACAAACCTAAACTAACATGGTGAACAAAAACAAGGAAAACAAGGTAAAATAATAATAAAAGCAAGAATCAACCACTAAACTAATTAATCTACTCAAATAAACAAATAAATAAGCAAAAACAATAATAAATGAAAAGGTGAGAGAAAGTTAGGAAGACTCATTGCATTTATGAGAGGAAAAATCCACAAATTTGCTTCTTCAAAATCCCAAAAACTCCATGAAAAATCCAAGCTTTCTCTCTCTAAACTACTCCTAAACTAAAGCGAGAAACTCCTAATCTAACCCTAAGAGAGAGAATCTCTCCTAAACTAACTAAGAAAAAATAGCATAATAGATCCCCCCCCTTTTTACAAAGAGTCCCGTCTATATATATGTGGCTCCACCAAAAGAAAGAGACTTGGACAACAAGGCGCAAATAAATCGTAAACCCAGTCGTGCGCGCCCGCACATGAGTCATGTGCGCCCGCACACAATGTGTGTGCGCCCTCTCATCGTAGTGTGCGGCCGCAACTTTGTGGGTACGGGGAAAATAAGTGCGCCCGCATATGAGTCATGCGCGCCCGCGCAAAGGTGTGTGCGCCCGCACAGCGCTCGCGCATAGGGTCGCGCAAACTCTCTGGTTTTGCTCTGTTTCTTCAGTCTGGCTGTGCGGGTTCTGACAGGGCTGCGCGCCCGCATAGCCTCACATGTGCGCCCGCGCATAAGCCGCACAGCACCCCGCGCACAACAGACAACTTGGCTTCTTGATATCCTCTTTCTTTCGGCGCATAATTCCTACAAAACCAAAGCATGGAGATCAAAATAAAAACAAAGAAAATAAGATAAATTAAATAAATTAAGAAAATAAGCTAAAAACTATTAAAAACCACTTAAATACTCGAAATCAAGATAAAAGACGAGAATAAGAGAATAAAGAAATAAAGGACAAAAAGGGTTAAATTATTGGAAAAATAAGCCGAAAAACGACTCAATAAACACTCTAAAAAGTGGCATAAAAGTCACTTATCATTTAACCTTACAGAGAATTAGAAAACTTGAGAGTTGATGATTGTAGATTGTAAATGATTAAAAATGGCAATTTTAGTAATTTGGCCATAAACTAGAGTTCTGACGTGAAAAAACGAAATTAGCGCCCGACGCTAACGCTAGCGCCAAGCGCCAGGATATAATGCTGGCGTTAGGCGCTAATTAGTTTTTTTACGCGTTTTCTAAATTCAGATAAAATGTAACCGTACAGGAGGATAAAATTGTATTTTCCTCAGAAACACTCTTTTATTCTGATTAATATTCCAAAAAGTAAACAAAAGTTAATTTATCAATGCTAATTGAATTAGGAATGAAAAGAACCTTCTAGAAGAATCTAGAAGACTAGAACCATTCCTAATTGCATTAGGAATGATAAATCCATATTAGGCCCTCCTCTAGATCATTGGGCTGCATATAAGGCTCAAACCGGGCCCAGTTTTAGTAATTTGACCATAACTTCCTCATTATTCATCGGAATCGGGCTTATAATATATCGTAGGAAATAAAGCTCTTTTCAAGCCCTATCCTACTACACTATTATAGGAACCTTGGTATGAACCTAACAAACTTGATTGGCTATTTTCTTAAAATAGGTTTTCAAACACAAAGAGAAAAGAAAAGAAATTAAAACTATCCGGAACACTAGACTTTCCACACTTTCAGTTCATTCGATTACGATTCAACGTGAAAGGTACTCATCATCGGGTTTAGTTTTGGGGAGACACTAAAGGGTGTCTACAGAAGCCCCCACTTTGACTGAGTTTGGAGAAACACAAGTTTCAAAAACAAAAGTCAAAGTATCGATAGGGACGGAGAATGATTCAGAACATTCTGCTATCCTAAACCACTCTTGCAATGCCGATACCTGCAAACTAGCGTTAGTTAAATAGATAAAAGAGTTAAGAAACGCGTATCTTGCACTGTCGAGCACACGTCTCTGAAAGTAACCAATTTGCTGCCGCATTGCCGTATTTCTGTATTTTTGACGACCTCCTACAAGCTAGAGAATGCCGCCTAAAGACTGTTACGCTTGTAACTACCTCCAATTCCGCCATGATATACTTCTCCAAGCTAGAGAACCCCATCGAAGATTGCCTCGCTTGAAACCACCTTCTAGCATTTTATGATCATCTTCCGCAAGCAAGGGAACATAATCGAAGATAACTTCGCTTGAAATCACCTTCAGTTGTTTGTGACAACTCTCCACAAGCTAGGGAACGTTGCCGAGGATATCCTTGCTTGAAGCTATCCTCATTTGTTGCAATAATATTCCAAGGAAAATTACCGAAGACCCACGCTTGTCGATCTTTAAAAGCTCGCTTGAACTTTGCTTCCATTATGCCAGTACGTCGGCGCTTCTGATGCTTTTGAACCTGTATGTCGGTGCCTTTTGCTGAATGAACCAATACGTCGGTGCCTTTTGCTGAATAAACCAGTATGTCGGTGCTTTGCAATGAGCCAATTCTTAGGTGCTTTAAGCTAAGTGAGACGATCATTCATCAGGTCGATCACTTTATGTAATTGTAATCAAGCCGATTACTAAAATCAAGTCAAATTTCTTAAAGGGGCTAACTGGCGTACCAAAGTGACAAGGCAATAATCGTGTCGTTAAGCGACTACACCTAAATCAAATGAATTTATAACGCTCTACTGACCTAATACGTGTATAGGGTAAATAGAGGGGTCGAACCACAAGGAGAAATGCTTAAGCACTGCATTCATTACCTAGGGTCTAAGTTATCTCGGAACAAGAAGTGTGAATAATTAAAAGGTTAAACTAAGAACAAAATGGATTAAAATTAATATAGCTAGGCACCAAGGGAAATGGGTAGGTGAAGTTGACGCTTGATCATGCAATAAAAAAAGTAGCATATCAATGGTAAACTAAACATGCATGAATACCGAAGTAAAGGGGTCCAATCTAACCGCCTTCCGGGGTTAATTGGCTTCTCCTAACATAGCCTCTATGTTTCCACATTAGAACCATATATTAGAAGGTGCAAACAAAGAATTATCGATAGAAATGAATCTCAACTAAGTTAACTTCCGTTACTTGTTAGCAAAGACTCATCTTTGATCAACTAACAATGTGCACTTGCAAGAAGACCAAAGAATATCAAGCATGCAAAGACTTTAATCACCATTAACATAACCCCAACATTATAAGCACGAACAATTAGCAACTACACCATCCCCACACCCTTGGCTAGGTGACTACTCACAAATCATATTGAAAACAATATCAATCATCAAATCAATAAGCATCAACATGATTAATAAGCAAAGAAGAAAAATCAAAGCAAAATAAAAAATAAAGGTAAAGAGAAAGAGTAAGAGATTTCTCATTAATTGAAGATGAAGGTCTACAAAGGATTGAACAAACTCCTTCTTCAAAATCCAAGTACATCAATGAAGAAAACCACACTTTCTCTCTCTACCAATGAAGACTAATAGTGTTTCTCTCTCTAGATTAAGCTAAAAATGTAGAAAAATTAAAACTAAGTTCATCTAATCTTCAAAACGTTCTAAGATGGGACTTATATAGTTCGTACAGAGCCAGCTGATAAAAGGAGAGGTCCGACCGAACAATGGGAAGGTTCGGCCGGACTACAGGGTAGGTTCGGCCGAACCATGGGTAGGTTCGGTCGAACCTCCCTGATCCTGGTCTGGTTGAACTCATGTGGTTCAGCCACTCCTGCAAAACTGCCAAATTTCATCTTGTCCCTGCCTTTACGTTCGGCCGAACCACTGAGCAGGTTCGGCCACACCTTGGTTCGGCCACACCTTCAGGAGGTTCGGCCGAACCTCTTCTGAATCATACCTCCTCCAACTTCCATTGAGCTTAGCTTCCTCCTCTTGAAAATCCCGATGGTTCCTACAAAGCATAAGCATGCAAATCACAATAAGAACAAAGCGATAAGACTAAGAAAAGGGAAGATAAAGGAGAAAGAAAAGAGGAAGCAAAACTAAGTAAAAATGCTTAGAAAAAGGACCAAACAATTGCAAATGAGGGGAGAATCCTTAGAGAAAAAGGATAAAAGAGTGGCATACATGCCACTCATCAAAATCCCCCACACTTGCCTTTTGCTTGTCCTCAAGCAAGGAATACTAAAACAAAAAGACAACACACACACAACAAGTATAATATGACAAGGGTTAAGAAAATCATTCAAGCTTCACGATGGGAGATGCTCCAAATGGACTCTAACATAGGGACATGAATAAAAGAATGCTTACTTTTCTCAACTCAAAGAGGGGGAACACGTTCTAAGATGCTCATGGTTGAAGGAGACAAACCTAAGCTAAGCGTAGAGAACTAATGATTTCATCCTTTGCCCTAGCCCCAACCAAGACGGTCCGCGTTCTCTCCACTAGCTTCAAATCATCCCCAAGTTAGCTCCTCATGATTCCTCGAGGGAACCGGAAAAAGAAATTTTCTGTGGAGTCATAAAGTTATCCCTACAACTCAACTATGCACACTCTTTCCATAGGGTTGAAACCTATCTCCCTCCACCGTTCTTTGACCGCACTCCTCCAAGTCCAAGGGTCTTAACTCAGGTTGTAATGTCATGGCTAGGGGTTAAGGTTGGGAATTAATTTGAAAATTTTGGTGGCAAATCCTAAGTGGAGCAAAAGAGTGGCCATTTCTCAAGAACAACCTAAGAATTGAACCTAATATCAAATTGCAACCTTCAATACAAATTTTCACAACATTACTTCATTTCTCTCATCATTTTCTCTTTCTTTCCTTTTTTTCAACTTTTCTTTCTTTTTTCTTTATTCATTTTTTTCTCTTCTTTTTTTTTTTCTTTTTTTTTCTTTTGGTCTTCATACGTTGCATCCTTCCTCAGAAAATTTTTGCAAATATTTTCTTTCATGAACAACTTTCAAAATCTCACTTGAACCAATATTCACAACTTTCTTGCCCTAAAACCAACACTCTCGAATTCGAACCTCAAAAGCCAATGCTTCACTAACTACAAGGGTTGGTAGAACATAGGCCGATAGGTTTGTAATATGGCTAGTTCAAGAAAGGGGAATGATGCCCAAATTGGTTAGCAAGTGGGTGGATATAAAAATGAAAACCAAATTTGTAACAAAACACAAAGAAAACAAAGAAAAGTTCTAAACCAGGCTACCTTAGCTTATAATGTGTCTAATTCAACCTTAAGCATTCTTAAAACTGTGTAAACCCTCATCAACTAGGAAGGTAAGCATTCAAAGTCATGTCATCAAAAAGGCACACAAATTCTCGTATCCAAATGAATGAGAAAATCCACATCAAAAATATTTCAACTTGCCATAGTCATGCTTGGTACACAAAAGAGAACAAGAAAGAAAAAAAACACACAAAAAGGAGGAAGAAATTAAAAAGGTTCATAATCGAGGCATGTAAATCAAATAAATCCCAATCGACATACAAGTGATCGTTGATATCAACAACAACGATCCCAGGTTCCTTGGAACCAAAATCAATCAACCTCGAACCATTCAACTCTTCCTAAACTAAACACTCAAAGAAAAAGAAAAAGAAAGAGAGGAAAGGTCTCACCGAATGCCGCTTGAAATATAAGCCAAGGTAATATATCAAATCTCACCAAGGGAGATACTGTTGATCCTTAACGTCCTACATCTCCGCTTCAAGCTTCAATAAAGATGAGCCAAACAAAAGAAACTACAACAAAACAAGAAAAGGTTAGAAAACAAAGAAAAAGACTAAAGAAATAAACAAAAAGAAGAAAATAAATAAATAAAAAGCTATCTACAAAGTTTGAATTAAGGGGATTTGGATTTTCGGGAAATTTAGATTTTTCTCTCGGGAGCATCTCCACCTACAAAAACTCAGGAATCATCAAACAAAATCATCAGAAATCAGCAAAAATAATCATAAAACATCATCATCATCATCACATCACCACATTAATATCATCACAACATCACCATCTCATCACATCACCATCACAACATCACCATCACAACATCACCAACATCATCACCAACATCACAACGCCACATCAATACCACAAGGCCACTATCCTCACTATCCTCCTTATGTGCAAGCAACTACCCTACCACTCTACCTTCCTATGTACACTTCAACCAACCAAAAGGACATCCTCCCCCACACTATTCTTTTGCTCGTCCCGAGCAAAAGTTACAAGCGAGAAGATCGGGGGGGGAGGGAAAAGAACCCTCATCACTGGTTATCATCTCCTCGCCCCCTAGGTTGAGGGGGGTTATCAAGATCAAACCCGGGAGTGTCCATGAAAGGGTGGAAGGGTTGGTTAAAGTGCTCATAGGGCCACTCTTGGGCACCCCAACCACCATCAAAAGAAGCGGGGGTGGATGTGGATGCGGGGTCATAAGCCGGATCACACCCACCAAGACGATAGGGGTCGTATGGGAGGGTGCCAACCCGTTGGGTAGGGTCGATAGGACCTTCCCAATAGGCGTAGCAAGGGGGGTGGGGTGTTGAGGGTCATAGGGTCCACAATGATTGACCGGACCCTCTTGAGGAGGGTGGTAAGGGTAGTTCACATAGGGCGCTTGAATTCCCGCTTGCACAAGATTGTCATAATTAGCCCTCGCGTGGTACCCCCATTGCTCAATTGAATCTTGATTGTCTCGACGGATATCATCGAGGGTACTACGAAGGGCATTGAAATCAAAAGGAGGAATGGAAGAAGAAGAAGATGCCTCACCTCCCCCGCTAAGGGGGGGAATGATTTGCTCCTCATGGAGGACCGACGGAGGTTGAGTAACTCCACCCCAGACTCTAGTTCGCCTCAACTCATTGGGGATGTTTTGCTGAGGGATCTTCCATTTGAGAGGAGCGGAGTGGTCCACCGTAGTGAGGTCGGGGTCCGGGAGGACACACCATTCGATCTCCTTATCGACCAAGAGGATGAATCGGCGCTTGCTAGTAGTGTAGTTGAGGAAGCGATTGTGACAGAGGGCGCTTATGGAAAGAGCATAGGGAGGGAACTCGTCGTTGAGCTCTTCTCAGGTTTGGTGCACGGGTGGGAGAAATTCAATTTGATCTTTATATGCTCCAATCTTCAAAGAAAGAGCAATGATAGTAATCATGCAACCCATAAAGATGTCATCACCGAGACGGTTATCCCTAGTATCCAAGAGCCGTTGGATGAAGGTGGAGGAGCATTGAAATTTAAGCCGTTGAGGATTATCGGCCAAGAATAGGCAAGCAACCTCGTCTTTAACCATGGAGCTGAGGTTGGATTTGAAGAACACGGCATATTGGAGAAGCCGTACAAAATACCTCAAGGATATATGAATGATTTTGTTGACCTTTGAGGTATTGGTTTGAAACCTATCCTTGTTGGTGATACTCCTCCACCACTCTTGCTCGTTGTAAGGAATGTGATGAGAGGAGGTCATTTCGGACGGGTGATCAAGGCCGGTGGCATGCAAAAATGAAGATCTCATTTAGATCACTTTCCGTTAAAGAGTGATCCTCGTTGAACATTCTGAAGTGAATCATGAGTTGAGGATCCTCATCGACATCTTCCGGCTCAAAAACATCCTTGCGAAGAGAGGCAAGGAATTCAAAAGCCACACACTCGTAAGTGTGAGCGTGGAGGTGAATGAAGTCACCCCATCCAAAGTTTTGAGCCAACCTTACCACCTCATCCAATATTCCCAGCTTCCTCAAAGTTTGGGGGCAAAATAATCTTGTAGACCGAATCGGACGCTTGACGAGTGACTCAAAGATGGGCCAAAATTGCTCGTCCGAAGCAATAATGCCATGATCATTGATGCCGGGAGGAGCTGGGAATTGTGGTCCTGAAGATTCTCCCACTCTCTTCCTCTTTGACTTTCCTTTTCCCTTGCCGAACATTTTGATTCTACAAATTCACTAAGAGCATATCATTAGAACAAATTGATAAGAAATGACATAAGAAGCCAAGTAGCTAGCCAAGGTAAAAGTGTATGCATGAGAGTATACAATTCAAGGCATGCATGAATACATTCGAACCAAGGTTTGAATAAGAATTCCTATGTCATTCCTATATTAGTCCTAACAAAGTCTAGGTGAAATTTGGCATGATGTCCCCTAATTTTCATGATATCCATTCATCAAACCATCAAAATCAAACCAAAACAATGAATAACAATCTCCAACATCATCCAACTCATGCATTTCCCAATCATAAAATGGTAACATGAACACCCTAGTATGAAATCAACAATCTTAAGCAAAGACATTGAGATCAAAATAAAACCAAGGCAAACATGCATAATCATCATAACAACATGTTCTACTATCAACAACCAATCAATTGCAACAAGTCAGTCCAAAGAACCACATGAATCAAACAAGTTATTACTAACAATTTCAAGAATACCACAATTCATACTTAAATATGTAAAACATGGTAAAACTATGAGAAATTGAAGAAATAAACTTGCAAAAGCTAGGAAAAACATACCACAATTGATTGGAAGCAAGTAAAAACTCAAAAACACCAAAGCACTTAAACCCTTGAAATTGGGGAAAATGAAAAGTGGGTTTTTTGTGAGGAATTTTTGGTGGAGATTGTAGAAATTGAGTAGAGGATGGAAAATAAGTGAGAAAGGGTGAAGATTGGAGTGATTTTGATGGAAATTTGAGGTTGTAAGGGGAGGTGTAATGGAGGTTTAGAGTGAGAAGGAGGAGAAAGGGGTAGGTGACGAAAATGTGAATGAGGGTCACGAAAATACAGCAGCGTAAAACTTATGGCGGCAGCATTTTTTTTTCAAATCTGAAGAATGGTTCGGCCGAACCAAGGGTATGTTCGGTCGAACCACAGTGAAAGTTTGGTCGAACTTGCCTTTGGTTCGGTCGAACCATGGCCAAAACTCATTTTTCTAAAATCCGGGCAGAAAGTTCCAGCAAATTCGCAAAAATAGAGGAGTGATCGAACCTGGAGAGAGTTCGGTCGAACTACAGAGCATGTTCGGTCGAACCTCCCAGGGGTTCGATCGAACCTATGCTGAAACTTCATGTTTGCAAATTCTGGCAGAATGTTGCTGAAATTTTCTAAAAATTGAGGAGTGACCGAACCCAGGACAGTTCGGCCGAACTACAGTATAAGTTCGTTAGAACCATCATTAGGTTCGGTCGAACCTTCTGCCAGAATGCAAAATTGAATTCTTGGCAGAGTGTTGCCATAAATCCTTGAAAATGCTGTAGTGGCCGAACATAAAGTGGTTCCGCCAAACTCCCATAAAGAATCGCACAAGTAAAAATAGTCCTTACCACCCATCTAAACACCATACAATCATGCTAGATGCAAATCATATCAAAAACCCAAACAAAATCAAACTCATAAATCCCAACAATCCAAAGTTGTAGATGGAAAAATAGAAGCAACATGAAAAGAACAAGTAGAAAAGGGTTAGAAACTCGGGTTGCCTCCCGGAAGCGCTTTTGGTTAACGTCGTTAGCTCGACGTTCCTTGAGTTGATCAAGGAGGGTCGAATTGACGATGCACATCAAGAAGTGTCACAAAAATCGGTTCATCACTTAGGAATCCTTCATAATAGAGCTTGAGACGGTGACCGTTGACTTTGAAAGGTGAGTGGCCGTCTTGGGAGATTTCGTAGGCTCCATATGGAAACACTTCCGTGACAATGTACGGCCCACTCCACCTTGACCTAAGTTTGCCCGGGAAAAGCTTCAAGCGGGAGTTGAATAGGAGGACTTTTTGGCCTTTGACGAATTCCTTCTTGACAATTTGAGCATCGTGCCAAGCTTTAGTCCGCGCCTTATACATGCTTGTGCTATCGTAGGAATTCATCCTCAACTCCTATAACTCATGTAGCTCTAGAAGCCTTTTCTCACCCACACTGTGGAGATCAAAGTTGATTTGCTTGTTTTCCCAATGCGTTCGATGCTCCATCTCCACGGGCAAATGACAATTTTTCCCATAGACAAGCTTGTAGGGAGTGGTCCCTATTGGAGTTTTTGAAGGCGGTCCTATAAGCCCATAGTGAATCAATGAGTTTGGAGGACCAATCCTTTCTTGTCCTAGAAACCGTCTTCTCCAAAATCACCTTGAGCTCTCTATTAGTGACCTCCGCTTGACCACTCGTTTGAGGGTGGTAAGCAAGCCCTCGCTTGTGAGACACCCCATACTTATCAAGTAGTCGAACGAAGGTGTGGTGCTTGAAATGCGATCCCCCATCACTAATTATTGCTCTTGGAAAACCAAATCATGGGAAGATCACTTTCTTGAAAAGATTGACCACCACCTTAGAGTCATTCATTGGAGAAGCCACGGCCTCCGCCCACTTAGACACATAGTCAACGGCGACCAAAATACACTTGTTCCCATGTGAAGAAATGAAAGGGCCCATGAAGTCTATAACCCACACATCAAAAACTTCAAGCTCAAGGATGGGGTTTTGCGGCATTTCATCCCTTCTAGAAATATTCCCCATCCGTTGACATCTATCACAAGTCTAGACAAATATTCAAGCATCCTTGAATAGAGAAGGCCAAAAGAGCATAGATTGAAGGACCTTTGAGGCGGTCTTTTAAGCACTCATTGCCCACCTAAAGGAGAAGAGTGGCACATATGGAGAACACTTTGAACCTCTTCGTTGGGGACGCATCTCCTCAACAAACCATCGACCCTCTTTTCAATAAAATGGGATCATCCCAAATGTGTCTCTTGGCCTCGTGCTTGAGTTTTCGACGTTGTTGCGAAGTGAAATCTGGCGGTATGGCACTACAAGCTAAGTAATTCACAATATTCGCATACCACGGCTCCGATTTCACTTTAAGGACATATAGCACATCATCTCTTAGAGCTTTCTCTATTGGCAAGCCATCATCTTCAAACCTTGCACCGCCCAACCTTGAGAGGTGATCCGCCACCACATTCTTGGCTCCCTTCTTGTATCTGATCTCATCATCGAAGTCTTAGAGGACTAAAACCCATCTCAACAACCTTGGTTTAGCTTCCTTCTTCTCTATCAAATATTTGAGAGCCGAGTGGTCGGTATACACAATTGTCTTAGAATCAATGAGGTAGGTTCTAAACTTCTCGAATGAATGGATAACTGCTAGGAACTCCTTCTCGGTAGTTGTGTAGTTTCGTTGGGCATCATTGAGAGTTTTAGACAAATAATGTATGACATGAAGTTTCCCATCCTTTCGTTGTCCAAGAACCAATCCAATGGCCTCGTCGCTTGCATCGCACATGAGCTCAAATGAAAGAGACCAATCCAGACCTTGGACAATAGGAGCGGTGCAAAGGGCTTCTTTCAACCTACAAAAGGACTTATGACAAGCATCATCAAACACAAACTCCTTATCTTGTTGCAATAGGGATGTGAGAGGCTTAGCGATTATTGAAAAATCTTTTATAAAGCGCCGATAGAACCTCGCATGGCCAAGAAAAGACCTCACTTCCCTCACGTTGGTGGGAGGAGGAAGTTTTTTGATGACCTCAACCTTGGCTCTATCAACCTCAATGCCGGCATGGGAAATTTTGTGCCAAAGAACAAATCCACTTTCCACCATAAAGTGGCACTTTTCCAAATTCAACACGAGGTTAGCCCTCTCACACCTTTCTAAGAAACGAGATAAATTAGATAGACAATCTTCATAGGTGGCTCCTCCAACGGAGAAGTCATCCATGAAGACTTCTATCTCATCCTCAATCATATCACTAAAAATGGACATCATGCAACGTTGGAATGTTGCGGGGGCATTACAAAGCCCGAAAGGCATCCTACGATATGCATAAGTACCGTAGGGGCATGTGAAAGTCGTCTTCTCTTGATCCTTGGGGTCAATCGGGATTTGGAAAAATCCCGAGTAACCATCAAGGAAACAATAGAAGGAATGATTTGTAAGCCTTTCCAACATTTGATCAATGAACGGTAGTGGAAAATGATCTTTGCATGTACTTGTGTTAAGTTGGAGATAGTCAATACACATGCGCCAACCGGTAACAATTCTAGTGGGTACTAGTTGATCATGATCATTTTTCACTACCGTCATGCCCCCTTTTTTATGCATAACTTGCACGGGAGATACCTAATCACTATAATAATTCCCGCATCAAGAAGCTTAGCCACTTCCTTCCGCACAACCTCTTGCATGGAAGGGTTAAGCTTTCTTTGCCTTTGCCTATTGGGTTTGGCATCTCCCTCTAGATCAATTTTGTGCATACATAAAGATGGACTAATACCTTTGATATCATCAATGGTATAACCCAAAGCTTTCTTGTGTTTTCTCAAAACATTGATCAAGAGGGAGGTTTGCTCCTCCGTTAGGTTAGAATTTACAATCACGGGGAAAGACTCATCGGGACCAAGAAATGCATACCTCAAGCCCAAAGGTAGAGGTTTCAAGTCTACCTTTGGTTCTCCCTTACCATTTGGGCTCTCTTCTCTTTCTTCAACTTGAAAGAGGTCATGAATGTAAGGAGCCTCTTCTTCCATGCTCGTGCCCTTGCACTCCTTCTTGCTTTCCTCAAGCAAATCCTCATAGAATTGTATGTCTTCTTTGTGAGTACCTATCTTCGATTCATTCAACAACACACTTTCAAGAGGATCATTAGTAGCATGCAAGTGGGAGCGAGAAAATTCATTAAGAACGGTATCAAGAACAGCTACCCTAAAGCATTCACCACTTGAGGAGGGTTGTTGCATGACATTATTCAAATCAAACTCAATAGAATCATTGTCAATTTTCAAGGATATCTTCCCCTCCTTCACATCGATGATAGCTCTAGAAGTAGCTAGAAATGGCCTACCCAAAATTATAGGAATCCTCTCATCCTCATCCATCTCTAGCACATAGAAATCCACGGGGAATGTGAACTTTCCTACCCTAAGGGGAATGTCCTCAACTTTGCCCATGGGGAACATAACGGAACGGTCTGCTAGTTGGAGAGTAATGTTAGTGGGAGAGAGGGTTCCTACACTAAGCTTTTGGTAGACGGAAAAGGGCATGAGACTCACACTTGCTCCTAAATTACACAAGGCTTTATCAAATTCAATGCCATTGATAGAATAAGGGATGGAAAAGTTACCCGGATCTTTCAATTTGGTAGGTAGTTTGTTGGAAAGAATTGCACTACAATTGGCGGTCAAACTCACCGTCTCACACTCCGTTCTCCCACTTAAAATATCTTTCAAAAATTTGAAATAGTGGGGCATTTGCTTCATAGCATCAACAAAAGGGACGGAAATATGCAAATTCTTAATGACTTCCAAAAACTTCCGAAGTTGGGCATCAAGTTTAGCTCTCACAAATCGTTGTGGAAAGGGTAGCTTCTCCTCTCTAGGTTGGCAATTTAGGGGCAAGGGGGTGGCTTCTTTTTCCTTGGGCACCTAAACATGTTTTTCCTTTTCAACACTCAATGGATCATTGGGTTTTTCACCCTCATTCTCTAACTCCACCTCTTCTTGGGGTTCTTCCTCAATTAAAGGGTCACTCCCTACTACCTTCCCACTCCTAGTTGTCACGGCATACAAAGGTTTTGGGTTGACTCCTTGACTTGGGATATGAGAAGAAGAAGAAGAAGGGGATGAATTAGATGCAAGTTGAGAAATTTGGGTCTCAAGCATTTTCATATGAGCATTGGTTTGTTTTTGGGCCTCTTCATGTTTCTTTTGATCCTCCTCACGCATTTTCAAAAGAGCATCTAATTTAGCCATCACGGGATCGATTGGAGGGGCTTCAAGTTGAAGAGGTTGTTGAGGTGGAGGAAGTTGGGGTTGATGGAAACCCGGAGGCCTATTAGTTTGGGCATAGATAGAAACAAATTGGCCCATATTGCCTCCGGTGCCTTGGTTAGGAACATTGCTTTGTTGATTATTTCCCATGTTAACTTGGTCACCAAAATTTTGATTTTGATGGTCATGGTATTGGGAATTAGGTAGTTGGTTTTGATTACCATACCCCCTTTGGTTAGAGTAGCCTCTTCCATTGAAATTGGAAGGGCCTCCCCCACTATGGTATTGGTTATCATAACCACCACCACTTTGGTCCAACCACGGTTTCCACCTTGATTCCAATTCCCCATTTGATTGGAGTTTGGCCTCAAGTTTCCTACATTTCCCATTCTATGAGCAAAATTCATAGCATTGACATTTTCCATACTACCATCATGATCATGGGAAGGGGGTTGAACTTCACAAGCATATACACAATGAGAGGTATCATGATCATAGGTTTCACAATTAGAACAAAACATGCATCCTTAGGGCATTTTATTGTAAGAAAAGGGGGAGGAAGTATGCATACCATTGCCTCCCTTGGTTTAAGGGGAGGTATTACCATGAGGGTTGGACCTTTATTTCATCAATTCATCCATTTGCTTTGTCATTTTGGAGATTTGGGTAGAAAGGTTGTTGATTGCGTTGGCTTGCTCCAATGCATAAACACCCTTGCTAGAAGTAACATCCCTTTCTCCTTCGTACCAATCATCATAGTGCTTTGCGGCCTCCTCTATAATACACTCCACTTCATGCTCTCCTTTGTTCATGATTGGACCACCGGCCGCGGCGTCTAGGCTTGTTCTTCCTTGAGGTGTGAGACCTCCATATAAAGTGTGAATGAGTTAATACTTGGGTATCCCATGGTGTGGGCATTGACGTTGAAGCTCTTTGTATCGTTCCCATGCCGCACTTAGAGACTCACCACTCTTTTGGCGAAAACCTTGAATCAAAGACCGAGCCTCGACGGTCTTCCTATGGTTATAAAACCTCCTCAAGAAAGCCGTAGCACTTGGTCCTATGTTGTAAGAGAATTAGGGGGCACCTCCTTCTCTAGCCATTCTAGACCTCTCCCAATTAGCGAAAATGGAAACATTTTGAGGCGAATATATTCTTGAGTCACTCCATTGGCCTTTATTGTGTCACAAAATTTCTCAAACTCTTTTAGGTGCTCATGAGGACTCTCAAACTTTCCACCCGATAATTGTTTCCTCTCAATCAAGGCAATCAAATTAGGCTTGATCTCGAAATTGTTGGCTTGAGTAGTAGGAGTTAGGATCCCACTTTGCGCTCTAAAAGATTCGAGGGCCCCAAGACGACTCAAAGGCGTATTCTCTCCCATTTTAGAACCTTCTTCACTCTCAAACTTATAGGTTGAGAAAGGGTTGATTTATGAACTCGAAGATGATTTAGGGCTATCTAATTCTTCACTTGAGGGTGAAGAGGGTGGAGTATCTTCTAATTCTCTTACTCCTCTCCTTAGAGTGTGGGAATTTCTACTCCTTGCTCTTGCTTCTCTTCGAAGTAGGGACAAAGACCTCTCTAGCTCTGGATCGATGGGAATCAAAGATCTTGAGCGGGTTCGTCCTCTGTTCATACAACAAAGCTAAGAAGAACGTAAGCACTGACAAGTAACAAAAGTAGCAAACACTAACAAATAAACATGAGATAGTCTCAAACAAGCAATGAAATAGCAATGGAAGCCGTCACCCCAGCAATGGCGCCAATTTGACAAGGCAATAATCGTGTCGTTGAGCGACTACACCTAAATCAAATGAATTTATAACGATCTACTAACCTAATACGTGTATAGGGTAAATAGAGGGGTCGAACCACAGGGAGAAATGCTTAAGCACTGCATTCATTACCTAAGGTCTAAGCTATCTTGGAACAAGAAGTGTGAATAACTAAAAGGTTAAACTAAGAACGAAATGGATTAAAATTAATATAGCTAGGCACCAAGGGAAATGGGTAGGTGAAGTTGATGCTTGATCATGCAATAACAAAGTAGCATATCAATGGTAAACTAAACACGCATGAATACCAAAGTAAATGGGTCCAATCTAACGACCTTCCAGGGTTAATTGGCTTCTCCTAACATAGCCTCTATGTTTCCATATTCGAACCATATATTAGAAGGTGCCAACAAAGAATTATCGATAGTAATTAATCTCAACTAAGTCAACTTCCGTTACTTGTTAGCAAAGACTCATCTTTGATCAAGTAACAATGTGCACTTGCAAGAAGACCAAAGAATATCAAGCATGCAAAGACTTTAATCACCATTAACATAACCCCAACATTATAAGCATGAACAATTAGCAACTACACCATCCCCACACCCTTGGCTAGATGACTAGTCACAAATCATATTGAAAACAATATCAATCATCAAATAAATAAGCATCAACATGATTAATAAGCAAAGAAGAAAAATCCAAGCAAATAAGCAAAATCAAAAATAAAGGTAAAGAGAAAGAGTAAGAGATTGCTCATTAATTGAAGATGAAGGTCTACAAAGATTGAACAAACTCCTTCTTCAAAATCCAAGTTCATCAATGAAGAAAACCACACTTTCTCTCTCTAGATTAAGCTAAAAATGTAGAAAAATTAAAACTAAGTTAATCTAATCTTCAAAACGTTCTAAGATGGGACTTATATAGTCCGTACAGAGCCAACTGATAAAAGGAGAGGTCCGACCGAACAATGGGAAGGTTCGGCCGGACTACACGGTAGGTTCGGCCGGACTACTGGGTATGTTTGGCCGAACCATGGGTAGGTTCGGTCGAACCTCCCTGATCCTGGTCTGGTCGAACTCTTGTGGATCGGCCACTCCTGCAAAACTGCCAAATTTCATCTTGTCCCTGCCTCGACGTTCGGCCGAACCACTGAGCAGGTTTGGCCTCACCTTGGTTCGGCCACACCTTCAGGAGGTTCGGCCGAACCTCTTCTGAATCATACTTCCTCCAGCTTCCCTTGAGCTTAGCTTCCTCCTCTTGAAAATCCCGATGGTTCCTACAAAGTATAAGCATGAAAATCACAATAAGAACAAAGCGAGAAGACTAAGAAAAGGGAAGATAAAGGAGAAAGAAAAGAGGAAGCAAAACTAAGTAAAAATTCTTAGAAAAAGGGCCAAACAAGTGCAAATGAGGGGAGAATCCTTATAGAAAAAGGATAAAAGAGTGGCATACATGCCACTCATCTCAGGGAACCCAAAATATATTGCAGATCTTGGAATAACCGCACTCATTGGCTAGACAGTCTGGCGCCACTGAAATAACGCTAGCGCCGCATAATTGGTTGTAGCGCCAGGCGCTAAGTTCTGTCGCTTGGCGCTAGAGTCGGGTTTTCCATAAATACCCTTCTCTTCATTTCCGCTGTTGTTGCTCGTGTTTTGCTCGAGAATTCGCTCAGAACTTCATTTGGCTCGTTCTTGCTCGTTTCTCCACAGAATTCGCTCAAATTTGTTGCAAATCAAAGCTTATTCCATCCATTTTCACGATCTATGTAAGTTTTCTTCAAACTCAACCCGGTTCTAATGAATTTTGCATGTATTTGTTCACGAATTTCTTGAAAATTCGAAACTTAAATTGCTTAATTCTCTTTGTTTGTCAAATTTTATACTATGAAATTGCTTGATTATGTTTATATATTGTCTTGGGAGTAATTTGAGACTTGTTTTACTCAATTTGGTGAAGAAACGAACAAATCACCATTATTGGACCTCTTAAGGTTGGGAAGACAATGTGGCTTGCTCTTGATGTTTTTGCTAGCAATTCTTGTCCAATTTGTCACAATAATTACTATAGTATTGCAAGAAATTGTTTGAATGCTTGAAAAATGTCGTATATGCTTGATCTTTTTTTTTTTTTGCGAACATAGTACCATGCGGCTAGGCGAACCATAGAACCTTAATTTATGATAATTTTGCACAATGTAGCATGGTTAGACAGCGAGGTTTGGGTTCACGGTCCCAATACGTTCAACGGGAGCACGAGCCCTTAGAGGACGATGTTGATCCGTCCACTTCTCTCGGCTAGCTCCCTGAGTGGGATGAGCGGACTCTGTACTTCTCTCCTATTCACCATATTTCTGAGAGGGTGCGACAGGGTATCACTGTTGGTAGGACGCGCTGCCATGGTTTAGGTTGCGATATTTTGAGCGACCTGTACAAGATGTACATCTGCAATGACGACAAGGCGAGACTTCTATGGGAGTCTTGCGGATTGACTACGCTTTACGAGACCTCAGAGGCTATGATTGCCTCTAACGGGGGTCACCATGTGGTTCGAGCTTAGGTGGAGTTCTTTTGGGACACCACCAACACTTTCCACTTTCCTTGGGGTGAGATGATGATCACCCCGACCGACTTCAGTCTCATTACGGGACTGGAGTTCAGCTTTGTTGCGTTGGCGTTTGACAACGAGATCAGCGTCTTCTCTGCCCAGGTCGAGGAGCTCTTGGGTCCGATTACTGTTCGGGCTCGTGCTTAGGTAGAGTCGACCCAGTTCAGCGTGAAGGGGATTCGCCGTTCGACTCTTGCAGCGGCTTTTGATGACGATGCAACCACCCGAGAGCAACGGGTGAGCATCTTTGTACTTATCTTGCTATCAGGGAAGTTCTCCCGTGACAAGGGTAGTAGAGTGCTGCTTTACTACCTTCCTGAAGTCCTTGATCTACACTTGATCGGGACTTATGATTGGAGCAGCTTGGCCTACGCTGACTTCATCCGAGCGTTTCGAGACTCGTGTCGACACCAGTCCTTCACGGGGAACGTCGCTCTATCTGGCTTTTGGAGGGTTGTAAAGGTATACTTTATCTCCCATAAAGTTTAGCTCTAAGCTTTGATTAGCACTTGCTGATGATTTTTTCCTTTTGTAGATCTGGTACTACGAGTATTTTACCTCGGTTGTGCCGGCGAGACCATCGCCGCACGGGTTTCCAGTGAGTGCTTCCTGGGGAAGCCGTCGTGCTGGGATGTCCACTGCTCACATCCGAGATTGGATCATCTCTGTATGATTCTTTGTATATTTGGGTACTTTGCATTACCTTTGATAGATTCTTATCTGATAGGCGTTCTTTGAAGGAGCTTGACGTGTTGTACCGGTCGTGGGTCGGCTTGGTTGTCCCTAGGATAGCCGCGCAGTATATTATTAAGCGCTGCTATTTCTTGTGGACGTATGGAGCGATCGCATATCTTGGAGAGAGGGTTGCTATTCAGCATTCCTCGGACACCTTTGTCGTTCTTGCTCCTCCACTGCGTCACATGTTCAACGCCGCGAGGTTAGTGAGCATGTCAGAGAGAGCTGGTACCCCTTGGCAATCTTATACAATCCCTGGGCGGTGCTATGAGGAGGAGCTACTCCGTTGTTAGCTCTAGTCCTTGTGCTGGCTTAGGAGGTGGCGGTATGATGTTCAACTTTTACCTTTCGTTAAGTAGCCCCCAAGTAATGTTTTACTGACTTCAATTTTCTTTTGTCAGGTTGAACCTACTGAGTTCGTGCCACCTTGTATGTCTATTCATTATCAGGGGACATACGGGCGTATTAAGGAGATGATTCCTCCAGCTAATGAGGGAAAGCGCTTCGTGGAGCGGCCGATCCCTCGCCATCAAACTCGGGTAAGCTTAGTTATTTGCAACTTTTGTCCATATATGTTATGCATGTTTACTGACTTTATTTTCTTGGCAATTCTCGCGCGAGGTGGTCACGGTGATGGCACGGTGCATAGATGCCTTCCAGAGCCAGCTCGTTCGGATGAGGAACGTGGCTACATGTTGTCGTGACGACGCCGTCCAGGAGGTAGTATCCCTTCTTACGTTTTTGCATTACTGCTTCTATTTTGCACGTTTCTGATTTTAATTTTTTTGCAGGGTCAGCCCATTCCATCTCGTACCTGTACGAGTCACAAGGTGCGGAGGGAGTCGGCGAGGTCTAGCTCGAAACGTCGCCGCACTGGTTCTGGTGGTCGAGGCGGTCGTTCTGAGGCTTCTTGCACCGAGGCGGTAGAGGGCTCAGGCTATTCATCTGACGATGCACATGTTGCGCCGGTAGGCTAGGGAAAGGCTATCTCGGCTTTTAGAGGTGGCGGGATGTACAAGGTTGGCTTGTTATCGCAGCAGCCTCCGCAACCTTAGCCTCAGGTTGATCTTGGGTGGACGGGTCCTGTGCTATGTTTTCCACCTCCCGAGGAGACGGGAGCTAGAGCTAGTGGAGAAGTTACTCCTCGTTCGGCGCAGTTTTATGAGATGATAGGTGTACGTCCCCCGGCGCCGTAGTTTATTCCCGTGCCTTTCATTTTATTTTGACTTTGTATAGAACTTTGCCTTTATATAGACTCATTATTTAGACATGCTTGTATATACATATTACTTATTATTTATTTATTATTTATTATTTTTTCATTTTTTTAATGTGCATGTTTGTGTGTGCAAGGAATATACAAAATTAATTTTGCGCAATAATTCCGTCATTTTTATTATTGATGGAGGGTATCCGACTTTCTCCCCCAAAAAGAAAAAATGAAAAAATAAAAGTCAAAAAATATTGGATATATAAAAACATAGAAGTTAGTTTAAATAAAATCCGAAAAATAATATAATTAATATAATAGTTGTATTAATTAAGAAGAAGAAATAAATAAAATTTTAAAAAAAGGTATAAAAAAGAATTAAAGACTGTAAAGTCATTGCTCATACTCGAACAAGGCTAAAAAAACACGGTTTTTGGAAAGCTCGTACAATAAGACACGTTAGCGCCACCTGGCGCCATGCGTTTTGGTGTAGCGCTAACTGCTCCCATTTTGTGTATAAATAGCCCCCTGCCCAGCCGATT
Organism: Chenopodium album; assembly: GCF_948465745.1. Classification (NCBI taxonomy): domain Eukaryota; kingdom Viridiplantae; phylum Streptophyta; class Magnoliopsida; order Caryophyllales; family Amaranthaceae; genus Chenopodium; species Chenopodium album. Next base: position 21,017,405 of record NC_137840.1, on the reverse strand, counting down.
CTCTTCATAATTTCAGCAGATTAAATATATTCACTACAACAAAATAAAGCAAAGGTAACAGTGAAAAATCATTGCCTAATATAAAAAAAGTGTTGCCTTGTAGCTAAGGCAACACATATGAGGCGTAATATATGCCCCCGTTGTCTATTCATAAGGCAACACATTTTTATTCAAAGGAAACAATTTTGTTGTTGTCTACATATCTCACACACTACACACACTCGCCATAAAAGCAATATCTTAAATTATGTTGTCTTTTTAATATAAATGTTGTCGTAGATGACAACATAGATATTAATGTTACATTTTCAAGCAATAGTTTTGTTATTGTTATCTTTTCATGCAACAATTATTATGTTTGTTGTCTTAGACTAGAAAAAGGTAACACTTTAAGCGACTGTAGCCTTATATATTCAAGAGCAACACTTTTTTATCTGTTACTTTAGTTCAAGGTAACAAATAAATATTGTTGCTTTAGATTACTAAGAGTATCATTTCTGTAAGTGTTGCAATCTTAAGTGTTTCCTATTCTCATTTTTTTTGTAGTGATTCTTAGCTCTTGAAAAAAATTAAAATCATGTCTCTAGTCTCCAAAAGTTTTACCAACTTCACTCATGAATGGTGTCGGTCTCTTACTGCCAAGGAGAGAAAAGAGTTAGATGTGTTTCACATGGGGGGTATTTATGGTGTCAAAGGGGTAGGATCTTGATTTAGACTTTATTCATACCGCTCTAGAATATTGGGATGTGGATACTCATTGCTTTAGATTAGGGTATGATGAAATTATCCCTTTGTCGGAAGAATTCAGTGCTATTTTAGGCTTCCCTGCATTAGATCTTGTAGTAATCCCTAGAATAAACGAATATTATTATAAGGATTTTGAACGCTTTTTCAATTTAAAAGACAAAGATCTAACAAAAATAGTAGATGGTAGCATAGTTAATTTGAAAGAATTTTGCTCGCCATTATTTTGATAGACCTTATTCTAAGTCTTTTCATGTATATAGAAAAAGAGCTTTTCTTTTTTGCATGCTTAATCAATATCTTCTCACTAGTGGTAAAACAAATGAGGGTCAAGCAATCATATCAACTGTTTTGGAGCAGATAGAATCTGGGAGAAATCCAATGCCATTAATAGTTGGAGAGACTATGCTTAGTCTTGATGAATTAAAGAAAAATCCAAAAGCGCCTTTTCGGGGCTCTCCAATTTTATTACAGGTAGAAAACTAATATTTTTAATTACAGAAATCAAAAACATATTTTTGTATAGTAATAATAATTTATTTGCATTGAATTTTTTTAACATATGTGACTAATGGAAAGACTAGAATTAATTAGTCCCCCAGACAATATTGAGAAGTACACTCCAAATTGTTTTGTGAGAAGAAAGAAACGCTTCTCTAAGATGGGGCGCCATGAATGGAAAAAGGTCTTCGGGTCTTGCAATTTTGCCATCAAGTGGGTCATCTCTTGGTGGAAAATAGAAAAGATGGTTGGTGTTAACAAGCAACCTTTCTGCCGTCTTCCAAGCTTGTCCCGAATGATTTTTTATTATCCCTGCAAGGTAAAAAGACAGTACGACCTACTTCAAACAATTCCTTCCGGGGATCTTCGTCGTCCCTATGAGTTCCCTGTTTTTCAAGAAGTAGACAAATTTGATACTTATTGGAGCGCTAGACCTTTATGGGAAGTGATTACCCAAAAGGTTCCTCCTTCCTTGCCCAATGGTGTGAAAAAGTGGCTTTTGAGGAAACCTTCAACGGACATAAAGAAAAATCAGAGTAAAACTGATGTGAAGAGTCGTCTAGGTGACAAAGTGATTCTTGTTAAGGAACGCTTGGGTGAAAGAGTTGAGTTCAAAATACCTACAATGCCTAAGAAGAAAAGCTCTGCGAAGGATAAAGGAAAAAGGAAAGCTGACACTACAGAAAAGAAGGCTTGGGTAGAAAAGAAACATGGGGTCCTAGCTAAAGGAGAAACTATTTACACCAAAATTGAATGTAGGTCCTCTAAAGGATGCCTACTAGCTAAAGTTATGGATGAGGAAGAAGACGCAGATAAGAATTGGAGAGGGCAAAGAAAGAGAAAAAAGATTAAAAGCATTGCTTAACTTAGTTTTAAATTCAAAGTTAATTTATTTAAGCTTTATTTAGATTCCATTAATAATGTTATTTATTTTATTAATGAGATTCCAGCTTTTTAATTAAATTATCTCCTTTAAATTTAATTTATTAAAGCAATGAAAATCGAAAATTTAATTTTCCAGAAATTTTTCCGAGTACGGAAGTCGAAAATTTTCCGAAAAACACCGAAATATTCCCAGATATTTTACATAAAATTGGCGCCACGATTTTACGACTGGCGCCAACTGCGGCAGTCTGGCGTCAGGCGACAGAGGCTGTCGTCTGGCTCTAAGGTTCATCGGCTGGCGCCAGAATTTTTTTTGTGACGCCGATGTTTCGTCAATCTTCTGTTAAATTTTTTATTAGGTCTAGGATGCGAGGTTTGAAAAAAATAAAGTGGCCGCACCCGTAAAGGGTTGCCTACGTATCCTTTCTTAGGGAATCAGGCCAAACGTAGCTCTCTCGAGTGTCCTACTCAAGTGATTATGGGTAGTATTTTTTAAGTTGGTCATGATTTGTCATGTTCGAGAACTCATTGCCATCCTTGTCAGTTAATTTTGCTGCACCTCCTGACAGGATTGTTTTGACAATGTAGGGTCCAGACCAATTACGTCTAAATTTTCCCCTTGGATCTAAAATATTTTTCCTTAATGCTTTTAACACCAAATCTCCAACCTTGATGTTTCTTGTATTTACCTTCTAATTAAAATGTCAAGCCATACGAGTTTGGAAACATTGAGTGTGATGTAGAGCTTCTAGTCGTTTTTCATCAATTAGAATTAGCTCCTCATATCTTGCCCTAGTCCATTAAACTTCATCGAGTCTGCTCTCTAGTGCGATGCGTAGAGATGGAATCTCTAGCTCTACAGGTTGTACGACATCCATTCCATAAACCAAGGAAAATGGCGTATTTCCTGTTGACGTGCGATAACCCCACAATGCAAAGTAAAGTTTATCAGGCCAATCCTTGTAATTTTCCGTCATTTTCTCGATGATAGCCTTTAAATTTTTATTAGCTTCTTCAACTGCTCCATTTGCCCGAGATCTATAGGAGAAGAATGATTATGTTGAATACCATATTTTTGTAGCAATTCTTCACACTCGGCTTGAAAGTTAGTTCCATTGTCACTTATCATTTCATGTGGGACTCCATATCGACAAATAATATTTCTTTCGATAAAGAGTGCAACATGTTTTGCAGTGAGTTTGGCGTATGATTGTGCTTCGACACACTTTGTGAAGTAATCAATTACCACTAAGATATATTCGTGACCTCCTGTTCCTGTGGGAGTGATTTTGCTGATGATGTCAATTCCCTATGTAGAGAATGGCCATGGCGACGTGTAGGTGTAGAGTAAAGATGGAGGAACATGTTGTAAATTAGCGTAGATTTGGCACTTAGGGCATCTTTTTACGTATTGATGACAATCCCTATTCATTGTAGTCCAATAGTATCTTTCTCGCATTATCTTTTGGACTAACATTATGCCATTTACGTGAGTTCCACAAATTCCTTCGTGGACTATCCTCATTGCTTTTTATGCATCCTTTTTTCCTGCACATAAGAGAGCTCGACCTTTAGGTACCCTTTTGTGTAACTCGTTGTCTATGAGTACGTATTAGGAAGACAAGAGGCTTAATGCTCGTTTTACTCTTTTGTCAGCGTGGGGAAGGTATTCTCCTTTGGTGACATAGTTGAGCATATCCGTATACCATAGTTCTTCTTCTTCTTCTTCTTCTTCTTCTTCTTCTTCTTCTTCTTCTTCTTCATGGGTCACTTCATCATCTTCTATAGCTTAAATGTAAGCCGGTTTATGCCTTTTTTCTATAGTTAGAGGCATTTGCTTGATTTCCGTAGGAATCCTAACCATTGAGGCTAGTCCTGCCAAGGCATCAGCAAATTGATTTTCTTCTCTAGGTAGATATGTGTAGTCCACCTTCTCTAACTGATTAGTGAGGGTTTCCAAATAAGTTTGGTAAGGGGCTAGGCTTTCGCTCCTTACTTTCCATCTTTTGGAGATTTTATTGATGATCAATGAAGAGTCTCTGAATATCCGTAACTTTTTCACTCCCAATGCCAAAGTTGTTTCAAGGCCTACCACGAATGCTTCGTATTCAGCAGCGTTGTTGGTAACGTCAAAATAAAGCTTTATGGAGATTGGAACATGCTCTTCTTTAGGTGATACTAGTAACACTCTAACTCCACATCCCTTTTGGTTTGAGGCTCCATCGAAGTACAAGGTCCAATTATCGTCTTCCGTGACCTTCAAATCTTCGTCTTGAAATTCATTGTCGTGTATTGGCGTCAAGTCTTCAATTGGAAAGTCCGCTAGAAAATTCAAAACCACATATCCTTTGATAGCTTTGTGTGGCATGAACCTTACATCGAACTGGGCTAAGTTGACTATCCATCTCGATATTCGCCCATTGAGTGTAGATTTCTTGAATACATATTTGAGTGGATCTAATCGGGAAACTACAAAGACTTTATGCACGAGCATGTAATGTCTTAACTTGGTTGTGGCCCACACAAATGCGAGGCACAATTTCTCAAGAGGTGTATAGCGTGCTTCATGCTCGAGCATCTTTTTGCTTATGTAGTAGATCACATTTTCTTTGCCTTCTACTTCTTGCGTTAGCATGGCTCCCATTATCTCTTTGGTGACTGTTAAATACAGTCTAAGAGGTATTCCTGGAAGTGTCGGTGCTAATAAGGGAGGATTAGTGAGATTGGCTTTGATCTTTTCAAAGGCTTTTTGACATTCGTCATCCCATATCGCTGGTACATTCTTTTTAAGCTTCTTGAAAATTGGTTTACATATTGTTGTCAATTTTGATATGAATTTGCTTATGTATTGAAACTTATCTTTTATTGGTTGAATCATTTAAGCTATCAACTGTCTTAGTTTCCTCAATTATCGGTGTTTTCTTTTCAAGTGTTTCCATTGCTTTAATAAGTTCTTTGTCATTTTCATTGTTAGTTAAGCAATGTTCATCATCTTTGGTTAAAGAAGAACACAAGGAGTAAGGGGAAGAAGACATATTATTAAATTCTGAGATCATTACATCAAAGAGGGATATGTCCTCAGGGACTTGATCACTAACTATCCTAGAGGAAGAGGTAGAAGAAGGGGGCGCTACAACTAAAGACTTAGATGACTCTATAGGGAGAGACTCTAACTCTGACTCTGACTCTGACTCTGACGACTCTTCGAACATCGGTCCTTGCCCCGTTGTAATGGAGATTTTCCTTCCGCTTGGAGTAGTCACCTTGACGATCTTGCGCCACCCTTGTAGTGATCCTTCCACTGGAGTGATGAGCTTTGAGAGATCAAAGCTTTTTCTTTGTAGGACTGTTTGGATGAGCGAGGAGTTATCCTCTTTGTATGTTGGCTCATCTTTTTCTTGTCCGAATTGTAGTCCCATGACATTAAAATCAAAGCATGGGGGTGCTTTCTCCTTATTGGCAGGAGTTGGGATTTCTTCAATGAAGTAGCAATCTAAGAAAATATCGAGTCCCGGTTGCCTTATGCCATTTAAGACACATGGTTTGGGAAATTCATAGCATGGATAGTCCTCTACTTCTTTTATAAATTGTCCATTAAAGGTAAGAGGATACTGATCCATTGGGATTGTTTTCTTTTGGATGCGAGCGTCCCTACGTGCCTTTGACTTTCCCTGGGCTCGCTTGAGATCTTCCTGAGTCGGTTCAAAACCAAGTCCGAAAGTGTCTAATTTTGGGAGGCTAGGTGATTCCAGCGGTTATGCTATTCCTTTCTTTTTTCCTAGGGTCATCCCAAGAAAATGTCCTTGCTTCTTTAGAATTGCGTTCACGATCATATTGGAGTGGGGGTCGTGGCAAAGAGGGGTCCTTTCATCCTCCTCGATTAAGGAAACCTCTTTGTTAAAGCCCCACAAATCTTCATCGTCTTCATCGTGCTCCACATTAATTATTGGATTCTCTATAGCTTTAATCCTCATGGGTGAAGCATCGATTGTAATGGGAATTCCTCCAACTATGTCTTTTACCTGTTGATGGAGTGATGAAGGGACGACCTTTAGGTCATGAAGCCAAGGGCGTCCCAACAATACATTGATCGAAGCCTTAATATCTACTACTTGGAACGTAGTAGCGTGTTTTATTGCTCCCGCCGTTACGTTCATAGTAATTTTCTTGCGTTGACGGGGTTAGGTCTTCATCCCTTATGCCTGGCATTCTCGTAGTTCTAAGTGGACATACATTAATGGCTGATCCGTTATCTACAAGAGTCATAGGGACATTCATTCTCTTGCAAACCACTATGAGGTTTAACGCCTTCTAGTTGATAGGACTAGGGAGATCACTCGTAAGGAAGTTAGCCAACCCCTCAGGAGTGGTGTCGGAATCTATCCCTATCTTATCCAAGGCATTCATTACAGCCAACCTATGCTCTCGAGATGTTGCCAGAAGCTTCCATACGTTCCTTTCACTTGAACTGTTTGACAATTTCATTGTCTTCTATGATAGGTATGGGAACATGTTGTGTGGATGGCATAGGTTGTGTCGAAACAGGAGGTTGCATCCTCCCAGATCTTGTGAGGACGTCTATGGATGAATCTTCTTCTACCCAGAAGTCATCCATGGCATATGACACCGAAGGTGGAGGTCCTACCATGTCTTTCAAGTAAACGTCTTCTTCGTCGCTGTCCCAAACTCCATTAATATTTACGTCTTCTTCTTGTGGAACTTGGACTAGCCTTTTATCATCAATTATTTTCTGAATTAAATCCTTAAATTTAAAACAGTTTTCAATAGTGTGACACCCTGATTGATGATATTGACAATAAAATCTATCTGTCCTTTTTAACGATTTAAATGGTATCAGTTCGAGAGGTTTGATCTCGCCACTCTCAGAGAGCATTTTGAACATTTGTGCATATGGAATCCCAATTGGAGTGTAGAGTGTATTACTCTTCTTGGGTTTATCGATTACTTGCAAAGGAAAGTGTTTCGCTTTATAGGTCATTCTCATGGGTGTGAACTCTTTCCTAGGTTTATTTTTCGATGGTGGAACCGCGTCATATTTCTTCTAAAGTTCCTTCACAACTTCGAGGGCTTCACGTAGCAAGTTTGATCCTTCCAACATGGACAGTGTAAGAAATTGTATGTCCTCTTTACTTGCTAATTCTGGAAGGTTATCCATGGCATCGAAAAAGATCTCCTCCTTTTCTTCGATAGCATGGATTTCTTTGACAGGTTTGATGAGAGATGAGGGATCAACCTCATTTTCCTCATGAGAGATGGCCAAGGAGTGAGCAAGAGGCATATTATCAATACTTGGCTTCTTATTGGCAGGGGGCAATGGTAGCTTCTTATTGTCGATTAAGTCTTGGATAGCTTCCTTAAGCTTCCAACTGTTCTCGGTAAGATGGCCCCTACCTTGGTGATACTTGCATTAAGCATTGGGGTTCCAATTAGCCATTCTATTCTTGACTGGTGGGTCCCCAAATGGTCCAATAGGAGTTATAAGACCTTTTGCATTTAATCGGTCAAATGTGGTGTTATAACTCATACCAATAGGTGTAAATTTCCTCCTAAATGGTTTCTTTTGTCCTTGATTATTCATAGCAAGGACTTCACTTAAGTTAAAGGTACCAACATTATTTGAGTGGGTGGTTTTAGAAGAAGAAGGATTGTCGTTCTTCTTACCTTTCATGCCACTGTTGGAGTTATTGTTAGAAGCTTTCAACTTAGCCAGGTCGTCTTCAATATTAATTCCAATGTCGTAGACAGCCTTGAAGGTATGGATATTATTCTAGTATTTGAGATGCTTGGAGTACTTCTCTTGAAGGTTTTTGATGAATAACCTTATGGACTCTTTTTCACTTGGCACCTCAATCATCTTAGCTGAGGTTTCTCTCCATTTGTTAAAGAAAGAGGTGAAACCTTCATTCTCTTTTTTCTTGAGCATTTCAAGTTCCCTATAGTCAGTCTCAACTTGAATATTGCATTTTTATCTACCAATGAAAGCGTTTACTATGGACTCACAAGTAGAGGTTCTTTCTTTCTCAGGAAAAAAGAACCATTGTTGGCAAATGGTTTCGAGAGATAGTGAGAACAGAGAGGGAAACACCTTCTTGTCGATACCCTTAATACTCATTATTGTTTCGAAAGCTCTTAAAAGAAAGTAAGGGTTGTCAGTTGCTTTGAATTTCGTGATGTCGTTATCATAGAACTTCTGGGAAAGAAGATCCTTGTCCACCGAGACCCCTTGTGAGCTAATCCCTCGAAACTTGTAGTCACTAGACAGTTTGCTCAGACTCTCTTGCATGAGGTCCATCTGTTCTTGTTTCACAAGATCATCAATCTTGAGGGTTAGAACCTTTAATGCCTCATTTTCAGTAATCAGTTGGTTCCTGATCTCATTGACTTCCTCTTAAGTTGCCATTATTGTCTTAGCTTTCCTCTTACGATCGATGAGTTTGTCGAAAAGTTGGACTTGGATAAAAAGGTTGTCTTTGATTAAACACCCTTCCTTTCTTGACCACGCGCAGTAAATTAAACCAATTTTGTTTTAATTATTTGACTCAAACTGACCTTGACTTTACGGTTTGAAAAAGAAAAGGCAAAAATAGGTGCATATTTTTGGCAAAGAATTAGGTATATATTTTTGGGAGTTAAGTATAGGGTTCAAACAATTTATATATTTGGAGGATTAATATCCGACTTACCCCCCTAAAAAAACGACGGAAAATATGCGCATGCAAGACTCCCTTAGACATGGTCAAAGAGTACATTAGTGTGTGCTTTATATGGTGAGTGTAAGTGACAAGCTTTGACTCTTGTGTAAGACCATGGGACTTAGTGCTTAGACTCGATTAATAACTTAACAAGGTATAATTACAAGTAAAAATTAACCGAATCGACTAGAAAACTACTCAATTAGACATAAAGTTATGACTCGAGCGATAAACTGAACTGTCGCCAAAACGACAGGACTGGCGCCTCCTTTGCAGTGTAGCGCCAGACGACAGGACTGTCGCCAGGCGCTACACTCCATAGAGTGGCGCTACAGTTCAAATTTTGGCGCCATTGCTGGAGCTTCGATCTGAAACTGTTTTCGGTACTATTACTTTACAGTGTATGCCTAAAGTCGTACTAAGTCAACTCTGATTAAATATTAAACTTTATTTAGTCAAATTAATTAATTAATTAGTTAGGCAAAGTTATTTTCAGTCATAAATCAGTTTGTTTAATCTTAGCACAAGTCAAGCAAACGGTTGAGAAAAGCACATAAAGTATGGACAACAAATAATACACAATTAGTCAAGTAGGCACAACATGATGCAATGAGTTTGCAACCTAACCATGGCTCTAGTTCTCTAAAATTCGGGATATGGGTTAGTCAATAGAGGGTCCATGGATAATTGTCCGAATGCACCGCGCGGAAGCCTTACCGTGAAGGGTTGGCGCGAGTGGATGGGACACTGCGAGTTTAGAAAAACTCGCTTCCATGGTTTGGTAAATTCAACATTCTCGGATGTACCCTTTGTTGCTCAGAGCGTTCAATCAGGTAGATGGAGCATGAATTCCCAGAGGGTTATGTCCATATGTAGAACACATATGGGTTTCAGAAAAGTGAGAAAAACTCAATCAGGAAGGAGGATCGAGCAAACAGTGCTAAAAACTGGTCAAAATTAGAACGCATATTTCTGGCTCGGTATTGGAAGAACTTAGCGCCAGCAAACAGAGTCCAGTGCCTTCTTTTGGCTTTAGCGCCTGGCGACAGAAGTTGTCACCTGGCGCTAATGTCAAAATGTTAGCGCTAATATTTGTTCGCTGACGCTAGTTCCTACATGCCTCAGTAGCTTTCTGTGCTCGATGAAATTTTCTAGTTTCACGCAGCATTATTTCGATCCTAGTTGTGAAAGATATTCCTCAAATTTTCTTACGTGTAAAAATCCTATGTTTAACTCATTACGGATGGTATTTTCAATGAGATCTTTTTTTATGCATATGACAATAATGTGAATCAAAATTACGCACATGAAATACTTAGAACTTTTCGAGTCTCATCCACTCATTCTAAATCATTGCCAAAATAAATTTTAGGAATTAAAATAGAAACCGTCCCCAGCGAAGTCGCCAAAAACTGTAGGGAATATTTCAAGCATTATCCTTAGCTTGAACCCCACTGTGATCATACACTAAAGTACGGTGGCGTCTAAAGTGAAGGAAGATAGAGCAAAAGAGTCTCCAACAAGTTTTAGGAACTTGTAAACCGTTCACAGGGTGAAGGTTACACCCCTTAACGATCCACGAGATCGTCAACTCCAATAGGTCTGGAACCATGACTGGTAGTTCGGGGATGAAGGTACAAATCCAACCTAAAAGATATTGAACCTGCCCTAATAATAGGCCTCTACTTTATTCTGATCGTATTCATGAGCGCTTTCTGACTAACATACAATCAATAGGATTACCCGTAAACCTGTTTTTCTATGTTGGTTTAATATTAATGCGCAAATAAACTATTATTGGCAATCACCTAAATTATAATCATATTAACCCTAAATAAAATTATTAATTATTTTATTAAGGGTGATTACAAGTACCAATTCCCTTTAAATATTCATAAAAGGTATGATCAAGCAATAACAATAAATATCAAGCAACATAATAATCATAATAATAAAAATAACCATAATCATAATCATAATAATTAAAATAATAATAATAATAATAATAATAATAATAATAATAATAATAATAATAATAATAATAAGTATAATAATCATCATAACAATAATTATGACAATTATAATCATAAATCATAAAAATAATCATAATCATGTTAAAGCATAATATTAATAGCAAGATCTTAGGCATGATACTAACAAGATTAATAACAAACCCTAGCATGTCACTAAACATTAAAAATCAAAGCTTTAACCCTAACATGATACTAACAATCATAAATATTCGGAAGAATATAAAATGCATCTTACTTTTAATCATACTTGATATTAGGATTTTTTAGTTGTTACCCTAAACATGATACTAGGAAGATCAAAATGCCCTAACATGACGCTTGGAATCATAATAACAACTTAAGCATGATTTCTACATCATAATAACAATAAAATCAATTAAAATAATTACTTGGATGCTTCGTACCTCTTTCTAATAACAAAATACACACGTTAGTAACTTCAAGAAAAATAATAATCAAACAACTATATTAAATAATTGAAATAGAGATTTGGGACCAAACCCTCCGAAATTAAAACCTTTCACGTCTAGGTCGAAGGCAACTTCGAACTATTCTAGGTGTTTCTAGGTCTTGTGAATGCGGAATTTTGTATGATGGTTGGTTTACAAAAGTGAGAAAGAAAGCTTTAGGCTTAGAGAGAATTAGAAAACTAGAGAGCTGATGATTGTAGATTGTAGATGATTGAAAACGGAGATTTTAAGAGGCTATTTATAGAGAAAATCAGCCAAAAAGATAGAAAAATAAACCAGAGTTCTGACGTGAACAAACGAAATTAGCGCCAGACGCTAATGCTGGCGTTAAGCGCTAATCAGTTTTTTTACGCGTTTTCTAAATTCAGATAAAATTTAACCGTACAGGAGGATAAAATTGTATTTTCCTCAAAAACACACTTTTATTCAGATTTTAATTCCAAAAAGTCAACAAAAGTCAATTTATCAATGATAATTGAATTAGGAATGAAAAGAACCTTCTAGAAGAATCTAGAAGACTAAAATTATTCCTAATTGCATTAGGAATGATACATCCATATTAGGCCCTCCTTTAGGTCATTGGGCCGTATATAAGACTCAAATCGGGCCTAGTTTAGTAATTTGGCCATAACTTCCTCATTATTCATCGGAATTGGGCTTATAATATATCGTTGGAAAGCTCTTTTCAAGCCCCATCCAACTACACTATTATTGGACCCTTGCTATGAACCAACCAAACTGGATTGGCTATTTTCTTAAAATAAGTTTTCAAAAACAGAGAGAAAAGAAAAGAAATTAAAACTATCTGCAACACTAAACTTTCCACACTTTTACTTCATTCGATTACAATTTGACGTGAAAGGTACTCATCACCGGGTTTTGTTTTGGGGAGACACAAATGGGTGTCTACACCTACAAATATCATCATATAGGAGAAACACAAGGGAAAATCCTTTGGCATTGTTTCGGACAACATTCACCACATTCAAGGCATCACTTTCAAGATGAACATCAGAGTATCCCAACCTCTTCGCCACAAGCAGACCATATTGACAGGCAGCTTTTGCACACTCTACATCCCACTCACCCTCCTGCCTCACTACAGCAACAACAATAGTCCCTTGATCATTTCTGATCACAGCCCCCAAGACAGTTTTAACACCCAAAGGGCATCACAATTTACCTTGACCCTTCCCTTAATTGGGCAGCTCCACGAACTGACTGATGGGCAGATTTGGCTGGGTCTGCTAGCAACCCTTCTAGCATACTCATTACTTTCACGCACCATACTCACGAACCCCCTGGCAACCTCAACGTCAATAAATGAATTCTTCTTAAAGGTGGACATATTAAGCCAAGCTAGCGTGGCAATCGTAACTAGTTAAGGTCTTAAAACATTTTTTAAGAGCCATAGCAGCCTCTCAATAAAGCTGGAAGCCAGGACCTACTGAATTTGAGCAAAAAAAGGACTGACTACCCAAATATCCTTCGCTATAGAGCAATCAAAAGCTGCGTTGATCACAGATTCTTCCTCGGCCTCACAAATTACACAATATAGGCTCAACATTCAACATGCTGTATTTAAACAACAATGAAAAGACCAATGTATTTAAACCATGCTGAGTAAACTATAACATTTAGAGCATATTAAGAACTAGTCCACAATAGAAACTAATAAAAGTCTTTGTATCAACCAAGTATAATGAAGCACCATAATTATACCATGATAAATATCAAAGAATAAGATAAAACAATTTAAATGAGGTTCAACAAGTATATAAGTAAAGATAAACAACGACAAAGCTAATAAAAAGGATAATCGACGCTTATACACATACACACAAGCTCTTAATTTCACACACACACACACACACACAAGCATTTTGAATTTCAGCTCTTATTTTACATCTGATTTTCAGTTCTGAACTTCAAATCTTAATTCTGCAATACACTCACCACCGCCTCCACACATTCTAACATACAGCAGGAGAAGAGGACAGAAACAAAAAACAACATAAGGCAACACACAAACATTACCATGAGCAGCAACGGTCTTGGGGAAATTGCAGGCTACTTTTTATTAAATTCACTAATACGGTAATTAAGCTAGAGGAAAAACAGTAGTAAATAAAAACAATCAAGGTATTACGCCAAATGCTTGTAACTGCATAACTTTATAGTTATGCAAATATGCCAACAAGCAGTGCCAGACCACTTAACCATTTTCTGCAATTTTTAACCAGTCCAACATAATATATTTGCCCAAATCATAGCAATGCACATGTATACATGTTTAAGCTATATCATGAAGAACTCTTTTACACTACCTAAAATGCATGAGGAAAACAATTCAATCACAAAATTGATGTAGAAGAGAAAGTGGCCAAGGTCCAGATAAGAACTTCTTGTAAACAAAAACACAGATCATTCTCTTATCAAATAGGAAGAAAGTACAAATTGAGCATAACCTTATATGCAAGGTCTTTGAGAGTATCAACAACTTTGGCACGATCAGCTAATTTGGCAATCATATCAATGCCAATCTTTGCATGCTATGGCCTTGTTTGAAAAGACATACACATGGCACAATAAAGCTATTGGGGAGCTCGAGTCTAGATGCAAAGAGTGGACATGAGGCACACTATTTAAAATTAAAACAGGTTGCTTTGGTTAACAGTATATTAGCTTAAAATAAATAAATTGATCATAGGTCATCATGTTCACGTCTTGATGCACCTCATCAACAATAAACCCGAAAATGTTGAAACTACTTAGCTAGTACGAGAAGATTAACTTTCTATGAATGAATTTAAAACAACAATCTAAAAGCATACGTCAAGTTTCATGGCCTGGAATGTTGTACATGTGACATGCTTGCATCAATTGCTTTGTACATTGAATCACATAATTGTTTTTTTATTGGACATACATCAATTCTACTAGACAGAAGCCACATTATCTTTCAGCAAAATCATCTTTTGAATACAAACTTCAATAATTATGGTATCGTCTACTAGGTAGTTTTTTGAAGTATCATGTAGGTCACTGAGAGAATGAAAGAATGGGTAGCCCGCCCTAATCGTTTGAGCTTGAATAAATAAAAAAAAATTATAAATTCCAGAGGACACTAGGTAATTTTTTAAAACAAGAAATAAGATGTCACGTGTTAAAACTTACAAGTTATGTTACTGTGATAGTCGTCTTTTCCTTGGTGTTGATTCTTCAAGTAAAGAATAAATTCAACATACAGTTTTTTACCATCAGTTAGCCCAAAACTATTGTCCTGGTGTAGAAATAATGAGAGGCATTTACCATCTTTAGCCTCTCCTCTAGGAAATAAATTCAATTTCCTGAAATATTACATATCAGAGAAAGTAATAAGCATTTATAGTCACAATTGAGTGAAATTTTCCACTTCTTATTTAAAGTAAGACTTATATACAAACCATGACAATCCATCAAAGCGAAATACAGATGAAAACAGCAGCTACAAATGAACAGAAACAATAAAATTATGACCAATCTATCCATTAAATCTCATCTTAACTAACTCACCTTTTTGCCTTTAGATTGTCCAATATAATCAATCCCATTCAGCCAATGACTATGAAATCCTTCTGTAGTCATCTCAGCTCGAGAATAAAACTGATACCCCACATTAATTCCTATACATTCCACAAACAACGAAATCCAGCTAGTCTCAGGACTGAGATAATAAGAAATCCTTTTTGCTCGGGTTACAAGCACCAACCCAGAAGAGAACCAATTGTCTTCTCATGATACAATAATTCGTTCTTCCCTCTCATCTGTCACCAACACATTGTAAACAAGTCAACATTAAATGTAAGTACAACTTGTAATGACTTCACACCAGGAAGAGTCTAGAAAATGCATGGACAACAATCATATGTGCTTCACAACAACAACACCACAATATATTTTGCAATATATGAGTGATAAAGTAACAACTATATTGTCAATGTTACATCAGTTTAGACGTAAAAGCATGTATAGTACAAAAAAATTACAGACAAGACTGAAGGCATGTTAATATATGTAATAAAAAACTGTAGTATAGATGAGTGTCAAAGTCTGAGCCAAAAGGTCTACCGTCTAAAGTAATGAAATATGTAGATTGATATAGCAGAAGAAGAATCTCAATTCCATTTATAAGTATTATTCACATATTACTAGGTATGTGTTGATATGGCTCATTGTAGTAGAAACACTAGACCTTATATAAGTTTACTTGAAGATATGTTTAGTGGTAGTTGATGAATCCACTTTGTTCTACACGAAATCACATATTCACAGTGATCATATGTTGCAATTCTTGTTCAATCCTTTTTTCATTTAATCACTACAGAGAGGAACTACAAAAATATTTTAGAAACTGTTACACAGTTGTACCACTATCAAATAGATTGAGCAAAACATGAATCATCTATATATGGACTCCTTCAGCCAATCAGAAACTAGTAGGCTATATTCTCTCTCCCTCTCACTCTCTCCTCCTAGCCATTTCTTAATAATTGCATTAATTCCAACTATGGAAAGGACATAACGTTATTATTTTTCTTACACTTCATGTATCCACTTGCCCCACTGTTACATTACTTACATATACTAATGTTTGTACCATCTTGCCCTCATTTTATGTAATATAATAATACTTTCCATCCCAATTTTTAGATTATGATAATACAATTTTTACTTCCCATGCCCCACACAAAAGCTCTGTAATACTTTAGCAAACCCGAGTGATGAAATAAATTAAAAGCAGAGGGAGTAGAATATAAAGAGAATAAGAGGATGTCAATTGCATAGCAAAATAGTGTTTGTCAGATTATACCCTTGAAACATACTTCTTAAGAGGAACATAAATTCTATATTTTGTTTGGAACTACTTTTCATTATACTTTTGAAAGTTGAGGCACGGGGGATCTGAGGTGGCTAGAACATCCCACACAATTCAAAGGTCAGGGGATCGAATCCGACTACTCCACAAGTGCTCTTAGTGTGGAGTTCTTAGAAAGCAAAATGAGAGAAAAAGACAAATATATATGAAGCATGTGCCTTATCATCATGATCAATGCTAAATAATTTGGAACAATCAACTTTTTCATCGAATACAGGCAAAAGGTAGGTTCTGTCAATCTCATGGTAAAGCATATAAAATAGAGTAAAATATATCGAGCAAATCAGGACATAGATATGATGATCTAAGGAACACAAGCACACAACTACTCTTCATCAGGCTAGCCATAGAACAGAGGTACCTCACTTTTAGACCATATCATATAAGCATTCTCTATATGACCAGATACTAATATAATTAAGGATTATGTTTGTATTCTCTCTATGACAAGACACTTATTCGATATATACCAAGCACAATGATAATAATGAAGGGATATAAATTGCATAATAATTTGGTTAGAAAGAGCAGATTATTAGTGTGATCTTTAACCGCTAAGCTTAGGTATACTATAGAACCTAGCCAAGCCATTAATTCTATCTATTAGTATATATTTATCATACTATTAAAATCAAAATAAATAAATTAAATGTCACTAAGTGTCTCTCTGCTACTATACTAGAAAGATTGCATTGTATGAACACAGACCCAAATTTTTATCACATGCACTCAATAACAAAGAATTAAGCACATTTTAACTTGTTAATGACACGATATTGGCAATATTATCTAGAAGCTAATTTTCATTTTCAAGTTGCATCAAACTAACCCACACCTCAGGGATCTAGGACTACAAAGATTCAATTAATAACAAAATTCCCAAATTATCAAAACAAACTTACTTAAACCAAAACTACATACTCAAATATTTGCATAAAAATACTACAGATAGTAATAAAGATGAAAGAAATTACCTGAAAGTAAAGGGGCGGATAAGCTTGGCGACATTTGGGTTTGGGTGTAGAAATTTGATAGCAGATATTCGATTGCAGTTTTTTTTTTTAACATCTGATATTGAAACGACTTCAAACTCATAGCTTTCTTTATCGATCTCTTCTTCCTCAATGATAAATTATAAAAAAAAAAAAAAAAATCATGAAAAAAAAATAAAGCAGCATAAAAATAAAAATTCTAAAAATGAAAATCTAAAGAGAAATGAAAGAATACCTAAAAAAAATTAGAATACCAGATTTAATGAATTCGAAGAGCATCTTTCAGTTTAACTTGTTGCTAGGATTGTGATTTTTGAGAAGGATGAATTCCGGAAACACAATTTTAGTGAAAGGCTAGGATTTAATTATTGGAGAATGGAGAGTAAAGGATGAGCAGTTTTTATCATTTTCCCCAATTTGTTTGAGTTTGCAGGCTAGAACACATGTGCTTATCACGTGGTTAATATTATAGACGCTTTTCAAAGTCTATAATAAGTGAGGACGCTAAAAAGCATCGCAAAAACACAAAAAATCAAAATTTCCACTGACGCCCAATTCACAGCATTGAAGGCATGGCGTCGAAAATTAGTGCATTTTGTAGTAGTGCAACTTTGCGAATTCTGATTTCACTTTCTAATTTCCATTCTCAAATCATGTGAAATCGCCGTTTGACATGTTTGACATGTGAAACCACTATGTCATGTACACAATTTCTTCCAAAATACTATTTAAGAAGGCGATTTTGACGTTAATCTACCATATTTCATAGTTATAATATGCAGCAATCGCTAGGAGGATCCGAACAGATTTAAGCATTGCGACTGGTGAAAAGGTTTCATCGTAATCAATACCATGAACTTGTCTATAACCTTTTGCCACCAATCTAGCTTTCTAAATGAATACATTTCCATCTTTATCGGTTTTCATCTTGAAAATCCACTTACATCCGATAGGTGTATAACCTTCGGGTAAGTCAACCAAGTCCCAGACTTGATTTTCAAACATGGAATAAATTTCAGATCTCATGGCCTCATGCCATTTAGTAGAGTCGGTTCTTGCCATCGCTTGCTTGTAGGTTGCCAGTTCATCTCCATCCATAATCAGGATGTCCTCTGAGATCTCGGTTAATTCTAAACCAAGATATCTATAAGGTTGAGATCTCAGCCTCTGAGACCTACGTAGGGTAATGGATTGAGCATTTGCATTGTCGGTTTGACTTTGCACATTTTGATCATTTTGACCAGCGTCAACAGATGTTGTTTGAGCACTTTGACTGTCATTCTTATTTTGTTGCTCATCCTCACGATTTTTGTCGAGTTCGATTATCCTACCACTTGTCGTTTTGGAAAGGTGTTCCTTCTCCAAAAAGACACCATCGCGAGTAACAAACACTTTATTATACAATTTGTTGTAGAAGTAATACCCTTTGGTTTCTTTAAGGTATCCCACAAAGTATACCTTGTCAGATTATTGATTTAGTTTGTCAAAAATCAATTTCTTGACATATGCTTCGTATCCCCATATCTTTAAAAAAGACAACCTAGGAGGTTTCTTTTTCCATAATTCATATAGAGTCTTTTCTACAGCTTTTAATGGTGCACGGTTCAGTGTTAGTGCCGCAGTTAAAAGTGCGTGTCCTCAGAAAGAGATAGGAAGATCACTAAGACCCATTGTTGATCGTACCATGACTAACAAGGTCTGATTTCTCCTTTCGGATACTCCGTTCCATTGTGGAGTTCCTGAAGGTGTCAATTTTGAAAGAATACCTTTTTCTTTCACATGGTCATCGAATTCTTGGCTCAAGTATTTACCACCTCGTTCCGATCGAAGGGCTTTGATTTTCTTGCCAAGCTGATTTTCAACTTAACTCTGAAATTCTTTGAACTTTTCAAACGATTCAGATTTATGCGACATTAGGTAGACGTAACCATATCTACTATAGTCATATGTGAAGGTGATAAAATATCGGTGTCCATTTCTTGTGGTTGAGCTCATTGGTCCACATACATCAGTGTGTATTAGACATAATAAGTCTCCTACCCTTTCTCCCAGCTTGGAGAATGGCTACTTAATCATCTTGCCTAATAAACATCCCTCGCAGTTCTCAAACGATTCTAAATTGAAAGAGTCAATAACACCTTCTTGTAGAAGTCTCTTGATGCGTTTAATGTTAATGTGGTCAAGACGACAATGCCACAAGTAAGTTTGGTTTGACTCTATGATCTTAGCTCTTTTGGTATTATCATAACAATTTTTTCTAAACACAAAAAAAGGTGTAATTTCCATAAATATAAACAAGACATTTAAACAAAAGGTCTTGTGATCAAGGTTTAAAATGACGTCCAACGTCGCAAGATCAAAGTATGGTAGATAAAACTTAACAAGTTTAAGAATTTAGACAAAATACATGAGATTACAAGCTTTCTTTGGATAGATTTACTTCATCTTCCACTTGTGTACTCATGACCACTTGAAAAACACCGCTCATTTCGTTCCTGAAATAAGAGCATAAAATGAGTCAATTTTCCGGTATCTAATACCTTATAAATTGCTTATTTTCAAGTGTGTGGATGATACCTGAGATTGAGGCTATCTTTCCTCTTGCCTCATCTTCCAGATACGCGCTACATTCTCTTTTGTAGTGGCCTTGTTTACTACAATAGAAGTGGCGCATCTTTGCCTTGTTTTTGAACTCCTTTTTCTTGAGCCTTAAAGCAAACGTAGCCGGCTTGCAAGAATAGGTTTTCTAGAGCTCTTGGACAACTTCCTTGTAGGACAATTTATTCCGATTGTTGGTAAGTCGCATCTTAATTGCAACATACCCCGAGTGGAGTGAGCTTAAAAGCATATGAGTTGCTTGCTCATCCTCTACCGGTTTACCAATCAATTCCAGATGGTTAAATAACCTTGTCATCTTTTGCACATAGGCTTGAAGTAGCATCCCGGGTCTAAGTCTTGCACTATAGACCCTAGCCCATACTTCTTGCATTTCCTTGCTAAGACATCAATCTTGCGGTGGCTTGATCCTCATGTTAGACAATGACCTAGTCACTTCTTCCCCATGTCCATCATAGTTGCCCTTATCGCTCTTTGTTACCCTCAAATTGACCACATCTTCTAGAGCCTTGAGAAGTACATACGGAAGGTAGTTGGAGAATTTCTTCTTCCACTGTTCCGGAATGGAGTTTGCCATGAGTTAAGAGATTCTCTTGCAATCATAACTCCACTCCTCATGAGCCATATCGCTCATAATCCCTTTTGAGTAGAAACTCGAGATTGGCGTATCCAAGATATGCTCTAGGTAGAAATTGCGGAGGGTCAAACGGAGTTCCTCTTCCCATTTCTTGAAGTTTACCAAATTCAAGCTAAATGATAACTTCTCAGGAAGTTCTGGAAACATAAGATTGTTGTCGATAGTTGAAGACATGATTCTACATTTGAAAGAATTTTGAAATTAAAAACCATTCATGAAATTTAAATAAGATTGAATTCATGCATTTTAATCAAACTTATTTAAAACGTCTTATTTACACATTTAAAGTTGTCCCTAATTTGGTGAGCATAAGTCGATTCCAAGATCCGAAGAAACAAAGAGTGGTTAAGCATGCTTTGGCTTGTCTTAACACTCAATCTCCTAAGGTAAGAAATTTGCTAATGGCTTCAAACCACTCTTGGTTGAATAAATCGTCGCATCTAATGCTCTCTCAACAATTTATTCACTTTGCCACGACATATTAGGATTCCATCACTCATATCGTTGATTATAACCAAAACCAACTTGCATACCTAGTATGTCTTACGCTCCTAGGAGAGGTAGTGATGCCTCACTTTGGCGTATCCCACCACTACCCTCATTCGGCTGGTAAGTGTTGTTTTGGAATTATAAGTTTTTACTCAATATTTAGGGACCTAGGGTTTCTATGTTGGTTGATTTAAGTGAACTTAATAAATCATCACAATATTTGAAATCCTAAACATGCATCTAACATGTTTATACATATATACATATATATATACATATACATATATATATACATATATATATGCATTTGGCAACTAGCATGACCCCTTGAGATCTTCAAATCTTCAAAAGGTCTTCATTGCAACTTTCATGGCTACGTCTTCCAAGAACATCCATCTTCAAGACTTGACCATAATTAAATGCAACTACTAGTATCTACGACTAGGACTAATCTAAAAATTAAGGTACAAAAATACTCAACGGTACGCAGATCGTATTTAGATTTACAAAAATGCATCACGGATCGCAGTCCGTATTTTCTATCCTAATCGGGCCCCACTAGTTGCCATTTCATAAAACCTGTGAGAGAATATACATTCCATTCATCCATTAACTATTTGTGAATGGCCCATGCATTTTACAACGATAAACAAGTAATAATGCATAAACACGCGTGAACTAGTAACTAATCTAGGTGGTTAATACAATTAACACGCCTAATATAAACTAGTCAAAGTTGTTTTAACCGGTTATATAAATAAGTGCAATTAACATTTGAAGCTCCCACTAAATTCCGCATCCAACATAATTAATCCAATTAATGAAGCCGGTAATTCCCAAAATTTGTCAAAATAAATTTTGCCAATGCCGCTCAAAACCGAGGCCTAGCCTCCAAAATTTATTAAAATAATTAAAACAAATTAAATTAATAAAATAATTAAAACGACAATTTTTTATCAAAAATACGTAGTCCAAAGTGTCTAAGTGCCTAGCACTAAGACATGGAGTGCTCACATTTCGCGCAACCGTTTGATGCTCAATGAACGTGGGAGTGGGCCCGATGTCGCTGATCGAGGGTGGAACTAGGTCGTTGGTCTACTAACCCTAACCAAATTAGAAATTTATAATACCTAAACTTACACTAAACTAGTTAGTGGCAAGTGAAGAGTCGAACCACGAAGACTAAGTGTATCAATTTGTGCAAATTAGACTAGTAGGAAAGGTTGTGAGATATAGAGAGATTAAACCAAACACTACTAAGGGCAAATAACTAAAACTAGGGAAAGTTGTGGAATCCAATTACTTCAATGCATTCAACAACATCATACAATTAGATGAAAATGACCTCGATTAGGAACATCAACACATTTAACTCACTCTCGCGCAATTAAGCATGTTAATTATACTAGTAAACTAATTCAGTCTCATGCAACTAGCCTAGTAAAGGTATGGAAGAATTTAGGGCTCTCAACCAACTCACTCACTCACAATTGATTGAAAGCACAACTAAAAGCTTAGAATCGATTAGCTAGAAAGATTCTAATCCATAAAAGCATCATCCATAGACAATAATCAAGAAACGATTTCATAGTTATCACAATCAATCATTCAATTCATTAATATAACCTTCATCCAATTCCCTAAAACAAAACCTAAGCTAACATAATGAAGATAGACATGGAATTCACAGTAAAATAAGAATAAAAACAAGATCAAACAAACAAACTAATTAATCAACAAACAAAAAGCAAAAATTAAGAATTAAGCAAAGCAATAAAGATGAGAGAAAGTTAGAAAATGCTCATTGAATAGATGAGAAGAAGTTCCACAAAGTTGCTTCTTCAACCTCTTAAAAACTCCATGGAAATCCAAGCTTTCTCTCTCTACAACTACTCCTAAACTAGATAGAGAAAATCCTAATCTAACCCTGAGAGAGAAAATAAAAGAGGCTAAACTAATCTAATCTAGCTAAAATAAAATGTTGATTGAATGTTAAGAGAAAATAACCCCGAAGGGGGTATTTATAATACAAGTTAAATAAAATAAAATAAATAAAACTAATTAAAACGAAATTCAAAAACAAAATAAAAATAAAATAAAATAAAAGAAAAAGAAATGGAAAATAACCCCAAAACCCCAATAGTCCCACCAGACCCACGAATTCCGCCCAATTCGTGGCTGCTTTTATTTCCTTCATCACCATCACCACGCATCATCACCCTCCATCAACCATCAACAACAATCATCAACGGTAATCATCAAGCATCATCCTTCACCTTCAATATCAACCGTTCGATCTCATTAATTATCATTTGGGAAGCTTGTGATATGGTTCAATATGAACCCAGAAATGCGAGCCCGCAAAGACATCGCGCATAGATCGCGCAAAGCTACAGTCTCGACTATGATTTAGGATTCCAATTGCGCGCTTTCTAACAGGATTGCGCGGCCGTGAAGCTCCAATCAAATTAGTTGCTGCAATTGCGGGCAATTGGTGGTTGCGAATTGGCTTGAGATGCGGCTTGGGTAAGGGTGATTAGAGTTGTTGTTGCGGGTGTTACGGTGAAGTTGGGTGGCTGCAGCTGCGGTGAGGGAATAGAGAAGCTTCTAGGTGCAATTGGAGGTGGATGGTGGTGTTATTGGTGGGCTGAGAGCTTCGTGAGGTAGCAGGGGTTGCTAGTGGTTTAATTGGTGAGGTTGTGATTGGTGGTGGTTTGGGTTGCTCAAGTTGGCTGCAAATTGTTGGCGTGGTGGATGCGTGGGGGTGGTTTTTGGGTAGGTGGTGATTGATGGCTGGAGATGTTGGGGTTTGGATTGCGTGGGTTGCGTTGCTGCTGGGAACGACTTTAATTGGTGGCTGACGGTGGTTCTTGATGTGGGGTGAGTTGTGTTTCTGTTGTTGTTATTGAGTGGATGGTGGTCGAAGGGGGCTGTGGGCTGGTGTGCGTGGTGTTTTGGTGAATTGAGGGAGCAGAGGTGTTGTGAGTTGTGGAGCAGGGGATGTGTTTTGTGCTTTGGTGTGGTGAAGGATAAGGAGATTGGTGGTGATGGTTAAGGTTAAAGCAGCTAGGAGGATGAAAAAGGCTTTGGATTTTGGCTTGGACCTCGAACTCGAACCTACAGATAAACAAACCTGAGGATGAAACCGAGACAAATAAAAGAAAATAAATAATAAAAAGAAACTGAAATAAAATTATGACAAATGAATAAAACTAAAGACTAAAAAAATAAATAAAGATAAACAATAAAATCAAATAAAATAAAAATAAGAAAATAACCTAAAACTAATCAAATAAAGGTACTAAACACAAAAACACTAAAAATTACCAAAAAACTCAAATAAAAGATAAAAGACAAGAATATGAAAATAATAGAAATAAAGGATAAAAAGAATTAAATTATTGGAAAATAAGCCGGAAAACTATTCAATAAACACCCCTAAAAGTGAAATAAAAGTCACTTATCAAACTCCCCCAAGCTAACCTTTTGCTCGACCTCGAGCAAATTAACATGAAACACGGGAGAATGAGAGTGATTTATTCAAGCAAATCTAAGACACTAAATGAGACAAGAATGTACACTAACTCACTTTCGTAGGAATCACGGTCAATTTTAGCAACTAAAGACAAGCCCTTTAAACCCCTAGATCGCCCTAGAGGACGAGTGTGCTCTCATGAGGGTGTCCTAAGAGTTTAACCCAAAACTCTAAATAAAAACCAAGGCAAGGAAATAAAAAGAAAAGAAAAAGAAACATAAAAAGAGAAAGAAAACACAAAGTTCATATTTGGACAAGAGATAGGAACAAGCACCAATGAATGCAAACCTTTCTAAATAGACAAATGTATGCACGTTCACAGATGTCAATGGTTGATTGAAACATAACATATGCTAAGCGTAGAGAACTAATGGGGACACAATCCACCCTAGCCCCAACCAATCGGGTCGCGTTCTCTCCACTAGGTTCAAATTAACCCTTAAGCTAGCTTCTCATGATTCAACGAAGGAACCGGAAAAAGATAAAGAAATGAAAACTTTTGAGAAGGTAATGCCGACATCTCAACTATGCATACTCTCTCCATAGGTTTGAAGTCTATCTCCCTCCACCGTTCTTTGACCTAACCCCACTAAAGTCTAAGGGTCTTTTATTGGGTTGTAACGTAAGGCTAAGGGTTAAGGCGGGGTAAAAATTTGAAAATTTTGGTGATATTTCCTAAGTGAAGCAAAAGAGTGGCCTACTCTCAAAAACAAACTCAAGAAGTCACAAAATATCAAACAAAAATACCAATAATGCCATCTCCCCAAAGCTTATTCAACACTAACACAATATATACCAAAACCGAAGTAACCCTCCCCCCAAGCTTGAACGAAGCATTGTCCTTAATGCTTAAACTAGGGAAGAAAACGAAACCAAACTAAAATATTTTTGTGTTTTTTTTATAGCTCTTATTTGATGTCCTTGCCTTTTTTTTAACTATGGACAGCTTTTTCTTGAAACATCATTTGATTTTCTTGAATTGCATCTTTCTTCTCAAACTTTTTTGCATTTTCTTTTCAAGCTCAACTTTCAATATCGTACTTAAACCAATTCACAAAATGTCTTGTTCAATTTCAACACTCTCAAAACTAAAACCTCACATGCCAATGCTTCATTAACTAAAAGGGTTGGTAAACACAGGCCATTGGGTTTGTAATGTGGTTAAGAAAAGAAAGGGAAAATTAGGCTCAAATTGGTTAGCAAGTAGGTTAATTCAAAATAGAAAATCAAATTTGTAACAAAACAAAAAGAAGATAAATAAAAATGAGAAAATGTGACCTTTTCCTCCCCTAGAGTGGCTCGGTCACGATCTTGGGAGCTA
Source organism: Chenopodium album (assembly GCF_948465745.1). Classification (NCBI taxonomy): domain Eukaryota; kingdom Viridiplantae; phylum Streptophyta; class Magnoliopsida; order Caryophyllales; family Amaranthaceae; genus Chenopodium; species Chenopodium album. The sequence continues at coordinate 20,991,551 of NC_137840.1, read as the reverse complement.
GAGGTCAAAACAAGGATTAAGACATGCATAGTCAAGGATCCTAAATAGCCGCTCAACAAGGTGATGAAGGCTAGAACAAATGAAGCTCACAAGGGATTATAACCAAACAAATACCAACCAAGGGTTTCAAATCCATTATAGAGAGCAACTCAATCTTACCACATTCCCATGAACTAAGGCTTCAAGGACCCCTAAAAGTTCTTAACCCGACTACCTTAGCATAAAGTATCCTAGAGTCAACCAATGACACTCTCAAACCGTGCATACATTTACCACTTAGGAAGAAAAACATTCAAGGATTCAAGTCCCAAAACAAAATGTCCAAAATAAGAACAAACAAAACACATTTTGCCAAAATTACCTTGAAAGTAAACAAAAATCTTTTTTTTTATTTTTCAAAATAAAAGAAAAGACATGGAAATGAATTTACTCAAGTGCATGGCATAAATAAATCAACATCCCACCAAACATGATAGAATACCCTCCCCCCAAGCTTGAATGAGACAATATACTCAAATATAAACCAAATAATCCATGAGAGGGGAAAAGAAAGAAATCAATCCAACAAACCAACACAAGTCCAACGAGTCACCAACCATTAGAGAAAGAGCTAGGAAAGGTATTACCGGATATTGGTGGGTGTAATTACACGCAAATGAACCAATTTAACCTTTCAAAGCCGGTTTCCTCTTGAATTGAATCTCGATTTCCATATGCTAGCAAAAGTAGGCATTAAACTTCCTTAATTCTTGATCCAAACCAATGCATAAGTGTATATCAAGTTATGTACCTAGCAAAGGGCACTCAAACATTTCCATGAGAGAAAATCTAATCTAAAAAGAAAAGAAAATGAAAGCAATAAAAACCTCGGGTTATTTCCCGAGAAAGGCTTGTTTAACGTCCAAATGAGACCACTCTAGTAAATAATATTGCAACGAACGCAAGAGCTTATCAAATGCACTACTACACATTTCATATGATAACAAGTAGGAAAATGAAGGGAGGAGGACATGCAACAAGATTATTGCACGTAAGTGAGGAGGAAGATGCCAAAAGAAAGAAGAAAAATCAAAAAGAAAAATCAAGAAAATAAGAAGAGAAAGAAAAAGAAAAATAAGGAAAACTCTCCTCAAAATCTTTTTGGGTGGCACAATCACCCATTTCCTCAATAATAGGAGGATGAAAAGGAACAGTCTCATCAAACAAGAGAAGGTCCTCAATAGGCTCTTGACAAAAGAAGGGAGGAACATGGGATAGTAGGAGATGTGGTCAAATTTCCTTGAGAAAAGGACATGAGGAAGGGGAGGAGAAACAATGGTCTCACAAAGCCTCACATCATCAATGAGGGCATGAAAATCAATCATAGAATTCTCAAAAGAACACTCATGACTCAAATCTCTCTCAAACAAAACTTTCCAATAGAAATAACCTCATCCTCCTCTCTATCACAACGATGAACAACAACTCCCTCACGGTCCTCAAAGCCTAGAGTCTCTAAACCATTCATGAAAGGATAAAGGTTTCTCTCAAATTAAACTCATCCCTTTCCCATGAAGCATTGCCAATGAACTCTCTCAAAAGGCTATAATGATTTGTTACACCTTCAATGAACATACTAGCCATAACCTCAAATGAGTCCAAAGACTCATGGATAGAAGGGTCACCAACATGCAAGGTGGACTCATCAAGATGGGGAAGGGGGTTGGAATCCTCAAAATCGGCATTTTCTTCATTCTCAACTCCTCCACCACCACTCAAGGGACTCTCAATCTCTCTTGATTGCACAAACTCATCATCATCATCCTCATGAAATCCCTCATTCAAACATGAAGATGGCTCACTCACATCCTCACCAAGGGAAGCTCTAAAAGGGGGAGAATAAGGGGAAGGATGGCATTAAAGCTCAAATGGGAAATGAAAAGGATCAAAATCCTTAAAAATCCTCTCATCATGAGAAAATCTCCCCTCACCTTCACACTCTTTCCCTACATCATCCTCAACAACACTCTCACACTCCATGTGAGGTGCCTCACGTCCATCTAAATCAAACATAGCACTCATCACTTGGGCAAGCCTCACTTCTCTCAATTTTTGTTCCTCTTGAAGCTCTTGGAGTTGTTGGGTGAGATATTGCATTTGAGAGAGAATTTGGGCATCAATGTTATTGGGTTGAGGTTCATGATCAAAATCAAATTGCATATCATCAAAATTAGTACAAACCTCATCACAATGAGCATAAGAGGGAAGGGGTCAACTTGCATACTTGGATCATCACAAGGCACATAAGAAGTATCAAGAGAATTCATGCAAAAATTAAAAGAATCTTGACATTGAGAATCAAAACAAGAAACATAAGATTCTCTATCATAAGAATCCCTAGCAGGCCATGTGACGAAATTCCAAGCATCATGCATAGACAAATGACAAAATCTACCGTTATTCATGTCCTCAACCATTCCCCTAGTATACTCATTCATGCCTCAATAAGCTATACCACAAGAATCACTAAGAGAACACCCTAGGTAACTAAGGAAACCATCTAGTCTTTCAAAGTAAGCATAGAAGGGTTCACCATCTAATTGAAGAAAAGATAAGCATGCCATTTTTATACAAAGAATATAGAAAAGCAAACAAAAATCAAATAATATACAAGAACATAGCTAATCTAATCAACACAAACTAATGAACGCCTTAGTCCCCGGCAACAGCACCAAAATATGATCAAGGGTGGAAGTAGGTCGTTGGTCTACTAACCCTAGCCAAATTAGAAATTTATAATACCTAAACTTACACTAAACTAGTTAGTGGCAAGTAAAGGGTCGAACCACGAAGACTAAGTGTATCAATTTGTGCAAATTAGACTAGTAGGAAAGGTTGTGAGATAGAGAGAGAGATTAAACCAAACACTACTAAGGGCAAATAACTAAAACTAGGGAAAGTGGAATCCAATTACTTCAATGCATTCAACAACATCATACAATTAGATGAAAATGACCTCGATTAGGAACATCAACACATTTAACTCACTCTTGCACAATTAAGCATGTTAATTATCCTACTAAACTAATTCACTCTCGTGCAACTAACCTAGTGAAGGTATGGAAGAATTTAGGGCTCTCAACCAACTCACTCTCGCACAATTGATTGAAAGCACAATTAAAAGCTTAGAATCGATTAGCTAGAAAGATTCTAATCCGATCCATAAAAGCATCATCCATACACAATAATCAAGAAACAATTTCATACTAATCACAATCAATCATTCAATTCATTAATATAACCTTCATCCAATTCCCTAGAACAAGACCTAAGCTAACATAATGAAGATAGACAAGGAAAACACGGTAAAATAAGAATAAAAACAAGATCAAACAAACAAACTAATTAATCAACAAACAAAAAGCAAAAACTAAGAATTAAGCAAAGCAATAAAGATGAGAGAAAGTTAGAAAATGCTCATTGAATAGATGAGAAGAAGTTCCACAAAGTTGCTTCACTACTACAAAATTGACCTAAGAAACCACTCCAAACAAAGGCACCATATAATTCAAATATTCGGTTTCTTAGATTAAGAAACCACAATTTGAAGGAAATCAGGTTTCTTAGGTAAAAATAAGAAACCGTACAACCTTAAAATCTAGAGTCTTAGATTGTGTAATATATTTGATATTAAAAAAATGAAATTTGACTACGTAATTAAATTTATAAAGAAAAAAACTCACCAAATTAAAAACCTAATTTATTATAGAAAGTTAGAAACTATTAACCACCCACCTCCCCTTACTGCCGTTTTTTATTTCTTTTCTAAACTTCCATTCCTTAGACCTCCCTCTCTCACCTCTATAGTTCATCGAATTTTTGACTCATTGTTTTCTCAGTCCAAAAACTTAATTATTCATCAATTTTGTTTACTATATCCAAGTAACCAACCAATTGTTGAACATCTTCTAGATCTGATCTCCCCCTTCATCACCGTCATTCACATATTGCTCGTATTCACCGTCGTCTACTCCTCGTCTTGTCCTCATATTCATCATCATATACTTGCCGTTGTCTTCCTTTCAACCCCATGACTTGGTAAGATTTTTTTCCAATTAACTATTACTCATTTACATTAAATAATTTTTCATTCAATTCCAATTAGCTAATTTAATGAAATTGGATACTCTAAGAAATTATAGATTGTCAAATTGCGCATTTGATTCAATATCTATAAAAAAAATTATGGCAAAAATCCTAACTTTGATACTCTGTTTTGATAATTCTCCCTCGACGAAATTTATCGAATTGCGATTTTTTTTTTTTTTTTTTTTTTTATGTTTTTTTTGAACTAGATGAATATTGATTTTTTTTTATTTGATGGAGTATATATGTTTTTTTTTATTTGATAGAGTAAATGTTTTTTGTTTTGCAGTGAAATGATGTTGAATATGGTAAGTCCGATAAAAATAGCCATATGTTCAACTAATAACCATATGTTCAGTTGAAGGAAGTTATATGAAACATATTAATGCTATTTGATTGAATAGCGGTGGAGGTTGTAATTCAAGTATTATTGGTTGTAAATTATGCATTCTTTTATTTATTTGTAAGTTTTTGTATCAGTGATACTTCTTGTGAGAGGGATCTATAAATTTTTTTTTTACTTTGAATTTTACCATTAGTATTAGATTTGTAATTAGCACATTCATCCTTTTGTAATCAATATATTCCAAATTTCCAATATTTCGTGTTGAGATTTAACCATTGAAGTAGCAAATTTGATCCATCATTTTTTTTATTAAATTTTTTTCAATAAACAAAATACAAAGAGACTGGTTATCTATATAAACCGATCTCTTTGACTTTATCAAAGAAACCGGTGAGCCAAAGATGTACGGTGCGTTTGAGTCATTAACTTAATGCTTTTTATAGGACCTAAGAGACCGGTTGTTACGTAGATATGGTCTCTTTGAATAATCTAATAAACTAGAGAAAATACGGTCTCTTATGCTAAGTAGGGGTGTTCAAAAAAACCCGACCCGGTTGTCCCGTCCCGAATACCCGATGATCCGCAAAAAATCCGATGGGAAATTTTCTATTTTTTCTGTTTTTTTCGGGTCGGGTACCCGTCCCGCAAAATTAGCAATTTCGCGGGTCGGGACATGGGTCAGCTTTCCTATTTCGCGGGTACCAGAATACCCGTTAAATATTTTTAAAAAAAGTCTCAAAGTCCTCAACCAGCCCACTAGCTCAGCCCACTTATCCTAGGCCCTAGGGTTTCATTTTCTCAAAACTCACGCTCTCACTTCACACTCAAATTCTTAGACTTCTCTCTACTTCTCTAGCGCCTCCATCTCTCTAAAATATCAATCCACTCAATTCCTCAAGCATAAGTCGATTCATCCTCTGTTCCTCCCACTTCAGTTCTTCACTCAATCTCAGGAATGCTTTATTTGTAGTATTTTTGTGGTATATTTGTATTTTTTTTCGTGGTTTTTACTTTAGTAATTTGAATCTAATTATTTTCTTTATCATCAGTTGGTAGATCTAATTTCATCAGTTCACTCAATCTTCTCACCGACTCAGTTTAGTTTGTTGTAATTTTTGTTGTTATAGATCTAAATCAATTTCGCTTCTTTTTTTTTTTTTTTTTAAACTTCCTGTTTTCATTTAATCATTTATTTCACTAATTCTAAAAATACGTTTGTCTAAAAATATGTTTGTCGTTTATATTTTTTATATCATTTCTATATTTCTAATTAAGCTGTTTTCGTTTTTTTAATTTTTTAAATTCTGTTTTTATTCGGTTTGATTAAGCTGGTAAATTTGTTTTAGTTTTTTTTTTTTTTTTTTTTTTTTTTTTTTTTTTTTTAACTTCCTCTTTTTATTTTTATTAATGTGTTTGTTTGGTAAATTTTTATATTTCTTTATTTTACGACTTTGCTATATATAATATATGTGATGTAATTATTCTATTGCATTATTTGTGTTTTGTAGGAATGAAAGACTTGGTTTGGATCAACTGGCAATTGTTATTGATGAGACACTTGAATTATCATATCTCACAAGTCACAAGTGAATGAATTGATCCCCTCTCGTTTCGTTTGTTGTGTGGCTTTTTGCCATTATTTGTACTTTGTATAATTTGAAGTTATGTAATTAAAGACTCAAAAACTTTGTATTTTCATCCTTAAACTCTACCTTTATATTAATAAGCTTGTCATCAATTTTTTTTTTTATATATAAATACAACAGTTTTTATTTTTGTGAAAATGCAGCAGATTTTCTAAAAAAAATAAAATATTGCAGGTTTATTGAAATGAAAACAACCACCAACACCATATTTTAGGTACAAACTTATAAATAAAAAAATTAAAAAAAAAATCCGGGTACCTGTGTCCCGTCCCGAATAATCCGGGTACCCGATTTGCGGGTACCCGAATTATTCGGGACGGGACACGGGCCGACTAATCAACTACCCGAATATCCGGGTACCCGGAGATCCGGGTACCCAAATATCCGGGTACCCAAATATCCGGGTATCCGGATTTGAACACCCCTAATGCTAAGAGACCTACTGCCTAGGCACCGGAGCTTTTAAGGTTTCTTAGCCCTATTTTACCGGGTCTCCTAGGCCATTTTTGTAGTAGTACTTCTTCAACCTCTCAAAAACTCCATGGAAATCCAAGCTTTCTCTCTCTACAACTACTCCTAAACTAGAGAGAAAAAATCATAATCTAACCCTAAGAGAGAAAATAAAAGAGGCTAAACTAATCTAATCTAACTAAAGTAAAATGTTGATTAAAAGTTAAGAGAAAATAACCCCAAAGGGGGTATTTTTAATACATGTTAAATAAAATAAAATAAATAAAACTAATTAAAACTAAATTCAAAAACAAAACTAAAGTAAAATAAAATAAAATAAAAGGAAATGGAAAATAACCCCAAAACCCCAATATTCCCCCAGACCCACAAATTCCACCCAATTCGTGGCTGCTTTGATTTCCTTCATCACCATCACCACGCATCATCACCCTCCATCAACCATCAACAACAATCATTAACGGTAATCATCAAGCATCATCCTTCACCTTCAATATCAACCGTTCGATCTCAATAATTATCATGTGCGAAGCTCGTGATATGGTTCAATATGAACCCAGAAATGCGCGCCCGCGAAGACATCGCACATAGGTCGCGCAAAGCTACTGTCTCGACTATGATTTTGGATTCCAATTGCGCGCTTTCTGAAGGGTTGCGCGGCCGCGAAGCTCCAATCAAATTGGTTACTGCAATTGCGTGCAATTGGTGGTTGCGAATTGGCTTGCGATGCGGCTTGGGTAAGGGTGATTAGAGTTGTTGTTGCGGGTGTTACGGTGAAGTTGGGTGGCTGCAGTTGCGGTGAGGGAATGGAACACCTGCTAGGTGCAGTTGGAGGTGGACGATGGTATTATTGGTGGGCTGAGAGCTGTGTGAGGTAGCAGGGGCTGCTGGTAGTTTAATTGGTGAGGTTGTGATTGCTGGTGGTTTGGGTTGCTGCGGCTGGCTGCAAATTGGTGGCGTGGTTGATGTGTGGTGGTAATTTTTGGGTAGGTGGTGATTGATGGCTGGAGATGTTGGGGTTTGGATTGAGTGGGCTGCGTTGCTGCTGGGAACGACTTTAATTGGTGGCTGACGGTGGTTCTTGGTGTGGGGTGAGTTGTGTTGATGTTGTTGTTATTGAGTGGATGGTGGTCGAAGGGGGTTGTGGGCTGGTGTGCGTGGTGTTTTGGTGAATTGAGGGAGCAGGGGTGTTGTGAGTTGTGGAGCAGGGCAAGTGTTTTGTGCTTTGGTATGGTGAAGGATAAGGAAATAGGTGGTGATGGTTAAGGTGATAGCAGCTAGGAGGATGAAAAAGGCTTGGGAATTTGGCTTGGACCTCAAACTCGAACCTACACATAAACAAACCAGTGGATGAAACCGAGACAAATAAAAGAAAATAAATAATAAAAAGAAACTAAATAAAGAAAAATAAAATTACGACAAATGAATAAAACTAAAGGCTAAAAAAATAAATAAAGATAAACAATAAAATCAAATAAAATAAAAATAAGAAAATAAACTAAAACTAATCAAATAAAGATACTAAACACAAAAACACTAAAAATTACCAAAAAACTCAAATAAAGGACAAAATACAAGAATACGAAAATAATAGAAATAAAGGATAAAAAGAGTTAAATTATTGGAAAATAAGCTGGAAAACTATTCAATAAACACCCCTAAAAGTGACATAAAAGTCACTTATCAGTCGTTAAGTGTTACACCGCCCACATCAGCGAACTTTCAAACATCAATAACGTGGCCCTTGATGGCTATGTTGAACGAATTCATTGCACTACATTGCTTCGCAAGCAACGTCTACGCATACCCCTAATTACATGACGCATGGACCAAGTCCCAAGCGATGCACCATGTGCTTGTGCCCCCACACCCGCACCACAGCAGCCCTAAGCACCACGCAACACAGCACACACGCACGCACTTGGCAGCATGCTGCTGCTGTGCTGTTGTCGTTGAGCTGCTGCTTGCGGTCGTGCACACCAGCCACGGCTTGGCTGCACGCACAGGGCATGGCAGCCCAGCTAGCTAAGGGCGCTTATGCCCTGTTTTGCGTGCCATAATTATTAATTCTAAATTAATTTTAGAACTAATTCATTTGAGCAAAATTAAAAAAATTTAAACAAGTCTAACTTAAATAAAATTTTTAAAGTGCATGTAACCAAAATAATTCCCAAGAACCATTCTTTAATTAAATTGGTTTAACTTGGTGCAACAAAAATAATAGGGCAATTACTCCCTATTAATTTAATTGATTTAAATTAACCTTGAGCTTTTGACAAAATAAGAGGGAGTTGGAAAAATGAACATAAGTTTAATAAAGATTCCAACTTTAATACTTGTGAATCCTTGAAAAATTATATCTTCCAATATGAAGATAAACAATTTTTCTATCAAAAAGTTTCAAACACCCACAAAGGACGAACACCGACTTTTTAGGTCCGCTACCTTAGAGTTAGCAAGGTCCGACCAAAACCCAAGTGTTAATGGAGTTTAAGAGTTTTTGCCAAAATGCAATGCTCTTTTTAACTCCCACTCAAGCACTTTTCTCCAAAATCCAACTTGGGTATTTATAGAGAAAAGTGGTAGTGAGAATTTCAATCCCATCAATGTGGGATCTTGAAATTCCACAATTTGATTTAAAGCTAAAATAAATTAAATAGGCAAGCAAGTAATAAATCAAAAAGTGTCTTTGTTGTATGTAAAGAGAAGTGAGGACCACTTGGAGAGGAGGGGACCATACTTGCTCCCCACTCCTTCCTCTCTTTGTGCCACTTGTCCTCACACAAATACACTCCCTTCACATGCTTCTCCAATGACCCGTCCTAACACTAGGCTCAGTAAGCCATGTAATGCTTGCGGGTTGCTGGCCGTGGCTCGCGTCAGCAAGTAATGCAATGCTTGCGGGCTGCTGGCCGTGGTTCCCTAGCAAGCCTCGCACATGGTGTGGGCTGCTATCTTGCCTAATCCCCTAGCACTCAGGATTTCGATGCTAGGGGTATTCTAGTCATTCTTAATTTATTAGTAATTTTTCAATCTCGTTTTTTACTATTTTTAACTCGACTTTCGACGCTCGGTTTCGACGCTCGATTTCGACGCTCTAAGCTCGAATTTCCAACGTCTAAATATTTAACAATCGGGCAACGAATTAATTTCTTTTGAATTAATTCGTTGAGTCGGTTCGTATATTTTCTAGGGTATGACCCAAAGGGTTCAGTCAAGATTAAGGTTAATATTTATTATACATTAATATTACTGATCTGAAGTGGCCTCCACCCAGGCATTCTGATCACTTGGCCTCGCTGAATATATTAGCTTTCTAATAATTCTAAACCCGCTATCAGAATAATACACTTGTTCGAAAGACACCATTCCTTTCATGCATAGCTAATAAAGAAGCACACAAAACCATGGAAGACCTTCATGTCGGTATATGTGGAACGCATATGAATGCTAAGATGTTAGTAAAAAATATTCAACGATAAGGTTATTATTGAACTACTATGGAGAGAGATTGTCACGAATACGTCAAGAAATGTATGAAGTTTCAAGTCTACGCAAATTTGCAGCACGTTCCACCTTTGCTTCTCTACACTTACACTTTCCCATGGCCTTTCTCTATTTGGGGTATCGGCATCATTAGAAAGATAACGCCACCAGGACAAGGGGGACATGAGTTCATCCTGGTAGCAATCGAGTACTTCACTAAATGGGTCAAAGCTGTCTCATATGCTAAGCTCATAGCAAAACATGTAGCTCAATTCATTGAGAAATGTATCATATGCCGCTATAGGGTACCTTATGAGATGATCAATGATAATGGGACGCATTTCCAAGCCGAGTGCGCAGAACTATTAAAGATATATCATATCAAGCATCACAGATCATCACCCTACATGCCACAAAAAAATGGTGCGGTCAACCGGCCAACAAGAATGTAAAAACTATCATCGAAAAGATGACGGAAAATTACAAGGATTTGCCATGTAAGCTACATTTCGCCCTTTGTGGTTATCGAACCTCTGTTCGTACATCAACGGGGGCTACCTCTTTCTCTTTGAACTATGGAGTTAAAGTTGTACAACCAATAGAGCTCGAAATCCCTTCTCTCCGAATCGCGTTGGAAAGCCAACTAGATGAAGTCGACTGGATTAGAGTAAGATATGATGAACTAGTCTTACTTGACGAAAAATGCTTGGCAGCTTTGCATAATGTCCAAACCTACCAACAACATATGGCGTAACATTTCAATAAAAAAGTCAAGACTAAGAATATCAAGGAAGGTGACTTGGTGCTTAAGGCACTGAGCAAAAATGTGTTGGATCCAAGAGAAAAATTAAGACCAAACTGGTCAGGTCCTAGACTATCGTTATAGTATGGAATTGAACTACTTGTTCAAGTCCATATTGTCGCATTAATTGAGAAGGATAATAAAAAGTCAACTTTGAAATGCTAGGAACGCGACAATACGTGATATCATTTGTGTCGACCATCCTAGTAAGCCTCCACCAAGGCACCACCCACCGAATGGAAAATTCTCTCTTTGCAAAGAAGACCTTCCAATCATCATATGACATGTTTGCAGAGTATTTCTTCTTCCTACGGACCAGATCATTGGGGCCATATTTTTCAATATTGTCGGGGGCTTCAAAAAGTTCTAAACGCTCCATCAACAAAATCTGCAAAAATAAAAAAATCAGTCGAAAAAAATGCAGAAAACCACCGTGACGCGACAGAATGCACCGTGTCACAGCAGACATGCATCGTGACACGGTGACTGCAATGTGTCACGGGGGCTAATTGGAGCGCATTTTTACCTGCAACAGTACTAGAGAGGCCTTCCTGATGGCTTTCCGGTCAGCTTTTGCTTTGTCAAGGCTGCGCAAAGTTTCTCCATAGCAAGTAGGCATAGGAGATCTCCCTGATTAAACATGTTCATGCACAGACGTTAAACAAGCATGATCTACCTTTCCATTTGCAAATAAAAGCTTGCTAATCATGCAAAAAATATAAGCCATTCTACGGTATACATGATAAGACTTAGAGAGAGGACGTTTGAAATACAAGTTTACAAGCTTTTCTAAATCTACTTCATTACCACACACAATTATATTTAAATTTGGATCTGTCAGATTCAGATGGCGTTCAAAGTCTTGGTAATAATACTCACGTAGGATAGGCATTGCAATGAGATTTCTGGCAGGAAAACCAAAAATGGCAGCAAATTCCTCCTATAGGGGACAGATTTCATCATAATCAAATTTGAAACAATGTCTTTCTAGACTCCAATAATCTAAAGCTGCCCTAAGGAAATCATGTTCAATTGCTACATGCCTCAAGGCCTAATAAGCCTCTGACATGAAACAATTCCAGCTCTCTTTTGTCAGCATTACTCAAAGAATAAGACCAATCGCGCAATGTATTATCAAAATTCTGAGACATTATTATTGAAATATGAAATTTTAATCATTTTATGTTACGTAATTATGCATATCACGAATAAACTAGTCCTCTTTTATATCCAAAACGCCTGGAAAAACTTAAAATCTATCTTTCTATGCGCACAAACTACACCGCTGTAGAATACACGGACCATGACACGGGAAATTCCACCGTGTCACAGGAATCAGTGTCGCGACACGGCATGCTTTGCCGTGACATGATGTACACTGTCGTTTCGCGGTGCCCACGCGTCTTCATATTTTTATCCTTTACCTATTTTTATCCGGATTTTTATTGTTTTGCCTCCACCGTTTATCTGTTTTTCGAGAGTTTCATTCCTAATAAAATTCTCCTTTAATTTTATTTTATTTTTATTTTATTATTAATTATTTTTTTTATTTTTTATTTCTATTATTTTTTTATTTTGGGAAGTTGTAAAACTTGTCCCATTTTCATGTTTATTTTTATTTTTATTTTACTTTTTATTTTGGGTGATTTGTAAAACTTGTCCCATTTTCTTTTTTATTTCTTTTTTCTTTTGGGGAAATTGTAAAATTTTTCCCATTTTTCATTTTGTATTTTTCTTTTGGGGAAGGTCGGTACCCTCCAATTATGTTTTTTTTATTCATTAATAAATACACAATCAGACACATTGAGTCTCAAGCACACACTAATACACACTAATAAATGCATAAACTGTGTATAAAATACACAAAGTGAATCATGATGCATAAACAATGTCAAGTGTCATCAACCAAAGTACATAATAGAAACCCTCGGTAAAAAATCAGGAGAACTAGAAGAGTGAGGATCAGTGTCATCTCCAGCCTCCGAATACGGGAACTGTGGACCAAAGAGTCCCTCCATCATCTGGGTACGAAGAGAAGTTTCCCTACTAGTCCTTATAGCTCTAGTAGCAGAAAAACTCAAAGCAGGACCTGTCCAACTGGCAAACGGTGTAGACTGACTCCAAGAGGTAAAAAGCGTCGATGGAGGCATCGTCCCAAACAATGGAACTGAAAATAAGCCTTGCACCGGTGAAGGAAGCGCCCTAGAAAATGGAACTGAGTATAAAACCCTGGTCCGCAGGAGTAATGACTAGCCTGAACACAGGCTGTGAAGGCTGGGAAGATGAAGGCCGCTGGCACTGACTCTGAAAGTTCTAGAATGGCTGAGAAGGCTGAGGCTGCTGCCACTGAGCCTCCTGAAACGGTTGAGAAGTCTGAGGCTTACGCTAAGACTGAGAATGCAGACGAACCTCAGGAGATCGTCTGCCGTGACTAGGCTCCCCCTCGTCCGAGCCTCTATGCCTCGAGCATGAGCGAGACCTCCGTCGCTCCTGAAAGACACAAAATGAAAAGATGTCTATAGTGAAAGATAGAACAAATGGTAAATATTAAAAAAAAAAAAAGGGTGAATAAACCTTGAGAACATCGCCAGAACCGCCCAGACAACTCGCACCACGTTGAAGCTTGATGATGCAGTACTTTGAAAGCGTCAACAAACTTCATGAATCCCATCATCTCCGGGTGCGTAGGATGATAACAATATATGTTGGGGTTTAGTAAGTCCAACTTACCAAGGAAATGACCCCAACCCAATGAACCACTCGCAATGAATAAAACCATTAGGCATAATAAATAAACATAAAAGGATAAAATCGGAATTTAACTTTGACGTGTGCTTCGCCCGACCTAATAGGCTCTTACTTGAAAGCTTTAGCTTCGAAAATACCGAGCCTCCAACGGTATCCACTTACAAAGGACGAACACCGACTTTTTAGGTCCGCTACCTTAGAGTTAGCAAAGTCTGACCCAAACCCAAGTTTAATGGAATTTAAGAGTTGTTGCCAAAATGCAATGCTCTTTTTAACTCCCACTCAAGCACTTTTCTCCATAACCCAACTTGGGTATTTATAGAGAAAAGTGGGAGTGAGAATTTCAATCCCATCAATGTGGGATCTTGAAATTTCACAATTTAATTTAAATCTAAAATAAATTAAATAGGCATGCAAGTAATATATCAAAAAGTGTCTTTGTTGTATGTAAAGAGAAGTGAGGACCAATTGGAGAGGAGGGGACCATACTTGCTCCCCACTCCTTCCTCTCTTTGTGCCATTTGTCCTCACACAAATACATTCCCTTCACATGCTTCCCCAATGACCCGCCCTATCACTCGGCCCAGCAAGCCATGCAATGCTTGCGGGCTGCTGGCCGTGGCGCGCGCCAGCAAGCCATGCAATGCTTGTGGGCTGCTAGCCGTGGCTCGCTAGCAAGCCTCGCACATGGTGCGGGCTGCTAGCTTGCCTAATCCCCTAGCACTCGGGATTCCGATGCTAGGGGTATTTTAGTAATTTTTGATTTATTACTAATTTTTCCATCTTGTCTTTTACTTTTTTTAACTCGACTTCCAACGCTCGGTTTCAAGGCTCTAAGCTCGAATTTCCGACGTCTAAATATTTAACACTCGGGCAACAAATAAATTTCTTCTGAATTAATTCGTCGAGTCAGTTCGTATACTTGCTAGGGTGTGACCCAAAGGGTTCAGTCAAGATTAAGTTAATATTAATTATGCATTAATATTACTGATCTGAAGTAGCTTCCACCCAGGCATTCCGATCACTTGACCTCGCTGAATATTTTAGCTTTCTAATAATTCTGAATCCGCTATCAGAATAATACACTTGTTCGAAAGACACCATTCCTTTCATGTATAGCTAAGAAAGAAGCACACAAAACCATGGAAGACCTTCATGTCGGTATATGTGGAACGCATATGAATGCTAAGATATTAGTAAAAAATATTCAACGATAAGGTTATTATTGAACTACTATGGAGAGAGATTGTCACGAATACGTCAATAAATGTATGAAGTTTCAAGTCTACGCAAAGTTGCAGCACGTTCCACCTTCGCTTCACTACACATACACTTTCCCATGGCCTTTCTTTATTTGGGGTATCGACATCATTAGAAAGATAACGCCACCAGGACAAGAGGGACATGAGTTCATCCTTGTAGCAATCGACTACTTCACTAAATGGGTCAAAGCTGCCTCATATGCTAAGCTCATAGCAAAACATGTAGCTCAATTCATTAAAAAAGTATCATATGCCGCTATAGGGTACCTTATGAGATGATCAATGATAATGGGATGCATTTCCAAGCCGAGTGCGCAGAACTATTAAAGATATATCATATCAAGCATCACAGATCATCACCCTACATGCCACAAAAAAATGGTGTGGTCAACCGGCCAACAAGAATGTAAAAACTATCATCGAAAAGATGACGGAAATTTACAAGGATTTGCCAAGTAAGCTACATTTCGCCCTTTGGGGTTATCGAACCTCTGTTCGTACATCAATGGGGGCTACCCCTTTCTCTTTGGTCTATGGAGTTGAAGTTGTACAACCAATAGAGCTCGAAATCCCTTCTCTCCGAATCGCGTTTGAAAGCCAACTAGATGAAGTCGACTGGATTAAAGTAAGATATGATGAACTAGTCTTGCTTGACGAAAAACGCTTGGCAGCTTTGCATAATGTCCAATCCTACCAACAACATATGGGGCAAGATTTCAATAAAAAAGTCATGACTAGGAATATCAAGGAAGGAAACTTGGTGCTTAAGGCACTTAGCAAAAATGTGTTGGATCCAAGAGGAAAATTTCGACCAAACTGGTCAGGTCCGTACATTGTTAAATCCATTTTGTCTGGCGGAGCGGCACAATTGGTAAACATTGATGGCAACGGTTTCCACAATTTAACCAACTTGGATCAACTCAAGAAATTTTATGCCTAGTTGCATGGGTTCATGACCCGATAAAGATACTTTAGGCCTGATTCCTTTTTTAGGATACGTAGGCAACCCCTCAAGGGGGCCCGACCACATCAAAAAAATAATATCTTTCCTCAGTCGATCAAGTACAAAACACAAAACAACAAAATGGAACTAAAATCAAGAAAATCATACATTGCACCAGTTCAGCATCAACCGCGCCACGACAGCCGCCACCATGGCACGACAAAATACCCCGTGGCACGGCAAAAAATAAATAAACAAAAATAAAATTGATGTCGTGCCACGTTAGCATCCACTGTGCCGCGGGAATGTTTATCGTGTCACGGTAGTTTTCATCGTGGCATGGTGAATTTCCAGCAAAAAAAAAAACATAAAACAAACCCTGCGTCACGGTATTTTCCAGCATAACGCGGCAGATTTTTCCGTGGCACGGAAAAACAGGACTTTGAGAATTCTGTTATTATTACATGTTTGACGGTTGTTATTATTCTTCCATTGCGTCCGACTTCTTGACTCAGATATATAAAAAATAAAAAATAAAATAAAATAAAGGAAAAATTGCTCCCATTAATCTGAACTTTGCCTCATTCGCCGAAATTAATCCAAACTTTTGTTTATAATCTATCCCTCCCAACTTTAGGGGGTATTAATTTCTATTGCACCCAAATGACTTGCAACCGGTAAATCAGGTAAACAATTGTGATTATTCTTTTTGCACACGTGTCAATATGTAATTAGTTGAGAAAAATAAAGAAAAAAAAATAATAAGAAAAATATATAAAAAAAAATATAAGAACAACCTAGCAGCACCCCCACCACACGAACACCACACCCACAACAACACGAACACCACCAACGCACACCAATCCAGCACCACCAATGGCCAAAAATGGCCGATATTGGCAACAAATGGCCGATGTTGGGGCTGAATACCCTAAACCGGCCGATTTCGGCTGTTTGTGGCCGATTTCGTGGCTAGGCGTCGCTGATTTCGTGGATGGGCTTTGTCGATTTCGAGGGTGCACTACTAGATAAACGACCAAATGCAAGCCCTAAAAACCATTACATTAGGGCAAAAAACCGTTGCTATAGGCCTATTGCTACGGTTAGAGAACCGTAGCATTTGCGGCCATTGCACTAGATTTTAATGCAACGGTCCATTTTAACTAATGCAACGGTCCTATGCTACCAACCATGGACCGTTGCATCAGGGCCTAATGCAACAGTTCTTTACAACTCCTACGGACCATTGCAACAGAGCTAATGTAATGGTCTTTTAGATTTAGTGCAACACTAATGACTTCCTATATAGAACCGTTGCATTATTTTTATTTTATTATTATTATTATATTATTATTATTATTATATTATTATTATTATTATTATATTATTATTATTATTATTATTATTATTATTATTACCATCATTATTATCATTATTATTATTATTATTATTATTATTATTATTATTATTATTATTATTATTATTATTTACTCGCAATAAATAAGAAAATTAAAAAACTACAAAGTAAATACAATAAATATAAGCAAAATTATATAACAACCATTTTATTTTTGCTTGAAATAAATACAAACAATGAATACCTAAACAACTCCGATCCATACCAAAATACATATCTAAATAGTTCACATCACATTCTAATAATATTAAAACCTTTATAAGGACATTAAGTACATTCATAATGTTATGAGTTTGGACAATCGTCGACCAAGAATGTCCCAACAATAATCATATCATTCTTCCTCCTCTACTCAATGTGGTTTATCATTTACCTATACAAACAAACAATAAAATTAAATGATATTAGAGAACATATTATCTTGAAAATCATGACATGCCTTACAAACCTCTCTGCTCCAACATTAACTTAATAATTGCATTTGAACGTGATGTTATTGATTCATCAACCTTGTGCTTATCTTCACACCAAATTTCAACCTCTTCTTCAAGCTTCTCTAGATGACAAATAAAGTATGATTAGAACAAGAAAGACTAAATAGATTGATATTAAATGGATAGTATACTTGTTCCCATTATCAGCACACATGTTACTATCTAAACACTAGGTAATTTGTAGAACAACAAAATTAAAGTCAATTTAACAAAAAAAAAAGTGCTCTCCAAATCATATATTATCCTAGCTATTGATTCTTTTCACTTCTTTCCTAAAAAATTAGCTCTGTACATAGCATAATCACAATATAAGAGGAGCCATTTCCAATGGTAAGATTAGAGTAGAACAATCACAAAGAAAGGCGGCGTTGAGTGTATTTGAGTAATCTAATTAAGCATTGCTCCCATGATGATGTCCGAACCTTTACCATGAACACTATGTTAAACTATAAAAGGACGCACAACTCTACCTAAAATAAATGGTAGAATGCCAGAATCGACGGAATATCTTATTCATAGATCTTATGAACATTGCTCTGATTATGCAACAAGTCATAAAACCTAATAAAATATAATATATTGCTTTGATTATGAAACAAGTCAAACTTGCAATATCCGTTATTTACCACTCAATTGCTTTCAAATTGTGTCGTTCGAATAGTGTCCTGACATAAAGTTATGGATTGGAACAATATAATTTTAATAAAATTATTGTTATGCATCATAATTCTTAAGTCATGAAAACTAATAAATAAAAGAGTATATAGCAAAAGCTATATATACAAGGATACATCTGACATATGCTCACCAACATTAGAAAAACATCGAGCATAGAAATTACCTCACCAACATTACTCAATGCATTAAACAGAGTTGCAACAATAACAAGAAAGTCACCAAAAAGAGTTCTAGATCCACTTTTAAAAAATCAATTAAAAATGTAAAATTAAATCATCCTTGTCCACTACTTCATTCAAGTACTGAACTATCTTGTATTCATGTGAAGCCAAGCCAAGTCAATAAAGGATTAATTTCCATTTACACTGAACTCATTTCATATGATCTGTAATTTCAGCTCTTATCACTCCAATACAACATACAAGGGATAAAACTTCTAAATCGCAATGTCCTATATTTTCATCACTTTCCTCACCTCTTTAACCACCAAAATACTATGTTCATACAAAAAATACACATGTACAATACTAAAGTAATATGAATGTATGAGTATCATAAAATTGTGCTCCAATCATAAAATTTAAGCTTAAACACCACCACTACAATCGTCGTTTAAAATTCAATATTCACTAGTTTGAATTCTACACTTTCACATAATCTGATCAATATTCATAGATTTTATAAGGCTTGTACAGTTATAAATCAAACAAAAACATCACAAATCTTATACGAAAAAAATTGCATATTAAAAAACAATAAAAATTGTACATAAAGAACTGAAAGTGACAAACATGCATATAAATAACAATTCTAATATAATTACACTAACAATAAATTCGATAGATAACAAAATGTGTTGTTAAATTACAATATACATCACAATCATTATATTAATAATTCATCAATTAAAAAAAATTACATCAAAATTAGGAAGATACTCGACTGTAGTTGGGAAAATTAAAAATATAAATACATACCTGAAAAACAATATGAGAGAAACAGAGATCGAGTGTTACCTTCACCATCAATGGAAGGAGGAAAATGCTGAAATAGAAAACTGCGAAAACCCTAGAAGTGAAGCTCTTCACCAACCGCCGTTGCCGTCATCATCACCAATCACGACCACCAAGTCCACTATCCCAGTCACCATTACCATCTTTGTCACAAGTAGATGAATTTTTTTTTTGAAGGAACAAGTAGATGAATATTTACTTAATGTTTGATGGTAGATCTTGTTTTAGATCCTAGAGAAAGAAAGAAAGAAAGTTGAGAGAGAGAGAGAGAGAGAGAGATAGAGAGGAAGGAGAGAGAAAAGAAAATTTTGGTGGCGGAAATTACAAGGGTTTCAAAATTGGGGAAAATTTGGAGGTGAAATAATTAGGCGCCCACTTGAATATATACGCATCATGTGTTAAGACCAAATGCAACAGCAATACTACACCGTTGCAATAGCTAAAAAGTGTGTTGCATCTGACATTCTAATGCAACAGTTCTTTAAAGCCATTGTACTAGACCGTTGCATTAGGCATAGCCATTGCATTAACCGTTGTAGTAGATATAGCTGTTGCATTAGACCGTTGCTGGGCGGCGGTTTCCAGTAGCGAGGGAGGGGTTTTCGGGGAAGGGGCCGATTTTCCGGCGGGGTGGGGGTGGGGGTGTGGTGTTTTCCGGGATAGGGTGGGGGCTGGGTATTTATCCTTTATTTTATTTTAATTTTTCATTTAATTTTTTTTTTGTTTTTTTTTTGGACCAATCACGTGTAGACACGTGTCTAGGTAACCTGCTACATCAGGTTAGATGACCTGTTGGGTGCAAAAAAAAAAATTAATACTCCCTAAAGTTGGGAGTGATAGATAATAAACAAATGTTGGGATTAATTTCGGCGGATGAGGCAAAGTTCAGATTAATGGGAGCAATTTTTTCTAAAATAAAAAGTCATTGTAAATTTAAGACGAAAATAAATATGCTATTATTATTGAAATAAATGTGACTACAATTATTGACATCATTCGCCTTATTTAAAAATTAAAAATTATAAACCAAAGCAATATTGATCTAATGCTTCTTCACTTTATGAACCTCCCTCTCTTTTTCAACTAGGTCAGCCTTCACCATTAATGTGTCTTTTGTAGCCCGAACCGTCGAACCCCTAGTTGAGTTTTCACCCCTTTCACCTTTCTTAGAATATTTTTATTGCTTCTCTCTATAAACCATCTTTTCCTTACCCTTTTCTTTCACATAATTCTTCTTTTTAGGAATTATAAAAGTCTTAAACTCAATTCCTTGTGTTCTCGGACCTAGACGATCTTTAGGAGGTGCCTTCTTATTTCCAAGACGTCCCTTCACATCAAAGTTGTGTGATTTAACTTGATCCCTTCTACTTCCAATTCAACCATGCCTTTTATGCACTAGACAAGGGAGGAGGAGCTTGGTTATTCACAGTAACGGTCCACAAAGGTCTTCTTTTCCAATAAGTCTCGTACTTATGAACGTTACTTTCATGCAACGATACTTCACAAGGACTATCGTTATAGCATGGAACTACTTGTTCAAGTCCATATTGCCGCATTAATCGAGAAGGACAATAAAAAGTCAACTTTGAAATTCTAGGAACGCGACCATACGAGGTATCATTTGTGTCGACCATCCTAGTAAGCCTCCACCAAGGCACCACCCACCGAAAGGAAAATTCTTTCTTTGCAAAGAATACCTTCCAATCATCATATGACATGTTTGCAGAGTATTTCTTCTTCCTACGGACCTGATCATTGGGGCCATATTTTTCAATATCGGCGGGGGCATCAAAAATTTCTAAACACTCTATCAACTAAATCTGCAAAAATAAAAAAATCAGTCGAAAAAAATGCAGAAAACCACTGTGACACGACAGAATGCACCGTGTCATAACAGACATGCACCGTGACACGGTGACTGCAATGTGTCACGGGGGCTAATTGGAGCGCATTTTTACCTGCAACAGTACTAGAGAGGCCTTCCTGATGGCTTTCCGGTCAGCTTTTGCTTTGTCAAGGTCGCACAAAGTTTCTCCATAGCAAGTAGGCATAGGAAATCTCCCTGATTCAACATGTTCAAGCACAGACGTTAAACACGCATGTCCTACCCTACCGTTTGCAAATAAAAGCTTGCTAAACATGCAAAAAATATAAGTCGTTCTACGGTATACATGATAAGACTCAGAGACAAGACGGTTGAAATACAAGTTTGCTAGCTTTTCTAAATCTACTTCATTACCACACATAATTTTATTTAAATCTTGATCTGTCAGATTCAAATGGCGTTCAAAGTCTTGGTAATAATACTCACGTAGGGTAGGCATTGCAATGAGATTTCTGGCAGGAAGACCAAAGACGACACCAAATTCTAGACCTGGTAATCCTGACCCAGACTCGATGACCCGACCTAAATGACCTGACCCATGACCCGAAATCGACTCGAAACCAGTGACCCGAAATTGACCCAAAACCCGAATTAACCCGACCCGACCCATACTCGACCCGAAGTGGAACTGACCCGACCTTGACCATAAACCCGAAATGACCCAACCCGAAACGACCCGACCCGAGATGACCCGACCCAAAGTTGACCCGAGACCCGAAACGACCTGACCCGAAGTTGACCCGACCCAAAAATGACCTGACCTTTAACTTCTTTTAGTAAATAATTTTATAAGTTACTACCTCCATTAACTATTATTTGCAATTTTGGAATATTTTATATCTCACAAATAATACCCCAAAGTTAAAAATAAAAGTTAACGGAGGTAGTATAAAAAGTTTATATTAGGAAATTATACATTAAAATAGACCCAATAACATCTTACCTGACTACATTGACTTTCATATAATAGATAAAAAAGATGGTTAAAGTGAGATGTGTGAATAGTGCAAAATGTCAAATCGTTAAGAGTAATTTGGGACGAAGGGAGTATAAGAATAATTCAAAGAAATTATTACACCAATGACAATGATAATAAGAGTACGTATTAAAACTAAGATCAATAAGAGAGTAAGGTATAACTCAATTAGTTAGAGCACCCTTCTTAGTTTCAGGAGATCATGAAAGTGATTCTTAGCCTAAAGTTCTAAACACACACAAAAAAAAAAAGGTTAATAAAAGTCAAACAATTACTATAATCCATGCCTTAATAATTATAGCGAGTTTTTCGTTAATAAATAAATAAATATATATACAGAGTTGAATTTAACCCAATGAATCACCCGAATATGACTCGACTAGAAGTTGACCCGACTCGAATTTGACCCGAAAATTAGACCCGAAAATTGACCTGATCCGAACTGACCCGACCCGAAAACTGACCCGACCCAAACTTGACCCGACCCGAACTCGACCCGAACTGTTGACCCGATACCCGACCCGACCTAATTATCAGTTGACCCGAAATCAACTCTAAACCCGAAAGACCCGACCCAACCCGAACTTGACCCGATAATCTTTCGACCCGAACTTGACCCGACCCGAAATGACCCGACCCATACCCGACCCAAATGACCCATTTGCCAGGTCTACCAAATTCCTCCGATAGGGGACAGATTTCATCATAATTAAATTTGAAACAATGTCTTTCTGGACTTCAATAATCTAAAGCTGCCCTAAGAAAATCATGTTCTATTGCTACATGCCTCAAGGCTATTAAGCCTCTGACATGAAACAATTACAACTCTCTTTTGTCAGCGTTAGTAAAAAAAAAAGACCAGTCGCGCAATGTATTATCAAAATTCTGAGACATTATTATTGAAATATGAAATTCTAATTATTTTATGTAACGTAATTATGCATATCACGAATAAACTGGTCCTCTTTTTTAGCCAAAACGGTTGGAAATACGTAAAATCTATCTTTCTATGCGCACAAACTACACCGCTGCAGAATACGCGGACCATGACACGGGAAATTCCACCGTGTCACGGGAATCAGTTCCGCAATACGACATGCTTTGCCGTGACACGGTGTACACTGTGGTGTCGCGGTGCCCACACGTCTTTATATTTTATCTTTTACCTATTTTTATCCGGATTTTTATTGTTTTGCCTTCACCGTTTATCTGTTTTTCGAGAGTTTCATTCCTAAAAAAATTCTCCTTTTTTTTATTTTTTTTAAAATTTTATTATTAATTATTATTTTATTTTTTATTTCTATTTTTTTTTTACTTTGGGAAGTTGTAAAACTTGTCACATTTTCATGTTTATTTTTATTTTATTTTTCTTTTTATTTTGGGGGATTTGTAAAACTTGTCCCATTTTCTTTTTTATTTCTTTTTTCTTTTGGGGAAATTGTAAAAATTTTCCTATTTTTCATTTTCTTTTTTTCTTTTGGGGAAGGTCGGTACCCTCCACTTACGTTTTTATAATTCATTAATAAATACACAATCACACACAATGAGTCTCAAGCACACACTAATACACACTAATAAATGTATAAATTGTGAATAAAATACACAAAGTGAATCATGATGCATAAACATTATCAAGTGTCATCAACTAAAGTACATAATAATAACCCTCGGTCAAAAATCTGTAGAACTAGAAGAGTGAGGATCAGTGTCATCTCCAGCCCCCGATTACGGGAACGGTGGACCAAAGAGTCCTTCCATCATCTGGGTACAAAGAGTAGTATCCTTACTAGTCCCTATAGCTCCAGTAGCAGACAAACTCAAAGCAGGACCTGTCAAACTGGCAAACTGTCAAGCAGGACCTTGGAGTTAGCAAGGTCCGACCAAAACCCAAGTGTCTTTGTTTTATGTAAAGAGAAGTGAGGACTACTTGGAGATGAGGGGACCATACTTGCTCCCCACTCTTTCCTCTCCATGAGCCACTTGTCCTCACACAAACACATTCCCATAAAATACTTCCCTAATGACCCTCCCTAACACTCGGCCCGGCCTAGCCCCGCACATGCGGGCTGCTAGCTGCAGCCTTCTCTACCTAACACACCCACACACATATGTGTGGGCTGCTGCTACTGATGGGCGCTGCTAGCAAGCCACGCACATGTGCGGGCTGCTACCAGTGGTGCGCGCCACCAAGCCACGCAATGCTTGCGGGCTGCTGGCCGTGGCTCTATAGCAAGACTCGCACATGGTGCGGGCTGCTAGCTTTTCTAATCCCCTAGCACTCAGGATTCCAATGCTAGAGGTATTTTAGTCATTGTTAATTTATTACTAATTTTTCCATCTTGTCTTTTACTATTTTTTACTCGACTTCCGACGCTCGGTTTCGACGCTCTAAGCTCGAATTTTCGACGTCTAAATATTTCACACTCGGGTGACGAATTAATTTTTTCCGAATAAATTCTTCGAGTCGGTTCGTATATTTGCTAGGGTGTGGCCCAAAGGGTTCAATCATGATTAAGTTGTAATATTAATTATACATTAATATTACTGATCGGAAGCGACCTCCACCCAGACATTCCAATCACCTTAACTTACTGAATATATTAGCTCTCTAATAATTCTTAACCGGCTATCAGAATAATACACTTGTTCGAAGGACATCATCCCTTTCAATCTCCCACTTGTCCTTCCGGACAAGTGAACATTTAGTGTATAGCCCCTTTTCCTATGTCTCTTCATATCTCTTCATGAACTATAAGGTAAGATTATATCGTCATCCTTATTACGTCCATAAGTGTTTCTCGATTCTGAGTACAACTATCAATAAACAGATGATTTCTAAAATCCATCCGAGCACGGCCATGCATTTTTACAGTCTCGCTTTACGAGAGGCCTTGCATACAACAAAGACATCTTCCCTATTTTAGTAGGGGGACATTCCTAGTCTTGTAATGCAGCTCCTCTTACTGAGAGGACCTAGCCGCCTACGTGTTGCCGTTATAATCCCCTATTATGGCAGACGTTTGACAACATCAAAGCGGACTAGTACTCAAACAAGAGAACTCACAATACTCATGGTCAAGGAAATAGGTTACGATAACCATAATGAGGAGTATACTTATGACGATTATTAATCCGTTAAATTATTCTCATAGGTCGATCCAGTATGGTTCTAAACCAATACCTGTGCAAATGATTTATGACAATCCTGTCCTCGTAGCACAAGAAATAGTGCTATAAATCAGAATACACACTAATCTCAATTGGTCATTAATCATCCATCGTTTAAATGACCTCGATTAGGGACAATTTTCGATTATAATATTCAATGTTCACTTAATAGGTGTTTCCTTACCAAGACTGGTCTTGATACCCTATTTTGAATATTCTAAGAATCGAATGGACTCATTATTTAATACTAAACCACAATTAAATAGCTATCGGAGTAATAAAATATTGCATGAAATTTATATTACTCCAAAACTTGAATGATTTTTCTTTGTGTCTAACGTTAAATGTTCAAAATTTAAATAAAACACTAAACAGGGAAATCAAAGCCAGTCTCTTACATGCCTGATTCACATTGCCTTAACGTGCTTGTTGTGCTTCACTTGAGGTAAAGGTTTAGTAAGTGGATCGGTTACATTGTCATCCGTTCTAACTTTGCAAATTCTTATTTCACCTTCTGATTTCCATTCTTGAATCATGTGAAATTGTTGTTTGACTTGTCTGACTTTCTGATGTTCCCTTGGCTCTTTAGCTTGAGCAATAGCTCCATTGTTGTCACAATAGAGGGCTATTGGACCCTTTATGGAGGGTACAACATCAAGTTCACCAATGAACTTACAAATCCAAACAGCCTCCTTAGTCGCTTCAAGCAGCTGCTAAGTACTCGGCTTTAGTTGTAGAATCTGCAGTTGTACTCTACTAAGGACTCTTCCAAATGAACGCTCCTACATTTAGACAGAACACATATCCAGATTGCGATTTGAAATCGTCTTTGTCTGTCTAAAGCTCTCGTCGGTATAACCTTCAACAACTAATTCCTCCGAACCACCATACACCAGGAATTTATCCTTGTTCCTTTTCAGGTATATATTAGGATATTCTTGGCTGTAGTCCATTGAGCCTCTCTTGTATCTGATTGGTAACGGCTCGTAGCACTCAAGGCATACGATACATCTGGCCTAGTACATATCATGGCATACATGATCGATCCAATAAGAGAAGCATATGGAATCAGATTCATTCTTTATTGCTCATCAGGTGTCTGTGGACACTGCTTCTTGCTCAGCGTTATGCAATGTGACATTGGCAGCTGACCTTTGTTGGCCCCCTCCATGCTAAATCGAGCAAGTACCTTATCAATATAAGTACTTTGACTCAATCCAATCATTCTTTTTGATCAATCCCTATAGATCTTGATGCCTGGTATGTACTGAACCTCTCATAAATTTTTCAGTGAGAAACATTTTCTAAGCCAGGCCTTTACAAACTCTAACAACGAAATGTAGTTTCCAATGAGTAATATGTCATCGACATATAAGACTAAGAAGGCGATGTCACTCCCACCGACCTTCTTGTAAACACAAGATTCATCTGGATTCTTGATAAAACCAAACTTACCGATGGCTTCATCGAATCGCAAGTTCCAACTTCTGCTAGCTTGCTTTAGTCTATAAATGGACTTCTTAAGCTTACAAACCTTCCTAGCATTGTTTTGGTCGACAAAACCTTCAGGCTTTGTCATGTACACAATTTCTTCCAAAATACCATTTAATAAGACGGTTTTGACTTCCATCTGCCATACTTCATAGATATAATATGCAGCAATCGCTAGGAGGAAACAAACAGATTTAAGCATTGCGACAGGTGAAAAGGTTTCATCTTAATCAATACCATGGACTTGTCTATAACCTTGTCAATACTTTTCCATCTTTGTCGGTTTTCATCTTGAAAATCTAATTACATCCGATAGGTGTATAACCTTCAGGTAAGTCAGCCAAGTCCCAGACTTGATTTTCAAACATGGAATGTATTTCAGATCTCATGGCCTCATGCCATTTAGCAGAGTCGGTGCTTGCCATCGCTTGCTTGTAGGTTGCCGGTTCATCTCCATCCATAATCAGGATGTCCTCTGAGATCTCGGTAAATAATAAACCAAGATATCTATCAGGTTGAGATCACGGCCTCCGAGACCTACGTAGGGTAATATATTGTGCATTTGCATTATCGGTTTGACCTTGCACATTTTGATCATTTTGACCAGCGTCAACCGATGTTGTTTGAGCACTTTGACTATCATTCTGATTTTGTTGCTCATCCTCATGAACTTCGTCGAGTTCGATTTTCTTCCCACTTGTCATTTTGGAAAGGTGTTCCTTCTCCAAAAAGACACCATCGCGAGCAACAAACACTTTGTTCACTGATTTGTTGTAGAAGTAATACCCTTTGGTTTCTTTTGGGTAGCCCACAAAGTAAAACTTGTCAGATTTTGGATGATGTTTGTCAGAAATCAATTTCTTGACATATGCTTCACATCCCTATATCTTTAGAAAAGACAACCTAGGAGGTTTCTTTGTCCATAATTCATATGAAGTCTTTTCTACAACTTTTGATGGTGCACGGTTCAGTGTTAGTGCCGTAGTTAGAAGTGCGTGTCCCCAGAAAGAGATAGGAAGATCATTAAGCCCCATTGTTGATCGTACCATGTCTAACAAGGTCCGATTTCTCCTTTTGGATACTTCGTTCCATTGTGGAGTTCCTGGAGATGTTAATTCTGAAAATATAACTTTTTCTTTCAAATGGTCATCGAATTTTTGGCTCAAGTATTCACCACCTCGATCCGATCAAAGGGCTTTGATTTTCTTGCCAAGCTGATTTTCAACTTCCCTCTGAAATTCTTTGAAATTTTCAAACGATTCAAATTTATGCGACATTAGGTAAACATAACCATATCTACTATAGTCATCTATGAAGGTGATAAAATATCGGTGTCCATTTCTTGTGGTTGAGCTTATTGGTCCACACACATCAGTGTGTATTAGACCTTGATCAAGGGTAAGATAGGTCGTTAAACTACTACCCTAATCAAATTAATCATTTATAATACCTAAACCTACACTAAACTAGTTAGTGGCAAGTAAAGGGTCGAACCACTAGGGAAGCACACTAATTCAACATTCAATAATCACTAATGCAAGAGTGAAAAGGGGATTGTTTTTGTTGGTTTTTGTTGAGTAAGAACACTAAAACTACAAATAAGCAAGAAAATGATGGTTAAAATCAATAGAAAATGACGCTAGGGATACGAGGGTGTCCAATATGATAAGAAATAGGGGAATAATGGTGATTATCATGAAACACATGCCAAAGAACTCAAGATTCTATCTAGACAATTTCATTCTCATGCAATAGTCTAGGCAAATCAATGAAAGAGGTCTACACTAATATGGATCATTCTCATGCATCCTATTAGTTACAAGCAAATCAAGAGAATAAAGAAGCACAATACGTAAAAACTCCACTTTAATAACTCATTCTCATGCAATCATTAAAATAGAGATGATCTTAATCTAGCTCAAATCACTTTCATGCATTTAAACTAGAAAACATCAAATATAGTGCAACAATAATCTTAAGCTAATAAAAATCATGTCTTTCATCAATTTATGACATAAGTTCAATCCAACCATCATCATTCATCCAATATCAACTCATATCTTCAACCCCCTTCCCCTAGCTAAAATTTTTGCGTAGAGAAGGGAGATTAAACATAATATTAAAACTAGAAATAAACTTAAGAAACTAAAAACAAAACATGATTAAAATCAATGAAATCAATAACAACTAGATGAACTAATAAGATTAACAAGAATAAGCAACAATAAAACAAATAAATAATACTAAAGGAAAGGAGAAGAGATTACTAAAGACAGGATTAATGAAAGATGAAAACTTGGATTCTTGCTTGATTGATTGAAGATTAAAACTTGAGCAAAGTTGAATACTTGGAAGAAAATTGAGCAATAATCTACTTTCTCTCTCTAAAAATTATCTAATCTACCCTAAGAGAGAGAATCTCTCCTAAACTAATTAAGTAAAAATAGCATCATCCAAAAAATTCCCCTTTAATTACCCCAAAAATGGGTATTTATACTAAGCTAAATAAAAGAAAAAGAAAAGAGAAACAAAAGAAAAGAAAATAAAATAAAGAAAACTAACTAAAATAAATAAATAACAAAACTAAAATAAAATAAAAAAATAAAATAAAAAAGAAAATAAAAATGGAAATAAAACCCCAAAAACCCCCCAAAATCCCATCAGATGCCACGAAAATCCCCAAATCCCCTTCATTTTATGGCTGCTCTGATCTTCCATCAACACCATCACCACGCATCATCACTGAATCACCACCGTTAATCCTCATCGTCATCAATCAAGCATCAATCAAGGCCGTTCAATTTTCATTAAACTCACGTGAGAAGCTCATGATTGAACCCACGTTTGCGCGCCCGCGAAGACATCGCGCAGAGGTCGCGCAAATGCTACTGCCTCAGCTCTGATTTTGGACTCCATTTGTGCGCCGTCTGACAGTGCTGTGAAGCCGCGAGTAGCTCCAATCGAATTGGGGCTAAATTGGGTTGTTTCGTATTGGGGGTCGTTGGCTTGGCTTGTAACGCTGCTGTTTGCGGCGGCTGGTGGTGGCTGCGTGGAGATGGTGTTTGATTGAGGGAGGTTTGAATCTAGGATTGTGAGTGCTGGTGATGTTGGGTGGTTTAATTGGTGAGGTTGTGATTGCTGGTGGTTTGGGTGGTTGTTGTTGTTGCGTGAGGGTGAGAAGAGGAGAGGGAAATCAGGGGAGTGAATTTGGTGGAGTTGTGGGCTAGTGTGGTTTATGCTTTGGTGTTACGGGGATTTTAGCTGGTAGCGTTGCTGCTGTTGGTGCTGATGGGAGCTGCGTGAAGAGATGGGAGCAGGAGAGAGGCTGCTGGTGTTGTTGGCGTTGTTGAGGGGAGCAAGGGAGGTTGGTGTAAGGAGTGTGTGGTGAAAGTTTAGGTGATGGTGGAGTGTAGGATAAGGTCGGGGCAGTAATATGTTGTTCACTTGCTTGTTGAATCGACCCTTGAAGCTCCAAATATGGCTTTTATTTAAAACCCATGCCTCGACTCGAACCGTACCTACAGATCAACCAAACCGAGGGTGAAACCAAGACAAAATAAAAGAAAATAAATAATAAAAAGAAACTAAATAAACTAAAACAAAATTATGCCAAATGAATAAAACTAAAGACTGAAAAAAATAAATAAAGATAAACAATAAATCAAATAAAATAAAAATAAGAAAATAAACTAAAACTAATCAAATAAAGATACTAAACACAAAAACACTAAAAATTACCAAAACACTCAAATACAAGACAAAAGACAAGAATAAGAAAATAATAGAAATAAAGGATAAAAACAGTGAAATTATTGGAAAATAAGCTGGAAAACTATTCAATTAACACCCCCAAAAGAGACATAAAAGTCACTTATTAGACCTAATAAGTCTCCAGCCCTTTCTCCCAGCTTAGAGAATGGCTGCTTAATCATCTTGCCTAATAAACATCCCTCGCAGTTCTCAAACGATTCTAAATTGAAAGAGTCAAGAACACCTTCTTGTAGATGTCTCTTGATGCGTTTGATGTTAATGTGGCCAAGACGACAATGCCACAAGTAAGTTTGGTTTGACTCTATAATCTTAGCTCTTTTGGTATTATCATAAACAATTTTGTCTAAACACACAAAAGGTGCAATTTCCATAAATATAAACAAGACATTTAAACAAAAGGTCTTGTGATCAAGGTTTAAAATGACATCCAACGTCGCAAGATCAAAGTATGGTAGATAATTTAGACAAAATACATGAGATTACAAGCTTTATTTGGATATAATTTCTTCATCTTCCGCTTGTGTACTCATGACCACTAGAAAAACACCGCTCATTTCGTTCCTGAAATAAGAGCATAAAATGAGTCAATTTTCTGGTATCTAATACCTTATAAATTGCTTTTTTTCAAGTGTGTGGATGATACCTCATATTGAGGCTATCTTTCCTCTTGCCTCATCTTCCAGATTCTCGCTACTTCTCTTTTGTAGTTGACCCGAGACCCGAAACGACCTGACTCGAAGTTGACCCGAGACCCGAAGTTGACCCGAACTGAAAATGACCCAACCTTTAACTTCTTTTAGTAAATAATTATATAAGTTACTACCTCCGTCAACTTTTATTTGCAATTTTGGAATATTTTATATCTCACAAATAATACCCCAAAGTTACAAATAAAAGTTAACGGAGGTAGTATAAAAATTTTATATTAGGAAATTATACATTAAAATAGACCCAACAACATCTTACATGACTACATTGACTTTCATATAATAGCTAAAAAAGATGGTCAAAGTGAGATGTGTGAATAATGCAAAATGTCAAATCGTTAAGAGTAATTTGGGACGAAGGGAGTATAAGAATAATTCAAAGAAATTATTACAACAATGACAATGATAATAAGAGTACGTATTAAAACTAAGATTAATAAGAGAGTGAGGTATAACTCAATTAGTTAGAGCATCCTTCTTAGTTTCAGGAGATCCTGAAAGTGATTCTTAGCCTAATGTTCTAAACACACACAAAAAAAAAAAGGTTAATAAAAGTCAAACAATTACTATAATCCATGAAAAAAATAGCCTTAATAAATATAGTGAGTTTTTCGTCAATAAATAAATAAATATATATACAGAGTTGAATTTAACCCAATGAATCACCCGAATATGACTCGACTAGAAGTTGACCCGACTCGAATTTGACCCGGAAATTGGGCCTGAAAATTGACCTGACCCGAACTGAAAAATGACCCGACCCAACTAACGCGACACAAACTTGACCCGACCCGACCCGAACTCGATCTGAACTGTTGACCCGATTATCAGTTGACCTGAAATCAACTCGAAACCCGAAATGACCCAACCTGACCCGAACTTGACCTGATAATCATTTGAGCCAAACTTGACGCGACCCAAAATGACCCAACCCATACCCGACCCGAATGACCCATTTGTCAGGTCTACTAAATTCCTCCAATAAGGGACAGATTTCATCATAATCAAATTTGAAACAATGTCTTTCTGCACTCCAATAATCTAAAGCTGCCCTAAGAAAATCATGTTCAATTGCTACATGCCTCAAGGCTAATAAGCCGCTAACATGAAACAATTCCAGCTCTCTTTTGTCAGCATTAGTCAAAGAATAAGACCAGTCGCGCAATGTATTATCAAAATTCTGAGACATTATTATTGAAATATGAAATTCTAATTATTTTATGTTATGTAATTATGTATATCACGAATAAACTGGTCCTCTTTTATAGCTAAAACGCTTGGATATACTTAAAATCTATCTTTCTATGCGCACAAACTACACCGCTGCAGAATACGTGGACCATGCACGGGAAATTCCACCGTGTAACGGGAATCAGTGCCACGATACGGCATGCTTTGCCGTGACACGGTGTACACTGTCGTGTCGTGCTGCCCACGCGTCTTCATATTTTATCCTTTACATATTTTTATCCGGATTTTTATTGTTTTGCCTTCACCGTTTATCTGTTTTTCGAGAGTTTCGTTCCTAATAAAATTCTTCTTTTATTTTTTTTTTTAATTTTATTATTAATTATTATTTTATTTTTTAATTTAATTTTATTTTTATTTTGGGAAGTTGTAAAACTTGTCCCATTTTCATGTTTATTTTTATTTTTATTTATCTTTTTATTTTGGGGTTTTTGTTAAACTTGTCCCATTTTCTTTTTTATTTCTTTTTTCTTTTAGGGAAATTGTAAAAATTTTCCCATTTTCCCATTTTCTATTTTTCTTTTGGGGAAGGTTGGTACCCTCCACTTATGTTTTTTTTATTCATTAATAAAGACACAATCACACACAATGAGTCTCAAGCACACACTAATACACACTAATAAATGCATAAATTGTGAATAAAATACACAAAGTGAATCATGATGCATAAACAATGTCAAGTGTCATCAACCAAAGTACATAATAAAAACCCTCGGTCAAAAATCGGTAGAACTAGAAGAGTGAGGATCAGTGTCATCTCCAGCCTCCGAATACAAGAATTGTGGACCAAAGAGTCCCTCCATCATCTGGGTACGAAGAGAAGTATCTCTACTAGTCTCTATAGCTCCAGTAGAAGAAAAACTCAAAGCAGGACCTGTCCAACTGGCAAACGGTGTAGACTAACTCCAAGAGGTATCGTCCCAGACAATGGAACTAAAAATAAGCCCTGCACCGGTGAAGGAAGCGCCCCAGACAATGGAACTAAGTATAAAACCCTAGTCCGCAAGAGTAATGACTAGCCTGAACTCAGGCTGTGAAGGCTGGGAAGATGTAGGCCGTTGCAGAATGGCTGAGAAGGCTGAGGCTGCTACCACTGAGCCTCCTGAAATGGTTGAAAAGTCTGAGGCCTCCGCTGAGACTGAGAATGCCGACGAACCTTAGGAGATCGTCTGCCGCGACTAGGCTCACCCTCATCCGAGCCTCTATGCCTCGAGCGCGAGCGAGACCTCCGTCGCTCCTGAAAGACACAAAATGAAAAGAAGTCTATAGTGCAAGATAGAACAAATGGTAAATATTAAAAAAAGGTGAATATACCTCGAGAACATCGCCAGAACCGCCTAGACAACTCACACCACATCGAAGCTTGATGATGCAGTACATTGAAAGCGTCAACAAACTTCATGAATCCCATCATTTCCACGTGCGTAGGCTAATAACAATATGTGTTGGGTTTTGGTAAGTCCAACTTACCACAGAAACGACCCTAACCCAAAGAACCACTCGCAGTTAATAAAACCATAAAGCATAACAAATAAACATAAAAGGATAAAATCGGAATTTACCTTTGACGCGTGCTTCGCCCGACCTAATGGGCTCTTACTTAAAAGCTTTAGCTCAAAAAATACCGAGCCTCTAACGATATCCACCCACAAAGGACGAGCATCGACATTTTAGGTCCGCTACCTTGGAGTTAGCAAGGTCCGACCAAAACTCAAGTGTCTTTGTTTTATGTAAAGAGAAGTGAGGACCACTTGGAGATGAGGGGACCATACTTGCTCCCCACTCCTTCCTCTCCATGTGCCACTTGTCCTCACACAAAAACATTCCCTTCAAATACTTCCCTAATGACCCTCCCAAACACTCGGCCCGGCCTAGCCCCGCACACGCGGGCTGCTAGCTGCAGCCTTCTTT
Source organism: Chenopodium album (assembly GCF_948465745.1). NCBI lineage: Eukaryota > Viridiplantae > Streptophyta > Magnoliopsida > Caryophyllales > Amaranthaceae > Chenopodium > Chenopodium album. The sequence continues at coordinate 20,956,966 of NC_137840.1, read as the reverse complement.
GCCTAACACACCCACGCACATATGTGCGGGCTGCTGCTACTGATGGGCGCTGCTAGCAAGCCACGCACATGTGCGAGTTGCTAATAGTGGCGCGCGCTAGCAAGCCACGCAATGCTTGCGGGCTGCTGGTCGTGGCTCGCTAGCAAACCTCACACATGGTGCGGGCTGCTAGCTTGCCTAATTCCCTAGCACTCGGGATTCCAATGCTAGAGGTATTTTAGTCATTGTTGATTTATTACTAATTTTGCCGTCTCGTCTTTTACTATTTTTGACTCGACTTTCGACGCTCGGTTTTGACGCTCTAAGCTCGAATTTCCGACGTCTAAATATTTAACACTCGGGTGACGAATTAGTTTTTTCCGAATTAATTCGTCGAGTCGGTTCGTATATTTGCTAGGGTGTGACCCAAAGGGTTCAGTCATGATTAAGATGTAATATTAATTATACATTAAAATTTCTGATCAGATGTGGCCTCCACCCAGACATTCTTATCACCTTACCTTACTTAATATATTAGCTTTCTAATAATTCTAAACCCGCTATCAGAATAATACACTTGTTCAAAGGACACCATTCCTTTCAATCTCCCACTTGTCCTTCCGGACAAGTGAACATTTAGTGTATAGCCCCTTTCCTATGTCTCTTCATGTCTCTTCATGAACTATAAGGTAAGATTATTTCGTCATCCTTATTACGTCCAGAAGTGTTTCTCGATTCCGAGTACGACTGTCAATAAACTGATGATTTCTAAAATCCATCGGAGCACGGCCATGCATTTTTACAGTCTCGCTTTACGAGAGGCCTTGTATACAACAAAGATGTCTTCCCTATTTTAGTAGGGGGACATTCCTAGTCTTGTAATGTAGATCCTCTTACTGAGAGGACCTAGCCGCCGAAGTGTTGTCGTTATAATCCCCTATTATGGCAAACGTTTGACAAAATCAAAGCGGACTAGTACTCAAACAAGAGAACTCACAATACTCATGGATAAGGAAATAGGTTACGATAACCTTAATGAGAAGTATACGTGTGACGATTTTTAATCTCTTAAAGTATTCTCATAGGTCGATCTAGTATGGTTCTAAACCAATACCTGTGCAAATGATTTATGACAATCCTGTCCTCGTAGCACAAGAAACAGTGCTATAAATCAGAATACACACTAATCTCAATTGGTCCTTAATCGTCCATCGTTTAAATGACCTCGATTAGGGACAATTTTCAATTATAATATTCAATGTTCACTTAATAGGTGTTTTGTTACCAAGACTGGTCTTGATACCCAATTTTGAATATTCTAAGAATCGAATGGACTCATTATTTAATCCTAAACCACAATGATTTTTCTTTGTGTCCTACGTTAAATGTTCAAAATTTAACTAAAACACTAAACAGGGAAATCAAAGCCAGTCTCCTACATGCCTGATTCACATTGCCTTAACGTGCTTGTTGTGCTTCACTTGAGGCAAAGGTTTAGTAAGTGGATCGGCTACATTGTCATCCGTTCTAACTTAGCAAATTCTGATTTCACCTTCTGATATTCCCTTGGCTCTTTGGCTTGAGCAATAGCTCCATTGTTGTCACAATAGAGGTCTATGGGACCCTTTATGGAGGGTAAAACATCAAGTTCACCAATGAACTTACAAATCCAAACAGCCTCATTAGTCGCTTCAGCAGTTGCTAAGTACTCGGCTTTAGTTGTAGAATCAGTAGTTGTACTCTACTTGGCACTATTCCAACTGAACGCTCCTTCATTTAGATAGAACACATATCAAGATTGCGATTTGAAATCGTCTCTGTCTGTCGGGAAGCTCGCGTCTGTATAACCTTCAACAACTAATTCCTCTGAACCACCATACACCAGGAATTTATCCTTGTTCCTTTTCAGGTATTTTAGGATATTCTTGGTTGTAGTCCATTGGGCCTCTCTTGGATCTGATTGGTAATGGCTCGTAGCACTCAAGGCATACGATACATCTGGTCTAGTACATATCATGGTATACATGATCGATCCAATAAGCGAAGCATATGGAATCAGATTCATTCTTTATTGCTCATCAGGTGTCTGTGGACACTGCTTCTTGCTTAGTGTTATGCCATGTGACATTGGCAGGTGACCTTTCTTGGCCCCCTGCATGCTAAATCGAGCAAGTACCTTATCAATATAAGTACTTTGACTCAATCCAATCATTCTTTTTGATCTACCCCTATTGATCTTGATGCGTGGTATGTACTGAGCCTCTCCTAAGTATTTCATTGAGAAACATTTTCCAAGCCAGGCCTTTACAGATTATAACAACAAAATGCTATTTCCAATGAGTAATATGTCATCGACATATAAGACTATGAAGGCGATGTCACTCCCACTGACCTTCTCGTCAACACAAGATTCATCTGGATTCTTGATAAAACTAAACTTACCGATAGCTTCATCGAATCGCAGATTCCAACTTCTGCTAGCTTGCTTTAGTCCATAAATGGACTTCTTAAGTTTACAAACCTTCCTAGCATTGTTTTGGTCGACAAAACCATTAGGATTTGTCATAGACACAGTTTCTTTTAAAATACCATTTAAGAAGGCGGTTTTAACTTCCATCTGCCATATTTCATTGTTATAATATGCAGCAATCGCTAGGAGGATCCAAACGGATTTAAGCATTGCGACTGGTGAAAAGGTTTCATCTTAATTAATACCATGAACTTGTCTATAACCTTTTTCCACAAATCTAGCTTTGTAAATGAATACATTTCCATCTTTATCGGTTTTCATCTTGAAAATCCACTTACATCCGATAGGTGTATAGTCTTCGGGTAAGTCAACAAAGTCCCAGACTTGATTTTAAAACATGGAATTCATTTCAGATCTCATGGCCTTATGCCATTTAGTAGAGTCGGTGCTTGCCATCGCTTGCTTGTATATTGCCAGTTGCCGGTGCATTGTCTGTTTGACTTTGCACATTTTGATTATTTTAACCTGCGTCAACATATGCTGTTTGAGCACTTTGACTGTCATTCTGATTTTGTTGCTCATCCTCACGAACTTCGTCGAGTTCGATTTTCCTTCCACTTGTCTTTTTGGAAAGGTGTTCCTTCTTCAAAAAGACACCATCGCGAGCAACAAACACTTTGTTCTCCGATTTTTTTGTAGAAGTAATACCCTTTGGTTTCTTTTGGGTAGTCCACAAAGTAAACCTTGTCAGATTTTCGATGAAGTTTGTTAGAAATCAATTTCTTGACATATGCTTTGCATCCCCATATCTTTAGAAAAGAAAACATAGGAGGTTTATTTGTCCATAATTCATATGGAGTCTTTTCAACAGCTTTTGATGGTGCACGATTCAGTGTTAGTGCCGCCGTTAGAAGTGCGTGTCCCCAGAAAGAGATAAGAAGATCACTAAGCCCCATTGTTGATCGTACCATGTCTAACAAGGTCCGATTTCTCCTTTCTGATACTCCATTCCATTATGGAGTTCCTGGAGATGTCAATTCTTAAAGTATACCTTTTTCTTTTAGATGGTCGTCGAATTCTTGGCTCAAGTATTCACCATATCGATCCGATCGAAGGGCTTTGATTTTCTTGCCAAGCTAATTTTCAATTTCACTCTGAAATTCTTTGAACTTTTCAAACGATTCAGATTTATGCGACATTAGGTGGACATAACAATATCTACTATAGTCATCTGTGAAGGTGATAAAATATCAGTGTCCATTTCTTGTGGTTGAGCTTATTGGTCCACACACATCAGTGTGTATTAGACCTAATAAGTCTCCTGCCCTTTTTCCCAGCTTGGAGAATGGCTGCTTAATCATCTTGCCTATTAAACATCCCTCGCAGTTCATAAACGATTTTGAATCGAAAGAGTCAAGAACACCTTCTTGTAGAAGTCTCTTGATGCGTTTGATGTTAATGTGGCCAAGACGACAATGCCACAAGTAAGTTTGGTTTGACTCTATGATCTTAGCTCTTTTGGTATTATCATAAATGATTTTGTCTAAACACACAAAACGTGTAATTTCCATAAATATAAACAAGACATTTAAACAAAAGGTCTTGTGATCAAGGTTTAAAATGACGTCCAACGTCGCAAGATCAAAGTATGGTAGATAAAACTTAATAAGTTTTAGAATATAGACAAAATACATGAGATTACAAGCTTTCTTTGAATAGATTTTCTTCATCTTCCACTTGTGTACTCATGACCACTTGAAAAACACCGCTCGATTTGTTCTTGAAATAAGAGCATAAAATGAGTCAATTTTCTAGTATCTAATACCTTATAAATTTCTTATTTTCAAGTGTGTGGATGATACCTCAGATTGAGGCTATCTTTCCTCTTGCCTCATCTTCCAGATAATCGCTACTTTATCTTTTGTAGTGGCCTTGCTTACTACAATAGAAGCAGTGCATCTTTTCCTTGTTTTTGAACTCCTTTTTCTTGAGCCTCAGAGCAAACGTAGCCGCCTTGCAAGAATAGGTTTTCTGGAGCTCTTGGACAACTTCCATGTAGGAAAATTTATTCCGATTGTTGGTAAGTTGTATTTTAGTTGAAACGTAACCCGAGTGGAGTGAGATTAAAAGCATATGAGCCACTTGCTCATCCTCCACTGGTTTACCAATCAGTTCTAGATTGTTAAATAACCTTGTCATCTTTTGCACATGGGCTTGAAGTGGCATCACGAGTCTAAGTATTGCACTATAGCCCCTAGCCAATACTTCTTGCCTTTCCTTGCTAAGACATCCATCTTGCGGTGGCTTGATCCTCATGTTAGACAATGACCTAGTCACTTCTTCCATGAGTCCATCATATTTTCCCTTATCGCTCTTTGTTACCCTCAAATTGACCACATCTTCTAGAGCCTTGAGAAGTACATCCGGAAGGTAGTTGGATAATTTCTTCTTCCACTGCTCCGGAATGGAGTTTGCCATGAGTTGAGAGACTCCCTTGCAATAATAACTCCACTCCTCATGAGCCATATCGCTCATAATCCCTTTTAAGTAGAAACTCGGGATGGGCGTATCCAAGATATGCTCTAGGTAGCAATTGCGAAGGGTCAAATGAAGTTCCTCTTCCCATTCCTTGAAGTTTACCAAATTCAAGTTAAATGATAACTTCTCGGGAAGTTCTGGGAACATAAGATTGTTGTCGATAGTTGAAGACATGATTCTGCATTTGAAAGAATTTTTAAATAAAAAACCATTCATGAAATTTAAATAATATTGAATTCATGCATTTTAATCAAACTTATTTAAAAAGTCTTATTCACACATTTTAAGTTGTCCAAAATGAAAAAGATAGAGATATCTGAGGTTTGACTTTCGTTGACTTTCTCTCTTCTTCCTCTTCTCCATGGTTAATCGATTTTGAGTGGTTTCTTCATCAATATTGATCTTCGATGGCTAAGAAGAAGAAGCAGAACAGTTCTACACCTCAATTAGTACAGCATAAAAGCGCTACTGATGTAATTTACAGAATTTGCGAAATTGAGGTACAACTTTTGTTCCAAGCCCGATTCAGGAGGTAGATGAGCTTGTCACTCCGGCGCCAGTACTGGTCAATCCGTTTTGTGGTTCTATTCCTCGGAGTGATGCTTAAACCATTGCCCTATTTGCTGAAGCAATTGCTAGACCAACATCTTCGAATTCCAATAAAACAGTACCTAGGGTTTCTGGGTTTACTGTTCCTTTGGATGCTAAAGCTGCTGCTCATCGATCTAAACAAGCTATCCTTGATTCTCACTTTGTACCTCTCCCGGAACAGAACTTGCACAAGGATGGTGAAGATCAAAGCTCATTCTCTGGGAAGTTAGCTGCTAAAGGAGCTCCCATGTTCTTTGTTGCTCCGGTTGTTTAGAATGGGAAGCAGGTTGCTTAGCTTAAGGATTCTTAACTTTTGGAAGGTAATAGGAAATGGTCTAATGCTTTAGTTTTTTATGTTGTTGGTCATTACCCTACTATTGCTGCTGTCCATCGTTTCATAGTTCAACAATGGCATGATGTGAAAAAACCAGAATTTTTTTGGCATGACGATGGGTATTTTATCATTAATTGTTGCTCAGTTAGTGATAAGGATACTATTCTTTAATCTGGTCCGCATATGTTCATGGGAAAACCAGCAATCATTAAACCTTGGAGCCCTAAATTTGATTTTGGTGCGAAGATTTTGAGAACTGTTCCATTATGGGTTAAGTTCCCAAACTTACCTCTAAATTGCTGGGGTCTCGAAACTCTTTGTCGTATTGGTAGTTTGCTTGGTATACCAATTTGCTCTGATGAATGTACTACTAGACAACTAAGAGTTTCCTTTGCTAGAGTTTTAATAGAAATTGATGTTACCAAGCCATTGCCTAAATCTATGTTTGTGGAAAGCCCCTCAAAGGAAACTCAGGAACTTAAGGTACTTTATGAATGGACACCACCCTTTTACTCTAAGTGTAATAAAGTGGGCCATAATTGTTCTGTCAAAGTGCCATCAGCTCCTAAGCATTCAGTGACTGTAGCTCCCAAGCAGTCAGTAACTGCAGCTCTTAAAGTGCAGCAAGTTTGGGTTGCTAAGCCTACTCAAGCTTCTCCTGTTGTTGATGTTGATGCTTCTGTTCATGGGAAATCTATTATCACTCCATAGGTTCATACTTCTCAAAACTCAGATGAGGGGTGGAAAAATAGTTGGAAAGAAGACAAAAAGTCAACAAACTAGGGTTAATCAGCCTGTTTCTACCTCTAATGCTTTTGTTGCTTTATTTGCTAATGAAATGAATGATGCAGGTGGTTTCACTATAAATCCAAGCGGGGGTGAGGTTAATCCCCCTTAGGTGTCATGATTTACTCTATCTGGAATGTCAGGGGCCTGAATTACCCTAGCAAAGTTGCCTCTGTAAGGAGGTTGCTTCACTCTCATTCAGTTGATGTTATTGGCCTTCTTGTAACAAAAGTCAAATAAAAAAATGTTCTCACTTATCAGAAGAAGTTTGGCTCTTCTTGGCTTTGGGTGTGCAATTATGATCATTCTCCTAAAGGGAGGATTTGGCTTGGTTGGAATGCAGATAGAGTAACTGTCAATGTCTTGAAGATTCATGAACAGTTTATTTATTATAGTGTCTTTTCTAACGATCTTTCTACTCAAATTCATCTCATTATTGTTTATGGGCTTCACTCTATTCATGATAGGCTTCTTATGTGGGAAGGAATTAGGAATATCTCTATTCATCATTCTCCATGGCTTTGTGCTGGTGATTTTAACTCTGTTCTTCATACTTCAGACAGGCTTCATGGTACTGATGTCACTGATTATGAGATTAGAGATTTCCAGAGTTTGGTTGATGATTTGGAACTCACTGAGGTTAAGAGCAAAGGAGCTTTTTACTCTTAGTCAAATAAGGCTCACACTGGTCCTAAAACTCTTTCTAGGATTGATAGAGTCTTTGGTAACCAAGCTTGGATGGCCTCTCATGGGCATGTTGAGACTGTCTATCTTCCCCCTTCTTTATCTAATCACAGTCTAGTTCTGTTGGATATTTGTCCTGCTCCTGCTGGGAGAGGTAGACCTTTCAGGTTTCTAAACTGTATTGCTGATCATCCTGATTTCCTTGATACTGTTTCTCAGGCTTGGTGTTATGGTGGTTCTGTTTGACAGAAGCTTAGTTCTGTGAAGTCTAGTATCAAGTCTCTTAATAGTAAGCAGTTTGGCAACATTGAGGAGAAGATTGATCAAGCTAATGTTTAGCTTGCTGGAATTCAAAATATAATGGCTCAGAATCCTGATGATTTGGATTTATATGTTAAAGAATCTGATGCTTATAAGGTTGTCAAACACTAGAATGATATTCAAGAAAGCATCTTCAAACAAAAATCTAGGATCAACTGGATTAAGTTTGGAGATGGAAATTCTCATTATTTTTTCTTAGTGATGAAGAATAGACAAGTAAGGAAAAGAATTGACTCCATCTTTGACTCTAACTAGGTTTTGCTTAAGGATCTGGATGCTATTTCTCATGAAATTATCTCCTTCTATAAGTCTCTTTTAGGGATTCAGGCTCCTTAGCTTCCTGCTGTTTATCTTGTTACTATGAGGAGGGGGAAACAACTTAGCTTTGTTGCTCAGAGCTATCTCATTCAGCCTGTTTCTCATGCTGAAATTAATGCTGCTCTTAAGGGAATTGATAACACTAAAGCTCCTGGTATTGATGGCTTTAACTCCTTTTTCTTTAAGAGAGCTTGGCATATTGTGAAAGATGATATTTATGCTAGTGTTATTGATTTCTTTACTAAAGGGACCTTACCTAAGCAATGGAATTGCACAACTATCACTCTTGTTCCTAAAATCCCTAATGCTTCCCATGTTAAGGATTTTAGATCTATAGCTTGTTGCACTATGGTTTATAAGCTCATTTCTAAGGTCATAACTGCTAGACTTGCTGCTGTCATTGGTGAGGTCATTGATGATGCTCAAGTAGGTTTCATTCCAGGTAAGCACATTGGTGACAATATCCTTCTTGCAACTGAGTTAATCAAAGGCTATAATCACAAATTTATTTCACCTAGATGCATGGTTAAGGTGGATTTGACGAAATCCTATGATTCAGTTGAGTGGGGATTCTTGATTACTGTTATGTAGGAGCTTGGTTTCCTTCAGATATTTGTTAACAGGATCTGGACTTGTCTTACTTTTGTCTCTTATTCTATTCTCATCAATGGTTTTCCTGCCCCTCCCTTTGAAGCTAATAAAGGTTTAAGACAAGGTGATCCTATGTCTCCCTTTCTTTTTGCTATTGGTATGGAATAACTTTCCAGATGCCTTGATGAGCTTAGGTTAACCCCTGATTTTAAATTTCATCCTAGATGTGAAAAGTTAAACCTAACTCACATGATGTTTGCTGATGATCTATTGATGTTTTCTAGAGTTGATAGTGTTTCTGTTAAGCTTCTCTTCCAAGCTTTCTTGAAATTTTCTAGTGCTTCAAGGCTTTCTGCTAATCTTGATAAAAGTGAAGTTTACTTTTGGGGAGTTTCTGTTGAAGTTCAGACAGAGCTGAAAGAGCTTCTTGGTGTTTCTCAAGGTTCTATTCCTTTTAGATATCTTGGGGTCCCTCTCTCTTCTAAGAATCTTACTATTGCTCAGTGTAGGCCTTTGGTGGAGAAGGTGACTGCTAGAATTCAAGGGTGGATGGCTAAACACTTGTCTATGTTGGGAGGCTCCAGTTGGTTAAGAGTGTGTTGTTTGGTATTCAGACATATCTATATCTTGCCAAAGAAAATTCTGAAAGAGATCGAGGCTAGATTCAGATGCTTTCTATGGACTGGATCCTCTGCCCTTGCTAAGAAATCTTTGGTTGCTTGGAATTATGTCTGTCTTCCTAAAGTATGTGGTGGATGGAACTTGCTTTCTCTTTCTGAGTGGAATAAGGCAGCTGTCACTAAGTTACTTTGGGATATTGCTCATAAGGCTGATAATCTTTAGGTTAAGTGGGTCCATATCTATTATTTCAAGCATAAAGATTGTTGGACCACTCCTACCCCTGCTAAATGCTCTTGGTTTTTGAAGAAGATTCTGAGTTGTACAGATATTGTGAATGATCAAAGGGGATGGGATGGTTTCATATAGGGCAATTAGATGAAAATCAAGAAGCTTTATGCTGCTATTTGGCCTCAAGTTCCTAAGGTTCCTTGGAAGAGGGTCATTTGTCATAACTTGGCAACTCCTAAAAGTGTATTTATCTTGTGGCTAGCTTTGTGGGATAGGCTTGTCACTAAGGATAGGTTGCTACAATGGCACATCTCTTGTGATCCAAGGTGTTTCTTTTGCTTGAATAGCAATGAAAGTGTTCAACACTTATTCTTTGATTGTGAGTACTCTAGACAGGTTTGGAACAAGGTGTTGAGTATCTTACATGTTTCCAAGCCTGTTCAGCAGTTTGATGATGAGATTGAATGGGTGAAGAAAATCTGCAGAAGTTCCAGATTGAATAACAAAGTGATCCAAGTTGCCTTCACTGAAACAGTCTATGGTATTTGGATTCAGAGGAATGCACTTTTGTTTACTGGTTGTTGCAAGCCTGTTGATGTCCTAGTTAGGGATATTATCTTTCATTCAGCTTGTAGAATCCCAGCGGGAAGCAAATACTTGATTGTAACCGCTTAGTTGGTTTTATCAGGGAGATGCTTCTGCTGTTCTGTTTTGCTGATGCTGTTGCTGATTTTGTTGCTGAATTCTGATTTCTGAATGTTGAATGCTGGTGCTGTTTTTTAAAATTCTAATTTCTGAATTCTGGTTGCTGTTGTTGAATTCTGTTGCTGCTGCTGGTTTCTGTTGTTGTTGCTGATTTCTATTGTTGTTGCTGAATTCTGCTGCAGTTGCTGTTTTCTGTTGCTGTTGCTGACTTCTGTTCTGATGTTGCTGTTTTCTGTTGCTGAGCTATTCCTGAATCTGGTCAGCAAGTCAGCTTTTGCTGGGTGTTGTTGCTGTTTTCTGCAGTTGCTGTTCTGGCAGGCTGGTACTGTGTTCTGGCTTGCTGCAGCTTGGTTTGAGTGGCTGCTGCTGCTGTTTCTGTTTTGCTTTTTCTGCTCTTTTTTTAGGCAGCAATTTGCTTCTTATTTTTTCTTTCTTGTGCTTAGCTTGGTTGTTTTCTTTGAGTTGTTGTATTACCCTCTTTTGTTTATTCTTGTTGCTTTTGCAACTAAGTCTAGGTGGAGGGTTTATTTTATGCAGTTTGCAGGAGTGGTATTTCTTGTTTGCAGGTATGTCCTGCTTTGTGTTTGTTTTTGTGTTCCTGGGCGTAGCTTCCAGAACCCTTCCTAGAAGGTGGCAAGAGATTGAGCTTGAACTGTTTGGTGGTTGGTTGGCTTATTTTTCAGGTCTTGTGGGGTTTTGAGTTAGTTAAAACTTAGCTCTTGTAAGTTGTAACTTTTCCTTTGAGAAAAAAATTTCTCATATTTTCCAAAAAAAAAAAAAAAAAAAACAAAGTTGTCCTAAATTTTGTGAGAATAAGTCGATTCAAAGATCCGAAGAAACAAAGAGTGGTTAAGCATGCTTTGGCTTGTCTTAACACTCAATCTCCTAAGGTAAGCAACGCTTTGCTAATGGCTCCAAGCCAGTCTTTTTTGAATAAATCGTCGCATCTAATCCTCTCTAAATAATTTATTCACTTTGCCACGACCTGTTAGGATTCCATCACTCGTATCGTTGAGTATAACAAAAACTAACTTGCATACCTGGTATGCCTTACGCTCCTAGAAGAGGTAGTGATGCCTCGCTTTGGCGTAGCCTGCCACTACCCTCGTTCGGCCGGTAATTGTTGTTTTGGAATGGCAAGTTTTTACTCAATATTTAGGGACCTAAGGTTTCTATGTTGGTTGGTTTAAGTGAACTTAATTAATCATCACAACATTCGAAATCCTAAACATGCATCTAACATATAATTCCAATATATATATATATATATATATATATATATATATATATATATATATATATCGAAAAATATAAATATAGATGCATTTGGCAACTAGAATGACTCCTTGAGATCTTCAAATCTTCAAAAGGTCTTCATTGCAACTTTCATGGCTACGTCTTCCAAGAACCTCCATCTTCAAGACTTGACCATAATTAAATGTGAAACTACTAGTATCTACGATTAGGACTAATCTAAAAGTTAAGGTACAAAAATACTCAACGCTATGCAGACCGTATTTAGATTTACAAAATACATCACGGATCGCAGTCCGTATTTTCTATCCTAATCGGGCCCCACTAGTTGTCGTTTCATAAAACCTGTGAGAGGATATACATTTCATTCATCCATTCATTATTTGTGAATGGCCCATGCATTTTACAACGATAAACAAGTAACAATGCATAAACATGCGTGAACTAGTAGCTAATCTAGGTGGTTAATCCAATTGACAAGCCTAATTAAAACTAGTTAAAGTTGTTTTAACCGGTTATGTAAATAAGCGCAATTAACATTTAAAGCTCCCACTAAATTCCGCATCAAACTTAATTAATCCAATTAATTAAATCGGTAATTCCCAAAATTTGTCCAAATAAATTTTGCCAATGCCGCTCAAAATCGAGGCCTAGCCTCCAAAATTTATTAAAATAATTATAACAAATTAGACTAATAAAATAATTAAATCGACAATTTTTAAGCAAAAACATATAGTCCAAAGTGTCTAAGTGCCTAGCACTAAGACATGGAGTGCTCACATTTCGCACAACCGTTTGATGCTCAATGAACGTGGGAGTGGGCCCGATGTCGCTAAGCGTTACACCGCCCACATCAGCGAACTTTCACACATCAATAATGTGGCCCTTGATGGCCATGTTGAACGAATTCATTGCACTACATTGCTTCGCAATAACGTCTACACATACCCCTAATTATACGACTCATGCACCAAGTCCCAAGCGATGCACCATGTACTCGTGCCCCCACACCCGAGCCGCAGCAGACCCAAGCACCACGCAACACAACACTCACGCACTCACGCACAAGGCAGCGTGCTGCTGTTGTGATGTTGTCGCTGTGCTGCTGCTTCCGGCCGTACGCACCAGGCATGGCTTGGCTGCACGCACAGGGCATGGAAGCCACATGCGGGCTACTATGCAGCCCCGCTAGCCAAGGGCGCTTATGCCTTGTTTTGCGTGCCATAATTATTAATTCTAAATAAATTTTAGAACTAATTCATTTGAGCAAAATTTAAAAATTTTAAATAAGTCTAACTTAAATAAAATTTTTAAAGTGCATGTAACCAAAATGCTTCCCAAGAACCATTATTTAATTAAATTGGTTTAACTTGGTGCAACAAAAATCATAGGGCAATTACTCACTATTAATTTTATTGATTTAAATTAACCATGAATTTTTGACAAAATAAGAGGAAGTTGGAAAAATAAACGACATAAGTTCAATAAAGTTTACAACTTTAATACTTGTGAATCTTTGAAAAATTATATCTTCCAATATGAAGATAAACAATTTTTCTATCACAAAGTTTCAAACTTTATGATTCCAATCAACTAAAAATGATTAAATCAACAAAGTTAACAAAAATTCATGGAATTTAGTAATAAAAGTTTCAATCACTTAACATAATTAAAGATTGAATCTTTAATACTTGGAAGCCTCAAAGAACAACAATTTCACACTTAATGCAATTAGTTTGCAGTTATGTAAAAAAATAAAACCAAGCATACAAGCACATATTACTACCAAGTAATCATGCCTAAAGAGGTTTAAAATTGCATATAAAATATGAATTGAACCAATTACATAACCACCATAAATATGCAATTAATTTTCAAGGTTAGAAAGACTTAAAATTTTACGTAAAAACAAAAAAACCCTCGAAAATATCAATTCCGGTTGTTTTTTTTCCTAAAAACCGTCCCCTAGAAGAATAAAACCATTTCTAGAACATATTTTCCACACAAAATTCACTATTTTTGGGTCGAAATCTGGGTTCGGGGCTGAAGGTAGCTTAAATACAAGGTTAAAATAGATAATACGAGCTACTAATCTAATTATCAACTTAAACCAGAAAAATTAAGCCATAAAAATCACCTTGAAAAATATTATGATTTTAAAAATAAACGAGTGTGGCTTCGATACCGCTATTGGGGTTTGGTAAGTCCAGCTTACCGCGGAAACGACCCCGACCTAAAGAACCACTCGCAATTAATAAAACCATAAAGCGTAACAAATAAACATAAAAGGATAAAATCGGAATTTACCTTTGACGCATGCTTCGCCTGACCTAATGGGCCTCTTACTTGAAAACTTTAGCTCTGAAAATACTGAGCCTCCAACGGTATCCACCAAAAATGCAATGCTCTTTTTAACTTCCACTCAAGCACTTTTCTCCAAAACCCAACTTGGGTATTTATAGAGAAAAGAGAGAGTGAGAATTTCAATCCCATCAAAGTGGGATCATGAAATTCCTTAATTTATTTTAAAGCTAAAATAAATTAAATAGGCAAGCAAGTAATAATTCAACAAGTGTCTTTGTTGTATGTAAAGAGAAGTGAGGACAACTTAGAGAGGAGGGCCGGGGACCATACTTACTCCCCACCCCTTCCTCTCCTTGTGCCACTTGTCCTCACACAAACACACTCCCTTCACATGCTTCCCCAGTCATTGTTGATTTTTTACTAATTTTGTCGTCTCGTGTTTTACTATTTTTGACTCGACTTTCGACGCTCGGTTTTGACGCTCTAAGCTCGAATTTTCGACGTCTAAATATTTAACACTCGAGCCACGAGTTAATTTCATCTGAATTAATTCGTCGAGTCGGTTCGTATATTTGCTAGGCTGTAACCCGAAGGGTTCAGTCAAGATTAAGATGTAATATTAATTATACATTAATATTACTGATCTGAAGCGGCTCTACCTAGGCATTCCGATCACGTAACCTTACTGAATATATTAGCTTTCTAATAATTCTGAACCCGCTATCAGAATAATACACTTGTTCGAAGGACACCATTCCTTTCATGCATAGCTAAGAAAGAAGCACACAAAATAATGGAAGACCTTCATGTCAATATATGTGGAACGCATATGAATGCTAAGATGTTAGTCAAAATGATTCAACGAAAATATTTTTATTAAACTACTATGGACAGAGATTGTCACGAATACGTCAAGAAATGTATGAAGTTTCAAGTCCACGCATATTTGCAGCACGTTCCACCTTCGCTTCTCTACACATACACTTTTTCATGGCCTATCTCTACTTGGGTTATCGACATCATTAGAAAGATAACGCCACCAGGATAAGGGGGACATGAGTTCATCCTTGTAGCAATCGACTACTTCACTAAATGGGACAAAGCTGCCTCATATGCTAAGCTCATGGCAAAACATGTAGCTCAATTCATTGAGAAATATATCATATGCCGCTATAGGGTAGCTCATGAGATGATCAATGATAATGGGACGCATTTCCAAGCCGAGTGTGCAGAACTATTAAAGATATATCATATCAAGAATCACAGATCATCACCCTACAGGCCACAAAAAAATGGTGCGGTCGAACCGGCCAACAAGAATGTAAAAACTATCATCGAAAAGATGACGAAAATTACAAGGATTGGCCTAGTAAGCTACATTTCTCCCTTTGGGGTTATCGAACCTCTGTTCGTACATCAACGGGAGCTACCCCTTCCTATTTGGTATATGGAGATGAAGCTGTACAACCAATAGAGCTCGAAATCCCTTCTCTCTGAATCGCGTAGGAAAGCCAACTAGATGAAGTCGACTAGATTAGAGTAATATATGATGAACTAGTCTTGCTTGACGAAAAACGCTTGGCAGCTTTGCATAATGTCCAAACCTACCAACAACGTATGGCGCAACATTTCTATAAAAAAGTCAAGACTAGGATCATCAAGGAAGGTGAGTTGGTGCTTAAGGCACTTAGCAAAAATGTGTTGGATCCAAGAGGAAAATTTAGACCAAACTGATCAGGTCCGTACATTGTTAAATCCATTTTGTCTGGCGGAGCGGCACAATTGGTAAACATGGATGGTAACGGTTTCCACAAATTAACCAACTTGGATTAACTCAAGAAATTTTATTCCTAGTTGCATGGGTTCATGACCTGATAAAGCTACGTTTGCCCTGATTCCTTTTTAAGGATACGTAGGCAACCCCTCAAGGGGGCTCAACCACTTCAAAAAAGTAATATCTTTCCTCCATCGATCAAGTACAAAACACAAAACAACAAAATGAAACTAAAATCAAGAAAATCGTACATTGCACCTGTTCAGCATCCACCGCGCCACGACAGCGGCCACTGTCGCACGACAAAATACCCCGTGGCACACAAAAAATAAATAAATAAAAATAAAATTGATGTCGTGCCACGTCAGCATCCACCGTGCCGTGGGAATGTTTATTGTGTCACGGTAGTTTTCATCGTGGCACGGTGGATTTCCAGCAAAAACAAAAAAACACAAAAAACAAACCCTGCGTCACGGTATTTTCCAGCATGAAGCGGCGGATTTTTCCGTGGCACGACAAAACTGGACTTTGCGAATTCAGTTATTATTACTTGTTCGACGATTGTTATTATTCTTCCATTGCGTCCGACTTCTTGACTCATATATATATATAAAAAAAACAAAATAAAATAAAAAGTCAGTAATTTTAAGGCGAAAATAAATATGCTATTATTATTGAAATAAATGTGACTACATTTATTGGCATCATGCGCCTTATTTAAAAATTAAAAATCAAAGAGCAAAGCAAAATTGATCTAATCCTTCTTCACTTTAGGAACCTCCCTCTCTTTTTCAACTAGGTCGGCCTTCACCATCAATGTGTCTTTTGTAGCCCGAACCGTCACACCCCTAGTTGAGCTTTCACCCTTTTCACCTTTCTTAGAATTCTTCGATTGCATCTCTCTATAAACAATCTTTTCCTTACCCTTTCCTTTCACATAATTCTTCTTTTCAGGCATTATAAAAGTCTTAAACTCAATTCCTTGTGTTCTCGGACCTAGACGATCTTTAGGAGGTGCCTTCTTACTTCCAAGACGTCCCTTCACATCAAAGTTGTGTGATTTGACTTGATCCCTTCTACTTCTAGGATTCAACCATGCCTTGTATGAACTAGACAAGGGAGGAGGAGCTTGGTTACTCGCAGAAACGGTCCACAAAGGTCTTCTAATCCAATAAGTCTCATACTTATGAACGTTACTTTCATGCAACGATACTTCACAAGGACTATTGTTATAGCGTTGAACTACTTGTTCAAGTCCATATTATCGCATTAATCGAGAAGGACAATAAAAAGTCAACTTTAAAATGCTAGGAACGCGACAATACGAGGTATCATTTCTGCCGACCATCCTAGTTAGCCTCCACCAAGGCACCACCCACCGAGTGGAAAATTCTCTCTTTGCAAAGAAGACCTTCCAATTATCATCTGACATGTTTGTAGAGTAATTCTTCTTCCTACGAACTAGATCATTGGGGCCATATTTTTCAATATCGTCGGGGGCTTCAAAAAGTTCTAAATGCTCCATCACCCAAATTTGCAAAAATAAAAAAATCAGTCGAAAAAAAATGCAGAAAACCACCGTGACACGACATAATACACCGTGTCACATCAGACATGCACCGTGACACGGTGACTGCAATGTGTCACGGGAGCTAATTGGAGCGCATTTTTACTTGCAACAGTACTAGAGAGCTTTCCTGATGGCTTTCCAGTCAGCTTTTGATTTGTCAAGGCCGCGCAAAGTTTCTCCATGGCAAGTGGGCATACGAGATCTCCCTAATTCAACATGTTTAAGCACATACGCTAAACAAGCATGTCCTACCCTATCGTTTGCAAATAAAATCATGATAAACATGCAAAAAATATAAGCCCTTCTACAGTATACATGATAAGACTCAGAGACAGGACAGTTGAAATACAAGTTTGCAAGCTTTTCTAAATCTACTTCATTACCACACACAATTTTATTTAAATCTGGATCTGTCAGATTTAGATGGCTTTCAAAGTCTTGGTAATAATACTTACATAGGGTAGGCATTGCAATGAGATTTCTGGCAGGAAAACCAAATATGGCACCAAATTCCTCCGGCGGGGACAAATTTAATCATAATCAAATTTGAAACAATGTCTTTCTGGACTCCAATAATCTAAAGTTTCCCTAAGAAAATCATGTTCAATTTCTACATGCCTTAAGGCTAATAAGCCACTGACATGAAACAATTCCAGCTCTCTCTTTTGTCAGCATTAGTAAAAGAATAAGACAAGTCACGCTATGTATTATCAAAATTTTGAGACATTATTATTGAAATATGAAATTCTAATTATTTTAAGTTACGTAATTATGCATATAATGAATAAACTGGTCCTTTTTTATAGCTAAAACGCTTGGAAATACTCAAAATCTATCTTTCTATGCGTGCAAACTACACCGTTGTAGAATACGCGGACCATGACACTTGAATTTCCACCGTGTCACGGGATTCAGTGCCGCGACATGGCATGCTTTTTCGTGACACGGTGTACACTGCCGTGTCACGGTGCCCACGCGTCTTCATATTTTTATCCTGTACCTATTTTATACGGATTTTTATTGTTTTGCCTTCACTATTTATCTAATTTTTGAGAGTTTCATTCCGAATAAAATTCTCCTTTTATTTTTTTTTTGTTTTACTATTTATTATTATTTTATTTTTTATTTCTATTTTTTTTTAATTTGGGAAGTTGTAAAACTTGTCCCATTTTCATGTTTATTTTTATTTTTATTTTGGAAGATTTGTAAAACTTGTCCCATTTTCTTTTTTATTTCTTTTTTCTTTTGGGGAAATTGTAAAATTTTTCCCATTTTTCATTTTTTTTGGGGAAGGTCGGTACCCTCTACTTACGTTTTTTTATTCATTAATAAATACACAATCACACACAATGAGTCTCAAGAATACACTAATACACACTAATAAATGCATAAACTATGAATAAAATACACAAAGTGAATCATGATGCATAAACAATGTCAAGTGTCATCAACCAAAGTACATAATAAAAACCCTCGGTCAAAAATCCGTAGAACTAGAAGAGTGAGGATCAGTGTCATCTCCAGCCTCCGAATACGGGAACGGTGGACAAAAGAGTCCCTCCACCATCTAGGAACGAAGAGTAGTATCCCTACTAGTCCCTATAGCTCCAGTAGCAGACAAACTCAAAGCAGGACATGTCAAACTGGTAAACGGTGTAGACTGACTCCAAGAGGTAGGAAGCGTCGGTGGAGGCATCGTCCCAGAAAATGGAATTGAAAATAAGCCCTGCACCGATGAAGGAAGCGCCCCAGATTAATGGAACTGAATTTAAAACCCTGGTCCGCAGGAGTAATGACTAGCCTGAACTCAGGCTGGGAAGATGAAGGTCGCTGCCACTGACCCTGAAAGTTCCAAAATGGCTGAGAAGGCTGAGGCTGCTGCCACTGAGCCTCCTGAAACGGTTGAGAAGTCTGAGGCTTCCGCTCAGACTGAGAATGCCCACGAACCTTAGGAGATCGTCTGCCGCGACTAGGCTCCCCCTCGTCCGAGCCTCTGTGCCTTGAGCGCGAGCGAGACCTCCGTCGCTCCTGAAAGACACAGAATGAAAAGATGTCAATAGTGAAAGATAGAACAAATGGTACATATTAAAAAAAAAGTGAATATACCTCGAGAACATCGCCAGAACCGCCCAGGCAACTCGCACCACGTCGAAGCTTGATGATGAAGTACTTTAAAGCGTCAACAAACTTCATGAATCCCATCATCTCCGGGTACGAAGGCTGATAACAAAGCAAAGAAAAATCAGTAAAAAGCGGTATTAAAAAGGATGAATATTGTGTCAAAAAACTTACCGGCTCAAACACATTAGGTAGAGACTCTTGTGCCTGTCTGGAACCCTCTGGCACGTAAGCAATATGTGTTGGGGTTTGGTAAGTCCAACTTACCGCGGAAATGACCCGGATCCAAAGAACCACTCGCAATTAATAAAACCATAAAGCATAACAAATAAACATAAAAGGATAAAATCGGAATTTACCTTTGACGCGTCCTTCACCTGACCTAATGGGCTCTTACTTGAAAGCTTTAGCTCCGAAAATACCAAGCCTCCAACGGTATCCACCCACAAAGGAAGAACAACGAATTTTAGGTCTGCTACCTTGGAGTTAGCAAGGTCGGAACAAAACCCCAGTGTTAATGGAGTTTAAGAGTTTTTGCAAAAATACAATGCTCTTTTTAACTCCCACTCAAGCACTTCTCTCCAAAACCCAACTTGGGTATTTATAGAGAAAAGTGGGAGTGAGAATTTCAATCCTATCAATGTGGGATCATGAAATTCCTTAATTTAATTTAAAGATAAAATAAATTAAATAGGCAAGCAAGTAATAAATCAACAAGTGTCTTTGTTTTATGTAAAGAGAAGTGAGGACCACTTGGAGAGGAGGGGACAACACTTGCTCCCCACTCGTTCCTCTCCATGTGCCACTTGTCCTAACACAAACACACTCCCTTCACATGCTTCCCCAATGACCCTCCCTAACACAAGTCCCAGCCTAGCCCCGCACACGCAGGCTGCTAGCTGAAGCCATCTTGGCCCAGCACGCCCAAGCACATATGTGCGGGCTGCTTTTGCAGATCGGTTCTGTTAGCAAGCCACGCAATGCTTGCGGGCTGCTGGCCGTGGCTCGCTAGCAAACCTCGCACATGGTTCGGGCAGCTAGCTTGCCTAATCCCCTAGCTCTCGGGATTCTGATGTTAGGGGTATTTTAGACATTTTTGATTTATTAATAATATTTCCGTCTCGTCTTTTACTATTGTTGACTCGACTTCCGACGCTCGGTTTTGACGCTCTAAGCTCTAATTTCCGACGTCTAAATATTTAACACTCTGGTAACAAATTAATTTTTTCCGAATTAATTCGTCGAGTCAGTTCGTATATTTTCTAGGGTGTGACCCGAAGGGTTCAGTCAAGTTAAGTTGTAATATTAATAATACATTAATATTACTAATTTGAAGCGGCCTCCACCTAGACAATCCGTTCACATGACCTTACTGAATATATTAGCTTTCTAATAATTCTTAACCCGCTATAAGAATAATACACTTGTTCGAAGTACACCATTCCTTTCAATCTCCCACTTGTCCTTCCAGACAAGTGAGCATTTAGTGTATAGCCCCTTTCCTATGTCTCTTCATGAACTATATGGTAAAATTATTTCGTCATCCTTATTACGTCCAGAAGTGTTTCTCAATTCCGAATCCGACTGTTAATAAACAGATGATTTCTAAAATCCATCCGAGCACGGTCATGCATTTTTACAGTCTCGCTCTACGAGAGACCTTGTATACAATAAAGACATCTTCCCTATTTTAGTAGGGGGACATTCCCAGTCTGGTAATGTAGCTCCTCTTACTAAGAGGACCTAGCCGCCCGAGTGTTGCCGTTATAATTCCCTATTACGGAAGACGTTTGACAACATCAAAGCGGACTAGTACTTGTAGGGAATATGTCAAGCATTAAGCCCTAGCTTGAACCCTAGTGTGATCATACACTAAATTACGGTGGCATCCAAAAGGGAAAGAAGATAGAGCAAAAGAGTCGCCAACAAGTTTTTTTAGGAACTTGTAAATCGTTCATGAGGTGAAGGTTACACCCCTTAAAGATCCAAGAGATCGTCAACTCCATAAGGTCTTGAACCAAATAGGGTTCGGGGATGAAGGTAAAAATCCAACCTAAAAGAGATTGAACCTGCCCTAATAATAGGCCTCTACTTTATTCTAATCGTATTCATGTGTGCTTTCTGATTAACATGCAATCAATAGGATTAACCCTAAACCTGTTTAATCTATGTTGGTTGAATATAGTGCACAAATAAAACTATTATTGAAGATCACTTAAATTATAATCAAATTAACCCTATCAAGATTATTAATTATCTTATTAAGCGTGATTACTAGTAAAAATTCCCTTTAAACATAAAGGGTGTGATCAAGCAATAAATAAATATCAAGCAACATAATAATAACAATAACAATTATTATCATAATAATAATAATAATCATGTTAAAGCATAATAAAAATAGCAAGATCCTAGGCATGATACTAACAAGATTAATAACAAGCCCTAGCATGTCAATAAACAATAAAAATCAAATATTTAACCCTAACATGATACTAATAATCATAAATATTAGGAAGAACATAAAAGGCATCATAACAATCATATTTGATATTAAATTTACCCTAGACATGATACTAGGAGTTATAATAACAACCTAAGCATGAACTCTATATCATAATATCAATAAAAACCATTAAAGTACTTACTTTGATGCCTCGAACCTCTTTCTAATAACAAAATACACACGTTAGTAACTTCAAGGAAAATAATAAACAAAACAATTAAATCAAATAATTGAACTAGAGATTTGGGACCAAAACCTCAGAAATTAAACCTTTCACGTATAGGGCGAAGGCAACTTCGAATATGGCTAGGTGTATCTAGATCTAATGAATGTGGAACTTTGTATTTGAGAGAAGCTAGTTTAGAAAAGAGAGAGAGAAAGAGTAAGAGAGAGTAATCAAGAGAATCTTGATGAGAGTTGGTAGATAATTATTGAACAGAATGAGAGAGAATTGATGATTGTAGGTGAAAATTGGTTAATGAAAACGGAGTTTTTACGACGTTATTTAAAAAGAAAATCAGCCAAAAAGATAAAATATCAAAAACAGAGTTCTGACGCACATAAAATCTGATCAGCGCCAACACTGGCTATTGGCGCCAGGCGCCAATGCTAGCGCCAGTCGCCAAGCGTAGCGCCAGGAGCTACAGCTGGCGTTTGGCGCTGATTCAGAAAATCACGCGTTTTCTTAAAATCAGATAAAAATTGTCGTACAGGAGG
Source organism: Chenopodium album (assembly GCF_948465745.1). Lineage (NCBI taxonomy): Eukaryota > Viridiplantae > Streptophyta > Magnoliopsida > Caryophyllales > Amaranthaceae > Chenopodium > Chenopodium album. The sequence goes on along the minus strand of NC_137840.1, from coordinate 20,934,557 downwards.
ATAAAATCGTATTTTCCTCAAAAATGCTCTTTGATTCTAATTAAAACTCTGAAAAGTCAACAAAAGTCAATTTATCAATGCTAATTGAATTAGGAATGAAAAGAACCTTCTACAAGACTAAAACCATGCCTAATTGCATTGGAAACAATAAATCTTTATTAGGCCCTTCCCTAGATCATTAGGCCGCATATAAGGCTCAAACTAGGCCCAGTTCAATAAATTGTCCATAACTTCCTCAATATTCATTGGAATTGGGCTTATAATATATTGTTGGAAATCTCTTGTCAACCCCCATCCAACTACACTACTATTGGACCCATATCATGGACCAACCAAACTGGATTGGGTGTTATCTTAAAATTAGTTTTCAAAAACAGAGAGAAGAGAAAAGAAATTAAAACTATCCGCAACACTGGACTTTCCTCACTTTCACTTCATTCGATTATGATTCGACGCGAAAGGTACTCATCACTGGGTTTGGTTTTGGGGAGACACAAATGGGTGTCTACATAAGCCCCCACTTTGACTGAGTTTGGAGAAACGCATGTTTCGAAAACAAAAGTCAAATTAGCGATAGGGACGGAGAATGATTCAGAACGTTCTGCGATCCCAAATCACTCTTGTAACGCCGATACCTACAGACTAGCGTTAGTTAAACAAATAAAAGAGTTAAGAAACGCGTATCTTGCACCGTTGAGCACATGTCTCTGAAAGTAACCGATTTGCTGCTGCTTTGCTGTTGTTTTGATGACCTCCTGCCAAGAGAATGCCATCCCTCTTGAAAACCGCTACGCTTGTAACTGCTTCCAATATAGAATATTGTTTCGCTTGAAACGATCCTCTTCCGCTTTGATAATATTCCACGTACAAGGGAACACTATCGAAGATCGCTTCGCTTGAAACAATCCTCTTCCGCATTGATAATATTCCACGTCCAAGGGAATACTATCAAAGATTGCTTCGCTTGAAACAAACTTCTTTCGCTTCATGACCATATTCCACATCAAAGGGAACATGGTCGAAGACAAATTCGCTTGAAATTACCTTCAGTTATTTGTGACAACTCTCCACAATCTAGGGAATGTCGTGCTTGAAGCCATCCTCATTTGTTGCGATAATTTTCCAAAGAAATTACCGAAGATCTCCGCTTGTTAATCTTTAAAAGCTCGCTTGAACTTTGCTTCTGCTATGCCTGTACATCGGTGCTTTTGCGAATGAACCATTATGTCGGTGCCTTTTGTCAATGAGCCAATGTTTAGGCGCTTTAAGCTAAGTGGGATGATCTTTCATCAGGTCGATCACTTTATATAATCAAGCCGATTATTAAAAATCGGGTCAAATTGCTTAGAGCGGCTAACTGGCGTACCAAGGAACCCAAAATATAAGAATTAGAACAACCTCCCTGAGTGGCTGAGATTCCTAGCGCCGTTGAAAAATCATCAACGCCACACAACTAGCCGTAGCGCTAGACCCTGGGATTGGCGCCAGGCGCCAAGCCTAATTTTTGACCAAAGGCCTAGCGCTTGGCGCCAGAATGGGATATCATTAAATACCCCTTTCTTCTTCATTTTCGCTGTTGTTCGTCGCAAAAGTTGCTCGAAAATTCCCAGAAATTCATTTGCTTCGTTCTTGCTCGTTTCTCAACCAAATTCACTCAAATTGGTTGCAAATCAAAACTCTTTTCATCCACTTTCACGATCTATGTAAGTTTTCTTCGAACTCACACCGGTTTTTATGAATTTTGCATGTGTTTATATTTGAATTTCATGAAATTTTGAAACTTAGAATGCTCAATTCTCTTTGTTTGTCAAATTTATGCCATGAAATTGCTTGATTATGTTTATATATTGCCTTGGGAGTAATTTTAGACTTGTTTGACTCAATTTGGTTAAGAAATGAACGAATTGCCATTGTTGGACCTCTTAAGGTCGGGAATGCAATGTGACCCGTTCTTAATGTTTTTGCTAGCAAATCTAGTCCAATTTGTCACAATAATTACTATAGTATTGCCAGAAATTATTTAATTGCTTGAATAATGCCATTATGCTCAACTTGAATTTGTGCTCTATTTTAGTACTACGTACTCTATTTTTTTGCGAACATAGTATCATTCGGCTAGGCGAACCTTAGATACTATAGAACCTTAATTTATGATAATTCTGCACAATGTAGCATGGCTAGACAGCGAGGCTCTGGTTCACGGTCCCGAGACGTTCGACGGGAGCATGAGCCCGTGGTGGAGGACGCCGAGCCGTCCACTTTGCTTGGTCGACTCCTTGAGTGGGACGAGCGGACCTTATTCTTTTCCCCCGTCCACCACATTTCTGAGAGGGTGAGACAGGGTATCACTGTTGGGAGGACGCGATGTCATGGCTTCGACTGTGACGGTTTGGGCGATCTGTACAAGATGTACATCGCCATAGATGTCGAGACGAGACTCCTATGGGAGTCCTGCGGTCTTGCTGCATTGTATGAGACCTACGAGGCAATGGTTGCCTACAACAGGGGTAACCATGTAGTGTGTGCTCTGGTGGAGTTCTTCTGGGACACCACCAACACTTTCCCTTTCCCTAGGGTGAGATGATGGTCACTCCTACCGACTTCAGTCTCATCACAGGACTGGAGTTCAGCTCCGTGCCACTGCCGTTCGACAGTGGGATCGACGTCTTTTCCCTCGAGGTCGACGAGCTATTGGGGTCGATTAATATTCGGGCTCGAGCTGAGGTAGAGTCGTCTCAGTTCAGCGCTAGGGGGATTCGCCGCTCGACTCTGGCAGCGGCTTTTGATGATGGTGCGACCACCCGAGAGCAGCGGGTGCGCATCTTTGCGCTCATTTTGTTGTCAGGGACGTTCTCCCCTGACAAGGGTAGTAGGGCGCTGCTTTACTACCTTCCTGCCGTCTGCGATCTACATCAGATCGGGACTTACGACTGGGCCAGCTTGGCCTATGCTGACTTCATTCGATCGCTGAGGGACTCGTGTCGACATCGGTCCTTTGGGACGAATGTTGCTCTATCAAGCTTTTGGAGGGTCGTAGAGGTAAACATTATTCCCTATAAAGTTTAGCTCTACATTTTAGCTAGCACTTGCTGATAAATCTGACTCCTTGTAGATCTGGTTCTACGAGTACTTCCCTTCTTCTGCGCCAGCGAGACCGTCACAGCGCAGGTTTCTAGTAAGTGCTTCCCGGGGCAGCCGCCGTGTGGGGATGTCCACTACGTATGTCCGAGACTGGATAATCGCGGTATGATTATTTCTTATTTTCCATTTTGCGATGCTTTAGATAAACACTCGCCTGATTGATGTTCTTTACAGGACCTTGAGGTGCTGTACTGGCCGTGGGTCGGCCTGGCAGTTCCTGGGTTAGCCGTGCAGTATTCCACTGAGCGTCGCTATTTCTTGGGGACATATGGAGTGACTTCATACCTTGGAGACAGGGTTGCTAGATAGCATTCCTCCGATACCTTTGTCGTTCCTGCTCCTCCACCACGTCACATAATTGACGCCGCGAGGTTATTGAGCATGTCAGAGGGAGCTGGTACCCCTTGGCAATCTTGCACGATCCCTAGGCGATGCTATGCGGAGGAGCTACTGCCGCTGTTAGTTCTAGTTCCTGTACCGGCTAAAGATGTGGCGGTACGACTTTTCAGCTTTTATCTTTCGTTAAGTATCCCCGAAGTAATGCTTTACTGACTTTGTTTTTTGCTTTATCAGGACGATGCTGCTGAGTTCGTGCCACCCCGTACGTCTATCTATTATCAGGGGACATACGGGCCGATTGAGGAGATGATTCCTCCGGCTCCTGAGGACGAGCGCTTCGTGGAGCGGTCGATTCCTCGCCACCAGACTCGGGTAAGCTTATTTATTTGCAAATTTTATCCATATATATATGCATGTTTACTGACTAATTTCTTTGACAGTTCTCGCGCGAGGTGGTTTCGGCGATAGCACGATGTAGAGATGCCTTCCGGAGCTAGCTTGTCCGGATGAGGAACGTGGCTATCTGTCATCGAGACGACGCCGTTCAGGAGGTAGTCTTTCTTTCATATGTTTTTGCACTACCGCTTCGATTTTGCCTTGTTTCTGATTTTAATTCCTTTTGCAAGGTTAGCCCATTCCTTCTCGTACCCGCACGAGACCTGAGGTGCGAAGGGATCCGGCGAGGTCTAGCTCGAGGCGTCTCCGTACTACTTCAGGAGGTCGAGGTGGTCGTTCTGAGGCCGCCCGTACTGATGTGGCAGAGGGCTCAGGTTCCTCCTCTGAGGGTGCTCATCCTGCGGCGTGTTGGGGTTTGGTGAGTCCGACTCACCGAGGAAACAACCCCGACCCAAGGAACCACTCGTAATTAATAAAACCATAAAGGATAAATAAATAAACACAAGAAAAGGAAGACCGAATCATACCCTTGAAGTGAGCTTCGCCCTCTCAAAACGGGCTCTTACTTGAAAGCCTTGAGCACCGCAAATGCCGTGCCTCCAACGGTATCCACCCAAAAAGGACGAACACGACTTTTTAGGTCCGCTACCTTAGAGTTAGCAAGGTCCGACAAAAACCCAAGTGTTAATGGAGTTTAAGAGTTTTTTCCAAAATATGGAATGCTCTTTCTAACTCCCACTCAAGCACTTTACTCCAAATCCCAAGGTTGGTATTTATAGAGGAAATTATGAGTGGGAATTTCTATCCCATCAATGTGGGATTCATGAATTTCCACAAATTAATTAAAAGCTTAATTAAATTAAATATATAAGCAAGTAATAAATCAACAAGTGTCCTAGTCATATGTAAAGAGGAGTATGGACCACTTGGAGAGGAGGGGACCATACTTGCTCCCCACTCCTTCCTCTCCTTGTGATAGTTGTCCACACCAAAAAAGCAATCATACTTACTAGCTTCCCCTTTCTACCCGACCTAGGCCCAAGGCCAGCTAGCCTTGATCCGTGCAGGTTGCTAGCTGCTGTCAGCTCGGCCCAGCACGCCCATGCATATGTGCGGGCTGCTAGCAGCAGCGCATGCCAGCACGCTACGCACTGCTTGCGGGCTATTGGCCGTGCTGTGCTAGCATGCCTCGCACATGGTGCGGGCTGCTAGCCACACCTTGCTAGCGATCTCGCACATGGTGCAGGCTGCTAGCCACACCTTGCTAGCGGTCTCGCACATGGTGCGGGTTGCTAGCTCAGCTAATCCCCTAGCACTCGGGATTCCGATGCTAGGGGTATTTTGGTCATTGTTGATTTATTACTAATTTGTTGTCTCGTCATTTTATTATTTTCTACTCGACTTCCGACGCTCTAAGCTCGAATTTCCGACGTCTAAATATTTAACACTCGGACGACGAATTAATTTCTTTCGAATTAATTCGTCGAGTCGGTTCTTATATTTTTCTTGAGTGTGACCCGTAGGGTTCAGTCAAAATTAAGCTGTAATATTAATTATATTAATATTACTGATCAGAAGCGGCCTCCACCCAGGCATTCCGATCACTTGACCTTACTGAATATATTAGCTTTCTAATAATTCTGAACCCGCCATCAGAATAATACACTTGTTCGAACGACACTATTCCTTTCAATCTCCCACTTGTCTTTCCGGACAAGTGTGCATTTAGTGTATAGCCCCTTTCCTATGTCTCTTCATGAACTACAGAGTAAGATTTCTCGTCATCTCTGTTACGTCCAGAAGTGTTTCTCGAAATCCGAGTTTCACAGTCTCGCTCTTCGATAGGCCTTGTAAACAACAAGACATGTTTCCTATTGTTAGTAGTGGGACATTTCCAGTCTTGTAATGTAGCCTCTCTTACTAAGAGGACCTAGCCGCCCGATATCTGTCGTTATAATCCCCTGTTACGGCAGACGTTTGGCGGATACCAAAGCGGACTAGTACTCAAACAAGAGACCTCACATTACTCATGGTCAAGGAAAAGAGTTCCGATAGTAATAATGAGAAAAATACTTATGACGATTTTTAAATCTCTTAAAGTATTCTCATAGGTCGATCAAGTATGGTTCTAAACCAATACCTGTGCAAATGGTTTATATCCTCATTGCACAAGAAATGGTGCTATAAATCATACTACACACTAATCTCTAATGGTCATTAATCGTCCACAAAAAATATGACCTTGATTAGGGATAATTTTCGATTAAATATTCAACGTTCACTTAATAGGTGTTTTTTTATCCACGCCATTGACTTGATACCCTATTTTGAATATTTATTAAAATTGAATGGACTCATTATTTAATTCTAAACCACAATTAAATAGAGACGGAGTGAATTAAATTGCATGAAAAATTTTAATTACTCCAAAAACTGAATGGTTCATCATAGTTCTTTACATTAACATTGTCCAAAATTTAATTAAAACACTATAATATGGAAATCAAAGCCATTTCGCGACATGCTTGATTCATATTGCCTCAATGTGTTTGTTGTGCTTCACTTGAGACAAGGGTTTTGTAAGTGGATCGGCTACATTGTCATCCGTTCCCACTTTGCAAATTCTGATTCCACCCTCTTTCTTCCATTCTCGAATCATGTGAAATCGCCTCTTGACATGTTTGACCTTCTAATGTTCTCGTGGCTCTCTAGCCTGAGCAATAGCTCCATTGTTGTCACAATGGAGGTCTATTGGACCCTTGCTGGAGGGTACAACACCAAGTTCATCAATGAACTTGCGAATCCAAACTGCCTCCTTGGCTGCCTCAGACGTTGCCAAGTACTCAGCTTCAGTTGTAGAATTAGTGGTTGTGCTTTGCTTTGCACTCTTCCAACTAAACGCTCCTCCATTGAGACAGTATATGTATCCGGATTGTGACTTGGAGTCGTCTCTGTCTTTCTGGAAGCTTGCGACGGTATATCCCTCAACAACAAATTCATCTTTACCGCCATAGACCAGGAATTTATCCTTGTTCCTTTTCAGGTACATCAGAATATTCTTGGCCGTAGTCCAATGCGCCTCTCTTGGGTCTGATTGGTATCGTCTCGTAGCACTCAAGGCATACGATACATCCGGCCTAGTACATATCATTGCATACATGATTGATCCAATAAGCAAAGCATATGGAATACGACTCATCCTTTCTCGCTCATCAGGTATCTTTGGACACTGCTTCTTGCTTAGGGTTATGCCATGTGACATGGGTAGGTGCCCTCTCTTGGCTCCTTCCATTTGGAATCGAGCTAATACCTTATTGATGTAAGTACTTTAATTTGACTCATTCCTATCATCCTCTTTGATCTATCCCTATAGATCTTGATGCCTAGTATGTACTGAGCCTCTCCCAAGTCTTTCATTGAAAAACATTTCCCCAGCCAAGCCTTTACAGACTCTAACAACGGAATTCTATTTCCAATGAGAAAAATGTCATCGCCATATAAGACTAGGAAGGTGATGTCACTCCCACTGACCTTCTTGTAAACATAAGACTCATCTGGATTCTTGATAAAACCAAACATACTGATGGCTTCATCAAATCGCAGATTCCAACTTCTGCTGACTTGCTTTAATCCAAAAATGGACTTCTTAAGCTTGCATATCTTCTTAGGATTGTTCTTGTCGACAAAACCTTTAGGCTGTGTCATGTACACAGTTTCTTCCAAAATTCCATTCAGGAAGGCGGTTTTGACGTCCATCTGCCATATTTCATAATTGTAATATGCAACAATCGCTAGAATAATTCGAACAGACTTAAGAATAGCTACTGGAGAAAAGGTTTCATTAAAATCAACGCCGTGAAATTGCTTATAACCTTTTGCTACCAGCCTTGCTTTGTAAATGAATACATTTCCATCTTTGTCGGTTTTCATCTTGAAAATCCATTTACATCCGATAAGTGTGTAACCTACGAGTAAATCAACCAAGTCCCATACTTAATTTTCAAACATGGAGTCCATTTTGGATTTCATGGCCTCTTGCCATTTTGAAGAGTCGGGGCTCGTCATAGCTTGCTTGTAGATTACCGGATCATCTCCATCCACTACTAGGATGTCCTGATCTTCGGTTAATACAACACCGAGATATATGTCAAGTTGAGATCTTGGCCGAGTTGACCCACGTAGGGTAATGGACTGAGCATTTGCATTGTCGGTTTGACTTTGCATATTTTAACTTTGACCAATGTCAACAGATGCTTCGTGAGCACTTTGATTGTCAACTTGTCCTTGTTGCTCGTCCTCTCGAACTTTGTCGAGTTCGATTTTCCTCCCACTTGTCATTTTGGAGAGATTCTCCTTCTCCAAAAAGACACCATCACGAGCAACAAACAGTTTGTTCTCGGATTTGTTGTAGAAGTAATACCCTTTGGTTTCTTTTGGATAACCCACAAAGTAAACCTTGTCAGATTTCGGATGAAGTTTGTCATGAATGAGTTTCTTGACATATGCTTCGCATCCCCAAATCTTGAGAAAAGACAACCTTGGAGGTTTATTTGTCCATAATTCATATGGAGTCTTTTCCACTGCCTTTGACGGAGCACGATTCAGTGTAAGTGCCGCAGTTAAAAGTGCATGTCCCCTGAAAGAGATTGAAAGTTCACTAAGACCCATAGTCGATCGGACCATGTCTAACAGGGTTTGATTCCTCCTTTCAGATACTCCATTCAATTGAGGAGTTCCCGGAGGTGTCAACTCTGAAAGTATTCCATGTTCTTTCAGATGGTCATCGAATTCTTTGCTCAAATATTTGCCACCTCGATCCGATCGAAGAGCTTTGATTTTCTTGCCGAGTTGGTTTTGAACTTCGTTCTGAAATTCCTTGAATTTATCAAACGATTCAGATTTGAGCGACATTAGATAGACATAACCATATCTACTATAGTCGTCCGTGAAGGTTATGTAATACCGATAACCACTCCTTGCAAGTGTACTCATTAGTCCCAACAAGTCACCGACCCTTTCTCCCAACTTGGAGAATGGTTGCTTTATCATCTTTCCTAATAAACATCCTTCGCAATTCTCAAAGGATTCTAAATCAAATGAGTCAAGAATACCTTCTTTAAGAATCTTCTTGATGCGTTTGATGTTAATGTGGCCAAGACAACAGTGCCACAAGTAAGTTTGACTAGACGGTGTAGTCTTAGATTTCTTTGCATTGGTATCAAACATTTTGTCTAAAAACACGTGAAAGTGTCATTCCATAAATATATTCAGGACATCAAAACAAAAGTCTTGGTTGATGAAAACGACGTCCAACGTCAAAAATACATCAAAAGTATGGTGCATAAAACTGAATAAGTTCTACTTCTTTAGACAAAACATGAGATTACAAGTTTTCTTGGATAGATCACCTTCATCCTACTTGTGTACTCATTTCCACATGAAAAAGCACCGCTCACTTGGTTCCTGAAAAAGGAGTGTATTGTGAGTCAATTTTCCGGTATCTAATACCTTTTAAAAGGAGTGTTTAAGATGATACCTGAGGTTGAGGTTACTTTTCCTTTTGCCTCATCATCCAGATACTTGCTGCATTCTCTTTTGTAGTGTCCGGAGTTACCACAATAGAAGCAGCGCATTTTCCTCTTGTCTTTGAACTCCTTCTTCCTTGGGGAAGCATGTGAAGGGAGTGTGTTTGTGTTAGGACAAGTGGCACATGGAGAGGAAGGAGTGGGGAGCAAGTGTTGTCTCCTCTTCTCCAAGTGGTTCTCACTTCTCTTTACATAAAACAAAGACACTTGTTGATTTATTACTTGCTTGCCTATTTAATTTATTTTAGCTTTAAATTAAATTAAGGAATTTCATGATCCCACATTGATGGGATTGAAATGCCGTGTCTCCATGTGTTCGTCCTCTCCATGTGCCTCCAACGGTATCCACCCACAAAGGACGAACACGACTTTTAAGTTCCGCTACCTTGGAGTTAGCAAGGTCCGACCAAAACCCAAGTGTGAATGGAGTTTAATAGTTTTTTCAAAAATATGGAATGCTCTTTCTAACTCCCACTCAAGCACTTTACTCCAAATCCCAAGGTTGGTATTTATAGAGGAAAGTATGAGTGGGAATTTCTATCCCATCAATGTGGGATTCATGAAATTCCACAAATTAATTTAAAGCTAAGATAAATTAAATATATAAGCATGTAATAAATCAACAAGTGTCCTAGTCATATGTAAAGAGGAGTATGGACCACTTGGAGAGGAGGGGACCAAACTTGCTCCCCACTCCTTCCTCTCCTTGTGACACTTGTCCACACCAAAAAACAAGCATGCTTACTAGTTTCCCCTTTCTACCCGACCTAGGCCCACGACCCAGCTAGCCTCGCATCGTGCGGGCTGCTAGTTGCTGCCAGCTCGGCCCAGCACGCCCACGCACATCAGTGCGGGCTGCTGATGCCGAGGGCGCTGCTAGCTAGCTACACACATGTGCGGGCTGCTAGCAGCAGCGCACGCCAGCACGCCACGCATTGCTTGCGGGCTGCTGGCCGTGCTATGCTAGCATGCCTCGCACATGGTGTGGGCTGCTAGCCACGCCTTGCTAGCGGTCTCGCACATGGTGCGGGTTGCTAGCTCGGCTAATCCCCTAGCACTCAGGATTCCGATGCTAGGGGTATTTTGGTCATTTTTGATTTAGTACTAATTTGCCGTCTCGTCTTTTTATTATTTTTGACTCGACTTCCGACGCTCTAAGCTCGAATTTCTGACGTCTAAATATTTAACACTCGGGCGACGAATTAATTTCTTCCGAATTAATTCGTCGAGTCGGTTTGTATATTTTGCTTGGGTGTGACCCTACGGGTTCAGTCAAGATTAAGCTGTAATATTAATTATATTACTATTACTGATCGGAAGCGGCCTCCACCCAGGCATTCCGATCACTTGACCTTACTGAATATATTAGCTTTCTAATAATTCTGAACCCGCCATCAGAATAATACACTTGTTCGAAGGACACCATTCCTTTCACGCCGGTAGGCCAGGGAGAGGCTACATCGACTTTTAGAGGTGGTGGGATGTACGAGGTTGGCTCGTCATCGCAGGAGCCTCAGCCGCAGCCTCCCACGTTGAGCTTTCCTCTACCTACGGAGACTGGAGCTGGATTAGGTGGGGGGGTTACTTCTCGTACGGCGGAGTTTTATGCGATCATGTTTTTATTTCATTTTTTGCTATTATTATTATTATTATGTGCATGTTTGTGTGTGCAAGAAAGTGTAACAAATAATTTTGCGCAAAAAATTTCGTCATTTTTATTATTGATGGAGGGTATCCGACTTTCTCCCCCAAAAAGAAAGATGAAAAAAAAGGAAAAGTCAAATAAAAATTGGGGTTTATAAAAACTTGAAAATTAGTTTAAATAAAAATCCAAAAAAGAATGATATAATTAATATAATAGCTATATTAATTAAAAAAAAGAATAAAAAGATGTTTAGAAAAAGATAAGGAAGCCGTAAAGTCATTATGAGACTCAAATTAAGGTGAAAACGCGGTTTTAGAAAGCGCGTATGACGAGGAAAGTTGGCGCCAGCTGGCGCCACGTGTATTGGTGTAGCGCCAGGCGCTACACTTAGCGTGTGGCGCCAATAGCAACGTCTGGAGCCAAATATCGCTGACTCCGTATCCTACCCCGATTAAAACTGCTCCTAATTCGTGCGTAAATAGCCCCCTGCCCAGCCGATTTTTTTCATAATTTCAGCAAATAAAATAATTCTTCAGCTTTAGAAAAATAATACCATGTCTCTAGTCACCAAAACTTTTACCCAATACACCCATGAATGGTGTCGGTCTCTTAATGCCAAAGAAAGAAAAGAATTAGATTTGTTCCACTTGGGGGGAATTTATGGTATCAAAGGGGTAGATCTTTACTTAGATTTTATTCATACCGCTCTAGAATATTGGGATGTTGATACTCATTGCTTTAGAATAGGATATGATGAAATTAGCCCTTTGCCGGAGGAATTTGGTGCTATTTTAGGTTTCCCTGCAACAGACCTAATAGTAATCCCTAGAATAGATGCTTATTATTACAAGAATTTTGAACGCTTCTTCAATTTAAAATAAAGGGATTTATCTAAAATAGTAAATGGCAACATAGTTAATTTGAAAGAATTTGCTCGCCATTATTTTGATAAACCTTACTCCGAATCGTTTCATATATATAGAAGAAGGGCTTTCTTATTTTGTATGCTTAATCAATTTTTTCTTAGTAGTGGTAAAAATAATGAGGGTCAATCAATTATAACCACCGTACTAGAACAAATTGAATCAGGGAGAAATCCAATGCCATTGATAGTTGGAGAGACTATGATTAGTCTTGATGAACTGAAAAGGAACCCTAAAGCACCTTTTCGAGGCTCTCCAATTTTATTACAGGTAGAAAAATAATATTTTTAATTATAGAAATAAAAAAATATAATTTTGTATAGTAATAACAATTTATTTGCATTGCAATTTTTTTAAATATGTGGCTAATGGAAAGGCTAGAATTAATTATCCCTCCCGACAATATTGAGAAGTACACTCCAAATTGCTTCGTGAGGAGGAAGAAACACTTCTCTAAAATGGGGCGCCATGAATGGAAGAGGGTCTTTGAATCTCGCAAATTTGCTATCAAGTGGGTCATTCCATGGTGGAAAATAGAAAGGATGATTGGTGTCAACAAGCAACCTTTCTACCATCTTCCAAGTTTGTCCCGTATGACTTATTACTATCCTTGCAGGGTAAAAAGACAATACGACCTTCTTCAAAATATTCCTTCCGGAGATCTTCGTCCTCCCTACGAGTTCCCTGTCTCCCAGGAAGTAGACAGATTTGATGCTTATTGGAGTGCTAGACCTCTATGGGAAGTGATTACCCAAAAGGTTCCTCCTTCCTTTCCCAATGATGTGAAGAAGTGGTTGCTGAAGAAACCTTCGAAGGACTCAAAGAAAAATCAGGGTAAAACTGATGTGAAGAGTCTTCTAGGTGACAGGGTGATTCTTGCAAAGGAACGCTTAGGTGAAAGAATTGAATTCAAAACACCTGCAATGCCTAGGAAGAAAAGTACTACCAAAGATAAGGGTAAAAGGAAAGCTGACACCACAGAGAAAAAGGCTTGGGTAGAAAAGAAGCATGGAGTCCTAGATGAAGGGGAAACTATCTACTCTAAGATTGAATGTAGGTCCTCTAAAGGATGCCTACTAGCTAAGGTTATGGATGAGGAGGAAGAAGCAGACAAAAATTGGAAAAGGGCTAGGAAAGAAAAGAAAGATTAGGAGCATTGCTTAATTTCAAATTATTAGACTTAGTTTATATTTTTTTTATTTAAAGTTACTTTATTTAAGCTTTATTAAAATTCCATCAATAATGTAATTTTATTTTATTAATGAAATTTCAGCTTTTAATTAAATTATTTAGTTTAAATATATTTTATTAAAGCAATGAAAACCGAAAATATTAATTTTACAGAAATTCTTCGAGTACAGAAGTCGAAAATTTTTCGAAAAAACCGAAACATTCCCGGAATTTAAACTGTGAATTGGCGCCACTTATTTGCGAATGGCGTCGGTTTGGCGTCAGGCGACGGTGCTGTCCGCTGGCGCTGATGGTCGTCGGCTGGCGCTAACGCTCAATTTCTAACGCTGGACTGTTTTCCGTGCTGCCGGTATTTCGCCGATCTTCTGTCGAATTTTAAATTAATTCTATGATGCGAGATTTTTGGAAAATAAAGTGACCGCACCCGTAAAGGGTTGCCTACGTATCCTTTCTTAAGGAATCAGGCGAAACGTAGCTCTCTTAAGTATCCAACTCAAGTTATTATGGGTAGTATTTCTTAAGTTGGTCAAGATTTTTCATGTTCGAGAACTCATTGCCATCCATGTCATTTAGTTTTGCTACACCTCCTGACAGGATTGTTTTGACAATATAGGGTCCAGACCAATTAGGTCTAAATTTCCCCCTTAGATCTAAAATATTTTTTCTTAATGCTTTTAACACCAAGTCTCCTACTTTGATGTTTCTTGTCTTGACCTTCTTATTAAAATGCCTAGCTATACGAGTTTGATAACACTTAGTGTGATGTAGAGCTTCTAGTCGTTTTTCATCGAGTAGAATTAATTCTTCATATCTTGTCCTAGTCCATTCAACTTCATTGAGCTTACTCTCTTATGCAATGCGTAGAGATGGAATTTCTAGTTCGATAGGTTGTACGACATCCATTCCATATAACAAGGAAAATAGCGTATTTCCTGTTGATGTGTGAATTGAAGTGCGGTAACCCTACAATGCGAAGTGAAGTTTGTCAGGCCAATCCTTATAATTTTCCGTCATTTTCTCGATGATAGTCTTTAAATTTTTATTAGCTGCCTCGACTGCTCCATTTGCTTGAGGTCTGTAAGGGTAAGAATGATGATGTTGAATGCCATATTTTTGTAACAATTCTTCACATTCGGCTTGAAAGTGAGTTCCATTGTCACTTACCATTTCATGTGGGACTCCATATCGACAAATAATATTTCTCTCGATAAAGAATGCAACATGTTTTGCAGTGAGTTAAGTGAATGATTGTGCTTCAACCCACTTTGTGAAGTAATAAATTCCTACTAGTAAATATTCGTGGCCTCCTGTTCGTGGGGGAGTGATTTTGCCGATGATGTCAATTCCCCATGTAGAGAATGGCCATGGCGATGTGTAGGTGTAGAGCAAGGATGGAGGAACATGTTGTAAATTGGCATAGATTTGGCACTTAGGGCATATTTTTACATATTGATGGCAATCCCTATTCATTGTAGTCCAATAATATCCTTCTCGCATTATCTTTTGAACTAACATTTTACCATTTATGTGCGTGCCACAGATTCCTTCGTGGACTATTCTCATTGCTCTTTGTGCATCCTTTTTTCCTACACATAAGAGAGCTCGACCCTTAGGTACCCTTTTATGTAGTTCGTTGTCTATGAGTACTGTAGGGAATAATTCAAGCCTTTAATCCCACTAGCTCGAACCCCACTGTGATCATACACTAAAGTACGGTGGCGTCCAAAAGGGAATAAGATAGAGCAAAAGAGTGGCCAACAAGTTTTTAAGGAACTTGAAAACCGTTCATAGGATGAAGGTTACACCCTTAACGATCCAAGAGATCGTCAACTCCATAAGGTCATGAACCAAATAAGGGTTCGGGGATAAAGGTACAAATCCAACCTAAAAGAGATTGAACCTGCCCTAATAATAGGCCTCTACTTTATTATGCTCGTATTCATGTGCGCTTTTTAATTAACATGCAATCAGTAGGTTTAACCCTAAACCTGTTTAATCTATGTTGGTTGAATTTAATGCACAAATAAACTATTATTGGCGATCACTTGAATTTATAATCACAATTAACCCCAACAAGATTATTAATTATCTTATTAAGCGTGATTGCAAGTACCAATTCCCTTTAACATGCATAAAAGGTGATCGAGCAATAAATATAAATAATATCAAGCAACACAATAACAACAATAATCAAAATCATCATAAAAATAAATTATGATTGAAATAATCATGATAATAATCATAAAATAAAATAATCATCATCAAAATAATAATATTCATAATATTCATAATCATCATAAATTATAAAAATTATAATTATAATCATGTTCATGTTAATATTAAAGCATAATAATAGTAGCAAGATCCTAGGCATGATACTAACAAGATTAATAACAAACCCTAGCATGTCACTAAGCAATAAAAATCAAATCTTTAATCCTAACATGATACTAGCAATCATAAATATTAGGAAGAAAATAAAAGGCATCATAGCAATCATGTTTAATATTAAAAATAACCTAGACATGATACTAGGAATATAATAACAATGTAAACACGATTTCTACATCATAAATCAATTAATCAAAACCATTAAAGTACTTACTTTGATGCCTCGTACTTCTTTCTAATAACAAAATACACACGTTAGTAATTTCAAGGAAAATATTAATCAAAACAATTAAATTAAATAATTGAAATAGAGATTTGGGACCAAACCCTCAGAAATTAAACCTTTCACGTCTAGGGCGAAGGCAACTTCGAATATGGCTAGGTGTTTCTAGATCTTGCAAATGCAGAATTTTGTATGAGAAAACAAAGTTTAGAGGAAAAAGAGAAAAAATTGAAAGATTAAAGAATGCTAATTAAAACTGATTGTAGATGAATGATCGTGAGAATTGGTGAATGAAAACAGAGTTTTTAATACGATATTTATAGAGAAAATCAGCCAAAAAAGATAAATTAACAAAACAGAGTCTGACGCTTAGGAAACAGAGCTGGCGCTAACCCTGGCTAGCTGGCGCCAGGCGCCAAGCCCTGGGGTTGGACCAGGCGTCAAGGCCTGGGGTTGGACGCCAAGCTTGATTTCAACGCGTTTTCGAAAATCCGATAAGTTTACCGTACTGGAGGATAAAATAATATAATTTCTTCGAAAATGCTATTTGATTTTAATTAAAACTCTGAAAAGTCAACAAAGTAAACTTATCAATACTAATTGAATTAAGAATAAAAAGAACCTTCTAGAAGAATCTAGAAGACTAAAACCATTGATAAATCATATTAGGCCCTCCCCTAGATCATTGGGCCGCATATATAGCTCAAATCGGGCCCAGTTTGGTAAATTGGCCATAACTTCTTCAATATTCATCGGAATTGGGCTTATAATATATCGTTGGAAAGGTCTTTGCAAGCCCCATCCAACTACACCAATATTGGACCCATATCATGGACCAACCAAACTGGATTGGCTGTTTTCTTAAAATAAAGTTTTCAAAATCAGAGAGAAGAGAAAAGAAATAAAAACTTTCTGCAACGCTAGACTTTCCACACTTTCACTTCATTTGATTATGATTCGACATGAAAGGTACTCATCACTGGGTTTGGTTTTGGGGAGACACAAATGGGTGTCTACAGAAGCCCCCACTTTGACTGAGTTTGGAGAAACGCAAGTTTCGAAAACAAAATTCAAAGTATCGATAGGGACGGAGAATGATTCAGAACGTTCTGCGATCCTAAACCACTCTTGTAACGCCGATGCATGGAAACTAGCGTTAGTTAAACAGATAAAAGAGTTAAGAAACGCGTATCTTGCACCGTCGAGCACACGTCTCTGAAAGTAACCGATTGTTTTGATGACCTTCTGCAAGCTAGAGAATGTCATCTTGCTTGAAAACCGCTACGCCCGTAACTGCTTCCAATTTAGAAGATTGCTTCGCATGAAACTATCCTCTCCGCAATGATAATATTCCACATACTAGGGAACATTATCGAAGATTATTTCTCTTGAAACAATCCTCATTCGCATTGACAATATTCCACATCCTAGGGAATATCATCGAAGATTATTTCGCTTGAAATAATCCTCAGTTGCTCGTGACAACTCTCCGCAAGCTAGGGAACGTTGTCGAAGATATCTTCTCTTGAAGTCATCCTCATTCGATGCGATAATTTTCCAAAGGAAATTACCGAAGATCCACGCCTGTCGATCTTCAAAAGTTCGCCTGAACTTTGCTTCCGCTATGCCTGTACGTCGGCGCTCTTGTTGCTTTGAACCTGTATGTCGGTGCTTTTTGCTCTTTAACCTATATGTCGGTGCCTTTTGCTCTTGAACCTATATGTCGGTACCTTTTGCTAATGAGCCAATGCTTAGGCGCTTTAAGCTAAGTGAGACGATCTCTTATCAGGTCGATCACTTTATGTAATCAAGCCGATTACTAAATCATGTCAAATTCCTTAGAGGGGCTAACTAGCGTACCAAGGAACCCAAAATATGTTGCAGAAGGCTAGCACAACCTCAACAGGTGGCTGGAAGCTTTGGCGTCGCTGAAAAACCATCAACGCCAGCTTTTTGGCATTAGCGCCAGGCGCCAAGCCTAACTTGTGACGCTAATGCATTAGGACTGGCGCCAGCACAAGAATTTCTTTAAATACCCATTTTCTCTTCATTTTGCTGCTCTGTTCGTCGCGAAACTGCTCGAGGAAACCCGAAAGCTTCAATTGCTCATTGCTTGCTCGTTTTTCAATCGAATTCGCTCAAATTTGTTGCAAATCAAAGCTCTTCTCATATATTTTCCCCATCTATGTAAGTTTTCTTCAAACTCACATTAGTTTTTATGAATTCTTGGCATGTTTATTCACGAATTTCATGAAAATTCAAATTTTATGATGCTCAATTTGCTTTGTTTGTCAAGTTTTATGCCATGAAATTGCTTGATTATGTTTGTATATTGCCTTGGGAGTAATTTGAGACTTGTTTGACTCAATTTGGTGAAGAAATAAGCAATTTGCCATTGTTGGACCTCTTAAGGTCGTGAAGAACAAATGTGACTCGTTCTTGATGTTTTTGCTAGCAATTCTTGTTCAATTCGTCACAATAATCACTATAGTGTTGCAAGAAATTGTTTGATTACTTGAAAAAATGTTGTCATGCTCAATTTGAATTTGTGCTCTATTTTAGTACTACGTACTCTGTTTTTGTGAACATAGTATCATGCGGCTAGGCGAACCTTAGATACTATAGAACCTTAATTTATTATGATTCTCCACAATGTAGCATGGCTAGACAACGAGGCTCGGGTTCACGGTCCCGAAACACTAGACGGGAGCATGAGCCCGTAGAGGACGACGCCACGCCGTCCACTTCACTTGGTCGGCTTCCGGAGTGGGATGAGCGGACCCTATTCTTCGCCCCTATCCACCACATTTTCGAGAGGGTGAGACGGGGTACCGAGCTCGGGAGGACACGGCATCACGGCTCTGGCTGTGACGGTTTAGGCGATTTGTACAGGATGCACATCGCAAGGGATCTTGAGACGAGGCTCCTATGGGAGTCTTGCGGGCTAGCTACTCTGTTTGAGACCTCTGTGGCTATGGTAGCCTCTAGCGGGGGTCATCATATAGCGCGCGCTTTGGTGGAGTTCTTCTGGGACACCACCATCATCTTTCATTTCCCCTGGGGCGAGATGATGGTCACCCCTACGGATTCCAGTCTCATCACAGGACTGGAGTTCACTTCTGTGCCACTGCCATTTGACGGTGGGATCGATGTCTTCTCTTCAGAGGTCGAGGAGCTGTTGGGGCCGATTGCTATTCGGGCCCGAGCTGAGGTCGAGACGACTCAGTTCAGTGCTAGGGGAATTCACCGCTCGACGTTGGCAGCGGCTCTTGACGACGATGCGACCACCCGAGAGCAGCGGGTGCGCATCTTTGTGTTGATGTTGTTGTCAGGGACATTCTCCCCTGACAAGGGTAGTAGGGCATTGCTTTACTATCTTCTTGTTGTCCGTGATCTCCAGCGGATCGGGACTTATGACTGGGCCAGCTTGGCATATGCTGAATTCGTTTGTGCTCTGAGGGACTCGTGTCGTCACCGGTCCTTTAGGACGAACGTCGCTTTGTCTGCTTTTTGGAAGGTCATAGAGGTAAACATCATTCCCTATAATGTTTAGCCCTACATATTAGTTAGCATTTAATCACACTTTTAACTCTTTGTAGATCTGGTTCTACGAGTACTTTCCTTCCATTGCGCCGGCGAGACCATCGCCAAGGGGATTTCCGGTGAGCGCCTCTTGGGGCGGCCACCATGTGGACATGTCTACTGCACGTGTCTGGAGCTGGATCATCTCGGTACGACTTTTATCGTTTATCTTGCTTTTCCGCGGTGCTTTAGATATATTCTTGCCTGATTGATGCTTTTTATAGGGACTTGAGGTGGTATACCGACCGTGGGGCGGTTGGACACTCCCTGGATTAGCTACACAGTACTCTGCTGAGCGTCGCTACTTTATGGGGACTTATGGAGCGGTCGCATACTTAGGAGAGAGGGTCGCTAGACAGCACTCTTCTGATCTCTTCGTCGTTCCTGCCGCTCCACCACGTCATATGTTCGACGAGGCGCGGTTGTCAAGCATGTTTGAGGGAGCTGGTACCCCTTGGCGGTCCCATGCGATCCTCGGGCGGTGTTATGTTGAGGAGCTACTACCTTTATTAGCTCCAGCCCCTGTACCGACTGAGGATGTGAGCGTAAGATTCTTAGCTTTTATTTTTCGCTAAGTAGCCCACAAGTAATACTTTACTGATTTTTTCTGTTTTATCAGGACGGTGCTGTTGAATTCGTGCCGCCCCGTATGTCTATCCACTACAAGAGGATGTACGGGCCGATCGAGGAGATGATTTCTCCGGCTCCCGATGGCGAGCGCTCCGTAGAGCGGTCGATTCCTCGCCACCAGACTAGTGTAAGCCTAGTTTTAATTCAGAATTTTGTGTTCATTTATCGTGCATTTTTACAGACTAATTTTTTGACATTTTTCACGCGAGGTGGTTTCGGCTATGGCATGATGCAAAGATGCCTTCCGGAGCCAGCTCGTCCAGATAAGGAACGCGGCCACCTGTCGTTGGGATGACGTTGTCCGAGAGGTAACCTTTCTTTAAACATTTTTGCATTACTGCTTCAGTTTTACCTTGTTTTTTAATTTAATGCTTTTTGCAGGGCCAGCATATCGCTTCTCACACCCGCACGAGACCTGAGGGGCGAATAGATCAGGCGAGGTCTAGCTCGAGACGTCGTCGCACTTCGTCAAGAGGTAGAGGCGGTCGCTCTGAGGTTGCTCGAGCCGAAGTTGCTGAGGGCTCGGGATCTTCTTCTGAGGGTGCTCCTGCTGGACCGGTAGGAGAGGCTACCTCGGCTTTTAGAGGTGGTGGGCTGTACGAGGTCGGCTCGTAATCGCAGTAGCCTCCGCGGCCTCAGCCTCAGGTTGATCCTGGCTGGAGTGGTCCTATCTTGAGTCTTCCTCCTCCCACGGAGACTGGAGCTGGTGCTGAAGCTGGAGCCGGTAGAGAGGTGACTCCTCATACGGCGCAATTTTATGGTATGATGGGGCTACGTCCTTCGGTGCCGTAGTTCGTTCCTGTGTATATTTTATTTTGACTTTTTTTTTTATAGAACTTTGCCTTTGACTCATCATATAAAGACACATTTTGTATTTTTATGTTATCATAAATTTATTTGATTGTTTATTATTATGTGTATGTTAGTGTGTGCAAAAGAAATGTGACAACAATTTTGCGCAAAAATTCCGTCATTTTTATTATTGATGGAGGATATTATCCGACTCTCTCCCCCAAAAAGAAAAAATAAAAGGAAAAAAATCAAAAAAATGTCGGGTTTTGGAATTTAAAATAAAGTCGAAAAAAGAATAATATAAATTAAAAATAATAGCTATATTTAATTATTTAAGCAAAAAAAGATAGAAAAGATGTTTTGGAATATTAAACGAAGCCATAAAGTCATTAACCGAGTCGAGTTTAATATTAAAAACACAAACTGAGCACGTGCGGCTGTCTTGGTGACTTGGCGCCAGCTGGCGCCACACTATGGCGCGTGGCGCCAGGCGCTACACTTAGCGTGTGGCGCCAAGCTCTGGCGGTTGGCGCCAATCTCGGGGGTTAGACGCCAATTGACGCTGATTCCGTATTTCATTCTGATTAAAACTCTTCGCAATTTCTGTATAAATAGCCCCCTGTCCAGCCGATTCTTGTCATAATTCCAGCGAAAAAAGTTATTCTCTTCTTTAGAAAAAATAATAATCATGTCTTTAGCCACTAAAACCTTCACCCAATACACTCATGAATGGTGTCGATCTCTTAATGCTAGAGACAAAAAAGAATTAGATTTATTTCACTTGGGGGGAATTTATGGCATCAAAGGGGTAGATCTAGACCTAGACTTCATACATACCGCTTTAGAATTTTGGAATGTTGATACGCATTGTTTCAGAATAGGGTATGATGAGATTTGCCCTTTGCCAGAGGAATTTGGTGCTATCTTAGGCTTTCCTGCAATAGACCTCGTAGTAATCCCTAGAGTAGATGCATACTATTATAATGATTTTTAGCTCTTCTTTAATTTAAAGGAAAGGGATTTAACAAAAAATAGTAGATGGCAATATGGTTAATTTGAAAGAATTTGCACGCTATTATTTTGATAAACCTCTTTCTGAATCATTTCATATATATAGAAGAAGGGCATTCTTATTTTGCATGCTCAATCAATTTTTTCTTAGTAGTGGTAAAAAAAATGAGGGTCAATCAATTATCACCACTGTACTAGAACAAATTGAATAAGGGAGGAATCCAACGCCATTAATAGTTGGAGAGACCATGATTAGTCTCGATGAATTGAAAAGGGACCCAAAAGCGCTTTTTCGCGGTTCTTTAATTTTATTACAGGTAGAAAAATAATATTTTTAATTACAGAAATAAAAAAAATATATTTTTGTATTGTAATAATAATTTATTTGCATTGCAATTTTTTTACAGATGTGGCTAATGGAGAGGCTAGGATTAATTAGCCCTCCGGATGACATTGAAAAATATACTCCCAATTGCTTCGTGAGAAGGAAGAAACGCATCCCTAAAATTGGGCCTCATGGGTGGAGAAAAGTATTTGAATCACGTGATTTTGCTATCAAGTGGGTCATCCCATGGTGGAAAATAGAAAGGATGGTTGGTGTTAACAAGCAACCTTTCTGCCGTCTTCCAAGCTTGTCTCGTGTAACCTATTATTATTCCTGCAGGGTAAAAAGACAATACGGCTTGTTTCAGAATATTCCTTCCGGGGATCTTCGTCCTCCCTATGAGTACCCTGTATCTCAAGAAGTAGATAGATTCGATGCTTACTGGAGCGCTAGACCTTTATGGGAAGTTATTACCCAAAAGGTTCCTCCTTCTTTGCCTAATGATGTAAAGAAGTGGTTGCTGAAGAAATCTTCGATTGATCAGGGTAGAACCGATGTGAAAAATCGTCTAGGTGATAGGGTGACTCCTGCTTAAGAACGTTTAAGTGCAAGAATTGAATTCAAAACACCTACAATGCGTAGGAAGAAAAATACTACTAAAGACAAAGGAAAAAGGAAAGCTAACACCACAGACAAAAAAGCTTTGGTGGAAAAGAAGCATGGAGTGCTAGCGGAAGGGGAGACCATCTACTCCAAAATTGAATGTAGGTCCTCTAAAGGATGCCTACTAGCTAAAGTAATGGATGAAGAGGAGGAAGCTGAAAAAGAATTGGAAAAGAGCTAAAAAGGAAAAGAAAGATTAAGAGCATTGCTTAGCTTTAGATTTATTTGACTTAGATTGTTGTTATTATTTAAAGTTAATTTATTTTAGCCTTATTTAAATTCCATCAATAATGTAATTTTATTTTATTAATGAAATTTTAGCTTTCAATTAAATTGTTTACTTTAAATTCATTTTATTAAAGAAATGAAAATCGAAAAAATTAATTCTCCAGAAATTCTTCGAGTACGGAAGTCAAAAATTTTCCGAAAAACACCGAAATTCGCCCAGATTTTATTCCCAAATTGGCGCCAGTAATTGGCGTTTGGCGCCAGCTATTGAGGTCTAGCGCCAGGTGCCAATTCCATCGGCTGGCGCCAGGCTCTATTCTGCGACGCCAATAATTTGCCGATTTTCTGTTGACTTTTTAATTGATTCTGGAACGCGGAGATGTCGAAAAATAAAGTGGCCGCACCCGTAAAGGGTTGCCTACATATCCTTTCTTATGGAATCAGGCCGAACGTAGCTCTCTTGAGTATCCTACTCAAGTAATTATGGGTAGTATTTCTTAAGTTGGTCAAGATTGGTCATGTTTGAGAATTCATTGCCATCCATATCCGTTAGATTTGCTGCACCTCCTGACAGGATTGTTTTGACAATGTTGGGGCAGACCAATTAGGTCTAAATTTTCCCCTTGGGTCTAAAGCATTTTTCCTTAGTGCTTTTAATACCAAATCCCCTACTTTGATATTTCTTGTCTTGACCTTCTTATTAAAATGTCTAGCCATAAGAGTTTAATAACACTGAGTGTGATGTAGAGCTTCTAGTCGTTTTTTCGTCGAGTAGAATTAATTCTTCATATCTTGCCCTAGTACATTCAACTTCATCGAGTTTACTCTCTAGCGCAATGCGTAAAGATGGTATTTCTAGTTCGACAGGTTGTACGGCATCCATTCCATATACCAAAAAAAATGGCGTATTTCCCGTTGATGTACGGATTGACGTGCGATAACCCCACAATGCGAAGTGAATTTTGTCAGGCCAATCCTTATAATTTTCTATCATTTTCTCGATGATAGTCTTTAGATTTTTATTAGTTGCCTCGACTGCTCCGTTTGCTTGAGGTCTATAGGGGGACGAATGATGATGTTGGATGCCATATTTTTGTAGCAATTCTTCACATTCGGCTTGAAAGTGAGTTCCATTGTCACTTATCATTTCATGTGGGACTCCATATCGACCAATAATATTTCTTTCAATAAAGAGTGCTACATGTTTTGCAGTGAGTTTAGCGTATGATTGCGCTTCGACCCACTTTGTAAAGTAATCAATTGCTACTAGAATAAATTCGTGGCCTCCTGTTCCTGGGGGAGTGATTTTGCCAATTCCCCACGTAGAGAATGACCATGGCGATGTGTAGGTGTAGAGCAAAGATGGAGGGACATGTTGTAAATTGGCATAAATTTGGCACTTAGGGCATCTTTTTACATATTGATGGCAATCCCTATTCATTGTAGTCCAATAATATCCTTCTCGCATTATTTTCTGGACTAACATTATGCCATTTACATGAGTGCCACAGATTCCTTCGTGAACTATTCTCATTACTCTTTGTGCATCCACCTTTCCTACAAATAGAAGAGCTTGACCTTTAGGTACCCTTTTATGTAGCTCGTTGGCTATGAGTACATATTGAGAAGCCAAAATTCTCAATGCTCTTTTGTCAGCATGAGGAGGGTATTCTCCATTGGTGACATAGTTGAGTATGTCTGTGTACCATGGTTCTTCTTCTTGTTCTTCTTCACCTTGGACTAAATCGTCGTCTTCTATAGCCTGGATATATGCTGGTTTGTGCCTTTTTTTGATAGTTAGAGGCATTTGCTCGATTTTCGTGGGAATCCTAACCATTGAGGCTAATCTTGCCAAGGCATCAGCAAAATGGTTTTTTTCTCTAGGTAGATATGTGTATTCCTCCTTCTCTAACTGATCGGTAAGAGTTTCCAGATAGGTTTGGTAAGGGGCTAGGCTTTTTCTCCTTACTTTCCACCTTTTAGATATCTGATTGATGATCAAAGAAGAGTCTCCGAATATCCTTAACTTCTTTACTCCCAAGGCCAAGGCTGTTTCAAGGCCTACCACGCATGCTTCATATTCAGCAGCATTATTAAAAACTTCGAAATCAAGCTTTATTGAGATTGGAACGTGCTCTTCTTTAGGTGATACTAGTAGCACTCCGACGCCACATCCCTTTTGGTTTGAGGCTCCGTCGAAATACAAGGTCCAAGTATCATCTTCAGTGACCATTAAGTCTTCATCTGGAAATTCATTGTCTTGTATTGGTGTCGAGTCCTCTATTGGAAAATCTGCTAGAAAGTTTGACACCGCAGATCCTTTAATAGCTTTTTGAGGCATAAATCGTACGTCAAACTTGGCTAGATTGACTATCCTTCTTGAAATACGTCCATTGAGTGTAGATTTGTCAAACAGATACTTCAGTGGATCTAATCGGGAGACTACAAAAACAGTATGCACCAACATGTAATGTCTTAGCTTAGTTGTGGCCCACACCAAGGCGAGGCACAATTTCTCGAGCGGTGTATAGCGTGTTTCGTATTCGAGCATCTTCTTACTTAGGTAATAGATTGCGTTCTCTTTGCCTTCTACCTCTTGTGCTAGCATGGCTCCCATTGTCTCTTTGGTAACCGTCAAGTATAACCTAAGAGGTATTCTGGGAAGTGCTGGCGTTAATACGGGAGGATTTGCGAGATAGGCTTTGATCTTTTCAAAGGCTTTTTGACACTCGTCATCCCATATTACTAGTACATTCTTCTTGAGCTTCTTGAAGATTGGTTCACATATCGTTGTCAGTTTTGATATGAATCTACTTATGTATTGCAACCGGCCAATAAATCCTTGAATTTGTTTCTTAGTCTTGGGCGATGGCATTGACATGATTGCTTTAATCTTGGTTGGATCTACCTCTATTCCTCTAGAGCTTATGACGTATCCCAAGAGCTTGCCTGAGGTGACTCCAAAAGCACATATTGATGGATTCAACCTCATGTTATATTTTCTTATCCTTTCGAAAAATTTCCTGAAGGCTACTTGATGGCCTGGACGGTCTTTTAATTTTACAATCATGTCGTCTACATATACCTCGACTTCTTTGTGCATCATGTCATGGAGTAAGGCATTTGATGTACGTTGGTAAGTAGCAACTGCGTTTTTCAACCCGAATGGCATTACCGTGTAGCAGTAAGTGCCCCATGGTGTTATAAAGGTTGTTTTCTCCATGTCTTCTTCTGCCATGAGAATCTGATTGTACCCTGCATATCCATCCATGAACGAGAGAAGCGCGTGATTTGTCGTGTTGTCTACCAGAATATCGATGTGTGGCAAAGGGAAGTCGTCCTTTGGACTTGCCTTATTTAGATCTCGATAGTCGACACACATCCTTACCCTTTCGTCTTTGTTTGGAACTGGGACGACATTGACGACCTATTCGGGGTATTTGGATACCTTGATGAAACCTGCAGTTATTTGTTTTTGAACTTCTTTTTTTTTTTTAAATGCTACGTCGGGTTTCATTCGACGCAGCTTTTGTTTTACAGGTTTCATTCCTGGAATTAGTGGTATAGTGTGTTGAGCTATCTCTCTATTAATGCCTGGCATATCTTCTTATGACCAAGAAAATACATCGATAAATTCATTAAGCAAGTTAATTAAATCGGTTCTTTCTTGTTTATTCAATGTTAGTCCGATTTTAACTTCTCTTTTATGAGTTGAATCGTTCGAGATGTCAACTGTTTCAGTTTCTTCAATTACCGGTATTTTCTTTTCGAGTGTTTCCATTGCTTTAATAATTTCTTTGTCTTTTTCATCATTAGCTAAGCAATGCTCATCATCTTGGGTTAGGGAAGAACACAAGAAGTAAGGAGAATGAGAAATATTATTATACTATGAGATCATTACATCAAAGAGTGATATTTCCTCAGGGACTGGATCACTAACTATCCTAGGAGAAGAAATAGGAGGGGGAGGTGTTACTACTAAAGACGTAGAAGAATCTAAAGGGGAAGACTCTGACTCAGACTCTGACTCAGACGACTCTTCGAACATCGGTCCTTGCCCTGTCGTGATTGATATCTTCCTTCCGCTTGGAGTAGTTACTTTGATAGTCTTGCGCCACCATTGTAGTGATCCTTCGGCTGGAGTAATTAGCTTCGAGGGGTCGAAGCTTTCACTTTGTAGGACTGTTTGAATGAGTGAGGATTTATCCTCTTTATAAGTTAGCTCATTCTTTTCTCGTCCAAACAGTAATCCCATGACGTTAAAGTCAAAGCATGGGGGTGCTTTCTCCTTGTGGACGGGAGTTGAAATTTCATCAGTGAAGTCGTAATCCAAGAAAATCTCAAATCCTAGTTGTCGTACGTCGTTTACAACAAAAGGCTCGGGAAATTCATGGCATGGATAGTCCTCTCCTTCCTTTATAAATTGACCATTGAGCGTAAGAGGGTACTGATCCATTGGAATCGCTTTCTTTTGAATGTGAGCGTCCCTACGTGCTTTCAACTTGTCCTAGGCTCGCTTGAGATCTTTCCGAGTCGGTTTGAAACCAAGTCCGAAAGTTTCTAGCTTAGGGAGGCCAGGTGACTCCAGCAATTTTGCTATCCCTTTCTTCTTTCCAAGGGTCATCCCAGGGAAGTGTCCTTGTTTCTTCAACATGGTGTTGACAATCATGTTGGAATGGTGGTCATGGCAAAGAGATGTCCTTTC
Source organism: Chenopodium album (assembly GCF_948465745.1). NCBI lineage: Eukaryota > Viridiplantae > Streptophyta > Magnoliopsida > Caryophyllales > Amaranthaceae > Chenopodium > Chenopodium album. Next base: position 20,906,787 of record NC_137840.1, on the reverse strand, counting down.
ATCCTCTTGGATTAAGGAGACTTCTTCGTTAAAGCCCCATAGGTCTTCATCATCCTCGTCGTGCTCCACATTGATGATTGGATTCTCTATAGATTTAATTCTCATAGGCGAAGCATTAATAGTTATTAGAGTTCCTCCAACTATGGATTTCACTTGTTGGTGGAGAGATGAAGGGACGTCCTTTAGATCATGAAGCCAAGGGCGTCCCAACAACAAATTGAATGAGGCTTTGATGTCTACTACTTGAAAAGTAGTAGCATGTTTTATTGCTCCTGCCGTCACATTTAGGGTTATTTTTCCAAGAGCTTGACGGCGAGTATTATCGTAGGCTCTTATTCCTTGTGTGGACGGAGTTAAATCTTCGTCCCTTATGCCGAGCATCCTCGCAGTTCTAAGTGGACAAACATTGATAGCTGATCCATTGTCTACGAGAGTCATGGGAACATTCATCCTTTTGCAGACTACCGTAAAGTTTAATGCCTTGTAATGTTTGTCACTTTCTGGGGGTAAATCTTTGTCAGAGAAGGTGATTAGATTAATCGGACTAGGAAGGTCACTTGTGAGGAAGTTGGCTAGTCCCTCAGGAGTAGTGTCAGAATCTATCCCGATTTTATCCAAGGCATTCATTACAGCCAACCTATGCTCTCGAGATGTTTCTAGGAGCTTCCACACATTCATCTCAACTTTTGTGTTCTTAAACTGTTTAACAATGTCGTTGTCTTAGATGATAGGTATGGGAACTTGATGTACGGTGGGCATAGGTTGTGTTGAAACGGGAGGTTGAATCCTCCCGGATCTTGTGAGGACGTCTATTGATAAATCTTCTTCAGCCCAAATGTCATATGTGGTGTATGATACAGAAGGTGAAGGTCCTACTATGTCCTTTAGATAGACATCTTCTTCATCACTGTCCCAAACTCCATTAACGGTTATATCCTCTTCTTGTTGAACTTGGACTAATTTTAATTCATCAATCATTTTCTGTACCAAATCCTTGAATTTGAAACAGTTTTCTATAGTGTGCCCCCCTGATTGATGATACTAACAGTAATATCTATCTGTCCTTTTTAATGACTCGAATGGTCTCGGTTCGAGAGATTTGACCTCGCCCTTCTCGGAGAGCATTTCAAACATTTGCGCATATGGGATTCCAATTGGAGTGTAAATTCTATTGCTCTTCTTGGGTTTTTCGGTGACTTGTAAGGGAAAGTACTTTGCCTCATAAGTCGTTCTCACTGGTGTGAATTCTCTTTTTTAGGTTCTTCTTTCGGAAGTGGAAGCTCATCATATTTCTTGTGGAGTTCGTTAATAACCTTAATAGCTTCACGTAGTAGTTGCGATGCCTCCTTCATAGACAGTGTGAGCAATTGTATGTCTTCCTTATTTGCCGGTTCTGGAAGGTTATCTTTTTAGATCGAAAAAGATCTCCTCTTCTTTTTCTATGACATTTATTTCTTCGACAGGTTTAATGAGAGATGAGGGGTCAACCTAGTTTTCTTCATCGGAGATAGCCAGAGTATGAGCTAGAGGTGCATTGTCGATGCTTGGCTTCTTACTGGCAGGGGGCAGCGGCAGTTTGTTATTGTCGATTAGGTCTTGGATAACTTCCTTAAGCTTCCAACAGCTTTCAGTAGAATGGCCCCTACCTTGGTGATACTTGCAGTGTGCATTGAGGTTCCAGTGAACCGACCTCTTCTAAACTGGTGGGTCCCCAAATGGTCCAATGGGAGTTATAAGACCTTTTGCATTTAATCGATCAAATGCGGTGTCATAACTCATGCTAATAGGGGTGAAGTTCCTCCTAAATGGTTTCTTCTGTCCTTAGTTGTTCATGGCGAGAACTTCTCCTAAATTAAAGGTGCTAACGTTATTTGAGTGGGCGGTTTCGGAAGAAGAAGGTTTGTCGTTCTTCTTTCCTTTCCAGCCACTGTTGGAGTTATTGTTGGCAGCTTTTCACTTAGCCAAGTCATCTTTAATATTGATCCCAATGTCATAAAGAGCCTTAAAGGTATGGAGATTATTTTGATATTTAAGATGCTTGGAATATTTTTCTTGGAGATATTTGATAAACAGTCTCACAGACTCTTTTTCGCTTGGTACCTCAATCATTTTAGCTGAGGTTTCTCTCCACTTGTTAAAGAAAGAGGTGAAGCCTTCATTCCCTTTCTGTTTGAGGATTTCAAGTTCTCTATGGTCAGTCTCGACTTGAATGTTGCACTTGTACCTATCAACGAAAGCGTTTGCTATAGACTCCCAGGTAGAGGTCTTTTCTTTCTCGAGAGAAAAGAACCATTGTTGGCAAATGGTCTCGAGAGATAGTGAGAAAAGAGAAGGGAAGACCTTCTTATCAATACCCTTGATAATCATTATTGTTTCAAATGCTCTTAAATGGAAGTAAGGGTTGTCAATTGCTCTGAATTTTGGAATGTCGTTGGCGTTGAAATTCTGCGGAAGAAGATCTTTGACCACCGAGACCCCTTGTGATGTAAGCTCTTGAAACTTGTAGTCACTAGACAACTTGCTTAAACTCTCTTGCATGAGGTCCATTTGTTGTTGCTTCACGGGATCGTCGATCCTAAGTGCGAGAAGCTTAAGTGTCTCAATCACAGTAGCCAGTTGGTTCTTAAGATCATTGACTTCTTCTTGAGTTTCCATTATAACCCTTGCTTTCCTCTTGCGAGCTATAGGTTTTTCGAAAAGTTGGACTTGTACGAAGAGGTTATCTTTGATTAATCGTCCTTCTTTTCTTGACCACGCGCTGTAAATTAAACCATTTCGCGTTTTAATTACTTGACTCGAATCAACTTGACTTTATGGTTTATTTTAAGGGAAAAAGAGGAAAAAGAAAAAGGGGTGCATATTTTTGGCAAAAATACCGTACATAATTTTAGGAAACTAAGTATTATTATTTTTATGTTGGAGGATTAATATCCGACTTACCCCCCTAAAAAAAATGACGGAAAAACGCGCACACAAGACTCTCTTAATCATGGTCAAAGTATGTGTATTGGAGTGTGCATTGAGTGTAAGTGACATGCTTGGACTCTTGTGTAAGACCATGGGACTTAGTGCCTAAACTCGATCATTGATTCAATTAAACATTATTGACAGCAAAATTAACCGAATTAAACAAAAAACTGATTAATTAGACCTTAGGTGATGACTCGACAAATAATCCGAACTGTCGGCCAAGCGACAGGACTGGCGTCACACTGTGGAGGTTGGCGCCAGACAACATAGCTGTCGTCAGGCGCTACACACCATAGTGTGGCGCTATAGCTTAGACCTTGGCGCCAATAGTGGAGCTTCGGTATGGGACTGTTTTCAGTATTATTAGTCAACTAGGGTATGCCTAAAGTCGTACTAGGTCGATTTCGATTGAAAAATTAGACTTTATTGACTCAAATTAAATAATTAATTAATTAGGCAATTAGGCAAAGTTCGTTAAGTCATTAATTTATTTAATTTTGACACAAGTCAACAAATGGTTAAGAGAAACATAGAATATATATGCACAACAAATAATGCACAATTAGTCAAGTAGGCACGATATGATACAATGCGTTTACAACCTAACCATGGCTCTAGTTCTCTAAAGTTCGGGATATGGTTTAGTCAAAGAGGGTCCATGGTTAATTGTCCGGATGCACCGCGCGGAAGCCTAACCGTGAAGGGTTGGCGGAGTGGATGGGACACCGCGAGTTTTAGAAAAAAAACTCGCTTCCATGGTTTGGTGAATTCAACATCTCGGATGTAACCTTTGTTGCACGGAGCGTTCAATCGGGTAGATGGAGCATGAATTCCCAGAGGGTTATGTCCATATGTAGAACACATATGGTTTCAGAAAAGTGAGAAAAAATTTAATCAGGAAGTAGGACCGAGCAAACAATACGAAAAATCGGTCGAAATTAGAACGCATATTTCTGGCTCGGTATTAGGGGAAATTGGCGCCAGCAATCGGAGACTGGCGCCAGATTTTAACTGTAGCACCTGGCGCCAATACTGGCATCTAGCGCTACAACTAAAACACAGGCGCCAAGCTCTGGCCCCTGACGCTACTTCCCACATGCCTCAACAGCTTTCTGTGCTCGATAAAATCTTCCAGTTTCGCGCGGTGTTATTTCAGTCCTAGTTGTGAAAGACATTCCTCAAATTTCCTACGTATAAAATCCTATGTTTTTGACTCATTACGGATGGTCTTTCCAATGAGATCCTTTTTATGCATATGACAATAATGTTAATCAAAATTACGCACATGAAATACTTAGAACTTTTCGAGTCTCATCCACTCATTCTAAATCATTGCCGAAACAAATTCAGGAATTAAAATAGAAATCCTCCCCAGTGGAGTCGTCAAAAAACTATAGGGAATAATTCAAGCCTTTAATCCCACTAGCTCGATGCCCACTGTGATCATACACTAAAGTACGGTGGCGTCTAAAAGGGAAGAAGATAGAGCAAAAGAGTCGCCAACAAGTTTTTAAGGAACTTGTAAACCGTTCATAGGATGAAGGTTACACCCCTTAACGATCTAAGAGATCGTCAACTCCATAAGGTCATGAACCAAATAAGGGTTCGGGGATAAAGGTACAAATCCAACCTATAAGAGATTGAACTTGCCCTAATAATAGGCCTGTACTTTTTTATGCTCGTATTCATTTGCGCTTTTTAATTAACATGCAATCATTAGGTTTAACCCTAAACCTGTTTAATCTATGTTGGTTTAATTTAATGCACAAATAAACTATTATTGGCGATCACTTGAATTTATAATCACAATTAACCCTTTAAGCGTGATTGCAAGTACCAATTCCCTTTAACATGCATAAAAGGTGATCAAGCAATAAATATAAATAATATAAAGCAACACAATAACAACAATAATCAAAATCATAATAAAAATAAATTATGATTGAAATAATCATGATAATAATCATAAAATAAAATAATCATCATCAAAATAATAATATTCATAATATTCATAATCATCATAAATTATAACAATTATAATTATAATAATATTCATGTTAATATTAAAGCATAATAATAATAGCAAGATCCTAGGCATGATACTAACAAGATTAATAACAAACCCTAGCATGTCACTAAGCAATAAAAATCAAATCTTTAATCCTAACATGATACTAGCAATCATAAATATTAGGAAGAAAATAAAAGGCATCATAGCAATCATATTTAATATTAAAAATAACCTAGACATGATACTAGGAATATAATAACAATGTAAACATGATTTCTACATCATAAATCAATTAATCAAAACCATTAAAGTACTTACTTTGATGCCTCGTACCTTTTTCTAATAACAAAATACACACGTTAGTAACTTGAAGGAAAATAATAATAAAAACAATTAAATTAAATAATTGAAATAGAGATTTGGGACCAAACCTTCAGAAATTAAACCTTTCACGTTTAGGGCGAAGGCAACTTCGAATATGACTAGGTGTTTCTAGATCTTGCGAATGCGGAATTTTGTATGAGAAAACAAAGTTTAGAGGAAAAAGAGAAAAAATTAAAAGATTAAAGAATGCTAATTAAAACTGATTTTAGATGAATAATCGTGAGAATAGGTGAATGAAAACGGAGTTTTTAATACGATATTTATAGAGAAAATCAGCCAAAAAAGATAAATTAACAAAACAGAGTCTGACGCTCAGGAACAGAGCTGGCGCCAACCCTGGCTAGCTGGCGCCAGGCGCCAGCACTAGCGCCAGGCGCCAAGGCCTGGGGTTGGACGCCAAGCTTGATTTCAACGCGTTTTCGAAAATCCGATAAGTTTACCGTACTGGAGGATAAAATAATATAATTTCTTAGAAAATACTATTTGATTTTAATTAAAACTCTGAAAAGTCAACAAAGTTAACTTATCAATGCTTATTGAATTAGGAATGAAAAGAACCTTTTAGAAGAATCTAGAAGACTAAAACCATTCCTAATTGCATTAGGAATGATAAATCATATTAAGCCCTCCCCTAGATCATTGGGCCGCATATAAAGCTCAAACCGGGCCCAGTTTGGTAAATTGGCCATAACTTCCTCAATATTAATCGGAATTGGGCTTAAAATATATCGTTGGAAAGGTCTTTGCAAGCCCCATCCAACTACACCACTATTGGACCAATATCATGGACCAACCAAACTGGATTGGCTGTTTTTTTAAAATAAAGTTTTCAAAAACAGAGAGAAGAAAAAAGAAATAAAAACTTTCTGCAACGCTAGATTTTCCACACTTTCACTTCATTCGATTATGATTCGACGTGAAAGGTACTCATCACTGGGTTTGGTTTTGGGGAGACACAAATGGGTGTATACAAGTACATATTGGGAAGCCTAGAGTCTTAATGCTTGTTTTTCTCTTTTGTCAGCATGGAGAGGGTATTCTCCTTTGGTGACATAACTGAGTATATATGTGTACCATAGTTCTTCTTCTTCTTCTTCTTCTTCTTCTTCTTCTTCTTCTTCTTCTTCTTCTTCTTCTTCTTCTTCTTCTTCTTCTTCTTCTTCTTCTTCTTCTTCTTCTTCTTCATCTTGGACTACTTTGCCGTCTTCTATAGTTTGGATGTATGCTGGTTTGTGCCTTTTCTCTATAGTTAGAGGCATTTGTATCCTAACCATTGAGGCTAGTCTTGCCAAGGCAACAGCAAATTGATTTTCTTCCCTAGGTAGATATGTGTATTCTACCTTCTCTAACTGATCGATAAGAGTTTCCAAATAGGTTTGGTAAGGGGCTAGGCTTTCGCTCCTTACTTTCCACCTTTTAAATATTTGATTGATAATCAAAGAAGAGTCTCCGAATATCCTTAACTTTTTTACTCCTAATGCCAAAGCTGTTTCAAGGCCTACCACGCATGTTTCATATTCAACAGCATTGTTGGTAACGTCGAAATCAAGCTTTATTAAGATTGGAACATGCTCTTCTTTAGGTAATACTAGTAATACTCCAACGCCACATCCCTTTTGGTTTGAGGCTCCGTCGAAGTACAAGGTCCAAGTATCATCTTCAGTGACCATTAAGTTTTCATCCGGAAATTCATTGTCTTGTATTGGCGTCGAGTCTTCTATTAGAAAGTCTGCAAGAAAGTCTGACACCACAGATCCTTTGATAACTTTTTGTGGCATAAACCTTACATCAAACTGGGCTAGATTGACTATCCATCTTGATATGCGTCCATTGAGTGTATATTTCTCGAATAGATACTTGAGTGGATCTAATCGGGAGACTACGAAGACAGTATGCACTAGCATGTAATGTCTTAACTTGGTTGTGGCCCACACCAAGGCAAGGCACAACTTCTCAACTGCTATATAGCGTGCTTCGTATTCGAGCATCTTCTTGCTCCGATAGTAGATTGCGTTTTCTTTGCCTTCTACTTCTTGTGCTAGCATAGCTTTCATTGTCTCTTTGGTAACTGTCAAATATAACCTAAGAGGTATTCCGGGAAGTGCTAGTGCTAATACGGGAGAATTTGCGAGATGGGCTTTGATCTTATCAAAGGCTTTTTCACACTCGTCATCCCATATTACTTGTACATTCTTCTTAAGCTTTTTGAAGATCAGTTCATATATTGTCGTTAATTTTGATATGAACCTACTTATGTATTGCAAGCGGCCGATAAATCCTCGAATCTGTTTCTCGGTTTTTGACGGTGGCATTGACATGATTGCTTTCATCTTGGTTGGGTCTATCTCTATTCCTTTAGAGCTTATGACATAACCCAAAAGCTTGCCTGAGGTGACTCCAAAAGCACACTTAGATGAATTCAACCTCATATTATATTTTCTTAGCCTTTCAAAAAATTTTCTTAAGGCTACTTGATGGCCTGGACGGTCTTTTGATTTTACAATCATGTCTTCGACATATACTTCGACTTCCTTATGCTTCATATCATGGAGTAAGGCAGTTGCTGCACGTTGGTAAGTAGCACCTGCGTTTTTCAACCAGAATGGAATTACCGTGTGGCAGTAAGTGCCCCATGGTGTTATAAAAGTTGTTTTCTTAATGTCTTCTTCAGCCATGAGAATCTTGTTGTAACCTTCGTACCCATGCACAAATGAGAGAAGCGCGTGATTTGCCGTGTTATCTACCAGAATATCGATGTGTGGTAAAGGGAAGTCGTCCTTTGGACTTGCCTTATTTAGATTTCGATAGTCGACACACATTTTTACCCTTCCACCTTTTTTCGGAATTGGGACGACATTGGCGACCTACTCGGGGTATTTGGATACCTTGATGAAACCTTCAGTTATTTGTTTTTGGACTTCTTTTATTTTAAGAGCTACGCCGGGTTTCATTCGACGTAAATTTTATTTTACGGGTTTTATTCCTTGCATATCTATGTATGACCAAGCAAATACATCGATAAATTCTTTAAGTAAGTTAATTAAATCGGTTCTTTCTTGTTCATTAAGTGTTAATCAGATTTTAACTTCTGTTTTATTGGTTGAATCATTTGAGATATCAACCGTTTCAGTTTCTTCAATTACCGGTGTTTTCTTTTCTAGTGTTTCCATTGCTTTAATAATTTCTTTGTCTTTTTCATTGTTAGTTAAGCAATGCTTGCCATCTTTGGTTAGAGAAGAACATAAGAAATAAGGAGAAGGAGAAATATTATTAAACTCTGAGATAATTACATCAAAGAATGATATGTCCTCAGGGACTTGATCACTAACTAAAATAGAAGGGGAAGGTGTTACTACTAAAGACCTAGAAGACTCTATAGGGACACACTCCGACTCAGACTCTGACTTAGACGTCTCTTCAAACATTGACCTTTGCCTTGTCGTGATAGATATTTTTTTTTCCTCTTGGAGTAGTCACCTTGACGGTCTTGCGCCACCCTTGTAGTGATCCTTCAGCTGGAGTGATTAGCTTTGAGGGATCGAAGCTTTCGCTTTGTAAGGCTGTTTGAATGAGCGAGGCGTTATCTTCTCTGTAAGTTGGCTCATTCTTTTCTCGCCCAAATAGTAATCCAAGGACGTTAAACTCAAAGCATGAGGGTGCTTTCTCCTTATGGACAGGAGTTGGGATTTCATCTGTGAAGTAATAATCCAAGAAAATCTCAAATCCCAGTTGCCTTATGCCGTTTACAACAAATGGCTCGGGAAATTCATGGCATGGATAGTCCTCTCCTTCTTTTATAAATTGACCATTAAGTGTAAGAGGGTACTGATCCATTCGGATTACTTTCTTTTGAGTGCGAGCGTCTCTACGTGCCTTTGATTTTTCCTGGGCTCGCTTGAGATCTTTTCGAGTCGGTTCGAAACCATGTCCGAAAGTGTCAAGCTTAGGGAGGCCAGGTGACTCCAGCGATTTTGCTATTCCTTTCTTCTTTCCTAGGGTCATTCCTGGAAAATGTCCTTGTTTCTTCAGAATAGCATTTACAATCATGTTGGAATGGGGGTCATGGCAAAGAGGGGTCCTTTCATCCTCCTGGATTAAGGAGACTTCTTCGTTAAAGCCCCATCAGTCTTCATCATCCTCGTCGTGCTCTACATTAATGATTGGATTTTCTATAGACTTGATCCTCATAGGCGAAGCATCAATGGTGATAGGAATTCCCCCAACTATAGCTTTTACTTGTTGGTGGAGAGATGAGGCAACGGCCTTTAGGTCATGAAGCCAAGGGCGCCCCAACAGCAAATTGAACGAAGCTTTAATGTCTACAACTTGGGAAGTAGTAGCATGTTCTACTTCTCATGCCGTTACATTCAGGGTAATTTTACCAAGAGCTTGACAATGAGTGTTGTCGTAGGCTCTTTTTCCTTGTGTAGACGGGGTTAAATCTTCATCCCTTATGCCTAGCATCCTTGCAGTTCTAAGTGGACAGACGCTGATTGCCGATCCGTTGTCTACAAGCGTCATAGGGACATTCATTCTCTTGCAAACTACTGTGAGGTTTAATGCCTTGTAATGTTTGTCACCTTCTAGAGGTAAATCCTTGTTAGAAAAGGTGACCAAATTGATTGGACTAGGAAGATCACTTATGAGGAAGTTGGTTAACCCCTCAGGAATAGTGTTAGAATCTATCCCAATTTTTTCCTAGGCATTAATTACAGCCAACCTATGTTCTCGAGATGTCGCCAAAAGTTTCCATACGTTCATCTCAACTTTTGTATTCTTAAACTGCTTAAAGATATTGTCTTCAATGATAGGTATGGGAACTTGTTGTGTGGTCGGCATAGGTTGTGTTGAAACGGGAGGTTGTGAGGACGTCTATCGATAAGTCATCTTTAGTCCAAAAGTCATCCATGGCGTATGACACGGAAGGTGGAGATCCTACTATGTCTTTTAAATAGACGTCTTCTTCGTCACTATCTCAAACTCCATTAATGGTTGCATCTTCCTCTTGTGGAACTTGGACAAGTTTCTTTTTATCAATCATTTTCTGAATTAAATCCTTAAATTTAATACAGTTTTTGATAGTGTGTCCCCCTGATTGATGATACTGACAGTAATATCTATCTTTCCTTTTCAATGATTCGAATGGTCTTGGTTCGAGAGGTTTGATCTCGCCACTCTCGGAGAGAATTTCGAACATTTGTGCATATGGGATCCCAATTGGAGTGTAAATTCTATTACTCTTCTTAAGTTTTTCAGTGACTTGCAAAGGAAAATGCTTTGCCTCATAACTCGTTCTCATGGGTGTGAATTCTCTCTTGGATTCATCTTTCGGGAGTGGAACCTCGTCATATTTCTTTTGAAGTCCTTAATAGCTTTGAGAGTTTCACGTAGTAAACGCGACCCTTCCATCATAGATAGTGTGAGCGATTGTATGTCTTCTTTACTTGCCGGTTCTGGAAGGCTTCCATGGCGTCGAAGAATATCTTCTCGTCTTCTCCAATGGCATGGATTTCTTTGACAGGTTTTATGAGAGATGAGGGGTCAACCTCGTTTTCCTCATCAGAGATATCCAAGGCGTGAGCGAGAGGTGCATTATCAATGCTTGGCTTCTTGCTAGCAAGGGGCAATGGTAAATTGTTGTTATCTATTAAGTCTTGGATAGCTTCCTTAAGATTCCAACAGTTTTTGGTGAGATGGCCCCTACCTTAGTGATACTTACAGTGTGCATTAGGGTTCCAATTAGTCGACCTATTTTCGATTGGTGGGTCCCCAAATGGTCCAATAGAAGTTATAAGACCTTTTGCATTTAATCGATCAAATGTGGTGTCATAACTCATGCCAATAGGAGTAAAGTTTTTCCTAAATGGTTTCTTTTGTCCTTGATTGTTACTAGCAAGGACTTCACCTAAATTTAAAGTGATAACATTGTTTGAGTGGGTGGTTTTGGAAGAAGAAGGATTGTCGTTCTTCTTTCCTTTCCAGCACTGTTGGAGTTATTGTTGGCAGCTTATAACTTAGCCAGGTCGTCTTCAATATTGATTCCAATGTCATAGACGACCTTGAAGGTATGGAGGTTATTTTAATACTTGAGATGCTTGAAGTATTTTTCTTGAAGGTTTTTTATGAACAACCATACAGACTCTTTTTCACTTGGCACCTCAATCATCTTATCTAAGGTTTATCTCCATTTGTTAAAGAAAGAGGTGAAGCCTTCGTTCTCTATCTGCTTGAGGATTTCATGTGTCTCTATGGTCAGTCTCGACTTGGATGTTGCACTTGTATCTATCAACGAAAGCGTTTGCTATGGACTCCCAGGTAGAGGTCTTTTTCTTTTCGAGAGAAATGAACCATTGTTGGCAAACGGTCTCGAGAGATAGTGAGAACAGAGAGGGGAAAACCTTCTTATCGATACCCTTAATACTCATTATTGTTTCGAAGGCTCTTAAATGAAAATAAGGGTTATCAGTTGCTTTGAATTTCGGGATGTCGTTGGCATTGAACTTCTGCGGAAGAAGATCTTTGTCCACCAAGACCCCTTGTGAAGTAAGCCCTTGAAACTTGTAGTCTCTTGATAACTTGCTCAAACTCTCTTGCATGAGGTCCATTTGTTGTTGCTTCACAGGATCATCGATCTTAAGTGTGAGGAGCTTCAGTGCCTAAGTCACGGTAACCAGTTGGTTCCTAAGCTCATTAACTTCCTCTTGTGTTGCCATTAGTGTCCTAGCTTTCCTCTTATGAGCTATGGGTTTGTCGAAAAGTTGGACTTGTACGAAGAGGTTGTCTTTGATTAACCGTCCTTCCTTTCTTGACCACGCGCTTTAATTTAAACCATTTTGTGTTTTAATTACTTGACTCAAATCGACTTGACTTTACGTTTTTTTTAATGAGGAAAAAAATATATAAAATGGGTGCATATTTTTTGGCAAAATTAAGAAAAAATAATGTGTATATTTTTAAGAGCTAAAATATTTTAGAAAAAATGGAGGATTAATATCCGACTTACCCCCTTAAAAAAATGACGGAAAAAACGCCCATACAAGACTCTCTTAGACATGGTCAAAGTGTGTGTATTGGTGTGTGCGTTGAGTGTAAGTGACATATTTGGACTCTTGTATAAGACCATGGGACTTAGTGCCTAAACTCGATTAATGACTCAACCAAGTACTATTGACAGCGAAAATTAACCGAATTAATTAGCAAACTGGTTAATTAGACACTAGGTGATGACTCGACCAATAATCCGAACTGTCGGCAAAACGACAGGACTGGCGTCGCACTGTGTAGTGTAGCGCCAGACGACAGAGTTGTCACCACGCTCCATAGAGTGGCGCTACAGTCCAGACTTTGGCGCCCATGTTGGATCTTCAATCTGGGACTGTTTTCGGTATTATTAATCAACAGGGGTATGCCTAAAGCCGTACTAGGGCTTAAATTCATTAATTTATTTAATCTCAACACAAGTCAAACAAACGGTTAAGAAAACATATATATGCACAACAAATAATGCACAATTAGTTAAGTAGGCACAATATGATGCAATGACTTTGCAACCTAACCATGGCTCTAGTTCTCTAAAGTTCGAGATATGGTTTAGTCAATAGAGGATCCATGGTTAATTATCCGGATGCACTGCACGAAAGCCTAACTGTGAAGGGTTGGCGCGAGTGGATGGGACACCGCGAGTTTTAAAAAAACTCGCTTCCATGGTTTGGTGAATTCAACATTCTCAGATGTACCCTTTGTTGCTCAGAGCATTCAATTAGGTAGATGGAGCATGAATTCCCAGAGGGTTATGTCCATATGTAGAACACATATGGGTTTCAGAAAAGAGAGAAAAATTCAATCAAGAAGTATGATCAAGCAAATAGTACGAAAAACTGGTCGAAATTAGAACGCAAATTTCTGGCTTGGTATTGGACGAATTTGGCGCCAACAAACAGAGCTTGGCGCCAGGTTTTAGCTGTAGCGCCTGGCGACAAGCCTGTCGTCTGGCGCTATAGTTAGATGTCTGGCGCCAATGCTCTGGTCGCTGACGCTAATTCCTACATGCCTTAGCAGCTTTCTGTGCTCGATAAAATTTTCCAGTTTTGCGCAGTGGTATTTTGGTCTTAGTTATGAAAGATATTTCTCAAATTTCCTACGTGTAAAATCCTACGTTTTTAACTCATTACGGATGGTCTTTCCAATGAGATCTTTTTTATGCATATGAGAGTAATGTTAATCAAAATTACGCACATGGACATAGAACGTTTCGAGTCTCATCCACTCATTCTAAATCATTGCCGAAACAAATTCAGGAATTAAAATTGAAATCCTCCCCAGTGCAGTCGCCAAAAACTATAGGGAATATTTCAAGCGTTAACCCCTAGCTTGAACCCCACTGTTATCATACACTAAAGTACGGTGGCGTCCTAAAGGGAAAGAAGATAGAGCAAAAGAGTTGCCAACAAGTTTTTTTAGGAACTTGTAAACCGTTCACGAGGTGAAGGTTACACCCCTTAACGATCCAAGAGATCGCCAACTCCATAAGTCCTTGAACCAAATAGGGTTCGCGGATGAAGGTACAAATCTAACCTAAAGAGATTGAATCTACCCTAATAATAGGCCTCTACTTTATTCTAATCGTATTCATGTGCACTTTCTGATTAACATGCAATCAATAGGATTAACCCTAAATCTGTTTAATATATGTTAGTTTAATATAGGGCACAAATAAAAGTATTATTGGCGATCACTTAAATTATAATCAAATTAACCCTAACAAGATTATTAATTATCTTATTAAGCGTGATTACAAGTACAAATTCCCTTTAAACATAAAAGGTGTGATCAAGCGATAAATAAATATCAAGCAACATAATAATAATAACAATAACAATTATTATCATAATAAAAATAATAATAATGTTAAAGCATAATAAAAATAGCAAGATCCTAGGCATGATAATAACAAGATTAATAACAAACCCTAGCATGTCACTAAACAATAAAAATCCACTAGGCGAAAATATGTAATGGCCACCGGTTGAAAATCCCCCATTGCCACCGGTTTTGAATCGGTGGTCATTTGGGGGGTGGCAATAAAGCAACGCATGGCCACTGGTTCAAAACCGGTAGCAAAAGTCCTCATGGCCACCGGTTAACCGGTGGTAATAAGTACGCATGCAGATTTGTTATTTTGCACAACATCAAAATAAATATTACCTCGTTGATCAACCTCACCCAAGCACGTGGCCATTGCACATAGCTACCCTTTGCTTCCCAAAGAATATTAATCCCATCATCCACTATAGACACCGGTAGTGGGATGTTTTCAAACCCATCAATGTAAGAATTGATCCCGACCGAGTAATGTTGCGGCCTAAGCGTTTGGAAATGGACTGTATCACCAGTCGTTGCTTGTGCACTACCATACGCCACCAACTGCAACTCTCCTCCATTTGATAGCCCCGGGGCTAGAAGTGTACACTCGGTCTCTACCTACACAAGTAACGAAATTCACTTGTAAAAACTGAAATTATCAAAAAGGGTCTTTTCCTACACAATTGATCATGTAACGAAATTCACTATGTTAAAACCAAACACGCTCCCTCGAATCCTAAATTCACCTCTAAATCTGGAAATTCATGGGGTGTTGGATTATCAACCTCCCTCGAGTCCGCATGTGTGGGAGTAACAACCTACAATAATTAATCAATAATGCCACATTAGATCTCACGTAACTCACTTGCTAGGCCAAATCTTATAGATAGAAAACTACCTCATGTATCTCCTCTTCTCCATGTCTCTCATCTTCTCCTTGTCCTTTTGGGTGACTACTGGAGTCGACCGCTGTAGTCGAGGGGAACGGCAAGGGTAAGTTCATTTGCTTCGCCCAAGCATTGAATTCACCTATTAACTCATTGGGAACTTGTTCCTTGATGGATGCCACCTTGGCATCCAATTCTTCCGGTGAGTTAACACTTGCTCGAGATCTTCCCATTTTTGTGCATTCTGAACCCATCACCTTCTCCTATCCTAGAAACGTCCCTCCCATACCTACTACCCAACCTGGATGGTAGGGCTTTGTCAAAGCCAAGGTGAAGGGGTCTTTCTCTATAGTCGGGACCAGCTTGCCTTCAACAACTTCTGTAGTGTACTCAAGCTATAGCATAAGAAAAAAAGTTAACATGAATACATATAATGTTTTTGTATGGTAAAGTTATGCTAAAGTTTCAAATAGCTTACAAGTTTATCCGCCACTTTTTTTTCCTGTTCCTTGATAACCCATTTTCCGGTGTCCTTATCAAAGGAATGTAGAGAACAAATTAAATCGCCAGCACGACTAACCAACGTAGTGATCGTGGATTTGGAGGGTTCTTTGGATGACCCTTGAGTCAAAGTGGGGTATTTACCCTCCTTCTTCTAATTTTGCCTCCATTCACCAAATGTCTTGGCCCCCGTACGATGGCGGTACTCCTTCTTCAATGAGTTTGCCTTGTTTTGCTCTCGAATTTCCTACATAAATAGTAATGTTAGCATCATTACTGCAAAAAGGGTCAATATATTAAACAATTCTCATTAGATTTAGTAGTTCTTACAATTGCTTTGGGTCGAGTTTTTTGAATAACAAAGTCTTTCCACTCGTCCTCCGTCACGCTTGGCCATTTTTTCCACGATGGGTCTTGTTCCTCAACATCTTCCTCATTTCCACCTTCACCATCATTTCCTTTGGAAGCTTTCTTCTTGTGTTTCTTTTTCTTATAGATCCATCCACTAGTCAAGTGGGTCTTGAAGCCTCTAAATCACTCCGCTAGTAAAGAATCAAACACCCTTCTCTTCTAGGGATCATTAGGAATACTAAACAGCTTCTGCAATCACAAATACAAGCAATTATTTTTTTCCATTTACAAACAAACATTAGGTAAAATTATTTGTAATACATGTAAATGTGCATTTGAACAAAACACTTGCCCTGGTATCATCCCAAAATGTTTGAATCAAGCCTGGAGGTACTTGCTTCCAAGAAAGTGTAATGGGGATTTTTCGCGAACATATGCCAACTTGGTTTGTATATTTCCGAATCCATTGGCCAGTAGGTCGGCCTCTTTTGTCATACTCCAACACCATGGGACCGGTTGGCTTCTTAAAACTTGTTGTCGGACCCCTACCCTTTCTCTTAGCTGGTGCCTTTAGCCCCACTCCACCACCTGTGTTCAATTGCTCCTGTCCTTGGCTTTGAGTTTGAGGAGTAGTGTTCTCACCAACAATCTTAACAATTGTAGAATCAATAGCCGACGCACGTTCAGCTGAAATTTCAAATTCATAAAGTCTGCGCTCAAAAGCATCTTGTTCCTGATCTTCTGGCTCATCCAAATCAGTCTCCTTGTTGACATCATATGGCTCGTCCTTGTCCTCATCCTCATCCACATAGCCATCATCATCATCCTCCAAATCCTCTACTAGTGGGTCATAATCGTCCTCCATGAGTTATAAACACCTGTCATTACAAACATAACATGATATTAGGTCCATAAGAGATAAAAATGTTGACATATAGGTCATAATACATGTTAGTATATAAAATATTAAATTCTATCATTTTTGATGCATTTTGACGTAACTTGTTATTTCTAGTACCGTTAACACTAAAAAAAATTAAATTCTATCATAATATGTCAATTTTGAGATATACTTCATTCATTAACAAGAATTTGTGAAAATTTAGCAACTAAGATAACAATATCATACATTTTCCCTCAAACTATTCATAAAATTACCTAACTTCTGATTAAATTTAATAATAATTTTAATTGCTTACAATTTCAAATTAAATGTTATAGTACCTCATTCTAATATTCCTTCGTTGTGGTCTGAACGCATATAACATGTCTGGTCGTCTATGTAATTTGATGTAATAGGTCTAGGAACAGTGAAAGGTGCTGAATCATCAAATGCATTGTATTCTTCTTCATCTTCAACATCTCCAATGCTTAGGATTCTTCTTTTCCCAGCTAGCACAATGGACCATTTTGAATCGACTGGGTCAGTTCAATAGAACACTTGCTTAGCTTGAGAAGCTAGGATGAACGGTTCCGCACTATCATTCAAGTGCCCAAGATCTACAAGAGTAAAGTCATCATACTTGACATTATGCCTGATATTATCAACCCACTTACATTTGAAAAGAGAACCCGTGAAGTTATAATAATCAAGCTCCCATATTTCTTGAATTCGACCGTAGTATTACAATTTTGCATCGACAAGTGATTTATCCTTAGCACTTGCAAACTCCTTTGACGATGCCACAAGCGTTACTCCACTGTTTTGGGTCGACGTAGATTTCAAATCCCGACCCTCTGTCCAAAAAGTGTACCCATTGATGTCATATCCCTCAAATGAGCGAACATCATCCCTAGGACCATAAGCAAGCCACCTTACTGTATCGGTGACACTATCATTCAAGAGACTCATCACTCGTTGACTAAACCAACTCACAAACCTCTTATTATGTAACTGCATTAGTGCCCTTTCACCTTTCGATGGAAATTCATCACGCAAACTAGCCATGTGCTCATCTAAATATGGGTGAACATCAGCAACATGATGCAACACATAAAGGTGTGCTTGTAAGAACTGATCTCGATCCGGTGAAATTCGTTTTGACCCAATTGTGCCATGACTATCCAGTCTGCAGGAAGACCAATGGGTTCAGCAACGGCTAAATAGTCGGCCATAAAATTACCAATCTCCTCACTCACGGTCCCTTGAATCATGCTTCCTTCCGGATGAGCCGGATTCCTTACTTTATCTTACAATGTGCCCATGTGTCTTTCAAAATGATAGCACCACCTCAATAAAACTAGACCGCACAACTTAATCCCACGCACCAAATGAAGAATGAGATGCACCATTATGTCAAAAAATGAGGGTGGGAAATACATCTCAAATTTGCACAAAGTCACAACCACATCCATTTGCAAAGCATCAAGTGTACAAGGATCAAGCACTTTGCTGCATATTGTATTGAAAAATGAACATAGGCTTGTAATAGCTTCCCTCACGTGCTTCGGTAAAATACCACGTATTGCAATCGGTAGAAATACTTGCATCAACATGTGATAATCATGGGATTTCATACTTGTCAACTTCAGTTCTCCACTTAAGGATACAAATCTTTTCATGTTAGATGCGTACCCAGATGGAACCTTAATGCCGTAAAGACATGCACAAAACATCCGCTTTTCTACCCTTGACAATGTGTAGCAAGTCGGTGGTAAATACTTCTTCTTAACCTTACCATTACCCTCATCTCTACTCTTTGAAGCATCCGCGGCCTTTCCCTTTCCCTTGCTCTTCCACTTTCCTTTTTTCGAAACATTTACAGTATCTTGTTCCGGTTCCTTTCCCTTTCTGTCCTTCCCCTTTGTAACCTTGTCTTGAGGCCACAATTCCGGACGAATCCCGATCTCTTTCAAAGCTAACCGTACACCCTTTCCATCCTTTATTTTGCCTAAAATATTAAAAAGTGTTCCCACAAAAGCATCACACACATTCTTCTCTATATGCATCACATCTAGACAGTGCCTAACATCATGTTCTTTCCAGTACGGAAGCTTCCACAAAATTGATTCTTTTTTTAAAAGAGCTGTTGAGATCGGAGCTTTTTCAGATTTTCCAAACACTGTTCGTATACCCTTAACTCGAGCATAAACCTCAACACCGGTCAATGGCCTAGGCGCGCTCTCCTCTCCCACTATCCCATCGAAAGCCTTTTTTTGCCTACGGTACGGGTGATCACGCCTAAGGAACCTTCGAGTCCTTATATACACATCTTTGTGAGAATTCATAAGGTATATGCTTGATGTTTCATCAATACATAGGGCATGCTTTTTTCCCTTTAACCTTGTACCCACACAGGTTGCCTTATGCAGGGAAGTCATTCATGGTCCACATAAGGGTTGCACGCAATGTGAACACCTCGTTCTTATGAGCATCAAAACAAGAAACCCCTTCGTCCCACATCTTTCTCAAATCGTCAATTAGTGGCGCAAGGTAAACATCTATGTCATTTCCAGGTTGCCTAGGCCCCGTTATTAGCAATGAAAGCATTATATACTTCTGTTTCATACATAACCATGGAGGCAAATTGTAGATCACTAAAAGAACCGACCAAGTGTTGTGTTGGGTACTAAGAGTGCCAAATGGATTCATCCCGTCTGTGCACAACCCAAGTCTTAAATTTCTGACTTCATTACCAAACTCCAGAAACTTCAAATCAATGTTCTTCCATTGCGGGGAGTCAGCCGGATGCTTCAGCATTCTGTTTTTCTTCCTTCCCTCGGCATGCTACCTCAAGTTTTTAGCGTCTTTTGGTGTTGAGAATAGACGTTTAAACCTTGGAATAATAGGAAGATATCACAACACCTTAGCAGGAGGTCCCTTCGTACCAGGATTGCAACTCATGCGCTTGTAGTGCAATTGCTTGCATCGTGGACACTCCTCCAAGTGTATATTCTCATTACGATACAAAATACAATCATTAGGATAGGCATGTGTCTTCTTATACTCTAAACCAAATGGACACATAAGCTTCTTTGCATAATAGTAAGATGTAGGAATTTCAATCCCATCAGGCAACATCTCACTTAATGCGGTCAACAAAGAAGTAAAACTAACGTCCGTCCACCCATGCTTCGACTTAATGTTAAAAAGTGTTAGCACGGCAGAAAGTTTGGAGTATTTTTTGCACCCAAGGTACAAAGCCTTTTTGGAAGCCTCCGATAGTAATTCAAACACATCACCTTCGACATTATGCAACATTTCATCCACGTCATTATCCTCGACCTCATCCTTTGGATGATCCTCAGCTCCATCCTCACCACTATCAATAACATATTCATCATTCTCCCATTCCTCGTCCACATGAATCTCATTGCTTTTATCATGCACATCGTTCTCATCAAGATCCTCACTATACCCTCCACTTTCACCATGCCAAATCCACACATGGTATTTAAGTCTAAACCCACGACACAGTACATGATCTCTAATGATTTCAACACTATTGACCACCTTCACATTATTACAATCAACATAAGGACAATATAGGCCTTCCTCACCAATTTTGCGCTGATAAGATAAAGCCGTCTCGCAAAACTCTTGAACCCCATTCCAAAAATCCATTGTATCACGTCTACCATACATCCAACCACGATCCTTTCCCATTTAGTAATGTGTCTCTAAACATATATAGCAACATATTATCAATAATGTACAATTGCTACATATCTTATGTAAATCAACTTCAAGTACACACCGTGAATATACCATTCATATAGTGAACAAATGCATGTTTCCAAAGTGTCCTTATCACTCCAACCTAACCCATCCTTTCCAATTTTGAGGAAAATCCGGCAGCACTTCCCCCCATTTCTCCAAGTACAAGATGTAGATAATTACTTACCCACATATGTACCCAGAGAACATGGAGAAGAAATGGACAGCCAAGATGTTCCTTAAAATAGAAAAAAAAGACATACATTCACCATGTAAGTGAGAGTAAACATTTAAGAACAGTCCCAACCGGGGACTATTCAAGACTTTCTCCTAATGAGAAAGCCTTGAACGGGTATCTAGGCATATGATGATGCAAACATTCAACATATTATTGTAATTATCTATTATTAAACAAGACACAACTTGTAATATCATGAACAAACTTTTATCAAATAGATAAATAGAAAGAATATAGCTCCATAAAGTTTATAGTTCATACCAATATAACAAGTATAATGGATGTAATGTCTCAAACTTCCCACTTGAATAGCTAATAAACTTGTGCTTCACTTCATAATATGAATCTACAAAAATAAAAAATAAAACAAAAAATAAAAGTTAGTAATTTTGTCAAGAACTATAAAACAACCTAAAATTACACATTAAAACATACTACCTGTAAACACCTAAAAATGTCTCCCCAAAACCAAGCCCGATGATAAATAACCTTTCACTGCCGCTATTGGTCGGGTGTAGTATTTAATCCCGAGAGTGCTTAAAAAATCGTATTTTATTAATTCATATTTTTGAAAGGTCTATGGATCAGTCTTTGTGTTTGGTAAAAGCATAGTTTTAATTTTAGCCCAAGCTTGTTAATTTTAAGCCCAAACCTTTTTATTTTATTATTTTATTATTTATTATTTTTGGCCCAAATATTTTATTTATTTTTATTTTATTATTTTCTTATTTTAGCCCGAATAATAAAAGTCAGAACAAAGCCCGAAATTATCAATCGGCACTTAAAAAACCGAAAGAAAATAGGGTTAAAAATGAATTTAGACGAAAAAGTGGACTGGAACTGGCCGTGTCACGGTCAAGCTTGACCGTGTCACGGGAACTCTTCCCGTCTGACGGTGGGACTTCCCGTGACACGGGAGGTCTTCCGTGACACGGAGAGTTCCGTGTCCTTTCCGCGTAAACCCTTGACGCGTTTTCCGTTCCGTTTTCTGAAAATTTCCTGCGTCACTCCAAAACTGACCGTGTCACGGGAAGAATAATCATCAATTTAAGACATCAAATTAATTTTAAAATAATTATCAATTTATCAATTATAAACCCCAACAATCTAAGTATTCAATATTTCAATCAATAAATCAATTATAAACACTACAAATTTACAATCTATAACCCTTCAATAAATATGAGAAACGACGATACAGTCTAACCGTGTCACGGTACAGTCTGACCGTGTCACGGGATACTTTTTTAGGGTTTTTATCATTTTAGGGTTTCGTGTGCTCCCTCAGCACATTTCCTTATAAATACCCCCTCATTTCTGATGAACGGGGCAACCAAAATTCTATGATTCTTATTTTCTCTCTTCTATGCTCTTAACCTAAACACTAGCCTACCCTTTTCACTTCAAAATTCCTTCTTCAAGCACTCAAAGGAGTCCATATTTTACTCGAGGTTCTGTCCTTAAACAAAGGCGTGAAAGGTAGTATCGTTTGACGGTTTGGCCCCAAAATTAACCTTATTTTATTTAATTTAATTTAGTTATTGTTTTATTATTTCCTTGAAGTTACTAACTCGTTTTTTATTTTGTAGTTGCAAACAAACAGATTCAAAGTAAGGATCATGCTCTTTTTATAATTATTATTTTTCTAACGATTTTTTATGTTGTTAGAATTATGATTGAATTGGTTTTTATATTGATTCTATTATTTATTTTTGATCACCATATTGCATGTTTAAAGGGAATATGTAATTGAAAATCACGACTAATAAGATAATTTGGACAACCGGTTTAGGTTCCTTTTGAATCTTGTTGTTTAATCAAGTGATCACCAAATTTTTAGAATTATGTGTGCATTAATTTTGAACCAATTTAGTTAAATAATAGTTTAGAGCGAATTGAATTATTGTTTGTATGCCTTTGAGATCACAGGAATGTTTTTCACTATAAGAATCGAGTAGAGGCCAATACGGGCGAATGTGACTCCATGACTCACTTCGTATCATCATCCCCGATCCTCCTTTCGTGGTTCTGAACCATATGGAGTTAATAATCTCATGGATTATGAATGGGGTGTAACCTTCACGGGTCAATCGTTGCCTTCGTTGTCCCTTTATCGTGGTTGCCTTTTTATGATCCGTGAACGGTTTACAAGTTCCTTAAAAACTTGTTGGCGGCTCCCTACTTTATTTGTCCCTAATCGTAATGTCAATTCCCACTTCCTATGAGTGCCAAGCATATTCACAACATGCTTTTTAACGTAGGCGCAATTCGAGCGACGCCTGCACTACCAAATTCAACTAATTAAGTAACAAGGTTACTAATAATCTCTACTTTATTCAAAATTTCCGAATAAAACCTAACAATCAATTTAACACCACTCCAACATATCAAATTATATTATACTCCATAATCCATATATTTCCTAAAAGCATTAGGAAAATCATTAGTTAATGTAATCTAAAACGGATTACTCTTCAATCTAACTCCAAAATAATTCAATTCATACTATAATTAACCAAAAATTAAGCAACAACAAAAAATTGATAATAATAAAAATAATAATAATAATAATAATATTAAAGAAATTAAAACAACAATATACTATTAAATTACCCTAATTAAGTAACAAGGTTACTAATAATCTCTAATTTATTCAAAATTTCCTAATAAAACCTAACAATCAATTTAAAACCACTCCAACATATCAAATTATACTCCATAATCCATATATTTCCTAAAAGCATTAGGAAACTCATTATGTAATGTAATCTAAAAAGGATTACTCCTCAATCTAACTCCAAAATAATTCAATAATTCATACTATAATTAACCAAAAATTAAGCAACAACAACAAATTGATAATAATAATAATACAGTGAAAGAAATAAAAAAATTATTCAAAATATATTTTCCATTATACTGTTAATTCATGAACAATTAATCAATTTCTTGCATTCTAAAGATACACACAATTAATCAATTTCTTTATTTCTAAAGATGTATTCTCTAAAATTTTAACCCTACCAACAACAAAAAAAAACACAGAAAATTCAGAAAAATTAACCAAAAAATAACCTAATTATTGTCTACCAAAGAGAATTTCCCAATGATAAAAAACTAATGATCATATTACCCACCCGGGTGTATATAACAAATTCTACTTTTGCCATGGATTAATGAAACCAAGGGGATTATGCATGCAACAACGTACATTTGGGGAATCATCGGACAATCAAGCAGCAAACCTTAGTTGCGCCAGCATCATCGGCGTTCTGAATCAATTCTGAATTTCAATAGACAATTCAAGGAGCATACACTAGTAGAAAAATACAATAAGGAACCCCCATAAAGGCACCGGTTGAGGCCAAACTGTTGTCCTAAACCGGCCTAAATTTGGGCGCAATTTTACAAAAATATAAAAGGCACCGGTTCAGACCAAACCGGTGCCAAAAATAAAAAGGGCACCGGTTAGAACCGGTGCCATTTGAACCGGTGCCTTAATTAAAAAAAAAAACCGCTTAAACTTTCTTTCTTCTTCCTTCTCTCTTTCGTTCTTATTCACTGTTTCATTCAAATTCCAGCCCTAAAGCGCAGCTCTCCATTTTCGTTCTCCATTTTCTGGCCACCACCTTCATTCGTTCTCTCTCTTCGCCCCTTCTCCTTCCCCGGTATTTCAGTCTCCAGGTCTGGCGACCGGCGACGCCGCGACGGCTAGTCAGTAGTCACCCTAACCCCTCTTCAATTCGTCTCTTTGTTGGAGCTTGAAGTTCCTCTTTTTGCTCAGTTACGGTCTCACACCTCACCCATTCACGACCCAATTTCTTCTCGGCGGCAAGTCGGTGTCCAAGGCAACAAGGCTCCAACTCCTCCAACGCTCCAAAGCCTCCAACCGTAGGTCCCCTTCTTTCCTTTCTCTTTTAATTTGTTTCAAACTTTCAATAAGGTTCTGTTTTTTGTTGGTTAGAATTTGAGATTTTGAGTATGAAATTATGAATTGAAATATTGAATAATTGAATTCATTAAGGTTGCTTTTGGAAACAAGGAATTCATTTCAAATACTTGAATTGAATTTCTGGAATTGAAAATGTGAATTTCAAATTCTAAATCTTTGTTTGGGAAACATAAGAATTTCAAATATAGTAATTCAAATTCTATAGGTAATCTATAGTGTCGTCCCAGTACTTCTCAATTGTCCATGCAAAAGACCCAAAGCTAGCAAACCAGCAAATTTTTTTTTTCTAAAACAACAAAGCAGAAACATTTAAATTGATAATGATAATTAAAAAAAATAACCTTAAATTGTGTAAATATGCAGGAAATTAACCTTGCGTTAACAATTGATAACAATTAATTAGAAGATGTTAAAATAAAATTGGGCAAAGAATCATTAATTATGATCGAAAAACAAAAGAGGAGTGAAGCATCTGAATTTCTTTTTCATCAAAATAAATTAAATTGCAGGTTTTTTACAAAAATCTAAAGAAAAATAAAGATAATAAATGACATACACGTTAAAAAAAAAAAGGAAAAAGTTTGAGGAAGCACTTTCAAGCTAAGCTTGTTTTCTACCTTTAATGGTGGCTGAGAGGAAGAGAGAAAGTCAGGGATAGTGGTTTTTTGGATATGAAATGACAACCTATGGGAAAGGATTTCAAATTCTATGGGCTAAACATAAATTGTTAAAGGCTAGAATTTGGATCAAATTCAAATGCAATTACCTGAGATTCCCAAACATGTGAATTGGGCTAAATGCATCATTTCAATTTAAATGTCTAATACCAAACAAACCATAATTGAATTGAAGATTTGAAGTAATGAAGTATAATGTTGTTGTTTGCCTGTTTATATAATAATTAAATTGACCCAATTGTTAATGAATTTAACTTGCTTCTTTCCTCTTTTTGCTATGTTTAACTGCCTTACTCACTTACTGCCCAGTTTAATTCCTAATTTTTTTTTAATCCACCGCAGCGCTGCCTCAACCATTGCGCACCACCGCTGCTTCCTCCACTACTAGGGTCGTCCTCCTAGCTGCTGCCCTCCTTGTCTCCTTCCATTCAAGATTTCTTTTTAATTTTTTTTTTTACATTTTTTTCCAATTATATAATTATATATATTAATTTGTTTTGCATTTTAAACCATTGTTAGTAAATTAAAATTTAGGTTTTAATATAATTTTTCTCAATTTTAGGTTTGAATATAATTGGGAAATTGGGAAAATATTAGAGATTATTAAACTTGTTACTCAATTAGTTGGATTTTATTATGTTTTAATGGTTAATTTAATGTGTTTTGGTGGATAATTTTGAAATAATTATGGAAAATATATTAACCTTGGTACTTAAATAGGTGAAATTTGGTATTTTACTTTTAATGGTTAATTTGAAGTTGTTTTGATGGATTATTTTGAATAAGTTTGATATTAGTTAACTTTGTTATTAAATTAGTTGAATTTTGGAATGTTTAAATGGTTAATATTAAGTTGTTTTGATGGGTATATTTGAATTAATTTGAGATTAGTAACCTTGCTTGTTACTAAAGTAGATGAATTTTGGAATGGGTGAATGGTTACTTTTAAGTTGTTTTGATGGGTAATTTTGAAAAAAATTAGAGATTAGTAAACTTGTTAGTTTAGCAATTTTTAGTTTAATGAATGATGTGTTTTAGCTTATAAATAAATTAGTGAATTGACATGTTATGAGAAAGAAATAGTACATACCTTATATGTAACCTAATTTTTGTATATTGTTTCTTTTTTTTTAACAGATTTGTGAATTGAAGCACGAGTTTAATTAGCTTGAGGACTACATATTGAGCTCAAGTGGGTAGTTGCTATATTGGTATGACTTATAAAATTTACTTAGCTATATTTCTTTCTATTTATCCATTTAATAAAAGTTGATTCATTAAATCGCAACTTGTGTATTGTTTAATTGCAAATAAATACAACCATATATAGAATACTTGCATCATCATATGCCTAGATACCCGTTCAAGGCTTTCTCATTAGGAGAAAGTCTTGAATAGTCCCCGGTTGGGACTGTTTTTGAATGTGTACTCTCACTTAGGTGGTGAATGTATGTTTTCTTTTCGATTTTAAGGAACATCTTGGCTTACCATTTCCTCAATATGTTCTCTGGGTACATATGTGGGTAATTAATTATCTACATCGTGTACTTGGAGAACTAGGGGGAAATGTTGCCGGATTTTCCTTAAAATTGGAAAGTTGACATACATTCACTAGTGAGAGTAGACATTCAAGGATGGGTTAGGTTGGAGTGATAAGGACCCTTTGGAGACATGCATATTTTTTCACTGTATGAATGGTATATTCACGTTTTGTACTTGAATTTGATTTACATAAAATATGTAGCACTTACACATTATAAATTATATGTTGTTATATATGTTTAGAGACAATTTACTAAATGGAGAAGGATCGTGGTTGGATGTATGGTAGACACGATACATTGGAATTTTGGAATGGGGTTCAAGAGTTTTGCGATAGAGCTTTAGCTTATCAACGCAAACTGGGTGGCAAAGGCCTTTATTGTCCTTGTGTTGATTGTATTAATGTGAATGTGGTCGATAGTGTTGAAATCATTAGAGATCATGTATTATGTCGTGGGTTTAGGCAATTATACCATGTGTGGATTTTGCACGAAGAAAGTGGAGAGTACAGTGTGGATCTTAATCGGAATGATGTGCGTGTTAGAAGTAGTGAGATTCATGTGGACGAGGAATACGAGAATGATGAGTATATTTTTGATAATGATGAGGATGGAGCCGATGATGATCAGGCGGATGAGGTCGAGGATGAACAAGTGGATGAGATGTTGCATGGTGTTGAAGGTGAAGTGTTTGAGTTATTATCGGAGGCTTCCAAAAAGCCTTTGTATCCCGGGTGCAAAAAATACTCCAAACTATCGGCCGTGCTAACACTTTTCAACATTAAGTCGAAGCATGGGTGGATGGACATCAGTTTTACTTCTTTGTTGACCGCATTAAGTGATATGTTGCCTGATGGGAATGAAATTCCTAAGTCTTACTATTACTCAAAGAAGCTCATGTGCCCCTTTGGTTTGGAGTATAAGAAGATACATGCATGTCATAATGACTGTAATTTGTATCGAAATGAGTATGAACAACCGCAAAAGTGTCTACGATGCAAGCGGTCGCGGTACAAGCGCATGAGTTGCAATCCTGGCACGGAGGGACCTCCTGCTAAGGTGTTGTGGTATCTTCCCATTATTCCAAGGTTTAAGCGTCTGTTCTCAATACCAAAAGACGCTAAAAACTTGAGGTGGCATGCAGAGGGAAGAAAGAAAAACATAATGCTGAAGCATCCAGCTGACTCTCCACAGTGGAAGAACATTGATTTTAAGTTTGAGGAATTCGGTAATGAAGTCAGAAATTTAAGTCATTTGGCACTCTTAGTACCCAACACAGCACATGGCCGGTACTTTTAGTGATTTTTAATTTGCCTCCTTGGCTGTGCATGAAACGTAAGTATGTAATGCTTTCATTGCTAATAACTGGTCCTAAGCAACCTGGAAACGACATAGATGTTTACCTTGCGCCGCTTATTGACGACTTGAGAAAGATGTAGGACGAAGGGGTTTCCGTTTTCGATGCTCATCAGAACGAGATGTTCACATTGCGTGCAGCCCTTATGTGGACCATGAATTGATGACACATCAAGCGTATACCTGACTCATTCTCACAAAGATGTCTACCTACAGACTCGAAGGTTCCTTAGGCGTGATCACCCGTACCGTAGGCAGAAAAAGGCTTTCGATGGAACCGCGGAAGAGGATACTGCGCCTAGACCATTGAATGATGCTGAGATTAGTACTCGGGTGAAAGGGATACGAACGGTGTTTGGAAAATCAGAAAAAACTATGGTCTTAGCTGCTCTGTTTAAGAAAGAATCAATCTTTTGGAAGCTTCCGTACTGGAGAGAACATGACGTTAGGCATTGTCTTGATGTGATGCATATAGAGAAGAATGTGTGTGATGCTCTTTTGGGGACGCTTATGAATATCCCAGGCAAAATAAAGGACGAAAAGGGTGCACGGTTAGATTTTAAAGAGATGGGGATTCGTCCAGAATTGTGGCCTCAAGAAAAGGTTAGAAAGGAGAAGGAGCCGAAAGTACAAGATGAAAATGTTTCGAAAAAAGGGAAGGAGAAGAGCAAGGGAAAGGGAAAGGCCAAAGATGCGTCAAAGAAGAAAGTTAAGGGTAAAGGGAAGGATGAAAAGAATTATTTACCCTCGGCTTGCTATACATTGTCAAGGGTAGAGAAATGTATGTTTTATGCATGTCTGTACGACATTAAGGTTCTATCAGGGAACTCATCTCACATGAAAAGATTTGTAACCTTAAATGGAGAATTGAAGCTGACAAGTATGAAATCCCATGATTGTCACATTATGATGCAAGTATTCCTACCGATTGCAATCCGTGGTATTCTACCGAAACACGTGAGGGAAGCGATTACAAGCCTTTGTTTGTTTTTCAATACAATTTGTAGCAAAGTTCTTGATCCTTTTACACTAGATGCTTTGCAAGCAGGTGTGGTTGTGACTTTGTGCAAATTTGAGATGTATTTCCCACCCTCATTTTTTGACATAATGGTTCATCTGGTTCTTCATTTGGTGCGTGAGATTAAGTTGTGCGGTCCAGTGTTCATGAGGTGGTGCTACCCTTTTGAAAGACACATGGGTACATTACAAGATAAAGTACGAAACCGGGCTCACCCTGAAGGAAGTATGATGCAAGGGACAGTGGGTGAGGAGATAGGTAAATTTGTGGCGGACTATATAGCCCTTGCTCAACCTATTAATCTTCCTACTTCTCGACATGAAGGTAGACTTGATGGTCATGGCACAATTGGGTCGAAACGAATGTCACCAGACCGAGATTAGTTCTTACAAGCACACCTTTATGTGTTGGACCATGTTTCAGATGTGCACCCATATTTAGACGAGCACATGGCTAGTTTGCGTGCCGAATTTCCATCCAAAGGTGAAAGGGCACATATGCAGTTGCATAATAAGAGATTTGTTGATCGGTTTCGTGATCGAGTAATGAGTGGATTGAATGATACTAATGTGACCGATACAGTACGGTGGCTTGCGTACGGTCCTAGGGATGATGTCCGTTCATTTGAGGGATATGACATCAATGGGTACACATTTTGGACCGAGGCTCATGATTTGAAATCTTCCTCCACCCAAAACAGTGGTGTAACTCTTGTGGCATCGTCAAGGGAGTTTACAAGTTCGAAGGATAAATCACCTGTCGATGCAGAGTTGTCATACTATGGTCGAATTCAAGAAATATGAGAGCTTGATTATTGTGACTTCACGGTTGCTCTTTTCAAGTGTAAGTGGGTTGATAATATCAGGCGTAACGTCAAACATGAGGACTTTACTCTTTTAGATCTTGGCCACTTGAATGATAGTGTGGAACCATTTATCCTTGCATCTCAAGCTAAGCAAGTGTTCTACGTAACTGACCTAATGGATTCAAAATGCTCTATAGTTTTAGCTGGCAAAAGAAGAATCCTAGGCATTGAAGATGTTGAGGATGAGGAAGAATATGATGTGTTTGATGATTCAACACTTTTCACTGTTCCTAGACTTGTTGTACTAAATGACATAGAAAACAAAGCAGCTTATATGCGATCAGACCACAACGAAGGAATTTCAAAATGAGGTAGTTTGATTAAAAGTTAGTAATGGTTTCATTGCAAATATAGTTTAGTTATCATGTATATAGGAGCATAAGTAGGCTAAAATGATATATTTGTAGTTTGAAATTGCCTAAGTGTACTCATTATCATGCATTTACAAGGTTATAGGACCATAAGTAGGTGAAATTGTCTTAAATAGCTTCTACTTAAACCAATTCTTTTGTTTTGTGTATGAACTAACATTTATTCATTCTAACAACCTATATTCAATATATTTAACATGTTTGTAGATTGAAATTGCCATTTTGTAGTCATTATCATGCATATACAAGGTTGTAGGACCATAATAAGTAGGTGAAAATGGCTTAAATAGCTTCTACATAACCATAATAACTATCATGCATATACTTTACTATACACTAATATTGTTTTATGATTGCTTTGACAGGTGCTTATATCTCATGGCGGACGATCATGATCCTCATTTGGTAGAGGACATTGACGATGATGAGTATGAGGACGAGGATGAGGACGAGGATGATAGTGATGTGCCTTATGATGTGAACAAGGAGGATGACTTGGGTGAGCCAGAGGATCAGGCTCAAGATGAGTTCGAGCGTAGGCTTGACGATTTTGAAATTTCATCTGAACGTGCACCGGCCATTGTAAATACAGCACGTGAGATTGTTGGTGAGAACCCGATTCCTGAAAGTCAAGGCCAAGGACAAGATGAAAACTACAAAGGTGGTGGAGGGGGGAAAAAGGCACCGGCTCAAAAAAAAAAAAGGGGTCCGACAAGAAGCTTTAAGAAACCGGACGATCCCATGGTCTTGGAGTATGACAACAAAGGCCAACCCGGGCCCAAATGGCGTCGACAATATGCTAATCAAGTTGGCATATGTTCGCGGAAAATCCCCATTACACTTGTAATGCGGCAAGTACCTCCGGGTTTGATTCAAGCATTTTGGGATGATACAAGGGTAAGTGTGTTTTTGTGCACATTTAGACAATTTAAGATACCTAAACCTTATGGTTGTTACTAAATAGAAACTAATAATCGGTTTTAATTTGTGCTTGCAGAGGCTGTTTTCTATTCCTAATGATCCCGAGAAGAGAAGGGTGTTTGAATCTTTATTAGCGGAAAGATTCAAAGGCTTTAAGACCAAGTTGACTAATCGGTGGATCTACAAGAAGAAGAAGGTGCAAACAAAGAAAAAGAATGCTTATGAGGATGACCGTCTCCCGTGGCAAATATGGCCGACCGTGTCAAAAGATGATTGGGAAGAGTTCGTTAGAATGAAGAGTTAAAAGAAAGCCACTATAAGTTTGTGTAAATCTGACCTCAATTGAATAATAGCTTGACACTTTTTGTAGTAATGAGACTAACATTTTTTGTTTTGTAGGAACTTCGAGAGAAAAATCAAGCGAATGCAGAAAAGAAGGAATACGTCCATCGTATGGGTCCTGAGACTTTTGGTTAAAAGAGACCTGAGTGGGTCGGTTCCGGTTTATACCCTAAAGCGCTTCTAGTGGCATCGAAGGAACCCTCTAGTTCCACGATCACTACATTGGTAAGTCGTGCCGGTGATTTCTTTTGTTCTCTCCATTCGTTTGATAAGAAAATCGGAAAATGGGTCATCAAGGGTCTGGAAGCCAAAAAACTGGCGGATAAGCTTGTAAGTTACCTATGAATTGTTGAAATTAAGTCACTTTTGCATCTAAATCACTGTACAAACCATTAACTGTTTTACTGACATCATTTTTCCTTATGCTATAGCTTGAGCACACTCAAGAGATGGTGGAGGGAAAATTTGAACCAAGTGTGGAGAATGACCCTTTCACCATGGCTTTGGGAAGGCCATACCATCCAGGACGAGTAGTAGGTTCTGGAGGGTCATTGCTTGGATGGAATAAGGTGATGGTTCCCGAATACACAAAATCGGGTAGATCTCAAGCCAGTGTTAACTCACCGGGGGAGTTGGATGCCAAGGTGGCATCAATTAAGGAACAAGTACGCAACGAGTTAGTTGGTGAATTGAATGCTTGGGCAAAGCTGATGAACTTACCGACTTTGCCATTCGTCACGAGTACCCCGGTTGACTCATGTTCTGAACCAAAAGGACAAGGAGAAGGTGATAGACATGGAGGAGATGAGATACGTGGTGAAGATGTGCCACCTGAGGTAAAATCAATTGGGTTATTAAAAGTTTTAAAATACTGAGTTAATTGAGATTTGAGGTGCAATGATTGATGTACTGTTGCAGGTTCCTACTCCAACACATGCGGACTCGAGGGAGCTTGAAAATCCAACACCGCATGGATTTCCAGAGTTACAGGTGATTTGTAACCCTCTACCTTAATGAATTTTGTTATATTATCTATGTTGTTGTAAAAGTCCTATTTAACTATCTTCATTTTATATATATACTTGTGTAGGAAGACAATCGGTGTGCACTTCTAGCCCCGGGGCATGCAAATAGTACGGAGTTGAGTTGGGTGGCGTATGGTAGTGCCAAACCGACGACGGGTGCTACGGTGGGGTCACATCATTACTCGGTTGGGATCGATTCAGTGGTTGCGGGGTTCGAAGACATCCCACTACCAGTACCGATAGAGGAGATTGAGATAACAACGCTTGGGCAAGCTGTAGGTAGCTTCGTTGATTGGCCACGTGCATGGGTGAAGTTGATTAATAAGGAGGTAAATTATTTAGTTCTCAATTTTTGTCAGTGTTAAACCGTTAGACACTCTTAAAATAAAACCGCCAATTTTTTTTTTTTTTTTTTTTTTTTTTTTTTTTTTTTTTTTTTATACAATATGCAAGGTCCGCCAAGTTGATTTCAAATGGCTCAAATTTTTTTTTAAAAAAAATATGCAAGTTTCGCCACCCCAGGACACCCGAAGGAGCCGCCCCCGCTGCCAGAACAGCGAAGGCAGCCCGCGCCGAGGCTGCAGCAGCCATGGGAGCCGCCTGTCGAGGCTGCAGCAGCCTAGGCAGGCTGCTGCAGTCTGGCAGCCACCTGCTGTGGCTTCTACAGCCTTGGCACCCACCTGTCGGGCTACTGTGGCCTCGGCGCGGGCTGCCTTCGTTGTTTCAGCAGCGGGGGCGGCTCCCTCGGGTGTCCCGGTGCGGCAGAAGTTGCATATCAAGGTCATTTGAGCCGAAATGGCTACTCACTTGCCTATTTTATTCATTTCTCAACAAATAAACTTATACATTCTCAAACCATATCATAATTACATATGTATAAGTGATTGTGAGTTGAAATTGCCTAAAAGAAGCAAAGTTCTAATTTTGTTGGCGCATTTCATCAAAATAAAGCCAATTCGAGCCGAAATGGCTACTTACTTGCCTATTTTCTTCATTTCTCAACTTATAAATCCTTGAATCTCAATAAAACTCATAATCACATATTTATAAGTGTTTGTCATTTGAAATTACTTAAAAATCACCAAGTTCTAAGTTTTTGGGTCCAATTTATCAAAATAAAGCCATTTTGAGCCGAAATTTCTACTCACTTGCTTATTTTCTTCATTTCTCAACCAATAAACTTATACATTCTCAAACCATATCATAGTTACATATGTATAAGTGATTTTCAGTTGAAATTGCATAAAAGAAGCAAAGTTCTAATTTTTTTGCCGCATTTTATCAAAATAAAGCCACTTTGAGCCGAAATGGCTACTCACTTGCCTATTTTCTTCATTTCTCAACTAATAAACTTATACATTCTCAAACCATATCATAATTACATATGTATAAATTATTGTGAGTTGAAATTGCATAAAAGAAGCAAAGTTCTAATTTTTTTTGCCACATTTCATCAAAATAATGCCACTTCGAGCCGAAATGGCTACTTACTTGCTTATTTTCTTCATTTCTAAACTTATAAACTCCTTGCATATCAAAACAAATAAAAATCACATATTTATAAGTGTTTCTCATTTTAAATTACATTAAAATCGCTAAGTTCTAAGGTTTTGGGTCCAATTCATCAAAATCAAGGTCATTTGAGCTGAAATGGCTACTCACTTGCCTATTTTCTTCATTTCTCCACTAATAAACTTATACATTCTCAAACCATATCATTATTAAATATGTATTAGTGATTGTGAGTTGAAATTGCATAAAAGAAGCAAAGTGCAAATTTTTTTGCCGCATTTCATCAAAATAAAGCCACTTCGAGCCGAAATGACTACTTACTTGCTTATTTTCTTCATTTCTCAACTTATAAACTCCTTTCATCTCAAAAAAACTTATAATCACATATTTATAAGTGTTTTTCATTTGAAATTACATAAAAATCCCCAAGTTCTAAGTATTTGGGTCCAATTCATCAAAATAAAGCCATTTTGAGCCGAAATGGCTACTCACTTGCCTATTTTCTTCATTTCTCAACTAATAAACTTACACATTCTCAAACCATATCATAATTACATATTATAAGTGATTTTCAGTTGAAATTGCATAGTAGAAGCAAAATTCTAATTTTTTTGCCGCATTTTATCAAAATAAAGCTACTTTAAGCCGAAATGGCTACTCACTTGCCTATTTTCTTGATTTCTCAACTAATAAACTTATACATTCTCAAACCATAAAATAATTACATATGTATAAGTGATTGTGAGTTGAAATTGCATAAAAGAAGCAAAGTTCTAATTTTTTTTCCACATTTCATCAAAATAAAGCCAATTCGAGCCGAAATGGCTACTTACTTGCTTATTTTCTTCATTTCTCAACTTATAAACTCCTTTCATCTCAAACCAACTCATAATCACATATTTATAAGTGTTTGTCATTTGAAATTACATTAAAATCGCTAAGTTCTAAGGTTTTGGGTCCAATTCATCAAAATCAAGATCATTTGAGCCGAAATGGCTACTCATTTGCCTATTTTCTTCATTTCTCAACTAATAAAGTTATTCATTCTCAAAACATATCCTAATTACATATGTATAAGTGATTGTGAGTTGAAACTTATTATTTCTCAAACTATTTCAGATTTCGAATGGAAGCAAAACTTCAAAGAGAAAAAGGGTGGAGAAGCCTAAAAGAATTGATCAACCTAAGAAGAAGCTAAGTGAACAACGGTCCAAGAGTGAACAAGCGTCGAAGTTGAACTCTTTGAAAGGTTCACCTATGCAACCTACTCCACTTGTTGAAGACATTGTTCTTCTATCGCTTTCTGCTGACATGACCTTTCTTCACAACCGTGCTTGTCATTTGGTCGATCCCATGGAAGTTGCACTTCCTAAGGCAACGTTCCACTATGATGAGGATGCAATTTCATGGACCAGCAAAGAAGATGTGAAGGAATTTCTACGTGGTGCAAAGCTTAAGATTTCCCTCATTCAAACATTAATGAGGTACTTCAATGCCCACATAATGTATAATTTTTTCAAGTTATTCAAATTGATGGTGATTATCCTACATCTGATAAATTATTCAATGTTCCTGCACGCAGAGCACTACAGGAGCACTTAACTGACACTGATTCTCCTTGTAAAGTTGGGTGTTTATGCCCCGAGCATTTATCCACTACTAGAATCATAGGCAACCCCCATGACGTGTTGTACTATGTTGAACAAAGTATAAGGGAATCATCGCGTGCGGGAGACAAGTTCATATTCGCCCCATGTTATAGAGAGTAAATCTAACCATGTCAAATTCAATCGATTTGGCCTCATTATATGTTGACTCCTAAATATTAATTACCTTGTCTATTGTGAACTTATGTAGGGAGCATTGGAGCCTCATGGTGATTTGTAATTCCACTAACACAATTTATCACCTTGATTCAGCTCGATCATCAGAGAAGTGGCTCGTGAAGTCTATATTGCAAAAGTAAATATATATAGCAACCTAGTGATGATTATTGCTAATAATAACTAATTTAGTAATCATATGACTAATCAAATTTGAATGTACTTTTTTTTACTACAATGTTATGAAGAAGCTACATTGTCGTGCTCCAAAGGGTCCAACATGGAAGTCACCGTTGGTAATTTACATAATATTGTGATTATCTTGAAAATCTATTTTAGTAAATATTTGCTCATTTCCTTTGAATGTTTCACTGATGTGATTTGTTTGTCATATGCTAGTGCGCACAAAAAGAGAATGGACTTGATTGTGCTTTGTATGTGATGAGATTCATGCTTGACATTGTGACTCATTGTACGGACACTCAACAGCTTGATGAGGTAAGTCCTAAAACTTATTGAAATGCTATATTGATGTGATTTCACGCCTTAGACACCTAATATTACCCAACAATGGAATGTTATGAGAAACAATAAGGCTATTTCACAAGAAAGGTAGAAAATAGGCTGAATAAAAGTCATATAGGCTATATTAGGGCCATTTTGTGTTAATATGCTCTTTTGATGTGATTTCTTTCCATATAAACCTATAACTAGATAATATTGACATGTTATGAGATAAATAAAGTACATTTAGTAAGAAATGTAGGAAATGGGCAAAGTAAAGTCATATATGCCATATTCGTGCCATTTTGAGTAAAAAGCGTCATAAACCTTAATAAAATGCTCTCCTATAAAATTTTAGGGCTTACACACATACTACTACCCAACATTGACATGTTATGAGAAAGAAATAGTTCATTTGATAAGTAATGTAGAAAATGGGCTACATAGAAGTCATATAGGCCCTATTTGGGCCATGTTGAGTAAAATGCGTTGTTAAACTTATTGAAATGCTATATTGATGTTATTTCTAGCCTTAGACACCTAATATTAACCAACAATGACATGTTATGAGAAACAAAAAGGTTATTTCACAAGAAAGGTAGAAAATGGGCTGAATAGAAGTCATATGGGCCATATTAGGGCCATTTTGTGTTAATATGCTCTTTTGATGTGATTTCTTTCCTTATACACCTATAAATAGATAATATTGACATGTTATGAGATAAATAAAGTTCATTTAATAACAAATGTAGGAAACGGGTTAAGTAAAGTCATATAGGTCATATTCGGGCCATTTTGAGTAAAAAGCGTCATAAACCTTAATAAAATGCTCTCCTATACAATTTTAGGGCTTATACAAATACAACTACCCAACATTGACATGTTA
The DNA here is from genome assembly GCF_948465745.1 of Chenopodium album. Classification (NCBI taxonomy): domain Eukaryota; kingdom Viridiplantae; phylum Streptophyta; class Magnoliopsida; order Caryophyllales; family Amaranthaceae; genus Chenopodium; species Chenopodium album. Next base: position 20,869,133 of record NC_137840.1, on the reverse strand, counting down.
TGAGAAATTAATAGTTCATTTGATAAGTAATGTAGAAAATGGGCTACGTAGATGTCATATAAGCCCTATTTGGGCCATGTTGAGTAAAATGCGTTGTTAAACTTATTGAAATGCTATATTGATGTGATTTCTAGCCTTAGACACCTAATATTATCCAATAATTACATGTTATGAGAAACAAAAAGGCTATTTCACAAGAAAGGTAGAAAATGGGCTGAATATAAGTCATATGGGCCATATTAGGGCCATTTTGTGTTAATATGCTCTTTTGATGTGATTTCTTACCTTATACACCTATAACTAGATAATATTGACATGTTATGAGATAAAAAAAGTTCATTTAATAAGAAATGTTTGAAATGGGAAAAGTAAAGTCATATAGGCCATATTTGGGCCAGTTTGAGTAAAAAGCGTCATAAACCTTAATAAAATGCTCCCCTATACAATTTTAAGGCTTACACACATACAACTACCCAACATTGACATGTTATGAGAAATAAATAGTTCATTTGACATGTAATGTAGGAAATGGGCTACATAGAAGTCATATAGGTAATATTTGATAAAATACATATTGTTTTGCCTAATTAATTATTTTTAAAATAATGTTTTTTTATTTCAAGTTTTGCAAGGTCCAAAAGGATGGTCCGTTGAAAAACAAGGAGCTTAATGAAGTTCGTGACATGTTGGCGTCTTTTATCACCTACAACATGTAAATGGCATTGTAATTGTAAATTATTTATGTTAACTTTTGAACTATATAACTTATTATTCTTTATATATGTACTTACTATTATTTGTATATGTAAGCAACTTTTTTAATTATCTTGTTTAGGGTTAATTTGTTTTTAATCCCTTGATCTTGTTGTATCTTCCATGCATGAGAACTTATCACTTCTAACAATCCTCTTGAGAATGTCTTGTTGAATAAAGATAAGATAGCTGCTCCTATCAAGGAAGTGACAATGTATGAGGATTTGCTTAATGGAGTCATTGAGGAAGTGGATGAGCTTATATACATGAATATCTCAAGCCAAGAAGCTTTGCAAGCCGCCACTTCAAAGGAAGGTGAAGGTGTATCAATGGTTGAGGTCAAACCTTTTCCATTACACTTTAGCATCAAGGGATCAAGATAAAGCGGTCCCAATTCAATTAAGAGTGGTTTTCCAAATGTTTTTGTGGAAGTCTCAATGAAAGATTTTATTTCTCTGTTCAAGGCTAAAGGCAATCGTCTAATGAAGTATTTCGACAATGCTTTTGTTGGTTTGGTGGACTCATTGTTTCTCCACCAACCACCTTAATTGGTGGAGGACGTCGAGCTAACGACGTTAACCAAAAGCGCTACCCGGGACGCAACCCAGTTTTCTAACATTTTTAATTGATCTAATATTTTTCTTTGTTTCCTCCTTTGAGAAATTTTCTTATTTCTCTTTATTTATGTTTGTTCATTTGATCTTAGGTACCATGGGAATTAAATCGGAGAAAACATCCAACAAATTTGGTGCTACTTCAAGACTTCGTGAGGTTTAGTTATGCTTAGAAGAAAGGGTTCGTTGAGGTTATATGTTCTCGTGTTTGCATTCCCATCGATTTTTATTCATGTTCAAACATATTTTGGATTATTTTTAATGAAATTTTGGTGTCCTTGATCATGACATTTGGTAGGGACGGTGAGGATGCAAACACAAAAGCATTTTTAAGGGGTATTTCTCTTTTTAATGCCATCCTGAGATGTGTGGGGTGCACACGCACCAAGATGCACACACGGGCATCTCAAAGATCACCTGCGGGTGCGGGTATTTTCCCGTGGGTGCGGACACCTGTGCACTGAAAATGCAAAAATCTGACAAGGAACATCCTGCGGGCTGGCAGCAGGCTATTCGCGGGCGCGGGCATTTACCCGTTGGCAGGGCATTTACCCGCGGGTGCGACATTATCAGGAGCGGGCGCGGCACCTGCTGGCAACCATTTTTTTTTCAATTCTTTCATTTTTCCCTCCTAAAACCCTATACCCTCTCTTGCAATACCAAGCCTACTTCACCTCTTTTGCTATCATTTCAACATTAATTTCAATTGCCAAAATCAAGTTTTCAAATCTAAAACAAAAAATAATAATAATAAAATAAAAATGAAATAAAAATGAAAAAAATTCAAATTTCTTTCCCCAATTCAAGCAAAAAAAAATTGGGTCTTTTTCTGAATTTTGAAATTTTGTGTTGAGGTTTGGAAGTTGTTAGTGGAGTTTTATTTGTTCTTACGTCTTCATTTTGAGCATTTTTCAAGCATTTTAAGGCTTCATTGAGGTATGGTTTCTTATTGGTCTATTCATCATTTTCCTCTTTGATTTAAGCTTGAACATTTATGCTTTCATGGTGATACTCTATTGTTAGTACTTTTCACTGGGAATTTATGTTGAATGACATCGTTGGATGTTGAATTAAAGTTTCCTCATGATAAAAAATGTGTGAACTTTTATTAAATTCTTGAACAATAATTGTTGGCTATTTTCTCTCTCATGGGTTTTCTTTATATTAGTTTCATATCTTTGATAATTCATGGAAGGAAAGTTGGTTGAGGGGTAAGGCTCCCATGGAAGTGAGCGACATGGCAATCTCTAGTCATTTGATGGAGACCGGTGAGGGGAGTTTTCATTCTACCCCTTACCATACTGCGGAATGATTCTACCTTGCTTCCCCTCTTTCTTTTGTGCTTTATATATGATATTTCTTTTTTTCCTATTTGTCTTTGGGTTTTAAGTTAGGTGGGGGGGGGGGGGGGGGGTTGGCCCATTTTAAGCATGGGCGTATTATATGTCGTTTGTTGATTGAGTTTCGTTGTTTTTTCCCCCTTGCTTTTGTAGTTCATTCTTGGTCTCATCTACTTCTGGTATCGATCTTTGAGTCCTTTGGATTTATGATGATGCTATGCTTTTCTCTATATCTCTGTCTAATGCGTTTCTTTGTATCTCTGTTATACGATTCCTGATGATGATTATCTGCTATCTTGCTTTCTGCTACTGTTTCGGTCTGACATCTAATTGGATACTAATCTTGTTGCTATTTGATTTTTCTTTATTTTCTTTATTTTATTTTTTTCCTTTTCTTTTGTTTGATTTTTTTTGGAAGTTACTAACAATTTTCTTTATCTATAGTTCTTATATTCTCACCTTTCTCTATTGTTTATGCTTTGGATTTCAACGATGCGTAAGGTGCACTTTCACCTCGATTTTGTAGCATTGCTTTGGCGCTCAGTGAGATCTTTCTATATCTCTTCTTTTTCTGTCTTGGTTGCTAAGTTTAAAAGGTGTGTACAATTGTTTTGTTATGAATGAAAATACAAAATATATCAAAGTAAAAAAAAAGAAAAAAAAAGTGAAAATGAGAAAAACTCAAAAATATTTTGATGTAATTTCTTTTCCCTTTTTAAGCATTGAGGATAATGTTTCCTTTTAGCTTGGGGAAGAAGCATTTACCCTTTTTGTATTTTCCTGTGGATATAACTTTGGATAAGCTTGGGGGTGTTAGTTTGCTTTTGTTTGGTGATTACTTGATTGTGATTCTAAGAAAGGCGCCATTCTTTGCTTCACTTTTAGGGAAACCACCAAATTTTTAGAATTTTAGCCTATCCCTAACCTTTTCCCCTTACGTTACATTCTTTGGGAAAGTCCTTTCGACCTAGTGGTTGAGTCATATATCGAGGGAGGGCATTATGATTTAAAGCCTAAGGAAAAGGGATGCAAGGTCAAGATGTCCGGAAACCCTAAAAATTCTTCTCTTTTTCCGGTTCCTTCGAGGGACCATAGGGACGCTCACTTAGGGATGATTTGAAACCATAGGAAGAACGCGGCTAGATTTGTTTGGATGAAAGTGGATTGCGCCACATTAGTTCTTTACACTTAGCATACCTTATGTTTCAATAAACTGTGAATATCTTAAAGCATGCATACCCATTCCGTATAGAAAAGAGTTCATGCATTTGAATTTGACTATTTGTGAAAGTCCATGTAAAAAGCTATTTGTTTGAACTTTTGTTTTAATTTCTTTTCTGTTTAAATGATTTTGCCTCATTTTGTTTCAATGAGTTGTGGGTTAAGCTCATAGGAAACCCTTACGAGACCTCACTCGTCCTCATAGGCGACTTTGGGGTTTTAAAGGGCTTGTTGTAGCTAAAAACAACCGTGATTCCTACGTTAGTGAGTCTTAGTGTATATTCTTCTTTTCTCTTTCTCTTTTCTTAATAAGCCATCTTTATTCCATTCTAGCTTTTATTTTGCTCGAGACGAGCAAAAAGTCTAGCTTGGGGGAATTTGATGAGAGTTATATATATGACACTTATAGGCTAGTGTTTTAGGATATTTTATTTATGATTTTCTTTTACCATTTTGACCATTTCTTCTCTACTTTCTCTATTTCTTCTTCTCTCGTGTTTTACTTTCCTTTATGTGCATTTTGTTTGTGTTTTCCTTTTATATTGCTCTTTTTCTATTTTATTTTCTCTCCTTGGTTTCTCTTGTAGGTGCCTAAAGACTTAGCTTTGCAAAAGATTCAAGAGGAGCAAAAAAAGAGCCAAGTAAAGGAGTTTCAAGTCTCATGGAGAGGGCTCTCCTCTTCTTCTTAGAGTCGCGAACGCAGGATCCATGGGTCACGGGTGCGGGTTATGGTGCACATTTTAGGGAATGTTGGCAGGAACTCTCCCCGCCCTAGCCCCGGTCTACCCGCGGGCGTGGAGATGATGGAGAGGGCGCTTTGAATAAGAGAAACCGCGGCCCCCTGCTTCTCTAGGAATAGGGCATTTTGCCGCGCCCTATGCCGCGGGCGCGGGTTTTGCCTTGACTGCCCGCGGAGGTAGTTATGGGTGCCGTACCAATTTTTCCTGGCTTGCGGAGTCTTCGAGGAGAGGGCGCGGCAGATCAGCTTTTATTCTTTGCCTATATCTACTCTTGTAAATCCTTTTGAAGGCCAACTTTTAGATAATAGTTCATTTTGCTTAGTTTTTAGAGAGAAAAATTAGGGAGAAGTTAGAGAGAAAGTAGAGATTGTAATATTTGGATTTGAATTGTAATTCAACATTGTTTCTTCAATCAAGTTTTTGATTCTTATTAAATATCAATCAAAGTTAGTAAGATTTCTTTCCTTTGAATTTACTCCAATTGCAATTTACTTTTATGCTTGAATATTTGGTTAAGATTTGAGAATTTTTTGATTGGTTGAATTTCCTTTTGATTTAGCTTGAAATGAATATGTTTGTGATTGAATTTGTTTTAGCTTTAGAATTCACCATGTATAGTGAGTAGATTAGTTGCTAGGGAGAAGGGGAAACTGACGAGGGGAAAACTAGGTCGTTATCTAATCTTCCCTCGGTCAAACTAAATTTATAAACACTTAACAAACCTAAATATGAGTATAGAGTCAAGTCAAGGGTCGAACCCAAAGGAACGGTAATGTTCAAGCACTTTCAATTATGCACCTAAGCTAAATCAAAGACGAAGGTAAGAGAGAATACTAACAACTAACAAAACAAGTAACCAAGGAAATAAAACACTAGGAACGGGGATCAACAAGTAATCATGTCAACTGCAACAACTTGGGAAGAGCATGCCAATCAAAGGTTGTGAGGACTAAGTGATAAGAGCAATCAATAGGAATTAAAGATCTATCTCCTAATTGTTAAGCTAGGGTTCACTATGAATAACAAACTAAGAGAGTAACAATCAAAACCAATCGATAATTGCAATTCCTAAATCAATTGTTCATGTCATTAGCAATTACAATGCAATCTAGCATAATTCTCAAGGCCAAATTGAATTACACACATGCAAACCTTCACTAATCCCTTTTATCTCAACAATTCATCAACACAATTCCAAAATTAATCACAATTAATCAATCATACAAGTTTCACCCAATTCCTAGCCAACAACTACTCAAAGAACATCATCAAATCAACTATCAACTATAGAGAACAAGAATCAACAAAATATCAAGAACAATCACTCTAATCAAACATCAAATATCAAATCAAACCAAACAAACATCAAATTAAACAAAGAAATTGAATGAGATAGAGTTTAGAAATGCTCATTGATAATTAAGAAGATCTCCAACACAATTGTCACACTTGCATCTTCAATCTCTCAATCACCATTAAAATTCCTCACTTTCTCTCTCTAAAACTACTCCTAATCTAGCCTAATCTAGAGAGAGAAGCTCTTAACCTAAAAGAGAGAAAACTAAGCTAATTCAGAAAATAGAATAATAGTTTGTTCTAATTATCCCCAAAAATGGGTATTTAAACTAAGCTTAGAAAAATAATAAAAGAAACAAAACAAAATAAATAAACTAAGAAAAGGAAAATAGAAATTAAGAAAGGAAAATTAAGTTAAGAAAAGAAATAAGAAAAAGAGAAATAAAATAAAAAGGAAAAGGAAAAGAAATAAATAAAAAGAATGGAAAAGAAAAAGAAAATAAATCGCCAAAAAAATGAAAACAAATCAGACCCTCTAACTCACCTCCTTCTCCTTTCGTGGCTGCTCTGAATTTCATTATTGAAGGCCATCACCATCATCACCGTCCATCAATCATCACCAACTCCAATCATCACCGCTCATCTTCATCATCTATCATCAAACATCAATCAAGGTCGTTGGTCTTCATTAAAAAATCACGTGAGAAGCTTGTGATACGGTTCAAAATGAACCCAAAAAGCCGCGCCCGCGGTGGTCTAAGTCGCGTCCTCTCCAGAGCCACATCGTCCGCGTGAAGACCTCGGGATAACCACGACTACTTACTACCTGATTTGAGGCATCGAGCCTGCGTCCGCTCCTCTCACACCCGCGTCCTTGGGGAATTCCAATTGAATTGGGGGAAATAAAGGGGGTTTCAAGAGTGGTGGCTGAGCAGGGGCAGTAGGGGCTGCTGGAATTAGTTGCGGGTTTTGCTGATGCTTGGAGGAGATAAAGGGGGTTGCGCGAGGTGGTTCAAGGATGGTGAAGTCAGGGCTGAACTGGTGGCTGTTGTTTGTGTGGTTGAGGAGGTAAAGTTGTTGTGGCTTGGATGGTGATTTGTGTGGTGGTGGAGTGCGTGTTAGTGACTGGTTTGATGGAGGAAATAAAGGGGCTGCAGTTGCGAAGAAGGTGCTTGGTGGTAAGGGGGTTGATTTGGTGTTGATGCAGTGTGTAATTGTGATGGCGAGGAGATTAAGAGCTGCACGAATTGGTGATTAAGGTGGCTGATTTGTGTTTGCTGGTGGTGGAGTGTGAGTGAGAGGGGGAAGCAACTATGGCATTTGATTGGAGGTGATTGGAGTGGAGAAGCAGATTGTGGTGTAGGTGGTAATTTGCTGGAGTGTGCTGCGGGATGTTGGTGGTTGTCGTGTTGGCTGGGAGCAGGGGAGATTGGTGAGTGGTAGTTGTTGTTGTTGTTGGTGATTGCAATTAAGGGAGTGATTTGGTGAAGGGGGCAGGGGAAGTAATTGGTGTGGTGAAGGATAAGAAATGGTGGGGTGAAGGGAATGTTGGCCGCAAAAGGGATAAGACAATGTTGGCTTGTTTTCGTTGCAACACTTAAGTGATTTTGAAGCTAAGACCTCGAAACATCAAGCTTGAACATCGAAACTCCGAATATGACAATGTAACTCGTGTCTTGTCCCGAGCAATCACCTACACAAACAACCGAACATGAGGGAGAAAAAGAAGACAAATAAAATAAAATAAAATAAATAAAAGAAATAAAACTAAAACTACGAATTAAGGACTAAAGTAATGAAAAACACATAAAAACTAAACAAAACTCAAAATGAGTTATTAAAATGGAAAACCAAATAAAACTATGAAAAATATAGGAAAATAATGAAAGAAAATAGAGAAAAAGAATCTAAATCTTATTCTTTTGAGCGCCATAAATGACGCTCATCAAATTCCCCCAAGCTAAACTTTGCTCGTCCTCGAGCAAAATAAAATCCAACCCAAGGAAAAATGATGAATTTATTCAAGCAAAGAAAGAAACAAGAAAGATAGAGGATGAGAATATACACTAACTCACGTTCGTAGGAATCACGGTCAATTTTAGCAACTAAAGACAAGCCATTTAAACCCCTAGATCGCCCTAGAGGACGAGTGATGCTCTCGTAAGGGTATCCTAAGAGTTTACCCATAACTCTCATAATAATACAAACAAGGCAAAGCACGAAAAAGAAAACAAAATACAAGAAGAGCAAACAAATGTTCATGAAAGGACTCTTGCAAATGTACAAGCACAAGTGAATACAAATCTTTCTAAGCAAGTAAGGGAGTGCACGCTATAAGATACCTAGGGTTGATTGAAACATAAATATGCTTAGCATAGGAACTAGTTATCACAGTCCACTTTCATCCCAAACGGTCTTACCACGTTCCCCCTACTAATCTCATATCTCCCCTTAGTGAGCATCTCATAGATTCCGCGAAGGAACCGGAAAATATCAAATTTTTGGGCTACTCGACATCTTGACTTCGCATCCCCTTTCCTTAGGCAATGACCCATGATTCCCTCCCCCGAATAGTGACTCAACTTTCTAGGTCGAAAGGTCTTTCCCCAAGGTTGTAACGTAAGGCATAAAGGGTAAAGGTAGGCTAAAATTTAAAATTTGGCGGTTTTCCTAAAAAGTGAAGCAAAAGGGTGATCAATCCTTAACAACACGATCAAGAAATCCCCAAACAAATTAAAAGCAACACCCCCAAGCTTATTTGAAGCTATACTCACAAGAAATATATACAAAAAGCGTAAACGCTTCTCCCCCAAGCTTAAATGAAGCATTGTCCTCAATGCTTAGAAGGAGAAAAGAATACATCAAAATATTTTTGAATTTTTCATTTTCTTTCAATTTTTTTTTGTGTTTTTTTTTTCATGAATTACTTTGTCCTTGCCTTTTTCTAAATTCGGACGGCTTTTTCAAAATTGCAATTATTTGTCCATGCCTTTTAAGAAGTAGAACGGCTTTTACTCATATACACTTGCCATTATTCACAACAAAGAATAAAATCACAAACTTGCATCAAGGGAACCATATATATCAACTACATCACCACAAATCCTTCAAGAATGATCAATTGCTTCACAAAAACAAGAAAAGAAAGAAAATGAAACAAAAGGCCAAAGATCTAAAGTTGTGGCTTGAAAAGAAGGAAATAGGCTCAAATGGTTGCAAGAAGGAAAATGGAAACCCAAAAAAAATATGAAACAAACTAACCTAAAAATGAAAAATACCACCTCGAAAAAGGTGCCTTTGTCCTCCCTAGATAGCTCGGTCTCGGGTTTAAGAATCATTCATCAAGCTTTATAGATTAGGCTTGGAAAGTCAAGGATCCATGCCACTCATGCAAGAATATGATGAAAGCTTGAACAAATATAAATCTCACATGGTTGTAGCAAAAACTCACTAAGGTTGTCAAATCGAAGATAAGGAGCAACTACCAAACATGCCACAAACAAGTAGAATTCGGCTTCATGATCCCCCTAGTTCTAGACAACTACCTTAGCATGCTTTATCCTAGAATCAACCAAACGTAATCTCAAACCGTGCACACCACTACCACTTAGGAAGAAAAGCATTCAAGTATACAAGTCCAAATGTTATTGTCCAAAGCAAGAACAAAACAAAACACATAGCAAATTTGCTTTGATAGAAACAAAAATCTTTTTGGAGTTTTTCAAAATATAAGAACATGGAAAAGCATATACAAAGGTGCATAGCATTTATGAATCAAAATCCCACCAAACATGATAGAATACCCTCCCCCAAGCTTGAATGAGACATTACACTCAAACATAAATCAAACAATCCAAGGGAGGGGAAAACAAGGAGATCAATCCAATCAAACTAACATATGTCGAACAAGTCATCATCCACTAGAGAAAGAGCAAGGAAGGATATTACCGGGTATTAGATGGATGTAAATACCTGCAAATTACCCAATTTTACTCTTTCAAGGCTAACAACCTCTAGTATTGAATTTGCCTTCCTTATGCTAACAAAAATAGGAGTCAACCTTCCTTGATTCTTGATCCATATTGAAGCACCAAAGTATATCAAGTCATGTACCTAGCAAAAGGCACACAAACATTTCCATGAGATAAAATCTATTCTAAAAAGAAAATAAAATGAAAGCAATAAAACACGGGTTACTTCCCGAGAAAGGCTTGCTTTAAGGTCCAAGCTTGACCGCTCTAGAAAATAATAATTCAACGCACGCAAGAGCTTGTCAAATGCACTATTACACATTTCATATGATAGAAGGTAGGCAAATGGCGGGATAAGAACGTGCAACAAGATCGTTGCACGCAAGTGGGAAAGGAGATGCCAAAAGAAAGAAGAAGAGGGATCAAAAGGAAAAACAAGAAAATAAGAAGAAGAAAGGGGAATAAAAGAATGGAAAGAAAAAGAAAAAGGCAAATCCTACTCACTAAATTATTTTTGGGTGGCAACATCACCCTTTTCCTCAACAATAGACGAATGAGGGACATTATAATCATCATAGACAAGGGAGTCCCCAATAGGCTTATCAACAAAGGAAGGGAGAAAAAAAGGGCAATAGGGGATGTGGTCAAACCTTTGAGAAAAAAAGGTATGAGAAATAGGCAAAGGGTTCGCGACTCCCTCAACACAAGGTCTCACATCTCCAATGAGGGCATGAAAATCAATCATAGAGTCCTCAAATGAAGTCCTCTCACAATCCACATCTCCCTCAAGCTCAAAAACTCCAAAGGAATCAACCTCATCCTTCTTTGCACCACAATAAACAACCTTTCCTTCCACAAACTCAAAACCCAAGTCCTCAAAACCGTGCATGAATGGATGCAAATATAGCTCAAAATCATCTCTCTCCCATGAAGCATCATCAATGAACTCACTTAGAAGGCTATGGATTTTCATTTGACTCTCAATAAACACATTGGACATAACCTCAAACAAGTCCAAACAATAATGGATAGAAGAGTCACATTCATAAACTAGAGACTCATCATAATCAACCAAGGAAGAGGAGATTAGATTCACAAAATCATCCATCACTCTAAACTCCCTTTCCTTCACTCCTTTGCTCAACAATAGGATCCTCATACACTCTTGGTTGTTGAAAATGATCATCATCATCATCCTCAACACACACATCAAATTGAGATTTTTCACAAACAAGCATCAAGGATGACGATTGGCTTTCTAACTCATTTTTTCTTCTCTTTCCCTCCTCAAGACGCTCCTCATTCTTTTTCATTATCTCTAATTGACCTCTCATACATAAAAGAATCATCTCCTTACTAGTCCCAAGATTATCATTAAGCTCAATGTGCCTAATTTGAGACTAAAATATATCAACAAGAGATCCAAAAGATGTAGAAGGTTGAGGCTCAACAAGAGGAGAAGAAATACAACCAAGATTGGAAGAATCAACATTAAGATCATGAGCATATTCACCACAATGGGGAGTAGGGGCACAATTAAGGGCATGAGATTCATCATCAAGGGAACGAAGCACATCACAAGAAGGCATGGTAAATAATGAAGAATATTGAAACACACCATTAGCATCAACTTGAGCATGTACTTCATCGTCATGAACAAAAGGGGAAATGGAGTTGAAATCATGTGTTCTAGGTTCACTAATGGGATCATATGACAAATTATGGGAATTCATGCTAATATTAGAAGAATCAACGCATTGCATATCAATATTAGGATCATGATTATCCCTATTATAAACATCCCTAGCAAACCAAACATAGAAATCCCAAGCATCATCAATTGACAATGCTCTAAATTCACCATTATGCATACATTCAACTTCATCCCTAGTTTGCTCATCCAAACCAAAATAACAAATCTCACAAGCCTCCCAAATATTACGACAATTATAGTCCAAAAATCCCTCAAGTCTAATGAAATATTCACAAAAAGGCTCATTGCTATATAGAGGAAATGATAGACATGCCATTTTTTTTTTCACAAAACAAACAAAAATCAAATAAAAGTAAAAAATATACACAAAGACCTAGACTCAAGCAATAAAAAACACTCAAACATAGACACCGTTCCCCAGCAACGGCGCCATTTTGACGAGGGGAAAACTAGGTCATTATCTAATCTTCCCTCGGTTAAACTAAATTTATAAACACTTAACAAACCTAAATATGAGTATAGAGGCAAGTCAAGGGTCGAACTCAAAGGAACGGTAATGTTCAAGCACTTACAATTATGCGCCTAAGCTAAATCAAAGACGAAGGAAAGAGAGAATACTAACAACTAACAAAACAAGTAACCAAGGAAATAAAACACTAGGAACGGGGATCAACAAGTAATCATGTCAATTGCAACAACTTGGGAAGAGCATGCCAATCAAAGGTTGTGAGGACTAAGTGATAAGAGCAATCAATAGGAATCAAAGAGCTATCTCCTAATTGTTAAGCTAGGGTTCACTATGAATAAGAAACTAAGAGAATCACAATCAAAACCAATCGATAATTGCAATTCCTAAATCAATTGTTCATGTCATTAGCAATTACAATGCAATCTAGCATAATTCTCAAGGCCAAATTGAATTACACACATGAAAACCTTCACTAATCACTTTAATCTCAACAATTAATCAACACAATTCCAAAATTAATCACAATTAATCAATCATACAAGTTTCACCCAATTCCTAGCCAACAACTACTCAAACAACATCATCAAATCAACTATCAACTATAGAGAACAAGAATCAACAAAATATCAAGAACAATTACTCTAATAAAAAATCAAATATCAAAATCAAACCAAACAAACATCAAATTAAACAAAGCAATTGAATGCGATAGAGTTTAGAAATGCTCATTGATAATTAAGAAGATCTCCAACACAATTGTCACACTTGAATCTTCAATCTCTCAATCACCATTGAAATTCCTCACTTTCTCTCTCTAAAACTACTCCTAATCTAGCCTAATCAAGAGAGAGAAGCTCTCAACCTAAAAGAGAGAAAACTAAGCTAATTCAGAAAATAGAATAATAGTTGGTTCTAATTATCCCCAAAAATGGGTATTTAAACTAAGCTAAGAAAAATAATAAAAGAAAGAAAATAAAATAAATAAACTAACAAAAGGAAAATAGAAATTAAGAAAGGAAAATTAAGTTTAGAAAAGAAAAAAGAAAAAGAGAAATAAAATAAAAAGGAAAAGGAAAAGAAATGAATAAAAATAAAAGGAAAAGAAAAAGGAAATAAATCCCCAAAAAAATGAAAACAAATCAGACCCTCTAACTCCCCTCCTTCTCCTTTCGTGGCTGCTCTGAATTTCATCATTGAAGGCCATCACCATCATCACCGTCCATTAATCATCATCAACTCCAATCATCACCGCTTATCTTCATCATCTATCATCAAGCATCAATCAAGGCCGTTAGTCTTCTTTAAAAAATCACGTGAGAAGCTTGTGACACGGTTCAAAATGAACCCAGAAAGTCGCGCCCGTGGTGGTCTAAGCCGCGCCCTCTTCAGAGCCACCGCGCCTGCTGGAAGACCTCAAGACAACCCCGACTACTTACTGCCTGATTTGCGGCATCGTGCCCGCGTCCGCTTCTCTCACACCCGCGCCCTCGGGGAATTCCAATTGAATTGGGGGAAATAAAGGAGGTTTCGAGAGTTGTGGCTGAGCAGGGGCAGCAGGGGCTGCTGGAATTAGTTACGGGTTTCGCTGATGCTTGGAGGAGAAAAAGGGGGTTGCGCGAGGTGGTTGAAGGATGGTGAAGTCGGGGCTGAACTGTTGGCTGTTGTTTGCGTGGTTGAGGAGGTAAAGTTGTTGTGGCTTTGATGGTGATTTGTGTGGTGGTGGAGTGCGTGTTGGTGGCTGGTTTGATGGAGGAAATAAAGGGGCTGCAGTTGCGGAAGAAGGTGTGTGGTGATAAGGGGGTTGATTTGGTGTTGATGCGGTGTGTAATTTTGATGGCGAGGAGATTAAGAGCTGCACGAATTGGTGATTAAGGTGGCTGATTTGTGTTTGCTGGTGGTGGAGTGTGAGTGAGAGGGGGCAACAGCTATGGCATTTGATTGGAGGTGATTGCAGTGGAGAAACAGATTGTGGTGTAGGTGGTAATTTGTTAGAGTGTGCTGCGGGATGTTGGTGGTTGTGGTGTTGGCTGGGAGCAGGGGAGATCGGTGAGTGGTAGTTGTTGTTGTTGTTGGTGATTGCAATTAAGGGAGTGATTTGGTGAAGGGGGCAGGGGAAGTAATTGGTGTGGTGAAGGATAAGAAATGGTGGGGTGAAGGGAATGTTGGCAGCAAAAGGGAGAAGACAATGTTGGCTTGTTTTCGTTGCAATACTTAAGTGATTTTGAAGCTAAGACCTCGAAACATCAACCTTGAACATCGGAACTCCGAATATGACAATGTAACTTGTGTCTTGTCCCGAGAAATCACCTACACAAACAACCGAACATGAGGGAGAAAAAGAAACAAATAAAATAAAATAAATAAAAGAAAAATAAATAAAAGAAATAAAACTAATGCTACGAATTAGGGCTAAAGTAATGAAAAACACATAAAAACTAAACAAAACAAAAAATGAGTTATTAAAATGGAAAACCAAATAAAACTAAGAAAAATATAGGAAAATAATGAAAGAAAATAGAGAAAAAGAACCTAAATCTTATTCTTTTGAGCGCCATAAATGACGCTCATAGGAAACAGTACATGCTTGCTTGATTATTATTGTTAATTGATGATCCTTGATTGATTGATTTATTATTGCAATTAAATTTGTGTACATAGTTGTGCATGTGATTTATTAGACTAGGAGTGACCAACCTATAAGATTAATCTAGATTGCATTGCGAATTACAATGACACGAACAATTGATTTAGGAATTGCTTTAATTGATTGATTTTGATTGTGATTCTCCTTGTTAATCGTTCATAGTTAACCCTAGTTTGGTTTATAGGTGGTAACCTTTGAATTCCTTTGATTGCAACTATATTTTTTCAATTGCAATGCATGAATCAATTAGTTTATCTATCAATTAGCATGATTGTTAAGCTTGCATGTGGAACCTATATCCCTAGTGTTTAACAATTTAATTGAATTCTTGATTCTTGTTATCATAGTTATCATACTCAACCATTAACTACTCTCCGAAATAGCTTAACGTTATACTATAACATGGTTTTGATTCATTCCTTTGGGTTCGACCCTTAGCTTGCCTCTATACTCGTATAAGGTTTGTTAAGCGTTTACAAATTTAGTTTGACTTAGGTAGAACTAGATGACGGCCTAGCTAGTTTCAACCCTTGTCAAATATCTTAGATTTAGCATTAACATTCACCTCCCATTCCTAATGGTTCGACCCTCGACTTACTCCTATGCTAGTTATAAGGGTGTGTTGAGTGATTACAAATTTTGTTTGGCCTAGGAAAGATTAATCCAATGACCTAGTCTCCACCGTTAGTTAGGTTTCCTCTCGGGAAGCGCTTCTTTATGAGTTCACTATCTTTACCATGAGAAAAATTCATTAAGGAGGGGGCTTGGGAATCAAAGGCCAAGCATTAAACACCTAATAAGACCAATTTCATCTTTGCATAAATATTGTTTCAGACGATGACCATTAACCATAAACTTTTGATCGCCCCCTTCCAACTCAAATGATGCATAAAGAGTAGTCTTTGAAGTCACAAAAGACTCGTACCACTTGGAATTAAGTTTTTAGGGAAACAAGTGAAGTCATGATTTAAATAATAAAACCTTGTCTCCAACCTTAAAGCTCTTGTTTAGAATGTGTTGGTTGTGCCACTTTTTTGTCTTCTCCTTATATAACCTCGAGCTCTCATAAGCATCATCTATAAGCTCTTTAGGTTCATTGAGCTTCAAATATCTCTTCTCACCGACGATGATAAATCCATATTGCGTTCCTTCATAGCACACCAAGCTTTGTTTCAATTCAACCGGCAAGTGACAAGCTTTCTTATAGACAAACCTATAGGGGATCGTACCAAATGGAGTCTTGTACGCCGTCCTTAGAGCCTATAACGTGTCATCAAGTTTGAGAGACCAATCCTTCTTGGACTTGTTCACCATTCTCTCATGAAGATTATTGATTTCTCTATTAGACACCTCCACTTATCCTTGAGTTTGAGGATGGTAGGGTAGGCCAACCTTGTGGTAAACTCCATACTTCTTAAGAAGGGCTTTGAGTTGCTTCTTAGCAAAATGAGAGACTCCATCACTAATAAGCACCCTAGGAACCCCAAATCGAGGAAAGATTATATTCTTGAGAAGCTTAAGCACAACCTTATGATCATTGGTAGGGGAAGCTATATCCTCAATCCACTTAGTCTAATAATCTATCCCTACCAAGATATACAAGTTCCCACAAGAATAGACAAACGACCCAATGAGGTCAACCCCCCATACATAAAAAGGTTCAACCTCTAAAATTCTTTTGTTGAGTCATTTCATCTTTCTTAGTTATGCCACAACTCCCTTGACACCTATCACATCTTGAAACAAACTTGTGGGCATCCTTATGCATATTCGGCCACCAAAATAGAGATTGAGAAATCTTTGTCACCATCTTGTTAATTGCCCCATGTTCTCTACATGGTAATGAATGGCAATACTCAAGAACTCCTTCAATTTGATGATCCATAACCCATTTTCGGAAAAGGCCATCTCTACATTGATTGCACAAGTTTGGTCATTCCAAAAGTACCTTCTTACTTCTTTGAAAAACCTTTAGTTTTGTTGAGAAGTGAAACTATGGTGAATGACTCCACAAGCAAGCTAATTTGCGATATCCGCATACCAATGGCTGGATGTTGAAGCCATAGCCATAAGAGTTTCAAATCCCATATCCTCATTGATTGGTACATCATCTTTGTTCTCAAAATAAAGCCTAAACAAATGATCTTCCACCCTCTTTTGTCTCTCATTTCCATGTGCAAATCTTCTTTTCAAATTTTTTTTCTTCCCCAACACCCTTGTCTTCTTCAACTTGAAAGGAATGGTGTCCTTTGAACAAGTGTATTATTTCTATAGAAAGTTTTGAATTATTATAAAGCTAATTATTTAGTGAGGTCATGTGATTGGAATGCCTGTGTAGAGGCCGCTTCCGATCAGTAACATTAATGTATAATTAATATTACAGCTTTGTAGACATCTAAAAAATGTCTCCACAAATCCAAACCTGATGATGAATAATCTTTCACCGCCATTATTGGTCGGGTTTAGTATTTAATCCCGAGAGTGCTTAAAAATCATATTTAATTAAATTTAATTTTTAAATAGTCCATGGATCAGTCTTGATGTTTAGTCAAAGCATAGTTCATTTTTAATTTCAGCCCAAACCTTTTTTAATTTATTTATTATTTTGGCCCAAACTTTTTATTTATTTTTATTATTTATTTTATTATTTTAGCCCAATTAATAAATAATAAATCAGAAATGGCCGAAAATTATTAATCGACACTTAAAAAGGCTAAACGAAATTAGGGCAATAATAAATTAAGACGGAAAATTGGACTACAGATTCCCGCGTTACGGCAGTAAGCACCGTGTCACGGGGCATAGTGCCGCGCCACGGTGTGTTTTCCCGTGACACGATGCATGTCCTATGACACGGGTCATCTCTATGTCCTTTCCGCATAAACCCTTCAAGCGTTTTATCTCCCGTAACCTGATTTTTTCCCATGTGCCCCATCTAACGGTGCATGGCACCATGTCACGGTTTGCACTGCCATGTCACGGTGTTATTTTTTAGGGTTTTCTATAAATACCCCCTCATTTCTGATGTACGGGGCATCAATTAATCTCTTTTTCTCTCTTCTATGCTCTGCCTAAACACTAGCCTACCCTTTTTCTTTACTCATTTTTTCTATAAACACCCCCTTATTTCTGATGTACGGGGCATCAATTAATCTCTTTTTCTCTCTTCTATGCTCTAGCCTAAACACTAGCCTACCCTTTTTCTTTCAAAATTCCTCTTCAAGCACTCCGAAGAGTCCATACTTTACTCGTGGTTCTGTCCTTAAGAAAAGGCGTGAAAGGTAGAATTGTTTGAGGGTTTGGCCCCAAATCAACTCTATTTAATTTAATTTAATTTAATTATTGTGTTTATCATTTTTCGTTGAAGTTACTAACTAGTTTATTATTTTATAGTTGCAAGCAAACATAATCAAGGTAAGAATTATGTTTCATTTGTTTCTATTATTTTTCTAACGATTTTATATTGTTGGACTTATTGTTAAATTGTTACCAATGTTAGTGTTTATTTTAATATTTATTATTGATCACCATATTGCATGTTCAATGGGAATATGTAATTGAAAATCACGCCTAATAAGATAATTTGGACAACCAGTTTAGGTTCCTTTTTAATCTTGTTGTTTAATCAAGTGATAACTAATTTTTTAGAATAACGTGTTGCATTAATATTAAACCATTTTAGCATAATAATAGTTTGGAGCAAATTAAATCTTTGTTTGCATGCCTTTGAGATCGCAGGAATCACTTTTCACTATAAGAATCGAGTAGAGGCCAATACGGGTGAATGTGACTCCATGACTCACTCCGTACCATCATCCTCGATCCTCCTTTTGTGGTTCCAAACCATATGGAGTTAGTATTCCCATGGATTATGAATGGGGTTTAACCTTCACGGGTCAATCGTTGTTGCCTATCGTTGTCCCCTTATTCGTGGTTTCCTTTTATGATCCGTGAACGATTTACAAGTTCCTTAAAAACTTGTCAGAGGATCCCTACTTTCCTTGTTCCTAATCGTATTATGTCCATTCCCACTTCCTATGAGTGCCAAGAAAATTCACACATGCTTAAACGAAGGCGCACTTCAAGCAACGCCTACAATTTGGCGACTGCACTTGAAATTGATTTAAAATTGGAAAATATGCAAAGTTTAGGCATGGAATTGTACACCGTGTCACGGAAGATCTGCCACGCCACGATGTGCAATGCCGTGACACGGTGCAGTTTGCCGTCTGACGGTGCACTGTACCGTGTCACGACAGTCAGTACCATAACACGGTGCAAAGGATTTTGTTCAGCCAGTCTTTTTTGGTCTTTGTGCGTGATTCTGTAGTCCGTATGCCTGGTTTGATGTCATCTCTAGTTGTACGGTCATAACACGTGTCCATAACCTCACTCTATCACTCACATGTTGTGTCAAGTTCACACACTTTTCCGTTAGTCGTGCACCATTTCATGATTGTACTTTAGGGTGGTCTTGTCTTGTCCTTTTTTTTTCGTTTTTTTTCCAGAGTAAGTCGGATGGTATCCTCCCATACATATTTTTTGAAAATAAAGCATATTTCGATTTTATTTTTCTCTCTTTTCATTATAGGTCAAGGTTAAGTTTAGTCATTAAAGGTGTGATTGTTTCGATGTCACAACACTTGGTCATCAAGAAGCAGGGGTAGATTGTTACAGTTCGAGTCTATACCTCAACAACCTCTTATACCAAAGAGGCGTACAAGGAAACCACCTCAATCATCTTCTCAAAGTCCGTCTCTAGTCTACTTTTAACCAATGGCTGCTAAGGAGGATATTGAGAACATCAACAGGACCATTGAGATGTTTTCTAACATTATGCAAACACTCACCATCAGAGTCAACACAGTAGAGCAAGACTATCAAAACAATGTCACTGCCGCTGCAATGGACAAGATAAAAAAAAAAAAAAACAGATGAGTAAGACCTCTAAAGAGTTCACTTATGTGGAGCAACCTATCATCTCTTCGTCTATAAAGGACAAACTTCCTGAAAATTTTTCCACTAATAATTCGCTGTTCTACTTGAAGGCTTTTTCTGCGACGATGGCTCTTAAGGGATTAGATGTGACACTCTTCCCTATTGTGTTCCCTATTTCCTTGGAGCATGCTTGTCTACTCTGGAATCCAAACATGTTGCGACCTGGGAGGATGATACTTAAAGATTTACGAACCGCTACAAGTGTAACATCCAAGCCAAGACTTCTGAACGTGAACTCTACATTCTTAAACAAAAGGAGAATGAAGGCTTCACTACTTATCTAAGCATGTGGAGAAAAACAGATGCACTCTTAGTGGGTCCAACCAAGGAGAAAGAGATGGTTCGCTTGTTTATTGCAAATCTGACTCATAAGTACAAGCAACAATTGATGTTTCTGCCTTTGAATACCTTCAAAGCTGTGTACGATATTGGGATCAATAACGAAGATGAACTGATGAAGACTGCTGGTAGCAACAATAATAACAACACTTGGAAAAACAAGAAGAATGACACTCCTTCTTCTTCATCTTCCAAGCCCAATAATGCTACCAATAATGTCTATTTCAATGACGTGCTAGCTCTTAATGCTCCCCCTCAGAGATTCCAAAGGCAAAAGAGGGTTTACACGCCTTTGGGAATGACTTATGATGCTGCTTTTGATCGCTTGCATAGCCTAGGACTGATTATGCCAATTTGACCTTTTCTAGAACCTCGACTAGAGAATAGAACTGCTATCTATGACCCCAATTCTCATTGCAAGTTTCATCAAGGCAAAGGTCATACTACTGAGAACTGTTGGAGGTTAAAGGATGTAATCCAAGACCTGATTGACGCTAATCAACTTCCTGTCCCTCCAGGGGGCAAAAAGCCCAATATTTAAACAAGTCCCCTTTCTTATGCTTTGGTTATCATGGAGATGAAGTCTTCTTTAATCTGTCAATACTCATGCAACCTATGAATGAACCTTTATTAGAAGTTGTATTTGTTTCAAACTTTGAAGAAGTGAATGGAATTTAGGATAGTGGCGATGAAGACGTCTATCTCAAAGAGATAGCTTGTTCATCTCTTGGCACTAGTAAAGATGTTTGGGTAGACCTTGAGATCAAGGTTCTCACCAGAAATGGACGGTTGCAACAGCCTAGTCCACCTCCACCTCCACCATAATCACAACCAATAGCTCATCGACCTTGTGAACAACGATATGATCTAGGCTTTTGGCCACCTCTCATATGCATCGACAGGCTTTGATGAATGCTCTGGAGAAAATAAGAGTTGATAATGATATTACTCCTCAAGGACTATTCAACTTTCTCACTACTGAATTCCCAAGAACCAGTAATCTAATTTCCTTCTTTAACAAGGATCTGCCCCCGAAAGGGGATTAACATAACAAGGCCTTACAACTCACTATGGTGTGTAGGCAGATGAATGTTCCTATAAGCCCTGATGATAATGGCTCTGCAATCAATATATATGTCCACTCCGCACTGCAAAGAAGTTGGGCATGAAAGATGAAGAATTGATCCCCTCTACTCAAGGGATTCGTGCTTACAATAGTACTCGTCGACATGTCGTGGGTACTATCATGCTAAATATAACTACAGGAGCCATTTAACGTCGCACCAAGTTTCAGGTTGTGGACATTAAGGCTTCTTTCAATCTGCTATTAGGTTGTCCTTGGCTTCATGAGTTGAAGGCGATCCCATCGTTGTTGCACCAAAAGGTGAAGGCTATTGTTGGAGGGGTCCCAATTACCATTGATGTCTCCCCCATGCGCAGTCAAGTTATTGATACTCTTATCGTCCATGTCAAAGAGGAGAAGTGTCACCTCAAATTTGATCCTTATTCAAACACCCATGTCAATGCCATTATGATGAAGCAAGGGTATTTCCTTGGAATGACCCTTGGACTCAAAAAGAAAATGGCTGAACTTTGGGGCCATCCAGGTGCAGTTAGGAAGGATACCTTTGGCTTGGGAATCAAGCCAACCAAAAAAGATACAAAACAAGCCCTCCTGAAAATGAAGGCTCGAAAAAATGCTTGAACTATGAAGACGGAAATGGCCATGGACCCATATCTATTCACTCTCAATGGCCAATAACAAGGCCTTTCGTCCACGATGGGAAGCGTGAGCCAGGTTTTGTGTTGTTCCTTGATTGTGACTTCGTCGATGAAGGCGATGAGTCAAAGCTCTGATGATATGAACATTAATCTTGTTTTTTCACTAGAAAAGAATGAACCCAAGCCTATCTTCAATGATGATTCTGAGCTCATTCAAGCTGTTATATCAAGCAAAGATTTTAACCCCTCTAAGTTAATTGTACTGGCTGATAATGTGTCAAAAGGATGGCGCAAGACGGTGAATATCTATACACCATGTGGAGAGAAGTTGGAAGTGACCGCTGGCGAAGGTCCTACGTTTGATGATTCTGAGCGTCTGATTCCGAGTCTGAGTCTAATTTTGTAGACAAGTCTTTAAGATCTGAGGCCGACTCCTTTTCTGCCATAAAGTCTAATGTAGTTCTCCTTAATGCTGAGTCTCTTGTTAAGTCTCCTTTTTCTATCAAATTATTTCGCTGAGGTCGCAGCTAACCTTGCCCTCCTTGTTGTAATGACCAATGAATTCAATGAAATGAGTACCATTTCTTATGATGCGTGTCATTCTCCTAACCTGATCAATATTGCTTTGTTAATGATAAAAATGACAAAGAAATAATAAAATCATTGAAAGATCATGAAAATAAAACAACAATCATCGACGATACAAAAACAGTTAATATTTCCAATGATACAACTATCAAAGAAGTAAAAATTTGATTGACACTAAGTCAAGATGAACGCAAAGATCTAGTTAACTTGCTTAGTGAATTTGTTAATGTATTTGCTTGGTCATACCAAGATATGCCAGGAATCGACAGGGATATAGCTCTGCATACAATACCACTCATTCCAAGTATGAAGCCCATTAAAAAAAAGCTACGCTGTATAAAAAAAGATGTGGCTCTCAAAATTAAGGAAGAAATAAGAAAGCAATTGGCTGCAGGTTTCATTAAAGTATCCAAGTATCCAGTGGTTCTAGTTCCGAAGAAGGATGGAAGGGTCAGAATGTGTTTTGATTACAGGGACCTCAATATGGCAAGCACGAAAGACGGATTCCCTCTACCTTACATTGACATTCTTGTCGATAACACAACAAACCATGCACTCCTATCATTCATGGACGGCTACACCGGATATAATCAAGTATTACTGGCCGAGGAAGACATGGAGAAAACCACATTCAGCACATAATGGGGTACTTATTGCTATACGGTAATGCTATTCGGGTTAAAAAAAGTGGGTGCTACCTACCAAAGAACATCCACAGCATTGTTACATGATATGATGCACAAAGAGGTTGAGGTCTATGTTTATGATATGATCGTCAAGTTAAAGGATTGCCCAGGACACATCATTGCACTTCGCAAGTTTCTGGAAAGACTCCGCAAGTACAACATGAGATTAAATCCAGCAAAGTCTGCGTTCGGAGTTACGTCAGGCAAACTACTTGGATATTTGATCAGTTCTCGAGGGATTGAAATAGATCCCACAGAATTTAAAGCAATTATGGCCAAGCCACCACCAAAAACTGAGACAGAAATTCGATGCTTCATTGGAAGGCTGCAATACATAAATAGGTTCATATCAAAACTCACGGCGATATGTGAACCTATATTCAAGAAGCTTAAGATAAATGTGCCTGTCACATGGGATGATGATTGCCAAAAAGTTTTCGACAAAATTAAAGAGTACCTGGAAAACCACTTGTTCTAGCGCTAGCAATGCCTGACTTTCCTTTTCTACTCTACCTTACGGTCACAAGAGAAATGATGGGGGCAATGCTAGCACAAGAGATCGAAAGAAAGGAAAATGCAATTTACTATTTGAGCAAGAAGCTACAAGGATATGAGACGCAATACACACCACTTTAAAAGTTGTGTCTCGCACTCGTGTGGGCCGCGCATAAATTAAGACATTACATGCTCACTCATAAAGTGCATGTCGTGACCAAGATGGATCCTCTCAAGTACTTGTTCGAAAAAGGAACACTCAATGGCAGATTATTAAGGTGGATAGTTAACCTTGCTCACTTTGACTTGAAATTTGTACCACAAAAAGGCTATCAAAGGTTCTGCGGTTTCTGACTTCTTAGTAGATTTTCCTCTAGAAGAAGTTAAGAAAGAAGAAGATGAGTATGATTTCCTTGACAAGATTTACTCATGATCGAAGATAATAGGTTGATGCTCTATTTAGACGGAGCTTTGAACCAAAAGGGTTGTGATGTAGGAGTCTTGCTCTTATCACCTAATGAAGAGCATATCCCAATTTTCATGAAGCTCGACTTTGATGTCACCAACAGTGCCACAGAGTACAAGGCATGCATCTTGGGAGTAGAAAGAGCTATGGCCTTGGAATTTAAGAAGCTTAGAATCGACGGTGATTCATCATTAATCATTAACCAGGTCTCAAAGAGATAAAAGGTGAGAAGTGAAAGTCTCGCAACTTATCAAGCTCATCTGGAAACTCTCACGGGGCAACTAGATGAAGTAGAATATACGTACTTGCCTAGAGAAGAAAACTAGTTTGCCGACGCACTGGCTAAATAAGCATCAATGGTGTAAATTTCAACGGACACAATTAGAATGCCGGCTTATGTGCAAGCACTTGATGATGAACAAGAAACACATGAAGAAGATGAAGAGCCAGGGCACGCCGTGCTTTGAGGCTCCTGGCCTCACATTATGCGGTGATTAGGGGAGAACTCCACAAAAGGACTACATTAGGGAGAAATCTCTTATGCATTGTTAGGGTTTGGTAAGTCCAACTTACCGCGGAAACAACCCCGACCCAACGAACCACTCGTAATTAATAAAACCATAAAGCATAACAAATAAACATAAAAGAATAAAATTGGAATTTACCTTTGACGCGTGCTTTGCCCGACCTAATGGGCTCTTACTTGATAGCTTTAGCTCCGAAAATACCAAGCCTCCAACGGTATCAACCCACAAAGGACGAACCCCGACTTTTTAGGTCCGCTACCTTGGAGTTAGCAAGGTCCGACAAAAACCCAAGTGTTAATGGAGTTTAAGAGTTTTTGCCAAAAAGCAATGCTCTTTTTAACTCGAAGTCAAGCACTTTTCTCCAAAACCCAACTTGGGTATTTACAGAGAAAAGTGGGAGTGATAATTTCAATCCCATCAATGTGGGATCATTAAATTCCACAATTTAATATAAAGCTAAAATAAATTAAATAGGCAAGCAATTAATAAATTAACAAGTGTCTTTGTTGTATGTAAAGAGAAGTGAGGACCACTTGGAGATGAGGGGACCATACTTGCTCCCCACTCCTTCCTCTCCTTGTGCCACTTGTCCTCACACAAATACACTCCCTTCACATGCTTCCATAATGACTAGCCCTAACACTCGGCCTAGCCTAGCCCCGTACACGCGGGCTGTTACCTACAACCTTCGAGGCTCAATATGCCCACGCACATATGTGCGGGCTGCTACTGCCGATAGGCGCCACTAGCAAGCCACGCACATGTTCAGGCTACTACAAGTGGCGCGCACCAGAAAGCCATGCAATGGTTGCGGGCTACTGGCCGTGGCTCGCTCGCAAGCCTCGCACATGGTGTGGGCTGCTAGCTAACCTAATGTCCTAGAACTCGGGATTCCGATGTTAGGGGTATTTTAGTCATTGTTGATTAAATACTTATTTTGTCGTTTCGTCTTTTACTATTTTTGACTCAACTTCCGACGCTCTGTTTCGACGCTCTAAGCTCGAATTTCCGACGTCTAAATATTTAACACTCGGGCGACAAATTAATTTCTACCGAATTAATTCGTCGAGTAGGTTTGTATATTTGCTAGGGTGTGACCCGAAGGGTTCAGTCAAGATTAAGCTGTAATACTAATTAAACGTTAATATTACTAATCGGAAGCGGCCTCCACACAAGCATTCCGATCACTTGACCTTACTGAATATATTAGTTTTCTAACAATTCTGAACCCACTATCAGAATAATACACTTGTTCGAAGGACACCATTCCTTTCAATCTCCCACATGTCCTTCCGGACAAGTGAGAATTTAGTTTATAGCCTTTTTCCTATGTCTCTTCAAGTCTTTTCATGAACTATAAGGTAAGATTATTTCGTCATCCTCATTACTTCAAGAAATGTTTCTCGACTCCGAGCCCGACTGTCAATAAACAAATGATTTCTAAATTCCATCCGAGCACGACCATGCATTTTTATAGTCTCTCTCTATGAGAGGCCTTGTATACAACACAGACATCTTCCCTATTTAAGTAGGGGGACATTTCCATGCCAGTCTTGTAATGTAGCTCCTCTTACTGAGAGGACCTAGCCGCCCGAGTGTTCTCGTTATAATCCCCTATTATGGCAGACGTTTAACAACATCAAAGCGGACTAGTACTCAAACAAGTGAACTTACAATACTCATGGTCAAGGAATTAGGTTCCAATAGCCATAGTGAGAAGTATACTTATGACGATTTTTAATCTCTAAAAGTATTCTCAAAGGTCGATCCAGTATGGTTCTAAACCAAAACCTGTGCAAATGATTTATGACAATCATGTCCTCGTAGCACAAGAAATAGTGCTATAAATCAGACTCACACTAATCTCAATTGGTCATTAATTGTCCATCGCTTAAATGACCTCGATTAGAGACAATTTTCGATCATATTATTCAATTTTCACTTAATAGGTGTTTCCTTAACAAGACTTGTCTTGATACCCTATTTTGAATATTCCAAGAATCGAATGGACTCGTTATTTAATCCTAAACCACAATTAAATAGCTAATGGAGTAATAAAATATTGCATGAAATTTATATTACTCTAAAACTTGAATGACTTTTCTTAGTGTCTTACATTAAATGTTCAAAATTTAACTAAAACACTAAATAGGGAAATCAAATCCAGTCTCCTACATACCTTCTTCCCATTGCCTCAACGTGCTTGTTATGCTTCACTTGAGGCAAAGGTTTAGTAAGTGGATCGGCTACATTATCATCCGTTCCAACTTTGCAAATTCTGATTTCATTTTCTGATTTCCGTTCTTGAGTCATGTGAAATCGCCGTTTGACATGTTTGACTTTCTGATGTTCCCTTAGTTCTCTAGCCTGAGCAATAGCTCCATTGTTGTCACATTAGAGGGCTACTAGACCCTTTATAGAGGGTACAACAACAAGTTCACCAATGAACTTATGAATCTAAATAACTTCCTCAGCCGCTAATTAATCGGCTTCAGTTATAGAATATGCAATTGTACTCTACTTGGCACTCTTCCAGCTGAACGATCCTCCATTTGGACAACACACATATCCATATTGCGATTTGAAATCGTCTCTGTCTTTCTAGAAGCTCGCGTCGGTAGAACCTTCAACATCTAATTCCTCTGAACCACCGTACACAGGAATTTTTTCTTGTTCCTTTTCAGGTATTTTAAGATATTCTTGGCCGCAGTCCAATGGGCCTCTCCTGGATATGATTGGTAACGGCTCGTAGCAATCAAGGCATACGATAGATCTCGCCTAGTACATATCATGACATATATGATAGATCTAATAAGCGAAGCATATGGAATCAGATTCATTCTTTCCCCCTCATCAGGTGTCTATGGACACTGCTTCTTGCTCAAGGTTATGCCATGTGACATTGGCAGGTGACCTCTCATGGCCCCCCTCCATGCTAAATCGAGCAAGTACCTTATCAATATAAGTACTTTGACTCAATCCAATCATCCTTTTTGATCTATCCCTATAGATCTTGATGCCTAGTAAATACTGAGCCTCTCCTAAGTCTTTCATTGAGAAATATTTTCCAAGCCAGGCCTTTACAAACTCTAACAACTAAATGCTTTTTCCAATGAGCAATATGTCATTGACATAAAAGACTAAAAAGGCGATGTCACTCCCACTGATTTTCTTGTAAACACAAGATTCATCTAGATTCCTTATAAAACCAAACTTACCGTTGTCTTCATCGATCACAGATTCCAACTTCTGCTAGCTTACTTTACTCCATAAATGGACATCAAAAGCTCCTTCCCAGCATTATTTTGGTTGACAAAACCTTCAGGCTATTTTGGCATCAATCTGCCATATTTCATAGTTATAATATGCAACAATCGCTAGGAGGATCCGAACAGATTTAAGCATTGCGACTGGTGAAAAGGTTTCATCGTAATCATTACCATGAACTTGTCTATAACCTTTTTCCACTAATCTAGCTTTGTAAATGAATACATTTCCATCATTGTCGGTTTTCATCTTGAAAATCCACTTACATCCGATAGGTGTATAACCCTTGGTTAAGTCAACCAAGTCCTAGACTTGATTTTCAAACAAGGAATCCATTTAAGTTCTCATGGCCTCATGCCATTTAGCAGAGTCTTGCCATCGCTTGCTTGTAGGTTGCCGCTTCATCTCCATCCATAATCAGGATGTTCTCTGAGATCTTGGTTAATACTAAACCGAGATATCTATCAGGTTGAGATCTCGGCCTCTAAGACCTACGTAGGGTAATGGATTGAGCATTAGCATTGTCGGTTTGATTTGGCACATTTTGATCATTTTGACATGTGTCAACAGATGCTATTTGAGCACTTTGACTGTCATTCTTATTTTGTTGCTCATCCTCACGAACTTCGTCGAGTTCAATTTTCCTCCCACTTATCATTTTGGAAAGGTGTTCCTTCTCCAAAAAGACACCACCGCGAGCAACAAACACTTTGTTCTCCGATTTGTTGTGGACGTAATACCCTTTAGTTTCTTTTGGGTAGCCACAAAGTAAGCCTTGTTAGATTTTTGATGAAGTTTGTTATTAATCCATTTCTTGACATATGCTTTGCATCCCCGTATCTTTAGAAAAGACAACCTAGGAGGTTTCTTTGTCCATAATTCATATGGAGTCTTTTCTACATCTTTTGATGGTGCACGGTTCAGTGTTAATGTCGCAGTTAGAAGTGCATGTCCCCAGATAGAGATAGGAAGATCACTAAGACCCATTGTTGATCATACCATGTCTAAGAAGGTCCGATTTCTCCTTTCGGATACTCCATTCCATTGTGGAGTTCCTGGAGGTGTCAATTATGAAAGTATACCTTTTTCTTTTAGATGGTCATTGAATTCTTCGCTCAAGTATTCACCACCTTGATCCGATCGAAGGCATTAATTTTCTTGCTAAGCTGATTTTTAACTTCACTCCAAAATTCTTTGAAATTTTCAAATGATTCAGATTTATGCGACATTAGGTAAACATAACCATATCAACTATAGTCATCTGTGAAGGTGATAAAATATTTGAGTCCTTTTCTTGTGGTTGAGCTCATTGGTCCACATACATCAGTGAGTATTAGACCTAATAAGTCTCCTGCCCTTTCTCCCTGCTTGGAGAAAGGCTGCTTAATCATCTTGCCTAATAAACATCCCTCCCAGTTTTCAAACGATTCTAAATTGAACGAGTCAAGAACACCATCTTGTAAAAGTCTCTTGTTGCGTTTGATGTTAATGTGGCCTAGACTACAATGCAAAAAGTAAGTTTGGTTTGACTCTATGATCTTAGCTCTTTTGGTATTATCATAAACAGTTTTGTCTAAACACACAAAAGGTGTAATTTCCATAAATATAAACAAGATATTTAAACAAAAAGTCTTGTGATCAAGGTTTAAAATGACGTCCAACGTCACAAGACCAAAGTATGGTAGATAAAACTTAACAAGTTTAAGAATTTAGACAAAATGCATTAGATTACAAGCTTTCTTTGGATAGATTTTCTTCATCTTTCACTTGTGTACTCATGACCATTTGAATAACACCACTCATTTCGTTCCTGAAATAAGAGCATAAAATGAGTCAATTTTCTGGTATCTAATACCTTACAAATTGCCTATTTTCAAGTGTGTGGATGATACCTGAGATTGATACTATCTTTCCCCTTGCCTCATCTTCAAGATACTCGCTACATTCTCTTTTATAGTGGCCTAGCTTACTACAATAGAAGCAGCGCATCTTTGCCTTGTTTTTTAATTCCTTTTTCTTGAGCCTAAGAGAAAACGTTGCTCCGATACCGCTATTGGGGTTGGGTAAGTCCAACTTACCGCGGAAACGACCCTGACCCAAAGAACCACTCGCAATTAATAAAATCATAAAGCATAACAAATAAACATAAAAGGATAAAATCGGAATTTACCTTTAATGCATGCTTTGCCCGACCTAATGGGCTCTTACTTAAAAGCTTTATCTCCGAAAATACTTAGCCTCAAACGGAATCCACCCATAAAGGACGAACACTGACTTTTTAGGTCCGCTACCTTGGATTTTGTAAGGTCCGACCAAAACCCAAGTGTTAATGGAGTTTAAGAGTTTTTGCCAAAATGCAATGCTCATTTTAACACCCACTCAAGTACTTTTCTCCAAAACCCAACTTGGGTATTTATAGAGAAAAGTGGAAGTGAGAATTTCAATCCCATTAATGTAGGATCATGAAATTCCATAATTTAATTTAAATCAAAAATAAATTAAATAGGCAAGGAAGTAATAAATCAACAAGTATCTTTGTTCTATGTATAGAGAAGTGAGCACCACTTGTAGAGGAGGGAACCATACTTGCTCCCCACTCCTTCCACTCCTTATGCCACTTGTCCCCACACAAACACACTCCCTTCACATGCTTCCCCAATGACCCTCCCTATTACTCGGCCCAGCCTAGATCTGCACACGCGGGCTGCTAGCTGCAGCCTTCTCAGCCCAGCACGCCCACGCACATATGTGCGTGCTGCTGCTGCCGATGGGCGCTGCAAGCAAGCCAAGCACATGTGCGGGCTGCTAGCAGTGGCGCGCGCCAGCAAGCCACGCAAACCATACGGCCTGCTGGTTGTGGCTCGCTAGCTAGCCTCGCACATGGTGCGGGCTGCTAGCTTGCTTAATCCCCTTGCACTCAGGATTACGATGCTAGGGGTATTTTTGTCATTGTTGATTTATTACTAATTTAAATGTCTCGTCTTTTACTATTTTTGACTCGACTTTCGACGCTCGGTTTCGACGCTCTAAGCACGAATTTTCAACATCTAAATATTTAACACTCGGGCGACGATTTAATTTTTCCGAATTAATTCGTCGAGTCGGTTCGTATATTTTCTAGGGTGTGACCCGAAGAGTTCAGTCAAGATTAAGTTGTAATATTGATTATACATTAATATTACTGATCGGAAGCAGCCTCCACCCTGACATTCTAGTCACTTGACCTTACTGAATATATTAGCTTTTTAATAATTCTTAACCCGCTATCAAAATAATACACTTGTTCGAAGGACACCATTCCTTTCAATCTCCCACTTGTCCTACCGGACAAGTGAGTATTTAGTGTATAACCCCTTTCCTATGTCTCTTCAAGTGTCTTTATGAACTATAAGATAAGATTATTTCGTCATCCTTATTACCTCCAGAAGTGTTTCTCGATTCCGAGTCCGACTGTCAATAAACAGATGATTTCTAAAATCCATCCGAGCACGACCATGTATTTTTACAGTCTCGCTCTACGATAGGCCTTGTATACAACAAAGATTTCTTCCCTATTTTAGTAGGGGGACATTCCCAATCTTATAATGTAGCTCCTCTTACGGAGAGGACCTAGCTGCCCGTGTGTTGCCGTTATAATCCCCTATTATGGCAGACATTTGACAACATCAAAGCGGACTAGTACTCAAACAAGAGGAGTCACAATACTCATGGTGAAGAAATAAATTCCGATAGCCATAATGAGAATTATACTTATGACGATTTTTAATCTCTTAAAGTATTCTCATAGGTCTATCCAGTATGGTTCTAAACCAATACCTGTGCAAATCATTTATGACAATCATTACCTCGTAGCACAAAAAACAGTGCTATAAATTAGACTACACACTAATCTCAATTGGTCATTAATCGTCCGTTGTTTAAATGACCTTGATTAGGGACAATTTTTTTTTATAATATTTAATGTTATATTAATTGGTGTTTCCTTACCAAGACTGGTCTTGATACCCTATTTTGAATATTCCAAGAATCGAATGGACTCATGATTTAATCATAAACCACAATAAAATAACTAACGGAGTAATAAAATATTGCATGAAATTTATAATACTCCAAAACTTGAATGATTTTTCTTAGTGTCTTACATTAAATGTTCAACATTTAACTAAAACACTAAACTGGGAAATCAAAACCAGTCTCCTACATGCCTGATTCCCATTACCTCAGCGTGCTTTTTGTGCTTCACTTGAAGCAAATGTTTAGTAAGTGGATCGGCTACATTGTCATCCGTTCCAACTTTGCAAATTCTTATTTCACTTTCTGATTTCAATTCTCAAATCAAGTGAAGTCTCTGTTTGACATGTTTGACTTTCTGATGTTTCCT
Organism: Chenopodium album; assembly: GCF_948465745.1. NCBI lineage: Eukaryota > Viridiplantae > Streptophyta > Magnoliopsida > Caryophyllales > Amaranthaceae > Chenopodium > Chenopodium album. Next base: position 20,836,902 of record NC_137840.1, on the reverse strand, counting down.
ACGCTCTCTGGCCTAAGCAATAGCTCCATTGTTATCACAATAGAGGGCTATATGACCTTTTATGCAGGGTACAACATTAAGTTCATCAATTAACATACGAATCCAAACAGCCTCCTTAGCCGCTTCAGCAGCTGCTAAGTACTTGGCTTCAGTTGTAAAATATGCAGTTGTACTCTACTTGGCACTCTTCCAACTGAACGCTCCTCCATTTAGACAGAACACATATCCAGATTGCGATTTAAAATCGTCTCTGTCTGTCTGGAAACTCGCGTCGGTATAACCTTCAACAACTAATTCCTCTAAACAACCATACACAAGGAATTTATCGTTGTTCCTTTTCAGGTATTTTATGGCTTTGTCATGTACACAGTTTCTTCCCAAATACTATTTAAAAAGGTTGTTTTGACGTTCATCTTCCATATTTCATAGTTATAATATGCAACAATCGCTAGGAGGATCCGAACGGATTTAAGCATTGCGTCTGGTAAAAAGGTTTCATCGTAATCAATACCATGAACTTGTCTATAACCTTTTGCCACCAATCTAGCTTTAAAAATTAATACATTTCCATCTTTGACGGTTTTCATCTTGAAAATTCACTTATATCCGATAGGTGTATAACCTTCGGGTAAGTCAACCAAGACCCAGACTTAATTTTCAAACATGGAATCCATTTCAGATCTCATGGCCTCAGGCCATTTAGCAGAGTTGGTGCTTGCTATCGCTTGCTTGTAGGTTGCCTGTTCATCTCCATCCATAATCAGGACGTCCTTTGAGATCTCGGTTAAGTCTAAACCAAGATATCTATCAGGTTGAGATCACGGCCTCTGAGACCTACCTAGGGTAATGGATTGAGCATTTGCATTGTCGGTTTGACTTTGCACATTTTGATCATTTTAACCTGCGTCAACAGATGTTGTGTGAGCAATTAGACAATCTTTTTGATTTTGTTGCTCATCCTCACGAACTTCGTCGAGTTTGATTTTCCTCCCACTTAACATTTTGGAAAGTTGTTCCTTCTCCAAATAGACACCATCACAAGCAATAAACACTTTTTTCTCCGATTTGTTGTAGAAATAATACCCTTTAGTTTCTTTTGGGTAGCCCACATGTTAGGGTTTGGAGAGTCCAACTCACCGCGGAAACAAACCCCGACCCAAGGAACCGCTCGCAATAATTAAAATCATAAAGCATAAATAAATAAACACAAAGAAAAAATAAAGAATCTTACCCTCGAAGCGAGCTTCGCCCAAAAACCGGGGCTCTTACTTGAAAGCTACGAGCACGTCAAGCGCCGCGCCTCCGACGGTATCCAACCACAAAAAGGCGAACACAACTTTAAGGTCTACTACCTGGGGGTTAGCGAGGTCCGACCAAAACCCGAATGTTGTATAAGTTTAAGAGTTTTTCCAATATTATGGAATGCTCTATTTAACTCCCACTCAAGCATCATTTCCAATGCCCAAAGTTGGGTATTTATAGGGAATGATGGGAGTATGAAAATCTCTCCCATCAATGTGGGACAATGAGATTTTCTAATTTTATTTTAAAGCTAAAATAAAATTATTAAGCAAACTAGTAATAAATCAACAAGTGTCAAGCATACATGAGAGAGTAGGTGAGGACCACTTGGAGATGGGGACCAAACTTGCTCCCCACTCTCTCCCTCACCTTGTGCCACATGGCAACCCACTTGCTCCCATATTCCAACTTTCCCCTTATTCACGGCCCTATGGCCCGAGCCAAGTCACGAGCAAAGCCCGAGCCCGGCCCGAGCCCAGCCCGCACCAGCTACTGCTGTGGCGCGGCTGCTGTTGTGGCATGGTGCGACTGCGGCTGCTGCTGTGGCGCGGCGCGGCTGCTGTTGTGCCTAGCCGCGGCTGACCGTTGCTGCAGCACGGTGCGCCGGCTCGTCTTGCCCTTAGCTTTCGGATGCTCGGGGCACTCCGATGCTAGGGGTATTTTCGAGAATATTGTAAATTTATTATTATTTTGCGCGTATCGTCTTTTATTATTTAGACTCGACTTCCGACGATCGGTTTCGACGCTCTAAGCTCGAATTACCGATGTCTAATTATTTAACACTCGGGCGACGAATTAATTTCTTCCAAATTAATTCGTCGAGTTGGTTCGCATATATTTGCTTGGGTGTGACCCGAAGGGTTCAGTCAAGATTAAGTTGTAATATTAATTATATTAATATTACTGATCGGAAGCGGCCTCCACCCAGGCATTCCGATCACTTGACCTTGCTGAATATATTAGCTTTCTAATAATTCTGAACCCGCTATCAGAATAATACACTTGTTCGAAGGACACCATTCCTTTCAATCTCCCACTTGTCCTTCCGGACAAGTGTGCATTTAGTGTATAGCCCTTATCCTATGTCTCTTCATGTCTCTTCATGAACTACAGAGTAAGATTACCAGTCATCTCTGTTACGTCCAGAAGTGTTTCTCGAAATCCGAGTTTGATTGTCAATAAGCAGATGATTTCTAAAATCCATCTGAGCACGGCCATGCATTTTTCACAGTCTCGCTCTTCGAGAGGCCTTGTTAACAACAAGACATGTTCCCTATTGTTAGTAGGGGGACACTTCCAATCTTGTAATGTAGCTTCTCTTACTAAGAGGACTCACCCGCCCAATATCTGTCTTTATAACCCCCAGTTACGACGAACGTTTGGCGGATACCAAAGCGAACCAGTACTCAAACAAGAGATCTCCAACTACTCATGGTCAAAGGAAAAGAGTTCCGATAGTAATAATGAGAAAATACTTATGACGATTTTAAATCTCTTAAAGTATCCTCATAGGTTGATCCAGTATGGTTCTAAAACAATACCTGTGCAAATGATTTATATCCTCATAGCACAAGAAACGGTGCTACAAATCATACTACACACTAATCTCTGATGGTCGTCAATCGTCCACAAAATATGACCTTGATTAGGGATAATTTTTTATTAAAATATTCAATGTTCACATAATAGGTGTTTCTTTATCCAATCCAATGACTTGATACCCTATTTTGAATATTTATTAAAATCGAATGGACTCATTATTTAATTCTAAACCACAATTAAATAGTTTTGTGGAATATTTAGAAATATTTTATTCCACTATGAAACTTCACAATGTTTCATCTTATGATAAATGGTTTTTCCCTAATGTTTAAAGAGTAATACTCTTCATAAAACATTCATAGAAATCACACCCATATTTGATATGCTTGATTTCTTTCATGCAATTATGAATGTTGTCGTTCACTTATTGCATAGGTTTAGTTATAATTACTTTGCAAACCTTAGCATCTTCATTATCCACCATTTCCATAATAAGATGATAAAATTTTGAGAGTGTTAATGGATTACATGTGATTCAGGATTTATTGTCCAAGCAATGGCTCCCACTCATTTTCATGATTTGAGACCTTCTACTTGACAACCTACAATCATTAATGTTCAACAACGAACCTTTCCATTTAACATCTATCTTATTATTGCCTTTAAGGCAACAATATTCTCAACATATATTTTAGTAGACTCCCCGATGATGTCTTGCTTGGGTTTTACTCCAAGCGACTCACAACGATTTGGGATACCCTAATCACTTGTGATCATGGAAATTTTCCTTAAATTCCCGCACATTATACATGGATGCACATCCATGTTACCATTCTCAAGCCATGATACTTCTTGCCTCGTGCTTATAAATGGCTTCTTTGTTAAGGTTTGTGCTTACAACATCAAAACTCAAATTATATTTGTTTCCATGCGTCAAGAACTCATCCAACTACTTATTTAAGTTCTTTGGATGTTCTTGACTATAATCTAATGATCTAATACTTAGATTAATGTCGATTGGTATTATATACGTACTTCACATGCTCTAAGCATGTAAGTCATCTGACGATTCCATATCATAGCCTTACATGATAAATTTAATTCTAGAATGATTCTCAATTTTATTCCATCCATGTGACATTTAGCTCATACAGTTACACTGAGTCTTGCCAAATTGTTCGTTGTATGATATGATAGAAAGTCTCTTACTAGAGTCTTTCTTATTTGATTTAGTACTTAGCCTAGCTTATACTTAGTTCAAACATTTACTTAGCCTCATACATATGGGTCGAAAGCCTTTCAAAGTCTTTCATGTTTAACATGGTAATTTCTTTTACTCATTTAAACATTTAATTAGGTCTATACCAGAGAACTTAATTCCCAACATGTACTAAGTATCATCTTTAGCTCGGTCCATTGTCGAAAATACTTTCAAATCTAAACATTTATCATTTGATGGTTGTTTCACAATAGAGTGCGTAAACTTCTTGTTGGACCATTACTTTTGCTCCCACTAAACTTCTTGTTCATCAGAATTTTTTATGTTTCTCCATAAGTCAATCTTCTTATTAACTTTATGAGAAAACACGTTCCAATTCCTTAATGCAATGCTTCCTTTAATCCCATGATGGATTCCATGTGCTTGCTTTCAAATCTAGCATTATTTAGATTTTCAAAACCCTTCGACTATTCCATAGTCACTTCCAAAATCCTATTTTGGGTAGGCGGTTTTTGTATCTTTTTGCCATATTTCATATGTGCAATTTTGCTAGATCAATCACGAAAAGACTTGAGCATTCCGATTGGTGAATGGGATTTTAAAATCAACTCTTTGATATTAATTATATCCTTTACAACCAATCTAGCTATGTATGCATATACATTTCCACATTTGTTAGTTTTCCCCTTGAAAACTTATTTGCAATCGATGGGTCTTTCACCTTTCATGCAAATTAATCAAGTTTCAAACATGATTTTCGAACATGGAATCTATTTCGGATTTTCATTGCTTTTAACCATTATTCGGAATTTGGATTTGTCGTAGCTATCTTACAAGACATTATTCCTTTAATATCTAATAGTAAGTAGTATACTTGTAACTCTTAAGTTTGTTTCTAACTTAATAGAAAATTTATAGGATTCAATCCAAGCCTTTGGTGAATTCTATACCTATACGGGGCAATTGCATCAAACACTGAGTTTCAAGGCGCTTTCAAAGTCCTTTTATTATGTTGATCTTACTCCAACATCTTTAATGTTTTGTGAGTAATGAATTCTCTTTTAAGGCACTTGTAAAGTCCTTTTGAGTATTCTTGATCAAGCATTATCACGAAGTCCTTTAAGGTCTTCCGAGATTCTCAGTTCTAGTTTGTTGCTACGATCGATGGTCATCGAGTTCATTTTCCTTCCACTTGCCGTTTTGGAAACGTGTTACTTTCCAGAAAGACACTACGTAGAGCAACAAACAATTTGTTTTGTTCTCAATTGGGATGTGGAGGTAATACCCGTAGTCTCACTTGAATGCTTACAAAGAGACATAAATATTGTCTTTTGGTAAAAGTTCGTTGTGAAACAAACAGTTAGCTCCTACTTGAGCTATCTTAGTCTTTATTGAGCCATTCAGCTCCCACCGAGTCACCTAGCTCCCACTGAGCCACTTTGCTCCCACTGAGCTAGTGAACTCCCATTGAGACTAAGAGCCTTAGACATATACTTGAAAAGACTTTTAGAAGTTATTTCTATCCATAACTGAATATGGCGTCCTTTCTTAGCTTCAACACATTGTTTAGTGTAACATTAGTCATTTGTGCAAATCTTTAAGAACTTTATAGGAAGGGTTGTGAACCATCATTGTTCGAGTCATTTTCAAATGACACCAAGGTCTCCGTGAAGACACACCATGTTCTTTGTGGAGTTATTTATGAAAATTTCCATTCATAACTTTGAGATAGTCACGCTTGGCTCAAGGAAACATCGCTCGATCTAATCTAGACATTTTGATATCTTGCCAAGTCGATTCTGTACTTCACTGAACTCTTGAGCTACTCAAGTCAAGTTTGTTCACATTTGATGAATATAGCCATATCCTTTCAAATTCTTTGTGAAACGTTGAAGTAATTGAATCCTCTTTAGCCTTCGGAGTCAATTGTCTATACCAAGAACAATAGCTCTCTACTTTGTCGGTTTCAACAAGTAAGACTTGCTTTTCTTAGAACGATTCCAATTCAAGCAACTATTAAGAGTCTATCTAATAGAGCCTTTGAGTACGTTCTTGTCGATGTGACATTGCTAAAGATGTTTGGAACGCAAATCAAGCCCATGACTTGAACTTAGTGAGTTTATCATGTTAGAGAAATGTTTGTTTATAATCAAGCATTCTTAACTCAACGCTTGGATAACCATCCCATTCAAATAAATCTCGCAACTATTGCTCATTACTTTGAATGTGAGTCTTTCCGTGTGTAAACGGATCAATTGCTGATTATGGGACATAATAACCATTACTTGTTCCATCCTTTGGCTTAAAAGGTCTTTAAACAAAACATACGACCTTACAACTGATGTAGCTCTTCTTTCTTCATTCTAAGTTTGTAAGTCGATAACTTAGCTTAACTTCAATAGTTTGAGGTCACTATCATAGTGGAACACTCAAGCAGTATCCGATACTTGTGAAGATAACGAATTGCTAAGTTAACTACAATAACATGAACTCATGAGTTGAAATGAAATCTAATTCCTTTTCTTCGTTCCTTCTTTCCTATATTTCTTATCATACAACATCTCATAATCTTACTTTAAGAATAATTTCTTTAAGTACCTTGACTCTTATACTTTGTTAGGCATAATCAAGCACCTAGTGCGCCGTTAAACAAAGTTTCATCTTTTCCATTAATTCTTACTCGAATTACTACATCAATGAATCCTACTCAATTATGTATGATGCGAAAAGATACGTTGGTTGTCAAACATTGACAATCTTGAGTTTGCAACTCAATACCTCATGTTTTATCAAAACTACCTAGTATTTTGAATACATGATGTCCAACCGTCCTTTCGGACTTAATTATAAAAGTCATTCATGAGAATTGTATTTTAGAAATGCTTTTCCTTTCTTTGAGAACTATTCTCAAGGATTTCCTTTACCAATCATGGAAACAATATTATTTGATTTAGAATACTATAAATATAAGTGCAAAGTATAACCATTTATCAAGAACATAATAAGTTTGAAATTTAATAGCATTCATGCAAACTTCAATCTTATTAAATGTCTTATTTACGCATAATAATTGTCCCTATTTGGCGAAAATAAGGCGATTCCAAAATCCGAAGAAACAAAGAGTGGTTAAGCATGCTTTGGCTTGTCTTAAACACTCAATCTTCTAGGGTAAGCATTGCCTTGCTAATGGCTCTAAGACACTCTTGGTTAGACAATCGTCGCATCTAATGCATCTTTGACAATGTATCTCTTTTGCCACGGTATGTGAGGACTCCTCTCCCATACCGATGAGTTAAACCAAAACCAACGTGCACACCCGGTGTGCCTTATCCCCCTTGGAGAAGTGATGGCACCTCGCTTTGGCGTAGCCTACAATCACTCTCGTTCGGTTAGTAAGTGTTGTTTTGGAAAGGCAAGTTTGACTCTATATTTTTAGGGACCTAGGATTTCTATGTTGGTTGATTTAAGTGAACTTAACTAATCATCGCAACATCAAGAAAACCTAAACATGCATCTAACGAATAATTCACATATATATATATAGGCATAAAATATAAAGCGAAATTATAGATGCATATTGGCAACTAGCATGACCCCTTGAGATCTTCATATCTTCAAAAGGTCTTCATTTGCAAGTCAAGGCTTTGTCTTCCAAGATACGCCGTCTTCAAGACTTCACCAAACTATGCAAAAACTAGTGTCTACAACTAGGAATGATCTAAATAATAAAGGACAAAAATACTTAACGGTGCGTAGACCGTATTTAGATTTACAAAAATACATAACGGCACGTAGTCCGTATTTTCTATCCTAGTCGGGTCCCACTAGTTGCCATTTCATAAAACCTGTGAGAGAGAATATATGTATTCCATTCATCCATTCACTATTTGTGAATGACCCATGCAATTTACAAATTAAAACAAAATAAAATGCATTTAAACAACGCGCGCACTAGTAATTATTCTTGGTGGTTAATCCGATTAACAGGCCTAATTAAAACTAGGCAAAGTTGTTTAACCGATTATATAATTTACGTCATTAATAATTGAAGCTCCCACTAAATTCCGCATTTCCCTAATTAATCTAATTAATTAAGTCGGTAGCACCCAAACTTGTCAAAATGAAATTTTGCCAATGCCGCTCAAAACCGTGGCCTAGCCTCCAAAAATTTTAATTAAAATAAACAAAATAAATTAAAATAAATAAAACGGCAAAATAAGCAACATCAAGCCTACTACGGCTAAACACCTCACCGCACCAAGCATACACACACCTCAAGACCACGAACACACGGCCCACGGCACACGGCCGCGAGCTGCTGCCACGGCACAGCCGCGCGTGGCTGCTGCAGCCCGCGTGTGCCGCCGCGCGTGTGCTGCTCCCTTGCGTTGCTGCTGCCGCGCATGTGGCCGCAAGTAAGGTGGTGTTGCCACCTTGGCAGCCACATATGGGCTGTTGTGCAGCCTGGCTCGCCAAGGTGATGCATTGCCTCGTTTTGCGTGCCACGGCCTCTGAATTTCCTTTTCGCGAGACAACAATAATAAATTCTAAATTAATTTTATAACTAATTAAAGAGAAAAATAAAATTTTAAACAAGTCTAACTTTATAAAATTTTCAAGTGCAAATAACCAAAATAATTCGAAGAACCATTCTTAATTAAATTGGTTTATCTTGGTGCAACATAAAATTGAGGCAATTTCTCACTTTCAATTTAATCAATTTAAATTAAACTTGAGAATTTGACAAATTAAAGGGAAGTTGGAAAAATATGAACTTTAATGTTCAAATTGAAATTCCAACATCTAAATTTTGTGAATCCTTGAAAATTATATCTTCCAACATGAAGATAACCAAATTTCTATCACAAAAATCGAAACTTTATGTTTCCAATCAACTCAAAATGATTAAAACATCAAAGTTTAACACAAAATAACATGGAATTTAGTGGTTTTTAAAGTTTCAATCACTTATCACAAATAAAGATTGAATCTTTAACACTTAGGAAGCCTCAAAAGTAAAACTTTCACATTAAAAAGCAATTAGTTTGCAATTATGAGAAAATAAATCAACCTTTAAGCATCAATTACTGCCAAGTAAGTGTGCTTTAAGGGGACATAAAAATGCAGAAAATAATGCAAATAATCAACCATATAATCAACAATTTATGCCATTAATTTCAAGGCTAGAAAGGACTTAAAATTTTTCGTAAAAAACGAAAAACCCCTCAAAACAGGCATTTCTGTTCAGAATTTGGCTAAAACACAGTTCCCTTTGGAGATAAAAACCTTTCCAGAACACGTTTTCCACCAAAAATTCACTAGTCTTGGGCGAAAATCTGGGTTCTGGGCTAAAATCGACATTAAAACGGGATTAAAATAAATAAAACCGAGCTACTAATCTAATTAGCAACTTAAACCAAAAAATTAAGCCAAAATAAACCTTGAAAAATATGATTATAAAAATAAACGAGCGGGGCTCTGATACCATTGTTAGGGTTTGGTGAGTCCGACTCACCGCGGAAACAAACCCCGACCCAAGGAACCGCTCGCAATAATTAAAATCATAAAGCATAAATAAAAAAACACAAAGAAAAGATAACGAATATTACCCTCAAAGCGAGCTTCGCCCAAAAACCGGGGCTCATACTTGAAAGCTATGAGCACGTCAAGCGCCGCGCCTCCGACGGTATCCACCCATAAAAAGGCGAACACAACTTTAAGGTCTACTACCTGGGGGTTAGCGAGGTCCGACCAAAACCCGAGTGTTATATGAGTTTAAGAGTTTTTCCAATATTATGGAATGCTCTATTTAACTCCCACTCAAGCATCATTTCCAATGCCCAAAGTTGGGTATTTATAGGGAATGATGGGAGTATGAAAATCTCTCCCATCAAAGTGGGACAATGAGATTTTCTCATTTTATTTTAAAGCTAAAATAAAATTATTAAGCAAACTAGTAATAAATCAACAAGTGTCAAGCATACATGAGAGAGTAGGTGAGGACCACTTGGAGATGGGGACCAAACTTGCTCCCCACTCTCTTCCTCACCTTGTGCCACATGGCAACCCACTTGCTCCCATATTCCAACCTTCCCCTTATTCACGGCCCTATGGCCCGAGCCAAGTAACGAGCCAAGCCCGAGCCCAGCCCGCACCAGGCCCGCACCCAACCCGCACCTGGCCCGGGCCCAGCCCGCACCAGCTGCTGCTGTGGCGCGGCTGCTGCTGTGGCGTGGTGCGGCTGCTGCCGTGGCGCGGCGCGGCTGCCGCTGTGGCGTGGTGCGGCGCGGCTGCTGCTGTGCCTAGCCGTGGCTGCAGCACGGTGCGCCGGCTCGTCTTGCCCTTAGTATTCGGATGCTCGGGGCACTCCGATGCTAGGGGTATTTTCAGGAATACTGTTGATTTATTATTATTTTGCGCGTCTCGTCTTTTATTATTTAGACTCGACTTCCGACGATCGGTTTCGACGCTCTAAGCTCGAATTACCGATGTCTAATTATTTAACACTCGTCGACGAATTAATTTATTCCGAATTAATTCGTTGAGTTGGTTCGCATATATTTGCTTGGGTGTGAACCGAAGGGTTTAGTCAAGATTAAGCTGTAATATAAAATATATTAATATTACTGATCAGAAGCGGCCTCCACCTAGGCATTCTGATCACTTGACCTTGCTTAATATATTAGCTTTCTAATAATTCTGAACCCGCTATCAGTAAATACACTTGTTCGAAGGAAACCTTGTCAGATTTTGGATGAAGTTTGTTAGAAATCAATTTCTTGACATATGCTTCGCATCCCCGTATCTTAAGAAAAGACAACCTAGGAGGTTTCTTTGTCCATAATTCATATGGAGTCTTTTTTACAGCTTTTGATGGTGCACGGTTCAGTGTTAGTGCCGCAGTTAGAAGTGCTTGTCCCCTGAAAGAGATAAGAAGATCACTAAGACCAATTGTTGATCGTATCATGTCTAACAAGGTCCGATTTTTCCTTTTTGATACTCCGTTCCATTGTGGAATTTCTGGAGGTGTCAATTCTTAAAGTATACCTTTTTCTGTCATATGGTCTTCGAATTCTTAGCTCAAGTATTCACCACCTCGATCCGATCGAAGGGCTTTGATTTTCTTACCAGGCTGATTTTCAACTTCACTCTGAAATTCTTTGAACTTTTTAAACGATTCAGATTTATGCTACATTAGGTATACATAACCATATCTACTATAGTCATCTATGAAGGTGATAAAATATCGGTGTCCATTTCTTGTGGTTGAGCTCATTGGCCCACATACATCAGTGTGTATTAGACCTAATATGTCTCCTGCCCTTTCTCCCAGCTTGGAGAATGGCTACTTAATCATCTTGCCTAATAAACATCCCTCTCAGTTCTCAAACGATTCTTAATCGAAAGAGTCAATAACACCTTCTTGTAGAAGTCTCTTGATGCGTTTGATGTTAATGTGGCCAAGACGACAATGCCACAAGTAAGTTTGGTTGGACTCTAAGATCTTAGCTCTTTTGGCATTGTCATAAACAATTTTGTCTAAACACACAAAAGGGGTAATTTTCATAAATATAAACAACACATTTAAACAAAAGGTCTTGTTATCAAGGTTTAAAATGACGTCCAACATCGCAAGATCAAAGTATGGTAGATAAAACTTTACATGTTTTAGAATTTAAATAAAATACATGAGATTACAAGCTTTCTTTGGATAGATTATCTTCATCTTCCACTTGTGTACTCATGACCACTTGAAAAACACCGCTCATTTCGTTCCTGAAATAAGAACATAAAATGAGTCAATTTTCCGGTATCTAATACCTTAAAAATTGCTTATTTTCATGTGTGTGGATGATACCTGAGATTGAGGCTATCTTTCCTCTTGCCTCATCTTCCAGACACTTGAAACATTCTCTTTTATAGTGGCCTTGCTTACTACAATAGAAGTAGGCGCATCTTTTCCTTGTTTTTAAACTACTTTTTCTTGAGCCTCAGAGCAAACGTAGACGCCTTGTAAGAATAGGTTTTTAGGAGCTCTTGGACAACATCCTTGTAGGACAGTTTATTTCGATTGTTGGTAAGTCTCATTTTAGTTGCAACATACCTCGAGTGGAGTGAGAATAAAAGCATATGAGCCGCTTGCTTATCCTCCACTGGTGTACCAATCAGTTCCAAACAGTTCAATAACCTTGCCATCTTTTGCACATGGGCTTGAAGTGGCATCTCGGGTCTAAGTCTTGCACTATAGACCCTAGCCCATACCTCTTGCCTTTCCATGCTAAGACATCCATCTTGCGGTGGCTTGATCATCATGTTAGACAATAACCTAGTCACTTCTTCCATGAGTCCATCATAGTTGCCCTTATCGCTCTTTGTTACCCTCAAATTGACCACATCTTCTAGAGCCTTGAGAAGTACATCCGGAAGGTAGTTGGATAATTTCTTCTTCCACTATTCTGGAATAGAGATTTCCATGAGTCGAAAGACACTCTTGCCATCATAACTCAACTCCTCATGAGCCATATTGCTCAAAATCCCTTTTGAGTAGAAACTTGGGATGGACGTATCCAAGATATGCTATAGGTAGCAATTGCGGATGGTGAAACGGAGTTCATCTTCCTATTCCTTGAAGTTTACCAAATTCAAGCTAAATGAAAACTTCTCAGGAAGTTCTGGGAGCATAAGATTGTTGTCAATAGTTGAAGACATGATTCTACATTTGAAAGAATTTTGAAATGAAAAATCGTTCATGAAATTTAAATAAGATTGAATTCATACATTTTATTTAAACTTATTTAAAACGTCTTATTCACACATTTAAATTTGTCCCCAATTTTGTGAGAATAAGTCGATTACAAGATCCGAAGAAACAAAAAGTGGTTAAGCATGCTTTTGCTTGTCTTATCACTCAATCTCATAAGGTAAGCAACGCTTTGCTAATGGCAGCAAGCTACTCTTTGTTGAATAAATCGTCGCATCTAATACTCTCTCAACAATTTATTCACTTTGCCACGACATGTTAGGACTCCATCACTCATATTGTTGAGTATAACCAAAACCAACTTGCATACATAATCAAGCCCCACTAGTTGCCGTTTCATAAAACCTGTGAGATAATATACATTCCATTCATCCATTCACTATTAGTGAATGGCCCATGCATTTTACAACGATAAACATGTAACAATGCATAAACACGCGTGAACTAGTAACTAATATCGGTGGTTAATCTAATTAACACGCCTAATTAAAACTAGTCAAAGTTGTTTTAAACTGTTATGTAAATAAGCGCAATTAACATTTAAAGCTCCCACTAAATTCCACATCCTACTTAATTAATCCAATTAATTAAGCCGGTAATTCCCAAAAATTTTCAAATTAAATTTTTCCAATGTCGCTAAAAACTGAGGCTTAGCTTTTATTAAAATAATTAAAACATATTAGACTAATAAAATAATTAAAACGACAATTTTTAAGCAAAAATACGTAGTCCAAAGTGTCTAAGTGCCTAGCACTAAGATATGGAGTGCTCACATTTTGCTCAACCGTTTGATGCTCAATGAACGTGAGAGTGAGCCCGATGTCGCTAAGCGTTACACCGCCCACATCAGCGAACTTTCACACATTAATAATGTGGCCCTTGATGGCCATGTTGAACGAATTCATTGCACTACATTGCTTCGCAAGCAACCTCTACGCATACCCCTAATTAAACGATGCATGCACCAAGTCCCAAGCTATGCACCATGTGCTTGTGCCCCCACACCCGCGCCACAACAACCTCAAGCACCACGCAACACAACACACACGCACGCACTCACATGGCATCGTGCTACTGATGTGCCGTTGTCGTTGTGCTACTACTTACGGCCGTGCGCACCAGCCACGACTTGGCTGCACGCAAAGGGCATGGAAGCCCCTTGGCAGCCACATGATATGTCGCCCGGCTAGCCAGGGCGCTTATGCCTTGTTTTACGTGCCATAATTATTAATTCTAAATTAATTTTAGAACTAATTTATTTGAGCAAAATTTAAAAAATTTAAACAAGTCTAACTTAAATAAAAATTTTAAAGTGCATGTAACTGAAATCATTCCCAAGAACCATTCTTTAATTAAATTTGTTTAACTTGGTGCAACAAAATTAATAGGGAAATTACTCACTATTAATTTATTTGATTTAAATTAACCTTGAGTTTTTGACAAAATAAGAGGGAGTTTGAAAAATGCACATAAGATCAACAAAGATTCCAAGTTTAATATATACTTGTTAATCCTTGAAAAATTATATCTTCCAATATGAAGAAAAACAATTTTTCTATCACAAAGTTTCAAACTTTATGATTCCAATTAACTAAAAATGATTAAATCAACAAAGTTTAACAAAAATTCATTGAATTTAGTAATATAAAGTTTCAATCACTTAACATAATTAAAGATTGAATCTTTAATACTTGGAAGCCTTAAAGAACAACAATTTCACACTTAATGCAATTAGTTTGCAATTATGTGAAAAATAAAACCAAGCATTCAAGCACAAATTACTACCAAGTAATCATTCCTAAAGAGGTTTAAAATTGCATATAGAATATGTATTGAACCAATTACATAACCGTCATAAATATGCAATTAATTTTCAATGTTAGAAAGACTTAAAATTTTTCGTAAAAACGAAAATACCCTCGAAAATGGCATTTCTTGTCATTTTTTGGCCATTTAAAGAATACAATTTCCACCAAAAATTCACTATTTTTTGGTCGAAATCGGGGTTCGAGGCTGAAGGTAGCTTAAATACGAGTTTAAAATAGATAATACAAGCTACTAATCTAATTAACAACTAAAACCCGAAAAATTAAGCCATAAAAATCACCTTGAAAAATATTATGATTTTAAAAATAAATGAGCATGTCTCCGATACCGCTCGGGAATCAGTGCCGCGACAGGAACTACTTTGCCGTGACACGGTGTACACAGTCGTGTCGCGGTGCCCACGCGTATTTATATTCCTTTACCTATTTTTATCCGAATTTTATTGTTCTCCTTTTAAAATTCTCCTTTTATTTTAATATTTTTTATTATTTTATTTTTTTTTTCTATTTTTTTTTTAATTTTGGGAACTAGTAAAACTTGTCCCATTTTCATGTTTATTTTTATTTTTATTTTTCTTTTTATTTTGGGGGATTTTGTAAAACTTGTCCAATTTTCTTTTTTATTTGTTTTTTCTTTTGGGGAAATTGTAAAATTTGTCCCATTTTTCATTTTCTTTTTTCTTTTGGGGAAGGTCGGTACCCCCCACTTACGTTTTTTTACTCATTAATAAATACATAATCACACATAATGAGTCTCAAGCACACACTAATACACACTAATAAATGCATAAACTGTGAATAATATACACAAAGTAAATCATGATGCACAAACAGTGTCAAGTGTCATCAACCAAAGTATATAATAAAACCCCTTGGTCAAAAATCTGTGCAACTAAAAGAGTGAGGATCAGTGTCATCTCCAGCCTCCGAATACGCGAACGGTGGACCAAAGAGTCCCTCCATCATCTAGGTACAAAGAGTAGTATCCCTACTAGTCACTGTAGCTCCAGTAGCTGACAATCTCAAAGCTGGACCTGTCAGACTGTCAAACGGTGTACACAGACTCTAAGAGGTAGGAAGTGTCAGTAGAGGCATCGTCTTAGACAATGGAATTAAAAATAAGCCCTGCACCGGTGAAGGAAGCGCCCCAGACAATGGAACTCAGTATAAAACCCTTGTCCGCAAGAGTAATGACTAGCTTGAACTCAGGGTGTGAAAGCTGGGAAGATGCAGGCCGCTGCCAATGACCTTGAAAGTTCTAGAATGGCTGAGAAGGCTGTGGCTGATGCCACTGAAACTCCTAAAACGGTTGAGAAGTCTAAGGCTTCCGCTGAGACTGAGAATGGCGACGAACCTCAAGAGATTGTCTTCCGGTACTAGGCTCCCCCTCGTCCGAGCCTCTGTGCCTCGAGCGCGAGCGAGACCTCCGTCGCTCCTAAAAGTCACAAAATGAAAAGACGTCAATAGTGCAAGATAGACCTCCAATCGTACCTCGAGAACATCGCCAAAACCGCCCTGACAACACGCACCACTTCGAAGCTTGATGATGTAGTACTTAAAAGAGTCAACAAACTTCATGAATCCAATCATCTCCTAGTGCGTAGGTTGATAACAAAGCAAAGAAAAATCAGTAACAAGCGGTATTTAAAAGGATGAATATTGTGTCAAAAAGCTTACCGGTTTAAACACATCAGGTAGAGACTCCTACGCCTGTCAGAAACCCTCTGTCGCGTAAGCAATATGTGTTGGGGTTTTTTACGTCAAACTTATAGCGGAAACGACCCCGCCCCAAAGAAGGACAAGCAATTAATAAAACCATAAAGCATAACAAATAAACATAAAAGGATAAAATCGGAATTTACCTTTGACGCGTGCTTCGCTGGACCTAATGGGCTCTTACTTGAAAGCTTTAGCTCCGAAAATACCGAGCCTCCAAAGGTATCCACCCAAAAAGGACAAACACCCACTGTTTAGGTCCGCTACCTTCGAGTTAGTAAGGTCCGACAAAAACCCAAGTGCTTATGGAGTTTAAGAGTTTTTGCCAAAAGGCAATGGTCTTTTTAACTCCCACTCAAGCACTTTTCTCCAAAACCCAACTTGGGTATTTATAGAGAAAAGTGGGAGTGAGAATTTCAATCCCATCAATGTGGGATTATGAAATTCCACAATATAATTAAATCTAAAATAAATTAAATAGGTAAGCAAGTAATAAATAAACAAGTGTCTTTGTTGTATGTAAAGAGAAGTGAGGACCACATGGAGAGGAGGGGACCATACTTGCTCCCCACTCCTTCCTCTCCTTGTGCCACTTGTCCTCACACAAACACACTCCCTTCACATGCTTTCCCAATGACCCACCCTAACACTCGCCCCAGCCTAGCCCCGCACACGCGGGCTACTAGCTACAGTCTTCTCGACCTAGCACGCCCACGCACATATGTGCGGGATGCTGCTGCCTATGGGCGCTTCTAGCAAGCCACGCACATGTGCGGACTACTAGTAGTTACGCGCGCAAGTAATCCACGCAATGCTTGCGGGCTGCTGGTCATGGCTCGCTAGCAAGCCTCGCACATGGTGCGGGCTGCTAGCTTGCCTAATCCCCTAGCACTTAGGATTCTTATGCTAGGGGTCTTTTAGTCATTGTTGATTTATTACTAATTTATCCGTCTTGTATTTTACTATTTTTTACTCAACTTCCGAAGCTCAGTTTCGACTCACTAAGCTCAAATTTCCGACGTTAAACATTTAACACTCGGGCAACGAATTGATTTCTTATGAATTAATTCGTCGAGTCGGTTCGTATATTAATTATATTATACATTAATATTACTGATCGGAAGCGGCCTCCACCTAGGGATTCCAATCACTTGACCTTTCTTAATATATTAGCTTTCTAATAATTCTGAACCCGCTATCAGAATAATACACTTGTTCGAAGGACACCATTCCTTTCATGCATAGCTAAGAAAGAAGCACACAAAACCATGGAAGACCTTCATATCGGTATATGTGGAACCTATATGAATGCTAAGATATTAGTAAAAAATATTTAACGACAAGGTTATTATTGAACTACTATGGAGAGAGATTGTCACGAATACGTCAAGAAATGTATGAAGTTTAAAGTCTACGTAAATTTTCAGCACATTCCACCTTCGCTTCTCTACACATACACTTTTCCATGGCCTTTCTCTACTTGGGGTATCGACATCATTAGAAAGATAATGCCACCAGGACAAGGGTAACATGAGTTCATCCTTGTAGCAATCGACTACTTCATTAAATGGGTCAAAGATGCCTCATATGCTAAGCTCATAGCAAAACATGTAGCTCAATTCATTGAGAAAAGTATCATATGTCGCTATAGGGTACCTCAAAAGATGATCAATGATAATGGGACACATTTCCAAGCTGAATGCGCAGACCTATTAAAGATATATTAATATTAAGCATCACATATCATCACCCTACATGCCACAAAAAAATGGTGCAGTTTAACCGGCCAACAAGAATGTAAAAACTATTATCGAAAAGATGACGAAAATTACAAGGATTGGCCTAATAAGCTACAGTTCGCCCTTTGGGGTTATCGAACCTCTGTTCGTACATCAACGGGAGCTACCCCTTCCTATTTGGTCTATGGAGATGAAGTTGTACAGCCAATAGAGCTTGAAATCCCTTCTCTCCGAATCGCGTTAGAAAGCCAACTAGATGGAGTCGACTGGATTAGAGTAAGATATGATGAACTAGTCCTGCTTGACGAAAAATGCTTGGCAGCTTTGCATAATGTCCAAACCTACCTAACTCTTATAGCAAAACATTTCAATAAAAAAGTAAAGACTAGGAACATCAAGGAAGGTGAGTTTGTGCTTAAGGAACTTCGCAAAAATGTGTTGGATCCAAGAGGAAAATTTAGACCAAACTGGTCAGGTCCGTACATTGTTAAATCCATTTTGTCTAGCGGAGCGGCAAAATTGGTAAACATGGATGGCAACGTTCTCCGCAATTTAACCAAGTTGGATCAACTCAAGAAATTTTATGCCTACTTGCATGGGTTCATTACCCGATAGAGCTACGTTTGGCATGATTTCTTTTTAAAGATACGTAGGCAACCCCTCAAGGGGGCCCGACCACTTTAAAAAAATAAAATCTTTCCTCCGTCGATCAAGTACAACACACAAAACAGCAAAATGGAACTAAAATCATACATTGCGCCTGTAGGCGTCGCTCAAAGTGCGCCTACGTTAAAAGCATGTGGTGAATATGCTTGGAACTCATAGGAAGTGGGAATTGACATAATACAATTCAGGACAAATAAAGTAGGGAGCCGCCAACAAGTTTTTAAGGAACTTGTAAACCGTTCAAAGATCATTAAAAGGCAACCACGATAAGGGACAACGATAGGCAACAACGATTGACCCGTGAAGGTTACACCCCATTCATAATCCATGAGATTACTAACTCCATATGGTTCGGAACCACGAAAGGAGGATCGGGGATGATGGTACGAAGTGAGTCATGGAGTCACATTCGCCCGTATTGGCCTCTACTCGATTCTTATAGTGAAAAGCATTCCTGTGATCTCAAAGGCATACAAACAATAATTCAATTCGCTCCAAACTATTATTTAACTAAATTGGTTTAATATTAATGCACACATAATTCTAAAATATTGGTGATAAATTAATAACAAGATTAAAGCATAGAAATGAGGGGGGTAGTGTTTAGGCTAAAGCATAGAAGAGAGAAAATTAAATCAGAGAATTACTCCGTGCCCCGTTCATTAGAAATGAGGGGGGTATTTATAGGGAAAATGTGCTGAGGTAGCACACGGAACCCTAAAATTATAAAAACCCTAAAAAAGTATCTCGTGACACGGTCAAACTGTACCGTGACACGGTAAAACTGTACCGTGACATTGTCAAACTGTACCGTGACACGGGAAGCCCCACCGTCAGACGGTACACTTTCCCGTGACACGGTACACTTTTGGCGTGATGCGGGAAATTTTCAGAAAATGGGATAGAAAATGTGTCAAGGGTTTACACGGAAAAGACATGGAATGTCCCGTGTCACGGCAGACCTCCCGTGTCACGGGAAATCCCATCGTCAGACGGGAAGGATTCCCGTGACACGGTAGGTACCTGCCGTGGCGCGGGAAATTCCTGCCTGTTTTTCCGTCTAAATACATTTTTAACCCTAATTTCCTTTCGGCATTTTATGTTTGGGCTAAAATAAGAAAATAATTAAATTAAAAAAAATAAAGGGTTTGGGCCAAAAATAAATAATAAAATAATAAAATAAAAAAGGTTTGGGCTAGAATTAATTAATAAGTTTGGGCTGAAATTTAAAATATGCTTTTACCAAACATCAAGACTAATCCATGGACTGTTCAAAAATATGAATTTAATAAAATACAATTTTTAAGCACTCTTGGGATTAAATACTAAACCCGACCAATAGTGGCGGTGAAAGGTTGTTCATCATCGGGTTTGGTTTCGGGGAGACATTTTTAGGTGTCTACAGCGCCAGTTCAGCATCTACCGCGCCACGGAAGCCGCCGCCGTCGCACGGCAAAATACCCCGTGGCACGGCAAAAAATAAAAAAAATAAAATAAAATTGATGTCGTGCCACATCAGCATCCACCGTGCCGCGGGAATGTTTATCGTGTCACGGTAGTTTTAATCATGGCGCGGTGCATTTCCAGCAAAAAAAAAAAAACAAAAAACAAACCCTGCGTCATGGTATTTTCCAACAGGACGCTGCGGATTTTTCCATGCCATGGCAAAACTGGACTTTGCGAATTCTGTTATTATTACTTGTTTGACGATTGTTATTATTCTTTCATTGCGTCCGACTTCTTGACTCAGATATATAAAAAATAAAAAATAAAAAAAAATTAAAAAGTCATTGTAATTTTTAGGCGAAAAAAAATATGCTATTATTATTTAAATAAATGTGACTACAATTATTGGCATCATGCGCCTTATTTAAAAATTAAAAATTATAAAGGAAAGCAATATTGATCTAATCCTTCTTCACTTTAGGAACCTCCCTCTCTTTTTCAACTAGGTCGGCCTTAAACATTAATGTGTCTTTTGTAGCCCGAACCGTCACACCCCTAGTTGAGCTTTCACCCCTTTCACCTTTCTTAGAATTCTTCAATTGCTTCTTTCTATAAACAATCTTTTCCTTACCCTTTCCTTTCACATAATTCTTCTTTTTAGGCATTATAAAAGTCTTAAACTCAATTCCTTGTGTTCTCGGACCTAGACGATCTTTAGGAGGTGCTTTCTTACTTCCAAGACGTCCCTTCACATCAAAGTTGTGTGATTTGACTTGATCCCTTCTACTTCTAGGATTCAACCATGCCTTTTATTCACTAGACAAGGGAGGAGGAGTTTGGTTACTCGCAAAAAGGTCCACAAAGGTCTTCTAATCCAATAAGTCTCGTACTTATGAATGTTACTTTAATGCAACGATACTTCTCTAGGATAATCGTTATAGCGTGGAACTACTTGTTCAAGTCCATATTGTCGTATTTATCTAGAAGGACAATAAAAAGTCAACTTTGAAATGCTAGGGGGTACCATTTGTGCCGAGCATCCTAGTAAGCCTCCATCAAGGCACCACCCATCGAATGGAAAATTCTCTCTTTGCAAAGAAGACCTTCCAATCATCATATGACATGTTTGCAAAGTAATTCTTCTTCCTACGGACCAGATTATTGGGGCCATATTTTTCAATATCGTCGGGGGCTTCAAAAAGTTCTAAACGCTCGATCAACAAAATATGCACAAAAAAAAAAAAAAAAAAAAATAGTCGAAAAATAAATACAGAAAACCACCATGACACGACAGAATGCACTGTGTCACAGCAGACATACATCGTGAAACGGTGATTGCAATGTGTCACGAGGGCTAATTGGAGCGCATTTTTACCTAAAACAGTACTAGAGAGCCCATCCTGATGGCTTTCCGGTCATCTGTTGCTTTGTGAAGGCCGCGCAAAGTTTCTCCATGGAAAGTAGGCATAGAAGATCTCCCAGATTCAACATGTTCAAGCACATACGCTAAACAAGCATGTCCTACCCTACCGTTTGCAAATAAAATTTTGCTAATCATGAAAAAAAAAAAAATAAGCCCTTCTATAGTATACATGATAAGACTCATAGATGGGAAAGTTGAAATAAAAGTTTGCAAGCTTTTCTAAATCTACTTCATTATAACACACAATTTTATTTAAATCTGTATCAGTTAGATTCAGATGGCGTTCAAAGTCTTGGTAATAATACTCACGTAGGGTAGGCATTGCAATGAGATTTCTTACAGGAAAACCAAATGTGGCACCAAATTCCTCCAGTAGGGGACAAATTTCATCATAATCAAATTTTTAACAATGTCTTTATGGACTCCAATAATCTAAAGCTGCCCTAAGAAAATCATGTTCAATTGCTACATGCCTCAAGGCTAATAAGCCTCTGACATGAAACAATTCCAGCTCTCTTTTGTCAGCATTAGTCAAAGAATTAGACAAGTCGTGCAATGTATTATCAAAATTCTGAGACATTTTTATTGAGATATGAAATTCTAATTAATTTATGTTACGTAATTAAGCATATCACGAATAAAATGGTCCTCTTTTATAGCCAAAACACTTGGAAATACTCAAAATCTATCTTTCTATGCGCGTAAACTACACCGTCGCAGAATACGCGGACCATGACACGGGAAATTCCACCGTGTCACGGAATCAGTGCCGCGACAAGACATGCTTTGCCGTGACATGGTGTACATTGCCGTGTCGCAGTGCCCACGCGTCTTCATATATATATCCTTTACCTATTTTTATCCGGATTTTTATTGTTTTGCCTTCACCATTTATTTGTTTTTCGAGAGTTTCATTCCTAATAAAATTCTCTGTTTATTTTTTATATTTTATTATTTATTATTATTTTATTTTTTATTTCTATTTTATTTTTATTTTGGGAACTTGTAAAACTTGTCCCATTTTCACGTTTATTTTTATTTTTATTTTTCTTTTTCTTTTGGGGGATTTTGTAAAACTTGTCCCATTTTCTTTTCTATTTCTTTTTTCTTTAGGGGAAATTGTAAAATTTGTCCCATTTTTCATTTTCTTTTTTCTTTTGGGGAAGGTAGGTACCCCCCACTTACGTTTTTTTATTCATTAATAAATACATAATCACACACAATGAGTCTCAAGCACACACTAATACACACTAATAAATGCATAAACTGTGAATAATATACACAAAGTGAATCATGATGCATAAACAGTGTCAAGTGTCATCAACCAAAGTATATAATAAAACCCCTTGGTCAAAAATCTGTGCAACTAGAAGAGTGAGGATCAATGTCATCTCCAGCCTCCGAATACGGGAACGGTGGACCAAAGAGTCCCTCCATCATCTGCGTACAAAGAGTAGTATCCCTACTAGTCCCTATAGCTCCAATAGCTGACAAACTCAAAGCTGGACCTGTCCAACTGTCAAACGGTGTAGACTGACTCCAAGAGGTAGGAAGTGTCGGTGGAGGCATCGTCCTTGTCAATTGAATTGAAAATATGCCCTGCACCGGTGGAGGAAGCGCCCAAGACAATGGAACTAGGTATAAAACCCAGGTTCGCAAGAGTAATGACTAGCCTGAACTCAGGCTGTGAAAGCAGGGAAGATGAAGGTCGCTGCCACTGGCCTTGAAAGTTCTAGAATGGCTAAGAAGGATGAGGCTTCTGCCACTAAGCCTCATGAAACAGTTGAGAGTTCTGAGGCTTCCGCAGAGATTGAGAATGCCGACGAACCTCAGGAGATCGTCTGCTGCGACTAGGCTCCCCCTCGTCTGAGCCTATGTGCCTCGAGCGCGAGTGAGACCTCCATCACTCCTAAAAGATAAAAAATGAAAAGATGTCAATAGTGCCAGATAGAACAAATGGTAAATATTAAAAAAAGGTGAATGTACCTCAAGAACATCGCCAGAACTGCCCAGACAACTCGCACCACGTCAAAGCTTGATGATGCAGTACTTAAAAGTGTTAACAAACTTCATGATTCCCATCATCTCCTGGTGCGTAGGCGGATAACAAAGCAAAGAAAAATCAGTAACAAGCGGTAATAAAAAGGATGAATATTGTGTCAAAAAGCTTACCCGCTCAAACACATCAAGCAGAGACTCCTATGCCTGTCTGAAACCCTCTGTCGCGTAACCAATTTGTGTTGGGGTTTGGTAAGTCCAACTTACCGCGGAAACGACCCCGACCTAAAGAACCACTCGCAATTAATAAAACCATAAAGCATAACAAATAAACATAAAAGGATAAAATCGGAATTTACCTTTGACGTGTGCTTCGCCCGACCTAATGGGCTCTTACTTGAAAGCTTTAGCTTCGAAAATAACGAGACACCAATGGTATCAACCCACAAAGGACGAACACCAACTTTTTAGGTCCGCTACCTTGGAGTTAACAAGGTCCGACAAAAACCCTAGTGTTAATGGAGTTTAAGAGTTTTTGCTAAAATGCAATGATCTTTTTGACTCCCACTCAAGCACTTTTCTCCAAAACCCAATTTGGGTATTTATAAAGAAAAGTGGAAGTGAGAATTTCAATCCCATCCATGTGGATCATGAAATTGCATAATGAAGGGTTTTTCTACATAGTACCCCTGAGTTATTAGGTTTTCTACGTTGTATCCTTCTAAATTCAAAGTTCTATAGGGTGCCCTTGAGTTTTTGGGTTTTTCTGCACGGTACCCTTGAGTTGTAAAATAAATGACTTTAACTTAATTTGACTCAAACCGACACTATCTAAATGATCTTTTTACCAATCCTATATTTATATTAGATGGAGGAATCTTCATTATTTGCTATTTAGTGGAACTTTGTTATGATTGTTTGAGATGGAAGATAAGAACTTTTTTTTTTTTGCTCCTACTTAACTAAAAGAGCTTGTTTTAGAGGGAACTCAAGATGTTAGTCCTTTTTTTGCAATAAACATGCTAGTTATGTCTTCGAGGGTGCTAAATAAGTCGTTTAGATGGTGTTGGTTTGAGTCAAATTAATTTAGAGTAATTTATTTAACTACGCAAGGGTACCATATAGACAATGTTGGCTTGTTTTCGTTGCAATACTTAAGTGATTTTGAAGCTAAGACCTCGAAACATCAACCTTGAACATCGGAACTCCGAATATGACAATGTAACTTGTGTCTTGTCCCGAGAAATCACCTACACAAACAACCGAACATGAGGGAGAAAAAGAAACAAAAAAAATAAAATAAATAAAAGAAATAAAACTAATGCTACGAATTAGGGCTAAAGTAATGAAAAACACATAAAAACTAAACAAAACAAAAAATGAGTTATTAAAATGGAAAACCAAATAAAACTAAGAAAAATATAGGAAAATAATGAAAGAAAATAGAGAAAAAGAACCTAAATCTTATTCTTTTGAGCGCCATAAATGACGCTCATAGGAAACAGTACATGCTTGATTGATTATTATTGTTAATTGATGATCCTTGATTGATTGATTTATTATTGCAATTAAATTTGTGTACATAGTTGTGCATGTGATTAATTAGACTAGGAGTGACCAACCTATAAGATTAATCTAGATTGCATTGCGAATTACAATGACACAAACAATTGATTTAGGAATTGCTTTAATTGATTGATTTTGATTGTGATTCTCCTTGTTAATCGTTCATAGTTAACCCTAGTTTGGTTTATAGGAGGTAACCTTTGAATTCCTTTGATTGCAACTATCTTTTTTCAATTGCAATGTATGAATCAATTAGTTTATCTATCAATTAGCATGATTGTTAAGCTTGCATGTGGAACCTATATCCCTAGTGTTTAACAATTTAATTGAATTCTTGATTCTTGTTATCATAGTTATCATACTCAACCATTAACTACTCTCCGAAATAGCTTAACGTTATACTATAACATGGTTTTGATTCATTCCTTTGGGTTCGACCCTTAGCTTGCCTCTATACTCGTATAAGGTTTGTTAAGCGTTTACAAATTTAGTTTGACTTAGGTAGAACTAGATGACGGCCTAGCTAGTTTCAACCCTTGTCAAATATCTTAGATTTAGCATTAACATTCACCTCCCATTCCTAATGGTTCGACCCTCGACTTACTCCTATGCTAGTTATAAGGGTGTGTTGAGTGATTACAAATTTTGTTTGGCCTAGGAAAGATTAATCCAATGACCTAGTCTCCACCGTTAGTTAGGTTGCCTCTCGGGAAGTGCTTCTTTATGAGTTCACTATCTTTACCATGAGAAAAATTCATTAAGGAGGGGGCTTGGGAATCAAAGGCCAAGCATTAAACACCTAATAAGACCAATTTCATCTTTACATAAATATTGTTTCAGACGATGACCATTAACCATAAACTTTTGATCGCCCCCTTCCAACTCAAATGATGCATAAAGAGTAGTCTTTGAAGTCACAAAAGACTCGTACCACTTGGAATTAAGTTTTTAGGGAAACAAGTGAAGTCATGATTTAAATAATAAAACCTTGTCTCCAACCTTAAAGCTCTTGTTTAGAATGTGTTGGTTGTGCCACTTTTTTGTCTTCTCCGTATATAACCTCGAGCTCTCATAAGCATCATCTATAAGCTCTATAGGTTCATTGAGCTTCAAATATCTCTTCTCACCGACGATGATAAATCCATATTGCGTTCCTTGATAGCACACCAAGATTTGTTTCAATTCAACCGGCAAGTGACAAGCTTTCTTATAGACAAACCTATAGGGGATCGTACCAAATGGAGTCTTGTACGCCGTCCTTAGAGCCTATAACGTGTCATCAAGTTTGAGAGACCAATCCTTCTTGGACTTGTTCACCATTCTCTCATGAAGATTATTGATTTCTCTATTAGACACCTCCACTTATCCTTGAGTTTGACGATGGTAGGGTAGGCCAACCTTGTGGTAAACTCCATACTTCTTAAGAAGGGCTTTGAGTTGCTTCTTAGCAAAATGAGAGACTCCATCACTAATAAGCACCCTAGGAACCCCAAATCGAGGAAAGATTATATTCTTGAGAAGCTTAAGCACAACCTTATGATCATTGGTAGGGGAAGCTATATCCTCAATCCACTTAGTCTAATAATCTATCCCTACCAAGATATACAAGTTCCCACAAGAATAGAAAAACGACCCAATGAAATCAACCCCCCATACATAAAAAGGTTCAACCTCTAAAATTCTTTTGTTGAGTCATTTCATCTTTCTTAGTTATGCCACAACTCCCTTGACACCTATCACATCTTGAAACAAACTTGTGGGCATCCTTATGCATATTCGGCCACCAAAATAGAGATTGTGAAATCTTTGTCACCATCTTGTTAATTGCCCCATGTTCTCTACATGGTAATGAATGGCAATACTCAAGAACTCCTTCAATTTCATGATCCATAACCCATTTTCGGAAAAGGCCATCTCTACATTGATTGCACAAGTTTGGTCATTCCAAAAGTACCTTCTTACTTCTTTGAAAAACCTTTAGTTTTGTTGAGAAGTGAAACTATGGTGAATGACTCCACAAGCAAGCTAATTTGCGATATCCGCATACCAATGGCTGGATGTTGAAGCCATAGCCATAAGAGTTTCAAATCCCATATCCTCATTGATTGGTACATCATCTTTGTTCTCAAAATAAAGCCTAAACAAATGATCTTCCACCCTCTTTTGTCTCTCATTTCCATGTGCAAATCTTCTTTTCAAATTTTTTTTCTTCCCCAACACCCTTGTCTTCTTCAACTTGAAAGGAATGGTGTCCTTTGAACAAGTGTATTATTTCTATAGAGGGTTTTGAATTATTATAAAGCTAATTATTTAGTGAGGTCATGTGATTGGAATGCCTGTGTAGAGGCCGCTTCCGATCAGTAACATTAATGTATAATTAATATTACAGCTTTGTAGACATCTAAAAAATGTCTCCACAAATCCAAACCTGATGATGAATAATCTTTCACCGCCATTATTGGTCGGGTTTAGTATTTAATCCCGAGAGTGCTTAAAAATCATATTTAATTAAATTTAATTTTTAAATAGTCCATGGATCAGTCTTGATGTTTAGTCAAAGCATAGTTCATTTTTAATTTCAGCCGAAACCTTTTTTAATTTATTTATTATTTTGGCCCAAACTTTTTATTTATTTTTATTATTTATTTTATTATTTTAGCCCAATTAATAAATAATAAATCAGAAATGGCCGAAAATTATTAATCGACACTTAAAAAGGCTAAACGAAATTAGGGCAATAATAAATTTAGACGGAAAATTGGACTACAGATTCCCGCGTTACGGCAGTAAGCACCGTGTCACGGGGCATAATGCCGCGCCATGGTGTGTTTTCCCGTGACACGATGCATGTCCTATGACACGGGTCATCTCTATGTCCTTTCCGCATAAACCCTTCAAGCGTTTTATCTCCCGTAACCTGATTTTTTCCCATGTGCCCCATCTAACGGTGCATGGCACCATGTCACGGTTTGCATTGCCATGTCACGATGTTATTTTTTAGGGTTTTCTATAAATACCCCCTCATTTCTGATGTACGGGGCATCAATTAATCTCTTTTTCTCTCTTCTATGCTCTGCCTAAACACTAGCCTACCCTTTTTCTTTACTCATTTTTTCTATAAACACCCCCTTATTTCTGATGTACGGGGCATCAATTAATCTCTTTTTCTCTCTTCTATGCTCTAGCCTAAACACTAGCCTACCCTTTTTCTTTCAAAATTCCTCTTCAAGCACTCCGAGTAGTCCATACTTTACTCGTGGTTCTGTCCTTAAGAAAAGGCGTGAAAGGTAGAATTGTTTGAGGGTTTGGCCCCAAATCAACTCTATTTAATTTAATTTAATTTAATTATTGTGTTTATCATTTTTCGTTGAAGTTACTAACTAGTTTATTATTTTATAGTTGCAAGCAAACATAATCAAGGTAAGAATTATGTTTCATTTGTTTCTATTATTTTTCTAACGATTTTATATTGTTGGACTTATTGTTAAATTGTTACCAATGTTAGTGTTTATTTTAATATTTATTATTGATCACCATATTGCATGTTCAATGGGAATATGTAATTGAAAATCACGCCTAATAAGATAATTTGGACAACCAGTTTAGGTTCCTTTTTAATCTTGTTGTTTAATCAAGTGATAACTAATTTTTTAGAATAATGTGTTGCATTAATATTAAACCATTTTAGCATAATAATAGTTTGGAGCAAATTAAATCTTTGTTTGCATGCCTTTGAGATCGCAGGAATCACTTTTCACTATAAGAATCGAGTAGAGGCTAATACGGGTGAATGTGACTCCATGACTCACTCCGTACCATCATCCCCGATCCTCCTTTTGTGGTTCCAAACCATATGGAGTTAGTATTCTCATGGATTATGAATGGGGTTTAACCTTCACGGGTCAATCGTTGTTGCCTATCGTTGTCCCCTTATTCGTGGTTTCCTTTTATGATCCGTGAACGATTTACAAGTTCCTTAAAAACTTTTCAGAGGATCCCTACTTTCCTTGTTCCTAATCGTATTATGTCCATTCCCACTTCCTATGAGTGCCAAGCAAATTCACACATGCTTAAACGAAGGCGCACTTCAAGCAACGCCTACAATTTGGCGACTCCACTGGAAATTGATTTAAAATTGGAAATTATGCAAAGTTTAGGCATGGAATTGTACACCGTGTCACGGAAGATCTGCCACGCCAGGATGTGCAATGCCGTGACACGGTGCAGTTTGCCGTCTGACGGTGCACTGTACCGTGTCACGACAGTCAGTACCATAACACGGTGCAAAGGATTTTGTTCAGCTAGTCTTTTTTGGTCTTTGTGCGTGATTCTATAGTCTGTATGCCTGGTTTGATGTCATCTCTAGTTGTACGGTCATAACACGTGTCCATAACCTCACTCTATCACTCACATGTTGTGTCAAGTTCACACACTTTTCCGTTAGTCGTGCACCATTTCATGATTGTACTTTAGGGTGGTCTTGTCTTGTCCTTTTTTTTTCGTTTTTTTTTTCAGAGTAAGTCGGATGGTATCCTCCCATACATATTTTTTGAAAATAAAGCATATTTCGATTTTATTTTTCTCATTTTCATTATAGGTCAAGGTTAAGTTTAGTCATTAAAGGTGTGATTGTTTCGATGTCACAACACTTGGTCATCAAGAAGCAGGGGTAGATTGTTACAGTTCGAGTCAATACCTCAACAACCTCTTATACCGAAGAGGCGTACAAGGAAACCACCTCAATCATCTTCTCAAAGTCCGTCTCTAGTCTACTTTTAACCAATGGCTGCTAAGGAGGATATTGAGAACATCAACAGGACCATTGAGATGTTTTCTAACATTATGCAAACACTCACCATCAGAGTCAACACAGTAGAGCAAGACTATCAAAACAATGTCACTGCCGCTGCAATGGACAAGATAAAAAAAAAAAACAGATGAGTAAGACCTCTAAAGAGTTCACTTATGTGGAGCAACCTATCATCTCTTCGTCTATAAAGGACAAACTTCCTGAAAATTTTGCCACTAATAATTCGCTGTTCTACTTGAAGGCTTTTTCTGCGACGATGGCTCTTAAGGGATTAGATGTGACACTCTTCCCTATTGTGTTCCCTATTTCCTTGGAGCATGCTTGTCTACTCTGGAATCCAAACATGTTGCGACCTGGGAGGATGATACTTAAAGATTTACGAACCGCTACAAGTGTAACATCCAAGCCAAGACTTCTGAACGTGAACTCTACATTCTTAAACAGAAGGAGAATGAAGGCTTCACTACTTATCTAAGCATGTGGAGAAAAACAGATGCACTCTTAGTGGGTCCAACCAAGGAGAAAGAGATGGTTCTCCTGTTTATTGCAAATCTGACTCATAAGTACAAGCAACAATTGATGTTTCTGCCTTTGAATACCTTCAAAGCTGTGTACGATATTGGGATCAATAACGAAGATTAACTGATGAAGACTGCTGGTAGCAACAATAATAACAACACTTGGAAAAACAAGAAGAATGACACTCCTTCTTCTTCATCTTCTAAGCCCAATAATGCTACCAATAATGTCTATTTCAATGACGTGCAAGCTCTTAATGCTCCCCCTCAGAGATTCCAAAGGCAAAAGAGGGTTTACACGCCTTTGGGAATGACTTATGATGCTGCTTTTGATCGCTTGCATAGCCTAGGACTGATTATGCTAATTTGACCTTTTCTAGAACCTCGACTAGAGAATAGAACTGCTATCTATGACCCCAATTCTCATTGCAAGTTTCATCAAGGCAAAGGTCATACAACTGAGAACTGTTGGAGGTTAAAGGATGTAATCCAAGACCTGATTGACGCTAATCAACTTCCTGTCCCTCCAGGGGGCAAAAAGCCCAATATTTAAACAAGTCCCCTTTTTATGCTTTGATTATCATGGAGATGAAGTCTTCTTTAATCTGTCAATACTCATGCAACCTATGAATGAACCTTTATTAGAAGTTGTATTTGTTTCAAACTTTGAAGAAGTGAATGGAATTTAGGATAGTGGTGATGAAGACGTCTATCTCAAAGAGATAGCTTGTTCATCTCTTGGCACTAGTAAAGATGTTTGGGGAGACCTTGAGATCAAGGTTCTCACCAGAAATGGACGGTTGCAACAGCCTAGTCCACCTCCACCTCCACCACAATCACAACCAATAGCTCATCGACCTTGTGAACAACGATATGATCTAGGCTTTTGGCCACCTCTCATATGCATCGACAGGCTTTGATGAATGCTCTGGAGAAAATAAGAGTTGATAATGATATTACTCCTCAAGGACTATTCAACTTTCTCACTACTGAATTCCCAAGAACCAGTAATCTAATTTCCTTATTTAACAAGGATCTGCCCCCGGAAGGGGATTAACATAACAAGGCCTTACAACTCACTATGGTGTGTAGGCAGATGAATGTTCCTATAAGCCCTGATGATAATGGCTCTGCAATCAATATATATGCCCACTCCGCACTGCAAAGAAGTTGGGCATGAAAGATGAAGAATTGATCCCCTCTACTCAAGGGATTCGTGCTTACAATAGTACTCGTCGACATGTCGTGGGTACTATCATGCTAAATATAACTACAGGAGCCATTTAACGTCG
Source organism: Chenopodium album (assembly GCF_948465745.1). Lineage (NCBI taxonomy): Eukaryota > Viridiplantae > Streptophyta > Magnoliopsida > Caryophyllales > Amaranthaceae > Chenopodium > Chenopodium album. The sequence continues at coordinate 20,805,078 of NC_137840.1, read as the reverse complement.
CACCAAGTTTCAGGTTGTGGACATTAAGGCTTCTTTCAATCTGCTATTAGGTTGTCCTTGGCTTCATGAGTTGAAGGCGATCCCATCGTTGTTGCACCAAAAGGTGAAGGCTATTGTTGGAGGGGTCCCAATTACCATTGATGTCTCCCCCATGCGCAGTCAAGTTATTGATACTCTTATCGTCCATGTCAAAGAGGAGAAGTGTCACCTCAAATTTGATCCTTATTCAAACACCCATGTCAATGCCATTATGATGAAGCAAGGGTATTTCCTTGGAATGACCCTTGGACTCAAAAAGAAAATGGCTGAACTTTGGGGCCATCCAGGTGCAGTTAAGAAGGATACCTTTGGCTTGGGAATCAAGCCAACCAAAAAAGATACAAAACAAGCCCTCCTGAAAATGAAGGCTCGAAAAAATGCTTGAACTATGAAGACGGAAATGGCCATGGACCCATATCTATTCACTCTTAATGGCCAATAACAAGGCCTTTCGTCCACGATGGGAAGCGTGAGCCAGGTTTTGCGTTGTTCCTTGATTGTGACTTCGTCGATGAAGGCGATGAGTCAAAGCTCTGATGATATGAACATTAATCTTGTTTTTTCACTAGAAAAGAATGAACCCAAGCCTATCTGCAATGATGATTCCGAGCTCATTCAAGCTGTTATATCAAGCAAAGATTTTAACCCCTCTAAGTTAATCGTACCGGCTGATAATGTGTCAAAAGGATGGCGCAAGACGGTGAAGATCTATACACCATGTGGAGAAAAGTTGGAAGTGACCGCTGGCGAAGGTCCTACGTTTGATGAGTCTGAGCGTCTGATTCTGAGTTTGAGTCTAATTCTGTAGACAAGTCTTTAAGATCTGAGGCCGACTCCTTTTCTGCCATAAAGTCTAATGTAATTCTCCTTAATGCTGAGTCTCTTGTTAAGTCTCCTTTTTCTATCAAATAATTCCGCCGAGGTCGCAGCTAACCTTGCCCTCCTTGTTGTAATGACCAATGAATTCAATGAAATAAGTACCATTGCTTATGATGCGTGTCATTCTCCTAACCTGATCAATATTTCTTTGTTAATGATAAAAATGACAAAGAAATAATAAAATCATTGAAAGATCATGAAAATAAAACAACAATCATCGACGATACAAAAACAGTTAATATTTCCAATGATATAACTATCAAAGAAGTAAAAATTTGATTGACACTAAGTCAAGATGAACGCAAAGATCTAGTTAACTTGCTTAGTGAATTTGTTAATGTATTTGCTTGGTCATACCAAGATATGCCAGGAATCGACAGGGATATAGCTCTGCATACAATACCACTCATTCCAAGTATGAAGCCTATTAAAAAAAAGCTACGCTGTATAAAAAAAGATGTGGCGCTCAAAATTAAGGAAGAAATAAGAAAGCAATTGGCTGCAGGTTTCATTAAAGTATCCAAGTATCCAGTGGTTCTAGTTCCGAAGAAGGATGGAAGGGTCAGAATGTGTTTTGATTACAGGGACCTCAATATGGCAAGCACGAAAGACGGATTCCCTCTACCTTACATTGACATTCTTGTCGATAACACAACAAACCATGCACTCCTATCATTCATGGACGGCTACACCGGATATAATCAAGTATTACTGGCCGAGGAAGACATGGAGAAAACCACATTCAGCACATAATGGGGTACTTATTGCTATACGGTAATGCTATTCGGGTTAAAAAAAGTGGGTGCTACTTACCAAAGAACATCCACAGCATTGTTACATGATATGATGCACAAAGAGGTGGAGGTCTATGTTTATGATATGATCGTCAAGTCAAAGGATCGCCCAGGCCACATCATTGCACTTCGCAAGTTTCTGGAAAGACTCCGCAAGTACAACATGAGATTAAATCCAGCAAAGTCTGCGTTCGGAGTTACGTCAGGCAAACTACTTGGATATTTGATCAGTTCTCGAGGGATTGAAATAGATCCCACAGAATTTAAAGCAATTATGGCCAAGCCACCACCAAAAACTGAGACAGAAATTCGATGCTTCATTGGAAGGCTGCAATACATAAATAGGTTCATATCAAAACTCACGGCGACATGTGAACCTATATTCAAGAAGCTTAAGATAAATGTGCCTGTCACATGGGATGATGATTGCCAAAAAGTTTTCGACAAAATTAAAGAGTACCTGGAAAACCACTTGTTCTAACGCTAGCAATGCCTGACTTTCCTTTTCTACTCTACCTTACGGTCACAAGAGAAATGATGGGGGCAATGCTAGCACAAGAGATCGAAAGAAAGGAAAATGCAATTTACTATTTGAGCAAGAAGCTACAAGGATATGAGACGCAATACACACCACTTTAAAAGTTGTGTCTCGCACTCATGTGGGCCGCGCATAAATTAAGACATTACATGCTCACTCATAAAGTGCATGTCGTGACCAAGATGGATCCTCTCAAGTACTTGTTCGAAAAAGGAACACTCAATGGCAGATTATTAAGGTGAATAGTTAACCTTGCTCACTTTGACTTGAAATTTGTACCACAAAAAGGCTATCAAAGGTTCTGCGGTTTCTGACTTCTTAGTAGATTTTCCTCTAGAAGAAGTTAAGAAAGAAGAAGATGAGTATGATTTCCTTGACAAGATTTACTCATGATCGAAGATAATAGTTGGATGCTCTATTTAGACGGAGCTTTGAACCAAAAGGGTTGTGATGTAGGAGTCTTGCTCGTATCACCTAATGAAGAGCATATCCCAATTTTCATGAAGCTCGACTTTGATGTCACCAACAGTGCCACAGAGTACAAGGCATACATCTTGGGAGTAGAAAGAGCTATGGCCTTGGAAATTAAGAAGCTTAGAATCGACGGTGATTCATCATTAATCATTAACCAGGTCTCAAAGAGATAAAAGGTGAGAAGTGAAAGTCTCGCAACTTATCAAGCTCATCTGGAAACTCTCACGGGGCAACTAGATGAAGTAGAATATACGTACTTGCCTAGAGAAGAAAACTAGTTTGCCGACGCACTGCCTAAATAAGCATCAATGGTGTAAATTTCAACGGACACAATTAGAATGCCGGCTTATGTGCAAGCACTTGATGATGAACAAGAAACACATGAAGAAGATGAAGAGCCAGGGCACGCCGTGCTTTGAGGCTCCTGGCCTCACATTATGCGGTGATTAGGGGAGAACTCCACAAAAGGACTACATTAGGGAGAAATCTCTTATGCATTGTTAGGGTTTGGTAAGTCCAACTTACCGCGGAAACAACCCCGACCCAACGAACCACTCGTAATTAATAAAACCATAAAGCATAACAAATAAACATAAAAGAATAAAATTGGAATTTACCTTTGACGCGTGCTTTGCCCGACCTAATGGGCTCTTACTTGATAGCTTTAGCTCCGAAAATACCAATCCTCCAACGGTATCCACCCACAAAGGACGAACCCCGACTTTTTAGGTCCGCTACCTTGGAGTTAGCAAGGTCCGACAAAAACCCAAGTGTTAATGGAGTTTAAGAGTTTTTGCCAAAAAGCAATGCTCTTTTTAACTCGAAGTCAAGCACTTTTCTCCAAAACCCAACTTGGGTATTTACAGAGAAAAGTGGGAGTGATAATTTCAATCCCATCAACGTGGGATCATTAAATTCCACACTTTAATTTAAAGCTAAAATAAATTAAATAGGCAAGCAATTAATAAATTAACAAGTGTCTTTGTTGTATGTAAAGAGAAGTGAGGACCACTTGGAGATGAGGGGACCATACTTGCTCCCCACTCCTTCCTCTCCTTGTGCCACTTGTCCTCACACAAATACACTCCCTTCACATGCTTCCATAATGACTAGCCCTAACACTCGGCCTAGCCTAGCCCCGTACACGCGGGCTGTTACCTACAACTTTCTCGGCTCAATATGCCCACGCACATATGTGCGGGTTGCTGCTGCCGATAGGCGCCACTAGCAAGCCACGCACATGTTCAGGCTACTACAAGTGGCGCGCACCTGAAAGCCATGCAATGGTTGCGGGCTACTGGCCGTGGCTCGCTCGCAAGCCTCGCACATGGTGTGGGCTGCTAGCTAACCTAATGTCCTAGAACTCGGGATTCCGATGTTAGGGGTATTTTAGTCATTGTTGATTAAATACTAATTTTGTCGTCTCGTCTTTTACTATTTTTGACTCAACTTCCGACGCTCTGTTTCGACGCTCTAAGCTCGAATTTCCGACGTCTAAATATTTAACACTCGGGCGACAAATTAATTTCTACCGAATTAATTCGTCGAGTAGGTTTGTATATTTGCTAGGGTGTGACCCGAAGGGTTCAGTCAAGATTAAGCTGTAATACTAATTAAACGTTAATATTACTAATCGGAAGCGGCCTCCACACAAGCATTCCGATCACTTGACCTTATTGAATATATTAGTTTTCTAACAATTCTAAACCCACTATCAGAATAATACACTTGTTCGAAGGACACCATTCCTTTCAGTCTCCCACATGTCCTTCCGGACAAGTGAGAATTTAGTTTATAGCCCTTTTCCTATGTCTCTTCAAGTCTTTTCATGAACTATAAGGTAAGATTATTTCGTCATCCTCATTACTTCAAGAAATGTTTCTCGACTCCGAGCCCGACTGTCAATAAACAAATGATTTCTAAATTCCATCCGAGCACGACCATGCATTTTTATAGTCTCTCTCTATGAGAGGCCTTGTATACAACACAGACATCTTCCCTATTTAAGTAGGGGGACATTTCCATGCCAGTCTTGTAATGTAGCTCCTCTTACTGAGAGGACCTAGCCACCCGAGTGTTCCCGTTATAATCCCCTATTATGGCAGACGTTTAACAACATCAAAGCGGACTAGTACTCAAACAAGTGAACTTACAATACTCATGGTCAAGGAATTAGGTTCCGATAGCCATAGTGAGAAGTATACTTATGACGATTTTTAATCTCTAAAAGTATTCTCAAAGGTCGATCCAGTATGGTTCTAAACCAAAACCTGTGCAAATGATTTATGACAATCATGTCCTCGTAGCACAAGAAATAGTGCTATAAATCAGACTCACACTAATCTCAATTGGTCATTAATTGTCCATCGCTTAAATGACCTCGATTAGAGACAATTTTCGATCATATTATTCAATTTTCACTTAATAGGTGTTTCCTTAACAAGACTTGTCTTGATACCCTATTTTGAATATTCCAAGAATCGAATGGACTCATGATTTAATCATAAACCACAATAAAATAGCTAATGGAGTAATAAAATATTGCATGAAATTTATATTACTCTAAAACTTGAACGACTTTTCTTAGTGTCTTACATTAAATGTTCAAAATTTAACTAAAACACTAAACAGGGAAATCAAATCCAGTCTCCTACATACCTTCTTCCCATTGCCTCAACGTGCTCGTTATGCTTCACTTGAGGCAAAGGTTTAGTAAGTGGATCGGCTACATTATCATCCGTTCCAACTTTGCAAATTCTGATTTCATTTTCTGATTTCCGTTCTTGAGTCATGTGAAATCGCCGTTTGACATGTTTGACTTTCTGATGTTCCCTTAGTTCTCTAGCATGAGCAATAGCTCCATTGTTGTCACATTAGAGGGCTATTAGACCCTTTATAGAGGGTACAACAACAAGTTCACCAATGAACTTATGAATCTAAATAACTTCCTCAGCCGCTAATTAATCGGCTTCAGTTGTAGAATATGCAGTTGTACTCTACTTGGCACTCTTCCAACTGAACGATCCTCCATTTGGACAACACACATATCCATATTGCGATTTGAAATCGTCTCTGTCTTTCTAGAAGCTCGCGTCGGTAGAACCTTCAACATCTAATTCCTCTGAACCACCGTACACAGGAATTTTTTCTTGTTCCTTTTCAGGTATTTTAAGATATTCTTGGCCGCAGTCCAATGGGCCTCTCCTGGATATGATTGGTAACGGCTCGTAGCAATCAAGGCATACGATAGATCTCGCCTAGTACATATCATGACATATATGATTGATCTAATAAGCGAAGCATATGGAATCAGATTCATTCTTTCCCCCTCATCAGGTGTCTATGGACACTGCTTCTTGCTCAAGGTTATGCCATGTGACATTGGCAGGTGACCTCTCATGGCCCCCCTCCATGCTAAATCGAGCAAGTACCTTATCAATATAAGTACTTTGACTCAATCCAATCATCCTTTTTGATCTATCCCTATAGATCTTGATGCCTAGTAAATACTGAGCCTCTCCTAAGTCTTTCATTGATAAACATTTTCCAAGCCAGGCCTTTACAAACTCTAACAACTAAATGCTTTTTCCAATGAGCAATATGTCATTGACATAAAAGACTAAAAAGGCGATGTCACTCCCACTGATTTTCTTGTAAACACAAGATTCATCTGGATTCCTTATAAAACCAAACTTACCGTTGTCTTCATCGATCACAGATTCCAACTTCTGCTAGCTTACTTTACTCCATAAATGGACATCATAAGCTCTTTCCCAGCATTATTTTGGTTGACAAAACCTTCAGGCTATTTTGGCGTCAATCTGCCATATTTCATAGTTATAATATGCAACAATCGCTAGGAGGATCCGAACAGATTTAAGCATTGCGACTGGTGAAAAGGTTTCATCGTAATCATTACCATGAACTTGTCTATAACCTTTTTCCACTAATCTAGCTTTGTAAATGAATACATTTCCATCATTGTCGGTTTTCATCTTGAAAATCCACTTACATCCGATAGGTGTATAACCCTTGGTTAAGTCAACCAAGTCCTAGACTTGATTTTCAAACAAGGAATCCATTTAAGTTCTCATGGCCTCATGCCATTTAGCAGAGTCTTGCCATCGCTTGCTTGTAGGTTGCCGCTTCATCTCCATCCATAATCAGGATGTTCTCTGAGATCTTGGTTAATAATAAACCGAGATATCTATCAGATTGAGATCTCGGCCTCTAAGACCTACGTAGGGTAATGGATTGAGCATTAGCATTGTCGGTTTGATTTGGCACATTTTGATCATTTTGACATGTATCAACAGATGCTATTTGAGCACTTTGACTGTCATTCTTATTTTGTTGCTCATCCTCACGAACTTCGTCGAGTTCAATTTTCCTCCCACTTATCATTTTGGAAAGGTGTTCCTTCTCCAAAAAGACACCACCGCGAGCAACAAACACTTTGTTCTCCGATTTGTTGTGGACGTAATACCCTTTAGTTTCTTTTGGGTAGCCACAAAGTAAGCCTTGTTAGATTTATGATGAAGTTTGTTATTAATCCATTTCTTGACATATGCTTTGCATCCCCGTATCTTTAGAAAAGACAACCTAGGAGGTTTCTTTGTCCATAATTCATATGGAGTCTTTTCTACATCTTTTGATGGTGCACAGTTCAGTGTTAATGTCGCAGTTAGAAGTGCATGTCCCCAGATAGAGATAGGAAGATCACTAAGACCCATTGTTGATCATACCATGTCTAAGAAGGTCCGATTTCTCCTTTCAGATACTCCGTTCGATTGTGGAGTTCTTGGAGGTGTCAATTATGAAAGTATACCTTTTTCTTTTAGATGGTCATTGAATTCTTCGCTCAAGTATTCACCACCTTGATCCGATCGAAGGCATTAATTTTCTTGCCAAGCTGATTTTTAACTTCACTCCAAAATTCTTTGAAATTTTCAAATGATTCAGATTTATGCGACATTAGGTAAACATAACCATATCTACTATAGTCATCTGTGAAGGTGATAAAATATTTGAGTCCTTTTCTTGTGGTTGAGCTCATTGGTCCACATACATCAGTGAGTATTAGACCTAATAAGTCTCCTGCCCTTTCTCCCTGCTTGGAGAAAGGCTGCTTAATCATCTTGCCTAATAAACATCCCTCCCAGTTTTCAAACGATTCTAAATTGAACGAGTCAAGAACACCATCTTGTAGAAGTCTCTTGTTGCGTTTGATGTTAATGTGGCATAGACTACAATGCAAAAAGTAAGTTTAGTTTGACTCTATGATCTTAGCTCTTTTGGTATTATCATAAACAGTTTTGTCTAAACACACAAAAGGTGTAATTTCCATAAATATAAACAAGATATTTAAACAAAAAGTCTTGTGATCAAGGTTTAAAATGACGTCCAACGTCACAAGACCAAAGTATGGTAGATAAAATTTAACAAGTTTAAGAATTTAGACAAAATGCATTAGATTACAAGCTTTCTTTGGATAGATTTTCTTCATCTTCCACTTGTGTACTCATGACCATTTGAATAACACCACTCATTTCGTTCCTGAAATAAGAGTATAAAATGAGTCAATTTTCTGGTATCTAATACCTTACAAATTGCCTATTTTCAAGTGTGTGGATGATACCTGAGATTGATACTATCTTTCCCCTTGCCTCATCTTCAAGATACTCGCTACATTCTCTTTTATAGTGGCCTAGCTTACGACAATAGAAGCAGCGCATCTTTGCCTTGTTTTTTAATTCCTTTTTCTTGAGCCTAAGAGAAAACGTTGCTCCGATACCGCTATTGGGGTTGGGTAAGTCCAACTTACCGCGGAAACGACCCTGACCCAAAGAACCACTCGCAATTAATAAAATCATAAAGCATAACAAATAAACATAAAAGGATAAAATCGGAATTTACCTTTAATGCATGCTTTGCCCGACCTAATGGGCTCTTACTTAAAAGCTTTATCTCCGAAAATACTTAGCCTCAAACGGAATCCACCCATAAAGGACGAACACTGACTTTTTAGGTCCGCTACCTTGGATTTAGTAAGGTCCGACCAAAACCCAAGTGTTAATGGAGTTTAAGAGTTTTTGCCAAAATGCAATGCTCATTTTAACACCCACTCAAGTACTTTTCTCCAAAACCCAACTTGGGTATTTATAGAGAAAAGTGGAAGTGAGAATTTCAATCCCATTAATGTAGGATCATGAAATTCCATAATTTAATTTAAATCGAAAATAAATTAAATAGGCAAGCAAGTAATAAATCAACAAGTATCTTTGTTCTATGTATAGAGAAGTGAGCACCACTTGTAGAGGAGGGAACCATACTTGCTCCCCACTCCTTCCACTCCTTATGCCACTTGTCCCCACACAAACACACTCCCTTCACACGCTTCCCCAATGACCCTCCCTATTACTCGGCCCAGCCTAGCCCTGCACGCCTTCTCAGCCCAGCACGCCCACGCACATATGTGCGTGCTGCTGCTGCCGATGGGCGCTGCAAGCAAGCCAAGCACATGTGCAGGCTGCTAGCAGTGGCGCGCGCCAGCAAGCGACGCAAACCTTACGGCCTGCTGGTCGTGGCTCGCTAGCAAGCCTCGCACATGGTGCGGGCTGCTAGCTTGCTTAATCCCCTTGCACTCAGGATTACGATGCTAGGGGTATTTTTGTCATTGTTGATTTATTACTAATTTAAATGTCTCGTCTTTTACTATTTTTGACTCGACTTTCGACGCTCGGTTTCGACGCTCTAAGCACGAATTTTCAACATCTAAATATTTAACACTCGGGCGACGAATTAATTTTTCCGAATTAATTCGTCGAGTCGGTTCGTATATTTTCTAGGGTGTGACCCGAAGAGTTCAGTCAAGATTAAGTTGTAATATTAATTATACATTAATATTACTGATCGGAAGCAGCCTCCACCCTGACATTCTAGTCACTTGACCTTACTGAATATATTAGCTTTTTAATAATTCTTAACCCGCTATCAAAATAATACACTTGTTCGAAGGACACCATTCCTTTCAATCTCCCACTTGTCCTACCAGACAAGTGAGTATTTAGTGTATAGCCCCTTTCCTATGTCTCTTCAAGTGTCTTTATGAACTATAAGATAAGATTATTTCGTCATCCTTATTACCTCCAGAAGTGTTTCTCAATTCCGAGTCCGACTGTCAATAAACAGATGATTTCTAAAATCCATCCGAGCACGACCATGTATTTTTACAGTCTCGCTCTACGATAGGCCTTGTATACAACAAAGATTTCTTCCCTATTTTAGTAGGGGGACATTCCCAATCTTATAATGTAGCTCCTCTTACGGAGAGGACCTAGCTGCCCGTGTGTTCCCGTTATAATCCCCTATTATGGCAGACATTTGACAACATCAAAGCGGACTAGTACTCAAACAAGAGGAGTCACAATACTCATGGTGAAGAAATAAATTCCGATAGCCATAATGAGAATTATACTTATGACGATTTTTAATCTCTTAAAGTATTCTCATAGGTCTATCCAGTATGGTTCTAAACCAATACCTGTGCAAATCATTTATGACAATCATTACCTTGTAGCACAAAAAACAGTGCTATAAATTAGACTACACACTAATCTCAATTGGTCATTAATCGTCCGTTGTTTAAATGACCTTGATTAGGGACAATTTTTTATTATAATATTTAATGTTATATTAATTGGTGTTTCCTTACCAAGACTGGTCTTTATACCCTATTTTGAATATTCCAAGAATCGAATGGACTCATGATTTAATCATAAACCACAATAAAATAACTAACGGAGTAATAAAATATTGCATGAAATTTATAATACTCCAAAACTTGAATGATTTTTCTTAGTGTCTTACATTAAATGTTCAACATTTAACTAAAACACTAAACTGGGAAATCAAAACCAGTCTCCTACATGCCTGATTCCCATTACCTCAGCGTGCTTTTTGTGCTTCACTTGAAGCAAATGTTTAGTAAGTGGATCGGCTACATTGTCATCCGTTCCAACTTTGCAAATTCTTATTTCACTTTCTGATTTCAATTCTCAAATCAAGTGAAGTCTCTGTTTGACATGTTTGACTTTCTGATGTTTCCTTCGCTCTCTGGCCTAAGCAATAGCTCCATTGTTATCACAATAAAGGGCTATATGACCTTTTATGGAGGGTACAACATTAAGTTCATCAATTAACATACGAATCCAAACAGCCTCCTTAGCCGCTTCAGCAGCTGCTAAGTACTTGGCTTCAGTTGTAAAATATGCAGTTGTACTCTACTTGGCACTCTTCCAACTGAACGCTCCTCCATTTAGACAGAACACATATCCAGATTGCGATTTAAAATCGTCTCTGTCTGTCTGGAAACTCGCGTCGGTATAACCTTCAACAACTAATTCCTCTAAACAACCATACACAAGGAATTTATCGTTGTTCCTTTTCAGGTATTTTATGGCTTTGTCATGTACACAGTTTCTTCCCAAATACTATTTAAAAAGGTTGTTTTGACGTTCATCTTCCATATTTCATAGTTATAATATGCAACAATCGCTAGGAGGATCCGAACGGATTTAAGCATTGCGTCTGGTAAAAAGGTTTCATCGTAATCAATACCATGAACTTGTCTATAACCTTTTGGCCACCAATCTAGCTTATAAAATTAATACATTTCCATCTTTGACGGTTTTCATCTTGAAAATTCACTTATATCCGATAGGTGTATAACCTTCGGGTAAGTCAACCAAGACCCAGACTTAATTTTCAAACATGGAATCCATTTCAGATCTCATGGCCTCAGGCCATTTAGCAGAGTTGGTGCTTGCTATCGCTTGCTTGTAGGTTGCCTGTTCATCTCCATCCATAATCAGGACGTCCTTTGAGATCTCGGTTAAGTCTAAACCAAGATATCTATCAGGTTGAGATCACGGCCTCTGAGACCTACCTAGGGTAATGGATTGAGCATTTGCATTGTCGGTTTGACTTTGCACATTTTGATCATTTTAACCTGCGTCAACAGATGTTGTGTGAGCAATTAGACAATCTTTTTGATTTTGTTGCTCATCCTCACGAACTTCGTCGAGTTTGATTTTCCTCCCACTTAACATTTTGGAAAGTTGTTCCTTCTCCAAATAGACACCATCACAAGCAATAAACACTTTTTTCTCCGATTTGTTGTAGAAATAATACCCTTTGGTTTCTTTTGGGTAGCCCACATGTTAGGGTTTGGAGAGTCCAACTCACCGCGGAAACAAACCCCGACCCAAGGAACCGCTCGCAATAATTAAAATCATAAAGCATAAATAAATAAACACAAAGAAAAAATAATGAATCTTACCCTCGAAGCGAGCTTCGCCCAAAAACCGGGGCTCTTACTTGAAAGCTACGAGCACGTCAAGCGTCGCGCCTCCGACGGTATCCAACCACAAAAAGGCGAACACAACTTTAAGGTCTACTACCTGGGGGTTAGCGAGGTCCGACCAAAACCCGAGTGTTATATGAGTTTAAGAGTTTTTCCAATATTATGGAATGCTCTATTTAACTCCCACTCAAGCATCATTTCCAATGCCCAAAGTTGGGTATTTATAGGGAATGATGGGAGTATGAAAATCTCTCCCATCAATGTGGGACAATGAGATTTTCTAATTTTATTTTAAAGCTAAAATAAAATTATTAAGCAAACTAGTAATAAATCAACAAGTGTCAAGCATACATGAGAGAGTAGGTGAGGACCACTTGGAGATGGGGACCAAACTTGCTCCCCACTCTCTCCCTCACCTTGTGCCACATGGCAACCCACTTGCTCCCATATTCCAACTTTCCCCTTATTCACGGCCCTATGGCCCGAGCCAAGTCACGAGCCAAGCCCGAGACCGGCCCGAGCCCAGCCCGCACCTGGCCCGAGCCAAGCCCGCACCAGCTACTGCTGTGGCGCGGCTGCTGTTGTGGCATGGTGCGACTGCGGCTGCTGCCGTGGCGCGGCGCGGTTGCTGTTGTGCCTAGCCGCGGCTGACCGTTGCTGCAGCACGGTGCGCCGGCTCGTCTTGCCCTTAGCATTCAGATGCTCGGGGCACTCCGATGCTAGGGGTATTTTCGGGAATATTGTAAATTTATTATTATTTTGCGCGTATCGTCTTTTATTATTTAGACTCGACTTCCGACGATCGGTTTCGACGCTCTAAGCTCGAATTACTGATGTCTAATTATTTAACACTCGGGCGACGAATTAATTTCTTCCAAATTAATTCGTCGAGTTGGTTCGCATATATTTGCTTGGGTGTGACCCGAAGGGTTCAGTCAAGACTAAGTTGTAATATTAATTATATTAATATTACTGATCGGAAGCGGCCTCCACCCAGGCATTCCGATCACTTGACCTTGCTGAATATATTAGCTTTCTAATAATTCTGAACCCGCTATCAGAATAATACACTTGTTCGAAGGACACCATTCCTTTCAATCTCCCACTTGTCCTTCCGGACAAGTGTGCATTTAGTGTATAGCCCTTATCCTATATCTCTTCATGTCTCTTCATGAACTACAGAGTAAGATTACCAGTCATCTCTGTTACGTCCAGAAGTGTTTCTCGAAATCCGAGTTTGATTGTCAATAAGCAGATGATTTCTAAAATCCATCTGAGCACGGCTATGCATTTTTCACAGTCTCGCTCTTCGAGAGGCCTTGTTAACAACAAGACATGTTCCCTATTGTTAGTAGGGGGACATTTCCAATCTTGTAATGTAGCTTCTCTTACAAAGAGGACTCACCCGCCCAATATCCGTCTTTATAACCCCCAGTTACGACGAACGTTTGGCGGATACCAAAGCGGACCAGTACTCAAACAAGAGATCTCCAACTACTCATGGTCAAAGGAAAAGAGTTCCGATAGTAATAATGAGAAAATACTTATGACGATTTTAAATCTCTTAAAGTATCCTCATAGGTTGATCCAGTATGGTTCTAAAACAATACCTGTGCAAATGATTTATATCCTCATAGCACAAGAAACGGTGCTACAAATCATACTACACACTAATCTCTGATGGTCATCAATCGTCCACAAAATATGACCTTGATTAGGGATAATTTTTTATTAAAATATTCAATGTTCACATAATAGGTGTTTCTTTATCCAATCCATTGACTTGATACCCTATTTTGAATATTTATTAAAATCGAGTGGACTCATTATTTAATTCTAAACCACAATTAAATAGTTTTGTGGAATATTTAGAAATATTTTATTCCACTATGAAACTTCACAATGTTTCATCTTATGATAAATGGTTTTTCCCTAATGTTTAAAGAGTAATACTCTTCATAAAACATTCATAGAAATCACACCCATATTTGATATGCTTGATTTCTTTCATGCAATTATGAATGTTGTCGTTCACTTATTGCATAGGTTTAGTTATAATTACTTTGCAAACCTTAGCATCTTCATTATCCACCATTTCCATAATAAGATGATAAAATTTTGAGAGTGTTAATGGATTACATGTGATTCAGGATTTATTGTCCAAGCAATGGCTCCCACTCATTTTCATGATTTGAGACCTTCTACTTGACAACCTACAATCATTAATGTTCAACAACGAACCTTTCCATTTAACATCTATCTTATTATTGCCTTTAAGGCAACAATATTCTCAACATATATTTTAGTAGACTCCCCGATGATGTCTTGCTTGGGTTTTACTCCAAGCGACTCACAACGATTTGGGATACCCTAATCACTTGTGATCATGGAAATTTTCCTTAAATTCCCGCACATTATACATGGATGCACATCCATGTTACCATTCTCAAGCCATGATACTTCTTGCCTCGTGCTTATAAATGGCTTCCTTGTTAAGGTTTGTGCTTACAACATCAAAACTCAAATTATATTTGTTTCCATGCGTCAAGAACTCATCCAACTACTTATTTAAGTTCTTTGGATGTTCTTGACTATAATCTAATGATCTAATACTTAGATTAATGTCGATTGGTATTATATACGTACTTCACATGCTCTAAGCATGTAAGTCATCTGACGATTCCATATCATAGCCTTACATGATAAATTTAATTCTAGAATGATTCTCAATTTTATTCCATCCATGTGACATTTAGCTCATATAGTTACACTGAGTCTTGCCAAATTGTTCGTTGTATGATATGATTGAAAGTCTCTTACTAGAGTCTTTCTTATTTGATTTAGTATTTAGCCTAGCTTATACTTAGTTCAAACATTTACTTAGCCTCATACATATGGGTCGAAAGCCTTTCAAAGTCTTTCATGTTTAACATGGTAATTTCTTTTACTCATTTAAACATTTAATTAGGTCTATACCATAGAACTTAATTCCCAACATATACTAAGTATCATCTTTAGCTCGGTCCATTGTCGAAAATACTTTCAAATCTAAACATTTAGCATTTGATGGTTGTTTCACAATAGAGTGCGTAAACTTCTTGTTGGACCATTACTTTTGCTCCCACTAAACTTCTTGTTCATCAGAAAATTTATAGGATTCAATCCAAGCCTTTGGTGAATTCTATACCTATACGGGGCAATTGCATCAAACACTGAGTTTCAAGGCGCTTTCAAAGTCCTTTTATTATGTTGATCTTACTCCAACATCTTTAATGTTTTGTGAGTAATGAATTCTCTTTTAAGGCACTTGTAAAGTCCTTTTGAGTATTCTTGATCAAGCATTATCACGAAGTCCTTTAAGGTCTTCCGAGATTCTCAGTTCTAGTTTGTTGCTACGATCGATGGTCATCGAGTTCATTTTCCTTCCACTTGCCGTTTTGGAAACGTGTTACTTTCCAGAAAGACACTACGTAGAGCAACAAACAATTTGTTTTGTTCTTAATTGGGATGTGGAGGTAATACCCGTAGTCTCACTTGAATGCTTACAAAGAGACATAAATATTGTCTTTGGGTAAAAGTTCGTTGTGAAACAAACAGTTAGCTCCTACTTGAGCTATCTTAGTCTTTATCGAGCCATTCAGCTCCCACCGAGTCACCTAGCTCCCACTGAGCCACTTTGCTCCCACTGAGCTAGTGAACTCCCACTGAGACTAAGAGCCTTAGACATATACTTGAAAAGACTTTTAGAATTTATTTCTATCCATAACTGAATATGGCGTCCTTTCTTAGCTTCAACACATTGTTTAGTGTAACATTAGTCATTTGTGCAAATCTTTAAGAACTTTATAGGAAGGGTTGTGAACCATCATTGTTCGAGTCATTTTCAAATGACACCAAGGTCTCCGTGAAGACACACCATGTTCTTTGTGGAGTTATTTATGAAAATTTCCATTCATAACTTTGAGATAGTCACGCTTGGCTCAAGGAAACATCGCTCGATCTAATCTAGACATTTTGATATCTTGCCAAGTCGATTCTGTACTTCACTGAACTCTTGAGCTACTCAAGTCAAGTTTGTTCACATTTGATGAATATAGCCATATCCTTTCAAATTCTTTGTGAAACGTTGAAGTAATTGAATCCTCTTTAGCCTTTGGAGTCAATTGTCTATACCAAGAACAATAGCTCTCTACTTTGTCGGTTTCAACAAGTAAGACTTGCTTTTCTTAGAACGATTCCAATTCAAGCAACTATTAAGAGTCTATCTAATAGAGCCTTTGAGTACGTTCTTGTCGATGTGACATTGCTAAAGATGTTTGGAACGCAAATCAAGCCCATGACTTGAACTTAGTGAGTTTATCATGTTAGAGAAATGTTTGTTTATAATCAAGCATTCTTAACTCAACGCTTGGATAACCATCCCATTCAAATAAATCTCGCAACTATTGCTCATTACTTTGAATGTGAGTCTTTCCGTGTGTAAACGGATCAATTGCTGATTATGGGACATAATAACCATTACTTGTTCCATCCTTTGGCTTAAAAGGTCTTTAAACAAAACATACGACCTTACAACTGATGTAGCTCTTCTTTCTTCATTCTAAGTTTGTAAGTCGATAACTTAGCTTAACTTCAATAGTTTGAGGTCACTATCATAGTGGAACACTCAAGCAGTATCCGATACTTGTGAAGATAACGAATTGCTAAGTTAACTACAATAACATGAACTCATGAGTTGAAATGAAATCTAATTCCTTTTCTTCGTTCCTTCTTTCCTATATTTCTTATCATACAACATCTCATAATCTTACTTTAAGAATAATTTCTTTAAGTACCTTGACTCTTATACTTTGTTAGGCATAATCAAGCACCTAGTGCGCCGTTAAACAAAGTTTCATCTTTTCCATTAATTCTTACTCGAATTACTACATCAATGAATCCTACTCAATTATGTATGATGCGAAAAGATACGTTGGTTGTCAAACATTGACAATCTTGAGTTTGCAACTCAATACCTCATGTTTTATCAAAACTACCTAGTATTTTGAATACATGATGTCCAACCGTCCTTTCGGACTTAATTATAAAAGTCATTCATGAGAATTGTATTTTAGAAATGCTTTTCCTTTCTTTGAGAACTATTCTCAAGGATTTCCTTTACCAATCATGGAAACAATATTATTTGATTTAGAATACTATAAATATAAGTGCAAAGTATAACCATTTATCAAGAACATAATAAGTTTGAAATTTAATAGCATTCATGCACACTTCAATCTTATTAAACGTCTTATTTACACATAATAATTGTCCCTATTTGGCGAAAATAAGGCGATTCCAAAATCTGAAGAAACAAAGAGTGGTTAAGCATGCTTTGGCTTGTCTTAAACACTCAATCTTCTAGGGTAAGCATTGCCTTGCTAATGTCTCTAAGCCACTCTTGGTTAGACAATCGTCGCATCTAATGCATCTTTGACAATGTATCTCTTTTGCCACGGTATGTGAGGACTCCTCTCCCATACCGATGAGTTAAACCAAAACCAACGTGCACACCCGGTGTGCCTTATCCCCCTTGTAGAAGTGATGGCACCTCGCTTTGGCGTAGCCTACCATCACTCTCGTTCGGTTAGTAAGTGTTGTTTTGGAAAGGCAAGTTTGACTCTATATTTTTAGGGACCTAGGATTTCTATGTTGGTTGATTTAAGTGAACTTAACTAATCATCGCAACATCAAGAAAACCTAAACATGCATCTAATGAATAATTCACATATATATATATAGGCATAAAATATAAAGCGAAATTATAGATGCGTATTGGCAACTAGCATGACCCCTTGAGATCTTCATATCTTCAAAAGGTCTTCATTTGCAAGTCAAGGCTTTGTCTTCCAAGATACGCCGTCTTCAAGACTTCACCAAACTATGCAAAAACTAGTGTCTACAACTAGGAATGATCTAAATAATAAAGTACAAAAATACTTAACGGTGCGTAGACCGTATTTAGATTTACAAAAATACATAACGGCACGTAGTCCATATTTTCTATCCTAGTCGGGTCCCACTAGTTGCCATTTCATAAAACCTGTGAGAGAGAATATATGTATTCCATTCATCCATTCACTATTTGTGAATGACCCATGCAATTTACAAATTAAAACAAAATAAAATGCATTTAAACAACGCGCGCACTAGTAATTATTCTAGGTGGTTAATTCGATTAACACGCCTAATTAAAACTAGGCGAAGTTGTTTAACCGATTATATATTTTACGTCATTAATAATTGAAGCTCCCACTAAATTCCGCATTTCCCTAATTAATCTAATTAATTAAGTCGGTAGCACCCAAACTTGTCAAAATAAAATTTTGCCAATGCCGCTCAAAACCGTGGCCTAGCCTCCAAAAATTTTAATTAAAATAAACAAAATAAATTAAAATAAATAAAACGGCAAAATAAGCAACATCAAGCCTACTACGGCTAAACACCTCACCGCACCAAGCATACACACACCTCAAGACCACGAACACACGGCCCACGGCACACGGCCGCGAGCTGCTGCCACGGCACAGCCGCGCGTGGCTGCTGCAGCCCGCGTGTGCTGCCGCGCGTGTGCTGCTCCCTTGCGTTGCTGCTGCCGCGCATGTGGCCGCAAGTAAGGTGGTGTTGCCACCTTGGCAGCCACATATGGGCTGTTGTGCAGCCCGGCTAGCCAAGGTGATGCATTGCCTCGTTTTGCGTGCCACGGCCTCGGGATTTCCTTTTCGCGAGACAACAATAATAAATTCTAAATTAATTTTATAACTAATTAGAGAGCAAAATAAAATTAATTAGTTTATAAAATTTATAAAATTTTCAAAGTGCAAATAACCAAAATAATTCGAAGAACCATTCTTAATTAAATTGGTTTATCTTGGTGCAACATAAAATTGAGGCAATTTCTCACTTTCAATTTAATCAATTTAAATTAAACTTGAGAATTTGACAAAGTAAAGGGAAGTTGGAAAAATATGAACTTTAATGTTCAAATGAAAATTCCAACATCTAAATTTTGTGAATCCTTGAAAATTATATCTTCCAACATGAAGATAACCAAATTTCTATCACAAAAATCGAAACTTTATGTTTCCAATCAACTCAAAATGATTAAAACATCAAAGTTTAACACAAAATAACATGGAATTTAGTGGTTTTTAAAGTTTCAATCACTTATCACAAATAAAGATTGAATCTTTAACACTTAGGAAGCCTCAAAATTAAAACTTTCACATTAAAAAGCAATTAGATTGCAATTATGAGAAAATAAATCAACCTTTAAGCATCAATTACTGCCAAGTAAGTGTGCTTTAAGGGGACATAAAAATGCAGAAAATAATGCAAATAATCAACCATATAATCAACAATTTATGCCATTAATTTCAAGGCTAGAAAGGACTTAAAATTTTTCGTAAAAAACGAAAAACCCCTCAAAACAGGCATTTCTGGTCAGAATTTGGCTAAAACACAGTTCCCTTTGGGGTTAAAAACCTTTCAAGAACACGTTTTCCACCAAAAATTCACTAGTCTTGGGCGAAAATCTGGGTTCTGGGCCAAAATCGACATTAAAACGGGATTAAAATAAATAAAACCGAGCTTCTAATCTAATTAGCAACTTAAAGCAGAAAATTAAGCCAAAATAAACCTTGAAAAATATGATTATAAAAATAAACGAGCGGGGCTCTGATACCATTGTTAGGGTTTGGTGAGTCCGACTCACCGCGGAAACAAACCCCGACCCAAGGAACCGCTCGCAATAATTAAAATCATAAAGCATAAATAAAAAAACACAAAGAAAAGATAACGAATCTTACCCTCGAAGCGAGCTTCGCCCAAAAACCGGGGCTCTTACTTGAAAGCTACGAGCACGTCAAGCGCCGCGCCTCCGACGGTATCCACCCACAAAAAGGCGAACACAACTTTAAGGTCTACTACCTGGGGGTTAGCGAGGTCCGACCAAAACCCGAGTGTTATATGAGTTTAAGAGTTTTTCCAATATTATGGAATGCTCTATTTAACTTCCACTCAAGCATCATTTCCAATGCCCAAAGTTGGGTATTTATAGGGAATGATGGGAGTATGAAAATCTCTCCCATCAATGTGGGACAATGAGATTTTCTCATTTTATTTTAAAGCTAAAATAAAATTATTAAGCAAACTAGTAATAAATCAACAAGTGTCAAGCATACATGAGAGAGTAGGTGAGGACCACTTGGAGATGGGGACCAAACTTGCTCCCCACTCTCTTCCTCACCTTGTGCCACATGGCAACCCACTTGCTCCCATATTCCAACCTTCCCCTTATTCACGGCCCGAGCCAAGTAACAAGCCAGGCCCGAGCCCAGCCCGCACCAGGCCCGCACCCAACCCGCACCTGGCCCGGGCCCAGCCCGCACCAGTTGCTGCTGTGGCGCGGCTGCTGCTCTGGCGTGGTGCGGCTGCTGCCGTGGCGCGGCGCGGCTGCTGCTGTGGCGTGGTGCGGCTGCTGCCGTGGCGCGGTGCGGCTGCTGTTGTGCCTAGCCGTGGCTGCAGCACGGTGCGCCGGCTCGTCTTGCCCTTAGCATTCGGATGCTCGGGGCACTCCGATGCTAAGGGTATTTTCAGGAATATTGTTGATTTATTATTATTTTGCGCGTCTCGTCTTTTATTATTTAGACTCGACTTCCGACGATCGGTTTCGACGCTCTAAGCTCGAATTACCGATGTCTAATTATTTAACACTCGGGCGACGAATTAATTTCTTCCGAATTAATTCGTCGAGTTGGTTCGCATATATTTGCTTGGGTGTGAACCGAAGGGTTCAGTCAAGATTAAGCTGTAATATAAATTATATTAATATTACTGATCAGAAGCGGCCTCCACCTAGGCATTCTGATCACTTCACCTTGCTTAATATATTAGCTTTCTAATAATTCTGAACCCGCTATCAGTAAATACACTTGTTCGAAGGACACCATTTCTTTCACCACAAAGTAAACGTTGTCAGATTTTGGATGAAGTTTGTTAGAAATCAATTTCTTGACATATGCTTCGCATCCCCGTATCTTAAGAAAAGACAACCTAGGAGGTTTCTTTGTCCATAATTCATATGGAGTCTTTTTTACAGCTTTTGATGGTGCACGGTTCAGTGTTAGTGCCGCAGTTAGAAGTGCTTGTCCCCTGAAAGAGATAAGAAGATCACTAAGACCAATTGTTGATCGTATCATGTCTAACAAGGTCTGATTTCTCCTTTTTGATACTCCGTTCCATTGTGGAATTTCTGGAGGTGTCAATTCTTAAAGTATACCTTTTTCTGTCATATGGTCTTCGAATTCTTAGCTCAAGTATTCACCACCTCGATCCGATCGAAGGGCTTTGATTTTCTTACCAGGCTGATTTTCAACTTCACTCTGAAATTCTTTGAACTTTTTAAACGATTCAGATTTATGCTACATTAGGTATACATAACCATATCTACTATAGTCATCTATGAAGGTGATAAAATATCGGTGTCCATTTCTTGTGGTTGAGCTCATTGGCCCACATACATCAGTGTGTATTAGACCTAATATGTCTCCTGCCCTTTCTCCCAGCTTGCAGAATGGCTACTTAATCATCTTACCTAATAAACATCCCTCTCAGTTCTCAAACGATTCTTAATCGAAAGAGTCAAGAACACCTTCTTGTAGAATTCTCTTGATGCGTTTGATGTTAATGTGGCCAAGACGACAATGCCACAAGTAAGTTTGGTTGGACTCTAAGATCTTAGCTCTTTTGGCATTGTCATAAACAATTTTGTCTAAACACACAAAAGGTGTAATTTTCATAAATATAAACAACACATTTAAACAAAAGGTCTTGTTATCAAGGTTTAAAATGACGTCCAACATCGCAAGATCAAAGTATGGTAGATAAAACTTTACATGTTTTAGAATTTAAACAAAATACATGAGATTACAAGCTTTCTTTGGATAGATTATCTTCATCTACCACTTGTGTACTCATGACCACTTGAAAAACACCGCTCATTTCGTTCCTGAAATAAGAACATAAAATGAGTCAATTTTCCGGTATCTAATACCTTAAAAATTGCTTATTTTCATGTGTGTGGATGATACCTGAGATTGAGGCTATCTTTCCTCTTGCCTAATCTTCCAGACACTTGAAACATTCTCTTTTATAGTGGCCTTTCTTACTACAATAGAAGTAGGCGCATCTTTTCCTTGTTTTTAAACTCCTTTTTCTTGAGCCTTAGAGCAAACGTAGACGCCTTGTAAGAATAGGTTTTTAGGAGCTCTTGGACAACATCCTTGTAGGACAGTTTATTTCAATTGTTGGTAAGTCTCATTTTAGTTGCAACATACCTCGAGTGGAGTGAGTATAAAAGCATATTAGCCGCTTGCTTATCCTCCACCGGTGTACCAATCAGTTCCAAACAGTTCAATAACCTTGTCATCTTTTGCACATGGGCTTGAAGTGGCATCTCGGGTCTAAGTCTTGCACTATAGACCCTAGCCCATACTTCTTGCCTTTCCATGCTAAGACATCCATCTTGCGGTGGCTTGATCATCATGTTAGACAATAACCTAGTCACTTCTTCCATGAGTCCATCATAGTTGCCCTTATCGCTCTTTGTTACCCTCAAATTGACCATATCTTCTAGAGCCTTGAGAAGTACATCCGGAAGGTAGTTGGATAATTTCTTCTTCCACTATTCTGGAATAGAGATTGCCATGAGTCGAAAGACACTCTTGCCATCATAACTCAACTCCTCATGAGCCATATTGCTCAAAATCCCTTTTGAGTAGAAACTTGGGATGGACGTATCCAAGATATGCTATAGGTAGCAATTGCGGATGGTGAAACGGAGTTCATCTTCCTATTCCTTGAAGTTTACCAAATTAAAGCTAAATGAAAACTTCTCAGGAAGTTCTGGGAGCATAAGATTGTTGTCAATAGTTGAAGACATGATTCTACATTTGAAAGAATTTTGAAATGAAAAATCGTTCATGAAATTTAAATAAGATTGAATTCATACATTTTATTTAAACTTATTTAAAACGTCTTATTCACACATTTAAATTTGTCCCCAATTTGGTGAGAATAAGTCGATTACAAGATCCGAAGAAACAAAATGTGGTTAAGCATGCTTTTGCTTGTCTTATTACTCAATCTAATAAGGTAAGCAACGCTTTGCTAATGGCAGCAAGCTACTCATTGTTGAATAAATCGTCGCATCTAATACTCTCTCAACAATTTATTCACTTTGCCAAGACATGTTAGGACTCCATCACTCATATTGTTGAGTATAACCAAAACCAACTTGCATACATAATCAGGCCCCACTAGTTGCCGTTTCATAAAACCTGTGAGATAATATACATTCCATTCATCCATTCACTATTAGTGAATGGCCCATGCATTTTACAACGATAAACATGTAACAATGCATAAACACGCGTGAACTAGTAACTAATATCGGTGGTTAATCTAATTAACACGCCTAATTAAAACTAGTCAAAGTTGTTTTAAACTGTTATGTAAATAAGCGCAATTAACATTTAAAGCTCCCACTAAATTCCACATCCTACTTAATTAATCCAATTAATTAAGCCGGTAATTCCCAAAAGTTTCAAAATAAATTTTTCCAATGTCGCTAAAAACTGAGGCTTAGCTTTTATTAAAATAATTAAAACATATTAGACTAATAAAATAATTAAAACGACAATTTTTAAGCAAAAATACGTAGTCCAAAGTGTCTAAGTGCCTAGCACTAAGATATGGAGAGCTCACATTTTGCTCAACCGTTTGATGCTCAATGAACGTGAGAGTGAGCCCGATGTCGCTAAGCGTTACACCGCCCACATCAGCGAACTTTCACACATTAATAACATGGCCCTTGATGGCCATGTTGAACGAATTCATTGCACTACATTGCTTCGCAAGCAACCTCTACGCATACCCCTAATTAAACGATGCATGCACCAAGTCCCAAGCTATGCACCATGTGCTTGTGCCCCCACACCCGCGCCACAGCAACCTCAAGCACCACGCAACACAACACACACGCACGCACTCACATGGCATCGTGCTACTGATATGCCGTTGTCGCTGTGCTACTACTTACGGCCGTGCGCACCAGCCACGGCTTGGCTGCACGCAAAGGGCATTGAAGCCCCTTGGCAGCCACATGATATGTCGTCCGGCTAGCCAAGGCGCTTATGCCTTGTTTTACGTGCCATAATTATTAATTCTAAATTAATTTTAGAACTAATTCATTTGAGTAAAATTAAAAAAATTTAAACAAGTCTAACTTAAATAAAAATTTTAAAGTGCATGTAACTGAAATCATTCCCAAGAACCATTCTTTAATTAAATTTGTTTAACTTGGTGCAACAAAATTAATAGGGAAATTACTCACTATTAATTTATTTGATTTAAATTAACCTTGAGTTTTTGACAAAATAAGAGGGAGTTTGAAAAATGCACATAAGATCAATAAAGATTCCAAGTTTAATATATACTTGTTAATCCTTGAAAAATTATATCTTCCAATATGAAGAAAAACAATTTTTCTATCACAAAGTTTCAAACTTTATGATTCCAATTAACTAAAAATGATTAAATCAACAAAGTTTAACAAAAATTCATTGAATTTAGTAATATAAAGTTTCAATCACTTAACATAATTAAAGATTGAATCTTTAATACTTGGAAGCCTTAAAGAACAACAATTTCACACTTAATGCAATTAGTTTGCAATTATGTGAAAAATAAAACCAAGCATTCAAGCACAAATTACTACCAAGTAATCATTCCTAAAGAGGTTTAAAATTGCATATAGAATATGTATTGAACCAATTACATAACCGTCATAAATATGCAATTAATTTTCAATGTTAGAAAGACTTAAAATTTTTCGTAAAAACGAAAATACCCTCGAAAATAGCATTTCTTGTCATTTTTTGGCCATTTAAAGAATACAATTTCCACCAAAAATTCACTATTTTTTTGTCGAAATCGGGGTTCGAGGCTGAAGGTAGCTTAAATACGAGTTTAAAATAGATAATACAAGCTACTAATCTAATTAACAACTAAAACCCGAAAAATTAAGCCATAAAAATCACCTTGAAAAATATTATGATTTTAAAAATAAATGAGCATGGCTCCGATACCGCTCGGGAATCAGTGCCGCGACAGGAACTGCTTTGCCGTGACACGGTGTACACTGTCGTGTCGCGGTGCCCACGCGTCTTTATATTCCTTTACCTATTTTTATCCGAATTTTATTGTTCTCCTTTTAAAATTCTCCTTTTATTTTAATATTTTTTATTATTTTATTTTTTTTTCTATTTTTTTTTAATTTTGGGAACTAGTAAAACTTGTCCCATTTTCATGTTTATTTTTATTTTTATTTTTCTTTTTATTTTGGGGGATTTTGTAAAACTTGTCCAATTTTCTTTTTTATTTGTTTTTTCTTTTGGGGAAATTGTAAAATTTGTCCCATTTTTCATTTTCTTTTTTCTTTTGGGGAAGGTCGGTACCCCCCACTTACGTTTTTTTACTCATTAATAAATACATAATCACACATAATGAGTCTCAAGCACACACTAATACACACTAATAAATGCATAAACTGTGAATAATATACACAAAGTAAATCATGATGCACAAACAGTGTCAAGTGTCATCAACCAAAGTATATAATAAAACCCCTTGGTTAAAAATCTGTGCAACTAAAAGAGTGAGGATCAGTGTCATCTCGAGCCTCCGAATACGGGAACGGTGGACCAAAGAGTCCCTCCATCATCTAGGTACAAAGAGTAGTATCCCTACTAGTCACTGTAGCTCCAGTAGCTGACAATCTCAAAGCTGGACCTGTCAGACTGTCAAACGGTGTACACAGACTCTAAGAGGTAGGAAGTGTCGGTAGAGGCATCGTCTTAGACAATGGAATTAAAAATAAGCCCTGCACCGGTGAAGGAAGCGCCCCAGATAATGGAACTCGGTATAAAACCCTTGTCCGCAAGAGTAATGACTAGCTTGAACTTAGGGTGTGAAAGCTGGGAAGATGCAGGCCGCTGCCAATGAACTTGAAAGTTCTAGAATGGCTGAGAAGGCTGTGGCTGCTGCCACTGAAACTCCTAAAACGGTTGAGAAGTCTAAGGCTTCCGCTGAGACTGAGAATGGCGACGAACCTCAAGAGATTGTCTGTCGCTACTAGGCTCCCCCTCGTCCGAGCCTCTGTGCCTCGAGCGCGAGCGAGACCTCCGTCGCTCCTAAAAGACACAAAATGAAAAGACGTCAATAGTGCAAGATAGACCTCCAATCGTACCTCGAGAACATTGCCAGAACCGCCCTGACAACACGCACCACTTCGAAGCTTGATGATGCAGTACTTAAAAGAGTCAACAAACTTCATGAATCCAATCATCTCCTAGTGCGTAGGTTGATAACAAAGCAAAGAAAAATCAGTAACAAGCGGTATTTAAAAGGATGAATATTGTGTCAAAATCAGTAAAAAGCGGTATTTAAAAATCAGGTAGAGACTCCTACGCCTGTCAGAAACCCTCTGTCGCGTAAGCAATATGTGTTGGGGTTTTTTAAGTCAAACTTATAGCGGAAACGACCCCGCCCCAAAGAAGGACAAGCAATTAATAAAACCATAAAGCATAACAAATAAACATAAAAGGATAAAATCGGAATTTACCTTTGACGCGTGCTTCGCTGGACCTAATGGGCTCTTACTTGAAAGCTTTAGCTCCGAAAATACCGAGCCTCCAAAGGTATCCACCCAAAAAGGACAAACACCCACTGTTTAGGTCCACTACCTTCGAGTTAGTAAGGTCCGACAAAAACCCAAGTGCTTATGGAGTTTAAGAATTTTTGCCAAAAGGCAATGGTCTTTTTAACTCCCACTCAAGCACTTTTCTCCAAAACCCAACTTGGGTATTTATAGAGAAAAGTGGGAGTGAGAATTTCAATCCCATAAATGTGGGATTATGAAATTCCACAATATAATTAAATCTAAAATAAATTAAATAGGTAAGCAAGTAATAAATAAACAAGTGTCTTTGTTGTATGTAAAGAGAAGTGAGGACCACATGGAGAGGAGGGGACCATACTTGCTCCCCACTCCTTCCTCTCCTTGTGCCACTTGTCCTCACACAAACTCACTCCCTTCACATGCTTTCCCAATGACCCACCCTAACACTCGCCCCAGCCTAGCCCCGCACACGCGGGCTACTAGCTACAGTCTTCTCGACCTAGCACGCCCACGCACATATGTGCGGGATGCTGCTGCCTATGGGCGCTTCTAGCAAGCCACGCACATGTGCGGACTACTAGTAGTTACGCGCGCAAGTAATCCACGCAATGCTTGCGGGCTGCTGGTCATGGCTCGCTAGCAAGCCTCGCACATGGTGCGGGCTGCTAGCTTGCCTAATCCCCTAGCACTTAGGATTCTTATGCTAGGGGTCTTTTAGTCATTGTTGATTTATTACTAATTTATCCGTCTTGTATTTTACTATTTTTTACTCAACTTCCGAAGCTCAGTTTCGACTCACTAAGCTCAAATTTCCGACGTTAAACATTTAACACTCGGGCAACGAATTGATTTCTTATGAATTAATTCGTCGAGTCGATTCGTATATTAATTATATTATACATTAATATTACTGATCGGAAGCGGCCTCCACCTAGGGATTCCGATCACTTGACCT
This sequence comes from Chenopodium album, assembly GCF_948465745.1. Classification (NCBI taxonomy): domain Eukaryota; kingdom Viridiplantae; phylum Streptophyta; class Magnoliopsida; order Caryophyllales; family Amaranthaceae; genus Chenopodium; species Chenopodium album. The sequence continues at coordinate 20,777,256 of NC_137840.1, read as the reverse complement.
TTCTTAATATATTAGCTTTCTAATAATTCTGAACCCGCTATCAGAATAATACACTTGTTCGAAGGACACCATTGCTTTCATGCATAGCTAAGAAAGAAGCACACAAAACCATGGAAGACCTTCATATCGGTATATGTGGAACCTATATGAATGCTAAGATATTAGTAAAAAATATTTAACGACAAGGTTATTATTGAACTACTATTGAGAGAGATTGTCACGAATACGTCAAGAAATGTATGAAGTTTCAAGTCTACGTAAATTTTCAGCACATTCCACCTTCGCTTCTCTACACATACACTTTTCCATGGCCTTTCTCTACTTGGGGTATCGACATCATTAGAAAGATAATGCCACCAGGACAAGAGTAACATGAGTTCATCCTTGTAGCAATCGACTACTTCATTAAATGGGTCAAAGCTGCCTCATATGCTAAGCTCATAGCAAAACATGTAGCTCAATTCATTGAGAAAAGTATCATATGTCGCTATAGGGTACCTCATAAGATGATCAATGATAATGGGACGCATTTCCAAGCTGAATGCGCAGACCTATTAAAGATATATTAATATCAAGCATCACATATCATCACCCTACATGCCACAAAAAAATGGTGCAGTCGAACCGGCCAACAAGAATGTAAAAAAGATTATCGAAAAGATGACGAAAATTACAAGGATTGGCCTAATAAGCTACAGTTCGCCCTTTGGGGTTATCGAACCTCTGTTCGTACATCAACGGGAGCTACCCCTTCCTATTTGGTCTATGGAGATGAAGTTGTACAGCCAATAGAGCTTGAAATCCCTTCTCTCCGAATCGCGTTAGAAAGCCAACTAGATGGAGTCGACTGGATTAGAGTAAGATATGATGAACTAGTCCTGCTTGACGAAAAATGCTTGGAAGCTTTGCATAATGTCCAAACCTACCTACAACTTATAGCAAAACATTTCAATAAAAATGTAAAGACTAGGAACATCAAGGAAGGTGAGTTTGTGCTTAAGGAACTTCGCAAAAATGTGTTGGATCAAAGTAAGTGCTTTAATGGTTTTTATTGATGTTATTATATAGAGTTCATGCTTAGGTTGTTAGTATGATATTCCTTGTATCATGTCTAGGGTAACTTTAATACTAAGTATGATTATTATGATGCTTCCTATATTCTTCCTAATGTTTATGATTTTTAGTATCATGTTAGGGCTAAATATATGATTTTTATTGTTTAGTAACATGCTAGGATTTGTTATTAATCTTGTTAGTATCATGCCTAGGATCTTAATATTAATATGTTTAAACGTTGATATGATTATTTTAAGTATGATTATATAATTGTTATAAATATATTTTGATTATTATTTATGATGATTATTATTATGTTACTTGATATTTATTGTTATTGTTTGATCACGCCTTTTTATACATGTTTAAAGGGAATTTGTACTTGTAATCACGCTTAATAAGATAATTAATAATCTTATTTAGGGTTAATATGATTATAATTCAAGTGATCGCCAATAATAGATTTACTTGTGGATTAATATTTAACTAACATAGATAAACAGGTTTAGGGTAATCCTATTGATTGTATATTAGTCAGAAAGCGCACATGAATACGATCAGTATAAAGTAGAGGCCTATTATTAGGGTAGGTTCAATCTCTTTTGGGTTGGAGTTGTACCATCATCCCCGAACCCTATTTGGTTCAAGACCTTATGGAGGTAACGATCTTTTGGATCGTTAAGGAGTGTAACATTCACCTCGTGACCGGTTTACAAGTTCCTTAAAAAACTTGTTGGCGACTCTTTTGCTCTATCTTCTTTCCCTTTGGACGCCACCATGCTTTAGTGTATGTTCACAGTGGGGTTCAAGCTAGGGGATTAACTCTTGAAATATTCCCTACTGTTTTTTGGCGACTCCACTGGGGAGGATTTCTATTTTAATTCTTGAAATTTATTTCGGCAATGATTTAGAATGAGTGGATGAGACTTGAAAAGTTCTATGTATTTCACGTGCGTAATTTTGATTAACATTATTGTCATATGCATAAAAATGATCTCATTGGAAAGACCATCCGTAATGAGTTAAAAAATAGGATTTTTACACGTAGAAATTTGAAAAATATCTTTCACAACTAGGATCGAAATAACACTGCGCGAAACTGGAAAATTTTATCGAGCACAGAAAGCTGCTGAGGCATGTAGGAATTAGCGTCAGCGAACAAAAATTAGCGCCATTATTTTGACTTTACCGCCAGACGACAGCTCTGTCGCCAGGCGCTTAAGCTTAAAGCTGGCGTTAACCTCTGTTTGCTGGCGCCAAATTCTTCCAATACCGAGCCAGAAATATGCGTTCTAATTTCCACTAGTTTTTCACATTGTTTGCTCGATCCTACTTCCTGATTAAGTTTTTTCTCACTTTTCTGAAACCCATATGTGTTCTACATATGGACATAACCCTCTAGGAATTCATGCTCCATCTACCTGATTGAACGCTCTGAGCAACAAAGGGTACATACGAGATTGTTGAATTTACCAAACCATGGAAGCGAGTTTTTTCTAAAACTCGCGGTGTCCCATCCACTCGTGTCAACCCTTCACGGTTAAGCTTCCGCCCGACGCATCCAGACAATTAACCATAGACCCTCTTTGACTAAACCATATTCCGAACTTTAGAGAACTAGAGCCATGGTTAGGTTGCAAACTCATTGCATCATATTGTGCCTACTTAACTAATTGTGCATTATTTGTTGTGCATATACTATGTTTTCTTAACCGTTTGTTTGACTTGTGTTGAGATCAAATAAATTAATGACTTAAAAGAACTTTGCCTAATTAATTAATTAATTTGAGTAAATAAAGTCTAATGTTTAAATCAGAATTGACTTAGTACAACTTTAGGCATACCCTTGTTGATTAATAACACCGTAAACAGTATCAGATTGATGCTCCAGCAATGGCGCAAAAGTCTGAACTGTAGCGCCACTCTGTGGAGTATGGCGCCTAGCGACAGCCCTGTCATCTGGCGCTACACTACAAAGTGAGGCGCCAGTCCTGTCGTTTTGAAGACAGTTCAGATTATTGGTCGAGTCATCACCTAGTGTCTAATTAATCAGTTTGCTAATTAATTCGGTTAAATTTTGTTGTCAATAACACTTTGTTAAGTCATTAATTGGGTCCAGTCACATAGTCTAGCCACATGGTCATGACACGAGTCTCAACATGTCACCTTCACTCATTAGTCTTAGCATGCACTTAGAGTACATATCACCATGACCATGTCTTAGGTTCATGCATCAGTCGATTTTTTCCATCATTTGAGTTGGGGGGTACATTCTATTCCTAATTCTTCATATCCATCCATCTACATCATTTCTTCTTCTCATTCTATTCCAATATTTTTTTACTTCCTCCATCCATTGCATGTTGAGTAAAGTTTGAGTCAAATAATTAAAAATGAATATCCCCAAATTCCTTTTCCACAGTACTTGGTCAAGGAGAGAAGGGCGATTAATCAAGGACAACCTCTTTATTCAAGTCTCACTTTTTTATAAACTAATTCGTCAAAAGAGGAAGGCTAAAAAGATAATGGAAACTCAAGAGGAAGTCAATGAACTTAGGAATCAATTGAATGATGTGACTGAGGTGTTAAAGGCTTTAACCCTCAAAATTGATGACCCTGTGAAGCAACAACAAATAAACCTTATGCAAGAAAGCTTGATCAAGCTATCTAGTGACTACAAATTTCAGGGCATTAGTTCACAAGGGGTCTCGCTGGACAAAGAACTTCTCCCGCATAAGTTCAATGCCACAGACATCCCTAAATTTAAGGCAACAGATAACCCTTACTTTCATCTAAGAGCTTTTGAAACTATAATGAGCATTAAGGGTATTGATAAGAAGGTTTTCCCCTCTCTGTTCTCACTATCTCTCGAGAACGTTTGCCAGCAACGGTTCTTTTCTCTCGAGAAAGAAAAAACCTCCACCTAGGAGTCCATAACAAATGCTTTCATAGATAGATATAAGTGCAACATCCAAGACGAAGCAGACCATAGACAACTCGAGATGTTAAAACAAAAAGAAAACGAAGGGTTCACTTCTTTCTTCAACAAATGGAAGGAAACTTCCGCAAATATGGTCAAGGCTCCTATTAAAAAGGAGTCTGTTAGGATGTTTATCAAGAATCTGCAAGGGAAGTATTCAAAGCACTTAAAATACCAACACAACTTGAATACTTTCAAGGCTGTGTATAATACAGGCATTGACATTGAAGATGACCTTCTGAAAGATAATAGTGCAAGAGCAAAGAAGATCGACCATCATTCTTCCTCCTCTTCTGTTAATGAGGTACATGCCACGAACGCCTCTAAATCACAAATCCAAAGGTCAAAAAGGGTGTTCACTCCACTTGGTATGAGTTATGAAATAGCTTTTGAGAAGCTACACCATAAAGGACTATTCTTGCCCATAGGGCCCATGAAAGATCCAGTTCTAGAGGCCAGGCCACCCAAGTGGGACCCTAATAAGCACTGCAAATACCACCAAGGAAAGGGTCACGACACTGAGGAGTGTTGGAAACTTAAAGAAGCTATTAAATATATGATTGATAACAATGAAACTTCTGAAATTCTAGCTATCGAAGGAGATCAAACATCCTTCGATCCATCACTTCTTATCACAGCTGTAGGAGAGCCCATGATCGAGACAGCTTACATAACCTCTCTCGATGAAGTGGCCATAATTGGGGAAGATGAAAGTCTTTTCTTAAATAATACCAGAGAAGACTCGTCAAGTCTAAAAGAGGACGTTCGAAAACTGCAAGATGTCGTTGCCATGCTCTTGAATGTGGTAGAAGGACTAGCAGTAGGGTGATGGTCATCGAACAAAATTCTCGCCAAGGGTTTAATGAAGAACTCAATGCTCCTAAGCCACGGGCAAAACGGACCATTGAAGAATACACAGCAATAGGAATGACTTACAATGAAGCTTTTTACTGTCTTCACGATCAAGGTAATATCCACTCCGTTAGTCCAAGTCAAGACCCTCCACATAAAAAACGTTTTCCCAATTGGGATCCAAATTCCTATTGTCGATACCATAGAGGTCGCGGTTACACTACTGAAGAGTGTCTCGCCCTCAAGGATCGTGTCCAAGAGCTCATTGATTCAAATCTCCTTCATGTCCCTCCGCGTGACAAGAAGGCCAAGATTAGTAACGTTAGTAACAGTAGCTGTAAAGAGAAGAAAAACGACTATCCTTCTTCTTCCGAAAACACCTACTCTAGTAACAGTGTTGGTACTTTCTACCTTAATGAGATCTTAGCCATGGATAATCGAGGATTTAGAAAGTAACAAAAAAAGGATTTTACCCCTATTAGAATTAGCTACGATGACGCTTTCGATCGACTCCATGCCGAGGGACTCATTACTCTTATTGGACACCTTCAAGATCCCCCGCTTGAGAAGAGGTTTCCTATTTGGAATCCAAATGTGCGCTGCAAGTACCATCAAGGTAGGGGTCATGCCACTGAGAGCTGTTGGAAGCTACAGGAGGCTGTCCAGCATTTGATTGATAATAAAAAGCTTCCCATGCCTCCAGTTAACAAGAAGAGCGAGTGATGATAAAGCAAACAACACAAGACAAGAGGCGAGCTTTAACGACAAGATTTCGTGACCTATTTATTTATTTTTTTTATTTATCCTTTCCCCAATTAGTCTATCATAGGCACCTTTCTTTTCTCTTAGATTAATTTTGTAGATTCTTTCTTTTCCCCTTTTAATAAAAATGAGCATTTATTCTCTTGCATATGATTATTTCATTATATTGTGTTATTAAAAAAAAAAATCCATGTCAAACTAAGCACAAGGTATACCAATGATTTAAGGCACCCCTTATTTCACCTTTCTAATTTACAATCCTTTCTTTATAAACCACTTTGAACCTCGTCTAACGATAGACCTTTCATTTTTCAACCAACATCTACCAAACTTTGGGATGGGATGGTGTGCAACTTATGCAACTTTCAATTTCTTAAAAACGTTGAGTGATTTCAAAAGATTAAAATAGCAAAAAACAAATAAAATAAGAAAAAAATAAATAAAAGTGTACAAAAAGGGCAAGTGTTCCATTGTCTTTGACATGAACATGTCTTTCATATGAACACGTCTCATATTGCGTCTCTTATCGAGTGCTCTATACCGTGTATGAGAAACATGAACGCCAAATGAAGGATAAACCGCATGATCGGGATTGCTCACACTTATAAAAATAAAATAAATGATAAAGCAAAAGAGAAAAGAGAAATAAAAAAGGGTGAGAAACCTCAAGCATAAAAATATAAAGATTCAATAGCAAAGTTGCACACCTTGGGGGCATATCGAGGATCTTGAGCTTTTATCCCCTTCTTCTATAACCTTTAGCCTAACCACGTTACAACCCTTAAAAAGACCTTTTTGAGGTATACACATACTTGCGCGAGGTTCGGCTAGAGCTACGTTCGGCCTGATTCCTAACGGGTACGTAGGCAACCTCACATCGAGGTGCGGCCGTAATAAAATGCATTCATATTCACATTCACACACTCACAACATGATCATATCAAGAGATTTCCTATGCTCATCCCACTTAGAGCTAGACTTGGGGGCTTGATCCTTACATCATTAGCTTGCCTAGCCTAAGAGTCACCATCATTTGACTCTTTTAAAAATAACATCTTTCTATACACTTAGCCTTTGCGGCCTAACTTTAGTGTCACTTTCATACACATCACACATACATGACCAAATATACTTCCCTTAGGAACCCTTTTCTCATGAAATCTTAACACAACGTTGAAGCATGTATTGTCATATCAAAATCATTCATCAAATCATAATCATCATTGCATCGAAGTATGAAGTGCTTAGCCTCTACGCCTAAGTTACCTAAATACTTTCATTATCGAGTTAACTAGGATAGTCTAAGATGTTACAAACATTACAATGTGAGAAACAACATTTGACTAAGCTCATTCAACATGCACCTTCAAAAACTTCACTTCGATTCTTTTTCGCGTCTTTCTTTTTCGGGAGAAAGTCGGTACCCTCCACAAAAATGACGGAAATTTTTTGCTTTTTTGCATCTTTGAGTTGCACGATCACATTACAATGCAGACACAAGTCATGTAGCCATTAAGTCATGTCGTGTCATATCACCTTGATTTGAGTCTAACACATGTGTCAAAAACTTGTAAGTCGAGTCAACCTCGAGTCAATCACAGCGAGTCAAGTTTGTACCTTGAGTCATATCAAATCAACGAGTCAAGCGACATTAAATCTTAGGTCAACCCTAAAATAATTAAAGAGATTAGCAAAGTTCTATAGTAAAAAATAAATTTAGGTGCAGCAGAATAGGGAAAACCCTACTCCAGCGCCAGATGACAACATCTAGCGTTTGGCAGCAAGTTTTAGCGCCGTGCGCTAGATCACAGCGTCTGGCGATAGAGTCAATTCTTGGCGCCAGAGATATTTCAGCAGCGACATAACTCGAAGCCTCTCTGAAAGGTGATTTTGACCTTATACAGCAATTTCGGGTTCCTTGGTACGCCAGTTAGCCCATATAACCAATTTGACATTATTAAGTAGTCGATTTAATTATAATCGCAATAAGTGATCGACCTTACAAAAGATCGTCTCACTTAGCTTAAAACGCCTAAGAATTGGCTCATCACAGAGAAACCGACATAATGGTTCACAAGCAGCAAACCGCCAACGTACTGGCATAGCGGAAGTAAAGTTCAAGCAAGCTTTAGAGATCGACAAGCGTTGGTCTTCGGAAATTTTTCTTCTTAATATTATCGTAATAAACATTCAAGCTTTTTTGTTCAGAGACGCGTGGACAATCCTTTCAAGCTCTTTTGTCCAGAGACGCGTGGGTATATAATTCAAAAGCTCTATTTTTCAGAGACGCGTGGACATATCATCAAGCTCTTTTGATCCAGAGACGCGTGGGCATATCATTAAAAAGCTCTTTGTTCAGAGATGTGTGGACATGTCATCAAGCTCTTTTGCTCCAGAGACGCGTGGGCATATCATTCAAAAGCTCTTTGTTCAGAGACGCGTGAACATATCCAAAAGAAGCTCTTAGTTCAGAGACAAGTGAACATCAAAACAACAAGGTGACGTTCCCTAGATTGTGGAGAGTTGTCACAAACAACTGAAGGTAATTTCAAGCGGAGTTGTCTTCGATCGTGTTCCATAAGATGTGGAAGATGGTCACAAAGCGGAAGAGGATTGTTTCAAGCGAAGCAATCTTCAATATTGGAAGCAGTTACAAGCGTAGCGGTTTTCAAGCGGGATGGCATTCTCTTGGAAGGAGGTCATCAAAACAACAAAAGCAGCAGCAAATTGATTACTTTCAACGACGTGTGCTCGACAGTGCAAGATACGCGTTTCTTAACTCTTTTAAATGTTTAACTAACGCTAGTTTGCATGTATCGGCGTTGCAAGAATGATTTAGGATCGCAGAACGTTCTGAATCATTCTCCGTCCCTATCGCTACTTTGACTTTTGTTTTCAAAACTTGTGTTTCTCCAAACTCAGTAAAAGTGGGGGCTTTTGTAGATACCCATTTGTTTCTCCCCAAAACCAAACCCAGTGATGAGTACCTTTCACGTCGAATCATAATCGAATGAAGTGAAAGTGTGGAAAGTTTAGTGTTGCGGATAGTTTTAATTTCTTTTCTCTTCTCTTTGTTTTTGAAAACCTGTTTTAAGAAAACAGCCAATAAAGTTTGGTTGGTCCATGATATGAGTCCAATAATAATGTATTTGGATGGGGCTTGAAAAGACCTTTCCAACGATATATTATGAGCCCAATTCTGATGAAAATTGAGGAAGTTATGGCTAATTTACTAAATTGGGCCTAGTTTGAGCCTTATATGCGGCCCAATGATCTAGAGGAGGGCCTAATATAGATTTATCATTCCTAATGATATTAGGAATGGTTTTAGTCTTCTAGATTCTTCTAGAAGATTCTTTTCATTCCTAATTGAATTTTCATTGATAAATTGACTTTTGTTGACCTTTTTAGAGTTTTAGTTAGAATTAAAGAATGTTTTGAGGAAAATACAATTTTATCCTCCTGTATGGTTAAATTACAATTGATTTTAGAAAACACGTTAAAAATGGGATTAGCGCCTAACGCCAACATTAGCGCCTGGCGTTTAGCGCTAGCGTTAGCGCTTGCCGCTAATGGTAGCGTCTGGCGCCAATTTCCAGCGTCGGCGGTAATCAACTTTTTACTCTATTTTGATGTTTTATCTTTTTGGTTGATTTTCTTTATAAATAGCGTTCTAAAAACTCTGTTTTCAATCATCAATTCTCATCAATTCTAACCAATTCTCTCTTTCACCAAATCTCATCAAGAAATGCTTGATTCTCTCTCTTTCTAGCCTAGCTTTTTACAAACACAATTCCTCATACATTAGCACTAGACATACCTAGCCAAATTCGAAGTTGCCTTCGCCCTAGACGTGAAAGGTTTTAATATCTGAGGGTTTGGTCCAAAATCTCTCTTTCAATTATTTAATTTAATTGTTTGATTTTATTATTTTCCTTGAAGTTACTAACGTGTGTAATTTGTTATTAGAAAGAGGTACAGGGCATCAAAGTAAGTGCTTTAATGGTTTTAATTGATGTTATTATATAGAGTTCATGCTTAGGTTGTTATTATGATATTCCTAGTATCACGCCTAGGGTAACTTTAATACTAAGTATGATTATTGTGATGCTTCCTATATTCTTCCTAATATTTATGATTGTTAGTATCATGTTAGGGCTAAATATATGATTTTTATTGTTTAGTAACATGCTAGGATTTGTTATTAATCTTGTTAGTGTCATGCCTAGGATCTTGCTATTAATATGTTTAAACGTTGATCTGATTATTTTAAGTATGATTATATAATTGTTATAATTATAATTTTGATCATTATTTATGATGATTATTATTATGTTTCTTGATATTTATTGTTATTGCTTGATCACGCCTTTTTATACATGTTTAAAAGGAATTTGTACTCTTAATCACCCTTAATAAGATAATTAATAATCTTATTTAGAGTTAATATGATTATAATTCAAGTGATCGCCAATAATAGATTTTCAACCAACATAGATAAACAGGTTTAGGGTAATCCTATTGATTGTATGTTAGTCAGAAAGCGCACATGAATACGATCAGAATAAAGTAGAGGCCTATTATTAGGGCAGGTTCAATCTCTTTTAGGTTGGATTTTTACCTTCATCCCCGAACCCTATTTGGTTCAAGACCTTATGGAGTTAACGATCTCTTGGATCGTTAAGGGGTGTAACCTTCACCTCGTGAACGGTTTACAAGTTCCTTAAAAAACTTGTTGGCGACTCTTTTGCTCTATCTTCGTTCCCTTTTGACGCCACCATGCTTTAGTGTATGATCACAGTGGGGTTCAAGCTAGGGGATTAACGCTTGAAATTCCCTACAAGTTCCTGGAGGTGTCAATTCATAAAGTATACCTTTTTCTTTCCAATGGTCATCGAATTCTTTGCTCAAGTATTCACCACCTCGATCCAATCGAAGGGCTTTGATTTTCTTGCCAAGCTGATTTTCAAATTCACTCTGAAATTCTTTGAACTTTTCAAACAATTCAAATTTATGCAACATTAGGTAGACATAACCATATATATTATAGTCATATGTGAAAGTGATAAAATATCGGTGTCCATTTCTTGTGGTTGAGCTCATTGGTCAACATACATCAATGTGTATTAGACCTTATAAGTCTAATGCCCTTTCTCCCAGCTTGGAGAATGGCTTCTTAATCATCTTGCCTAATAAACATCCCTCGCAGTTCTCAAACGATTCTAAATCGAAAGAGTCAAGAACACCTTCTTGTAGAAGTCTCTTGCTGTGTTTGATGTTAATGTGGCAAGACGACAATGCCACAAGTAAGTTTGTTTTGACTCTATGATCATAGCTCTTTTTGTATTATCATAAAAAATTTTGTCTATACACACAAAAGGTGTAATTTCCATAAATATAAACAAGACATTTAAACAAAAGGTCTTGTGATCAAGGTTTAAAATGACGTCCAATGTCGCAACATTAAAGTATGGTAGATAAAACTTAACAAGTTTTATAATTTAGACAAAATACATGAGATTACAAGCTTTATTCGGATAGATTTTCTTCATCTTCCACTTGAAAAACACCGCTCATTTCGTTCCTGAAATAAGAGCATAAAATTAGTTAATTTTCCGGTATCTAATACCTTATAAATTGCTTATTTTCAAGTTTGTTGATGATACTTGAGATTGAGGCTATATTTCCTCTTGCCTCATCTTCCACATACTCTCTACATTCTCTTTTGCAGTGGCCTTGCTTACTACAATAGAAGCAGCACATCTTTTCCTTGTTTTAGAACTCCTTTTTCTTGAGGCTCAGAGCAAACGTAGACACCTTGCGAGAATAGATTTTCTGGAGCTCTTGGATAACTTCCTTGTAGGATAGTTTATTTTGATTGTTGGTAAGTTGCATCTTAATTGCAACATACCCCGAGTGGAGTGAGCATAAAAGCATATGAGCGGCTTGCTTATCCTCCACCGGTTTACCAATCGATTCCAGACAGTTAAATAACCTTGTCATCTTTTGCACATGGGCTTGAAGTGGCATCCCGGGTCTAAGTCTTGCACTATAGACCATAGCTCATACTTCTTGCCTTTCCTTGCTAAGACATCAATCTTGCGGTGGCTTGATCCTCGTGTTAGACAATGACCTAGTCACTTCTTCAAGGAGTCCATCATAGTTGCCCTTATTGCTCTTTGTCACCCTTAAATTAACCAAATCTTCTAGAGCCTTGAGAAGTACATCCGGAAGGTAGTTAGAAAATTTCTTCTTCCACTGTTCCGGAATGGAGTTTTCCATGAGTCGAGAGACTCTCTTGCAATCATAACTCCACTCCTCATGAGCCATATCGCTCATAATCCCTTTTTAGTAGAAACTCAGGATGGGCGTATCCATGATATGCTTTAGGTAGCAATTGTGGAGGGTCAAACTGAGTTCCTCTTTCCATTCCTTGAAGTTTACCAAATTCAAGCTAAAAGATAACGTCTCGGGAAGTTATGGGAACATAAGATTTTTGTGGATAGTTGAAGACATGATTCTACATTTGAAAGAATTTTGAAATGAAAAACCATTCATGAAATTTAAATAAGATTGAATTCATGCAGTTTAATCAAACTTATTTAAATCGTCTTATTCACACATTTAAAGTTGTCCCCAATTTGGTGAGAATAAGTCGATTCCATGATCCGAAGAAACAAAGAATGGTTAAGAATGATTTGGCTTGTCTTAACACTCAATCTTCTAAGGTAAGCAACGCTTTGCTAATGGCTCCAAGCCACTCTTGCTTAAATAAATCGTCGCACCTAATGCTCTCTCAATAATTTATTCACTTTGCCACGACATGCTAGGACAACATCACTCATATCGTTGAGTATAACAAAAATCAACTTGCATACCTGGTATGCCTTACGCACCTAGGAGAGGTAGTGATGCCTCGCTTTTGCATAGCCCACCACTACCCTCGTTCGGCTGGTAAGTGTTGTTTTAAATGGAAAGTTTTTACTCAATATTTAGGGACTTGGGGTTTCAATGTTGGTTGATTTAAGTGAACTTAATTAATCATCACAACATTCGAAATCCCAAACATTCATCTAACATATAATTCATATTCATATATATATATATATATATATATATATATATATATATATATATATATATATATATATATATATATATATATATATATATCGAAGAACATAAATATAGATGCATTTTGGCAACTAGCATGACCCCTTGAGATCTTTAAATCTATAAAAGGTCTTCCTTGAAACTTTTATGGCTACGTCTTCCAAGAACATCCATCTTTAAGACTTGACCATAATTAAATGCAACTACTAGTATCTACGATTAGGACTAATCTAAAAATTAAGGTATAAAAATACTCAACGGTACGCAGACCGTATTTAGATTTACAAATATACATCACGTATCGCAGTCCGTATTTTCTATCCTAATCGGGCCCCACTAGTTGCCATTTAATAAAACCTGTGAGAGAATATACATTCCATTCATCCATTCACTATTAGTGAATGGACCATGCATTTTACAACGATTAATAAGTAACAATGCTTAAACACACGTGAAATAGTAACTAATCTAGGTGGTTAATCCAATTAACACGCCTAATTAAAACTAGTCAAAGTTGTTTTAACCGGTTATGTAAATAAGCGCAATTAACATTTGAAACTCCCACTAAATTCTGCAACCAACTTAATTAATCCAATTAATTAACCGGTAATTCCCAAAATTTGTCAAAATAAATTTTGCCTATGCCGCTCAAAACCGAGGCCTAGCCTCCAAAATTTATTAAAATAATTAAAACAAATTAGATTAATAAAATAATTAAAACGACAATTTTTAAGCAAAAATACGAAGTCCAAAGTGTCTAAGTGCCTACAACTAAGACATGGAGTGCTCACATTTCTCACAATCGTTTGATGCTCAATGAACGTGGGAGTGAGCCGGTTGTCACTAAGCGTTACACCCCCCACATCAGCAAACTTTCATACATCAATAACGTCGCCCTTGATGGCCATGTTGAACGAATTCATTGCACTACATTGCTTCGCAAGCAACGTCTACGCATATCCCTAATTACACGACGCATGCACCAAGTCCCAAGCAATGCACCGTGTATTCGTGCCCCCACACCCGCGCCACAAAAGCCCCAAGCATTACGCAACACGGCACACACACACGCACGCACATGGCAGCGTGCTACTGCTGAGCAGTTGTCGCTGTGCTGTTGCTTGCAGCCTTGCGCACCAGCCACGACTTGGCTCCACGCATAGGGAACGACAGCCCTTAGGTAGCCACATGCGGGCTGCTATGCAGCCCGGCTAGCCAAGGGCACTTATGCCTTGTTTTGCGTGCAATAATTAATAATTCTTAATTAATATTAGAACTAATTCATTTGAGCAAAATTAAAAAAATTTAAACAAGTGTAACTTAAATAAAATTTTTAAAGTGCATGTAACCAAAACAATTCCCAAGAACCATTCTTTAATTAAATTGGTTTAACTTGGTGCAACAAAAATAACAGGGTAATTACTCACTATTAATTTAATTGATTTAAATTAACCTTGAGTTTTTGACAAAATAAGAGGGTGTTGGAAAAATGAACATAAGTTCAATAAAGATTCCAACTTTAATACTTCTGAATCCTTGAAAAATTATATCTTCCAATATGAAGATAAACAATTTTTCTATCACAAAGTTTCAAACTTTATGATTACAATCGATTAAAAGTTATAAAATCAACAAAGTTTAACAAAAATTCATGGAATTTAGTAATATAAAGTTTCAATCACTTAACATAATAAAAGATTGAATATTTAATACTTGGAAGCCTCAAAGAACAACAATTTCACACTTAATGCAATTAGTTTACAATTAAGTGAATAAATAAAACCAAGCATTCGAGCACAAATTACTACCAAGTAATCATGCCTAAAGAGGTTTAAAATTGCATATAAAATATGTATTGAACCAATTACATAACCACCATAAATATGCAATTAATTACCAAGGTTAGAAAGACTTAAAATTTTTCGTAAAAACGAAAACACCCTCGGAAATAGAATTTCTTGTTGTTTTTTAGCTAAAAACCTTCCCCTGGAAGAATAAAACCATTTCCAGAACACATTTTCCACCCAAAATTCACTATTTTTGGGTCAAAATCTGGGTTCGGGGCTGAAGGTAGCTTAAATACGAAGTTAAAAAAGATAATACGAGCTACTAATCTAAATAGCAACTTAAGCTAAAAAAAATTAAGCCGTAAAAATCACCTTGAAAAATATTATGATTTTAAAAATAAACGAGCAAGGTTCTGATACCGCTATTGGGGTTTGGTAAATCAAGCTTACCGCGGAAACGACCTCGACCCAAAGAACCACTCGCAATTAATAAAACCATAAAGCATAACAAATAAACATAAAAGGACAAAATCGGAATTTACCTTTGACGCGTGCTTCGCTCGACCTAATAGGATCTTTCTTAAAAGATTTAGCTCCCAAAATACCGAGCCTACTACGGTATCCACCCACAAAGGACGAACACCGACTTTTTAGGTTCGCTACCTTGGATTTAGCAAGGTTCGACAAAAACCAAAGTGGTAATGGAGTTTAAGAGTTTTTGGCAAAACGCAATACTCTTTTTAACTCCCACTCAAGCACTTTTTCTCCAAAACCCTACTTGGGTATTTATAGAGAAAAGTGGGAATGAGAATTTCAATCCCATCAATGTGGAATCATGAAATTCCACAATTTAACTTAAACTAAAATAAATTATAAAGGTAAGCAAGTAATAAATTAACAAGTGTCGTTGTTGTTTGTAAAGATATGTGAGGACCACTTGGAGAGGAGGGGACCGTACTTGCTCCCTACTCCTTCCTCTCCTTGTACCAATAGGGCCGAGTGTTTGGGAGGATATATTTTCTTCATCTTCCACTTGAAAAACACCGCTCATTTTTTTCCTGAAATAAGAGCATAAAATGAGTCAATTTTCCGGTATCTAATACCTTATAAATTGCTTATTTTCAAGCGTCTTGATGATACCTGAGATTGAGGCTATCTTTCCTCTTGCCTCATCTTCCAGATACTCGCTACATTCTCTTTTGTAGTGGCCTTGCTTACTACAATAGAAGCAGCGTATCTTTGCCTTGGTCTTGAACTCCTTTTTCTTAAGCCTCTGAGCAAACGTAGCCGCCTTGCAAGAATAGGTTTTTTGGAGCTCTTGGACAACTTTCTTGTAGGACAGTTTATTCTGATTGTTGGTAAGTGGCATCTTAATTTCAACATACCCAGAGTGGAGTGAGCTTAAAAGCATATGAGCTGCTTCCTCATCCTCCACCGGTTTACTAATCAATTCTAGATGGTTAAATAACCTTGTCATCTTTTGCACTTGGGCTTGAAGTGGCATCAAAAGTCTAAGTCTTGCACTATAGACCCTAGCCCATACTTTTTGCCTTTCCTTGCTAAGACATCCATCTTGCAGTGGCTTGATCCTCATGTTAGACAATGACCTAGTCACTTCTTCCACGAGTCCATCATAGTTGCCCTTAACGCTTTTTGTAACCCTCAAATTGACCACATCTTCTAGAGCCTTGACGCATGCTTCGCCTGACCTAATGGGCTCTTACTTGAAAGATTTAGCTCTAAAAATATTGAGCCTCCAACGCTATCTACCCACAAAGGACGAACATCAACTTTTTAGGACCGCTACCTTGAAGTTAGCAAGGTCCGACCAAAAGCCAAGTGTTAATGGAGTTTAAGAGTTTTTGTCAAAATGAAAGATTTTCTTTCTATGTTCAAGGCTAAAGGCAATCTTCTGATGAAGTATTTCGATAATGCTTTTGTTGGTTTGGTGAACCCATTGTTTCTCCACTAACCACCTTAATTGGTGGAGGACGTTGAGCTAACGACGTTAACCAAAAGCGCTACCCGGGAGCCAACCCGCTTTTCTAACCTTTTTCATTGATCTAATATTTTTTTTTGTTTCTTCCTTTGAGAAATTTTCTTATTTCTCTCTATTTATGTTTGTTCATTTCATCTTGGGTACAATGGGAATTGAATCGGAGAAAACTTCCAACAAATTTGGTGTTATTTCAAGACTTCGTAAGGTTTAGTTATGCTTAGAAGAAAGGGTTCGTTGAGGTTATATGTTCTTGTATTTCCATTCCCATCAATTTTTATTCATGTTCAAACATATTTTGGATTCTTTTTAATGAAATTTTGGAGTCCTTGATCATGACATTTGGTAGGCACGGTGAGAATGCAAACACGAAAGCATTTTAAGGGGTATTTCTCTTTTTAATGCCATCCCGAGATGTGTGGGGTGCGCACACACCAAGATGCACACACGCGCATCTCAAAGATCACCCGCGGGTGCGGGTATTTTCCCGTGGGCGCGGACACCTGTGAACTGAAAATGCCAAAATCCAACAAGGAACTTCCCGCGGGCTGGCCGCAAGCTATTCGCGGGCGCCGGCTTCTACTCGTGGGTGCGGCATTATCGGGAGCAGGCGCGGCACCTGATGGCAGCCCCTGTAACCCCTAAACGCACCATCTCTTTCAATTCTTTCATTTTTCCCTCCTAAGACCCTATACCCTCTCTTGCAATACAAAGCCTACTTCATCTCTTTTGCTATCATTTCAACATTAATTTCAATTGCCAAAATCAAGTTTTCAAATCTAAAACAAAAAAAATAAATAATAGTAAAAAAAATTTAAAATTTATTTCCACAATTCAAGCAAAAAAAATTGGGTCTATTTCAAAATTTTGAAATTTTGTGTTGAGGTTTGGAGGTTGTTTGTGGAGATTTATAGGTTCTTACATCTTTATTTTGAGCATTTTTCTAGCATTTCAAGGCTTCATTGAGGTACGGTTTCTTATTGTCTATTCATCAATTTCCTCTTTCATTTCAAGGCTTCATTGAGGTATGCTTTCATGGTGATACTCTATGGTTAGTACTTTTCACTGGGATTTTATGTTGAATGACATCGTTGGATGTTGAATTGAAGTTTCCTCATGTTAAAAAATGTGTGAACTTTGATTAAATTATTGAACAATAATAGTTGGCTATTTTCTCTGTCATGGGTTTTCTTTATATTAGTTTCATATCTTTGATAATTCATTGAAGAAAAGTCGGTTGAGGGGTAAGGCTCCCATGGAAGTGAGCGAGATGGCCCATTTTAATCATGGGGGTATTATATGTGGTTTGTTGATTGAGTTAACCTGGTTTTTTCCCCCTTGCTTTTGTAGTTCATTCTTGGTTTCATCTACTTCAGGTATCGATCTTTGAGTCCTTCGGATTTATGATGATGCTATGCTTTTATTGATTTCTCTGCCCAGCTTTTTGGATTTGTTGTTTGATTCGCTGATCGCTGTCTAATGCGTTTCTCTGTATCACTGTTAGACGATTCCTAATGATGATTATCAGCTATCTTGCTTTCCGCTACTGTTTCGGTCTGACATCTAATTGGATACTACTCTTGTTGCTATTTGATTTTTGTTTATTTTAGTTTTTTCCTTTTATTTTGTTTGATTTTGTTTGGAAGTTACTAACAATTTTCTTTGTCTATAGTTCTTATATTCTCACCTTTCTCTATTGTTTATGCTTTGGATTTCAACGATGCGTAAGGTGCACTTTCACCTCGATTTTGTAGCATTGCTTTGGCGCTCAGTGAGATCTTTCTATATCTCTTCTTTTTCTATCTTGGTTGCTAAGTTTAAGAGGCGTGTACAATTGTTTTATTATGAATGAAAATAGAAAATAAATCAAAGTAAAAAAAAAAAAGGAAAAACAAAAATGAAAATGAGGAAAACTCAAAAATATTTTGATGTAATTTCTTTTCCCTTTTCAAGCATTGAGGACAATGCTTCCTTTTAGCTTGGGGGAAAGCATTTACGCTTTTTGTTTTTACTTGTGGATATAGCTTTGGATAAGCTTGGGGGTGTTAGTTTGTTTTTGTTTGGTGATTACGTGATTGTAAATCTAAGAAAGGCGCCATTCTTTGCTTCACTTTTAGGGAAACCACCAAATTTTTAAAATTTTAGCCTACCCCTAACCTTTTCCCCTTACGTTACAACCTTTGGGAAAGTCCTTTCGACCTAGTGGTTGAGTCATATATCGAGGGAGGGCATTATGAGTTAAAGCCTAAGGAAAAGGGATGCAAGGTCAAGATGTCGGGAAACCCTAAAAATTCTTCTCTTTTTCCGGTTCCTTCGAGGGACCATAGGGACGCTCACTTAGGGATGATTTGAAACCATAAGAAAAACGCGGCTAGATTTGTTTGGATGAAAGTGGATTGCGCCTCATTAGTTCTCTACTCTTAGTATACCTTATGTTTTAATCAACCGTGAATATCTTGAAGCATACATACCCATTCCTTATAGAAAAATGTTCATGCATTTGAATTTGACTATTTATGAAAGTCCATGTAAAGAGCTATTTATTTGAATTTTTGTTGTACTTTCTTTTCTTTTTAAATGATTTTGCCTCATTTTGTTTCAAAGAGTTGTGGGTCAAGCTCTTAGGAAACCCTTACGAGACCTCACTCGTCCTCATAGACGACTTTGGGGTTTAAAGGGCTTGTTGTAACTAAAAACAACAATGATTCCTACGTTAATGAGTCTTAGTGTATATTCTTCTTTTATCTTTCTCTTTTCTTAATAAGCCATCTTTATTCCATTCTAGATTTTTTTTTGCTCGGGACGAGCAAAAGTCTAGCTTGGGGGAATTTGATGAGTGTTATTTATGACACTCATAGGCTAGTGTTTTAGGATATTTTATTTATGCTTTTCATGCTTTTCTTTTACCATTTTGATCATTTCTTCTTTAGTTTCTCTATTTCTTCTTCTCTCGTGTTTTACTTTCCTTTATGTGCATTTTGTTCGTGTTTTCCTTTTATATTTCTCTTTTCCCTTCTATTTTCTCTCCTCGGTTTCTCTTGTAGGTGCCTAAAGACTAAGCTTTGCAAAATATTCAAGAGGAGAAAAAAAGAGTCAAGTAAATGAGTTTCAAGTCTCATGGAGAGGGCTTGGAGAGGGCTCGGAGAGAGCTCTCCTCTTCTTCTTAGAGTAGCGAACGCATGATCCACGGGTCGCGGGTGCGGGTTTTGGTGCCCATTTTAGGGAATGTTGGCAGGAACTCTCCGCGCCCTAGCCCTGGTCTACCCGCGGGCGTGGAGATGTTCTAGAGGGCGCTCCATATCAGAGAAATTGCGGCCCCCTGCTTCTCTAGGAAAAGGGCATTTTGTCGCGCCCTGTGCCGCGGGCACGAGCTACAGTACCCACGGGCGCGGGTTTTGCCCTGACTGCCCGCGGAGGTAGTTATGGGTTTCGTACCCATTTTTCCGCGCCTGCGGAGTCTTCGAGGAGAGGGAGCGGCCGATCAGCTTTTGTTCTTAGCCTATATATACTCTTGTAAATCCTTTTGAAGGCCAACTTTTAGATAATATTTCATTTTGCTTAGTTTTTAGAGAGAGAAATTAGGGAGAAGTTAGAGAGAAAGTAGAGATTGTAATCTTTGGATTTGAATTGTAATTCAACAATGTTTCTTCAATAAAGTTTTTTATTCTTCTTCAATATCAATCAAAGTTAGTAAGATTTCTTTCCTTTGAATTTACTCCAATTGCAATTTACTTTTATGCTTGAATATTTGGTTAAGATTTGAGAATTTTTTGATTGGTTGAATTTCCTTTTGATTTAGATTGAAATGAATATGTTTGTGATTGAATTTTTTTTAGCTTTAGAATTCACCATGATTAGTGAGTAGATTAGTTGCTAGAGAGAAGCGGAAGCATGCTTGATTGATTATTATTGTTAATTGATGATCCTTGATTGATTGATTTATTGTTGCAATTAAATTTGTTGATATAGTTGTGCATGTGATTAGTTAGACTAGGAGTGATTAATGATAAGTGACTTTTATGTCACTTTTAGGGTGATTATTGAGTCGCTTTCCGGCTTATTTTACAATAATTTAGCCTATTTTGTTCTTTATTTCTTTTATTTGCTTATTCTCGTCTTTTATCTTTATTTTGAGTATTTTAGTAGTTTTTAATAGTTTTTAGTTTATTTTCGTATTTTTAGTTAATAATTCGTAGTTCCTCTCATTTTCTTATTTTTATTTTATTTTCATATTTGTTTTCTTTATTTTATTTAATTTCATTTGATTTTATTTTTAAGTTATTTTATTTTATTTTATCTCTTTGTATTACCCTCGTGTTTTTGTTGTAGGTCGAGTTTGGTGTTCCGGGTTTCAAAGTCATATTCGAGTTCAAGGTCCGAGGTTCGAGGCACATAATTTGAGCCAAGCAAGTTGCTGCCCCTTACCTCCTTTTGCTGCCAACTTATCATACACCCCACCTTCCTTATCCTCCACCACATCAACCTCACACAAATCAGCCCACCAATTCACGCACCAACCAATTCGCCACCCCTGCTCACTCACCCTCACAACAACCACCTCCAATCACCACCACGCAAACCACCAGCCTCCTATAGCAGCCCTGCTGCCCGCCGCAACCAATTCACCACATCACCAACACTCCCCTGCTGCCAGCAGCAGCACAACCCAGCCACACCTCCCATTTCGCCACCAACACCACGCAGCTCACCACAAACCACCACACATCACAACACCAACAGCAACAGCAGCGACAACAACCGTCAACAACACCAACACCATCAGCCACCTCCAATCAACCTCCGGCAAAACCGCCAATCGCCTATCAATCACCAATTAAACCACTCACCAATTAAACCAAACTCCCTCGCAATCGCATCTCCCCTTTTTCACCTTGCAACACCACCATTACACCAGACACCGCCACCGCCACCAATTTCAACCACCGATATCACCATTCGCAGCCACCTAACCTCAATTGACACCAACCCACTAAACCTTGCTCCTCCCAATCGCACCGAAACCACCCAACCTCACCTCCCATTTCACCACCAATTCGCATCTCCAATCGCACCAATCGAACCCAATTTCACAACAAGGAGCAACCCAGACCTCCGCGGCCACGCACCCCTGTCAGAAAGCGCACACGATTGGAGTCTAAATTCAGAGTCGAGGCAGAAGCTATGCGCGACCTCTGCGCGGTGTCTTCGCGGGCGCGCATTCGTGGGTCAATCACGAGCTTTTCACGTGTTTTTTAATGAGAATTAAGCGGCTTTGATTGATGACGATGAGGATTGACGGTGGTGATTGAGTGATGATTGATGATGCGTGATGGTGATGAAGGATAGAAAATCAGAGCAGCCAAGATCGAAAGGGGAAGGAAAGGGGGAAGATGATTGTTTCGTGGGTTTGGGGATTTGTTGGGTTTTGTTTCTGTTTTCCTTTTTCTTTTCATTTTCTTTTATTTTTAGTTTAGTTTTATTTTTGTTTTTTTTAAGTTTAGTTATTTTAATTATTTTAGTTTAGTTTTTATTTCTTTTGAGTTTTCTCTTTTACTTTATTTTATTTTAGCCTTGTATTATAAATACCCCTTTGGGGTTATTTTCTACAACATTCACTTAACATTATTTTAGCCTAGATTAGATTAGTTTAGCCTTTATTTTCTCTCTCTTAGGGTTAGGAGTAGTTTAGAGAGAGAAAGATGGGATTTTTCATGGAGTTTTTGGGGTTTTGAAGAAGCAAATTTGTGGATTTTTCCTCTCATAAATTCAACGAGTTTTCCTAACTTTCTCTCACCTTTATTGCTTTCATTTATTATTGTTTTTGCTTATTTATTTGTTGATTTGAGTAGTTTAATTAGTTTAGTTGTTGATTCTTGCTTTTATTATTATTTTATCTTGTTTTCCATATTTTTGTTCATTATGTTAGTTTAGGTTTTGTTCTAGGGAAATGGATGAAGGTTATGTTAATTAATTTGATGATTGATTGTGGTTAGTATGAAATTGTTTCTTGATTATTGTGTATGGATGATGCTTTTATGGATTAGAATCTTTCTAGCTAATTGATTCTATGCTTTTAATTGTGTTTTCAATCAATTGTGCGAAAGTGAGTTGTTTGAGAACCCTAAATTCCTCCATATCTTTGCTAGGCTAGTTGCACGAGAGTGAATTAGTTTAGTAGGATTATTAACATGTTTAATTGCGCGAGAGTAAGTTAAATGTGTAAATCGTCCTAATTGAGGTCATTTTCATCTAATTGTTTGATGTTGTTGAATGCGTTGATGTAATTGGATTCCACTTTCCCTAGTTTTAGTTATTTGCTCTTAGTAGTGTTAAATTGAACCTCTCTTACCTCACAAGCTTTCCTAGTAGTCTAATTAGCATTGATTGATACACTTAGTCCTTTTGGGTTCGACCTTTTACTTACCCCTATACTCGTATTAGGGTAGTTTAGGTATTATAAATTGTTAATTTGATTAGGGTTAGTAACTAACGATACTATCTAAAACCTCGATCAATTAACCTATAAGATTAATCTAGATTGCATTGCCAATTCCTATGACACGAACAATGGATTTGGGAATTGCTTTAATTGATTGATTTTGATTGTTATTCTCCTTGTTATTAACCTTGTTAATCAATCATAGTGAACCCTAGTCTGGTTTATAGGAGGTAACCTTTGAATTCCTTTGATTGAAACTATCTTTTTTCCATTGTAATGTATGAATCAATTAGTTTATCTATCAATTAGCATGATTGTTAAGCTTGCATGTGGAACCTATATCCCTAGTGTTTAGTAATTTAATTGACTTCTTGATTCTTGTTATCATAGTTATCATACACAACCATTAACTACTCTCCGAAACAGCTTAGCGTTAGACTATAACATGGTTTTGATTCATTCCTTTGCGTTCGACCCTTAGCTTCCCTCTATACTCGTATAAGGTTTGTTAAGCGTTTACAAATTTAGTTTGACTTAGGTAGAACTAGATGACGGCCTAGCTAGTTTCAACCCTTGCCAAATATCTTAGCTTTATCATTAGCATTCACCTCCCATTCCTAATTGTTCGACCCTCGACTTACTTCTATGCTAGTTATAAGGGTGTGTTGAGTGATTACAAAATTTATTTAGCCTAGGAAAGATTAGTCCAATGACCTAGTCTCCACCCTTAGTCAGGTTGCCTCTCGAGAAGCGCTTCTTTATGAGGTCACTATCTTTAACATGAGAAAAATTCATTAAGTAGGGGGCTTGGGAATCAAAGGACCAAGCATTAAACACCTAATAAGACCAATTTCATCTTTGCAGAAATAGTGTTTCAGACGATGACTATTAACCATAAACTTTTGATCGCCCCTTTCCAACTCAACTGATGCATATGGAGTAGTCTTTGAAGTCACAAAAGACACCTACCACTTGGACTTAAGTTTTTAGGGAAACAAGCAAAGTCTTGGGTTGAATAATAAAACCTTGTTTCCAACCTTAAAGCTCTTGTTTAGAATGTGTTGGTCGTGCCACTTTTTTGTCTTCTCCTTATATAACCTCGAGCTCTCATAAGCATCATCTATAAGGTCTTTAGGTTCATTGAACTTCAACTATCTCTTCTCACGGACAATGATAAATCCATATTGCGTTCCTTGATAGCACACCGAGCTTTGTGTTCCAATTCCACTGGCAAGTGACAAGCCTTCTTATAGACCAACCTATATGGGATCGTACCAAATGGAGTCTTGTACGCCGTCCTTAGAGCCCATAACGTGTCATCAAGCTTGAGAGACCAATCCTTTCTGGACTTGTTCACCATTCTCTCATGAAGATTATTGATTTCTCTATTAGACACCTCCACTTGTCCTTGAGTTTGAAGATGGTAGGGTAGGCCAACCTTGTGGTAAACTCAATACTTCTTAAGAAGATCTTTGAGTTGCTTCTTAGCAAAAGGAGAGACTCCATCACTAATAAGCACCCTAGGAACCCCAAATCGAGGAAAGATTATCTTCTTGAGAAGCTAAAGCACAACCTTATGATCATTGGTAGGGGAAAGTATATCCTCAATCCACTTAGTCTAATAATCTATCCCTACCAAGATATACATGTTCTCACAAGAATAGACAAACGACCCCATGAGGTCAACCCCCCATACATAAAAAGGTTTAACCTCTAAAATGCTTTGTTGAGTCATTTCATCTTTCTTGGTTATGCCACAACTCCTTTGACACTTATCACCTCTTGAAACAAACTTGTGGGCATCCTTATGCATATTCGACCACCGAAATAGAGATTGAGAAATCTTTGTCACCGTCTTGTTAACTCCCCCATGTCCTTTACATGGTAATGAATGGCAATACTCAAGAAATCCTTCAATTTCATGACCCATAACACACTTTCGAAAAAGGCCATCTCTACATTGATTGAACAAGTTTGGTCATTCCAAAAGTACCTTCTTACAGAAAAACCTTTTGTTTTGTTGAGAAGTGAAACTCTGGTGAATGACTCCACAAGCAAGATAATTTGCGATATCCGCATACCAAGGGCTAGATGTTAAAGCCATAGCCATAAGAGTTTCAAATCCCATCTCCTCATTGATTGGTACATCATCTTTGTTCTCAAAATGAAGCCTAGACAAATGATCTGCCACCCTCTTTTGTCTCTCATCTCCATGTGCAAATCTTCTTTTCAAATTTTTTTTCTTCCCCAACAACCTTGTGTTCTTCAACTTGAAAGGAATGGTGTCCTTCGAACAAGTGTATTATTTCGATAGAGGGTTTGGAATTATTATAAAGCTAATTATTTAGTGAGGTCAAGTGATTGGAATGCCTGGGTGGAGGCCGCTTTCGATCGGTAACATTAATGTATAATTAATATTACAGCTTTGTAGACATCTAAAAAATTTCTCCCCAAATCCAAACCCGATGATGAACAATCTTTCACCGCCATTATTGGTCAGGTTTAGTATTTAATCCCGACAGTGCTTAAAAATCGTATTTAATTAAATTCAGTTTTAAAATAGTCCATGAATCAGTCTTGATGTTTAGACAAAGCATAGTTCATTTTTAATTTAAGCCCAAACCTTTTTTTAATTTATTTATTATTTTGGCCCAAACTTTTTATTTCATTTTATTATTTATTTTTTTATTTTAGCCCAATTAATAAATAATAAATCAGAAATGGACGAAAATTGTGAATCGGCACTTAAAAAGGCTGAACAAAATTAGGGCAAAAATAAATTTAGAAGGAAAAATGGACTACAAATTCCCGCGTCACGGCAGTAAGCACCGTGTCACGGGGCATAATGCCACGCCACGGTGTGCTTTCCCGTGACACGATGCCTGTCCTATGACACGGGGCATCTCTATGTCCTTTCCGCATAAACCCTTCAAGCGTTTTATCTCCCGTAACCTGACTTTTTCCCGTGTGCCCCATCTGACGGTGCCTGGCACCATGTCACGGTGTGCACTGCCGTGTCACGGTGTTTTTTTTAAGGTTTTAATCTTTTAAGGGTTTCATGTGTTCCCTTTACTCATTTTTTCTATAAATACCCCCTTTATTTCTGATGTTTGGGGCATCTATTAATCTCTTTTTCTCTCTTATATGCTCTAGCCTAAACACTAGCCTACCCTTTTTCTTAATAAATTCCCTCTTCAAGCACTCCAAGGAGTCCATACTTTACTCGTGGTTCTGTCCTTAAGCTAAGGCGTGAAAGGTAGAATTATTTGAGGGTTTAGCCCCAAATCAACTATATTTAATTTAATTTAATTTTATTATTGTGTTTATCATTTTTCGTTGAAGTTACTACTCGTTTATTATTTTATAGTTGCAAGCAAACAGAATCAAAGTAAGAATTATGTTTCTTTTGTTTTTATTATTTTTATAATGATTTTATATTGTTGGATTTATTGTTACCAATATTATTGTTTATTTTAATATTTATTATTGATCACCATACTGCATGTTCAAAGGGAATATGTAATTGAAAATCACGCCTAATAAGATAATTTAGACAATAAGTTTAGGTTCCTTTTTAATCTTGTTGTTTAATCAAGTGATCACTAACATTTTAAAATAATGTGTTGCATTAATATTAAACCATTTTAGCTTAATAATGGTTTGGAGCAAATTGAATCTTTGTTTGCATGCCTTTGAGATCGCAGGAACACTTTTCACTATATGAATCGAGTATGGGACAATACGGGTGAATGTGTCTCCATGAATCACTTCGTACCATTATCCCCGATCCTCCTTTCGTGGTTCCAAACCATATGGAGTTAGTATTCTCATGGATTATGAATGGGGTGTAACCGTCACGGGTCAATCGTCGTTGCCTATCGTTGTCCTCTTATTCGTGGTTTCCTTTTATGATCTGTGAACGATTTACAAGTTCCTTAAAAACTTGTTGGAGGATCCCTACTTTCCTTGTTCCTAATCGTATTATGTCAATTCCCACTTTCTATGAGTGCCAAGCATATTCAAACATGCTTAAACGAAGGCGCACTTTGAGCGACGCCTACAATTTGGCGACTCCATTGGAAATTGATTTAAACCTGGAAATTATGCAAAATTTAAGCATGGAATTGTACACCATGTCACGGCAGATCTGTCGCGCCACAATGTGCAATGCCGTGACACGGTGCAGTTTTCCGTCTGACGGTGCACTGTACCGTGTCACGACTGCCAACACCATAACACGGTGCCAAGGATTTTGTTCAGCCGTTCTTTTTTTGGGCTTTGTAAGTTCTTTTGTTGTCCGTATGTCTTATTTGATAACATGTCTAGCTGTACGGTCATAACACGTGTCCATAACCTCACTCTATCACTCACATGTCGTGTCAAGTTCACAGACTTTTCCGTTAGTCGTGCACCATTTCATGATCGTACTTTAGGGTGTTCTTAACTCGTCTTTTTTTTTTGTTTCTTTTTTTTTTTCGGAGTAAGTCGGATGGTATCATCCCATACATATTTTTAGAAAATAAAGCATATTTCGATTTTGTTTCTCTCTTTTTATGATATGTAAAGGTTAAGTTTATTCATTAAAGGTGTGCTTGTTTCGATGTCACATCACTTGGTCATCAAGAAGAAGGGGTAGATTGTTACGGTTCGAGTCAATACCTCAACAAACTCTTAACCAAAGAGGCGTGCAAGGATACCACCTAAATCTGAAAGGAATGGTGTCCTTCAAACAAGTGTATTATTCTTTTAGAAGGTTCAGAATTATTAGAAAGCTAACATATTTAGTAAGGTCAAGTGATCAGAATGCCTGGGTGGAGGCGCTTCCGATCAGTAATATTAATATAATTAATATTATAACTTAATCTTGACTGAACCCTTCGGGTCACACCCAAGCAAAATATACGAACCGACTCGACGAATTAATTCGGAAGAAAATAATTCATCGCCCGAGTGTTAAATATTTAGACGTCGGTAATTCCAGCTTGGAGCGTCGAAACTGATCGTCGAAAGTCGAGCAAAAAATAATAAAAAGACGAGACGCGCAAAATATTAATAAATCGACCATATTCCCATAATACCCCTAGCATCGGAGTGCCCCGAGCATCCGGGTGCTAGGGGCAATAATGTCCAAGCATAGGTGGCTAGCAAGCGCACCAAGCCGAGCCTAGCATGGCTGGCTAGGTGCGTGCTAGCGCACCGTGCTAGCAGCCACCACTACTACAAAAAGCGTGTTTTTGTGACGCTTTTTTGGCCTTTTTTCGACGCTAAAAAGCGTCGAAAAATTATTTCTCGACGCTGTAAAAAAGCGTCGAATATCCTTGAGTCGAAAATTTTTCAAGGACAAAATAAAGCGTCAAGATTCTCGACGCCTTTTAGTGTCCCAAATAATATACGAAGCGTCAAAAATTACGTATTTCGTGCATTATCCCAAATGTGTAGTTTTTTTATCGACGCTTTTTCCTGTCCACATAATCAAATTTAGCGACGCTTTTTGTTGTCTTGCGTTTATTCGTGTCAGCCTATGGTATGGCAGGAAACTCTTTGAAATTTGAAAATGTGCAAATATGTAGACATTAAAAAGCGTCTACATTTTTTTTTAAGCTTTTTTTTTTCCTTTTATTAAATTATTATCATCATACATACATTATAATTATTTAAATTTATCATAAATTAAATTAATTAATAACAATAAAATAAAAATAAACAAAAATTCCATATAACTAGATTAAAAAAAACAATAATTAATCAACAATAAAAAGAGTACGTAGTTAATTACCAAATTTAGAAAAGAAAACATCAACACAGTACAATCATTAAAAAAAAATGATCGCATATTATAGTATGTAGCTTGTCCCTAAATAAATACATCACTAATATATATAAGACTAAAAACCAAAATAGATAGATGATGGCCACATTGATCGATATAGTCGCTTGTTGATGCTCAAGTGTCCCGGCCTATTCTTTTGTTGCACCTACATTGCCTTTTCCAATCTTCAAAAAAAAAAAAAAAATACAAAGTATAAATTAGTCTAAATCATGCTAAAAATTACAAACAACAAAACAATAACCAGAATTTGCAGCCATTCTAGCAGGTTAAAAGTAATCTATTATCAATTGAACACCTTATTAATTCCATTACTTATCACCAAAGTTTGACTATTAGAATTGTCGTCTATTAGAAAATTCTGATGAGGCCTAACTATGTACCAAATATAATAAATGCGAACTAGTGATCCTTTTTTTTAAGCAAATAGGAACTATATTATATTAATTACTTGAGAGAGTTACTGATGGCAAGCCATCAGGACAAAAGAGCATGAACTTAGAGTACATATTAGTGTGCACAGACCTAGTTGAGCACGTCATATAGTTACAGAAACTAGAAGTAAGATAAAGCATAATAAGCCTAGAAGAGCAATACTTAAGCCTTCTAAAACAACCAAAAGCAGCTGCTGGACTTTTCATGAACACATCTGTGGCAATAATTCAGCAACTTGTGATTAACAAAAGTACTTGCTGGGTGAAAACTAATCCTAAGCAACCAAATCTGGAATTTCTACAACATATGAGTCGTAGGTGTCTGTAAGAGGATAAGAAAAAGGAACCACTTCTCCTATTTTCATCTTTGTTCTTCCCATCATAGCTAAATTGTCAGCCACAGAATTGACAGTCCTGCTGGCATGGAATACATGAACCATCCAGCTTCTTTCCAAAAGGGAGGCAACATCTCTAAGAATATTGCCTAGGTCACTAGTGATCCAATTGTAATGGACTAAGTTAAAATGTACCTTTGTGTGGGGTATTTTGTGACATTTTTTTGAAATCCATGTATGACAGTTACCTTGTTCTAGCAAAATAGTTTTGGTAGAACTTATTTACTGGTCCATAATAAGGCTAACTAAATTGACTAAGCATTTTTGTTTCAGTAAGTACACTTATGATAAGAGTTATCATATTGCTCCTACGTTCATAGTGCGTAAAACATTATAGCTATTTATTAATGGAAATATCTGAGTTTTTATATGTGCAAGTCTTTGTATTAATTTAATTAGCTTTCCTCCAAAAAGTGGCTCTAAATGTTACTTAATTCAATGTATAGTTGATAATTACAACAACTTCCTAATAAGTCTATTGTAATCTTTCATTATTGATTCAACATATTTCATTATACAAAAATTGAATCATTAATCAACTAACACTCCCATTATGAAACACCCTTCCCCCTTTAAATCACTGAATAATTAGCCATAACAACAGATTTCTTTCAAAAAGACAAAATCTGATGACACACACACACACAAGCTCTGAAATATAATCACACACACACAAGTTTTGATGTTCAGAGCTGCAATTCAGAACAGCAATACCAAAATACAAGCTCTGAAATATAATCACACACATCTTTGCCAAGAACTTATAAGTCTATAGTTGATAATTGGCTGGCAAAAGCACAACAAGCAGGGGAGCAAGCAAAAGAGTATCACACACACACAAGCTCTACTATTGCTGCTAAAATATAATCACACACACACAAGTTTTGATGTTCAGAGCTGCAATTCAGAACAGCAATACCAGAATACAAGCTCTGAAATATAATCACACACATCTTTGCCAAGAACTAATAAGTCTATAGTTGATAATTCAAATAAAAGCAAAGCAAGCAGGGGAGTATCACACACACACAAGCTCTAGTATTGCTGCTAAAATATAATCACACACACACAAGTTTTGATGTTCAGAGCTGCAATTTAGAACAGCAATACCAGAATACAAGCTCTGAAATATAATCACACACATCTTTTACAAGAACTAATAAGTCTATAGTTGATAATTCAAATAAAAGCACAGCAAGCAGGGGAGTATCACACACACACAAGCTCTAGTATTGCTGCTAAAATAAAAGAACTCAAATTGCTTAGGCAGGGGAGTAGGACAGCAAGCAGCAGGGCACACACACACACACACAAGCTAGCTGATTTCAGTCATAAAGAGAAATGTGACTTTGTTACCTGATGTTGTGCCTAACCTAAGAATTCAGATGCTTTGTTTAGAAGACCCGGAGATGCATTTCTTATTCAACAAACCACACTGGAAATCTACAAAACATGACTCCAAGGCAATAGGCACACGTTTTTCAAGTAATTAAAAGATAGTGTCACATGAAACATCCAATTAGGGAAATCTAATAAAGACAACACAATTGAAATAAGTATATGACATACACGTACTAATCAAGCCACAATCTTTAAAAATGTATTCTAGTTTGAGCTAATGTCTAAGGTAGAGTGTACCTTCTTTTGCCGCAAAAGTAATTGTGCGTTTTAAGCTAGTCAACAAGGCTGAAAACAGAAAAGGTAGTGTTAGTAAGCTTTAACATAAGATTTTGCTTGGGTGGATAAAAAGAAACAACAAGATCTGTCTAATTCTAGCAGTCTGGTGAGCATTTGAGCAATTGAATAAAGAATCAAAACTATGACCAATCTGGAAAACTAAAACAACAAGATCAGAAGGTCTAAGACAAATGGATACATGTAGATTAAGATTGGAGAAATAAACTTTACAATCACAAAAAAAAATGCTGCAATCTAGAGATGATAACAATTTTTTTTTTTTTTTTTTTTTTTTTTTTTTTTTTTGGGTGAGCATACTATATACAGAGAATTCACAAATTGGCTTCGATCTTCTTTAGCTATGCCATGAATTTTCACACCTTGAGCTCTTTTAAGTGTCGAGATGAAGTGGACTTGCTAACCTGATCTAATTTTTTGGGTGAAAAAACAAATTATGCTGCCAATATTCCCAAGTTCATATTGTTCTATTAATGCACTGCAGGTTTAATGTTTAATGGCTAATTTATTTAGCTATGACCAGAAAAATCAAAGCCTACAAATTTCATATCAAAAACCATAAAATTCAAAGCCTATAAAATTCATATAAAAAACCCATAAAATTCCAAACTAAAACCCTAAAAACGACATAAAAATCATAACAAAAACCAAAAAAACTACTTACAAAAAAAAAAAAAAAACATGGAAACCATGGATATGAAATCAGAAATCACAAAAAAAAACAACATAAAAAGAAATTAAATTATCTAATTAAGGGCAAAAAATTACCTCGCAATAAGAGATCTGTTTAGGGTATTTTTACCCTGCCACGTGGTCCAATCAGAGGGTGACACGTGTCAGCCTCAGATTGGTCCAAAATGGACCAATCCCTGTTTGACACGTGTCATTCCAGAGATAGAAGGGAAAAGGCGGCCTTCAGGCCCAAATCCCGAGAAAGCCAGAATACGGCGCAGCCCAACAATGATTAGGGTACAGTGACCTAATCAGGGGCAATTCCCAATGACCCTATAAATAGGGGGATGTTCCTCATTTTGAGAGGACGGTTTTTTGACCAATTATTGCAACTGTATTCTCTGACACCAGAGAAACACCTGAGCTTTGAATCCGAGCAGATACCCACCTAAATTTCCGTTCTCCTTATCCCGTTTCAAGTTACTAACTTGTGCGTCAGAGGCGGAGCACCACCCAACAGGTGTCTTCGTTGGTTTTGCAGGTACAGCTCACTGCGGATCAGTTTTCGTGTTGTAACTCTCCCAAGGGACAAAAAACACCCAAAACATTTGGCGCCGTCTGTGGGGAGAGTACCTCGAAGATGGTTCAAGAGTCTGTACCACCTCCTAACCGCCTAGGCGAAGACCCAGAAGTCTTTACAGACCATGAGGAGGATGAGGATCCTCAGGTCGAAACCTCTACAGCTGAGGACGGCTCCCTCAGAGTCAAGCGCATCCGGCCCAGAGAGACTCTGGAACGGGGCGCCTCCCAGGCGGGTCCAAGCAGACCTACTGGGCAGCCGGAAGGAGCAACCCAAACGGCAGCTGGATCGGCCCCTGTCACCCAAGACGAACTCATGAGGTTCATGACGAGTTTCAAGGGTGAAATCACAAAGCTGATCACCAAAAGCCAGGCTGGCCCAAGTAAAGGTCAGCCAGCAAAGAAGACTCCTCCAGAGAAGGGGAAGTCAGTCAGAAACCGACAGCCTACTCCCCATCCAAAGGAGAAGGCAGCCGGGACCATTGATTGGTCAAAAATTCTCCTTCTTGGGGGAAACACTAATAACCCTCGCCGGCCTCATCAGCCGGTGAGAAGTAAAAAATCAACTCTCGATGCCCGGGAAATCATCAACCGGAAGAGAAATCAATCGCTGTCTGAGTCGGCTTCAACGTCGAACTTTCCGGACAGCTTCAACAATATTTCTGCAGGGAGTACACCCTCCTTGCATGAGAGTCAAACAAGCGGTAATACCGTCCATTATGGCCCTCATATGATTGGAAATGTACCGTATGTGCCTACTCAGGCTTACGGACAGTATTCTCCTCACTTCATGCAGCCAGCCTTCTTTGTAGGTCAGGCAGCATATCCAAATGTCCAGCCATTGGACTGGCAGCTTCGACTGCTGCGCCTGGGTGAACAGCCTTCTGCGTTCACTCGGGAGATAACCGAGGCGACTCAGCCGGCCAAGGTTAAGAATGTGTTGGTTGGTACCTATGATGGTACCACCAATCCAGAAGATCACCTCATGGCTTACACCAACCTCATGTATTTGCAGGGGTTGGATGATGCCACTTGGTGTCGATGCTTTCCGGCTACATTGAAGGGCATCGCCCAACAATGGTTTGGCAACCTGCCAGCCGGGTCTATAGACAGCTTCAGGAAGCTTGCCTTCCTGTTTGCTTCCAACTTCTCAATGAACATCCCTGCTAAAAAAAAACAAGCCTTGATTTGAGCACTGTTAAGCAGGGAGAGAGAGAAGGGCTGCGCTCGTATGTCAGGCGGTTCAACCTGATCAGAATTCAGATTCAGGGACTGTCTGATGAGGTAGCTTTTACAGACTTTTTTAAAGGTCTGAGAGACGGGTCGACCTTTAAGTTTGACCTAGTCAGAAAAGGGGCTTTCACCCTGCAGGCAGCCCTGAGGGAGGCGGAAAGCTACATTCAAGCTACCGACCTCTGCTCGCCTGGTAGCCAGTCAGACTCCAAGAAGTCTGACAAACAGAAAGACAGTCGGTCAGCTCAGCCGGCTAAAAACAAAGAAGAGAGCAAGAAAAGAAAAGAAGTCTGGGCGGTTACTGACTCTGACCAGCCGTCCCAGAAGAAAAAGAAAGAATTTAAACCGTACGTCCCCAAGTACGAGTTTAATAAAGACTGCAATTCCATCTTCATGGAGGTAAAGGACCGGTTGTCCATTGAGAAGCCGAATCCTATGAAGAGTTCTGTCCAGTCACGGAACAAGAATAAATTCTGTCAGTTCCATGAGGAGGTCGGCCATGACACCAACGACTGCTTCAGTCTTCAGCGTGCGTTGGACCGTTTGGCTGACAAAGGGCTGTTGAAGTCCTACATTTCTAAGTCCCCAGCCGGGGCAAAAAAGAAAAACAAGGGTCAGTCCTCCAAGACTACCCCCCAGCCTGCTAGTAGCTCGGATACCGATAAGGAGCCGATCTACACTATAGCAGGCGGGTTCTCATGTGGTGGCCCTACCATCCGGGGCACCAAGAGCCATCTTCGAAAGATGGACAAAGATGATGATGAGCAGGCGGAAGCCAGCTCCTCCTTCCCAGACGTCTTGATCACGGAGAAGGATAGGGGCAGCGTTCGCCGCCCGCATGATGACCCGGTGGTCATTGAATGTAAGATTGCCAATCAGCTGGTTGGACGGATCCTTATTGACACCGGCAGCTCATCAGACATCATCAGCCTCCGGTGCTTGCAAAAGCTGAAATACAATATCAGCAGCATGCACCCGGTCACCCACCCCTTGGTTGGTTTTGGGGGTGGGATGGTCTACCCAGCCGGAAGAATTGATTTACCCATCCGGCTGGGGGAGAAAGGCCAGGGACGACATATTGTCGTCAGATTCTTGGTCGTTGAGGAGTTGACCGCCTATAACATCATTCTTGGCAGGCCAACCCTCAACGTAGCCAAGGCGGTAATCATCCCTTCCCCCATGCTCATCAAGTATGAAAGGGATGACGGCTCTGTTGGTTCCTTGAATGGGGATCAGAAGACGGCCCAAGAATGTTATCTCTCAGCCGTCCGAGATACCGTGGCCCCAGGCGGTCAGGAACCAATAGACCTTGACAACGTCAAGGATGCCGACCCAGCTCCTGCCCCATCAGCAGCCGGAAAGAAAAGAAAGGCTCCACTGCTGGTGGAGGTGAAAAAAGAGAAAAAATAGCAATCACTGACCGGTGAACGGTCAGATGAGCTACGTCCCCAACCGGCTGGCGAAAGTATTGACCTTGTACTGGACGACAGCCGTCCAGAACGCACTGTTAAGGTGGGGACGGTTGCTCTTGCTACCTCGGGTGCAAGCTTGCACCTTCTGCTGAAAGAATTCAAAGACATTTTTGCCTTTGAAGTGGAAGAGATGCCAGGCGTCAGCCCGGATCTTGCTGTCCACAAACTCGCCGTTGACCCCAAAAAGAAGCCCATCCGGCAAAAGAAAAGAAATCACGGTGAGGAAAGAAGTCAGGCGGCAGCTGCCGAAGTCAAAAAGCTGCTAGACGCCAGGTTCATTCGGCCTTGTAATTTCCCCGACTGGGTGGCCAATGTGGTCCTTGTTAAAAAACCGAATGGGACCTGGCGCATGTGTGTTGATTACACAGACCTCAACAAGGCGTGTCCAAAGGACAGTTATCCGCTTCCTAAGATCGACAGTCTGGTCGACTCTACAGCCGGTCACGCCTTGATGAGCTTTATGGATGCCTACTCCGGCTTCCATCAGATACCCCTGTGGAAGAAAGACCAAGAGAAGACGGCCTTCGTCACTGATCAGGGGCTATTCTGTTATACTGTGATGCCGTTTGGCTTGAAAAATGCGCCTGCCACTTTCCAACGGATGATTAATACGGTCTTCATTAATCAAATTGGGAGGAATGTGGAGGCGTACATTGATGACATGATAGTCAAATCCAAGCTACAGACGGATCACCTTGCTGATCTCCGAGAAACATTCACCACCCTCAGGCGGCATAGGGTTATGTTAAATCCTAAGAAATGCGTCTTTGGTGTTGAGTCTGGGAAGTTTCTCGGGTTCCTGATTGATCAAAGGGGGATAGAGGCTAACCCCGAAAAGATACAGGCGGTGATTGACATGAAGTCACCCCGCTCTGTTAAGGAAGTTCAGAGACTCACCGGTTGTCTGGCCGCCCTGGGGAGGCTCCTCAGCCGGTCAGGTGACAAATGCCTCTACTTCTTCCAAGCAATCAGGAAGAAGACTAGATTTGAATGGGGAGATGATGCTGAGGCGGCGTTCCAGAGGTTGAAAGAGCATTTACATTCTCTTCCTAGGTTGGTCAGTCCTTTGCCTAGGGAGACGTTGTACATGTTCTTAGCCGTCTCAGATCATGCCCTCAGCGCCGTTCTCCTTGCTGAGCGAGACGGCATTCAGTTCCCGGTTTACTTCATTAGCCAGTTTCTTAAAAATGCTGAACTCCGGTACCCCATAGTTGAAAATTTTGGCCTCGCTTTGTATATGGCATTCAAAAAATTGAAGCCTTACTTTTTGGCGCATCCGGTGGTGATTTACACGGACCAGCCACTCAAGCGGCCAATGTCTACCTTGGACTCATCCGGGAGAATGTTAAAATGGGCTATTGAAATGCAGAGCCTTGAAATCACTTACGAACCAAGAAAGGCAGTGAAGGGTCAGGCGTTTGCCGACTTCATTGTGGAAATGACTCGTCCGGTGGCTCCGGATAATCTTGATCAGGTTTGGAAAGTGTACGTAGACGGGAGCTCTACAAAGAACGGATGTGGTGCAGGTGTAATTTATGAGTCTCCTGAAGGAGACAGATTTGAGTATGCACTACGCTTCAAATTTCAGGCCTCTAACAATGAGGCGGAATATGAAGCCCTGCTAGCCGGCATTCGCATGTGTAAGGCGGCAGGGGCCATGAAAATTGACGCCTACTCTGATTCTCAATTGGTTGTTAGCCAGTATGAGGGAAGCTACGAGGCTACCCATCCGGCTATGGTTAAATATCTTCAGGCAGTCAAAGAAGAGACCAAGGCGCTTGAGGAATTCCGGCTGAATCAGGTGCCTAGGTCGGAGAACAACCAGGCGGATGCATTGTCAAAACTGGCATCTTCCGCCTGCCATGATACGCCTCGGTCTGTCTTCTGGGAAGTTCTTGAGAAAAGAAGCATCTCTGAGGATCCCGTTGGAATTCTGGACCGAAGCTCTACCTGGATGGATGACATACGGGCCTATCTCTCAGACGGTACACTTCCTGATTCGCCACGGGAAGCAGCCGTCCTGAAAAAGCGAGCTGCAAGATTCGAGTTGAAAAATGGAGAACTCTTCAAGGCGGGCTTTCTGAAGCCTCTATTGAAGTGTGTCACCCCAGAAAAGGGGAAAGAAGTTCTCGAAGACTTGCACTCGGGGTTCTGCGCCTCGCACATAGGCGGCAGGTCCCTAGCCGTCAGAGCTAGACGACATTACTTTTGACCCACTCTTGAGGCGGACGCCAAGGAGTTGGTGAAGAAATGTGACAAGTGCCAAAAATATGGCAAACTCATTCACCGTCCGGCTACTGATCTGACGGCCATTCACAGCCCAATCCCGTTTGCAAAATGGGGCATGGACATTCTAGGTCCTTACACGCCTGCTCCAGGCGGAAAGCGCTATATCTTAGTGGCTGTGGATTACTTCACCAAGTGGGTTGAGGCTGAGGCGGTTAAAAATATCAAGACCTCAGACGTAATTTCCTTCATTTGGAAGAACATCATCACCCGGTATGGGGTACCCATGTCTATGGTTTTTGATAATGGTCCTCAGTTTGAGACGCCTCAGTTAAAAACTTGGTTGGGAGATCAGGGGGTCTCAAGCTATTTCGCATCTGTTGGCCGGCCCCAAGCAAACGGGCCAAGTTGAAGCTTTCAACAATCTCATCTCAGACGGCATTAAAAAGAAAATAGAAAGAGCCGATGGTTTATGGGCAGAAGAGTTAATCCATGTCCAGTGGGCCATCCGGACAACAACAAAAGGGGCAACCGGGGAAACCCCATTTCTCATGGTCTACGGTGCTGAAGCCGTCTTGCCCATCGAGCATTACAAGCCGACTCTCAGAGTCATGCTGTATGATGAAGAGGCAAACTGGGAAGCAATGCGCCTGGCATTGGATTCACTCCCAGAACGCAGGGGCAATGCCGCCTTGCGTCATGAGATTTACCGTCTGAGAATGACGAGAGCCTACAACAAAAAAGTACACAAGCGTCCCTTGAGGGTTGACGACTTAGTGTTACGAAAAATGGAAGCAACCGGTAGGGCAAATGAGTTGGGAAAGCTAACCTCAAATTGGGAAGGCCCCTACCGGATCTATGAGGAAGTAAGGGACGGCACCTACCGCCTGAAAACTCCAGACGGAAGGCGCCTGCCTAGAACTTGGAATGTAGACAATCTAAAAAAGTACTACTTCTGAGAATGTAAACTTTTTGTAAACAGTGTCAGTTAATGCAGATTCAGACTTTGCTTGCAAAATTATCATTTGATTATTCATCCGGGTAATATCCAGGCGGATTCCCCATTTATCTAACTAAGTTCGATACTTAGTGAAGGTTTCGTTTTTTAGTCCGCCTGGGTAATACTCGGATCACTTGTTTATTTAAGTTTGATTCTGTTTATTCAATTGCTTGACTATCCGCCTGGGCAATACTCAGACGGATTCTCCATTTACCTAACTAAGTTTGATACTTAGTATGATTCTATCCGCCTGGGTAATACTCAGACGGATTCTCCATTTACCAAACTAAGTTTGATACTTAGTGTAAATTCAACACTGATTAAGAAACTAAGCACAAAAACGTTTAGTGGCTACACAACCGGTCTTAAAAAGGACCAGAGGCTAAAATGGCCGGATGGTTGCTATTTTTACAAAAATCGCCTGTCCCAACATGGACAAAGGCGTCCGGCGACACCCCTCCGGGTGCAATCGTCGCAGAGAACGGATTATCTGTCGGTTCTATGTATCCATACAGACGGCAAAAATTGAACGACCAAATTGGTCAACACATAGCCGTCTGGCTAAATAACTTGCGAAGGACGGATTTCCTAAATACCGGATGCCCATATGCATCAGTCGGTAATCAGCTGAAGTTCTCGCTTGGTTATTTATTTTAAAAAAATGCACCTCACCCCAATTGGGGCAAGAGTTCAATGGCTATGAAATCTCTACCAAGACGGGCAAAAAACCGTCTGGGTAGTGACTGAACGCTTGTGATGCACGGCTGTGCACTTGGTTTGGGGCAATCACTATTGTGATTGATTGACTTACAAACATATCATGCTCTTTGCAGCATCAGACGTTTTCAAGTCAATCAACCAGCTCCAGCTCAAACCAATCACACAGCCGTCCAGGGGCAAAGACAGCCAGACTACTGATTAGTTAGGCAAGAAATCGCCGCATGCTTTTAATAAGATAGGCAAAAATTAAAAATTCAAATGCAAAATAATCAAAACCGACTTAGTCGGTGCAATTCATAAAAGTCCATCCAACCAAACAGTTGTAATGGATCAAATGTTAACCGGACCCCGTCCGGGAGAAAAATTGTTAATTAACACGGCTCCACAGCCGGTAAATACAGGGATACTCGGCACGCAGGCCGGAAAAATCAAGTTTTGGCATATAGCCGCTGAATAAAAAGAATTAAAAGAAATGATAAATTGGCATACTGCCGCTGAAGAGTCACTTCTGGCCTGCAGACGGAGCCTCCTGGTCCTCCCCCTTCTCCTCATCGTCTGAGGGAATTTCTTGCGCTTCACCAGGACCAGGAAGCTCAGGCGCGGACGGCTCATTGTTGCTGAGCCAGGCTTCAAAGGAGGCAGGCTCTGGCATGCCTTGCTTTCTCAAATACACCACGTACTCAGCATAGCTGTGTGCCATTGCCCAGATGCTATAATCAGCTTCTGGGTACAAGGCAGCCCAAGCAATTTTCATACGGGCGTCGTTGTCAGCATCGCTTTCAGCAACGAGGCGGTTTTGCTACGCCTCCAGGGTTGCTGCAAAGTTTTTCTGAGCCTGAGCAGCATCCTTCTCCAGCCTCTCAACCTTGGTTTTCAGTTTACCAAGGTCCGCTTGGGCCTTCTTGAGCGCCTCATCAGCCTGCTTGGCGCTCTCGTCTGCCTTCTTTTGGGCCTCCTCCGCCCCCTTCTTGGCCGTCTCAGCATCCGTCACCCGCTGGTCGGCCGCCTTCAGATCTAGCTCCAGCTGCTGGATTTTAGACGCCTGTGTCATAATTATTGCTTTAGTTTCAAGTTCATTTACGATAGTTGAGTGTAAAGCAATATTATCAGCGTCTATGGCAGACTTCTTGGCCCTTTTTACCTCTTCCCGTTTGCGGGAATAAGGACGTTTGAGCCCGTCCACCCGCAGCATGGCCTGCAAAAAGCAGGCGGTATAAGAATTATGGGCGGAGAAATTACTTAAAAAAAAAAATAACACGGAATTGACAGGTTTCTCACCTCAGCCAGAAGGGATAGAATGCGTTCAAGGTTGAACGTCTCTATCCCAGGGATATTGTCCTTATCCTTCTTCCGGACGGCGTCCAGCATGGCTTTGGCGTGCTTCTGGACGTCTGGCCAGCGGGGAGATTGTGTTTGATCTGCACCACAATCAATAGGTGATGAGTGCGAAACTAAGGCGGCACCTATTTGTATCCGGCTGTCTGAGGATGATGTCTGTTGGGAGTGGGATTTCACCCGTAAAGGCCACCCCAGCTCAGGCGGGGATTCAAAAGGATTCTTACCTTCAGAGCCGGCCAAGCGGGAAACGCTTGCAGGCGTGGTGAACCCAGCGGCTGCTGAGGGGTTGGCAAGGTCAAGGCACAGGCTGCCTCCTATTTTCTCGAGCCGTCCCCCTATTCGCATCGTCTTTGTCCCGGCTGAGGCGTCAGGAGTTGATGCAGAGGCAGACTTTTTTAGCTTATTGAGAACGGCTGGGGCTTCCTCCCTAGCCCGTTTGAGACTCTTCTCAAACGATTTCCCAACTTCTCCCCCCTGTGAAAATAAATAAGGTTAGTATCCGGGCAAGACAGTTTATAAAATGAGCTTAAGAAAGGGTCAGGCGCTCAATACCTTGGCTTTGACCTCAGCCGCGGCCTTCTCCGCAAGCGCCTTGCGGATGACAGCAGAGGATCGCTTTGGGGTTTTCTCCATCTGCAACATGCTTAATGCTTCCTCTGCAAAAAGAAGGAAGTTGGTTAATATCATAAAATAATTTTGATAGAAAAATACTACAGACGGATATAAACTCAGGCGCATACGTTTGGAAAACATGTGCCCTAGTCCGCAGGCGGCTAGGAAGCACTCGTCCCTGAACCAGGCGCTCTT
The DNA here is from genome assembly GCF_948465745.1 of Chenopodium album. Lineage (NCBI taxonomy): Eukaryota > Viridiplantae > Streptophyta > Magnoliopsida > Caryophyllales > Amaranthaceae > Chenopodium > Chenopodium album. The sequence goes on along the minus strand of NC_137840.1, from coordinate 20,735,873 downwards.
GGGGATCCAGTTCTTGGGGACTTTTATTGTCTCCCCGGTTGACAAGGTTGTGTCTGTGAGGCCAAAAAAGTCTGCCTCAATAATCTTGTCAAAGTCCTCTTCTGGGATCCGGGGAAGAGCGCACTTCCTGCCTAACAAGTCAGGCTTCTTATTGTACAGACGGAATTCATAATTCTCCCGTCTGGTTGGGGCCGACATCAGGTAGAACCTGTGTTTCCAGCCATCGAACTTAGAGACCTTGTCCAAGGTCATCATATATTGCGGCTGCGTGGTTAGAGTGTACCACGCCCTTCAGCCGCCTGGGCTCCTGCTGAGGTAATGCATGCTTGCAAAAGCCTCCCAGCCGGGGTTAAGCCCTTGGAACTCACAGGCGGCAACATACCCCAGAATGTTGGTCCAGGAGTTGGGGGTAAGTTGCTAGAGCCCCAGGCCATAGCCCCTCAAAATAGCCCTCACCGCCTGGTGAAGGGGGAAGCGAAGGCCGGCTTTGAACGCCGCCTCGTAACAGCAAAAATAACTGTTGGCGTTCTGTTGATCATCCCCCCAGGCGATGGTGCCAAGTTCAGGCGGCACCCGGATCTTATACCCGTCTCCTAGCGGGTGCATTTTCTTAAAATTCTCTAAGTTCTCTCCCATCTGGATCCGGTCCTTGGAGGAGACGTGGATGCTGAAGGGATCGTCCTTCTCACTCCACTTTTTCCTTTCTTCCTCCTCGCTATCTGGAAGAGGGGGCAAGTCATCGCTGCTCTCGGAGGTAGAGGCGGAGCTGTCACTCTCCGTCTCCCCCTCGCTTTGGTCCATGGGGGCAGAGGCGGCATCGTCGCCGCCTTGGTCACACTCCTTTAGGAAAGAGTCAGCGGGGGTCGAAGGGGCGCGCGGAGGGGATCTCTCCAAAGTCGTCTGATCTCTCTGATCAGATGTGTCTCCCTCAGGCGTTTGGCCGCCTGAGCCTTCGCCTCGGTAATTTGGATCAGTGGCCGTCTGCATTGTCCGAGCCATGGCGTCCTGCACAGACACATAACTAGTCGGAATCCATGGCAAAGGGTGGTCCCAACACCCCGAGCCGGCACTCCCAGTCCTAGACTCAGCCGTCCCCGGTGACCGGCTGGACTCTAACCTAGGCTGTGCCGTGTGTGTTGGTGATGCATCCATTTATTGCAAAAAATATGTACAGGCGGTGAAAAAAGAAAAGAGCTGAGAGAGACAGAGACGGTACCTTTGTAATTGGTATCTGAAGGAGGGCGGGTCCGGCTGGGTTGCGTAAGAACAAAAAGTTTCTTGCTTGCACCTGACTCAAACGGATGGCTTCTGCTCTCTCAAAGTTTTCCTCTCTAGAAAATTTTTGTAAAACGTACAAAATTATGAGGGTAAAACGGCTATATATATGGGGTAAATACGGGGGCATTTCCGTAATTTACCTGGAAGGTGAACGGTTACTCTGTAACTGTAAAATTACCGCCAACCGAAGAGTGACATGTGTCACAGATGCCACGTGGCATGCCACGTCACATCTGTGAGGGGCAAATGTTTAGGGTATTTTTACCCTGCCACGTGGTCCAATCAGAGGGTGACACGTGTCAGCCTCATATTGGTCCAAAATGGACCAACCCCTGTTTGACACGTGTCATTCCAGAGATAGAAGGGAAAAGGCGGCCTTCAGGCCCAAATCCCGAGAAAGCCAGAATACGGCGCAGCCCACCAATGATTAGGGTACAGTGACCTAATCAGGGGCAATTCCCAATGACCCTATAAATAGGGGGATGTTCCTCATTTTGAGAGGACGGTTTTTTGACCAATTATTGCAACTGTATTCTCTGACACCAGAGAAACACCTGAGCTTGGAATCCGAGCAGATACCCACCTAAATTTCCGTTCTCCTTATCCCGTTTCAAGTTACTAACTTGTGCGTCGGAGGCGGAGCACCACCCAACAGGTGTCTCCGTTGGTTTTGCAGGTACAGCTCACTGCGGATCAGTTTTCGTGTTGTAACTCTCCCGAGGGACAAAAAACACCCAAAACAAGATCGATTCTTGTTCTACCCTAACTTAAAATCAAAGACATGCAAAAAAGAATTCCCAATATTAACAAAATTTAGAGAATTGTGAGATATTAGGGTACCAAAAATTATAGATATATACGTAGCAACAATATTGTATAGCAAATTGTAAGTTGATACCTGAAATTATTGATAGTGACGAGCAAAAAACCCCCAAATTCCTTGAAGATTAGCAAACAAAATTGCGAAATTTGTCGCTGATGAAGGAGTCGTGGGTTGTTTAGAGAAGATGAGCAGCGCAATAGAGCAGAATATAGAGTGGTGGGCGGTTTAATTGGGAAATTTGGGGAACCTGGCCGCTAATATTTTCATAAAATAAAAAGTTTCAAAATTGTCAATACTCACGTGCATAGCATGTGAGTTTCCCGACGCTTTTATGTGTCGATAAAATTTTCGACTCCATAAAGCGTCGAGAAAAGGCAGTACCAAAATCCGTACCCTGACACCATATCAAAGGCGTCGCAGCAAAAGCGTCCAAAAAGTACGCTTTTTGTAGTAGTGCACACACAACATCAGCTAGCAGCCGCGTGCACGAAGTGCGTGCAGCAGCTAGCTGCCGCAAGCTAGGCGTGCTAGCAGCGCACGCACTAGCAGCAACGCACAGCAGCAAGCCCGCACCAAGTGTGTGGCTTGCGCGCACAGCAGCAGCCCGCATCTTGGTGCGGGGCTAGGCTTGTGGCTGGGCCATAGGGCCGGTCACTATGGGGAAGCTTGAGGAATATGGGAGCAAGTGGGTAAGGACATGTGGCACAAGGAGAGTATTGAGTATGGAGCAAGTATGGTCCCCTACTCTCCATGTGGTCCTCACCAACCCATTTCACATGGTAATGCCACTTGTAGATTTATTATTAGTTTGCAATTTTAATTTAAATTAGCTTTAAATTAGTTTGTGGAATTTCATGATCCCACATTGATGGGATAGAAATTCCCACTCATACTTTCCTCAATAAATACGAACCTTGGGATTTGGAGTAAAGTGCTTGAGTGGGAGTTAGAAAGAGCATTCCATATTTTGGGGAAAAACTCTTAAACTCCATTAACACTTGGGTTTTGGTCGGACCTTGCTAACTCCAAGGCAGCAGACCTAATTCGTGTTCGTCCTTTGTGGGTGGATACCGTTGGAGGCATGACATTTGCGGTGCTCAAGGCTTTCAAGTAAGAGCCCGTTTTGAGAGGGCGAATCTCGCTTCAAGGGTATGATTCGTTCTTCCTTTTCTTGTGCTTATTTATTTATGCTTTACGGTTTTATTAATTACGAGTGGTTCCTTGGGTCGGGGTTGTTTCTGCGGTGAGTCGGACTCACTAAACCCCAACTGCGGTATCGGAGCCCCGCACGTTTATTTTTATAATCATGTTTTTCAAGGTTTACTTTAGCTTATATTTCTGGTTTAAGTTGCTAATTAGATTAGTAGCTTGGTTTTATTTATTTTAATCCCGATTTTAATGTCGAATTTGTCCTAGAACCTAGATTTTTGCCTAAAAGTAGTGAGTTTTTGTTGGAAAAGGTGTTCTGGAAAGGTTTTTTCCTCAATGGCATAACTTGTTGATTATGTGGTTGATTATTTGCATTATTTTCTGCATTTTTAAGTCCCCTTAAAGCACACTTACTTGGTAGTATTTGATGCTTAAAGGTTGATTTATTTTCACATAATTGCAAACTAATTGTTTTTTAGTGTGAAATTTTTTGTTTTGAGGCTTCCTAAGTGTTAAAGATTCAATCTTTATTTGTGATAAGTGATTGAAACTTTTAAAACCACTAAATTCCATGTTATTTTGTGTTAAACTTTGTTGTTTAAATCATTTAGAGTTGATTGGAAACATAAAGTTTCAATTTTTGTGATAGAAATTTGGTTATCTTTATGTTGGAAGATATATTTTTCAAGGATTCACAAAATTTAGATGTTGGAATTTTCATTTGAACATTAAAATTCATATTTTTCCAACTTCCCCTTACTTTGTCAAATTCTCAAGTTTAATTTAAATTTATTAAATTAAAAGTGAGAACTTGCCTCAACTTTGTTATTGCATCAAGCTAAACCAATTTAATTAAGAAAGGTTCTTGGAATTATTTTGGTTATTTGCACTTTGAAATTTTATTAAGTTAGACTTGTTTAAAATTTTATTTTTTTGCTCATTGAGTTAGTTCTAAAATTAATTTAGAATAAATTAATTATGTCTCGCGAAATGGGATCAAATCCCGAGGCCATGGCACGCAAAATGAGGTAAAAAACCACCCTTGGCTAAACGGGCTGCATAGCAGCCCGCATGTGGCTGCCAAGGTGGCTGCCCCGCCTTGCGTACGGCCACACGCGCGGCAGCAGCACACTGTCGCAGCAGCCACGCACTAGCAGCCATGGTTGTGCGTGCGCGTGCGTGCGGCAGTGGCAGCAGCCCATGGTTTCTTGCCGCGAGCTGTGTGTGCGGAGTTTTTTGTGTGTTCATATGCTTGGTGCGGTGAGGTGAATAGCCGTAGTATGCTTGGTTTACATTAGCCGCGATTATTCGAGTTTCCTTGGCAAAACGCTTAAAGCGAAAGCCACATGAAATGCGGTTGGCTTAATATTGCTTATTTTACGTTTTATTTATTTTAATTAAATTTTTTTTTTTAATTAAACTTTTGGGAGGCTAGGCCTTGGTTTTTAGCGGCATTGGCAAAATTTTATTTTTACAAGTTTGGGTGCTACTGACTTAATTAATTGGATTAATTAAGGGAAATGCGAAATTTAGAGGGCGCTTCAATTAATTAATGACGTCAAATTACATAATCGGTTAAACAACTTTAACTAGTTTTAATTAGGCGTGTTAATCAGATTAACCACCTAGATTAGTTATTAGTGCGCGCGTTGTTTAAATGCATTTTACTTGTTTGATATTGTAAATTGCATAGGTCATTCACAAATAGCGAATGGATGAATGGAATATATATTCTCTCTTACAGGTTTTATGAAATGGCAACTAGTGGGACCCGATTAGTATAGAAAATACGGACTACGTGCCGTTATATATTTTTGTAAATCTAAATACGGTCTACGCACCATTAAGTATTTTTGTACCTTAATATTTAGATTATTCCTAGTCGTATACACTAGTATTTGCATAGTTTGGTTAAGTCTTGAAGACGGCGTATCTTGGAAGACAAAGCCTTGAATTGCAAATGAAGACCTTTTGAAGATTTGAAGAATTCAAGGGGTAATGCTAGTTGCCAATATGCATCTATAATTTTGCTTTATATTTTATGCTTATATATACATGTGAATTATTCGTTAGATGCATGTTTAGTTTTTCTTTATGTTGCGATGATTAGTTAAGTTCACTTAAATCAACCAACATAGAATTCCCGAAAAGTTACCATTTTTGCTCAATTTGGTGAACTTTAAGGAATCGGAAGATGAACTCCAAAAGAGACTCAGAAGTTGCTACCTAGAGCATATCTTGGACACTCCGATCCCTAGTTTCTACTCGAAAGGGATCATGAGTGATGAAGGTCATGAAGAATGGAGCATGGATTGCAAGAGAGTTTCGAAACTCATGGGTAACTCCATCCCGGTTCAATGGAATGAGATTTTCTCTGGCTATTTTCCGGACATGATGCTCAAAGCTCTTGAGGATGTAGTCAATTTGAGGGTCACCAAAAGTGCTAGGGCCAATTATGATGGTCATGTGGAGGATGTGACTAGGTCACACTTTAAAAGGAGGATCAAGCCACCGCAAGATGGTTGTCTCTTGAAAGAAAGACAAGAGGTGTGGGGAAAAGTCTACAATGCGAGACTTAGGCCCTGAATGCCACTTCAAGCTCATGTAATTAACATGACAAGGCTATTCAACCATGTGGAGCTAATTGGCAAGCCAGTGGAAGACGAGCAAGCGGCTCACATGCTTCTTAGCTCTCTTCACTCGGGATATATGGGGCTTAAAATGCGACTCACCGCCAATAGGGATACATTGTCCTTAAGGGAAGTCATCCAAGAGCTCCAAAAGACCTATTCTTGCAAGAAGGCTAACTTTGCCCTTAGACCAAGGAAGAAAGAGTTCAAAGATAAGAGGAAGATGCGCTGCTTCTATTGTGGTAACCCAGACACTACAAAAGAGAATGCAACAAGTATCTGGATGATGAGGCGAAAGGAAAAGTAACTTCTACCTCAGGTATCATCTTAAAAACTTGAATATAAGCAATGTTAAAAGGTATTAGATACCGGAAAAATGACTTACAATACGCTCCTTTTTCAGGAACAAAGTGAGCGGTGCTTTTTCATGTGGAAATGAGTACACAAGTAGGTTGAAGGTGATCTATCCATGAAAACTTGTAATCTCATGTTTTGTCTAAAGAAGTAGAACTTATTTAGTTTTATGCACTATACTTTTGATGTATTTCCGACGTTGGACGTCGTTTTCATCAACCAAGACTTTTGTTTTGATGTCTTGAATATATTTATGGAATGACACTTTCACGTGTTTTTAGACAAAATGTTTGATACCAATGCAAAAGAAGCTAAGACTACACCGTCTACTCAAATTTACTTGTGGCACTGTCGTCTTGGCCACATTAACATCAAATGCATCAAGAAGCTTCTTCAAGAAGGTATTCTTGACTCATTTGATTTGAAATCCTTTAAAAATTGCGAAGGATGTTTATTAGGCAAGATGATAAAGCAACCATTCTCCAAGTTGGGAGAAAGGGCCGGTGACTTGTTGGGACTAATACACACTGATATATGTTGGCCAATGAGTACACTCGCAAGGAGTGGTTATCGGTATTTCATAACCTTCACGGACGACTATAGTAGATATGGTTATGTCCATCTAATGTCGCACAAATCTGTATCGTTTGATAAATTCAAGGAATTTCATAACGAAGTTGAAAACCAACTCGGCAAGAAAATCAAAGCGCTTCGATCGGATCGAGGTGGCGAATATTTGAGCCAAGAATTCGATGACCATCTGAAAGAACATGGAATACTTTCAGAGTTGACACCTTCGGGAACTCCTCAATGGAATGGAGTATCTAAAAGGAGGAATCGAACCCTGTTAGACATGGTCTGATCGACTATGGGTCTTAGTGAACTTCCAATCTCTTTCTGGGGACATGCACTTTTAACTGCGACACTTACACTGAATCGTGCTCCGTCAAAGGCAGTGGAAAAGACTCCATATGAATTATGGACAAATAAACCTTTAAGGTTGTCTTTTCTAAAGATTTGGGGATGCGAAGCATATGTCAATAAACTCATTTTTGACAAACTTCATCTAAAATCTGACAAGGTTTACTTTGTGGGTTATCCAAAAGAAATAAAAGGGTATTACTTCTACAACAAATCCGAGAACAAAGTGTTTGTTGCTCGTGATGGTGTCTTTTTGGAGAAGGAGCATCCCTCCAAAATGACAAGTGGGAGGAAAATCGAACTCGACGAAGTTCGAGAGGATGAGCAACAAGGACAAGTTGACAATGAAAGTGCTCACGAAGCATCTGTTGACATTGGTCAAAGTCAAAATATGCAAAGTCAAACCGACAATGCAAATGCTCAGTCCATTACCCTACGTAGGTCAACTCGACCAAGATCTCAACCCGACAGATATCTCGGTGTTGTATTAACCGAAGATCAGGACATCCTAGTAGTGGATGGAGATGAGCCGACAACCTACAGGCAAGCTATGACGAGCCCCGACTCTTCAAAATGGCAAGAGGCCATGGAATCCAAAATAGACTCCATGTTTGAAAATCAAGTATGGGACTTGGTTTATTTACCCATAGGTTACACACTTATCGGATGTAAATGGATTTTCAAGATGAAAACCGACAAAGATGGAAATGTATTCATTTACAAAGCAAGGATGGTAGCAAAAGGTTACAGGCAAATTTACGGCGTTGATTATGAGGAAACCTTTTCTTTAGTAGCTATTCTTAAGTCCGTTCAAATTCTTCTAGCGATTGCTGCATATTACAATTTGGAAATATGGCATATGGACGTCAAAACCGCCTTCCTGAATGGAATTTTGGAAGAAAATGTGTACACGACACAACCTGAAGGTTTTGTCAACAAGAATAATCCTAAGAAGATATGCAAGCTTAAGAAGTCCATTTATGGATTAAAGCAAGCAAGCATAAGTTGGAATCTGTGATGTGAGGAAGCCATCAGTAAGTTTGGTTTTATCAAGAATCCAGATGAGTCTTGTGTTTACAAGAAGGTCAGTGGGAGTGACATCGCCTTCCTAGTCTTATACGTCGATGAAATTTTGCTCATTGGAAAAAGCATTCTGTTGTTAGAGTCTGTAAAGGCTTGGCTCGGGAAATGTTTTTCGATAAAAGACTTGGGAGAGGCTTAGTACATACTAGGCATCAATATCTATAGGGATAGATTAAAGAGGATAATAGGAATGAGTCAAAGTACTTACATCGATAAGGTACTAGCTCGATTCCAAATAGAAGGAGCCAAGAGAGGGCACCTACCCATGTCACATGGCATAACCTTAAGCAAGAAGCAGTGTCTAAAGACACCGTATGAGCGAGAAAGGATGAGTAATATTCCATATGCTTCACTTATTGGATCGATCATGTATGCCATGATATGTACTAGGCCGGATGTATCATATGCCTTGAGTGCTACGAGCCGATACTGATCAGACCTAGGAGAGGCGCATTAGACTGCGGCGAAGAGTATTTTGAAGTACTTGAAAAGGAACAAGGATAAATTCCTGGTCTATGGCGGTAAAGATGAATTGGTTGTTGAGGGATATACCGATGCAAGCTTCCAGACAGACAGAGACGACTCCAAGTCACAATCCGGATACATATTATGTCTCAATGGAGGAACGTTTAGTTGGAAGAGTGCAAAGCAAAGCACAACTGCTGATTCTACAACTGAAGCCAAGTACTTGGCAGCGTCTGAGGCAGCCAAGGAGGCAGTTTGGATTCGCAAGTTCATTAATGAACTTGGTGTTGTACCCTCCATCAAGGGTCCAATAGACCTCCATTGTGACAACAATGGAGCTATTTCTCACGCTAGAGAGCCACGAGAACATCAGAAGGTCAAACATGTCAAGAGGCGATTTCACATGATTCGAGAATGGAAGACAGAGGGTGAAATCAGAATTTGCAAAGTGGGAACGGATGACAATGTAGCCGATCCACTTACTAAACCCTTGTCTCAAGTGAAGCACAACAAACACATTGAGGCAATATGAATCAAGCATGTCGCGAAATGGCTTTGATTTCCATATTATAGTGTTTTAATTAAATTTTGGACAATGTTAATGTAAAGAACTATGATGAACCATTCAGTTTTTGGAGTAATTAAAATTTTTCATGCAATTTAATTCACTCCGTCTCTATTTAATTGTGGTTTAGAATTAAATAATGAGTCCATTCAATTTTAATAAATATTCAAAATAGGGTATCAAGTCAATGGCGTGGATAAAAAAACACCTATTAAGTGAACGTTGAATATTTTAATCGAAAATTATCCCTAATCAAGGTCATATTTTTTGTGGACGATTAATGACCATTAGAGATTAGTGTGTAGTATGATTTATAGCACCATTTCTTGTGCAATGAGGATATAAACCATTTGCACAGGTATTGGTTTAGAACCATACTGGATCGACCTATGTGAATACTTTAAGAGATTTAAAATCGTCATAAGTATTTTTCTCATTATTACTATCGGAACTCTTTTCCTTGACCATGAGTAGTGGGAGGTCTCTTGTTTGAGTACTAGTCTGCTTTGGTATCCACCAAACGTCTGCCGTATCTGGGGATTATAACGATAGATATTGGGCGGCTAGGTCCTCTTAGTAAGAGAAGTTACATTACAAGACTGGAAATGTCCCCCTACTAACAATAGGGAACATGTCTTGTTGTTTACAAAGCCTCTCGAAGGGCGAGACTATGAAAATGCATGGCCGTGCTCAGATGGATTTTAGAAATCATCTACTTATTGACAGTCAAACTCAGATTTCTAGAAACTCTTCTAGACGTAACAGAGATGACGAGTAATCCTACTCTGTAGTTTATGAAGAGATATAGGAAAGATGCCATACACGAAATGCACACTTCTCCGAAAGGACAAGTGGGAGATTGAAAGGAATGGTGTCCTTCGAACAAGTGTATTATTCTGATAGCGGGTTCAGAATTATTAGAAAGCTAATATATTCAGTAAGGTCTAGTGATCAGAATGCCTAGGTGGAGGCCGCTTCCGATCAATAATATTAATATAATTAATATTACAGCGTAATCTTGACTGAAACCTTCGGGTCACACCCAAGCAAAATATACGAACCGACTCGACGAATTAATTAGGAAGAAATTAATTCGTCGCCCGAGTGTTAAATATTTAAACGTCGGTAATTCGAGCTTGGAGCGTCGAAACCGATCGTCGGAAGTCGAGTCAAAAATAATAAAAAGACGAGACACGCAAAATAATAATAATAAATCGACCATATTCCCAAAATACCCCTAGCATCGGAGTGCCTCGAGCATCCGAATGCTACGGGAAAAAATGTCCAAGCATAGGTGGCTAGCAAGAGCACCAAGCCGAGCCTAGCATGGCTGGCTAGGTGCGTGCTAGCAGCCACGCACAGCAGCAGCTAGCAGCCGCGTGCACGTGGTCCATGCAGTAGCTAGCTGCCGCAAGCTACGTGTGCTAGCAGCGCACGCACTAGCAGCCACGCACAGCAGCAAGCCTGCACCAAGTGCGTGGCTTGCGCGCACAACAGCAGCCCGCATCTTGGTGCGAGGCTGGGCTCGTGGCTATGGGGAAGCTTGAGGAATATGGGAGAAAGTGGGTAAGGACATGTGGCACAAGGAGAGTATTGAGTGGGGAGCAAGTATGGTCCCCTAATCTCCATGTGGTCCTCACCAAACCATTTCAATGGTAATGCCACTTGTAGATTTATTATTAGTTTGCAATTTTAATTTAATTTAGCTTTAAATTAATTTGTGGAATTTCATGATCCCACATTGATAGGATAGAAATTCCCACTCATACTTTCCTCTATAAATACCAACCTTGGGATTTAGAGTAAAGTGCTTGAGTGGGAGTTAGAAAGAGCAATCCATATTTCGGGAAAAACTCTTAAACTCCATTAACACTTGGGTTTTGGTCGGAACTTGCTAACTCCAAGGTAGCAGACCTAAAAAGTCGTGTTTGTCCTTTGTGAGTGGATACCGTTGGAGGCACGGTATTTACGGTGCTCAAGGATTTTAAGTAAGAGCCCGTTTTGAGAGGGCGAAGCGAGCTTCAAGGGTATGATTCGTTCTTCCTTTTCTTGTGCTTATTTATTTATGCTTTATGGTTTTATTAATTACGATTTGTTCCTTGGGTCTGGGTTGTTTCTGCGGTGAGTTGGACTCACCAAACCCCAACACAATCATCTTCTCAAAGTCCGTCTCCAGTCTACTTTCAACCAATGGCTGCTAAGGAGGATATTGAGAACATCAACAGGACCATTGAGATGTTTTCTAACATTATGCAAACACTTACCACCAGAGCCAACACAGTAGAGCAAGACAATCAAAATAATGTCACTGCCACTATAATGGACAAGATAACAAAACAGATGAGTAAGACCTCAAAAGAGTTCACTTATGTGGAGCAACCTGTCACCTCTTCGTCCATAAAAGACAAACTTCCTAAAAAGATTTCCACTGCTGATATTCCAAAGTTCAAGCCTACTAATAATCCGTTGTTCCTCTTAAAGGCATTTTCTTCGACGATGGCTCTTAAGGGATTAGATGTGACACTCTTCCCTATTGTGTTCCCTCTTTCCTTGGAGCATGCCTGTCTACTCTGGAATCCAAACATGTTGCGACCTAGGAGGATGATACTTAAAGCTTCATGAACCGCTACAAGTGTAACATCAAAGCCAAGACTTTGGAACATGAACTCTACATTCCAAAAAAGAAGGAGAATGAAGGCTTTACTACTTATCTAAGCAGGTGGAGAAAAACAGCTGCATTCTTAGTGGGTCCAACCAAAGAGAAAGAGATGGTTCGCTTGTTTATTGCAAATATGACTCATAAGTACAAGCAACACTTCAAGTTTTTGCCTTTGAATACCTTCGAAGCTATGTACGATATTGGGATCAATATCAAAGATTAACTGATGAAGACTACTGGTAGCAACAATAATAACAACACTTGAAAAAACAAGAAGAATGACAGTCCTTCTTCTTTATCTTCTGATCCTAATAATGCTACCAACAATGTCAATGTCAATGATGTGCTAGCTCTTAATGCTGCCCCTCAGAGATTCCAAAGGCAAAGGAGGGTTTACACGCCTTTAGGAATGACTTATGAAGCTGCTTTTGATCGCTTGCATAGTCAAGGACTGATTATGCCAATTGTACCTTTTCCAGAACCTCGACTAGAGAATAGAACTACTAGCTATGTCCCCAATTCTCATTGCAAGTTCATTAAGGCAAAGGTCATACTACCGAGAAGTGTTGGAGGTTGAAGGATGCAATCCAAGACCTGATTGACGCTAATCAACTTCCTGTCCCTCTAGGGGGCAAAAAGCTCAATATTCAAACAAGTCCCCTTTCTTATGCTTTGGCTATCATGGGAGATGAAGTCTTCTTTGATCCGTCAATACTCATGCAACCTGTGAATGAACCTCTATCAGAAGTTGTATTTGTGCTGAAGACGTCTATCTCGAAGATATAGCTTGTTCATCTCTTGGCACTACTAAAGATGTTAGGGTAGACCTTGAGGACAAGGTTCTCACCAGAAATGGACGGTTGCAACAGCCTAGTTCACCTCCACCTCCACCACAATCACAACCAATAGTTGATCCCATCGACCTTGTGAACAACGATATGATCAAGGCTTTTGTCCACCTCTCATGAGCATCGAAAGGCTTTAATGAATGCTCTGGAGAAAATAAGAGTTGATAATGATATGACTCCTCAAGGACTAGTCAACTTTCTCACTACTGAATTGCCTGGTACCAGTAATCTAATTTCCTTCTCGGACAAGGATCTGCCCCTTGGAAGGGGATTAACATAACAAGGCCTTACACCTCACTGTGGTGTGTAGGCAGATGAATGTTCCTATAAGCCCTGTTGATAATGGCTCTCCAATCAATGTATGCCCACTCTGCACTGCAAAGAAGTTGGGCGTGAAAGATGAAGAATTGATCCCTTTTTCTCAAGGGATTCGTGCTTACAATGGTACTCGTCGTCAAGTCGTGGATACTATCATGCTAAATATAACTACTGGAGCCATTTAACGTCGCACCAAGTTTCAGGTGGTGGACATTAAGGCTTCTTTCAATCTGCTGTTACGTTGTCCTTGGTTTCATGTGTTAAAGGCGATCAGATCGTTGTTGCACCAAAAGGTGAAGGATATAGTTGGAGGGGTCCCAATTATCATTGATGCCTCCCCCATGCACATTCAAGTTAATGATACTCTCATCGTCCATGTCAAACATGACGAGGAAGATGAAGATCTCTGGGGGGGTTTTCGTTGAATGATGTTCTCATGATCGATAAAGAGGAGAAGTGTCACCTCGAATTTAATCCTTATTCAAACACCCATGTCATTGCCATTATGAAGAAGCAAGGGCATTTCCTTGGAATGACCCTTGGACTCAAAAAGAAAATGGTTGAACTTTGGGGCCATCCAAGTGCACTTAAGAAGGATACCATTGGCTTGGAAATCAACCCAACAAAAGAAGATGCAAAACAAGCTCTCCTGAAAATGAAGGCTCGAAATAATGCTCGAACTATGATGACGGAAATGGCCATGGACCCATATCTATTCACTCTCAATGGCAAATATATCAAAAACGGGAACACTTCCCATGCTGTGAATTTCCTGAGCCTTTCGTCCATGATGGGAAGCGTGAGCCACGTTTTGAGATGTTCCTTGATTGTGACTTCGTTGATGAAAGCATTGAGTCCAAGCTATGATGATATGAACATTATTCTTCTTTTTTCACTAGAAAACAATGAACCCAAGCCTATCTGCAATGATGATTCTGAGCTCATTCAAGCTGTCATATCAAGCAAAGATTTTAACCCCTCTAAGTTAATCGTACCGGCTGATTATGTGTCAAAAGGGTGGCGCAAGACAGTGAATATCTATACACCATGTGGAGAGAAGTTGGAAGTGACCGCTGGCGAAAGTCCTATGTTTGATGAGTCTAAGTCGTCTAATTCCGAGTCTGAGTCTAAGTCTGTAGACGAGTCTTTAGGATCTGAGGCCGACCCCCTTTCTGCTATAAAGTCTAATGTAGTTCCCCTTAGTGCTGAGTCTCTTGTTAAGTCTCCTCTTTCTATCTCAAATAATTCCGCCGAGGTCGCAGCTAACCTTGCCCTCTTTGATATAATGACCAATGAATTCAATGAAATGAGTACAATTGCTTACGATGCGTGTCATTCCCCTAACCCTGATCAATATTGCTTTGTTAATGATAAAAATAACAAATAAATATTAAAAGCAATGAAAGATCGAGAAAATAAAACAGCAATCATCGAAGATACAGACATAGTTAAGATTTCCAATTATACGACTATCAAAGAAGTAAAAATTAGATTGACACTAAGTCAAGATGAACGCAAAGAGCTAGTTAACTTGCTTAGTGAATTTGTTAATGTATTTGCTTGGTCATACCAAGATATGCTTGGAATTGACAGGGATAAATTTCTGCATACAATACCACTCATTCCAAGTATGAAGCCTATCAAACAAAAGCTGAGCCGTATAAAAGAAGATGTGGCTCTCAAAATTAAGGAAGAAATCAGAATGCAATTGGCTGCAGGTTTCATCAAAGTATCCAAGTATCCAGAATGGATATCGAATGTGGTTCTAGTTCCGAAGAAGGATGGACGGGTCAGAATGTGTGTTGATTACAGGGACCTCAATATGGCAAGCCCGAAAGACGGATTCCCTCTACCTCACATTGACATTCTGGTCGATAACACAACAAACCATGCACTCCTATCATTCATGGACGACTACACCGGATATAATCAAGTATTCATGGTCGAGGAAGACATGGAGAAAACCACATTCAGCACATAATTGGGTATATATTGCTATACGGTAATGCCATTCTGGTTAAAAAACGCGGTTGCTACCTACCAATGAATAGCCACAACATTGTTACATGATATGATGCACAAAGAGGTGGAGGACTATGTTTATGATATGATCGTCAAGTCAAAGGATCGCCCAGGCCACATCATTGCACTTCGCAAGTTCCTTGCAAGACTCCGCAAGTACAACATGAGATTAAATCCAGCAAAGTGTGCGTTCGGAGTTACGTCAGGAAAACTACATGGTTATGTGATCAGTTCTCGAGGGATTGAAATAGATACCACAGAATTCAAAGCAATTATGGCCAAGCCACCACCAAAAACTGAGAAAGAAATTCGAGGCTTCATTGGAAGGCTACAATACATAAGTAAGTTCATATAAAAACTCACGGCGATATGTGAACCTATATTCAAGAAGCTTAAGAAAAATGTTCCTGTCACATGGGATGATGATTGCCAAAAAGCTTTCAACAAAATTAAAGAGTACCTGGAAAACCCACCCGTGCTAGCGCTAGCAGTGCCTGACTTTCCTTTTCGACTCTACCTTACGGTCACAAGAGAAACGATGAGAGCAATGCTAACACAAGAGGTCGAAAGCAAGGAAAATGCAATTTACTATTTGTGCAAGAAGCTACAAGGATATGAGACGCAATACACACCACTTTAAAAGTTGTGTCTTGCACTCGTGTGGGCCGCGCATAAATTAAGACATTACATGCTCACTCATAAAGTGCATGTCGTGTCCAAGATAGATCCTCTCAAGTACTTGTTCGAAAAAGCACTAGTCAATGGCAGATTATCAAGGTGGATAGTTAACCTTGCTCACTTTGACTTGAAATTTGTACCACTAAAAGGCTATCAAAGGTTCTGCGATTTCTGACTTCTTAAGCTTACAAACCTTCCCAGCATTGTTTTGGTCGACAAAACCTTCAGGCTGTGTCATGTACACAGTTTCTTCCAAAATACCATTTAAGAAGGCGGTTTCGACGTCCGTCTTCCATATTTCATAGTTTTATATGTAGCAATAGCTAGAAGGGTCCGATCAGATTTATGCATTGCGACTGGTGAAAAGGTTTCATCGTAATCAATACCATGAACATGACTATAACCTTTTGCCACCAATATGGCTTTGTAATAGAATACATTTCCATCTTTGTTGGTTTTCATCTTGAAAATCCATTTACATCTGATAGGTGTATAACCTTTGGGTAATTCAACCAAGTCTAGGACTTGATTTTGAACATGGAATCCATTTCAGTTCTCATGGCCTCATGCCATTTAGCAGAGTCGGTGCTTGCCATCGCTTGCTTGTTGGTTTCCGGTTCATCTCCATCCATAATTAGGATGTCCTCTATGATCTCGGTTAATACTAAATCAAGATATCTATTAGGTTGAGATCTCAGCCTCTGAGATCTACGTAGGGTAATGGATTAAGCATTTGCATTGTAAGTTTGACTTTGCACATTTTTATCATTTTGACCTACGTCAACAGATGTTATTTGAGCACTTTGACTGTCATTCTGATTTTGTTGCTCATCCTCACGAACTTCATTGAGTTCGATTTTCCTCCCACTTATCATTTTGGAAAGGTGTTCCTTCTCCAAAAAGACACCATCGCGAGCAACAAACACTTTGTTCTCCGATTTCTAGAAGAAGTAATACCCTTTGGTTTCTTTTAGGTAGCCCACAAAGTAAACCTTGTTAGGTTTTGGATGAAGTTTGTCAGAAATCAATTTCTTGACATATGCTTCGCATCTCCATATCTTTAGAAAAGATAACTTAGAAGGTTTCTTTGTCCATAATTCATATGGAGTCTTTCCTACATCTTTTGATGGTGCACGGTTTAGTGTTAGTGTCGCAGTTAGAAGTGCGTGTCCCCAGAAAGATGTAAGAAGTTCACTAAGACCCATTGTTGATCGTACCATATCTAACAAGTTTCGATTTCTCCTTTCGGATAATTCGTTGCATTGTGGAGTTCCTGGAGGTGTCAATTATGAAATTATACCTTTTTCTTTAAGATGGTCATCGAATTCTTGGCTCAAGTATTCACTACCTCGATCCAATCAAAGGGCTTTCATTTTCTTGCCAAGCTGAATTTCAGCTTCACTCTGAAATTCTTTGAACTTTTCAAACAATTTAGATTTATGCGACATTAGGTAGACATAACCATATCTACCATAGTCATCTGTCAAGGTGATAAAATATCAGTGTTCATTTCTTGTGGTTGAGCTCGTTAGTCCACATACATATGTGTGTATTAGACCTAATAAGTCTCATGCCCTTTCTCCCAGCTTGGAGAATGGCTGCTTAATCATCTTGCCTAATAAACATCCCTCGCAGTTCTCAAACGATTCTAAATCGAAAGAGTTAAGAACACCTTCTTGTAGAAGTCTCTTGATGCGTTTGATATTAATGTGGCCAAGACGACAATGCCACAAGTAAGTTTGGTTTGACTCTATGATCTTATTTGTTTTGGTATTATCATAAACAATTTTGTCTAAACACACAAAAGGTGTAATTTCCATAAATGTAAACAAGACATTTAAACAAAAGGTCTTGTGATCAAGGTTTAAAATGACATCCAACGTCGCAAGTTCAAAGTATGGTAGATAAAACTTAACAAGTTTTAGAATTTAGACAAAATTCATGAGATTACAAGCTTTCTTTGGATAGATTTTCTTCATCTTCAACTTGTGTACTCATGACCACTTGAAAAACACCGCTCATTTCGTTCCTAAAATAAGAGCATAAAATGAGTCAATTTTTCGGTATCTAATAACTTATAAATTGTTTATTTTAAAATGTGTGGATGATACCTGTGATTGAGGCTATCTTTGTTGTTGCCTCATCTTCCAGATACTCGCTACATTCTCTTTTGTAGTGGCCTTGCTTACTACAATAGAAGCAGCGCATCTTTGCCTTGTTTTTGAACTCCTTTTATTTGAGCCTCAGAGCAAACGTAGCACCCTTGCAAGAATAGGTTTTCTAGAGTTCTTGGACAACTTCCTGGTAGGACAGTTTATTACGATTGTTGGTAAGTTACATCTTAATTGCAACATACCCCGAGTGGAGTGAGCTTCAAAGCATATGAGCCGCTTGCTCATCCTCCACCAGTTTACCAATCATTTCCAGATGGTTAAATAACATTGTCATCTTTTGCACATGGGCTTGAAGTAGCATCCCGGGTCTATGTCTTGCACTATAGACCCTAGCCCATACTTCTTGCCTTTCCTTGCTAAGACATCAATCTTGCGGTGGCTTGATCCTCATGCTAGACAATGACCTAGTAACTTCTTCCACAAGTCCATCATAGTTGCCCTTATCGCTCTTTGTTACTCTTAAATTGACCACATCTTCTAGAGCCTTTAGAAGTACATTCGTAAGGTAGTTGGAAAATTTCTTCTTCCACTGTTCCGGAATGGAGTTTTCCATGAGTCGAGAGACTCTCTTGCAATCATAACTCCACTCCTCATGAGCCATATTGCTCATAATCCCTTTTAAGTAGAAACTCGGGATCGGCGTATACAATATATGCTCTAGGTAGCAATTGCGGATGGTCAAACAGAGTTCCTCTTCCCATTCCTTGAAGTTTACCAAATTCAAGCTAAAGGATAACTTCTCGGGAAGTTCTGGGAACATAAGATTGTTGTCGATAGTTGAAGACATGATTCTACATTTGAAAGAATTTTAAAATTAAAAACCATTCATTAAATTTAAATAAGATTGAATTCATTCATTTTAATCAAACTTATTTAAAACGTCTTATTTACACATTTAAAGTTATCCCCAATTTGGTGAGAATAATTCGATTCCACGATCCGAAGAAACAAAGAATGGTTAAAAATGCTTTGGCATGTCTAAACACTCAATCTCCTAAGGTAAGCAACGCTTTGCTAATGTCTCCAAGATACTCTTGGTTGAATAAATCGTCGCATCTAATGCTCTATCAACAATTTATTCACTTTGCCATGACATGTTAGGACTCCATCACTCATATCGTTGAGTATAACGAAAACAAACTTGCATACCTGGTATGCTTTACGCTCCTAGGAGAGGTGGTGATGCATCACTTTGGCGTAGCTCACCACTACCCTCGTTCGGCTAGTAAGTGTTGTTTTGGAATGACAAGTTTTTACATAAACATATGCATATATATATATATATATATATATATATATATATATATATATATCGAAGAACATTAATATAGATGCATTTGGCAACTAGCAAGACCTCTTGAGATCTTTAAATCTTCAAAAGGTATTCATTGCAACTTTCATTGCTACATCTTCCAAGAACCTCCATCTTAAAGACTTAACCATAATTAAATGCAACTACTAGTATCTACGATTAGGACTAATCTAAAAATTAAGGTACAAAAATATTCAACGGTACGCAGACCAAATTTAGATTTACAAAAATACATCACGGATTGCAATCCGTATTTTTTATCCTAATCGGGCCCCACTAGTTGCCATTTCATAAAACCTGTGAGAGAATATACATTCCATTCATCTATTCACTAGTTGTGAATGGCCCATGCATTTTACAACGATAAACAAGTAACAATGCATAAACACGCGTGAACTAGTAACTAATCTAGGTGGTTAATCTAATTAACACGCCTAATTAAAACTAGTCAAAGTTTTTTTAACCAGTTATGTAAATAAGCGCAATTAACATTTGAAGCTCCCACTAAATTCCGCATCGAACTTAATTAATTCAATTAATTATGCCGGTAATTCCCAAAATTTGTCAAAATAAATTTTTCCAATGCCGCTCAAAACCGAGGCCTAGCCTCTAAAATTTATTAAAAAAAACAAATTAAATTAATAAAATAAATAAAACAACAATTTTTAAGCAAAAATACGTAGTCCAAAGTGTCTAAGTGCTTAGCACTAAGACATGGAGTGCTCACATTTTGCACAACTGTTTGATGCTCAATGGACCAGGGAGTGGGCCGATGTCGCTAAGTGTTACACCATCCACATCAGCGAACTTTGGTCGCGAGTTAAATAGGTTGTAAAGCTACTACCCTAACCAAATTAATCATTTATAATACCTAAACTTACACTAAACTAGTTAGTGGAAAGTAAAGGGTCGAACCACTAGGGAAGCACGCTAATTCGACATCAAATATCACTAATGCAAGAGTGAAAAGGGGATTGTTTTTGTTGGTTTTGTTGAGTAAGAACACTAAAACTACCAATAAGCAAGAAAAAGATAATTAAAAAAATAGAAAATGACGCTAGGGATACGGGGGTGTCCAATATGATTAGAAAGAGGAGAATAATGGTGATTATCATAAAACATATGCCAAAGAACACAAGATTCTACCTAAACAATTCATTCTCATGCAATAGTCTAGGCAAATCAATGAGAGAGGTTTACACTAATTAGGATCATTCTCATGCATCCTATTAGTTACAATCAAATCAAGAGAATAAAGAAGCACAATCCATAAAAACTCCAATTTAATAACTCATTCTCATGCAATCATTAAAATAGAGATGATCCTAATCTAGTTCAAATTACTTTCATGCATTTAAACTAGAAAACATCAAATAGAGTGCAACAATACTCCCAAGCTAATAAAAATCATGTCTTTCATCAATATATGGCATAAGTTCAATTCAACCATCATTATTCATCTAATATCAAATCATATCTTCCACCCCCTTCCCCTAGCTAAAAGTTTTGCCTAGATAACAAAGATTAAACATAATATCAAAACTTGAAATAAGCTCAAGAAACTCAAAACAAAACATGATTAAATTCAATGAAATCAATAACAACTAAATAAACTAATAAGATTGAAAAGAATAAGTAACAATAAAACAAATAAATAATACTATAGGAAACAAGAAGAGATTACTAAAGAAAGGATTAATGAAAGATGAAAACTTGGATTCTTGGTTGATTGATGGAAGATTAAAACTTGAGCAAAGTTGAATACAATAAAGGATGCTTGAATAACAATCTATTTTCTCTCTCTAGATTAGGCTAATGTTCTATGGAATTAGTACTAAGTGTCCTCTATTACAAAGAGTCCCGTCTATATATATGTGGCTTCCCCCAAAAGAAAGAGACTTGGACAACAAGGCGCAAAGAAATAAATAACCCAGCTGTGCGCGCCCGCACATGACATATGCGTGCCCGCGCAGTAGGTGTGCGCCTTTTCAGCGTAGTGCGCGGCCGCAACTGTGAGGGTACGCGAAAATCAAGCGAGCCCGCGCATCAGGTCGTACGCCTGCACAGAAGCCGCACAACAAGTCACGCAAACTCTCTGGTTAGGCTCTATTTCTTCAGCCTAGTTGCGCTGGTTCTAAGAAGGCAGTGCGCCCGCACAGCCAAAGGTGCGCGCCCACACAGCAGCCGCACAGCACCCCGGGCACAACAGTTAGCTTGGCTTCTTGATATCCTCTTTCTTTCGGCACATAATACCTACAAAACAAAAGCATGGAAATCAAAATAAAAACAACGCGAGAAGACTAAGAAAAGGGAAGATAAAAGAGAAAAGAAAAGAAGAAGCAAAACTAAGTAAAAATGCTTAGAAAAAGGGCCAAACAAGTGCAAATGAGGGGAGAATCCTTAGAGAAAAAGGATAAAAGAGTGGCATAAATGCCACTCATCAAAATCCCCTACACTTGCCTCTTGCTAGTCCTTAAGCAAGGAAAACTGGAACAAAAAGACAAACACAACAAACATAGCATGGCAAGGTTTTAGCAAAACCAAGCAAGCCTCAAGGTAATAAAATGCTCAATTTGGACTCATTTGCAAATAAATGCACCAAAGAATACTTATCTTTCTCAATTCAAAGAGGGAAAACACGTTCCAAGATGCTCAAGGTTGAAAAAGACAAATCTAAGCTAATCGTAGAGAACTAATGATTTCATTCTCCGCCCTAGCCCCAACCAAGACGTTCCGTGTTCTCTACACTAGCTTCAATTCATCCCCTAGCTAGCTCCTCATGGTTCCTTGAGGGAACCAGAAAAAAAAAATTTAAGTGGGATCATAGGGTCATCCCGACATCTCAACTATGCATACTCTCTCCATAGGGTTGAAATCTATCTCTTTCCACCGTTCTTTGACCACGCCCCTCTAGAATCCAAGGGTCTTAAGTAGGGTTGTAATGTCATGGCTAGGGGTTATGGTTGGGAAAAAATTTAAAAATTTTGGTGGCAATTCCAAAGTGAAGCGTAAGAGTTGCCATCTCTCAAGAACATCTTAAGAATTGAACCTATTCTCAAACTTACAACCTTTCAAAACAAACCACACCACATTACTTCAATCTTTATTTTTATTTTTATTTTTTATTTTTATTTTTTGCTTGGTTTTCATGAGTTTTAACTTTCTTGCCAAACTTTTTTGCGTACTCTTTTCATGAATAATATTTCAAAACCTTATTTGAACCAAATTACACAACTTTCTTGCTCAATTTAAACATTATCAAACTCGAACCTCACAAGCCAATGCTTCACTAACAACAAGGGTTATTAGAACATAGGCCTATAGGTTTGTTATATTGCTAAGTCAAGAAAGGGGAAATAAGGCTCAAATTGGTTAACAAGAGGGTGAATGTAAAAATGAAAACAAAATTTGTAACAAAACACAAAGAAAACAAAGAAAAATGAGAAGAAATGCCCTCTTCCTCATCTAGAGTTATATGGTCACGATCTCGGGTGATAACTGCCAACACAAAGATTAAGACATGCATAGTTAAGGATCCTAAATTCTGCTCACAAGAATGATGAAGGCTAGAACAAATGATGCTCATACGGGATAAGAAATATAGCAAATACTAACCAAGGGAATCCTATCCACAATAGAGACCAACACCATCTTACCACTTTCCTGTGAACTAGGGGTTCAAACTTCCTCAAAAGTTCTAAACTGGGCTACCTTAGCTTACAATGTGTCTAACTCAACCCAAAGAATTCTCAAACTGTGTAAACCCTCATCAACTAGGAAGATAAGCATTCAAAGACACATCGAGGCAAACCAATCCAAAAGAGTGAGAAAATTACACATCAAAAATCATTTCAAATCGTCATAATTATGCTTGTAACACAAAAAGGGGAAAACAAAACAAAAGAAAGAGGAAGAAATAAAAAAAGGTTCACATACGAGGCATATAATTCAATTAAATCCTAATTGTCATACAAGTGATCGTTTGATAACAACATCAATGATCCCAGGTTCCATTGAACCAAAAGCAAATATCCTCGAACCATTCAACTTCTTCCTAAGCTAGACCTAAGCTAAACACCCAAAGAAAAAGAAAATAAAAGAGAGGAAAGGTCTCACCAAATGGCGCTTGAAATGAAGACAAGATAAATTATGCAATCTCACTGAGGGGGGCTCGATTTGCCCCTTAACTTCCTTTATCTCCATTTCCAAGCTTGAAAAGTGAGCCAAAATGAAAGAAACGACTGAGATGAAATAAAAATAAAATAAAAAAGTTAAAAATCAAAGAAAGAAACTAAGAATTTAAACAAAATGAAGAAATAGAAATAAAATAAAATAAACTAAAAAAAATTTGGATTAAGGGAAGTTTGGACTATCGGGAGTTTGGATTTTTCTTCATTGGAGCGCCATCCCCTACACAAACACTTGAAAATTCATTAGCAAAAACTTATCAAAATCACCCAAAGACATCATCATCGCAATCAAGAAGATAAATCAACATCAAAACATGATAAAGGCAACCGAACCATGAGGGCTCTACCACCTACAATGAAATCCCCCCCACACTAGCATGATAACAAGCCTTCCCCCACACTATAAAAAAAACATCCCTTTGCCTCTTACAAACCCTCCCACACTAAAACAATGCACCGTCTGCGGTCCGCCAAATTAAAGCATTGTGAGGGGGCAAAGGGGAGAAATAAAGAACAAGGGGGGGCTAGTGGCTACTAGGGCCGGCTTCGTCATCATCTCCATCATCCTCGGTGTCGTAAGAGAAACCGTCCAGAGGGATACCGTGTGGGTCCCAACCACCGGAGTAACCCGAGGGCCAACCATAGTGACCTCGGAAGAGGTCTTGTTACCATTGAGGCAACGGGTCGAAAGGGGCGGGAAGGGGAAGAGGGGAAGGGTGGGTAGGGTCGACAGATGGATAGTTGGGGTCACCCCTAAAATCGCTCCCCATGGGGACACGATAATCGTACCCGATTTCAGTCGGGTAGTCTAATCGGGAAACACCTTGGGAGTAGGACCCTTGCCAATAGGGCCAAGTGGGTTGTGATCCCTGCCACCCAGGGATCGGGTCTTTTTGGGTTGGCCTATAAGGGTTATTTACCGGGGGGTGACCTCACCCCTATCCACGACCACACCATAAAGAGCTTGGGTTTGCATAAACATACCCTGCTGGTTCTCCATTAGGCTCTGCATGCCAAGTTGCATGCTCATCATTTGTTGTTTAAGGCTACTCATGCCTTGATGCTGTTGCTGATGATGTTGTTGTTGTTACTGTTGTTGTTGTTGTTGTTCTTGTTGTTGTTTTTGTTGTTGTTGTTGTTGTTGTTGCTGCTGCTGATGTTACTTTTGTTGTTGTTGTTGGCCGACTTTCATATTCCTTGCGCCACCCAGAGCAGTGGGTAGCACACAATTGTTTCGCGGAATTTTCCATACATTCCTTGCGTTCTGCTCCAAGGATGTACGGCTGGGGTAAGGCAAGATACAATGGTGCTCGCAGACAACCATCCGGGCATGAAAATTGTTGGCATCTGAAGTTCCTTAGAGGAACCCCGACCTTCTCATTTGCTGTATGTCAATGAATAGATCTTTGTCGGCCCCAATTTGAGTGCACGAGGGGAATAATCGTTCATAGTTAAGTTTCTTGGCAATCCTTATAATCATACCACACCTGTCTTATGACCCGACTTGATTGCGTCGCAGCACACGACGAACCGGTACCCCATATTAAGCCGCCCTTTCAATTCCTCCCTAGTGGCAACCCACAAAGTAAATAGCTCTTCATGCAAGAGCTTATTCAAGTCCTGCTTGCTAAACACCGCAAACCCTAGAATGCGGTGTAGAATACGGAGCACAGGGTGGATAATATGGTTAGCCACCTAATACCTAGTGTTGAACTATTCAAAATCGGTAATCGTTTGCTACCATCTAAATGCATCGAACTTAGGGAACAGGCTCAATAAAGGGCCAAGGAGGTCCACCTCAGGGTTCAAATCCAACAATACATTAAGATCACTAAGAGTCATAGTGTGCTGGTTGTTGAACATTTGGAAGGAAATTTGGAAGTCGTTCCTATAAGGCTCCTTTTCTAAAGAGTCCAAGAATTCGAAGGTGGGCTCCTTATATGTTCGGAATTGATGCTTGATGAACTTACTCATCCCTAAGTTATCAAGGAGCGACCTTATATCATCGTCAATCCCCAAAGCTCTCATGGAGCGTTGATCATAGTGTCAGGAGGGATTTAACTTTCGTCCGTGAAGGTTGTTAAAGAACGTAGCATGAACCTTGTTCAACAATCTCAATCTAGGGGGAACATTTGGTCCTTGAGCTTGAGTTTGTTGATTACTCGGTTCCTCAACCCTTAACCTGGGCTCCTTTCTGCTCTTCCTTTTGGTCATTATGTTCAAGCAATACAAATAACCTAACCAAAAGGAGAACTCCCTTCGAACTCAACCAACAATTGGAAAACAACAACAACAACCCATGTCTTAACAATCTGCAAAAGGGTTAGTACTAACAACTAACCACACAAATATAGCGCCCAAGACAACAAGAATTAACAACAAAGTAGTCAATCAAGATACATTATGATAGTAAGTAATTCTCATGAAAGTAGTTGCATTATCATCAATACAAACACCAAATTTATCAACTTAATTTCATGAAATGGCTTCCAAAACAATAATGTTAACAACAATGTCCCCAAAATCACAAAATTTCACACTAATAACAAAAAAATCCTTAACAAAGAAAATAAAAATCACATGCAATTCACTCAAGCTAATTTATGCTTAATAACTAAAAATTTTGCATAAACAAGTGAAATTAAGTAATAAAATAGAAAAATTTAGAGTTATACCACTTTGTAGAAGCTTGAACACCACTAAGAACCTCAAAGAACACCATCTTCAATTAAGCTTACAAACAATGAAAATGGAGGATTTTTGGATATTTTGGAGAGAGAAAGTGGGTGAATTTGTTAGAATAGTGAAATTTTTTTATGGATTTGAAGGAAAATCAATGGAATTTGTGAGAAATGGGTGAAATTTGAAGGTTAGGGTTTGAGTTTGTTGGAGAGAGAAGAGAGCAAGAAATACGGGTTTCGAAATTCTGAGGACGAAATGGGGAAGAAAGGGTTAAAACACGATTTTTCCAGCTCTGCGCGCCCGCATAGGTATGATGCGCACCCGCACAGGCATTCTTCGCGCTCGCATAGAAGTCGCGCACTAGGTCTCGCAGACTTTCTGTCTCGAATCTCCAATTTTGAATAAATCAGTGCGGGTTCTGATAGTGAACGCGCGCCCGCACACCTACCCTACGCGCCCGCATAGAGGTAGCGCACTAGGTCGCGCAAAACTTCTGCCTCGAGCTCCAATTTGTGAATAAATCTGTGCGGCTAACAGTGCCTGCGCGCCCGTACACTTCACACTACGTGCCCGCACAGATGTCGCGCATAAGGTCGCACAGAGTAAAATTCGATTTATCCTCACATCTTCGAAATAGAAAATCCTTGTTCCTTCATCATCCAAACACCTATCAACCAAAAAGGGGAAAAATCAAATTCGAATTCAAATTAAAAAAAAGAAAGTGAAATCGGAATATTTTTAAAAAAATATAGAAAGGAGTTAGAAACTCGGGTTGCCTCCCGAGAAGCTCTTCTTTATGAGGTTACTAGCTTGACCATGAGAAAAATTCTTCAAGTGGGAGGCTTGGGATCCAAAGGATCAAGCATTATACATTCGATTATACGAACTTCTTCCTTGCAAAAGTAATGCTTTAAACGATGACCATTAACCATAAACTTTTTACTATCAGCATCTTACTCAAAGGAGCCATAAGGAGTAGTCTTTCATATCACAAAAGGACCCGACCACTTTGATTGGAGTTTACCCGGAAACAAATGAAGCCTTGAGTTGAAAAGCAAAACTTTGTCTCCAACCTTAAAGTTCTTGCATCGAATATGTTGGTCATGCCACTTTTTGGTCTTCTCCTTATATAACCTTGAGCTCTCATAAGCATCATCTCTAAGCTCTTCAAGTTCATTGAGCTTAAGCAATCTCTTCTCACCGGCCAACGACAAATCCATATTGCGCTCTTTGACGGCCCACCAAGCCTTGTATTCTAACTCAACCTGCAAGTGACAAGCCTTTCCATAGACCAACCTATAGGGGGTCGTGCCGATTAGTGTCTTGTACGATGTCCTAAGAGCCCATAGTGTGTAATCAAGTTTGTGAGACCAATCTTTCCTTTATTGTTCACCATCCTTTCAAGAAGATTTCTGATTTCACGATTCGAGACCTCCACTTGTCCTTGAGTTTGAGGGTGGTAAGGTAGTCCAACTTTATGATGAAAGCCATACCTCTTAAGAAAAGCTTCAAATTGCTTTTTGGCAAAATGGGAGCCTTCATCACTAATTAGCACCCTCGGAACTCCAAACCTAGGAAAAAAGATCTTCTTTAGAAGCTTAAGCACAACCTTGTGATCATTGGTAGGTGAGGGTATGGCTTCAATCCATTTCGTCACATAATTGACCGCTACCAAGATATATAGATTCCCACAAGAAGAAATGAAAGCCCCCATAAAATCCACCCCCCAAACATCTAAGGGTTTAACTTCTACAACACTTTGTTGGGGCATTTTGTCCCTTTTGGTAATGCCTCCGCTCCTTTGACATCTATCACATTGCGCAACGAATTGGTGGGCGTCGCTATGCATCGTCGGCTACCACAATAAAGATTGAGAGATTTTTTCCACTTTTTATCAACACCACCATGTCCTCCACATGGTAGTGAGTGGCAATGCTCAAGAACTCCTTGAATTCATGATCTGGAATACACTTCCAATAAAGGCCTTCTCCACATTGCTTGAATAGGTATAGGTCATTCCAAAAGTACCTTCTCACTTCCTTGAAAAACTTCTTCTTTTGTTGAGAAGAGTACTCCGGGGGAACGACTCCACATGCAAGATAGTTGGCTATATCCGCGTACCAAGGGGTAGAAGTTGACACCAAAGCCATGAGAGCCTCGAATCCTATCTCATCATTAATCGGTACATCCTCCTTGTTCTCAAAAGGTAGCCTAGACAAATGATCCACTACATAGTTCTCCGCTCCCTTTTTGTCCCACATTTCCATGTGAAAGTCTTGGAGAGAGAAAACCCAACGGATCAAGCGAGGCTTTGCTTCTCTCTTAGTCATGAGATACCGCACCACTATATGATCCATGTCCACAATAAATTTTGAGAATATAAGATAGGACCGAAACTTATCGAATGCAAACACTACCGCTAACATCTCTTTCTCCGTTGTTGTGTAATTCTTTTGAGCCTCATCTAGAGTCCTACTTGCGTAGTAGATGACACATGATTTTCCTTGTTTCTTTTGACCAAGAACGACACCTACTGCAAAGTCACTAGCATCGCACATTAGCTCAAAAGGCAAGCTCCAATCCGGAGTTTGCACAACGGGAGAAGAAATGAGAGCTTCCTTGAGCTTACAAAATGCCTCAAGGCAAGCCTCATTGAAGTTAAATACAACCTCTTTTTTGAGTAATTCGGTCAAAGGTTTGGCGATTGAAGAAAAATCTTTGATAAACCTCCGGTAAAAACCGGCATGCCCAAGAAAAGCCCGTACCCCCGTGATGGAAGTAGGAGGGGGCAACTTTTCAATCACCAAAACCTTTGCCAGATCAACCTCAATGCCATTTTTTAAAACCTTTTCCAGATCAACCGCAATGCCATTTTTTAAAACCTTATTGCCGAGGACAATGCCCTCCTCGACCATAAAATGACACTTTTCCCAATTTAAAACCAAACTCATCTCTTGACACCTTTTCAAAACTTTTTCAAGGTTAAAAAGACAAGAGTCAAAAGACGAGACCCCAACACTTAAATCATCCATGAAAACTTCAATTTCTTTTTCAAGCATCTCAGTGAACTGGAAATCATGCATCTTTGAAAAGTAGAGGGAGCATTGCATAATCCGAATGGCATTCTTCGGTATGCAAATGTCCCATATGGACATGTGAAAGTAGTTTTCTCTTGATCACTTGGATGGATAGGGATTTGGAAAAATCAGGAATACCCATCCAAGAAACAAAAGAAAGCATGGTTAAAAAACCTTTCAAGCATTTGGTCCTTAAAAGGGAGAGGAAAATGATATTTCTTGGTGTTTTTGTTCAATCTCCTATAATCCATGCACATTCTCCACCCGGTCACCGTTCGGGTGGAGATTTCCTCTCCCTTTTCATCCTTGATTATGGTCATTCCACCCTTCTTTGGAACTACATGAACCGGGCTAACCCATTTGCTATCGGAGATAGCATAGATGATGCCCGCCTCACGTAGTTTCAAAAATTCTTTCTTCACAACATCTTGAAGGTTAGGGTTCAACCTTCTTTGCGGTTCAATAGAGGTGGAATGATCATCTTCAAGATGAATACGTTGCATGCATAAAGAAGGGCTAATACCTTTGATATCATCAATGATATACCCTATCACATCCCTATATTTTCTTTAAACATCATGAAGTTTTTCCAAATTAAGACCATCTAGGGTAGCAATGACAATAATATGGTATTTTCCCTCCTTATCAAGAAAAACATATTTCAAAGAACGGGGAAGGGGCTTGACTTCAACCTTGGGAGGAGGCTTAGAACTCTCCTCCAATTTCTCCTCCTTGGACTCAAGCTCGATCTCAACTTGTTGTTCAACTTCCTCCTTTGAGGATTCCTCCATTGCCACGAAAAATTCATTAGCCTCTTGAGAGTGGAACTCTTCTTTGCATGTAAGGGCATCTATCATTGTATCTTGAGGCCTCATCACGACCCTCCCCAAGCGATCTAGCTCTTCATTCACGGCATCAACTCTATAGCATTTTTCAACCATGGGGGTCTAGAGCAACTTAGAAAATTAAAACACAATCTTTTCATCGACCACCTCACATGTGATGGTGTTGCTCTTGCAATTAATGACCGCCCCAAATGTTTTTAGAGCTTTACATCCCAAAATCAAAGGAGTGTTAACATCTTTCTCCATATCCATCACTACAAAGTAACAAGGCACGTAGATGTGTCCTACTTGAATTGGAATATCCTCAAGCTCTCCATAAGGTAATTTCACCGATCGATCGGCCAATTGAATTGACTTTCTTATAGGGATCATATCTATATTGAGTTTTTGAGCAATGGATAGAGGGATTAAACTAACACTTGCTCAAATATCGGCTAAGGCGCCCCTAGCTTCCATGTTCCCAATTTTCACCGGCAAAGTGCAACTTCCCGGGTCTTTTTCCTTCTTGGGCATCTTATGTCGTACAAGAGCACTCACTTGATGTGAAAGGGTGATAAGCTCATCATTGAGCTTCCTCTTGTTGGTGAGAATATCTTTGAGGAACTTGGAGTAAGATGGCATTTGTATCACAACTTCAAGAAAAGGGAGGTTGATATGCAAATTCTTTATGACACTAAGAAATTTTGTGAACTTGTCATTCAACTTCCTCTCCGCAAGCCGACCGGAAAAAGGAACCGGTCCATCAAGATTCCTAGCCTCACTAGGAATAGAAGTTGTCTTCTCATTGTTAAGCTTCTTATTCTCCGAATCTCCTTCTATCTCATCACCCTTTTTTTCTCACCTCCCTTGTTTTCATTCACACTCTCCTCTCCTCCCTTCTTTTCCTCACTATCCCCTTCATTTGGCCCTTCATAGGAATTTCCCAACCTCAATGTGATCGTCTTGCATGTAACGGGATTGTCAGATTATGAGATGGGTTAGGTTGTGGTTGTCCGGGTAGAGTGGATGGTTAATTGAAAGGAGTTCTCTCGGCCAATTGATCTAGTTGTGAATCAACCATCTTGTTCTGAGCTCTTATCTCTTACATTTGTTGCCCAAAAGATTGCATTTGCGCGTGCATGGCTTGGAAGAGTTGAGTTTGAGTTAGCTCCGCTTGAGGTGCTTGTTCTTGATGATTTCTTTGAGGTGCTTGGGTTTTATTGTTGTATTGGTTGTTCCTTGGATAGCTTCCTCTTGGGTTTTGGGGTTGATATGGAGGTGGATTTTGATATTGAGGGTTGGAGTTATAGGAAGGTTGAGCTTGTTGGTTCCATTGTGTAGGTTGAGGTACAAACCCGGGTGGTGGTTATCTCCAAGCTACTCCACCACCGCTTCCTCTAAATCCCTCTTGCCTTGTGTTGTATGCCGCTACATGTTCGGGGATTCAACCTCCACAATAGGATGTATAATGGTTAGTTCCTCCACAATTTTGACAAGAGAAAGAGTTAACTTGAGAAGAGTTTGATCCACAATTTGAACTTGCATTCACACTCGTGTTCAACTTGGAAAGCCCTTTTGTTAGTTGATCAATTTGATGAAGTAATTGATCAACTTTCTCCAATTCGTAAATACCACCTTTCTTTGGAGCATTTCTTCTTCGGCCCCCCCAAGTGTAATTCTTTTCTACCTCTTCTATGGTGGCTTCAACTTGAACCGATTGGACCATTTGAGTTTATTGTGGATGGATTGAGAAGTTGGTTTCCTTGACGGGTAGCAAAATCCCTCTCGTGAGCTCATAATCCTCCAGATTTCCAAACTCACGAAACAAAACATCATTCTCTTGTCCCGCCATTGATCCACGTGGTGAACTTAAAGATTAAGTATCACTCTCACTATCAACTATATCACCAAAACCTTTTCCCTCGTCTTGAAAAAGCCTACGGACTTGTCTCAAGGTTCGTTTGATTTCGTTGTCAATTTGATGTAAGGGTGTTCCTTGAGACCTCCTAAGCATTCACCAAAGCTAAGAAAACAATTAGCAATGACAAGGATGATAAAACAAAAAAATCAAAAAGAAATGAAAGCAAAATGACTCTAACAAAAGCAATAATAGACGCTAAACAAGTCGCCTCCCCGGCAACGGCACCAAAATTTGGTCACGGGTTAAATAGGTCGTTAAGCTACTACCATAACAAAATTAATCATTTATAATACCTAAACATACACTAAACTAGTTATTGGATAGTAAAGGGTCGAACCACTAGGGAAGTACGCTAATTCAACATCAAATATCACTAATGCAAGAGTGAAAAGGGGATTGTTTTTGTTGGTTTTGTTGAGTAAGAACACTAAAAGTACCAATAAGCAAGAAAATGATGATTAAATTCAATAGAAAATGACGCTAGGGATACGGGGGTGTCCAATATGATTAGAAAGAGGAGAATATTTGTGATTATCATAAAACATATGCCAATGAACACAAGATTCTACCTAAACAGTTCATTCTCATGCAATAGTCTAGGCAAATCAATGAAAGAGGTCTACACTAATAAGGATCATTCTCATGCATCCTATTAGTTTTAATCCAATCAAGAGAATAAAGAAGCGCAATCCATAAAAACTCCACTTTAATAACTCATTCTCATGCAATCATTAAAATAGAGATGATCCTAATCTAGTTCAAATCACTTTCATGCATTTAAACTAGAAAACATCAAATAGAGTGCAACAATACTCCCAAGCTAATAACAATCATGTCTTTCATCAATATATGGCATAAGTGCAATCCAACTATCATCATTCATCCAATATCAAATCATATCTTCCACCCCCTTCCTCTATCTAAAAGTTTAGCCTAGAGAAGGGAAATTAAACATAATATCAAAACTAGAAATAAGCTCAAGAAACTCAAAACAAAACATGATTAAAATCAATGAAATCAATAATAACTAAATAAGCTAATAAGATTGACAAGAATAAGTAATAATAAAACAAATAAATATTACTAAAGGAAAGGAGAAGAGATTACTATTGAAAGGATTAATGAAAGATGAAAACTTGGATTTTTGCTTGATTGATGGAAGATTAAAAGGCAAACTCTCTGGTTAGGCTCTGTTTCTTCCGCCTGGTTGCGCGGGTAATGACAGGGATGCGCGCCCGCACAGCAAAAGGTGCGCGCCCGCGCAGCAGCCGCACAACGCCCCGCGCATAATAGTTAGCTTGGCTTCTTGATATTCTCTTTCTTTCAACACATAATACCTACAAAACAAAAGCATGGAAATCAAAATAAAAACAAAGCGAGAAGACTAAGAAAAGGGAAGATAAAGGAGAAAAGAAAAGAGGAAGCAAAACTACGTAAAAATGCTTAGAAAAAGGGTCAAAAAAGTGCAAATGAGGGGAGAATCCTTAGGAAAAAAGGATAAAACAGTGGCATAAATGCCACTCATCAAACTTTCACATATCAATAACGTGGCCCTTGATGGCCATGTCGAAGGAATTCATTGCACTACATTGCTTCATATGCAACGTCTATGCATACCCCAAATTACACGACGCATGCACCAAGTCCCAAGCGATGCACCATGTGCTTGTGCCCCCACACCCGCGCCACAACAGCCCCAAGCACCACGCAACACAGCACACACGCACGCACGCACATGGCAGCGTGCTGCTGCTAGCTACCGTTCGCACCAGCCACGGCTTGGCTTCATGCACAGGGCATGGCAGCCCCTTGGCAGCCACATGCGGGCTGCTTTGCCGCCTTGCTAGCCAAGGGCGCTTATGGCTTGTTTTGCATGCCATAATTTTTAATTCTAAATTAATTTCAGAACTAATTCATTTCAGCAAAATTAAAAAAATTTAAACAAGTCTTACTTAAATAAAATTTGTAAAGTGCATGTAACCAAAATAATTCCCAAGAACCATTCTTTAATTAAATTGGTTTATCTTGGTGCAACAAATATAATAGGGCAATTACTCACTATTAATTTAATTAATTTAAATTAACCTTGAATTTTTGACAAAATAAGAGGGAGCTGGAAAAATGAACATAAGTTCAATAAAGATTCTAACTTTAATACTTGTGAATCCTTGAAAAATTATATCTTCCAATATGAAGATAAAAAAAATTTCTATCACAAAGTTTAAACTTTACGATTCAAATCAAATAAAAATGATTAAATTAACAAAGTTTAACAAAAATTCATGAAATTTAGTAATATAAAGTTTCTATCACTTAACATAATAAATGATTGAATCTTTAACACCTTGAAGCCTCAAATAACAACAATTTCACACTTAATGCAATTAGTTTGCAATTATGTGAAAAAAATAAAACCAAGCATTCAAGCACAAATTACTAGCAAGTAATCATGCTTAAAGAGGTTTAAAATTGCATATAAAATATGTATTGAACCAATTACATAACTACCATAAATATGCAATTAATTTTCAAGGTTAGAAAGACTTACATTTTTTTTGTAAAAACGAAAAAACCCTCGAAAATAGCATTTATGGTTGATTTTTAGACTAAAAACCGTCCCCTAAAGGAATAAAACCATTTCCAGAACACATTTTCCAACTAAAATTAACTATTTTTTGGGTGAAATCTAGGTTCGGGGCTGAAGGTAGCTTAAATAGGTTAAAATAGATAATACGATCTACTAATCTAATTAGCAACTTAAACCAGAAATATTAAGCCATAAAAATCACCTTCAAAAATATTATGATTTTAAAATTAAACGAGAGTGGCTCCGATACCGCTGTTGAGGTTTGGTAATTAAATCCAACTTACAGCGGAAACGACCGCGACCCAATAACCATTCACAATTACTAAAACAATAAAGCATAAAAAATAAATATACAAGAATAAAATTGGAATTTACCTTTGACGCGTGCTTCGCCCGACCTAATGGGCTCCTACTTGAAAGCTTTAGCTCCGAAAATACCGAGCCTCCAACGGTATCCACCCACAAAGGATGAACACTGACTTTTTAGGTCCTCTACCTTGGAGTTGGCAAGGTCCGACCAAAACCCAAGTGTTAATGGGGTTTAAGAGTATTTGTCAAAATGCAATGCTCTTTTTAACTTCCACTCAAGCACTTTTCTCCAAAACCCAACTTGGGTATTTATAGAGAAAAGTGGGAGTAAGAATTTCAATCCCATCAATGTGAGATCATGAAATTCCATAATTTAATTTAAAGCTAAAATAAATTAAATAGGCAAGCAAGTAATAAATCAACAAGTTTCTTTATTTAATGTAAAGAGAAGTGAGGACCACTTCGAGAGGAGGGGACCATACTTGCGCCCCACTCCTTCCTCTCCTAGTGCCACTTGTCCTCACTCAAACACACACCCATCACATGCTTCCCCAATGACCCGCCCTAACACTCAGCCATGCCTAGCCCTGCACACGCAGGCTGCTAGCTACAGCCTTCTCGGCCCAGCACGCCCACGCTTATATGTGTGTGCTGCTGCTGCCGATGGGCGCTGCTAGCAAGCAACACACATGTGCGGGCTTCTAGTAGTGGCGCGCGCCAACAAGCCTCGCAATGCTTGCGGTCTCCTAGCCGTGGCTCGCTAGCAAGCCTCGCATACGGTGCGGGCTGCTAGCATGCTCGACATTGTGATTTATTACTAATTTTTCCGTCTCAATATTTACTATTTTTGACACGACTTTCGACGCTCGGTTTTGACGCTCTAAGCTCGAATTTTCGACGTCTAAATATTTAAAACTCGGGAGACGAATTAATTTCTTCCGAATTAATTCGTTGAATCAGTTTGTATATTTGCTAGGGTTTGACCCGAAGGGTTCAGTCAAGATGAAGTTGTAATATTAGTTATAATTAATTTTACTGATCAGAAGCGGCCTCCACCCAGGCATTCCGATCACTTGACCTTACTGAATATATTAGCTTTCTAATAATTCTGAACCCGCAATCAGAATAATACACTTCTTCGAAGGACACCATTCCTTTTAATATGATCCTTAGTAATACCAATCGGCCCTAGGTAACGGACAGATTGAGGCGAGACCTTAATCTTCCCCATACGGCAAACAGTCGGCTTAAAATACGATCTAATAATAAGGTTATTCGACGAATTAAACAGAGATTAGCAACAAAATTCTCTAAAGAAATCATACCTATAGAAGACGGGGTGGAGAAGCCAAAGAAAGAAGCAAGTCCTGTAAATAATTGCCCTCCATACGCACAAGGTCCTACCAAGGAAAAGTGTAGCGTTCTTCCTTGTTTATCTACTCGCTTAGCAAACGTGAGTCCAACATTGACTCCAGCGGAGGCAAAGGCACCACAAAGTGATCAGCACTGTGCTGACTAACAACACTCTCCCAAAGATACCACGCAAAGCGTCCAATACGAAGAAAAACAGTACGGTATGACGAAAGCTGCAAGGCCTTTGGAAGATCAGTCATCCCAGCCAAAGGTCGATACTGGATCTCAACAACAACCTGAAAACCATAAAAAATTGCAATGAATGCAAAAAAATAACACAAAGGTAGAGAACAAACTACTTCAAGATCAATTCTTACACCACAGAAGAGGTGCCACGACGCAGCAGCCTGCGAAGCATAGAGACAGACTCCACTCGTGACTCGTCTCGATCACGCCAGCAGGCTCCAATAGGGAAGTCATGGACCGCTCCACAACGCCGTCGAGGGGCCAATCCCAGAAAGTACTCATAGAACCACAATTGTAATGAAAATTAATCTTTAAGCACATGAGTTAAGCTGGTAAAAACAAAATAAGAAAAAGAAAGATCGTCACCTCTACGACTCTCCATAAAACGTGGACAGGCGCATGGTCATTCAGCTGCCTACAGCCGTGACGCAGCGACGAGAGTAGATCAGCATATCCAAGGCTGGCTAAACTATAGGATCCTATCTCGCCGATCCTTACAAAAGAAGGAAGGTAGCAAATGAGCGCACATAAACTCCTATCTGGAGAAAGAGTCACGAAAATTAGAATCGAAATAAAGATCTGCACTCGCTGCTCAGGTGACCTCTCATCCATGTCAAAGCCAAGGGCTAGAATAGAAGCCAACTCTGATCGCCCGCTCTTTGGATCACCTTGAGTCACCGGCTGATTCCTGATATGCTGAACAACCGGACCTAATAAATCCGCTACCTCAGCCGCCCCTCAAGTGAGGTCAGAAATCTGTCGTACGACCCGCTCGATGAAGCGTAAGCCGCTGATCATGCTAAAATTAGGGAGGGTCATTGTCATCTCCCCGAAGCAATGTGAAAAGTGTTGGTAGTATCCCAAAAATACTCAAACAATGCACAAACAACTATCGGGCCACAACCCGGAAAATGCAAAACCTTACGACCGCCGAATAAAAATCACCTAAACCAGCAGACTCCCATAAGGTATTCATAACAGGATCCCTTGTGATAATCTCATACAGCCTGAGAGTCAAATCTCCAACTCCGGATCCATGATGGCAAAGCATGCCATCGACCATGTCGGCAAGTGGACGGTGAGAAACGTAGTTCTCACGGTAGAAAACCAACTCATCTGGCGTCCACGGAGGTGGAATCCACCTGCCCCTACTCGAAGAAGGGCTAGGCTTGGTCTGTAAGGCATCGTCGTCCATGCCCTTAGGAAATGCGGGAGTGTCGTCCCGAAAAGCCTGACGTCGGCCACGAAAACAAAGATCGCGATCCCGTTGTCTACGCATGCTATTACAAAAATAAAATTCTAAATGCTTAACATCATTTCCTAAGTTATTTAGTTATTTATTCAAAAGCAGCTTAACAGCTACTTCAAGTTGAATTTTCTATCATACGCAAAATTTTTACCTCAAGGCTAAAAATTAGCAAATTAATGGAATTATTTTTAGTATTTAGTTTCTTCATGAAGAATTAATACTACATTTCTCCTACTTGCGTGATACTATGTTCACCATGAAAATATAGTACATACATAAAATAGAGCATGTTTTAAAATTGCACATGAACAATTGATCGGCA
The DNA here is from genome assembly GCF_948465745.1 of Chenopodium album. Classification (NCBI taxonomy): domain Eukaryota; kingdom Viridiplantae; phylum Streptophyta; class Magnoliopsida; order Caryophyllales; family Amaranthaceae; genus Chenopodium; species Chenopodium album. The sequence goes on along the minus strand of NC_137840.1, from coordinate 20,697,834 downwards.
TATTATGGCATATTTTACAAGATCTACAACTAATATATCACCATTTCAAGTGCAAAAAAAATAACATAAAAAATATCTCACACAAGTAGTACCAAAATATGATGATTTGCTCAATTCCTCACCAAAGCACACAAACTTCGTCTCAAATTGCTCACTAACAAATATACATTCATATACAAGTCAATTCATAGCACAAATTTTGACATGGAAGATCACAATAAAAAAACCCCTGATTTGATTAATTTTTAGGGTTTCAAGAAAACATGCAATTTACAAAAAATTTAGACAAAAGCAAAAAAACTTACATAGATCCTCGTAAGAAATAAAAAATGAGGAAAATAGCACGAAATGCTCGCAAAATAGCACCAAAAATGAGTGAATTTGGTGGAGATTTGAGCTCCTCAAACTCGAAAAACTGCGGAAATGCTGCAGCGCAACCACCGTGACACGGTGGTCCAAAGCCGTGCCACGGTAGAGCTTCCCCGTGTCACGGTGATACTCTGATAGAACCGGCGTATGTTTAACAGCAGCAACGGCGGAAAAATGGCAGACTAGAACGGCCTTGGAGCGAGAACAAACGCCGTGACACGGTGGTATCCTCCTCGCACCGGTGCTGGGCTTCGTGGCACGTGACCGATAATGGTAAAATTCAAAAAATAAATAAAAGAAACAATGAGAACAGAAAGAGATTGAGAATGAAAATGGCGAAAGAGAACTACGAAAATGGAAATCAGGAGCTCGAATTTAAAGCCAAGAATGTGACGTTTACACGGAGCGGTTTTCTATACTTGAAGAAAAATTCAACGATAACGCTTTCCATGCTTGAGGAAAGCCGACTTGGCGCTTTTCTATATTTGAAGAAAAATCCACCGATAATATTTTCTATGCTTGAGTAATCCGGCGACATGGTGGAAAATCCCATCAGACAGTGGATATTCCCCTGCGTTTTTGGCTTTCCTCAAGCATAGAAAAACGCTAATATCGTATGTTGACTTTCCTCAAGCATGGAAAGCATTATCGCTGAATTTTCCATCAAGCATAAAAAACCGCCAAGTGTGCTTTCCTCAAGCATGGAAAGCATTATCGGTGGATTTTTCTTTAAGTATCGAAAACCGCCAAGTCGGCTTTCCTTATGCATGGAAAGCATTATTGGTGGATTTCTACAAGCATAGAAAAACGCCAATATTATGTGTTAACTTTCCTCAAGCATGGAAAGTATCATCCGGTAGGTTTCTTCAGGCTTAGAAAGCTACTGAATTCATCAGTCTACTTTCCTCAAGCTTGGAAAGTATTTCAGCGAAACGTCATCCGTTGGATTCCTTCAAGCATAGGAAGCTACAATACTCATTTGTCACTGATACATTGGTGTCAAATACGTATTCTATCCTTTTACTCTTTTATCTGTAGAACTAACATTTTTCTGCAAGTATCGGCGTATACAGAGTGATTTAGGATCGCAGAACGTCTTAAATTATTCTCCGTTCTTATCGGTTATTTTAACTATCGTTTTTGAAACATAAGTTTCAACAAACTCAGTTAAAGTTGAGGCTTCTATAGACACCTAAAAATGACTCCCCGAAACCAAAACCCGATGATGAAAAATATATCACCGCTATTATTGGTCGGGTTCACAATTTAATCCCGAGAGTGCTTAAAAAACGTATTTAATTAAATTCAGTTTTTAAATAGTCCATGGATCAGTCTTTATGTTTAGTCAAAGCATAGTTTATTTTTAATTTTAGCCCTAAAATTTTTTATTTTATTTAGTATTTTGGCCCAAACTTTTTATTTATTTTATTTTATTATTTATTTTATTATTTTGGACCAATTAATAAATAATAAATCAGAAATGGCCAAAAATTATCAATCGACATTTAAAAATGCTGAACGAAATTAGGGAAAAAATGAATTTAGACGGAAAAATGGACTACAGATTTCTGCGTCACGGAAGTAAGCACCGTGTCACGGGGCATTATGCCACGACACGGTGTGCTTTCCCGTGACATGGTCCCTGTATTATGACACGAGGCATCTCCGTGTCCTTTCCGCGTAAACCCTTCATGCGTTTTATCTCCCGTAACCTAATAATTTTCCCGCGTCACACTGTTTTCCACCGTGTCACGGGAGTGTGCCCCGTCTGACGGTGCCTGGCACTATGTCACGGTGTGCACTGCCGTGTCACGGTGTTATTTTTTAGGGTTTTTATCTTTTTAGGGTTCCATGTGTTCCCTCTACTCATTTTTTGATTAAATACCCCCCTCATTTCTGATGTACAGGGCATCAATTAACTCTCCTTTTCTCTCTTCTATATTCTAGCCTTAATACTAGCTTGCCCTTTTTCTTTCAAAATTCCCTCTTCAAGGACTCCAAGGAGTTCATGCTTTACTCGTGGTTCTGTCCTTAAGATGCATGGCAGTAAGCACCGTGTCACAGGGCATAATGCCGCGCCACGATGTGCTTTCCCGTGACACGATGCCTGTACAATGACATGGGGCATCTCCGTGTCCTTTTTGCGTAAACCCTTCACGCGTTTTATCTCCCGTAACTTGATATTTTTCCCGCGTCACACTGTTTTCTACCGTGTCATGAGAGTGTGCCCCATCTGATTGTGCCTGACACCATGTCACGGTGTGCACTACCGTGTCACAGTGTTATATTTTAGGGTTTATATCTTTTAAGGGTTCCGTGTGTTCCCTCTACTTATTTTTTTGAATAAATACCCCTTTATTTCTAATGTATGGGGCATCCATTAACTCTCTTTTTCTCTCTTCTATGCTCGTGCTTAAACACTAGCCTACCCTTTTTCTTTAAAAATTCCCTCTTCAAGGACACTAAGGAGTCCATACTTTACTCGTGGTTATGTCCTTTAGCCAAGGCGTGAAAGGTAGAACTGTTTGAGGGTTTGGCCCAAAATCAACTCTATTTAATTAAATTTAATTTAATTAAATTATTGTTTTAAGATTTTCCCTTGAAGTTACTAACACTTTTATTATATTATAGTTGCAAGCAAACAGAATGAAAGTAAGACCTATGTTCCTTTTGTTTATATTATTTTTCTAAAGATTTTATATTGTTGGATTTATTGTAAAATTGCTTTCAATATTAATGTTTATTCTATTTTTTTATTATTGATCACCATATTGCATGTTTAAAGGGAATATGTAATTGAAAATCACTGCTTATAAGATAATTTGGAAAACTAGTTTAGGTTCCTTTTTAATCTTGTTGTTTAATCAAGTGATCACTAATATTTTAGAATAATGTGTTGCATTAATATTAAACCAATTTAGCTTAATAATAGTTTGGAGTAAATTGAATCTTTGTTTGCATGCCTTTGTGATCGCAGGAATTACTTTTAACTATAAGAATGGAGTACAGGCCAATACGAGCGAATGGTACTCCATGACTCACTTCGTACCATCATCCCTGATCCTTCTTTTGTGGTTTCGAACCATATGGAGTTAGTAATCTCATGGACTATGTGGCGGCTGCCTACTTTCCTTGTCCCTAATCGTATTATGCCAATTTCCACTTCCTACGAGTGCGAAGCATATTCACACATGCTTTAGCGTAGGCGCACTTCGAGCGACGCCTACAAGTTTAATCTTGACTAAACCCTTCGGGTCACACCCAAGAAACTAAAAAACCAAAACGACGAATTAATTCGGAAGAAATTAATAAGTAGCGTGAGTAATTAATGTTTAGACGTCGAAATTTCGAGCTTGGCCTGCCAAAATCTAGCATGGGAAGTCGAGTCAAAACTGATAAAAAGACGAGACAAGAAAATAACTAATAAAGGAACATAATGACCAAAATACCCCTAGCATCGGAAAGCCGTGTTCTAGGGGCATGGCCGAGCTAGCAGGCCGTACCAAGTGACAGGCTTGCTAGCAAGCTGCGGCTAACAGCCCGCACAAGGTGCGAGGTCTGCTAGCAGCAGCCCGCACGCACGTCCTAGCCTTGCAGGCCGAGAGAGGAAGAAGCCATGGATCCCATCTTGGGTGCCTTGGTGCCTAAGTGTGAGGCTACGACGTGGCATAATCTCATTGGGTGTTTAGGGTGTGTGCTGACCGGTTTTGGGAGAGGGAGTGGGGAGCAAGTTTAGTCCTCCCTTATCCAAATGGTCCTCACCTAACTCTTCATCTAAGCTTTCCACTTGTTGATTTATTAGTAGCTTTATTATTAAATTTATTTTGGATTTAAAATAAAATGGAAAAATTAAATCTCCCACATTGATGGGTGAGCATTTCTCATTCTTGCATTTCCCTATAAATATCGTACTAGGGGTATTGGGAAAAACACTTGAGTAAGTGTTGAAAAAGGCATCACCATTGTGAAAACATTTGAACAGGGTTTAGGTCCGGTTTTGTTAATTCCAAAGCAGTTGACCAATTTTGGGGCTCGTGTTTCAGCTGCACTTCGTTGGAGGTCCTCGTGTAAGCGGATCTAAGAGCTTCGAAGTAAGAGCTCAATTAAGTAAGCGAAGCACGCTACAAAGCTAATAATCTCTTACTTAGTCTTGTGTTTATGTTAATTATGCTTTATGTTTATAATATTGTGAGTTTGGTTTTGGGTCGGGTTTTTTTCGCGGTGGGTCCGTCTGATCAAAACCCAACAGCGGTATCAAAGTCATGCTCATTTATTTTTATAATCATATTTTTCAAGGTGTTTTTATGGCATAATTTTTCTGGATTTAAGTTGCTTATTAAATTAGTAGCTCTATTTTATTAGTTTTAAACCACGTATTAAAGCTGATTCCAGCCCCGAACCAAGATTTTTTTTCCCCAAAAATAGTGAATTTTTAGTGGAAAAGGTGTTCTAGAAATGATTTTACCCTTTAGTACTAAATTTTTAGCCGAAAAACGACCAAAAATGCGCTTTTCGAGGAATTTTTATTTTAACGAAAAATTTTGAGTCTTTCTTACCTTGAAATACTATTGCATATTTATGGTGGTTATGTATTTGGTTCTTTTTTTAATTTATATGCAATTTTAATCCTCTTAAAGCGTGGTTACATGGTAGTAATTGGTGCTTGAATGTTTGGTTTTATTTTATACATAATTGCAAATTAATTGCATTAAGTGTGAAAAGTTTGTTCTTTGTTGCTACCAAGTACTAATTATTCAATATTTGATTGTTTTAAGAAATTGTAACTTTGAGTTAGTAAATTCCATGAACGTTATAGTTGAACTTTTGATTTAATCATGTATTAAGTTCATTGGAATCATAAAGTTTGAATCTTGCAATTAAAATTTCATTCATCTTCATATTTTAAGATAATTTTTCAAAGATTCACAAGTGTTAAATTTAGAATTTTTATATTGAACTTTTGTTCATATTTCCAATTCCTTTTTATTTTGTCAAAATCTCATGATTAAATTAATAGTGTGTTATTGCCCTTATTATTATATTGCACCAAGTTAAACAAATTTTATTAAAGAATGGTTCTTGGAAATAATTTTTGTTGTATGCACTTTTTATGAATTTTATTTTGAGTTGGACTTGTATTGATTTTTAATTTTAGCTCAAATTTATTAAATCAAAAATCAATTTGGAACTAATTAATAAGTCACAAAAAAATGGGGTTCAAAACCCCTGGTATTGCATGCATATCAAGGGCGAAATGCCCCTTGGCCAGCCGGGCCGCTATTGTGGCTTCCAAGTGCAGCCTCGCCATTGGTGCAGCCATGCGTAGCTATTTCCACAGCTAGCAAGCACGGCTGCCAGCCTTGGCAGCAGCAGCACCGTGGTGTGGTAGCAAGTCGGCCATGTGTGGGCTGCTGTGCTTAGGCTCGGCTGCCCGTGGTTGCTTGCGTGTGGTTGAGCCTTGTGGTGCGGGGCATACTAAATATGTGTATGTATGTTGGTGCTTTATAGGGGTTAGTATGCGTAGGCATTGCTTGCGAAGTAATGCGGTGCAATGAGTTTGTACAACATGGCCATTAAGGGTCACGACTTGGTGCATGATAGTTTGGTGATGTTGGCGGTTGAGCATCAATCGGTTGTGCAAGTACTGAGCACTCTAAGTCTTGGTGCTAGGCACTTGGACATTTTGTACTAGATAATTTTTGCTTAATTTTGCCGTTTTAATTATTTTTATTAATTTAATTTTGTTTTAATTATTTTAATAAATGTTGGAGGCTAGGCCTTTGTTTTTTAAGCGGCTATTAGAAAATTCAATTTTGGAAAATAGTTGGATTTACCGGCTTAATTAATTGGAGTAATTAAGATAGATGCTAAATTTATTGTGAGCTTCAGTCATTAATTGCGCTAAATTACATAATCAACTAAACAACTTTGACTAGTTTTAATTAGGCATGTTAATTGGATTAATGACCTAAATTAGTTACTAGTTTATGTGTGTTTTATGCATTGTTACTTGTTTTATCGTAGTGAAATGCATGGGACATTCACAAAAAGTGAATGGATGAATGGAATGTATATTCTTTCACAGGTTCTATAAAATGGCAACTAGTGAGCCCGATTAGGATAGAAAATACGGACTGGGATCTTTGATGTATTTTTGTAAATCTAAATACGGTATGCGAACCATTGAGTATTTTTGTACCTTAATATTTAGATTAGTCCTAATCGTATATACTAGTATTTGCATAATTATAGTAATGTCTTGAAGACGGAGGTTCTTGGAAGATGAAGCCATGAAGTTGCAATAGACGTCCCTTGAAGACTTGAACACTTAAGGGGTCATGCTAGTTGCCAAATACATCTTTATTTATGTTTTAGATGTATATTTATGAGCATTTATATATGAATTATATGTTAGATGCATGTTAAGGTTTTCGAATGTTGTGATGATTAATTAAGTTCACTTAAATCAACCAACATAGAAACCCTAGGTCCCTAAAATATTGAGTGAAATTGTTAATCCAAAACAACACTCATCGATCTAATGAGTGTAGTGATGGGCTACTCCAAAGCGAGGCATCACTATTACTCCCTAAGATTCATAAGGCATAATAGGTATGCAAGATGGTTATGGTTATACTCAACGATATGAGTGATGGAGTCCTAACATGTCGTGGAAAAGTGGATAAGTTGTTGAGAGAGCATTAGATGCGACAATTTATCCAATCAAGAGTAGCTTGGATCAATTAGTAAACCGTTCCTTACCTTAAGAGATTGAGTCTTAAGACAAGCCAAAGCATGCTAAACCACTCTTTGTTTCTTTGGATCTTGGAATCATCTTATTCTCACCAAAATGGGGATAATTTTAATGTGTGAATATGACGTTTAAACACATTTGATTCAAATGCATGATTTCAATCTTATTTAAGTATTATGAAAGGTTTTTCATTTAAAATTCTTTCAATTGTAGAATCATATCTTCAAATAACTCAAACAACTAATTCTTGTTACGCTCAATTCTTGACAAGGAGAAGTTGAAAGGGCCAAATTTTCTTGATTGGCAAAGGAATTGCGTATAGTTCTCATGCAAGAGCAAAAGGAATATGTCCTTGATGAATAAATCCTCGAGGCTCCTAATGAGGATGTTACTCAGGCTGCCCTAAACCAAAGGCAAAGTGCCAATCGGGATGTCAAATGCATCATGTTAGACACAATGTCTCCTTAGCTTCAAAAGGCTCTCTTTGAGAAGGAGACAACCTCTGAAATCATTTCTGAGCTGCAGAATATGTTTCAAAAGCAGGCCCGAAATGAGAGGTTTAAAACCCACAGACAGATCCTTAAGAGCAAGCTTAAGAAAGGAGAGTTAGTCATCCCACATGTACTCAAAATGATAGAAGTGTTTGAGAACATGGAAAGGCTTGATGTAGGATATTCAACCGAGATAGAAATTTACATCATTCTCGACTCGCTGCATAAAGGCTATGATCAGGTTAAGATGAACTATAATATGCACAACATGGAGAAAACCCTGATCGAGCTTCATGATATGTTAAAGGAAGCCCGAAAAACGCTCAAGGATGAGGGCAAGCATGATATGCTCATGATAAAAAAAAAAAAAAAAAAAAAAGGGCAAGCCGTTCAATTCTCAGGCAAGAAGAAAAAATGCTTGAAGGGGAAGGGTAAGAAGAAGACCTTTCCTCCTAAGTCTAAATCTACAAAAGATAACAAGGATAAGAATGTAGCGTCTTCTAAATCTAATTTTTAATGCTTCTATTGTAAGAAGAAAGGACATTAGAAGAGAGATTGCCTCAAGTTCAAGGAAGATATGAAGAACGGAACCGTTGCTTCTAAATTAGGTATATTCATTATAGACATAAACTTCACTAGCTCAACATCATGAGTATTAGATATCGGATGTGGCTAACACCTTTGTTCCAATTCTCAGGGTCTAATAAGGAATATTAGGAAGCTAGCAAAGGGAGAAGTTGAATTCCGGGTCGGCAATGAAGCCAAAATTGCATTCGTATCCGTAGGAACTCTCAGTTTGTCATTGTCCTCAGGGCTTGTTTTGGAACTTAAAATTTTTTAATATGTTCCTAACATTAACAACAAACATCATTTCAATTTCGGCGTTAGACGCCAAAGTTTTAGAATTTCGAGTAAAGGTCAATCAATGTTTGTTTTATCTCGATAATCTTTTATATTTGCACATTCTGAAAATGGTCTTTATGTGCTTTGTTTAGACAAACTAGTTTATAATGTGAATAATACTACCAAAAAGGCTAAGACCATGGAGTCAAATAAGAATTACTTGTAGCATGTTGTCTTGGCCACATTAACATCAAACGCATCAAGAAACTTGTACATGAAGGTGTTCTTAACTCTTTCGATTTAGAATCGTTTGAGAATTACAAAGGATGCTTATTAGGCAAGATGATTAAACAACCATTCTCCAAGGTGGGAGAAAGGGCAGAAGACTTATTGGGTCTATTACACACAGATGTATGTGGACCAACGAGCTCCGCCATAAGAATCGGACATCGATATTTTATCACCATCACAGATGACTATAGTAGATATGTCTTGTCGTATAAATCTTAATCGTTTGAAAAGTTCAAAGAATACCAGAGTGAAGTTGAAAATCATCTAGGAAAGAAATCAAACCCCTTCGATCGGATAGAGGCGATAATACTTGAGCCAAGAATTCGATGAACATCTCCAAGAAATTCAAAATGAAACGAAGTATTCAAAAGGAGAAATCAAACCTTGTTAGACATGGTATGATCTACAATGGATCTTAGTGATCTTCCTATCTTTTTATGGGGACACTCACTTCTAACTGCAGCACTAACATTGAACCGTGATCCATCAAAAGCTGTGGAAAAGACTTCATATGAGTTATGGACTAAGAAACCTCCTAGGTTATCCTTTTTAAAGATATGGGGATGCGAAGCATATGTCAAAAAATTAATTTATGACAAACTTCATCCCAAATCTAACAAGGTTTACTTTGTAGGCTACCCAAAAGAAACCAAAGGGTGTTTCTTCTACAACAAATCGGAGAACAAAGTGTTTAATGCTCGCGATGGTCTCTTTTTGGAGAAGGAGCACCTTTCCAAAATGACAAGTGGGAGAAAAATCGAACTCGACAAAGTTTGTGAGGATGAAAAAAAAATTAGAATGAGAATCAAAGTGCTCAAACAACATCTAATGACGAAGGTTAAAATGATCAAAATGTGCAAAGCCAAACCAACAATGCAAATGCTCAGTCTGTTACCCTATTACGTAGGTCTTAGAGGCTGAGATCTCAACCTGATAGATACCTTGGTTTAGTATTAACCGAGAATAAAGACATCATGATCATGGATGGAGATGAACCAACAACCTACAAGCAAAATATGGCAAGCACCGACTCTACTAAATGGCAAAATCCCATGAGATTTGAAATGAATTCCATGTTTGAAAATCAGGTCCTTGACTTGGTAGACTTATTCGAAGGTTACACACCTATCGGATGTAAGTGGATTTTCAAGTTGAAAATCGACAAAGATGGAAATGTATTCATTTACTAAGCTAGATTAGTAGCAAAAGGTTACACATAAGCTCAAGGTATTGATTATAATGAAACCTTTTCCCCAGTCACAATGCTTAAATTTGTCCGGATCCTCCTAGCGATTGCTGCATATTACAACTATGAAATATGCCTGATGGATGTCAAAACCGCCTTCCTTAATGGTATTTTTGAAGTAACTGTGCATATGACACAGCCTGAAAGTTCTTTCGACCAAAATAGTGCTGGGAAAGTTTATAAGCTTAAAAAGTTTATTTGTGGGTTAAAGGAAGTGAGCAGGAGTTGGAATATGCGGTTCGATGAAGCTATCAATAAGTTTGGTTTAATCAAGAATCCATATGAATATTGTGTTTACAAGAAGGGCACTGGAAGTGACATCGCCTTCTTAGTCCTATATGTCAATGATATATTACTCATTGGAAACAACATTCCGTTGTTAGAGTCTGTAAAGGCCTGGCTCGGAAAGTGTTTCTCAATGAAAGACTTGGGAGAGGCTCAGTACATACTAGGAATCAAAATCTATAGGGATAGATCGAAAAGGATAATTAGATTGAGCCAAAGTACTATATTGATAAGGTACTAGCTCGATTTTGCATGAAGGAGGCATAACCCAAAGCAAGAAGTAGTGTCCACATACACCAAATAAGCGGATAAGGATGAATAAGATTTCAAATGCTTCGCTTATTGGATCGATCATGTATGTACTAAGCAAGATGAATCATATGCCTTGAGTGCTACGAGTCGTTACCAATGAGAGCCTGGAGAGGCCCATTGGACTGCGGCCAAGAATATCCTAAAGTACCTGAAAAGAAACAACGATAAATTAATGGTGTATGGTGGTTTAGAGGAATTAGTTGTTGAAGGTTATACCGACGCGAGCTTCTAGTTAGACAGAGACAATTTCAAATCCAAAATCAAGATATGTGTTCTATTTAATTGGAGAAGTGTTTAGTTGGAAGAGTGCCAAGCAGAGCATAACTTTAGATTCTACAACTGAAGCCGAATACTTGGCAGCTGTTGAAGCGGCTAAGGAGGCTGTTTGGATTCTTAAGTTCATTGGTGAACATGATGTTTCACACTCAATGAAGAGTCCAATAGCCCTCTAATTTTACAAAAATGAAGCTATTGCTCAGGCTAGAGAGCCAAGGGAACATCAAAAGGTATAACATGTCAAGTGGGACTTTCACATGATTCGATAATGGAAATCAGAAGGTTGTAGGGAATATCTTGGAGATCGTTAACTCTAATTATTCTGGAACAATGACTTGAAGTTTAGGGATGAAGGTACAAATCCAACCTAAAAGAGATTAAATCTGCCATAAATATAGGCCTCTACTTTATTCTTCTCGTATTCATGTGCACTTTCTGACTAACAGGCAATCATTAGATTAAACCTAAACCTGTTTAATCTATGTAGGTTGAATATTAGTGCACAAACAAAACTATTATTGGTGATCACTTGAATTATAATCATATTAGCCTTAAACAAGATTATCAATTATCTTATTAAGCGTGATTACAAGTACAAATTCCCTTTAAACATGTATAAAAGGCGTGATCAAGCAATAACAATAATAATATATTAAGCAACATAATAATCTTAATAACAATCATGTTAAAGCATAATATTATTAGCAAGATCCTAGGCATGATAATAACAAGATTAATAGCAAACCCTTGCATGTCACTAAACATTAAAGATTTAAACTTTAGCCCTAACATGATACTAACATGAAATTAGGAAAGAAATAGGAAGCATTATAATAATCATACTTGATATTAGAAATATTAATTATACCTAAACATGATACTAGGAAGCAATAAAAAAACCTAACATGATGCTAGGAATAAACAAAATAATCTAAGCATGTTTTCTATATAAAAAAATCAATAAAAAAAATTAAAGTACTTACTTTGATGCCTCATACCTCTATCTAGTAACAAATACACACCTTAGTAACTTCAAGGAAAAACAATAAACATATAATTAAATTGAATAAATGAAATAGGGATTTGGGATCAAACCCTCAAAAACTATCAACCCTTTCCGTCTAGGGAGAAGGCAACTTCAAACTTGGCTAGGTGTTTCTAGAGCTAATGTATGAGGAATTTTGAGAGAGGGAAGGATTAGAGAACGAATAGAGAGAGAGAAAGCTTCTAGCTTTTAGAGAGAGAGAGAGAGAGAAATAGAGAGATTTTCATTAATGATGATTTAAAAATAGGGAAATACAACCCTATTTAAAGGAAAAATAGCAGGAGATCAAAGAAAATCATATTTGGAATAAACTACCTCATGTCGCAAACGGCAGGAGTCAGCACCAGACGACAAGCTCGTCGTCTCGCGCTAGTTCAAAAGTCAACGCGCTTTTACACGCGTAATTACCTTTTAAACCGGTTGCGGGTAATTATGCATCCAAGCAGTTTTGAAAATCAAATTTAGTATATTTTATTCAAAATAAAACATCTTTAAAAATATAATTACTAATCCTAATCTCATTAGAATTAAAAAATAACCTTCTAGATATTCATAGAAGATAAAAATCAATCCTAATCACTTTACAAATAATAATTAATAGGCCCTCCTCTAGATCATTGGGCCACTTTAAAAAATCATTCGACATAATTTAATTTAATCCATTAAGCCTAAACTTTGCTGTCGAAATTTCGTGGTGATAGTACGTCGGCACATTTTGCTGCTTGTGAACCTTTACGTCGGTGCTTTTTACTTCTTGTGAACCATATGTTGGTGCCTTCTGCTTCTTATGAACCATTATGTCAGTGCCTTTAAGATGAGAAAATTTTTAGGCGCTTTAAGCTAAGTGAGACGATCTTTCATCGGGTCAATCACTTACTGTGATTGTAACCGAGCCAAATACCTACTCATGTCAAATTTTTTATATGGGCTAACTGGCGTACTAAGGAACCCGAAAGTGATGCATAAGGTCCGCATAGTCATTCATGAGGGCCACACATTCTATCGCCGCACCGTCGCACGCTGGAAATTACTATAGTCGGGAATTAGCCTTGTCGCCATGCAACGAAGGCCAACGCCTGGCGAAGAACTCGTCGTTTAGCGCTAGTGTTGGGTTTTTGAAATCAAACCCCTTTGTTCTTCATTTGCCGTGACTGTTGTTGCTGTATATTCGTTTTTGCTCAAGCTTCGAATCGATCGTTCTCACTCGTTTGTCCACCAAATTTGCTCTAATTTGTTGCAAATCAATGCTTATCTCCTCTATTTTCCTTATCCATGTTTGTTTTTCTCAAACTCAACTCGATTTTGCTAAATTTGGAAATATTTATGCGTGGGTATTCAAAAAAACCGAACCCAATTATGCTTAATTCGCTTTGTTTATCGAATTTTATGCCTTGAAATTGCTGAACTATGTTTATATATGATGTTTAGAGCATTTTGAAACCTATTTTACTCAATTTGGTGAAGAAATGAGCAAATTGCCATTGTTGAACCCACTTAAGCTCGTGAGAACAATGTGACTTGTTCTTCGTGTTTTTTTAGCCATTCTTGTCAAAATTTGTCACAATATTTGTCATAGTATTGCATGAAATTATTAAACTGCTGAAAATTGCAATTAAAGCTCGAATTGAAATCACGCTATGTTTTTAGTACTACGTACTCTGTTTTTTTTGCGAACATAGTATCATATGGCTAGGCGAACCTTAGATACTATAGAATCTTAATTTTCTGATATTTTGCATAATATAACAAAGCTAGACGACGAGGCTCAGGTTCTTGTTCTCGTTCTAGGGAGCCTCACCGAGAAGACAATCCCATAGACGCCTCTTCTTCTATAGGGAGGTTTTCAAAGTAGGAAGAGCACAATCTATATTTTGCGCCTTTTTTCCACATTACAGAGCGTGTTCTTCGAGGGATTCTCAGCGGGAGGTTCTTATCGATGTCTTGATAGCTCGTTAAGCTACTACCCTAATCAAATTAATCATTTATAGTACCTAAACTTACACCAAACTAGTTAGTGACAAGTAAAGGGTCGAACCACTAGGGAAGCACACTTGTTCAACATAAATAATCACTAATGAAAGAGTAAAAGATTGTTTTTTTGTTGGTTTTGTTGAGTAAGATCACTAAAACTATAAACAAGAAAAAACGATGATTTAAATCATGGGGAAATGACGCTAGGGATACGGGAGTGTCAAATATGATTAGAAGGTGGGGAATAATAATGATTATCATGAAACACATGCCAAAGAACACAAGATTCTACCTAAACAATTCATTCTCATGCAATAGTCTAGGCAAATCAATGAAAGAGGTCTACACTAAAAAGGATCATTCTCATGCATCCTATTAGTTACAATCGAATATAGAGAATAAGGAAATATAATCCATAAAAACTCCACTTTAATAACTCATTCTCATGTAATCATTAAAACAGAGATGTTCTTAATCTAGTTCAAATCACATTCTTGCATTTAAACTAGAAAACATCAAATATAGTGCAACAATAATCTCAAGCTATCAAAAATCTTGTCTTTCATCAATTTGTGGCATGAGTTCAATCCAACCATCATCAATCAACCAATATCAACTCATATTCTCCACCCCTTCCCCTAGATTAAAGATTAGCCTAGAGAAGGGAGATTAAACACCATACCAAAACTAGAAACAAACTCAAGAAACTCAAAACAAAACATGATTAAAATCAATGAAATTAATAACAACTAGAAGAACTAATAAGATTAACATAAATAAGCAACAATAAAACAAATAAATAAAGCTAAAGGAAAGGATTAGAGATTACTAAAGGTAGGATTAATGAAAGATGAAAACATGAAGTCTTGCTTGATTCAAGATTAAACTTGAGCAAAGTTGAATACAAAAAGGGAGCTTGAATAACAATCTACTTTCTCTCTCTAGATTAGGCTAATATTCTATGGAAGTAGAACTATGTATTTTTCATTAAAAGTATCAAGACTTTATATATGTGGCCCCCCCAAAAGAAAGAAACTTGAGCAACAAGGCGCAAAGAAATCAGACACCCAGCGGTGCGCGCCCGCACACGAAGTATGCACACCCACGCAGTGGTAATGTGCACCCTCTCAGCATATTGCGCGGCCGCAACTTTGAGGGTACGGGGAAATGAGGCGCGCCTGCACAGTAAACCTGCGCGCTCGCGCAGTAGGTTGCTCGTCCACACAGATGCCGCACAGTAGGTCGCACAAACTCTCTAGTTTGGCTCTTTTTCATCAGCTTGGCTACGTGGGTTCTGACAGGGCTGTGTGGGGTGTGCGCTCATGCAGTAGCCGCATAGTATCGCGCGTAGAACAGCTCGCTTGGCTCCTTGAAGTCCTTTTTTTTCGGCACATGATACCTACAAAACACAAGCATGGAAATCAAAATAAACAGAAGGCAAAAGGCTTAAGAAAAAGGAAGATATAAGAGAAGGGAAAGGAGGAAACAAAACTAAGTAAAAATGCTTTGAAAAGGGCCAAACAAGTGCAAATGAGGGGAGAATCCTTATAGAAAAAAGGATAAAAGAGTGGCATAAATTCCACTTATCAAAATCACACACACTTGCCTCTTGCTTGTCCCGGCCCAAGAAAGGAAAACTTGAACAAAGAGACAAACACAACAAACATAACATGACAAGGTTTTAGAAAAACCAATCAAGCCTCAAGGTAATGAAATGCTCCATTTGGACTCACACGCAAATAAATGCACCAAAGAATACTTATCTTTCTCAATTCAAAGAGGGAAAACACGTTCTAAGATGCTCAAGGTTGAAAAAGACAAACCTAAGCTAAGCATAGAGAATTAATGACTTCATTCTCCGCCCTAGCCCCAACCAAGACGGTTCGCGTTCTCTCCACTAGCTTCAATTCATCCCTTAGCTAGCGCCTCATGATTCCTCGAGGGAACCGGAAAAAGAAATTTTGTGTGGAATCATAAGGTTATCCCAACATCTCAACTATGCATACTCTCTTCATAAGGCTTGAATATATCTCCCTCCACCAGTCTTTGACCTCGCTCCTCCAAAGTCCAAGGGTTTTAACTAGGGTTTTAATGTCATGGCTAAGGGTTAAGGTTGTGAATCAATTTGTAAATTTTGATGGCAAATCCTAAGTGAAGCAAAAGAGTGGACATGCCTCATGAAAAACTTAATAATAGAACCTAAACTCAAACTACAACCTTCAATACAAACCTCACAACATTACTTCATCCCTTTTAATCATTAATTCACTTTTCATCATTTTTTTTTTTTTTGAAACTTGGTCATTTTGAATTGCATCTTTCTTTTCAAGCCTTTGCATATTCTTTTCATGTTGTACTTTAAAAAGTTATACTTGAACCAATTTACACATTTTTCTTTCTCATATCTAACAATCTCAAAACTCAAACCTCACGAGCCAATGCTTCACTAGCTACAAGGGTCAGTAAGACATAGGCCAATAGGTTTGTAATATGGTTAAGTCAAGAACGGGAAATAAGGCTCAAATTGGTTAGCAAGTAAGTTGATACAAAAATGAAAACCAAATTTGTTACAAAACACAAGGAAAACAAAGAAAAATGAAAAACGCCCTTTTCCTCCTCAAAAGTTGCTTGGTCACAATCTCGGGAGCTAGAGGCCAACACAAGGACTAAAATACGCCGCTCAACAAGAATGATGAAGGCTTGAACAATATTAGACCTCACAAGGAGTGGGAAGTGAGCAAATACCAACTAAAGGTAATCCTATCCACTATAGAGAGCAACACCATCTTACCACTTTCCCGTGAGCTAGGGGTTCAAACGTCCTCAAAAGTTCTTAGCCGTGCTACCTTAGCTTAAAATGTGTCTAGCTCAACCCCAAGCATTCTTAAATCGTGAAAACCCTCGTCAACTAGGAAGATAAGCACTCAAAGACACATCATCAAGAGAGGCAAACTAATCAAAAAGAGTGAGCAAATTACAAATCAAAAATCATTTCAAATTGTCATAGTTATTCTTGTAACACAAAAAGGGGAAAACAAAACAAAAGAATGAGGAAGAAATCAAAAAGGTTCACACACGAGGCATATAATCCAATTAAATCCCAATCGTCAATCAAGTGATCGTTCGATTACAACATTAACGATCCCAGGTTCCATAAAACCAAAAGAAAACATCCTCGAACCATTCAACTTCTTTCTAAGCTAAACCTAAGCTAAACACCCAAAGAAAAAGAAAATAAAAGAGAGGAAAGGTCTCACCAAACGCTGCTTGAAATGAAGACAAGATAAATTATACAATCTCACCGAGGGAGCTCGAGTTGCCCCTTAACTTCCATTATCCCCATTTCCAAGCTTGAAAGCGAGCCAAAAAAAAAGAAACTACCAAGATAAAACAAAAATAAATAAAACAAGTTAAAAATAAAATAAGGAAACTAAAACTTTAAACAAAAGGAAGAAATATAAATAAAATAAAACCATCTATAAACTTTGGATTAAGGGAAATTTGGATTATCGTGAGTTTGGATTTTCCTTTTTAGGAGCGCCATAACCTACACAAACACTTGGAAATTCATTAGCAAAAGCTCATCAAAATCACCCTGAAACATCATCATCACAATCAAGAAGATCAATCAACATCAAAACATGATAAAACCAACCGAACCATGCAAGCTCTACCACCTACAATGGAGCCCCCTCCCCACACTAGCTTGATGCTAAGCCTTCCCCCACACTACAAAAAAAAACATCCCTTTGCTTCTTACTCACCCCAAATTAAAACAATGCACCGTCCGCGGTGCGCTAAATTAAAACATTGGGAGGGGGCAACGGGGAGAAATAAAAAACAAGGGGAGCTAATGGCCACTAGGGTCGGCTTCTTCATCATCCCCTTCATCCTCGGGGTCATAATAGAACCCGTTCGGAGGGATGCCATGTGGGTCCCAACCACCAGTGAAACCCGGGTGCTAACCATAGTGACCTCGATAGAGGTCTTGTTTCCATTGAGGCAACGGGTCCAATGGAGCGGGAAGCTAAACAGGGGAAGGGTGGGAAGGGTCAACATAAGGATAGTTGGGGTCACCTCTAAAATCAATCCCTCCCAGGGCACGATAATCATACCCGGTTTCCGTCGGGTAGTCTACCTGGTAAACGCCTTGGGAGGAGGGCCCTTGCCAATAGGGCCAAGTAGATTGCGATCCCTGCCATTGATGGACCGGGCCTTGCTGAGGCGACCATTAGGGGTAATTGACCGGGGGGTGATCTCACCTCTATCCATGGCCGCACCATAAAGAGCTTGGGTTTGCATGAACATACCCTGTTGGTTCTTTATCATGCTTTGCATGCCAAGTTGCATGCTCATCATTTGCTACTCAAGGATATGCATGCCTTGATGTTATTGTTGTTGTTGATGATGCTGTTGTTGTTGTTGTTGTTGCCGCTGTTGTTGTTGTTGTTGTTATTGTTGTTGTTGCTGTTGTTGTTTTTGTTGCTATTGTTCGACTACAAAATTCCTTGCGCCACCCAAAGCGGTGGGTAACATACCATTGTCTCGCGGAATTTTCCAAGCATTCAGCTCCAAAGATGTACGGCTAGGGTAAGGCAAGATACAATGATGCTCGTGCTTAACATACCAAGCATGAAAATTGTTAGCATCTGCAGTTCCTAAAAATAGTTGGCATCTCCAAAGACAAAGGTAAGAGAGAATACTAACAACTAACAAAACAAGTAACTAAAGAAAAAAAACACTAGGAACGGGGATCAACAAGTAATCATGTTAATTGCAACAACTTGGGAAGAGCATGCTAATCAAAGGTTGTGAGGACTAATGATAAGAGCAATCAATAGGAATCAAAGAGCTATCTCCTAATTGTTAAGCTAAGTTTCATTATGAATAACAAACTAAGAGAATCACAATCAAAACCAATCAATAATTTCAATTCCTAGATGAATTGTTCATGTCATTAGCAATTACAATGCAACCTAGCATAATTCTCAAGGCCTAATTGAAGTACACACATGCAAACCTTCACTAATCACTTTAATTTCAACAATCAATCAACACAATTCCCAAATTAATCACAATTAATCAATCATACAAGTTTCAACCAATTCATAGCCAAACAACTATTCAAGAATCATCATCTATTAACTAACAACTATGGAAATCAAGAATCAACAAAATATCAAGAACAATTATACTAATCAAGCATGAAACATCAAAATTAAACCAAACAAACATGAAATAAAACAAAGCAATAAGGTGAGATATAGTTAGGAATGCTCATTGATAATAGAGAAGATCTTGAACACAATTTTCACCCTTGTATCTTCAATCTCTCAATCACCATTGAAATCCTTCACTTTCTCTCTCTAAAACTACTCATAATCTAGCCTAATCTAGAGAAAGAAGGTCTCAACCTAAGAGAAAAAACTATTCTAAGCCTAAGAATTATGTGAATGAATGATAATAATAACCCCCAAAAACAATTTATAAACAAATATAGAAAAGAAACTTAAAATCGTAAAAGACCCAGAAGTCCGCGCCCTAAAAGAAATCGGCCGCGTCCGCGGACACCCTGAAAGCCGCGCCCGCAGCCAAAGCCCGCGCCCAAGGGGAGCTCGCGGCCAGCCCACAGAGAGTTACTGCCCAAAATGGCAGAAATGGGTTACGACAGATTTGCAGGGCCAACTTTGGAAGGCTGTAACTCACGATATAGGAATAGTATGAAGGCGTGCAACCTATAATTGGAAAGATCTTAAAGTCTCGTTTCCAAACCAACTTGAATCACCTAAATCCGATATGTAGAACTCGAGATATGGCCGAATCAATGCACAAAGATCCTTTTTGATACTTTGTAAGCCTTCATTTTCCTTTGTTTTTTTGGATTGGCTTGACTTGCGTGCTTGGCTTCCCTAGCTTGGCTCCGTTAAATTCCTTGAATGCACTTGAGCTCCCTCTTAGATGATTAAATTCCGGGAAGCTCGACACACCTACAAAACAAGTCAAACAAATTGAGAAGCGAAGGAAAAAGCCGAGAAATGAATAAAATAATAAGAAAACCACTAAAAGCACGCATTTCTCTAAACTAACACCCAAACACGCAAATCAATAATTATTCCCTAAAAACATGACATAATTGAATAAAAACGAGCATAGAAATATAAAGAAAACATAGCCTAAAGGTGCCATAAATGGCACGGATCAAACCCCAACCTTAGCATTTGTTGGATATCATTGAATAAATCTTTGTCGGACCCAACTTGAGTGCATGCGGGAAAGAAGCGTTCATAGTTAAGCTTCTTAGCAATCCTAGTGATCATCCCACCAAGGGCGATTTCACACGTCTTGTTGCTCGACTTGATTGCCTCGCAGCACAGGATGAACCAATACCCCATGTTGAGCCTCTCTCTCAACTCCTCTCTAGTAGCAACCCACGAAGTAAAGAGCTCTTCATGCGAGAGCTTAATCAAGTCTTGCTTACTAAACACCGCATACCCAAGGATGCGGTGAAGGATACGGAGAACAGGGTGGATAATTTGGTTGGCCACCGAATACCTTGTATTGAACTCTTCAAAATCGATAATCGTTTGCCACCAACGAAATGCATCCTACTCGAGGAATAGGCTAAAGGAAGGGGCAAGGAGGTCTGCCTCGGGGTTCAAATCCAACAATGCATTGAGATCACTAAGCGTCATGGTATGATGGTTGTTGAATAGTTGAAAGGAAATTTGGAAGTCGTTGTTCCCATATGACTCTTTTTCAAATGAGGCTAAGAATTCGAATGTGGGCTCTTTATATGTTCGATGTTGGTGCTTGATGAACTCACTCATCCCTAAGGTTTCAAGGAGTGACCTTATGTCATCATGAATCCCCAAAACTCTCACAAAGCATTGATCAGATCATAGTGCCTTGTGGGATTTAGCTTTCGTCCTTGAAGATCATTGATGAAGGAAGCATATAGCTTTTTTAAGAATTTCAATCGAGGGGGAACATTCGGTCCTTGAGTTTGAGCTAGAGCACTAGGCTCCTCAACCCTTAACCGCGGCTCCTTTTTACTCTTCCTTTTGTTCATTGTAGCCTCATGCAATACAAACAACCAAAACAAAAGAGAACTCACTTCAAACTCAACTAATAATTGAAACACAACAACAACAACCTGAGCTTTAACAATCTGCAAAAAGGTTAGTACTAACAACTATTCACAGAAATACAGCTCCAAGAAAAACTAGGATTAACAACAATGCACATAATCACAATACATTATGATAATAAGCAATTTTCATGTAAATAGTTGCATTATCATCAATAATAACAATAACACAAAATTACTCAACTAAATTCCAAGAAAATATCTTCAAAATCAATAATGTCAACAACAATGTTCCAAAATCACGAAATATCACACTAAAAACCAACAAATCCTTAGCAAAGAAAACCAAAATCATTTAAAACTTACATAAGCTAATCCATGCTTAATAATTAAAAATTTTGCATAAATAAGTGAAAATAAGCAATAAAGTAGCAAAATTTAGAGTTATACCACTAAGTAGAAGCTTGAACACCACCATGAACCCCCAAGAATACCACCTTCAACCAAGCTCGCACAACCACGAAAATGGAGGAAATTTGGGTATTTTGGAGAGAGAAAATGGGTAAATTTGTGAGTAAAGTGAAAAAGTTTGATGGATTTGAAGGAAAATCAGTGGAATTTGTGAGTTATGAGTGAAATTGAAGGGTTAGGGTTTGAGTCTGTGAGGAGAGAGAAGAGAGCATGAAAGAGGGTTCACGAAAATGTGAGGGTGAAATCGAGAAGAGGAACTTAAAACCCAATTTAACCAGCTCTACGCACCCGCACACGTAATTTGTGTGCCCGCACAAGGGTCGCGCACTAGGTCGCGTAGACTCACTGCCCCAAATCCTAAAATTTTAACTAAAGTGTGTGGATTCTGACAAGGTTGCGCGCCCACACACCTTTCCCAATGCACCCACACAGTGGTCGCCCACTGGGTCGCGCACACTTTATGTCTCCAAGTTTAAATTTCGAACGAAAGTGTGCGGGTTCTAACAGGGTTGCGTGCCCGCACACCTTTTACTACGCGCCCGCACAGAGCAAATCTTGAATTTCTTTCTTATCTCATCTTCGACATAGAAAAGCCTTTACTCACTAATCATCCAAAGACCTATCAACCAAAAGGGTAAAATTAAAATTCAAATTCAAAACAGAAAAGTTAAATCGGAATATATAAAAAAAAAGGTATAAAAGAGTTAGAAACTCGGTTGCCTCCCGAGAAGCGTTTCTTTATGAGGTCACTTGTTTGACCATGAGGAAAATTCTTCAAGGGGGAGGCTTTGGATCCAAAGGATCAAGCATTATACATTCAATGACATCGACTTCTTTCTTGCAAAAGTAATGCTTTATACGATGACCATTGACCATAAACTTGTTACCATCCGCACCTAACTCAAAGGAACCATAAGGAGTAGTCTTTGATATTACAAAAGGACCCGACCACTTGGACTTGAGTTTACCCGAAAATAAATGAAACCTCGAGTTGAAAAGCAAAACCTTGTCTCCAACCTTAAAACTCTTGTTTCGAATATGTTGGCCATGCCACTTTTTGGCCTTCTCCTTATATAACCTTGAGCTCTCATAAGCATCATCTCTAAGCTCTTCAAGTTCATTAATCTTAAGCAATCTCTTCTCATCGGCCAACGATAAATCCATATTGAGTTATTTGATGGCCCACCGAGCCTTGTATTCTAACTCAACCGGCAAGTCGCAAGTCTTTCCATAGACCAACCTATAGGGGGTCGTGCCGATTGGAGTCTTGTACGCCGTCCTAAGAGCCCATAGTGTGTCATCAAGCTTGAGGGTGGTAAGGTAATCCAACCTTGTGATGAATGCCATACCTCTTGAGTAGAGCTTTAAATTACTTTTTGGCGAAATGAGAGCCTCCATCAGTAATTAGCACTCTCGAAACCCCAAACCTAGGAAAAATGATCTTCTTAAGAAGCTTAAGCACAACCTTGTGATCATTGGTAGGTAAGGGTATGGATACAATCCATTTTGTCACATAATCAACCGCTACCAATATATATAGATTTGTACAAGAAGAAACAAAAGTCCGCATAAAGTCAACCCCCATACATCAAAAGGGCTCAACTTCTAAGACATTTTGTTGAGGCATTTCATCTCTTTTGGTTATGCCACCACTCATTTGACACCTATCACATTGTGAAACGAACTTGTGGGCATCCTTATGCATCGTTGCCCACCATAATAGAGATTAAGAGATTTTTGCCACCGTCTTATCAACACCCCCATGTCCTCCACATGGTAGTGAATGGTAATGCTCAAGAACTCCTTCGATTTCATTATCCGGAACACATTTTCAAAAAAGGCCATCTCCGCATTCTTTGAACAAGTATGGGTCGTTCCAAAAATACCTCCTCACTTCCTTGAAAAACCTCTTCTTTTGTTGAGAGGAAAACTCCTGGGGAATGAACCCACAAGCAAGATAATTGGTAATGTCTGCATACCAAGGGCTACATTTTGAATCCATAGCCATGAGAGCTTCAAATCTTATCTCATCATTGATTGGTACATCACTTTTGTTCTCAAAAGGTAGCCTATACAAATGATCCGCGACGTAGTTCTCCGCTCCCTTTTTCTCCCTCATTTCCATGTAAAAATCTTGATGAGAGAGAACCCAACGGATTAGGCGAGACTTTGCTTCTTTCTTAGTCATGAGATATCGTATCGCAATATAATCTGTGTACACAATCACCTTAAAGCAAATAAGATAGGACCTAAACTTATTAAAGGAAAAAACAACCGCTAGAATTTCCTTCTCCGTTATTGTATAGTTCTTTTGAGCTTCATCAAGAGTTCTACTGTCATAGTAGATGACACATGATTTTCCTTCATTCTTTTTTCCAAGCACGGCACCCACTGCAAAATCACTCGCATCGCACATTAGCTCAAAAGGCAAGCTTCAATCCGGAGCTTGCATAACGGGAGAGGAAATGAGAGCTTCCTTGAGCTTACGAAATGCTTCAAGGCAAGCCTCATTGAAGTTAAAAGCAACATCCTTTTTGAGTAATTCGGTCAAAGGTTTGGCGATTGAAGAAAAATCTTTGATAAATCTCCGGTAGAAACCGGCATGCCCAAGAAAAGCTCGTACTCCCGTGATAGAAGTAGGAGGGGGCAATTTCTCAATCAACGAAACTTTGGCCGGGTCAACCTCAATGCCATTTTTTGAAACTTTATGGCCGAGGACAATGCCCTCCTCGATCATGAAGTGGCATTTTTCCCAATTCAAAACCAAACTCGTCTCTTAACACCTTTTCAAAACTTTTTCAAGGTTAAAAAGACAAGTGTCAAAAGACGAGACCCCAACACTTAAATCATCCATTAAAACTTCAATTTCTTTTTGAACCATCTCAGTGAAAATGGAAGTCATGCATCTTTGAAAAGTAGAGGGAGCATTGCATAATCCGAATGGCATTCTTCGGTATGCAAATGTCCCATATAGACATGTGAAAGTAGTTTTCTCTGGATCACTTGGATGGATAGGGATTTGGAAAAATCTGGAATACCCATCCAAGAAACAAAAGAAAGCATGGTTAGAAAACCTTTTAAGCATTTGGTCCATGAAAGGGAAAGGAAAATGATCTTTCTTGGTGTTTTTGTTTAATCTCCTATCATCCATGCACATTCTCCACCCGGTCACCGTTCGGGTGGAGATTTCTTCTCCCTTTTCATCCTTGATTATGGTCATTCCACCCTTCTTTGGAACTACATGAACCGGGCTAACCCATTTTCTATCGGAGATAGCATAGATGATGCTCGCCTCACGTAGTTTCAAAAATTCTTTCTTCACAACCTCTTGAAGGTTGGGATTCAACCTCCTTTGGGGTTCAATGGAGGTGGAATGATCATCTTCAATATGAATACGATGCATGCATAAACAAGGGCTAATACCTTTGATATCATCAATGTTATACCCTATCACATCCTTATATTTTCTCAAAACATCAAGTAGTTTTTCCAAATTAAGACCATCTAGGGTAGCATTGACAATAATAGGGTATTTTCCCTCTTTATCAAGATAAGCGTATTTCAAAGAAGGGGGAAGGGGCTTGAGTTCTACCTTGGGAGGAGGCTTAAAACTCTCCTCCAATTTCTCCTCCTTGGACTCAAGCTCAATCTCAACTTGTTGTTCAACCTCCTCCTTAGAGGATTCCTCCATTGCCATGACAAACTCTTTTGCCTCATGAGAGTGGAACTCTTCTTTGCATGTTAGAGCATCAATTATTAGATCTTGAGGCCTCATCACGACCCTCCCCAAGCGATCTAGCTCCTCATTCACAACATCAACTCTATAGCATTTTTAAACCATGGGGGTCTTGATCAACGTAGGAAACTCAAAGACAATCTTCTCATCGGCCACCTCACATGTGATGGTATTGTTCTTGCAATTGATGACCACCCCCAAAGTTTTAAGAGCTTCACGACCCAAAATCAAAGGAGTGTTAAAATCTTCCTCCATATCCATCACTACAAAGTCACAACGCGTGTAGATGTGTCCCACTTAAATTGGAACATCCTCAAGCTCCCCACAAGGTAATTTCATCGACCGATCGGCCAATTGAATTGTCTTCCTTGTATTGATCATCTCTATATATTGGATTTTTGAGCAATGGATAGAGGGATTAAACTAAAACTTGCTCCAAGATCGGCTAAGGCGCCCCTAGCTTCCATGTTCCCAATTTTCACTGGCAAAGTGAAGCTTCCCGGGTCTTTTTCCTTCTTAGGCATATTTTTTTAGACAAGATCACTCACTTGATGTGGAAGGGTGATAATCTCATCATTGAGCTTCCTCTTGTTGGTGAGAATATCTTTGAGGAACTTAGAATAAGAAGGCATTTGTGTCACAACTTCAAGGAAAGGAAGGTTGATGTGCAAATTCTTCATGACACTAAGGAATTTTGTAAACTTATCGTTCAACTTCCTTTCTACAAGCCGACCGGGAAAAGGAATCGGTCCACCAAGGTTTCTAGCCTCACTAGTAATAGTAGTTGTCTTCTCATTGTCAACCTTCTTCTTCTCTAAACCTCCTTCTATCTCATTAACTTTTTCTTTCTCACCTCCCTTGTTTTTATTCACACACTCCTCTCCTCCCTTCTTTTCCTCACTATCCCCCTCATTTGGCCATTCATAGGAAGTTTCCGACCTCAATGTGATCGCCTTACATGTATCGGGTTTTGAGTTGTGAGATGGGTTAGGTTGTGGTTATCCAGGTAGAGTCCATGGTGAATTGAAAGGAGTTCTCTCGGCCAATTGAGCTAGTTGTGAATTAACCATCTTGTTGTGAGCTCTTATCTCTTGCATTTGTTGCCAAAAATTTTGCATTTGCGCATGCATGGCTTGGAGGAGTTTCGTTTGTGTTAGCTATGCTTGAGGTGCTTGTTCTTGATGATTTATGTTAGGTGCTTGGGTTTGATTGTTGTATTGGTTATTCCTTGGATAACTTCCTCTTGGGTTTTGGGGTTGAGATGGAGGTGGATTTTGATATTGAGGGTTGGATTTGTAGGAAGGTTGAGCTTGTTGGTTCCATTGTTGAGGTTGAGGTGTAAACCCGGGTGGTGGTTATCTCCAAGCTACTCCACCGCCGCTTCCTCTAAATCCTTCTTGCCATGTGTTGTATGCCGCTACATGCTCGGGGCTCAAACCTCCACAATAAGATGTATCATGGTTCATTCCTACATAATTTTGACAAGAGAAAGAGTTAACTTTAGAAGAGCTTGCTCCACCGCTTGAACTTGCATTCACACTGGTGTCCAATTTGGAAAGCCCTTTTGTTAGTTGATCAATTTGATGTTGTAATTGATCAACTTTCTCCAATTCGTAAATACCACCTTTCTTTACAGTATTTATTCTTCGGCCCCCCCAAGAGTAATTCTTTGCTACCTCTTTTTATTGTGGCTTTAACTTTATTTTGAGGGATTTTGATTAATTGACCACCCGTCCCCACATCCAAATTGGCTCTTGACTTTGGCTCTAATACGTCGTAGAAAAACCGCATGAGCAACCCTTTATTGTACTCATGGTGGGGACACGCTTGCACCAATTCTTTAAATATCTCCTAAGCTTCACCAAGACTTTCATCGACTTCTTGCTCAAATAATGTGATTTTCCTTCTCATTTTGGTGGTCTTCTACTTCAAGATAAATCGCTTTAAGAATGCCCTTACCACCTCCCTCCATGTTGTGAGAGTGTTAGGCTTTACTTGCTTTAGCCATTTCTTTTGTTTGTCCAGTGAGAGATTGCCGAAAAAGGTGCATACGAATGTAGTCTTGGCTCACTTCATTGGTTTGCATCATTGCGCACAATTCAAGGGATCGGTCTAAATGTTCAATAAGGTCCTCACTTGCACTTTCAAAAAATTGCTCCGATTGGACCATTCTAGTATATTGAGGAGGGATTGAGAAATAGGTTTCCGTGACGGGTAGAAAAATACCTCCCGTGAGCTCATAATCCTCCGGATTTCGGAACTAACGAAACAAAACTTCATCTTCTTGTCCCGCCATCGATTCGCTTTGTGAACTTGAAGAGTAAGTATCACTCTCAATAACAATTATATCACCAAAACCTCTTCCCTCGTCCTGATAAAGCATACGGAATCGTCTCAAGGTTCGGTTGATCTCGTGGTCAATTTGATGTGAGGGTGCTCCTTGAGACCTCCTAAGCATTAACACAAGCTAAACAAACAATTAGAAATTAAAAGGATGATAAAACAAAAAGAAAATCAAGAAAAATGAATCTAACAAAAGCAATAGTAGACGCTAAACAAGCCGTCTCCCCGGCGACGACGCCAAAATTTGATCGATGGCTTGATTGATCGTTTAGCTACTACCATAATCAAATTAATCATTTATAATAACTAAAATTACACCAAACTAGTTAGTGGCAAGTAAAGTGTCGAACCACTAGGGAAGCACAATAGTTCTACATCAATAATCACTAATGCAAGAGTAAAAAGGGGATTGTTTTTTTGTTTGTTTTGTTGAGTTAGAACACTAAAACTACAAAAAAAAGTAAAAAATGATGATTTAAATCAAGGGAAAATGAAGCTAGGGATACGGGGGTGTCAAATATGATTAGAAAGAGAGGAATAATAATGATTATCATGAAATACATGCCAAAGAACACAAGATTCTACCTAAACAATTCATTCTCATGGAATAGTCTAGGTAAATCAATGAAAGAGGTCTACACTAATAAGGACCATTCTCATGCATCCTATTAGGTACAATCGAATTAAGAGAATAAAGAAACACAATCCATAAAAACTCCACTTTAATAACTCATTCTCATGCAATTATTTAAGTAGAGATGATCTTAATCTAGTTCAAATCACTTTCATGCATTTAAACTAGAAAACATCAAAAAGAGTGCAACAATAATCTCAAGCTATCAAAAATCTTGTCTTTCATCAATTTATGGCACGAATTCAATCCAACCATCATCATTCTTCCAATATCAACTCATATTTTCCACCCTTACTCTAGCTTAAAGATTAGCCTAGAGAAGGGAGATTAAACACAATACCAAAACTAGAAACAAACTTAAAAAACTAAAAAAAAAACATGATTAAAATTAATGAAATCAATAACAACTAGATGAACTAATAAGATTAACAAAAATAAGCAACAATAAAACAAATAAATTAAGCTAAAGGAAAGGATTAGAGATTACTAAAGGTACGATTAATGAAATATGAAAACTTGAAGTCTTGCTTGATTGAAGATTAAACTTGAGCAAAGTTGAATACAAAAAGGGAGCTTGAATAACAATCTACTTTCTCTCTCTAGATTAGGCTAATATTCTATGGAATTAGAACTAAGTGTTTTTCATTAAATGTTTCTGGACTATATTTATGTGGCCCCCCCAAAAGAAAGAAACTTGAGAAACAAGGCGCAAAGAAATCAAACACCCAGCAGTGCGCGCCCACACACGAAGTATGCGCACCCGCACACGAATTATGCGCACCCTCACACGAAGTATGCGCACCCGCACAGTAGTAATGTGCGCCCTTTCAACACATTGCGCGGCCGCAACTTTGAGGGTACGGGGAAATGAGGCGCGCCCGCACAGTAAACATGCGCGCCTAGGCAGCATGTCGCGCGCCCGCACGGAGGCCGCACAAACTCTCTAGTTTGGCTCTATTTCATCAACTTGGCTACGCGGGTTCTTACAGGGTTGCGCACCCGCACAACCAAGGGTGCGCGCCCGTGCAGTAGCCGCACATTATCCCACGCAGAACAGCTTTCTTGGCTCCTTGAAGTCCTCTTTCTTTCGGCACATGATACCTACAAAACACAAGCATGGAAATAAAAATAAAGAGAAGGCAAAAAGACTAAGAAAAAGTAAGATAAAAGAGAAGGGAAGGGAGGAAACAAATCAATCAATCAAAGCCTTAATCCCAAAAGTGGGGTCGGCTAACATGAACCAAATTTGATTATTCCGTGTAGTCATCAACCAAGGGAGGAAACAAAACTAAGTAAAAATGCTTATAAATGGACCAAACAAGTGCAAATGAGGGGAGAATCGTTAGAGAAAAAAGAATAAAAGAGTGGCATAAATGCCACTCATCAAGTTGTGTAGCCATGGTTCCGACTACACGACCATCAGCTCTTTGTACAACACTAAATTCAGTGACCATGCAGGTTTGCACCTTTTGTGGGAGTCATGTTGCTTGACTCCTTTGCTATGAGCCACTCAGGGTATGTACTCTTTTGGACAAAGCCACTACATAGTCCAAGCTTTGGTGGAGTTCTTTTGGGATACCACCAACATCTTCCATTTTCCTTAGGGTGAGATGATTGTTACCCCAACTGACTTCAGCCTCATTACGAGATTCGAGTTCACTTCGGTCCCGCTCCCTTTTGATGGCAACATCACTATCTTTACTCTAGAAGTACTAGAGTTGTTGGGCCCTATCACTATTTGGGCTCGTGCTGAGGTTGATCTGACGCAGCTTAGCACTAGCTGTATTCGCCGAAGCATGCTTGCGGCAACATTTTAGGACAATGCAACCACCTCAGAGCAGTGGGTGCGCATTTTTGCTATTATTTTGTTGTCAAGGACCTTTTTTCCGGACAGAAGTAGTTGAGTTCCTTTAGGCGGGTCGTATGATTGGGCCAGCTTAGCCTACGCAGACTTCCTAGTCGAACTGTGACTATCTAGTCGTCATAGCTCCTTCGAGGGAGACATCGCGCTTTCCAGCTTTGTGTGAGTCGTAGAGGTACACTTTATTTCTTCTAAAGTTAGCTCTAGATCTATTTTGGCATTTTTTAACATTTCTTCATTTTTGTAGATTTGGTTTTACGAGTACTTTCCATCTCTTGCGCTGGCGAGACCTTCATCTCACGAACTCCATGTTGCTGCAAGTTAAGGAGGTCGTCACAGTGCGGATGTCACTTCTAGGCACATTTGAGATTTGATCCCCTTGATAGGTTTTTCAGATACTTGCCTTTTCTTCCTTTAGTAGGATTTTATCTTATTAGTATGCATTAGGTAGGAGCCGGCCATAGAGTTTTGGCCATAGGCCAATTGACGTTTCTGTGCTTACTGCGTAATACACTGCTCAGCGTCGCTACTTTCAGGGGGCGTATGCTGTTGTTGTGTATCTTTGCGAGAGAGTGGCTATTCAGCACTCTTTAGAGGACTTCGTTGTTCCAGCTCGCCCTCCTCAGCATATATTTTATAATGCAAGGTTGAGGACTTTGGCGAGTAGGGCACTAGAGAGCACACCTTGGCTGACGCACGCTGATTCGGAGCTATGCTAATCAGAGACAATACTGCCGCTTTTGGCTCCACAACCTATTTTTCTAGAGGGGGGAGAGGAGGTGTTCTTTATCATGTGCATTTGTCTCTTGTATAGCCCCCAAGTAGATATTAATTACTTTGTTTATCTTTGTAGGATATGCATGCGGAGTTTGTCACTCTACTTGTGTCCATCAACTATCAGGGGATGTACGGCCCCATTAAGGAGATGATTCCTCTAGCTTCTTTGGATCGTCGCTTTATCGAGCAGTCGATACCACGACATCAAACTTGGTTGAGTCATTTATTTGCCTTTTTTCTTGCACATATGTCTTTGATTATTACTGACTTGTGTCTTAATAGTTCTCTCACAGGGTGGTAACGATTATGGCGAAAGGTTTAGACACCTTTCGTTACCAGCTGGTGAGACTGAGGGATCGAGCTTCTTGCCGCCATGACGACACTGCAAAGGTATTTCTCTTATCCTTGCCTCATGCCTTGTATTTCTTCATTTGGCATCTAACATGGTTTAGTTTTTCAGGGACGTCCTATTCCTCCTCCACATACTCGAGCAAGACCTGAGCTAGGAGAAAAACGTCAAACTCGAGGCGTCGTCGTACCTCTTCCAGGGGTGAGGGAGGTCCATCGGAGACGGCTCCACCTGAGAGACCGGATGGTTCAGGCTCTTCGTCTGAGGGTGCACACGTTAGGCTTGCAGGCTAAGGAGGTGTGTCATCGACTCCTTTAGGGGTGGTGGGACATACGAGGTTGGGTCGTCGTCGCAGCAGCCGCCGCAGCCTCAATCGTTGGCTATTCAGCATTAGGGAGAGACTAGATGGGCTGGCCCTACTTTGTCAATCCCGAGTGTTGGCGATCTTGAGGCTGGTGAGGGTCATACTCCACGATCTACTTTGTTCATGTACACTTTGGGAGTGCCTCCCCATTTGCGTCCCCCGGCACCGTAGCTATACCTATGTTTATTTTATTAGACTTGTAGGACTTTGCTAATTTGTATTATACAACTTCTATATTAGACGTATTGTATATACAGACTTTATTTTATCTTTGCATTTTTTTTTTTTTAATTTTATGTGCATGTGAGTGTGTGAAAAATTGTGACTAATTTTTGCGCATAGAATTTCTGTCATTTTTATTATTAATGGAGGGTATCCGACTCTCTCCCGAATAGGAAAAAAAAATAATTTTGACTAACATAAGCCTAAAAATAATTAAGCTTAAATTAATTAAAAAGTGTTTGAAAGAAGTAAAAAACGTAAAGTCAATGCACAAAATCGAGTCGTAATCCAGGAGAACATACGATTTTCATAGCGCAGATAAGCTGTCGTCGAACCGACTCTCTGACACCAAATGCTGACGTCGTCTTCTGGCGCTGGTGTTGTCGCCAGACGCTGTCTTTGTCGCCTGACGATGCAGTTTTTTCTCCGAATCCTT
Organism: Chenopodium album; assembly: GCF_948465745.1. Classification (NCBI taxonomy): domain Eukaryota; kingdom Viridiplantae; phylum Streptophyta; class Magnoliopsida; order Caryophyllales; family Amaranthaceae; genus Chenopodium; species Chenopodium album. The sequence continues at coordinate 20,665,671 of NC_137840.1, read as the reverse complement.
TCGAGAAACAAAATGTACCAATTTTGTCCATAAATAGCCCCCAAATCTGCCGAGTTTTGTATAATTCGAACAGACTAAAAAAAAGTTATAGCTTTAATTCTCTTTAAGCAATCATGTTTAACATTTTTAGTGATTTTACTTGTGAGTGGTGCCGATCTTTGACTGCTAGGGCGAGAAAAGAGCTTGATTCTTTCACTTGGGAGCTATTTATGGTATTAAGGGGGTAGACATAGATTTATAGATTTTAAACATACTGCCTTAGAATATTGGGATCCAGACACTCATTGTTTTAGATTAGGTTATGATGAAATTAGTCCTTTACTGGAAGAGTTTGGTGCTATTCTAGGCTTTCCTTCCATGGATCTTGCGCTAGTTCCTAATATTAGTGAATACAATTATAAAGATTTTGAGTGTTTCTTTAATCTTAAAGATAGGGATCTAACAAATATTGTAGATGGTACTGTAGTTAATCTGAAATAATTTGCACGCCATTATTTTGATAGACCATAATCTGAGTCTTTTCATGTTTGTTGAAGTAGAGCTTTTCTCTTTTGCGCCCATGTTTAGGCAATATCTCCTCACTAATGGAAATAATCGTGAGGGTCAAGCAATTTTAGTGTCTGTCTCTGAAAAAAATGAATCAGGGAGGAATCCAATGTCATTAGTTCTTGGAGAAAAAATGCTTAGTTTGGATGAATTAAAGAAAAATCCAAAATCACCATTTCGAGGTCTCCAATTTTATTACAGGTAGAAAAAAAATTATTTTTAATTACAGAAAACAAAAACAAATATTTTTGTATAGTAATACTAATTATTTGAATTGATTTTTTGCAGATGTGGCTAATGGAGAGGTTAGAATTAATTAGTCCTCCTGACAACATTGAAAAATATACACCAAACTCCTTTGTGAGATGAAATAAATGCTTTTCCACAAAGATGGGGTCGCCGGGAGCGGAGCAAAATATTTGCCTCTCATGATTTTGCTATCAAATGGATCATCCCATGGTGGAAAATTGAGAAGATGGTTGGTGTCAACAAGCAACCCTTCTGCCGTCTTCCAAGCTTATCGAATCTTACTTTTTATTACCCCTGAAGGTAAAAAGACAGTACGACCTTGCTCAAACCATTCCTTCTAGAGACCTTCGTCATCCTTATGAATTTCTTGTGTCACAGGAAGTAGAGAGGTTTGATTCTTATTGGAGTGTTAGGCCTTCGTGAGAAGTTGTTACCTAAAAGGTTCCTCCTTCTTTTTCCAAGGATGTGAAGCATTGGCTACTTTATAGGCCTAAAAAGGACAAGAAGAAAGATCAAAGTGGAACCAATGTGATGAATCGTCTAGAAGACAAGATAGCTCCTGTTAAGGAACGCTTAGGTGTAAAAGTTAAGTTTAAAACACCTATGATGCCTAGAAAGAAATACACCACTAAAGGCAAAGAGAAAAGGAAAGCTGACTCTACAAAAATAAGATTTGGATAGAGAAGAAACATGGTGTAGAGGTAGGGAGAAACTATTTACACCAAAATTGAATGCAGATCCTCTAAAGGAGGTTTGCTGGAAAAAGTAATGGATGTAAGAAGAAGTTGACATGAATTAGAAGAGAGCAAAGAAAGAGAAGAAAGATTAGAGCATTGCTTTACTTTTAACTTATTAGATAAATTTACATTTAAAGTTAATTTATTTTTTAAGCTTTTGTTTAAATTTCATTAATAATGTAATTATTTTTCCTAAAATATTCGAGTACGGAAGTCGAAAGTTTACGAAATGCACAAAAATTTGCCCATTTTAATGCGAAAAAATTGGCGTCAAAATTTAAGTCTGTCGCCAGAGGCTGGTCTTCGTCGCCTGGCGCTGTCCTCGTCGCCAGACGATGCTGTTCATCGCTCGGCGTTGTCTTCACCGCCATATGCTGCTGCTGTCGGCCGACTCTGACATCTGTCGTCAGGCGACAACTTTTCTAGGATGCATTTGCAAATTTTCGCGCTAATTGCTCTTAGTTGATTTGTTGTAATGTGAGTTTTTAAAAAAATTAAAGTGGCCGCACCTTATAAGGGTTTCCTACGTATCCTTTCCTAAGGAATCAAGCCAAACGTAGCTCTCTATAGTGTCCTACTCAAGTAATTATTGGTATTACTTCTTAAGTTGGTCAAGATTTGTCATTTTGAGAACTAATTGCCATCCATATCAGTTAGTTTTGTAGCTCCTTCTAATATGATAGTTTTGACAATATATGGCCTTGACCAATTGGGTCTAAACTTTCCACTTGGGTTTAGAACATTTTTTCTTAATGCTTTTAGCACTAAGGGTCCTACTTTCATAATCCTTGTCTTGACTTTCTTATTGAATTTTCTAGCCATTAGCGTTTGATAACATTGAGTATGATGTAGAGCCTCTTGTCGCTTTTCATCTAGTAGAATGTCTATGATTTGGTTTTTAACTTGTGCTCCCAAAATCTGCTAATAAATCTTAAACCACGTATCCTTTAATGGCCTTTTGATGCATAAATCTTACATCGAATTAGGCTAAGTTGATTTTCCATCTTGATATTCGCCCATTTAGTGTAGATTTCTCGAAGAGATATTTTAGTGGATCTATTCGAGATACTACAAAGGATGTATGAACGAGCATGTAGATGACGTTCTAAAGTGGTGTATAGTGCATTTCATAATCAAGCATCTTTTTGCTTAGATAGTAGATGATGTTCTCCTTTCCTTTTACTTGTTGTGCAAGCATAGCCCCCTTTGTCTCTTTGTTGACTGTTAAGTACAACCTAAGAGGGATTTCTGGGAGTGCTGGTGCTAATACAGTAGGATTAGAGAGATAGGCTTTGGTTTTCTCAAAGGCTTTTTAACACTTATCGTCCCATATTACTGGCACATTCTTATTAAGCTTCTTGAATATTGGTTCACATATTGTTGTCAATTTAGATATGAATCCCGAATTTGCTTTTTAGTTTTGGGCGATGGAATTGATATGATTGCTTTGATATTAATTGGGTCTATATCTATTCCTCTAGAGCTAATGACTTATCCTAAGAGTTTTCTTGAGGTGACACTAAAAGCACACTTTGATGGTTTCAACCTCATGTTGTATTTTCTTAATATTTCAAAGAAATTTCTTAGAGCTACCAAATGCCCTAGTCTAGCCTTTGATTTTACAATCATGTCATTTACATGGACATCGACTTCCTTGTGCATCATGTCATGGAGTAAAGCAGTGGCTTCTCATTCGTAAGTGGCACCAACGTTTTTCAACCCAAATGGCATCACCGTGTAGCTGTAAGTGCCCTAAGGTGTTATAAATGTTGTTTTCTCCATGTCTTTTTCTGCCATTAGGATATGTTTGTACCGTGCGTGTCCATCTATAAATAAGAGAAGTGCGTGGTTCTCTGTATTATCTTCTAGAATATCGATGTGTGGTAAAGGGAAGTCATCCTTTGGACTTGCCTTATTCAGATCTTTATAGTCAACACACATTAGTATCCTTCTATCCTACTTCGAAACTGGGAGTACATTTTCAAATCATTTAGGGTATTTGGATACCCTGATAAAACTTGATGTTATTTGTTTTTGTATTTCTTCTTTAATTTTAAGGGCTACGTCGGGTTTTATTTAACGTAACTTTGGTTTTACATGTTTAATTCTTAGAATTAGTGGAATTGTTTGATGAGCTATTTCTCATTTAATCCCTGGCATATCTTCATATGACCACGCGAATAGATCGATGAATTCTTTTAGTAGATTGGTTATTTCATCTATATTAACTGTTAGTCTGATTTTAACTTCTCTTTTAATGGTTTGATCTTTTGAGATATCAACTGTTTCAGTATCCTCAATTACCGGTATTTTACTTCCAAGTGTTTCCATTGCTTTAATTATTTCTTTGTTACTTTAATTGTTAGTTAAGCAATGCTCATCATCCTGAGTTAAAGAATGACATAAGGAGTAAGCAAAAGAAGACGTGTTATTAAATTCGGAAATCAATACATCAAATAAAGTGACGTTCGTTGGGACTTGATTATTAACTATTCTAGGGTAAGACGCTAAAGAAGAAGAGCTAGGGGACTGTGTTACGACTAAGACTTAGAAGACTCGATAGGGGAAGACTCTAACTCGGACGATTCATTAAACATTGGTCCTTGTCCGGTAGTGTAGGGAATATTTCAAGCATTATGCAAAACTTGAACCCCACTGTGATCATACACTTAAGTACGGTGGCGTCCAAAGGGAAGGAAGATAGAGCAAAAGAGTCACCAACAAGTTTTAGGAACTTGTAAACCGTTCACATGGTGAAGGTTACACCCCTTAACGATCCAGAATATCGTCAACTCCAATAGGTCTGGAACCATGACTGGTAGTTCGGGGATGAAGGTACAAATCCAACCTAAAAGAGATTGAACATGCCCTAATAATAGGCCTCTACTTTATTCTGATCGTAATCATGTGCGCTTTCTGACTAACATGCAATCAATAGGATTACCCTAAACTTGTTTATCTATGTTGGTTGAATATTAATGCAAAATCAAATCTATTATTGGCGATCACTTGAATTATAATGATATTAACCCTAAACAAGATTATTAATTATCTTATTAAGCATAATTACAAGTACCAATTCCCTTTAAACATGCATAAATGGCATGATCAAGCAATAATAATAAATATCAAGGAACAATAATCATAACAATAACAATTATAATCATAATCATATTAATAATTATAACAATTATAATAATCATAATCATAGAAATAAACATGTTCATGTTAAAACATAATAATAGCAAGATCCTAGGCATGATACTAACAAGATTAATATCAAACCCTAGCATGTCACTAAACAATAAAAATCAAAGTTTTAACCCTAACATGATACTAACAAGCTATTAGGAAAGAAAATAGGAAGCATCATAGAAATCATAATTGATATAAGCAAATCACCCTAAATATCATACTAAAGAAAGCATCCTAACATGATACTAGGAACATCCTAAACATGATACTAGGAATCAAAATAACAATCTAAGCATGGTTTCTATACCATAAAATAAATAAATCAATTAAAGCACTTACTTGGATGCCTCGTATCTCTTTCTAATTGCAAAATACACACGTTAATAAATTCAAGGAAAATAATTAATCAAACAGTTAAATTAAATAATTGAAGGAGAGATTTTGGACTAAACCCTCAGAAATTAAAACCTTTTACGTCTAGGGCAAAGGAAACTTTGAATTATGCTAGGTGAGTCTAATGCTAATGTATGAGGATTTGTGTTTGTAAAAGAGTTGGTTTAGAAAGAGAGAGAGAATCAAGAAATTCTTGATGGGAGTTGATTAGAATTTGAGAGTTGTTGATAATTGATGGAAATTGATGATTGAAAACGTAATTTTAAGAGGCTATTTATAGAGAAAATCAGTCGGATGGATAAAAAAAAAATTCACAGTTTCGACGAGAATAAAACTCGATGAGCGCCAGACGCTGGTCATTAACGCCAGGTGCTAATGCTTGTCGTCAGGCACTAATAATCATTTTCACGCGTTTTTTGTTTTTATCATATCTTTTGATCCAGAACTCTAAATAAGGCTTATAATATGTCGTTCCAAAGCTCTTGAAGTATAATTTCCTACCCAATTAGAATCAGATTAAAATATTTTGTCGATAAAAAAATATGGCCGAAATAGTGGAAGGGTGTCAGTTTTTGATATCTCATTCATATCTTTTTCGTTATAACTCGGATTTAATATTATAATATATCTTTGGAAAGATAATTTTATAATCTATCTAACCATATACAATTTTGATAACTATTATGAGCCACGAAAATAAAATCTGAATATATTCTACTTTGCACAAAACAAGGATCCTAAAAAGGAGTAGTTTTATTCAATTTCAAACTCTTTGAAATATAATTATCAATCTTAACTCCATTAGGATTTAAGAGAACCTTCTAGAATATTCTAGAAGACTATAATCAAGCTTTAGGAATGATAATTAATAATAGGCCCTCCTCTAGATCATTGGGCTGCATATAAAAACCAAATCGGGCCTAGTTTAGTATTTTGGCCATAATTTCCTTATTATTCATCGGAATTTGGCTTATAATATATCATTGGAAAGGTCTTTTCAAACCGCATGCAACTACACCATTATTGAACCCTTATCATGGACCAAACTAAACTTGAATGCACGTTTTTCATAAATAAGGTAAGAAAAGAAATATTTTCAAAAACATAAAGAAAAAATATTTTAATAAAAACATCCTCATCACTAGACTTTTCACACTTTCGCTTTGTTCGATAATAAAATGACGTGAAAGGTATTCATCAATTCGTTTGGTTTTGGGGAGACACAAATGGGTGTTTACCGAAGCCCCCACTTTGACTGAGTTTAGAGGAACCCAAGTTTCGAAAACAAAAGTCAAAGTAGCAATAAGGATGGAGAATGATTCAGAATGTTCTGCGATCCTAAATCATTCTTGTAACGCTGATACCTGCAAATTAGCATCAGTTAAAACATATAAAAGAGTTAAAAAACGCGTATTTTGCACCGTCGAGCACACGTCTTTAAAGGTATTTGATTTCTTGCATTTTGTTGTTTTGATGTTCACTAGTCTCTGAACAATAGAACTTTTTTGGATATGTTCACGCGTCTCAGAACAAAGAGTTTTTTCTATATGTTTACGTGTCTCTAAACAAAGAGCTTTTTTTCTTGAATCATAGTGACAACCTTCCCCATCATAGTAAAAGTCGCCGAAGACCGCCTCATCATGAACCGCCCTTCTCAAATCTCGGTGACAACATCCACAATCTTAGCGAATGCCGTCGAAGACCGCCCCTCTCATGCAATCTTCTCAAATCTTGATGACAACCTCCACAATCTTAGCGAATGCCGTCGAAGACCGCCCATCTCGTGCTATATTCTCAAATCTTGATGACAACCTCCACAATCTTAGCGAATGCCGTCGAAGACCGCCCATCTCGTGCTAACTTCTCAAATCTTGGTGACAACCTCCACAATCTTAGCGAATGCTATCTAAAATATCCTTTCTTGAAGTCATCCTCAGTTATTGCGATAATATTCCAAAGAAAACTACCGAAGACTAACGCTTGTCGATCCTTAAAGCTTGCTTGAACTTTGATTTAGCTGGTGCGTCGGTGCTTCTGTTACTTGTAAACTAGTGTGTCGCTGTCTTGGGTTGTGAACCAGTATGTCGGTGTTTCCGAACCATTATATCAGTGTTTTGAATTGTATGAACCATTTTGTTGGTGCCTTTACTGCTTATGAACCATTACGTCGGTCACTTATTACGATTGTAATCAAGCCAACTACTTAATCATGTTAAATTGCTTATAGGGGCTAACTGGTGTACCAAGGAACCTAAAATCGTTGTACGAGGTCAAAATAACCGTTTTGAGAGGCTTCGAGCTCTGTCGTTGCTGAAATATCTCTGGCGCCAAGAATTGGCTCTATCACCAAACGCATCGATCTAACGCCAGGCGCTGAAACCTGCTGCCAAATACTGGATGTCGTTGTCTTGCGCTGGAGTCGGGACTTCACTATTCTGCTCTTACTGCCGATGTTGCTTGATTTCACTTTGAACTTTTAACTTGGTCATTTCCTCAAATCTTTTGTAAATTAAAGCTCTTCATCTCTAATTTACTAGTCCATGTAATTTTGCTCAAACTCCTCTCATCTTGGAAAATCTCATTCGGTCATATTCGCAGTTTTTTTCAAAAAAAAAGATTCGAGAATGTCCTTGCTTGCAGGGATGTACCTGCATTTATATCTTTGACTATAGGACTTTGATTATATTTCTTTAGGGTTGACCTAATTTTTAGTGTTGCATGACTCATTGAATCAAGGTATAAACTTGACTCACTAATTGACTTGCTCGAGGTTGACTCGACTCGATATGACTCATGTGTGCATAGTGTTGATTCAATGTGATAAAGCGACATGACTCGTGTGTGCATTGTATTGTGATCGTGCGACTCGAAAATGCAAAAAATCAAAAATTTTCCGTCATTTTTGTGGAGGGTAATGACTTTCTCCCGAAAAAAAAAAGACACGAAAAAAAGAATCGAAGTGTTTGAACGTGCATGTTGAATGAGCTTAGTCAAATGTTGTTTCTCATTGTACAAGGATTGTAACATCTTATACTATCCTAGTTAACTTGATAATGAAAGTATTTAGGTGACTTAGGCGTGGAGGCTAAGTACTTTATACTTTGTGATGCAATGATGATTATGATTGATGAGTGATGTTGATATGACAAGGCATGCTTCAGCATTGTGTTAAGATTTCATGACAAAGGGTTCCTAAGGGAAGTATATTTGGTCAAGTATATGTGATGTGTGTGATAGTGACACTAAACTTAGGCCGCAAGGGCTAAGTGTGTGGGAAAATATTATTTCAAGAAGAGTCAAATGATGGTGACTCTTTAGGCTTGGTAAGCTAATGATGTAAGGATCAAGCCCCCAAGTCTAGCTTTAAGGGAGTAGGGATGAGCATTTGAGATCCCTTAATATGATCATGTTGTGTGAATGTGAATGCATTTTTATTACGGCTGCACCTCGATGTGAGGTTGCCTACGTTTCCGTTAGGAATAAAGCCGAACGTAGCTCTGGCCAAACCTCGTACAAGTGTGTGTATACCTCAAAAAGGTCTTTTTAAGGGTTGTAACGTTGCTAGGATAAAGGTTATAGAAGAAGAGGATAAAAGGCTCAAGACCCTAGATAAGCCCTCATGGTGTGCAACTTTGCTATTGAATCTTTATATTTTTATGCTTGAGGCTTTCTACTCTTTTTTAGCTCTCTCTTTTGCTTTAGAATTTATTTTATCTTTATAAGTGTTGGCAATTCTGATCATGCGGTCTTATACTCACTTAGCATGCATTCATGTTTCTCGGGCACGGTACCGAGCACTCAATGAGAGACGCAATCTGAGACATGTTCATATAAAATACATTTTCATATTGAAGACATTAGAACACTTGCCCGTTTGTAGACTTTTATTTATTTATTTGCTTATTTTAATATTTTGAGGTCACTCCAGCTTTTAATGAAATTAAAAATTGCATAAGTTGCACACAATCCCATCCCAAAGTTAGGTAGATGTAGGTTGAAAAATGAAGGGTCTATCGTTAAACGAGGCTCAAAGTGGTTTACCAAAAAAGGATTGCATATTTGAAGGGTGAAAGGAGATATGATGTGGCTACAAAGGGGTTCCTCAAATCATTGTTATACCTTGTGCTTAGTTTGACATGGAATTTTTATTTTTTTTTTTATTTTTTTATTTTTTTTTTTGTGATGCAATGCAATGATCATATGTAAGGAAATAAATACTTATTTTATCAAAAGTTAAAAAGAAAGAATCTACAAAATTAATCTAAGGGAAAAGAAAGGTGCCTATGCTAAACTTATTGGGGGAAGGAAAAAATGAAAAAGAAAAGGAAAAAAGAGGTCATAAAATTTTGTCGTTGAAGCTCGCCTCTTGTCTTGTATCGTTTGCTTTATCATTACTCTATCTTCTTGTTAGCTGGAGGCATGGGAAGCTTGTTATTATCGATCAAATGTTGGATAGCCTCCTTTAGCTTCCAACAGCTCTTAGTAGCATGACCCCTACCTTTATGGTAATTGAAGTGTTCATCTGGTTTCCAACTAGGCAATCTCATTTCAGGTGCGGGATCTTGAATAGGTCCAATGGGGATAATGAGTCCCTTAGCATGTAGTCAATCGAAGGCAGTATTGTAGCTCATCCCAATGGGGGTGAAGTCTTTCCTTAGTTGCTTCTTAGGTCCTTGGTTATCCATGGATAAAACTTCATTGAGATCATAGGTACTAACATTGTTACTAAAGTGGGCGTTTTCGGAAGAAGAAAGATTGTTGTTCTTCTTTCCTTTCTAGCCACCGTGGTTACTATTGTTAGTAGTTTTTTGTTTTGCGAGGTCTTCTTCGATCTCGATTTCGATGTCATAAACAGCTTTGAAAGTATTAAAGTTGTGTTGATATTTTAAATGCTTTGAATACTTTTCTTGTAAGTTTTTTATGAACATCCTCATAGATTCTTTTTCGGAGGGCACCTCAATCATCTTAGCGGAAGTTTCCCTCCACTTATTGAAGAAAGAAGTAAAGCCTTCATTCTCTTTTTGTCTTAGCATCTCAAGTTATCTATAATCAGTTTCCACTTAAATATTACACTTGTATCTATCAATGAAAGCGTTTACTATCAATTCCCAGGTAGAGGTTTTCTCTTTGTTAAGGGAGAAGAACCATTGTTGGCAAATGGTACAAGGAATGAAAAACTTTCTTATCAATCCCCTTAATGTTCATTATAGTTTCAAAGGCTCTTAAGTGACGATAAGTATTATATGTTGCCTTGAATTTAGGGATGTCATTGGTATTGAACTTATGCGGAAGAAGTTCCTTGTCCAGCGAGACCCCTTGTGAACTAATGCCTTGGAATTTGTATTCACTAGATAGCTTGCTTAAGCTCTCTTGGATGAGCTCCATTTGTTATTGCTTCATAGGGTCATTGATTTTGAGGTTTAAAGCCTTCAACACCTCAGTCACATCAGACAATTGGTTCCTGAGTTCGTTGACTTTTTCTTGAGTTGCCATTATCTTCTTAGCTTTCCTCTTTTGACGAATCGGTTTATCAAAAAGTTAGACTTGAACAAAGGTGTAGTCCTTGATTAATCACCCTTCTCTCCTTGACTAAATACTGTGAAAAGGAAAATTAGGGATATCGACTATTAAATATTTGACTCAAACTCTATTCAACATGCAATGGATAGAAGAAGGTAGAAAAATGAGGTAGTTGATATGGAGAAAGCATGTAGATGGAGAGATGTGGAAAATTAGGAATAGAATGTACCCCTAACTCAATTGACGGAAAAAAAATCCAACTCATGCATGAACCTAAGACATGGTCATGGTGATATATACTCAAAGTAAGTGCGAAGACTAGTGAGTGTAGGTGACATGTGAAGACTCGTGTCATGACCATGTGGCTAGACTAAGTGACTAGACTTGAACAAAGACTAAGTTAAGACTTCACGTATATGCATTAAACTGGAAAGACTATGGTATTTTAGTCATAAATTTTGATCTATGACTCTGATTGGGATGATACCAACGCCAAATTAAAGATCAAACTCGGGGTTACAGATCCATAGTTTATACAAACCTAGAACTTCGGATGTGACCAAAAAAATTTGACGCTTGTGCAGTATATGGGAATAAAAATTCGGGTTGACTTAAAGGGACTATGACTTGATTTTAAACATTTATTAGCTCAAATTAATTAATTAATTAAACAAAGTCCTTTAGTCTTTGTTTATTTTATTTAAGCATATTCATAATTACAAGTCAAATCAAACGATTAAATTAATCACATGTAAATATACACAAGCAAATAATGCACAAGTAGTCAAATAGTAACAACATGATGCAATGAGTTTGCAACCTAACCATGGCTCTAGTTCTCTAAAGTTCAGGATATGGGTTAGTTAAAGAGGGTCCATGGTTAATTGTCCAAATGCACCTCACGAAAGCCTATCCGTGAAGGGTTGGCGCGAGTAGATGGGACACCGCGAGTTAAGAAAACTCGCTTCCTTGGTTTGGTGAATTCAACATTCTCGAATGTACCCTTTGTTGCACAGAGTGTTCAATTAGGTAGATGGAGCATGAATTCCCAGAGGGTTATGTCCATATGTAGAACACATATGGGTTTCAGAAAAGTGAGAAAAACTCAATCAGGAAGTAGGATCGAGCAAATAATGCTAAAAACTGGTCAAAATTAGAACGCATATTTCTGGCTCGATAATGGAACAACTTGGCGCTAGCAAACAGAGGCGTGCGCCAACAATTTGGCTTTAGCGCCTGACGACGGAAACTGATGCCTGGCGAACTACTACATTTTTTATCAAATGCAACGGTGAGAAAAAAACTAATGCAACGACAATTTCAATTCCGTCGCTTTAGATAAGACTATTGCAACGACTTATACTGATATCCAGCTAATGGGACGGCTAATGTAACAGATTTAATGTGTCGTGGCGTTAGATAGGCTAATGCAACGACAATTAAGCCTAATACCACGATACAAAAGCTATAAAATGATATAGTCTGGTGCTTAAAATTTTAGGTTTTTTCCGCCTAACCATATTCCTGAAAATTTTGAAAGCCCGCCCAATCTAAGAAAAAACAAAACTAACAAAAAAAAAGTAAAAAACAAAACCAATTCCTGCTCATTATACTGATAGATGAGAATGATAAATACGAAGGAATGGCAGCTAAAGCTTTTTTATATAATTACTCTCAATTGCTTCATGTAATTTCCTAATCTTCTCCATTTTCATAATTATTTCCAATTTCCAATTGTTCTTGAATCTCTACTCAATAGCTTCAAAAATTAACCTTAAGTTGTTTGATTTTTTGCAGTTAAATTTTAACAGCGACGATAAGGCGATGAAAAACGACCCCTTCAATCTTCTGATGCTCTGAATTCCATGTCGCTGGCTAAAAGTCCTTTCTCGCTGAATTCATTTCTATGTTGCGGAATTTACATTATCGTCTCGCCAGCCCACAATTTGTAAGTTGAGAAATTGTCCAATTTACAAAATATGCGTATATAATATCAATTTCGTATTTGATTGATGCAATCACAAGCATTAAAGCTGAGCTGGAAGAATCAAGCATGAGAGCAACTGTGGTGGAGCAAGGTGAGCTGGAATGCAACAGTGAAAAGCAGCTGGAGAGGAGGGAGGAAAAGGACTGACAGTTGTCTAAGAGAAAGGAATGAGCACTGAAGTTGAGGAGAATAATTCTAAGAATAGTACTGAAAGCTGTATTTTGTTTTCTAGCTGATTTGTTCAATTACTAGCCGTTATGCTATTTTGTCTTTTGTAAGCTGAGCTTATCAACAATCTTTAAGGCTATTTAAGCCAATTCTCTTGTAAGAATGATTATGCTTAATGAATGAAATCAACTCCTCTTTTCTGATTATTCTCTCTCTCTCTCTCTCTCTCTAAACTCTTTATTTGTGTTACATCAATTATTTCCACCAAAACCGCCCTGCTTTCCTTTGGCTGGTTTTCGGGTATAATTGCCAAGTCTCCATTTTGCTTTGCCAAATCAGACTTGTTCCTCTAGAGCTATCATTGGTATCAGAGTAGTACTTTCCTCGGCCTAACAGTCACCATGCCTATCACTAGGTCTTCCTCAACCTCAGCTCAACTAGGAAACACTAAGATCAAAAAGCTTCAGCAAACTATGAAATCATTGCTGCAGGATCAGGGCAGGAAGTTGGATAATGCCTGCAGAACCAACAACCTCAATATTGATAAGAACTGTAAGTCGATTTCTGAGTTCAATGATCTTATGCTAGGTCTATCTGTTCAGATTACTAAGTTAATATCTGATGGCAATAATATATCTAGATCTGGCTTAGAAACTCATGAACCATTACCCTCACCTAAACACTCTCATTACTCAGCTAGACTAACTAAGGTGGAATTCCTAAAATTTAATGGTTTAGATCTGAAATCATAAATTTTTAAATGTAATCAATTCTTTGACTTGGATAGTGTGAAAGATCTTGATAGAGTAAAACTTGCTGCCATTCACCTGGAAGATAAGGCATTACTTTGGCACCAGACCTATATTTAGAGAAAAAATCACATCTTACCTAAGTGGGAGGATTATGTGAAGGATATAACATCTAGGTTTGGGGATCTCTATGATGAACCAATGGCAGATATAAAATCCCTCAAACAGACAGATAGTGTACAGAAATATCATGATTCCTTTGATGCACTAGCTAGCAGAATTGAGTTATCTGAGCCCTATTTACTTAGTAGCTACCTAGCTGGCCTGGAGAAGAAGGTTCAACTTGCAATAAGAATGTTCAATCCCACCACCCTTCAATAAGCTTTGTGCATAGCTAAACTGCAGGAAGCTTCTAATAAGGTTAAGAAACCCAAACCATCAACCGCACTCCAAAAACAACCACCCTTGTTACCCACCCCACCTCAAACACTCAAAACAGCCACCTAAACCTTTAAAACCAATAACAAGATTCAACCTTATATACCAAACAGACCATTCACAAATCTAGCCACCACCTCAAAAACCCCAAACACCAATAGAAGAACCCTAACCCCAGCTGAATTTAATAACAAAAGAGCCAAAAATCAATGCTTCTGGTGTGATGAGAGGTATGAACTAGGACACAAATGCATGGGTAAGAAGCCACAACTTTACCACATTGAGGTGGAGGAAGTATAAGAAGAAGATGAGGTGCTAGAAGAAGAAATACAGGAAGGTTCTCAGTGTGCACACATCTCTGTTAAAGCTATGGATGGAGTTGCTAAAAGAAAAAATTACAGCTTCTCTTTGATAGTGGCAGCACCCACAATTTTATAGATGCCAACAAGGCATTGAAACTTGATTGCAAGGTGGAGAGTATCACACCACTCTGGGTTAAAGTAGCAGATGGTAATCAACTCAAATATGAGCAGATTATTCATGGTTCCAAATGGAAGATGCAGGGGATTGAATTTTCTTTAGATGTCTTTTTAATACCTTTGAGTGGTAGTGATCTAGTTTTGGGCATTCAATGGTTTTCTCAACTGGGTCCTGTACTTTGGGATTTTGGTAAACTGGCTATGGAGTTTAAATATACTGGCAAGAAAGTTAAGCTCAGAGGTTCATCACCTAGGAGCTGGAAAATTGTTCAACCTAAGAAATTGTAGAATCTCTTAGCTCAAGAAGGAACTCTGTCAATGATGCAAATTCTGCCAGGGAGTGTGGAGTATTCACCTGCTAGTCTGCAAACTACATCCCAAGAACCTACCCTTTTCTCCTTGTTAGACCAGTTTGAGGTGGTTTTTCAACCCATTCAAGGGTTACCACCACCAAGGGAGGGGTTTGATCATGTCATTCCCCTAAAGGAAGGGACAAATGCCATCAACTTAGGAGCCTACAGGTATCCAGCTATGTAAAAAAATGTAATTGAAGAGATGGTGCAGGAGCTGCTTGAGCAAGGGGTTATAAGACCTAGCAACAGCCCATTTGCCTCCCCAATTGTGCTAGTGAAGAAAAAAGACGGATGATGGAGAATGTGTGTCGATTATAGACACTTAAATAAGGCCACAATCAAGGATAGATTTCCTATTCCTTTAATTAAGGAATTGTTAGATGAATTATAGGGCACAAAATTCTTTTCTAAGATCGATCTCAAATCGGGTAATCATCAAATCAGACTGAACCCAAGTGACCTACAGAAGACTGCTTTCAAGACTCACTCTGGTCACTTTGAGTATTTGGTAAAGCCATTTGGCTTAACCAATTCTCCCTCTACCTTTCAGGCTCTAATGAACCAGCTCTTCAAACCCTTGCTAAGGAAGAGTGTTCTTGTCTTTTTTTATGACATTCTGGTCTATAGTCCATCTTGGGTTGCTCACCTCAAAGATTTTGAAGTTGTCTTGATCATTCTGAAGAATAATCAGCTACATGTCAACCTCAAAAAGTGTTCTTTTAGGTTGACTGAAATCCATTACCTAGGGCATGTAATCTCTCAATCTGGGGTAGCAACTGACTCAAAAAAGGTGTAGGCAATGTTAGAATGGCCTAGACCAAAAACACTCAAGCAGCTAAGGGGTTTTCTTGGGTTAACTTACTATTATAGAAGGTCTATAAAGGATTATGGCATAATCTGCAAACCTCTCACCTCACTTTTGAAAAAAGACAACTTCACATGGACTAAGGATGTTGAAAACTCATTTAACCAGCTCAAGATTGTCATCACCACACCCCAGTCCTTGCCATGCCAGATTTTTCTAAACCTTTCATTATAGGGACAGATTCCTCGGGCAAGGGAATTTGTGCAGTTTTACTCCAAGAAGGACATCCTGTCAGCTTCTTAAGTAAAGCTCTAAGTGATAAAAATATGTTGTTATCAGCATATGAGAGGGAGCTCTTTGCTGTGGTGTTTGCAGTAAGGAAGTGGCAACATTATCTGCTATCTCAACCTTTTTTAATTAAAACAAATCAACAGAGCCTTAAATACTTGCTAGAGCATAAGCTGGCAACTCTCTTCCAGCAGAAACGGTTGTCTAAACTCACAGGTTTTGACTACACTGTTGAGTATAAATCGGGTGCTGAGAACAGGGCAGCTGATGCCATATCTAGGATTCCTGGTTATCAGCTAAATGTTATGGCCATTTCTAGTGTGCACTCTGAGCTTATGGATCAGTTAAAGCAATGTTGGTAGAAGGAGGAAAGTTTGCAGAAAATTATTTCAGAACTGCAGCAGAATGCCCACTCCCACAAGCATTTCTCTTGGGACAATCTATGTCTTAAAAGGAAAGGGAAGTTGGTTGTAGGTGCTTCACCAGCTTTAAGGGAGAGAATACTTAATTGGCTGCATGACTCACCCCAAGGTGGGCATTCGGGGGCAAAAGCCACCTATCAGAGAGTTAAGAGCTTGTTTTACTTGAAAGGCATGAAAGGAGATATCAGATCTTATGTGAGGAAGTGTGGGGTCTGTCAAAGGTGTAAGTATGACCCTCAAGCTTACCCTGGACTTCTACACCCTTTGCTCATTCCTGAAGCTATTTGGGAGGATGTCACAATGTAATTCATAGAGGGCCTTCCCAAATCATTTGGTAAGGAAGTGATTATGGTTGTCATTGACAGATTGAGTAAATATGCCAACTTTGTGGCACTTTCACACCCTTTTTCTGCCATAACAGTAGCCCAAGCATACCTTGACCACATTTTTAAGCTCCATGGGTTCCCTAAATACATTATCTTTGATAGAGATAAGGTATTCATAAGCTTATTCTGGTCTGAGTTCATGAAATTACAAGGTGTACAACGTAGAATGTCAACATCCTATCACCCTCAAACAGATGGTCAGCCTGAGGTTCTCAACAACTGCCTAAAAACCTATCTCAGGTGTTTGTGCTTTGAAAAACCAAGTGAGTGGTCTAAATTGTTATCCCTAGTTGTATTCTGGTACAACACTAACTACCATACTGCTAGCAAAAGGACACCATTTGAAATTCTGTACAACATTACCCCACCCTTGCACAGACCATACATTGTAGGGTCATGTGTGGTGGACACTGTAGATCGAAGTCTACAGCAGAGGGATGCAACATTGAGAATGCTAAAAGAGAATTTACACAAAGCACAAAACAGAATGAAACAGTTAGCTTACAAGCACGGGATAGAGAGATATTTTCGCAGTTGGAGATTGGGTTTACCTAACACTACAGCCATACAGGAAGACTATAGTGCAGCAAAGGAAAAATGAAAAGCTCTCTCCAAGGTTTTATGGACCCTATCTGATCAATAAGAAGGTAGGACAGGTTTCCTATACTCTGCAGCTACCACCTACCTCTAAAATTCATCCAACCTTCCATGTCTCTCTACTTAAGAAGGACCATGGTCCCACACTAGACAATACCACTTGCTCCCCTATTCCATGGTTCCCTCAAGAACAGATACTAAAAAAAATCCCAATTTATATGCTGGACAAACGAAGTGTGAAGAAAAAGAATCATGTAGTGGTCCAATGGGTAATTCAATGGGATAAGCTGCCAATTGAAGAAGCTACCTGGGAAGATGCTGCTTCGATAGAGAAACAGTATCCAGATTTTGATCCTTGGGGTCAATGATCTTTTAACGGGGGGAGTATTGATGCAATCACAAGCATTGAGGCTGAGCTGGAAGAATCAAGCAGGAGAGCAGCTGAGCTGGAGTAAGGTGAGCTGGAATGCAATAGTGAAAAAGCAGCTGGAGAGGAGGGAGGAAAAGGACTGACAACTTTCCAAGAGAAGGGAATGAGCACTGAAGTTGAGGAGAATAATTCTAAAATTAGTACTCAAAGCTGTATTTTATTTTCTAGCTGATTTGTCCAATTACTAGGCGTTATGCTATTTTGTCTTTTGTAAGCTGAGCATATCAGCAATCTTCAAGGCTATTTAAGCCAATTCTCTTGTAAGAATGATTATGTTTAATGAATATAATCAACTCCTCTTTTCTAATTATTCTCTCTCTTTCTCTCTTTCTCTAAACTCTCTATTTGTGTTACATCAATTATTTCCACCAAAACCGCCCTACTTTCCTTTGGCTGGTTTTTTGGTATAATTGCCAAGTCTTTGCAAAATCAGACTTGTTCCTCTTGAGCTATCATTTATCTCTTCTCATCGTTTGTTGTTATTGTTCTTTGTTGTTGATATGTTACTTATTTATGGAGTTTTAATTTCTAAGTTCCAATTTAATTTTCTGGGTTTTTTTTTCAGTTTATTATGAATAATTAGAGTTGCCGTAAACGAAAATTGTTAATATGTAGCTGGTGATGAGGATTTTGAGAATTTTTTTCTATAATTGATTGTATTTATTCAGATATTAGACAATTTGGGGGCTTTGGGTTACCGCTAGAAAAAGAAAAATAGAATGGGTACATCCTATTTAATTTTACGGATATTAAAATATAATGGGTTTTATATTGAATAATTTTGATTATTTGAGTGTAATTAGTGTTTA
The DNA here is from genome assembly GCF_948465745.1 of Chenopodium album. Lineage (NCBI taxonomy): Eukaryota > Viridiplantae > Streptophyta > Magnoliopsida > Caryophyllales > Amaranthaceae > Chenopodium > Chenopodium album. The sequence continues at coordinate 20,647,120 of NC_137840.1, read as the reverse complement.
GGAAAACATAATCAACATGGGATTTTTCAATTTCCAATTTTTGGGATTGCTAAATTAGTTTTGTGCTTTTCGTTTGATGATGGAGTTAAAGCCATTTGAGTCGATGCAATTAGCTAAATAACAAAGATTATTCCAGTATTTAATGCTTAATTTAAGTAGTAGCAATGGGCTAAATAACAGTATTGAATTTCTTTTGGAAATTATTGCTTATGTTCTGTATGTGAAAGTTAACTTGCATGTCGGCAAGGTTGTATCCCCTTTCTTTCCTCTATATTCTTTTTGTTAATGTTGTTTTGAGGACTTTATCTTAATTTCTTATGTTTTTTTTTATTAATTAGTTTAATCACTATAGTTCTAAATACAATAGTTTTCATTAGTTCTGACTGTATGTCAAGTCAAGTGTTCGTGCAAAGTATGTTAAAATGGAGGTACATACTTGTGTTCATTGCCATTGTTGTGGCAAATGTATGAGTTTCTCAATCGTAGGTCTAGTATATTTGGAACTTATGTGTTCTTATGTAAATTTTTTATTGTTTTGAACTCCTTAGTAAAGTATTAGAGTTTGCCTTGTTGTGAATAAATTGAGTAATGGTGGAAACCTGTTGTGGATGTTTGCTCTTAATCCATGTCACCGTACTTGGCTGATGCAACACCCCTATTAGAATTGTATAAACTTATTTGTGCTAAACTAGTAGAATTGTAATTCCCACTATAGAATGATAGCTTGGTTTATTTTTATTATAAAAATGAATGCTTGAGAATACAAGTTTTATTAAGTTTAACTTTTTGCTCAATTAGCTCGGTTCTCCACAGATATCCATCTACCTTAAATTTAAAGCTGGAGAAAATTTACACGAAATTCACGTTGTACAAGTGTGACTGTATGATGCTTGATAATAAATGAAATTGTCATATATTAACCAAATTGTATGCATAGACTATACCTCATTACCACAATTTTTGAATGACATGCCCTTCGTATTTTATGCTTTGTCACTTCGTTTGGGCCATTGATGTTAGTAGTTTTCTAAATATTCTAGCAGATTTTGTCATGGTTAATTCTAAATTTTAATATTTGCAAACTCCTATTTTTCTAAATACATAACTTAATTTTACATGTATATTCTTGTGAGCTACAAATTTTAATCTAAATGAAGGTATATAGTACTAGAACTAGAACTAGAACTCTAGAACAAGGTCAGTATAACATTTTGTACTACAAAACAGCAAGGTTTGTGAATTTTTTCATAATTATCCATAACTTTATTGAAAGTTGACAAGCTAGACATGTATTTATGAAATTTTAAGAACTATTAGTCATATTTTTCCTTTCTTTCTCCCTAATCCTCTATTTATACATACTAAATGGTCATGACAATTGCTTGGTGTACGTGGAGTTTTTCCTCTCATATCAAGCACTAAAGCTATAAAAATTTCAACTTAAACTTAGTAACTCTTGCCACATATGCTTCGTATATATGTTCTTTTTTATCTAGCCCAACGTAGGGGTTGTTATTGCAGAGCCAATGTTAAAGCTCGTTTTTCATCACACCAAAACCATGGGACTGCTGATATTAAGATAGACCTTAACCATTTCTATTTTGCAGGTTCTCTGTACCCCTATAACCCCAAAATCTTTGTGATTTCTCTCTGAAAAATTATCATTCTAGAATCCAATTAATTTTTTTCCTTTTTTGAATCTCTCTAATTAGTTCAATTATTTAATTTAACTTTGCTAAAACTCATAATATTGAATTGAGTTAAAATTTCAGTTTGTGAATTTTTCAAAGAAGATTGGGCTTCACTCTGATAAGTCATTATCTCCTTATTCATTGCATTGACTTGGATTAATGAATGAATGAGAAATATTATGCCTTTAGTTTATGCTTATGCTTATGGATTTTGTTTTGCTAATTTGGGTTTTGGTTCCTATTAATTTATGCAAAAAAAGAACAATAACATATGTTTTAGTTTATTGTTAGATAAAAAATTGAGGTGAATTTGGAGTACCAGCAACAAGCATGGGTGATTTCAATTGTTGTTGTTGTTGCTCCTCCTGGCCTGCTCCTGTACAGTGTTGCGGTTGGATATTGCCACTGCTGCCCCTGTATATTATTGTTGTTGTCTCTAATTGTTGATCGATTCAAGATGATGGAAAATTTTCCCGGCATTAAAACCATGGTTTTTGCGGTATATGGTAGTCTAAACAAATTGAAAATGTTTTTAGGAAACATTGATTAGCTATGATTTTTTTTCTAGGTTAATTAGTGTTATTCGGTTTTGTAATTTTCGTTAAAGGACAAGAATTCTAATTCAGATTATAATAAATATAAATTCTAATTTATTTTTTAAAAAAATTCAGATTTTAATTGTATTGTTATTATAATAATTATTATTACATTATTATTGGCATTAGTTATATGCTTTGCGTGGCATTAGATATAGAGAACCATGGCATTAGGTATTGAAAACCGTGGCATTAGGTGTTATAGCTAATGCCACGGTAATAATGTTGTCGTTGCATCAGATATTGATCTAACGCAACGGATCATCGATACCGTGGCATTAGGTGTCATACGCCGTTGCATTAGACCTACTGCAACGCCAGCAGATGCCACGGTACATGGTCGTTGCATTAGGCCTAATGTCACGGATTTTGACGTCTAATGCAACGGATTTGGGGGTTGAAATAGGTAAAAAATGTAGTAGTGGTGCACGTCAAATTAGTGGCGCTAAACTCTGTTTTCAGACGGTAGTTCCTACATGCCTTACCATCTTTTTGTGCTCGATAAAATGTTCCAGTTTCGCGCAACATTAATTCAATCCTGGTTGTGAAAGATATTCCTTAAATTTCCTACGTGTAAAAATTCAAAAATTTTAACTCATTACGGATGGTCTTTCCAATGAGATCTTTTTTATGTATATGACAATAATGTTAATCAAAATTACGCACATGAAATACTTAGAATTTTTCGAATCTCATCCACTCATTCTAAATCATTGCCGAAATAAATTTCAGGAATTAAAATAGAAATCCTCCCTAGTGAAGTCGCTAAAAAACTGTAGGGAATATTTCAAGCATTATCCTAAAGTTGAATCCCACTGTGATCATACACTTAAGTACTGTGGCGTCTAAAGGGAAGGAAGATAGAGCAAAAGAGTCGCCAATAAGTTTTACAAACTTGTAAACCGTTCACAGGATAAAGGTTACACCCCTTAACAATCTAGGAAACCGTCAACTGCAATAGGTCGAGAACCATGACTGGTAGTTCAGGGATGAAGGTACAAATCCAACCTAAAAGGGATTGAACCTGCCCTAATAATAGGCCTCTACTTTATTCTGATCGTATTCATGTGCGCTTTGTGACTGACATGCAATCAATAGGATTACCCTAAACTTGTTTATCTATGTTGGTTGAATATTAATGCACAAACAAATCTATTTTTGGCGATCACTTGAATTATAATCATACTAACCCTAAACAAGATTATTAATTATCTTATTAAGCATGATTACAAGCACCAATTCCCTTTAAACTTGCATAAAAGGCGTGATCAAGCAGTAACAATAAATATCAAGCAACAATAATCATAACAATAATAATTATAATCATAATCATATTAATAATTATAACTATTATAATAATCATAATCATATAAATAAACATTTTCATGTTAAAGCATAATAATAGCATGATACTAACAAGATTAATATCAAACCCTAGCATGTCACTAAACAATAAAAATCAAAGTTTTAACCCTAACATGATACTAACATGCTATTAGGAAAGAAAATAGGAAGCATCATAGAAATCATAATTGATATAAGCAAATCACCCTAAATATTATACTAAAGAAAGCATCCTAACATGATACTAGGAACATCCTAAACATGATACTAGGAATCAAAATAACAATCTAAGCATGATTTCTATATCATAAAATCAATAAATCAATTAAAGCACTTACTTGGATGCCTCGTATCTCTTTCTAATAGCAAAATACACACTTTAGTAACTTCAAGGAAAATAATAAATCAAACAATTATATTAAATAATTGAAGGAGAGATTTTGGAACAAACCCTCAGAAATTAAAACCTTTCACGTCTAGGGCGATGGCAAATTCGAATTATGCTAGGTGTGTCTAGTCCTAATGTATCAGGAATTGTGTTTGTAAAAGAGTTGGTTTAGAAAGAGGGAGAGTATCAAGAAATTCTTGATGAGAGTTGATTAGAATTAGAGAGATGTTGATAATTGACGGAAATTCATGATTGAAAAAAGAATTTTTAGAGGCTATTTATATAGAGAACCAGTCGTATGGATAAAAACACGAATCACAGTTTCATTGAGAATAAAACTCGATGAGCGCCAGATGCTGGTCATTAACGCCAGGCGCTTATGCTTGTAGTCAGGCACTAATAATCACGCGTTTTTTGTTTTTATCATATCTTTTGATCCAGAAGTCTAAATAAGGCATATAATATGTCGTTGGAAAGATCTTGAAGTATACTTTCCTACCTTATTAGAATCAAATTTAAATTTTATGTAGATAAAAAATATGGTCGAAATAGTGGAAGGGTGTAAGTTTTGGATAGATTTTCCTATCTCATTCATATCTTTTTCGTTATAACTCGGATTTAATATAATAATATATATTTGGAAAGATAATTTCAAGATCTATCCAACCATATAAAATTTGGATAATATCATGATGCACAAAAATGAAATATGAATATATTCCACTTTGTACAAAACAAGGATTCTAAAAAGGAGTAGTTTTATTCTATTTCAAACTCTTTGAAACATAATTATCAATCCTAACTCCATTAGGATTTAAGAGAACCTCAAGAATATTCTAGAAGACTATAATCAATCCTAATAGCTATAGGAATTATAATTTATAATAGGCCCTCCTTTAGATCATTTGGCCGCATATAAAAACCAAATCGGGCCTAGTTTAGTATTTTGGCCATAATTTCCTCATTATTCATCGGAATTGGGGTTATAATATATCGTTGGAAAGGCCTTTTCAAGCCCCATCCAAATAAAGAATTATTGGACCCTTATCATGGCAAAAATAAACTGGAATGCACGTTTTTTTATAAATAAGGTAAGAAAAGAAATATTTTCAAAAATAGAAAGAAAAGATATTTTAATAAAAACATCCTCACAACTAGACTTTTCACACTTTTTCTTGGTTCGATAATCAAATAACGTGAAAGGTATTCATCACTGGGTTTTGTTTTGGGGAGACACAAATGAGTGTCTACAGGTAGTGATAAGTTTGGAAGGATCAAAGTCATCACTTTGTTCGCCACTGTCCCAAATTCCATTAATGGTAGCATCTTTCTCTTTTTGAATTGGGACAATCTTTTTATCATCAATCAATCTCTTAATTAAATCTTTAAATATTAAACAATGTTCTATTGTATGTCCCCCTAACTGATGATATGGAGAGTAGAATCTATCCGTCCTCTTTAGTGATTCAAATGGTCTCAGTTCGAGAGGTTTAATATTGCCACTCTCGGAGATCATTTAGAACATGTTTGCATAGATGGTCCCAATTGGAGTATAGGACCTATGGCTCCTTTTTGGCATTTCAACTACTTGAAGAGAGAATGGTTTCTTTGTAGTTTGTGTTGCTTCTTTGTTGACATGTTTGTTTCATTCTTGTTCTGTGCACTCAGGAATCCTTCTACACATGCCTACGAATTTCTCTACCGAATATACGAGGAGCAATATATCTTCTTTAGTGGGCGGTTTTTGCATTGGGGACGGTTCACTCATGGCGTCGAAGAATACTTCTTCTTCTTCTTTAAGGGCATGAGTTTCTTCGATTGGTTTAATTAAAGATGAGGGATCAACAGAATTTTCCTCATTAGAGATGGCTAAGGAATCAGAAAGTGGTGCACTGTTGATGCTTGGCTTCTTTCTTGCAGGAGGCATTGGGAGTTTATTGTTGTCCATCAAGTCCTGAATAGCTTCCTTTAGCTTCCAGCAATTCTCAATAAGATGGCCCCTCACTTGATTGTTCATGCGATGTGCATTGCGGTTCCAATTAGCCGTTCTTTTTTGAGTGGTGGATCCCCAAATGGTCAAATATATTTATAAGACCTTTTGCATGAAGACAGTCAAATGAGGTGTCATAACTCATACCAAAAAGAGTAAAGTTTCTTCTAAATGGTTTCTTTTGTCCCTTATTATTCATAGCAAGGACTTAAATCAGATTAAAGATGCTAACATTGTTTGAGTGGGTAGTTTTGGAATAAGAAGAACAATCATTCTTCTTTCCTTTCCAGCCACTGTTGGAGTTAGTGTTAGCAGCTTTTTGCTTTGCAAGGCCGTCTTCAATATTAATTTCAATGTCATAGACGGCCTTAAAGATGTTCAAGTTTCTTTGATACTTTAGGTTTTCAGAATATTTTTCCTGGAGATTCTTTATGAATAATATCACAGATTCCTTTTCAGTAGGTACCTCAATCATCTTAGCACAGATTCCTTTTCCCTTCACTTATTAATTAAAGAAAGAAGTAAAACCTTCATTATCTTTTAGTTTAAGTGTCTCAAGTTCCCAATAATTAGTTTCAACTTGAATATTACACTTGTATCTATCAATAAAAGCATTTACAATGGAATCCCAAGTAAAGGTTTTCTCTATATCAAGAGAAAAGAACCATTGTTGGCAAACAGTTTCAAGTGATAAAGAAAACAATATATGAAATTTTTTCTTATCTATCTACATAATGTTCATTATTGTCTCGAATGCCCTTAAGTGGAAGTAAGGATTATCTGTTGTCTTGAACTTAGGGATCTTAGTGGCATTGAACTTCTACGGAAGAAGTTCCGTGTCCACTAAGACCCCTTGTGAACTAATTCCCTAGAACCTGTAGTCATTAGATAATTTTTCTCAAGCTTTCTTGCATGAGCTCCTTTGTTGTTTCCTTATAGGGTTATAGACTTAAAGGAGCTATACTCTTCAACAATTCAGTTAGGCTGGTGTAGATATCTACTTTTGGCCTCTTGTCTTGACAAGAAGTTTAATAATGATAAATAATACCATCTTCGTGTTGGATCGAAGTGAAGAACGCTTATAAATGACTGGCTAAAACGAAAAGACACAAAAAGACTAGCCTAACTAAATCAAATACAAAACAAGGTCCAATTAACTAAACCCGATCATAATTAGGCTTAAACCCGTTCTTAAGACCCAATAATGACGGATTTGGAGGCGCCTAGGTTAAATTTAATGCTGCCGCGGAAAAATCCACACGCATCTCAATAAGTCACGCTGATCTGGTGCGCGCAACACTCAGCGCATCTTCTAAAGATGTGCTCACGGAAGATTCAAAATTTTGTAGAAATTAGAATCGAATCTTACCATAAAACCGACCGCAAGACATTCTGTCAACTAAATCACTTGCGAAGGGATGCCGCGCGCAACTTATCCAGATGCTCGCAACACCTGCTGCTGCAAAATGCTTAAAACCCTCATTTCACATATTACCTATAAATAGGGGCTAAATAAGAGGCTTAAATAGACATAAATTAACCTAAAATCCTGGCAGAAAATCTTGTGAACTTGTGCTACCAAACCCTCTTGTCCTAAACACTCACCCCTCTTAATCATTGTGACTACGGTGGAGGTTACCAAACAAGAAGGAGTCCATAAGTGTTCTAAACGGAGATCTAGCAAAGAGAAGTGGTAAATTCCCGAGCACTTAGACGAATCACATTTACTTTTTTCGTTTAAAAGAACTTTAATAAATAAAATAGTGTTTTTTGAACACTTTAAAAGGACATTTAATTTATTCCAAATAATATCTTGTATTAAATAAGATTGGAAATAAATAATTAAATGATTGATTGATTACCTAAGTCAAGGAGAATCTTGTTTATTTTTGCTCCTTTCAGGAATTCGAATTAAATAAAGAATAACGAATTTGCAATGTAATTCCTACGTGATTAATGCTTGTAAATAAAATCAACTAACTTATTTTTAGGTTTCTTGTTGTATATATTGTTTTGTGATGAAATTGTAAAAAATTAAGAGCTAGTAGAGGCCGCACTAGGGCTAGAATAGCGATGCTCCTTAAAAGGGAATGTTATTTTAGTACCCACGAACCCGAACTCATTTCTGGTTTATGTAGACCAACTTTGGCATGGGTAAAATTACAATTTGTCCTAATTATCCCATGAATTCCACATGGGAGAAATTAAAGGCATAAACGAGGTTTATGCATTTCCCCAAAACTCATTGGCGACTCCTTCTTGTTTCTTACAAAAAAGCGTGATGATGGAATCAATTTTAATTTAAGGTCCCCAAACAATCAAGAATTCAAATCCTAATACACCCTAAAAAGGGTAAAGTCCTAGGGTTTTAAATGGTCATGGGCATTTAAGGAAGGATCCCCTACGATGGGAACACCCTTCTTACAGTTGCGACTCTACTATGGACTTAGAGGTTACATGATTAGTTATGGTCCAAGGTTTCCAACACTAGGTTGCCTATGGGTTGTAATGGAAATTAACTTGGATAATCTCTAGTTAAAGAGCGAGACTTGAACGCATAATATATTCCTTTTGCACAAAAGTGAAAAGAAAACAAGCAACATTGCATCATGCATAATCATAGCACACCTTAACCTTTAGGGATTGGCTCATTCACTAAGGGTTGCCAACACTAGACTTCTATCCTGAAATTAATAACAATCATCCCACCCATATCGTCAATAAAATGTTGAGAGAGCGATCTCATGAGTCAACATGTTGAGTGATTTATTTGTGCATCATTTCTTAAGATATGGTACCCTTAGACACCCAAGCCTTTGACCTTAGAATGCAATTATGTGTATCTTGGCTTATGGTATGCTTATGTGAATACGTGACTATATGTGACGTGTTAGGATAGCTTTCTTTTTTTTTTTTTTAACTTTAGCTTGGTTTAGGTTTCCAATTACAAAGTTGTCTCTTCGTAATTTTGAGTCATATTCGAAGGGTAACATAACAAAAATAGAAAAAAAATGATGGCAACTATATAAAAAAAATCCTCGAATAAAAAATAATTACGAGCAGGTGGCGCGCGCAACTTAATAGTTGCGCGACCCCAGCCAGCACAAGTGATTCAGATGCGCGCGCCAGTCGCGCGTAGCTTAGTAACTTGCGCGTGCCTATTTTTACAAGCCATTTTGTTTTTTGCGAAAACAAATTGGCTCGTTCAAAAAATATCTTTATTGAAGAATTGTTTGAGGGTGATGTTGTCCATTCGAATTTATTTTGCGTTCTTTCTTCTTCTTTTTGTCTCCTAAACAAGAGTATCGATTTACTTATCCTTTCGTACTTCTTTTAGGGCCGGTTTTCAAGCTTGGGAACGAAGACTCTCGGGCACATGCATTCTACGTTTACCATCAAACAATCCACCCCTTTCAAACTACCTTCCCTTAAAAACTAGTCGTATTCCAACAACAATGTCAACCATTAAGCAACTCCAAGAAGAGATTGCTCTCTTGAGAGAAGAAAAGGCTCAAGAGGCCGAGGAAAGAAGAATTAAGAAAATTAAAAACGCTGAAAAGAAAAATGACGAAACTCTAGCCTTGCAACAAAATATGGAACTATTATCCGTCACAGAAAAGTCATTGGAGAAGCTTGTTTTTCGTTATACAATGGGGAACAAGTACTTCGACGCAGAAAAGTTTACTCCTCTCGCAGGACTTGCTTTACCGGAAAAGTTCGTAGCTACGGACTTGCCAATATTTACGGTGACCAATAATCAATAAAACCACTTAATGTGTTTTACTGGCACCATGGAATTAAAGGGACTTGATCCTAAGCTTTATGCTTTGACTTTCCCTTTATCTCTAGACCCAACCGCGAGAGAGTTGTATTATGGGCTAGATCCAAAATTCAAAACAACATGGGAAGATGTAGTATCGGCTTTTATTACCCAATATGAGAGTAATATAGAGTTCAAATCGACTATACGTGAACTTGAAATGCTTAAGCAATGAAGGTTTCCTTGCTTTCTATGGTAGATGACAAGAAAAGGCAGCCCACCTTTCCCAATGGTTACCTGAACTCGTGTTAGTACAAAAGTTCATTGACAATTGTCATGAAAAGTACAAAAAGCATCTACGTTACCTTGGTTTAGAAACTTTTCAAAAGGTCTATTCTGTGGCTACAAGTATTGAAGATGATCTTGCTAAAGAAAAAGCAAACAAACCGTATCATCATCAACCTAGGAATAACAATAAAAGAAGAATGATAATACTTCATCCTCGAAGAAGATGGACAAAAGAAAGAAAATATACACCATTACTTGTGAGCTATAAAGAATTATTAGAAAAATTGAGCGAAAAAAGGTCTACTTACACCAACAGATCCAACACCACCCCCTCCACTAGAAACAAGGGACACTCAATGGGATGGTAGTGCTTATTGTGCTTATCATAGGGGTGTTGGTCATGATACCAAACGTTACTATGTCTTAAATCACAAATTACAAGATCTAGTAGACGATGGGAGAATTCCCACGCCTAAATCCAACAACAATGTATCCTCACTAGGGGTATTTCACACTGATGAGGACCATATGGGAAATGATACGTTCAATCCTTAGGACTATATCACACCTATAGGGAAACCTCTAACTAAACCACTCATAGGGGCAACTAATGAAGTGTGTGGGTTATGGGACGACGACTTTTGAGACTTATATGTCTATATGTATGCCGTCGTCCCACCTCCATCTTGTCTCCAAAAATGAGACAAATGGAGCGCTTGATTGGGATCATTTCTGGGGGAAGTCACAAGACTTATCAAATGTCTCCTTGGATGAACAATGTCATCAAGCACAACTCATGGAACATCTTGAAATGGAGGCACGTCCAAAGCCTCTAGAAGAAAGTTGATTCATGAGTCCTACAACTAACCTAAATGAGATAGATCATCTAACTCATTCTAGGAGAGTTTACCAAGCACAACCAAATGGATCTTCAACCACACAAAATCAAACTCAAGGTCAAGTACAAAACCTAATACCACTTCCACTTGAGGTGGAAGATCCATTGGTCAAACAACTTCGCCAATATAAGGCGAATGTTCGCATTTTCTTATGAACATAGGATTCTCTTATGAATGCTCTAACGACTTTGTCTATAATTACAGACACAACCCCCTAGGATCTCGTTAGCTTGCTTACTAGCGAGAAATCCGACAAATCAATCATTTTCTCTAATTATGATTTGACTTCAAAAGACACTACCCACAACTATGCAATATACTTAACTCCGGGGTGCAAAGAGTACAATATCCCTCTCACATTAGTAGACAATAGGTCAGCTGTAAATGTGTGCCCACTACGAACAGAAAAATATCTACACCTTAATCTAGAAAAAGATTTTCATTCAACAACACAAAGCATTAAGGCTTATGATAACTTGAGAAGATCGGTGTTTGAAACGGTTAAGATTCCATTTACTACAGGGCCAATTAAACAAGATGGTTAAATTCCATGTCATGGATATTAATCCCACATTCAACCTTCTACTTGGACTTCCTTGGATACATGAGCTTGGTGCAATACCATCCTCACTTCATTAAATTATTAGGTGGAACTATCAAGGGCTTCCTATGACTATACATGCTTCTCCTACCAAAATAGCTATAAATGACCAATCACTTCTAGAAATAAACCATTATAATGGTGAAGAGGACATGTGGGGATTTGCCGCCGAGCCAATATGATTAAGCAAAATGTAAGAGAGCCTTGAAGAATCATTCAAGCTTGTTCCCTATTCCACTTGGATAGTAAATAACATCTTGTATAAGAGTAGTTACTTTCCTGGGATGCATTAGGGAATATGAATGAAGAAATCTCTTCTACTTCCTATCCCAAAGAAAAGTCTCTCATTTGGATTAGGATACAAACCAACCAAGGAAGAACTAGAGTCTCACGATGCTAAAAGCAAAGCACGTAGAGACAACAATAAGAAAGGGATAATCACATAGGGAGGGAGAAGATTACCCTTGCTATGACTTTCCAAAACCATTAGTCATGGGAGGAATCATGAAGCCTTGATTTAAGATATTTCATGATTGCTACTTCTTGAATGATGATCTTTAAATCGTTGAATCAAAACACCCAACCCTAGGGTGATATGATAGGCAAGCATTCAACTTGCTATTTGGACTAGAGAAAAACCATGTTGCAACCATGACTAATTAGAATGCCATCCAAGATGAAGCTTTTGACCAGTATGGATGGAGGAAATCTTTCAAGTGGACCAATCATAAAGGTAACAAGCTGGAAATCGTCACAGGTGACAGGAAGATGTTTGAAGAATCATATGATGAGTTTAGCTTAGACTTTAAGGAAATTGAAAATTTGAGCCACGTGGCCATTACTGAATCTTTTAATTTCTAGTTCTAAGGATGAAGATCCCAAAAAGAATTCTTCTGTTGATGTACTATCTTTTGAATTCAATAATATGAGCTCTATTTCCGAGTATATGCCTTCTCTTAAATCTTTTGAATGCTATAACAATCAATCTAATGAAGATGATAATATTAAGAAATTTGTTGAAATAATGAATGAATGAGAACAAAAGAACCCTATAATTGAAGAAAATAAAACAGTTACATAAGAACTAATGAAAACAAAGGGGAAGTCAAAATTGGCTTAACTTTAAATCCGGAAGAGCGATCGATTCTTTTATTTACGCTCAAAGAACTCGATGACGTGTTTGCTTGATCATACAAGGACATGCCTGGAAAAGATAGGGAAATTGCGAAACATACCATTCCCTTAAACCCTACCTCTAAACCTGTAAAACAAAAACTTCGACGAATGAAACCTGATGTCGCTTTGAAAACAAAAGAAGAAGTACAAAGCAATTAGACGCAGGTTTCATTCGTGTATGTAATTACTTTGAATGGGTAGCCAACATCATCCCAGTTCCTAAAAAGGATGGACGAGTTTGCATGTGTGTCGACTTTAGGGACCTTAACAAGGCTAGCCCTAAAGACAATTTTCCTCTACCTCACATTGTTATATTGGTAGATAACACGACTAAAAATGCGATGTTATCCTTTATGGATGGATACGTAGGATATAACCAAATCTTAATTGCAAAAGTAAATGAAGAAAAGACATGCTTTATCAACCCTTGAGGTGCATATCGCTACACATTCATGTCATTTGGTTTAAAAATTGCAGGAGCTACGTACCAAAGAACGACTATGACTATCTTGCATGACATGGTGCATAAAAAAATAGAAGTGTATGTGGCTGATATAATTGTAAAGTCCAAATATAGAATGAAACACATAAAAGCTTTACCCTAATTTTTCACTGGCATAAAAGAATATAAAATGCGATTGAATCCACAAAAATGCGCCTTCGGAGTAAGTTCCGGTAAGTTACTTTGATACGTAGTAAGAACACGTGGTATTGAGATTGATCCCTCTAAAATAAAGGCAATCGTTGATATGCCTCCCCCTCAAACAGAAAAAACAAATTAGGGGGTTTCTTGGCAAACTACAATACATTAGTCGGTTTATCAACAAATTGACTGTGACTTGTGAGCCAATACTTAAAAATTTGTAAAAGCAAGAAAAATATGAATAAGACGATCAATGCCAAAGGACCTTTGATAAAAATAAAAAATTTTCTCAAAAGTCCACCAGTTTTAGCACCACCAGTACCAAAACTACCTCTTAGGCTATACATCACGGTTACAGATATGGCCACAGGTGCCATGCTAGCACAAGGGGTAGAAAAAGTTAAGCGTGCAATATACTACATAAGTTAAAAATTAATTCAATATGAAAAAAAAATAACACCTTGGAAAAAACAAGTTTAGCATTAGTGTGGGCAACTAAAAAACTGCGACATTACATGCTACCACACACTACTCATGTGATTTCTCAACAAAATCCGATAAAGTATTTGTTTGAACAACCACCAATACAAGGAAGAATATCCAAGTGGTTGGTGATATTGGCCGAATTTGAACTAAAATATATTCTTGAAAAATCAATAAACGGAAAAGTAATTTTTGATTTTCTAGCCCAACATCCTATTCAAACGAGTCATGCAAAAACTACTCATCTTCCGGATGAAGAGATTCTCATGACGAAAAATGACAAATGGGTAATATACTTCGACAGTGCATCCAATCAAAAATGATGTGGCGTGGGAGTGTTACTCATAAGTCCAGAGGGAGCACATACTCCAATCTTTGTCAAACTAGACTTTGAGAATTCTAATAATGCCGCAAAATGTTAAGCGTGCATTATTGGATTAGAAGATCAAGCTAGCATAGTTGTGCAAAAATAAGTAATATATGGAGATTAGTTTGATTATAAATCATGTACTAAAAAATGGAAAGTAAAGAACTCCACAATGATTTATACCAAGCACACTTAGAGCAACTAATCCAGCATTTTAAACATATTGATTTTAAATACCTCCCAAGGGATGATAATCAATTTGCCGATGCGCTACCAAAATTAGCCTCAAAGATCAACATTCCTGTTCATTTAAATATGATGCCTTTATGTGTTAATAGAAAAGAAGAACTAGCATATTGCAACGCAATAGAGGAAATAAATGACATTGAAGAAGACAATTCTTGGTATGATCATATCCTCCAATATATTACTCATGGCACATATCCTTAAAATACTACATCGAAAGACCAACGAGCCCTAAGAACACTTGCGGCCCAATATGGTAAAAAGCTTGCTAAAATAATTTCACGACAAGGGTATAGTACTATTAGTCCACCATGGAACATGATTGCATACAATATGTTATAAAATGTTCAAAGTGCCACATGTTCGCTAACTTACAACACCTTCCACCATCCGAACTACATAATCTCACTTCCCCTTGGCCTTTTTCAACTTAGGGAATTTACATAATTGGAAAAATATCTCCAACAGGAGCAGGAAGGCACGAGTACGTATTAGTAGCCATCGATTACTTTACTAAGTAGGTTGATGCTGCTTCATACATGAATATCACTTCTAAACATGTAACAAAATTTCTCGAAAGAAACATATTTTATAGATATGGAGTTCTACAAGAATTAATTAGTGATCAGGGATCTCAATTCAAAGCTGAATTTGAGACCCTCTAAACTCGTTACAAAGTAAAACATCATCACTCATCACAATGTAGACCTCAAATGAATGGATCTGTAGAATCGGCAAATAAAAACATAACAGTCATTATTAAGAAAATGGTAGAAAATTATAAAGACTGGCCGAATAAACTACACTTCGTTCTATGGGGTTATAGAACATCCATACGAACATCAATAGGAGTAACTCCGTACTCCTTAGTTTTTGGAATGGACGCAGTTCAACCAATCGAACTGGAAATACCATCCCTACGCATTGTACTCGAAAGTAAGCTACCCGAAGCTAAATGGGTAAGAGCAAGGTATGAAGAATTGTTATTCCTCGAAGAACATTGACGATTAAGAGCTTTGCATCATGTACAAGTCAACCAACGACGAATTGCACGACATTTTAATAAAAGGGTACGACCAAGAATTATCATAGAAGGTGAATTTGTACTAAAAGAGGTTAGAGGTCCACCAAACGATCTAAGAGGGATATTTAAACCTAATTGGATAGGGCCATACCGCATAATTGAAATTCTATCAGGAGGAGTTGTCTCATTAATGGATATTGGAGGTTTCCCCTTTACTCTTCTTTTTAACCCAAACATTGTTCTTCAATTTAGGGATTAGGGTCTTTGCAACTTGTTTTCCCTTTATTTTAACAATTGTTGGGGTCTTCTTGTGAGTATTTGGTGAAGGTTCTTTAATCTTCACCCCTTGTTTCTCAGATTTAAGAGGAGCCTTTCTCTTTGGTTCCTTTGAACGAGCCTTAGGAGATGAGAAGTCTAATTTTCTTCTCACTCCTTTATTTTGTCCACTAGGAGGAGTAGTGGTGGCCAAATGCATCAAAGGTTTGGGTGGATTGCGAACCGAGGCGGCGTGATTTTGTGATCAAGCCCTGTTTAGTTCACCCTTGTCCGTCGCATTCATCCAAGCCTTGTAGAAGGAGGATAAAACAATAATCGCATTGGGATTTGTACAACCCATCTAGGGAGACTTGACCAATATTCCATCCAATGAGGAATCCGTTCGGGTTTAAAGATAACATCTTTACGAGCATCACAATCCTGAGGGGGGATAACTTGTTTCATTTCGTGTTGTCTCATCACCCTACAAGGAAAGATGTAAGTAGTATTAAATAGGCCAAAAAGTCTAATATAGGGACAATTAAAACTATTCCCAACCATACTAAGTAGTTATGTTCCACCAAGGAATGAAAAAGCGTATGTTGGGAACCCTATGATAGAAAAACGACGTCCATTCTTCTTCATTCTTGTGTTTGTAGAGACTTTGACGTCCAGGGAATGTTCTCACTCCATGAGAAGGAGTTCATTTGGGAAACTATAGCCCCTATTCGCCCTCCTCTCATAACCCTTTTTCAAGAAATTTCAACCATATCCTCTACACTCCTGTATCCCTCCCTTCCTTTGTTAATGAATTTATTGAGGACCCCCTTGTCTATGATGATTCATATGTGCCTTATTCGTCCCCTATTGAGGAAAAGGGTGATTTTGCCACCCAAAAATATTTTTGTAAAGTGAGTTTGCCTTTCTATTCTTCTTCTTATTTTCTTGAATTTTCTTTTGATTTTTCTTCTTGGCAACTCCCTCTTAACTTTCTTTTGCGTGCACTAATCTTTTTGCGTGCACTAATCTTTTTGCATGCCCTTGTTATATCATTTGCCTACTTATTATCATATGAAATGTGTACTAGTGCATTTGACAAGCTCTTGCGATCGTTGCAATATTATTTTCTAGAACGGTCAAGCTTGGACCTTAAGCAAGCCTTTCACGAGAAGTAACCCATGTTTTATTGCTTCCATTTTATTTTCTTATTATAATAGATTTTCTCTCATGGGAATGTTTGTGTGCCTTTTTCTAGGTACATGACTTTATATACTTTGGTGCATTGGTTTGAATGAAAAATCAAGGAATATTGACTCCTATTTTGCTAGCATATGAAAAGCAAGATTCAATTTGTGAGGAAATTGGCTTTGAAAGTTGAATTGGGTCATTTGCGGGTATTTACACCAACCTAAAATCCGGTAATATCTTTCCTTGTTCTTTCTCCTTTGGTTGATCACTTGTTGGTCATGTGTTGGTATTGTTGTATTGATCTCTTTGTTTTCCCCTCCCGTGGATTATTTGATTTATGTTTAAGCATGTTGTCTCATTCAAGATTGGGGGAGGGTATTATATCATGTTTGGTGGGATTTTGATTCATATATCTCATGCACATTTGTATATACATTTCCATGTTCTTTATTTTGAAAAAACCCAAAAAGATTTTTGTTTCTATCAAGGCAAATTTACAGTGTGTTTTGTTTTGTTCTTGCTTTAAACATAATACTTTTGAACTTGTACAGTTGAATGCTTATCTTCTTAAATATTTCGCTGGTTGTGGGCGTGAGTCTCCTAGCCGCGGGCGCAGATGGCTGCACCACAAAAGAGCTAATTTAGAGCAGTAAGAAGCTGCAGTCTGGCCGCAGGCTGGCTGTGGGCGCGGGTTTCATCCGTGGGCGTAGCCTTGGGCTGCTTTGTTCCATCTTTTCTCCTCTGGGCGTGGCTAATTTCTCCGCGGGCGCGGCTTTTTGGGTTTTATTCACGATTTAACTTCTTTTCTCCGTTTGTATATATATTGTACGGCTTTGGTTAGTCTACAGACATTAAATTCTTTAGATTAGAATAGTTTCTCTTTCCTCTAAGAAGGATTAGGTTAATTTAGGAGTCTCTCTCTCTAGATTAGGAGTAGTTTTAGAGAGAAAAAGTGAAGGATTTCAATGGTGATTGAGAGATTGAAGATACAAGGGTGACAATTTTGTTAAAGATCTTCTATTATCAATGAGCATTCTTAACTCTATCTCACCTTATTGCTTTGTTTGATTTCATGTTTGTTTTGTTTGATTTTGATGTTTGATTGTTGGTTAGTGTAATTGGTCTTGATATATTGTTGATTCTTGATTTCCATAGTTGTTAGTTGATAGATGATGATTTTTGAGTAGTTGTTTGGCTAGGAATTAGGCGAAACTTGTGTGATTGATTGATTCTGATTAATTTGGGAATTATGTTGATTGATTGTTGAGATTAAAGTGATTAATGAAGGTTTTCATGTGTGTAATTCTATTAGGCCTTGAGAATTATGCTAGATTGCATTGTAATTGCTAATGACACGACCAATTGATTTAGGAATTGCAATTATTGATTGGTTTGGATTGTGATTCTGTTAGTTTGTTATTCAAATTGATTTTTCTTATCATTAGTCTTCACAACCTTTGATTGGCATGATCTTCCCAAGTTGTTGCTATTGACATGATTACTTGTTGAACTCCGTTCCTAATGTTTTATTTCCTTTGTTACTTGTTTTGTTAGTTGTTAGTATTCTCTCTTTATTTTTGGTTTCGACCTAGCTTAGGCACCCAAATCGAAAGCATTTGAACATTACCGTTCCTTTGGGTTCGACCCTTGACTTGCCTTTAAACTCGTATTTAGGTTTGTTAAGTGTTTATAAATTTAGTTTGATCGAGGGAAGATTAGATAACGACCTAGTTTTCCCCTCGTCAATGATGCACGAAAATAATATCTGACTATCTTTGAACGTCTTTTAATACGAATAGAATAAGCACTTTCAAAAAGAAAAGTTTTATTCAATTTCAAACTCTTTAATCTTATATTTTCATAAAGGATAATTAAGATCTTTTAGAAACTTAAAGAAACTTCTAATTAATCATAATTTTTTAGAAATGGGATTAAATGCTTTGGACCCTCCACATAATCATTGGGTCTTTAAGAAGGAATCGGCCTATGAGATCATTTCTGAGTTACAGACTATGTTTCAAGAACAGGCTCAAACTGAAAGGTTTGAAACCCACAGGCAGATCCTTGAGACTAAGCTCAAGAAAGGAGAGCAAGTCAGCCCACATGTGCTCAAAATGATCGGATTATTTGAGAACATGGGAAGGCTTGATGCGGGGTATTCAACTGAAATGGCTATTGACATCATTCTCCATTCCCTTCACAAAGCCTATGACTAGTTCAAGATGAACTACAACATGCATAGCATGGAGAAAACCCTCACCGAGCTTCATGGGATGTTGAAAACGCTCAAGGGAAGGCATGATATGCTAATGATTAAGAAGGGAAAGCCATTCAAAAGGGCGGGTAAAAAGAAGAAGGGCTTCAAGGGGAAAGGAAAGAAGAACTTTCCGCCTAAGCCGAAAGCTACCAAAGACAACAAGGAGAAAAAGGTAGCATCTTCTAAGTCTGATTTCGAATGCTTCTATTGTAAGAAGAAAGGACATTGGAAGAGAGTCTGCCTCAAATTCAAGGAAGATAAGAAGAACGAAACCGTTACTTCTACATCAGGTATTTACGTTATAGACTTTAACTTCACTAGCTCGGCTTCATGGGTATTAGATACCGGATGTGGCTCACACCTTTGTTCCGATTCACAGGCACTAAGGAACACTAGGAGGCTAGCGAAGGGAGAGATCGAGCTCCAGGTAGGAAATGGAGCAAGGATTGGTGCTATATCCGTAGGATCTCTTAGTTTGTCTTTACCCACGGGGCTACTTTTGGAACTTGACAAAGTTTATTGTGTTCCCAACATTACCAAAAACATCATTTCAATTTCGGCATTGGACGCCAAAGGTTTTAAATTTCGAGTTAAGGACCAATCATGTTCATTTTACCTCAATAATGCTTTATATGGTACGGCACATTCAGAATATGGTCTTTATGTGTTATCTCTAGACAAAGAAATTAATAACGTTAATAATCCTGCAAAGAAAGCTAAGATTACACCGTCTAGTCAAACTTACTTGTGGCATTGTCGTCTTGGCCACATTAACATCAAACGCATCAAGAAGCTTCTTCAATAAGGTATTCTTGACTTATTTGATTTAGAATCCTTTGAGAATTGCGAAGGATGTTTATTAGGCAAGATGATAAAGCAACCATTCTCCAAGTTGGGAGAAAGGGCCGGTGACTTGTTGGGACTAATACACACCGATGTATGTGGTTTAGAACCATTCTGGATCGACCTATGAGAATACTTTAAGTGATTTAAAATCGTCATAAGTATTTTTTATCATTATTACTATCGAAACGCTTTTCCTTGACCATGAGTAGTGGGAGGTCTCTTGTTTGAGTACTAGTCCCGCTTTGGTATCCGCCAAACGTCTGCCATAACTGGGGATTATAACGACAGATATCAAGCGGCTAGGTCCTCTTAGTAAGAGAAGCTACATTACAAGACTGGAAATGTCCCCCTACTAACAATAGGGAACATGTCTTGTTGTTTACAAGGCCTCTCGAAGAACGAGACTGTGAAAATGCATGGTCGTATTCAGATGGATTTTAGAAATCATCTGCTTATTGACAGTCAAACTCGGATTTTAAGAAACACTTTTGGACGTAACATAGATGACGAGTAATCTTACTCTGTAGTTCATGAAGAGACATAGGAAAGGGGCTATACACTAAATGCACACTTGTCCGGAAGGACAAGTGGGAGATTGAAAGGAATGGTGTCCTTCGAACAAGTGTATTATTTTTATAGCGGGTTCAGAATTATTAGAAATCTAATATATTCAGTAAGCTCAAGTGATCGAAATTCCTGGGTGGAGGCCGCTTCCGATCAGTAATATTAATATAATTAATATTATAGCTTAATCTTGACTGAACCCTTCGGGTCACACCCAAGCAAAATATACAAACCGACTCGACGAATTAATTCAGAAGAAATTAATTCGTCGCCCGAGTGTTAATATTTAGACGTCGGTAATTTAAGCTTGGAGCGTCGAAACCGATCGTCGGAAGTCGAGTCAAAAATAATAAAAAGACGAGACGCGCAAAATAATAATAATAAATCGACCATATTCCCAAAATACCCCTAGCATCGGAATGCCCCGAGCATCCAAATGCTAGGGGAAAAAATGTCCAAGCATAGGTGGCTAGCAAGCGCACCAAGCCGAGCCGAGCATGGCAGGCTAGGTGCGTGCTAGTGCACCGTGCTAGTAGCCACCCATAGCAGCAGCTAGCAGCCGCGTGCACTTGGTGCGTGCAGCAGCTAGTTGCCGCAAGCTAGGCGTGCTAGCAGCGCACGCACTATCAGCCACGCACAGCAGCAAGCCCGCACCAATTGCGTGGCTTGCGCGCGCAGCAGTAGCCTGCATCTTGGTGCGGGGCAAGGCTCGTGGCTGGGCCATAGGGCCGGTCACTATGGGGAAGCTTGAGGAATATTGGAGCAAGTGGGTAAGGACATGTGGCACAAGGAGAGTATTGAGTGGGGAGCAAGTATGATCCCCTACTCTCCATGTGGTCCTCACCAACCCATTTCACATGGTAATGCCACTTATAGATTTATTATTAGTTTGCAATTTTAATTTAATTTAGCTTTAAATTAATTTGTGGAATTTCATGATCCCACATTGATGGGATAGAAATTCCCACTCATACTTTCCTCTATAAATACCAACCTTGGGATTTGGAGTAAAGTGCTTGAGTGGGAGTTAGAAAGAGCATTCCATATTTTGGGAAAAACTCTTAAACTCCATTGACACTTGGGTTTTGGTCAGACCTTGCTAACTCCAAGGTAGCGGACCTAAAAAGTCGTGTTCGTCCTTTGTGGGTGGATACCGTTGGAGGCATGACATTTGCGGTGCTCAAGGCTTTCAATTAAGAGCCCATTTTGAGAGGGCGAATCTCGCTTCAAGGGTATGATTCGTTCTTCCTTTTCTTTTGTTTATTTATTTATGCTTTATGGTTTTATTAATTACGAGTGGTTCCTTGGGTCGGAGGTGTTTCCGCGGTGAGTCGGACTCACCAAACCCCAACTGATCCAAGTTGGTTAAATTTTGGAAACCGTTACCGTCCATGTCGACCAATTGTACTGCTCCACCAGACAAGATGGCTTTAACAATGTACGGACCTGATCAATTTGGTCTGAATTGTCCTCTTAAATCCAACACGTTTTTGCGGAGTGCCTTAAGCACCAGGTCACCTTCTTTGATGTTCCTAGTCTTGACCTTTTTATTGAATTGTCACGCCATAAGCTGTTGGTAGGTTTGGACATGATGCAAAGCTGCAAAGCGTTTTTCATCAAGTAAGACTAGTTCATCATATCTTGCTTTAATCCAGTCGACTTCATCTATTTAGCTTTCCAACGCGATTCGGAGAGAAGGGATTTGACGAGGGAAAAACTAGGTCGTTATCTAATCTTCCCTCAGTCAAACTAAATTTATAAACACTTAACAAACCTAAATACGAGTATAGAGGCAAGTCACGGGTCGAACCCAAAGGAACGGTAATGTTCAAGCACTTTCAATTATACGCCTAAGCTAGGTCGAAGACGAAGGTACGAGAGAATACTAACAACTAACAAAACAAGTAACCAAGGAAATAAAACACTAGGAACGGGGAACAACAAGTAATCATGTCAATTGCAACAACTTGGAAGAGTATGCCAATCAAAGGTTGTGAGGACTAATGAAAAGAGCAATCAATTGGAATCAAAGAGCTGTCTCCTAATTATTAAGCTAGGGTTCACTATGAATAACAAATCAAGAGAATCACAATCAAAACCAATAGACAATTGCCATCCCTAAATCAATTGTTCGTGTCATTAGCAATTACAATGCAATCTAGCATAATTCTCAACGCTTAATTGAATTACCCACATGCAAATCTTCATTAATCACTTTAATCTCAACAATTAATCAACACAATTCCAAAATTAATTACAAGTAATCAATCATACAAGTTTCACCCAATTGCTAGCCAAGAACTACTCAAACAACATCATCAAATCAACTATCAACTATAGAGAACAAGAATCAACAAAATATCAAGAACAATTACTCTAATCAAACATCAAATATCAAAATCAAACCAAACAAACATCAAATTAAACAAAGCAATTGAATGAGATAGAGTTTAGAAACGCTAATTGATAATTAAGAAGATCTCCGATCCAACACAATTGTCACACTTGCATTTTAAATCTCTCAATCACCATTTAAATTCCTCACTTTCTGTCTCTAAAACTACTCCTAATGTAGCCTAATCTAGAGAGAGAAGCTCTGACCCTAAGAGAGAGAAAACTAAGCTCTAAACTAATTCAGAAACTAGAATAAAAGTTGGTTCTAATTATCCCAAAAAATGTGTATTTAAACCTAGCTAATAAAGGAAAGAAAATAAAATAAATAAACTAAGAAAAAGGGAAATAAAAATAATAAAGGAAAATAAATTAAAAAGAGAAATAAGAAAAGAGAAAAAAATAAAATAAAAAGGAAAGGAAATAAATAAAAATAAAAGGAAAAGAAAAAGAAAACAAATCCCCATCAAAAATCAAACATCAGACCCTAAAAATATACACTTCTTCTTTGAATTTTTCAACTTCTTGTTCTCCATTGAAGCGCATCACCATCTTCACCGTCCATCAATCATCATCAACTTCAATCATCACCGCTCATCTCATCATCTATCATCGGGCATCAATCAAGGTCGTTGGTCTTCATTAAAACCACGTGAGAAGCTTGTGATACGGCTTCAAATTGAACCCTGAAATCCGCGCCCGCGGTGGTCTAAGTCGCGCCCACTCCAGAGCCACCGCGTCCGCAGGAACACCTCGGGACAACCGCGGATACTTACTGCTTGATTTGAGGCATCGAGCCCACGTCCACTCCTCTCACACCCGTGCCCTCGGGGAATTTCAATTGAATTGGGGCTTGATTGAGTTCGATTGGTGGCAGCTCAAGGTGGAGAAGGGTGGCTGCCGATTGGTGGTGATGTTGCGGAGTGGTGGCTGTTGCGGAAACAGAGGAATGTGGTTGGAGATGAACTAGAGCTGCTGCTGCGATTTATGCTTAAATTGGTGACTCAAATGGTGTTGGGAAATTGTTGGATAGGTGGCTGGTTTGGTTGCGCCACCAAGTGCGGTGGAGGCAGCAGCGTGAGGCTTTGGTGAGTGGTAGTTGTTGTTATTGGGGTTGCGAATTGGTGAAGCAAAGGGTGAGCAGGGGCTGATGGAAGCTGGTCGTTTGTGAGGCTCTTGTGTTGTGGCTGTTGTGTTGGGAGCAGGGGAGCTTTGCTGTTATAGGTGTTGTTGGCTGTTGTGTTGCAATAAAGGGAGTGATTTGGTGTGGTGGAGGATAGGATATAGTGGGGTGTAGGATAAGAGGGCAGCAAGGGTGATGACTTGTGTTGGCTTGTTTTCGTTGCAACAACTTAATTGATTTTGAACTTAAGACCTCGAAACATCAAGCTTGAACATCGGAACTCTAAATATGACAATTTGACTCGTGTCTTGTCCCGAGCAATCACCTACACGAACAACCAAACATGAGGGAGAAATAGAAGAAAAATAAAATAAAATAAACTAAATAAAAAGAAATAAAAGAAATAAAAGAAATAAAACTAAAATTATGAATTAAGGACTAAAATAATGAAAAACACATAAAACTAAACAAAACTCAAAAAGAGTTATTAAAATGGAAAACCAAAAAAAACTAAGAAAAATATAGGAAAATAATGAAGGAAAATATAGAAAAAGAACCTAAATCTTATTCTTTAGAGCGCCATAAATGACGCTCAACAAATTCCCCCAAGCTAAACTTTTGCTCGTCCTTGAGCAAAATAAAATCCAACCCAAGGAAAAATGATGAATTTATTCAAGTAAGGAAAGAAACAAGAAAACTAGAGAAGATGGGAATATACACTACTCACTTTCGTAGGAATCACGGTCAATTTTAGCAACTAAAGACAAGCCATTTAAACCCCTAGATCGCCCTAGAGGACGAGTGATGCTCTCGTAAGGGTATCCTAAGAGTTTACCCATAACTCTCATAATAATACAAACAAGGCAAAGCATGAAAAAGAAAACAAAACACAAGAAAAGCAACAAATGTTCATGAAAGGACTTTTGCAAATGTACAAGCACAAGTGAATGCAAATCTTTCTGAACAAGTAAGGGAGGGCACGCTACAAGATACCTAAGGTTGATTGAAACATAAATATGCTAAGCATAGGAACTAGTTATCACACTCCACTTTCATCCCAAACGGTCTTACCGCGTTCCCCCTACTAATCTCATTTCTCTCCTTAGTGAGCATCTCATAGATTCCGCGAAGGAACCGGAAAAAAATCAAATTTTTTTTTTGGGCTACTCGACATCTTGACTTCGCATCCCCTTTCCTTAGGCAATGACCCATGATTCCCTCCCCCGAATAGTGACTCCACTTTCTAGGTCGAAAGGTCTTTCCCAAAGGTTGTAACATAAGGCATAAAGAGTGAAGTTAGGCTAAAATTTAAAATTTGGAGGTTTTCCTAAAAAGTGAAGCAAAAGGGAGATCAATCCTTAACAACACAATCAAGAAATCACCAAGCAAAAGCAACACCCCCAAGCTTTTTTGAAGCTATACTCACAAGAAATATATACAAAGAGCGTAAACGCTTCTCCCCCAAGCTTAAATGAAGCATTGTCCTCAATGCTTAGAAGGAAAAAAAGAATACATCAAAATATTTTTGAATTTTCACTTTTTTCAATTTTTTTTTTCTTTCTTTTTTTTTTTACTTAAACTTGCAATGTCCTAGCCTTTTGCTAAATTTGGACGGCTTTTTCTATAATGCAATTTATTATTCCATGCCTTTTATGATTAAGGACGGCTTTTACTCAAACACTTGCTATTATTCACAAAGAAGACTTAATCACAAACTAGAACTCATAAAAACCAAATTTCCAACTTATCCACCACAAACTCCATCATACATGATCAATTTGCTTCACAAAAAACAAAGAATAGAAAGAAAATGAAACAAAATGCCAAAGAACTAAAGATCGATGTGGATTGAAAAGAAGGTATAAGGCTCAAATGGTTGCAAGAAGGCAAATGGAAACCCAAAAACAAATATGAATCAAACTAACCTAAAAATGAAAAATACCACCCCGAAAAAGGTGCCTTTGTCCCCTCTAGATAGCTCGGTCTCGGGTTTAAGAATCATACATCAAGCTTTATAGATTAGGCTTGCAAAGTCAAGGACCCCATGCCGCTCATGCAAGAATATAATGGAAGCTTGAACAAATATAAATCTCACATGGTTGTAGCAAAAACTCACTAAGGTTGTCAAATCGAAGATAGGGAGCAACTACTAACATGCCACAAACAAGTAGAATCCGGTTTCATGATCCCCCTAGTTCTAGACAACTACCTTACAATGCATTATCCTAGAATCAACCAAACGTATCTCAAACCGTGCACACCACTACCATTTAGGAAGAAAAGCATTCAAGTATACAAGTCCAAATGTTATTATGTCCAAAGCAATAACAAAACAAAACACAATGCAATTTTGCCTTGATAGAAACAAAAATCTTTTTGGAGTTTTTCAAAAAATGAGAACATGGAAAAGCATATACAAAGGTGCATGACATATATGAATAAACATCCCACAAAACATGATAGAATACCCTCCCCCAAGCTTGAATGAGACAACATGCTCAAACATAAATCAAATATTCCACGGGAGGGGAAAAATAAGGAGATTAATCCAATCAAACCAACATATGTCCAACAAATCATCATCCACTAGAGAAAGAGCAAGGAAGGATATTACCGGATATTAGGTGGGTGTAAATACGCGCAAAAGACCCAATTTTAACCTTTCAAAGCTAACAACCTCTAATATTGAATCTTGCCTTCTATATGTTAGCAAATGTGGTGCCAATCTTCCTTGATTCTTGATCCAAATAGAAGCACCAAAGTATATCAAGTCATGTACCTAGCAAAAGGAACAAAAACATTTCCATGAGATAAAATCTATTCTAAAAACAAAATAAAATCTATTCTAAAACACGGGTTACTTACCGAGAAAGGCTTGCTTAAGGTTCAAGCTTGACCGTTCTAGTAAAATAATATTGCAACGATCGCAAGAGCTTGTCAAATGCGGTACTACATATTTCATATGATAGAAGGTAGGCAAATGACGGAAGAAAAACGTGCAACAAGATCATGGCACGCAAGTGAGAAGGGAGGTGCTAAAAGAAAGAAGAAGAAGGATCAAAAGGAAAAATAAGAAAATAAGGAGAAGAAGAAAAAGAAGGGGGAATAAAATAATTGAAAAAAAAAAAAAGGCAAATCCTCCTCACTAAAATATTTTTGGGTGGCAACATCACCCTTTTCCTCAACAATAGACGAATGAGGGAAATTAAGATCATCATAGACAAGGGAGTCCCCAATAGGCTTATCAACAAAGGAAGGGAGAAAAATAGGGCAATACGGGACGTGGTCAAACCTTTGAGAAAAAGGGGTATGAGAAATAGGCAAAGGGTTCGCGACTCCCTCAACACAAGGTCTCACATCGCCAATGAGGACATGAAAATCAATCATAGAGTCCTCAAATAAAGTTCTCTCACAATCGACATCTCCCTCAAGCTCAAAAACTCCAAAGGAATCAACCTCATCCTTCTTTGCACCACAATAAACAACCTTTCCTTCCACAAACTCAAAACCTAAGTCCTCAAAACCGTGCATGAATGGATGCAAATATAACTCAAAATCATCTCTCTCCCATGAAGCATCATAAATGAACTCACTTAGAAGGCTATAGGTTTTCATTTGACTCTCAATAAACACATTGGACATAACCATGTGCCTAATTTGAGACTCAAATATATAAACAAGAGATTCAAAAGATGTAGAAGGTTGAGGCTCAACAAGGGAAGAAGAAATACAACCAAGATTGGAAGAATCAACATTAAGATCATGAGCATATACATCACATTGGGGAGCGGGGGCACAATCAAGGACATGAGATTCATCATCAAGGGAACGAAGCACATCACAAGAAGGCATTGTAAATAATGAAGAATATTGAAACACACCATTAGCATCAACTTGAGCATGTACGTCATCATCATGAAAAAAAGTAGAAATAAAGTTGAAATCATATGTTCTAGGTTCACTTAAGGGCTCATGTGACAAATCTTGGGAATTCATGCTAATATTAGAATAATCAACACATTGAAAATCAATATTAAAATCATGATTACCCCTATCATAAACATTCCTAGCAAACCAAACATAAAAATCCCAAGCATCATCAATTGACAATGCTCTAAATTCACCATTATGTAAACATTCAACTTCATTTCTTGTTTGCTCATTCAAACCAAAATAACAAATCTCACAAGCCTTCAAAAGACTACAACAATTATAGTCCAAAAATCCCTCAAGTCTATTGAAATATTCACAAAAAGGCTCATTGTCCAATTGAGGAAATAATAGACATGCCATTTTTATACAAAAAAAAACAAAAAACAAATAAAAGAAAAGTATATACAAAGACCTAGACTCAAGCAATGAAAAACACTCAAACATAGACACCGGTTCCCGGCAACGACGCAATTTTGACCAGGGGAAAACTAGGTCGTTATCTAATCTTCCCTCGGTCAAACTAAATTTATAAACACTTAGCAAACCTAAATACGAGTATAGAGGCAAGTCAAGGGTCGAACCCAAAGGAACGGTAATGTTCAAGCACTTTCAATTATGGGCCTAAGCTAGGTCGAAGACGATGGTAAGAGAGAATACTAACAACTAACAAAACAAGTAACCAAGGAAATAAAACACTAGGAACGGGGATCAAAAAGTAATCATGTCAATTGCAACAACTTGGAAGAGTATGCTTATCAAAGGTTGTAAGGACTAATGAAAAGAGCAATCAATTGGAATCAAAGAGCTATCTCCAAATTATTAAGCTAGGGTTCACTATGAATAACAAATTAAGAGAATCACAATCAAAACCAATAGACAATTGCAATCCCTAAATCAATTGTTCGTGTCATTACCAATTACAATGCAATCTAGCATAATTCTCAAGGCTTAATTGAATTACCCACATGCAAACCTTCATTAATCACTTTAATCTCAACAATTAATCAACACAATTCCAAAATTAATCACAATTAATCAATCATACAAGTTTCACCCAATTCCTAGCCAAGAACTACTCAAACAACATCATCAAATCAACTATCAACTATCAACTATAGAGAACAAGAATTAACAAAATATCAAGAATAATTACTCTAATGAAACATCAAATATCAAAATCAAACCAAACAAACATCAAATTAAACAAAGCAATTGAATGAGATAGAGTTTAGAAACGCTCATTGATAATTAAGAAGATCTCCAACACAATTGTCACATTTGCATCTTCAATCTCTCAATCACCATTGAAATTCCTCACTTTCTCTCTCTAAAACTACTCCTAATCTAGCCTAATCTAGAAAGAAAAGCTCTGAACCTAAGAGAGAGAAAACTAAGCTCTAAACTAATTCAGAAAATAGAATAAAAGTTGGTTCTAATTAACCCAAAAAATGGGTATTTAAACTTAGCTAAGAAAAATAATAAAGGAAATAAAATAAAATAAATAAACTAAGAAAAAAGGAAATAAAAATAATAAAGGAAAATAAATTAAAAAGAGAAATAAGAAAAGAGAAATAAAATATAATGAAAAGGAAAGGAAATAAATAAAAATAAAAGGAAAAGAAAAAGAAAACAAATCCCCATCAAAAATCAAAACATCAGACCTTAAAAATATACAGTTCTCTTTCGAATTTTTCAGCTGCTTGTTCTCCATTAAAGCGCATCACCATCTTCACCGTCCATCAATCATCATCAACTTCAATCATCACCACTCATCTCATCATCTATCATCGGGCATCAATTAAGGCCTATGGTCTTCATTAAAACCACGTGAGAAGCTTGTGATACGGGTTCAAATTGAACCCAGAAAGCCGCGCCCTCTCCAGAGCTACCGCGTCCGCAAGAAGACCTCGGGACAACCGCAGCTACTTACTGCTTGATTTGAGGCATCGAGCCCGCGTCCGCTCCTCTCACACCCGCGCCCTCGGGGAATTTCAATTGAATTGAGGCTTGATTGAGTTCGATTAGTGGCAGCTCAAGGTGAAGAAGGGTGGCTGCTGATTGGTGGTAATGTTGCGGAGTGGTGGCTGTTGCGGGAGCAGGGGAATGTGGTTGGAGATGAACTGGAGTTGCTGCTGTGATTTGTGCTTCAATTGGTGACGCAAATGGTGTTGGGAAATTGGTGGATAGGTGGCTGGTTTGGTTGCGCCACCAAGTGCGGTGGAGGCAGCAGCGTGAGGCTTTAGTGAGTGGTAATTGTGGTTGTTGGGGTTGCAAATTGGTGAAGCAAAGGGTGAGCAGGGGCTGGTGGAAGCTGGTTGTTTGTGAGGCTCTTGTGTTATGGCTGTTGTGTTGGGAGCAGGGGAGCGTTGTTGTTATAGGTGTTGTTGGTTGTTGTGTTGCAATAAAGGGAGTGATTTGGTGTGGTGGAGGATAGGATATAGTGGGGTGTAGGATAAGACGGCAGCAAGGGTGATGACTTGTGTTGGCTTGTTTTCGTTGCAACAACTTAATTGATTTTGAACTTAAGACCTCGAAACATCAAGCTTGAACATCGAAACTCTAAATATGACAATTTGACTCGTGTCTTGTCCCGAGCAATCACCTACACAAACAACCAAACATGAGGGAGAAATAGAAGACAAATAAAATAAAATAAATAAAATAAAAAGAAATTAAAGAAATAAAAGAAGTAAAACTAAAACTATGAATTAAGGACTAAAATAATGAAAAACACATAAAACTAAACAAAACTCAAAAAGAGCATTGTTGGTGACATCAAAATCGAGTTTCATGGAAATTGAGATATGTTCTTCATTGGGTGATACGAGCAAGACTCCTACCCCACAACCTTTTTGGTTTGAAGCTCCATCGAAATAGAGCGTCCAGCTATCATCTTCGATCATGAGTAAATCTTCGTCAGGAAAATCGTACTTATCTTCTTCTTTCTCAACTTCTTCTAGCGGAAAGTCTGCTAAGAAGTCAGAAACCGCAGAACCTTTGATGGCTTTTTGTGGTACAAATTTCAAGTCGAACTAAGCAAGATTTACTATCCACCTTGATAATCTTCCATTGAGTGTTGCTTTTTCGAACAAGTATTTGAGAGGATCCATTTTGGAAACGACATGCACTGTATGAGGGAGCATGTAATGTCTTAATTTCTGTGCGGCCCACACAAGTGCGAGACACAACTTTTCAAGTGGTGTGTATCGTGTCTCATATCCTTGAAGCTTCTTACTCAAGTAGTAGATTGCATTCTCCTTGCTTTCAATCTCTTGTGCTAGCATTGCCCCCATCGTTTCTCTTGTGACCGTAAGGTAGAGTCGAAGAGGAAAGTCAGGTATTGCTGGCGCTAGCACGGGTGGGTTTGCCAAGTACTCTTTGATTTTGTCGAAAGCTTTTTGGCAATCGTCATCCCATGTGTGTAACACCCTAGAAATTCCTTTCCTTTAAAAATACCTATTTTACTCTTTAAATTAAGATTTAGGAATATCTAAGACATTACCGCCACCGTGAGAACGGCTAAGGCAGTTATCAAAGACACACAGCGGAAGACTTAAATCAAAACCATTCAAAATGAGTCAACTTAAAAGTCGACCAAACGAAAGTAAAGTTAAAACCAAAGTCAAACGAAGTCAAATAAAATCAACCTACAACTTGGAACCATTGAAGGCCCTTATCAAAACCAACTAAATTACGAAAACCTTTGCGTTAGTCTCATAAGCGTAGCATAATATAATATTTGAAAGCAATAAACCGCATCACAACTAATAGAAACTAGCATGATTCGCTCTTCACTCACCCCGTCATGAATATGCTTCAACACCTTAAAAGATGATCTCCACTTGTCCCCTACTACTCTACATTAAAAATGGGTCATCATAGGGCCAAGATAAAGACATGGCCAAACACACAAACACACATAATCAGCAAAGCTGAGTACATAAGCATAATTAAACACACTAACATGCTTTCACCTATCAACACACACTTACCTCAATGCACCTGTTTACAAGCACACACAACAATCAACAAGACACTTTAACTAGAAACTAAATAATTCATTTAGCGTTGATTACACATCGAACGGGTTTCCAACTATACCTATCCCAATAAATTGGGGTTAACTGACACGGGAGCTAACCGTGCCAGCAACAAATTTGTGCCACACATAGGTGGCGGAATTCCAGCGCATAATAATAAAAAGGAATATACAGCGTTCTGTACTCCGTTAGAAGTTATGATCAAATATAAAGTCACATAACTCCCCCCATATGTTCATACTCAAGGTATATACGTTCCAAGAGTTTTGGTGCGTAATCTCTTTCACTTTACGTTATTTACATATTATTAGACTTGGTGATGACCCTCAAAGCATAACTATTCAATCATCAATAATTATTCAATCAACAAACATACCAATTTAATTCTTGAATATTTAGTGACCACATAATATTTAATGTTTAACCAAATGAGCATAATTGGGTTCAAAATTTTCGAAAACCCGCAAATAAAACACACAAAATTTAGCATAAACCAAGGTGAGTTTGAGTAAAACTTACATAGATCGGGAAATTAGAGATGAAGAGCTTTAATTTGCAACAAGTTTGAGCGAATTTGGTTGACAAACGAGCGAGAACGAGTGATTCAAAGTTTCCGCGAAATCTCGAGCTAAGAACCGCAAATGGAAAATGAGGAAGGAGAAGGGCTTTTATTCGGAAACCCGACTTTAGTGCAAAACGACAGAAATCACGCGTAGCGTGATTTTTGTTGCATCGCGACAGCTTTTATGTGCGGCGACAACATGTTATAGAGTGCACTGGCTTAGCGAAGCAGCATGTGGCCGACATAAAGGTTTATGCGGACCTAGTTCAGCAGTTTAGGATCCTTGGTATGCAAGTTAGCCCCTATAAGCAAGTCGACATGATTAGTAGTCGGCTCTATTACAATTGCAGTAAGTGATCGACCTGGCAATGATTGTCTCACCTAGTTTAAGCGCCTAAGTATTAGCTCATCACAAGCACCAAGGTAATAGTTCACAAGCAAGCACATGCGCCAAGGCACCGGCTAATTTACAAAATGCGTCGATGTGCTGGAACAACAAGCAATCGCAGCAAGCAATTACAACAAGGTATCGACACAACAAGCATTCAAGTGAAGCATCAGCAGATAGAGGATCACAAGGAAATGAAGTCTTTGACGACTTTCACTAGGATGAGAAAGTTGTCAATTAAATTATCGAGTTAAGGCACGATTAAGATTTTGGAGACAGCTACAAGCAACGGTCTTCAACGATGTTCCCTAGGATGAGGAAGATTGTCATACCAAGACTGAATACAACTACAAGCAATGGTCTTCGACGATATTCTCTAAGACGAGAAAATTGTTAAAACTGAAGATGGCTACAAGCAGTCACCTTCGACGATGTTCCCTAGGATGTGGAAGATTATCACAGCAAAATTGAAGACGACAACAAGCAGTCACCTTCGACGATGTTCCCTAGGATGTGGAGGATTGTCACAAACAATCAAGGATAGCTACAACCAGTGGTCTTTGACGATGGTGTTCAAGAGGCACTATGGAGGTTGTCACAAAAAAAAAATACAGCAGCAAAATTGGTTACCCCAAAGGCGTGTACTCGACGGTACAAGATAAGCGTTTCTTAACTCTTTTATCCGTTTAACAAATGCTAGTTTGCAGGTATCGGCGTTACAAGAATGATTTAGGATCGCAGAACGCACTGAATCATTCTCCGTCCCTATCGCTACTTTGTCTTTTGTTTTTGAAACATGCGTTTCTCCAAACTCAGTCAAAGTGGGGGCTCTTGTAGACAACCAAATGTTTCTCCCCAAAAACCAAACCCAGTGATGAAAACTTTTCACGCCATGTATTATCAAACAAGGTGAAAGTGTGAAAGGTCTAGTGATGCGGTCGTTTTAATAAAATCTTTCTTTCTGTTTTAGAAAATCTACTCTATTTATGAAAATAGCCAGTCCAATTTAGCTTGGTCCATGATAAGGGCCCAATGATAGTGTAGCTGGATCCGGCTCGCAAAGAGCTTTCCAATGATATATTATAAGACCACTTCCGATGAATAATGAGGAAGTTATGGAAAAAATACTAAATTGGGCCTCAAATGGTTTCATGGCTTAATGATCTAGTGGAGGGCCCATT
Source organism: Chenopodium album (assembly GCF_948465745.1). Lineage (NCBI taxonomy): Eukaryota > Viridiplantae > Streptophyta > Magnoliopsida > Caryophyllales > Amaranthaceae > Chenopodium > Chenopodium album. Next base: position 20,612,896 of record NC_137840.1, on the reverse strand, counting down.
AATTAATATTCCTAATATTATTAGGATTGATTTTAATTTTCTAGAATAATCTAGAAGGTTATTTTGAATTCTAATGAAGTAAGGATTGATAATTATCTTTTTAGAGGATAAAGAATTTGATTTCAAATAAAACAAGTGTTTTATTATGATAAAATCTAAATCAAAATTGATAAACACGAAGTTTTATTACTTTATTTTATTAGGAAAAGGATTCCGTACAAAAGCGCATTTTTGAAACCCTAAATTAACTAAAAATCGAATTGGAAAAATTTGTGAAATGTATGAATTTGCATACCTGAGCACCGCTAGATTTAGGAACTCCAGCAATAATTGGATTTCCCTCGATTTTCAAACCCGGACTGCCCTTGATTTTCAAACCCTGGCAACCGACTTTTCTTCAACGGATCTTCGTTTCAATGGTGAGAGAAGGGAGTTGCGCTTCAATGGAGAGAGAAGGGAGAACAGAGCTGCGGTTTAAGGGAGAACAGAGCTGCGCTTCAATGGAGAAGGGAGCTGCGATTCCATGGAGAATTTGCAAGGGAGAAGGGAATTACGAGGGATAAGGGAATTTGCAAGGACCACCGGAGTTTGGGAGTGAGAGAGGGAGTCGCGACGGAGCTAAGACCACCGGAGTTTGGGAGTGAGAGAGGGAATCGCGATGGAGCTGAGCTTCAATTTTGGAAAGAGAAAGAGAAATATTTCTAAAATTTGACAGGAAGTACACACTTAGGGCCTGTTCCGATTGACTGAACTGAACTGAACTGAACTCAACTGAACTGAACTGAACTGAACTGAACTCAGCTGAACTGAACTGAACTGAACTGAAATGAATATTTTATAAGAGAAGGAAATTAGGAGCTGAGCTGAACTGAACTGAACTGAACTAAATTTCAACGGAACAGAACAGATCCTTAATAGGGGTATTTGGAAACAATTACCCACTAAAAAGTTAGAGTAGCACTACCTATTTGCATTTTCCGGCGAGAATGTCCGGCGCATGAGCCCACTTTTTCAATTTTTCTCTGAATAGACATGATGCAATGACAAATTGGACTTTAATTCGTAACCCTAAGATAACCAATTTGAATTAAAAACAACAAATTCAACCAATTTCCAATTATCCCTAATTTCTAAGAACCCTAATTTTTCTAATCGTTACAGCCTAACATCAAAATTCAAAATTAATGGATTAAAAGAGAAGAATTATCTATGAATTGCATACCCTACTTGTTTTCACTTCTTCAATTAGGAATTTTCAAAAGAAAAATTGAAAAAGTGGGCCCCACATGCTGGACTTTCTCACCGGAAAATGCAGATGGGTAGTGATACTCTAACTTTTTTAATTTAGGGGGTAGTTTTTTTGATAAAATTTTTTAGTGGATAGTTGTTTCCAAATACCCCTATTTAGCATGTAGTTCCTGACAATTTTTCCGAAATATTTTGACAGAGAGAGTGAGAAAGGGGAAATTATAAAATTAGGGCTTACTTTGAAACTAATTCGTAAGTCGTAACAGACACTCTTTGTTAGTTACAAATAATTGGGTCAAAATTTAGTTGACTTTTCTATTTGTATCGAGCAAAAGTTGTTGGTTACGACTAGTTGGTTATTCGTAACGAGAAGTATACTGCCCGTTATAAATAACAACTTATCTGTAACGGGCATAAATCCGCCCGTTATAAATATGTCTTTTCCTGCTCAAGTCACAGCTATTTTGTAACGGACATTGATTTTGCCCGTTACAAATGATGTAATTGTAACGGGAAATCATATGCTCATTACAAATAGCCTGTTATAAATAAGATTTTTTTCCACTAGTGTGGTATTAAATCGCATCTTTCAAATCTTGACTTAACAATTTATAAATTAATTTGTCTATTGAAACTAAGTCTAAACATCAATTCTCATCTTTCGAATCTCGAATCAATATTGCAAAACTCATACAATTAAACCAGGCCTAATCTAATAGTATAGTATTAAATCAATCAATAGGAAATTAATCAAGCATTGACAATCAACAATAATAGATTACCCCTTCATATTATTTATGGATCCCCACAACGCTAGAAAATAAACTACTCACATATAATTAAAACTTAACTAATCAAAGCAATTAAACCTAACATGATGAACAAAAACAAATAAATTACTAAAATAAAAAGGGAAGAAATTGTTACCAAAGTTAACGGAAATAATAAATTGTATTAAACCAAGAGTTATACAGAGAGAAAAAAGAGAGAAGTCCAAGCTTAAGAGAAAATTAAACTAATGAAAGAGAGATCATTATATCAAAACAACTAAAACAATTTTATACAAAACATAAAAATTCTAATTAAAATCTAAGTAAAAAACGTTGAGACCCTCCTCTAAAACACGCACCAAGTCGGACGCCAATTCGCCCGACCGGGCCCGCCTTTTTCCATGTGAGACATCTCTCGCGCCCGGTCGGGCATGAGATAGGGCGAAGGGCTGCTTCTTTGTTCTTCCGCCTCGCCTGGCTAGGCGCACCTTCGAGCGAGGCCACATCCGATCGGGCGGACTCCTTGTGCAACATTTAGTCTTCGTTTGGGCCACTATTCTTGGCCCAAACTCATATATCCTTTTTGGGTCTTTATAACTCAGTCTGTTGCCTTGGTTCCTCCTATGCTGAGCCCTTAATCACCGGTTTGATGATCCTAACCGGCCTTGGGCTATGAAAAATGGTTGTGCTCTTCAAATGCTCGTAGTTGCTCCAAATAATCTTGGAAAAATGCTCCAAATGTACAATTTCCTACATAACACTATCAAAACTATGAAAACACTAGAAAACACATATTAGTAATAAAAGTGGCTCTAAAGAGCCAAAAATACTCCTAATATGACCAAGGGACGGGGGTAAATCACTATATAAAATAGACATATCAAACTCCCCCATGCCAAACCTTTGCTTGTCCTAAAGCAAAGATCTCATCAATGAACAAATAAAACATACTTCACCTCAAATCGATCGAAAACAAACATAACCAATTCATGGCAAATCCAACAAGTATGCATCAAAACCAACCAATAAAATCCATCAAATCACTCATCCTCCCTAACAATTGTCAAATAGAGTAAACCACAAGAGCATATAGAATTCAAGACTTTTGCTCACACACTCAACTCTCATTTATGTAGCTGTAGGGAATAAATTTCAAGCGTTAACCCCTAGCTTGAACCCCACTGTGATCATACACTAAAGTACGGTGGCGTCCAAAAGGGAAGAAGATAGAGCAAAAGAGTCGCCAACAAGTTTTTTAGGAACTTGTAAACCGTTCATAGGATGAAGGTTACACCCCATAACGATCCAAGAGATCGTCAACTCCATAAGGTCTAGAACCAAATAAGGGTTCGGGGATGATGGTACAAATCCAACCTAAAAGAGATTGAACCTGCCCTAATAATAGGCCTCTACTTTATTCTGATCGTATTCATGTGCGCTTTATGACTAACATACAATCAATAGGATTAACCCTAAACCTGTTTATCTATGTTGGTTGAATTTAATGCACACATAAATCTATTATTGGCAATCACTTGAAATTATAATCACATTAACCTTAAACAAGATTATTAATTATCTTATTAAGCATGATTACAAGTACCAATTCCCTTTAAACATGCGTAAAGGCGTGATCAAGCAATAAAGAATAAATAATATCAAGCAACATAATAAATAAAATCATAACAATAATTATAATTATAATAACAATAAAAATAATCATCATCACAATAATAATAATAATAACATTAATCATAACAGTAGCAAGATCCTAGGCATGATACTAACAAGATTAATAGCAAACCATAGCATGTCACTAAGCAATAAAAATCAAATCTTTAACCCTAACATGATACTAACATGAATAAATATTAGGAAGAACATAGGAAGCATCGTAACAATCATATTTAATATTAAAGTTACCCTAGACATGATACTAGGAATATCATAATAACAATTTAAACATGATTTCTACATCATAATATCAATTAATAAATAAAGTACTTACTTTGATGCTTCGTACCTCTTTCTAATAACAAAATACACACGTTAGTAACTTCAAGGAAAATAATAATCAAAACAATTAAATTAAATAATTGAAAGAGAGATTTGGGACCAAACCCTCAGAAATTAAACCTTTCACGTCTAGGGCGAAGGCAACTTCGAATATGGCTAGGTATTTATAGATCTTTTGAATGCGAAATTTTGTATGAGAAACAATGTTAGTTTAGAAAGAGAGAGAGAGAGAGAGAGAGAGAGAGAGAGAGAGAGAGAGAGAGAGAGAGAGAATAATCAAGAAAATCTTGATGAGAGTTGGTGAATTCAAATAAGAATTGATGAAATCTGGTTATCGAAAACGGATTTTTAATACGTTATTTATAGAGAAAATCAGCCAAAAAGATAAAATTAACAAAACAGAGTCTGGCGCTAGCAAAACAAGATTGGCGTCAGGCCTGGTTCCAGGCGCCAAGCCTGTTTTTAATGCGTTTTTGTTTTTATCATATCTTTTGATCCGGAAGTCCAAATAAGGCATATAATATGTCATTTGAAAGCTCTTAAAGTCTACTTTCCAACCCAATTAGAATCAGATTAAAATATTTTTTAGATAAAAATATATGGCCAAAATAGTGGAAGGGTGTCAGTTTTGGATAAAGTTTCATGTTTCATTCATATCTTTTTCGTTATAACTCGGATTTAATATTATAATATATCATTGGAAAGATAATGTCACGATCTATCCAACCATATAAAATCTGGATAAATATTATGAGGCACAAAATTAAAATCTGAATATATTCCATTTCGTACAAAACAAGGATTCTTAAAAGGAGTAGTTTTATTTAATTTCAAACTCTTTAAAACATAATTATCAATCCTAACTCCATTAGGATTTAAAAGAACCTTATAGAGTATTCTAAAAGACTATAACCAATCCTAATAGCTTTAAGAATGATAATTAATAATAGGCCCTGCTCTAGATCATTGGGCCGCATATAAAAACCAAATCGGGCCCAGTTTAGTATTTTGGCCATAACTTCTTCGATATTCATCGGAAATGGGCTTATAATATATCGTTGGAAAGGTCTTTTCAAACCCCATCCAACTACACCATTATTGAACCCATATCATGGACCAACAAAACTGGATTGACTATTTTCTTAAAATAAGTTTTCGAAAACAGAGAGAAGAGAAAATAATTAAAACTATCCACAACACTAAACTTTCCACACTTTCACTTCATTCGATTATGATTTGACGTGAAAGGTACTTATCACTGGGTTTGGTTTTGGGGAGACACAAATGGGTGTCTACAGAAGCCCCCACTTTGACTGAGTTTGGAGAAATGTAAGTTTAGAAAACAAAAGTCAAAGTAGCGATAGGGACGGAGAATGATTCAGAACGTTCTGCGATCCTAAACCACTCTTGTAACGCCGTTACCTACAAACTAGCGTTAGTTAAACAGATAAAAGAGTTAAGAAACGCGTATCTTGCACCATCGAGCACACGTCTCTGAAAGTAACCGATTTGATGTCGTTTTTCTGTTGTTTTGATGACCTCCTGCAAGGTAGAGAATGCCATCCTGCTTGAAAACTGCTACGCCCGTAACTGCTTCCAATATAGAAGACTGCTTTGCCTGAAACGATCCTCTTTCGCTTTGATAATATTTCACGTCCAAGGGAATACTATCAAAGATTTCTTCTCTTGAAACAATCCTCAATTGTTTGTGACAACTCTTCACAATCTAGGGAACGCCACCTTGCTGTTTCGATGTTCACTCATCTCTGAACAAAGAGCTTCTTTTTTATATGTTCACGCGTCTCTGAACAAAGAGCTTCTTTTTTATATGACTCCAATTTCCGCTGTGATAGTCTTCGAAAAGATCACTGCTTTTATCCTTAATGCTGCTATGTCAGTACGTCGGCGCTTTGCTGCTTGTGAACCAGTATGTCGGTGCTTTTGCTGTGATGTATGAAAATCCGATTTAGGGAAAGTTGTCAATGCTTCGTAACAATCCATCCTTGGAAATGTTGCCACGATGAAGCGACAATCTGTATCTCGGAAAATTTGCCAAAAATCCAATTTTTGGGAAAAGTTGCCAATGCTTCAAAACAATCTGTCATAAGAATTTTGCTACGATCGACAATCCACATCTTGGAATATAACTCTTGAAAGCAATCCACCTTGGAAATTTGCCAACGCTATGCGACAATTCTTTTGGGAAAATATTGCCACTATTGACAATCCGCGTCTTGGAACATTTGCAAAAAAGAGTCGACCGACAATCCACTTCGGGAAAATTTGCCACTTACTGAAATGAATGACAATCCACGTTGAGGAACTTTGCCGAAATTTATGATGAATAGAGTCCGACAACAATCCTTTGGGAAATTTTGCCGTAGGGAACTAGGTGCATGACAATCCAATCTCGGAAAACTTGCCAATGAGCCGACGAATGTATGACAATCCGAACTTGGAAAAACTTGCCAATAAAGAAGGAGCACGACAATCCACGCTTGGAAACTTTGCCAGAGATGACAATCCAATCTTGGAAAAATTGTCGTTTAAGAAGAATGCGCGACAATCCATATTTGGAAATATTGTCGTTTAAGTGCTTGCTTTTAAACCGATTGTAATGAGCCAGTGTTTTAGGCGCTTAAGCTAAGTGAGACGATCTTTCGTCAGGTCGATCACTTAGACTGTAATCAAACCGACTACTTAATCATGTCAAATTGCTTATAGGGCCTAACTCGCGTACCAAGGAACCCAAAATTGTTGTATGAGGTCGAAATTACCTTTTTGAGAGGTTTCGAACTCTACCGCTGCTGAAATATCTCTGGTGCCAAGAATTAACTCTGTCGCCGAACGCTGTGATAGGGTCTTCCCTATTCTGCTGCACCTGTATTTATTTTTGACTATAGAACTTTGTCAATCTCTTTAGCTATCTTAGGGTTGACCTAAGGCTTAAAATTATCTTAGGGTTGACCTAAGGTTTAATGTTGCTTGACTCATCGACTTGACACGACTCAAGGTATAAACTTGACTCGCTGATTGACTGACTCAAGGTTGACTCGACTCAAAGTGAAATGACACATGTGTTAGACTCAAATCATGGTGATATGACACGACATGACTCAATGTGTACATGACTCGTGTGTGCATTGTATTGTGTTCGAGGGACTCAAAAATGCAAAAAAGCAAAAAGTTTCCGTCATTGTTGTGGAGGGTACCGACTTTCTCCCGAAAAAGAAAGACGCGAAAAAAGAATCGAAGTTTTCGAATGTGCATGTTGAATGAGCTTAGTCAAATATATGCGTTTGATGTTGTCTCTCAAGGTGCGAAGGTTAATTTATCTAGGCTATCCTAGTTGACTTAATGGTGAAAGTATTTGGGTAACTTAAGCATGGAGGCTAAGCACTTCATACTTCGATGCAATGATAATTATGATTGATGAGTGATATTGATATGACAAGGCATGCTTCAACGTTTTGTTAAAATTCCATGAGAAAGAGTTCCTAAGGGAAGTATATTTGGTTATATATCTGTGCGGTGTGTGATAGTGACACTAAAGTTAGGCTGCAAGGGCTAAGTGTGTGGAAAGATATTATTTGTTAAAAGAGTCAAATGGTGGTGACTCTTAGGCTAGGTAAGCTAATGATGTAAGGATCAAGCCCCCAAGTCTAGCTCTACATGAATAGGGATGAGCATAGGATATCCCTTGATATGATCAATTACGAATGTAAATATGAATGCATGTTTATTACGGCAGCACCTCGATGTGAGGTTGCCTACGTATCCGTTAGGAATCAGGCCGAACGTAGCTCTAGCCAAACCTCGCACAAGTGTGTGTATACCTCAAAAAGGTCTTTTAAGGGTTGTAATGTGGTTAGGCTAAAGGTTATAGAAAAAAGGGATAAAGGCTCAAGACCCTAGATAAGCCCCCAAGGTGTGCAACCTTGCTTTTAAGTATTTGTATTTTCATGCTTGAGGTTTTCTACTCTTTTTTTTAGCTCTTTCTTTTGCTTTAGCATTTATTTCATTTTTATAAGTGTGAGCAATCTTGATCATGCGGTCTATCACTCACTTGACATTCATGTTTCTCAGGCACGGTACCGAGCACTCGATAAGAGACTCAATCTGAGACGTGTTCTTATCGAAGATATTTTCATATCAAAGACATTGGAACACTTACCCTTTTGTACACTTTTATAATTTTTTATATTTTATTTCTACTGCTTTTTATTTTTTTGAAATCACTCAAGCTTTTTGTAATTACATAGGTTACACACCATCCCATCCCAAAGTTAGGTAGATATGGGTTGAAAAATGAATGGTCTATCGTTAGACGAGGCTCAAAGTGGTTTATCAAAATGGATTGCATATTTGAAGGGTGAAAGGTAATATGATGTGGCTACAAGGGGTGCCTTAATAATTGGTATACCTTGTGCTTAATTTGACATTTTGTTTTTTGAATGCAATGTAATGAAATGATCATATATAAGGAAATAAATGCTCATTTTATTAAAAGAAAATAAATAATGATCCTACAAAATAAATCTAAAGGAAAAGAAAGGTGCCTATGCTAGACTTATTGGGGAGAGGGTAAAATAAAAAAGAAATAGAAAAAAGATGTCACGAAATCTTGTCGTTGAAGCTCGCCTCTGTCTTGTGTTGTTTGCTCCGACATCATCTAGTCTTCTCGCTAGCTAGAGGCGATGGGATCTTATTTGCCTCTATGAGGACTTGAATGAGGTTTTGAAACCTGTAGCATTCATCAGTAGTATGACCGCGCCCTCGATGGTACTTGCAATAGGAGTTTGGATTCCATCTCGAAGATCGATTTTCTGGTGTTGGATCCTCGGTAGGGCCAATAGGTTTGATTAATCCTCGATCATAGAGACGATCGAAAGCAACATCGTAGGTCATTCCAATGGGTGTGAACTCTCGCCTGTGTTTCCTTTTAGATCCTTGATTGTCCATGGCTAAGACATCATTATGGTCAAAGATACTAACATTATTACTAGAGTGGGCGTTTTCGGAAGAAGAAGGATTGTCGTTCTTCTTTCCTTTCCAGCCACCGTGGTTACTATTGTTAGTAGTTTTTTGCTTTGCGAGGTCGTCTTCGATTTCAATTCCGATGTCATAAACGTCCTTGAAAGTATTCAAGTTGTGTTGATATTTTAAGTGCTTTGAATACTTTTCTTGGAGATTCTTGATAAACATCATCACAGACTCCTTTTCGCTGGGGACCTCAATCATCTTGGCAGAAGTTTCCCTCCATTTATTAAAGAAAGAAGTAAAGCCTTCATTCTCTTTTTGTCTTAGAATCTCAAGTTGTCTATGGTCGGTTTCAACTTGGATATTGCACTTGTACCTATCAACAAAAGCGTTCACTATCGATTCCCAGGTAGAGGTTTTCTCCTTGTCAAGGGAGAAGAACCATTGTCGACAAGCGGTTTCAAGAGATAGTGGGAACAAAGAAGGGAAAACCTTCTTATCGATACCCTTAATGCTCATTATAGTTTCAAAAGCTCTTAGATGGAAGTAAGGGTTATCTGTTGCCTTGAATTTAGGGATGTCACTAGATAGCTTGCTTAGACTCTCTTGCATGAGATCCATCTGTTGTTGCTTCATGGGATCATCGACCTTAAGTGTGAGGAGCTTCAGTGTTTCAGTCATGGTAACCAATTGGTTTCTAAGATCATTGACTTCTTCTTGATTTGCCATTATCTTTTTAGCCTTCCTCTTTTGACGAATCGGTTTATCAAAAAGCGAGACCTGAATAAAGAGGTTGTCCTTGATTAATCACCCTTCTCTCCTCGACCAAGTACTGTGGAAAAGGAAATTGGGGATATTTATTGTTAATTATTTGACTCAAACTTTATTCAACATGCAATGGATGGAGGAAGTGAAGAAAAAATTAGAATAGAATGTTAAAGAAGATTTAGATGGAGGGATATGAAGAATTAGGAATAGAATGTACCCCCCAACTCAAATGACGGAAAAGACCGACTCATGCATGAACCTAGGACATGGTCACGGTGACATATAAAAAGTGTGTGCTATGACTAGTGAGTGTATGTGACATGTTAAGACTTGCGTCATGACCATGTGGCTAGACTACGTGACTAGACTCAAGCAAAGACTAGATTAAGACCTCGCGTATATGCATTAAACTGGACAAACTCTGGTATTTTAGTCATAACTTTTGATCTGCGACTCTGATTGGAATGAGACCAACGCCAAATCAAAGACAAAACTCGGGGCTACAGATCCATAGGTTGTACGACTCGTAGTTCTTCCTAGAACTCTTGCTATGACCAAAACAAGTTGACGTTTGTGCAGTATACGGGAATAAAAATCCGGGTTGACTTAAAGGGACTATGACTCGATTTTAAGTTTATTTTTTAGCTCAAATTAATTAATTAATTAATTAATTAAACAAAGTCCTTTAGTCATTAATTAGTTTATTAAGATTTACTTACAAACACAAGTCGAACCAAACGATTAACTTAGTCACATAATAAGTATGCACAAGTAGGAGATGCACAAGTAGTCAAGTAGTCACAACATGATGCAATGAGTTTGCAACCTAACCATGGCTCTAGTTCTCTAAAGTTCGGGATATGGTTTAGTCAATAGAGGGTCCATAATTAATTGTTCGGATGCACCGCGCGGAAGCCAAACGTGAAGGGTTGGCGCGAGTGGATGGGACACCGCGAGTTTTAGAAAAAACTCGCTTCCATGGTTTGGTGAATTCAACAATCTCGGATGTACCCTTAGTTGCACGGAGCGTTCAATCGGGTAGATGGAGCATGAATTCCCAAAGGGTTATGTCCATATGTAGAACACATATGGGTTTTAGAAAAGTGAGAAAAAATTCAACCTGGAAGTAGGATCGAGCAAACAATACGAAAAACTGGTCGAAATTAGAACGCATATTTCAGGCTCGGTATTGGGGGAGGTTGGCGCCATCAAACAGAGACTGGCGCCATCTTTTAGTTGTAGTGCCTGGCGCCAATACTGGCGTCTAGCGCTACGACTAAAATGCTGGCGCCAAGCTCTGGCCCCTGACGCTACTTCCCACATGCCTCAGCAGCTTTCTGTGCTCGATAAAATTTTCCAGTTTCACGCGGTGTTATTTCGGTCCTAGTTGTGAAAGATATTTCTCAAAATTCTTACGTGTAAAATCCTATGTTTTTAACTCATTACGGATGGTGTTTCCAATGAGATCTTTTTTATGCATATGACAATAATGTTAATCAAAATTACGCACATGAAATACTTAGAACTTTTCGAGTCTCATCCACTCATTCTAAATCATTGCCGAAACAAATTCAGGAATTAAAATAGAAATCCTCCCCAGTGGAGTCGCCAAAAAACTGTAGGGAATAAATTTCAAGCGTTAACCCCTAGGTTGAACCCCACTGTGATCATACACTAAAGTACGGTGGCATCTAAAAGGGAAGAAGATAGAGCATAAGAGTCGCTAACAAGTTTTTTAGGAACTTGTAAACCGTTCATAGGATGAAGGTTACACCCCTTAACGATCCAAGAGATCGTCAACTCCATAAGGTCTAGAACCAAATAAGGGTTCGGGGATGATGGTACAAATCCAACCTAAAAGAGATTGAACCTGCCCTAATAATAGGTCTCTACTTTATTCTGATCGTATTCATGTGCGCTTTATGACTAACATACAATCAATAGGTTTAACCCTAAACCTGTTTATCTATGTTGGTTGAATTTAATGCACACATAAATCTATTATTGGCAATCACTTGAAATTATAATCACATTAACCCTAAACAAGATTATTAATTATCTTATTAAGCATGATTACAAGTACCAATTCTCTTTAAACATGCATAAAGGCGTGATCAAGCAATAAAGTATAAATAATATCAAGCAACATAATAAATAAAATCATAACAATAATTATAATTATAATAATAATAAAAATAATCATCATCACAATAATAATAATATTCATAATCATCACAAATTATAACAATTATAATCATAATCATGTTCATGTTAATATTAAAACATAATAGTAGCAAGATCCTAGGCATGATACTAACAAGATTAATAGCAAACCATAGCATGTCACTAAGCAATAAAAATCAAATCTTTAACCCTAACATGATACTAACATGAATAAATATTAGGAAGAACATAGGAAGCATCGTAACAATCATATTTAATATTAAAGTTACCCTAGACATGATACTAGGAATATCATAATAACAATTTAAACATGATTTCTACATCATAATATCAATTAATCAATAAAGTACTTACTTTGATGCTTCGTACCTCTTTCTAATAACAAAATACACACATTAGTAACTTCAAGGAAAATAATAATCAAAATAATTAAATTAAATAATTGAAAGAGAGATTTGGGACCAAACCCTCAGAAATTAAACCTTTCACGTCTAGGGCGAAGGCAACTTCGAATATGGCTAGGTGTTTCTAGATCTTGTCAATGCGGAATTTCGTATGAGAAACAAAGTTAGTTTAGAAAAAGAGAGATAGAGAGAGAGAATAATCAAGAAAATCTTGATGAGAGTTGGTGAATTGAAATAAGAATTGATGAAATCTGGTTATCGAAAACGGAGTTTTAATACTTTATTTATAGAGAAAATCAGCCAAAAAGATAAAATTAACAAAATAGAGTCTGGCGCACGCAAAACGAGATTGGCGCCAGACATTGGCCATTGGCGCTAGGCGCCAATGGCTAGCACCAGGCGCCAATGGCTGGCGCCAGGCGCCAAGCCTTTTTTTAACGCGTTTTTGTTTTTATCATATCTTTTGATCCGGAAGTTCAAATAAGGCAAATAATATGTCGTTGGAAAGGTCTTAAAGTCTACTTTCCAACCCAATTATAATCTGATTAAAATATTTTTTAAATAAAAATGTATGGCCAAAATAGTGGAAGGGTGTCAGTTTTGGATAAAGTTTGATGTCTCATTCATAGCTTTTTCGTTATAACTCGGATTTAATATTATAATATATCATTGGAAAGATAATTTCAACATCTATCCAATCATATAGAATTTGGATAAATATTATGAGGCACGAAAATAAAATCTAAATATATTCCACATCGTACAAAACAAGGATTCTTAAAAGGAGTAGTTTTATTCAATTTCAAACTCTTTAAAACATAATTATCAATCCTAACTCCATTAGGATTTAAAAGAACCTTCTAGAGTATTCTAAAAGACTATAATCAATCCTAATAGCTTTAAGAATGATAAATAATAATAGGCCCTCCTCTAGATTATTGGGCCGCATATAAAAACCAAATCGGGCCCAGTTTAGTATTTTGGCCATAACTTCTTCGATATTCATCGGAATTGGGCTTATAATATATCGTTGGAAAGGTCTTTTCAAACCCCATACAACTACACAATTATTGGACCTATATCATGGACCAACAAAACTGGATTGACTATTTTCTTAAAATAAGTTTTTAAAAACAGATAGAAGAGAAAAGAATTAAAACTATACGCAACACTAAACTTTCCACACTTTCACTTCATTCGATTATGATTCAACGTTAAAGGTAATCAACACTGGGTTTGGTTTTGGGGAGACACAAATGGGTGTCTATAGTAGCGAATATAAAATGTATCTGATTGCTCTCTATCCCAACCCCTTTATGTGAACAATGTTCTCCATACTCACAACACTCGTGTGGTTGAAAGACATGCACTCAACCTAAATATACGATTCCAAATATATCAAATCATTATTTGCATTGATAAGAAACTAATTTTGCATTCACACAACTCTATGCACAAAGGTCGAAATGTCTTAAACTTGTAATGTAAGGCTTAGGGTAAAGGGTAGGATAAATTTGGGAAAATGTGAGAGTAAAACCATGCTGAAGGGAACCATAATCCTAATAAAACCAAAATCAAAAATAAATAATAACCAACCAATCCCATTATAACTCAACTCCACCAAAAATTCACCAACATATAATCCAATCATATCAAGTATTCACAATACTTATAATTTCACTCGTAAAAATATAACAAGGTAGAACTTGAGTGAATAAACAAACTTTAAACTTTTTAACTTGATTTTTTTATTATTGAAACTCATTTTTTTTTTCTTTTGATCAACCTTCACTTAGAACATTTGAACATCAAATAATTTTATTTCTTTTTGCTCTCCTTTTTCCTTTCTTTTTTTTTTTTCCCTTTGAGGTTCACTTATTTTCTTTCTCTTTTTTTTTCCCTTGAACTTCTCTCTCTCTCTCTCTCTCTCTCTCTATCTCTCTCTCTCTCTATTTTTTTTTTCACTATCATGCTTTATTATTTTTTTTCTCAAGAATTTCAACCTTCAAAACCATCAAAAATAAAACACAATCAAGAACAAACAACTTATCAACACCACCCCAAATTGTGCAAAAAATAAGCACACTACAAACTCCCTCACCTCACTCACTAATAGATCCCCCAAGCCAAGGTTGGGGCTAATAACCAATGGGGCAAAATCAGCTTGTAATGTGGCTAATAAATAATAAAAAGTCAAGACAACAACATGGGTAGCAAGACGGGAACAAATGTATTTAAATTCATTTGAAGGCTACTTAAAAGAGAAAATGCCTTCGTCCTCCTCAATGTGCATAATAATGAGTCATACAAACATTACTCAAAGTTGCAAACGAACACTAAAATTCATTGACATACCAGGAACTAACACACATTCCTTACCATATCAACTAGTTAAGCACTATATTCACAAGTAGTTGGACCAAATTGACTCATGTTAAGGCATCCAAGAAAGGAAACATCAAATCATAGCTAGCCTGTCCACAATACTCATCATCATATACCAAGAATCAAAACAATTTTCATATGTATGGGGCATAGGGAAACATGATTTATCATTCATTGGATCGTATTTTTGTATTTTTTTTATATAATTTTTTTGTATTTTTTAATTTTTTCAAAGCAATATAATCTATACTACAAAGCAGTAAAACTAAAATAAACACATCAAAAATAAAAGAGAAAGAAGAAAAAGATACCTAAATCCAAAAATCTACCCCAAGCCAAGATCAGATAATGTTCTCATTGAATTGGCTCGGGAATTAGCCTAGCATGGCTAATTCTCATCCTCATTCACCGCTCTAAATCCTCTGTCGCTACCACTTGCACCACTAGAAGAGATACTACCAAAATATTTGGGGTTAAAGCTTCCCCCCGCGAGCCCTCCAAAAAGGAATGTTTTGGCCATACCCGTGAAAGGCCGAATAGTTTGTGTAGATTCCATGGGAGGTGGGATCTCCCTGAGGTGGTGGCTGAAACCAATCGGGGTAAAGAGCGTCGTCAGGAATGACACCCGGACGAGCATAATCATCTTGCATAGGATACAAGGTTCTACCTTGGTTCCTCTCAATGTACCCTAATTGTTGGTTTATGGAGCCAATCATCCTCCTAAGCTCCCCATTGGACCCCCCAGTACGACCTATGGCCAATCCTATACTTTGCATGTCCCAAACAGTCTCGGGATCATGCCTATGGGGTGGTGGAGGTACATGCTGTGGTATGTGAGGTGGTGATGGTGGTGCCATAGGCTCAAGATGTGGCATATGGGGTGGTGGTGGTGCTAGCCCCTGTGTATTGGAAACTAAAAGGTCATATGTAATTTCTCTTGCCTAGGGAGAAACAAGGTCAATTTAGGGTTAGGAAGGGGAAAGATACGCAATGGATCCATTCCTATCCTAGTGCACCAATAAGGAATTTGCTGACAATCTAGCTCTATCCAATCCAAACTCTACAAATACCTAGTGGTCATAAGAGTATCCCTACCCACAGTTAGTGAAACCCTCAGTCCTAGTTTCACTAAATCCGACCTTCTTAACCACTATACTAGTGATGAGTCCTCCTAGTCGAATAAGGGTCTTTCCCAGGCCACCACTAGCGGTGGCATGCCTACTCAAATGGTTAACTACCTATGTTCAACTTCCCATACCAAAAAACATAGTGTTTGATGATAGCTAGTTCATTGGTTTGTGCGTTGTGCGGCTCATGTCTAGCTAGGAAACAAGTGCCCGAAAATATTTAAAAGATTTTAGGGACGGGATGGCAAAAGGATTGGGCATTAGCATGTTTGACGTTAGAGGTCGGTAAACCCGTTAAAATAGAGTAGATGTCTTCCATTTTGTAGTTTTCATAACAAACCGTAAGGTGTTGTGGTTCAAGATCAAATAATTTGCAGAATTCAACATAAGATAAACTGATATTTCTATTGTTCAACCTAAAATGCAAATTAGGACCGTTCTTAGATTGCACAACATTCAAATAAGAAAAAATTATGATTTTAATTCACGGTATGTAGAATAGTGCACATTGAAAAAATTTCGCATACCAATATTGTTTTGGGTATTTTATACCCGGCCAAGTGGCCCAACCAGAGCATGACATGTGTCACTAGAATGGGCGCCACCTTGGACCTTCAAGATGGTGACACGTGTCAGGCAGATACTGCCCTTAATTTGGAGTATTTGATGATCCTAAGTGGACCAATAAGAGAGCAACACGTGTCGCCCTAAGAGAAGCCCAAACAGGATGAGCGACACGTGTAACTCAGACATCGCTTCTGAAATGGCGGCCTTCAAAGGCCCAAACTTTGAGGCGCCGTTTTGCGGCGTGCCCTAATCCCCAGGTCATCAAACCCTCGGGAGGGCACACTTCCCCAAAAGACCTTAAAAATAGGGACAATTCCCTCATTTATGGGGACAACGATATATTAATTATTGCAATTAATATTGAGTTGTCGTTCTCAAGAAACAAACAACACCTAAGCTTGGAATCCAACCAGATAACTTAATTTTCGCACGTTTTACTCCGAACCCTATACTAACTTAATCTTCGGAGGCGGATCACCGACCATCCGGCGGTCCGTTTGTTTTGCAGGTACATGCGACCTTGTGAATCCAGTCTTGAGCTGTAACTCTCCAAAGGGACTAAAAAAACCCCGAAACATTTGGCGCCGTCTGTGGGGAGAGTACCTCTAAGATGGCTTCTCAAGATAATCCTGTGCCGCCTCTAGAGACCACTCGGCCTCTGGAAGAAGTACATGTCTAGACGGACCATGATTTAGGTGACGACACTGATGTCGAAACCTATGTGGCCTTTAATGAGTCACTCATCTCTAAGCGCCCCTTCCAGAAAGACAGACAGGAGCGCAATGCTAACCAGGCGGGTACTAATAGGCCCCCTGGACCCAGTAAGCCCACAGGGCATGCGATTGATGCCTCCTAGGCGGTAGGATCAGCCCCAGTAACTCGTGATGAGCTCATGAAATTCATAAGTAACCTCAGGGCTGAAATCAAAGGACTAATCAACAAGCGAACGGCTGCTCCTAAAAAGAAGTAGTCGGCCACAAAGCCTGCAAAGTTTGGGTAGCAGAAGTCGGTCCAAGACCGACAACCGACTCCTAATCCGGAAAAGGCTGGGCCACGACCTTTGTTCGACATATCAAGACTCCATTTCCCTAAAACAGTGAAAAGAAAAGCCATCCGACATGTTCAGCCGGATGGTAGCAAACTGACATTTCCTTATGCTCGTCAGTACATCGACCAACTAAGGAATCAGCAGCTGTTAGAGTCGGATTCAACGTCGACTTATCATGACAGTTTTCAGAACACCTCGGTGAGGAATTCTCCTTCTGCGCCGAGGACTCTTTCAAGCGGCCCCTTCATACAGTCGGGGCCTCACTTTATCAATACGGCGGAGTATGTGGCACAACCACCATACAGACTGCCTGCTTTACCATACATTCAGCCTTCCTTCTTCGGAAGACAGGCGACATATAATTATCAACCCTTAGACTGGAAGCTTCGGCTACAAAACCTTAGGGAGCAGCCCTGTTCGTTCTTTTGGGAAATAGCTGAGGCCGAACAGCCGGCCAAGGTTTAAAATGTCATGGTTGGAACCTATGATGTTACTTCCAACCCTGAAGACCACCTGTTGGCATACACCCACCTTATGTACTTACAGGGGTTGGATGATGCCGCCTGGTGTCGATGATTCCCAGCCACCTTGAAGGGCATAGCCCAAATGGTTTGGCAATATGTCGGCAGGTTGCATAAACAGCTTCAAGACGCTTGCGTTCTTGTTTTTTTCTAACTTCTCTATGAACATCCCTGCAAAGAAAACGATCCTTGATTTAGGCCATGTGTAGCAGGGAGATAGAGAAGGGCTGCGCTCATACGTCAGGCGGTTCAATCTGGTGAGAATCCAGACAAAAGGACTGTTTGACGAAGTGGATTTCACAGAATTTTTCAAAGGTCTGAAGGATGGGTCGACTTTCAAGTTCGAACTTGTCCGAAAGAAAATCTTCAACCTCCAAGGAGCCCTGATGGAGGCGGACGCTTATATACAGGCGACCGAGCTCTGCTCCTCTAATAAGCAGTTGGACTCTAAGAAGTCTGACCGACAGAAGGAGAGTCGGCCTGCTCAGCCGTCTCTAAAGCCAAAAGAGAGCAAATAGAAAAAACAAATCTGGGCGGTTGATAACTCCGATCAGCCGGCCTAGAAGAAAAAGAAAGTGTGGAAACCGTACGTTCCAAAGTACGAGTTCCACAAGGACAGCTGCTCCATCCTCATGGAGATTAAGGATCGATGACTCTTAAGAAGCCGACTCCTATGAAAGGTTCCGTTGAAAGTCGAAACAAAAACAAACACTGTCACTACCATGTGGATGGTGGTCGTGACACTAACGACTACTTTAGCCTCAAGCGGGAGTTTGACTGTTTGGGCGACAAAGGAGCGCTGAAATTCTATGTGAATTCCAAAGTGGCTTCCAAATCAAATCCTGGGAAGTCAAGTTAAAAGACTCCCCAGCCTGCTATCAGCTCTAAAACAAATGCGGAACTCGTCTATACGATAGCAGGCGGATTTGCCGGTGGTGGTCCAACCATCCGGGGAAATAAGGACAATCTGAGAAAGATGGTCAATTCTGTTGATGAGGGACAAGCGGCCAGCACATCCGCCTTCCCCGAAGTCATCATCATCGAAAAGGACAGAGGAAAAGTCCGTCGGTCGCATGATGACGTCATAGAATGCAAAGTGGCCAACCAATTGGTTGGCCGCATCTTGATTGACACATGAAGCTACTCAGACATCATTAGCTACAAATGTCTATCCAACCTGAAATACAGGTCGAATAGTATGATGGATGTCTTCCATCCCCTAGTAGGTTTTGGGGGAGGAGTTGTGCATCTAGTCGAACGCATTGATTTGCCCATCCGACTGGGAGAAAAAGGTAGTGGTCGGCACATGAGCATTCGGTTCCTCGTGGTCGAGGAGCTGACCGCCTAGAACCTCATCCTTGGTCGACCTACTCTTAACAAGTGCAAGGCCGTCATCATTCCATCTCTTATGCTTGTCAAGTATGAGAGGAATGATGGGAATGTTGGCTCCCTGAACGGGGACTAGAAGACGGCTTGAGAATGCTATCTCTAGGACGTCTAGCCTGCGGTAGCTACAGCCGTACAGGGCCGAAAGCCAATTGACCTTGATGAGGTCAAGGAGGGCCATCTGGCCACACCATCCGTTAAAAAGTGAAAGCCTAATCCGTTGGTGGTGGTAAAAAAAGAAAAGCAATAGCAATCACTGATCGGGGAGCGATCAGATGACCTCCTTCCCCAGCCGGCTTGTGAGCATACTGATATTCCTTTGGATGACAGTTGTCCAGAGCGAACTGTTAAGGTGGGGACGACTGCTTTTGCTAGGTTAGGCACAAGTCTGCACCAACTCTTGAAAGAATTCAAAGACATTTTTACCTTTGAAGTGGAAGAGATGCCATACATCAGCCCGGATCTTGCTGTCCACAAACTCGCAGTGGATCCCAAAAAGAAGCCCATTCGGCAAAAGAAAAGAAACCATGGCGAGGAAAGAAGTCACGCGGCAGCCGTCGAAGTTAAAAAGCTGTTAGACATTGGGTTCATTCGACCATGTAGCTTCCCTAACTAGGTTACGAATGTTGTGCTTGTAAAGAAGCCGAATGGTACCTAGCGCATGTGTGTAGATTACACTGACTTGAACAGAGCATGTCCAAAGGATTGTTATCCACTTCGAAAGATCGACAGTCTGGTCGACTCAACAGCTGGACATGCCCTGATGAGTTTCATGGACGCCTATTAAGGCTTTCATCAGATACCCCTGTGGAAAAAGGATCAAGAAAAGACGGCATTCGTCACTAATCAGGAGTTATTCTGTTACAATGTGATGCCGTTTGGTTTGAAGAATGCGCCTGCTACCTTCCAACGAATGATTAATACGGTATTCATAAATCAAATTGGGAGGAATGTAGAGGCATACATTGATGATATGATAGTCAAATCCAAACAACAGGCGGATCACCTGTCTGACCTCCGAGAAACATTCGCCACACTCTGGTGGCACAAGGTCATGCTTAATCCAAAAAAGTGTGTCTTTGGTGTTAATTCTGGGAAGTTTCTCGGATTCCTGATTGACCAAAGGGGGATCGAGGCCAACCCTGAAAAAATATAGGTTTGGAAAGTGTTTGTGGACGGAAGCTCCACGATGAACGGCTGTGGTGCATGCGTAATTTGTCAGTCTCCTGAGGAGGAAAAATATGAATATGCACTACGATTCAAGTTCCAGGCCTTAAATAATGAGGTCGAGTATGAAGCCCTGTTAGCCGACATTCAGATATGCAAGGCGGCAGGGGCAGCAAGAATTGACGCCTGCTCTGACTCTCAATTGGTTGTAAGCCAATATAATGGTGTCTACGAAGCCACCCATCCGGTTATGATCAAATACTTGCAGGCGGTCAAGGCCGAAGTTGGGACACTTGAAGACTTTAAGTTAAGTCAGGTGCCCAGATCAAAGAATAACCAGGCGGATGCTCTGTCTAAACTGGCCTCATCCGCCTCCTATGAAACGCCCCAGTCAGTCTTCTAGGAAGTCATGGAAAAGAGAAGTAAATTAGATGAAGACCCCATTAGAGTACTTAACTGAAGCTCCACCTTGATGGATAACATCTAGGTGTATTTGACAAACGACACCCTCCCGGATTCACCCTAGGAGGCGGTCGTGCTGAAAAAATGGGCGGCAAACTTTGAGATAAGGCAAGGAGAGCTATTCAAAGCAGGTTTCATAAAGTCTCTTTTGAAGTGTGTGACCCTAGAAAAGGGGGAAGAAATCCTCAAAGAACTGCATGCCGGATACTGCGCTTTTCAAGTAGGCGGCAGGTCCTTAGCTATAAGGGTCAGGCGGCATTACTTCTGGCAAACCCTAGAGACGGATGCTATGAAGATGGTAAAAAAATGTGACAAGTGTCAAAAGTTTGGCAAGTTGATCCATCGTCCGGCCACTGACCTGACGACCATCCATAGTCCTATGTCTTTTGCTAAATGGGGCATTGACATCTTGGGTCCATATACGACTGCACCAGGCAACAGGCGCTACATCTTAGTGGCTGTGGATTACTTTACCAAATGGGTAGAGGCAGAGGCGGTAAAAAACATCAAGACAAAGGATGTGATCTCCTTCATCTGGAAAAATATCATCACTCGCTTTGGGGTGCCTATGCCTATGGTTTTTGACAATGGTCCTCAGTTTAAGACCCCTCTTTTGAAGACTTGGTTAGGAGATCAGGGGATCTCCAATTAATTTGCATCAGTTGGCCGACCCCAAGAAAACGACATTAAAAATTAATCTCAGACGGCATTAAAAAGAAAGTTGAGAGAGCTGGCGACCTGTGTGCTGATGAATTACCACACGTCCTGTGGACCATCACAACAACCGCAAAAGGGGCGACTGGAGAGACCCCATTCCTCATGGCGTACGGGGCAGAAGCTGTTTTGCCTATTGAACACTATGAGCCAACTCTTCGGATTATGCTATATGATGAAGAGGCAAACTGGGAGGCCATGTGCCTGACATTGGATTCACTCCCAGAACGTAAGGGCAATGTTGCCTTGCGCCATGAAATATACCGTCTGAGAATGACTCGAGCGTACAATATAAGAGTACACAAGCGCCGTTTAAAAGTTGGGGACTTTGTGTTACGAAAGATGAAGGCAGTCGGTAGGGCGAATGAGCAAGGGAAGCTAACCCCAAATCGGGAAGGCCCCTTCCGAATCTATGAATAAGTATGAGGCAACACCTACCGCCTGGAAACACCAGACGGTAGGAGACTGCCCCAAACCTGGAATGTAGATAATCTAAAGAAGTATTACTTCTGAAATTTTGTAAAGTTTTTTAACTCGTTAATGAAATTTTGCCTTCATTTTCATACTTGTCTTTATTTACTTTATTTTAAGCACTGACTGCACACAGTGTAGAAGAACCGGCTCATAACAATGAAGGATGACGCCTGTGCTAGCGGATCATACTTCCCATCATGGTACCAACTGCACAATGTGTAGGCGGACCAAAATCTTTAAAAAGCAACGTTGGAGTACTGCTTGTACAATGTGTAGGCGGCCAACACCGAGACTCTGCAAGCTACCGCCTGCCCAATGGGCACACGGCTAAGCACATTATTATTGATCTACATATAATTTCGGGATCGACTTCTCCAACAGCAGACACCCCAAAGATAATTCGATTGCACCAAAGCAGTTGACCTTAAATTTATGCTTAAGCTAAGTTAATAATTTAGTAGCTAACGTCTAAGTGACAAAGAGGCCAATGGCTGGATGAAAAACTAAGTTCACCTTACATTGAGGCCAATGACCGAATGAATATTATTTAAAACTACTATCCGCTACAACATGATTACGACTGTCTGCTCCAACATGAGTCAGGCAACCGGTGACGTCCATTCGGGAGACTTCGTCGAGGAGAAGCATCTCCCATTTGGGTGGCACATTGCTTTACTAAAACAACAAACGGCCCTACCGAATACGCTAAGGCAGCGCTCGCAGTTGTATGATTTAATCTAACTTGAAATCTAAAAAGCACCAAGTTGTCCGCCTGTTCTAGTTCTGCCAGATGATAGCTACTGTTTCAGGTTTAGAGGCTATTAGCCTACCTGTTTTTGCTATGGGGCAAGGCAGGGGGACCAGTATGTTCTTAATTAAAATGTTAAGTTAAAAGACTTAGCAATTTTACCATTTTACGCAAGGCCTTTGGCCAGATGCATTTTGCTCTATATAGCCGTGTGCCGCATGGTTTGGGGTAATCATCATAGTGATTGATTGACTCGGAAACCATTCATACTCTTCAAAGTATAAAAATTTCCATGTCAATCAATCCGCTCAACCAAAACCAAGCGACATCCGGCTAGGGGCAAGAATATTCGCATACTATACAAGTTAATATACTTAGCCAAAATTCTATGCATAAAAATTGGAAGCTGTGAAAAATTTTTAAAGCATAAAACACCAATACAAACAAAACCGGTCGAACAGCCGGATGTTCCATAAAAATACAACCGTCAAAATTGACGACTGAAAGTGTTAACTGGCAAAGCCAGGAATTGTCAAATCACCCGACCCCTTGGTCAGTAAAGATACATAATTACTCGGCACACATACTGGAAAAGCATAGTAACTGGCCATTCAGCCGCAGAAATAAACAACATAAAGCATAAAGATCAGGGGAGCTTCTCTGCATTGGCATTCACCTTATCCTCCGGCGCATGCTCCTTTGGTTCCTCATCTCCCTCCTGATCATCCTCCTCGTCCCCAGAAGACGAGATGCTAGATGAGTTGGACTCCTCAGAGGCATTCTTGGTAGCCGCCTCTTTCTCGGTCGCCTCCTGAGCTTCCCTGAGGAGCCGGACATTGAATTAGTCATTTGCCTTATCAAATTGAACCTTCCAAGTTTGATAATCGGAAGACGACTATACAGTTGCCCTGGCTACACACATGATGACTTCATTATCGCCCATCATTTGTTTGACCAGGGCCTGTTTCTCCTCCTTCATCAAGGGCCTATACTTGGTTTAGAGTTGGGTCTCCTAGTTGCTCAGCTGCCCTGAGTCTGTTGACCGTCTCCCTCAGGTTATACGCCTTGGATTCCTCCTCCTTGAGAGTGTCCAGCTTCTCTTCAAGGCCCTTCACTTGGTCCTGGAGCTCCCTCACTCACTGCTTGGCCGCGTCCAAGTTCTACTGAACCTGCAGGTTGGCAGACGCCTAGGAATACAACATGTCAAGTGTTAGAATCTCATTTTGAGCAATCTCAAACTGAGCTTTGTCTAGAGTAGTGGCGGCCCGAGCATTCGTTGCCTTTACCTCCCGAGTCTTCTCATTGAGGGGCCCTTTGATAACGCTCAAGCGCGGCATAGCCTACAAGCGTCCAAACCAAAGAAACTCATCAGAAATCATTTGAAAAAAATAGGTATATTAACAAAGTTATAAGAAGTTTTACTTTGCAAAGAAGCGCCAGAATGCCATCTAGGTCCAGGGTGCCGACCCCTCTAACGACATCCTTGTCCTCAGGATCAAGCGTCCTGAGCATCCGCCTGGCCATATGGAGGACAGTTGGCCTCACTAGGGCATCTATCAATACAAATATGGCTAAGTCAAGATTTTCAGCAAGGTTACATTTCATGAAGCACATGACCGAATGGTCGGATGTCTTACCTCCTTCTCCCCCTGCCGCTTCGCTGCCGCTAGCAGCGGTGAGTGGCTGTTTGCCACCCTTTTAAACTCGTTGTTGAGTGTCCAGCTTTGTAGGATTCTAATTAGGGGAGGAGGCACCCATTCCCTTCTTCGCAGGCTTGGTGGCGACATGTTTCCTTCGACTCTGGGAAACGTCGCTAGTCGACTACTTGTGCAGTTTGGGATCCGGCTGAGAAGAAGGGGCAGGTTTTGATGAGCCACTCTCAAAATAATTCTAAGTATGAGTCTTAGAAACAGAATATGCTAAGCATTTCATTGAAAGAAACTTTGCAAGCTCGTTACCTTAAGAATGCCACCTGGCGGCTGCTCATCCGTCTGCTTGAGGTTAGAGCGGTAGAATGCGGCTGAGAGGGCTGGCTTTTTGTGAGTATGAAGCTTGGCCATTTCCTTGTCTACAACAAACAACAAAGAACTAGTAAGGAAATAAATGAACAAAGCAAGCAAAGTTAATAAAATCATGCGGCCAGCTACCTCTCGGCATCTCAGTACTAAGGCCGCAGGCGGCCAAGTACGCCTTGTCCGAAAGCCACTCGAATTGGGGAATATAGCTTTGGGGGGTGACTTCCTTAACCCCCGTCTCGCTGTTCGTCGGACGGCCACATTGAAGAGGCCCTGGTAAAAAATCTTCTCTTGTGCCCGCTTGGGAAAAGGCGGAAGGGCCTTCTTCCCAACCAAGAGGCGTGGATATTGGGTCCAGCAGTTGTACCGCTTGTTTCTTTGGGCGTCTGGGGAAGAGACTATGTAAAATTTGGACCTTTAGTCCTTCCATCTGTTTTCTTTCCCTAGCGTCATCATGTACCGGGTGTGGCTGGTCAAAGTAAACCAGCCGATCCCGCTTGGATTGGGAGTCCTGCACAGATAATGCATGTGAACAAACACCTCGAAGCTGGGATCAACCTCCAACATCTCGCAGGCGGCAACATAGCCCAAGATATTGACCCAAGAGTTGAGGGCTAGTTGCCATATACCCAGCTAGTATCCGTCTAAAATCCTTTCCACAGCCGGATGGAGAAGGAAGTGAAGTCCTGCCTGGATGGCTGCCTCAAAGCATCCGAAGCATTGGTCACCATAGAGGGACATCTCAAGCCAGGTGACCGTGTCAATAGCATCCGGCACGGACAGAAGAAAACCATATCCCATGACATGGTCAGAAAGAAATTTGGAAATATCATCCTTCATGATCTTCCGCTTGCCTTCGTGGACGTGCAGATAGTAAGATGCACGTTCGTGCCACCTGGAAGCAGACGACTCCACCCAGCCCTATCCTTTCTCAACGGAGAGGGACTCTCTAGCAACTTTAAGGTTCGACTGCGCCTCCTCCAAGTCAAGGGGGACGTAGTTGGAAGATGATGACGCAGAGTCATAATCAGAGTTCTCATCGGAGCTGGGGGCCTGCTGGCTGGTGCCAGCAGTGTCCTCCCCTAGCTCATCACCTGGCACCGATCCACTTGGCCCGAGGTTCTCATATTCCTCGTCGCACTCCTCCAAAAATGAGTCATTTGGAGTGCTGACGGTGCTAGGGGGGTTCCCTACTTATCTCAGAGACAGGCGTCCTAATGGAGCCGTCAGAGAAGACAATCTCAATGTCCGAATGGTACCAGGAACCATCCTTCCTATATCTCCTGGTAGTTTGCTTTGTTCTGGCCATCATGTCTTGCAGAGGCACAAACACTGTGGGATTTGGAGATGTACTTAAAGAAAAGTTCTCGAACGAGCATTCAGCACTCCTAGTTCTAGATTTAGCCGTCCTCGGTGACCGGCTGATCGCTAATCTAGGCCGTGCCGGGTGCGTTTGGGAAACCATTTTTGATAAAGAAAAATGCAAAGAAATAAGTAAAGAAGAGATCCGGCGGTTACCTTAGAAGAAGGTAACGAGAGACGTCGGTCTTGGGCGTCTGGTTGAGCAGGCGAACTAAGGGGGCCGAATGTCGGATGATGTGGAAGTCAAAGTCTTTGAAAGTCAGAGATTCAAGATTCACCTAAAGATTCACGCAAGTGTGAATCCAAGGAGAAGTCAACCTTCTATTTATAGAGGGGGTGAAAACCTGAGGTGAAAACCCTAGATTCCCCTCAACAGTAAAAGTAAATAGTCGGCCAATCAGAGGCCAACACCTGTCACAAGCGTCAAGCACGTGACCCCTGTGAGGGAAAAATGTTTTGGGTATTTTATAAACGGCCAAGTGACCCAACTAGAGCCTGACATGTGTCACTAGAAGGAGCGCCACCTTGGACCTTCCAGATGGTGACACGTGTCAAATAGATACTGCCCTTAATTTGGGGTATTTGATGATCCAAAGTGGACCAATAAGAGAGCATCACGTGTCTCCCTAAGAGACGCCTAAATGCATCCTTACGATGAGTGACACGTGTCACTCAGATATCGCTTCTGAAATGGCGGCCTTCAAAGGCCCAAACTTTGAGGCGCCGTTTTGTGGCGTGCCCTAATCCCTAGGTCATCAAACCCTAAGGAGGGAACACTTCCCCAAAAGACCCTATAAATAGGGACAGTTTCCTCATTTATGGGAACAACGATATATTAATTATTGCAATTAATACTGAGCCGTCAGTCTCAAGAAACAGACAGCACCTGAGCTTGGAATCAAAGCAGATAACTTAATTTCCGCACGTTTTACTCTGAACCCTATACTAACTTAATCTTTAGAGGCGGACCACCGACCATCTGGCGATCCGTTTGTTTTGCAGGCACAGGCGACCTTGTGAATCCAGTCTTGAGCTGTAACTCTCCCAAGGGCCTAAAAAACCCCGAAACTAATATCATTCATGAACTTCCTAACATGATCATATAAACGAGAGATAAAAAAGAGGGTCAGTCTAACAACCGAGAAGGAATTACTTCGTGCTCATAGAGCTTGATAAGCCGTTCCTGTTGGGTTCGTAAAGTAATCAAGTTTGTCAGCCATTGCTCGAGCTGTAATTTTGGATCATAAACTTGACCCGAACTTGAACCACGCCCCCCTTGACTTCTTTCCCTCTTAAATGCCATTTTTGAGTTTAGCTTGTGGAAAAAATTTGTTTAAAATTAAACAAAAGTGGTATAGAATCGTAATGGGTGAAGAGAGGAGAAAGAATATGTAAAAAAATTTTGGATTTGGGAGAGAAATGGAGAGGAGATCTTAGAGAGAAGTTAGAGAAAATTTGAGTTTTAGAGAGAGAAAGTATGGAGGTTGAAAAAATATGGAGGAAAGAAAGAAGAAGAAAGAAAAAGAAGAAGAGAAAGGGTCGAGTACCGCGCCCGGTTGGCGGGACCTCGCCGATTGGGCGATCTAACATCTTCGTTTTTTCCGCTCTTGTGCTCGGTCTGGTGCCATCTTGCCTGATCGGGCGAGCTTTACCCTTTAATTTATGTTGCCTTCGAGCCTGATCGGGCGGAGAAAATATCCATAACCGTCAATTTTCGCGCCCGGTCGGGCAAAATTACTTATTTTTCAAACCTTTTTCTTGTGCCTGGTCGGTCTGGCAATTTTTTTCTTTTTGGGAATCCCCTCTCGCTCCCGGTCGGGCGTGATACAACATTAGGAGTCCGATTTTTTTTCTTCTTTTTGCTCCAAATTTGGCTAAATTTTTTTCTCCAAACATATACAAAAAATATAAAACACATTAAATTCCCTCTTCTCTCTTCTCACATAAGAAGTACAAAGAAAGAAGACTATTCTAAAAATCAAGAAAATACGGTTTGGCTCCCGCAAAACGCTGGTTTATCCAGGTCCCACACGGCCTTCTTACTATATGTCAATGAGGATGAAACAGAGTAAATTAGGTGAAGTATTTCAATAACACCAATCGTAGTCCCTTTATGGTATAGCTTGAGTCTTTGACCATTTACCTTGAATTCATTACCATGATCATCGTATAATTCTACAGAACCGAGTTTATTTTCCCTTTTCATAGTAAAAAGACCTGACCATCTTGACCTCTACTTTCCTGGAAAAAGTTTAAGTCTAGAGTTGAACAATAAAACTTTGTCACCCTCTTTTAACTCTCTTGGAAGGATCATCTTTTCCTGCCATCTCTTAGTCTTCTCCTTGTAGACGCGTGCACTATCATAGGCCATCAACCTAAACTCATCTAATTGATTAAGTTATAGGAGCCTCTTTTCTCTCGCTAGTTTAGCATCCAAATTGAGCTCTTTAATAGCCCAATATGCTTTCTACTCTAATTCCACCGGAAGGTGACATGATTTACTATACACAAGTCTATAGGATGAAGTACCAATAAGGGTCTTAAAAGTGTTTTTATAAGCCCAAAGGGTGTCATCCAACTTATTACACAAATCTTTCCTAGATTTTGCTACCACCTTCTCTAGGATGGTCTTGATTTCACGGTTAGAAACTTCAACTTGGCCACTAGTTTTGGGATGGTAGGCTAAACTTGTCCTATGGTATGCACCATACTTCTTGAGAAGGGTATTTAACTTCCGCTCATTAAGGTGATATCCTCCATCACCAATTATCGCTCTAGGTACTCCAAATCTAGGAAAGATGGTTTTCTTAAAAAGCCTATGGACCACCTTAGCATCATTGATAGTTGTGGCAATGGCTTCAACCCACTTGGATACAAAATCAAACGGCGACAAGTATATATCGATTCCCCTATGAAGAAGGAAAAGGTCCCATGTAACTAACACCCCAAAAATCGAAAATTTCAACTTTCAATATACCTGTTTAAGGCATCTCATGCCGCCGCAAGATGTTGCTATTCCTTTGGCAAGAGTCACAAGCCTGTACAAAAGAATTAGCGTCCTTGAACATGGTAGGCCAGTAGAATCCTGACTAATTGATCTTATCAACTGTTTTGGTGGGACCATGATGTCCTCTATACAGTGAGTTGTGGCATCTCGTAAGTACATCGTGAACTTCCCATTCAGGAACACAACTGTGTAACAATCCATCTTCACACTCATGAAACAAAAAAGGAAAATCCCAAAAATAATGTTAACATCAAAAAGGAATTTCTTTTTCTGTTGGTAGGACAAGTCAAGAGGTAGAGTACCGCCCACCAAATAATTTGCAAAATAGGGATACCAAAAATGTTGCTCTATGACTGCATACAGGTGGTCATTAGGGAAGAATTATATATAGGAAGAGAATCCTTACTCTCATTATACCTGATTTGTGACAAGTGGTTTGGCACAACGCTCTCTGCACCTTTATTGTCCTTTATTTCCACATCAAAGTCTTGGAGCAACAGAACCCAACGGAGTAATAATCCATCTGCACACTCACGAAACAAAAAAGGATCATCCCAAAAATAATGTTAACATCAAAAAGGAATTTCTTTTTCTGTTGGTAAGACAAGTAAAGAGGCAGAGTACCGCCCACCAAATAATTTGCAAAATCGGCATACTAAGAATGTTGCTCTACGACTGCATACAAGTAGTCATTAGGGAAGAATTATATATAGGAAAAGAATCCTTACTCTCATTATACCTGATTCGTGACAAGTGGTTTGGCACAACGTTCTCTGCACCTTCATTGTCCTTTATTTCCACAACAAAGTCTTGGAGCAAGAGAACCCAACGGAGTAATAATCCATTTGCACACTCACGAAACAAAAAAGGATCATCCTAAAAATAATGTTAACATCAAAAAGGAATTTCTTTTTCTGTTGGTAGGACAAGTCAAGAGGTAGAGTACCGCCCACCAAATAATTTGAAAAATCGGCATACCAAGAATGTTGCTCTACGACTGCATACAAGTAGTCATTAGGGAAGAATTATATATAGGAAGAGAATCCTTACTCTCATTATACCTGATTCGTGACAAGTGGTTTGCACAACGTTCTCTGCACCTTTATTGTCCTTTATTTCCACATCAAAGTCTTGGAGCAAGAGAACCCAACGGAGGAGCCTAGGCTTTGATCCTGCCTTGGCTATTAAATTTTTCAAAGCTGCATGGTCAATAAAAATAATAACTTTAAAACCAACTAGATATTATCTTAATTTTTCTAAAGCATAAATCACAGTAAGAAACCCCTTCTCCGTAGTGGCATAGTTGACTCGGGCTTCATCCAAAGTTTTTCTTGCATAGTAAGTAGCATGCAAAACTTTGTTCTATCTCTATTCTAGCATGACTCCTAATGCAAAATCACTGGCATCACACATAATCTCAAAAGGATGATCCCAATCGGGAACACAAATGATAGGTGTCGATATCAAAGCCTTCTTGATCCTGTTAAAAGCCTCAAGACACTCATTAGTAAAATTAAATGGGGAATCCTTGTGTAAAATATGATTTAGTGGTTTTTAGAAAAACTTTGATAAACCGATGATAAAACCTCGCATAACCTAACCGATGATAAAACCCCGCATGATCTAAGAAACTTCTAACCCCCTTAACATTAACTACAGGAGCTGATTTCTCAATCATAGAAACTCTAGCTTTATCTACGTGTACACCCTTATCAGATACAATATGAACAAGAACTACTCCCTCAGTCACCATAAAGTTACACTTTTCCCAATTTATTACCAAATTGCATTCTTCACATCTTTTAAAATTTTTAGTGAGATTAACTAAATAGGCATCAAATGAAGAACCATACGCACTAAAATCATCAATAAAGAATTCCACGATAGACTCTATGAAATCAGAAAAGATACTCATCATGTAACGTTGAAAGGTGGCAGGGGCATTATGTAGGGAATAGATTTAAAGCGTTAACCCCCTAGCTTGAACCCCACTGTGGTCATACACTAAAGTACGGTGGCGTCTAAAAGGGAAGAAGATAGAGCAAAAGAGTCGCCAACAAGTTTTAGGAACTTGTAAACCGTTCACAAGGTGAAGGTTACACCCCTTAACGATCCAAGAGATCGTCAACTCCATAAGGTCTAGAACCAAATAAGGGTTCGGGGATGAAGGTACAAATCCAACCTAAAAGAGATTGAACATGCCCTAATAATAGGCTTCTACTTTATTCTGATTGTATTCATGTGCGTTTTTTTACTAACATGCAATTAATAGGATTAACCATAAACCTGTTTATCTATGTTTGTTGAATATTAATGCACACATAAACTATTATTGGCGATCACTTGAATTTATAATCACATTAACCCTAAACAAGATTATTAAATATCTTATTAAGCGTGATTACAAGTACCAAATTCCCTTTAAACATGCATAAAAGGTGTGATCAAGCAATAAAGAATAATTATTAAGCAACAAGCAACATAATAAATAATCAATATCACGAATTATCATAATAATAATCATAACAATAATAATAATCATCATTATAAAATCATAGTCATAATCAAAATAATAATAATCATAAATAAAATAATCATTATCAAAATAATAATAATAATAATAATAATATTCATAATCATCATAAATTATAACAATTATAATCATAATCATGTTCATGTTAATATTAAAGCATAATAATAGCAAGATCCTAGGCATGATACTAACAAGATTAATAGCAAACCCTAGCATGTCACTAAGCAATAAAAATCAAATCTTTAACCCTAACATGATACTAACAATCATAAATATTAGGAAGAACATAGGAAGCATCGCAGGAATAAGCATATTTGATATTATAACCTTTTCCCTAAACATGATACTAAGAATCATAATAACAATATAAACATGATTTCTACATCATAATATCAATTAAAACCATTAAAGCACTTACTTTGATGCCTCGTTGTAGGCGTCGTTCGAAGTGCGCCTACGTTAAAAAGCATGTTGTGAATATGCTTGGCACTCATAGGAAGTGGGAATTGACATTACGATTAGGGACAAATAAAGTAGGGAGCCGCCAACAAGTTTTTTTAGGAACTTGTAAACCGTTCACGGATCATAAAAGGCAACCACGATAAAGGGACAACGAAGGCAACGATTGACTCGTGAAGGTTACACCCCATTCATAATCCATGAGATTACTAACTCCATATGGTTCGGAACCACGAAAGGAGGATCGGGGATGATGGTACGAAGTGAGTCATGGAGTCACATTCGCCCGTATTGGCCTCTACTCGATTCTTATAGTGAAAAACATTCCTGTGATCTCAAAGGCATACAAACAATAATTCAATTCGCTCCAAACTATTATTTAACTAAATTGGTTCAAAATTAATGCACATATAATTCTAAATATTTGGTGATCACTTGATTAAACAACAAGATTAAAAAGGAACCTAAACCGGTTGTCCAAATTATCTTATTAGTCGTGATTTTCAATTACATATTCCCTTTAACATGCAATATTGTGATCAAAATAGATAATAGAATTAATACAAACATAAAAAGAACCAATTTAATCATTATTCTAACAACAAAAAAATCGTTAGAAAAATAATAATAAAAAGAGCATAACTCTTACTTTTAATCTGTTTGCTTGCAACTACAAAATAATAAAACGAGTCAGTAACTTCAAGGAAATAATAAAACAAAAATTAAATTAAATTAAATAAAAACAAGATTAATTTTGGGGCCAAACCCTCAAACGATTCTACCTTTTACGCCTTGGTTTAAGGATAGAACCTCGAGTAAAATATGGACTCCTTTGAGTGCTTGAAGAGGGAATTTTGAAGTGAAGAGGGTAGGCTAGTGTTTAGGTTAAGAGCATAGAAGAGAGAAGAATAAGAATAATCGAATTCTGGTTGCCCCCGTTCATCAGAAATGAGGGGGTATTTATAGGGAAATGTGCTGAGAGAGCACACGGAACCCTAAAATGATAAAAAAACCCTAAAAAATATCCCGTGACACGGTCAGAGTGTACCGTGACACGGTTAGACTGTACCGTCAGACGGTACAAGTTCCCGTGACACGGTCAGTCTTTGGAGTGTCGCGGGAAATTTTCAGAAAACGGAACGGAAAATGCGTTAAGGGTTTACGCGGAAAGGACGCGGAGCTTCCCGTGTCACGGCAGACCTCCCGTGTCACGGGAAGTCCCACCGTCAGACGGGAAGTGTTCCCGTGACACGGTCAAGCCTGACCGTGACACGGTCAACTCCAGTCCACTTTTCCGTCTAAATTCATTTTTTAACCCTAATTTCTTTCGGCTTTTTGAGTGCCGATTGATAATTACGGGCTTTTTTCTGACTCTTAATATTCGGGCTAAAATGAGAAAATAATAAATAAAATATTTGGGCCAAAAATAATAAAATAATAATAAAATAAAAAAAAGGTTTGGGCTTAAATTTAATTAACAAATTAAAACTATGCTTTTACCAAACACCAAGACTGATCCATGGACCTTTCAAATATATGAATTTAATAAAATACGATTTTTTAAGCACTCTCGGGATTAAATACTAAACCCGACCAATAGTGGAGGCGAAAGGTTATTTATCATCGGGCTTGGTTTTCGGGAGACATTTTTAGGTGTCTACAGAAGCCCCCACTTTGACTGAGTTTGTAGAAACGTCAGTTTCGAAAACGATAGTCAAAGTAGTCGATAGGGACGGAGAATGATTTAAGACGTTCTGCGATCCTAAATCACTCTGTATACGCCGATACCTGCAGAAAAATGTTAGTTCTACAGATAAAAGAGTAAAGGGATAGAATACATATCTGACACTAGTGTATCGGTGACAAATGAATTTGGTAGCTTCCTATGCTTGAAGGAATCCACCGGATGACGTTTGTTGAAATGCTTTCCATGCTTGAGGAAAGCCGTCAGATGAGTTTGGTAGCTTTCTAAGCCTGAAGAAAGCTACCGGATAATACTTTCCATGCCTGAGGAAAGTCGACGTACGAATTTGGTGTCATTCTATACTTGAAGAATTCCACCGATAATGCCTTCCATACTTGAGGAAAGCCGACAAAGAAATTTCGTGGTTTTCTATACTTGAAGAAAAATCCGCGGATGATGCTTTCCATGCCTGAGGAAAGCCGACTTGGCGGTTTTCTATACTTGAAGAAAAATCCACCGATAACGCTTTCCAAGCCTGAGGAAAGCCGACTTGGCGGTTCTCTATACTTGAAGAAAAATCCACCGATAACATTTTCCAAGCCTGAGGAAAACGACGGTTGCTGAAAATTGATAAGTGAATGCTTAAAATGCCGAAAAATAGACTTTGACACTTGCTATGGGTAAAATGGTAATTTTAGTCCCCCTTAAATATCAGTTGAGATTTTCCGCGTAATTCTAGCGAAAAATAATCGCCCAATAAGCTCGGAAAATCAATCAAACTGGTCAAAAGGCCAAGAATATTCCCTGACCAAGCTCAGTTTTGTCGCGCCACGTCACCAGGTTCCCGTGACACGGTCAGGGATTCCCGTCAGACGGGACTAGTATACCGTGTCACGGGACCCCTATTATTTTTCTTTTTTTTTTTTCTTTTTTATTTCGCTGTTTGAATTAGTCAAAGCAACGGTTGCTTTTTCTTTTTGTCCTTTTCTGTCTTTAAATTCGCACACTTGCTTTCACACTTCACCATTTCACATTTGCTTCTTCACACTTGTTTTCACCCTTCACCATTTTTACTTCTCTCTTACCAAAAACTGCCGCGCCACGTTTGAGGTGAACCGCCGGCCGTCAAAGCTTACCGTGACACGGTTAAGGGCAACCGTGACACGGTTGTTCTGATTTTTGTTTTCTTTTTTTTATTATTTTCTTTTGTCTCGTTTTGCTTCTGCCTTGCTGTTGTTGTTTGCTGCTTTTGTTGCTGTGTCCGCCGGAACTGCCGCCTAAATCATCGGAGCTCCGTCAGCTTTGAAGCTCGCCGTGACACGGGACTGCTTCGCCGTGTCACGGTTATTGTTGACCGTGTCGCGGCAGTCGTGCTGGTGGCCGGGAATTTGTTTTTGAATTTTGGAGTTCGATCTCACCAATTTGCTGTAATTCCTCGATCTTCTCCTCATTTTCGACTTTTTACACACATCCATGTAAGTTCCCTTTGATTTTTGCTTTGAATTTGCTTCACATTAACAATTTCATGACAAACCCTAAAAAAAAAATCAATTTGGGGGTTTTTGATTTTGAAGCTTTATGTTGAAATTCTTGCCATGATTTTATTTGTATATGTGTACATGTGTGATTGTGAGAAATTCGAGATAAATATTGCATGATTAGATGGAGAATTGAGCAAATCACCATTTTTGGGTGCTACTTTGTGAGATAATGTTCATGCTTTGAAATGGTGAAAAAATAGTGATGAATCTTGTGAAATGATGTGTTGATGTAAATGTACTATATTGTCATGGAGAACATAGTATCATGCGGATAGGAGCACTGTAGTATAAGTTTGTCATGGAGAAACTAAATACTATAATTTTTGCCAATTTTTAGCCTTGAGGTAAAAATTTAGCGTATAATTCAATAAACAATTAAATAACTCAGGAAATGATGCCGAGTATTTTGATTATTATTTTGCAATTTTAAAATGTTTAGGAAATGATGCTAAACATTTAGATTTTGATAAAATTTAGCATATAATTCAATAAACAACTAAATAGCTTAGGAAACGATGCTAAGTATTTAGATTTTATTATAAATATGCAATTTGAATTAAATGTTTAGGAAATGATGCTAAACATTTAGATTTTGACAATAGCATGCCTAGACGACGAGATTGCGACCTTTCTACCCGCGGTCGGCGTCGGGCTTTTCGGGAGGACACTCCCACTGTCCCTGAGGGCGTGGACGACGACGTCTTGGAGTCCGACCCTCGGACTTCTACGAGTAGGGGTAGGTGGGTTCCGCCTCCCAGGACTCCAGACCAGTTGGTTTTCTGCCGTGAAAACCACGTTTCTCATCGTGCACTTTCCGGCATAGTTGATGGCACACTTCGCCAACATGGTTCCGGGGCCGGTGATTTGATTCCTCAACTTCACCAGGTCATTACAGAGGATCCTGCTACGAGCGCCCTATGGGAGGCGTCTGGCTTGGTCGATTTTTATGCGGAGATTGTAGGGTTTCGCAGCCCCCGGGGTTGTGGCGCGACGGTTGTTCGTGCGTTGTTGGAGTATTTTTGAGATACTACCAACACGTTTCACTTTGCCTGGGGGGAGATGACGGTGACCCCTTTAGACTTCAGTATGATCAGCGGGCTGCGCTTTACCGACCGAGCAGTAGGCCAGATGTCTGATCTATCCTGACATCAGCTGAGGTAGCTGATTTGTTAGGTCCGATCGTTCAGCACATCAGGACTCGTCCGGTGTCACGTGGTGGTCCTAGGAGTGGACGATCGGAGTCGGCTTCAGTTCTTGCTCGCGGCTTTGATATGGAGGACACGACGGCCGAGCAGCGGGTGCGGATCTTCATCTTGATCCTGATCTCTATGACCCTCTCTCCTGACAGGAGTTCACGCGTGCTCCTCTGTTACCTCCCTTCTTTGGCCAGGATTCCCGAGATAGGATCCTACAGATGGGCCAGTCTTGGATACGCGGATCTTCTTCTATCTCTACGTCATGGCTGCCGTCAGCTGAATGACGAGTCCCCTGTCACTGTTTACGGCCTGTGGAGAGTCGTAGAGGTGATGATCTTTTCCCTTTCTTGTTCCATTTCGGCCTTTCGATTCGTATGCTGAATGTTATTTTTGTTGCAGTTATGGTTCTATGAGTACTTCCCAGGCTTGGCTCCTCGCCGGCGTCGGGGAGTGGTTCATGACTTCCCTGTCGGGGCCAGCTGGCGTGACCGAGGAGAGTCACGGGTGGAGTCTGTTCCGGCGCTTCGTGGGGTACTACGCCGAGGCACCTCTTCCGTTGGCGTAAGGATTAGCTTTGTTGCGTTTTTTCCTTCTGATATTGTTTCTGTCTTTTCACGCCTAACATTTTATGGTTTTCAGGTTCCCATTGATGTTCAGTATCGTCCTTGGGCCGGGATGACTGATCTGCCCGAGGCCCTACGTCTTTCAGTGTACCGTACCATTTTGGTTGGTACTGGGCGCTTCGTCTGGTATTTGGGGGAGCGAGTCGTCCGTCAGCATAGCGGCGATCGCTTTGTGGTGCCTTCTTCCCCGCCAGAGTCGATGCTGGACTCCCGCTTGATCAGAGGGTTGATCAACAGGGGAGAGCGCTACACTTTTCCGTGGCAGGAGCTTGTTCACATAGAGAGTGACTACGCGCGGGATTTGCTTCCCTCTCTGGCTCCTCCACCCCGTCTTCCCGAGGTATGATTTTGAGAATCTTCTTTACTAGTCTCTGTTTTAAATAGTAGAATAACTTGATTATTCGATCATATTTTCAGACGACCATTCACCCTGTGGGGAGGATTCAAATTCCTCCACAGTCTGTCCGCTACCCTAGGCCGATCGGTATCACGGAGGACCATATTGCTGACGCGCCGGAGGGTTATAGACAGGCGCAGGAGTCAATGCCTGAGGCTTTTGAGCCGGTGAGTTTTCTTCGACGTATTATCCATTCTTTTAATGCTGCTTATTATTGATTTTTCTTTGTTTTGTCCTCAGCCTAACCGTCCGGAGGTGATGGGAATTATGAAGCTGGTGGACGCGCTGAAGTATTGCATTATCAAACTTCGGCGTCGTGCGAGTTGTCGGAGCTCTAGCGACGTCCTTGAGGTATCACTTATTACTTTTTCATTTCTACCATTTGTTTTGTTTTGCATCATTGACACCTTTTGATTTTGTGTTTTTTCAGGAGCGACGGAGGTCCCGCTCGCGCTCGAGGCCCAGAGGCTCGGACGAGGAGGAGCTTGGTCGTAGTAGACGATCTCCTGAGGCTCACCGGCGTTCTCAGCGAGAGCCGCAGACTACTCAGCCGTTCCAGGAGGCTCAGTGGCAGCAAGGGCAGTCTTCTTAGCGTCCGTCATTTTCACAGCCTCCCGTTCCTGAGTTTGGTTCTCCCTTGGATCCTGGTTCATTCTCGGCCCCATTATCCGGGGTTCCTCCACCACTGTCGGGCCTGTTCTCGGTTCCGCTATATGGGACGATGCCTTCGCCGACGATTCCAGTCTCTTTTGGCCAGTCTACTCCGCTTTCCGGCCGGACGGGTCCTGCTTTGAGCTTGACTACTACTGGGCCTGCGGGGACTAGTAGGGACGCTACTCCCCGTACTCAGATGGTCGAGGGACTCTTTGGTTCGCCGTTTCCATACACACAGGGGGGTCCACGTGCACAGGGACAAGATGAGACCGATTCTGATTCTAGAGATTTTTGACCGAGGGTTTATGTGGATACTGTGATGACACTTGATACATTTATGTATTACGACTCTTTGTATATTATTTACAGTTTATATATCTACTATTGTGTGTGTTAGTGTGTGTTTTGAGACTCTTTGTGTATGATTGTGTACTTAGTAATGACACGATGAAAGAAGACATAAGTGGAGTAATGGAGGGTACCGACCTTCCCCAAAAGAAAAGAAATAAAAGAAATAAAGATAAAATGATGAATAAATGACTAAAAAAAATCTTCCCCAAAGAGAAAAATAAAAAATAAAAAAATAAAAACCATCGTAAAATAAAGATAAAAATAAAAAATAAAAAGCATCGGAAAATAAAGATAAAAAAATAAAATGAAAAGGTGAGAATTTTATTAGGAATAGAACTCTCAGAAAAGACTAAAAAAACAAATGTTAAAGATAAGAAAATACAAAAAAATCCGGATAGATACGGAAAAGATGAAACAAAAGCAGGCGCGTAAGGTGCCGTGATACGGCACTGTTCACCGTGTCACGGCAAAACCTGCCGTGTCACGGCAAAGATTCCCGTGACACGGTGGAATTTCCCGTGTCACGGGAAGCTTATTATTCAGCAGTTTTATCCACGCGTGCGAAAAGATAAATTCTGGGCAGTTTCGAGCGCTTTTGCTATAAAATAAGACCAGATTATTCATGATATTCATAATTACGAAACACAAAATAATTTAGAATTTCATATTTCAATAATCATGTCTCAGAATTTTGATAATACATTGCGCGACTGGTCTTATTCTTTGACTAATGCTGAAAAAAGAGAGTTAGAATTGTTTCATGTCAGGGGTTTGCTAGCCCTGCGACATGTAGCTATTGAACATGATTTTCTTAGGGCAGCATTAGATTATTGGAGTCCAGAAACGCACTGTTTCAAATTTGATTATGATGAAATATGTCCTCTGCCGGAGGAATTTGGGGCAATTTTTGGATTTCCTGCTAGGAATCTTATAGCCATGCCTACCTTACGTGAATACTATTACCAAGACTTTGAACGCCGTCTAAATCTAACAGATCCAAATTTAAATAGAATTGTTTGTGGTAATGAAGTAGACATAGAAAAACTTGCGAACTTATATTTTAATCGCCCTGTCTCTGAGTCTTATCATGTGTATCGTAGAAGGGCATATATTTTTTGCATGTTTAGCAAGCTACTTTTTGCAAACGGTAGGGTAGGACATGCTTGTCTAGCGTCTGTGCTTGAGCATGTAGAATCCGGAAGATCTCCTATGCCGACGTGCCTTGGAGAAATATTTCGTGGTTTAGACGAGGCAAAATCTGACCAGAAAGCCATCAGGAAGGGCTCTCTGGTACTATTACAGGTAAAAATACGCTCTGAATAGCCCCCGTGACACAAAACAGTCACCGTGTCACGGTTAGGTTCTGCCGTGACACGGTCAAAACTGCCGTGTCACGGGAATCTGGTTTTTTTTTTTTTTTTTGTTTTTTTTTTTTTTTTTTGATGATTAATGTTCTTGTTTTGTAGATTTGGTTGATGGAGCGTTTGGAATTATTTGAAGCCCCCGATGACATTGAAAAATATGGCCCTAACGACTTAGTCCGTAGGAAGAAGAATTATTCTGCGAACATGTCGTATGAAGATTGGAAAAATTTCTTTGCAAAGAGAGAATTTTCCATTCGTTGGGTGGTGCCTTGGTGGAGGCTTACTAGGATGGTTGGCACGAATGAAACACCATATTGCCGTGTTCCTAGTATCTCCAAATTGACCTTTTACTGTCCTTCTCGACTGATGCGGCAGTATGGACTTGAACAAGTAATTCCACGCTATAACGATAGTCCTCGTAAAGTATCGTTGCATGAAAGTAACGTTCACAAGTACGAGACTTATTGGATTGGAAGACCTTTGTGGACCGTTTCTGCAAGTGACCAAGCTCCTCCTCCTTTATCTAGTGCATACAAGGCATGGTTGAACCCTAGAAGCAAGAGAGAACGATTCGGATCACGCAAGTCTGATGTGAAGAGTCGTCTTGGAGATAAGAAAGCTCCTCTTAAAGATCGCCTAGGTCCGAGAACACAAGGAATTGAGTTTAAGACTCCTAAGATGCCAAGGAAGAAGACCTATGTGAAAGGAAAGGGTAAGGAAAAGATGGTGTATAGGGAGAAACAACCAAAAAAGTTCAAGAAAGGTGAAAGGGGCGAAAGCTCGACTAGGGGTGTGACGGTTCGGGCTACAAAAGACACACTAATGGTGAGGGCCGACCTAATTGAGCAAGAGAAGGATGTTCCTAAAGAGAAGAGAGATTAGATCAATAGTGCTTTGCATTTTATTATTTAATT
Source organism: Chenopodium album (assembly GCF_948465745.1). Lineage (NCBI taxonomy): Eukaryota > Viridiplantae > Streptophyta > Magnoliopsida > Caryophyllales > Amaranthaceae > Chenopodium > Chenopodium album. The sequence continues at coordinate 20,571,827 of NC_137840.1, read as the reverse complement.
TTTATTTAAAATAAGGCGTATGATGCCAATATTGTAGTCGCATTTATTTTAATAATAATAGCGCATTTATTTCTTAAATAAAAATTACAATGACTTTTATATATTATCCGAGTCAAGGAGTCGGACGCAATGGAAGAACAAAGCTAGAACAGGAAATTCGCAACAAATGCGTCAATAAATAAAACGGGAAATTAAAAAAACTGCCGTGTCACGGTCAAAAGGTCACGTGACACGGTTGAAGTTCCCGCGTCACGGCAAAACTCCTTTTTTTTTTTTTTTTTTTTTTTTCAGATTTTGCCGTGACACGGGATTTTCTCCCGTCAGACGGGAATTCTTCCCGTGTCGCGGCATATGTACCCTTTTTTTTTTTTTTTTTTTTTTTTTTTTTTTTATGTTAGTGTGGCCGGGCCCCCTTGAGGGGTTGCCTACGTATCCTAAAAAGGAATCAGGCCAGACGTAGCTCTATTGGGTCATGAACCCATGCGACTTGGCGTAGAACTTTTTGAGTTGATCCAAGTTGGTTAAATTATGGAAGCCGTTACCGTCCATGTCTACCAATTGTGCCGCTCCGCCGGACAGAATGGCTTTAACAATGTACGGTCCTGACAAGTTTGGTCTGAATTTTCCTCTTGGATTTAACACATCTTTGCGGAGGGCCTTAAGCACTAGGTCACCCTCCTTGATGTTCCTGGTCTTGACTTTTTTATTAAAATGTCGTGCCATACGATGTTGGTAGGTTTGGACATGATGCAAAGCTGCCAAGCGTTTTTCATCAAGCAAGACCAGTTCGTCGTATCTTGCTCTAATCCAGTCGACTTTATCTAGTTGGCTTTCCAATGCGATTCGGAGAGAAGGTATCTCGAGCTCGATTGGTTGTACTGCTTCAACGCCATAGACCAAGGAAAAGGGGGTAGCCCTGTCGATGTACGAACAGAGGTTCGATAACCCCAAAGGGCGAAATGTAGCTTACTTGGCCAATCTTTATAATTTTCCGTCATCTTTTCGATGATGGTTTTCACGTTTTTGTTGGCCGATTCGACTGCTCCGTTTGTTTGTGGTCTGTAAGGTGATGATCGATGATGTTTGATGTGATATTTCTGCAACAATTCCGCGCATTCGGCTTGGAAATGTGTTCCATTGTCACTGATCATCTCATGTGGTACCCCATAGCGGCTTTTAATATTTTTCTTAATGAATTGAGCTACATGCTTTGCCGTCAGCTTGGCATATGAGGCTGCCTCAACCCATTTGGTGAAGTAATCGATTGCTACGAGAATGAATTCATGCCCCCCTTGTCCTGGTGGTGTGATTTTTCCAATGATGTCGATGCCCCAAGTGGAGAAAGGCCATGGAGAAGTATACGTGTAGAGCAGTGAAGGTGGAACATGCTGTAAGTTTGCATAGATTTGGCACTTCATACATTTCTTGACGTACTCGTGACAATCTCGCTCCATAGTAGTCCAATAGTAACCTTGTCGTTGAATCTTTTGGACTAACATCTTTGCATTCATGTGAGTTCCACATATACCAGCATGAAGGTTTTCCATGGTTTTATGTGCTTCTTTTTTAGTTACACATAAGAGATTCCTTCCTGTTGCGGTTCTCTTATGGAGTTCTCCCCTGATGAGCACATACTGTGAGGCCAGGAGCCTCAAAGCACGGCGTGCCCTTTTATTAGTATTAGGAGGATACTCTGCTCTTGTCACATAATTGAGGATGTCTGTATACCATGGTTCTTCATCTTCTTCTTGTTCATCATCAAGTGCATGAACATAAGCTGGTTCATATCTTCTCTCTATGGTAAGTGGCATTCTGATCGTGTCAGCTGGAATTCGCACCATTGATGCTAACTTAGCTAGTGCGTCGGCGAACTGGTTTTCTTCTCTTGGCAAATACGTATATTCCACTTCATCTAGTTGCTCCGTGAGAGTTTCTAGATGAGCTTGATACGTAGCGAGACTTTCACTCCTCACTTTCCATCTCTTAGAGATTTGGTTAATGATTAGTGAGGAGTCACCATAGATTCTGAGTTTCTTGATTCCCAAGGCGACAGCTGTTTCTAATCCCAAAATGCATGCTTCATATTCTGCGGCATTATTGGTGACATCAAAGTCAAGCTTCATGGAAATTGGGATGTGTTCTTCATTGGGCGATACAAGCAAGACTCCCACACCACATCCCTTTTGGTTTGAGGCTCCATCGAAATAGAGTGTCCAACTATCGTCTTCGGTCATGAGTAAATCTTCGTCAGGGAAATCGTACTCATCTTCTTCTTTTTCAGCTTCTTCTAGCGGAAAGTCTGCTAAGAAGTCAAAAACTGCAGAACCTTTGATGGCCTTTTGTGGTACGGATCTCAAGTCAAATTGAGCTAGATTGACTATCCACCTTGATAATCTGTCGTTGAGTTTTGCTTTCTCGAACAGATATTTGAGAGGATCCATCTTAGATACGACATGCACTGTATGAGTGAGCATGTAATGTCTTAGTTTTTGTGCGGCCCATACAAGTGCGAGACACAATTTCTCGAGTGGCGTGTATCGCGTCTCATATCCTTGGAGTTTCTTGCTCAGGTAATAGATTGCATTCTCCTTGCTTTCGATCTCTTGTGCTAGCATCGCCCCCATCGTTTCTCTTGTGACCGTAAGGTAGAGTCGAAGAGGAAAGTCAGGTATTGCCGGCGCTAGCACGGGTGGGTTTGCCAAATACTCTTTGATTTTGTCGAAAGCCTTTTGGCAGTCATTATCCCATGTGACTGGGACATTCTTCTTAAGCTTCTTGAATATAGGTTCGCATATCGCTGTGAGCTTTGATATGAACCTACTTATGTACTGCAACCTTCCAATGAAGCCTCGAATCTCGTTCTCATTTTTGGGTGGTGGCATGGCCATGATCGCTTTTACTTTTGAAGGATCTATTTCAATCCCTCGAGAATTGATCACATATCCAAGTAATTTGCCTGACGTGACTCCGAATGCACATTTTGCTGGATTTAATCTCATGTTGTACTTACGGAGTCTTGCAAAAAATTTGCGAAGTGCGACAATATGACCTGGGCGATCTTTAGACTTGACAATCATATGATCGACATAGACCTCCACCTCTTTATGCATCATATCATGTAAGAGTGCTGTAGCTGCTCTTTGGTAGGTGGAACCCGCGTTTTTCAACCCGAATGGCATTACCGTATAGCAATATGTACCCCACTGTGTGATGAATGTGGTTTTCTCCATGTCTTCTTCGGCCATCAGTACTTGATTATATCCGGCGTAACCATCCATGAATGACAGGAGTGCATGATTTGCTGTATTATCGACCAGAATGTCAATATGAGGTAGAGGGAACCCATCTTTTGGGCTTGCTTTATTGAGATCCCTGTAATCAACACACATTCTGACTCTTCCGTCCTTCTTTGGAACTGGGACCACATTTGCTATCCATTCCGGATACTTGGATACTCTAATGAAACCTGCGGCCAATTGCTTCCTGATTTCTTCTTTGATTTTGAGAGCCACATCTGGTTTCATTCGGCGCAGCTTTTGTTTGACAGGCTTCATACCTGGGATGAGTGGTATCGTGTGCTGAGCTATATCCCTGTCAATTCCTGGCATATCTTGGTATGACCAAGCAAATACATCAACAAATTCACTAAGCAAGTTAATTAGCTCTTTGCGTTCATCTTGACTTAGCGTTAATCCAATTTTTACTTCTTTAACAGTCGTATCATTGGAAATATTAACTTTTTCTGTATCTTCAATAACTGCTGTTTTATTTTCATGTTCTTCCATTGCTTTTATTATTTCTTTGTCATTTTTATCATTAGCAAAGCAATATTGATCAGGGCTAGGGAAATGACACACATCGTAAGCAAAGGTATTCATTTTATTGAATTCACTGGCTAAAACATCAAGAGAGGCAAGGTCAGCTGCGACCTCACCAGAATTATTAGAACTAGAAAGATAAGGCTCAACAAGAGACTCAGGGCTGAATTCTATAGCAGAAAGAGGGTCGGCCTCAAACTCTAAGGACTCATCTACAGACTTAGACTCAGACTCGGACTCGGACCCAGATGATTCAGACTCATCAAACATAGGATCCTCGCCAGCGGTTATTTCCAACTTCTCTCCACTTGGCGTAGTGATCCTCAATGTCTTGCGCCATCCCCTTGAAATGTTGTCAGCTTGGACGATTAACTCGGAGGGGTCAAACTCCTTGTTTGCTATGACCGCTTGAACGAGCTCAGAGTTATCATTGCAGACCGGCTTGGATTCATTTTTCTCCATTCCAAAAAGAAGATTAATTCCCAGATCATCAGAGTTCAGGTTGGCTGACTTCTCGACTGTGGAGAGTTCTTCATCGAGGAAGTCACAATCGAGGAATACTTCGAATCCTGGTTTACGGATCCCATCATGGACAAATGGCTCGGGGAATTCATAGCATGGGAAGTCTTCCCCTTCTTTGATGTACTGGTCGTTGAGAGTGAACGGATATGGATCCATGGCCATTTCTGTCTTCGTGATTCGAGCATTGTTGCGAGCCTTCAATTTCAAGGCGGCCCGTTTCAAGTCTTCCTTTGTTGGTTCGAATCCTAAGCCAAAAGTATCCTTCTTGATTGCGCCAGGATGGCCCCAAGATTTAGCCATTTTCTTCTTGAGCCCAAGGGTCATTCCAGGAAAGTGACCTTGCTTCTTTAGAATGGCGTTGATATTAGTGTTTGAATAAGGATCAAAGTCGAGATGACACTTTTCCTCTTCTTCGATCGCAAGAACATCATCTAAAGAAAAACCCCACAGATCTTCATCTTCCTCGTCGTGTTCAACATGGACGATTGGGGTATCAATAACTTGAATGCGCATAGGAGAAGCATCGATAGTAATCGGAATCCCTCCCACTATGGCTTTCACTTTCTGGTGGAGCGAGAAGGGAATCGCCTTTAGCTCATGAAGCCAAGGGCGTCCTAACAGCAGATTGAAAGAGGCCTTGATATCCACCACCTGAAACTTGGTGCGACGCTCAACGGTCCCGGTGGTTATATTTAGTATGATAGTACCCACGGCTTGACGGCGAGTATTATCGTAAGCGCGAATCCCCTGAGTGGAGGGAGTCAACTCTTCATTCTTTATACCCAACTTCTTTGCAGTACGGAGTGGGCACACATTGATTGCAGAGCCATTATCAACCAGGCTCATAGGAACATTCATCTGCCTACACACCACAGTGAGGTGTAAGGCCTTATTATGTTGATCCCCTTCCGGGGGTAGATCCTTATCAGAAAAGGAAATCAGATTACTGGTACTCGGCAGCTCAGTAGTGAGGAAGTTGACCAGTCCTTGGGGAGTCATGTCGTCATCGACTCCTATCTTCACCAGAGCATTCATTACAGCCTTTCGATGCTCGTGGGAAGTGGCCAAAAGATTCCATACATTCATCTCCACCTTGGTTTTTTGTAGCTGTTTGACCACATCGCTATTCACAGGGTCGATGGGATCAACTATCGGATCTGATTGTGGTGGAGGTGGAGGTGGGTTAGGTTGTTGCAACCGTCCACTTCTAGTGAGAACCTTGACCTCAAGGTCCCCCCAAACATCTTCACTAGTGCCGAGAGACGAACAGGCTATATCTTTGAGATAGATATCTTCATCATCACTATCCCAAATCCCATTCACTTCTTCAGTGTTTGAGATAAATACAACTTCTGGCAGAGGTTCATTCACATGTTGAATGAGTATTGACGGATAAAAGGAGACTTCATCTCCCATGATAGCCAGAGCATCAGAAAGAGGACCTGTTTGAATGTTAGGCTTCTTGCCCCCCGGAGGGACAGGAAGTTGGTTAGCATCTATCAGGTCTTGGATTGCGTCTTTCAGCCTCCAACACTTCTCAGTGTTATGACCCTTGCCTTGATGATACTTGCAATAAGCAATGGGGTCATAACTAGCGGTCCTGTTCTCAGGTCGAGGTTCTAGGAATGGTCCAATTGGCATAATCAATCCCTTACTATGAAGACGGTCATAAGCAGCATCATAAGTCATTCCCAAAAGGCGTATAAATCCTCCTTTGCCTTTGGAATTTTTGAGGAGGAGTATTAAGGGCCAGCACATCACTAATGTCGATGTTGTTGGTACCATTATTGGGCTTAGAAGACGAAGAAGAAGGAGTGTCATTCTTCTTGTTTTTCCAAGTGCTGCTGTTATTGTTGTTACCAACAGACTTCATAAGTTCATCTTCGATATTGATTCCAATATCGTATACAGCTTCAAAGGTACTTAAAGGCATAAACTTCAAGTGTTGCTTGTATTTATGCGTCAGATTGGAAATGAACAAGCGAACCATTTCCTTCTCCTTGGGAGGGTCTACCAGAAGTGCAGCTGTTTCTCTCCACCTACTTAGGTAAGTAGTGAAGCCTTCATTCTCTTTCTGTTTGAGAATGGAGAGTTCACGTTCAGAAGTCTTGGCCTGAATGTTGCACTTGTATCGGTTCATAAAGCTTTCAGCAACATCTTCCCAGGTCGCGACATGCTTGGATTCTAGGGAATAGAACCACTGTTGACAGGCATGCTCTAAGGAAAGAGGAAACACCGTAGGGAAGAGTGTCACATCTACTCCCTTAAGAGCCATGGTTGCAGAAAAAGCCTTCAAATGGAACAACGGGTTATCAGTAGGCTTGAACTTGGGAATATCAGCAGTTGAAAATTTTTCAGGGAGTTTCTCTCTTATGGACGAGGAAGTGACAGGCTGTTCCACATAAGTGAACTCTTCTGAAATCTTACTCATCTGTTCCTTGATCTTGTCCATCGCAGCAGCAGTAACACTGTTTTGCTTGTCTTGCTCTACAGTGCTGACTCTAGTAGTGAGTGTCTGCATCATGTCAGTCAACCTTTCGATTGTCCTATTGAGGTTCTCGATGTCTTCCTTAGTGTCCATTGGTTGAAAGTAGACTGGAGACGGATCTTGTGGAGATGACTGAGGTGGTTTCCTTGTACGCCTCTTTAGTACGAGAGGTTGTTCAGGTATGGACTCGCACCGTAATAATCTATCCTTGCTTCTTGCCCAAGCGCTGTGACACCGAAACAAATGCACCTTTTAATGACCACACTTAACCTTAACCCATCCGGATTAAAAAAAGAGAAAAAAAAAAGAAAAAAAGCGAAGTTCTACTTATTATTTTTTAATAAATAAAAAAAAACATGGGAGGATACCATCCGACTTACTCCGAAAAAAAAAACGACACAAAAAACGAGACTTCCCTAAAATACGGTCAAAAGTGATGTACGACTAAAAAGAAAAGTGTGTGGACATAACATGTAGGTGATTAGGTGAGGTTATAGGCGCGTGTTTTGACCATATAACTAGACACGACTTAATACCGGACACAAAATCAAGAAAAAAGACTGACGGGACACTTTCCTGGGCACCGTGTAACGGTGCAGACTGGCGTGACACGGTTAAGACTAACCGTCAGACGGTAGTTTTTACCATGTCACGGCACTGTTCACCGTGACACGGCAGAAAATGCCGTGACACGGTGCACAGTTCCAGGTCAGTTTTGTGATTTTTTTTTTATTTTAATCGATTTTAAGTCCGTACTAATTACTATGTGAGAAAATACCCTCGGTCATGGGTCAAACAAAAAAGCAAACACATTAGGGTTAGCACCGAACAAACACATAGCATGTAGGCACGATGATGTAAAAAAAGTTCGCAACCTAAAGTCGAGGTCTATGTTCAACTATTGGTGAAGCTTTGGGTGTCAAAAGGGTACCATGGTTAAGAGTTTGGACGCGTTAGCAAGGCAGCCTCCCTTGAGGGTGTATGCCAACGGGCGGCTCCGCGAGTTCGTGATGAAATCGAACTCGACTCCATGGTTTTGGTGGATTTAATAACTCGAATGAACCCTTATTGCCATGAGCGTTTTTGGGTTGATAGAGCTTAAATTCCCCGGGGCTAAGACGCATGTAGAACACATACGTTTTTTCAGAAAAATCGAAGGAAGTCGACTGTGGAAAAAGAAAATAGGTCACCAGACAAATTTTAGGACTGCCGTAACACGGCAGAAATTCCCGTGTCACGGTACAGTCTACCGTCAGACGGTACACTGTACCGTGACACGGCAGTCAGAAAATCTGACTGGTGCCCTATTTGCTTTTGCGCGCAATCAAGTTATCCAATTTTTCCTACGGGACAGGCCTGAATGTGACGTTAAAACGTCTATGCAGATGCAAAACTGCCAAATTAATCACACGAATATTTTTTCAAGAATCTTTCAAGTCTCATCCACTCATCTTAATTAAATACCGATCACTCAAATCGATAAATAATTAAGAATCCTCCCCAGTGGAGTCGCCAAATTGTAGGCGTCGTTCGAAGTGCGCCTACGTTAAAAAGCATGTTGTGAATATGCTTGGCACTCATAGGAAGTGGGAATTGACATTACGATTAGGGACAAATAAAGTAGGGAGCCGCCAACAAGTTTTTTTAGGAACTTGTAAACCGTTCACGGATCATAAAAGGCAACCACGATAAAGGGACAACGAAGGGAACGATTGACCCGTGAAGGTTACACCCCATTCATAATCCATGAGATTACTAACTCCATATGGTTCGGAACCACGAAAGGAGGATCGGGGATGATGGTACGAAGTGAGTCATGGAGTCACATTCGCCCGTATTGGCCTCTACTCGATTCTTATAGTGAAAAACATTCCTGTGATCTCAAAGGCATACAAACAATAATTCAATTCGCTCCAAACTATTATTTAACTAAGTTGGTTCAAAATTAATGCACATATAATTCTAAATATTTGGTGATCACTTGATTAAACAACAAGATTATAAAGGAACCTAAACCGGTTGTCCAAATTATCTTATTAGTCGTGATTTTCAATTACATATTCCCTTTAACATGCAATATTGTGATCAAAATAGATAATAGAATTAATACAAACATAAAAAGAACCAATTTAATCATAATTCTAACAACAGAAAAATCGTTAGAAAAATAATAATAAAAAGAGCATAACTCTTACTTTAAATCTGTTTGCTTGCAACTACAAAATAATAAAACGAGTCAGTAACTTCAAGGAAATAATAAAACAAAAATTAAATTAAATTAAATAAAAACAAGATTAATTTTGGGGCCAAACCCTCAAACGATTCTACCTTTCACGCCTTGGTTTAAGGATAGAACCTCGAGTAAAATATGGACTCCTTTGAGTGCTTGAAGAGGGAATTTTGAAGTGAAGAGGGTAGGCTAGTGTTTAGGTTAAGAGCATAGAAGAGAGAAGAATAAGAATAATCGAATTATGGTTGCCCCCGTTCATCAGAAATGAGGGGGTATTTATAGGGAAATGTGCTGAGAGAGCACACGGAACCCTAAAATGATAAAAAACCCTAAAAAATATCCCGTGACACGATCAGAGTGTACCGTGACACGGTTAGACTGTACCGTCAGACGGTACAAGTTCCCGTGACACGGTCAGTCTTTGGAGTGTCGCGGGAAATTTTCAGAAAACGGATCGGAAAACGCGTTAAGGGTTTACGCGGAAAGGACGCGGAGCTTCCCGTGTCACGGCAGACCTCCCGTGTCACGGGAAGTCCCACCGTCAGACGGGAAGTGTTCCCGTGACACGGTCAAGCCTGAACGTGACACGGTCAACTCCAGTCCACTTTTCCGTCTAAATTCATTTTTTAACCCTAATTTCTTTCGGCTTTTTGAGTGCCGATTGATAATTACGGGCTTTTTTCTGACTCTTAATATTCGGGCTAAAATGAGAAAATAATAAATAAAATATTTGGGCCAAAAATAATAAAATAATAATAAAATAAAAAAAAGGTTTGGGCTTAAAATTAATTAACAAATTAAAACTATGCTATTACCAAACACCAAGACTGATCCATGGACCTTTCAAATATATGAATTTAATAAAATACGATTTTTTAAGCACTCTCGGGATTAAATACTAAACCCGACCAACAGTGGCGGCGTAAGGTTATTTATCATCGGGCTTGGTTTTGGGGAGACATTTTTAGGTGTCTACACTCGTACCTCTTTCTAATAACAAAATACACACGTTAGTAACTTCAAGAAAAATAATAATAAAAACAATTAAACTAAATAATTGAAAGAGAGATTTGGGACCAAACACTCAGAAATTAAACCTTTCACGTCTAGGGTGAAGGCAACTTCGAATATGGCTAGGTGTTTCTAGATCTTGCGAATGCGGAATTTTGTATTTAAAAAAGCAATTTTAGAAAAGAGAGAGATGGTGAATGATTAAAGAAGAGAATGAGAGAATTAATTGAATGAAAACTGATTGTAGGTGAATGTTAATTAAAACTGACTGTTGATGAGAACTGGTGAATGAAAACAGAGTTTTTAATACGTTATTTATAGAGAAAATCAGCCAAAAAGATAAAATAAACAAAACCGAGTATGGCGCACGAAAAACAGAGCTGGCGCTAACCCTGGCTAACTAGCGCCAGGCACCAACACTAGCGTCAGGCGCCAATGCCTGGAGTCAGGCGCCAAGCTTGTTTTTAACGCGTTTTCGAAAATCAGATAAGTTTGCCGTACTAGAGGATAAAATCATATATTTTCCTCGAAAATGCTATTTGATTTTAATTAAAACTCTAAAAAGTGAACAAAAGTCAATTTATCAATGCTAATTGAATTAGGAATGAGAAGAACCTTCTAGAAGAATCTAGAAGACTTAAACCATTCCTAATTGCATTAGGAATGATAAATCATGTTAGGCCCTCCCCTAGATCATTGGGCTGCATATAAGGTTTAAACCGGGCCCAGTTTAGTAAATTAGCTATAACTTCCTCAATATTCATCGGAATTGGGCTTATAATATATCGTTGGAAAGGTCTTCGCAAGCCCCATCCAACTACACTACTATTGGACCCATATCATGGACCAACCAAACTTGATTGGATGTTTTCTGAAAATAAGTTTTCAAAAACAGAGAGAAGAGAAAAGAAATTAAAACTATCCGCAACACTAAACTTTCCACACTTTCGCTTCATTCGATTATGATTCAATGTGGAAGGTACTCATCACCAGGTTTGGTTTTGGGGAGACACAAATGGGTGTGTACAGAAGCCCCCACTTTGATTGAGTTCAGAGAAACGCAAGTTTTGAAAACAAAAGTCAAAGTATCGATAGGGACGGAGAATGATTCAGAACGTTCTGCGATCCTAAATCACTCTTGTAACGCCGATACCTGCATACTAGCGTAAGTTAAATAGATAAAAGAGTTAAGAAACGCGTATCTTGCACCGTCGAGCAAACGTCTCTGAAAGTAACCGATTGTTTTGATGACCTCCTGCAAGCTAGAGAACGCCATTCTGCTTGAAAACCGCTAAGCCTGTAACTGCTTTCAATTTAGAATATTGCTTCGCCTGAAACGATCCTGCTCCACTTTGACAATATTCCACGTCCAAGGGAATAATATCGAAGATTATTTCTCTTGAAATCACCTTTAGTTGCTTCTTCTTTTTTGACAACCTTCCACAAGCTAGGGAATGTCGTCGAAGATATCCTCGCTTGAAGCCATCCTCATTTGATGCGATAATTTTCCAAAGGAAATTACCAAAGACCTCCATCGGTCGATCCTTAAAAGTTTTCCTGAACTTTGCTTCCGCTATGCCTGTACGCAGGCGCTTCCGTTGCTTCGAACCTGTACGTCGGTATTGGTGCTTTTTTGCTTTTGATCTTGTATGTCGATGCTTTTTTTTGCTAATGAGCCAATGCTTAGGCGCTTTAACCTAAGTAAGACGATCTTTCATCAGGTCGATCACTTTATCAAGCCGATTACTAAAAATCATGTCAAACTGCTTAGAGGGGCCAACTGGCGTACAAGGAACCCAAAATATGTTGCAAAAAGGTAAAACAACCTCACCAAGTGGCTGGGTGTTTTGGCGCAGCTGAAAAGCCATCAGCGCCACACAATCAGCCTTAGCGCCAGGTGCCAAGCCTAATTTTTGACGCCAATGCCTAGGGCTTGGCGCTAGCACGGGGATGTCCTTAAATACCCCTTTCTTCTTCATTTGTTGCTTTGCTCTTCGCGATTTCACTCGAAAAAACCAGAAAATTTCATTTGCTTCGTTCTTGCTCGTTTCTCAACCGAATTCACTCAAATTCGTTGCAAATTAAAGATCTTTTGATCTATTTTCCCAATCTATGTACGTTTTCTTCAAACTCAAATCAGTTTTTATGAATTTTTGACATGTTTATTCACGAATTTCATGTAAATTCGAAATTAAAAATGCTCAATTCACTTGGTTTATCAAATTTTATGCCTTGAAATTGCTTGATTATGTTTATATATTGCCTTGGGAGTAATTTGAGACTTGTTTGACTCAATTTGGTGAAGAAATGAGCAATTTGCCATTGTTGGACCTCATAAGGTCGTGAAGAACAATGTGACTTGTTCTTGATGTTTTTGCTAGCAATTCTTGTCCAATTTGTCACAATAATTACTATAGTATTGCAAAAAACTGTGTTATTGCTTGAAAAATGCCGTTATGATCAATTTGAATTTGTGCTCTATTTTAGTACTATGTACTCTGTTTTTTGCGAACATAGTATCATGCGGCTAGGCGAACCTTAGGTACTATAGAACCTTAATTTATGATGATTTTGCACAATGTAGTATGGCTAGACAGCGAGGTTCGGGTTCACGGTCTCGAAACACCCGACGGGAGCATGAGCCCATAGAGGACGACGTCACACCTTCTACTTCGCTTGGTCGACTCCCCGAGTGGGATGAGCGGACCCTGTTCTTCGCCCCCATCCACCACATTTATGAGAGGGTGATACGGGGCATCACGGTTGGGAGAACGCGCTATCACGGTTCCGGCTGTGATGGTTTGGGCGATTTGTACAAGATGTACATCGCCAGGGATCTTGAGACGAGACTTCTATGGGAGTTTTGCGGACTGGCTACCCTGTTTAAGACCTCCGAGGCTATGGTTGCCTCTAGTGGGGGTCACGATATAGTGAGCGCTTTGGTGGAGTTCTTCTGGGACACCACCAACACTTTCCACTTCCACTGGGGCGAGATGATGGTCACCCCTACGAACTTTAGTCTCATTACAGGACTGGAGTTCAACTCTCAGCCACTGCCGTTCGACAGTGGAATCGACGTCTTTTCTGCGGAGGTCGAGGAGCTGTTGGGGCCGATCACTATTCGAGCCCGAGCTGAGGTCGAGACAACTCAGTTTAGTGCTAGGGGAATTCGCCGCTCGACGCTAGCAGCGCCTTTTGATGACGATGCGACCACCCGAGAGCAACGGGTGCGCATCTTTGCACTGATGTTGTTGTCAGGGACGTTCTCTCCTGACAAGGGTAGTAGAGCGTTGCTTTACTACTTTCCTGCTGTCCGCAATCTTCACCGGATCGGGACTTATGACTGGGCCAGCTTAGCCTACGCTGACTTCATTCGTGCACTGAGAGACTCGTGTCGACACTGGTCCTTTGGGATGAATGTTGTTTTGTGTGTCTTTAGGAATGTCGTAGAGGTAAACATTATTCCCTATAAAGTTCAGCTCTACATTTTAGCTAGCATTTACTCATAATTTTAACTCCTTGTAGATCTGGTTCTACGAGCGCTTCTTAGGGCGGCCGCCATGTGGATATGTCTACTACACATGTCCGGAGCTGGATTATTGCGGTATGACTTTTTTTTTATTTGTTTGCTTTTTTGCGACGCTTTAGGTATACTCTCGCCTTATTGATTTTTTTGTAGGGGCCTAAGGTGGTGTACCGGTCGTGGGGCGGCTGGACAGTCCTTGGGTTAGCCGCACAGTATTCTGCTGAGCGTCGCTATTTCCTGGGGACTTATGGGGCGATCGCGTACTTAGAAGAGAGGGTTGCAAGACAACATTCCTCTGATGTCTTCGTCGTTCCTGCTCCTCCACCACGTCATATGTTCGACGACGCGCAGTTGTTGAGCATGTCCGAGGGAGCTGGTATCCCTTGGCGGTCCTATGCGATCCCTAGGCGGTGCTATGCTGAGGAGCTACTGCCGCTGTTAGCTCCAGCCCCCGTACCGGCTGCGGATGTGAGGGTAAATTTTTCAGCTTTTACTTTCCATTAAGTAGCCCCCAAGTAATGTTTTACTGACTTTTTTGCTTTGTCAGGACGATGCTACTGAGTTCGTGCCACCCCGCATGTCCATCCATTACCAGGGGACATATGGGCCGATTGAGGAGATGATTACTCTGGCCCCCGAGGGCGAGCGCTTTGTAGAGCGGTCGATTCCTCGCCACCAGACTCGAGTAAGCTTTGTTTATTTGCAATTTTTGTCCATATATATTATGCATATTTACTGACTTATTTCTTTGACAGTTCCCGCACGAGGTAGTTTCGGCGATGGCATGGTGCATAGATGCCTTCTGGAGCCAGCTCGTCCGGATGAGGAATGCGGCCACCTGCCGTTGGGATGACGTCATCCGAGAGGTAGTCTTTCTTTATATATTTTTTGCATTACCGCTTCGATTTTGCCTTGTTTCTGATTTCATTCTTTCTATAGGGCCAGCCTATTGCTTCTCATACCCGCACGAGACTTGAGGTGCGGAGGGATCCGGAGAGGTCTAGCTCGAGACGTCGTCGTACTATGTCAGGCGGTAGAGGCGGTCGCTCTGAGGCTGCTCGTGCTGACGTTGCAGAGGGCTCGGGATCTTCTTCTAAGGGTGCTCATGCTGCACCGGTTGGCGAGGGAGAGGCTATCTCGGCTTTCAAAGGTTGTGGGATGTACGAGGTAGGCTCGTCATCGCAGCAGCCTCTGCAGCCTCAGCCTAAGGTTGATCCTGGGTGGAGTGGACATACATTGAGTTTTCCTCCTCCTGCGGAGACTGGAGCTGGAGCTGGAGCTGGTGGAAGGTGACTCCTCGTACGGCGCAATTTTACGATATGATGGGTATACGTCCTCCGGCGTCGTAGTTTGTTCCTGTGATTTTTATTTTGACTTTTTATAGAACTTTGCCTTAGACTCACTATTTTTTAGACATATTTTTTTATATTTATGCTATTATGAGTTTATTTTGTTTGCTATTATTATGTGTATGTTTGTGTGTGCAAGAGAAGTGTGACAAACAATTTTGCGCAAAAATTCCATCATCTTTATTATTGATGGAGGGTATCCGACTCTCTCCCCCAAAAAGAAAAAATAAAAAGGGAAAAAATCAAATAAAATGTCGGGTGTATAAAAAAAAAAAAAACTTGGAAATTAATCTAAATAAAGTCCAAAAAAAAAAAATATAATTAATATAGTAGCTATTTTAGTTAATTAAAAAAGGATAAAAAAGATGTTTAGAAAAGATAAACGGAGCCGTAAAGTCATTAGCCGACTCGAGTTTAAGATAAAAACTCAATTTAAGCAAGCGCGCCAGGTGCTACACTTGGCATGTGGCGCCAAGCGCTGGCGTCTGGCGCCAATTACGGAGTCTGACGCCAATTGACGCTGATTCCGTATTTCATTTTGATTAAAATTGCCCGCCATTTGTGTATAAATAGCCCTCTGCCCAGCCGACTCTTCTCATAATTCCAGCAAATAAAATAATTCTTTGCCTTAGAAAAATAATACCATGTCTTTAGTCACCAAAACTTTCACCCAATACACTCATGAATGGTGTCGATCTCTTAATGCTAGAGACAGAAAAGAATTAGATTTGTTTCACTTGGGGGGAATTTATGGCATCAAAGGGGTAGATCTTGGCTTAGATTTCATACATACCTCTCTAGAATTTTGGAATGTCGATACACATTGCTTTAGAATAGGGTATGATGAGATTAGTCCTTTGCCAGAAGAATTTGGTGCTATTTTAGGCTTTCCTGCAATAGACCTCATAGTAATCTCTAGAGTAGATGCATATTATTATAAGGATTTTGAGCGCTTCTTTAATTTAAAAGAAAGGGATTTATCAAAAATAGTAGATGGCAACATAGTTAATTTGAAAGAATTTGCACGCCATTATTTTGATAAACCTTTTTCTGAATCTTTTCATATATATAGAAGAAGAGCGTTCTTATTTTGTATGCTTAATCAATTTTTTCTTAGTATGTTTTTGTTTTTGTTTTTGTTTTTGTTTTTGTTTTTTTTTTTTATTTTTTTTTTTTTTTTTGACAATAGCTGAACCACAGTTATAAATTAGAAAAAGAAACTAAATTAACCCTACAGAAATTAGCTACTTGATGTGCCTTTATGATTTGTTGCCTTTCCACCTTTCTGATGCAGCACTCTTCGAATTGTTCTCCCCTGCTCTTGATACTCTGCATAGTCCAAAGGTTATCAATGTTCCTTCCTGAGTTTGAGTTCAATGTTGTGACCAAAGTTGCACAGTCTGTGTAGATTGTGATTCTCTTGAAACCTTTGGCTAAAGCCCACACAATGGCTCCTAGGCATGCTCTTGCTTCTGAAAGCGTTCTCTGTAATCCCATAGCTTCCCCCTCCATCAAAGACCATATCCCTATTACTATCAGTGAATACCTATCCAATTCCCATACGTTTTGTCTTCTTCTCCCATGATCCGTCAATTTGGATATGAAAGTCATAAATTCCATATTTATTCTTTCCCAAATTGACTGATAAAAAACCGGGAGGGTAGGGAAGTTCCTGGCTTCTCCTGCTAAAGTCCTCTGTGTTTCGAAGCATTGTATATGCTCCCTGCATTGGTCTATGTTTCTTAGTAGTGGTAAAAATAATGAAGGTCAATTAATTATAAGCACCGTACTTGAACAAATTGAATCAGGGAGAAATCCAATGCCATTGATAGTTGGAGAGACTATGATTAGTGTTGATGAACTGAAAAGGAACCCAAAAGCACCGTTTCGGGGTTCTCCAATTTTATTACAGGTAGAAAAATAATATTTTTAATTACAAAAATCAAAAAATATATTTTTTTACTGTAATAATAATTTATTTGCATTGCAATTTTTTTACAGATGTGGCTAATGAAAAGGCTAGAATTAATTAGCCCTCCGGACAATATTGAGAAGTATACTCCCAATTGCTTCGTGAGGAGGAAGAAAAACTTCCCTGGAATTGGGCGCCATGGGTGGAGAAAGATCTTCGAATCTCGCGATCACTACACAAAAAACTAGATTAGAGATCGCAAAATATAGAACGGTTACCAAAGGTAGGCGTTCTCCAGAAGAATATAGAACGTGTTTATATAAGAGGCGTTCTGTATGTTAATACATATGGAACGGTTAGCATAGTTAACCGTTCTCTATTTCTTTTAACTCAAATAATAAAAAAAAAAAATTAATTATTATATATGATATAGAACAGTCATCTTGACAACCGTTTTGTATTGTATTAATTAATTGTTTTTTTTTAAATTAGGAGGAAAAAATATACGGAGTAATTTATTTTCACTTTCACATTCACGTTGAATAACTTAAAAAAAAAAGGAAAAAAGTATTGTATTGTTAACCCTAGCAGGACTATCACTCCAATGCTTCATCCTCTTTCTTTCTCTTAATTTTTCAGCCGCTCTATTCTTTCACTCTCATCTCTCTCACAGATTTCCTTTTCTCTTCTCCTTAAATCCGATTTAGAGTTCCTTTCCTCCATGAATTTGACCCTAACTGATTGGTCATTAATAAGCGAAGAGAAGCTTCGACCTTAGGAAATGCTTAACAATGGCGATCCACGATTTATAATTATAAGCTTTTCCTTTTGAACAATTTCAAAGATATATCAACAAAACGAAGTCAATAAGATCCAATTTCAAGGTAAATCATTCCTCTTTTATTTTGTTTAATTTAGTTTCAATTTAGTTTTTAGGTCTTGCTATTATCGATGTATCCAAATTCTTATGATTTTGATTTTTATTGTTTGATTTTTCTTGATTCTTAATTAGATATTAATTTTGATGTTATTTTGAAAATATATTTCTCACAATGTTGAAGTTATAACTTTTGCTTTGATTTTCTTTTTTCATTGTCTCTTGTTCGATTTGGAAGAATATTTTAACAGTCCTTTGTCCAAGTATGCATTTTTTTGATGTTGATGTTTGGTTGATGGTGTTGAAGTTATTGATCTTTTGTGTATAGTTAATTAAATTGGAGATTGGTGAACTTTTGGTAAATTATGTTACTTCCATCCAATTTGGATGTTACGGAATTGAAGGTTGGGTGTGATTATTTTCACATGAGTTTTTAATTTTATTTTCTAAGATTAGAGTTAATAATTATCTTAGGGTACGACTCTTTTCATTAGTAGTATGATTGTTGTTACTCTGTAGTGATTTTTTGTAGGGAGGTGGATGGTTTACTTCTGTCATGTCGGAGATTATTTTAATTGCAACACATGTCTTGTGAATTCGAAATTTACATGTTATTTTCATGTTAATGCAGATTATTCATAAAGAAAATCAAGTATTGCATACAAGTTTATGATCTGTTGTCGGTCAATCAACATCATTGAAAGAAAAAGAGATCCTTGTAGCACAATTTTTATTTGATATCTTGTTATTCCTTTTTCATTTGCAATTGAGTTGTATGAAAATATTATCAATTTGAATTATAAGTTTTGAGTACTTTGGTAGTTAGTATTTTGATTTGACTGCTATGTATTTACTTTGAGTAAGTTTTTCAATTTGCAATTAGCTGCCTAATATATCTCGCAAATGATTTTTTTTTAAATTAAAAAAAGGAGGAATAGAGAACTGTTGGCATATCAAACCGTTCTCTTTGTTAAGCAAAACAAAACGGTTAAGTAATATGACCGTTGTCTTTTCCTTCATTATTTTCTAATTTTAAGCAAGGAATAGAGGTCGGTGATTACACACAACCGTTCTCTATAGTTGAGTATACATTACGCCTATTTGAACCGTTCTTTATACTTTACACATCGCTTAGCAGAAGAACAGTCTGAGACGTTCTAAAAAGCCTATTAAACCGTTCTCTAAACCATTTTTTGTAGTAGTGGATTTTGCTATCAAGTGGGTCGTCCCATGGTGGAAAATAGAAAGGATGGTTGGTGTCAACAAGCAACCTTTCTGTCGTCTTCCAAGTTTGTCTCGTATGACTTATTATTACCCCTCCAGGGTAAAAAGACAATACGGCTTGCTTCAGAATATTCCTTTTGGGGATCTTCGTCCTCCCTATGAATACCCTGTTTCTCAGGAAGTAGACAGATTTGATGTCTACTGGAGTGCTAGACCTTTATGGGAAGTAATTACTCAAAAGGTTCCTCCTTCTTTGCCCAATGATGTGAAGAAGTGGTTGCTGAAGAAGCCTTCGAAGGATTCGAAGAAAGATTAGGGTAAAACTGATGTGAAGAGCCGTCTAGGTGACAGAGTGATTCCTGCCAAGGAACGCCTAGGTGCAAGAGTTGAATTCAAAACACCTGCAATGCCTAGGAAGAAAAGTGCTACCAAAGATAAAGGGAAAAGGAAAGCTGACATCACAGATAAAAAGGCCTGGGTGGCAAAGAAGCATGGAGTGCTAGCTGAAGGGGAGACTATCTACTCTAAGATTGAATGTAGGTCCTCTAAAGGATGCCTACTAGCTAAAGTTATGAACGAGGAGGAGGAAGCAGACAAAAATTGGAAAAGGGCTAGAAAAAAAAAAGAAAGATTAGGAGCATTGCTTAATTTAAAATTTTCATTTAAAGTTAATTGATTTCAACTTTATTTAAATTCCATCAATAATGTAATTTTATTTTATTAATGAAATTTCAGGTTTTAATTAAATTATTTACTTTAAATTTATTTTATTAAAGTAATGAAAACCAAAAAATTAATTTTCTAGAAATTCTTCGAGTATGGAAGTCGAAAATTTTCCGAAAAAACACCGAAATTTGCCCAGAATTTATTTGCAAATTGGCGCCGATTATTTGCAACTGACGCCTGCCAGGGAAGTCTGGCGCCAGGCGCCAATTTCATCGGCTGGCGCTGATGGTCCTTGGCTGGCACCAGGTTCTTCTCTGTGACGCCGATATTTCACGGATCTTCTGTCGAATTTTTAATCAATTCTTGGACGCAAGAATGTCGAAAAATAAGGTGGCCGCACCCGTAAAGGGTTGCCTACGTATCCTTTCTAAAGGAATCAGGCCAAACGTAGCTCTCTTGAGTATCCTACTCAAGTAATTAAAGGTATTATTTCTTAAGTTGGTCAAGATTTGTCATGTTCGAGAATTCATTGCCATCCATATTAGTTAGTTTTGCTGCACCTCCTGACAGGATTGTTTTGACAACGTAGGGTCCAGACCAATCAGGTCTAAATTTACCCCTTGGATCTAAAACATTTTTCCTTAGTGCTTTTAACACCAAGTCTCCTACTTTAATGTTTCTTGTCTTGATCTTCTTATTAAAATGCCTAACCATACGAGTCTGGTAACACTGAGTGTGATGTAGAGCTTCTAGTCGTTTGTCATTGAGTAGAATTAATTCTTCATATCTTGCCCTAGTCCATTCAACTTCATCGAGTTTACTCTCTAATGCAATGCGTAGAGATGGTATTTCTAGTTCTACAGGTTGTACGACATCCATTCCATATACTAAGGAAAATAGCGTATTTCCTATTGATGTACGGATTGACGTGTGGTAACCCCACAATGCGAAGTGAAGTTTGTCAGGCCAATCCTTATAATTCTCCGTTATTTTCTCAATGATATTCTTTAGGTTTTTATTACCCGCCTCGACTGCTCCATTCGCTTGAGGTATGTAAGGGGAAGAATGATGATGTTGAATGCCGTATTTTTGTAGCAATTCTTCACATTCGGCTTTAAAGTGTGTTCCATTGTCACTTATCATTTCATGTGGGACTCCGTATCGACAAATAATATTTCTCTCGATAAAGAGTGCTACATGTTTTGCAGTGAGTTTAGTGTATGATTGCGCTTCGACCCACTTTGTGAAGTAATCAATTGCTACTAGGATATATTCGTGGCCTCCTGTTCCTGGGGGAGTGATTTTGCCAATGATGTCAATTCCCCATGTAGAGAATGGCCATGGCGATGTGTAGGTGTAGAACAAGGATGGAGGGATATGTTTTAAATTGGCATAAATTTGGCACTTAGGGCATCTTTTTACGTACTGATGGCAATCCCTATTCATTGTAGTCCAATAATATCCTTCTCGCATTATCTTTTGGACTAACATTTTGCCATTTATATGAGTGCCACAGATTCCTTCATGGACTATTCTCATTGCTCTTTGTGCATCCTTCTTTCCTACATATAAGAGAGCTCGACCCTTAGGTACCCTTTTATGTAGTTCGTTGTCTATGAGTACATATTGGGAAGCCAAAAGCCTTAATACTCGTTTTTCTCTTTTGTCAGCATGAGGAGGGTATTCTCCTTTGGTGACATAATTGAGTAGGTCCGTGTACCACGGTTCTTCTTCTTCTTCGCCTTGGACTACTTCGACATTTTCTATAGCCTGAATGTATGCTGGTTTTTGTCTTTTTCTATAGTTAGAGGCATTTGCTCGATATCCGTGGGAATCCTAACCATTGAGGCTAGTCTTGCCAAGGCATCAGCAAATTGATTTTCTTCCCTAGGTAGATATGTGTATTCAACCTTCTCTAACTGATCGGTAAGAGTTTCCAAATAGGTTTGGTAAGGGGCTAGACTTTCGCTCCTTACTTTCCATCTTTTGGATATTTGATTGATGATCAAAGAAGAATCTCCGAATATCCTTAACTTTTTTTACTCCCAATGCGAAAGCTATTTCAAGGCCTACCATACATGCTTCATATTCAGAAGCATTGTTGGTAACGTCGAAATCGAGCTTTATGGAGATTGGAACATGCTCTTCTTTAGGTGATACTAGTAGTACTCCATCGCCACATCCCTTTTGGTTTGAGGCTCCGTCGAAGTATAAGGTCCAAGTATCATCTTTAGTGACCATTAAGTCTTCATCTCGAAATTCATTATTTTATATTGGCGTCGAGTCTTGTATTGGAAAATCTGCTAGAAAGTCTGACACCACGGGTCCTTTGATAGCTTTTTGTGGCATGAACCTTACATCAAACTGGGCTAGATTGACTATCCATCTTGATATGCGTCCATTGAGTGTAGATTTCTCGAATAGATACTTGAATGGATCTAATCAGGAGACTACGAAGACGAGTCTTAATTTGGTTGTGGCCCACACCAAGGCGAGGCACAACTTCTCGAGTGGTGTATGGCGTGCTTCGTACTCGAGCATCTTCTTGCTTAGGTAGTAGATTGCATTCTCTTTGCCTTCTTCTTCTTGTGCTAGCATAGCTCCCAATGTCTCTTTGGTAACTGTCAAATATAACCTAAGAGGTATTCTAGGAAGTGCTGGTGCTAATACGGGAGGGTTTGCGAGATATGCTTTGATCTTTTCAATGGCTTTTTGACACTCGTCATCCCATATTACTAGTACATTCTTCATGAGTTTTTTGAAGATTGGTTCACATATTGTCGTCAATTTTGATATGAACCTACTTATGTATTGCAACCGGCCAATAAATCCTCGAATCTGTTTCTCAGTCTTGGGCGATGGCATTGACATGATTGCTTTGATCTTGGTTGGGTCTATCTCTATTCCTCTAGATCTTATGACGTAACCCAAAAGCTTGCCTGCGGTGACTCCGAAAGCACACTTAGCTGGGTTCAGCCTCATATTATATTTTCTTAGCTTTTCGAAAAATTTCTTTAAGGCTATTTGATGGCCTGGACGGTATTTTGATTTTACAATCATGTCGTCGACATATACCTCGACTTCTTTATGCATCATGTCAAGGAGTAAGGCAGTTGCTGCACGTTGGTAAGTAGCACCTGCGTTTTTCAACCCGAATGGCATTAACGTGTAGCAGTAAGTGCCCCATGGTGTTATAAAAGTTGTTTTCTCCATGTCTTTTTCTGCCATGAGAATCTGGTTGTAACCTGCGTACCCATCCATGAACGAGAGAAACGAGTGATTTGCCGTATTATTTACCAGAATATCTATGTGTGGCAAAGGGAACGTCGTCCTTTGGACTTGCCTTATTTAGATCTTGATAGTCGACACACATTCTTACCCTTCCGTCTTTCTTCGTAACTAGGACGACGTTGGCGACCCATTTGGGGTATTTGGATATTTTGATGAAACCTGCAGTTATTTGTTTTTGAACTACTTCTTTTATTTTAAGAGCTACGTCAGGTTTCATTCGACGTAACTTTTGTTTTACAGGTTTCATTCCTAGAATTAGTGGTATAGTGTGTTGAGCTATTTCTCTATTGATGTCTGGCATATCTTCAAATGACCAAGCAAATACATCGATAAATTCTTTAAGTAAGTTAATTAAATCGATTCTTTCTTGTTTATTCAGTGTTAATCCGATTTTAACTTCTCTTTTATGGGTTGAATCATTTGAGATATCAACCGTTTCAGTTTCTTCAATTACCGGTGTTTTCTTTTCGAGTATTTCTATTGCTTTAATAATTTTTTTGTCCTTTTCATTGTTAGTTAAGCAATGCTCGTCATCTTGGGTTAGAGAAGAACACGAGAAGTAAAGAGAATGAGAAATATTATTATACTCTGAGATCATTACATCAAAGAGTGATATGTCCTCTGGATCACTAACTATCCTAGGAGAAGAAATAGGAGGGGGAGGTGTTACTACTAAAGACTTAGAAGACTCTAGGGGGAAGGACTCCGACTCAGACTCAGACTCAGACGACTCTTCAAACATCGGTCCTTGCCCTGTCGTGATGGATATCTCCCTTCCGCTTGGAGTAGTCACCTTGATAGTCTTGCGCCACCCTTGTAGGGATCCTTCAGCTGGAGTGATTAGCTTCAAGGGATCGAAGCTTTCACTTTGTAGAACTGTTTGAATGAGCGAGGAGTTATCCTCTTTACAAGTTGGCTCATTCTTTTCTTGCCCAAATAGTAACCCCATGACATTAGAGTCAAGGCATGGGGGTACTTTCTCCTTGTAGATGGGAGTTGGGATTTCATCAGTGAAGTATCAATCCAAGAAAATCTCGAATCCCGGTTGTCTTATGCCGTTTACAACAAATGGCTCGGGAAATTCATGGCATGGATAGTCCTCTCCTTCTTTTATAAATTGACCATTAAGCGTAAGAGGGTACTAATCCGTTGGGATTGCTTTCTTTTGATTGCGAGCATCCCTACGTGCTTTTGACTTTTCCTGGGCTCGCTTGAGATCTTTCCGAGTCGGTTCGAAACCAAGTCCAAAGTGTCTAACTTAAGGAGGCCAGGTGACTCCAGCGGTTTTGCCATTCCTTTCTTCTTTCCAAGGGTTATTCCAGGAAAGTGTCCTTGTTTCTTCAGCATGACATTTACAATCATGTTGGAATGGGGGTCATGGCAAAGAGGGGTCTTTCATCCTCCTAGATTAAGGAGACTTCTTCGTTAAAGCCCCATAAATCTTCATCATCCTCGTCGTGCTCCACATTAATGATTGGATTCTGTATAGATTTGATCCTCATAGGCGAAGCATCGATGGTGATTGGAATTCCCCCAACTATAGCTTTTACTTGTTGGTGGAGAGATGAAGGGACGACCTTTAGATCATGAAGCCAAGGGCGTCCCAACAACAAGTTGAACGAAGCTTTAATGTATACTACTTAGAAAGTAGTAGCATGTTCTATTGCCCCTGCCGTTACATTCAAGGTAATTTTTCCAAGAGCTTGACGACGAGTGTTGTCGTAGGCCCTTATTCCTTGTGTAGACGGAGTTAAATCTTCATCCCTTATGCCGAGCATCCTCGCAGTTCTAAGTGGACAGACGTTGATGGCCGATCCATTGTCTACAAGAGTCATAGGAACAATCATCCTCTTGCAAACTATTGTGAGGTTTAATTTCTTGTAATGTTTGTCACCTTTTGGGGGTAAATCTTTGTCAGAAAAAGTGATCAAATTAATCGGACTAGGAAGGTCACTTGTGAGGAAGTTGGCTAATCCCTCAGGAGTAGTGTCAGAATCTATCCCAATTTTGTCCAAGGCATTCATTACGGCCAACCTATGTTCTTGAGATGTTGCCAGAAGTTTCCATACATTCATCTCAACTTTTGTCTTCTTCACCTGCTTAACAATATCATTGTTTTCATTGATAGGTATGGGAACTTGTTGTGTGGTTGGCATAGGTTGTGTTGAAACGGGAGGTTGCATTCTCCCGGATCTTGTGAGGACCTCTATTGATGAGTCTTCTTCAGCCCAAATGTCATCTGTGGTGTATGACATAGAAGGTGAAGGTCCTACTAGGTCCTTTTGATAGACATCTTCTTCATCACTGTCCCAAACTCCATTAATGGTTGCATCCTCTTCTTGTTGAACTTGGACTAGTTTCTTTTCATCAATCATTTTCTGAACCAAATCCTTGAATTTAAAACAGATTTCTATAGTGTGACCCCCTGATTGATGATACTGACAGTAATATCTATCTGTTCTTTTCAACGATTCGAATGGTCTCGGTTCGAGAGGTTTGATCTCGCCACTCTCGGAGAGCATTTCTAACATTTGTGCATATGGGATCCCAATTGGAGTGTAGATTCTATTGCTCATCTTGGGTTTTTCAGTGACTTGTAAAGGAAAATGCTTTGCCTCATAAGTAGTTCTCACAGGTGTGAATTCCCTTTTAGGTTCATCTTTCGGAAGTGGAACCTCATCACATTTCTTTTGGGATTTCTTTATAGCCTTGTGAGCTTCACGTAGTAGATGCGATACCTCCATCATAGATAGTGTGAGCAATTGTATATCTTTCCTACTTGCCGGTTCTAGAAGGTTATCTTTGACATTGAAAAAGATTTCCTCTTCCTTTTTTACGGCATGGATTTCTTTGACAGGTCTAATGAGAGATGAGGGGTCAACCTCGTTTTCCTCATCAAAGATAGCAAGGGTATGAGCGAGAGGTGCATTGTCAATGCTTGGCTTCTTACTGGCAGGGGGCAACGACATCTTGTTGTTGTCAATTAAGTCTTGGATGGCTTCCTTAAGCTTCCAACAGTTTTCGGTGAGATGGCCCCTACCTTGGTGATACTTGCAGTGTGCATTGTGGATTCAATTGGCCAACCTCTTCTCGACTGGTGGGTTACCAAATGGTCCAATAGGAGTTATAAGACCTTTTGCATTTAATCGATCAAATGCAGTGTCATAACTTATGCCAATAGGAGTGAAGTTCCTCCTAAATGGTTTCTTCTGTCCTTGATTGTTCATAGCAAGGACTTCTCCTAAATTAAAAGTGCTAACGTTGTTTGAGTGGGCGGTTTTGGAAGAAGAAGGATTGTCGTTCTTCTTTCCTTTCCAGCCACTGTTGGAGTTATTGTTGTCAGCTTTTAACTTAGCCAAGTCGTCTTAAATATTGATCGCAATGTCATAAACGACCTTGAAGGTATGGAGATTATTTTGATACTTGAGATGCATGGAATATTTTTCTTGAAGATTTTTGATGAACAGCCTCACAGACTCTTTTTCACTTGGCACCTCAATCATCTTAGCTGAGGTTTCCCTCCATTTGTTAAAGAAAGAGGTGAAGCCTTCATTCTCTTTCTGCTTGAGGATTTCAAGTTCCCTATGGTCAGTTTTGACTTGAATGTTGCACTTGTACCTATCAACGAAAGCGTTTGCTATGGACTCCCAGGTAGAGGTCTTTTCTTTCTCGAGAGAAAAGAACCATTGTTGGAAAACGGTCTCGAGAGATAGTGAGAACAGAGAGGGGAAAACCTTCTTACAATAGTAGAAAAATACAAAAAGGCAACCCCCAAATGACACCGGTTCAGGCCAAACCGATGCCAAAAATGGGGTAAAAAAAGCGCGGGTTAATGAACCAAGACATAAGGCACCGGTTTAGTTCAAACCGGTGCCAAATACATAAAGACCACCGGTTTGAACCGGATCCATAAAAAAAAAAAAAACCAAACCACTCTTTAAATCCTCCCAACCCTAATACTCCTCTCCTCTCATCAATACCCTTCTCTTTCCTCTCATCCTCTTTCTCTCTCCTCTCACCTCCTCCTCTTTCTCCCTTCTCGATCTCCTTCTCCTCCTTTTCTTTCAATTTATCTCTCTCGATCTCCTTCTTCTCCTTCTAATTCTCTGTAAATTTGACTTGTACGAAAGATCTTCTTTTTCTTACACAAAAGATCTTCTCCTTCTTCTCCTTCTAAAGCTATCTGGGTTTTCGAAGACAACATGCAAGACCGATGCCAATCGAATTTATGGGTTTTGTTTTAATTTTCTGGGTTTTTGTTTTAATTGGTTTTTTTTTCGATTTTTTAAAAATTGTAATCGGTTTAAATTCTTTTTTTTTTCTGGGTTATTGTTTTGATCGATTTCAATCGAATTTCTGGGTTATTGTTTTGATTTCGATCGAATTTTTGGGTTTTTATTAATTTTAATCAATTTTAATTAGAATCGAATTTTTAATCTATTTTTTTTATTTTAATCAATTTCGATTTTGATTTTTTTTTTTCAGATTTTAATCGATTTTTTTTTGTTTTCAGGGTTTTTTCGATTTTAATTTTTTTTCGATTTCTAATTTTCTTTTCTAGGTTTTTTCAAATTGATTTTTTTCAATTTCTGGATTTATTCGAATACTGGATTTAAATGGATTTCAAATTTTTTTTCATTTTCTGGGTTTAATTTTTTTTTTCTAGGTTTTTTTCGATTTCAAGTTTTTTTTTCCTGTGTTTTTTTTTCGAGTTCAATTTTTTTTTCTGGGTTTTTTTTCGAGTTCAAGTTTTTTTTTCTGGCTTTTTTTTCAATTTCAATTTTTTTTTTCGTTTTCTGGGTTTAATTTTTTTTTTTTCTGGGTTTTTTTTCGATTTCAAGTTTTTTTTTCTGGGTTTTTTTTCGATTTCAAATTTTTTTTCTTTATCTGGGTTTTTTTTCGATTTCAATTTTTCTTTTTCCTGGGTTTTTTTTTCGAGTTCAAGTTTTTTTTTTCTGGGTTTTTTTCGATTACAAGTTTTTTTTCCAAGGTTATTGTTTTGATCGATTTCGAAGTTTGATTATATTCATCGATTTTTTTTTTTGTTTTAATTGGTGCAGGTATGAATTCTAGATCTGAAATCAAAGAAGCAAGATACAAGAATGAATGGGGTTTTTTTTTGCTTTTTTTTTTTTTTATTTATATTGTAATTTTTTTAAATAATTTATATTGTAATTTTTTTTATTTATATGCTGTAATTGAAGTTTTTATATGTTGTAATATTTTTTTGATCATATATTGCAAATTTTGATGATGATTGATATTGGCTTTATGTTTTGATGTTGTTATTTATTTTAGGCTATTTAATTTTTAGATGGAAAAAACAAAAAATAAAATATGTATATATATATATATATATATATATATATATATATATATATATATATATATATATATATATATATATATTTTGGGCATTTTTAACCGGTGCCAAAAACAACAAAAAAATTTTTGTTGACCATTTTTGGCACCGGTTAACCGGTGCCATTGCCGAGTTTTGGCACCGGTTTGAACCGATGCCTTATTAAACCACTTTTGGCACCCCCCCACATTGGCACCGGTTAAAAACGGTGCCTTAGGCCGGGTTTGAACCGGTGCCAATTTTATTTTTTCACGTAGTGTTATCGATACTTTTAATACTCGTTATTGTTTCGAATGCTCTTAAATGGAAGTAAGGGTTGTTAGTTGCTCTGAATTTTGGGATGTCGTTGGCGCTGAATTTTTGCGGAAGAAGATCTTTGTCCACCGAGACCCCTTGTGATGTAAGTTCTTGAAACTTGTAGTCGCTAGACAGCTTGCTGCATGAGATCAATTTATTGTTGCTTCACGGGATCATCGATCTTGAGTTCGAGAAGCTTCAGTGTCTCAGTCACGGTAACCAGTTGGTTCCTAAGATCATTGACTTCTTCTTGTGTTGCCATTATAGTCTTAGCTTTCCTCTTACGAGCTATGGGTTTGTCGAAAAGTTGGACTTGTACGAAAAGATTGTCTTTGATTAACCGTCCTTCCTTTCTTGACCAAGCGCTGTAAATTAAACCATTTTGCGTTTTAATTACTTAACTCGAATCAACTTGACTTTACGGTTTATTTTAAGAAGGAAAAAAAATTAAAGTAAAAAAAAAAATGGGTGCATATTTTTGGTAAAAATAATGTACATATTTTTAGGGAACTAAGTATAATTTTTTTTTGAATTGGAGGATTAGTATCCGACTTACGCCCCCTAAAAAAATGACGGAAAAAGCGCGCACACAAGACTCTCTTAAACATGTTCAAAGTATGTGTATTGGTGTGTGCGTTGAGTGTAAGTGACATGCTTGGACTCTTGTGTAAGACCATGGGACTTAGTGCCTAAACTCGATCATCGACTCAAATAAGTACTATTGACAGCAAAACTTAACCGAATTAGTGAGAAAACTGATTAATTAGACTCTAGGTGATCACTCGACCAATAATCCGAACCGTCGGCCAAACGACAGGACTGGCGTCGTACTGTGGAGCTTGGCGCCAGACGACAAAGCTGTCGTCAGGCGCCACACTCCATAGTGTGAGTGTAGCGCTACAGCTCAGACCTTGGCGCCAATATTGAAGCTTCGATCTGAGACTGTTTTCGGTGTTATTAGTCAATTGGGGTATGCCTAAAGTCGTACTAGATCAATTCCGATTAAAATATTAGACTTTTTTTACTCAAATTAATTAATTAATAAGGCAAAGTTCTTTAAGTCATTAATTTATTTAGTCTCAACACAAGTCAACAAACGGTTAAGAGAAACATAGAATATATGCACAGCAAATAATGCACAATTAATCAAGTAGGCACAATATGATGCAATGCGTTTGCAACTTAACCATGGCTCTAGTTTTCTAAAGTGCGGGATATGGCTTAGTCAAAAGAGGATCCATGGTTAATTGTCCGGATGCACCGCGCGGAAGCTTTACCGTGAAGGGTTGGCGCGAGTAGATGGGACTCCGCGAATTTAGAAAAACTCGCTTCCATAGTTTGGTGAATTCAACATCTCGGATGTACCGTTTGTTGCACGGAGCGTTCAATCGGGTAGATGGAGCATGAATTCCCAAAGGGTTATTTCCATATGTAGAACACATATGGGTTTCAGAAAAGTGAGAAAAAAAAAATCAATCAGGAAGTAGGATCGAGCAAACAATACGAAAAACCGGTCGAAATTAGAACGCATATTTCTGGCTCGGTATTGGGGTAAATTGGCGCCAGCAATCAGAGACTGGCGCCAGCTTTTGACTGTAGCGCATGGCGCCAATACTGGCGTCTGGCGCTACGGCTAAAATGCTGTCGCCAAGCTCTGGCTCCTGACGCTACTTCCCACATGCCTCAGCAGCTTTCTATGCTCAATAAAATTTTTCAGTTTCGCGCGGTGTTATTTCGATCCTTGTTGTGAAAGATATTTCACAAATTTCCTACGTGTAAAATCCTATGTTTTTAACTCATTACGGATGGTCTTTCTAATGAGATCTTTTTATGCATATGAAAATAATGTTAATCAAAATTACGCACATGAAATACTTAGAATGTTTCGAGTCTCATCCACTCATTCTAAATCATTGCCGAAACAAATTCAGGAATTAAAATAGAAATCCTTCCCAGTGGAGTCGCCAAAAACTGTAGGGAATAGATTTCAAGCGTTAACCCCCTAGCTTGAACCCCATTGTGGTCATACACTAAAGTACGGTGGCGTCCAAAAGGGAAGAAGATAGAGCAAAAGAGTCGCTAACAAGTTTTAGGAAATTGTAAACTGTTCACGAGGTGAAAGTTACACCCCTTAACGATCCAAGAGATCGTCAACTCCACAAGGTCTAGAACAAAATAAGGGTTCGGGGATGAAGGTACAAATCCAACCTAAAAGAGATTGAACCTACCCTAATAATAGGCCTCTACTTTATTCTGATCGTATTCATGTGCGCTTTTTGACTAACATGCAATCAATAGGATTACCACTAAACCTGTTTATCTATGTTGGTTAAATATTAATGCACACATACACTATCATTGGCGATCACTTGAATTTATAATCACATTAACCCTAAACAAGATTATTAAATATCTTATTAAGCGTGATTACAAGTACCAAATTCCCTTTAAACATGCATAAAAGGTGTGATCTAGCAATAAAGAATAAATATCAAGCAACAAGCAACATAATAAATAATCAATATCACGAATTATCATAATAATAATCATAAAAATAATAATAATCATCATTATAAAATCATAGTCATAATAAAAATAATAATAATCATAAATAAAATAATAATCATCAAAATAATAATAATAATAATATTCATAATCATCATAAATTATAACAATTATAATCATAATCATGTTCATGTTAATATTAAAGCATAATAATAGCAAGATCCTAGGCATGATACTAACAAGATTAATAGCAAACCCTAGCATGTCACTAAGCAATAAAAATCAAATCTTTAACCCTAACATGATACTAACAATCATAAATATTAGGAAGAACATAGGAAGCATCGCATGAATAGGCATATTTGATATTATAACCTTTTCCCTAAACATGATACTAGGAATCATAATAACAATATAAACATGATTTCTACATCATAATATCAATTAAAACCATTAAAGCACTTACTTTGATGCCTCGTACCTCTTTCTAATAACAAATTACACACGTTAGTAACTTCAAGGAATATAATAATAAAAACAATTAAATTAAATAATTGAAAGAGAGATTTGGGACCAAACACTCAGAAATTAAACCTTTCATGTCTAGGGCGAAGGCAACTTTGAATATGGCTAGGTGTTTCTAGATCTTGCGAATGCGGAATTTTTTATTTAAAAAAGCAATTTTAGAAAAGAGAGAGATGGTGAATGATTAAAGAAGAGAATGAGAGAATTAACTGAATGAAAACTGATTGTAGGTGAATGTTAATTAAAACTGACTGTTGATGAGAACTGGTGAATGAAAACGGAGTTTTTAATACGTTATTTATAGACTAAATCAGCCAAAAAGATAAAATAAACAAAATAGAGTCTGGCGCATGAAAAACAAAGCTGGCGCCAACCCTGACTAACTAGCGCCAGGCACCAACACTAGCGCCAGGCGCCAATTGCTGGCGCCAGGCGCCAGGCTTGGTTCTAGGCGCCAATGCTTGGAGTCAGGCGCCAAGCCTATTTTTAACGCGTTTTCAAAAATCAGGTAAGTTTGCCATACTAGAGGATAAAATCACATATTTTCCACGAAAATGCTATTTGATTTTAATTAAAACTCTGAAAAGTCAACAAAAGTCAATTTATCAATGCTAATTGAATTAGGAATGAGAAGAACCTTCTAGAAGAATCTAGAAGACTAAAACCATTCATAATTGCATTACGAATGATAAATATGTTAGGCCCTCCCTTAGATCATTGGGCCGCATATAAGGTTCAAAACGGGCCCAGTTTAGTAAATTAGCCATAACTTCCTCAATATTCATCGGAATTGGGCTTGTAATATATCATTGGAAAGGTCTTTGCAAAGCCCATCCAACTACACTACTATTGGACCCATATCATGGACCAACCAAACTTGATTGTCTGTTTTCTTAAAATAAGTTTTTAAAAACAGAGAGAAGAGAAAAGAAATTAAAACTATCCGCAACACTAAACTTTCCACACTTTCGCTTCATTCGATTATGATTCAACGTGGAAGGTACTCATCACCGGGTTTGGTTTTGGGGAGACACAAATGGGTGTCTACACATTACTGTAGACACCCAAATGTGTCTCCCGAAAACCATACCCAGTGATGAATACCTTTTCACGTCTCTTGATTATCAAATGAGGTGAAAGTGTGAAAGGTCTTGTGATGTGTTTGTTTTAATAAAAATCTTTCTTTTTCTTTTAAAAAAGAACTCTATTTTATAAAAATATTCAGTCCAATTTAGCTTGGTCAATGTTAAGGGTTCAATAATAATGTAGTCAGATTGGGCTCGTAAAGATCTTTTCAATGACATATTATAAGCCTAATTCTGATGAATAATGAGGAAGTTATGGTCCAAGTACTAATTTGAGTCTGAAATGGTTTTATGGCCTATTAAATATTATTCCTAAAATTCTTAGGTTAGATTATAGTCTTCTAGAACAGTCTAGAAGGTTATTTTGAGTTCTTATATCATTAAGATTGATAATTAATGTTTTAGAAAAATAATGAATTTGGTTTGATATAAAACAAGTGTTTTATTATAATAAGTCTGACTTAAAATTGACAAAACGGAGTTTTTATCGCTTAATAATATTAAGAAAAGGATTCCGTACGAAAGCGCGTTTATCTTTTAAGTTGTCGCATAATGACAAGCATGTTGCTAAACGACAGGGCTTGTCGCCATGCGTGATTCCTGTCGCATGGCGATAGGCTTTGTCACTCGCGACATGCATCAATTTTGTTCAGTTTCAAATTCTGATTTGTTTATATCGATTTCGGACTATTTTCTTATAAATAGGGGTCGTATCGCCCTGTTTTTATTCATCAACAATTCACAATCATTTATTTCTATTCTTCTCTCTTTAAGCTAGAAGTTTTTTCTCTCTCTATTCTTTTTCTAAACCTCCCCTCTTACAAAATTCCACATTCACAAGTTCTAGACACACCTAGCCAAGTTCGAAGTTGCCTTTGCCCTAGACGTGAAAGGTTGATAATTTCTGAGGGTTTGGTCCCAAATCTCTATTTCAATTATTTAAATTAATTGTTTGATTTATTATTTTTCCTTGAAGTTACTAACGTGTGTGTTTTGTTATTAGAAAGAGATACGAGGCATCCAAGTAAATAATTTCTCTAGTTGCTCTTTTGATATAGAAATCATGCTTAGATTATTTTATTAATTCCTATTATCATGTTAGGATGTTTTATTGTTTCCTAGTATCATGTTAGGGTAATAACTAAAGATTTCTAATATCATGTATGTTTCTATGGGATGGTTCCTATTCTTTCCTTCTGTCATGTTAGTATCATGTTAGGAATAAAGCTTTGATTCTTTATTGTATAGTGACATGCTAGGATTTTTTATTAATCTTGTTAGTATCATGCCAAGGATCTTGCTATTAATATTATGCTTTGAGAATATTATTATTTTGATGATGATTGTTGTTATGTTGCTTGATAATATTATTTGTATTGCTTGATCATGCCTTTTATGCATGTTTAAAGGGAATTTGTACTTGTAATCACGCTTAACAAGATAATTAATAATCTTTTTTACGCTAATATGATTATAATTCAAGTGATCGCCAATAATAGTTTTGCTTGTGCATTAATATTCAACCAACATAGATTAAACAGGCTTAGGATTAATATATTGATTGCATGTTAGTTAGAAAGTGGGCATGAATATCAGAAGAGTAAAGTAAAAGTCTATTATTAGGGCAGGTTCAATCTCTTTTAGGTTGGATCTGTATCTTCATCCCCGAATATGCAGTCATGGTTCCAGACCACTATGGAGTTAGAGATCTCATGGATCGTGAAAAGGGTGTAACCTTCAACCTTTGAACGTTTTACAAGTTCCTAAAAGTTGTTTGTGACTCTTTTACTCTAGCTTCCTTCCCTTTGGACACCACCATGCTTAAGTGTGGGATGCTAGAAATATTCCCTGCAATTACACAAACCAAAGAGCATTCTACGATAAGCAAAAGTGCCATAAGGGCATGTGAATGTAGTATTTTCTTGATCTATAGGTTGAATGGAATTTGGGAAAATCCCGATACCAATCAAAATAGCAAAAGAACGTATGATTAGATAACTTCTCAAGAATTTGATCTATAAAGGGGAAAGGTAAATGATATTTCTTAGTGGCGATATTTAGTCTACGATAATCAATGCATATACTTCATCCTATAATAGTTCTAGTGGGAATTAATTCATTTTTATTATTTTTTTTATAATAGTCATCCTACCCTTTTTAGGAACCACCTGAACAGGACTTACCTTCTTTGAGACGGAAATATGATAGATAATACTAGCATCAAGTAATTTCATAACCTTTTTCTTGACTACTTCTTGCATATTGGGGCTTCACCTTCTATGGGGTTGAATGCGTTGCTTATAGTTGTCTTCTAAGTGTATCTTGTGCATACAAATATCAGGGCTAATACCAATGATATCATCAATACTGTACCTTATTTCCCTTTTGTAGGTTCGAAGAACCTCTAGAAGTTGGGAAGTTTGTGGGTCATCAAGTGTAGTACTAATGATCACAGGGTATAGTTCCTACTCATCAAGAAAAACATATTTTAAATGAGAAGGGAGAGGTCTTAGTTCAGGTTTTTTGACCTCTGTAGGTTTTGATTCCTAAACTAATTTTACTACCTTCTTGCTCTCTATAGGATTAAGTTCTTCAATTGCGAGAGCTTATTTATGGCGTCCACCTCTGTACTCTAAACACTCGTATCACTTGTAGTCAATTCACCACAAAGAAATTCCTTAAAGGGATCTCTTGCAAGTACCTTTGGTAAGCTTTCTTCACAAATATCATCCATCATATCAATAACATCAATTAAACAAAAATTTTCTTATTCCATAGGTCCTTTCAAAACCTTCCCTAAATTAAAAGTGATATTATCATCTTCAACAGAAAGGGTTAGTTTTCCATTTTTCACATCAAATAATGGGAATTTGTGTATCCGATGAGTGGCATTTATGCCACTCTTTTATCCTTTTTCTCTAAGGATTCTCCCCTCACTTGCGTTTGTTTGGCCCTTTTTCTAAGCATTTTTACTTAGTTTTGCTTCCTCTTTCCTTTTCTCCCTTATCTTCCCTTCTCTTAGTCTTCTCGCTTTGTTTTTATTTTGATTTCCATGCTTTGGTTTTGTAGGTATTATGTGCCGAAAGAAAGAGGATATCAAGAAGCCAAGCTATCTGTTGTGCGCAGGGTACTGTGCGACTTCTGTGCGGCCGAAAAGCACTGTCAGAACCCGCACAGCCAGACAGAAGAAATAGAGATAAACCAGAGAGTTTGGGCGACCTTATGCGCGACTTGTGTGCAGACGGACACACTTGATGCGCGACTTGTGTGCAGGCGGACACACTTGATGCGCGGGCGCGCAGGACTAATGTGCGGGCGCGCTCATTATCCCTGTACCCTCAAAGTTGCGACCGCGCACTATGCTGAGGGGGCACACACACATTCTGTGTGGGCGCACAGCTCATCTGTGCGGGCGCGCACGACTGGGTTTCTGATTTATTTGCGCCTTGTTGTCCAAGTCTCTTTCTTTTGGGTGGAGCCACATATATATAGACGGTACTCTTTGTAATAGAGGGACACTTAGTACTAATCCCATAGAACATTAGCCTAATCTAGAGAGAGAAAATAGATTGTTATTCAAGCTTCCTTTATTGTATTCAACTTTGCTCAAGCTTTAATCTTCCATCAATCAAGCAAGTATCCAAGTTTTCATTTTTCTTCAATCCTTTCTTTAGTAATCTCTTCTCCTTTCCTTTAATATTATTTGTTTGTTTTATTGTTACTTATTTTTGTCTATCTTATTAGTTTATCTTGTTATTATTGATTTCATATATTTCAATCATGTTTTGTTTTGAGTTTCTTGTGTTTATTTCTAGTTTTGATATTATGTTTAATCTCCCTTCTCTAGGCTAAACTCTTAGCTAGGGGAAGGGGGTGGAAGATATGTATTGAATGATGGATGAATGATGATAGTTGGATTGATTACATGCCTTAAATTGATGAAAGACATTATATTTAATGGCTTGAGATTATTGTTGCACTTTATTTGATTGCCTCCTAGTTTAAATGCATGAAAATTGTTTGAACTAGATTAAGATCACCTCTATTTTAATGATTGCATGAGAATGAGTTGTTAAAATGGAGTTTCATGTATTGTGCTTTTTTATTCTTTTGATTTGCTTGT
The DNA here is from genome assembly GCF_948465745.1 of Chenopodium album. NCBI lineage: Eukaryota > Viridiplantae > Streptophyta > Magnoliopsida > Caryophyllales > Amaranthaceae > Chenopodium > Chenopodium album. The sequence goes on along the minus strand of NC_137840.1, from coordinate 20,535,016 downwards.
GTCTAATAGGATGCATGAGAATGAACCTAATTAGCATAGACTTTTTTTATTGATTTGCCCAGACTATTGCATGAGAATGAATTATTTAGGTAGAATCTTGTGTTCTTTGGCATGTTCATCATGATAACTATCATTGTTCCCCCCTTTCTAATGCATGTTTGAAACCTTGAGTCCCTAGCGTCATTTTTTATTGATTTTAATCATCATTTTATTGCTTACTTGTAGTTTTAGTGTTCTACTCAACAAAACCAACAAACACAATCCCCTTTTCACTCTTGCATTAGTGTTATTTGATGTTGAATTAGCGTGCTTCCCTAGTGGTTCGACCCTTTACTTGCCACTAACTAGCTTAGTGTAGGTTTAGGCTTTATAAATGATTAATTTGGTTAGGATGGTTGCTTAACGACCTATTTAATCCCGATCAAATTTTGGCGCCGTTGACGGGGAAGCGGCTTGTTTTGCGAATATTATTGCTTTTGTTAGACACATTTTGCTTTCTTTTTATTTTTTTTAATTTATCATCCTTGTCATTGCTAATTGTTTGCTTAGCTTTGGTGAATGCTTAGGAGGTCTCAAGGAGCACCCTCACATCAAATTGACTAGGAAATCAACCGAACCTTGAGACAGGTCCGTACGCTTTATCAAGACGAGGGAAGAGGTTTTGTTGATATAGTTGATAGTGAGAGTGATACTTACTCTTCAAGTTCACCACGCGAATCAATGGCGAGACTAGAGAATGATGTCTTGTTTCGTGAGTTCGGAAATCCGGAGGATTATGAGCTCACGTGAGGGATTTTGCTACCCGTCACGGAAACCAACTTCTTAATCAATCCACAATATACTCGAATGGTCTAATCGGAGTAATTTTCCTGAAGTGCAAGTGAGGACTCTATTGAACATTTGGACCGATTCCTTGAATTGTGTGCAATGGTGCAAACTAATGAAGTGGGTCAAGACTACATTCGTATGCACCTTTTTCGGCAATATCTCACCGGACGAGCAAAGAAATGACTAAAGCAAGTAAAGCTTAACTCTCTCACAACATGGAGAGAGGTTGTAAAGGCGTTTTTGAAGCGCTTTATCTCCGAAGAGAAGACCGCCAAAATGAGAAGGAAAATTGTATCATTTGAGCAAGAGGCCGATGAAAGTCTTGGTGAACCATGGGAGAGATTCAAAGAGTTGGTGCAAGCATGTCCCCACCACGAGTACAATAAAGGGTTTCTCATGCGGTTTTTCTACGACGGATTGGAGCCCATGTCAAGAGCCAATTTGGATGCGGGGGCGGGTGGTCGATTAATCAAGATCCCTCAAAATCTAGTTGAAGCCACAATAGAAGAGGTAGCAAAGAATTACTCTTGGGGGGGCCCGAAGAAGAAACGCTCCAAAGAGAGGTGGTATTTACGAATTGGAGAAAGTTGATCAATTACAACATCAAATTGATCAACTAACAAAAGGGATTTCCAAATTGAACACGAGTGTGAATGCAAGTTCAAGTGGTGGAGCAAGCTCTTTTCAAGTTAACTCTTTCTCTTGTCAAAATTGTGGAGGAACGAACCATGATACATCCTATTGTGGAGGTTTAAGCCCCGAACATGTAGCAGCATACAACACAAGGCAAGATGGATTTAGAGGAAGCGGCGGTGGAGTAGCTTGGAGACAACCACCACCCGGGTTTGTACCTCAACCTCAACAATGGAGCCAACAAGCTCAACCTTCCTATAACTCCAATTCTCAATATCAAAATTCACCTCCACCTCAACCCCAAAACCCAAGAGGAAGCTATCCAAGGAACAACCAATACAACAATCAAACCCAAGCACCTCAAAGAAACCATCAAGAACAAGCACCACTTGCGGAGCTAACTCAAACTCAACTCCTCCAAGCCGTGCATGCGCAAATGCAATATTTTGGGCAACAAATGCAAGAGATAAGAGCCCAAAACAAGATGGTTGATTCACAACTAGCTCAATTGGCCAAGAGAACTCCTTTTAATTCACCATCCACTCTGCCTGGACAACCACAACCTAACCCATCACAATCCAAAACCCGATACATGCAAGGAGATCACATTGAGGTCGGGAACTTCCTATGAAGGACCAAATGAAGGGGATAGTGCGGAAAAGAAGGGAGGAGAGGAGAGTGTGAATGAAAACAAGGGAGGTGAGAAAGAAAAAGGTGATGAGATAGAAGGAGGTTCGGAGAAGAAGAAGATAGACAATAAGAAGACAACTTAAATTCCTAGTGAGGCTAGGAATCTTGATGGACCGGTTCCTTTTCCCGGTCGGCTTGCGGAGAGGAAGTTGAATGACAAATTCACAAAATTTCTTAGTGTCATGAAGAATTTGCCTATCAACCTCCCTTTTCTTGCAGTTGTGACACAGATGCCATCTTATTCGAAGTTCCTCAAAGATATTCTCACCAACAAGAGGAAGCTCAATGATGAGCTTATCACCCTTCCAAATCAAATGAGTGCACTTGTCCAACATAAGATGCCCAAGAAGGAAAAAGACCCGTGAAGTTTCAATTTGCCGGTGAAAATTGGGAACATGGAAGCAAGGGGCGCCTTAGCCGATCTTGGAGAAAGTGTTAGTTTAATCCCTCTATCCATTTCTCAAAAACTCAATATTGAGATGATCCCTACAAGGAAGACAATTCAATTGGCCGATCAATCGGTGAAATTACCTTGTGGAGAGCTTGAGGATGTTCTAATTCAAGTGGAACACATCTACGTGCCTTGTGACTTTGTAGTGATGGATATGGAGGAAGATGTTAACACTCCTTTGATTTTGGGACGTGAATCTCTTAAAACTTTGGGGGCGGTCATCAATTTCAAGAACAACACCATCACTTGTGAAGTGGCCGATGAAAAAATTGTCTTTGAATTTTCGAAGTTGCTCAAGACCCCCATGGTTGAAAAATGCTATAGATTTGATGTTGTAAATGAGGAGCCAGATCGCTTGGGGAGGGTCTTAATGAGGCCTCAAGATCCAATGATTGAAGCCCTTACATGGAAAGAAAAGTTCCACTCTCAAGAGGCTAAAGAATTTGTCATGGCAATGGAGGAATCCTTAGGGGAGGAAGTTAAACAACAAGTTGAGGTCGAGCTTGAGTCCAAGGAGGAGAAATTGGTGGAGAGTTCTAAGCCTCCTTCCAAGGTACAACTCAAACCCCTTCCCCCTTCTTTGAAATATGCTTTTCTTGATAAGGAGGGAAAATACCCTATTATTGTCAATGCTACCCTAGATGGTCTTAATTTGGAAAAAATTCTTGATGTTTTAAGGAAATATAGGGATGTGATAGGGTATAGCATTGATGATATTAAAGGTATTAGCCCTTCTTTATGCATGCATCGTATTCATCTTGAAGATGATCATTCAACCTCCATTGAACCTCAAAGAAGGTTGAACCCCCACCTTCAAGAGGTTGTGAAGAAAGAAATCTTGAAACTACATGAGACGGGCATCATATGTGCTATCTCCGATAGCAAATGGGTTAGCCCGGTTCATGTGGTTCCAAAGAAGGGTGGAATGACCATAATCAAGGATGAAAAGGGAGAGGAAATCTCCACCCGGACGGTGACCGGGTAGAGAATGTGCATTGATTATAGGAGATTGAACAAAAACACCAAGAAAGATCATTTTCCCCTCCCTTTCATGAACCAAATGCTTGAAAGGCTTTCTAACCATGCTTTCTTTTGTTTCTTGGATGGGTATTCCAGATTTTTCCAAATCCCGATCCATCCAAGTGATCAAGAGAAAACTACTTTCACATGTCCATATGGGACATTTGTATACCGAAGAATGTCATTCGGATTATGCAATGCTCCCTCTACTTTTCAAAGATGCATGACTTTCATTTTCTCTGCGATGCTTGAAAAATAAATTGAGGTTTTCATGGATGATTTTAGTGTTGGTGGCTCGTCTTTTGTCACTTTTCTTTTTAACCTTGAAAAAGTTTTGAAAAGGTGTCAAGAGACGAGTTTGGTTTTATATTGGGAAAAGTGCCATTTTATGGTTGAGGAGGGCATTGTCCTCGGCCATAAGGTTTCAAAAAATGGCATTGAAGTAAATCCGGGCAAGGTTTCGGTGATTGAAAAATTGCCCCCTCCTACTTACATCACGGGGGTACGTGCTTTTCTTGGGCATGCCGGTTTTTACCGGAGGTTTATCAAATATTTTTCTTCAATCGCCAAACCCTTGACCGAATTACTCAAAAAAGAGGTTGTTTTTGACCTTAATGAGGCTTGCCTTGAGGCGTCTCGTAAGCGCAAGGAAGCTCTCATTTCTTCTCCTATTGTGCAAGCTCCAGATTGGAGCTTGCCTTTTGAGCTAATGTGCGATGCTAGTGACTTTGCAGTAGGTGCCGTTCTTGGTCAAAAGAAACAAGGAAAATCATGTGTCATCTACTATGCAAGTCGGAGTCTAGATGAGGCTCAAAGGAATTACACAACAACGGAGAAAGAGTTGTTGGCGGTAGTGTTTACATTCGATAAGTTTCGGTCCTATCTCATATGCTCAAATGTTATCGTGTACACGGATCACATCGCGGTGCGGTATCTCATTACCAAGAAAGAAGAAAAGCCTCGCTTGATCCGTTGGGTTCTCTCTCTCCAAGACTTTCACATGGAAATGAGGGACAAAAAGGGAGCGGAGAACTATGTAGCAAATCATTTTTCTAGGCTACCATTTGAGAACAAGGAGGATGTACCGATTAATGATGAGATAGGATTTGAGGCTCTCATGGCTTTGGTGTCAACTTCTGCCCCTTGGTACGGGGATATAGCCAACTATCTTGCGTGTGGATTCGTTCCCCCGGAGTACTCTTCTCAATAAAAGAAGAAGTTTTTCAAGGAGTTGAGTAGATACTTTTGGAATGACCCATACCTATTCAAGCAATGTGGAGATGGCCTTTATCGGAAGTGCGTTCCAGATCATGAAATTCAAGGTGTTCTTGAGCATTGCCACTCACTACCATGTGGAGGACATGGTGGTGTTGACAAAACAGTGGCAAAAATCTCTCAATCCTTATTATGGTCGTAGACAATGCATAGAGACGCCCACCAATTTGTTGCGCAATGTGATAGATGTCAAAGGAGCGGAGGCATTACCAAGAGGGACGAAATGCCCCAACAAAGTATTCTATAAGTGGAACCCTTTGATGTTTGGGGGGTTTATTTCATGGGACCTTTCCTTTCTTCTTGTGGGAATCTATATATCTTAGTAGCAGTCGATTATCTGACAAAATGGATTGAAGCCATACCCTCACCTACCAATGATCACAAGGTTATGCTTAAGCTCCTAAATAAGATCATCTTTCCTAGATTTAGAGTTCCGAGGGTGCTAATTAGTGATGGAGGCTCCCATTTCACCAAAAAGCAACTTGAAGCTCTTCTCAAGAGATATGGCGTTCATCACAAGGTTGGATTACCTTACCACCCTCAAACTCAAGGACAAGTGGAGGTCTCAAATCGTGAAATCAAAAATCTTCTTGAAAGGATGGTGAACAAATCAAGGAAATATTGGTCTCACAAAATTGATGACATGCTATGGGCTCTAAGGACGGCATACAAGACTCCAATCGGCACGACCCCCTATAGGTTGTTCTATGGAAAGGCTTGTCACTTGCCGGTTGAGTTGGAGTACAAGGCTTGGTGGGCCATCAAAGAGCTCAATATGGATTTATCGTTGGCCGATGAGAAGAGATTGTTGAAGCTCAATGAACTTGAAGAGCTTAGAGATGATGCTTATGAAAGCTCAAGGTTATATAAGGAAAAGACCAAAAAGTGGCATGACCAACATATTCGAAACAAGAACTTTAAGGTTGGAGACAAGGTTTTGCTTTTCAACTCAAGGCTTCGTTTGTTTCCGGGTAAACTCAAGTCAAAGTGGTTGGGTCCTTTTGTGATTTCAAAGACCACTCCTTATGGCTCCTTTGAGTTAGATGCGGATGGTAACAAGTTCATGGTTAATGGTCATCGTCTAAAGCATTACTTTTGCAAGGAAGAAGTTAGTATCATCGAATGTATATTGCTTGATCCTTTGGATCCTAAGCCTCCCACTTGAAGGATTTTTCTCATGGTCAAGCTAGTGACCTCATAAAGAAGCGCTTCTCGGGAGGCAACCCGAGTTTCTAACTCATTTTTTTAGAATGTTCCGATTTCACTTTCTTCTTTTTAAATTTGAATTTGAATTTGATTATTTATTTTCACCTTTTTGGTTAATAGGTGTTTGGATGATGAAGGAACAAGGATTTTCTATTTCGAATATGTGAGGATAAATCGAAATTACTCTGTGCGACCCTGTGCGCGCCATCTGTGCGGGCGCGCAGGCATTGTCAGAACCCGCACAGATTTATTCACAAATTGAAGCTCGAGGTAGAAAGTTTGCACGACTTGCTGTTCGACCTATGTGCGGGCGCGCATGGTTCCTGTGCGGGCGCACGTTCACTGTCAGAACCCGCACTAATTTTATCAAAAGTTGAGGTTCGAGACAGAGAGTTTGCGCGACCTAGTGCGCGACCTCTGTGCGGGCGCGCAACTCTCCTGTGCGGGCGTGCAGAGCAGGAAAATCGGGTTTTAACCCTCTTCTTCCCGATTTCATTCTCATATTTTCGAAACCCAATTTTCATGCTCTCTTCTCTCTCCTCACAAAGACAAACCCTAACCTTCAAATTTCACCCATTTTTCACAAATTCCATTGATTTTCTTTCAAATCCATCAAAAAATTTCACTCTACTCACAAATTCACCCACTTTCTGTCTCCAAAATACCCAAAAATCCCCCATTTTCATGGTTTGCAGGCTTCATTAAAGGTGGTGTTCTTGGAGGCTCTTGGTGGTGTTCAAGTTTCTACAAGGTGGTATAACTCTAAATTTTGCTATTTTATTACTTAATTTCAATTATTTATGAAAAATTTTTAGTTATTAAACATGAATTAGCTTGAGTGAATTGCATGTAATTTTGGTTTTTTTGGGAGGGATTTGTTGGTTATTAATGTGAAATTTTGTGATTTTGGGGACATTGTTGTTCATACTATTGTTTTGGAAGCCATTTTCATGAAACTAAGTTGAGAAATTTGGTGTTTGAATTGTTGATAATGCAATTAATTTAATGAGAATTGCTTGCTATCATAATGTGTTTTGATTGACTGCTTTGTTGTTGATTCTTGTTGTCTTGGGCGTTATATTTGTATGGTTAGTTGTTAGCACTAACCCTTTTGCAGATTGTTGAGACTTGAGTTGTTGTTGTTGTTTTCCAATTGTTGGTTAAGTTTGAATGTAGTTCTCCTTTTGGTTGGGTTTTTTGTATTGGTTGAACATAATGAGCAAAAGAAAGAGTAGAAAGGAGCCCAGGTTAACGGTTGAAGAACCAAGTACCCAACAAACTCAAGCTCAAGGACCTAAGGTTCCCCCTAGATTGAGATTTTCGAACAAGGTCCATGCTACGTTCTTCAACGACCTTCACGACCGAAAGTTAAATCCCTCCCGACACTATGATCAACGCTCCATGAGAGATTTAGGGATTGACGACGATATAAGGTCGCTCCTTGATTTCTTGAGGATGAGTGAGTTCATCAAACATCAATACTGAACTTATAAGGAGCCAACTTTCGAATTCTTGGCCTCTTTTGAAAAAGAGCCTCTTTTGAACGACTTCCAGATTTCCTTTCAATTGTTCAACAACCGGCAGTCTATGACTCTGAGTGATCTTAATGTATTGTAGGATCTGAACCCCGAGGCAGACCTCCTTGCCCCTTCGTTGAGCCTGTTCCCTGAGTACGATGCATTTAGATGGTGGCAAACGATTACCGACTATGAAGAATTCAACACCAGATATTCGGTGGCCAACCATATTATCCACCTTGTGCTCCGTATTCTACACCGCATTCTGGGTTTTGCGGTGTTTAGCAAGCAGGATTTGAGCAAGCTCTCTCAAGAGAAGCTATTTAATCTGTGGGTAGCCACTAGGGAGGAATTGAAAGGGCGGCTCAATATGGGGTATTGGCTCATTTTGTGCTGTGAGGCAATCAAGTCGGGCCACAAGACGGGAGAAATTGCCCTCGGTGGGATGATTACAAGGATTGCGAAGAAGCTCAACTATGAACGCTTCTTCCCCTCATGCATTCAAGTGGGGGCCGACAAAGATCTATTCATCGACATTCAGCAGATGAGATGGTCGGGATTCCTCCAAGGAACTTCAGATGCCAACAATTTTCATGCTTTGATAGTTGACAGAGAGCACCATTGTATCTTGCCATACCCCAGCCGTACATCCCAGGAGCGGAATACAAAGAATGTATGGAAGATTCCGAGAGATAATGGTGTGTTACCCACCGCTCTGGGTGGCTTAAGGAATATGGAAGTCGGCCAACAACAACAACAGAAACAACAGCAACAACAACAACAACAACAACAACAACAACAACAACAGCAGCATTAACAACAACAACAACAACAACAACAACAACAACAACAACAACAACAACAACAACAACATCATCATCATTAGCAACATCATCAAGGCATGAGTAGCCTTGAACAACAAATGATGAGCATGCAACTTGGCATGCAAAGCATAATGGAGAACCAGCAGGGTATGTTTCTGCAAACCCAAGCTCTTTATGGTGCGACCGTGGAAAGGGGTGAGGTCAACCCCCTGGTAAAGTACCCCCATTGGCCACCCCAACAAGGGCCAGTCCCTAGGTGGCAGGGTTCACAACCTACTTGGCCCTTTTGGCAAGGGCCCTCCTCCCACGGTGTTCCCCGGTTAGACTACCCGACGAAAACTGGGTACGATTATCGTGCCCCCGGGGGGAGCGATTTTAGGGGTGACCCCAACTATCCATATGTCGACCCTACCCACCCATCCCCTCTTCAGCTTCCCGCCCCTTTCGACCTGTTGCCTCAATGGCAACAAGACCTCTTCCAAGGTCACTATGGTTGGCCTCCGGGTTACTCCGGTGATTGGACCCAGACGGCATCCCTCCAGACGGTTTCTCTTATGACACCGAGGATGAAGTAGATGCTGACAAAGCCAGCCCTAGTGGCCACTAGCCCCCCTTGTTCTTTATTTTTCCCTTTTGTCCCCTCCCAATGTTTTTAATTTGGCGCACCGCGGATGGTGCATTGTTTTAGTGTGGGGGGGTTGTGTAAGAGGCAAAGGGATGTTTTTTTTTATAGTGTGGGGGAAGGCTTGTCTTCATGCTAGTGTGGGGGGGATTTCATTGTAGGTGGTAGAGCTCTCATGGTTCGGTTGGCTTTATCATATTTTGATGTTAGTTTATCTGCTTTATTGTGATGATTATGTCCCTGGGTGATTTTGATAAGTGTTTGGTAATGAATTTTCAAGTGTTTGTGTAGGTGATGATACTCCCATGAGGAAAAATCCAAACTCCCGATAGTCCAAATTTCCCTTAATCCAAATTTCTTTTAGTTTATTTTATTTCTATTTCTTCATTTTGTTTAAATTCTTAGTTTCTTTCTCTGATTTTTTTTTTGAACTTTTTATTTTATTTTTGTTTCATCTCAGTAGTTTCTTTCATTTTGGCTTACTTTTGAATCTTGGAAATGGAGATAAAGGAAGTCAAAGGGCAATTCGAGCCCCCCTCGGTGAGATTGCATAATTTATCTTGTCTTCATTTCAAGCGGCATTTGGTGAGGCCTTTCCTCTCTTTTATTTTCTTTTTCCTTGGGTGTTTAGCTTAGGTTTAGCTTAGGAAGAAGTTGAATGGTTCGAGGATGTTTGCTTTTGGTTCTATGGAACCTAGGATCGTTGATGTTGTTATCGAACGATCACTTGTATGACGATTGGGATTTAATTGAATTATATGCTTCGTATGTGAACCTTTTTTTATTTCTTCCTCTTTCTTTTGTTTTGTTTTTCCCTTTTTGTGTTACAAGCATAATTATGACAATTTGAAATGATTTTTGATGTGTAATTTGCTCACTATTTTGGATTGGTTTGCGTCGATGTGTCTTTGAATGCTTATCTTCCTAATTGATGAGGGTTTGCACGGTTTGAGAATGCTTTGGGTTGAGTTAGACACATTGTAAGCTAAGGTAGCCCGGTTAAGAACTTTTGAGGACGTTTGAACCCCTAGGTCACGGGAAAGTGGTAAGATGGTGTTGCTCTCTATGGTGGATAGGATTCCCTTGGTTAGTATTTGCTATATTTCTTATCCCGTGTGAGCGTCATTTGTTCTAGCCTTCATCATTCTTGTGAGCGGCACTTAGGATCCTTAACTATGCATGTCTTTATCTTTGTGTTGGCGTCTAGCTCCCAAGATCGTGATCATATAACTCTAGAGGAGGAAGAGGGCATTTCTTCTCATTTTTCTTTGTTTTCTTTGTGTTTTGTTACAAATTTGGTTTTCATTTTTACATTCACCCTCTTGCTAACCAATTTGAGCCCAATTTACCCTTTCTTGACTTAGCCATATTACGAACCTATTGGCCTATGTTCTACCAACCCTTGTAGTTAGTGAAGCATTGGCTTGTGAGGTTCGAGTTTGATAATGTTGAAATTGAGCAAGAAAGTTGTGTAATTTGATTCAAATAAGGTTTTGAAAGGCTATTCATGAAAAGAGTACGCAAAAAGGCTTGGCAAGAAAGTTGAAAGGACTTGAAACTCATGAAAACCAAACAAAAAAAAAAAAAAAAAAAAAAAAAAAAAAAAAAAAAAGAAAAAGATTAAAGTTATGTGGTGGGTTTGTTTTGAAAGGTTGTGAGTTTGAAGAATAGGTTCAATTCTTAGGATGTTCTTGAGAGATGGTCACTCTTACGCTTCACTTAAAAATTTCCACCAAAGTTTTCAAATTGTTTTCCAACCATAACTCCTAGCCATGACATTACAACCCTACTTAAGATCCTTGGATTCTAGAAGGGCGTGGTCAAAGGACGGTGGAGGGAGATAGATTTCAACCCTATGGAGAGAGTATGCATAGTTTAGATGTCGGGATGACCTTATGACTCCACATAAATTTATTTTTTTCCAGTTCCCTCGAGGAACCATGAGGAGCTAGCTAGGGGATTAATTGAAGCTAGTGGAGAGAACGCGGACCGTCTTGGTTGGGGCTAGCGCGGAGAATGGAATCATTAGTTCCCTACGCTTAGCTTAGGTTTGTCTTTTTGAACCTTGAGCATCTTGGAATGTGTTTTCCCTCCTTGAATTGAGAAAGATAAGTATTCTTTGGTGCATTTATTTGCAAATGAGTTCAAATTGAGCATTCCATTACCTTGAGGTTTGATTGGTTTTGCGAAAACCTTGTCATGTTATGTTTGTTGTGTTTGTCTTTTCGTTCCGGTTTTCCTTGCTTGAGGACAAGCAAGAGGCAAGTGTGGGGGATTTTGATAAGTGGCATTTATGCCACTCTTTTATCCTTTTTCTCTAAGGATTCTCCCCTCATTTGCGCTTGTTTGGCCCTTTTTCTAAGCATTTTTACTTAGTTTTGCTTCCTCTTTCCTTTTCTCCCTTATCTTCCCTTCTCTTAGTCTTCTCGCTTTGTTTTAATTTTGATTTCCATGCTTTGGTTTTGTAGGTATTATGTGCCGAAAGAAAGAGGATATCAAGAAGACAAGCTATCAGTTGTGCGCGGGGTACTGTGCGGCTTCTGTGCGGGCGCACATGTGAGGGTGTGCGGGCGCGCAACCCTGTCAGAACCCGCACAGCCAGACTTAAGAAACAGAGCCAAACCAGAGAGTTTGCGTGACCTTATGCGCGACTTGTGTGCGGGCGCACACACCTGATGCGCGGGCGCGCAGGACTAATGCGCGGGCGCGCTGATTATCCCCGTACCCTCAAAGTTGCGGCCGCACACTATGCTGAGAGGGTGCACACACATTATGTGCGGGTGCGCAGCTCATCTGTGCGGGTGCGCACGGCTAGGTTTCCGATTTATTTGCGCTTTGTTGTCCAAGTCTCTTTCTTTTGGATGGAGCCAGATATATATAGATGGGACTCTTTGTAATCGAGGAACACTTAGTACTAATCCCATAGAACATTAGCCTAATCTAGAGAGAGAAAATAGATTGTTATTCAAGCTTCCTTTATTGTATTTAACTTTGCTCAAGCTTTAATCTTCCATTAATCAAGCAAGTATCCAAGTTTTCATCTTTCTTCAATCCTTTCTTTAGTAATCTATTCTCCTTTCCTTTAATATTATTTATTTGTTTTATTGTTACTTATTTTTATCTATCTTATTAGTTTATCTTGTTATTATTGATTTCATGTATTTCAATCATGTTTTGTTTTGAGTTTCTTGTGTTTATTTCTAGTTTTGATATTATGTTTAATCTCCCTTCTCTAGGCTAAACTCTTAGCTAGGGGAAGGGGGTGGAAGATATGTATTGAATGATGGATGAATGATGATAGTTGGATTGATTACATAAATTGATGAAAGAAATGATTTTTAATGGCTTGAGATTATTGTTGCACTTTATTTGATTGCCCTCCTAGTTTAAATGCATGAAAATGATTTGAACTAGATTAAGATCACCTCTATTTTAATGATTGCATGAGAATGAGTTGTTAAAATGGAGTTTCATGTATTGTGCTTCTTTATTCTTTTGATTTTCTTGTGTCTAATAGGATGCATGAGAATGATCCGAATTAGCATAGACTAATTTTATTGATTTGCCTAGACGATTGCATGAGAATGAATTATTTAGGTAGAATCTTGTGTTCTTTGGCATGTTCATCATTATAACTATCATTGTTCCCCTCTTTCTAATGCATGTTTAAAACCCCCAAATTCCTAGCGTCATTTTCTATTGATTTTAACATCATTTTCTTGCTTACTTGTAGTTTTAGTGTTCTACTCAACAAAACCAACAAAACAATCCCCTTTTCACTCTTGCATTAGTGATATTTGATGTTGAATTAGCGTGCTTCCCTAGTGGTTCGACCCTTTACTTGCCACTAACTAGCTTAGTGTAGGTTTAGGCTTTATAAATGATTAATTTGGTTAGGGTGGTAGCTTAACGACCTATCTAATCCCAATTAGTATCCTCAGCCATGTCTAAGACAACGAAATCTACAGGGATAAAAAATTTACTAACTCTGAAAGGAACATCCTTTAGAATACCTAAGGGGTATTAAGAGAATTGTCTATCATCTGTAAAGTAATGTTTGTAACTTTTAAATCACTCATATTAAGTTTAGAACACACAAGCGATGACATAACACTTACACTGGCACCCAAATCATATAATGATTTATCAATGAAGACATTACCAATATGACAAGGGATAGAAAACTATCAGGATCCTTTAATTTAGAAGGGGATTTACAATAAAGCACTATATTCCTCTGTAAAAGCTACAATTTCTACCTCATCAAATGACCTTTTACTAGTCAAAATATCTTTCATAAATTTAGCATATGCAGGAAACTGAGTGATTAACAACCTCCAAAAACTTACAAAATTGCTTATCAAACTTACTCTTCAAATGTTTATTTGGGAATGGAAGTTTGATGACTGGGACCTGCTCATCTCCACCCTTTTCCTGAGATTTACCCTACAAAGAAACATTAAAAGAATTAGTTTTCTCTTATAACCCAAGAGGGTTATTAACATTATTACTTGGTACAAGGGAATCAAGATTAGCAATAGGTTCATCATCTTTGGACATAGGAGGCCTATCATAATGTGAACCACTCCTTAGAGTTTGAATTTGCATGATCCGTAGGGTGATTCGTTGCGATGGTAGGGCTCCCTTCTAACGGGTTTGTAAGGTAGATGAAATCTGCACAATTTGATTATCCATAATTTTATTATGAGCTAGGATTGAATCAATTTGTGCATCCCTACTCTCCATGTGCTTTTGCATATTTGATTGCATCGCTCTAATTTCTGACAAAGTAAGGTCAGGTGATGAAGGGGTTTGTGATTATGTTTTCTGACCAGAGTTAGGATGGTAATATTTCTGCTATGGTGATGGCTGTTGTTGTGGTTGTTGTGGAGGTGGAGGATTTTGCACATTGGTACTCCGACAGGAAAGATATCGATTGTTCCAAAGGACAAGATTATAAGTGTTGGAGTATGGGTTACTTTGCCTATATTTTTGGAAGGCATTAATTTAGGTTTTTCCCAAGTTATTAATTGTATACGGTAATTAAATAGTCGGCTGGCCTTTGGCCCCTAGGCGACTGTGTGGTTAGTTTTAAACCTTGAGTGATTAACTTGCGAATTTCTGATACTTTAAGGAGTATGACCTGTTCCTAAGTCAATTTATCACAGTAGTGATTGCCCTAAACCAAGTACGTAGCCGTCTAATATACAAGTGAGCAGACATTTACCCCCCAGTTGGTTAATGTAGTTTTATGAACTATCTTTTCACCGTCTAGGTTAATCGTACTCCAATTATATACTCAAACGTCTTTCTGCCCTATTAGAAGGACTTTTTAGAGTTACATAATTTCAAAATGTAACCCAAGGTTGAACAACATTTGGTTAACGGCTGGTGTCTTTAGGCACATGGTTCTTATAACCCCATTTGATTCCTTTTTTGATTACTTTGAGTGAACCAGCTATGAGCACGCCTGAGTAGGCTGGTCAATCTTTGTCGTTTGCAGGTTTATAGAGCAATGTACCACCAAGATGGGAGATGTACTCTACGACGAATTCACCCGGGTGGGTGTCGCCTGATGTCAAACTCATGTTGGAGTAGACGGATGTCGTACCCGGATGGGTATTTTAATATTATCCGGGCATTGGCCTCGTTATGTACTGTTGTTCAAAACAAAAGTTTAGCCACTAAGATTTTGAATTTATCTTATATAATTGATGAGTGTCATTTATGGCACTCATTTGGTTCTCTTTAGGGTAAAATTCATGCCATATTATAGCTCTTTTCTTTAGTTTTTCCTTAGTTTTACTCTTTATTTCCTTAGTTTGCATCTTCTTAGTTGAATTTCTATTTTATGCATTTCTTTGTTTATTTTGTTATTTTCTCTTTTATTTGTTTGTTTTAGTTCATTTTTCAGGTTATGATCGTAATTCGAGGATTCCCGAGTCTCCTTCTCATGTTTTATATCGTTTGAGATGCCTCTTGCCTACCATTTGAAGTTTAAGATTGAGGGAGTGTATAGGCCAAGTCTTCTAGCTCGTGCATGCAAGCGATGGGTACACCAATATTAGTGTTTAACCCACTGTGGGGGCTATTTGGAGACTGCCTCATTCGAATGTGAAGAAGGTTGCCCTGCTCCCAGGCGCGGGCGCGCCTCTCTCGGGGGCGGGCACGCCTCTCTCGGGCACGAGCGCGCCTCTCTGGGTCTCTATTTTGTACCCCATTTTGCGCGGCCGCGCTCCCCCTTGTAGTTGGCCGTGTCTGTACGAGTCTATTGTGGACGATCTAACTACCTTCTCTTTGTTAGTTTTACTATATAAATATTTTCTTTCTATTTTTAGAGAGAGTTAGTTCTTTTAGAATTTAAATAGAATTTGGTTAGATTTGGTTGAGAGAGAAACTCTAGTTTGTAGAAAGAAAAGTTCTTGATTGATGATTGAAGATTAATGATTCTAAGTATTTTCTTCATTGATTTGAAGCAAGTTTGTAAGGATTTCTTGTACTTTTTTGCAATCTTTAGCTTTTGATTTCAATTTCTTTGTTAATTGTTCAAGTTTGATTGAGTTTTGATTGATTTTAGTTTGATTAATATGATGATGATGAATTTGTTGTTTTAGCTTAGTTTTGATTTTTATTTCCATGGAGTGTGAGTAGTATACTTGCTAGGGAGATGGTGAAGCATATATGAGTAACGAATTGATGCTAATTGGCTGAAATTGATGGAGTTGATGTTGTGATTAAATTGGTTGATTGATTATGTGCATGTGTGTGTTTAATTTAGGAGTGATCAACCTAACTATTCACACTAGATTACATTATAAGTTCACATTGATACGAACAATTGGTTTGTCGCTTGAATTTTCGATTGAGTTGGTTTATGACGTTCCTAGCTAGAGTCTCTCATAGTTGGCGCTAGTTTGACCTCTAGGAGAATAGCTTATCAAACTCTTTTGATTGCAATATAGATTTTCCCTTGCAATACTCGACTTAGTCAATTCCAATCCCAATTAGTTGTATCCATTGCAAGTATATGTGGATCCTTAACCCTAGTGTTTGATATATTTGATTTTATCTTGATTGTTTTATAGTCTTAGAATATACACACCTTACTTCATTACTTCAAAATAGCTTAGATTCAGCATTAGCATTCACCTCCCATTCCTAGTGGTTCAACCCTCGACTTACTCCTATGCTAGTTATAAGGGTGTGTTGAGTGATTACAAATTTTGTTTGGCATAGGGAAGATTAGTCCAACGACCTAGTCTCAACCCTTGTTCAAAATGGCGCCGTTGCCGGGGAATGGCGTAGTTGTTTGCTATTGTTGTTGAGTCTATTTCACTAAATTTCAAAATTATAAAAAGATTTTTCTCTTTTGGCTACATTTGTAGCCGTGTTACTAATATTTTCCTTTGAGTTTGTGTGTACAAGTTAACATGGGAGAAGTCCCGAGGGTTACATTGAAGGAGTTGGGCACTCCGGGTGCATACAAGTATGAGAGCGGGATTGCTCCATTATAGATCCTGGATAGTGATTTTGAAATCAAGCCGACAATGATAACTTTGATTGAAAGGCGGAAATATAGCGGAGGAGTAAATGAAAGTCCCCTCAATTTTCTTAAGGAGTTTGAGAAATATTGCAACACAATTAAGGTGAACAGGGTTGCTTAAGAATTCATAAGGCTCAAACTATTTCCTTTCTCTCTAATTGGAAGAGCTCAAGAGTGGCTAGACAAGGAAGTGAAGCCTAATTTTTTGAGAACTTGGGATGAGGTCACCAAAGAATTCCTTTCTCGTTTTTTCCCTCAAAAGAAAAAGGTGGAGGCAAGAGCTTTGATTCAAGGTTTCAAGCTAAGGTCTAGTGAAAGCCTCTATGAAGCATGGGAGAGATACACAGAGTATCAACGCGAGTGTCCTCACCATGGAATCCCTACTTACCTAATCATTCAAATTTTTTATGGAGGTTTGAGTCCTCAAGGGAGGTCAAGTCTTGAAGCCGGAGACGGAGGCCCAATCATGAACAAGAACGAGGAAGAGGTTGTAGATATCATTGAGGATGTAGTTAGATACTACATTGAATGGTAAGATGGTGAGAAAGAGCCGATAAACAAGAGTAGCACTACGAGATGCTCGATTGAACAACTCAATGCTATCAACAATTTGTCAACTCAAATTTCCGAATTAGGGAAGGAGGTAGTTTCTATCAAGTTTAAGCTCGAGAGTGCAACGTCACAAGCACCAATTCTTCCTTCCCACATTAAGGGGAGAGGTACACCTAATTCCCCTAACTCTATTCCTTCTTCTTGTTGCATGGTTAGAGAATGTTGGTCTTGTGATTTATGTGGAATTAATGACAATGATGCTTCTATTTGCCCTAATGTTCCTTGTGATGAATGTGTTGGGAATGAGAATGGACATGTGAATTTTGTTGCTAATAATAATGTTTGACCTAGATTAAATGTTCAAAGGAATGTTTTGAATAGGAATTATCACAACCAAGGGAAGTATGATAATTATAACCAAAATAGTGGTTATAGAAACAATGGAATCCAAGGGATTTGTGGTAGCTATTAACAACCATGGTAATAATGGTCAAAGTCATGGCCAAGGATATGGGGATTATAACCAAGGTTATGGTAACCATAATCACGATTGTTGCCAAAATCAATGTAGAGGTAATTGGATCAATCAAAGTAGGGGAATCTTCAAACAAATGTTCAAAGATTTACCCCACCTGGATTTATTCCAAATACCTAAGGCCAAATGATAATTTTTATGATCAACAATTTTCATCTAGGAGTTTCTTGGAGGATGTCATAGAGAAGCAAGCCAAATTGTTGAACACCTACATGACCTTAAGAAATAAGAAGTTCAAGGATATGTTAACTTACCATAAGGGGTTGGAGACACAAATTTCTCAATTGGCTAGTGAGTTTTAGGGATTTACAAATCTTTCTTCTTTGACTTCACCAAGCTTAGATCTTAAGAAACCAATAAATGCGATTGTGACTAGGAGTGGTAGGGTCTTTGAGAATGAGGATTCTAAGAAGAGTGATGCTAAAGAGAGTCTTAGCAAGAGTCAAATTGAGAATGAGGGAGATGAGAACGCTTTGGTTGAGGAATTCGCTAAGGAACAAGTTGAGAAGGTGAAAGAGAAAGAAAAAGAAGTCTACAAGCCCAAGCTCCCTTACCCCAAAAGTTTAATAGGAACAAATTAGAGGAGCAATTTGGGAAATTTATAGAGATGCTTAGACAATTTCATCTTACTCTTTCTTTTACTGATGTGATAGAACAAATTCCAAATTATGCAAAGTTCCTTAAGGAGATCTTGAGTTGAAAGAGGACATGTAATGTGGCGGAAACGGTTAACTTGACCGAGAATTGTAGTGTAATCATAATGAACAAAATTCCACCCAAGTTGAAGGATCCCATAAACTTTTCTATCCCTTGTTATATTTATAAAATGCAAATTGATAATGCCTTGTGTGACTTAGGAGCTAGTGTTAGCATTATTCCATACTCGATTTTATCAAAGACTAGAGAAGGGAGAACTTTTACCTACCAACATTACCTTGTAATTAGCCAATAGATCAATTAGGATTCCAAGGGGTAAGGTGGAGGATGTTCCCTTAAGGGTAGGAAAGTTCATCATTCTGGCAGATTTTGTGGTCTGTGACATAGATGAGGATTCTACAATTCCTATTATTCTTGGTAGACCATTTCTTGCTACTTCGAGTGCTTTGATTGATGTCAAAAGTGCTAAGATTTTGCTTAAAATAGGAGATGAGTGAGTTGAATTTGATTTGAATGAAATTATGAAATATCCTTCTTCATCTTTTGAGAATTGCATAAGAGTTGATATTTTAGACAATTTTGTACATTCAATGCATGAGCACTTGCTCACAACTAATGATCCTCTTGAGTGCTTTCTGTTGAACAAGGAAAATTTAGGTGCTCCTAGCAAGGAAATGGCCTTGTATGAGAATTTGTTAGACGGGAGTGTTGAAGGAAGTGATGAGCAAATATGTATGAAAATCTCAAGCCAAGAGGCTTTGCAATCGGCTTCAACCAAGGAAGATAAAGGTGTTCCCATGGTAGAGCTCAAACCTCTATCATCACACCTTAGGTATGAGTTCTTAGGCCAAAATTCTACTTATCCCGTGATTGTTAGTGCATCTTTGAGTGAAATCCAAGCTTAAGCGTTATGTAATGTTTTGAGAAGGCACCAAGTTGCTTTTGGATATACCATTGATGACCTCAAAGGTATAAGCCCCGCTTTATGTACACACCACATAACCCTTGAGGAGGACGCTCTTCCTTTTATTGAGCGACAACGGAAATTACATACCCAAATGGGCGAGGTAGTGAAGAAAGAGATTACTAAGCTTTTAGATTCGGGAATCATATTCGCAATCTCAAACTCTAGGTGGGTCTCACCCGTTCATTTCGTTCCAAAGAAGAGAGGCATGACTGTCGTCAAGAATGAAAAAGGTGAGCTTTTTCCGACGAGGATGGTCACTTGTTGGTGAATGTGTATATACTATAGATGTCTAAACACATCCACCAAGAAATATCACTTCCCCCTTCCTTTCATTGATCAAATGCTTGAAAGACTAACGAGGCACAAGTACTATTGTTTCCTTGACAGTTACTCGGGGTTTTTCCAAATTCCTATTCACCCCGATGACCAAGAGTAAACTAATTTTACTTGTCCCTATGGTACCTTTGCTTATAGAAGAATGTCATTCGGCCTTTGCAATGCTCTCGCAACTTTCCGACGGTGTATGATGAGTATCTTTTGAGACATGTTGGAGGCAGATATGGAGGTGCTTATAGATGACTTTTTTGTAGGTGGAGTTTCCTTTGATGCGTGCCTTGAAGATCTTGAAAAGTGCTTGGTAAGGTGTGAGAAGGTGAACTTGGTGTTGAATTTTTAAAAATGCCAATTTATGGTTAAAGAAGGCATAGTCCTTGGGCTTAAAATTTCTCACAAGGGCATAGAGATGGACAAGGCAAAGATTGAGGTTATTGAAAAGTTTCCACCTCCGGTTAATGTGAAGGGTATGAGATCATTTTTAGGGCATGCCGGGTTCTATAGAAGATTCATCAAGGATTTTTCTCTCATTGCAAGGCCTCTCAATGATCTTCTTCAAAAGGATGAGGAGTTTGTGTTTGATGATAAGTGTTTGGAACTTTTCAACATGTAGAAGAAAGCTTTGATTTCTATTTCTATTATCCAAGCCCCTAGATGGGATTTACCCTTTGAGTTGATGTGAAATTCAAGTGACATGACTATTGGAGGAGTTTTAGGTAAAAGAGTTGATAAAAAGCTTCATATCATTTATTATATGTGAAAAACTCTTAATGGCGCTAAAAGGAATTACACTATAACGGAGAAAGAGTTTTTGGCTATTATTCATTCCTTTCAAAAATTTTGTTGCTATTTGTTAGGGTCTAAACTAATTGTGTTCACGAATCATGCGACCCTTAGATAAATTTTTGGGAAGAAGGAATCAAAGCAAAGGCTAATTCGTTAGGTGTTAGAGCTTCAAACTTTTTACCTTGAGATTAGAGATAAGAAAGGAGCGGAGAATGTTGTAGCGGATCATCTATCTAGACTTGAGGATTTTCAAGTTCAAGATGATTGGTCTCCCATTGAATATAGAATGTTAGATGATTCTTTGTATGCTATAGATGTGAAGGAACCCCCATGGTTTGCCGATTTGGTGAACTATCTTGCTTGTGGGGAGTTTCCTCCTTCATTTTTCAAGTAGCGGAGAAAAAGCTCAAGAGGGAGGCTAGGTATTATGTATGGGATGAACCAATTTTATATAAAAGGGGTGTTGATGGGTTATTGTGGAGATATGTTCCAAATGAGGTGTTACCAAGTGTATTGAAGATTTGCCACTTGGATCCAAGTATTGGTCACATGGGTGTTTCAAAAACGGCCTCAAAGGTACTTTAATGCAGATTGTGGTGGCCAAATCTCTTCAAGAATGTTTGGGAATTTGTGAAGAGTTGCGACCGATGCCAAAAGACTGGAAGCATTTTAAAGAGGAATGAGATACCCCAACAACCTATACTAGAGTTGGAAATTTTGGATGTATGAGGAATAGACTTCATGGGTCCTTTTCCTACTTCATATGAAAATCAATATATTCTTGTTGCCTTTGATTATGTGTCAAATTGGGTGGAAGCCATTGCTTCACCAATAAACGACCATAAGGTAATAATGAAGATGTTCAAGAAGATAATTTTTCCACGATTTGGCATTCCAAAGGCAGTTATAAGTGATAATGGATCTTATTTTGTGCATAGCGCCTTCCACAAGACTTTAAAGAAGCATGGAGTTGATCAATATTTCGGACTCCCCTATCACCCTCAAACTAGTGGGCAAGTCGAGGTGTCTAACCGTCAAATCAAATTGATTCTTGAAAAGACGGTTGCAAGAAATAGGAAGGATTGGTCGGATAAGCTAATTATGCTTTGTGGGAATATATAAAGGCTTTCAAGACTCCTATTGGCACTACTCCTTATCACTTTGTTTATGGGAAGTCTTGTTATCTTCCGGTAAACCTTGAACATCGTACTCATTGGGCCATTAAGAAAATCAATTTTGAATTGAAAAGTGCGGGTGAGCAACGTTGGCTTGATCTCCATGAGTTGTAAGAACTTTGATTAGATGCATATGATTGTGCAAGCATGTATAAGACTCGTACCAAGGAGGTGCATGATAAGCTTATTGAGAAGAAGGAGTTAAATGTTGGTGACAAGGTGCTCCTTTACAATTCTAGGATGAGATTATTTCCCGAGAAGCTAATGTCTCATTGGAGTGGTCCTTGTGTTGTTTAAGAGATTTTCCTAATGGTGATATTGAAATATCTCCTTTGAATTTCTCGAGAACTTTAAAAGTCAATGGTCATAGGCTCAAGCATTACTATGATGGAGTTTTTGTAGGATCCGTGCATGATATGGCTCTCTATGATCCACCTTTAAGGGTGAAGAATGTCAAGCAAATGAAGTTAAACAAGCGCTTTTCGGGAGGCAATCCAAATTTCTAACCATTTTCTCTATTTTCCTTAATTTTTGTTTTTCTTTTGATATTTCTATTCTTTGTTGATTTTCTTTCTTGATTGTGTTTTAGGTGGATTTTATTTGATTTCCAACAATTTTGGTGCCAATTTTGAAGAGGAAGCGTTCGAGTTTATGAATTGGAAGCATGTGTAAGAATTGAAGATTGGTGGGTTCAAATGGTGGGTTCATGAAAATCTAGTGTCGAACCCACTATCAAGGAGTTTTGGATATGCATTTTATAATGTTCATCGTGATCATCCCCCTTGTACTCACCAATGTGCGCAAAACGAGATTTAGAAGATCATATACCCTGAAGGGCTGCGTGGCCGCGCCCACTGCTGATCCTCCCTTAAACGCAATGACCTTATTTTTCTCTCTCTTCCTCTCATTTCTCGCTTTATTTTCTTTTGGTTTTTGTTCAAGCATCATCACCATCTTCATCATTATTTTACTATTGCAATTTAACCAATTTTCACTTCATCTAGTTGATTATTACTCTAAATCCCCATTTTTACACTTTCATTATGGTTTTCTCTTTTCTAAAGTTGGGTTTTGTTGGCTACTCTATGGATTGGGGTTTGGAGTTTGCAATTTGGATTGTTTGTGTGTGATAGTGCTATTTATTCCATTTCTTTGTGATTTCGCATCAATTCAAGGTATGATTTCTTCATTTCTATTGATTTTTATAATAAATTTTCTACCTTGGTTGTTCATGAGTGCTTATATTGATTTGGTACTAGCTTGATTATTGTATCCAATTGCTTACTACATACCTCATTTGTTGTGTTAATGATGAATTTTTTATAATTGTATGAACTTGTGATTGATAATTTGAACACATTATGATTTTGGCACCACCATTGTTGGATTTGTTGTTTGATTATGATGACTTGGAAGTGTTGATGTGCATAATAGATTTTAGATGATGATTTGGAGTGTTGTTGCTCTTGATGCATGATTGTGGCTTATGATTCTTACTTACTAGTGCATTTTTCACTTGAGTGTGTAGATGGCTCCGCTCCGTCGAGCTAAAAGGGCAAGATGATCAAACTAAACGGAGGTGGTTCCCCCTCCTCCCAACATCACAGAGACTTTTGGCATTAAGTTCACCAAACAAGAGCATTGGGACAAATTTGTCAAGCTTTCATCTCAGAAATTTCGTCTAATAGATTCTGTGATTCATAGGCAACTACTTCGTTGGGTATTGATGATGATGTGCGATTTTTGGCCTGGAATTTAGGGCTAGAAGAGTTCTTTTGATTTCCTCTACCTATACTCAGATAACTTTCGAATTCCTCTCTGCACTTGAGGTTCATGAGGACGAGTTGGAAGGTGAAACTTCTCAAAGACATACATTTCAAGTCTTCAACAACGATCATTTGGTGCCTCTTTCATATTTCAATGAGGTCTTCAAATTTCCAAATCCAAGTCAGGGTGTTCCATATATTTATCCGGCATTTGAAGTATTGCAACGTGATACCAAATATGGGGAGCGCAAGTGGTGGAGACATATCTCGATTGAGGACTCATATCACCCTCAATATTCAAAATCGGCCTCAATCATTCATGCAGCTTTGAGATATTTTAGCCGACTTCTTACTTATGCCTTTTTATTTCCAAGGAGTCCCTTGGTGCTATCTCTCGAGAGGAGTTGAGTTGGTTCTAGCTAGCAGATAAGCCATTTGAGGATGGGGTGGCGATCATTGACTTTGCTTCGCATTTTCTTGTTCGTTTCATCGATATCAAAGACGATGTTTTCCTCTCCGGAAGTATCCAACTAGGGGGAATGATTACCATCTTGATTCTATCCCTCAACAATAAGTATGAAGCAATGCTCGAGTCTCTTGAACTGGTCCATGATAAAAGAGAGAAGACCCCTTCCTACTTCCTTAGTATCTATGCCATGATAAATCAAAGATTTCTGGAGCGCACTACTCAAGACAACTTGTTTATTTGGAAAGTTACAAAGACAACAGATTGGTGCCCCATCCCTCACCCCGAGGCTATGGCTAGATGCTTAGACACCCCTCTTCCATGGAGACCTAACAAGTGGCCGATCGACCAAGCCCTCAAGAGAGCTCCTTTGCCAAATCTCCGCAACAATACATATGTCCCTCTTGCTCCCTCTTCACCTCGGGTGTCCTAGGGAGGTACATCTTTGATCCCCCCTTCTTCATCTTCTATCTGTACTTGTGACTTGTCTATTTTTCATGCAAAGATTGATTCCATAACAAATGTTTTAAATTGTTCACCTTTGGGGAATGACTTTGTTTTAGGTTATGATTACCATGCTAGGAAAGTTTATGGTATGCATGTCATGAGGGGGGATATCGAGCCTTATGTTAACTACCCGTACCTCCTAGTCCAACAAGGACCTGTTCCTCAATGAGAGCCATTTGATGAATCCATTGGCCCTAACTTGTGCTATCCCTAATAGGAGGGGCTGTATGTACCTCCTCATGCCATTAAGGCGACCTCCCCGACCTCTTATGATTATAAGAGGCCGGGAGGATCCAATTTTGCATACGATCCGGGTAACCCTAACCTGTTTCCCGATCATGAGACTTTTAGCCGATGGGGGCTATCGAGTAAGCCGGTTCCTTATGATTGGTTCTACCTTTTTCCTAGTGATAGAGTTGAGAGGAAAAGTAGGTTGAAGTGTAAGAGCCCTATGCATATGGATGATGTCGTTAGCCATGATTCTTATGAGGTTGGTGAGGGGAGTACTCATTCTACCCCTTACCACAGTGCCAAGTGATGCCATTTTAGCTACCCTCCCTTTTATGCTTGTTTGCTTTTCTTTTGTTTCTATGCCAACTTGTTGCTTGGTTTTGGCTTGGGGTGGGGGGTTACCTAATTTTAAGCTTGTGGGAATATTCTTATGTCTGCTGTGCTTCTTTTGTTTTCCCTTTGCTTTTATGGTTCATTGTGGCTTTGTCTTCAACTTGGTGTCTTTCTCTGATAATGATTTATGGTGATGTATGTTTCCTGGGATTGTTTTTTGCTGATTATTCATGATGATGTTCTTGTTTGATGATTTCTGATGATTTCTAATATGTTGTTGGTCTAGTTCTTGACAATTGTTTTAGTGATGATTAATTGTTTCCTGATTGGATGATATTTCTCTCTGCTCTATGATTCTCTTTCTCTACTTCTCTGATCATTTTTGCCACCTATGATATTGTTTTATTTTTTTTGGAAGTTACTAACATTTTCCTTTTTGTATATAGCCTTCTTTTTCTCTCTTGGTATGTTAACCTTGCTATTGCTTTTGGAACATCTTGAAGGTTTGTGTTTCCTTTCATTTATACTCATTAGCATTGCTTGGAGTACGTGGTGAGATCTTTCTTTTTCTTTTCTTTCTTCTTCTTTCTTGATTGCATAGAATAGGTTTAATTTAGGATGAGTTGATCGTTCAAGGATGTTTGCCTTGTAACACCTAGTATGTTTGGGGTCATTGACGTTGTTGCCAAATGACCGCTTGTTTGACGATTGACATTGTTGCCGAATGACCGCTTGTTTGATGAGCTATCTTTTCACCGTCTAGGGTAATCATACTCCAATTATATACTCAAACATATTTATGTCCTATTAGAAGGATTTTTCAGAGTTACATAATTTCAAAATGTAACCCAAGGTTGAACAACATTTGGTTACCGGCTGGTGTCTTTAGGCACACAGTTCTTATAACCCCAGTTGCATTCCTTTTTGGATTACTTTGAGTGAACCAGCTATGAGCATGCCTGAGTAGGCTGGTCAATCTTTGTCGTTTGCATTAGGTTTAAAGAGAAATGTACCACCAAGATGAGAGATGCTCTCTATGACGAATTCACTGGGGTGGGTGTCGCCTGATGTCAAACTCATGTTGGAGTAGACGGATGCCGTACCCAGATGGGTATTGTTGTTATTTTGTTCAAAACGAAAGTTTAGCCACTAAGATTTTGAATTTAGCTTATATAATGATGTGAAATTTAGCCACAGTGTTCCCACTAGGATACGTCTACAATACATAAATAAAATTTAAAACAAGAAGCAACTTTTTCATTAACAGGCTTTTTATTTACAAAAATTTAGAAGTCTCATAAGTAGTAATTTTTTAAGTTGTCTACATTTCAAATTCTTGCTAGCTGCCTGCCGTCTGGATTTTCCGGCCGATAGGTGCCGTCTTTTACTTCTTCATGAATCCAATAGGGACCTTCCCAATTGGGTTTTAACTTGCCTTATTCATTGACCCTACTGGTTTCCTCCATTTTTCATAACATAAAGTCCCTAACTTTGAAGACCGTTTGTATATTCTCTTATTGTAAGCTCTTGTCATTCTGAGACGGTAAATCTCATGACGCAAGGTGGCATTGCTAATGCGCTGTAGGGGAGAACCCAATGCAAGTCGCATGGCCTCTTAGTTTGCTTCTTTGTCATATCGCATGACTCAAAGAGTTGGTTCATAGTGCTCAATAGGCAAGACATCCTTTTCTCCATACACCATGAGAAACAAGGTTTTAACGGTTGCCCCTTTTTCATTTGTCCTGATGGCTCATATAACATGAGTTAACTCCTTTTCCTGTAGGCCACCAACCCTTTCAATTTTCTTCTAGATACCGTCTGAGATTAGCTTATTGAAGGCTTCAACTTGGCCGTTTGCTTTAGGTCGGCCGACTGATGCGAAACAATGTGAGATCCCTTGATCTCTTAACCAATTTTTTAGGGTAGGCGTCTCAAACTGAGGGCCATTGTCATAGACCATAGACATAGGTACCCCGAACCGGGTGATGACGTTCTTCTAGATGAAAGAGATGACAACCTTTGTCTTAAATTTCTTGACCGCCTATACATCTACCCATTTGGTGAAGTAGTCAACAAAAACTAAATGTACCGCCGTCCTCCTGGCGTAGGAGTGTACGGACCTAGGATATCCATGCCCTATTTGGCAAATGGAACTAGGCTATAAATGACGGTCAAATCAGTAGCCAGATGATCGATTAGCTTGCCAAATCGTTGTCACCTGTCACACTTCTTCACTACTTCCATGGCATTTGCCTCAAGCATGGGCCAAAATTAGCCCTGCTACTAGGCCCTGATAGCTAGAGCCCCGCCACCTATATGAGAGGCGCAATAGCCAAAATGTAATTCTTTTAGAATCTCCTACCCCTTCTCAATAGTGATGCACTTCAAAGTAGTCTTTTAAAAGCCCTTCTTAAAAAGTTCTCTATTTTTCATTTGAAAGTTGGTCGCACGCTTTTTGATTGTGATCATTTCTTAATACGTATCCGGCAAGCTTTCGTCTAGAAGATAGGCTCGGACGCCATCCATCCAAGATGAACTTCAGTCTAGAACTCTAATTGGATCTTCTTCAACAATACTTTGTTAATCCATTACTTCTTAGAAGACTGACTGAGGCGTATCACAAGAGGCCGATGATGCCAGTTTTAACAGAGCATCCGCTTAATTATTTTCAGACCTTGTATTAGAATCCAATTCCTTTCTTATGTGTTCTTCTCCCTTTTTACTTGTATTTTCCTTATGTAATGTCATTTAAGTCTTTCTTTTTCCTTTCTAGCTTCTAGGTAGAATTATGTGTTACTGTATGTAGGGGATATTTAAAGCATCCCACACTTGAGCCCCACTGTGATCATACACTTAAGCATGGTGGCGTCCAAAGGGAAGGAAGCTAGAGTAAAAGAGTCGCCAATAACTTTTAAGAACTTGTAAACCATTCACAGGGTTAAGGTTACACCCTTTAACGATCCAGGAGATCGTTAACTCCAATAGGTCTAGAACCATGACTGGAAGTTCGGGGATGAAGGTAAAAATCCAACCTAAAAGAGATTGAACTTGCCCTAATAATAGGCCTTTACTTTATTTCTCGTATTCATATGCGCTTTCTGACTAACATGCAATCAATAGATTAACCCTAAACCTGTTTATCTATGTTGGTTGAATATTAATGCACAATAAACCTATTAGTGGCGATCACTTGAATTATAATTATATGAACCTAACAAGATTATTAATTATCTTATTAAGCGTGATTACAATTACAAATTCCCTTTAACATGCATAAAAGTTGTGATCAAGAAATAACAATAATATATAAATATAATATCAAGCAACATAATAATCATTATCATAATTATATCAAAGCTTAATAATAATAGCAAGATCCTAGGCATGATACTAACAAGATTAATAACAAACCCTAGCATGTCACTAAACATTAAAGGTCAATTAGTCCTAACATGACACTAACATGATATTAAAAAAGAAATAGGAAGCATCATAATAATATACATTATATTAGAAATTTTATTTACTCCTAAACATGATATTAGGAAGCAATAAAACATCTTAACATGATACTAGGAATCAACAAAATAATCTAAACATGATTTCTGTATCAAAAGATCAATAAAACAATGAAAGTACTTATTTCAATGCCTCGTACCTCTTTTTAATAACAAAATACACATGTTAGTAACTTTAAGGAAAATAATAAATCAAAACAATTAAATTAAATAATTGAAATAGAGATTTTGGACCAAACCCTCAGAAATTATCAACCTTTCACGTCTAGGGGAAGGCAACTTCGAACTTTGCTAGGTGTGTCTAGATCTAATGAATGAGGAATTTTGTAAGTGGGAAGGTTTAGAAAAAGAATAGAGAGAGAAAGCTTCTAGCTTTTAGAGAGAGATTAGAGAGAGATGATGGTTGTGAATGATAAAAAACGGGGAGATACGACCCCTATTTATAAAAAAAAATAGCACGAGATCAAAGAAAGTCATATTCGGAATAAAATACCTCTTGTCGCCAATGATAGAAGTCAGCGCCTGATCGAGGGTTTAAGTAGTGTCGTTAGTCTACTAACCCTAATCAAATTAACAATTTATAATACCTAAACTACCCTAATACGAGTATAGGGGTAAGTAAGGGGTCGAACCCAAAAGGACTAAGTGTATCAATCTATGCTAATTAGACTACTAGGAAAGCTTGTGAGGTAAAGAACGGTTCAACTAAACACTACTAAGAGCAAATAACTAAAACTAGGGAAAGTGGAATCCAATTACATCAATGCATTCAACAACATCAAACAATTAGATGAAAATGACCTCAATTAAGACGATTTACACATTTAACTCACTCTCGCGCAATTAAACATGTTAATAATCCTACTAAACTAATTCACTCTCGTACAACTAGCCTAGCAAAGATATGGAGGAATTTAGGGTTCTCAAACAACTCACTTTCGCACAATTGATTGAAAACAAAATTAAAAGCATAGAATCAATTAGCTAGAAAGATTCTAATCCATAAAAGCATCATCCATACACAATAATCAAGAAACAATTTCATACTAACCACAATCAATCATCAAATTAATTAACATAACCTTCATCCATTTCCTTAGAACAAAACCTAAACTAACATAATGAACAAAAATATGGAAAACAAGATAAAATAATAATAAAGGCAAGAATCAACAACTAAACTAATTAAACTACTCAAATCAACAAATAAATAAGCAAAAACAATAATAAATGAAAGCAATAAAGGTGAGAGAAAGTTAAGAAGACTCATTGAATTTATGAGAGTAAAAATCCACAAATTTGCTTCTTCAAAATCCCAAAAACTCCATGAAAAATCCAAGCTTTCTCTCTCTAAACTACTCTTAACTAGAGAGAGAAACTCCTAATCTAACCCTAAGAGAGAGAAGCTCTCCTAAACTAACTAAGAAAATAGCATAATAGATCCCCCCTTTTTTACAAAGAGTCCCGTCTATATATATGTGGCTCCACACAAAAGAAAGAGACTTGGACAACAAGGCGCAAATAAATCGTAAACCCAGTCGTGCGCGCCCGCACATGAGTCCTGTGCGCCCGCACACAATGTGTGTGCGCCCTCTCATCGTAGTGTGCGGCCGCAAATTTGTGGGTACGGGGAAAATAAGTGCGCCCGCACATGAGTCATGCGCGCCCGCGCAAAGGTGTGTGCGCCTGCGCAGCGGTTGCGCAAACTCTCTGGTTTTGCTCTGTTTCTTCAGTCTGGCTGTGCGGGTTCTGACAGGGCTGCGCGCCCGCACAGCCTCACATGTGCGCCCGTGCATAAGCCGCACAGCACCCGGCGCGCAACAGATAACTTGGCTTCTTGATATCCTCTTTCTTTCAGCGCATAATTCCTACAAAACTAAAGCATGGAGATCAAAATAAAAACAAAGAAAATAAGATAAATTAAGAAAATAAGCTAAAAACTATTAAAAACCACTTAAAAACTCAAAATCTAGATAAAAGACGAGAATAAGTAAATAAAGAAATAAAGGACAAAAAGGGTTAAATTAATGGAAAAATAAGCCGAAAAACGACTCAATAAACACCCTAAAAAGTGGCATAAAAGTCACTTATCAAACTCCCCCAAGCTAACCTTTTGCTCATCCTCGAGCAAATTAACATGAAACACGAAAGAAGGAGAATGATTTATTCAAGAAAAACTAGAACACTTAAGGAGACAAGAATGTACACTAACTCACTTTCGTAGGAATCACGGTCACTTTTAGCAACTAATGACAAGCCCTTTAAACCCGTATATTGCCCTAGAGGACGAGTGTGCTCTCGTGAGGGTGTCCTAAGAGTTTAACCCACAACTCTAAATAAAAACCAAGGCAAGGCAATAAAAAGAAAAGAAAAAGAAACATAAAACGAGAAAGAAAAACACAAGTTCATATTTGGACAAGAGATTGGAACAAACACCGATGGATGCGAACCTTTCTAAATAGACAAATGTATGCACGTTCCAAGATGTCAATGGTTGATTGAAACATAACTTATGCTAAGCATAGAGAACTAATGAGGACTCAATCCACCCTAGACTCAACCAATCAGGCCGCGTTCTCTCCACTAGCTTCAAATCAACCCTTAAGCTAGCTTCTCATGATTCCTCGAAGGAACCGGAAAAAGATAAAGAAATGAAAAACTTTGAGAAGGTAATCCCGACATCTCAACTATGCACACTCTCTCCATAGGTTTGAAGTCTATCTCCCTCCACCGTTCTTTGACCTAACCCTACTAAAGTCTAAGGGACTTTTATTAGGTTGTAACGTAAGGCTAAGGGTTAAGGCGGGGTAAAAATTTGAAAATTTGAAAATTTTGGTGATATTTCCTAAGTGAAGCAAAAGAGCGGCCTACTCTCAAAAACAAACTCAAGAATTCACAAAATATCAGACAAAAAATACCAATAATGCCAACTCCCCCAAGCTTACTCAACACTAACACACAATATATACAAAAAAAAGAAGGAACGCTCCCCCCCCAAGCTTGAACAAAGCATTGTCCTCAATGCTTAAACTAGGGAAGAAAACGAAACCAAATTAAAATATATTATTTGTGTTTATTTGTTTCTTTTTTATTATTATTTTTTTTTTTTTTTTTTTATTATGTGTCCTTGCCTTTTTCTAACCATGGACGGCTTTTTCTTGAAATTTCATTTGATTTTCTTGAATTGCATCTTTCTCCTCGAACTTTTTGCATTTTCTTTCCAAGCTCAACTTTCAATACCGTACTTAAACCAATTCACAAAGTTTTCTTGCTCATGATCAACACTCTCAAAATTCAAACCTCACATGCCTATGCTTCACTAACTAAAAGGGTTGGTAAACATAGGCCATTGGGTTTGTAATGCGGTTTAAACATGAGCGGGAAACATTAGGCTCAAATTGGTTAATGAGTAGGTTGATGCAAAGTAGAAAATCAAATTTGTAACAAAATAAAAAGAAGATAAAGAAAAAATGAGAAAAGGTGCCCTTTTCCTCCCCTAGAGAGGCCCGGTCGCGATCTTGGGAGCTAGAGGTCAAAACAAGGATTAAGACATGCATAGTCAAAGATCCTAAATAGCCGCTCAACAAGGTGGTGAAGGCTAGAACAAATGAAGCTCACAAGGGATTATAACCAAACAAATACCAACCAAGGGTTTCAAATCCACTATAGAGAGCAACTCCATCTTACCACATTCCCGTGAACTAAGGATTCATGGACCCCTAAAAGTTCTTAAACCGGCTACCTTAGCATATAGTATCCTAGAGTCAACCAATGACACTCTCAACCCGTGCATACATTCACCACTTAGGAAGAAAAACATTCAAGAATGCAATTTCAAAATAAGATGTCCAAAATAAGAACAAACAAAACACATTTTGCCAAAATTACCTTGAAAGTAAACAAAAATCTTTTTGGACTTTTCAAAATATAAGAAAGGCATGGAAATGTATATACTCAAGTGCATGGCATAAATAAATCAACATCCCACCAAAGCATGATAGAATACCCTCCCCCAAGCTTGAATGAGACAATATACTCAAACAAAAACTAAATAATCCATGGGAGGGGACAAGAAAGAAATCAACCCAACAAACCAACACATATCTAACGAGTCACCAACCATTAGAGAAAGAGCTAGGAAAGATGTTACCGGATATTGGTGGGTGTAAATACCCGCAAATGAACCAATTTAACCTTTCAAAGCCGATTTCCTTTTGAATTGAAATCTCGATTTCCACATGCTAGCAAAAATAGGCATCGAACTTCCTTGATTCTTGATCCAAACCAATGCATAAGTGTATATCAAGTCATGTACCTAGCAAAAGGCACACAAACATTTCCATGAGAGAAAATCTAATCTAAAAAGGAAAGAAAATGGAAGCAATAAAAACCTCGGGTTACTTCCCGAGAAAGGCTTGTTTAACGTCCAAGCGAGACCGCTCTAGTAAATAATATTGCAACGAACGCAAGAGCTTATCAAATGCACTACTACACATTTCATATGATAACAAGTAGGCAAATGAAGGGAGGAGGACGTGCAACAAGATTATTGCACGTAAATGAGGAGGAAGATGCCAAAAGAAAGAAGAAAAATCAAAAGAAAAATCGAGAAAATAAGAAGAGAAAGAAGAAGAAAAAAAAGGAAAAGAATATAAAGGCAAAACCTCCTCAAAATCTTTTTTGGTGGCATAATCACCCATTTCCTCAATGATGGGAGGATGATAAGGAAAAGTCTCATCAAACAAGAGAGGGTCCTCAATAGGCTCTAAGACAAAAGAGGGGAGGAACATAGGATAGTAGGGGATGTGGTCAAATTTCCTTGAGAAAGGGACATGAGGAAGGGGAGGAGAAACAATGGTCTTACAAAGCCTCACATCACCAATGAGGGCATGAAAATCAATCATAGAATCCTCAAAAGAACACTCATGACTCACATCTCCCTCAAACAAAAACTCTCCTATAGAAACAACCACATCCTCCTCTCTATCACAACGATGAACAACAACTCCCTTAAGATCCTCAAAGCCTAGAGTCTCTAAACCATGCATGAAAGGATAAAGGTTTCTCTCAAATTCATCCCTTTCCCATGAAGCATTGCCAATGAACTCTTTCAAGAGGCTATAATGATTTGTTACACCTTCAATAAACATACTAGCCATAACCTCAAATGAGTCCAAAGACTCATGGATAGATGGGTCACAAACATGCAAGGTAGACTCATCAAGATGGGGAAGGGGGTTGGAAACCTCGAAATCGACAATTTCTTCATTCACAACTCTTCCACCATCACTCAAGGGACTCTCAATCTCTCTTGATTTCTCAAACTCATCATCATCATCCTCATGAAATCCCTCATTCAAAATTGAAGATGGCTCACTCACATCCTCACCAAGGGAAGCTCTCAAAGGGGGTAAATAAGGGGAAGGATGGCATTCAAGCTCAAATGGGGAATGAAAAGGATCAAAATCCTCAAAAATCCCCTCATCACAAGAAAATCTCGCCTCAACTTCACACCCTTGGCCCACATCATTCTCAAAAACACTCTCACACTCCAAATGAGGTGCCTCACATCCATTTACATCAACCAAAGCACTCATCACTTGGGCAAGCCTCACTTCTCTCAATTTTTGTTCCTCTTGAAGCTCTTGGAGTTGTTGGGTGAGATATTGCATTTGAGAAAGAATTTGGGCTTCAATGTTATTAGGTTGAGGTTCATGATCAAAGTCAAATTGCACATCATCAAAATTAGCACAAGCCTCATCAAAATGAGCATAAGGGGGAAAGGTGTCAATTTGCATACATGGATTATCACTAGGCACATAAGAAGTATCAAGAGAATTCATGCAAAAATTAAAAGAATCTTGGCATTGAGAATCAAAGTAAGAAACATGAGATTCTCTATCTAAAGAATCCTTAGCAAGCCATGTGAGGAAATCCAACGCATCATGCATAGAAAAATGACAAAATCTACCATTATTCATGTCCTCAACCATTCCCCTAGTATACTCATTCATGCCCCAATAAGCTATATCACAAGAATCATTAAGAGAACACCCATGGTAACTAAGAAAACCATCTAGTCTTTCAAAGTAAGCATAAAAGGGTTCACCATCAAATTGAGGAAAAGATAAGCATGCCATTTTTATACAAAGAACAAAGAAAAGCAAACACAAATCAAATTATATACAAGAACCTAGTTAATCTAATCAACACAGATTAATGAACGCCTTAGTCCCCGGCAACGGCGCCAAAATTTGATCGAGGGTTTAAGTAGTGTCGTTAGTCTACTAACCCTAATCAAATTAACAATTTATAATACCTAAACTACCCTAATACGAGTATAGGGGTAAGTAAAGGGTCGAACCCAAAAGGACTAAGTGTATCAATCTATGCTAATTAGACTACTAGGAAAGCTTGTGAGGTAAAGAACAGTTCAACTAAACACTACTAAGAGCAAATAACTAAAACTAGGGAAAGTGGAATCCAATTACATCAATGCATTCAACAACATCAAACAATTAGATGAAAATGACCTCAATTAGGACGATTTACACATTTAACTCACTCTCGCGCAATTAAACATGTTAATAATCATACTAAACTAATTCACTCTCGTACAACTAGCCTAGCAAAGATATGGAGGAATTTAGGGTTCTCAAACAACTCACTTTCGCACAATTGATTGAAAACAAAATTAAAAGCATAGAATCAATTAGCTAGAAAGATTCTAATCCATAAAAGCATCATCCATACACAATAATCAAGAAACAATTTCATACTAACCACAATCAATCATCAAATTAATTAACATAACCTTCATCCATTTCCCTAGAACAAAACCTAAACTAACATAATGAACAAAAATATGGAAAACAAGATAAAATAATAATAAAGGCAAGAATCAACAACTAAACTAATTAAACTACTCAAATCAACAAATAAATAAGCAAAAACAATAATAAATGAAAGCAATAAAGGTGAGAGAAAGTTAAGAAGACTCATTGAATTTATGAGAGTAAAAATCCACAAATTTGCTTCTTCAAAATCCCAAAAACTCCATGAAAAATCCAAGCTTTCTCTCTCTAAACTACTCTTAACTAGAGAGAGAAACTCATAATCTAACCCTAAGAGAGAGAAGCTCTCCTAAACTAACTAAGAAAATAGCATAATAGATCCCCCCTTTTTTACAAAGAGTCCCGTCTATATATATGTGGCTCCACACAAAAGAAAGAGACATGGATAACAAGGCGCAAATAAATCGTAAACCCAGTCGTGCGCGCCCGCACATGAGTCCTGTGCGCCCGCACACAATGTGTGTGCGCCCTCTCATCGTAGTGTACGACCGCAAATTTGTGGGTACGGGGAAAATAAGTGCGCCCGCACATGAGTCATGCGCGCCCGCGCAAAGGTGTGTGCGCCTGCGCAGCGGTTGCGCAAACTCTCTGGTTTTGCTCTGTTTCTTCAGTGTGGCTGTGCGGGTTCTGACAGGGCTGCGCACCCGCACAGCCTCACATGTGCACCCGCGCATAAGCCGCACAGCACCCGGCGCACAACAGATAACTTGGCTTCTTGATATCCTCTTTCTTTCGGCGCATAATTCCTACAAAACCAAAGCATGGAGATCAAAATAAAAACAAAGAAAATAAGATAAATTAAATAAATTAAGAAAATAACCTAAAAACTATTAAAAACCACTTAAAAACTCAAAATCAAGATAAAAGACGAGAATAAGTAAATAAAGAAATAAAGGACAAAAAGGGTTAAATTAATGGAAAAATAAGCCGAAAAACGACTCAATAAACACCCTAAAAAGTGGCATAAAAGTCACTTATCAGCGCCATACGACAAGAGTAGTGTCAGGCGACAACTGTTAGCGCCAGGCGACAGCCTTATCGTCTCGCGCTGATTCAAAAGTACAATACGCTTTCGTACGCAAAATCATCTTTTAAACCTGTTAAAAGGTAACTCCGCGTCTAAGAAGATTTAAAATCATGTTTGTGACAAATAATATATTTTATTAAAAATAAAACATCTTTAAAAATATAATTTTCAATCCTAATCTTATTAGAATTAAAAAGAACCTTCTAGATATTCCTACAAGATTAAAATCAATCCTAATTACTTTAAAAATAAAAATTAATAGGCTTTATTGGGCCACATTTAAAATTATTGGGCCTAATTTAATATAATCCATAAGTTCCTCATTATTAATTAAAATTGGGTTTATAATATATCATTGGAAAGCTCTTTTCAAGCCCAATCCAATTACACTGTTATTGGACCCTTATCATATACTAAACCAAATTGGAATGAATTTTTTTTTTTAATAAATAGGATAAAAAAAAGAAATATTTTTGAAAACAGAAGAGAAATATTTTAATAAAAACATTCTCATCACTAGACTTTTCACACTTTCACTTTGTCCGATAATCAAATAACGTGAAAGGTATTCATCACTAAGTTTGGTTTTGGGGAGACATATTTGGGTATCTAAATTGTCATTGTAATGTTCACCATTAATTTTCTATTTATTCAATATAAATCTCTGTAAGAAGCAAATAGTTAATGAATGAAAGCTCCTTACCTCATTGTTATTTCTTTAAGACTTGTATGCTATTTTAAGACTTTATAGGTATTGTGCTTGCCTTGTTTTAAAGCATCCCCCACCAACCCAAGAGACCCTAAAAAGATGCCCTCATCTTGTTAGTTCTACTTGTGCTTGCTTTGAAATATCGGCCGTCACAAGCCCCGACTCCACACCCGTTGCTGACGAGTGCTTCCTTAACATGCTTTTGGGTCCGTGTTGTTGTGTGCTCACGAACCTCATCAATTCTAGGCTTGCATCCTTTTTACCAAAAGACAAGAGTGCGCCGCACGATCCTGTGTCAGAACTCTCGGACCTTGACATTTGGTATCAGAGCCTGGTTGCTCAAGAAATGGCGTACGATGAGACGCCAGAATATACGTGGGAAGAATGAATTGCTTGGCTTGAAGGCAAGTCGGGAGGGTGGGATATGCTTGGAGAAAGGTTGCCCAAGCTCGAAGATATTGTTATAAAGCAAGCCAAGCAAATAGAGAGGCTTGCTTTGATGGTAGATGGGTTGATGGAGCAGCTTAACTTTGTGCAAGGCGTAGCTGATGAGGCACAAAATAAATGTGCAACCTTGATGAATTCCCAAAGAGGGCTCGGGGGAAGTGGAGGTGCTAGGATAAAACCTCCAAAATCTTGGACCTTTAGTGGCACAAGAGATTCAGAAGAAGTTGATAACTTCATCTTCGACATGGAGCAATACTTCCGCATATGTTAATTAGAGGATGGACTAAAAGTAGATTACCACGATGTATTTAGTGGACGACGCTAAACTTTTGTGGCACACTAAGTATGCCGACATCCAAGCTAAGAGGACGTTGGTAGACACTTAGGAACACCTAAAAAAAGAACTAATGGCTCAATTCCACCTTGAAAACATTGAGTTCGTTGCTCGCACCAAGCTTGCAAACTTGCAACACAAGACCTCCATTCAAGAGTATGTAAAAGAATATTCGGTGTGCGTCTTAGAGATTCATGAAATGTCAGAAAAAGACTGTCTATTCAATTTCGTGCGAGGTTTGTGATGAGTGACATTTATGTCACTCTTAGGTAGTAGTTTTAGAGTTATTTCCGTGTTTATTTTCCCTTATTTCCCTTTTATTCTCTTATTTTCTTTTTAATCAAGTTTCTAGTTTATTTCATAGTTTTAGTATGTTTTAATTTAATTTCTTTATTTAATTGGATTCTAGTTTATTTTCGTATTTTATTTGCTTTCGATTTATTTTATTTCGTTCCTTTTCTTTGTTACTTTCATAGTTTTAATTAGCTTTATGTTTTTTTGTTATTTTATTTTACTTTCTTTGCTTGTATAGTTTTTGTTTAATTTTTGTTAGTTTTAGTTTTATTTCTCTTTTTCTATTTTACTTTATTTAATTCTAATTTATTTACTACTTCTACTTCGAATTACTCGCAACAAACGAATGTTTTATATCTCACAAATAATACCCCTTTGTTGCGAGAAATGCGAAGCGGAGGTAGTATTTCATTTTATTTATCTTGATTTCTCCTCGGTTTTGTGTGTAGGGTCCCGGGTTTCATGTCAAGTGAGTTCGGAGTTCGGGGACGAGACAAGTGTGTGCACATTTCCCTGCTTCTAGCTGCCAGCTTATCCATCACCCCAGCTCCTTATCCTTCACCACAACAAAACACTAATTCCCCTGCTTCATTATCACTCTCATCACCACCAGCACTCCAAGCCGTCCAACACAATCAGCCACAAACCAACAGCTACAAACAGCCACATGCTCAGCCCCTGCAATAAACTCGCCACCATAATCCCAAATCGACCACCGCAGCCATTCAATTTCAGCCACCCAATCCGCACCGACCTCAACAGCCTCCCTTGTTATAATTCGAACAGCAGCAACCTACCCTCACGCACCACCGCATCCCTACCCACAATTAGCCATCGCTGCTGCCTCCAATCACTACCGCACATCCCGCAACCTTAGTCAAGCAGTCCACCGCAATTACTCAACCCTTTAATCAAGCGCCCAAAATCAGAGCAAATAGCAAATCAATCGGGTTTGGGCAAACCGCATAAGAGTTCGGTCGAAGTGCCAGTCAGAAACTTTTGACGTTTTCTAAATTGAAGAGGTGTGGTCGAACACACCCATGGTTCGACTAAACCAACCCCGTAATTCGGCCACACCAACCCATGGTTCGATCGAACCATTTCACGAGCTATGCACATGATATTTAATGAGATCAAACGGTTGAGATTGCAGATCGAAGATAATGCTCGATGATAGCCATTGATGATGTGATGTGCAACGGTGTTGCACTTTAATGGAGAACAGAGCAGCCAAATTCGAAGAAGGGGGAAAAGGGGATCCAATTTGTTTGTGGGTTTAGTTTTATTTTTGGTTTTCATTTTATTTTTCTTTTAACTTCCTTTTTTTATTTTCATTTCATTTCCCTTTTTATTTTTATTTCTTTCTTTCCTCCTATCTTTACTTCCTCCTTTTATTTAATTTATTTTCTTTTTTTATTTTTCTTAGCTAAGTATAAATACCCAATTTTGGGGTAATTAGTAAAACAAATAAAAGACATTATCAATTATTCTATTCTGTAATTAGTTTTTAGGAGAGCTTCTCTCTTCAGGTTTAGCTTAGGATAAAAATAGTTTAGAGAGAGAAAGTAAGGGTTTCACCATTGTTTGGATTTTGAAGAAGAAATTGATTATCTTTTCTATAGACTTTCATCATCAATCAATGAGAATCTCTAACTCTCTCTCCTCCAATTTTATTGCTTTTTTTTTATTATTATTTTAGTTGTTGGTATTGCTTGGTAATCATGTTGATTCTTGACTATTTGTTAATTAATCTTGTTGTTAGCATGGTTAGTGAGTAATTCCTCATTAAGGGGATTGTTGTGGTGTAGGTTGATCTTGAGCATGTTCCGGAGTTTCGAATTTGATTTATTTGTGATTAAAGTCTTTATATGATTGATATTCTTTCATCTTCTTGCAAGTGCACATTGTTGGTTGATTAAAGGTGAATCTTTGCTAACAAGGAATGGAAGTTGCCTTAGCTAGGGTTCATTATTATCGATTTTTATTTA
The DNA here is from genome assembly GCF_948465745.1 of Chenopodium album. Taxonomy (NCBI): domain Eukaryota; kingdom Viridiplantae; phylum Streptophyta; class Magnoliopsida; order Caryophyllales; family Amaranthaceae; genus Chenopodium; species Chenopodium album. Next base: position 20,494,928 of record NC_137840.1, on the reverse strand, counting down.
ATAGTACCTCCTAGTATATGGTTCTTATGTGGAATCATAGAGGCTATGTTAGGAGAAGCCAATTGACCCCGGAAGGCGGCTAGATTGGATCCTTTACTTTGATATTCGAGCATGTTTAGTTTATAATTAATTTTCTTTCTATGCCTTTGTTTATGTTCAAGTGAATGCTATACCTAAACCATTTCCCTTAATGTTTTATTTATTGTTTTAGCATCTTTAGACTTTAGTTTAATTATCTCTAATTCCGGACTAGCTTAATTGTCGATAACATTTGGAGTTGTTTATTCGTTCCCTGTTGTTCAACCCCTATGCTTGCCTTATACTCGTATTAGGTTTGTTTAGGTTGTATAAATTGTATTTGATCTAGGAATAGACAATTGACGACGCGTTTATTCCCTTGTCAAATTGGCGTCGTTGCCGGGGAACGGCTTCCATTACCGTTGTGTTATCTTATTGAGACTAGTCCATTGTATCTAATTTTCATTCTATTTGTTGGTTTTTATTTATGTTGCTTTATTTGAAAAAATGGCTTATATTTCTATTCCTCAATTTGATAATGAACCATTTTTGGTGTATTTCAATAGACTTGAGGATTTCCTAGATGGTGTAAAAGGTTTTACCAAGGGTGATTATTGTGAAATCATTAATTTGGGATTAAATGAGAATTTTAGAGGAGTAGTTGACAGTATGTTAAATGGTAGATTTCAAGACATGTCTTCGGATGAAGCTTGGGATTTCTATTCATTGTTAGCTAGGGATAGTTATGATTGGGAGAGGGAAAATCGTGAGACTTATATTCGGGATTCTCATGCTTTTAATGTTGATGCAAATTGTCATGATTTGTCTAATGTGAATTCCCATGATGTGCTTGATGCTCCCCATAGTGACCATGTAATGCATGATTTCAACTCCCTTCCTTCTATAGCTCATTGTAATGAGGTACATTCTAATGATGATGAAGTGCATGTTCTTTCTCATATTACATCCGATTTTTGCATGAATTCTAAAGATGTTACCCATAGTCCCTTAGATGATTCAAATGAGCAAGCTTTTGACTCGTCTATCCATGATGATTTGGACTCAATTGAGATTATGGCACAAATATTTCTTGAGTTTCAAACGGTAGCCCATAACCTTATGAGTGAGTTCATTGATTAGGCTTCATTAGAAAGAGATGAGTTTGAGAGAAAATTTCCCCCATTCACTCTTGATTTTGAGATGGTAGGCCTTGAGAAATTTAAGGGAGATGTTGTTCAAGGTTGTGAAGAGCAGGTTGAGGTTGAATCCTTTGGAAATTTTGAGCTTGACGGAGATGTAGAACGTGAGGGTTCCTCATTTGAGGATTCCATGATTGATTTTCATTCCCTCATTAGTGACGTAAGACCTTGTGATGAGAGATTAGCTACCCCTTTTTCCCTTTCTCATAGACCTTTCTTCCAAAGGTTTAACCATATCTCCTACTATCCTATGTTTCTCCCTTCTTTTCTCAAAGAACCTCTTAGGGATCCTTTTCCTATTCATGCTTCCGAAGCCCCCAACTCTTTCATTATTGCTGAGGAAAAGATTTATAATGCCAACCAAAAAGATTTTTGCGAGGAGAGTTTGCCTCCTTATTTTTCTTTTTATTCTTCTACTTTTTTTCTAATTTACTTGATTTTTCTTTGATTCTTTTACTTTTTCTTTTATCCCTTCTCTCAAGCATAAAGTCTCCTTGTACTTTATGTTGTCATATGAGCATCGCTTATGCTCTATTTCTTGATATGTTTGTCGGTGCATATGACAAGCTTTTGCGTTCTTTGTCGGGTTATTTAATAGATTGGTCATACTTGGACGTTAAGCAAGCCTTTCTCGGGAAGTAACCTGTGTTTTATTGCTTTCATTTTTTTTTCTTTTTAGAATATATTTTATCTCATAGAAATGTTTGTGTGCCTTTTTCTAGGTACATGACTTGATATACTTTGGTGCATTGGTTTGGATCAAGACTCAAGGAAGATTGGCACCACAATTGCTAGCATATGGAAGGCGAGATTCGATTCTAGAGGAATTTAGTTTTGAAAGGTTCATTTGGGTCATTTGCGGGTATTTACACCCACCTAATATCCGGTAACATCTTTCCTTGCTCTTTCTCTAATGGTTGATGCCTTGTTGGACATGTGTTGGTTTGTGGTTTGATCTCTTCCTTTTCCCCTCCCATGGATTATTTGGTCTATGTTTTAGTTTGGTTCCTCATTCAAGCTTGGGGGAGGGTATTCTATCATGTTTGGTGGGATGTTGATTCATATATGCCGTGCACTTGAGTATATGCATTTCCATGTTTTTTCATGCTTTTGAAAAATCCAAAAAGATTTTTGTTTACTTCAAAGCAAGTTTAGCAAAAATATGTTTTGTTTGTTCTTATTTTGGACATTATATCTTGTGGATTTGTTTATTCTTGAATGCCTCTCTTCCTATGTGGTTAATGTGTGCACGATTTGAGAATGTCGTTGGTTGACTCTAGGATACTATATGCTAAGATAGCCGGGTTAAGAACTTTTAGGAATCCATGAAGCCTTAGTTCATGGGTATGTGGTAAGATGGTGTTGCTCTTTATAATGGATTTGACACCCTTGGTTGGTATTTGACTAGTTATAATCCCTTGTGAGGTAACATTGTTCTTATTTGGATCCTTAGCTATGCATATCTTGATCCTTGTTTTTACTTATAGCTCTGAAGACCGTGACCGAAGCATTCTAGGGGAGGAAAAGGGCATTCTTTCTCATTTTTTGTTCTTAATCTTCTTTTTTGTTTTGTTACAAATTTGATTTTCTATTTTGCATCCACCTACTTGCTAACCAATTTGAGCCTTATGTTTCCCGCTCTTGTTTAAACCACGTTACAAACCTAATGGCCTTTGTTTACCAACCCTTTTAGTTAGTGAAGCATTGGCATGTGAGGTTTGAGTTTTGAGAATATTGATCATAAACAAGAAGCACTTTGAGATATGGTTTAAGTAGGTATTTAAAGTTAAACTTGTAACGACTATGCATGAAAAGTTTCAAAAGAAAGATGCAATTCAAGGAAAACAAATGATGTTTCAAGAAAAATCCGTCCATAGTTAAAAACGCAAGGACAACGAAAAAAAAAAGAAAAAAAATTGGAAAAGAAAAAAAATAATAAAAATATTTTTGATGGTTATGTGTGCAATGGGAAAAGAGACGTCAGGATATAAGAGTCGAGCCACTAGCCTGATTTACATTGATGTCTTGATCAATGGGAAGAAAGCCCAGGCAAAGGTTGATACGGGATCCATTCATAATTTTGTAATAAAGCGTGAGGCGAACATATTAGGCTTGAAAGCTATGCATAGTGGAAGATGAATGAAGACCGTGAACTCTAAAGCAAAACCAACTTGTGGTGGGCAAGGAATGTGAGCACTAAGATTGGAGACTGGAGTGGGAGTCTAGACTTCACGGTGGTAACAATGGATGAATTTGAATTGGTCCTAGGATAGACTTCCTGCACACCAATAAGGTTGTCCCGATGCGCCACCTAGGGTCCTTACTTATGACAATCCCACAACCATGACTCTTGAAGACACACACTCGAGCTGAACCAGGAAAACAACTGATAGGTCCCCTCCTCTTGGCGATGCAACTCAAAAAGGGGATGAGGAGAAATGAGCCTACGTTCTTCGCTACTCTCTCAATGAAGGATGAGGAGGATGGGGGGGGGGGGTGGAATCCATAAGGTCATATGAGAGCTACTTGGGGAATACGCATATGTTGGGTTTTGGTGAGTCCGACCCACCGCAGAAGGAAACCCGACCCCAAAACCAAACTCATAATAATTATAACAATAAACATAATTAACATAAACACAAGACTAAGTAATTATTACCTTGGTAGCGTGCTTTGCTATCTAAAACGAGCTCTTACTTGAAAGCCTTCAAGTCCCGCTCACACAGCGACCTCCATCAAGGTCCACCCGCGACACGAGCACTGAACCGGTCTAATGCCTTGGAGTTAGCAAGGCTCGATCTTAAAACCCGAGTAATTAGTGTTCAGAGGTTTTCACACTGTGATTCATTTTTCAACACTTACTCATGTGAAGAATTCCCAATTCCATAGGTTGGTATTTATAGGCAGAGGTTCTCAAAATTTTCATCATCTTTCCATGTTGGAAATTTTGATTTTATTCATGTTATTTTAAATCTAAAATAAAATAAATAAGCTACTAATAAATCAACATGTGTCAAGTTCACATGAAGGGTTAGGTGAGGACAATATGGATGAGGGGGGACCAAACTTGCTCCCCACTCCTCTCCAAAATACCGCCACCTCACACCTCACACCCTCTCTTACTAGCCACCGCATAGAATCCCCACTTGGGCACCAAGGCACCCATAGTGGGCTACCATGATACCCCTTATGCTCGAGGCTACCCACGGCCAGCAGCCTAAGCACGAGCGTGCGGGCTGCTCCAGCCCTGGGATACGCTAGCTCCCTTGGCCAGCATGCCTTACACCATATGTGTGGGCTGCTACAGAGGGGGGCTGCTGCTGGCCTTGTGCACACATGGCCGCGTCAGCCATGCTAACTCAGATGCGCTAGCATCCTAGCACGCACCAGCAAGCCATAGGCTTAGCTTGGTGCGCTTGCTAGCCACCATGCCCCTAGCACTCGGTTTTCTTGGGGCATTCGGATGCTAGGGATAGTTTTTGGGAATATGTTGATTTATTAGTTTTTCTCGTCTCGTCTTTTTATCATTTTTGACTCGACTTCCGATGCTTGGTTTCGACGCTCTAAGCTTGAATTATTGACATCTTAATATTATTTACTCGGGCAACTCATTAATTCATGTAGAAATAATTCGTTGCTTCAGTGCGCTAGTGTAGAAAATATTTCAAGCATTACCCCAAACTTTAACCCCACTGTGATCATACACTTAAGTACGGTGGCGTCCAAAGGGAAGGAAGCAAGAGCAAAAGAGTCGCCAACAAGTTTTAGGAACTTGTAAACCTTTCACAAGGTGAAGGTTACACCCCTAAACGATCCATGAGATCGTTAACTCCAATTGGTCTTGAACCAAGACTGGAAGTTCGGGGATGAAGATACAAATCCAATCTAAAAGAGAAAGAATCTGCCCTAATAATAGGCCTCTACTTTAATCTTCTCATATTCATGTGCGCTTTCTGACTAACATGCAATCAATAGGTTTAACCCTAAACCTGTTTATCTATGTTGGTTGAATTTTAATGCACAAACAAAACTATTATTGGCGATCACTTGAATTATAATCATATTAATCCTAAACAAGTTTATTAATTATCTTATTAAGCGTGATTGCAAGTACAAATTCCCTTTAACACATGCATAAAAGGCGTGATCCAGCAATAACAATAAATATCAAGCAACGTGATAATAATAAAAATAATAATCATAATAATCATCATAACAATAATTATAAAAATTATAATCATAAATCATAAAAATAATCATAATCATGTTAAAGCATAATAATAGCAAGATCCTAGGCATGATATTAACAAGATTAATAACAAACCCTAGCATGTCACTAAGCATCAAAGATCAAAGCTTTAGCCCTAACATGATACTAACATGCTATTAAGAAAGAAAATTGGAAACATTCTTTTAATCATACTTGTTATTAGGAATATTTAGTGATCCCAAAACATGATACTCAGAAGCAACAAAACATTCTAACATGATACTAGGAATCAAAATAACAAACTAAGCATGATTTCTATATCATAATATCAATTAAACAAATAAAGTATTTACTTTGATGCCTCGTACCTATTTCTAATAGCAAAATACACACGTTAGTAACTTTAAAGAAAATATAAAACAAACAATTAAATTAAATAATTGAAATAGAGATTTGGGACCAAACCCTTAGAAAGCAAACCTTTCACGTGTAGGGCGAAGACAACTTCGAATTATGCTAGGTGTGTCTAGATCTTGTGAATGCGGAATTTTGCTTGAGACAAGGTTGGTTTAGAAAGAGAGAGAGAGTATCAAGAATTTCTTAATGAGAGTTGGTATTAAAAATGGAGGTTAATGGAGGCTATTTATAACGAAAATCAGCTGAAATATAATAAAAAAGAATTGGAGTTTGCAAAGGAATAAAACACGTCGCCAGCGCCTCACAAGATCCTGTTGCCAAGCGACAGGCGTGTCGCCGCGCGACAGAACCTGTCGCCAAGCGACAACCTGTGGTGCGGTGCTGCAGGCAGTTTTTTCATACATTTTCATATTTTTGATAAAATTAAGCGTACGAGGGTAAAACTGTAATTTCATTTAAAACACTTCTTTTATTCTAAATAAAACTAATAAAATCCAATTATTAATGCTAATCACATTAGGATTCAAAAGAATCTTCTAGAAGATTCTAAAAGACTATAATCAATCCTAATTGCATTAGGAATGATAAATTATAATAGACCCTCCTCTAGATCATTGGGCCTCATATAAAGATCAAACCGGGCCCAATTTAGTAATTTGGCCATAACTTCCTCATTATTCATTGGAATTGGGCTTATAATATATCGTTGGAAATCTCTTTTCGAGCCCGATCCAAATACACTATTATTGGACCCTTTCCATGGAACAAACTAAAGTGGATTGGATATTTTCATAAAATAGGTTTTCAAAAACAGAGAGAAAGAAGAGAATTAAAAACTAACCGCAACACTAAGCCTTCCACACTTTCACTTTATTCAATTATGATTCGACATGAAAAATATTCATTACAGGGTTTTTTTTTTGGGGAGATCCAAATGGGTGTCTACAGCTAGTTGCTTAGGTGTGACCCGAAGGGGCTAGTCAAGATTAAGTTGTAATATTAATTATTCTTTAATATTACTTATCTGCAGTGGCCTCCACCCAGGCATTCCAATCACTCGACCTCACTGAATAATTAGCTTTCTTATAATTCTAAACCCTCTATCGGAATAATATACTTGTTCGAAGGACACCATTCCATTCAATCTCCCACTTGTCCTTCCGGACAAGTGCGCATTTAATGTATAGCCTTTTTCCTTTGTTAGTTAATGTGTTTTCATGAACTATAAGATAAGATTTATTCATCATCCTTATTATGTCCAGAAGTGTTTCTCGTTCCCGAGTCCGATGTCAATAAATAGATGATTTTTAAAATCCATCCAAGCACGACCATACATTTTACAGTCTCACTCTTCGAGAGGCCTTGTAAACAACAAAGACATCTTCCCTATTTTTTTAATAGGGGGACATTCCTATTCTTGTAATGTAGCTTCTCTTACTAAGAGGACCTAGCCGCCCTAGTGTTGCCATTTTAATCCCCTATTAAGGAAGACATTTGACAACATCAAAGCAGACTAGTACTTAAACAAGAAACCTAACAATACTTATGGTCGAGGAAATTGGTTCTAATATCCATAATGAGAAGTATACTTATGAAAATTTTTAATCTCTTAAAGTAGTCTCATAGGCCGATCTAGTATGGCTCTAAACCAATACTTGTGCAAATGATTTATGACGATCATGTCCTTGTAGGACAAGAAACGGTGCTATAAATCAAACTACACACTAAGCTCAATTGGTCATTAATTGTCCATTGTTTAAATGATCTCGATTAGGGATAATTTTAGATTATAATATTCAATGTTCACTTAATAGGTGTTTCCTTACCAAGACTTGTCTTGATACCCTATTTTGAATATTCCAAGAATCGAACGGACTCATTATTTAATCCTAAACTACTATTAAATAGAAAAGGGAGCAATAAAATATTGCATGAAATTTATATCACTCCAAACGACTCACAATGATTTGAGATATCCTAATCACGTGTGATCATGGAAATTTACTTTTAATTCCCGCACATTACACATGGATGCTTGTCCATGTTACCATTCTTAAGCCACGACTCACTGTTAGCTCGTGCTTATAAACGGCTTCCTTGTTAAAGATCTAATCCTTGTTAAGGTTTGTGCTTGCAACATCAATTCTCAAATTGTATTTGTTTCCACAAGTTAAGAACTCATCCTGTTAGTTATCCAAGTACTTTGGATGTTCTTGGCCATAATCTAACGATCTATTATATAGATTCATGTTGATTGGTACTATATATACATACTTCACATGGTCTAAGCAAGTAAGTCATGTGACGATTCCATACCGTAGCGTACATGATGGATTTAATTTTAGAATGAATTTCAACCTTTTTCCACCTACGTTACATTTTAGCTCATCCAGTTTCACTAAGTCTTGCTAAACTGTTTGTCGTGTGATATGGTTGAAAGTCTCAGCTAGAGTGTTTCTCATTTGACTTAGTATTTAGCCTAGCTCATACTTAGTCCAAACATTTACTTAGTATTATACATACGGGTCGAAAGTATTTCAAAGTCCTTCCATTCATGTTTAACACAGTAAATTCCCTTACACGTTCAAAAATTTTATTAAGTCTATACAATAGATCTTAATTCCCTATATGTACTAGTATCGTCTTTTGCTTGGTACATTGTTGAAAATACTTTCGGATATAAGCATTTAGCATTTGATAGTTAATTTACAACAGATTTCATAAACTTCTTGTTGGACCCTAAAAGATTGACTCTTGATCCCACTAAACTTCTTGTTTATAAGGATTTATGTGTTTCTTCATAAGTCAATCTTTTTATTAACTTTATGAGAAAATATGTTCCAATTCCTTTATGCAATGCTCTCTTTAATCCCATAATGTATTTATTGAGCTTGCATTCAAATCTAGCATTATTTAGATTTTTAAAACCCTTAGACTATTTTCATAGTCACTTCAAAAATCCTATTTTAGGAAGGCGGTTTTGGTATCTATTTTGCCATATTTCATATGTGCAATTTTGCTAGATAACCACGAAAAGACTTGAGCATTCCCATTGGTGAATAAGTTTTTATTCAAATCAACTCCGTGAATTTAATTATATCCTTTTCAGCCAATCTAGCTATGTATGCATATACATTTCCACATTTGTTAGTTTTTTCCTTGAAAACTTATTTGCGATCGATGGGTTTTTCACCCCTCATGCAAATTAATCAAATTTTAAACATGATTTTCAAACATGGAGTCTATTTAAGATCTTATGGCCTCTAACCATTATTTAAAATTTGGATTTATCGTAGATATCTTAGAAGGAATTATTCCCTTACTATCTTATAGTAAATAGTATGCTTGTAGGTCTTAGGTTTACTTATAACTTAATAGAAAATTTATAGGATTAAATCCATGCCTTTTGTTAATTCTATACCTATACGAGGTTATTGCATCAAACATTGTGTTTAAAGGCGCTTCCAAATCCCTTTGATTATCTTGATCTTACTCCAACTTTTTACAAGTTTTGTTTGTATTGAATTCTCTTTTAAGGCACTTGTAAAGTCCTTTTGAGTATTCTTATTCAAGTATTCTTATGAAGCCCTTTTAAGGTTTTTCAGGATTCTCAGTTTTAGTTTGTTGCTAATCTCAATGGTTATCGAGTTCATTTTCTTCCCACTCGTCGTTAGGAAATGTGTTACTTTCCAAAAAGACACCACTTAGAGCAACGAACATTATGTTCTCATTTAGGTTGTGGAGGTTGTGCCCTTAGTCTCACTTGAAAGTTTACTGATGAGTGTCATTTACGACACTGTTTTGTGGTCATGTTCCTTAGATTTTAGGTTAGTTCCTTTAGCATTTTAGTGCTTTTATCTATGCTTTTTGTATTTTGATATTTATTTCCTCATTGTGAGTTTTGATAGGCGATTGAGCCATTTTGGATGATAAAAAGATGAACCGAATAAAAAAGACAATGTAAAATGCAAATGAATATATGTTTAGTTCCTTCAAAGGAACTAGTAGACTGACACATACGCTAAGGAACTTGCTGGCAGTCCGAGAATTGTCCAAATTCATTGCAACGTGATATTTGGTTACATGGAGAATAATTCTTGAATATTTATAGCTGGAAGGAAGTTATATTTGATAAAAAGAAGATCCTATCACTAAGGAAAAGATTTGGCAAAATATAGAATTTCATAGATTCTATATAATTACTTTCCTTATCTTAAATTTATCTTCCATATTTTAAGGGATTTTACTTTGGGAATAATTCTATCATTATTCTATAAAACTCCGGACTTATTCGTCCATTCATCATCCATTATTCATTCATCTCTCACTTGTGCTCACGTTTAGAAGAAACCACCTAGAGGAACTCGACATGTTTTTCTCCAAAAACCTTTCTTCTTTGCTCTATAACATTAGTGAGTAGTTCTTTATGCTCAGTAGTAGTTAGAGGAGTCCAAGTTATTAGTATTTGAGACAAGTTGGTTTGTTTTTTTTTTATTAATAATTAATGTTTTTGGAATATTCTTTAATTACTGCTTATCTCTATGAATGATGACTTTTTATAAGTAGGTGCGCAGCTATTTGTTTGGGTTTGATTTCTATTGCTAATCAGTACTAATAAGTCCGCAATTTCATGGGAATGTTAATGAAGTAGCAACCAATTGTAAAGGAGGACGTTCCACTCTATTAATTGAAAAGTAATTCTTGATCTAGGTGAAACCGTGTTCCAATAATGTCATGGTTGTCTAGGCTTAATGTTTTCCTAGTTCCTAATGATGTCAACACGTTAAATTACTTGCTCGTATTATAGGGATTAATTGTTATTTAGGGTTAGTGAAAGTTGTATCGAATATAACCATTAATAAGGGGAAACAGAGGAACTTGTTCCATAAATCAAGCTATTCCAAGAGGGTTAATTATTGTGTCGATAATTTTACTAAGTTCAATGGCTGGAATCTAATTATCTACTGAGTGTTTTCTCCATTGATTGTTTGTTCTTTAATTATAACTCCTTTTATATATTGTTCATGTAGTTACTTTAGATTAGCTTTCTCATATCAACCCCCCCCCCCCCAAATTGTGTTACTCTTGTGGAACTTGGATCTGATGACTTGTTATTTTAGACTTACTTTCCTCGCGGGATCGACTCTTACTTTCCCTAGCTATTTTTTAAGGTGAATAAGGTTGAATTTTGTGTGCATTTTGACAAGACAACAAATTCTGGCACCATTGCCAGGGAAAGTTGTTTTCTTTGGTAATCTTTTATAATTCTAAGTTCCATTGTTTTTATTTAGTTCCTTGTTAGTATATGATCAATACTCGTTCTACTTATCTTGATTGTTGAATTTTATTCAAGAAATAGAAATAAATTTGCGCAGGTTAAGAAAGGAAGCGTAAATTGATTTTGATTGGGAACTTGACAAATTCTTTGAGATGGCGTTGATTAATAGTCAAACCATTAAGGAACTCGCTGCTCCTAATCTCGAATTGAAACCTCTGGGCATGGTTTTTCTTGCCTTGGAAAAACCCTTTAAACTGAATTCTGGTTTTATTAACTCGCTTCCTAAATTTCATGGTATTAAGGGAGAAGATCCATTAATGCATATAAAGGCTTTTTTTCATGAGTTGTTCTGCACAAAGGACTGAAGGGGTGAAATTTGATGATATTTTTTTATTGGCTTTTCTATTCACTTTGCTAGATTCTGGTAGGGATTGGTTATATCGTTAAAAATCTGGATCCATCACTACATGGAAAAAATTGCATAAAAACTTTCTAGAGGACTTTTTACCTACATCTATGATAGGATCCATTAGAAAGAAAATATGTGGAATTCAACAATCTTCTAATGAGACTTTATACGAATATTGGGAATGGTTTAGAGACTTTGTTCTAGTTTTCCCTAACACCAAATTAGTGAGCAATTGTTGATTCAATACTTTTGTGATGGACTTTCGCCTAATGATAGGAACATGATTGATGCTGCTAGTGGTGGGGCCTTAGTTGATAAAACACCTGAACAAGCAACAAAATTGATTTCCAATATGGCACAAAATTCTCAACGTTATGGAACTAGGAATGATGTTGTGACTGATGTTGGTGTGCATAATTTAGAGGCTTCTCTTGCTAAAAATTCTAGACAAATTTCCAATTGACTAATCTTGTTTCTCATCTTGTCTCAGGAACTTAGGTTGCTGTGGTATGTTGAATTTACAATGATAATACTCACCACACTAATGCATTCCCAACATTGCAGGTTAATGAAGTAAACGCTGTTGGAAGATTTCCTGGAGCTCAACAAACGAAATATGACCCATTTTGTAATACCTATGAGGGATGTAGAGATCACCTAAATCTTAGGTATGGGAATAAGAAAAATCTACAAGGTTATAACCAAAATCAATCAAACTTTATGTGGCCTTATAATGTCCAATAACATACACAGAACCAAGGGTTGATTTCTTCTTCAAACCTTGAGGAACTTGTTCGAAAGCTAGCTGTGAAAACCGCTGCAAGATTTAAAACCTTGGAAACTCAAATTGCACAAATAGCCACCCATGTTAACAACTCTAAGTCCCTAAATTGTAATAAACTTATATCACAAGCCTCAGTGAACCTGAAATAAAGTGCCAGTGTTGTAACTGTAAGGAATGGAAGAGAATTGGAGGAACCTAAGAAAAAAGAAAGAGAGAATTGAGAGTTGGAAAAGGATCAAGTGGTGGAACCTGCCAAGGAACTTGGATAGGAACAGGAGCAGGAACGCAATTCACAGAATGCTGCACCAAAGAAAAAGGGAATTTCCTTTGATCCCCCTCTTGATTTGGCTAACTATAAATATAATCATGTTGTTCCTTTTCCTAGTAGGTTAGCATATTCAAAGAAGGAAGATACATACAAGGAAATTTTTGAAACGTTTTGCAAGGTAGAAGTCAATATTACTTTGCTGGATGCTATTAAGCATGTTCCTCGTTATGCTAAGTTCTTGAAGGAAATTGCAATTCCAAAAAGAAATTGACTTGAACTAAAAAGGTAGGTGTGGGGGAGAACGTTTGTAGTTCTCCTAAAGAAAATACCTCCCAAATGCAAAGATCCAGGTATAAAATTGGAGAGACTAGATTTAAGAGAGCTATGTTAGATTTAGGTGCATCCATTAATGTCATGCCTAAATCTGTATATGATTCCTTGGATGTTGGACCTTTAAAAGAAACTAGTTTTATCATTCAACTTGCTGATAGAAATAATGCATATACTGTAGGAATTTTAGAAGATGTGGTTGTACAAGTTAATGAATTGGTGTTCCTTGCTAATTTTTATATACTTGACATGGGAGATGAGCATGCCATTAATCATAGGGAAGTTCCTTTATTGTAAGGAAGACCTTTCTTGAAAACTTTTAAAACTAAGATTAATGTGCATGAAGGGAATTTACCTATGGAATTCGATGGTGATATTATTAAATTCAATATTTTTAATGCTTTGAGATATCCTACTGATGTGGATTCTATGTTCCATTGATACTTTTAATTTATTTGCACAAAAGATGTTTGAATTAAATAGTGAAGATGATATGGAACTTGTTATTCAGGAAAGCTTGGATAAGGATTCTGTTGAGGAACATGAGATGAATTTGACAGACAAGAAACTCATGGGTGTTGTTAATAGCATTAGTTCCTCGACGAAATTGAAACCTAATGCTCCCACTATTGATATACCCCTTTCTAATGAAAAAATTATTCCTTCTCTTGTGCAGGCACCCAAACTGGAACTTAAACCTTTGCCAGATAATTTAAAATATGTTTACTTGGGTGATGGGGAAACACTTCCTGTTATTATCTTTAATGCATTGTCCCCTTCCCAAGAGGAATGAATATTTATTGTCCTTCAGAAATTTAGGGGTGCTTTTGGTTGGACTCTTGCTGATATTAAAGGGATTATCCCTTCTTTATGTATGCATCGCATTCTTTTTAAGGATAATGTTAAACCTTTTAGGTAGGCTCAACACCGATTAAACCTCCCTATGATGGAAGTTTTTAAAAAAGAAATTTTAAAATGGCTTGATGCAGGATTAATCTACCCCATATCTGATTTTAAATTGGTAATTCCAATACATGTTGTTCCAAAGAAATTAGATATGACAGTTGTTGAATATAAACAGGGTGAGATAGTTTCTACTAGATTGCAAAATGGTTGGAAAGTATGCATTGATTATCGTAAGCTTAATGCTGCTACTAGGAAAGATCATTCCCCCCTCCCTTTCATTGATCAAATGTTAGAATGTCTTGCTGGTCGATCTTACTTTTGCTTCTTAGATGGTTATTCAGATTATACTTAAATTGCCATAGCCCTGGAAGATTAAGAAAAGACCACTTTTACTTGTCCTTTTGGAAATTATGCTTTTAGAAGAATGCGTTTTGGTCTGTGCAATGCTCCTGCCACCTTTCAAAGGTGTATGATGAGCATATTTTCAGAATTTGAAGGAAATAACATGGAGGTTTTCATGGATGACTTTACTGTGCATGGAGATTCTTTTGATATATGCCTAAATAATTTTAAGCATGGTACTACAAAGATGGATTGAAATTAATCATGTTCTTAATTTTGAAAAATGTCAATTCATGGTGGATTAAGGTGTAGTACTCAATCATATAGTGTCATCTAAAGGATTAGAAGTTAATAAAACTAAGATGGAAACTATAAGTTCCTTACCATACCCTAATTGTGTTAAAGATGTTAGATCTTTCTTAGAGCATGCTGGTTTTATCGTAGATTTATTAAAGATTTTTCAAAAATTGCAAACCCCTTGTGTAATCTTTTGACCAAGGATGATGTGTTTGATTTTGATGATCCATGAAAGGAATCTTTAGATACACTAAAGGAACGACTCCGTCGGCCTGTATTTTGCAATATCCTAACTGGAACTTAGCATTTGAAATTATGTGTGATGAAAGTGATACTGTTGTAGGAGCGGTATTAGGGCAAAGGGAAGGTAAAGTTCCAAATGTAATTTTTTATGCTTCACGTTGAAGACATCTAATTTTGGCCTCCTTTCCCGACAGGAAGTGCAATGACGTTAAATAAAACCATCTTTGTGTTGGATCGAAGTGTAGAATACTTATGGATGACAGGCTAAATCGCAAAGACACAAAAAGACTAGCTTAAATTCAAAAACAAATACAAACAAGGTTTAGTTAACTAAACCGAATCATAATAAGGCTTAAGCCCGTGCTTTAGACCTAATAGTGACGGATTTAGAGGCGCCTAGGTTAAATTAAATGCTGCCGCAAAAAAAGTCGTGCGCATCTCAATGAGTCGCGTTATACTGGCGCGCGCAACTAATTCAGTTAGCCGCAACACCTAGCACAACTTCTAGAGATGCGCTCGCGAGAGATTTCGAATTTCATAAAAATATAAAATCGACTCTCACCGTAATGACGCTCGCAAGACATTCAGTTGCGCTGCCCATAGCAACGCAACTAAATCACTTGTGCTAGGATGCCCATCGCAACTCATCCAGATGCGCACGACACCTGCTATGGCAGAATGCTTAAAACCCTTATTGCACCCATTACCTATAAATAGGGGCTTAATACGAGGCTTAAACACGGAGAAATTAACCTAAAATCCTAGCAGAAACTCTTTTAAACTTGTGCTACTAAACCATCTTGTCCTAAACACTCGCCCTTCTTAATCGTTGTTACTACGGTGGAGGTTCCCGAACAAGCAGGAGTCCATATGTGTTCTAAACGGAGATCTAGTAAAGAGAAGTGGTAAATTCTCGAGCACTTAAATAAATCACATCTACTTTTCTAGTTAAAAAGAACCTTAATCGACAAAATAGTATCATGCGTTAAATAAGATTAGCATTGAATAATTAATTGATTAAGTGATCACTTAAGCCTAGGCGAATCTTGTTTACTTTTGCTCCTTTCACGAATTTTAATTAAATAAAGATTAATGACTTTGCAATGTAATTCCTACATGATTATTGCTTGTAAATAAAATCAATTAACTTAGTTTTAGGTATCACGTTGCATACATTGTTTGGTGATGAAATTTTAAAATCGGAAGAACTAGTAGAGGTCGCACAAGGGCTAGAATAGCGATTCTCCTTTAAAGGGAACGTTATTTTAGTACCCTCGCTCCCGAATTCAATTCTGGTTTATGTAGACCAATTTGGGAATGGATGAACTTACTATTTGTGCTAATTATCCCATGAACTCAACATGGGAGAAAGGCATGAACGAGGTTTATGGGTTTTCCCAAATCTCATTGGCGACTCCTACTTGTTTCTTACAAAATAGCGTAACGATAGAATAAATTCTAATTCAAGGTCCCCCAAACAGTCAGGAATTCAAATCCTAATACACCCTAACAAGTGTAAAGTCCTAGGCTTTTAAAGTTCCATGGGCATCTAAGGTAGGATCCCCTACGATGGGAACACCCTCGTTACAATGGTGACTTCACTAGGGACTTAGAGGTTACAAGATTATTTCTTAGTTATGGTCCATGGTTTCCAACACTAGGTTGCCTATGGGTTGTAACGGGAATTAAGTTGGATAATCTCTAGTTAGAGAGCGAGACTTGAACGCATAATATCTTTCTTTTTCACAAAAGTAAAAACCAAACAAGCAACATTGCATCATGCGTAAATGCACAAAAGTAAAAACCAAACAACAACTAAATTGTCGCATCGCAGCATAAGATGACATGTCACTGAGGCTGGTACCGTGACACGGTATTCTGCACCGTGTTGCGGTACACATACCTTAACACGGCGCTTTCTCGTGTCTAGTCCCCGTTTTTCCTCACGCGCTTAGGAATCTAGACTCATTTTTAGACAAATTATACATCGTAACACGGTGGACTGAACCGTGTCACGGTACCTCGTACCATATCACGATGCCCAACACTCCCGTACCGTGTCACGATGCCCAACATCGTGTCGCTATGCCCAATTAGGGTTTTTCTGCAGCTCTTATCTTTTTTAGGGTTTCGTGCATCTCTCTGTTCGTCTCCTCTATAAACAGAAACCTAATTTATGTAGTTTCGAGGCACCAAAAATTATTCTCTCTCCTTCTACACAAACAATCATTCTCTTCTCTCTCTTTTCCCTTGTTAGCCTAACTAGCATCATTATTCCATAATACTTCCCCTAAGCACTCTTAGGAGTCCATACTTGACCCGAGGTTCCGTCCTTAAACAAAGGCGTGAAAGGTGGCCCAGATGAGTAAATTTATTAAAGAAGGTAAGAGACCTGCTTACTCTGATAACGAGTCTCTTACCTATCTCTTCACCGAAGTGTAGGATTGTAAAGACCCGTTAGCTTTGATGATGGATCTCTTATATCTCAGGTTTTTTTTTTTGTTTCATTAAATTGGTGTGTCCTAATGCATATTAAGACCCGTTATCTCTAATATTAGATCTCTTATATCAAACAAACCCGTTGGCTGCAATGACAGATCTTTTATTAGCGGTCCTTTTTCCAGATTTTGTAGTAGTGTGTAACCTTCACGAGTCAATCGTTGTTACCTTTCGTTGTCTCTTTACTGTGGTTTCCTTTTATGATCTGTGAACGATATACAAGTTCTTAAAAACATGTTGGTCGCTCCCTACTTTCCTTGTCCCTAATCGTATATGTTAATTCCCACTTCCTAAGAGTGCCAAGCATATTCACAACGTACTTTAAAGTTGGCGTACTTCGAATGACGCCTACAATTAGGCGACCCCACTAGGGAGGATTCATGGTTATTTCTTAATTTAAGTTATCATTACTTGATTAAGATGAGTGGATGAGACTTGAAAGATTCTTGAATCGTATTCTTGTGATTAAATTGGCATTTATGCATTTACATTGACGTTTTTTAATGTCGCTTTTAGGTCCGCCCGAAGGAAAAATTGGATAACCTGATCATGATCGAAAAAAACAAGGCACTGCTTGAATTTTACATGCACTGTGTAACGACAAATGTGCCGTGACACGGTAAAAAACATCGTGCAGTGTATTTTTACAATACACCGCATCAAGGTGTTTTGTATCGTGTCGCGGCATTTTCCATCGTGCACTAGAAGAAAAATGTAGAATGGAACCGGTTCAAAGCCCCCTATGGCATCAGTTTTGAACCGTGGAGTATTTGAGGGATGCCAAAAAGTGGGATTTTTTGCACTAGTTCAGAACCAATGGCAAAAAAAGGGTTTTTTTGGCACGGGTGCCAAAAATGGCCCAAAAAATTAAAAAAAAAAATTCCATTTTTTTAACTTAAATTGTACCATATACTTTTATATAATCATAATATACATAAAACACATATTTTCATCAATAAATTGTAATATTACACTTTAAAAAACTGAAAATTCTACTAAATCAACATTTTCTTATAATATACTACTATTATCATAATAGGAGAGCTCTATAGAAGCATCCGAAGGAGTTTTGTCTTCGATAAGTGCAATTACTAGATATATCAAGGATCACTATTATGGAGATAATAAGTTCATTCTATAGGGTCGTCAATGTTTGGTGCTAAATATGACAATTGATCTTTGGGCTAGCTTAATGGCCTAAAGCCTTATAGAATGGATCCTACAAGGTCACTTACAAGAGTATTGGGTTAAACAAGTTAGAGGCCCATTATTGGGCCTCATGACTTCATGACATACCATGTTGATAATTAGGCTTGGATAGTTAGAAGAGTCTAATGAGTTTTGGGCTAGACATGGTTTATTTCTAGATATGATCTATAAATATAAACCATGCCTAGGGTTGCATGACATAACAATCTTGACATACAGTGAATTGTCACACAAGCAACCAGGTTTCCCAAAAACCCTAACTCTCTCTCTCTCTCTACTTGACCCTCTCTCTCTCCTCCCTGTCCGTACGGCCCTCCTCCCTGGGTGGCGCGTGTGGTGGTGTGTTCGTGGCTCAAATCTCCGTTGAAGGTTGATTGAAATGTTCAGTCACAACTAACTAGCATTAGTGGAGGTTTAATCCATGCTCGTGAACTAAGTAGAGGAATCACGCTTGGGGTTCTTTATCTCCCAATGTTCTTGCTCGATCGCACGTGGAATCACACTATAAAGGTACGATTATATGTTCTTTATGTGTTATAGATTAGATCTTGGGATTAGGTACTTTATGAGTTTGATTCATGTTTTTCCGCTGCGTAGTACCTATAATTCCCTATAGTTGTATCAGTTAGCCTATTGCATTTACGCATATTGACTATAATTCTTTGATAGTCCACAATTCTAATTCAATTAAGAGGGAGATTAATTTTATTATGGTTCGATTATTATTTTTAATATGATTAAACTTTTGGAATCGATTAAATGTGATTTAATAATGTTCAAATAGCCATGAATATGACCGGTTTTAGCCTTAATATGTTCGAAAATTTCGAACCCCCTAAGCCTAATTCGAATTTTTCGAAAATTCTAGCCCTAAAATATGATTTTTGTATTTGATTTTTATTTAATTCGGTTTATTTTATGATTCATAATTTTAATCGGATTGATTTATGCATAAAAATATTTTATGTATGATGATCAATTAAATTTTAAAAGTTAGAATTGAATTGGGATTGATTTTATGATAAACCCTAATTTTAAGATTGAATATTGATTTAATTTTAAATTTTTGGACTGATTTAATTTAATTTTAATAAATGTCATTTTAATTAAATTAAAAACACAAAAATAAGAAAACTATTTAAGGTCGGCAACCGCGGCTGGGTGCACAGCCACGGCGGCTTCCGACCAGGTGCTGGTCCAAGAGGGAAGGAAGGGGAGGGCGGAGGTCGGGGGTGGCTGAGGCAGCAGCTGTGCAAGCGTTGCACGCTGCTACCGTGGCTGCTAGTGCTACAGGTGTTGTTGCCTTACGGCAGTAGCTGCTGCAAAGCAGCTAGCCACCGTGGCTAGCTCTGGCTAGCCATCCAAGGTAGCCAGCAACCGTGTAATCACGGTTTTTAAAAAAAAATAAAAAAAAAAAAAACTGTTTTGAAAAATTATTTCAACATAATTATGAATACTTTTGGTATAAAATCAATTTTATTTTGGATAAGATAAAATATTTTGAAAAAATGATCTTTTATTTTTAAAAGATAAAATTGGTTTTATTTGGATAAAATCTTTTATTTTACGATAAAATCAAATATTTCAAAAGTTGTTATATTTGATATTATCCATATTTACAGTTGTTAAATTGGTAATTATCCATAATTAAAGTGGTTAATTTTGGATAAGATTTGTTAGGATATTTTGAGCATATTCCAAAAGGATAATAATTGATTTAAATAATGTGATTATCCCATAATTAATTTTAGATATAATTGATTTAAAATTTTGTGATTGGCTAGTAATTAGGATAGAATTTCCTAACTTTGTTAGGATAATCTTTGAGGATATATATGATTTATCTTTTAAGATTAAAATTAGATTTGATTCTATCTCATGACTAATTTAGAATATATGATATTTTATTGATGGTCATGAATAATATATGATGTTATCTAATTACATTAATTTAAAATATGAGATATTTTGGTGCCATGTTTCCTTAATTGTGAACATTCGATGTTGTAGTTTAGGAAAGCATGATGAGTGATTTATTATGTGGCAATTTTATAATATATGATGTTATTTATTGCTATATTACGACTAGTATGGCCTAGTAGTTTACTAAATACGATCTGCGCATCGTGATATATTTTTGTAATCTTAGTACGGTCTACGTACCGATAAAGTATTTTTGTAATTTTATTTCATTTTATTTAAGTAGTAGATAGAATAGAGTAAAATTACAGGTTGCAGTTAATCCAAGAAGCCCATGAAGTGAAGGCCCAAAAGAGCAAGGTGGATGAGATCCATGAAGGTTCAAGTGGGAGGTTTTTGCTTTATTAGTTTCTTAGGATTAGGGGCCATGCTATGTCTTGTTTATGCATTCAGTATTTTATGTATGTTAGATTTTATTGATGTTTTGTGATGATGCACTAGAGTTCACTATTTAATCTCAACATAATAAATCTAGGTCCCAGTAATATTGAGGTTGCTTTTCCAATTAAAAACCCGATGAAACCTTCGATATTTATGATAGGTCATGCCTCAGCTTGGTGTCATATTATATCTTAGGGGAGTGGGGGTAAATCACGTTTTACAATTTTAATTGGTTATACTCAACAAGATTACCTAAAGAGTTTAGAACCTTGAAGCTAAGGGTAATAATTAAACATGTGATGATTAATTATTCAACCAAGAGTTATAATCAGTAAATAGTTTACTCACCTTGAAAATGCAATACTTGATGGTAAGGCCTCAATCCGGTCAATTATTGCACAAATAAAGGATCTTGGAATCATTTTATTCAATTGGGATCATTAAAATTGAATAAATGCTTTAAAGTTGCCAATTTAATTCGCTTATGGCACTTTAAATTTTTATTAAACATAATTGAATTTTGCGTTTACTTATAAGTAACATGTCGTTCTAATTTTATTATTATATATAATCTCCTCGATTGAAAATTAAGTTGAGAAACGTTCTCAAAAAGTTAAAAGATAATCCATAAACCTATATTCCAATTTTGTTAAGATGGTTCTAAAAGGCAAGTTATGTTTCAGAAATCCATGTCACATGTCTAAGGTTGGTTTCATACAAAATGTTTGAGTAAAATGCCAACACATCTTCATTTTGAAAAGTGTTTCAAGGGATATCATGAGATGGGAGGTACAAACCCTCTAAAAGACAAGTACAGAAGTCCAATAAAATCTCTTATCTTCAATATGATTGAATATAAGAAAGTGATTGGAAATCTCTATGATCAAAAGTTGATCAAATGACACTATTCTTCATCCACTTTATATAATAGTTAAATAGTTGATTAAACTCTAATATGAATGATGATTGAATAGACTTAGCAAATCATGAAATGTGCTTAAAGTAGTTAAGCAAAGCATCATTTTGAACCTAAGAGAAGTGTTCTAAGTGGCTCAAATGGGAAAGGTTTAGGAATATATGAGGATTGCATTAAGAAATTATGGGCCAAGAAATGCAAACAAGTTGCTACTTCTCAAACCTAGAACTACTTATATGCTAAAAGTTGTTATGAACAACAAATGTTTCAAATTAAATGGACCAATTCCAATTGATTAGAAATTACCTCATATAGTGGGAAGGTAAAAGAAAGGAAATGTTCCAATTTAAGAAGTATATTATAGAAATTGATTTAGCACATTGCTACTTTTTGGAGATATGATGTCTTGTTTAGTTCTCTCTCATTGAGAATGAGGTTGAACTAAATGAAGAAGTATGGCTAAGGGAGAAATAAATCTACAAGTTTAGAAGCAATTGTTGCTACTTCACAAGTAGAATCTACAAGTCTGGAACCAAAAGTTGCAACTTTACAAGTAGAACCTATATTTCACCTTACTTAGTAATTGACTAGAATTAAATAAATGTTATTCATTCTTGCCATTATCAAAACACTATTCAATGTTAGTAATGACTACAAATCGAAGATTCAAAAACGTGGAATAAATGTTATGCTTCATAATGTGTTTTGAGATTGCTAAATAGGTTCAAAGTTCTATATGATATAAATAATCAAACCATTTCTATATATATAAATTGTCTCTAAAATTTCAATTAATTCGAATGAAAAATGAACATTCCATGCGAAAGATCCAAAGGGACGGAATTTCAATATCATTGGATTATGAATCCATTGATATATGTAAATATCATTCTAATTTGAAAGTATTGACAAAGTCACCATTTAGAGAAATGATGATGAGAACTCAAGGTCGAATACATATCGATGTAAGAAAACCAAAGGTTCAAAGGCTAGAGATGGACAGTGAAACTTCATTTGTGATATGATCACATGTGCTTAGTTGAAGCATAAGAGTGAAACTTTTGAAAAGTTCAAAATGTTCAATATGAAGTTCAGTATTAACTTGATAAGATAAATGTTTATAGTACAATATGATTGTAATTGTGAAAATTTAAGTCAAGACATGTACTTGGCAACACATTCAAAATATTGTGATATGATCGTAATAATGAAAATTTAAGCCAAGACCTTGATGAACATCCAAGAGTTGTGAAATCGTTTTACGACAAACTCCGAAAGAAAACCTTGTAAAGTGTTTATGAAGGGAGCTATCAATCTATATAAGATATATTTTGATAATGGATAAAATTACCTATCTTCCAACCATTATTCAGGGGACATACTTTTAAGATAAGCTACAAAACTAAATAAACTACATAGGTCAAATCAAAATGTAGCAAAGGCTTCATATGTGATATGGATAAGAAAAGTTCTGATAAGTTTTTCTACAAAGCAAGGAATAAATGTTGTATTAAATCTTTTAATGCACGATCAATTCCTATACAGAGCACGGGGTACTACTACACAAATCATACTTAGCACAAAATGTTTGTTACTCAAGTAGGTGCCCTTATGGAAATTGTTCCAAAAGGTCAAGTGGGAGTAGTGTAAATCTTGAAGAGTTTGAGAAAAGCAACAAACAAACATGGTTCAAACCATGGTTGGTTCACCCTATGCTAAATGTGCCTCCTCAAAAGGCAAGTGGGAGTATAATAATCTCAAAAAGTTCGAGAGCCTTGAAAGAGTTCCAGAAAAGTGATTTCGAAAATCTTGAAGAAATTTGAGAAGTAATCGAATTAAAGTAACAATATGAGCATGATTCACCTCATGTTACAAGTGACAACGCGTGGTATCATTAAGTGTAATGAGAATAATAACCATATGTTGAAGGTAGTACATTCTAAGTGCACATCCTCTATTGTCGTTTCTCATTGAAACTAAACAAAGTTGTTGTATAAGTTTCAGTTGTTGCATAAAAACCCACAATGATGACTAGCATATGTAAAACTTAGTCAAAGAAATATGATTTCATATTGACTAAGAGTTCTAAAATATTCATTTTGTAACATGATGATTATGTAAGTAACAAAGATGATTTGACAAGTTATGACTCCCAGTGGTTTAAAAACCAGGAAATCTGAAATAGAGTCTAAGTCTGTAAGCAAGTTTATGACACTTGAATAATTTGCCTAATTGGGTGAGACCCATTATAAGAAAAAAAGACAAGAAAGAAAAATGTTTTCTAAGTAAGCAAAGACTTGTTAAAGGATTCAACTAATTCATAGTATGACTATGATTACGACGAAACTTTACATTAGTCATGTTGCAAAGATCTATTAAAGATAAGTTTAGTGATTACTACCTTATAAGATTTGGTAGATGGGCTTCAAAACACTTTATTGAAATTGTTCATGAAAGAAGATTTGTATATGATATAATCAAAAGTTTGAAGATCTAATAATCCTAGGGATGCATAGCATCATAGAGTTAGTGTTCTTAATTTTGTGAGTAAATCAAATCGTTTGATGTTCTCGTAAAATGATGAAAATGTCAAGCGTGTACAAGATGTTTAGTGGGAGCTATAAATTCTTCTTGGTCTAGTATAAAGAGAAATTATTCATTGCTTGAAGGGTCAAGTAATGGCTGATGCATTTTATATGAAAAACCTTGAAGAGAATGATGAGTACATTTTGTATTCAAAATCTATAGATATAGGTTTTGATGGATGTTTGAGCTTGGTTAAGAAACTTATATTGATAAGATTCTTATAAGGTTCAAAATTATATTAAAAGGAGTTTCAATCCCATGTAACATGACACATTGATTAATGATTCAATGCTTTGAGAAAGGTTTATAAAATTAAGGTTTTGAGTGATGATCCTCATGCAATGTGCAAAGGATGCATCATGCATGTCATAGACTATACTCGTCTATTTGAATCACATGTTTTTTAAGAAAAAGTGATAATAGGTTTCAATTGAAATCCAATGTGATGTTGGAATACAAATTAGAAATTCCAAAATTCCTAGTAAAGGGATTAAAGAAGATTCTTAGTGTATGGAGATGAATATTATTAAAATTTAGAAATCGCAAAATTCATGTTTATGAGAATGTCTCATGAACTCTACTTACTAAACCCCTTCCATTTTCAAAGCATGAGAAACATGCTAATGAAATTGGATTGAGGCAAATGATGTAAATAGAAGTTGTATTTGTTTTTAGGGGAAAACAAGTTACATGTGTAATACATTCATTTGCAGAATTATGTTTATCAATTGAAACAAAGTTTCAATCTTATTTAATGGTGGTTTCAAGATTAAATAAAATGACCAAAATAATTATGAATTGATGGGCTCATCAGGTTGATGACCTGGTGAATGAAACCCCATAGGTGAACTAAATTCATATATTATTTAAATTCCTAGTTCGGAATCATTAAACTGGACATAAATGATTTCAATTCATGGACTAGCATGTAAGATTGATTGCATAGCGCAGTTTCATGGGCTATAGGAGCGTAGTGAAGCTCGGTCAATCACATGGATATGCATGAATGATGCATGATCGAACTATAGACCTACTTTGAAGTTCGAGTGTAGAACTTACGGATATATTAGTGGATTCCTTTGACGTGAGTGGAACACTGATTCCATTCAATGATTGATTTAACTGTGGTACATTCAAACGTCCAGCCGTAACTGGGGATTATAAAGAGTGTTTCCCGGTTGCTTCATGAGTTGAGTGGGAGCTTTGGTGGCCACAAGATTGGATTGAGTCTACCTATTTAATTAGGAATGTGTCATGGCTGCTTGAAGAGGGAGAATTCAGAAAATGCATAGTCGTGCTCAAATGCATTACATAGTAATCAATTGTTCTGTGAATCTCACTCAGTATTTTTAAGAAAAGATTTGTAGACTAATATGATCATGACATGAGATGCAATCATATCATCAAATCGACACACATTGACTTAAGGAATTTGAATATTGCGCACTTGCCTCAGACAAGTGGGAGATTAAAGGAGTTATGTCTTCGATAAGTGCAATTACTAGATATATCAAGGATCACTATTATGGAGATAATAAGTTCATTCTATAGGGTCGTCAATGTTTGGTGCTAGATATGACAATTGATCTTTGGGCTAGTTTAATGACCCAAAGCCTTATAGAATGGATCTTACAAGGTCACACATAAGAGTATTGGGTTAAACAAGTTAGAGGCCCATTATTGGGCCTCATGAGTTCATGACATACCATGTTGATAATTGGGCTTGGATAGTTAGAAGAGTCTAATGGGTTTTGGGCTTGACATGGTTTATTTCTAGATATGATCTATAAATATAAACCATACCTAGGGTTGCATAACATAACAATTTTGATATATAGTGAATTGTCACACTAGCAACCAGGTTTCCCAAAAACCCTAACTCCCTCTCTCTCTACTCGGCCCTCTCTTTCTCATCCCTGTCCGTACAGCCTCCTCCTTGGGTGGCGCGTGTGGTGGTGCGTGGGTGGTGTTGTGGTGCGTTCGTGGCTCAAATCGCTGTTGAAGGTTGATTGAAATGTTCAGTCACAACTAACTAGCATTAGTGGAGGTTTAATCCATGCTCGTGGACTAAGTAGAGGAATTACGCTTGGGGTTCTTTATCTCCCAATGTTCTTGCTCGATCGCACGTGGAATCACACTTCAAAAGAACGATTATATGTTCTTTATGTGTTATGCATTAGATCTTGGGATTACGTACTGTATGAATATGATTCTTGTTTTTCCGCTGCGTAGTACCTATAATTCCCTACAGCATCAATAGCATCAAATATGGGAGACAGTAGCAGAACTGTAAAAGCACCAGTAGAAGCAATATAAAAGCAGCAGCAGACGAAGTATTTAGCATTACAGGGAGCAGTAAAGGGAGAAATAGTACAAGGAGCAGTAGAGGCAGCAACGTTGATAGCTTATCCACTCTCTTGTGAAGGGCATGAACAACTTGATAAAACTATACATCTCCTCACACAGGTGCACCTTGATAAACAATTTACAACAGCGAGTTAGTTTAAACCTTAATCCATTTCAACGTAAGGAATGCACTCATAATAGGTTGTTAACAACAACACAAACATAAAACAAACAAGTGGTAGAAACACAATGATGACTCATGCAATCTAAATTAAACTAATGGATGGGATAATAACTATCAAATTAAGTAAACTAATACTAAGAAACAAGCAAACAATTAAAACCCCAAACAAAATATTATGAAATGATAAATTAAAGTTTATTCAACACCAAAGTTAACTTAAATTAGGGAAAGTATAAATTGATTAGTTAGGTGGTAACATAAGGCAACCAATACAAAGAATCAAAAAAATGTTTACATAAAGAGATAAAACAAATGCAAAGTCCCGTGGATAATAGGTGCTAGGTTCTTCGAGGTGCGAGGTACAAAGTAGAATTAGCCTCGGCACGACAGCAGCAGCAGCTGCAACCTTTCGAGGCCAACAGCAGCAAAAGCCTTGGCAGCGTAGCAGTAGCTGCAACCTTCCCAGGCCAGCTGCAACAGCAGCCTTAGAAGGGCAGCGGTAGGTGCAACCTTGCTAGACTAGGTGCAACAGCTACCTCGGCAGGGCAGGTTAGAGAAAAAGTAGTAGAAGAAGCAAAGGAAGCAAAGTTGGCAGCAAATAAATTAACACTTAAGACTACCAATTAGAATATTGAGAAGATAAAGGAAAACTACTTTATTTGGAGTTGATGTATGATTGCTAAACATCAAACAGAATTCATTTGTTTAGCACAAATTCTTTTGCAGAAACATAACCAACACAATCAATCAGAGTTTACCATCCAACAATGTTATTTTGGATATTAACCTCTCTCAAACCTAATCATTTCGAGTTAATAATTTACACCCTCAGCCTCCAGCTCTACATCCTCTTCTCTAATCTAAAGCATGTAGTACATGATAATAGACATGAGATAATCACTTTGCATACTAAGAAGGGAAAGCAAGAGATAATCACTTTGCATACCGGGAAGGGAAAGCCGTTAGTAAATTTAAGAACACTGCAAACATCTAAACCAAGAAGTTGCAATGTTTAATTATCCTCTTCTCTAATCTAAAGTCCTTGTAATGTTTTATTATCTTCAATACTCTCTGCTTAAATTACATGTCAATAAAATATATCAAAATATTCGAAACCTACTAATGTACAACTCTATATGCACAAGAGAGATAACATTCAATGAAACCCATTTTTAGCATATCACACCACTTGTGACCTCCTGTGTGTTGCTTATAGAAATTATATGCATAAAGGTCAAACATCAAACTACAACCTATTGACTTGCATTCTCGATTAAGAGAAAATTAAAACTTGCAACTACATTAAAACCATAGACTAGCAAATATCACTAATAATCATTCCCATTGTTAACACGACAACTATAGATTGATTGACAAATTCCCCACGTAAAACACAAAAGGAAACATGATTCAATGTAAAATTAAAAAAATCTTGACTCATCCTTCTTTTCATTCTTAGTAGGTGTTTCACATTACATCTTTCATATAAATTTGAGCAACCCCAGTAATCATTCCTTGCCACCACATAACGTGTAGTCTGAACCAATTCTTACAGCAAAATTTAGTCTTATCCATTCATATAAAAATGAATAAACAACTTTTAACTTCATAAGTACATATACTTTGAGATCCCTACCTCCTACATAATGACACTAATCATAAACTAATTTTGAACTCGCCATCATGCTAGAGGTATCAGGTCATCAATGAAAAAGCATCAAAACCAAGGCACAAATATAACCAATCACTACATCATAGATTCTCATCAAAACCAAGACAAGAGTATAAACAATTACTAGATAGTAGATTCTCACATAAAAATAGAACACTAAGTGTTCTTAATCTGTGATTGACGGATATATGTTTGTGTAGGTGTTCAATAGTCACAAACTAAAAAATGACAAGCGTCATTGCAAAAGTCAGAATAATATACATAATATAGCCACTTACATAGGGATTTCTCATGTTACACCGTCAAACAATAGTTGGTTTGTACAAATGATAAAATTTATAAACTTCAAAGCCCATATATCTTCAAGTGTCTCAACACCTACTCCTACTTTTTTTGATACCTTCCATACATCACATAGTGAAATTGTCATAAAATGATTAGAAAGGTAAGTATCTTAACAACCAGTGTGCAAAGATATCTTACCTTTCTCTTACCTAATGGAAAACGACTTCAATATCAAATAGCAAAAAAATAAAAATTCTACTGAAGATTTGAAATAATTAAACACAATTAACATCACGAAAACATGTCGTTTGTTGGCTTTACAGAGCTTTGAGTAAGTACAAATTATATAGAAAAACACAGTGAAAACTACCAAGGGTATATAAAAATATGTATACAGCCTTGCCTCTGTAACCACAGATTTAGGAAAATTATATGCAATATGCTTATACAAAAGTAGATCCATGAGGAGGAAAGCCACTTAAAGCTTAAACAATATATGCCTTTAGATTAATTCTACAAATTTTGCCAATCTAATAAAGCCAATGTCTTTCTTACCTTCATAAAGAGTGTATTTCTTATCATTATCACTTTATAGAGTATTCTCAAAAATAGAAGTGATAGACACATGAGGTAACTGTGGAAAATTTTAATGGAATGTAGCTTCAAGAGCATATAAGATATAACCTATCAGTCTATTTCTATCTAGTGGTTGTTCATGCTAATTCCTACATCTAATTTATAGATGCTCAATACACTGATTCTAAGAAACAAGTAAATAATTACATCATTCTATACCTCCTACACACTTTACAATATTGACAAATATCATGAGCAAAATTAAGTTCCTACATTTCTATTTCTTAAGAATTTAGTGATGTATTGACAAACCAAAATAAAATCTCACCATAACAAACTTATGTGAATATACATGATCAAAGATAAAATCGATAAGGCCCATATCATATTCAATTTTTTCTATCATTAGGGTCAGATTATCACGAAAATGCAGAAAAACTATCAAGAGACATCCTTTACCTTATCCTCATAAAACCCATCACCATACCGAACCTTCACATGGCCACAATGCCCGGGTTAAATCCCGTACTTAAGTCCGCTCTACTGCATATCAGTAATTTGAAAGATCAAAAACACATATTAATATGATTTCAAGAAATCTGACAATGAAATGTTTTCAAAATTAAGTACATGCATGTAATTAACATATGAACAATTTCTATGGAGCAATATTGAATTAAAATATAAATCAGAAAACCCTCGGGTTTTCGAAAACATGAAATTGTAAATTTAAAAAATATAAAAACTCAAAAAACACGAAATAATGAAATTATTTAAATATAAAAGAATAAAAAAGCACGAACCTTCAAGGAAAATAATTTCGCAAGGGAGAAACAACGAGAGGTGGGTTTGTATCAGCTCCTTGCGCCACTGCCGCTGTTGCTAGGACCGACCGACACGCCGTGAACATGAATAGTGGAAAAAGATAAATAGAGCTGAGAGGAGAGTTCGCCGGCGAGGTGGAATAATCGGTGGCATGGTGGAGAGAGGAAAGAGAGAGAGCTGAGGGAGACCTAGTTGAGGAGAGAGAAAAGAGAAAGAGAGTGCGAGATAGAGGAAAGAGAAAGAAAATGCGAAAAGAGAAAGAAAATAGAGGGGAGATTTTTTTTATTAATTGCCACTGGTTCAAACCAGTGTCATTTCACTAATTTGGCAACGATTCAGTTTGAACCGTTGTAATTTCTTTTATACAAATCCTGCTTACTTTTTTTGCCATCGGTTTTTTAAGAACCGGTTACACTAACGTGGTGCCATTTGTGTTTTTCTACTAGTGGTGTTGTGACAATTCCCACCGTGACACGGTGCATATAAAATTCTTCCAGTGGTTCTGTTCTTTTTCTCGTTATTAGCTTTCCTTCAATTTTCTAAAAAATTGTGTGTGTTCTACATACGGCTTAGCCCCAAGGAATTTAACCTCTATCAACCCAAAAACGCTTCTGACAATAAGGGTTCATCCGAGTTATTGAATTAACCAAACCATGGAGTCAAGTTCAATTTCATCACGAACTTGCGGAGCTGCCCATTGGCATACATCCTCAAGGGAGGTTGCCTTGCTAACATGTCCAAACTCTTAACCATGGTACCCTTTGGAGATTAAAAAAACATAACCATAGTGGAGCATAGAGCTTGACCTTAGGTTGCAACCTCTTCTTTGCATCTTTGTGCCCGCATGCCCTATGTGTATATATTTGATCGTTTTGATGCTAACATTAACTATCTTTCTTTCTCTATGGTGGTTTATTTTATGACTAACGAATTCCAATGGACCGTACTCACTTAATAATTAGCGCAAACACAAAAATAAAAATAATAAAGCTGGAAAAAACATACAAAAACACATGGAATTGATCACTGTGCCACGGAAAAAATGTCGCGTCACGGTAATCAGTGTCGTGTCACGGAAGCTTGTAACACGACACGATAAAGTTCGTTATGTCACGGTGCCCAGGGAATAAGTTGTTAGGTTTCGGCAAGTCTATCTCACCGCAGAACAAAACTTGACTCCAAGACCCGCTCACAATTAATATAACTAAATGACATAAATAACAAGAAAGAGAGAAAAGACGATCTTTCCCTTGCCGCGTGCTTCGCTCACACCCCTCATACTTCAAAGCCAAGTCCTGCAAGCGCAGAGACCTCCTAAGGCATTGTAAGGATGGTGTTCTCATCGTAGGGGTTCCTTCCATAGATTCCCATGACCCTTTAAAAACCTGGGACTTCACACTTGTTAGGGTGTATTAGGATTTGAATTTCTGAATGTTCGGGAGACCTTGAATTAGAAATGATAATCTCATCACGCTTTTTTGTAAGAAACAACTAGGAGTCGCCAATGAGTTTTGGGAAAACTCATAAACCTCATTCATGCCTTTCTCCCATGTGGAGTTCATGGGATAATTAGCACAAATCACAAATTTACCCATGCCCAAATTGGTTTACATATACAAGAAATGAGTTCGGGAGCGAGGGTACTATAATAGTGTTCCCTTTTAAGGAGAATCACTATTCTAGCCCAAGTACAGCCTCTACTAGCTCTTCCATTTTCACAATTTCATTACCAAACAATTTATGCAACGTTATACAGTAGGGAATATTTCAAGCATTACCCCATACTTGAACCCCACTTTGATCATACACTTAAGCATGGTGGCGTCCAAAGGGAAGGAAGCTAGAGCAAAAGAGTCGCCAAAAAGTTTTAGGAACTTGTAAACCGTTCACGAGGTGAATGTTACACCCCCTTAATGATCCATGAGATCGTCAACTCCAATAGGTCTGGAACAAAGGATGGAAGTTCGGGGATGAAGGTACAAATCCAATCTAAAAGAGAAAGAACCTGCCCTAATAATAGGCCTCTACTTTATTCTTCTCATATTCATGTGCGCTTTCTAACTAACATGCAATCAATAGGTTTACCCTAAATCTGTTTAATCTATGTTGGTTGAATATTAATGCAAAAACAAAACTATTATTGGCGATCACTTGAATTATAATCATATTAACCCTAAACAAGATTATTAATTATCTTATTGGGCGTGATTACAAGTACAAATTCCCTTTAAACATGTATAAAAGGTGTGATCAAGCAATAACAATAATAAACATCAAGCAACATAATAATCATTAAAATAATCAAGACAATAATCATAATAATCATGTTAACAATAAAGCATAATAATAGCAAGACCCTAGGCATGATACTAACAAGATTAATAACATGTCACTAAACAATAAAAATTAAAGCTTTAACCCTAACATGATATTAACATGAATATTAGGAAAGAAAATAAGAGGCATCACAGGAATCATAATTGATATAAGCAAATCACATTAAATATGATACTAGAAAAAAAAAAACATCCTAACATGCTTCTAGGAATCAAAATAATAATCTAAGCAGGATTTCTATATCAAAATATCAATTAAACACTTAAAGTACTTACTTGGATGCCTCGTATCTTTTTCTAATAACAAAATAAACACGTTAGTAACTTCATGGAAAATATAAAATTAAACAATTAAATAATTGAAATAGAGATTTGGGACCAAACCCTTAGAAACATCAAACCTTTCACGTCTAGGGTGAAGGCAACTTCGAACTTGGCTAAGTGTTTCTAGACCTTGTGAATGGGGAATTTTGTTTGTAAATGGCTAGGCTAGAAAGAGGGAGAGAGAAAATAAGATTTAGCTTAGAGAGAGAAGAGAATTAGAGGGTTTTGGTTAAGAAGGTCGGGTTTTTCCATAAATACCCTTCTCTTCTTCATTTCCGCTGCTGCTACTCGTGTTTTGCTCGAGAATTTGCTCAAAACTCCATTTGGCTTATTCTTGCTCGTTTCTCAACCGAATTCGCTCAAAATTGTTGCAAATCAAAGCTTATTCTATCCATTTTCCCGATCTATGTATGTTTTCTTCAAACTCACCCCAGTTTTAATAAATTTTGCACATATTTATTCACGAATTTCTTGAAAATTCGAAACTTAAATTGCTTAATTCTATTTGTTTGTCAAATTTTATGCCATGAAATTGCTAGATTATGTTTATATATTGTCTTTATAGTAATTTGAGACTTATTTGACTCAATTTGGTGAAGAAACGAATAAATAACCATTGTTGGACCTCTTCAGGTCGGGAAGACAATGTGGCTTGTTCATGACGTTTTTGCAAGCAATTCTTGTCCAATTTATCACAATAATTACTATAGTATTGCAAGAAATTGTTTGAATGCTTGAAAAATGTCGTATATGCTCAATTTGAATTTGTGCTCTGTTTTAGTACTACGTACTCTGTTTTTTTTTTTTTTTTGCGAACATAGTATCATGCGGCTAGGCGAACCTTAGATACTATAGAACCTTAATTTATGATAATTTTGTACAATGTAGCATGGTTAGACAGCGAGGTTCGGGTTTCACGGTCCCGAGATGTTCGACGGGAGCACGAGCCCGTAGAGGACGATGCCGATCCATCGACTTTTCTCGGCCGACTTCTGAGTGGGACGAGCGGACTCTGTACTTCTCTCCTATTCACCAAATTTCTGAGAGGGTGCGACATGGTATCACTATTGGTAGGACGCGTTGCCATGGTTCAGGTTGCGATTTTTTGAGCGATCTTTAAATGATGTACATCGGCAATGACGATAAGGCGAGACTTTTATGGGAGTCTTGCGGACTGACTGCGCTTTATAAGACCTCAGAGACTATGATCGTCTCTATTGGGGGTCACCATGTTGTTTGTGCTCTGGTGGAGTTCTTTTGGGACACCACCAACACTTTTCACTTTCCTTGGGGTGAGATGATGGTCACCCCGACCGACTTCAGTCTCATTACGGGACTGGATTTTACCTCTGTTGCACTGCCGTTTGACAACGAGATCAGCGTCTTCTCTCCCGAGGTCAAGGAGCTCTTGTGTCCGATTGTTGTTCGGGCTCGTGCTGAGGTAGAGTCGACCCAGTTCAGCGCGAAGGGGATTCGCCGTTTGACTCTTGCAACCGCTTTTGATGACGATGCGACCACCCGAGAGCAGCAGGTGCGCATCTTTGTACTTATCTTGCTGTTAGGGACGTTCTCCCCTGACAAGGGTAGTAGAGTGATGCTTTACTACCTGCCTGCAGTTCGAGATCTACACTTGATCGAGACTTATGATTGGGCCAGCTTGGCCTATGCTGACTTCATCCGAGCGTTACGAGACTCGTGTCGATACCGGTCCTTCACGGGGAACGCCGCTCTATTCGGCTTTTGGAGGGTCGTAGAGGTATACTTTTATCTCCCATAAAGTTTAGCTCTTAGCTTTGATTTGCACTTGCTGATGATTTTATCCTTTTTGTAGATCTGGTTTTACGAGTACTTTCCCTCAGTTGCACCGGCGAGACCATCGTCGCGCGGGTTTCCAGTGAGTGCTTCCTGGGGAAGTCGCCGTCTGAGATGTCCACTACTTACATCCGAGATTGGATCATCTCGGTATGATTCTTTGTATATTTGGGTACTTTGCATTACCTTCGACAGATTCTTATCTGATAGGCAATCTTTGGAGGGGCTTAACGTGCTGTACTGGTCGTGGGTCGATTTGGTTGTCCCTTTACAGGCTGCGCAGTATACTGCTGAGCGCCGCTATTTCTTAGGGACGTATGGATCGATTGTGTATCTTGGAGAGAGGGTTGCTATTTAGCATTCCTCGGACACCTTTATCGTTCTCGCTCCTCCACCGCGTCACATGTTTAACGCTGCGAGGTTGGTGAGCATGTCAGAGAGAGCTGGTACCCCTTGGCAATCTTATACGATCCCTGGGCGGTGTTATGAGCAGCAGCTACTACCGTTGTTAGCTCCAATCCCTGTACTGGCTGAGGAGGTGGCGGTATGATGTTCAACTTTTACCTTTCGTTAAGTAGCCCCCAAGTAATGCCTTACTGACTTCGATTTGCTTTTGTCAAGCTGAGCCTACTGAGTTCGTGCCACCTCGTATGTCTATTCATTATCAGGGGACATACGGGCCGATTGAGGAGATGATTCCTCTAGATTATGAGGGTGAGCGCTTCGTGGAGCGGTTAATCCCTAGCCATCAGACTCGAGTAAGCTTAATTATTTGCAACTTTTGTCCACATATGTTATCCATCTTTATTGACTTAATTTTCTAGACAGTTCTCGTGTGAGGTGGTCACGACGATGGCATGGTGCATAGATGCCTTCCGGAGCCAGCTCGTCCGGATGAGGAACGTGGCTACATGTCGTCGTGACGACGACGTCCAGGAGGTAGTTTCCCTTCTTACGGGTTTACATTACTGCTTGTTTTTGCATGCTTCTTATTTTAGTTTCTTTTGAAGGGTCAGCCCATTCCTTCTCGTACCCGTACGAAACCCGAGGTGCGGAGGGAGCCGACGAGGTCTAGCTTGAGACGTCGCCGCACTTGTTCTGGTGGTCGAGGCGGTCATTCTGAGGCTGCCCGCACTGAGGCGGTAGAGGGCTCAGGCTCTTCGTCTGAGGGTTGACATGCTGCGCCGGTACGCCAGGGAGAGGCTACCTCGGCTCTTAGTGGTGGTGAGATGTACGAGGTTAGCTCGTCCTTGCGGCAGCCTCCGCAGCCTCAGCCTCAGGTTGATCTTGGGTGGACGGGTCCAGTGCTGAGTTTTCCACCTCCCGAGGAGACCGGAGCTGGAGCCGGAGATAGTGGAGAGGTTACTCCTCGTACGACGCAGTTTTATGAGATGATGGTTGTACGTCCCCCGGCGCCGTAGTTTGTTACTGTGCTTTTCATTTTATTTTGACTTTGTATAGAACTTTGCCTTTATTTAGACTCATTATTTAGACATGTTTTTATATACATATTACTTATGAGTTTATTCAGTATTTATTTATTAATTTTTAAATTTTTTAATGTGCATGTTTGTGTGTGCAAAGAATTGTGAAAATTAATTTTGCGCAAAAATTCCGTCATTTTTATTATTGATGGAGGGTATCCGACTTTCTCCCCCCCCCCAAAAAAAAAGAAAAAATGAAAAAATAAAAGTAAAAAAATATTGAATAAAATCCGAAACATAATATAATTAATATAGTAGTTATATTAGTTAAGAAAAAATAAATGAAATTTAGAAAAAGGTATAAAAAGGAATAAAAAAACCGTAAAGTCATTGGTCAGACTCGAATCAAGCCAAAAAACGCGATTTTTGGAAAGCTCATATAATAAGACACGTTAGCGCCACTTGGAGCCACGCGTTTTGGTGTAGCGTCAGGCGCTACGCGTAGCGTTTGGCGCCAGGCTCTGGCGTCAGGTGCCAATGTTTGGCGTCTGGCGCTGATGAGCGCTTACTCCGAATCCTTCCCGCATTAAAACTGCGCCGATTTTGTGTATAAATAGCCCCCTGCCCAGCCGATTTTCTTCATAATTTCAGTAGATTAATATATTCTTAGCTTTTGAAAAAATTAAAAATCATGTCTCTAGTCTCTAAAAGTTTTACCAACTTTACTCATGAAAGGTGTCGGTCCCTTAATGCCAAGGAGAGATAAGAGTTAGATGTGTTTCACATGGGGGTATTTATGGTGTCAAAGGGGTAGATCTTGATTTAGATTTTATTCATACCGCTCTAGAATATTGGGATGTGGATACTCATTGTTTTAGATTAGGGTATGATGAAATTAGCCCTTTGCGGGATGAATTCAATGTTATTTTAGGCTTCCCTGCATTAGATCTTGTAGTAATCCCTTGAATAAATGAATATTATTATAAGTATTTTGAACGCTTCTTCAATTTAAAAGAAAAAATCTAACAAAAATAATAGATGGTTGCATAGTTAGTTTGAAGGAATTTGCTCG
Source organism: Chenopodium album (assembly GCF_948465745.1). Taxonomy (NCBI): domain Eukaryota; kingdom Viridiplantae; phylum Streptophyta; class Magnoliopsida; order Caryophyllales; family Amaranthaceae; genus Chenopodium; species Chenopodium album. The sequence goes on along the minus strand of NC_137840.1, from coordinate 20,457,800 downwards.
CCATTATTTTGATAGACCTTATTCTGAGTCTTTTCATGTTTATAGAAGAAGAACTTTTCTTTTTTGCATGCTTAACCAATATCTTCTCACTAGTGGCAAAACTAATGAGGGTCAAGCAATCATATCAACTGTTTTGGAGAAGATAGAATTCGGGAGAAATCCAATGCCATTAATAGTTGGAGAGACTATGCTTAGTCTTGATGAATTAAAGAAAAATCCAAAAGCGCCTTTTCGGAGCTCTTCAATTTTATTACAGGTAGAAAAATAATATTTTTAATTACATAAATCAAAAACATATTTTTGTATAGTAATAATAATAATTTATTTGCATTGAATTTTTTTACAGATGTTGCTAATGGAAAGACTAGAATTAATTAGTCCCCAGACAATATTGAGAAGTACACTCCAAATTGCTTTATGAGAAGGAAGAAACGCTTCTCTAAGATGGGGCGCCATGAATGGAAGAAGGTCTTTGGGTCTTGCAATTTTGCCATCAAGTGGGTCATCCCTTGGTGGAAAATAGAAAAGATGGTTGGTTTTAATAGAAAACCTTTCTGCCATCTTCAAAGCTTGTCTCGAATGACTTTTTATTATCCGTGCAGGGTAAAAAGACAGTACGACCTACTTCAAACAATTCCTTCCGCAGATCTTCTTCGTCCCTATGAATTTCCTGTATCTCAAGAAGTAGATAAATTTGATACTTATTGGAGCGTTAGACTTTTATGGGAAGTGATTACCCTAAAGGTTCCTCCTTCCTTGCCCAATGATGTTAAAAAGTGGCTTCTGAAGAAACTTTCAAAGGACATAAAGAAAAATCAAAGTAAAACTTCTGTGAAGAGTCGTCTAGGTGACAAAGTGATTCATGTTAAGGAACGCTTGGGTGAAAGAGTTGAGTTCAAAACACCTACAATGCCTAAGAAGAAAAGCTCTGCGAAGAATAAAGGAAAAAGGAAAGCTGACACTACAGAGAAGAAGTCTTGGGTAGAAAAGAAACATGGAGTCCTAGCTAAAGGAGAAACTGCTCCATTTGCCTGAGGTCTATAAGTAGAAGAATGATGATGTTGAATACCATATTTTTGTAGCAATTCTTTACATTCGGCTTGAAAGTGAGTTCCATTGTCACTTATCATTTCATGTGGGACTCCATATCGACAAATAATGTTTCTTTCGATAAAGAGTGCTACATGTTTTGAAGTGAGTTGGGAGTATGATTATGCTTCGACTCACTTTGTGAAGTAATCAATTGCCACTAAGATATATTCATGACCTCCTGTTCCCGGGGAAGTGATTTAGCGTGGGGAGGGTATTCTCCTTTGGTGACATAATTGAGTATATACGTATACCACAGTTCTTCTTCTTCTTCTTCTTCTTCTTCTTCTTCTTCTTCTTCTTCTTCTTCTTCTTCTTCTTCATCCTAGATTTGTTCATTGTCTTCTATAGCTTTAACATAGGGGGATTTATGCCTTTTTTCTATAGTTAGAGGCATTTGCTCGATTTCCGTAGGAATCCTAACCATTGAGGCAAGTCTTGCCAAGGCATCAGCAAATTGAGATCTCTAGGTAGGTATGTGTATTCCACCTTCTCTAACTGATTAGTGAGAGTTTCCAGATAAGTTTGGTAAGGGGCTAGGCTTTCGCTCTTTACTTTCCATCTTTTGGTGATTTGATTGATGATAAATGAAGAGTCTCTGAATATCCGTAACTTTTTCACTCCCAATGCATAAGTTGATTCAAGGCCTACCACGCATGCTTCGTATTTAATAACGTTGTTGGTAACGTTAAAATCAAGCTTTATGGAGATTGGAACATGCTCTTCTTTAGGTGATACTAGTAACACTCCAACGCCACATCCCTTTTGGTTAGAGGCTCCATCGAAGTAAAAGGTCCAAGTATCGTCTTCCGTGACCATCAAATCTTTGTCTGGAAATTCATTATCGTGTATTGGCGTCGAGTCTTCTATTGGAAAGTCTGCTAGAAAATCTGAAACCACAGATCCCTTAATAGCTTTTTGTGGCATGAACCTTACATCGAACTGGGCTAAGTTGACTATCCATCTTGATATACGCCCATTGAGGGGTAGATTTCTCGAATAAATACTTGAGTGGATCTAATTGGGAAACTACGAAGACTGTATGCACGAGCATGTAATGCATTAACTTGGTTGTGGCCCACACCAATGCGAGACACAATTTCTCAAGTGGTGTATAGCGTGCTTCATACTCGTGCATCTTTTTGCTAAAATAGTATATCGCATTTTCTTTGCCTTCTACTTCTTGTGCTAGCATGGCTCTAATTGTCTCTTTGGTGACTGTTAAGTACAATCTAAGAGGTATTCTCGGAAGTGCTGATGCTAATACGGGAGGATTTGTGAGATAGGCTTTGATCTTTTCGAAGGCTTTTTGACACTCGTCATCCCATATTACTGGTACATTCTTTTTAAGCTTTTTGAAATTTTGTTCACATATTGTTGTCAATTTTGATATGAACCTGCTTATGTATTGCAACCGGCAAATAAATCCTCGAATTTGCTTCTCGGTTTTGGACGGTGGCATTGACATAATTTCCTTGATTTTGGTTGGGTCTATCTCTATTCCACTAAAGCTTATGTCATAACACAAAAGCTTGCCTAAGGTGACTCCAAAAGCCTCATGTTGTAATTTCTCACCCTTTCGAAGAATTTTCTCAAGGCTATTTAATGGCCTGGGCGATCTTTTGATTTTACAATACCGTCCACGTATACTTCAACTTCTTTATGAATCATGTCATGGAGCAAGGCAGTCACTGCTCGTTGGTAAGTAGCACCGGCGTTTTTAAACCTGAATCGCATTACCGTGTAGTAGTAAGTACCCCATGATGTTATGAAGGTTGTTTTCTCCATGTCTTCTTCCGCCATAAGAATCTGATTATAGCCTGCGTATCCACCCATGAACGAGAGGAGTGCATGATTTGCTGTGTTATCTACCAGTATATCGATGTGTGGTAAAGGGAAGTCGTCCTTTGGACTTGCCTTACTTAGATCTCGATAGTCGACACACATTATTACCCTTCCATCCTATTTCGGAACTGGGACGACGTTGGCGACCGATTTGGGGTATTTGGATACCTTGATAAAAACTGCAGTTATTTGTTTTTGAACTTCTTTTTTTTTTTTTAAGAGCTACGTTAGGTTTCATTTGACGTAACTTTTGTTTTACAGGTTTCATTCCTAGAATTAATGGTATGGTGTGTTGAGCTATTTCTCTATTAATGCCTGGCATATCTTCATATGACCAAGCGAATACATCGATGAATTCTTTAAGCAAGTTAATTAAATCGGTTCTTTCTTATTCATTAAGTGTTAATCCGATTTTAACTTCTCTTTTATTGGTTGAATCATTTAAGATATCAACTGTCTCAGTTTCCTCAATTATCGATGTTTTCTTTTCAAGTGTTTCCATTGCTTTAATAAGTTCTTTGTCATTTTCATTGTTAGTTAAGCAATGCTCATCATCTTGGGTTAAAGAATAACACAAGGAGTAAGGAGAAGAAGACATATTATTAAATTCTGAGATCATTACATTAAAGAGGGAAATGTCCTCAGGGATTTGATCACTAACTATCCTAGAAGAAGAGATAGAAGGAAGGGGTGCTACAACTAAATACTTAGATGACTCTATTGGGAGAGACTCTTACTCTGACTCAGACTCAAACGACTCTTCAAACATCAGTCCTTGCCCCGGCGTGATGGAGATTTTCCTTCCGCTTGGAGTAATCACCTTGACGGTCTTACGCCACCCTTGTAGTGATCCTTCCGCTGGAGTGATGAGCTTTGAAGGATCAAAGCTTTCGCTTTGAAGGACTATTTGGATGAGCGAGGAGTTATCCTCTTTGTATGTTGGCTCATCTTTTTCTCGCCCGAACAGTAATCCCATGACATTAAATTCAAAGCAAGGGGGTGCTTTCTCCTTCTAGATAGGAGTTGGGATTTCATCTATGAAATAACAATCTATGAAAATCTTGAATCCCGGTTGCCTTTTACCATTTACGACAAATGGTTCGGGAAATTCACAGCATGGATAGTCCTCTCCTTCTTTTACAAATTGTCCATTAAGGGTAAGAGGATATTGATCCATTGGGATTGCTTTCTTGTGGATGCGAGCGTCCTGACGTACCTTTGACTTTTCCTGGGCTCGCTTGATATCTTCCCAAGTCAGTTCAAAACAAAGTCTGAAAGTGTCTAATTTAGGGAGGCTAGGTGATTCCAGCGGTTTTGCTATTCGTTTCTTCTTTCTTAGGGTCATCCTAGGAAACTGTCCTTACTTCTTTAGAATAGCGTTCATAATCATTTTAGAGTGGGGGTCGTGGCAGAGAGGGGTTCTTTCATCCTCCTCGATCAAGGAGACCTCTTCTTTAAAGCCCCACAGATCTTCATCGTCTTCATCGTGTTCCACATTAATTATTGGATTCTCTGTAGCTTAAATCCTCATGGGTGAAGCATCGATTATAATGGGAATTCCTCCAACTATGGCTTTTACCTATTGGTGCAGTGTTGAAGGGACATCCTTTAGGTCATGAAGCCAAGGGCGTCCCAAAAATAGATTGAACGAAGCCTTAATATCTACTAATTGGAACGTAGTAACGTGTTCTCTTGCTCCCGTTGTTACGTTCATGGTGATTTTACCAAGAGCTTGATGACGAGAATTGTCATAAGCTCTTATTCCTTGCGTTGACGGGGTTAGGTCTTCATCCCTTATGCCTAGCATTCTCGCAGTTCTAAGTGGACAGATATTTGGCAGATCCATTGTCTACAAGAGTCATAGGGACGTTCATTCTCTTGCAAAACTACTGTGAGGTTTAATGCCTTGTAATGCTTGTCACCTTCTGGAGGTAAATCCTTGTCGGAAAAGGTGATCAAGTTGATAGGATTAGGGAGATCACTTGTAAGGAATTTATCCAACCCCTCAGGAGTGGTGTCAGAATCAATCCCTATCTTATCCAAGGCATTCATTACGACCAACCTATGCTCTTGAGATGTTGCCAAAAGCTTCCATAAGTTCATTTCAACCTTGGTTTTCTTGAACTGTTTGACATTGTCATTATCTTTTATTATATGTATAGGAACTTGTTGTTTGGTTGGCATAGGTTGTATCAAAATAGGAGGTTGCATTCTTCCGGATCTTGTGAGGACGTATATGGATGAATCTTCTTCAACCCAGAAGTCATCTACGACTTATGACACCGAACGTGGAGGTCCTACCATAGTTTCAAGTAAACGTCTTCTTCATTGCTGTCCCAAAATCCATTAATATTTACATCTTCTTCTTGTGGGACTTGGACTTCTCTTTTATCATCAATCAATTTCTGAATTAAATCCTTAAATTTAAAACAGTTTTCAATAGTGTGACCCCCTTATTGATGATATTGACAATAAAATCTATCTGTCCTTTTTAACGATTCAAATGGTCTCGGTTCGAGAGATTTGACCTCGCCACACTCGGAGAGCATTTTGAACATTTGTGCATATGGAATCCCAATTGGAGTGTAGAGTTTATTACCCTTTTTGGGTTTATCGATTACTTGCAAAGGAAAGCGTTTCGCTTCATAGGTCATTCCCATGGGTTTGAACTCTTTCCTAGGTTTATTTTTTGGGGGTGGAACCTCGTCATACTTCTTATGAAGTTCCTTCACAACATCAAGGGCTTCACGTAGCAAGTTTGATCCTTCCAACATGGTCAGTGTGAGCAATTGTATGTCCTCTTTACTTGCTAATTCGGGAAGGTTATCCACGGCATAGAAAAAGATCTCCTCCTCTTCTTCGATAGCATGGATTTCTTCGACAGGTTTGATGAGAGATGAGGGATCAACCTCGTTTTCCTCATCAGAGATGGCCCAGGAGTGAGTGAGAGGCGCATTATCAATACTTTGATTCTTACTGGAAGGGGGCAATGGTAGCTTGTTATTGTCGATTAAGTCTTGGATAGCTTCTTTAAGATTCTAACAGTTCTCGGTAAGATGGCCCTTACCTTGGTGATACTTGCAATGTGCATTGGGGTTCCAATTTTAGTGGGTTGTTTTGGAAGAAGACGGATTGTCGTTCTTCTTGCCTTTCCAGCCACTATTCGAGTTATTGTTAGCAACTTTAAACTTAGCCAGGTCTTCTTCAATATTAATTCAAATGTTGTAGACGGCCTTGAAGGTATGGAGATTATTCTTGTATTTGAGATGTTTGGAGTACTTCTCTTAAAGGTTTTTTATGAATAACCTTATGGACTCTTTTTCGCTTCGCACCTCAATCATCTTAGCTGAGGTTTCTCTCCATTTGTTGAAGAAAGAGGTCAAACCTTCATTCTCTTTCTGCTTGAGGATTTCAAGTTCCCTATAGTCAGTCTCAACTTGAATATTGCAATTGTATCTATCAATGAAAGCGTTTACTACGGACTCCCAAGTAGAGGTTCTTTCTTTCTCAAGAGAAAAGAACCATTGTTGGCAAACGGTTTCGAGAGATAGTGAGAATAGAGAGGGAAACACCTTCTTGTCGATACCCTTAATACTCATTATTGTTTCGAAGGCTCTTATATGAAAGTAATGGTTGTCAGTTGCTTTGAATTTTGGGATGTCGTTGGCATTGAACTTCTGCGGAAGAAGTTCCTTGTCCACTGAGACCCCTTGTGAGCTAATCCCTTGAAACTTGTAGTCACTAGACAGTTTGCTCAGACTCTCTTGCATGAGGTCCATCTGTTGTTGTTTCACAGGATCATCAATCTTGAGGGTTAGAACCTTTAACGCCTCAGTCACAGTAATCAGTTGGTTCCTGAGCTCACGGACTTCCTGTTAAGTTGCCATTATTGTCTTAGCTTTCCTCTTACAAGTGATGGGTTTGTCGAAAAGTTGGACTTGGATATAAAGGTTGTCTTTGATCAAACGCCCTTCCTTTCCTGACCATGCGCTGTAAATTAAACCATTTTTGTTTTAATTATTTGACTCAAATTGACCTTGACTTTACGGTTTGAAAGAGAAAAAGCAAAAAATAGGTGCATATTTTTGGAAAAAATAAGGTATATATTTTTTGGGAGTTAAGTATATGGTTTAAACAAGTTGATTTATTTGGAGTATTAATATCCGACTTACACCCCTAAAAAAAATGACGAAAAAAACGCGCATACAAGACTCCCTTAAACATGGTCAAAGTGTGCATTAGTGTGTGCTTTATATGGTGAGTGTAAGTGGCATGCTTTGACTCTTGTGTAAGACCATGGGACTTAGTGCTTAGACTCGATTAATGACTTGACAAGGTATAATTACCAGTAAAAATTAACCGAATCGACTAGAAAACTGCTCAATTAGACATAAAGTGATGACTCGAGTGATAAACCGAACTGTCGCCAAAACGACAGGACTGACGCCTCTCTTTGTAGTCTAGCGCCAGATGACGGAGTGGCGCTACAGTTCAAATTTTGGCGCCATTGCTGGAGCATCAATCTGAAACTGTTTTCGGTGTTATTACTCTACAGGGTATGCCTAAGTCGTTCTAAGTCAACTCTGATTATATTATTAAACTTTATTTACTCAAATTAATTAATTAATTAGGCAAAGTTCTTTTTAGTCACAAATCAATTTATTTAATCTTAGCACAAGTCAAACAAACGGTTAGGAAAAACACATAGAGTATGCACATCCAATAATGCACAATTAGTCAAGTAGGCACAACATGATGCAATGAGTTTGCAACCTAACCATGGCTCTAGTTCTCTAAAGTTCGGGATATGGATTAGTCAATAGAGGGTCCATGGTTAATTGTCCGGATGCACCGCGCGGAAGCCTAACCGTGAAGGGTTGGCGCGAGTGGATGGGACACCGCGAGTTTAGAAAAACTCGCTTCCATGGTTTGGTGAATTCAACATTCTCGGATGTACCCTTAGTTGCTCAGAGCGTTCAATCAGGTAGATGGAGCATGAATTCCCAGAGGTTTATGTCCATATGTAGAACACATATAGGTTTCAGAAAAGTGAGAAAAACTCAATCAAGAAGTAGGATCGAGCAAACAGTGCTAAAAACTAGTCAAAATTAGAACGAATATTTTTGGCTCGGTATTGGATGAACTTGGCGCCAGCAAACAGAGTCCAGCGCCACTTTTTGGCTTTAGCGCCTAGAGACAGAAGTTGTTGCCTGGCGCTAACTTCAAATTGTTGGCGCTAGTCTTTGTTCGCTGACGCTAGTTCCTACATGCCTCAGTAGCTTTCTGTGCTCGATAAAATTTTCCAGTTTCGCGCGGCATTATTTCGATCCTAGTTGTGAAAGATATTCCTCAAATTTCCTACGTGTAAAAATCCTAGGTTTTAACTCATTACGGATGGTCTTTCCAATGAGATCCTTTTTATGCATATGAAAATAATGTTAAATGAAAATTACCTATATGAAATACTTAGAACGTTTCAAGTCTCATCCACTCATTCTAAATCATCACGAAATAAATTTCAGGAATTAAAATAGAAATCTTCCCCAGTGGAGTCACCAAATTGTAGGGAATATTTCAAGATTTATCACTAGCTTGAACCCCACTATGATCATAAACTAAAGTACTGTGGCATCCAAAGGGAAAGAAGAGGGAGCAAAAGAGTCGTCAACAAGTTTTAGGAACTTGTAAACCGTTCACGAGGTGAAGGTTACACCCCTTAATGATCCAGGAGATCGTCAACTCCAATAGGTCTGGAACCATGACTGGTAGTTCAGGGATGAAGGTACAAATCCAACCTAAAAGAAATTGAACCTGCCCTTATAATAGGCCTCTACATTATTCTGATCGTATTGATGTGCGATTTCAGACTAACATGCAATCATTAGGTTTACCCTAAACCTGTTTAATCTATGTTGGTAGAATTTAATGCACAAATAAAAATATTATTGGCGATCGCTTGAATTATAATCAAATTAACCCTAAACAAGATTATTAATAATCTTATTAAGCGTGATTACAAGTACAAATTCCCTTTAAACATGCATAAAAGACGTGATCAAGCAATAACAATAAATAAGCATCAAGCAACGTAATAAATAATGATAATAATAATAATTAATAATCATAATAATCATCATAATCATAATAATAATAATCATCATTATTAAAATATCATGTTCATGTTAAAGCATAATAATAGCAAGATCCTTGTCATGATACTAACAAGATTAATAACATACTCTAGCATGTCACTAAGCATCAAAGATCAAATATATAGCCCTAACATGATACTATTAGGAAATATAATAAAAGGCATCATAGAAATCACAATTGATATAAGGAACTTATTCTTTACCCAAAACATGATACTAGGAAGATCAAAATACCCTAACATGATACTAGGAATCATAATAACAACCTAGACATGATTTCTATATCATAATATCAATAAAAAACATTAAAGCACTTACTTGGATGCCTCTTATCTCTTTCTAATAACAAAATACACACGTTAGTAACTTCAAGGAAAATAATAATCAAACAATTAAATTAAATAATTGAAAGAGAGATTTGGGACCAAACCCTCAGAAATTAAAACATTTCACGTCTAGGGCGAAGTCAACTTTGAATTATGCTAGGTGTTTCTAGATCTTATGAATGCGGAATTTTGTATGAGAAAAGGTTAGTTTAGAAAAGAGAGAAAAAGAAGGCTTCGAGAGAGAAGAGAATTAGAGAATTGATGATTGTAGATGATTATAGATGATTGAAAACGGAGATTTTAGGAGGCTATTTATAGAGAAAATCAGCCAAAAAGATAGAAAAACAAACCAGAATTCTGACGCGAAAAAGCGAAGTTAGCGCCAGAAGCTAACGCTAGCGCCAGGCGCTAATGCTGGCATTAGGCGCTAATCAGTTATTTCACGCATTTTCTAAATTCAGATAAAATTTAACCGTACTGGAGGATAAAATCATATTTTCCTCAAAAACGCTCTTTTATTCTGATTAAAATTCCAAAAGTCAATTTATCAATGCTAATTGAATTAGGAATGAAAAGAACCTTCTAGAAGAATCTAAAAGACTAAAATCACTCCTAATTGAATAAGGAATGATAAATCCATATTAGGCCCTCCTCTAGATCATTGGGCCGCATAAAAGGCTCAAACTAGGCCCATTTTAGTAATTTTGCCATAACTTCCTCATTATTCATCGGAATTGGGCTTATAATATATCGTTGGAATGCTCTTTTCAAGCCCCATCCAACTAGACCCATATTATGAACCAACCAAACTGGATTGGCTGTTTTTTCTTAAAATAGGTTTTCAAAAACAGAGAGAAAAGAAAAGATACTAAAATTATCCGCAACACTAGACTTTCCACACTTTCACTTCATTCGATCATGATTCGACGTGAAAGGTACTCATCACCGGGTTTGGTTTTGGGGAGACACAAATGGGTGTCTACACACCGCCTCCTCACTTGACATTGTCAGTTTTGAGAATGCTCAAAACCAGCTTCTGACACTTGATATGATGTATTCTCAAGTGGCAGTAAATTTGCAGGTCAAGCAAGACTTGGATGCAGTGAGAGAGCGGAAAACCGAGCTCTAGAATGAGGTTAACGGCCTCAAGGCTAAGATGGGTCCTTCAAAAAAGCGGACAAGAAGGCGAACTAGTTGGAGGGGGAGGTGGAAAAACTCAAGGGTTGGTTGTAGAACTAAGAGACCTAGCTAAGGTAAAAATACAAGTCTTAGGCAGAGGAGGAGAAAAAAGGTCCTAGTCAAACAAATGATGGAGGACAATGACTCTATTATGCTGATAGCCTGGGAATCAATCTAACCGGAATCTGACTACAAAACTTGGAAAGACAAGTTTGACGCAGCCAATGATGAGTTCAATGCCCAGCTCCTGAAGCAGGCTGAGGAGTAGGCGGCCAAAGAAGCTGAGGCATCCGACTCTCAAAGGAGTCATCCTCAGGGAATAATGATAATCAGGAGGAGGAGGAAAAAGACGATGATGAACAACCACAAGGGAACAACAAGGAGGATGTGGCTGTTAATACTGAAGACCTCTCTCATAATACTTAAGCTTTTAGGTATCTTTTTGCGGCCAAATGGTCAAGTGTTTTGTCTTTCGGCTTGCATGCCAAGTAAACTTGTTCTTTTATCGACCAAAGGGTTAGGTGATTTATTAGTTTTGCTGGTTGTACCGCTTAACACTTATAGATGTTTGTATTGACGACTGGTTATTTTATTGAATCATCCGGCCATTTAACCGATTTTTATCATATTGATGTCTTTTGCTTTAAAATTTTCAAAGAAATAGATTTTGTTTGCCATTCATAGATTTAAGCTAAGTGTTTTAGCTGTACTGTATACTATTCGATTTGGGCTTTCCATACCGGATGTCTTTGCCCCTGGCTGGATGTTCTCTTGGTTTATAAGGTGGATTGATTGACTTAGAAATTATTGATACTTAAAGAGTATGATTAGTTTCTAAGTCAATCAATCACTATGGTGATTTCCCCAAACCAAGCGGATAGTTGGCCATCTTAAGCAAAGGTATGTATCTGAAGTATCCGGCCATAGGCCTTAATGATTTGTGGTCTTTGCCTGTCTGCCTACATTGCCCCAAGGCAGTAACAGGAGGTACCACATGAATATTAAAGCCTCTAAAATGAAATAGTAGCCAATTCTAGCATGTATTGGGACAGTTGGGAAACTTAGACTTTTTAGGTTTCAAATTAGATTAAGTTAAACAGCTACGAGTGTTATCTTGATCTCGATTGTTGTTAGGGCCGTTTGTTTTCATTTTATAGAGTAATTAACAGTAATGGACGTCGCCGATTGTCGTACTCATGTTAGAGCAGACGGTCATACTCATGTTGGAGCAGACGACTGGTTATTTTTAAAACATATCTGACCATTGGCCTCACTAAAAATGAAAGGTTAGCCCCTAATTTTTTAAACATAGCTTTGAATGGTTTGTGAGATTAGGCTGACTTCACATTGTGCTGGCGGTTCCCTCAAAGATAATTAAAGCAAATAAACGTAATTGGAAAAACGGTAGTTTTCTCATTAATGAGTTTTAATTCAAAAGTTTAAAAAATTTCATAAGTAGTACTTTTTCAAGTTATCTACATTCCAGGTTCTTGGTAGCTTCCTGCCGTCTAGTGTTTCCAAATGATAGGTGTCGCCTCTTACTTCTTCATAGATTTTGTAGAGGCCTTCCTAATTAGTGGTTAGGTTTTCATACTCATTTGCCCTATCAACTACCTCCATTTTCCGTAACTGTAGGGAATATGTCAAGCATTACCCCAAACTTGAACCCCACTGTGATCATACACTTAAGCGTGGTGGCGTCCAAAGGGAAAGAAGCTAGAGCAAAAGAGTCATCAACAAGTTTTAGGAACTTCTAAACCGTTCACAGGGTGAAGGTTACACCCCTTACCGATCTAGGTGATCGTCAAATCTAATAGGTCTGGAACCATGACTGGTAGTTCGGGGATGAAGGTACAAATCCAACCTAAAAGAGATTGAACCTACCTAATAATAGGCCTCTACTTTATTCTGATCGTATTCTTGTGCACTTTCTAACTAACATGCAATCATTAGGATTAACACTAAACCTGTTTATTTATGTTGGTTGAATATTAATGCACAAAATAAACTATTATTGGCGACCAGTTGAATTATAATCATATTAAACCTAAACAAGATTATTAATTATCTTATTAAGCGTGATTACAAGTACAAATTCCCTTTAAACATGCACAAAAGGCGTGATCAAATAACAATAAATATATATCAAGCAACACTAATCATCATTAATTATAACTTTAATCATCAAAATAATAATAATAACAATTAGGAAAATTTGTTAATTACTACCGCAAGTTAATACCACTTTGTAAATTACTACGGCAAATTAAATAAGGCGCGATTACCACCAAACCCCCGTTAAACCCAACTATGACGTCATTATATCACATTAACCCATGATTAAAGCTCTTAACCCATGGTCAAACATGGGTTAAAGCCCATAACCATAACGTCATTATATCCCTAACCCATTTTTTTTTGGGGATAGTTAAAGCCCTTAACCATGGTCAAACATGGGTTAAAGGGATATAATGACGTCATAGTTGGGTTTAATGAGGGTTTGATAGTAATCGCAACATCTTAAAATTTTTTGCGGTAGTAATTTACAACTTTTTAAATTTGCGGTAGTAATTTACAAAGTGGTATTAACTTGTTGTAGTGTAGGCGGCGTTCGAAGTGCGCCTACGTTAAAGCATGAGGTGAATATGCTTGGCACTCATAGGAAATGGGAATTGACATATACGATAAGGGACACGATTAGGGACAAGGAAAGTAGGGTACCGCCAACAAGTTTTTAAGCAACTTGTAAACCGTTCACGGATCATAAAAGACAACCACGATAAAAGGACAACGATAGGCAACAACGATTGACCCGTGAAGGTTACACCCCATTCATAATCTATGAGATTACTAACTCCATATGGTTCGGAACCACGAAAGGAGGATCGGGGATGATGGTACAAAGTGAGTCATGGAGTCACATTCGCCCGTATTGGCCTCTACTCGATTCTTATAGAGAAAAGTGATTCCTGCGATATCAAAGGCATACAAACAAAATATTCAATTTGCTCCAACCTATTATTAAGCTAAATTGGTTGAATATTAATGCAACATATAATTCCAAAAAAAATTTGTGATCACTTGAATAAATGACAAGATTAAAAAGGAACCTAAACCGGTTTTCCAAATTATCTTATTAGGCGTGATTTTCAATTACATATTCCCATTAAACATGCAATATAGTGATCAATAAATAATAATAAACATTAATATTGGAAGCAATTTAACAATAAATTGTTAGTCAAATTAAATACAAAATAACCCTAATAATGATACTAGCAATAAGAAAATAAAATAAGACTAATTAAATTAATTAATTACTCACATTTCGTTCGTTCCTTTAAATTGCTTCATCATGAATAAACTTTTAGTAACATCAATAAAAACTTAAATCAAATTAAAATTAAATTAAATAAAAGATTTTATTTGGTCTAAACCCTCAGTTAATTCTACCTTTTCAGGCCTTGGTTTAAGGACGGAACCTCGGGTCAAGTATGGAATCCTTGGAGCGCTTAAGGGAAGTGTTATGAAAGAATAGGGAGGTTAGTGTTTTAGGCTAAAGAGGGAGAAGAGAATTATTTTGATGATCAAGATTGTTGATGTTTAAAAAAAGAGGAGATACGACCTCTATTTATAGAGAAAAAAAACGGTCGAAGAATCAAGAAAAGATAAGAATTCGAATCGGATAAAACTCTTGCGATAGACAGCAGTTTTTGCGGTTTTTGTTTTTATCATATCTTTTGATCCAAAAATTGAAATAAGATAAATAAAATATCGTTGGAAATATATTGAAGTCTAATTTCTAACCCAATTAAAATCAGATTAAAATATATTGTATAACAAAAGATATAGCAAAAAAAGTGAGACGGTGTCAGTTTTGGATAGAGTTCGACATTTTATTCATATCTTTTTCGATATAGCTCGGAATTGATATAATAATATATCATTGGAAAGATAATTTCAAGGGCTATACAACAATATAAAATTTGAATAAAAAATATGTGGAACGAAAATAATATCTGTCTATCTTTTAACGTCTTTCAATTCGGATAGAAATAGGATTTTCAAAAAGAAAAGTTTTATTCAATTTTAAACTATTTATTCTTATCTTTTCAAAACGGATAATTAAGATCTTTTAGAAACTTATAGAAGCTTCCAATTAATCCTAATTGTTTTAGTAATGGGATTAAATAATTTGGACCCTCTACATGATCATTGGGTCATAGGTAAGGTGGGCCTAGGTTCGGTTTGGGCTCAGTTTAATATGTTGGCCATAACTTATTCGTTATAAGTCGGATTTGGGCTTACAATATATCGTTGGAAGAATATTTTCAAGCCCCATAAAACTATTCAATCATTGGACCTAGATTATGGACCAAAATAAACTGTATCAAACGTTTTTATAAAAAGGACACGAAATGAATGATTTTAAAGGACACGAAATGATATATTTTGGGTTTAAAAACATGAAAAGAGGAAAATAAGTTATTGTTTGGGGCAATGGGATAGGAATTGGGTTAGTTTATGAAATGAAAATATGTATTTAAGCACTCCAAAAATTAAATACTCAACCCGACTAATAATGGCGGTGAAAGGTTGTTCATCATCGGGTTTGGTTTTGGGGAGACATTTTTAGGTGTCTACAGAAGCCCCAACTTTGACTGAGTTTGTAGAAACGTCAGTTTTGAAAACGATAGTCAAAGTAGTCGATAGGGACGGAGAATGATTTAAGACGTTTTGCGATCCTAAATCATTCTATATACGTCGATACCTGCAGAAAAATATTAGTTCTACAGATAAAAGAGTAAAGGGATAGAATGCATATCTGACACCAGTGTATCGGTGACAAATGAGTTTGGTAGCTTCCTATGCTTGAAGGAATCAACCGGATGACGTTTGTTGAAATGCTTTCCATGCTTGACGAAAGCCGACAGATGAGTTTGGTAGCTTTCTAAGCTTGAAGAAACCTATCGGATGACACTTTCCATGCTTGAGGAAAGTCGACATATGATTTTGGCGTTTTTCTATGCTTGAAAAAATCCACCGATAATGCTTTCCATGTTTGAGGAAAGCCGACAAAGGAATTTGGAGATTTTCTATGCTTGAAAAAATCCACCGGATAATACTTTCCATGCTTGAAGAAAGTCGATAGATGATGAGATTGCAAGTCTCTGTGTATCAAGAACCTTGCGTCCTGAAATGATGGTGATTCGATTGTCCCCGAACGTGGGCTGTAGATGGTCCGCTTGTCCCCGGAAGTTGGCTGTAGATGGTCCGCTTGTCCCTGGACGTGGGCTGTAAATGGTTCGCTTGTCCCCGAACATGGGCTGTAGATGGTTCGCTTGTCCCCGAACGTGGGTTGTAGATGGTCCGCTTGTCCTCGGACGTGGGCTGTATATGGTCCGCTTGTCCCCAGACGTGGGTTGTAGATGGTCCGCTTGTCCCCGGACTTGGGTACTAGATGGTCTGCTTGTCCCCGGACGTGGGATGTAGATGGTCCGCTTGTCCCCAAACGTGGGCTATAGATGAGACCTGCAAAGATAAATTTGCCAATGGACTCATATATATTGTGATTGACTTAACCACTGACTTGACCAAGTTTGACTTGATGTTATATGACATGTGTATGACTTGTGAGTGTGTGTGTATATGTGTGTGTGCAGACTCAAGCAAACGAAGATGCAAAAGCAAAAATTTTCCGTCAATTTTTGTCATGAGTGGAGGGTACCGACATTCTCTCAAAAAAGAAAAACGTGAAAAATTATGTTTTGTTTTCGAACTTCCCTCGATGAGAAATTTTGAAAAAGTTTTTGAATTTCCCCAAAAGAAAATAATGAAAAAGGGAAGAAGTTTTGAACTTCCTCCTTAAGCAAGATGAAATGAATCGTATGGATTATACAGCTTGTCTTGAAAATAATGTATGCATGATGAATGTTCTTAGGCCAGGAGGCTAAGGACAATTATATCATGTGACACGATAGATGAATTAACTTAGGTCATGGAGCTAAGCATCATATATCGTGTAAAGAAACGATCTTGAACGTCACTTATGTCTGGAAGCTAAGCACGTATATATATGAAGTGATTATTGCATTATGAACGTTGCTTAGGTCAAGGAGCTAAGAACGATATGCTTTGTATGATTACAAATCATTGATATATATATAAATGTTGCGCAGCACATTATGCGATGCATGAAACAATGAACATTGCTCAGGCTAGGAAGCTAAGCAAAGATTCAATGTTTCTTTTAATGAATGTTGTCCTGAAAGATGATGAAGCATGCATAGTGTTAAAACAATATTTCATGATAAAGGGTTCCTAAGGGAAAGACGATATGGATATGTATGTGTGAGTGAATTGTGTGAATGTGATACTAAGGCTGGCTGCAAGGGTTATGGCGATGGAAAGAGATGTCAGAAGAATCAAAGATGATGACTCTTTAGGCTAGGTAGGCTAAATGATGTGGGTTCAAGCCCCCAAGTCTAGCTCTAAATGGGTAGGGGTAAGCATTGGATATTCTTTGACTCGATCATGCATGGATATGAATATGAATGTGGTCGCACCTCGATGTGAGGTTGCCTACGTATCGGCTAGGTATCAGGCCGAACGTAGCTCTAGCTGAACTTTGCACAAGTGTATGTACACGTCAAAGATGTCTTTCAAGGGTTGTAATATGGTTAAGTTTATAGTTTAAAGAAGAAAAGGGCACAAGGCTCAAGACCCGAGAGAATCTCCAAGATGTGTAATTGTGAATTTGAAAATTTTAAATTTTGCAAGTTTATTTTGGTTTTTTTTTTTTTAATAAATGTGGGCAATCTCAGATCATGCGGTCCATCACTAACTTAACATTCATGTTTCTCAGGCACGGTAAAAAACACTCGATGAGAGACGCAATTTGAGACGTGTTCATATCAAAGACATTGGAACACTTTCCCTTCGACATTGTTTTATTGTTGCTTTGCTACCTTTTTTTACTTGCTTTTTGAATGTTATACAATTACACACCTTCCCATCCTAGGGTTAAGTGAATGTGGGTTGAATAAAAAAGGTCAACCGTTGAACGAGGCTCAAAGTGGTCGATGAAGAAATGGATATGTGATTGAACGGTTAACAGGGAATGACAGGGTTGCAAAGGTGTCTCAAGTCATTGGTGTACCTTGTGTTTAGTTCAATAATTGATTGTTTTTTTGGTTTTTTTTAATGGCATGATCGAATGCAAAAGAAAAGAAATGCTCATTGATGGAACATGTCATATAGACATAAGGATAAGGAAAACCTATGCTAGACTTATTAGGGGAAAAGTGATGAAAACGAAAGAAGAAAAACAACTGAAATCTTGTATAGAGACTTGTCTTGTGCTTCGTCTTCATGGTTGCTTATGAATTATTTGTTACCGCCAGAGGAACAAGAATTTTGTTATTGTTGATGCTTTGATTGGAAGAAAAGAAGGAAGGAATGACGTTCCCCTTATTCTTCCAACTATTGCCTAGTGATTTTAGACTCAAGTACTATGTAAGGATGATTTCACTTAATGCGTTCACTCAATACTCGGATTGGAAAGGAAGAGTGCATGAAACAATTTTGAAATCTGATGGGAAATACTCCACTCATTCTTATTACGACGGAAAATGACGCATGTATGGTCCTAATATACGATCATAAACAATATAGTGCATTACTTGAAGACAAAGTGTGTGCAATGACTCAACATGTGTGATTAGGTGAGTTTATTAAGACTCGTGGTATGATCGCATGGCTAGACATGAGGACGTTGTGAAAAAACAAAGGACCCAATTACCAAATAGCACGGAAGACTAAAAGAAAAACTAACTTGATTAATTTTGTCCAATTTTAATGTTTATGCTATTTCTAGGTGAAAACGGTCCATTGTCAATCATTAGTCATAAATAAGATCAACCACAATAAAAGACAAAGAACACATGTTAAGGTTAGCACAAAAATCGATTACAAGAAACTAGGAAGAGGACTAGAATTCTAGAAGAGTTTAGACTCGTGGCTATAAAAAAAACAAATAAATAAAAAAAAATTATAATCCTATGTTATACGAGTTGACATGGATTAAAGGACTTGGCTAAGACTAGCTTGACACGAATTTTTTAATTTTTTTTTGAAAAATACAAAAGGTAACGCTAAAAAGACACCTAAACCAGACATGCTGTAGTATATCGGTTATAAATTTAGTTCTCTAACTCTGATTTGGACGAAACCAACTCTAAATCAAATATAAAACTCGGGGCTACAGATCCATAGGTGGCACGACACGTAACTCTTTCTAGAACTCCGGATATGACAAAAACAAGTTGACTCTTGTGCAGCATACAGTAATTAAAATCCGGGTGACTCTAAAATTAAAAAAAATAATCTATGGCTCGACTCTAATAATAAAAAAAAAGGGTTTGATTAGAGAATTTTTTTTAAAAAAAAAAGGTCAAAAAAAAAATGCACACATAAGCATATCGTCACGCATGATACAATGAAGTTCGCAACCTAAAGTCAAGATCTATGTTTGACTATGGTCAAGCTTTTGGGTGTCAAAGGGTACCATGGTTAAGAGTTTGGACGCGTTAGCAAGGCAGCCTCCCTTGAGGGTGTATTCCAATGGGCGTCTCCGCGAGTTCGTGATGAAATCGAATTCGACTACATGGTTTGGGTGGATTTAAAAACTCTGATGAACCCTTATTGCCATGAGCGTTTTCGGGTTGACAGAGCATAAATCCCCTGGGCTAGCTACATACGTAGAACACGTACTATTGTGGCAAAATAGGTAACCTAAAAAAAATGAATATGTGACAATGCCAATTAAATCGCAGGAATACAATTCAAGAATCTTTCAAGTCTCATCCACTCATCTCAATTAAATACTGATCACTCAAATCGATAAATAACCAAGAATCCTCCCCATTGGAGTCGCCAAATTGTAGGCGTCGTTCGAAGTGCGCCTATGTTAAAGCATGTGATTAATATGCTTGGCACTCATAGGAAGTGGGAATTGACATATACAATAAGGGACACGATTAGGGACAAGGAAAGTAGGGTACCGCCAACAAGTTTTTAAGGAACTTGTAAACCGTTCACGGATCATAAAAGACAACCACGATAAAAGGACAACGATAGGCAACAACGATTGACCCGTGAAGGTTACACCCCATTCATAATCTATGAGATTACTAACTCCATATGGTTCGGAACCACGAAAGGAGGATCGGGGATGATGGTACAAAGTGAGTCATGGAGTCACATTCGCCCATATTGGCCTCTACTCGATTCTTATAGAGAAAAGTGATTCCTGCGATATCAAAGGCATACAAACAAAATATTCAATTTGCTCCTACCTATTATTAAGCTAAATTGGTTGAATATTAATGCAACATATAATTCCAAAAAAAATTTGTGATCACTTGAATTAATGACAAGATTAAAAAGGAACCTAAACCGGTTTTCCAAATTATCTTATTAGGCGTGATTTTCAATTACATATTCCCATTAAAAATGCAATATAGTGATCAATAAATAATAATAAACATTAATATTGGAAGCAATTTAACAATAAATTGTTAGTCAAATTAAATACAAAATAACCCTAATAATGATACTAGCAATAAGAAAATAAAATAAGAGTAATTAAATTAATTAATTACTCACATTTCGTTCGTTCCTTTAAATTGCTTCATCATGAATAAACTTTTAGTAACATCAATAAAAACTTAAATCAAATTAAAATTAAATTAATAAATTTAGATTTTATTTGGTCTAAACCCTCAGTTAATTCTACCTTTTCAGGCCTTGGTTTAAGGACGGAACCTCGGGTCAAGTATGGAATCCTTGGAGTGCTTAAGGGAAGTGTTATGAAAGAATAGGGAGGTTAGTGTTTTAGGCTAAAGAGGGAGAAGAGAATTATTTTGATGATCAAGATTGTAGATGTTTGAAAAAAGAGGAGATACGACCTCTATTTATAGAGAAAAAAAACGGTCGAAGAATCAAGAAAAGATAAGAATTCGAATCGGATAAAACTCTTGCGATAGACAGCAGTTTTTGCGGTTTTTGTTTTTATCATATCTTTTGATCCAAAAATCGAAATAAGATAAATAAAATATCGTTGGAAATATCTTGAAATATAATTTCTAACCCAATTAAAATCAGATTAAAATATATTGTATAACAAAAGATATAGCAAAAAAAGTGAGACGGTGTCAGTTTTGGATAGAGTTTGACATTTTATTCATATCTTTTCCAATATAGCTCGGAATTGATATTATAAAATATCATTGGAAAGATAATTTCAAGGGCTATACAAAAATATAAAATTTGAATAAAAAATATGTAGAACGAAAATAATATCTGTCTATCTTTTAACGTCTTTCAATTCGTATAGAAATAGGATTTTCAAAAAGAAAAGTTTTATTCAATTTTAAACTATTTAATCTTGTCTTTTCAAAACGGATAATTAAGATCTTTTAGAAACTTATAGAAGCTTCCAATTAATCCTAATTGTTTTAGTAATGGGATTAAATAATTTGGACCCTCTACATGATCATTGGGTCGTAGGTAAGGTGGGCCTAGGTTTGGTTTGGGCTAAGTTTAATATGTTGGCCATAACTTATTCGTTATAAGTCGGATTTGGGCTTACAATATATCGTTGGAAGAATATTTTCAAGCCCCATAAAACTATTCAATCATTGGACCCAGATTATGGACCAAAATAAACTGTATCAAACGTTTTTATAAAAAGGACACGAAATGAATGATTTTAAAGGACACGAAATGAATTATTTTGGGTTTAAAAACATGAAAAGAGGAAAATAAGTTATTGTTTGGGGAAATGGGATAGGAAATGGGTTAGTTTATGAAATAAAAATATGGATTTAAGCACTCCAAAAATTAAATACTCAACCCGACTAACAATGGCGGTGAAAGGTTGTTCATCATCGGGTTTGGTTTTGGGGAGACATTTTTAGGTGTCTAGAGAAGCCCCAACTTTGACTGAGTTTGTAGAAACGTCAGTTTAGAAAACGATAGTCAAAGTAGTCGATAGGGACGGAGAATGATTTAAGACGTTTTGCGATCCTAAATCATTCTATATACGTCGATACCTGCAGAAAAATATTAGTTCTACAGATAAAAGAGTAAAGGGATAGAATGCGTATCTGACACCAGTGTATCGGTGACAAATGAGTTTGGTAGCTTCCTATGCTTGAAGGAATCCACCGGATGACGTTTGTTGAAATGCTTTCCATGCTTGAGGAAAGCCGACAGATGAGTTTGGTAGCTTTCTAAGCTTGAAGAAACCTATCGGATGACACTTTCTATGCTTGAGGAAAGTCGACATATGATTTTGGCGTTTTTCTATGCTTGAAGAAATCCACCGATAATGCTTTCCATGCTTGAGGAAAGCCGACAAAGGAATTTGGCGGTTTTCTATGCTTGAAAAAATCCACCGGATAATACTTTCCATGCTTGAAGAAAGTCGATAGATGATGAGATTGCAAGTCTCTGTGTATCAAGAACCTTGCGTCATGAAATGATGGTGGTTCGATTGTCCCCGAACGTTGGCTGTAGATGGTCCGCTTGTCCCTGGACGTGGGTTGTAAATGGTTCGCTTGTCCGCGAACGTGGGCTGTAGATGGTTCGCTTGTCCCCGAACGTGGGTGGTAGATGGTCCGCTTGTCCTCGGACGTGGGCTGTATATGGTCCGCTTGTCCCCAGACGTGGGCTGTAGATGGTCCGCTTGTCCCTGGATGTGGGTACTAGATGGTCTGCTTGTCCCCGGACGTGGGATGTAGATGGTCCGCTTGTCCCCGGACGTGGGCTGTAAATGCCCCGCTTATCCCCGGACGTCGGTTGTAGTTGGTTCGCTTGTCCCCAAACGTGGGCTATAGATGAGACCTGCAAAGATAAATTTGCCAATGGACTCATATATATTGTGATTGACTTAACCACCTACTTGACCAAGTTTGACTTGATGTTATATGACATGTGTATGACTTGTGAGTGTGTGTGTATATGTGTGTGTGCAGACACAAGCAAACGAAGATGCAAAAGCAAAAATTTTCCGTCAATTTTTGTCACGAGTGGAGGGTATCGACATTCTCTCGAAAAAGAAAAATGTGAAAAATTATGTTTTGTTTTCGAACTTCCCTCGATGAGAAATTTTGAAAAAGTTTTTGAATTTCCCCAAAAGAAAATAATGAAAAAGGGAAGAAGTTTTGAACTTCCTCCTTAAGCAAGATGAAATGAATCGTATGGATTATATAGCTTGTCTTGAAAATAATGTATGCAAGATGAATGTTCTTAGGCCAGGAGGCTAAGGACAATTATATCATGTGACACGATAGATGAATTAACTTAGGTCATGGAGCTAAGCATCATACATCGTGTAAAGAAACGATCTTGAACGTCACTTAGGTCCGGAAGCTAAGCACGTATATATATGAAGTGATTATTGCATAATGAACGTTGCTTAGGTCAAGGAGCTAAGAACGATATGCTTTGTATGATTACAAATCATTGATATATATATAAATGTTGCGCAGCACATTATGCGATGCATGAAACAATGAACATTGCTCAGGCTAGGAAGCTAAGCAAGTATTCAATGTTTCTTTTAATGAATGTTGTCCTGAAAGATGATGAAGCATGCATAGTGTTAAAACAATATTTCATGATAAAGGGTTCCTAAGGGAAAGACGATATGGATATGTATGTGTGAGTGAAGTGTGTGAATGTGATACTAAGGCTGGCTGCAAGGGTTATGGCGATGGAAAGAGAAGTGAGAAGAATCAAAGATGATGACTCTTTAGGCTAGGTAGGATAAATGATGTGGGTTCAAGCCCCCAAGTCTAGCTCTAAATGGGTAGGGGTAAGCATTGGATATTCTTTGACTCGATCATGCATGGATATGAATATGAATGTGGCCGCACCTCGATGTGAGGTTGCCTACGTATCGGCTAGGTATCAGGCCGAACGTAGCTCTAGCTGAACTTTGCACAAGTGTATGTACACCTCAAAGATGTCTTTCAAGGGTTGTAATATGGTTAAGTTTATGGTTTAAAGAAGAAAAGGGCACAAGGCTCAAGACCCGAGAGAATCTCCAAGATGTGTAATTGTGAATTTGAAAATTTTAAATTTTGCAAGTTTATTTTGGTTTTTTTTTTTAATCAATGTGGGCAATCTCAGATCATGCGGTCCATCACTCACTTAACATTCATGTTTCTCAGGCACGGTACAAAACACTCGATGAGAGACGCAATTTGAGACGTGTTCATATCAAAGACATTGGAACACTTTCCCTTAGACATTGTTTTATTGTTGCTTTGCTACCTTTTTTTACTTGCTTTTTGAATGTTATACAATTACACACCTTCCCATCCTAGGGTTAAGTGAATGTGGGTTGAATAAAAAAGGTCAACCGTTGGACGAGGCTTAAAGTGGTTGATGAAGAAATGGATATGTGATTGAACGGTTAACAGGGAATGACAGGGTTGCAAAGGTGTCTCAAGTCATTGGCGTACCTTGTGTTTAGTTCAATAATTGATTGTTTTTTTGGTTTTTTTTAATGGCATGATCGAATGCAAAGGAAAGAAATGCTCATTGATGGAACATGTCATATAGACATAAGGATAAGGAAAACCTATGCTAGACTTATTAGGGGAAAAGGGATGAAAACGAAAGAAGAAAAACAACTGAAACCTTGTATAGAGACTTGTCTTGTGCTTCGTCTTCATGGTTGCTTATGAATTATTTGTTACCGCCAGAGGAACAAGAATTTTTTTATTGTTGATGCTTTGATTGGAAGAAAAGAAGGAAGGAATGACGTTCCCCTTATTCTTCCAACTATTGCCTAGTGATTTTAGACTCAAGTACTGTGTAAGGATGATTTCACTTAATGCATTCACTCAATACTCGGATTGGAAAGGAAGAGTGCATGAAACAATTTTGAAATCTGATGGGAAATACTCCACTCATTCTTATTACGACGGAAAATGACGCATGCATGGTCCTAATATACGATCATAAACAATATAGTGCATTACTTGAAGACAAAGTGTGTGTAATGACTCAACATGTGTGATTAGGTGAGTTTATTAAGACTCGTGGTATGATCGCATGGCTTGACATGAGGACGTTGTGAAAAAACAAAGGACCCAATTACCAAATAGCACGGAAGACTAAAAGAAAAACTAACTTGATTAATTTTGTCCAATTTTAATGTTTATACTATTTCGAGGTGAAAACGGTCCATTGTCAATCATTAGTCATGAATAAGATCAACCACAATCAAAGACAAAGAACACATGTTAATGTTAGCACAAAAATCGATTACAAGAAACTAGGAAGAGGACTAGAATTCTAGAAGAGTTGAGACTCGTGGCTATAAAAAAAACAAATAAATAAAAAAAAAAATTATAATCCTATGTTATACGAGTTGACATGGATTAAAGGACTTGGCTAAGACTAGCTTGACACGAATTTTTTATTTTTTTTTTTTAAAATACAAAAGGTAACGCTAAAAAGACACCTAAACCGGACATGCTGTAGTATATCGGTTATAAATTTAGTTCTCTGACTCTGATTTGGACGAAACCAACTCTAAATCAAATATAAAACTCGGGGCTACAGATCCATAAGTGGCACGACACATAACTCTTTCTAGAACTCCGGATATGACAAAAACAAGTTGACTCTTGTGCAGCATACGGTAATTAAAATCCGGGTGACTCAAAAATTAAAAAAAATAATCTATGGCTCGACTCTAATAATAAAAAAAAAAGGGTTTGATTAGAGAATTTTTTTTTTTAAAAAAAGGTCAAAAAAAAAAATGCACACATAAGCATATCGTCACGCATGATACAATGAAGTTCGCAACCTAAAGTCAAGATCTATGTTTGACTATGGTCAAGCTTTTGGGTGTCAAAGGGTACCATGGTTAAGAGTTTGGACGCGTTAGCAAGGCAGCCTCCCTTGAGGGTGTATGCCAATGGGCGTCTCCGTGAGTTCGTGATGAAATCGAATTCGACTACATGGTTTGGGTGGATTTAAAAACTCTGATGAATCCTTATTGCCATGAGCGTTTTCGGGTTGACAGAGCATAAATCCCCTGGGCTAGCCACATACGTAGAACACGTACTATTGTGGCAAAATAAGTAACCTAAAAAAAAATGAATATGTGACAATGCCAATTAAATCGCAGGAATACAATTCAAGAATCTTTCAAGTCTCATCCACTCATCTCAATTAAATACTGATCACTCAAATCGATAAATAACCAAGAATCCTCCCCATTGGAGTCGCCAAATTATAGGCGTCGTTCGAAGTGCGCCTATGTTAAAGCATGTGGTTAATATGCTTGGCACTCATAGGAAGTGGGAATTGACACATACGATAAGGGAAACGATTAGGGACAAGAAAAGTAGGGAGCTGCCAACAAGTTTTTAAGGAACTTGTAAACCGTTCACGGATCATAAAAGGCAACCACGATAAAGGGACAACGATAGGCAACAACAATTGACCCGTGAAGGTTACACCCAATTCATAATCCATGAGATTACTAACTCCATATGGTTCGGAACCACGAAAGGAGGATCGGGGATGATTTTACGAAGTGAGTCATGGAGTCACATTCGCCCGTATTGGCCTCTACTCGATTCTTATAGTGAAAAGTGATTCCTGCGATCTCAAAGGCATACAAACAAAATATTCAATTTGCTCCAACCTATTATTAAGCTAAATTGGTTGAATATTAATGCAACATATAATTCTAAAAAAAATTTGTGATCACTTGAATTAATGACAAGATTATAAAGGAACCTAAACCGGTTGTCCAAATTATCTTATTAGGCGTGATTTTCAATTACATATTCCCATTAAACATGCAATATAGTGATCAATAAATAATAATAAACATTAATATTGGAAGCAATTTAACAATAAATTGTTAGTCAAATTAAATACAAAATAACCCTAATCATGATACTAGCAATAAGAAAATAAAATAAGCGTAATTAAATTAATTAATTACTCACATTCCGTGCGTTCCTTTAAATTGCTTCATCATGAATAAACTGTTAGTAACTTTAATAAAAATTTAAATCAAATTAAAATTTAATTATATAAATGTAGATTTTATTTGGTCCAAACCCTCAGTTAATTCTACCTTTTCACGCCTTGTTTTAAGGACGGAACCTCGGGTCAAGTATGGACTCCTTGGAGTGCTTAAGTGAAATGTTAAGAAAGATTAGGGAGGCTAGTGTTTTAGGCTAAAGAGGGAGAAGAGAATTATTTTGATGATCAAGATTGTTGATGTTTGAAAAATGGGGAGATATGACCTCTATTTATAGAGAAAAAAAAGGTAGAAGAATCAAGAAAAGATAAGAATTCGAATCGGATAAAACTCTTGCGATAGACAACAATTTTTGCGGTTTTTGTTTTTTTCATATCTTTTGATCCAGAAATCGAAATAAGATAAATAAAATATCATTGGAAAGCTCTTGAAGTGTTATTTCTAACACAATTAAAATCAGATTAAAATATATTGTATAAAAAAATATATATCCGAAATGGTGAGACGGTGTCAGTTTTGGATAGATTTTGACATTTTATTCATATCTTTTCCGTTATAGCTTGGAATTGATTTTATAATATATCATTGGTAAGATAATTTCAAGGGCTATCTAACCATTTAAAATTTGGAT
Source organism: Chenopodium album (assembly GCF_948465745.1). Taxonomy (NCBI): domain Eukaryota; kingdom Viridiplantae; phylum Streptophyta; class Magnoliopsida; order Caryophyllales; family Amaranthaceae; genus Chenopodium; species Chenopodium album. The sequence goes on along the minus strand of NC_137840.1, from coordinate 20,430,497 downwards.
AAAAAATATGTGGCACGAAAAAAATATCTGTCTATCTTTTAACGTCTTTCAATTCGGATAGAAATAGGATTTTCAAAAAGAAAAGTTTTATTCAATGTCAAACTATTTAATCTTTTCTTTTCAAAACGGATAATTCAGATCTTTTACAAACTTATAGAAGCTTCCAATTAATCCTAATTGTTTTAGGAATGGGATTAAATAATTTGGACCCTCCACATGATCATTGGGTCGTAGGTAAGGTGGGCTTAGGTTCGGTTTAGGCTCAGTTTAATATTTTGGCCATAACTTATTCGTTATAACTCGGATTTGGGCTTATAATATATCGTTGGAAACTCTTTTCAAGCCCCATTCAACTATTCAGTCATTGGTCCCAGATTGGGACCAAAATAAACTGTATCAAACGTTTTTTATAAAAAGGACACGAAATGAATGATTTTAAAGGACACGAAATGAATTATTTTGTGTTTAAAAGCACAAAAAGAGGAAAATAAGATATTGTTTGGGGAAATGGGATGGGAATTGGGTTGGTTTATGTAATGAAAATATGGATTTAAGCACTCCAAAAATTAAATACTCAACCCGACCAATAATGGCGGTGAAAGGTTGTTCATCATCGGGTTTGGTTTTGGGGAGACATTTTTAGGTGTCTACAGGTAGTAATTGGCAAATTATTCTAACAATTGTTATAAAAATAATAATAATCATAATTAAATAATCATGTTAGAGAATAAGATTAATAGCAAGATCCTAGGCATGATACTAACAAGATTAATAACAAACCCTAGCATGTCACTAAACATTAAAAATAAAAGCTTTAACCTTAACATGATACTAATATGAATATTAGGAAGAGAATAGGAAGAATCACAAAGAGCATATTTGATACTAGCAATTATAGTTGTTACCCTAAACATGATACTAGGAAGCAATAAAACATCCTTACATGATACTAGGAATCAAACCAACAACTTAGACATGATTTCTATATCAAAATATCAATAAAACCATTAAAGCACTTATTTGGATGCCTCGTATCTCTTTCTAATAACAAAATACACGCATTAGTAAATTCAAGGAAAATAATAATCAAACAATTAAATTAAATAATTGAAATAGAGATTTGGGACCAAACCCTCGAAATTAAAACCTATCACGTCTAGAGCGAAGGCAACTTCGAACTTGGCTAGGTGTTACTAGATCTTGTGAATGCGGAATTTTGTGTGCAAAAAGCTAGTTAAGAAAAGAGAGAGAGAGAAAGTAATCAAGAGATTCTTGATGAGAATAGGTGATTAAAAACTGAGATTTTAGGAGGCTATTTATAGAGAAAATCAGCCGGATATGATAAAAAAAGGGATTAGAGTTTCGAAAAGAATAAAAAACGACCAAAGCGCCAAACAAGCGCTTGTCGCCAGACGCCAGGTCTGTCGCCAAGCGATAGAGCTGTTTTATGGCGCTGGAAATAATTTTCCACGCGTTTTCTTATTTTGATAAAATTTAACTGTACGAGAGGGGAAAATCGTATTTTCCTTAAAAACACTCCTTTTATTCTAATTAAAACTCTTAAAAGTCAACTAAAGTCAATTTATTAATGCTATTTAAATTAGGATTCAAAAGAACCTTCTAGAAGAATTTAGAAAATTATAATCAATCCTAATCGCATTAGGAATGATAAATCAATATTAGGCCCTCCTCTAGATTATTGGGCCACATATAAATATCAAACCGGGCCTGGTTTAGTAATTTGGCCATAAGTTCCTCATTATTCATCGGAATTGGGTTTATAATATATCGTTGGAAAGCTCTTTTTAAACCCAACCCCACTACACCATTATTGGACCCTTTCCATGGACCAAACGAAACTGTATTGGCTGTTTTCTTAAAATACAATTTCAAAAACAAAGAGAAAAGAAAGAAATAAAAACTAACCGCAATACTAGACTTGCCACATTTTCACTTCATTCAATTATGATTCGACGTTAAAGGTATTCATCACTGGGTTTGGTTTTGGGGATACACAAATGGATGTCTACAGAATCCCTTACATTGACTGAGTTTGGAGAAACGCGAGTTTCGAAAACAAAAGTCAAAGTAGCGATAGCGACGGAGAATGGTTCAGAACGTTCTGCGATACTAAATCATTCTTGTAACAGCGATACCTGCAAAACTAGCGTTAGTTAAACATATAAGAGAGTTAAGAAACGTGTATCTTGCACCCTCGAGCACACGTCTCTGGAGAAGTAACCGATTTGTTACTGTTTTTTCTGTTGTTGTGACAACCCTCCGTAAGCTAGGGAACGCCATCCTGCTGTTTGTTTTGACGATCTTCCGCAAGCTAGAGACTACTGGCTAAAGACTGCTACGCCTGTAACTGCCTCCAATTCCTCCGTGATAGACTTCTACAAGCTTGAGAACCCCATCAAAGATTGCTTCGCCTGAAACAACCTTCTAGCGCTTTGTGACCATCTTCCGCAAGCCAGGGAACACGATCGAAGATTGCTTTGCCCGAAACTATCTTCATTTGTTGCGACAACACCTTGAAGAGTATCACTGAAGACCAACACCTGTCGATCCTTTTCTTTTGCTACGCTTGTGCGTCGGCGCTTTTGCTGCTTGTGAACCAGTATGTCAGTGCTTCTGAATAGTGAACCATTATGTCGGTGCCTTTGTAGTGACTAAATGTTTAGGGGCTTTAAGCTAAGTGAAACGATTATTTATCAGGTTGATCACTTAATGTGACTGTAACCAAGCCGATTACTTAATCATGTCAAGTTTCTTATAGGGGCTAACGGGCGTACCAAGGAACCTAAAATTGTTGTACAAGGTTAAAATAACCGCTCTTAGTGGTTTAGAGCTCTAACGCCGCTGAAACATCGTTGGCACCGTGATTTGGCTCTGTCGCCAGTCGTTGCACTATGTTGCCTGGCGACAGAGCTGTTGTTTGGCGCCAGAATCAAGAATTCCGTATAAATTCCCTTTTCTTCTTCATTTCGCTGCTGCAGCTCTTTGCCTTCGAAAATTCGTCGCGGAACTTCGTTTAGCTCTAACTTGTTCGTTTCTGAACCAAGTTTGCTTAAATTTGTTGCAAATAAAAGCTTTATTCATCTACTTTCTCGATCTCTGTAAGTTTTCTTCAAACTCACCCTGGTTTTTGCTAAATTTATGCGTTTTTGTTCACGAATTTTCAAAAAATTCAAACCTTATAATGCTTAATTTGCTTTATTTGTCAAATTTTATGCCATGAAATTGCTTGATTATGTTTTTATATTCCCTTAGGATTGTTTTGAGACTTGTTTGACTTAATTTGGTGAAGAAACAAATAAATCACCATTGTTGGACCTCTTAAGGTCGGGAAGACAATGTGGCTTGTTCTTGGTGTTTTTGCTAGAAATTCTTGTTCAATTTGTCACAATAATTATCATAGTATTGCAAGAAATTGTTTGGATGCTTGAAAAATGTCATATATGCTCTAATTTAAATTGTTCTCTATTTTAGTACTACGTACTCTATTTTTTGCGAATATTGTATCATGCGGCTAAGCAAACCTTAGATACTATGGAACCTTAATTTATGTCAATTTTGCACAATGAATTATGGTTAGAGAGCGAGGTTCGGGTTCATGGTCTCGAGACACACGACGGGAGCATGAGCTCGTAAAGGAGGACGCCGACCCGTCCACTTCTCTTGGTCCCTTACCGGAGTGGGACGAGCGGACTTTGTACTTTGCCCCCGGCCACCACATTTCAGAGAGGGTGCGTCATGGGATCACCGCTGGTAGGACACGTTGCCACGGCTCGGGCAACGATACTCTAGGCAAGTTGTATAGGACGTTATTTATCGTTGATGGGGAGTTGAGACTCCTCTAGGAGTCTTGTGGGATGACTACCATGTTTGAGGCCACGGAGGCCATGAGGCTCTTTCGACGGAGGTCACCGCATTGTTAGCGCTCTGGTAGAGTTCTTCCAGGTCACCTCAGCCGACTTCAGTCTCATCTCGGGAGTGAAGTTCATTTTTATTGTGTTGCTGTTTGACAGCAACATCAACGTCTACTCCCCTGAAGTTGATGAGCTGCTGGGTCTGATCGCTGTTCGGGCTCGTGCTGAGGTAGAGTCATCACAGTTCAGCACCAAGAGTATTCGCCGGTCGACTATGGCGGCAACTTTTGAGGTTTATGCGACCACCCAAGAGCAGCAGGTACACATCTTTCCGCTTATCTTGATGTCAGGGACGTTTTCCCCTGACACGGGTAGTAGGATGCTGCTTTACAACCTTCCTGCAGTCCGCGATCTTCACCTGATCGGGACTTACAACTTGGCCAGCTTGGCTTACGCTAACTTTCTTCGAGCATTGCGAGAGTCGTGTCAACACCGGTCCTACATGGGAAACATCACTCTATCCGGCTTCTGGAGTGTCGTAGAGGTATACTTTATCTCCTATAAAGTTAGCTCTTAGTTCTTATTAGCACTTGCTGATATCTTTTGCCTTTTGTAGATTTGGTTCTATGAGTACTTTCCTTCACTCGCGCCGGCGAGACAGTCACCACGCGGGTTTCCTATGGGCGCTTGCTGGGGAGGCCGCCATATCCGGGCGTCTACCGCCCATGTTCGATAGCAGATCCTCTCGGTATAATTTTTTGCATAGCTAACATCTTCGTATTGCTTTTTGGTAGATTTTTATCTCATCGACATTCTTCGCAAGAGCCTGATGTGCTGTACCGGCCATGGGGCGGTTTCGTTGTTCCTGGGATAGCTGCAAAGTATACTGATAAGTGTCTTTTATGTCACTTTTAGGGTGTTTATTGAGTCGTTTTTCGGCTTATTTTTCCAATAATTTAACCCTTTTTGTCCTTTATTTCTTTATTTACTTATTCTCGTCTTTTTTCTTGATTACGAGTATTTAAGTAGTTTTTAATAGTTTTTAGCTTATTTTCTTAATTTATTTAATTTATCTTATTTTCTTTGTTTTTATTTTTAGTTTTTAGTTCTTATTATTTAATAAGTTCCTAGTTTCTTTTATTTTCTTATTTTAATTTATTTTCATATTTGTTTTACTTTATTTAATTTAATTTCTTTTGATTTTATTTTTAAGTTTATTTTATTTTATTTTATTTTATTTTTATTTTATTTTATCTTCCAATTCACCCTCGTGTTTTTGTTGTAGGTCGAGTTTGGTGTTTCGGGTTCAAGGTCATGTTCGAGTTTAAGGTCCAAGGTTCGAGGCTCAATGCACAAGCACCACTGCTGCCAGCCTTAACCTTCACCCCACAAACACCTTATCCTCCACCACACCAGCCAAACACCACAAACCAACCTCCCCTGCTCCTCTAATTCACCCACATCACCAACAGCAGCAACTAACACCACTGCAGCCACTCCACCACACACACACACCACTCAAACAACAAACACACTCCCCTGCTCCCAGCTCCTCAACACCACCAGCCCTCACAGCAACCTCCACCCACCAACACAACACCATCGCAGCCACTACACCAGCCACCTACCAGCACCAACCTTCACCCCGCAACAAACCCAACACCACCAACAACAACAACTGCAATAGCAACAATTCGCACCTCCCCTGCTCCCTCAGCTCACAATCAATTCCGCCATGCAACCCCATATCGCACCACCACAATCACACCCACAAACCAAACTCCCACGCATCTCCACCCCTCTCACCAGAAACTCAATTCAACCCCACAACAACACCAATTTCAGCCGCCGCAAACCACCAGCAACAATCCCCTGCAACCCTCACGAAACTCACAACCAACACCAGCCACCGCAAAAACCATCATCAACAACCACCCATCAATTCGACCCCCGCAACACCAATTAAACCACCAGCCCTTCACCCACAATTAACCACCCAAATCACCACCCAATTACACACTAATTATAGCCGCATTTTGCCCAACACCCAAACTTATCGAGCAACCAATTCGCGGCCACACAGCCCTGTCAGAAAGCGCACGAAATTGAGTTAAAAATCAGAGTAGAGGCAAAAGCTTTGCGCGACCTCTGTGCGATGTCTGTGCGGGCGAGCAATTGTGGGTTAATCACGAGCTTTTCACGTGATTTTTAATGAGAATTGGACGGCCACGATTTTGGATGCTAGATGATGATAATGCTGATTTTCGGTGGTGATGAGAGTTGATGATGCGTGGATGGTGATGTTGATGAAGAAATGAGAGCAGTGAATTGGAGGAAGGAAGAATCGGGTTGCTGAGGGAATTGGGGATTTTGGGGTTTTTATTTTCTTTTAATTTTATTTTAATTTTATTCCCTTTTTCTTTTTCCCTTTTCTTTTCTTTTGTTTTATTTTATTTTCTTTATTTGTTTTCTTTTATTTTCTTTATTATTTTTAGCTTGTAATATATATATCCCCTTTGGGGTTATTTTAGGGGGGAGATTCACTTAACATTAATTTACCCTAGATTAGTTTAGCTCTTTTATTTTCTCTCTCTTAGGGTTAGATTAGGAGTTTCTCTCTCTAGTTTAGGAGTAGTTTAGAGAGAGAAAGCTTGGATTTTTCATGGAGTTTTTGGGATTTTGAAGAAGCAAACTTGTGGATTTTTCCTCTCATAAATTCAATGAAACTTCCTAACTTTCTCTCACCTTTATTGCTTTCATTTATTGTTGTTTTTGCTTATTTATTTGTTTATTTGAGTAGATTAATTAGTTTAGTGGTTGATTCTTGCTTTTATTATTATTTTACCTTGTTTTCCTTGTTTTTGTTCACCATGTTAGCTTAAGTTTTGTTCTAGGGAAATGGATGAAGGTTATGTTAATTAATTTAATGATTGATTGTGGTTAGAATGGAATTGTTTCTTGATTATTGTGTATGGATGATGCTTTTATGGATTAGAATCTTTCTAGCTAATTGATTCTATGTTCTTAATCATGCTTTCAATCAATTGTGCAAAAGTGAGTTGTTTGAGGGTCTAAATTCTTCAATACCTTTGCTAGGCTAGTTGCACGAGAGTGAATTAGTTTAGTAAGATAATTAACATGCTTAATTGTGGGAGAGTGAGTTAAATGTGTTAATTGTCCTAATTATGTTGTTGAATGCATTGATGTAATTGGAATCCACTTTCCCTAGTTTTAGTTATTTGCTCTTAGTAGTGTTTAATTGAACCTCTCTTTACCTCATAAGCTTTCCTAGTAGTCTAATTAGCATAGATTGATACACTTAGTCCTTTTGGGTTCGACCCTTTACTTACCCCTATACTCGTATTAGGGTAGTTTAGGTATTATAAATTGTTAATTTGATTAGGGTTAGTAGACTAATGACACTACTTAAACCCTTGATCATATACCGCTGAACGTCGCTATTTCCTAGGGACATATGGGGCAGCGGCGTACCTGGGAGAGAGGGTTGCTATTCACCACTCCTCAGATGTTTTTGTCGTCCCTGCTTCTCCGCCACGTCACATATTCAATGACGTGAGGCAGCTCAGCATGTCCGAGAGGTCGCCTGCTGGTATCCCTTGGCGATCTCATGCGATCCCAGGGCGGGGCTACGAAGAGAAGTTGCTACTGTTGTTAGCTCCGGCCCCTGTTCTGACTGCGGAGGCGGCGGTATGATTTTATTATTTTACCTTTCGCTATGTAGCCCCCAAGTGATATTTTACTCACTTTGGTTTGCTTTTTTATCAGGCTTGGTCTACTAAGTTCGTGCCCCCACCCCCCGTATGTCCATCCACTACTAGGGCACATACGGGCCTATCAAGGAGATGATTCCTCCGGCTCCCGAGGACCGGCGCTTTGCGGAGCGATCCATTCCTCGCCACCAGACTCGGGTGAGTTTATTTACTTGCTATTTGTTCATATCTATCTTGCATTGTTACTGACTGTATTTTTCTGACAGTTCTCGCGTGAGGTGGTTACGGCGATGGCGATGTGTATACACGCCTTCCAAAGTCAACTTGTTCAGATGAGGAACGTGGCTACGTGTCGTTGTGATGACGCTGTTCAGCAGGTAGCTTTTTTCTCCTTATTTCTACGTTGTTATATTTCTATTCTGATTGCTTCTAACTTAGTTTCTTTTTGCAGGGTCAGCCCATTCCTTCTCGTACCCGGATGAGACCTGAGGTTCAGAGAGAGTCGGCGAGGTCTAGCTCGAGGGGTTGCCGCACTGGTTCGGGCATTCGAGGTGGTTGATTTGACGCTTCCCGGACCGAGGCGGTGGAGGGCTTGGGCTCTTCATTTGAGGGTGTACGTGTTGAGCTAGTAGGCCAGGGAGAGGCGACTTCGGCTCTGAGAGGTGGTAGGATGTCAAGGTCGGCTTGTCATCGCAGTACCTTCCACAGCCTCAGCCTTAGCCTCAGCCTCTGTAGGTTCATCAGGGCGACCTTGGGTGGACAGGTCCTAACCTGCGTTTTCCTCCTCCTGAAGAGACTAGAAGTGGAGCTGGTGGGGAGCATACTGCTCGTTCTGCGCAGTTCTTTGATATGATGGGTGTCCCTCATCATCTGCGTCCTCCAGCGCCATAGCTTGTACCTATGTTTTATTTTTTTTGACCTGTACAGAAATTTGCCTAGTTAACTCCCTTATTAGACATATTTGTATATACATATTATTATTTATTATGACTTCATTTATCTTGCATTTTTTTTTCATTTTTATGTGCATATTTGTGTGTGCAAAAAAATTGTGATAAAAAAATAATTTTGCGCAAAATTTCCGTCATTTTTATTATTAATGGAGGGTATCTGACTTTCTCCCCCAAAAAGAAAAAATAAAAAAAAATTGGACTTGCAACAAACCTAAATTAAATTAAGTCTGAATAAATCCAAAAAAGAAAAATTTAAAAGGAATATATGAAATTAATATGTAAGGGTATTTGTAGAAGAGGGTAAAATCGTAAAGTCATTGTACGAGTCCGAATCATAGAACGAAAAACGCGGTTTGAATAGCTTGCTGATAAAACGCATCAGCGCCACGTGTTTCTATGCATTTTTCGCTGGCGCCGGGCGTTGTTTATGTCGCCAGGTGACATGGTCGTCGTTTATCGCTGATGTACGCTGACTCCGAATCCTTTCCGGATTGAAACTGCATCGATTTTGTGTATAAATAGCCCCCTAATATGCCGAATTTCTTCATAATTTCAGCAGATTAATCATAGTCTTAGTTTCTCAACAAATAATCATGTTTTTAGTTACTAAGAGTTTTACCAATTTCACTCGTGAATTGTGTCGGTCTTTAACTGCTAAGGAGAGAAAAGAACATAAATTTTTCATATGGGAGGTATCTATGGTGTTAAGGGGGTAGATCTTGATATAGATTTTATTCATACCGCCTTAGAATATTGGAACACAGATACTCATTGTTTTAGACTAGGGTGTGATGAAATTAGCCCTTTATCGAAATAATTCGGTGCTATCTTAGGCTTCCCTTCATTAAATATTGCGGTAATCCCTAGAATAAATGAATATTATTATAAATATTTTAAGCGCTTCTTTAATTTAAGAGACAAAGATCTAACAAATATTGTAGATGGTAGTGTAGTTAATTTGAAAGAATTTGCATGCCATTACTTTGATAGACCTTATTCTGAATCTTTTCATGTTTATAGAAAAGGGCTTTTCTCTTTTGTATGCTTAACCAATATCTTCTCACTAGTGAAAAAACTAATGAAGGTCAAGGAATTATATTAACTGTTTTGGAGAGACTATGCTTAGTCTTGATAAATTGAAGAGAAATCCAAAAGCACCTTTTCGGGGCTCTCTAATTTTATTACAGGTAGAAAATTAATATTTTTAATTACAGAAATCAAAAACATATTTTTGTATAGTAATATTAATTTATTTGCATTGAATTTTTGCAGATATGGCTAATGGAAAGATTAGAATTAATTAGTCCTCCTGACAATGTTGAAAAATATACTCCAAATTGCTTTGTGAGGCGAAAGAAAAGCTTCTCTAAGATGGGGCACCATGAGTGGAGAAAAGTCTTTGCCTCTTGTAACTTTGCTATCAAGTGGGTCATCCCTTAGTGGAAAATAGAGAAGATGGTTGGTGTCAACAAGCAACCTTTCTGTCGTCTTCCAAGCTCAACCAAGATGACTTTTTATTATCCCTGCAGGGTAAAAAGACAGTACGACCTACTTCAAACAATTCCTTATGAGGATCTTCGTCTTCCCTATGAATTCCCTGTTTCACAAGAAGTAGAGAAATTTGATGCATATTGGAGCGCTAGACCTTTATGGGAAGTGATTACCCAAAAGGTTCCTCCTTCGTTGCCCAATGATGTAAAGAGGTTGCTTCTCAAGAAACCTTCAAAGGACATGAAGAAAAATCAGAGTAAAACTGATGTGAAGAATCTTCTAGGTGACAAGGTGATTCCTGTTAAGTAATGCTTGGGTGAAAATATCGAATTCAAAACACCTGTGATGCATAAAAGGAAAGACTCTACAAAGGATAAAGGGAAAAGAAAAGCTGACACTTCAGAGAAGAAGGTTTGGGTAGAGAAGAAACATGGAGTCCTAGCAAAGGGAGAAACCATTTACTCCTAAATTGAATGTAGGTCCTCTAAAGGATGCCTACTAGCTAAAGTCATGGACGATGAAGAGGATGCAGATAAAAATTGGAAAAGAGCAAAGAAAGAGAAGAAAGATTGAAGCATTACTTAACTTCCAATTTATTAAACTTAGTTTTAAATTTAAAGTTAATTTGTTTTATTAAGCTTTTATTTAAATTCCATCAATAATCGGATTTTCATTTTATTCTAATAATAAAATTTCAGCTTTTTAATGAAATAAACTTCTTTAAATTTAATTTATTAAAGCAATGAAAATAGAAAATTTTATTTTCCAGAAATTTTTTCGAGTACGGAAGCCGAAAATGTTCTGAAAAACACCGAAACTTTCCCAAGTACTCCTAGAAAAGTGGTGCCGCCGTTTTATGGTTGTCGTTGGTTGTTGCCGTCAGTCGTCTGGCCATAGGCGCTGTCGCCTGGCGTTACAGTTTATCGGCCGGCGACAGGCTTTTTTCTGTGATGTTGATGTTCCGTCGAATTTCTGTCGAATTTCTTTTTATTTTTGGGATGTGAGGTTTGCGAAAATTAATGTGGTGGCACCCGTGAAGGGTTTCCTACGTATCCTTTCCTAAGGAATCAGGTCAAACGTAGCTCTCTTGAGTATCCTACTCAAGTAATTATGAGTAGTATTTTTTAAGTTGGTCAAGATTTGTCATGTTTGAGAACTCATTGCCATCCATATCAATTAACTTTGTTGCACCTCCTGATAGGATTGTTTTGACAATATAGGGTCCAGACCAATTAGGCCAAAATTTGCCTCTTGGATTCAGAACATTTTTCCTTAATACTTTAATACCAAGTCTCCTACTTTGATGTTTCTTGTCTTGACCTTCTTATTAAAATGTCTAGCCATACGGGTTTGATAGCATTGGGTATGATGTAGAGCTTCTAGTCGCTTTTTATCAAGTAGAATTAGCTCTTCATATCTTGCTCTAGTCCATTCGACTTCATCGAGTTTACCTTCTAGTGCAATGCGTAGAGATGGTATCTCTAGCTCTACAGGTTGTACGACATTCATTCCATAAACTAAGGAGAATGGTGTATTTCCTGCTGATGTGCGAATTTACATGCGCTAACCCCAAAGTGCGAAATGGAGTTTGTCAGGCCAATCCTTGTAATTTTTTGTCATTTTCTCGATGATAGTCTTTAGATTTTTATTAGCTGCTTGAACTGATCCATTTGCTTGAGGTCTGTAAGGAGAAGAATGATGGTGTTGAGTGCCATATTTTTGTAACAATTCTTCACACTCAGCTTGAAAGTGAATTCCATTGTCACTTATCATTTCATGTGGGACTCTATATCAACAAATGATATTTCTTTTGATAAAGAGTGCTACATTTTTTGCAGTGAGTTTAGCATATGATTGTGCTTCAACCCACTTTGTGAAGTAATCAATTGCTACTAGGATGCACTACACCAAAACTAGATTAGAGATGGAGGACCTCATATCCTTGGAGGGGTAATTTTACCAATGATGTCAATTCCCCACGTAGAGAATGGCCATGGTGAAGTGTAGGTGTAAAGTAGAGACGGAGGAACATGTTGTAGATTAGCATATATTTGGCATTGAGGGGATCTATTTACATATTGATGACAATCCCTTTTCATGGTAGTCCAATAGTATCCTTCTCGCATTATCTTTTGGACTAGCATTTTGCCATTAACATGGGTTCCACAAATGCCTTCGTGGACTATCCTCATACCTCTTTGGGCATCCTTTTTCCCTACACATAAGAGAGCTCAACCCTTAGGTACCCTTTTATGTAAATCGTTGTCTTTGAGTACGTATTGGGAAGCCAAGAGTATTAATGCTTGTTTCGCTCTTTTGCCAGCATGAGGAGGGTATTCTCCTTTGGTGACATAGTTAAGTATATCCGTATACCACGGTTCTTCTTCTTCTTCTTCTTTATCTTGGATCACTTCATCATATTCTATGGCTTGAATATAAGCCGGTTTTTGCCTTTTCTCTATAGTTAGAGGCATTTGCTCGATTTCTGTAGGAATCCTATCCATTGATGCTAGTCTTGCCAAAGCATCAGCAAATTGATTTTCATCTCTAGGTAGATAAGTGTATTCTACCTTTTCTAACTGATTAGTGAGAGTTTCCAAATAAGTTTAGTAAGGGGCTAGACTTTCGCTCCTTACTTTTCATCTTTTAGAAATCTTATTGATGATCAATGAAGAGTCTCCGAATATTCGTAATTTCTTTACTCCCAATGCCAAAGCTATTTCAAGGCCTACCACGCATGATTCGTATTCAGCAGCGTTGTTGGTAATGTCGAAATCTAGCTTTATGGATATTGGAACGTGCTTTTCTTTAGGTGATACTCATAATACTCCAATGCCACATCCCTTTTGGTTTGAGGCTCCAACGAAGTATAAAGTCCAAGTATCATCTTCTGTGACCATCAAGTCTTTGTCTGGAAATTCATTGTCGTGTATTGGCGTTGAGTATTTTATTGGGAAATCTACTAGGAAATCCGAGACTACAGATCCTTTGATAGCTTTTTGAGGCATGAATCTCACATTGAACTAGGCTAAATTAATTATCCACCTTGATATACGCCCATTGAGTGTAGATTTTTCGAATAGATACTTAAGTGGATCCATTCAGGAAACTACAAAGACTGTATGCACGAGCATGTAATGTCTTAACTTGGTTGTGGCCTACACCAATGCGAGACACAATTTCTCAAGCGATGTGTAGCGTACTTCATATTCGAGCATCTTCTTGCTTAGATAGTAGATCGCATTTTCTTTACCTTCTACTTCTTGTGCAAGCATGGCTCCCATTGTCTCCTTGGTGACTGTTAAGTACAACCTAAGAGGTATCCCAGGAAGTGCTGGTGCTAATACGGGAGGATATACGAGATAGGCAATGTTCTTTTCAAAGGCTTTTTGACACTCATCATCCTATATTACTGGTACATTATTTTTGAGCTTCTTGAATATTGGTTCACATATTGTTGTTAGCTTCGATATGAACCTACTTATATATTGCAACCGACCAATAAATCCTCAGTTTTGGGCGGTGGCATTGACATGATTTCCTTGATCTTGGTTGGGTCTATCTCTTTGCCTCTAGATCTACGACATATCCCAAAAGCTTGCCTGAGGTGACTCCAAAAGCACACTTGGATGGATTCAACCTCATGTTATATTTTCTTAGTCTTTCGAAGAATTTTCTCAAGGCTATTTGATGTCCTGGGCGATCTTTTGATTTCACAATCATGTCGTCCACATACATTTCAACCTCTTTGTGCATCATATCATGGAGTAAGGCAGTCGCTGCTCGTTGGTATGTAACACCCACGTTTTTCAACAGGAATGGCATTACCGTGTAACAGTAAGTACCTTATGATGTTATGAATGTTGTTTTCTCCATGTCTTCTTCTGCCATGAGAATTTGGTGGTATCCCACGTATCCATCCATAAACGAGAGAAGTGCATGATTTGCTGTATTATCTACCAAAATATCGATGTGTGGTAAAGGGAAATCGTCCTTTGGACTTGCCTTATTTAAGTCTCGATAGTCGACACACATTCTTACCCTTCCATCCTTCTTCGGAAGTGGGACAACATTGGCTACCCATTCAGGGTATTTGGATACCCTGATAAAAACTGTAGTTATTTATTTTTTAACTTCTTCTTTAATTTTAAGAGCTACGTCGGGTTTCATTCGATGCAACTTTTGTTTTACAGGTTTTATTCCTGGAATTAGTGGTATAGTGTGTTGAGCTATTTCTCTATAAAATACCTAGCATATCTTCATATGACCCAGCAAATACATCGATAAATGCTTTAAGTAGATTAATTGAATCGGTTATTTCTTGTTCATTAAGTGTTAATCCGATTTTAACTTCTCTTTTATTGGTTGAATCATTTGAGATATCAACCGTCTTAGTTTCCTCAATTATCGGTGTTTTCTTTTCAAATGTATCCATTGCTTTAATTATTTCTTTGTCATTTTCATTGTTAGTTAAGCAATGCTCGACATCTTCGGTTAATGAAAAACACGAGGAGGAAAGTAGAGGAAGACATATTATTAAACTCTGAAATCGTTAAATAAAAAAGGGAAATGTCCTCATAAACTTGATTACTAACTATCCTAAGAGTAAAAATAGAAGAAGGAGGGGGTGCTACGACTAAAGACTTGGACGACTCTACAGGAAAGGACTCAGACTCAGACTCAGACGACTCTTCAAACATCGATCCTTGCCCTGTTGTTATGAAGATTTTCCTTCCACTTGGAGTAGTCACCCTGACCGTCTTGTGCCACCCTTGTATAGATCCTTGTGCTGGAGTAATGAGCTTGGAAGGGTCAAAGTTCTCGCTTTGTAGGACTGTTTGGATGAGCGATGAGTTATCCTCTATGTATCTCGGATCATCTTTTTCTCGCCCAAATAGTAATCCCATGACATTAAAGTTAAAGCATGGGGGTGCTTTCTCCTTGTGAATAGGAATTGGGATTTCATCTAGAAAGTAGCAATCTAAGAAGATTTCAAATCCCGGTTGCCTTATGCCATTTATAACAAAAGGTTCGAGAAATTAATAGCATGGATAGTCCTCTCCATCTTTTATGAATTATCCATTGAGAGTAAGAGGATAATGATCCATTGGGATTGCTTTCTTTTGGATGCGAGCGTTCCTACGTGCCTTAGACCTTTCCTGGGCTCGCTTAAGATCTTCCCGAGTCGGTTCGAAACCAAGTCTGAAAGTATCTAACTTAGGGAGGACAGGTAATTCTAGCTGTTTTGCTATCTCTTTCTTCTTTCCTAGAACCATTCCGGGAAAATGTCCTTGTCTTTTGAGAATATAATTTACCATCATATTGGATTAGGGGTCGTGACAGAGAGGGGTTCTTTCATCCTCCTCGATTAAGGAAACCTCTTAATTAAAGCCCCAGAAGTCTTCATCATCTTCATCGTGCTCCACATTAATGGTTAAATTTTCCACAGCTTAAATCCTCATGGGTGAAGCATCAATTGTGATAGGGATGTTGGGGTTTGGTGAGTCCGACTCACCGCGGAAAAAACCCCGACCCAAGGAACCACTCGCAATTAACAAAACCATAAAGCATAACAATTAATCACAAAAGGGTAAAATCGAAATTTACCTTTGAAGCGTGCTTCGCCCTCAAAGATGGGCTCATACTTAAAGCTCGAGCTCCCAAAATACGCGAGCCTCCTACAGTAATCCACCCGTAAATACTACTAGCAACTTTTAGGTCCGTTACCTCGAGGTTAGCGAGGTCCGACCAAAACCCGAGTATTATACAAGTTTAAGAGTTTTTCCTAATCAATGCTCTATTGAACTCCTACTCAAGCACTCTTCCCAAAAACCCAAGATGGGTATTTATAGGCAAGAGGGGGAGTGGAAATTTCTATCCCATCAATGTGGGAGAATAGAAATCAACAATTTATTTTAAAGCTAAATTAATATAAATAAGCAAACTAATAATAAACCTACAAGTGTCACTATTACATGAAAAGAGAAGTGAGGACCACTTGGAGAGTAAGGGACCATACTTGCTCCCCACTCCATACTCTCCTTGTGCCACTTTTCCCTCACCCACTTGCTTCCATTTGCTTCCCATGATTTTCGGCCCTACTACCTGTGCCTTAGACCCAGCCGTAGCCCAACCAAAGCCCAGCCTCGCACTTGGAATTGCGGGCTTCTGCTATGGCTAGCAAGCCACGCACTCCAAGTGCGGGCAGCTGCTAGCATGACGCACACACCATGTGCGGGCTACTAGCAGCTGCTGCCTTGGTGTGCTTGTGGCTGCTAGCTGCTACTATGCACGGTGCACTAGCATGCACAAGCCGGCCACCCTTGGTTCGGCATGGTGCGCATGCTATCCACCTGTGCTAGCATATTATGACCCTAACATTTGGATGCTCGGGGCATTCCGATGCTAGGTGTATTTTGGGAATATGATCGATTTATTATTATATTGCGTGTCTCGTCATTTACTATTTTTGACTCGACTTCCGGTGCTTGATTTCAACGCTCTAAGCTCGAATTTTTGATGTCTAAATATTTAATACTCAGGCGACTCATTAATTTCTTCTGAATTAATTCGTTGAGTTGGTTTGTTAGTTGCTTGGGTGTGACCCGAAAGGTTCAGTTAAGATTAAGTTGTAATATTAAGTATATATTAATATTACTAATAGGAAGCAGCCTCCACCTAGGCATTTGGATCACTTGACCTTAATGAATATATTAGCTTTCTAATAATTTTGAACCCACTATCAGAATAATACACTTGTTTGAAGGACACCATTCCTTTTAATCTCCCACTTGTCTTTCCGGACAAGTGCCCATTCAGTGTATAGCCCCTTTCCTATGTCTCTTCATGTCTCTTCATGAACTATAGTATAAGATTATTTGTCATCCCTATTGCGTCTAGAAGTATTTCTCGAAATCTGAGTTTGACTCATGCATTTTCACAGTTTTGCTCTTCGAGAGGCCCTGTAAACAACAAGACATGTTCCCTATTATTAGTAGGGGGACATTCCCAGTCTTGTAATGCAGCTTCTCTTACAAAGATGACTTAGCCGCCTGAGTGATGTCGTTATAATCCCCTGTTACGTCAAACGTTTGACAATCATCAAAGCTGACTAGTACTCAAACAAGAATGCTCACAATACTCATGGTCAAGGAAAAAGGTTCCGATAGCAATAATGAGAATTATACTTATGACGATTTTGAATCTCTTAAAGTATTCTCATAGGTCGATCCAGTATGGTTCTAAACCAATACCTGTGTAAATGATTCATGACAATCATGTCCTTGTAGCACATGAAAAGGTGTTATAAATCAAACTACACACTAATCTCAACTGGTCATTAATCATCCATTGTTTAAATGACCTCGATTAGGGATAACTTTCTATTACAATATTCAACGTTCACTTAATAGGTGTTTCCTTATCAAGACTTGTCTTGATACCGTATTTTGAATATTCCAAGAATCGAATGGATTCAATATTTAATTCTAAACCACAATTAAATAGCAAACGGAGTGATAAAAATTGCATGAAATTTTAAATTACTCCAAAACATGAATGGTTCATCTTATGATAAATGGTTTTTCCAAATTTTTTAAGAGTATCACTCTTAATAAAAAATCTTTAGAAATCACACCCATATCTAATATGCTTGATTTCTTTCATGCAATTGTGAATGTTGTCGTTCACTCATTGCATGGGTTTAGTTATAATTACTTTTCTAATGTTAGCATCTTCATTACTAATCACCTTCATAATAAGATGATAAATTGAGAGTGTCATGGATTATATGTGATTTAGGATTTATTGTCCAAGTGATAGCTCCCACTCATTTTCATGATTGAGACCTTCAACTTGACAACCTACAGTCACTAACGTTCAGCAACGAACTTTCCATAGAACATCTTCTTTATTATCGCCATTAAGGCAACAATATTCTCAACATATATTTTATTAGACTTCCTGATGATGCTTTGCTTGGGTTCATTCAAAACGGCTCACAATGATTTGGGATACCCTAATCAGTTGTGATCATGGAAATTTTCCTTAAATTCCTACACGTTACACATGGATGCACGTCCATGTTACCATTCTCAAGCCACGACTTATTGTTAGCTCGTGCTTAACGGCTTCCTTGTTAAGGTTTGTGCTTGCAACATCAATTCTCAAATTGTATTTGTTTCCACAAGTCAAGAACTCATCATGTTACTTGTCCAAGTACTTTAGATGTTCTTGGCCATAAACTAACGATCTATTACATAGATTCAGGTTGATTGGTACTACATATATACTTCATATGCTCTAAGCAAGTAAGTTGTGCGACGATTCCATATCACAACGTACATGATGGATTAAATTGCATAGTAATTCTCAATCTTATTCCATCCATGTGACATTTTAGCTCATTCAATTTCACTAAGTCTTGCTAAAACAATTTGCTCTGTGATATGGTTGAAAGTCCCTATTAGAGTCTTTCATGTTTGACTTAGTATTTAGCCCAGCTCATACTTAGTTCAAACATTTACTTAGTTTTATACATACAGGTCAAAAGTCTTTCAAAGTCCTTCAATTCATGTTTAACACGATAAATTCCTTTACACGTTCAAACATTTTATTAAGTCTATAAAATAGAACTTAATACCTAATATGTACTAAGTATCGTCTTTTGTTTGGACCATTGTCGAAAATACTTTCAAATATAAGCATTTAGCATTTGATATTTATTTCACAATAGAGTTCGTAAACTTCTCGTTGGACCTTTACTTTTGCTCCCAGTAAACTTCTTATGCATCAGAATTTCTATGTTTCTCAATAAGTCAATCCTCTTATTAAATTTATGAGAAAACACGATCCAATTCCTATATGCAATGCTTCCTTTAATTCCATGACAGAATCCTTGAGCTTGCATTCAAATCTAGCAACATTTAGATTTTTCAAGACCCTTAGACTATTCCATAGTCACTTCAAAAATCCTATTTTGAGAAGGCGATTTTGGTATCTATTTTGCCATATTTCATATGTGCAATTTTTCTAGATCAATCACGAAAAGACTTAATCATTTCGATTGGTGAATTGGTTTTTATAAAAATCAACTCCGTGAATTTAATTGTATACTTTTCATCCAATATAGCTTTGTATGCATATACATTTCCACATTTGTTAGTTTTCTCCTTGAAAACGTATTTGCAATCGATGGGTCTTTCACCCTTTATGCAAATTAATCAAGTTTCAAACATGATTTTCAAACATGGAGTCTCTCTCGGATTTTTATGGCCTCTAACCATTATTCGGAATTTGGATTTGTCGTAGCTATCTTACAAGGCGTTATTCCCTTACTATCTAATATTAGATAGTATGCTTGTAAGTCTTAGGTTTATTTCTAACTTAATAAAAAATTTATAGGATTTAACCCAAGCCTTTGGTGAATTCTATACCTATACATGGTTATTGCATCAAACACTGAGTTTCAAGGCGCTTCCAAAGTCCTTTGATTTTTTTTATCTTACTTCAACTTTTCAAAAGTTTTATGAGAAGTGAATTCTCTTTTAAGGAACTTGTAAAGTCCTTCTGAGTATTCTTGATAAAGTATTCTCACGAAGCCCTTTTAAGGTCTTCTGAGATAGTTTGTTGCTAAGTTTGATTGTCATCGAGTTCATTTTCCTCCCACTTGTCGTTTTGGAAATGTGTTACTTTCCAGAAAGACACCACTTAGAGCAACAAACACTATGTTCTGAATTAGGTTGTGGAGGTAATGCCCGTGGTATCACTTGAATGCTTACAAAGAGACATGTATATTGTCGTTGGGTAAAAGTAAGTTGTGAAACAAACAGTTAGCTCCCACTTGAGCTATCTTAGCCTCTAATGAGCCATTAAGCTGTCACTCAACCACCTAGCTCTTGTTAAGCCGGTGAGCTCCCGCTAAGCCAGTGAACTCCCACTGTGGCTAATAGTTCATATATAAATAATCATGAATATGTAAAGCATAAGCATTTTGATGTTTATTGGCAACTAGCATGACCCCTTGAATTCTTCAAGTCTTCAAAAGGTCTTCATTTGCAACTTCATGGCTTTGTCTTCCAAGAACCTCCATCTTCAAGACTTGACCATAATTATGCAACACTAGTAACTACGATTAGGACTAATCTAAATATTAAGGAACAAAAATACTCAACGGTACGCAAACCGTATTTAGATTTACAAAAATACATCACGGTACGCAATCCGTATTTTCTATCCTAATCGGGTCTCACTAGTTGCCATTTTATAAAACTTGTGAGAGAATATACATTCAATTCCATTCATCCATTCACTATATGTGAATGGCCCATGCATATTACAACAAACAAGTAATAATGCATTAAACACGCGCGCGCACTAGTAACTAATCTAGGTGGTTAATCCAATGAACACGCTTAATTAAAACGAGAACAAGTTGTTTAACCGATTATGTAATTGACGTAATTAATAATTGAATCTCCCACCATATTCCGCATCCATCTTATTAATCCAATTAATTAAACCGATAGAACCTAAAATTTGTTAAAATAGATTTTGCCAATGCCGCTCAAAACCAAGGCCTAGCCTCAAAATTTTAATTAAAATAAACAAGATTAATTAAAATAAATAAAACGGTAAAATAAACAAAATTGCATTGCCTTACAACCCGGGGTAAAGTGCCAAGTGTGGGGTTGTGCGCATCGTGCCGCAAGCACGTAGCACATCCTCAAGCACTCTCTTACCGCAACACCAAGCACACACACACATTGCTCATTGTCGCACCACATCACGCACGCACGGTCGTGAACTGAAGCTGTTGTGTGCTCTAGCCACGCACATGGATTTACACACGAGCACCCCTCTTGGCAGCCACATGCGGGCTGCTATGCAGCCTAGCTAGCCAAATGGGGGTTTTGCCTCGTTTTGCGTGCCATAGCCTTAGGATTTTGTTCCTAATTTTATGTGACATGTTATTAATTCTAAATTGAATTTAGAACTAATTCAATGAGCAAAAATTGAATATTTAAACAAGTCTAACTTAAATAAAATTTAACAAGGTGCCTTCAACCAAAATAATTTCCAAGAACCATACTTTAATTAAATTGGTTTAACTTGGTGCAACAAAACAAAATAAATAAGGAAATTTCTCATTATTAATTTAATCAATTCAAATTAATCTTGAGATTTTGACAAAGTAATAGGGAGTTGGAAAAATATGAACTTTAATGTTAAAATGAAAAATCCAACTACTAACATTTGTGAATCCTTGAAAAATTATATCTTCCAATATGAAGATAAACAAATTCTTATCACAAAGTTTGAAACTTTATGTTTTCAATCAACCAAAAATGATGAAAACAACAAAGTTCAACATAAAATTCATGGAATTTAGTAGCTTTTAAAGTTTCAATCACTTAACACAATTTAAGATTGAATCTTTAGCACTTAAGAAGCCTCAAAAAACAAAAATTTCACACTTAATGCAATTAATTTGCAACTATGTGAAAAATAAAAGCAAGCTTTCAAACACAAATTACCACCAAGTAATCATGCCTAAAGAGATTTAAAATTGTATATAAAATATGTATTGAACCAATTACACAACCACCATAAATATGCAATTAATTTTCAAGGTTAGAAAGACTTAAAATTTTTCGTAAAAACGAAAAACCCCTTGAAAAATGCATTTCTAGTCTTTTTTGGCTAAAAACCGAGTCCACCCTAAATTCACTATTTTTGGGTTGAAATCTTGGTTCGGGAGCTGAAGTCAGCTCTAGTGCGAGTTTAATATGGATAAAACGAGATACTAATCTAATTAGCAACTTATAACCAGAAAAATTAGGTCATAAAAATACCTTGAAAAAAATATGATAATTAAAAATAAACGAGCGGGGCTGCGATACCGCTGTTGGGGTTTGGTGAGTCCCACTCACCGCGGAAAAAACCCGAGCCAAGGATCTCGCTTGCAATAAATAATATCACAAATGCATAGATAAACATAAAAGGGCAAAATAGGAATTTTACCTTTGAAGCGTGCTTCGCCCTCAAAGACGGGCTCTTAATTGAAAGATTGAGCTCCGAAAATACGCGAGCCTCCTACAATAATCCACCAGCAAAAACTACTAGCGACTTTTAGGTCCGTTACCTCGAGGTTAGCGAGGTCCGACCAAAACCCGAGTATTATATGAGTTTAAGAGTTTTTGCCAATGCAACGCTCTATTGAACTCCTACTCAAGCACTCTTCCAAAAAACCCAAGATGGGTATTTATAGGCAAGAGGAAGAGTGGGAATTTCTATCCCATCAATGTGGGAGGATGAAATTCCACACTTCATTTTAAATCTAAATTAAAATAAATAAGCAAACTAAAAATAAATCTACAAGTGTCACTATTACATGAAAAGGGAAGTGAGGACCACTTGGAGAGTAGGGGACCATACTTGCTCCCCACTCCATACTCTCCTTGTGCCACTTGTCCCTTACCCACATGCTTCCATTTGCTTCCCATGATTTTCAGCCCTACTACCCCGTGCCTTAGGCCCATCTGTAGTCCAACCGAAGACCAGCCCCGCACTTGGAGTTGCGGGCTGTTGCTATGGCTAGCAAGCCACGCACTCCAAGTGCGGGCTGTTGCTAGCATGTCGCGCACACCATGTGCGGGCTGCTGCCTTGGTGTGCTTGTTGCTACTGGCTGCTACTATGCACGGTGCACTAGCACGCACCAGCCAGCCACCCTTGGCTCGGCATGGTGCACATGCTAGCCACCTGTGCTAGCATATTATGCCCCTAGCATTTGGATTCTCGGGGCATTCCAATGCTAGGGGTATTTTGGGAATATTATTGATTTATTATTATTTTGCGCGTCTCGTCAGTTACTATTTTTTACTCAATTTCCGACACGCGGTTTCAACGCTCTAAGCTCGAATTTCCAATGTCTAAATATTTAATACTCAGGAGACACATTAATTTCTTCCGAATTAATTCGTCGAGTTGGTTTGTTAATTGATTAGGTGTGACCCGAAGTGTTTAGTCAAGATTAAGCTGTAATATTAATTATACATTAGTATTACTGATCGGAAGCGGCCTCCACCTAGGCACTCCGATCACTTGACCTTACCGAATTTATTAGCTTTTTAATAATTCTGAACCCACTATCAGAATAATACACTTAATCGAAGGACACGATTCCTTTCAAGGGATTCCTCCAACTATGGCTTTTGCCTGTTGTTGGAGAGATGAAGGTACGGCCTTGAGGTCATTAAGCCAAAGGCGTCCCAATAATAAGTTGAATGAAGCCTTAATATCTACCACTTGGAAAGCAGTAGCATGTTCTATTGCTCCCGCCGTTATATTTGTAGTAATCTTACCAAGATCATAGCGATGAGTGTTGTCATAAGCTCTTATTCCTTGTTTTGACGGGGTTAAGTCTTCATCCTTTATGCCTAACATTCTCTCAGTTCTGAGGGGAAAGACATTAATTGCCGATCCATTGTCTATAAGAGTCATTGGGACGTTCATTCTCTTGCAGACTACTGTGAGGTTTAATGCCTTATAATGTTTGTCACCTTATGGAGGTAAATCTTGTTGATAGGACTAGGGAGATCACTCGTAAGGAAGTTAGCTAACCCCTCAGTAGTGGTGTCAGAATCTATCCCAATCTAATCTAAGTTATTCATTACTGCCAGCCTATGTTCTTGAGATGTAGCTAGAAGCTTCCATACATTTATCACGACCTTAGTCTTTTTGAATTGCTTAACAATGTCATTGTCTTCTATGATAGGTATAAGAACTTGCTGCGCAGTTGGAATAGGTTGTGTAGAGAGGGGAGGTTGCGTGCTCCTAGATCTTGTGAGGACGCCTATAGGTGATCATCCCAGAAATCACCTACTGAATACGACCTAAAAAGTGGAGGTTTTTCCATGTCTTTTAGGTAGACGTCTTCTTCATCGATGTCCCAAACCCCATAGATGCTTATGTCTTCTTCTTGTGGGATTTAAACTAGCTTCTTATCATCAATCATTTTCTGAATTAAATCTTTAAATTTAAAACAACTTTCAATGGTATGTCCCTTTGATTGATGGTATTGACAATAGAACCTATATGTCCTCTTTAGATTTTCAAATGGTCTTGGTTCGAGAGGTTTGACCTTACCACTCTCGGAGAGCATTTCGAACATTTTAGTATATGAAGTCCCAGTTGGAGTATAGAGTTTATTACTCTTCTTGGGTCTGTCAATTACTTATAGAGAGAATGCTTTATTCTTCGTGGGTGGAATTTTATCATACTTTTTCTGAAGCTCCAATGCTTGATTCTTTGCAAATTCAAGAGCCTCACGTAGTAAGTCTGTTCCTTCCCACATGAACCGTATAAGCATTCGTATGTCTTCCTTGCTTGCTGGTTCTGGAAAGTCATCCATGGCATCGAAAAAGATCTCCTCCTCTTCTTCGATAGCATCAATTTCTTCAATAGGTTTGATGAGAGATGAGGGATCAACCTCGTTTTCCTCATCGGAGATGGATAAGAAATGAGCGAGAGGTGCGCTGTCAATGCTTGACTTCTTACTAGCAGGGGGCAATGGTAGTTTGTTATTATCAATTAAATCTTGGATAGCTTCCTTAAGCTTCCAACAATTTTCAGTGAGATGGCCTATAACTTGGTGATATTAGCAGTGTGCATTGGGGTTCCAATTAGCTGTCCTCTTTTCAACTAGTGGGTCCCCAAATGGTCCAATAGGAGTTATAAGATCTTTTGCATTTAGCCGGTCAATCGTGGTGTCATAACTCATACCAATAGGAGTAAAGTTTCTCCTAAATGGTTTCTTTTGTCCTTGGTTGTTGTAGACACCCAAATGTGTCTCCCCAAAACCAAGCCCGGTGATGAATACCTTTCACGTCATTTGATTATCGAATAAAGCGAAAGTGTGAAAAGTCTAGTGATGAGGATGTTTTTATTAAAATATTTCTTCTTTCTGATTTTGAAAATATTTATTTTCTTAGCTTATTTATGAAAAACGTGCATTCCAGTTTAGTTTGGTTCATGATAAGGGTCAAATAATAGTGTAGTTGGATAGGGCTTGAAAAGACCTTTCCAACGATATATTATAAGCCCAATTTCGATGAATAATGAGGAAGTTATGGTCAAAATACTAAACTAGGCCCAGTTTGGTTTTTATATACGGCCCAATGATCTAGAGGAGGGCCTATTATTAATTATCATTCCTAAAGCTATTAGGATTGATTACAGTCTTCTAGAATATTTTATAAGGTTCTCTTAAATCCTAATGGAGTTAGGATTGATAATTATGTTTCACAGAGTTTGAAATTGAATAAAACTACTCCTTTTTAGAATCCTTGTTTTGTACGAAGTGGAACATATTCAGGTTTTATTTTTGTGCCTCATAATCTTTATCCAAATTTTTTTTGTTGGATAGATCATGAAATTATCTTTCCAATGATATATTATAATATTAAATCCAAGATATAACAAAAAAGATATGAATGAGTTATGAAACTCTATCCAAAACTAACACCCTTCCACTATTTCGGCCATATCTTTTTATATAAAAAATATTTTAATCTGTTTCTAATTGGGTTGGAAAGAAAACTTCAAGAGCTTTCCAACGACATATTATATAATTGATTTAGACTTCTCGATCAAAAGATATGATAAAAACAAATTCCGCAAAAACTGTCTTGCAGCGCTAGACGAAAGGCCTGTCGCCTGGCGACAGCTCTATCGTCTGGCAACAGTCGCGTATTTGGCGACAGCGTTGTGTTTTATTCTTTTCGAAACTCTGATTCTTTTTAATCACATCTGGCTTATTTTCTTTATAAATAGCGTCCTTAGACCTCCATTTTTAATCATCAATTCTTCTCATCAACTCTCATCAAGAATTTCTTCACTCTCTCTCTCTCTCTTTCTAAACCAACCATTTTACAAACACAATTCCTCATACATTAGCACTAGACACACCTAGCCAAGTTCGAAGCTAAGTTGCCTTCGCCCTAGACGTGAAAGGTTTGATATTTCTGAGGGTTTGGTCCCAAATCTAGTCTAAACTTTCTTTAATTCTCTCTTTCAATTATTTAATTTAATTGTTTTGTTAATTATTTCCTTGAAGTTACTAACACGTGTATTTTGTTATTAGAAAGAGGTACGAGGCATCCAAGTAAATACTTTAATTGATTTATTGATATTATGATACAAAATTCATGCTTAGATTGTTATTATGATTCCTAGTATCATGTTAGGATGTTTTATTGCTTCCTAGTATCATGTTTAGGGCAACAACTATAATTTCTAATATCAAGTATGCTTATTATGATTTCTGCTATGCTTCCTATTCTCTTCCTAATTTTCATGTTAGTATCATGTTAGGGTTAAAGCTTTGATCTTTAATGTTTAGTGACATGCTAGGGTTTGTTATTAATCTTCTTAGTATCATACCTAGGATCTTGCTATTATTATTATGCTTTAACATGATTATAATTGATATGATTATGATTATTATTATTATTATTATTATTATTATTATTATTATTATTATTATTATTATTATTATTATTATTATTATTATTATTATTATTATTATTATGTTGCTTGATTATATTTATTGTTAATGCTTGATCACACCTTTTATGCATATTTAAAGGGAATTGGTACTTGTAATCACGCTTAATAAGATAATTATTAATCTCGTTTAGGGTTAATATGATTATAATTCAAGTGATCGCCAATAATAGATTTATTTGTGCATTAATATTCAATCAACATAGATACACAGGTTTAGGGTAAACCTAATGATTGCATGTTAGTCATAAAGCGCACATGAATACGATCAGAATAAAGTAGAGGTCTATAATTAGGGCAGGTTCAATCTCTTTTAGGTTG
Source organism: Chenopodium album (assembly GCF_948465745.1). Taxonomy (NCBI): domain Eukaryota; kingdom Viridiplantae; phylum Streptophyta; class Magnoliopsida; order Caryophyllales; family Amaranthaceae; genus Chenopodium; species Chenopodium album. The sequence continues at coordinate 20,403,565 of NC_137840.1, read as the reverse complement.
GATTTTTACCTTCATCCCCGAACTACCAGTCATGGTTCCAGACCTATTGGAGTTGACGATCTCCTGGATTGTTAAGGGGTGTAACCTTTACCCTGTGAACGGTTTACAAGTTCCTAAAACTTGTTGGCGATTATTTTGCTCTAGCTTCCTTCCCTTTGGACGCCACCATACTTAAGTGTTTGGTCATAGTGGGGTTCAAGTTTGGGGTAATGCTTGAAATATTCCCTACAGTTGTTCATAGCAAGGACTTCACTCAAATTAAAGGTGCTAATATTGTTTCAGTGGGTGGTTTTGGAAGAAGAAGGATTGTCGTTCTTCTTGCCTTTCCAACCACTGTTCGAGTTATTATTAGCAGCTTTTAGCTTAGCAAGGTTGTCTTCAATGTTAATTCCAATGTCATAGACGACCTTGAAGGTGTGTAGATTGTTATAATATTTCAGATGTTTGGAGTACTTTTCTTGAAGATTCTTGATGAACAACCTCACAGATTCTTTCTCGCTTGGTACTTCAATCATCCTAGCAGAGGTTTCTCTCCATTTATTGAAGAAAGAAGTGAAACCTTCATTCTCTTTATGTTTAAGTATTTCAAGTACCCTATAATCAGTTTCAACTTGAATATAGCACTTGTACCTATCAATGAAAGCGTTACTATTGATTCCCAAGTAGAGGTTTTCTCTTTATCAAGGGAGAAGAACCATTGTTGGCAAACGGTTTCAAGAGATAGGGAAAATAAAGAAGGAAATACTTTTTTTGTCAATACCCTTAATACTCATTATTGTTTCAAAAGCTCTTAGATGAAAATAAGGGTTGTCGGTTGCTTTTATTTTTGGGATGTCGTTAGCATTAAACTTCTACGGAAGAAGCTACTTGTCCACCGAGACCCCTTGTGAACTAATGCCCTAAAACTTGTAGTCACTAGATAGTTGTCTCAAGCTTTCTTGCATGAGGTTCGTTTGTTGTTGCTTCACAGGATCATTAACTTGAATGGTTAAAGCCTTCAACACTTCAGTTATATCAGTCAGTTGATTCCTAAGTTTGTTGACTTCTTCCTGAGTTGCCATTATCTTCTTAGCTTTCCTTTTTCGAGCGATTGGTTCGTCAAAAAGTTTTACTTGAATGAAAAGGTTGTTTTTTATCAAACGCCCTTCCTTTCTTGACCACGCGCTATAAATTAAACCATTTTTGTTTCTAATGACTTGACTCAAATTGACTTTGATTTTACGGGTTTATAAAGAAAAAGAAAAAAGCAAAAATAGGGTGTATATTTTTGGGATCAAGTATAGGGTTCAAACAAGTGGTTTAATTCGAGGATTAATATCCGGCTTTCCCCACTAAAAAAATGACGGAAAACACGCGCATACAAGACTCTCTTAGACATGGTCAAAGTGTACATATATATTAGTGTGTGCTTTATATTGTGAGTGCAAGTGACATGCTTAGACTCTTGTGTAAGACCATGGGACTTAGTGCCTAGACTCAATTAAGGACTTAACTAAGGTATTGTTATTAACAAAATAATCGTATTGATTAGCAACCTGTTTAATTAGACTCATAGTGATGACTCGAGCAAAATACCGAACCGTCGTCAAAGCAACAGGACTGTCGCTGCACTTTGCATTGTAGCGCCAAACGACATAGATGTCACCAGGAGCTGCACAACACAGTGTGGCGATGCAGTCCAAATCGTGGCGCCATTGCTGGAACGTTGATCTAGGACTACTTTCGGTATTATTACTCTAAGGGACATGCCTAAAGTCGTACTAAGTCAATTCTGATTAAATTATTAGACTTTAATTACTCAAATCAATTAATTAATTTGGCAAAGTCCTTTAATCATTAACCAATTTATTTAATCTTAAACACAAATCAAACAAACGGTTAGGAAAAACACATAGAGTATTCACAACAAATAATGCACAATTAGTCAAGTAGGCACAATATGATGCAATGGGTTCGCAACCTAACCATGGCTCTAGTTCTCTAAAGTTCGGGACATGGGTTAGTTAAAGAGGGTCCATGGTTTATTTTACGAATGCACCGCGCGAAAGCCTTACCTTTTGAAGGGTTGGCGCGAGTGGATGGGACATCGCAAGTTAAAAACTCGCTTCCATGGTTTGGTGAATTCAACATTCTCGGATGTAATCTTTGTTGCACAAAGCGCTCAATCAGGTAGATGGAGCATGAATTCCCAGAGGGTTATGTCCATATGTAGAAAACATATGGGTTTCAGAAAAGTGAGAAAAACTCAATCAGGAAGTAAGATCGAGCAAACAGTGCTAAAAACTAGTCGAAGTTAGAACGCATATTTCTAGCTCGGTATTGGAAGAACTTTGCACCAGCGAATTAAGGTCATCGTTGCAATTTGGTTCAGTCGTCTGGCGACGGAGTCAAATCGTTGGCGACAGACTCTGTTTTCTGACGCTAGTTCCTACATGCCTCAGCAGTTTCCGTGCTCGATAAAATTTTCCAGTTTTGCGCAGCATTATTTCGATCCTAATTGTGAAAGATATTCCTCAAATTTCCTACGTGTAAAAATCCTATGTTTTTAAATCATTACGGATGGTCTTTCAAATGAGATCTTTTTTATGCATATGACAATAATGTCAATGAAAAGTACGCACAAAAAATACTTAGAAACTTTCGAGTCTCTTCCACTCATTCTAAATCATTGCCAAAATAAATTTTAGTAATTAAAATAGAAATCCTCCCCAGTGGAGTAGCCAAAAACTGTAGGGAATATTTCAATAATTACCCCAAAATTGAACCCCACTGTGATCATACACTTAAGCATGGTGGCGTCCAAAAGGAAAGAAGCTAGAGCAAAATAGTCACCAATAAGTTTTAGGAACTTGTAAACCGTTCACAAGGTGAAGGTTACACCCCTTAACGATCTAGGAGATCGTCAATCCCAATAGGTCTGGAACCATGACTGGTAATTCGGGGATGAAGGTACAATTCCAACCTAAAAGAGATTGAACCTGCCCTAATAATAGGCCTCTACTTTATTCTGATCGTATTCATGTGCGCTTTCTGACTAACATGCAATCATTATAATTAACCCTAAACATGTTTATCTATGTTGGTTGAATATTAATGCACAAACAAAACTATTATTGGCGATCACGTGAATTATAATCATATTAACCCTAAACAAGATTATTAATTATCTTGTTAAGCGTGATTACAAGTATAAATTCCCTTTAAACATGCACAAAAGGCGTGATCACGCAATAACAATAAATATATATCAAGCAACAATAATCATCATAAATTATAACTTTAATCATCAAAACAATAATAATAACAATTATTATAACAATAATAATAATCATAATTAAAAAAATTATGTTAGAGCATAATATTAATAGCAAGATCCTAGGCATGATACTAACAAGATTAATAACAAATCCTAGCATGTCACTAAACATTAAAAATCAAAGTTTTAACCCTAACATGATACTAATATGAATATTAGGAAGAGAATAGGAAGCATCACAAAAAGCATATTTGATACTAGAAATTATAGTTCTCACCCTAAACATGATACTAGGAAGCAATAAAACATCCTAACATGATACTAGGAATCAAAACAACAACCTAGACATGATTTCTATATCAAAATATCAATAAAGCCATTAAAGCACTTACTTGGATGCCTCATATCTCTTTCTAATAACAAAATACACGCGTTAGTAACTTCAAAGAAAATAATAATCAAACAATTAAATTAAATAATTGAAATAGAGATTTGGGACCAAACCCTCAGAAATAAAAACCTTTCAAGTTTAGAGCGAAGGCAACTTCGAACTTGGCTAGGTGTTTCTAGATCTTGTGAATGCGGAATTTTGTTTGCATAAAGCTAGTTTAGAAAAGAGAGAGAGAGAGTAATCAAGAGATTCTTGATGAGAATTGGTACATGAAAATGGAGGTTTTAGGAGGCTATTTATAGAGAAAATCAGCTGGATATGATAAAAAACGAATCAGAGTTTCGAAAAGAATAAAAAACAACCGTAGCGCCAAATACGCGCCTGTCGCCACGTATTTTCTTATTTTGATAAAGTTTAACCGTACGAGAGGGCAAAATCGTATTTTCCTTAAAAACACTCCTTTTATTCTGATTAAAACTCTTAAAAGTCAATTAAAGTAAATTTATCAATGCTAATTAAAGTAGGATTCAAAAGAACCTTCTAGAAGAATCTAGAAAACTATAATAAATCCTAATCTCATTAGGAATGATAAATCAATATTAGGCTCTCCTCTAGATCATTGGTCCGCATATAAATATCATACCAGATCCAGTTTAGTAATTTGGCCATAACTTCCACACTATTCATCGGAATTGGGCTTATAATACATCGTTGGAAAGCTCTTTTCGAACCCAACTCAACTACACCATTATTGGACCCTTGCCATGGACCAAACTAAACTGGATTGGATGTTTTCTTAAAATAGGTTTTTAAAAACAGAGAGAAAAGAAAAGAAATAAAAACTAACCGCAACACTAGACTTTCAACACTTTCACTTCATTCGATTATGATTCGACGTGAAAGGTACTCATCACTAGGTTTGGTTTTGGGGAGACAGAAATGGGTGTCTACAGTAACACAAAGTTCCCAACCTTTAGGGGTCACTTGTGTACTCTTTTTTTGTAAGATCTATTCATTCTCAGATGGTAGATCTCATGACGCAATGCGGAATCGCCCATGCGCTCAAGAAGTTAGTCCAATGCTAGCAACATGGACTCCTAATTTGCCTCTTTGCCATATAGCATGATCCGAAGAGTCGGCTTATAGTGTTCTATGGGAAAGATGACCTCTACACCGTACACCATGAGAAATGGGGTCTTTGTAGTTTCCCTTTTTGTTGTTATTTTGATGGCCCAAAGGACGTGTGGTAGTTCATCCGCCCATAGGCCACCAGCTCTTTCAATCTTCTTTTTTATACCGTCCTGAGATTAACTTGTTAAAGGCTTCAACCTGGCCATTTGATTGGGGTCGGCCGACTAATGCAAAAAAATGTGAGATCCCTTGATCTCCCAACGAAGTCTTAAGATAAGTCGTCTCAAACTGAGGACAATTGTCAAAAACCATAGACATAGGCATCCCAAAATGGGGGATAATTCTTTCCGAATGAAAGAGATGACGTCCTTTCCCTTGATGTTTTTGACCGCCTCTGCCTCCACCCATTTGGTGAAGTAATCCACGACAACAAAGATATACCGCCGTCTGCCTGATGGAGGAGTATATGGCCCCATTTGGCGAATGGTACAGGGCTATGTATGGCCGTCAGATCCGTGGCTGGACAGTGTATAAGTTTTTCGAATTTTTGGCATTTATCACATCTTTTCACCAATGTCATGGCGTCCTTCTCAAGGGTGGGCTAGAAGTAACCCGGTCGTCTGACCCTTTTTGCTAGAGATGTGCCGCCGATATGTGAGGCGCATAAGCTTACATGTAAATCTTCTAGAATGTCCTACCCCTTTTGGGGGGTAATGCATTTCAAGAGGGGTTGTAGGAACTCTTTCTTAAAAATCTCTCATTTATGAATTTCAAAGTTGGCCGCATGCTTTTTTTGGTGCAGCTGCTTCTAGAGCTGGGTCTGGCAGCGTGTCGTCTAGAAGAGTTGCCCCTAACGCTTTGTACATGCAGATGCCGGCTAGAAGGGATTCGTATTCCGCCTCATTATTCGAGGCCTAAAAAATGAATCGTAGTGCATACTCGTACTTATCTCCCTCAAAAATACTGATATATAATCCATGCACCACATCCGCACATAGTGGATCTCCCGTCCACGTACATTTTCCTAACCTAATCGATGTTATCCGGCGCAGCCCGCCTTGTCATTTCGACAATAAAGTCGGTGAATGCCTGCCCTTTATTCCCTTTTTTGGTTCGTAAGTGATTTCTAGACTTTGTATTTCAGTAGCCCATTTGAGCATTCAGCCCGATGATTCTAGGGTTGTCATTGGCCGCTTGATCGGTTGATCAATATAGACCACTACCGGATGTGCCAAGAAGTAGGGTTTTAACTTCTTAACAGCCATAAAAAGAGCAAGGCCAAAATTTAAACCATGGGGTACCAAAGCTCTGCATTTTTTTTTTTTGATAAGCCTCCTCAAACAGAGGACTAAGCATCTATATCATTCAAAGCAAAATTGATTACATCAGTTGGTAAGTAGTCAACCCACATCCTTTTCCCAAATCCCATGGCTGGAAGTGAGCCAAATAGCGAGCAACACAATTACCACTATGTTTAACAAAAGAACACTTAACATCATCAAAGCTATGACACAAATCTAAGATATCATCGACAACTAATTGAAAGGTACTCCGTCCTCCAGCAGAACCACACAAAGCTTGTATAACCATCAGACTACCATTCTCGAGTACAATCTTCTTAAAGCCCCTTACTTGTGCCATTCAAATGTTGTACCAATTCAAATAGCTTTAGCTTCTGCATCCTTCACACACCAATTCTCCCTAAACTAATTCACCTCATAACACAAAACTACTCCCTTGTCATCCCTGGCAACCGCACCCAAGCCAATCCCCACATCTCCCAGCAAACCCGCATCTACATTAATTTTAATCCACCCCTCAGGAGCACTCCAGCTTACAACATGCTTCACAGGAGCTCGATGAACCCCCTTGTTTGTAGCAGCCCTCGCATCATACACCTCACCACACACCTTCCTCGCATATGCCACAATACTATAGGATCAAGTTGCACGCCTCCTATCACAAAGGAGTTTCTAGCTCCCCAAATAGCCCAACAAATGGAAAAAATAATTTCCACACCAATCTCATCAACCTCCTTCAGCAAATGCTCCCACCAATCTACTACACTTCGAAAATTATGGTTAGACACAAAGTTGTAGCCACTGCATTTCCATACATCCCGAGCCAAAGCACATTCTTTAAGAGCATGAATAACACCTTCAACATACTTATGACACACATAGCAAGTATCATCATAACCAACAATTCGAGAACCAATACCTTTGTGTGTAGGAAGCGCATTCTGACAAGCTCTCCACATTAACACCTTCACACGAGGTAGCACATTAACATTCTAAATCTTCTTCCAAATCAGTCTCGGGGACGAAGTATTTTCCTCTTTCTTCTTCCAATCATCATCAAACATTGTTCTGTATGCAGAACGCACCGAGTAAACTTCATCCTTTTCAAGATCCCAGCATAGAGTGTCTTCTGGAAGCCTAGAGCTCAATGGAATGCTCATAATTCTCTCTTGATCAATAGGAAGGAAAGAAGATGAAGTTACTGTAGCATCCCAGCACTTCTTAGCCGAATCAATCAAGTCCCCCACCACCAAGTTTGAATTGTTCGAACCCCTCCAAGAAATAACCCGCAGAGTTTGAGTATTTGGGATCCAAGGGTTGTTCCAAACACTACCATTTCCCACTTTCCATCGAAGCCCTCTCTTCACCACCCACCTTGCTTCCAAAATTCCTCTCCAAGTATAACTTGGACAATTACCCAAATTTGCGTCCATAAAGGAAGATGATGGGTAATACTTTCCTTTTAACACCTGTTCAAGAAGACTATTCGGCTTTAATACTAACCTCCAAGCTTGCTTACCAAGAAGAGCCCAATTGAATAATTTGAAGTCACAAAACCCCAAACCACCTTCATTCTTTGGTCTACATAATTACTTCCATGCTAGCCAATGGATCTTTCTCTACCCTGCTTTTGACCCCACCAAAATTGAGCTACCAACGAACGGATCTCGTCACAAAAAGAGGATGGAAACTTAAACACACTCATCGCATAAGTAGTGAGAGATTGGGCCACTGCCTTTATCATAACCCCCCTACCCGCCTTAGATAGAACCATCCCCTTCCAACCTTGCAATTTCTTTCATAACTTCTCCTTCACACCCTTAGTAATCACTTTCTTAGATCTACCAACAACCATTGGGAGACCCAAATACCTATCATGTATATCAACAAGCTTAACACCAAGCTTGCTGGCCAAATCCACACGCCGACCTTGATTAACCCCTATTGAAAAAGAAATAGTCGTCTTGTCAAAATTAACCTTTTGACCTGACAAATTTTCATAGAGGCCAAGCACATCTTGGATCGCAGCCACATCATCATCCGAGGCTCTAGTAAAAATAATACAATCATCGGCAAATTATAAGTGATTAATAGAAGGAGCAGCAGGGGCAATCCTCACACCCTTCAAACTACCTCTTTCCTCCGCTCTCCGTAATAAATCAGAAAAAATTTCAGCACAAAGAATAAATAAATACGGAGAAATAGGGTCACCCTGACGGATTCCCCTACTTGGAACAAACTCCTTTGTAAGCTTCCCATTCACCAACACTGAAAAAGAAACAGACTTGACACACTCCATAACACACGAGCGCCACTTGAAATCAAACCCAAATTTCTCCAAGACCGCCTCTAAAAAATTCCACTCAATACGATCGTAAGCCCTTGACATAACTAGTTTCATCGCCATACTCCCTTCCACTTGTGTTGAATTTTTCATATGATGGAACAACTCAAACGCAACCAGAATATTATCCGTAATCAAACACCCCGGGGTAAAGGCACTCTGATTAACGGAAATAATTCTATCAAGAAAAATTTTTAATCTGTTTGCAAGCACTTTCGACACAAGTTTATAAACAACATTGCATAATGAAATCGGCCTAAAATTCGACATACTCTCAGCATCTTTTTTCTTCGGGATAAGAGCAATAAATGTTCTATTTAAATATGATGGCATAGGAAAACCTCGCAAAATGGAGAGCACAGTACTATAAACCGGCAGCCCCACAATGTTCCAATACGATTGAAAGAAGAGTGGGCACATTCCGTCTGGTCCAGGAGCCTTAATCGGGTGCATCTGACTTAGCGCAAGTTTTATCTGACTGAGCGCAAGTTTTATCTCATCCTCCGTATACTCGGCTTGCAGCACTTTATTCATATCCTCAGTAACTCGGCATAAGAAATCTTGTACAACTTGCGTGATCATAGTAGGGTCCGTGGTTGAAAACATATTTTTAAAATATGTTAATGCCACATTGCTAATTTTCTCCTCACCAACCTGAACCTCGCCAATGTCATCCACCAATTTTCGAATGGTATTTTTTGTTTTCCTACTTGAAGCTTTTTGGTGAAAAAACATGGTATTTTTATCCCTCGACTCCAAGCATAACACTCGAGATATTTGGTGCCAATAGACCTCTTCATGATGTACCAATCTAGCAATATCTTGCACAAGCCTTCACCTTTTCTCCAACTGAGTAGCAGATAACCCACCCTTATTAAGTTTAATAAGCTGCTTTCTTTTTTTGCTAAACTCCTTAAACACTTGACCAAACTTCTTCACACTCCATTCTTTTATATCTGCGGCACACAATCCTAGCTTTGACTCCAAATCAAAACTACCAAGCCAAGCATTCTCTATGACTCCTTCACACGATTCATCAGCTTTCCAAATCTGCTCAAATCAGAATGGTTTATCCTTCGGTCTTCCATTCCTCTTATTACTAAGAACAAGCTTTATTGGTGCGTGATCCGAACAATCTCTATCTAGGTGAAACAAGTGAGCATCAGAGAAAAGAGTCATCCAATCATCAAAAGCATCTGCTCTATCTAAACGACACTGAGTATTTGACTCCTCCTCTCTCCCATTATCATAAGTGTACTTGTAACCCGAGTAATGAATATCTCGAAGCCTACAAACAACCAATGTCTGATCAAGGGTTTGATAGGTCGTTATGTTAGGGTTTGGTGAGTCCGACTCACCGCGGAAACAAACCCCGACCCAAGGAACCGCTCGCAATAATTAAAATCATAAAGCATAAATAAATAAACACAAAGAAAAAATAACGAATCTTACCCTCGAAGCGAGCTTCGCCCAAAAACTGGGGCTCTTACTTGAAAGCTACGAGCACGTCAAGCGTCGCGCCTCCGACGGTATCCACCCACAAAAAGGCGAACACAACTTTAAGGTCTACTACCTAGGGGTTAGCGAGGTCCGACCAAAACCCGAGTGTTATATGAGTTTAAGAGTTTTTCCAATATTATGGAATGCTCTATTTAACTCCCACTCAAGCATCATTTCCAATGCCCAAAGTTGGGTATTTATAGGGAATGATGGGAGTATGAAAATCTCTCCCATCAATGTGGGACAATGAGATTTTCTCATTTTATTTTAAAGCTAAAATAAAATTATTAAGCAAACTAGTAATAAATCAACAAGTGTCAAGCATACATGAGAGAGTAGGTGAGGACCACTTCGAGATGGGGACCAAACTTTCTCCCCACTCTCTCCCTCACCTTGTGCCACATGGAAACCTACTTGCTCCCATATTCCAACCTTCCCCTTATTCACGGCCCTATGGCCCGAGCAAAGCCACGAGCCAAGCCCGAGCCCGGCCCGAGCCCAGCCCGCACCTAGCCCGCACCAACTGCTGCTGTGGCGCGGCTGCTGCTGTGGCGTGGTGCGGCTGTGGCTGCTGCCGTAGTGCGGCTACTGCTGTGGCGCGGCGCGGCTGCTGCTGTGCCTAGCCGCGGCTGGCCGTGGCTGCAGCACGGTGCGCCGGCTCGTCTTGCCCTTAGCATTCGGATGCTCGGGGCACTCCGATGCTAGGGGTATTTTCGGGAATATTGTTGATTTATTATTATTTTGCGCGTCTCGTCTTTTATTATTTAGACTCTACTTCCGACGATCGGTTTCGACGCTCTAAGCTCGAATTACCGATGTCTAATTAGTTAACACTCGGGAGACGAATTAATTTCTTCTTAATTAATTCGTCGAGTTGGTTCGCATATATTTGCTTGGGTGTGACCCGAAGGGTTCAGTCAAGATTAAGCTGTAATATTAATTATATTAATATTACTGATCGGAAGCGGCCTCCACCCAGGCATTCCGATCACTTGACCTTGCTGAATATATTAGCTTTCTAATAATTTTGAACCCGCTATCAGAATAATACACTTGTTCGAAGGACACCATTCCTTTCAATCTCCCACTTGTCCTTCCGGACAAGTGTGCATTTAGTGTATAGCCCTTATCCTATGTCTCTTCATGAACTACAGAGTAAGATTACTAGTCATCTCTGTTACGTCCAGAAGTGTTTCTCGAAATCCGAGTTTGACTGTCAATAAGCAGATGATTTCTAAAATCCATCTGAGCACGGCCATGCATTTTTCACAGTCTCGCTCTTCGAGAGGCCTTGTTAACAAAAAGACATGTTCCCTATTGTTAGTAGGGGGTTATTTCAAGTCTTGTAATGTAGCTTCTCTGACTAAGAGGACTCACCCGCCCAATATCTGTCTTTATAATCCCCAGTTACGGCGAACGTTTGGCGGATACCAAAGCGGACCAGTACTCAAACAAGAGATCTCCCACTACTCATGGTCAAAGGAAAAGAGTTCCGATAGTAATAATGAGAAAATACTTATGACGATTTTAAATCTCTTAAAGTATCCTCATAGGTCGATCCAGTATGGTTCTAAACCAATACCTGTGCAAATGATTTATATCCTCATAGCACAAGAAACGGTGCTACAAATCATACTACACACTATTCTCTGATGGTCATCAATCGTCCACAAAATATGACCTTGATTAGGGATAATTTTCGATTAAAATATTCAATGTTCACTTAATAGGTGTTTCTTTATCCAAGCCATTTACTTGATACCCTATTTTGAATATTTATTAAAATCGAATGGACTCATTATTTAATTCTAAACCACAATTAAATAGTTTTGTGGAATATTTAGAAATATTTTATTCCATTATGAAACTCCACAATGTTTCATCTTATGGTAAATGGTTTTTCCCTTATGTTTAAAGAGTAATACTCTTCATAAAACATTCATAGAAATCACACCCATATTTGATATTCTTGATTTCTTTCATGCAATTATGAATGTTGTCGTTCACTTATTGCATAGGTTTAGTTATAATTACTTTGCAAACCTTAGCATCTTCATTATCCACCATTTCCATAATAAGATGATAAAATTTTGAGAGTGTTAATGGATTACATGTGATTCAGGATTTATTGTCCAAGCAATGGATCCCACTCATTTTCATGATTTGAGACCTTCTACTTGACAACCTACAATCATTAATGTTCAACAACGAACCTTTCCATTTAAAATCTATCTTATTATTGCCTTTAAGGCAACAATATTCTCAACATATATTTTAGTAGACTCCCCGATGATGTCTTGCTTGGGTTTTACTCCAAGCAACTCACAACGATTTGGGATACCCTAATCACTTGTGATCATGGAAATTTTCCTTAAATTCTCGCACATTATACATGGATGCACATCCATGTTACCATTCTCAAGCCACGACACTTCTTGCCTCGTGCTTATAAATGGCTTCCTTGCTAAGGATCTAATCCTTGTTAAGGTTTGTGCTTGCAACATCAAAACTCAAATTATATTTGTTTCCATGCGTCAAGAACTCATCCAACTACTTATCTAAGTTTTTGGATGTTCTTGACTATAATCTAATGATCTAATACTTAGATTAATGTCGATTGGTATTATATACGTACTTCACATGCTCTAAGCATGTAAGTCATCTGACGATTCCATATCATAGCCTTACATGATGGATTTAATTCTAGAATGATTCTCAATTTTATTCCATCCATGTGACATTTAGCTCATACAGTTACACTGAGTCTTGCCAAATTGTTCGCTGTATGATATGATTGAAAGTCTCTTACTAGAGTCTTTCTTGTTTGATTTAGTACTTAGCCTAGCTTATACTTAGTTCAAACATTTACTTAGCTTCATACATATGGGTCGAAAGCCTTTCAAGGTCTTTCATGTTTAACATGGTAATTTCTTTTACTCATTTAAATATTTAATTAAGTCTATACCATAGAACTTAATTCCCAACATGTACTAAGTATCGTCTTTAGCTCGGTCCATTGTCAAAAATACTTTCAAAACTAAACATTTAGCATTTGATGGTTGTTTCACAATAGAGTTCGTAAACTTCTTGTTGGACCATTACTTTTGCTCCCACTAAAATTCTTATTCATCAGAATTTTTTTTTATGTTTCTCCATAAGTCAATCCTCTTATTAACTTTATGAGAAAACACGTTCCAATTCCTTAATGCAATGCTTCCTTTAATCCCATGACGGATTCCATGTGCTTGCAATCAAATCTAGCATTATTTAGATTTTCAAAACCCTTCGACTATTCCATAGTCACTTCCAAAATCCTATTTTGGGTAGGCAGTTTTTGTATCTATTTTGCCATATTTCATATGTGCAATTTTGCTAGATCAATCACGAAAAGACTTGAGCATTCCGATTGGTGAATGGGATTATAAAATCAACTCTTTGATATTAATTATATCCTTTACAACCAATCTAGCTATGTATGCATATACATTTCCACATTTGTTAGTTTTCCCCTTGAAAATTTATTTGCAATCGATGGGTCTTTCACCTTTCATGCAAATTAATCAAGTTTCAAAACATGATTTTCAAACATGGAATCTATTTCGGATTTTCATGGCTTTTAACCATTATTCGGAATTTGGGTTTGTCGTAGCTATCTTACAAGACATTATTCCTTTAATATCTAATAGTAAGTAGTATGCTTGTAAGTCTTAGGTTTGTTTCTAACTTAATAGAAAATTTATAGGATTCAATCCAAGCCTTTGGTAAATTCTATACCTATACGGGGCAATTGCATCAAACACTGAGTTTTAAGGCGCTTTCAAAGCCCTTTTATTATGTTGATCTTACTCCAACATCTTTAATGTTTTGTGAGTAATGAATTCTCTTTTAAGGCACTTGTAAAGTCCTTTTGAGTATTCTTGATCAAGCATTATCACGAAGTCCTTTAAGGTCTTCCGAGATTCTCAGTTCTAGTTTGTTGCTAAGATCGACGGTCATCGAGTTCATTTTCCTCCCACTTATCGTTTTGGAAACGTGTTACTTTCCAGAAAGACACTACTTAGAGCAACAAACAATTTTTTTTGTTCTCAATTGGGATGTGGAGGTAATACCCGTAGTCTCACTTGAATGCTTACAAAGAGACATGTATATTGTCTTTGGGTAAAAGTTCGGTTTGAAACAAACAGTTAGCTCCTACTTGAGCTATCTTAGTCTTTATTGAGCCATACAGCTCCCACTGAGTCACCTAGCTCCCACTGAGCCACTTTGCGCCCACTGAGCTAGTGAACTCCCACTAAGACTAAGAGCCTTAGACATATACTTGAAAAGACTTTTAGAAGTTATTTCTATCCATAACTGAATATGGCGTCCTTTCTTAGCTTCGACACATTGTTTAGTGTAACATTAGTCATTTGTGCAAATCTTTAAGAACTTTATAGGAAGGGTTGTGAACCATCATTGTTCGAGTCATTTTCAAATGACACCGAGGTCTCCGTGAAGACACACTATGTTCTTTGTGAAGTTATTTATGAAAATTTCCATTCATAACTTTGAGATAGTCACACTTGGCTCAAGCAAACATCGCTTGATGTAATCTAGACATTTTGATATCTTGCCTAGTCGATTATGTACTTCACTGAACTCTTGAGCTACTCAAGTCAAGTTTGTTCACATTTGATGAATATAGCCATATCCTTTCAAATTCTTTGTGAAACGTTGAAGTAATTGAATCCTCTTTAGCCTTCGGAGTCAACTGTCTATACCAAGAACAATATCTCTCTGCTTTGTCGGTTTCAACAAGTAAGACTTTCTTGTCTTAGAACGATTCCAATTCAAGAAACTATCAAGAGCCTATTTAATAGAGCCTTGAGTACGTTCTTGTCGATGTGACATTGCTAAAGATGTTTGGAACGCAAATCAAGCCCATGACTTGAACTTAGTGAGTTTATCATGTTAGAGAAATGTTTGTTTATAATCAAGCATTCTTAACTCAACGCTTGGATAACCATCCCATTCAAATAAATCTCGCTACTATTGCTCATTAATTTAAATGTGAGTCTTTCCGTGTGTAAACGGATCAGTTGCTGATTATGGAACATAATAACCATTACTTGTTCCAGCCTTTGGCTTAAAAGGTCTTTAAACAAAACATACGATCTTACAACTGATGTAGCTCTTCTTGCTTCATTCTAAGCTTGTAAGTCGATAACTTAGCTTAACTTCAATAGTTTGAGGTCACTCTCATAGTGGAACACTCAAGCAGTATCCTATACTTGTGAAGATAACGAATTGCTAAGTAAAATACAACAACATGAACTCATGAGTTGGAATGAAATCTAATTCCTTTTCTTCGTTCCTTCTTTCCTATATTTCTTATCATACAATATCTCATAATCTTACTTTAAGAATCATTTCTTTAAGTACCTTGACTCTTATACTTTGTTAGGCATAATCAAGCACCTAGTGCGCCGTAAAACAAATTTCCATCTTTTCCATTAATTCTTACTCGAATTACTACATCAATGAGTCCTACTCAATTGTGATGCGAAAAGATACGTTGGTTGTCAAACATTGACAATCTTGAGTTTGCAACTCAATACCTCATGTTTTATCAAAACTACCTAGTATTTTGAATACATGATGTCCAACCGTCCTTTCGGACTTAATTATAAAAGTCATTTATGAGAATTGTATTTTAGAAATGCTTTTCCTTTCTTTGAGAACTATTCTCAAGGATTTCCTTTACCAATCATGGAAACAATATTATTTGATTTGGAATAATATAAATATAAGTGCTAAGTATAATCATTTATCAAGAACATAATAAGTTTGAAATTTAATAGCATTCATGCAAACTTCAATCTTATTAAACGTCTTATTTACGCATAATAATTGTCCCTATTTGGCGAAAATAAGGCGATTCCAAGATCCGAAGAAACAAAGAGTGGTTAAGCATGCTTTGGCTTGTCTTAAAAAACTCAATCTTCTAGGGTAATCATTGCCTTGCTAATGGCTCTAAGCCACTCTTGGTTAGACAATCGTCGCATCTAATGCATCTTTGACGATGTATCTCTTTTGTCACGGTATGTGAGGACTCTTCACTCATACCGATGAGTTAAACCAAAACCAACGTGCACACCCGGTGTGCCTTATGCCCCTTGGAGAAGTGATGGCACCTCGCTTTGGCGTAGCCTACCATCACTCTCGTTCGGTTAGTAAGTGTTGTTTTGGAAAGGCAAGTTTTACTCAATATTATTAGGGACCTAGGATTTCTATGTTGGTTGATTTAAGTGAACTTAACTAATCATCGCAACATCAAGAAAACCTAAGCATGCATCTAACGAATAATTCACATATATATAAGCATAAAATATAAAGCGAAATTATAGATGCATATTGGCAACTAGCATGACCCCTTGAGATCTTCATATCTTCAAAAGGTCTTCATTTGAAATTCAAGGCTTTGTCTTCCAAGATACGCCATCTTCAAGACTTCACCAAACTATACAAAAACTAGTGTCTACAACTAGGAATGATCTAAATAATAAAGTACAAAAATACTTAACGGTGCGTAGACCGTATTAAGATTTACAAAAATACATAACGGCACATAGTCCATATTTTCTATCCTAGTCGGGTCCCACTAGTTGCCATTTCATAAAACCTGTGAGAGAGAATATATGTATTCCATTCATTCATTCACTATTTGTGAATGTCCCATGCAATTTACAAATTAAAACAAAATAAAATGCATTTAAACAACGCGCGCACTAGTAATTATTCTAGGTGGTTAATCCGATTAACACGCCTAATTAAAACTAGTCAAAGTTGTTTAACCGATTATATAATTTACGTCATTAATAATTGAAGCTCCCACTAAATTCCGCATTTCCTTAATTAATCTAATTAATTAAGTCGGTAGCACCCAAACTTGTCAAAATGAAATTTTGCCAATGCTGGTCAAAACCGAGGCCTAGCCTCCCAAAATTTTAAATAAAATAAACAAAATTAATTAAAATAGATAAAACGGCAAAATAAGCAACATCAAGCCTACTACGGCTAGACACCTCACCGCACCAAGCATACACACACGCCAAGACCACGAACACACGGCCCACGGCACACGGCCGCGAGCTACTGCCACGGAACAGCCGCGCGTGTGCTGCTGCCTTGCGTGGCTGCTGCCGCGCGTGTGGCCGCAAGTAAGGTGGTGCTGCCACCTTGGCAGCCACATATGGGCTGTTGTGCAGCCCGGCTCGCCAAGGTGATGCATTGCCTCGTTTTGCGTGCCACGGCCTCGGGATTTGATCCCTTTTCGCGAGACAACAATAATTAATTCTAAGTTAATTTTAGAACTAATTAGAGAGCAAAAAAAAATTTAAACAAGTCTAACTTAATAAAATTTTCAAAGTGCAAATAACCAAAATAATTCCAAGAACCATTCTTAATTAAATTGGTTTATCTTGGTGCAACATAAAATTGAGGCAATTTCTCACTTTCAATTTAATCAATTTAAATTAAACTTGAGAAATTGACAAAGTAAAGGGAAGTTGGAAAAATATGAACTTTAATGTTCAAATGAAAATTCCAACATCTAAATTTTGTGAATCCTTGAAAATTATATCTTCCAACGTGAAGATAACCAAATTTCTATCACAAAAATCGAAACTTTATGTTTCCAATCAACTCAAAATGATTAAAACATCAAAGTTTAACACAAAATAACATGGAATTTAGTGGTTTTTAAAGTTTCAATCACTTATCACAAATAAATATTGAATCTTTAACACTTAGGAAGCCTCAAAATTAAAACTTTCACATTAAAAAGCAATTAGTTTGCAATTATGTGAAAATAAATCAACCTTTAAGCATCAAATACTACCAAGTAAGTGTGCTTTAAGGGGACATAAAAATGCAAAAAATAATGCAAAAAATCAACCATATAATCAACAATTTATGCCATTAATTTCAAGGTTAGAAAAGACTTAAAATTTTTCGTCAAAAATGAAAAACCCCTCGAAACAACCATTTCTGGTCAGAATTTGGCTAAAAACACAGCCCCCTTTGGGACTAAAAACCTTTCCAGAACACGTTTTCCACCCAAAATTCACTAGTCTTGGGCGAAAATCTGGGTTCTGAGAAAAAATCGACATTAAAACGGGATTAAAATAAATAAAACCGAGCTACTAATCTAATTAGCAACTTAAACCAGAAAATTAAGCCAAAATAAACCTTGAAAAATATGATTATAAAAATAAACGAGCGGGGCTCCGATACCGCTGTTAGGGTTTGGTGAGTCCGACTCACCGCGGAAACAAACCCCGACCCAAGGAACCGCTCGCAATAATTAAAATCATAAAGCGTAAATAAATAAACACAAAGAAAAGATAACGAATCTTACCCTCGAAGCGAGATTCGCCCAAAAACCGGGGCTCTTACTTGAAAGCTACGAGCACGTCAAGCGTCGCGCCTCCGACGGTATCCACCCACAAAAAGGCGAACACAACTTTAAGGTCTACTACCTGGGGGTTAGCGAAGTCCGACCAAAACCCGAGTGTTATATGAGTTTAAGAGTTTTTCCAATATTATGGAATGCTCTATTTAACTCCCACTCAAGCATCATTTTCAATGCCCAAAGTTGGGTATTTATAGGGAATGATGGGAGTATGAAAATCTCTCCCATCAATGTGGGACAATGAGATTTTCTCATTTTATTTTAAAGCTAAAATAAAATTATTAAGCAAACTAGTAATAAATCAACAAGTGTCAAGCATACATGAGAGAGTAGGTGAGGATCACTTGGAGATGGGGACCAAACTTGCTCCCCACTCTCTCCCTCACCTTGTGCCACATGGCAACCCACTTGCTCCCATATTCCAACCTTCCCCTTATTCACGGCCCTATGGCCCGAGCCAAGCCACGAGCCAAGCCCGAGCCCAGCCCGAGCTCAGCCCGCACCTGGCCCACACCTAGCCTGCACCAGGCCCGCACCCAGCCCGCACCTGGCCCGAGCCCAGCCCGCACCAGCTGCTGCTGTGGCGTGGTGCGGCTGTGGCTGCTGCTGTAGTGCGGCTGTGGCTGCTGCCGTAGTGCGGCTGCTGCTGTGGCGCGGCGCGGCTGCTGCTGTGCCTAGCCGCGGCTGGCCGTGGCTGCAGCACGGTGCGCCGGCTCGTCTTGCCCTTAGCATTCGGATGCTCGGGGCACTCCGATGCTAGGGGTATTTTCGGGAATATTGTTGATTTATTATTATTTTGCGCGTCTCGTCTTTTATTATTTAGACTCGACTTCCGACGATCGGTTTCGACGCTCTAAGCTCGAATTACCAATGTCTAATTATTTAACACTCAGGCGACGAATTAATTTCTTCCGAATTAATTCGTCGAGTTGGTTCGCATATATTTGCTTGGGTGTGACCCGAAGGGTTCAATCAAGATTAAGCTGTAATATTAATTATATTAATATTACTGATCGGAAGCGGCCTCCACCCAGGCATTCCGATCACTTGACCTTGCTGAATATATTAGCTTTCTAATAATTCTGAACCCTGTATCAGAATAATACACTTGTTCGAAGGACACCATTCCTTTCACGTTAAGCTACTACCCCAATCAAATTAATCATTTATAATACCTAGACCTACGCTAAACTAGTTAGTGGCAAGTAAAGGGTCGAACCACTAGGGAAGCACACTAATTCAACATCAATAATCACTAATGCAAGAGTGAAAAGGGGGATTGTTTTTGTTGGTTTTGTTGAGTAAGAACATTAAGACTACAAATAAGCACAAAAATGATGATTAAAATCAAGGGCAAATGACGCTAGGGATACGAGGGTGTCAAATATGATTAGAAAGAAGGGAATAATGGTGATTATCATGAAACACATGCCAAAGAACACAAGATTCTACCTAAAAAATTCATTCTCATGCAATAGTCTAGGCAAATCAATGAAAGAGGTCTACACTAATAAGGATCATTCTCATGCATCTTATTAGTTACAATCTAATCAAGAGAATAAAGAAGCACAATCCATAAAAACTCCACTTTAATAACTCATTCTCATGCAATCATTAAAATAGAGACGATCTTAATCTAGTTCAAATCACTTTCATGCATTTAAACTAGAAAACATCAAATAGAGTGCAATAATAATTTCAATCTATTAAAAATCATGTCTTTCATCAATTTATGGCATAAGATCAATCCAACCATCATCATTCATCCAATATCAACTCATATCTTCCACCCCCTTCCCCTAGACAAAAGTTTAGCCTAGAGAAGGGAGATTAAACACAATATCAAAACTAGAAATAAACTCAAGAAACTCAAAACAAAACATGATTAAAATCAATGAAATCAATAACAACTAGATAAACTAATAAGATTGACAAGAATAAGTAACAATAAAACAAATAAACAAGACTAAAGGAAAGGAAAAGAGATTACTAAAGAAATGATTAATGAAAGATGAAAACTTGAAGTCTTGCTTGATTGAAGATTAAACTTGAGCAAAGTTGAATGCTTGGAAGAAAATTGAGCAATAATCTACTTTCCCTCTCTAAAAATTATCTAATCTACCCTAAGAAAGAGAAGCTCTCCTAAACTAATTAAGAAAAATAGCATCCTAAAATTCCCCCCTTTCTAATTACCCAAAGATGGGTATTTATACAAAGCTAATAAAACTAAAAAAATTAAAGAAATCAGAAATTAAGGAGGAAACAAAAGAAAATAAAAGAGAAAAGAAATAAGAAAAGAAAAGGAAAATAAAAAGAATAAGGAAAGAAAATAAAAGAAAAGAAAGAAATTCAAAAATGAAAGCAAACCCACCAATTCCCCAAATTAAACCATCAGACCCTCAATTCCCCTTCTTCTTCGATTTTTTTGCTTCTATGGGAATAACCCCATACTTCACTCACTATCAAACTCCATCATCAAACATTGCCATCAAATCCCCACTGTTCATCATCATCAACTATAATAGAGCATCAAATCATGGCCATCCGATTTTCATTAAAATCACGTGAGAAGCTCGTGATTAAACCCACATTTGCGCGCTCGCAAAGATGTCGCGCAGAGGTCACGCAAATGCTACTGCCACGAATCTGAATTTGGACTCCATTTGTGCGCTTTCTAACTGGGCTGCGCGGCCGCGAATTGGCTGCTCTGTTAGAGGTTGTTGGTGAGTGTGTGACGGTGGTTAATTTGGGGTGAATAATTGCGAGGTGATGTAGGGCAAGTGGGTTGTTTGCGTGTTTGTTGCGGTTGAGTTCGGTGGCTTGCGCTTGCGAGTTTGCTGGGATTGGTGGCGAAATGGGAGGCGCAACAGGTGCTACGGGCTGCTCTTATTAGAGGTCGCTTCTGGCGATTTGTGATTGTTGGATAGGTGGTAATTGATGGCTGGAGATGTTGGGGTTTGGTTTGCGTGGGCAGCGTTGCTACTGAGAACGGCTTTAATTGGTGGCTGACGGTTGTTCTGGGTGTGGGGGTTGCGTGAGAAGGAGAGTTGGAGCAGGGGAGTTGGCTGCGGTTGCTGTTTTGGTGATTTAGAATGGTGGCGCGGCTGGTGGTTTGTGATGGTTGGTGGATGCGGTTAATTGGTGGTTTAATTGGTGAGTGGTAGAGACTCGAATTGGGAGTTGGCTGGTGGTTTGGGATGCTGCAGCTGGCTGCAAATTATTTTGCGTGGTGGATGCGTTTGTTGCTATTGCAGTTGGTGGTGTTGAGGAAAGCAGGGAGCAGGGGAGATGAGTGCGTGACTGGTGTGGTGGAGGATAAGTGTCTGTGGGGTGAAGGTTAAGGGGCAGCAACTATGATGCTTGGAAGCTTCTTGGATTGAAACCTTTGACTCGAACCTCCGACTTCCGAACACAAATATGACTTTGAAACCCGGAACACCTACTACCAAAAACACGAGGTATTACCACGAGATAAAATAAAATAAGATAAAGATAAAATAAAATAGAATAACTTAAAAATAAAATCAAAAGAAATTAAATAAAATAAAGAAAACAAATATGAAAATAAAATAAAAGGAAAATTTAACGACAATGAACCAACCTTTGCTCCATTTTCTCAAAATAGACCAACCTTTAAATCTGCCCAAAATAAACACAAGTTTGTGTTTTTTCTCTCCTAGTAAACCCAAATGACCTGTGACTTGAAGATCCGGTCATTTTTTTAATTTTTCTTTAATTATTTTTTTAAAATGACAAAATAAAATAAAATAAAAATAAAAAAACTCAAACCATCCTCACCCACTGTCAGCCCCTCCTCCCTCCCTCCCCCTGCCGCCGGCCAGCGGCCAACTCACTTCCCGGTATCGGTTGATTCAATTCAAACTAAATTTAAACAAAATTAACCTTGACCTACCACATACTAAAATAAATAAATTCAATTCAATATTTTGTAAAATTCAGGAAAAAGGAAGAGGATTATATAGAGACAACATCATTAACCCATAAACCCTGTGTGATACGATAAGGAGGTTTGGAGTGAGAATTGGAAGATTGGAAAAGCAGAGCAGCGTAGCAACAGTAGCAGCGAGCAGGGCACCACCACATCAAATGGTTGCGGCATAGGAAGCACCAGAAAAATGCGCAGGATTGTGTTTTCTTCTTTAATCTTCTTTTTAATCAGTCGTTTTTCTCTCATTGTTGATGTTGTGGTTTCCTCCATTGTTGTATTTTCTCTCTCCTATTGCTCTTGTGGTTTTCTCGCTTTGGGTGGTGTTGGGGGCAGCAGAAATGGGGAAAGGGGAAAGGGAAAGGCTAGGCTGCCATGGGTGGGGGAAAGGGAGAGGCGGTGAGGTTGACGGCGTCGTGGGAATGGGTTGGGAGTCAGCCGTCGGCCGTCGGCTGTCGATAGGGAGGGGGTTGCTGGTAGGGAGAGGGGGCTAGCATTGATGGGAAGGGAGGGTGTTTTTCTTTTTTCTTTTTTTTTTTTAATTAACAGATTTTTAAAATAAAAAAATTCAACTAATGAGAACATGACATGTGGATTCTAACCTAGTATAACAGGTCAAGTGACCTGCTCAGTTCACTATGGGAGAAAAAACACAAACTTGTGTTTATTTTGGGCAGATTTAAAGGTTAGTCTATTTTGGGAGAATTGAGCAAAGGTTTGTTTGTTGTTGTTAAATTTTCCAAAATAAAATAAGAAAATGAAAGAAACAAGGAATTATTAACTAAAAATACGAAAATAAACTAAAAACTATTAAAAACTACTAAAATACTCAAAATAAAGATAAAAGACGAGAATAAGCAAATAAAAGAAATAAAGGACAAAATGGGCTAAATTAATTGAAAATAAACCGGAAAGCGACTCAATAAACACCCTAAAAGTGACATAAAAGTCACTTATCAAACTCCCCCAAGCTAACCTTTTGCTCGTCCTCGAGCAAATTAACATGAAACACAAGAGAAGGAAAGTGAATTATTCAAGCAAAGTTGAGACACTAACTAAAGGAGATGAGAATGTACACTAACTCACTTTCGTAGGAATCACGGTCAATTTTAGCAACTAAAAGACAAGCCCTTTAAACCCCTAGATTGCCCTAGAGGACGAGTATGCTCTTGTGAGGGTTTCCTAAGAGCTTAACCCACAACTCTAGACAAAAACCAAAGCAAAACAAAAATAAAAAGAAAAGCAAACACAAAAAAAAAAGCAAACAAACACAACCATGACCAACATAACGTAGAAAGGTTTAGGAAAACCAATCAAGCTCAAAGGCGGAAAATACTCCATTTGGACTCAAAAAGAAGAGACATGCACCAAAGAATACTCACCTTTCTCAATACAATGAGGGAAAACACGTTCTGAGATGCTCATGGTTGAGAGAGACAAACCTAAGCTAAGCATAGAGAGCTAGAGAATTCATTCTCTGCCCTAGCCCCATCTAAGACGGTCCACGTTTTCTCCACTAGCTTCAAATCACCCCCTAGTTAGCTCCTCATGATTCCACGAAAGAACCGGAAAAAGATTCAATTTGTGGAATTAGTGGGTCATCCCGACATCTCAACTATGCATACTCTCGCCATAGGGTTGAAATCTATCTCCCTCCACCGGAATTTGACCTCACCCCTCTAAAGTATAAGGGTCTTAACTAGGGTTGTAACGTAAGGCAAAGGGTTAAGGCGGGGTAAAAATTTGATAATTTTGGTGATATTTCCTAAGTGAAGCAAAAGGGTGATCAAACCTCAAAAACAAACTCAAGAATTCACCAAACATCAAACAAAAATACCAATAATGCCATCTCCCCCAAGCTTACTCAACACCAACATTCCATAAAAAGGAAAACGAAGTAACGCCCCCCCCCCACCCCAAGCTTAAACGAAGCATTGTCCTCAATGCTTAACTATGGGAATAAAACAAAACCTACTTTTTCTTTTTTTTTATGTCCTTGCCTTTTTTAACTAAGGAAGGCTTTTTCTGGGATGCATTTGCTTTATTACACACAATATATACAATTTACTTTCTTGCTTGGTACAAAGAGCATAATACTTTCTCATTTTCATTACAACACAAAACAAACTCTCAAACCGAAATGCTTCACAAACTAAGGGTTAGGGAAACAAAAGGTCATACGGCTTGAAGTGTGGCTCATAATAAAAAAAGGGAATAGGCTCAAAGGGTTGGAAAGAGGAGCAAATGCAAAATAAAAACAAAATATGTAACAAAACTAAAAGAAGATAAAGAAAAATGAGAAAAGGGTGCCCTTTTCCTCCCCTAGAGACGCTTGGACACGATCTTGGGAGTTAGAGGACAACACAAGGATTAAGATATGCATAGTCAAGGATCCTAAACGCCGCTCAACAAAATTGATGAAGGCTTGAACAATCTAAACCTCATAAGGGATGGGAAGTAAGCAAATACTAACTAAAGAGCTTCATATCCACTATAGACAGCAACACCATATTACCACTTTTCTGTGAACTAAGGGTTCAAACGTCATCAATAGTTCTTAACCTTTCTACCTTAGCTTAACATTTGTCAATCTCAACCACAAGCACTCTCAAACCATGTAGGTCATCATCAATTAGGAAGAAAAACATTCTTTGGCACATTATCAAAGCAATCAATTCCAAATGCATGAGCGAATTCCGAAACAAATTCATTTAATCTTGTCATAGTCATGTTTTCCACAAAACAAAAAAAAAACAAAACAAAACAAAAGAAAGAGAAAGAAATCAAAAAGGTTCACAAACGAGGCATATAATCCAAATAAGTCCCAATCGTCAAACAATTGATCGTTCGATAACAACATCAATGATCCCAGGTTCCATAGAACCAATGCAAACAACCTCGAACCATTCAACTTCTTCCTAAAATAGTCCTAAACTAAGCACTCAAAGAAAAAGTAAAAGAGTAAAAATAAGAAAGGTATCACCGGGAGGTTGGCTTATAAGAACTAGGGAGCATAAAATAGAGTTCACCAAATGTCATTCCGCTCTAAACTTCCAAAAAGCAACCTACAAGGCAAGACAAGACACAAAAGAAAACATTAAAAGAAAACAAAGAAATAAAACAAAAAGAAAAAGAAAGGAGGGGGATAAAAAGGGTTAGAAATCCTCCGGGTTGCCACCTGGGAAGCGCTTGTTTATGGTCTCTAGCTTGACCCTTCACCTCATTCAAGGTGGATTAAAGAACATCACCCTCATAAACTTGAGTATTGAATCATAGATTCACCACAAGGAAAAGGAGGGAATGAATCAAGAGCCAATGGTGGCTCATCTTTTCTCTTTCTCTTCTTCTTGTTGATTCTTCTTCTTTTTTCACTCTTCTTTCTTTTCCTTCTAAAAGGGGGATCGAGCTTGGAATCCTCAATATTAGGAAGGTAAACCACACCTTCCTTAAGAGAGCCTTCAAACCAAGCGGGAACTTCAAGGAAGTCATCATACCTCATTGTCACCTTATCATCACGTGGAGGTAAGCTCTCATTAGCCATCACATCATCGACCACATCAACTCTACATACGCTCACCGCCGTAGGGCTCTTCAAAACAACATTCTCAACTAGCCTACAAGGAAAGGGGTTCAAACTTGTTTGGTTCAATAAAATCAAATGGCTCCTCATTTTGTCCTCCTTGAGAGTTTTGGGTTGATAAGTATGTGAAGGGTTAGTAGATGATTGTAAGGGGAGTTTTGTTGTTAAATGGAGAGAAGAAGTTTTGGCTAGATGGGAATCAACAAATTTATTGTAAGATTTGATTTCTTGGAATTGTTGAGTGATAATTTGACGTTGTTGAAGAATTTGGGTTTGTGTGTGGTCGGGTGGGGATTTTTCTTCATACGCTTGAGGACATAGGTCATGATTTTGATCTTAACAGTTCTCTACTTGGTTGGAAATGTAGGAAAAGTTTTAGGTTGGTGGATTGAAGAAAGGTCCATATTGGGGGTAGGAGTTTTCTTGCCTTGGAGGTTGTTGAAGTTGTTGGGATTGAGCTTGGGTTACAAACTCTTTTTCCCTCAAAGTCAAAACTTCACCCTGCTTGATATTGAACTCTCTACAACATGATGCATCATGATCTGTCCTACCACAACGAGCACATGAGAAATCAAAGATTTGTGAATGTTTTGAGCACAAACCAACACTTGAGTTCAACTTGAAAAGACCTTCATTCAAGAGCTCAACTATGTGCTTAAGTTGACCGAATTTCTCCAACTCATAAAGATCTCCTTGCTTCCCTTGGGACCTTCTTTAGCCTCCCCAAGAATATCTAGTAGCCACTTCTTCAATTGTAGCTTCAACATGGCTTTGAGGGATCTTAATCAATTGGCCACCGGCACCCGCATCTAGATTGGTCCTTGATATTGGCTCCAAGCCATCATAGAAGAATCTCATGAGAAAATTACGGTTGAATTCATGATGAGGACATGCTCTAATCAAATCCTTAAACCTTTCTTATGCTTCCCCAAGAGTTTCATCCGGTTCTTGCTCAAAGGAAGCTATCTTCCTCCTCTTTTTTGCGGTTTGCTCATCGGAAATGAACCTCTTGAGAAAGGCCTTTGCAACTTCCTTTTATGTGGTGAGAGAGTTGGGCTTCAAAATCTTGAGCCATTTCTTTGATCTTCCGGTAAGAGATTGCCGAAAGAGATGCATACGAATGTAATCTTGGCTCACTTCATTTGTTTGCATCATTGCACACAACTCCAGGAATCGGTCCAAATGCTCAATGGGGTCTTCACTTACGCCTCCGGACAATTGCTCAATTTGCACCATCCTAGCATATTGCGAATGGATTGTGAAATTAGTCTCGGGGGTCAGGAGAAGTATACCAATCGTGAGCTCATAAATTTTCGGGTTTCCAAACTCCCTAAAGAGAAGGTCATCCTCTTGTCTTGCCATATCTCTCTTTGAATACAACAAAGCTAAGCACACGATTAGCAATGACAAGTAGGATTAAAAAAACAAAGTAAAAGAAAGGAAAGCAAATAAAATGACTCTAACAATAGCAAAAATAAATGTTAAACAAGCCACTTCCCCGTAACGGCGCCAAAATTTGATCAAGGGTTAGATAGGTCGTTAAGCTATTACCCTAATCAAATTAATCATTTATAATACCTAGACCTACACTAAACTAGTTAGTGGCAAGTAAAGGGTCGAACCATTAGGGAAGCACACTAATTCAACATCAATAATCACTAATGCAAGAGTGAAAAAGGGGATTGTTTTTGTTGGTTTTATTGAGTAAGAACACTAAAACTACAAATAAGCACGAAAATGAAGATTAAAATCAAGGGAAAATGACGCTAGGGATACGGGGGTGTCCAATATGATGGAAATAATGGTGATTATCATGAAACACATGCCAAAGAACACAAGATTCTACCTAAACAATTCATTCTCATGCAATAGTCTAGGAAAATCAATGAGAGAGGTCTACACTAATAAGGATCATTTTCATGCAACCTATTAGTTACAATCTAATCAAGAGAATAAAGAAGCACAATCCATAAAAACTCCACTTAAATAACTCATTCTCATGCAATCATTAAAATAGAGACGATCTTAATCTAGTTCAAATCACTTTCATGCATTTAAACTAGAAAACATCAAATAGAATGCAACAATAATTTCAAGCTATTAAAAATCATGTCTTTCATCAATTTATGGCATAAGATCAATCCAACCATCATCATTCATCCAATATCAACTCATATCTTCCACCCCATTCCCCTAGCCAAAAGTTTATCCTAGAGAAGGGAGATTAAACACAATTTCAAAACTAGAAATAAACTCAAGAAACTCAAAACAAAACATGATTAAAATCAATGAAATCAATAACAACTAGATAAACTAAAAAGATTGACAAGAATAAGTAACAATAAAACAAATAAACAATACTAAAGGAAAGGAGAAGAGATTACTACAGAAATGATTAATGAAAGATGAAAACTTGAAGTCTTGCTTGATTGAAGATTAAACTTGAGCAAAGTTGAATACTTGGAAGAAAATTGAGCAATAATCTACTTTCTCTCTCTAAAAATTATCTAATCTACCCTAAGAAAGATAAGCTCTCCTAAACTAATTAAGAAAAATAGCATCCTAAAATTCCCTCCTTTCTAATTACCCAAAGATGGGTATTTATACAAAGCTAATAAAACTTAAAAAAAAAAAAAAAAAAAAAAAAAAAAAAAAAAAAAACAAATTAAAGAAATCAGAAATTAAGGAGGAAACAAAAGAAAATAAAAGAGAAAAGAAATAAAAAAAAGAAAAGGAAAATAAAAAGAATAAGGAAAGAAAATAAAAGAAAAGAAAGAAATTCAAAAATGAAAGCAAACCCACCAATTCCCCAAATTAAACCATCAGACCCTCCATTCCCCTTCTTCTTCGATTTTTTTGCTTCTATGGGAATAATCCCATACTTCACTCACTATCAAACTCCATCATCAAACATTGCCATCAAATCCCCACTGTTCATCATCATCAACTATAATAGAGCATCAAATCGTGGGCATCCGATTTTCATTAAAATCACGTGAGAAGCTCGTGATTAAACCCACATTTGCGCGCCGGCGAAGACGTCGCGCAGAGGTCGCGCAAATGCTACTGCCTCGAATCTGAATTTGGACTCCATTTGTGAACATTATGACAGAACTGTGCGGCCGCGAATTGTCTGCTCTGTTAGAGGTTGTTGGTGAGTGAGTGACGGCGGTTAATTTGAGGTGAATAATTGCGAGGTGATGCAGGGGAAGTGGGCTATTTGCGTGTTTGTTGCGGTTGAGTTCGGTGGCTTGAGAGTTGCGAATTGGCTGGGATTGGTGGCAAAATGGGAGGCGCAGCAGGTGTTGCGGGCTGCTCTTATTGGAGGCCGCTGCTGGCGATTTGTGGTTGTTGGGTAGGTTGTAATTAATGGTTGGAGATGTTGGGGTTTGGTTTGCGTGGGCAGCGTTGCTTCTGGGAACGGCTTTAATTAGTGGCTGACGGTGGTTCTGGGTGTGGGGGTTGCGTGAGAACGAGAGTTGGAGCAGGGGAGTTGGCTGCGGTTGTTGTTTTTGGTGATTGAGAACGGTGGCGCGGCTGGTGGTTTGTGATGGTTATGTGGTGAATTTGTGGTTTAATTGGTGAATTGTAGAGACTCAAATTGGGAGTTGGCTGGTGGTTAGGGTTGCTGCGGCTGGCTGTAAATTATTTGTGTGGTGGATGCGTTTGTTGTTGTTGCAGTTGGTGGTGTTGAGGAAAGCAGGGAGCAGGGGAGATGAGTGCGTGACTGGTGTGGTGGAGGATAAGTGTCTGTGGGGTGAAGGTTAAGGGGCAGCAACTACGATGCTTGGAAGCTTCTTGGATTGAAACCTTTGACTCGAACCTCCGACCTCCGAACACAAATATGACTTTGAAACCCGGAACATCTACAACCAAAAACACGTGGGTATTACCACGAGATAAAATAAAATAAGATAAAGATAAAATAAAATAGAATAACTTAAAAATAAAATCAAAAGAAATTAAATAAAATAAAGAAAACAAATATGAAAATAAAAGAAAATAAGAGAAACTAGGAATTATTAACTAAAAATACGAAAATAAACTAAAAACTATTAAAAACTACTAAAATACTCAAAATAAAGATAAAAGACGAGAATAAGCAAATAAAAGAAATAAATGACAAAATGGGCTAAATTATTGGAAAATAAGCCGGAAAGCGACGTAATAAACACCCTAAAAGTGACATAAAAGGCACTTATCAACGCCCTTCTAAAATTTTCCATTTGTCACTCCGCCCTATCATTTTTCGCCAACTTCTCTGACGCAAACAAGATGTTATTAAAGTCCCCCAACCAAATCCATGGCAATTGAGATTGAGCGGCAAGATCCTCAATCAACCTCTAAGATAAAACACGGTTATGAACTTCCGGCCAACCGTAGAAACCCGTAAGCCTCTAAACCATATCCCCCAGACCATCCTCACCTCGACATCAATATGATGGACCGACATTGACCTAAGAGTAACATTAATACCCTTACGCCACAGAAGCGCAAAACCACCCGACCTCCCCATCGAGTCCACTGCTAGTCCCTCAAAATCACCAATCCTTCGTCGAATCATCTTAAACTCAGCTGAGATCAATTTCGTCTCTGATAGAAAAATCACAGACGGGGCCTCTCTCTGAACAAGGTCTCGGAGTCCACTAACTGCAGAGGGGTTGCCCAACCCTCTACAGTTAAGGCTTAATATACTCATTGAGCTTGGCGGGGTTTCTCATTAGCAACCTCCGCCTTCCGCCATCCAGAAATACTAGTGTCATCACTCAAGATTTTTTGAGATTTTTCTACTCCCATCTGTTCTTTTCCCCCCTCCCTAGCACGTTTCCCCAACTCCACAAAACTACTTACTTCAGTCATCACACTATCATACCCACCTACAGACCTTGGCAATTTCTTCCATTTTTTATTCTTTTCAACCCCACCCCCAACACTTCTTGACTCCCCCGTGAAAGTAAATGGAACAATGTTCCCTACTTCCCACTATCACCAGACTTAGAATTATGTATAAATAAAGGCTCCTGACTTACCTCATCCGTGCACACTAAAGCATTAGAAGTAGTTACTTCAATACTTTTGTCCTTCTCATCATCAATAGACCCTTTTTCAATCTCATGTATGTCATCATCAACATTCTTAGTAACAAATAAGGTCTTCTTAGCAGCCACAATTTCACCAAGCTCTTCCATGTCCCTAATTCTTCCTTTTTGAGGGGAAGCACGCAGCCATCTCTCCCACCCCAATCTTTGCTCACGGCTCTCCTCAGAGACCACACTGCATTCCTTTTCGGCATGCCCCATTCTACCACAAGCAAAGAAGAAAAATGGCAATCGCTCGTATGCAAACTCAATTCGCACCTCCTTCCCCCCCCCCCCCCCCTTATCAAGGATACGTTGCGATCTCCTAAGGGGTTTAGTCACATCAAGCATAACCTTCACACGCCTAGAATGCTCCAACCCTAATAAATCATCCTTAATCTCAATCGGATCACCCAAATTTGTAACCATTGCCTTCACATCCTCGTTCGAACGACAGTTAAACGGAAGGTTCTTCAATCTAATCCAGAAAGGGGAAAGATTAAGGGGAATTTTCTCCGGTTGTTCATCACCTTGTATCTCCTTCAAAATTACAAGCATATTGTTAAAGCACCATGGACGTCCTTTTAACACCTTCTCCGTGTCACGCCAATGGAAAAATTGAAACCCATACAAATTTGGTCCAAGAACCCTAATAACTAGATTGTACGCAGGAGCCCAGGATTTCTTCATTGTGACCCTAAATGCTTCCACATTATAGGGACGATCGGTCAAGACCTTCCCAATTAAGGGAAGATTAAGGTTATTTGGATGGTCAGTCGAAATCACACCCCCTAAATCCACAACACTAGCATCATTATCATCAATACGCAAATTCGAACATTTAGCAATAATCTCCTCTGCCATCTCCCCTGAGAACAAGATAATGGTA
The DNA here is from genome assembly GCF_948465745.1 of Chenopodium album. Taxonomy (NCBI): domain Eukaryota; kingdom Viridiplantae; phylum Streptophyta; class Magnoliopsida; order Caryophyllales; family Amaranthaceae; genus Chenopodium; species Chenopodium album. Next base: position 20,371,697 of record NC_137840.1, on the reverse strand, counting down.
GAAGAGCCACAAAGAAGCGCGGCAGCAAAACCCTTTTTTCAGAGAGCAAAACCCTTTCTTTCGAGGCAGTTTTTCAAAGCTCTGCATTTTTTAGAACATGGCTAATGAAATAGACTAGGAGCTTAGTGTCATCTCTTTCAGCAAGGAGAATAGCAATGAGGGCATGATTTGAGACAGTCAAGTACATGTTAAGCGTCTCTTTAGGCAAAAGATTGACTAGCCTTTGCAAAGAGTGCAAATGTTGCTTTAACTTTTGGAAGGCCGCCTTAGCGTTATCCCCCCATTCAAAAATTAATTTCTTCCTGATTGCTTAGAAGAAGTAAAGGCACTTATCACCTGACCGGCTGAGAAATCTCCCCAAGGCCGCCAGGCAACCTGTTAGTTTACGAACTTCAATGACAGTGCGGGGTGACTTCATGTCAATGGCCGCCTGTATTTTTTCAGGGTTGGCTTCTATCCTCTTCTGATCGATCGAGAATCCGAGAAACTTCCCAGACTCAGCACCAAAGACATACTTCTTGGGATTGAGCATGACCTTGTGCCGCTTAAGTGTGGTGAATGTTTCTCGGAGGTCAGCAAGGTGATCCGCCTGATGCTTGGATTTGACTATCATGTCATCTATGTACGCCTCTACATTCCTCCCAATCTGATTAATGAAAATTGTATTAATCATTCGTTGGAAAATAGCAGGTGCATTCTTCAAGCCAAACGACATCACAGTATAACAAAACAACCACTGATCAGTGACGAATGCCGTCTTTTCTTGATCCTTTTTCCACAAGGGAATCTGATGAAAGCCTGAGTAGGCGTCCATGAAACTCATCAGGGCATGTCCAGCTGTAGAGTCGACCAGACTGTCGATCTTTGGAAGCGAATAACTATCCTTCGGACATGATCTGTTTAAGTCAGTGTAATCAACACACATATGCCAGGTACCATTCGTCTTATTCATAAGCACAACATTTGCAACCCAATCAAGGAAGCTACATGACTGAATGAACCCAACGTCTAAGAGCTTTTTAACCTCGAGAGTTTCCGCCTGACTTTTTTCTTCGCCATGATTTCTTTTCTTTTTTCGGATTTTTAGAACCATGGTGAGTTTGTGGACAGTAGGATACGGGCTGATGCCTGGCATCTCTTCTACTTCAAAGGCAAAAATGTCCTTGAATTCTTTAAGCAGATGGTGCAAGTGTGTACCCAACTTTGCAAAAGCAATCATCCTCACATTAACACTTCGCTCTGGACGGCTATCATCTATAGAAAAATCAATGTGTTCCCCTGTCGGCTAGGAACGAAGGTTGTCTGACCATTCTTGGTCAGTGATTGCTATTTCTTTTCTTTTTTAACCACCACCAGTTGATCAGTTTTTCTTTTCTTTGCGGCTAGTGGGACTGGATTAGTATCCTTGATATCATCAAGGTCTATTGGCTACTTCCCCTGTCCGACTACTGCGGCCGCGGGTTTAATGTCTAAGAGATAGTATTCTCTAGCCGTCTTTTGATCCCCTTTCAAGAACCAACAGAGCCATCATCCATTTCATACTTGAGCAGCATGAGAGATGGTATGATTATGGCCTTACACTCGTTCAGAGTGGGTCAACCCATAATGAGGTTATAGGCGATCAGCTCTCAACTACCAGAAATCAGACGGTCATGTGCCGCCCTTTGCCCTTCTCTCCCAACCGGATAGGGAGATCTATCCGTCCGACTAGGTGCACAATCTCTCCCCCAAAACCAATAAGAGGGTGGAAGACATAGTTTATACTGTCCAGCATGTACTTGAGCTTGGATAGGCACTTGTAGCTGATGATGTCAGATGAGCTACCTGTATCAATTAAAATGCGGCCAACCAGTTGGTCGGCCACTTTGCATTCGATGACCACAGAGTCATCATGCGGCCGAAAGACTTTATCCGGTCCTTTTTAGTGATGACAACTTCTTGGAAGGCGCTAGTCGCAAATGCTAGGGTTTGGTGAGTCCGACTCACCGCGGAAACAACCCCGACCCAAGGAACCACTCGTAATTAATAAAACCATAAAGCATAAATAAATAAGCACAAGAAAAGGAAGAACGAATCATACCCTTGAAGCGAGCTTCGCCCTCTCAAAACGGGCTCTTACTTGAAAGCCTTGAGCACCGCAAATGTCGTGCCTCCAACGGTATCCACCCACAAAGGACAAACACGACCCTTTAGGTCCGCTACCTTGGAGAGTAGGGGACCATACTTGCTCCCCACTCAATACTCTCCTTGTGCCACATGTCCTTACCCACTTGCTCCCATATTCCTCAAGCCTCCCCATAGTGACCGGCCCTATGGCCCAGCCACGAGCCCAGCCCCGCCCAAGATGCGGGCTGCTGCTGTGCGCACAAGCCACGCACTTAGTGCGGGCTTGCTGTTGTTCGTGGCTTCTAGTGCGTGCACTGCTAGCACGCCTAGCTTGCGGCTGCTAGCTGCTGCACGCACCACGTACACGCGGCTGCTAGCTGCTGCTGTGCGTGGCTGCTAGCACGGTGCGCTAGCACGCACCTAGCCAGCCATGCTAGGCTCGGCTTGGTGCGCTTGCTAGCCACCTATGCTTGGACATTTTTGCCCCTAGCATTCGGATGCTCGGGGCACTCCGATGCTAGGGGTATTTTGGGAATATGGTCGATTTATTATTATTTTGCGCGTCTCGTCTTTTTATTATTTTTGACTCGACTTCCGACGATCGGTTTCGACGCTCCAAGCTCGAATTACCGACGTCTAAATATTTAACACTCAGGCGACGAAATAATTTCTTCCGAATTAATTCGTCAAGTCGGTTCCTATGTTTAGCTTGGGTGTGACCCAAAGGGTTCAGTCAAGATTAAGCTGTAATATTAATTATATTAATATTACTGATCGGAAGCGGCCTCCACCCAGGCATTCCGATCACTTAACCTTATTGAATATATTAGCTTTCTAATAATTCTGAACCCGGTATCAGAATAATACACTTGTTCGAAGGACACCATTCCTTTCAATCTCCCACTTGTCCTTCCGGACAAGTGTGAATTTAGTGTATAGCCCCTTTCCTATGTCTCTTCATGTCTCTTCATGAACTATAGAGTAAGATTACTCGTCATCTCTGTTACGTCCAGAAGTGTTTCTCGAAATCCGAGTTTGACTGTCAACAAGCAGTAATTTCTAAAATCCATCTGAGCACAGCCATGCATTTTCACAGTCTCGCTCTTTGAGAGGCCTTGTAAACAACAAGACATGTTCCCTATTGTTAGTAGGGGGACATTTCCAGTCTTGTAATGTAGCTTCTCTTACTAAGAGGACCTAGCTGCCTGACATCTGTCGTTATAATCCCCAGTTACGGCAGACGTTTGGCGGATACCAAAGCGGACTAGTACTCAAACAAGAGACCTCCCACTACTCATGGTCAAGGAAAAGAGTTCTGATAGTAATAATGAGAAAAATACTTATGACAATTTTAAATCTCTTAAAGTATTCTCATAGGTCGATATAGTATGGTTCTAAACCAATACCTGTGCAAATGATTTATATCCTCTTAGCACATGAAACGGTGCTATAAATCATACTACACACTAATCTCTAATGGTCATTAATCGTCCACAAAAAATATGACCTTGATTAGGGATAATTTTCGATTAAAATATTCAATGTTCACTTTATAGGTGTTTCTTAATCCTAGCCATTGACTTGATACCCTATTTTGAATATTTATTAAAATTGAATGGACTCATTATTTAATTTTAAACCATAATTAAATAGATACGGAGAGAATTAAATTGCATGAAAAATTTTAATTACTCCAAAAACTGAATGGTTCATCATAGTGCTTTACATTAACATTGTCCAAAATTTAATTAAAACACTATAATATGGAAATCAAAGCCAGTTCGCGACATGCTTGATTCCCATTGCCTCAATGTGTTTGTTGTGCTTCACTTGAGACAAGGGTTTAGTAAGTGGATTGGCTACATTGTCATCCGTTCCCACTTTGCAAATTCTGATTTCACCCTCTGTCTTCCATTCTCGAATCATGTGAAATCGCCTCTTGACATGTTTGACCTTCTGATGTTCTCGTGGCTTTCTAGCCTGAGCAATAGCTCCATTGTTGTCACAATGGAGGTCTATTGGACCCTTGATGGAGGGTACAACACCAAGTTCATCAATGAACTTGCGAATCCAAACTGCATCCTTGGCTGCCTCAGACGCTGCCAAGTACTCGGCTTCAGTTGTAGAATCAGCGGTTGTGCTTGCTTTGCACTATTCCAACTAAACGTTCCTCCATTGAGATAGAATATGTATCTGGATTGTGACTTGGAGTCTTCTCTGTCTGTCTGGAAGCTTGCGTCGGTATATCCCTTAACAACCAATTCATCTTTACCGCCATAGACCAGGAATTTATCCTTGTTCCTTTTCAGGTACTTCAGAATATTCTTGGTTGCAGTCCAATGCGCCTCTCCTGGGTCTGATTGGTATCGGCTCGTAGCACTCAAGGCATACGATACATCCGGCCTAGTACATATCATGGAATACATGATCGATCCAATAAGCGAAGCATATGGAATACGACTCATCCTTTCTCGCTCATCAGGTGTCTTTGGACACTGCTTCTTGCTTAAGGTTATGCCATGTGACATGGGTAGGTGCCCTCTCTTGGCTCCTTCCATTTGGAATCGAGCTAGTACCTTATCGATGTAAGTACTTTGACTCATTCCTATCATCCTCTTTGATCTATCCCTATAGATCTTGATGCCTAGTATGTACTGAGCCTCTCCCAAGTCTTTCATTGAAAAACATTTCCCGAGCCAAGCCTTTACAAACTCTAACAACGGAATGTTATTTCCAATGAGCAAAATGTCATCGACATATAAGACTAGGAAGGCGATGTCACTCCCACTGACCTTCTTGTAAACACAAGACTCATATGGATTCTTGATAAAACTAAACTTAATGATGGCTTCATCAAATCGCAGATTCCAACTTCTACTTGCTTGCTTTAATCCATAAATGTATTTCTTAAGCTTGCATACCTTCTTAGGATTGTTAAGGTCGACAAAACCTTCAGGCTGTGTCATGTACACAGTTTCTTCCAAAATTCCATTAACGAAGGCGGTTTTGACGTCCATCTGCCATATTTCATAATTGTAATATGCAGCAATCGCTAGAAGAATTCGAACGGACTTAAGAATAGCTACTGGAGAAAAGGTTTCATCATAATCAACGCCGTGAATTTGCCTGTAACCTTTTGCTACTAGCCTTGCTTTGTAAATGAATACATTTCCATCTTTGTCGGTTTTCATCTTGAAAATCCATTTACATCCAATAGGTGTGTAACCTACGGGTAAATCAACCAAGTCTCATACTTGATTTTCAAACATGGAGTCCATTTCGGATTTTATGGCCTCTTTCCATTGTGCAGAGTCGGGGCTCGTCATAGCTTGCTTGTAGGTTGCCGGCTCATCTCCATCCACTACTAGGATGTCCTGATCTTCGGTTAATACAACACCGAGATATCTGTCAGGTTGAGATCATGGCCGAGTTGACCTACGTAGGGTAATGGATTGAGCATTTGCATTGTCGGTTTGACTTTGCATATTTTGACTTTGACCAATGTCAACAGATGCTTTGTGAGCACTTTGATTGTCAACTTGTCCTTGTTGCTCGTCCTCTCGAACTTCGTCGAGTTTGATTTTCCTCCCACTTATCATTTTGGAGAGATGCTCCTTCTCCAAAAAGACACCATCACGAGCAACAAACACTTTGTTCTCAGATTTGTTGTAGAAGTAATACCCTTTGGTTTCTTTTGGATAACCCACAAAGTAAACCTTGTCAGATTTCGGATGAAGTTTGTCAGAAATGAGTTTCTTGAAATATGCTTTGCATCCCCAAATCTTGAGAAAAGACAACCTTGGAGGTTTATTTGTCCATAATTCATATGGAGTCTTTTCCACTGCCTTTGACGGAGCACGATTCAGTGTAAGTGTCGCAGTTAAAAGTGCATGTCCCCAGAAAGAGATTGGAAGTTCACTAAGACCCATAGTCGATCGGACCATGTCTAACAGGGTTCGATTCCTCCTTTCAGATACTCCATTCCATTGAGGAGTTCCCGTAGGTGTCAACTCTGAAAGTATTCCATGTTCTTTTAGATGGTCATCGAATTCTTGGCTCAAATATTCGTCACCTCAATCCGATCGAAGCGCTTTGATTTTCTTACCGAGTTGGTTTTCAACTTCGTTCTGAAATTCCTTGAATTTATCAAACGATTCAGATTTATGCAACATTAGATAGACATAACCATATCTACTATAGTCGTCCGTGAAGGTTATGAAATACCGATAACTACTCCTTGCGGGTGTACTCATTGGCCCACAAACATCGGTGTGTATTAGTCCCAACAAGTCACCGGCCCTTTCTCCCAACTTGGAGAATGGTTGCTTTATCATCTTGCCTAATAAACATCCTTCGCAATTCTCAAAGGATTCTAAATCAAATGAGTCAAGAATACCTTCTTGAAGAAGCTTCTTGATGCGTTTGATGTTAATATGGCCAAGACGACAATGCCACAAGTAAGTTTAACTAGACGGTGTAGTCTTAGATTTCTTTGCATTGGTATCAAACATTTTGTCTAAAAACACGTGAAAGTGTCATTCCATAAATATATTCAAGACATCAAAACAAAAGTCTTGGTTGATGAAAACGACGTCCAACGTCGGAAATACATCAAAAGTATGGTGCATAAAACTAAATAAGTTCTACTTCTTTAGATAAAACATGAGATTACAAGTTTTCTTGGATAGATCACCTTCATCCTACTTGTGACTCCACATGAAAAAGCACTGCTCACTTGATTCCTGAAAAAGGAGTGTATTGTGAGTCAATTTTCCGGTATCTAATACCTTTTAAAATTGCTTATATTCAAGTTTTTAAGATGATACCTGAGGTTGAGGTTACTTTTCCTTTTGCCTCATCATCCAGATACTTGATGCATTCTCTTTTGTAGTGTCCGGGGTTACCATAATAGAAGCAGCGCATCTTCCTCTTGTCTTTGAACTCCTTCTTCCTTGGTCTAAGGGCAAAGTTAGCCTTCTTGCAAGAATAGGTCTTTTGGAGCTCTTTTATGACTTCCCTTAAGGACAGTGTATCCCTATTGGCGGTGAGACGCATTTTAAGCCCCACATATCCCGAGTGAAGAGAGCTAAGAATCATGTAAGCCACTTGCTCGTCTTCCACTAGTTTGCCAATTAGCTCCAGATGGTTGAATAGCCTTGTCATGTTAATTACATGAGCTTGAAGTGGCATTCCGGGCCTAAGTCTCGCATTGTAGACTTTTCCCCACACCTCTTGTCTTTCTTTCGAGAGACAACTATCTTGCGGTGGCTTGATCCTCATTTTGGAGAGTGACCTAGTCACATCCTCCACGTGACCATCATAATTGCCCCTAGCACTTTTGACCCTCAAATTGACTACATCCTCAAGAGCTTTTAGCATCATGTCCGGAAAATAGCCGGAGAAAATCTCCTTCCATTGAACCGGGATGGAGTTTGCTATGAGTTTCGAAACCCTCTTGCAATCCATGCTCCATTCTTCATGAGCTTCATCACTCATGATCCCTTTCGAGTAGAAACTGGGGATCAGAGTGTCCAAGATATGCTCTAGGTAGCAATTTCTGAGTGTCTTTCGGAGTTCATCTTCCCATTCCTTAAAGTTCACCAAATTGAGCAAAAATGGTAACTTTTCGGGAAGTTCCGGGTACATAAGGTTGTTATCATTAGTTAAGGAAATGATTCTACAATTGAAAGAATTTTAATGAAAAACCATTCAAAATTACTTAAATAAGATTTAATTTTATTCATGCAAATTTTTAATACTTATTTAGCGTCTTATTTACACGTAAAATTGTCCCTATTTTGTGAAAATAAGGCGATTCCAAGATCCGAAGAAACAAAGAGTGGTTAAGCGTGCTTTGGATTGTCTAAACACTCAATCTTCTAGGGTAAGCATTGCCTTGCTAATGGCTCTAAGCCACTCTTGGTTAGACAATCGTCGCATCTAATGCATCTTTGACGATGTATCTCTTTTGCCACGGTATGTGAGAACTCCTTAAACCAAAACCAACGTGCACACCCGGTGTGCCTTATGAGCCTTGGAGAAGTGATGGCACCTCTCTTTGGCGTAGCCTACCATCACCCTCGTTCAGTTGGTAAGTGTTGTTTTGGAAAGGCAAGTTTGACTCAATATTATTAGGGACCTAGGATTTCTATGTTGGTTGATTTAAGTGAACTTAACTAATCATCGCAACATAAAGAAAACCTAAACATGCATCTAACGAATAATTCACATGTATATTTAAGCATAAAATATAAAGCGAAATTATAGATGCATATTGGCAACTAGCATGACCCCTTGAATTCTTCAAATCTTCAAAAGGTCTTCATTTGCAATTCAAGGCTTTGTCTTCCAAGATACGTCGTCTTTAAGACTTAACCAAACTACGCAAATACTAGTGTCTACGCCTAGGAATAATCTAAATATTAAGGTACAAAAATACTTAACGGTGCGTAGACCGTATTTAGATTTACAAAAATACATAACGGCACGTAGTCCGTATTTTCTATCCTAATCGGGTCCCACTAGTTGCCATTTCATAAAACCTATGAGAGAGAATATATATTCCATTCATCCATTCACTATTTGTAAATGGCCCATGCAATTTACAATATCAAACAAGTAAAATGCATTTAAACAACGCGCGCACTAGTAACTAATCTAGGTGGTTAATCCGATTAACACGCCTAATTAAAACTAGTCAAAGTTGTTTAATCGATTATGTAATTGACGTCATTAATAATTGAAGCTCCCACTAAATTCCGCATTTCCCTTAATTAATCCAATTAATTAAGTCGATAGCACCCAAACTTGTCAAAATAAAATTTTGCCAATGCCGCTCAAAACCGAGGCCTAGCCTCCCAAAATTTTAATTAAAATAAACAAAATTAATTAAAATAAATAAAACGGCAAAATAAGCAATATTAAGCCAACCGCATTTCAAGTGGCTTTCGCTTTAAGCGTTTTGCCAAGGAAACTCGAATAATCGCGGCTCATGCAAACCAAGCATACTACGGCTATTCACCTCACCGCACCAAGCATATGCACACACAAAAAACTCCGCACACACGGCCCGCGGCAAGCAGCCATGGGCTGCTGCCACTGCCGCACGCACAGCCATGGCTGCTGGTGCGTGGCTGTTGCGGCCGTGTGCTGCTGCCGCGCGTGTGGCCGCACGCAAGGTGGGGCAGCCACCTTGGCAGCCACATGCGGGCTGCTATGTAGCCCGGCTAGCCAAGGGTGGTTCTTTGCCTCGTTTTGCATGTCATGGCCTCGGGATTTGATCCCATTTCGCGAGACATAATTAATTAATTCTAAATTAATTTTAGAACTAACTTAATGAGCAAAAAATAAAAATTTTAAACAAGTCTAACTTAATAAAATTTCAAAGTGCAAATGACCAAAATAATTCCAAGAACCATTCTTAATTAAATTGGTTTAGCTTGGTGCAATAACAAAGTTGAGGCAATTTCTCACTTTTAATTTAATCAATTTAAATTAAACTTGAGAATTTGACAAAGTAAGGGGAAGTTGGAAAAATACGTACTTTAATGTTCAAATGAAAATTCCAACATCTAAATTTTGTGAATCCTTGAAAAATATATCTTCCAACATGAAGATAACCAAATATCTATCACAAAAATTGAAACTTTATGTTTCCAATCAACTCAAAATGATTAAAACAACAAAGTTTAACACAAAATAACATGGAATTTAGTGGTTTTTAAAGTTTCAATTACTTATCACAAATAAAGATTGAATCTTTAACACTTAGGAAGCCTCAAAACAAAAAATTTCACACTAAAAAGCAATTAGTTTGTAATTATGTGAAAATTAATCTACCTTTAAGCATCAAATACTACCAAGTAAGTGTGCTTTAAGGGGACTTAAAAATGCAGAAAATAATGCAAATAATCAACCACATAATCAACAAGTTATGCCATTAATTTCAAGGTTAGAAAAGACTTAAAACTTTTCGTCAAAAACAAAAATTCCCTCGAAAAAGGCATTTCTGGTCAGAATTTGGCTAAAATCACAGGCCCTTTGGGAGAAAAAACCTTTCCAAAACACCTTTTCCACCCAAAATTCACTATCTTTGGGCGAAAATCTGGGTTCTGGGCCAAATTCGACATTAAAAACGGGATTAAAATAAATAAAACCGAGCTAATAATCTAATTAGCAACTTAAACAAGAAAAATAAGCCAAAATAAACCTTGAAACGCACGAGCGGGGCTCTGATACCGTTGTTGGGGTTTGGTGAGTCCGACTCACTGCGGAAACAACCCCGACCCAAGGAACCACTCGTAATTAATAAAACCATAAAGCATTAATAAATAAGCACAAGAAAAGGAAGAACGAATCATACACTTGAAGCGAGCTTCGCCCACTCAAAATGGGCTCTTAGTTGAAAGCCTTGAGCACCGTAAATGTCGTGCCTCCAACGGTATCCACCCACAAAGGATGAACACGACTTTTTAGGTCCGCTACCTTGGAGTTAGCAAGGTCTGACCAAAACCCAAGTGTTAATGGAGTTTAAGAGTTTTTCCCAAAATATGGAATGCTCTTTCTAACTCCCACTCAAGCACTTTACTCCAAATCCCAAGGTTGGTATTTATAGAGGAAAGTATGAGTGGGAATTTCTATCCCATTAATGTGGGATCATGATATTCCACAAATTAATTTAAAGCTAAATTAAATTAATATTGCAAATTAATAATAAATCTACAAGTGGCATTACCATGTGAAATGGGTTGGTGAGGACCACATGGAGAGTAGGGGACCATACTTGCTCCCCACTCAATAATCTCCTTGTGCCACTTGTCCTTACCCACTTGCTCCCATATTTCTCAAGCCTCCCCATAGTGACCAGCCCTATGGCCCAGCCAGGAGCCCAGCCTGGGCCCAACCCCACACCAAGATGCGGGCTGCTGCTGTGCGCGCAAGCCACGCACTTGGTGCGAGCTTGCTGATGTGTGTGGATGCTAGTGCGTGCGCTGCTAGCACGCCTAGCTTGCGGCAGCTAGCTGCTGCTGTGCGTGGCTGCTAGCACGGTGCGCTTGCTAGCCACCTATGCTTGGACATTTTTGCCCCTAGCATTTGGATGCTCGGGGCACTCCGATGCTAGGGTTATTTTGGGAATATGGTCGATTTATTATTATTTTGCGCGTCTCGTCTTTTTATTATTTTTGACTCGACTTCCGACGATCGGTTTTGACGCTCCAAGCTCGAATTACCGACGTCTAAATATTTAACACTCAGGCGACGAAATAATTTCTTCCGAATTAATTCGTCGAGTCGGTTCGTATATTTTGCTTGGGTGGGACCCGAAGGGTTCAGTCAAGATTAAGCTGTAATATTAATTATATTAATATTACTGATCGGAAGCGGCCTCCACCCAGGCATTCCGATAACTTGACCTTACTGAATATATTAGCTTTCTAATAATTCTGAACCCGCTATCAGAATAATACACTTGTTCGAAGGACACCATTCCTTTCAGCAGACGCTTGCCCCTCATCAACTAAATTGACCATCTTCCTTAGATGGTCGGGGCACTTCAAGCAAATCCTCTTGCTATCGTATAGACCGGCTCCTCATCGGTGTCCGAACTACTAGCAGGCTGGGGCGTCTTTTTAGATAAATTCCCCGAATTCTTCTTATAAGTCATTTTGGACTTCACATAGGACTTCAGCGCTCCTTTGTTAGCCATTCGATCAAGCATCCGCTTGAGGCTATAACAGTCATTAGTGTCATGGCCGACATCCTTTTAGTAGTGGCAGTGTTTAATTTTGTTCCGATTTCAGCGGAACCTTTCATTGGATTCGGCTTCTTTAAAGTCAGTCGCTCCTTTACCTCCATGAGGATGGAGCATATGTCCTTGTTAAACTCGTACCTTAGAACGTACGATTAAAATTCCTTCTTCTTATTTTGGGACGACTGATCAAAGTCATCAACTGCCCAGATCTCTTTTCTCTTTTTGCTCTCTTCAGACTTCTGAGCCGACTGAGCAGGCCGACTCTCTTGGTGCTTATTTGACTTCTTAGAGTCTGATTGCTTATCGGCCGACTCTCTTTGTTCTTATCAGACTTCTTATAGTCTGCTTGCTTATTAGAGGAGCAGAGTTCAGTCGCCTGTATATAAGCTTCCGCCTCCATCAGAGCTCCTTAGAGGGTAAAAATTTTCTTATGGACGAGGTCAAACTTGATTAATTTCCTATAGATTGATTTAATGCTATGCAATTAGATTAGGCCTGGTTTAATTGTATGAGTTTAGCAATATTGATTCGAGATTCGAGAGATGAGAATTGATGTTTAGGCTTAGTTTCAATAGGCGGACTAATTTATAAATGGTTAAGTCGAGATTCAAGAAATGAGATTTAATACCGGTAGATTAACTATGTGATTATAATACGTAGCGAAAGCCCTTTATGATCTGATTAATTGATGCATTGATGATTGATTATTATGTTTTACCCTGAAATTTTATTCATTAGTGAACCTATGCCCTAGGCTTTTACTTCATTGATTTTGCTCTTACTTTTATTCCTTCCCACTTTTACTCTTAGTAGTTTAGTTCTCTTTTATAATAACAATTTGGTTACTTGATAATTTAGATTATATTATTAATTAGGAATAAATTGACTTGTTTCCCTGTGTTTCGACTCTTCTTCCCTATCTACATAGTTAGAGGATTTAGGTAATACTTTTGATTAGGTGATTACAACTTTAGCCTGTCAAAATTTGGCGCCGTTGCCGGGGAGACGGTTTTATTTTATTTTCTGATTATTTTTGTAGTCTATATTATCCCCTCTTGTCTCAGAGAACGTTAGTTCTTTTAGGCAATTCTCATATTTGTCTTTTAGTTCTTTGTTTATGCCCAGGTGTTCCAGATTAAGTTATATTCCATTCGATCCTAAGATCAAGCGCTCTTTCCATAGACAAAAGTATCTTTACAGACAAATCCTGGCGGGCTCCGAGGATAACAATAATCGAAGAGACCCTCCAATTGATTCCAGTGATTCAGAAATCCCTTCAGATTCAAAATCAGAGATGGCAGCACCTAAGAAGCTCAGCGATTATTCGCAGCCATCCTTGACAGATTTTCCACACCTTACTCCTACTCCGACCCTTGATAGAGTGCAATTTGAAATTAAACCCCAATTTATCACAATGATAGAGAGGAAGCAATTCAATGGAGCTACGAGTGAAGATCCTAATCTTCACATTGTAGATTTCTGCCAGTATTGCAACACCATTAGACAAGCTGGGGTCAGGCAAGACCAAATCAGGGAGATTCTTTTTCTCTTTTCATTATGTGGAAAACCTAAATTATGGTTTAATGGTTTGAATAGAACTACACTTGGTATTACTGATTGGGAAACTCTTGCCTTGAATTTTTATAATAAATATTACCCTGTAGAGGGAACAGCTTTACTAAGGAGTGCTATTTAGAACTTTTTCCAAGAGCCAGATGAAGCTCTATATGAGGCTTGGGAAAGGTTCAAGGATCTACAGAAAGAATGCCCCCACCATAATCTGGCACAATGGCAGTTGATCCAAGCCTTTTACAATGGACTTGGAAATTTATCTAGATCAATTCTAGATTCTGCAGCTAGTGGGAGATTCATGAATCTTAATGTTGAAGATGCAGGTCAGGTTATCAAAGATATGGCAATACACAATTCCCAATACAAGAATCTGAGAGGGTTTGCTAACAAAGGAAAACATAATGTCGATTCTGTATCCTTTTTGCAAGCTTAGTTAACATCTATTTGTCATAAACTAGATAATCTTACTGTTGTTCCTAACTCTGTAGCTAATGTTTCTGTTGTTGCTAACAATGAAGCTTTTTGTGAAAATTGTGGAATTATAGGACATTGGGAGCAAGATTGTAGGAGTTCCATAGAGCAAGTTAATGTCTTTCAAACCTATAGGCAAAATAATCCATACTCCAACTCTTATAATCCTAGCCACCGAAACCACCCATATCTTTCCTACCGGAGTACCAATGTACAAAACCCTCCACCTCCACAACAAACACAACAGCAACCCCCACCACAAAAATATATTACCATCCTAATTCTAGCTAGAAAAACCAGTCACAATCCTCCTCATCTTTTGACCCTGCTATGACTAAAATTAGAGCAATGCTTTCAAGAATGCAAAAGCACATGGAGAGTAAGGATGCACAAATTGATTCAATTATAGCCCATAATAAAATCGTGGATAATTAAATTGCGCAAATTTCCTCTACCCTACAAACCCGTCAGCAGGGAGCTCTACCATCACAACCAATCCATCCTACAGATCATGCCAATGCAATCACTCTAAGGAGTAGTTCACATTATGATGGACCTCCTATGCCCATGGAATATGGACCTATTCCTGATCCTGATTCCTTTGTACCAAATGCTAATTTGATTAACCTTGCAAGGCTATAAAAAGATACTAACCCTTCTAATGTTTCTTTGCAGGGTAAATCTCAAGATAAGGGAGGAAATGTGCAGAGCCCAGTTATCAAACTACCATTCCCTAATAGATATTTGAAGAGTAAGTTTGATAACCAATTTGGTAAGTTTTTGGAGGTTGTGAAAAACTTGCAGGTAATAGTTCCTTTCACCGATTTAATCACTCAGGTTCCTGCATATGCTAAATTTATGAAAGATGTTTTGACTAGGAAAGTCCCTTTGATGAGGTAGAAACTGTAGCTTTCACAGAGGAATGTAGTGCTTTATTGCAAAATAAATCCCCTCCTAAATTAAAGGATCCCAACATTTTTTCTATCCCTTGTCATATTGGTAATATCTTCATTGATAAAGCATTATGTGATTTGGGTGCTAGTGTCAGTGTTATGCCATCGTCTTTGTGTACTAAGATTAATATGGGTGATTTAAAAGCTACTAACATTACTTTACAGATGGCAGACCGTTCTGTTAAATGCCCTTTAGGTATTTTAGAGGATGTTCCGGTCAGAGTTAGTAAATTTTTTATTCCTTTTGATTTTGTTATGTTAGACATGGCTGAGGATACACAAATTCCCATTATATTAGGTAGGCCTTTTCTCCATACTACAGGATCCATAATTGATGTTAAAAATGGAAAACTAACCCTTTCTGTAGGAGACGATAATATCACTTTAATTTAGGAAAAGTTTTAAAAGGACCTATGCTAGAAGAAAATTGTTGTCTAATAGATGTCATTGATATAATGGATGATATTTGTGAATAAAGCTTACCACAGGTTCTTGTAAGGGATCCCTTGGAGGAAGTTCTTTGTGGAGATTTATCTACAGGTAATGCAAGCATCTGGGGTAATGAGGTGGATGTCATTGAAAAAGCTCTTTCACTAGAAGAGCTAGATTCTAAAGAGACCGTGAAGGTAGTGAAATTAGTTCAGGAATCAAAACCTGCAGAGGTTAAGAAACCTGAACTAAAACCCCTCCCTTTTCATTTAAAATATGTTTTTATTGATGAGCAGGAACTATACCCTGTGATCATCAGTACTGCACTTGATAACCCACAAACTTCCCAACTTCTAGAGGTTCTTCGAACCCACAATGAGAAATTGGGTACAGTATTGATGATCTCAAGGGTATTAGCCCTAATTTTTGTATGCACATGATACATCTAGAGGACAAATATAAGCCCTATATTCAACCCCAGAGAAGGTTGAATCATAATATGTAGGAAGTAGTCAAGAAAGAGGTTATGAAATTACTTGATGCAGGTATTATCTATCCTATTTCTGACTCAAAGTGGGTAAGTCCTGTTCAGGTGGTTCCTAAAAAGGGTGGATAACTGTGATTAAAAATGATAAAAATGAATTGATTCGCATTAGAACTGTTACAGGGTGGCGAATGTGTATTGACTATCGTAGAATTAATATCGCCACTAAAAAGGACCACTTCCCTCTCCCCTTTATTGATCAAATGCTTGAGAGGTTAGCTAATCATATGTTCTTTTATTATTTGGATGGGTACTCGGGATTTTTCCAAATTCCGATTCACCTTGAAGATCAATAAAAGACAACATTTACATGCCTTTATGGTACTTTTGCATATCGTAGAATGCCTTTTGGTTTATGTAATGCACCTACTACTTTTCAACATTGCATGATGAGTATTTTTTTTTTATTTCATAGAGTCTATTATGGAAGTCTTTATGGATGATTTTAATGTGTATGGGTCTTCATTCAATGCATGTTTAATAAATCTCACTAAAATCTTAAAAAGATGTGAAGAATGCAATTTGGTTCTAAATTGGGAGAAGTGTCACTTTATGGTGACAGAGGGAGTAGTTCTTGGTCACATTGTATCTGATAAGGGTATACAGGTAGATAAAGCTAAGATTTCCTTGATTGAGCAATTACCTCCTCCTGTTAATGTTAAGGGCCGGGGGTTAGAATTTTCTTAAGTCATGCGGGGTATTATCGTCGATTTATCAAAGATTTTTCTAAAATTGCTAAACCACTAACTCAGCTTTTTACTCAAGGACGCCCCTTTTGATTTTACTGACGAGTGACTTGAGGCTTTTCATAGGTTAAAGCAGGCATTGATATCGGCACCCATCATATGTGCACCAGATTGGACTCTTCCTTTCGAAATCATGTGTGATGCAAATGATTTTGCATTAGGTGTCGTGCTAGGATAGAGAAAGAACAAAGTTTTGCATGCTATTTATTATGCAAGTAAAACTTTGGATGAAGCACAAGTCAACTATGCCACTACGGAGAAGGAGTTTCATACTGTGATTTATGCTTTAGAAAAATTTAGATCATATCTAGTTGGTTCTAAAGTTATTGTTTTTACTGACCAAGCCTAGGCTACTCCGTTGGGTTCTCTTGCTCTAGGATTTTGATGTTGAAATAAAAGATAAGAAAGGTGCAGAGAACGTTATGGTAGATCATTTGTTACGTATTAGGTATGATGAGGGTAAGGATTCTCTTCCTATAGATGACTCTTTCCCTGATGATCACTTGTATGAAGTTGTAGAGCAACACCCATGGTATACCGATTTTGCTAATTATTTAGTAGGTGGTACTCTACCTCCTGACGTATCCTACCAACAGAAAAAGAAATTCCTCTATAATGTAAAGCATTATTTTTAGGATGATCCTTTTTTTCGTGAGTATGCAGATGGACTATTTTGCAGGTGTGTTCCCGAATGGGAAGTCCACGACATTCTTACTCGCTGCAACACCTCACCTTATCGAGGAACTCATGGCCCGACTAAAACGGTGGCCAAGATTAATGAGTTAGGTTTTTATTGGCCCACCATGTTCAAGGATGCTAACACTTTTGTGCAAGCTTGTGACTCTTGCCAGAGGATTGGTAACATTTCGCGGCGGCATGAGATGCCTCAAACTGGGATTTTGGAAGTTGAAATTTTTTATGTTTGGGGTGTGGATTACATGGGACCGTTTCCCTCATCAAGAGGGAATTGCTATATAATTGTCGCCGTTGACTATGTATCCAAGTGGGTTGAGGCCATTGCCACTCCTACCAATGATGCCAAGGTGGTCCATAGACTTTTCAAGAAGACCATCTTTCCAAGATTTGGAGTACCTAGAGCTATAATCAGTGATGGAGGATCTCACTTTCATGAGTAGAAGTTAGATACCCTTCTCGCTTTCATAGGACGAGTTTAGCCCATCATCCCCAAACTAGTGGCCAAGTTAAAGTTTCTAATCGTGAAATTAAGGCCATTCGAGAGAAAGTGGTAGCGAAATCGAGGAAAGATTGGAGTGATAGGTTGGATGATACCCTTTGGGCATACAAAATTGCATTCAAGACCCCAATAGGCACTACTCCTTGTAAACTTGTGTACGATAAAGCATGTCACTTTCCGGTGGAATTAGAGTACAAGGCATATTAGGCTATTAAGGAGCTCAATTTGGATGCTAAGCTAGCGGGAGAAAAGAGGCTACTTCAACTTAACCAACTTGATGAGTTTAGGTTGACTGCCTATGATAATGCACGTGTCTACAAGGAGAAGACTAAGAGATGGCATGACAAGATGATCCTTCCGAGAGAGTTCAAAGAGGGTGACAAGATGTTGTTGTTCAACTCTAGACTTAAACTTTTCCCAGGAAAGTTAAAGTCAAGGTGGTCGGGCCCTTTCACTGCTAAAAGGGTTAATAAATTTGTATCTATGAAATTATTCGATGAGCATGGTAATGATTTCAAGGTAAATGGTCAAAGACTTAAGCTATACCATAAAGGGGTTACGATTGGTGCGGTTGAATTACTACACCTAATCGATTCTGGTTCAACTTGATCAGCATTGTGGTAATCGAGTCCTGCGAGACCTAGATAAACCAGCGCTTTGTGGGAGGCAACCCGTATTTCTTGATTTCTAGACTAGTTTTTAATTTTTTTTTTTTTTTTTTTTTTGTGTAGAGAGTGAGGAGAGTGTAATCTTACCTTTTAAAAGTGTTATTGTACAGGTTTCAAGTCAAAAAGTAAGGAGATTTAAGAGAAAACAAAAAAAAAGGAGATTGAGTGTTCCGAGCTGGGCAGGGGCCCGATCGGGCGCGAGAGTGAGGTTCAGGTCGAGCTTTACTCTCGCCCGATCGGAAGAGCACGCTCGATCGGGCGCGAGAGTGAGCCAAAAATCGAGTGAAAAGTCGCCCAATTGGGCGCGCAAATGAAGGAGATATCGAGTGAAAATTCTCCCGATCGGGCGTGAAATCGGAGAAATCGAGTGACCCAAAAGATATCTCGGGCGAGGGGATCGAGCAAGATTCAACCCCCTTTGCCTGATCGGGTACGCAACTTAAGATTCAAAATGCTGAAGGTTCGCCCGATCGGGCGCGCCTTTTACCCGGGTTTACTAAACCCCTTTTTTCCCCTTTTTCTTTTCACTTTCTTCCTTATTTCTCCTCCTTCACCCACTCTTTATCACTCTAAATTCCATAAAAAAAAAACCTTCAAACTCACTTTTCAACTCAAGATCTTCTCAAATTCTCCCATTAAAACTCAAAAATTTTTACATATCCTTCATCCTCTCACTTTCCTCTACAATCTAAATATATTTTTCACTTGTTTCTCTCAATTTTTTTTTGGAACCCTAAGTGAGAGAAAGCTTCAACTTGTCAAGAATGGAATTCAAAAGGTCAAGGACACAAAGGGGCAAGTCATCAAGGCAACCATCAACACCCACGGTCGATCTGGAGCTCCAATTTCTAGGATGGAGCGAGGTGGTGGTCACAAGCACCGAGCAAAAGAATAGGATGCTCAATCTCATTGAGATGCAGGTAATTTCTACTCGTTTTGTTCATCACCCAACTTTGTCTAAGTTAGGAATTGACAATCATATGGAAAAATTGTTCAAATTTCATTACTATACTTATGATTATTTGACCATTGAATTTATTTCAACGTTTAATTTGATTAAGTCTAGTGCATCCATATATCATATTCAATTTTGTTTGCTTAATAAAGATTTTAGATTGTCGTTGAAAGAATCTGGTAGAATTTTTTAGTTGATAGCCGATAAACCAATGGAACCTCCTAGGGACTATTATGGCAAAATATATTTGGCTTTGATAGGAAAGGTTCTTGAAAACCTCCAACATGCCAAGGGAACTTGGAAACAACAACCCGTGCCAAAATTTTGGCAACAGTTTGTTGGCCTCACAATCTTTGGGAGGCATGAGCCGGCCGACGTGAGGAGGGATGAGTTAGATTTGTTATCCACCTATATAATCCCTAGTAGTGAAAAACTAAACATTCCCCTTAATATGGCTCAACATTTTCAAAGGAGTGGTAAGACGGCCGAGGCCGGTAGGTCTAGGACCCCAATTTACTTTGGTGGGTTAGTCACCCATATGGCGGTTTCCAAGTTCAACACCAACAACCACACCACACGTATGATATCCCCACTATAATCACCCCAATTTACTTTGCCAGGCATCAGCCCGTATCCTACTGTCCACAACCCCAATTCCAACCTCCACCTCAACACCAACACCACACGTATGATATCCTCACCTAAGGGTTATTTCCTCCTAGGCTCTTGTTCCCAATTGGTTTCAATACCCCCAAGGAGGGTATTCAACCCCCGGTGCTTTTGGTAGTTATGTGGACTACTCTTCGGTCCATGATTATGGGGCCGATGTACCTTTTGGTAGTTTGGATTTAATATTAAAGGCTAATTTTAATAGGAACTTAGGTCTAGTAAATTGCGAGAGCCTGTTAGATCTATGTTGATTAATAAATTGCGAGAGCCTGTTAATCATGTTATCTGTGCATTGTTAATAATTAATTACTTCGTTCTATCCCGGAATATTAATTATTGGTGAACCTATGACCCTAGGCTTCCTTATTATTGTTTCCTTTCTCCCTAAACTTATTCTTCGTAATATAGAATTCATACCTAAAAATATTGGTTACTTAGATAATTTAGATTATAATAATTAATTAGAATTAAAAAGACATGTTTCCCTGTGGAGTTTGACCCTACTTCCCTATCTACTTTAGTTAGTGATTTAGGTAATTATTTTTTATTAGAGGATACGACTTTACCCTGTCAAAATTTGGCGCCGTTGCCGGGGAAACGGTTTTATTTTTGTTTTTTGATTATATTTTTGTAGTCTAGATTATCCCCCTTTTTGCCTCAGAGAACATTAGTTCTTTGAGGCAATTCTCATATTTGTCTTTACTTCTTTGTTTATGCCCAGGTGTTCCAGATCAGGTTACATCCCTTTTGATCCTGAGTTGAGCGTTCTTTTCATAGGCAAAGGAGACTCTATAGACAAATTCTGGCGGGTTCTGAGGAGGACAACGATCGAAGAGATCCTCCCCCTGATTCTAGTGACACAGATATTCCTTTAGATTCAGAATCAGAGATGACGGCCCAGAAGAAACTCAGTGACTATTCACAACCGAAGCTCACAGATTTCCCGCACCTTACTCCCACTCCGGCTCTAGATGGAGTTCAATTTGAGATCAATCCCCAATTTATCACTATGATAGAGAGGAAGCAGTTCAGCAGAGCTAAGGGTGAAGATCCCAATCTTCACATCGCAGATTTCTGCCAATATTGTAACACCATTAGACAAGTCGGGGTCACGCAAGACCAAATCAGGGAGATTCTTTTTCCCTTTTCATTATGTGGCAAAGCAAAATTATGGTTTGAATAGAACTGCACTTGGTATTACTGACTAGGAAACTCTTGCTTTGAATTTTTTTAATAAATATTATCCTGCAAAGAGAACAGCGATGCTAAGGAGTGCTATTCAGAACTTCGCTCAAGAGGCCGACGAAACATTATATGAGGCTTGGGAGAGGTTCAAGGATCTACAGAGAGAGTGCCCCCACCAGAATCTAGCACAATGGAAATTGATCCAAGCATTTTATAATGGACTTGGAAATTCCTCTAAATCAGTACTAGATTCGACGGCTAGTGGGAGGTTTATGAATTTAAATGTGGATGATGCAGGACAGGTTTTCGAAGACATAGCAATACACAATTCCCAATATGGGAATCCGAGAGGGTTTGCAAATAAAGGAAAACATAGTGTCGATTCCGTATCCTTTTTGCAAGCTCAATTAACATCTATTTGTCAAAAATTAGATAATCTTACTACTGCTCCTAACTCTGTATCTAATGTTTCTGTTGTTTCTAACCATGAAGCTTTTTGTGAAAATTGTGGAATTGTAGGTCATTGGGAGCAAGATTGTAGGAGCTCTATGGAACAAGTTAATGCCTTTCAAACCTATAGGCAAAATAACCCCTATTCCAATTCCTACAATGCCGGTTATAAAAATCATCCTTATCTTTCATACCGGAGTACCAATGTACAAAATCCTCCACCTCCACAACAATCACAACAGCAAACACCACCACAGCAAAAATATTATCACCCTAATTCCGGCCAGAAAAGCCAAGCATCACCCTCGTCATCTTCCGACCCTGCCATAACAGAAATTAGAGCAATGCTTGCCAACATGCAAAAGCATATGGAGAGTAGGGATGCGCAAATTGATTCTATCCTAGCCCATAATAAAATCATGGACAATCAAATTGCACAACTTTCATCTACCCTACAATCCCGTCAGCACGGAGCTCTACCATCACAACCTATCCATCCTACAGATCATGCTAATGCAATCACTCTAAGGAGTGGTTCACATTATGATGGACCTCCTATGCCAAAGGAAGATAGACCAGTTCCTGATCTAGATTCCTCTATACCAAACGGTAATCCTGCTAGCCCTGCAGGGCTACAAATAGATACTAACCCTACTAATGTTTCTGTGCAGGGTAAATTGCAGGATAAGGGAGGAGATGTGCAGAGCCCAGTTATCAAGCTTCCATTCCCTAATAGACAACTGAAGAGTAAGCATGATAAACAATTCGGTAAGTTTTTAGAGGTTGTGAAAAACCTACAGGTAACAGTTCCTTTCACTGATTTAATCACTCAAGTACCTGCTTATGCTAAATTTATGAAAGACATTTTGACTAGGAAAAGGGCCTTTAATGAAGTAGAAACTGTAGCTTTCACAGAGGAGTGTAGCGCTTATTTGGAAAATAAATCCCCTCCTAAATTAAAGGATCCCGGTAATTTTTCTATCCCTTGTCACATTGGGAATGTTTTTATTGATAAAGCTTTGTGTGATTTGGGTGCTAGTGTCAGTGTCATGCCATCATCTATCTGCGCTAAATTAAATATGGGAGAATTAAAAATTACTAATATAACTTTGCAAATGGCAGATCGTTTGGTAAAATACCCCTTAGGTATTTTAGAGGACGTACCTGTCAGAGTTGGTAAATTTTTCATTCCTATTGATTTTGTTGTTTTAGATATGGCAGAGGACACACAAATACCCATTATATTAGGTAGGCCTTTCCTCCACACTGCAGGAGCGATTATTGATGTAAAAAATGGTAAACTAACCCTTTCTGTAGGTGACGATAATGTTACCTTCAATTTAGGGAAGGTTTTGAAAGGGCCTATGTTAGAGGAAAATTGTTGCTACATTGATATAACTGATATAATGGACGATATTTGTGATGATAGCTTGCCACAGGTTCTTGCGAAGGATCCCTTAAAGGAAGTTCTCTGCGGGAATTTATCTAGCGACAATGCAAGCGTTTGGGGTAATGAGGTACAGGATATTGAAAAGGCTCTTTCCTTAAAAGAGTTAAGCCTCAAGGAGACAATGAAGGTAGTAAATTTAGTTCAGGAATCAAAACCTGCGGAGGTCAAGAAACCTGAGCTAAAACCACTCACTTCTCATTTAAAATATGTTTTCCTCGATGAACAGGAACTACACCCCGTGATCATCAGTACTGCACTCACTAACCTACAATCTTCCCAACTTCTAGGGGTTCTCAAAACCCATAAGAAGGCTATAGGGTACAGTATTGATGATCTCAAGGGTATTAGCCCTGACTTTGGTATGCACAGGATACATCTAGAGGAAAATTACAAACCCTGCATTCAACCCCAACGAAGATTAAATCCCAACATGCAGGAAGTAGTCAAGAAGGAGGTGATGAAATTACTTGATGCAGGTATTATCTATCCTATTTCTGACTCCAAGTGGGTAAGTCCTGTGCAGGTAGTGCCGAAGAAGGGTGGGATGACTGTGATAACAAATGAAAAAAATGAATTAATTCCCACTAGAACTGTAACAGGGTGGCGTATGTGCATAGACTATCGTAGATTAAATATCGCCACTAAAAAGGATCACTTCCCTCTTCCCTTTATAGATCAAACGCTTGAGAGGTTAGCCAATCACAAATTCTTTTGCTATTTGGATGGGTATTCGGGATTTTTCCAAATTCCGATTCACCCTGAAGATCAGGAAAAGACTACCTTTACATGCCCTTATGGCACTTTTGCATATCGTAGAATGTCCTTTGGTTTATGTAATGCACCCGCTACCTTTCAACGTTGCATGATGAGTATTTTTTCTGATTTCATAGAGTCTATTATGGAGGTCTTTATGGATGATTTTAGCGTATATGGTTCTTCATTTGATTCATGTTTAATTAATCTCGCTAAAATTTTGAAAAGATGTGAAGAGTGCAACTTAGTCCTTAATTGGGAAAAATGTCACTTTATGGTGACAGAGGGAGTAGTCCTTGGCCATATTGTATCTTATAAGGGCATACAAGTAGACAAGGCTAGAATATCAGTGATTGAGCAATTACCTCCCCCAGTCAATGTTAAGGGAGTTAGAAGCTTCTTGGGTCATGCGGGGTTTTATCGCCGCTTTATCAAAGATTTTTCTAAAATTGCTAAACCACTGACACAGCTTTTGCTCAAGGATGCCCCATTTATTTTTACTGACGAGTGTCTTGAGGCTTTTAACAGGACTAAGCAGGCTTTGATATCGGCACCCATCATATGTGCTCCCGATTGGAACCTTCCTTTCGAGATCATGTGTGATGCAAGTGACTTTGCACTAGGAGCCGTGCTCGGACAGAGGAAGGACAAGGTTTTGCATGCTATTTATTATGCTAGCAAAACCTTGGATGAAGCCCAAGTCAACTATGCCACCACGGAAAAGGAGTTTCTTATTGTTATTTATGCTTTAGAAAAATTTAGATCATATCTAGTTGGTTCTAAAGTTATTGTTTTTATTGATAATGCAGCACTAAAATATTTGATAGCCAAGGCGGAATCAAAGCCAAGGCTACTCCGGTGGGTTCTCTTGCTCCAAGATTTCAACATAGAAATAAAAGATAAAAAGGGAGCAGAGAACGTAGTGGCATACCACTTGTCACGTATCAGGTATGATGAGGGTAAGGATTCTCTTCCTATAGCAGAGAACCTGTATGCAGTTGTAGAGCATCACCCTTGGTATTCTGATTTTGCTAATTATTTAGTGGGTGGTACTCTACCTCCTGACTTGTCCTACCAACAGAAAAAGAAATTCCTTTCTGATGTTAAACATTATTTTTGGGATGATCCTTTTTTGTTTCGTGAGTGTGCCGATGGATTATTTCGCAGGTGTGTTCCCGAATGGGAAGTTCACGACGTCCTTACCAGTTGTCATACTTCACCCTATGGTGGACATCATGGCCCCACTAAAACGGTGGCTAAGATTAATGAGTCATGCTTCTTTTGGCCTACTATGTTTAAAGATGCTAACACTTTTGTGCAGGCTTGTGACTCTTGCCAGAGGACTGGCAACATTTCGCGGAGGCATGAGATGCCCCAAACTGGGATTCTTGAAGTTGAAATATTTGATGTTTGGGATATCGATTATATGGGGTCGTTCCCATCTTCCAATGGGAATTGTTACATACTTGTAGCCGTAGATTGTGTGTCCAAGTGGGTAGAAGCCATAGCTTCACCAACAAACGATTCTAAGGTAGTCATCAAGCTCTTTAAGAAGATCATATTTCCCAGGTTTGGTGTTCCATGGGCTATTATTAGTGATGGGGGTACCCACTTCCATGAAAGACAATTGTATAACCTCTTTAGGAAGTATGGTGTGTATCATAGAACCGGGCTTAGTTACCATCCCCAAACTAGTGGTCAAGTTGAGGTCTCTAATAGGGAAATCAAGGTGATCTTAGAGAAGGTAGTAGCCAAGTCAAGGAAGGATTGGAGTATGAAGCTTGATGACACACTTTGGGCATACCGAACAGCATTTAAGACACCGATTGGTACTTCACCTTATAGATTAGTTTATGGTAAGGCATGTCATCTTCCCGTAGAATTGGAGTACAAAGCCTTTTGGGCGATCAAAGAGCTTAATATGGATTCTAAGGCCGCGGGTAAGAAGAGACTTCTTCAACTCAATGAGTTGGATGAGTTTAGATTGTCGGCATATGATAGTGCGCGGATCTACAAGGAGAAGACCAAGAAGTGGCATGACAAGAGGATCTTACCAAGAGAGTTTGCACCGGGTGATAAGGTTCTTCTCTTTAATTCTAGATTGAAGATTTTCCCAAGAAAGTTGAAGTCTAGGTGGTCCGGTCCCTTCACTGTCACAAAGGTGAACAAGTTTGGTTCGATGGAGTTGGTGAATGACAAAGGTGAAGAGTTCAAGGTAAATGGCCAAAGGTTGAAAGTGTATCATGAAGGTGCTACCATTAGAGATGTGGAGGAGACTCTCCTAACTCCACTTCCAACATGAGCTTCAAGGTGGTAAGAAGGTCGTGCGGGACCTAGATAAACCAGCGCTTTGCGGGAGGCAACCCGTATTTCATGCTTTCTAGGCTAGTTTCCCTTTTCCTTATTTTTGATTTTTATTTTAGAGAGGCGAGGAGAGTGATATTTCACCAGTTATAAGTGTTGTTCTACAAGTATGAAATTGACAGGTATAAAGACTTAGAAAAATTTGAAGAAGAAAAGAAATCGGAGAAAAAGGAGTGCAGCCGAGTTGGGCTCGGGCCCGATCGGGCGAGGCTCGCCCGATCGGGCGCGCAAGTAACCCAAGATTTCAGCCACAAATTCACCCGATCGGGCGCGCAAGCAAGGTTGAATTCGGAGCTATTTTCGCCCGATCGGGCGCATTTTTGTGGAAAATCGAGTGAAGGAAAAGATATGTCGGGCGAGCAAAGTGGAGAAATTTTGCTTCGTGTTCGCGACCGATCGGGCGGAGCTCGCCCGATCGGGCGCGCAACTAGAGTTCTGGAAAATCGAATTTTTGCCTGATCGGGCGCGCCATCAGCCACGACCCCCTTTATTTTCTTTTCTCTTCTTTCTTTCCTCACTTTCTCCTTATTTCATCTTCTTCATTTCACTTTCTCTCTCTAAAACCTCCATTTTCAAACCTTCAACCTACACTTTAATTCAAGATCTCCTCCAATTCTTCCATCAAAACTCAAAAATTCTTACATATTCCAACTCCCCTCATCTTCCTCTACAATCTACACTAATTTTCCACTACTTTCTCTCAAATTTTTTCAAACCCTTAGAGAGAGAAAGCTCCAAGCATCAAATTTTTCCCCATATAATGGCCTCAAAACGTTCAAGGACCCAAAGGAGTGAGAGTTCGAGGGCACCACAACCAACGGTCAACCCAGATCTTCAAATTCCGAGATGGGAGGAGGTTGTCATTACCTCGGAGGAGCAACGGATTAGGATGGTCAACCTCATCGATCGCCAGGTAATCTCTACTCGTTTTATTCATCATCCCACACTAGTTAGGTTAGGCCTAGATAAATATTTGGAAAAATTGTTCAAAGGTATAGGCATGAGTGGTTTCTTTCAAATGTGCCATGATACATATGACTACTTAACATTGGAATTTATTTCAAGTTTTAATGTTATTAAAATGAATGCACTAATTACTCATGTACAATTCCGATTATTAAACAACGATGTGAGACTAACTCTTAAAGAATTTGGAAAGTTGTTTGATTTAAAATCGGATAAACCAATTGAACCCTCTTAAGACCACACCGCCGTGGTCTATAAGAGGCTAATTGGGGAGGATTTAGTGAACCTCCAGCACACCAAAGGGACGTGGATTCAACATCCCGTCCCAAAACTTTGGCAAAGATTTGCCGGCCTCACTATTTTTGGGAGGCATGAACCGGCAAATGTTAGGAGAGATGAATTGGAACTATTGGCATCCTATGTAATTCCTACCGCTGAAAAATTGAACATACCCCATAGGATAGCCAATCACTTCCAAAGGGCGGCCAATGCGGCCGAGGCTAGTAGGTCTAGGGCACCTATTTATTTTGGGGGGTTAGTGACCCACATTGCTAGGAAACACCTAGGTTGGAACCCGGATGGGCATAGGAAAGTTGTAGGATCGAACCTCATGGACCTACCCTATTTAGGGAGTTTGAACTGGGTGCAACCTGTGGGGAGTGATACTTGGTGGATAGTCCACCGACAATTGGGTAGGAGAGACCAAGCCTTTACCTTACCCAACCCCGCCTTGACCAAATTTGAGAGGGGGAAGCCTTCTTATACTTTCGAGATAAATGGTCAAGGTGAGGTTCAACCACCTCACCCTTCACCACAACCCCACCATTCCCCCACTCACCATTCACCACACTACCAACCACCTCCACCCTTCACCTATGGCATGCCCACTTCCTCGGTCGATTACAACGTCGACCCCAATGCCCCATATGACTTTTCGGCTTTTAGGAGCCAATTAGACCGCATCGAGACGGGGCAAGGGAGAGTTGAGGGTATGATGCAAAACCTAGACTCTAGGTTAAGCACCTTAGATGGGCGGGTTGGTTACATAGAGAGGAACCTAGGGAGGAGCCTTTATCCCATGTATGATGATTACGCCCGTCGGGGGGCTATTTGTAATACCCCGTATTTTTATGTATTTTTATAAAGTATTTAAGTATTAATAAAATGTATTGTCAAGGGCTTAATTAAATATTTTAAAGGGTGAAAGTATTTTAAATATAAAGTTTTATAAAAGTAAAATAAGTTTTGGGCCAAACGTTTATTAATTATTGGGCAATGTAAATTATTCCTACACACTCTTATTGGGATAACCCATTACAAAACCCATAACTTAAGCCCTATTCCATAACTCAAGCCCACATTTTTATAAGCCCAAACTTAACCCTACACTTTTTACTCTATAAATACCCCATGAATCCCCAAAAATTTCCCACACAAAAAGGTTAGTCTTATTTTCTCTCTCCTTTGTTTTATGAATTTGTGTAATTATAATTATTGAATTATGAGTTTTGATTTTATTAAATTGTATTTTGATGATTGAACTTTATAATTTTCAGACTTTGTAAATTTTATAACCTAGGGTTTTTAATTATTGAAAATCATGATTTTAAGGTTTTTATGAATAATTGATTTAGGGCTTTTATAATAATGATGTTTTGAAATTTTGGTGATTATAACTACTTATTAGTTTAACTTAATTCCAGATTTATTTTGAACACGCAAAATTCATGTTTCAATAATTAGATTTCCGTTCGTTAATATTAATCTCGTTTTAATCCCGATCAGGTTCTAAACTCCTCCGATTTTGATAAAATAATAGTGTTTTTCGAGTAGAAACAACGTTTTAAGAAAGACTTTGGTAGTGAGCACCACCCTCTCGTGGCCAAATTCAGCCTCTAAATACGATTTTCGAGCAGTTTTGGATTTTTAACGAAGTGTTTTTTTTATGCTTTAAATTTTATCTTTGAGTTTAAAAGGGGTAAGAGATAATTTAATGTTTCTATGGATAATTTAAGTATAAAGATGTATTTTGATGAAGTTTTAAAGGATTTTTGATTAGTTTAAAATGTTGGAATTTTATTTAAAGTAGTATAATTGTGATTTTTAATAAAAGGGTGTGATTATCCATTAAAAAGGAGTTTAATTAGGGGTTTTTAAATAATTTTCAGATTATTATAAGTTATTTAAAGTGAGTTTAAGTTGCTGGAAATTGTGTATACAAGGGTAATTAATATAGTATTATTGTCCCTTTATATAGGAGACTTGGTTCGAGAATTGTTGTAGAGTACTCGATTACTTTAAGAGCTTATTTGAGGTACGTTCGCGTACTTAGCATATTTTGATGATGTGGAATCATGCTAGGTTTAATTTCAATCAATTACAAGTAGTATCATGCTAAGGTTTATGTATTGAATCGTGAATTATTGGTGTTGGTGATTGAATTGTGAAGCATGAATTATTTGTGAAGGTTTATGGATTGGAAAAATTATATTTTGGCATGATTATATGGACTACATATTTATTTATGGCATGATAGAGAGCATGTTTAATTAAACTAATTGTTTAATTATGTTTGGAATATTGAAAAGAAATTTTATTATGGTTCATATAATTTTTATTGATGCTTTAAGCATGAGAAAGGAGCTATATAAGTGTCTATGTACACAAGGAATAAATTGTATGTTGGTGCCTTTGTGCACT
This sequence comes from Chenopodium album, assembly GCF_948465745.1. Lineage (NCBI taxonomy): Eukaryota > Viridiplantae > Streptophyta > Magnoliopsida > Caryophyllales > Amaranthaceae > Chenopodium > Chenopodium album. The sequence continues at coordinate 20,341,770 of NC_137840.1, read as the reverse complement.
TAAGGTGTTTTAACACCGAGGTATAGGATTATTGGCGCTTTATGCGTTTAAGGTGTCATCGACACTGAGGTAGAATTAAAAAGGGGTCAACATTAAATATTATGTGGTCACTAATTACTCAAGAATTAAATTGGTATATTTGTTTGATTGAATAATTATTGTTGATTGACTTATTATGCCTTGAGAGTCATCACCAAGTCTAATAATATGTAAATAACGTAAAGTGAAAGAGATTACGCACCAAAACTCTTGGAACGTATATACCTTGAGTATGAACATATGGGGGGAGTTATGTGACTTTATATTTGATCATAACTTCTAACAGAGTACAGGACGCTATATATTCCTTTTTTATGCGCTGGAATTCCGCCACCTATGTGTGGCACAGGTTTGTTGCTGGCACGGTTAGCTCCCGTGTCAGTTAACCCCAATTTATTGGGATAGGATTAGTTGGAAATCCGTTCGATGCGTAATCAACGCTAAATGAATTATTTAGTGTCTAGTTAGAGTGTCTTGTTGATTGTTGTGTGTGCTTGTAAACAGGTGCAATGAGGTAAGTGTGTGTGATGATATGAGAATGCATGTTAGTGTGTTTAATTACGCTTATGTACTCAGCTTTGCTGATTGTGTGTGTTGTTTGTGTCTGGCCATGTCTTTATTTTGGCCATACGATGATCCATTTTAATGGGGAGTAGTGGGGGCAAGTAGAGATACATTTTTCAGGTATTGAAGCATGTTCATGACGGGGCATGAGTGAAGAGAGAATCATGCTAGCTTCCATTAGGATATGATGTGTTTTATGCATTGGATATTTTATTATATTACTTTATGGACTAACACAAAGGTTTGGTTGTTTCGGTTTTGAATAAGGGCCTTGAATGGTTCCAAGTTATAGTGGATTTTATTTGACTTTGGGTTTGTTGATTTTCAACTTTACTTTCGTTGGTTTGGTTTTTAAATTGGGTTATTTAAATAGCTTTGGTTTTCAAGTCTTCTGCTGTGTATCTTTGATAGTTGCCTTAACCGTTTTCACGGTGGCGGTAATGTCTTAGATATTCCTATTTAAAGTTTTATACAGGGCAAAACAGGTATTTTAAAATAAAGGAATTTCTAGGGTGTTACACTATTCTTCCCGATTCACTTACTCCCTATTGGTTCCAATACCCCCAAGGAGGGTATTCTCACCCTGGTGCGTATGGTACTTATGTGGACTACTCTTCGGTCCACGGATATGGGGGTGATGCTCCTTTTGGGGGTATGGGTGGGAATGTGGACCCTAACTACTTTGCAGGTGGTTCGGGGTATGGAGGTGGTAGCTCTAGCCATGGAGGAGCCAGTTCTAGCCACGGCGAGGGCTATTCGAGGATGGATGAGGATGAGGAGTAGGCTACTCTCCCAAGTCAATGAGGGCATTGCTTGATTTGGCTTGGGGGGGGTGTTCTTTCACTTGATAATTCTTTTCCTTTTCTCTCTTTATTTGCTTTCTATTATAGTTTTTATTTGCTTTCCTAGGTTAGTTTTATTGCTTTCTTTATATATAAAAATACAAAAAAAAATTGAAAAAATAAAAAATTCAAAAATACGTTCCAATGAATTATGAATCATACTTCCCTGTGCCCCGTACTTGAGAAAAATTTGTTTTGATTCTTGGTTATTGATAATGAGCATTGTGGATGTGTTGGTCATGATTTGAAGTTTAATTGCTTGGATTCCTAAACATGAGTCAATTTTGCCCAACTACTTGTGAATATAGTGCTTGACTAGTTGATTTGGTTAGGAAATGTGTGATAGTTCCATAATTCCTGGTATTTCAATGAATTTGAGTATTGATTTGCAACTATGAGTAGTGTTTCATGACTAATTATTATGCACATGAGGAGGACGAAGGCGTTCATTCTTTTAGGTAGCCTTCAGAGTATTTAGATACATTTGTTCCCTTCTTGTTACCCATGTTGTTGCTTGTGCCCTTTTATTGTTTATTTAGCCACATTACAAGCCTATTTAAGCCCCATTGGTTACTAGTCCCAAGCTTGGCTTGGGGGAGCTATTAGTTGGTGAGGTGAGGGAGTTGTGGTGTGCACATTATTTGCACAATGTGGGAATAAAAGAAGAGTGATTGTTCTTTGATTGTTGATTGGAAAATATTGATGTTGTGTTTCAAAGTTGAAAATTCCAATATGAGTTAAAAAGAAAAATAAAAGAGCAAAAGAAAAAAAATTAATGCTCAAATGTTCTATTTGAAGGTTGTTCTAAAGAAAAAAAAGAGAAAAATTCAAGTTTGAAAAAAGTAATAAAGAATGAGTTCAAAGTTTGTTTTTCACTCAAAGTTCTACATTATCATATTTTTATGAGTGATTATTGTAAGTGTTGGGATTGTTTATGATGATTAGAGTTGTATTTGGTGGTTTTTGTTGGAGTTGGTTATGTTTATGGAGATGTATGATCATCATTATTTTGATCATGGGTTTATTAGGTTTTGGCTCCCTTAATGCATAGCTTTTCTCTCACATAATCCCTAATTTATCCTACCTTTACCCTAGCCTTACATTACAAGCTTAAAAGACCTTCCGACCTTGTGCATAGAAGTTATGTAAATGTGAAAGTGTTCTTTATCAATGCAAGTTATGACTTGGCATATTTCGAGTCAACTAGTAGGATGAGCGTTCAATGTTTTTATACACACGAGAGTGTGAGTTGGGAGGGCATTGTTCACATTAAAGGGGTTGGTTGGAGAGCGATCGAGTACATCCTTTACTCGCCACATAAATGAGAGTTGAGTGTGTGAGCACTAGTCTTGAATTCTATATGCTCTTTTGGTTTGCTCTACTTGACAATTGTTAGGGAGGAAGGGTGATTAGATGAATAAGATTGATTGATGTTGAAGCATGTTCATTAGATTTGTCTTGAATCGTTGGTTTTTTATTTGATTATTGGGGTGAAGTATGTTTTATATGTTCATTGATGAGCTCTTTGCTTAGGGACAAGCAAAGGTTTGGCTTGGGGGAGTTTGATATGTCCATTTTATAGTGTTTTATCCCCGTCCCTTGGTCGTTATTAGTAGTGTTTTTGGCTCTTTCGGGCCACTTTTATTACTAATTTGTGTGTTCTAGTGTTCTAGTGTTTTCGTAGTTTTAGTTGTATTTTACAGGAAATTGCACTCTTGGAGCATTTTCCCGGGCTTTATGGATCGACTACGGAAGCTATAAGGACACGACCACTCTTGAAGCCCAGGATCGGTGAGAGCCGGTGATTAAGGGCTCGGTATGTGATACCGAGGCTATTGGATCAATTAATCAAGACCCGATGAGGAAATCCAGATTGGGCCAAGGAATCGAGCCCAATCGAAATCCAAGCCTCGAAGAAGAAGTCGGGCCCGATCGGGCAAGCATACGCCCGATCGGGCGAGTGCACGCAAAAGCAAACCTCAAGGAAGAAGCGCGCCCGATCGGGTGAGCGTAGGCTCGATCGGGCGCAGCATACCAAGCAAGGGCATAGTTAAAAGGCGGGCCCGATCGGGCGCGTGTTTTTCTAAGTAGCTGATTAGTTTTGTTTTAGTTTTTGTTTTAGGAGTGTTTAAGTACGAATTATGTATGAAAATTTGGATTACCTTCTTTCTTAGACTTTCTCTCTCTACTTAGTATTTTTCTCTCTCTTAAATTCTCTCTAAACTTTTGTTCTTAATACTTCCTTTAATTCTAGATTTATTTTTGGTACAATTTCTTCCCTTTTAATTTCAGCTATTTTAATTGCTTTTCTTGATTATGTTTTTAATTATTTACTTGGTTGGCTTAGTTATGATGATTAGTGAGTAGTTTCATTCTAGGGTTTATGGGGATCCATAATTAATATGAAGGGATAGTTTGTTATTATTGATTATTGATATTGCATGATAATTTCCTGTTGAATTGTTTTAATTCTTTGCAATTAGATTATGAATCGAGCAAATGTAATTTGATTGTGAATGTTTAGCAATATAGAATTGATGAATCGAGCAGATGTTGATTTAATATTAAAGGCTAATTTTAATAGGAACTTAGGTATAGTAAATTGCGAGAGCCTGTTAGATCTATGTTGATTAATAAATTGCGAGAGCCTGTTAATCATGTTATCTGTGCATTGTTAATTATTAATTACTTCGTTCTATCCCGGAATATTAATTATTGGTGAACCTGTGACCCTAGGCTTCCTTATTATTGTTTCCTTTCTCCCTAAACTTATTCTTCGTAGTATAGAATTCATACCTAAAAATATTGGTTACTTAGATAATTTAGATTATAATAACTAATTAGAATTAAAAAGACCTGTTTCCCTGTGGAGTTCGACCCTACTTCCCTAGCTACTTTAGTTAGTGATTTAGGTAATTATTTTTTATTAGGGAATACGACTTTACCCTGTCACAACCACTCTCCAATCATCATCAGAATTAGCTTGCACAGTAGTTGGGGCAGGAGTGAACACACCAGCATTATGCATAGAGCCATTACCCCCAGATTCAGGCACACTAGGCCCAGGTGCAGGAACAGTAGCAGGTTGGGGCTTAACAACCCACACCTTTTGCTTAGGCTGCTCCTTAGAAGCCACCTGTTTCTTTTGAGGCTGAACCTTCCTAGCACAGTCATGGCCTACTTTGTTACATTTGCTACAATAGGGGGGTGCCCACTCAAATACAACTTTTTGTTCAATCAAAACACCATCTGGGCTTTCAAACCAGATATTCTTGGGTAAAGCCTTAGTTACATCAACTTCAATGAGCAACCTAGCAAAGGAGACCCTCAACTGCTTTGAAGTACACTCATCAGCACACAAAGGAACTCCTAAGACACTTCCCAGTCTGCTTAAGGTGTCCACAACCCAACAATTCAAAGGTAAGTTAGGTAATTTCACCCATATAGGAACAGTTCTCAAAACCTCAGCATGAAAGTCAAATTTCTCAGACCAAGGCTTAACAATAGCCGCCTTACCAAAGAACATGTGTGGACTAGCATTAAGAACATCATTCATATCATCAGAGTTTTGCATTTTAATCAAAAAGTAACCATCATCATGCCAAAAAACATCAGGTTTAGCTACAACATTCCAATTTTCAGCAATGTATCTATGAACAACAGCTATAGTAGGATAATAGCCTATGACATAGAAAATTACAGAAATCTTCCACTTAAGATTACCTTCAGTGATTTCAGCTTGTTGCAACATTGCAACAGATTTGCCATCTTTCACCAAAGGAGCTACAAAAGAAAGGGCCGAACCCTTTACAGTAAGCTTAGCACCACCTGGCTTAGGAGCAGGAATATTTGGCTGAAGAGGGACCACATCATCCTCCAAAGAAACCGGGTCAGCACTTGGAGCAGCACCAATCCCAGAAACCAATGGAACAGTAGCAGTGGTTGCTGTCTCTGGAATTCGCGGCACTGAACCAAAATTAAGGCTAGGATTACCTTCAGCCACCATAGTATCACCTGTTACAGCACCGCCTGCAATAGGTACAGTCGAAGAAGCTCGGAGATCCAATGAAACAGTGGATCTGGCCACTGTTTTATTGGCTTTAATCAGACGCGTATGAAAATCCTCAAGGGCTTTCAGCTCAGCTCTAGTTATCTTCTCAGTTGAACAACTCAAATGAGAAGGAGGAGTAACCAGCTCATCAGGATCCTCATCAAGTTCTGGAATCGAAGATGAACCCGCAAGCCTAGACACATTCAACTTATTAGCACCATCATTCAATAAAGATTTAGAAGCATGATTCAAGCTGTTTGAGGGTTGAGGAGTAGATTGCTTCTTCTTCCGAGCCATTGGAACCGATTAAGCTGAAGAAAAACCAGAAAAATCAGATCACCATGAAAGGAGAGAAAAGGGAGAAAAGTCAACGCAAGTCAACGCTCAATGTTAAAACTTTATCACCATGGAGGCCTTCTCAGGTGACACATGGCGAGCTCTCCTTATGCCATGTGGCGGGGTAGAAATACCATCAGTGGTTTATAATTCGTGAACGGTTTACAAATTCCTTAAAAACTTATGGCTGCTCCCTACTTTCCTTGTCCCTAATCATTGTCCCTAATCGTATATGTCAATTCTCACTTCCTAAGAGTGCCAAGCATATTCACAACATGCATTAACGTAGTCGTACTTTGAATGAGTCTTACACCCAACCCACCACCCTAACCATTCTACTTTCTCCACTTCGCCACCCCCACAACCCAGATCTACCAACCCCTTCCCACCATTACCTTGCTACTCTAACCCCCAAAACCACTGTAAATATTCAAAAAATATTCGAAACAATAGCAAAACAAAATGATACATATACCTTTATTACACCAGATAAAACCTCAAATTTGGGTTTACGAGGCAAAATTCAACCATGAATTTTTCATGGTCGAATTTGACTTGAAAACCTTTGTTTTGACCATGAAATTCAAATTTCTCTCTCCGATTTGAGCTTTCTAGGCTTCAACCATGAAAACTCTCTCCTATATCTTCTCTTTCAATGAATTTCTAATTTATGATTCATACTAAGTTTTTTTATTTAAATGTCTAGGGGAGAAGAGAGAGAAAGGGAGAACAAAGAAGAAAAAAAAAAAGGAGGGCGCAAGAGAGAGAAAAGGAGGGGCGTAGGAGAGAGAGAAAGGGAGAAGAAGATCAAGAAAGAAAGAGGAAGGCGGATAAGAGAGAGAAAGTGAAGGAGAAATAGAAGGGCATAGGGTTTAGATATTTTTAAAGGGTTTTTTTTAAAAAAATTTATATTTCGACAGAAATTCTATCAATAAAATCGGACAAAATATATATCCTTCGGAAATTTTAATACGGAATATTCCGTTGGAAATTTTCAACGGATTATTTGAATTCATCGAAAATATCCGAGGCAATATAAATCCGTCGAAAAAAGCAAAATTTCTATGGAATTACGTATCTGTCGAAACTAGTTCGTAGGAGATCGGTCGTTTTTATAGTATTTGTGTTTTATATGCTTTTAATCGCATTAATTATAAAAGGATCCGGGGTGGGTTTTGGTTTCTGCACGATGTTGAAAACACCGTATTACCCTATAGTTCAAATAAAAGAATAATTCTAAAATGTTGATAAAAGGAAGCTTCAAAACCTAAAGAACATGAAGACTAGAATAAGATTTTGTTTGAGTTAGTTTTATTGTTGTAAGTGTGTACGAGTAGTTGGCTAGATTAGCGAAATATTTCTTATTAAGGAGTAAGGTGTTGTAATAATGTTATTGAACGTTTTTGTTGATTAATTTACGATTTTGCTAATTGATAAATGAATTTTTTACATCAATGTGATGAAATGGGGCTCCCTCATGGAAAAGATACCTCGGTAGTGATGGTGGTATTATCCATGGACATGGGGGAGAACTCCTTAAAGTATTTTATGTAAATTGTGGTACATGTACTTGCATAAAAGCCTAACTAGTAGCGATGTTAAGCGGGATGTAGGCAGCATGGAAATAATTACAACATAAGATGATGCAAGCTTCAGTGGACTCGGAGATTGTAATGAGATTGTTGATGGAAACAATTTCTCCACATTCCCCATATATATATTCACATTATTCGTACATGCAAAGTGATGCTTACAAAAGAGAAATAGGAAATGACCGTGGGAATTGCTATAGGGGGTTAATCGAGTGGTCGATTGGCTAGCTAATTATGACATTCATCTTAAGCACAAGTCTAAGATTTTAGAGGCGATCCCAAGGATCTTCCTGCCATTTTATTGGAGAATATATTGGGGTAGCTTGGCCGAGAATGGTGCCAACGTCTATCTTCGGTTAAGCCCCTGCTAGTAGGACTTTAGTTTTATTTTTTTGTTGTTAGTTCTTGTTTTTTTTTTTTTTTCCTTTGTTTCGCTTATGTTTTTCTCATGTTAATCGGTGCTTGCCCCTCTTTTCACCAAAAACTTAAAAATAAATAAATAAAGAAAAGATAAAGCCTTCACATTCAAAAGTTGATCATATTATGCATTATTTCAATATCTCCTATTCAAAACCATAAACCAACAATTTGAAGAGCACTAATAGAGCATTTACATAAGAACTAACCCATTATAACCAAGAAACTCAACAATACTAGAAAATGAAATAAAATATGTACAAATAGGAAAAACAGTAGCACCAAATTCCAAATCATGAACAAATTTGAACTCAAAAGGAAGCATAAAGCTTAGGAACAAAGGAAAACCAGCGAAATCCACAGCTCCATTTATCAGGAAGATCAGGGCACTTAGGCAACCAATGCCAAGTCCTCCTTGCAACCCTGTAATACAAAATCTCTGGCCAACTGTAGCAACATATACAAATCATACCATTATGCCAAAAACAATATATATGTTCATAATTATGGTAGCAAACTGATACCAATTTCTTGTACATTAATTCAGGCAAACTTTCTACTTCAACCCAACTATTGCTATTGTTCTCAATATTACCATTTTGCCATTCCAATTCCCACAATTTCAAACACCTTGAAATTCCATTTCTACCCTCCCCACCAATCACATACAACTTCTTCCCTCTTTTGCCTTGTTCAGTTTCATCGGCAATTACAAGCCTAGCAAAAGTAAGCTCATTTGTAGGCATTTTATCGAAACAAATTCTCCAAATACCGTTCTCCAAATCGAATGAAACAATAGAGAAAGGGTAAGATATGGTAAAATACAAACACCCATCACAGTAAACACCTTGTTGATGAATATTATCATTCAAAATCGGATCAAACCCGTCAAAAATCCTCCATGATCGGGTTTTCGAGTCATAGAGAAAGATGGATTTCGACGAGAAAATGAAAATTTTGAAACCATAGGGGCAGGAAACCAGAGTAAGAAACTCAAACGAGAAGGGTAATTTGGGGAATCTAACAAGAATAGAAGAGCGAGACAAAAGATTAGAGACTAACAAAGTTGAGGATGTAGGTAGATGAAAACAGAGAAGACCATTAGAAGCAGAGAGAAGAACTGAAGATGAAGAACACGGGTTCAGTAATGAACGTGAAGCCGAGGATTCCCGCCATGTGCCGGAAACAGAATTGTAAAGTGGGAAATAGCAATTGAAATGAGGATGAGACAGCATCAGGTAAGAAGAGAAAGGTGAAGAAGAGCAAGGGTAGTTTTTGGAAAGAAAAAATGGGTTTAAAAAGATGAATTTGAAGCGTTTACAAGTTGATCTGAGATTGACAATCGATTTAATAGGGAGAAAACAGAGGATGTGATCTAGGAGTTCTTCTGGTAGTCTGCTCCATATTGAGGGATCCATTGATGGAGGGTTTGAGATTTACGGCCCGTTTGGTAGATGGTAATCGAAGGGTTCGAATGGTGATTAAAAGTTCATGTACATGTTATGGGGAATTTAGTAGTAGAGGAGGTTAGGAATTTGATTATAAAAGTGGAAATTTGGAGGAGTTATGTAATCAAAAGAGAGGAAATTCAAGTATGTTTGGTGATCTGCTTGAAAATTTAGTAAGAGTTGACCTTCTAGATGAATTAATACAAGCAGGATTTGGATATGGTGATGTATGAACATGTAAAATATATTCTACTAATGCTACTTTACTGCAGTGTGGTATACGAGAGATGTGTTCATTGAATCATTTGTATACCACACCGTGCACGGAGTTTCAAGTGATTACATATGAAGTACTTTATTTGTACATCTTCTCAAAGACAACAAACTAAGGGCCTGTTCCGTTTGACTGAACTCAGCTGAACTGAAATGAATTGAACTGAACTGAACTGAACCGAGCTGAACTGAACTGAACTGAACTGAACTTATTAATTAGTGATTTTTAACTACGGATTAGTGATCTTTTATTATTTATTGATATTTATTACTATACATATGTGTATATACAAATGTACATATTAAAATATTTACGAAAAATATACTATATAATTATAATTATAAAATGTATGGAAAATATATCATAAAATGTATGGAAAATATATTAAAAACTTGAAACCTCTAAACATTTTAAACACATATACTATTTAATTCAAAAATAAAATAGTATTAGGACAAAAGAACACAAAACACTTACATGTATCTAACCCATTTAAACAAATTTTAAATAAAATAATATATATATAAAAATAAAAAAAATAAATAAAAAAAAAATAAAAAAATAAAAAAAAACCAACAAAACACCCTAACTAACCCACGATGCTCTAACCCCAAATAAAGAGAAAGAAAATTAGTTGTGTAGTACTCTAACTGACTATGAAAATTAGTTTAAGTTGTGTAGTACTCTAATTTTCTCAATGAGATTAACATTAGAAATATGTTTCAAAAAAATAGAACCATTTGAACAATGAATTGTATCAATATTATTATTGTTATTATCATTATTATTAATTATTGATAATTATTATTATTATTTATTGATTATTATTATTAGTATTATTAGTATTATTATTATTAATATTATTGTTAATATTATTATTATTATTATTATTATTATTATTATTATTATTATTATTATTATTATTATTATTATTATTTTTGATGTTGTTGTCGTTGAATAAGAGTTTAAAAGAATGAAATTTGGCTTTATATCATTAGCAATATCATTAGACATAAATTAAGAGCTGAGCTGAACTGAACTGAACTGAACTGAACTGAACTGAGCTGAGCTGAACTGAACTGAACTGAACTGAACTGAACTGAACTGAACTGAGCTGAACTGAACTGAACTGAACTGAACTGAACTGAATTTCAACGGAACAGAACAGGCCCTAAGTAAAGTTTGGCCTAATTATGAGAATTAAGGGTCTGTTCTGATTTATTAAACTGAACTGAACAATTTATGAGAGAAGAAAATTAGGAATTGAACTGAATTTAGCTGAGCTTAGCTGAACTAAACTGAAATTAAGCTGAAAAGAACAGACCATAAGTGTTTTAAATCAAATCTTGGAGGTTCAATTCCTATTAGGGGACATTACCTTTTCGAATTTCCGGCTTACTTTCAAAATATTTACACCTATAGAGATTTTGGTTTGATAGAGTAGTTTATCTTACCTGTCTTTATAAAAATATATTAGTAAAAGTCGTAATTAAAAAATAATGGAAGCAAAAAGCATAGAATTTAAGTTGGAGTCCTTCATAATCTTTATGATTCTTCCTTGTATCGCAATTTTCATACTAATCTTGCTGGATTAGTGTACTTTTTTGCTTTCATAGAATCATATACATATGTTGTATTTTTTTCTACTGTATTTATTTTTTGGAAATAGAAGTGCATTAGCTAGGAGCTAATGGTTTCGAGTTTCAAAATATAAATTTCCCTCCACTCCGTAATAATTTTTCATTTACAATTTTAATAGTCTCCAATTCCCATCTTTAACCATAATGCAATAGTTCTGTTGGCATGAAGTGTTACGAATTTGAGTTAGGTATGTAAAAAAAAAAAGTGTAAGAGAAGATTAGTGAAATAAAAATCATAGAAGATTTTCCCGTCAAAAAGAAAAAAAAAATAATAAATAAGATTCTTTCAAAACAAAAGTTATAGAATATGGCGATTAACTTATTCAAATGTAAAAGTTGTGTATGTAAGAGAATTAAAGAAGGTAAAGGGATAGATACATTACAACTTGTGAATTACCGACCCTCAGATAATTTTGTATTCCAATATTTACCATTCTTAGATCAGTAATGTAACAAATACTCGTAATTACGAAGCATTACACTTGGCCTTTTACAAATGTGATACAGCATGTCCGTTTAACACACTTAAATGCCATATCATGCATAGACCTAAACAAATTATAGTAGATTATCTAAACAAATAATACAATCAAATGGCCTTCTCTAATCACTCCAATTATCCTCATCATCTTTTAAGAGACCTTTTCCGTTCTTGCTCCTGTTATCCTGCTCAATAACAATAAACAGTATTATTACTTCCCTAACATTTATGTCTGAATAGCAATCTAGAAGGGAAAGGGAGAGGAGGGAAGTATAAAAAAAAATTAAAAAATTAAAAAAAAAAAAAAAAAAAGGGAATGAAAAGACAGGGAGGGAGAGAGCGAGCTTCTATTTTCTTTCCAAATCTTTCCATTTGACAGGATATGGTTTATTAAAAAAAAATCCTTCCAGTTGCCTCCCCTTTGTCCTCCTTCCATGCACTATCTACATAGATAAATAGGGGTGAGCAAAAATTCAGGGTAACCGACCTAGAACTGGTACCTACTTGGAACCTGTTTACAGGTTCCGATTTTGAGTAATAAAAATGGAAAACTGTTGCAATAGGTTCCGGTTCCGGGTAATAAAATTTTAAACCCGAAACCTATAGGGTACCCTATTAGTATAGTTTCCTATAGGGTACATGAAGCCCCTATCATTTAAACCCAAATATAAAAGCCTTATATCAAAATTGTATAAACGCCGTCACCTACCTCTCTCTCCTCTTATTCATTTTTCATCTTGCTTTTAAAGGTTTAATTAATGGTATTAATATAAGAATTTGTAATTTTGTATTAAATATTCTAGACAATCAAGTAACTATTAAGCTTACTTTGAAAGACAGGGTACCCTATCCCGGAACCGGACCTATCGATTCTGGTTCCCAATTTTAAGAACCTGTTTTAAGATTCCCAATTTTTAGGAACCTATTGAACAGGTTCATGTTCAGGTTCAAATTCCGGTTTCTACTTTGATTCCCAATTTTTAGGAACCTATTGAACAGGTTCATGTTCATGTTCAAATTCCGGTTCCTACTTTAGTTACCTTTTGCAACAGGTTTCGGTTCCGGGTCCTGAGATTTTTAGAGGGTACCCTCCTACGCTCACCCCTAGATATATGGGATGACAATTTCATCCTTTTCTTTTCTCATCTTTTCCTTCCATTTCTCTCTATCCAAATACGGTGAATTTTTTAGCATTAGATTATGCTTCATGAACAAAGAATTCCTAAAAAAATGTTTCAAAATTCAAATATTATACCTTGTGCCCCTGAGGTTGGATTAGAATCTGCTTCAAATACAAAAAATTCCTAAAAATAGTTTTAAAATTCAGATAGTATAGAATATACCATATTACCATGTGCCCCCCAAAGTGAGGCCGCCCTAGTTTCCTAACATGAAAAATAAAATTTGTCTCTCAAGAGATTAAATGCTACTTCAAGTAGCGGTTTATGGAATACGAGAAGGGGAACAATGTTGCCCATCATCTTGCTAGAGTTTTACCATTTGGAGTTGAATGTGGGTTAACCATTGTCCTCCAGAAGTTTCTCCCTATATACTCTCAAACGAATAATTTGTTCAAGGCATTTCCTTTAAAAAAAGGGAAAAAAAAATAGCAGTTTAGGGTAAATCTGCTACTTCATTTTTTTATTTTTTTTAAGGGAGCCGCTACAATGAACAATAAAAAAATGCATTTTTTAATGACTACCATTTGAGAAACATATTTTGTTTTTCATGATAAGAAACTTGGAATTTCTCCCCTGAGGTTGGAACACATGTGAGGTCCCTTTTTTTTTTAATAAATGCACCTTGTAATCCGAGGGCTTTGGAATTTCCCCACATACACCCATATCTAACAGGCATTTGACTTCTCGTAACTAAGAGCACCAACTATTTTAACCACCACGACAACCCCCCTCCCTTCTCTCCTAGTTTTCCCATCCCACCTAGTCTCTCGTCACATACCCAACAATTTCTCTTGATTTTAGTTTTACCCTCTATCCTGTTAAATTTCTTCAATAATATTGGAAAATATATTCAAATCACGTCACAAAATTTCCAATCACACTACTGATTTTTTGCTTGAAAGCCTTTTCAATAATTACTCAAACGTCAAACCCTATTTTCATAACAAACTTTATTGCTAATTAACCTCATTTTCTCTCTTCAATTCTAGCCAACTCCAATCAAACAAGAAGTCAAAATCAGGGACCACCACTGAACGGGTGAACGACGAGATTGACAACCCCACCAACACCTCTGCCACAATCTTGCGAGAACCTTCAAATATGTACTCTTGTTCACCAGAAAAGCCCTCTTATGTCACTTAACACTTGCCACTAACGGCCACAAACAATTGCAGCACAGTCACAGAAATAATGATTACCCATCACCAGTATTGCTACTTGCTGGCATTGCCGCAAGGGGGGTTGGGTTGTGTAATTGTATTGAATGTGTTAAAAGTCTAAGAGGCCATTTAGTTGAGGGTAATTGAGAAAGGGAAATATAGTCATGGATCAAATTTTCACCTTAGGGGTTTTGGCATCTCAACCCCATCACAATCTTCATCAACACAATTGACAACCCTGACATTACCTAACCACCGGAGACACCACAACATCATTATTACTGCCAAGCATCATACCCAACAACACCAATTATGCAAACCACCGAAGCAGAGCATTTTCCACATACGAAATCTGAAAGTCGCATTTGGTACTTCAACTCTATCAGGCTTAAATTTGGTTGGTAAGGTTGCAGTTCTGAATCCCCTGACTGATTTCAGCCATTAAAGAGTTATAAGTCAATGTAAGGTGTCTCGACAGAAGAAAGACAGTGGTGATAATGTGTGGGTCATGAACAATAGAGTTTTTGATGGCTTGGTTTGGTGTCAGATTTGTGGCAGCGATTAGTTGTTGGTGGTGACGATTGTTGTTGGAAACAGAAGGTTAGGCTACGTTGAGTTTAATGGGTGATGGTTATGGCTTCTTTTTCTTTTAATTCTTTATTCTAACAAACATTTAATAATGAAACTACAGCTTTTTCCCTTCTTCAACTAAACAAGATGGGTCATTGGAGGTGTTGCCATTCAATTCCTTCCCAGTTTCTTTCTCATTACTTTCTTTTGCACACCTAACCAAACAGTACCTTAACATTTAATTTAAATTTGTGAATACCAAAAATGTGATTCTCTCAAATAATTATATTGTACAGACAACGAGAGAGAGATCCGAGCACTTTCCATCTTTATTTACTAGAATTACTACTTTACATCTTGGGAGAGGGGAGGGTAACAGGTGGGAACTGGGAAGAATAGATAAGGTGGTGGCAGTTGTTGTAGTGATGGCTGGAATTCAAAGAAAAGGAATATACTGGATGGGCAGTTATGGGATGAGGCATTACTAAAGAAAAAGATTTGGGTGTGAAAGGGAATCAAAGTGAGTTGGTGATTTAAAGTAACAGATTTAAATATCTGCTAGCTTTGGGAGTACGCAAGGTATTTTGTAAGTTCTTCATGATACATGGTGCGTTTTACGTAAGGGGTACCTTGTGTATATCTTAAAATCTTAGCCTCTTAGGGGTACATGGTAACTATCCTACCTTTATTATTCATTCATCTAAAAAAACAAAGGACACATATTCTATTCTGCATACTGTAGCTAAATTGTTCCAAACTGCTATAATGTAAAACAGCCAAATAATTACTAGAAATGAAAGAGATGATTTCATAAAATTACCAAATCATCGCAGCACAATTCAGATGAAGACCAGACGAGAATCTGCCTATCGTTTCCACCAGTGTACAGCTCCTGGAAACAAAGAGCCTATTTCCATTAGCCAAGCAACGGGAGCATGAATTAAAAAAAAAATTAAAAAAAAAATAAAAAAATAAAAAATAAAAACCCTCAATGTAATTAATCACCTAAAGAACACTGTTAAATTGTCACCTATATTAAAATGTTAAATGCACAAAAATTTGACTATTTAATTATTGTTTTGTATCATCAATTAGTTCCTATGAAATTGGTATGGTTCCTATTGCTATATATTTAAGGATTTCATAAGAACTAGTATTGGTGATACAAAACAATAATTTAATGTTGGATTATTACTTTTAAAGCAGCCAACAAGTAATGTTGCATTAGAATTTTGAAATGAGTGACTGAGTATCATGAAACCCAAATTAAATATTGCTAAACGGGAAAAGTCATCTGAAGCATAGTGGCCAGTTGCTAAATGTGTAAATTGATAATTAAAAAAAATTAATAAATAAATAAATAATAAATAAATTAAATTAAATTAAATAAAAAAAAAAACCATTAAAAACAAAAAAGAAAACCCAAGAATTAGACAAATTGGTAGGTGTCATGCTGAGACAACTAATAGAACCCAGAGGCCAGAGTTATAGATTTTACAAAGTACAATTTTGAACATATATTTTCTATCATACCAAAAACGTCTCAAGATTAAGTTTTAGATATTAAGACAGGCTGACAGCACAGAGGCCTCAGTTATATTTATTCTTATAATCTGATTGTATTATAAAGCAGAAGGGGTCATAATGGAGTCTTTCAGAAAATGACAATAAGAACAATAGCTAACCTGATCTTGTGCATTAAACCAGCAACTATTAACGTTATCATAGTGGGCACGGAAAGTAAGAGATGTTTTGCCAGACCAAAGATCAAATGCCTGAAGCATAAAAATGGAAATCAGAAGATTGCCAATTTCATCCCCAATGGGAAGGTATATCAGATGTGAGACATAAACTTTACTTTCACAGATGTCATGCATGGAACAAACACAAGAGAAGAATCCTGAGCCACGGTAAATTGTATCCCTTTGCTATTTTGCAAGCGAACAGTTTCAAAATTCACTAAAGTGTTGCATCCAGATTCAATATCCCACAATCTTAATCTTGAATCAGAACCTGAAATTTATAATGACATAAATATTTTCCCATTTGGAATAGAACATCAAAGAAATCACCAGCTAATTTTACTCGAATCTGCAAGACAGTATTTGCAGTGCAACAAAGTTTATTGAAACTACCTGCGCTGAGAAGGTACATGCCATCTTCAGTTGCCTTTAAGCCAGTGACAGCACCATAATGTGCAGTTGCATGATCTTGACTTGACATCATCCCAGGATGGCGTCTCTGCTTTGAGTTTCCAGAAGAGACTTTCTTCTGCTCCCCTCTATTCTTTGCAGAAAAATTCTGCCCCATTGGCTTAGATATTGCTGCCTAGATTAGACACAATAGCATTTAGAGTCCAAACAGTGGGTAAAACAATTATTATAACACATGACTTAGATTCTACCATTAACAAAGATATATTGGTTTTGAAAATTGGATCCCAGGTGCTTTTTCAGTAATATGTAAATTTAAGATTTACAAAAGCAGAACAAAATCCAGTTATTCCTACTTCAATACCGTAACAACAGTATTGACAGCCGTAATTAGCTAGCCTATGACACTTATCAATCAATCAATCAATCAAAGCCTTAATCTCATAAGTGGGGTCAGCTACATGAACCAAAAGTGATTATTTCGTATAGTCATCAACAAAAATCTTCCTCCTCCATCCCTTACGATTAAATACCGCATTCTCATGCAAATATATATGCTTCATATCCTTCTTAACTCCTTCCAAGCAAACTGATAACTATCAATTCTGATCATGATTAATGCCCTCTTTGGCACACTAATAAAAACATCAAACAATCATCACCCAACTGTCTTCTAAACAATATCAAGCTCCTTATATCTTGAGCAAAAGAAAAAAAATTAAAAAAAAAGAAAGATAATTATCTAAAAGGCCAGTCAATTTAAAACTACTCTAATCAACAAGCAAGAATGAGACCTTTTCAGCAACTGAACGTTCCAACAATGGTTGCCGCCTGCCAAGTTGAGACTTGGCCTGATCTAAAACAAGAAAACACCCAGCACGTCTGATATCCCAGTAACGTATGGCACCATCACAGCCACCTGTCATTAAAATCCACTCACTTGATGTAGACCATTCGACTGCCATTACACCATCTGTGATTGCATTATGAACATAACATATGAGATCTCTACATCTGATATAAATTAGTATAAATAGTCACGTGCTTTTATGATATTGTGATGAGCTGAATTGACAACAATAAACATTCAAATAAAGTGCAAAATATTGATGACTAGACAAAATTGGCTAGCATACTAGGTCATGTCGGCATGCATAGCAATTATAGCATAATATTTAGTAAGGAAATTATAAAATGAATGCATCCTTTCACATAATCATAAACTTAGAAGAAAAAAAAAAAAAAAAAAAAAAAAAAAAAAAAAAAAAAAAAAGAAGGGTACTATACATGGACTTTTTTTCTAATTAACGGTAAGAAAAAAGAGTTACAAGGTTAGGATGCCTTCCTCTTAATGGGTCAAACTAACACATCATCATACAATAATAGTAAATACAAAAGAATTTCAACAGTAGGCAGACGTACACAGACATAAGCATCACCAAGCAATAATTAAAACTTCCTCCGGCTCTTTTTAGTTGCTACATTTTCCTATTTTGGAAGATAGATCGTCATGAAAAAAACCCAACAACTTATCAATAACTCCCAAAAATGAGAATTATAAATATGCAATAGACTGGGCACACAGCATCTGTAAACATTGCTTCCAACACCCCCCCCCCCCCCCCAACACACACACACACACACAAAATTATATATTGCAATGCATGAAAGTGCTTTTTTCAATGAAATCCAAACCCTAGTCCATCAAAGTATCAAACTATATAAGCCAACATTACACTTGGGCCTGATTCCTCACAATCTACAAAAATAAATGGCCTTTGTCTATGTAGGATCAGAAACTGCCAACATTATCTTTTAAATAACAATAAGTACCCAGATAATCTCTTCTATATCTCAACCCTACCACAAATTATGGAATAAATTATGCACAATATTTGGCCTTTCTATTTATCAACAAATTATGCTCAATAATGTCAGACAAATACTTATAATCTTTTAATTAACAATATACCACGATGGCCAGACAATGTATGAGCAAATGCCCCTGAAGCAATATCACAAAGACGAACTTGAACATCTTCAGTTCCAGACGCTATTAGCATATGGGAGGTTGCAATAGGACTCATGGCAGTCTTGTAAACTTTTCCAGGCATCTTAAAATTCATAACTACCTATCAAACAGCAGTCTAAATTAGTAACATTGACTACTTCAGAGCACGTGAAAAGCAAGTATACACTGGAGTAGTACCTGTGTGGTGTTTGTATCCCAAACATTGATGTGATGATCATAGGAACCGGTGATGAAAAGCCCAGTATCAATTGGATACCATGTGGCTGAGGATACAGCGTACTTGTGTCCTTGATGGTGCTGTTTATCAATAACAAACAGGCACTTGTGCCTCGCAACGGAGCCTCCAACCTCAAATTCTGAAGCACGTTGAACATCAAAGACAGCAGCAGATGCATCTGAAGCAGCAGAAAGCAAATATCTCCCCTCTGTTAAATCAACCTGGTTTTCTATCAAAAAAAATGTGACAAGAAGATCTCTCAATAAGGGATATTCTATAAGTATCAAAACAATAAGTTTCCTTGTGTGAAAAAAGGAAATGTACACGTCCACATCATAATCATTGTTCAAGTTACCATTTTGTTTTGTTTTTTTTCACTTTGCTCTAACTAGACATTTTTCATTATGTGCTCTTTTTAGTGTCTGAGGAGGTTAGGACTTTAAAAGTGAGTTAAGCAAATGCATACAAAACCACAGACCGTGCTTCCTTGATATAAATTAGATTCTATTTGTCTTCTTTTTTCTTAAGAAAGCTGCCCACCCTTTCCCTTGGCTCTTATTATAATACCTCTGTTTCAATTTATTTACGACAAAGGTTTTCTTTCCTTTTTTACTTGTCATTTCTTTCTATTTCTCTCATCATCACATGCAACTTTATTTCTCTCCCTATTTACCACTCACAAACAAATTTTACCTAAATGATGGTGAATGTCATATCGCTGTAAATAAATTGAAATGGTGGTAGTATAAAAAATAAAAAAATAAAATGATTGATATATCAAAAGTAGAGAGGTTAAAAAAAAAAAGGCGAATCCATTTGGGAGAAGCAAATATCAACTAAATGAAAATAAAAATACTTTAAAGCATCCTCATTTGACATTAAAGACTGATTATGGAAGCCTCTAGCTGTTAGATAAGTTTTATTTACTTCATCAAAATTAAATAGTGGTAGGTAATTTTATTAAGTATAAATGTATAATCCACAACAAAAGGATAAGACTTTTGTGTAAGACCCCACTTGTGGAAATGCAAGATTCCATCGCGATAGATTCAACCATGGCAATGACAACTGTCTCTATTAATTAAAACGATGCTCTTCTAAACTATAAAATCAATTTATTAGAGTTGAAAACTTGAAAAGTCAACTAGAACAAACACTGCATAAAAAGGTAGAACGCAATTACATAATTTTAGACGTATAAGCCATAACTTTTTTTGTCTATTTTTTACCTTCCATTTTCTGGAATATCCGCTAAGTGTAGTAACTATAACACTACAGCAGCTACACCAGTCTAACTCCAAGTCATCAAGAAAACGGAATGCAATAAAAGACTAATATGAACTGCGACCAGTAAAGGTCACGAAAGATGCTAAGGTAATGGCTAAATAAAACACAGCAAATAAGATATGGAGTATTCCTCCAAAAATTCAGATTAGTGACATAACATGTAAAGGTTGAATAAACTAACGAGAGGCACTCGAAATTTTAGCACAGAAAATATCCCTTTCTTATTGCAACAGCTTAAACGGTAACACATGACATTCATCTTGCCTAAACACTTCATCTTCCCCATTCATCTCCAATATTTAAATCCCTTCAGCATTCTTCATCAATGGTATTCATTTACCCATTCAATTCACTTACGAGTAATTCTTTTCTTTCCCCAACTCCCTAACTTTCATTAAATTTGTCATATACTGTCCTCATAAAATTGTTTTACAACATGGCATAATTCAGTTTTAATAATTAACATCCTTAAAATTTAAAAAGAAAAAATAAAGGATCACCTTTAATAAAGAAATACTCAAATTGAATACCATAAATTACATTAGCAAAACCCTAAAACCTAAGTACTAATCACCCAAATAATTCGACAAGCAAAATTAAACAAAATTACTTCTAATGGTAAGCAATAAAGAAGGTTTAGTACAGCAATTTACAATCAAAATTAAGCAACAAAAATGTGGAAAAAGATTGAGGAAGAAAGAGAGGGACCTGGAGAGAATTAACGGCGCCACGATGAGGAGAAACGAATTCTTTGAAGTTAGAAAGATGGAGAGAAAAAATGCGACGAGATCGAAGGCGACGGGAGAAAGAATTTGGGCGTAATTTACCATCTTCTCTACTCGTAATATCTTTCCACAACATTTTCGGCGCATCTTCCACCTTTATTTTGCGCCTGAGTTCTTACCAACCAATCTCTTTCTTTATTTTTTTTTTATTCAATTGCTTTTTCTGGATTTCAGTTCGTTTTGGTACTAAAATATAGTATGAGTAGTGAGTGGATTAGAGAATAGAAATGTTGTTTCAAAAGTTTGAGATGGATTGAGAAATTTTGTTTTTCCTTTTTTTTAAAGTTAGATAAGAGCAACTCCAATGGTAAACTAATTGTGAAATTAGCTTGCTATGTCACATAGGATTGCAAAGTTAATCTACCTTGTAGCTAATTAATCCCACAATGGTTAAGCTAATTTTCAATAAATTTTTTTATTTATTTAATTTTTTTTAATTCCCACAATTTGCTAAGCTAATTAGCTTAGCTAAGCAAATAGCTTTGCCCAGCTAATTTGGTAATGCAATTCCAATAGTTAAGTTAATTATTTATTAGTTTCATAAATTGCAAGCTAGTCCTAATTTTACACTATTGGAGTTGCTATAAGGACTCTATTTAATCAGCACCTCTCGCATATTTATTGAGCTGCTTTACAAGTCAACGCTTAAAGTAGAAGAATGTCAATCCTCTATTTGAAGGGGTAATGCTACTAATGAATGATGATGATGATGATTTGGTGTCTGATAATGACGTGCTGATAAGAGGTTTATTTGCACACTTATTGTGTTTATTTTAACTCGATTTTGTAATTATTTCTCCTACTTTTTCCCTCTTCCTAACCCCTTTTGTGTTTATATGTTGTATTTTGGCAATGCGCCTTTTTGTGTGTGTACATGTTCGTTCTTGTAGGTTAAGGTGAAGATTAGACGAGAGCAAAGAGCACCATGAAAGACTTTAGAGGAAGCATACCAAAGGGAGAGCCCGCTCCTGACCAAGTTCCTACCTTGTTTCACATTACCAAGAGCAGGCATGCATCCTAGAAGGAGTGGGTGCTCCTGCTGATGGTATCACAATCTGCCTTTGTTGAATTTACTAAGAGCGACCGTGCACTCAACAAGGAGCGGGCGCTCTTTCCTCCACTTCTACAATCTGTCTCTTATCTAAAATAGGAGCTGAGGAGCTAGCGCGCACTTTCCTAGGAGCGGGCGCTCCTCCCCTGTTATGCTAATTCTACCTTACCTAAAGACAGGAGGAACGGGCGCTCCTAACTGGGAAATTAACTTTCTTTTGACGGAGTAACCTATGTAATTCGAGAAGTATAAGTACTACCCCTTTTATTCATTTAGAGGACATTAGCCTTAATGTTTTGGGTATTTTTACCCTACCATATGGACCTCTTATAGCGTGACACGTGTCACCTTAGGAAGGTCTCCAAATGGACCAACCAGGGCACAACACGTGGTAGGCAGATACCCCTTCGGGAATTGGCGGACTTCAAGGCCCAATTCCCGAGGTTGTTGTAAAACGGCGCAACCCATGATCCTAGGTCATCAAACCCTAGGACAAGGGCACAAACTTCTAGGACCCTATAAATTGGGAGATTGTCCCCATAATTGGGGGACCTTACTATCATTACACTATTTATTATTCTCGAAAACAGAGAAAATAGCTAATCTCGGAATCCGAGAAGATACTTACTTTTCACACCTTTTCACTTCGAACGTATACTAACTTAACCGTCGGAGGCGGAATTCCGACCAATCGGAGCTTCTGCGATTTTGCAGGTACAGGCGGCCCAGACCAGTCTTGGTGTTGTAACTCTCCCGTTGGACACAAAAAAACCCCAAAACATTTGGCGTCGTTTGTGGGTAGAGGGGCAAGCGGGTCCAAGTAAATCCTCTGGACAGCCGACTGGGGAAACCCAAGCAGCAAGAGGGGCAGCTCCCGTCACTAGAGACAAACTCATAAAATTCAAAACTAGTTTCAAGGGGGAGATCAAAGACCTCATCAACAAATTAAAAGGACAGCTGGTTGTAGAAAGGGTCATTCGGGCAAGAAGTCTCCTCATGTTGAGCAAAGAAAGCCAGTCAAGGACAGGCAGCCTACTCCACGTGTAACACCCCCAAATTCCCCTCTACGGAAATACCAATATAATACGTATAATTATACCGTAGAGATAGACTTAGGTGTATTGCCGCCGCGTGATTACGGAAGGCTACTCAAACTTACCAAATAAACCAATACTTTGCATCGGAAACTTCAAAACTCTTCTTTATTTATTAATAGACTGAAAATAGTAACCATTATCATGAGTACTCAAAAATAAATACAAGAACCAATATCCTAATCTAGGTGAACCATTACCGGGACTACAAATTAAATGCTCATTTTATGACTTCACCTGAAATTAGTCAACATTGCTTACCATTAAGGTAAATAGGGCGAACCAAAACAAAATAAGAAATATGGATTAGCAAAATATGCTAAGTACGATAAGTGCGAGATAATTAAACTCAATTTATTCATAAACATGCTTTTGAAATCAATTCCATCCATTCCAATAATTAAATCAATATTTCCAACTCAAGATTCCAAAACCAATTTCAATAACCAATATTAATATACAATAAATCCAATTCCACTTATTTTAATACCAATTCTAATTACTCAAAACCAATTCCAATTACTCAAAAACCAATTCCAATTCCTCTCCCAAGTGTGCACACTCCCCAAGCTAGTCTCCTTATATTACAAGGATATTCTTAAGGAAAGACTTGGTCATACAAAGTCCAAAATCTCTACAAAAAAAAACCAAATCTGCATAGTGGGATTACTAACATGCTTATAAAGCTTTAATAATAATAATTCAATAAATCCTCTTTAAATCCAATACTTCCAACTTTTAATGATAATTCCAAAACTCCTCTTTATTAAATTCAACATGCTTTCAAAATAAAATCCCTTTTTTTTTTTTTGAAGTCAAAATAAAACCCTTTTAAACATGAATATTAATTAATACATTTAAAACATGATATAAAATCAATAATCCAATTTATTTATTAAAATTAATTTATTTAAACATACTTTTATTTCATAAATCATAATTCAATTCAATTTAATTCAATCATCACAAGAAATCATTCAAACATGCTCATTCAAACATATCACTTTCAAGATATTTAATCACCTAACGTACCTTGATCCTCGCTTATCAAGACACACAAACGGAACCTCAAGATTCTTGTTCGGACAAACCCTTCAAATAAATATAACCTTAATTAATATAAGGTTAACAAATAATCACAATAATTAAACTAAAAATCTCCCAACTATATGTACATGATCCTCTTAAATTAATTTATCATAAACACTATTAAAAATTTGATTTTATATAATTAAAACATGTCATAATAATTTTTTTTTATAAATTTCCCATAATAATTATAGTTAATTGAATAAGAGAAAAGAAGAAGAAAAGATAAGAAACCAAGGAGAAGAGAAGGGAGGAGGTGGCGGCAAGGGTTGCCGGCGGCAGCAGATGGTGCCGGAGGGTGGAGGGCGGCGACAGTGGGCGGCCAGAGAGGTGGTGGTTCACAGTGGAGGTGGTGGTGCGCAAGGAGGAGTAAAGAAAAATAAAAAGAATTTGAGATAGAATTAAGAGAGAATTATGAGAATTTGTTTGAAGGTTTGATCATGAATTGAAGGGGTATTTATAGGCTAGTGTAAGCATGATTTATGGTAGGAAAATGTAGGAAGAATTATGGTAAGTAGGGTTTAAGGGATTACTTGGAGAAGTGAGTAAAAGAATTAAGGAAAGTTTTGATATTAAGGTGATTGTGTATAATTGAATATGGAATGTATGTATGTCATGAAAAATAATAAGGTGATTGGAATTACTTGGGGAAAAATAATTAAGAAGAATAAAAGGCAAGACAATTTGATGATCAAATATTAAAAAGATGGAGAAATAGAATTAAGGAAATTAAGAGATTTTGGGAGATAATTTAAAATACAATTTTACCAAAATATATTCCCCTAAAATAATTAGAGAGGGCCGAAAATCATGAGCTTCCCATAGCTTAGATTTTCAGATTTCCCTAGGTTTATTTAGGAAGTTTTTGCTCAGTTTTAAGGAATAAAATAATTGTATAAATAATATAGAATAAATAATTAAATAATTAATTAATTAAAATACCAATTATTCACCAATAAATAACCAAGAAAAATCAGATTTTCCATATATGGAAAATCCAAAATCCCTAGCTAATTATTGGGAATTTTCAGCCATAATAAATAATTAATAAAATATTAATTTGCTTTAATTAAAATATCTGAAATATGTAAATAATCTGGTTTTTAAAATAAGATAAATGGATAATAAATCTTATCCAAAATAATGATTAGTTTCCAAAATACTTTTGGCGCCAAAATTCAAATATTATTTTGGCTCCAAATAATAAATTTACCAAAATATTTTTTTTATAAAATAATTCCTAATTAAATAATTAGAAAATACGTATGAAAATAAGGGGTATTACACCACGCCTAAAGGAGAAGGCCGCGACTGCGATTGACTGGTCCAAAGTCCTTCTGCCTCAGACGGGCACAAGGAAGGTCATCCGGCATGTCCAGACCAATGGCAACAAAAATCGTTCTCTAATGCCCGACACATCATCGAGTAGAAGAAGAGCCAACAACTGTCGGAATCGGCCTTCACGTCAAGCTACCCAGACAGCTTCAAAAACACCTCGGCAAGGTATTCCCAATCTTTACATGAGAGCCATACAAGCGACAAGACCGTCCACACATGCCTTTAGATGATTGGATCAACCCTGTAAGTGCCTTAGATGCCATAAGGGCAATATGCCCCACCTTACATGTAGTCGTCCCTCTTCGGAGGTCAGGAGGCATACAATGTCCAACCTCTGGACTAGCAACTTCGTTTGCTCAAGCTTGGTGAACACTCCAGTGTTCACCAGGGAGATAACTAAAGTAGCGCCGCTTGCCAAGGTTAAGAACATTCTGGTGGGTACTTATGACAGTACCACCAATCTTGAGGACCACCTTATGGCTTACACCAACCTCATGCATCTGCAGGGGTTGGATGATGCCTGCTGGTGCAGGTGCTTCCCGGCTACATTGAAGGGCATCACCCACCAATGGTTTGGCAACTTGCCAGCCGGATGCATCGATAGTTTCAAGAAGATTACCTTTCTGTTTGCTTCAAACTTCTCGATGAACATCCCTGCAAAAAAAAAAAAAAAAAAAAAAAAAAAAGTCTCGACTTGAGCACCATCCGACATGGAGAGAGAAAAGAACTTCGCTCCTACGTTAGGCGGTTCAATCAAGTGAGAATCCAGATTCAAAGACTTTCTGACGAGGTTGCCTATACAGACTTCTTCAAGGGTTTATAGGACGGGTCAACTTTGAAGTTTGACCTCGCTAGAAAGAGAGTCTTCACTCTACAAGAGGCACTGATGGAGGTGGAATCCTATATACAAGGACCGACCTCTGCTCGCCTAAAAATCAGTTAGACTCCAAGAAGTCTGACAAACCAAATGAGGGTCGCCCTGCTCAGCCTGCTCCCAAAGTCGAAGGGATCGGAGCAAGAAAAGAAAAGAAGTCAGGGTAGTTGATGACTTTGATCTGTCGTTGTAGGGAATATTTCAAGTAAGCTAACTTTCAGCCCCACTGTGATCATGCACTTAAGCATGGTGGCGTCCAAAGAGAAGAAAGCTAGAGCAAAAGAGTCGCCAACAAGTTTTAGGAACTTGTAAACCATTCACGAGGTGAAGGTCACACCCCTTCACGATCACAAAGATTGCTAATAGTGGTCATGAACCGTGGATTGGATATTTGGGGATGAGGGTACAAATCCAACCTAAAAGAGATTGAACTCGCCCTAAATAGACCTTTACTTTGTTCTTCTCATATTCATGTGCACTTTCCAATCAACATATAACCAATATATTAATCCTAAACATGTTTAATTTATGTTGGTTGATTATTAATGCACAAAAAAATCTATTATTAGTGATCACTTGAATTAAAATCATATTAACCTAATTCAAATTATTAATTATCTTATTAAGTGGGATTTCAAGTACAAATTGCCTTTAAACCTGCAAGATAGGGCGTGATCAAGCAATAACAATGATATATCAAGCAACATAATAATATGACAATCATCATCATCATCATAACGATCTCATCAAAGCATAATAATATTAGCAAGATCCTAGGCATGATAGTAACAAGATTAATAACAAATCGTAACATGACACTAAACATTAAAAATCAAAGCTTTATCCCTAACATGATAGTAGAAAGCAATAAAGACATCTTAACATGATACTAGGAATTAATAAAACAATCTAAACATGATTTCTACATCAAAAGAATAATTAAGTAATCAAATTACTTACTTTGATGTCTCGTACCTGTAGACACCTATTTGTGTCTCCCCAAAACCAAAACCAGTGATAAATACCTTTCATGTCATTTGATTATCGAACGAGGTGAAAGTGTGAAAAGTCTAGTGATGAGAATGTTTTTTTATTAAAATATCTCTTCTTTTTGTTTTTGAAAATATTTCTTTTCTTACCTTATTTATGATTAGTCCATGATAAATGTCCAATAATAGTGTAGTTGGATAGGGCTTGAAAAGACCTTTCCAACGATATATTATAAGCCCAATTCTGATGAGTAATAAGGAAGTTATGGCCAAAATACTAAACTAGGCCCGGTTTGGTTTTTATATGCGGCCCAATGATCTAGAGGAGGGCCTATTATTAATTATCATTCCTAAAGCTATTAGGATTGATTATAGTCTTCTAGAATATTTTAGAAGGTTATCTTAAATCCTAATGGAGTTAGGATTGATAATTATGTTTCAAAGAGTTTGAAATTGAATAAAACTACTCCTTTTTAGAATCCTTGTTTTGTACGAAGTGGAATATATTCATATTTTATTTTCGTAATCTTTATCCAAATTTTATGTGATTGGATAAATCTTGAAATTATCTTTCCAATGATATATTATAATATTAAATCCGAGCTATAACTTATATATAATTTTAATATCATGTTGCTTGATTATATTTATTTTTTATTGTTTGATCACACCTTGTATGCATGTCTAAAGGAAATTGGTACTTGTAGACACCTAAAAATGTCTCCCCAAAACCAAACCTGATGATGAACAACCTTTCACCGCCATTATTGGTCGGGTTGAGTATTTAATCTTGGAGTGCTTAAATCCATATTTCCATTTCATAAACCAACCCAAATCCTAGCCCATTTCCCCAAACCATAACTTGTTTTCCTCTTTTCGTGCCTTTAAACCCAAAATAATTCATTTCGTGTCCTTTAAAATCATTCATTTCAAAAAATCTTTTATCTCAGTTTATTTTGGTCCATAATCTGGGTCCAAGGATTGAATAGTTGGATGGGGCTTGAAAAGAGCTTTCCAACGATATATTATAAGCCCAAATTCGAGTTATAACGAATAAGTTATGGCCAAAATATTAAACTGAGCCCAAACCGAACCTAAGCCCACCTTACCTACGACCCAATGATCATGTGGAGGGTCCAAATGATTTAATCCTATTTCTAAAACAATTAGGATTAATTATAAACTTCTATAAGTTTCTAGAAGATCCTAATTATCCTTTTTGAAAAGATAAGATTAAGGGGGCGTTTGGTTCACAGAGTGGTATAGGGTTGGAATTAGGAATGGGGTTAAGGTGGTATGGGGTTGGAACTTGATACTTAATACCATGTGTTTGGTTTAATTCTGGAATGGAATATCTCACTTTTTTCTCCTTTTATTTGATACCTAAGGGAATGGAATGAGCCAAACCCACCTCCCCCCCAAGGTTTCTAAACCCCATACCTCATGGGTTTGAGATATGGGTTTGAAATTCATATTTTTGACAACCAAACATATGGTATGGGTTTTAGTAATTCAAAACCCATACCTCATACCTATATTTCGTGAACCAAACGCCCCCTAAAGAGTTTAAAGTTAAATAAAACTTTTCTTTTTGAAAATCCTATTTCTATCTAAATTGAAAGACGTTCAAAGATAGAAAGATATTATTTTTGCGCCACATATTTTTTATCCAAATTTTATATGGTTGGATAGCCCTTGAAATTATCTTTCCAATGATATATTTTAATATCAGTTCTGAGCTATGACGGAAAAGATATGAAAAAAATGTCAAACTATATCCAAAATTGACACCGTCTCACTATTTCGGCTATATAATTTGTTATATAAAATATTTTAATCTGATTCTAATTGGATTAGAAAGTAGACTTCAAAATATTTCCAACGATATCTTATTCATCTTATTCCAATTTCTGGATCAAAAGATATGATAAAAACAAAAACCGCAAAAACTGTTGTCTATCGCAAGAGTTTTATCCGATAAGAATTCTTTATCTTTTCTTGATTCTTTGACCCTCTTTTTTCTCTATAAATAGAGGTCATAGCTCCAATTTTTTCCAATCATCAACAAGCTTGATCATCATATCATTCTCTTCTCCCTCTTTAGCCTAAACACTAGCCTCCTTATTCTTCCAAAATACTTCCCTTAAGCACTCTAAGGAGTTCATACTTAACCCAAAGTTCTATACTTAAACCAAAGGCGTGAAAGGTATAAATAACTGAGGGCTTGGACCAAATCAAATCTACATTTATTTAATTTAATTTCCATTTGATTTATATTTTAATTGAAGTTACTAACAGTTTATTCATGATGTTGCAATTCAAGGAAACGCGAAAAGTGAGTAATTAATCACTTAATTACTCTTATTTGTATTCTTGTTGCTAGTATCATGATTAGGTTTATTATTTGATTTGACTAACAATTTATTGTTGAATTGCTTCCAATATTAATGTTTATTCTATTATATTTTTTATGATCACCATATTGCATGTTTAAAGTAATTTTGACGACCGGTTTAGGTTCCTTTTTAAGCTTGTTATTAAATCAAGTGATCACGATATTTTAGAATTATATGTTGCATTAATATTAAACCAATTTAGCATACTAATAGTTTGGAGCGAATTGAATATTTTGTTTGTATGCCTTTGAGATCGTAGGAATCACTTTTCACTATAAGAATCGAGTAGAGGCCAATACGGGCGAATGTGACTCCATGACTCACTTCGTACCATCATCCCCGATCCTCCTTTCGTAGTTCCGAATCATATGGAGTTAGTAATCTCATGGATTATGAATGGGGTGTAACCTTCACGGGTCAATCGTTGTTGCCTATCGTTGTCCCTTTATCGTGGTTGCCTTTTATGATCCGTGAACGGTTTACAAGTTCCTTAAAAACTTGTTGGCGGCTCCCTACTTTCCTTGTCCCTAATCGTTGTCCCTAATCGTATATGTCAATTTTCACTTCCTATGAGTGCCAAGAATATTCACAACATGCTTAAACGTAGGCGTACTTCGAGCGACGCCTACAATTTAGCGACTCCACTGGGGAGGATTCTTGGTTATTTATCGATTTGAGTGATCGGTATTTAATTGAGATGAGTGGATGACACTTGAAAGATTCTTGAATCGTATTCCTGCGATTTAATTGACATTGTTACATATGCATATACTTTTTAGGTTACCTATTTTGCCACAATAGTACGTGTTCTACGTATGTGGCTAGCCCAGGGGATTTATGCTCTATCAACCCAAAAACGTTCATGACAATAATGGTTCATCCAAGTTTTTTAAATCCACCCAAACCATGGAGTCGAGTTCGATTTCATCACGAACTCGCGGAGCCGCCCGTTGGCATACACTCTCAAGGGAGGATGCCTTCCTAATGCGTCCAAACTCTTAACCATGGTACCCTTTGACACCCAAAAGCTTGAACATAGAACTTGACTTGAGGTTGCGAACTTCATTGCATCATGCGTGACTATATGCTTATGTGTGCATTTTTTTTATTGACCTTTTTTTAATTATTTTTTTTCTTATCAAACCCCTTTTTTTAATTATTAGAGTCGAGCCATAGATTTTATTTTTTATTTTTGAGTCACCCGGATTTTAATTCCCGTATACTGCACAAGAGTCAACCTGTTTTGGTCATATCCGGAGTTCTAAAAAGAGTTACGTGTCGTGCCACCTATGGATCTGTAGCCCCGGGTTTTATCTTTCATTTGGCGTTGGTTTCGTCTCAATCAGAGTCACAGATAAAAATTTATAACCGATATACTACAGCCTATCCAGTTTAGGTGTCTTTTTAGCGTCAATTGTCTTTTGTTTTATTTTGAATTTTTTTTTATTTATTTTTTTTATATCTTTTCGTGTCAAGTTAGTATTAGCCTAATCCTTTAATCCATGTCAACTCGTATAACATAGGATTATAGATTTTTTTATACCTATGAGTCCTAACTCTTCTAGAATTTTTAGTCCTCTTCCTAGTTTCTTGTGATTTTTTGTGCCAACCTTAACATGTGTTCTTTGTCTTTGATTGTGGTTGATATTATTTATGACTAATGATTGCCAATGGACCGTATTCACCTAGTAAATAGCATAAACATTAAAATTGGACAAAATTAATCAAGTTAGTTTGTCTTTTAGTCTTCCGTGCTATTTGGTCATTGGGTCCTTCGTTTTTCACAACGTCCTCATGTCTAGTCATGCGATCATACCACGAGTGTTAATAAAATCACCTAATCACACATGTTGAGTGATTTCACACACTTTGTCTCCGAGTCATGCACTATATTATTTATGATCGTATACTAGGACCATGCATGCATCGTTTTCTGTCGTAGTAAAAATGAGTGGAAATTTTTCTCACTTGTTTTCAAATGTCTATTTTTTCCCTTCCTTTCCTATCTTGAGCAATGAGTCGAACACTTAAGTGAATTATTTTATTTCACAGTACTTGGTCAAGGAGCAGGGATAGATTAATACGGTTCGAGTCATTACCGCAACAATCTCTCAGATCTAATAGGCGTTCAAAGATAACTTTGCCATCTCCACATTACTTATCACCTTTCAATGGCCACTAAAGAAGATATTGAGAACATTAACAAATCCATCAAGGCACTGTCTGCCATGATGCAAACCCTTACCACTAGGGTCACTACCATGGAACAAAACAAGGACACTGTTTCCACCCTTGACAAATTGAAAGAGCAAATGAGCAAGATTTCTGAGGATTTCACCTATGTGGGACATCCTCCTACTCCTTTGGATCTGAAAGACAGGCTCCCTAAAAAGTTCTCCACTGCTTATATTCCAAAGTTCAAGCCTACTGACAATCCAATATTCCATTTGAAGGCGTTCTCTGCAACCATGGTTCTTAAGGGATTGGACGTAACACTCTTCCCTACGGTGTTCCCTCTCTCCTTAGAACATGCTTGTTTTATTCCCTAGATGCCAAGCATACTGCGACTTGGAAAGATGTCACCGACAGTTTCATGAATCATTATAAGTGTAACATTCAAACTAAAACTTTTGAACGTGAACTCTCCATTCTCAAACAGAAAGAGAATGAAGGCTTCACCGCTTACCTGAACAGGTGGAGGGAAACAACTTCACTCTTGGTAGATCCTCCCAAAGAAAGAGAGATGGTTCGCCTCTTTATTCAAAATCTGACTCATAAATATAAGGAACATCTCCAATTTCTTCCACTGAACACTTTCGAAGCTGTATACGACATCGACATCAATATCGAGGATGAGCTAATAAAGACTGCTGGTAGTAACAATAATAACACTTGGAAAAATAAGAAGAACGACCATCCTTCTTCTTCGTCTTCTAAGCACGAAAATACTACCAACAATATAAGCCAAGTTGATCTCAATGAAGTGTTAGCTCTTGATAGTCCATTGCCCAAGAAGAAAAAAACTTACACTCCTTTAGGAATGACTTATGATGCGGCCTTTGGTCGCCTTTACAGTCAAGGCTTGATCACACCTATTGGGCCATTTCCAGAGCCAAAACCTGAAGAAAGGAGCGCCAAATGGAATCCCAATGCCCATTGTAAGTACCATCAAGGAAGGGGCCACGCTACGGAGCAATGTTGGAATTTGAAGGACGTCATTCAAGACTTGGTGGATGCAAACAAACTTCATGTCCCTCCAGGCGGCAAGAAGTAACGAACACAAGGAGCGCAACAGATCCTTCGTGCAAGATTTCATGATTTCTTTCTTTATCATTCATCCCCATTCCCCCATTCATGTCTAGCATAGGTTTTCCATTTTGAATTTTCATACGTTTCATGTGTTTCATTCACCTTTTCCATTAATAAAATGAGCAAATTTCCTTTACATCTCGATCATAGAATTTTTCATTCATTCATTCATTCTCAAAAAAAAAAAAAAGTCAATTACCAACTAAACCCAAGGTACACCAATGACTTGAGACACCTTTGCAACCCTGTCATTCCCCATTAACCTTTCAGTCACAGATCCATTTCTTCGTCAACCACTTTGAGCCTCGTCTAATGATTGACCTTTTTTATTCAACCCACATTCACTTAACCCTAGGATGGGAAGGTGTGTAATTGTTTAACATTCAAAAAGCAAGTAAAAAAAAAAAGCAGCAAAGCAACAATAAAAACAATGTCTAAGGGCAAGTGTTCCAATGTCTTTGATTGAACACGTCTCAAATTGCGTCTCTCATCAAGTGCTTGGTACCGTGCCAGAGAAACATGAATGCTAAGTGAGTGATGGACCGCATGATCTGAGATTGCCCACATTGATTCAAAAGAATGAAAAAAAAAACGAAAAGCCAAAAAATAAGAAAAAAAGAAGAAAAAATGAAAATAAACTTACAAAATTCAAAACAAAAAAATATATGAAAAATAAAACTTGCAAAGTCTAATACACAATTGCATATCTTAGGGGCTTCTCTCGGGTCTTGAGCCTTTTACCCCTTTCTTCCTTAAACCTTCAGCTTAACCACCTTACAACCCTTGAAAGACCTCTTTGAGGTGTACACACACTTGTGCAAAGTTCGGTTAGAGCTACGTTCGGCCTGATTCCTAACGGATACATAGGCAACCTCACATCGAGGTGCGGCCACATTCATATTCATATCCATGTATGATCGAGTCAAAGAATATCCAATGCTTACCCCTACCCATCTAGAGCTAGACTTGGGGGCTTGGACCCACATCATTTAGCCTACCTAGCCTAAAGAGTCATCATCTTTGACTCTTCTCACATCTTTTTCCATCACCATAACCCTTGCAGCCAGCCTTAGTATCACATTCACACACTTCACTCACACATCCATATCCATATCAATCATCCTTCCCTTTAAGAGCCCTTTATCATGAAATCTTGTTTCAACACTATGCATGTTTCATCATATTTATAGACAATATTCATTAGAAGAAATATTGTATACTTGCTTAGCTTCCTGACCTGAGCAATATTCATTGTTTCATGCATCGCATAATAAGCTGAGAAACATTTATATATCAATGATTTTTAATCATACAAAGCATGTTGTGCTTAGCTACTTGACCTAAGCAACGTTCATTATGCAATAATCACTTCATCTGTATACGTGCTTAGCTTCCAGACCTAAGTGAAGTTTAAGATCGTTTCTTTACACCATAAATGATGCTTAGCTCCAAGACCTAAGTTAATTCATCTATCGTGTCACATGATGTAATTGTCCTTAGCCTCCTGGCCTAAGGACATGCATCATGCATACATTACTTTCAAGAAAAGCAATTCAATCCATACGATTCATTTCGTCTTGCTCAAGGAGGAAGTTCAAAACTTCTTCCCTTTTTCGGAAATTAAAAAACTTTTCAAAATTTTTATCGAGGGAAGTTCAAAAATAAAATTTCATTTTTCACGTCTTTCTTTTTCGGGAGAAAGTCGGTACCCTCCACTCGTCTCATGACAAAAATGATGGAAAATTTTTGCTTTTGCATTTTCGGTTGCTTGTGCTTGCACACACACACTCAAACTATACACACACAATCACAAGTCATACTCATGTCATGTCGTGTCAAGTCAAACTTGGTCAAGTAAGTTGGTCAAGTCAATCATAGTTTATACGAGTCCCGTGGCAGATTTTATTTTGCAGGTCTCAATTACAGCCCACGTCCGGGGACAAGTGGACCATCTACAGCCCACGTCCGGGGACAAGTGGACCATCTACAGCCCACGTCCGGGGACAAGCGGACCATTTACACCCACGTTCGGGGACAAGCGGGCCATCTACAGCCCACGTCTGGGGACAAGCGGACCATCTACAGCCCACGTCCGGGGACAAGCGGACCGTTTACAACCAGCCCACGTCTGAGGACAAGCAGACCATCTACAGCCCACGTTTGGGGACAAGTGAACCAACTACAACCCACGTTCGGGGACAAGCGAACAACCTACATTTCACGGCGCAAGGTTCTCAATACATAGAGACTTGCAATCTCATCATCTGTCGACTTTCCTCAAGCATGGTAAGTATTATCCGGTGGATTTCTTCAAGCATAGAAAACCGCCAAATTCCTTTGTCGGCTTTCCTCAAGCATGAAAAGCATTATCGGTGGATTTCTTTAAGCATAGAAAAACGTCAAAATCATATGTCGACTTTCCTCAAGCATGGAAAGTGTCATCTGGTAGGTTTCTTCAGGCTTAGAAAGCTACCAAACTCATCTGTCGGCTTTCCTCAAGCATGGAAAGCATTTCAACAAACGTCATCTGGTGGATTCCTTCAAGCATAGGAAAATACCAAACTCATTTGTCACCAATACTGATAAGGTCATAAAAGTACATTATTTTATTTATTAGACTCTTGTTTTTATATTGACTTTTACTAATTTAAATGTTTATTAAGTAATTTTTCTTCCCGAGACACGAGTTACTACTATTTGATTTATTTGTTTGTAGGAAGGAAGATTACGTTATCAAAGTAATATTTTATTGCCGCTCGGAATAAACGACGCAAAGGTCACAAGCCCGACCAACTCACTTATGTGTTAACCTAATAATGTTATATTGCAAATAGCCAAGTGGGCCTTGGAGTATATCAGTTGCTTACTAGCTAGAACAAAATAGGAAGGGTAGCTCATGAACATCTCTCTTTCTTGCGGGGTTCACAAAGTAAAACCTCCACCGATTTTCGCGGGTATCAAATTATCAAGCAAGAGAAGAAAAGGATGAAATCAGATAATTATTGGAGCGAAATATTCGGAGCAGCTAAGATCAATCAAACGCCTCTTATCTTTCTGTTAGAGGAGCTCTTTAAGGAATTCAGTTCATATTTTTTGGGGGGATGATTTGGAGGCTAGGTTGACTATAAATTGGAAGTATATATCTGAATTGGGGGAGAGTGGTATCGAGGGAAAAAAAACTGAAGCTAGCAGAGGAAGGAAGGAAGAAGCAATTTATGAATCTGCTCATTGCTCATGGTTGATTCCCCAAAGTTCAACTCTAATAATTGGTACTCTTTATTTAATTAGTAGCTTATAGCTTTGCATGTATAACTTCAGTTAATGATAATTCGTTGGATAAAGTAGTAGAATTTGCTAAGTGTAGACACCTAAAAATGTCTCCCCAAAACCAATCCCGATGATAAATAACCTTTCACCGCAACTATTGGTCGGGTTTAGTATTTAATCCCGAGAGTGCTTAAAATATCGTATTTTATTAAATTCATATTTTTGAAAGGTCCATGGATCAGTCTTGGTGTTTGGTAAAAGCATAGTTTTAATTTGTTAATTAATTTTAAGCCCAAACCTTTTTATTATTTTATTATTATTTTTGGCCCAAATATTTTATTTATTTTAATTTTTATAAAAGTCAGAAAAAAGCCTGAAATTATCAATCGGCACTCAGAAAGTCGAAAGAAATTAGGGTTAAAAATGAATTTAGACGGAAAAGTGGGCTAGAACTGACCGTGTCACGGTCAAGCTTGACCGTGTCACGGGAACTCTTCCCGTCTGACGGTGGGAGTTCCCGTGAGACGGGAGGTCTGCCGTGACACGGGGAGTTCCGTGTCCTTTCCGCGTAAACCCTTAACGCGTTTTCCGTTCCGTTTTCTGAAAATTTTCCGCGACACTCCAAAAACTGACCGTGTCACGGGAACTTGTACCGTCTGACGGTACAGTCTAACCGTGTCACGGTACAGTCTGACCGTGTCACGGGATACTTTTTTAGGGTTTTTATCATTTTAGGGTTCCGTGTGCTCCCTCAGCACATTTCCCTATAAATACCCCCTCATTTCTGATGAACGAGGCAACCAGAATTCTTTTTATTCTTATTTTCTCTCTTCTATGCTCTTAACCTAAACACTAGCCTACCCTTTTCACTTCAAAATTCCTTCTTCAAGCATTCAAAGGAGTCCATATTTTACTCGAGGTTCTATCCTTAAACCAAGGCGTGAAAGGTAGAATCGTTTGAGGGTTCGGCCCCAAAATTAACCTTGTTTTTATTTAATTTAATTTAGTTATTGTTTTATTATTTCCTTGAAGTTACTAACTCGTTTATTATTTTGTAGTTGCAAGCAAACATATTCAAAGTAAGAGTTATGCTCTTTTTATTATTATTTTTCTAACGATTTTTCTGTTGTTAGAATTATGATTAAATTGTTTTTTTTTTTATGTTTATATTGATTTTATTATATTTATTGATCACAATATTGCATGTTAATGGGAATATGTAATTGAAAATCACGACTAATAAGATAATTTGGACAACCGGTTTAGGTTCCTTTTTAATCTTGTTGTTTAATCAAGTGATCACCAAATATTTAGAATTATGTGTGCATTAATTTTGAACCAATTTAGTTAAATAATAGTTTGGAGCGAATTGAATTATTGTTTGTATGTCTTTGAGATCACAGGAATGCTTTTCACTATAAGAATCGAGTAGAGGCCAATACGGGCGAATGTGACTCCATGACTCACTTCGTACCATCATCCCCGATCCTCCTTTCGTGGTTCCGAACCATATGGAGTTAATAATCTCATGGATTATGAATGGGGTGTAACCTTCACGGGTCAATCGTTGCCTTCGTTGTCCCTTTATTGTGGTTGCCTTTTTATGATCCGTGAACGGTTTACAAGTTCCTTAAAAAACTTGTTGGCGGCTCCCTACTTTATTTGTCCCCAATCGTTGTCCCTAATCGTAATTTCAATTCCCACTTCCCATGAGTGCCAAGCATATTCACAACATGCTTTTAACGTAGGCGCACTTCGAGCGACGCCTACAATTTGGCGACTCCACTGGGGAGGATTCTTAATTATTTATCGATTTGAGTGATCGGTATTTAATTAAGATGAGTGGATGAGACTTGAAAGATTCTTGAAAAAATATTCCTGTGATTAATTTGGCATTTTTGCATCTGCATAGACGTTTTAACGTCACATTCAGGTCTGTCCCGTAGGAAAAATTAGATAACTCGGTTGCGCGCAAAAGCAAACAGGGCACCAGTCAGATTTTCTGACTGCCGTGTCACGGCAGAGTCTGCCGTGTCACGGTACAGTGTACCGTCTGACGGTAGACTGTACCGTGACACGAGAATTTCTGCCGTGTCACGGCAGTCCTAAAATCTGTCCGGTGACCTATTTTCTTTTCCCACAGTCGACTTCCTTCGATTTTTCTGAAAAAACGTATGTGTTCTACATGCGTCTTAGCCCCGGGGGATTTAAGCTCTATCAACCCAAAAACGCTCATGGCAATAAGGGTTCATCCGAGTCATTAAATCTACCCAAACCATGGAGTCGAGTTTGATTTCATCGCGAACTCGCGGAGCTGCCCGTTGGCATACACCCTCAAGGGAGGCTGCCTTGCTAACGCATCCAAACTCTTAACCATGGCACCCTTTTGACACCCAAAGCTTGACCAATAGTTGAACATAGACCTTGACTTTAGGTTGCGAACTTTTTTACATCATCGTGCCTAAATGCTATGTGTTTGTTCGGTGCTAACCCTAATGTGTTTGCTTTTTTATTTGACCCATGACCGAGGGTTTTTATTCTCACATAGTAATTAGTACGGACTTAAAATCGATTAAAATCTAAAAAAAAATCACAAAACTGACCTGGAACTGCGCACCGTGTCACGGTGAACAGTGCCGTGACACGGTAAAGGCTACCGTATGACGGTAAGTCTAAACCGTGTCACGCCAGTCTGCACCGTGACACGGTGCCCAGGAAAGTGTCCCGTCAGTCTTTTTCTCGATTTTTGTGTCCAGTATTGAGTCGTGTCTAGTTATATGGTCAAAACACGCGTCTATAACCTCACCTAATCACTTACATGTTATGTCCACACACTTTTCTTTTTTTAGTCGTACCCCACTTTTGACCGTATTTTAGGGAAGTCTCGTTTTTGTGTCGTCTTTTTTTTTTTTCAGAGTAAGTCGGATGGTATCCTCCCATGTTTTTCTTTTTTTTTTTTAATATTAACAAAAAATAAATAAATAAGTAGAACTTCAAATTTTTCTTTTTCTTTTTTTAATCCGGATAGGTTAAGGTTAAGTGTGGTCATTAAAAGGTGTATTTGTTTCGGTGTCACAGCGCTTGGGCAAGAAGCAAGGGTAGATTGTTACGGTTCGAGTCCATACCTCAACAACCTCTCGTACCAAAGAGGCGTACAAGGAAACCACCTCAGTCATCTCCACAAGATCCGTCTCCAGTCTACTTTCAACCAATGGCCACTAAGGAAGACATCGAGAACCTTAACAGGACAATCGAAAGGTTGTCTGACATGATGCAGACACTCACTACTAGAGTCAGCACTGTAGAGCAAGACAAGCAAAACAGTGTTACTGCTGCTGCGATGGACAAGATCAAGGAACAGATGAGTAAGATTTCAGAAGAGTTCACTTATGTGGAACAGCCTGTCACTTCCTCGTCCATAAGAGAGAAACTCCCTGAAAAATTTTCCACTGCTGATATTCCCAAGTTCAAGCCTACTGATAACCCGCTGTTCCATTTGAAGGCTTTTTCTGCAACTATGGCTCTTAAGGGAGTAGATGTGACACTCTTCCCTACAATGTTTCCTCTTTCCTTAGAGCATGCCTGTCAACAGTGGTTCTATTCCCTAGAATCCAAGCATGTCGCGACCTGGGAAGATGTTGCTGAAAGCTTTATGAACCGATACAAGTGCAACATTCAGGCCAAGACTTCTGAACGTGAACTCTCCATTCTCAAACAGAAAGAGAATGAAGGCTTCACTACTTACCTAAGCAGGTGGAGAGAAATAGCTGCACTCCTGGTAGACCCTCCCAAGGAGAAGGAAATGGTTCGCTTGTTCATTGCCAATCTGACGCATAAATACAAGCAACCCTTGAAGTTTCTGCCTTTAAGTACCTTTGAAGCTGTATACAATATTGGAATCAATATCGAAGATGAACTGATGAAGTCTGTTGGTAACAACAATAACAGCAGCACTTGGAAAAACAAGAAGAACGACACTCCTTCTTCTTCGTCTTCTAAGCCCAATAATGCTACCAACAATATCAACATTAATGATGTGCTGGCCCTTAATGCTCCTCCTCAAAGATTCCAAAGGCAGAGGAGGGTTTATACGCCTTTGGGAATGACTTATGATGCTGCTTATGACCGTCTTCATGGTCAGGGACTGATTATGCCAATCGGACCATTTCCAGAACCTCGACCTGAGAATAGGACCGCTAGCTATGACCCCAATGCTTATTGCAAGTATCATCAAGGCAAGGGTCATAACACTAAGAAGTGTTGGAGGCTGAAAGACGCAATCCAAGACCTAATTGATGCTAACCAACTTCCTGTCCCTCCAGGGGGCAAGAAGCCTAACATTCAAACAGGTCCTCTTTCTGATGCTTTGGCTATCATGGGAGATGAAGTCTCCTTTGATCCGTCAAAACTCATTCAACCTGTGAATAAACCTCTGCCAGAAGTTGTATTTATCCCAAGCACTGAAGAAGTGAATGGGATTTGGGATATTGATGATGAAGACGTCTATCTCAAAGACATAGCCTGTTCATCTCTCGGCACCAGTGAAGATGTTTGGGGGGACCTTGAGGTCAAGGTTCTCACCAGAAGTGGACGGTTGCAACAACCTAATCCACCTCCACCTCCACCACAATCAAATCCGATAGTTGATCCCGTCGACCCTGTGAATAGCGATGTGGTCAAACAGCTGCAAAAGACCAAGGTGGAGATGAATGTATGGAAGCTTTTGGCCACTTCCCACGAGCATCGAAAGGCTGTAATGAATGCTTTG
The DNA here is from genome assembly GCF_948465745.1 of Chenopodium album. NCBI lineage: Eukaryota > Viridiplantae > Streptophyta > Magnoliopsida > Caryophyllales > Amaranthaceae > Chenopodium > Chenopodium album. The sequence continues at coordinate 20,300,526 of NC_137840.1, read as the reverse complement.
GTGAAGATAGGAGTCGATGACGACATAACTCCCCAAGGACTGGTCAACTTCCTCACTACTGAGCTGCCGAGTACCAGCAATCTGATTTCCTTTTCTGATAAGGATCTACCCCCGGAAGGGGACCAACATAATAAGGCCTTACACCTCACTGTGGTGTGTGGGCAGATGAATGTTCCTATGAGCCTGGTTGATAATGGCTCTGCAATCAATGTGTGCCCACTCCGTACTACAAAAAAGTTGGGTATTAAGAATGAAGAGTTGACTCCCTCCACTCAGGGGATTCGAGCTTACGATAATACTCGCCGTCAAGCCGTGGGTACTATCATACTGAATATAACCACTGGGGCCGTTGAGCGTCGCACCAAGTTTCAGGTGGTGGACATTAAGGCCTCTTTCAATCTGTTGTTAGGACGCCCTTGGCTTCATGAGCTAAAGGCGATTCCATCGTCGCTTCACCAGAAAGTGAAAGCCATAGTGGGAGGGATTCCGATTACTATCGATGCTTCTCCTATGCGCATTCAAGTTATTGATACCCCTATCGTCCATGTTGAACACGACAAGGAAGATGAAGATCTGTGGGGTTTTTCTTTAGATGATGTTCTTGCGATCGAAGAAGAGGAAAAGTGTCATCTCGACTTCGATCCTTATTCAAACACTAGTATCAACGCCATTCTGAAAAAGCAAGGTCACTTTCCTGGAATGACCCTTGGGCTTAAGAAGGAAATGGCTAAATCTTGGGGCCATCCTGGTGCAATCAAGAAGGACACTTTCGGCTTAAGATTCGAGCCGACAAAGGAAGATCTGAAACAGGCTGCGTTGAAAATGAAAGCTCGCAACAATGCTCGAATCACAAAGACAGAAATGGCCATGGATCCATATCCGTTGACTCTCAACGGCCAATATATCAAAGAAGGGGAATACTTCCCATGCTATGAATTCCCCAAACCATTTGTCCATGATGGGATCTGTGAACCAGGATTCGAGGTATTCCTCGATTGTGACTTCCTCGATGAAGAACTCTCCACAGTCGAGAAGTCAGCCAGCCTGAACTCTGATGATCTTGGAATTAATCTTCTTTTTGGAATGGAGAAAAATGAATCCAAGCCGGTCTGCAATGATAACTCTGAGCTCGTTCAAGCGGTCATAGCAAACAAGGAGTTTGATCCCTCCAAGTTAATCATCCAAGCTGACAACATTTCAAGGGGATGGCGCAAGACATTGAGGATCACTACGCCAAGTGGAGAGAAGTTGGAAATAACCGCTGGCGAGGGTCCTATGTTTGATGAGCCTGAATTGTCTGGGTCCGAGTCCGAGTCTGAGTCTAAGTCTGTAGATGAGTCCTTAGAGTTTGAGGCCGACCCTCTTTCTGCTATAGAGTTCAGCCCTAAGTCTCTTGTTGAACCTTATCTTTCTAGTCCTAATAATTCTGGTGAGGTCGCAGCTGACCTTGCCTCTCTTGATGTTTTAGCCAGTGAATTCAATAAAATGAATACCTTTGCTTACGATGTGTGCCATTTCCCTAGCCCTGATCAATATTGCTTTGCTAATGATAAAAATGACAAAGAAATAATAAAAGCAATGGAAGAACACGAAAATAAAACAGCAGTTATTGAAGATACAGAAACAGTTAATATTTCCAATGATACGACTGTTAAAGAAGTAAAAATTGGATTAACGCTAAGTCAAGATGAACGCAAAGAGCTAATTAACTTGCTTAGTGAATTTGTTGATGTATTTGCTTGGTCATACCAAGATATGCCAGGAATTGACAGGGATATAGCTCATCATACGATACCACTCATGCCAGGTATGAAGCCTGTCAAACAAAAGCTGCGCCGAATGAAACCAGATGTGGCTCTCAAAATCAAAGAAGAAATCAGGAAGCAATTGGCCGCAGGTTTCATCAGAGTATCCAAGTATCCGGAATGGATAGCAAATGTGGTCCCAGTTCCAAAGAAGGATGGAAGGGTCAGAATGCGTGTTGATTACAGGGACCTCAATAAAGCAAGCCCAAAAGATGGGTTCCCTTTACCTCACATTGACATTCTGGTCGATAATACATCAAACCATGCGCTCCTGTCATTCATGGATGATTACGCCGGATATAATCAAGTACTGATGGCCGAAGAAGACATGGAGAAAACCACATTCATCACACAGTGGGGTACATATTGCTATACGGTAATGCCATTCGGTTTGAAAAACGCGGGTGCCACCTACCAAAGAGCAGCCACATCACTTTTACATGACATGATGCACAAGGAGGTGGAGGTCTATGTTGATGACATGGTTGTCAAGTCTAAAGATCGCCCAGGCCATATTGTCGCACTTCGCAAATTTTTTGCAAGACTCCGTAAGTACAACATGAGATTAAATCCAGCAAAATGTGCATTCGGAGTCACGTCAGGTAAATTACTTGGATATGTGATCAGTTCTCGAGGGATTGAAATAGATCCTTCAAAAGTAAAAGCGATCATGGCCATGCCACCACCCAAAAATGAGAAGGAAATTCGAGGCTTCATTGGAAGGTTGCAGTACATAAGTAGGTTCATATCAAAGCTCACATCGATATGCGAACCTATATTCAAGAAGCTTAAGAAGAATGTCCCAGTCACATGGGATAATGACTGCCAAAAGGCTTTCGACAAAATCAAAGAGTATTTGGCAAACCCACCCGTGCTAGCGCCGGCAATACCTCACTTTCCTCTTCGAATCTACCTTACGGTCACAAGAGAAACGATGGGGGCGATGCTAGCACAAGAGATCGAAAGCAAGGAGAATGCAATCTATTACCTGAGCAAGAAACTCCAAGGATATGAGACGCGATACACGCCACTCGAGAAATTGTGTCTCGCACTTGTATGGGCCGCACAAAAACTGAGACATTACATGCTCACTCATACAGTGCATGTCGTGTCTAAGATGGATCCTCTCAAATATCTGTTCGAGAAAGCAACACTCAACGACAGATTATCAAGGTGGATAGTCAATCTAGCTCAATTTGACTTAAGATTCGTGCCACAAAAGGCCATCAAAGGTTCTGCAGTTTCTGACTTCTTAGCAGACTTTCCGCTAGAAGAAGCTGAAAAAGAAGAAGATGAGTACGATTTCCCTGACGAAGATTTACTCATGACCGAAGACGATAGTTGGACGCTCTATTTCGATGGAGCTTCAAACCAAAAGGGATGTGGTGTGGGAGTCTTGCTCGTATCGCCCAATGAAGAACACATCCCAATTTCCATGAAGCTCGACTTTGATGTCACCAATAATGCCGCAGAATATGAAGCATGCATTTTGGGATTAGAAACAGCTGTCGCCTTGGGAATCAAGAAACTCAGAATCTATGGTGACTCCTCACTAATCATTAACCAAATCTCTAAGAGATGGAAAGTGAGGAGTGAAAGTCTCGCTACGTATCAAGCTCATCTGGAAACTCTCACGGAGCAACTAGATGAAGTGGAATATACATATTTGCCAAGAGAAGAAAACCAGTTCGCCGACGCACTAGCTAAGTTAGCATCAATGGTGCGAATTCCAGCTGACACGATCAGAATGCCACATACCATAGAGAGAAGATATGAACCAGCTTATGTTCATGCACTTGATGATGAACGAGAAGATGAAGAAGAACCATGGTATACAGACATCCTTAATTATGTGACAAGAGCAGAGTATCCTCCTAATACTGATAAAAGGGCATGCCGTGCTTTGAGGCTCCTGGCCTCACAGTATGTGCTCATCAGGGGAGAACTCCATAAGAGAACCGCAACAGGAAGGAATCTCTTATGTGTAGCTAAAAAAGAAGCACATAAAACCATGGAAAACCTTCATGCTGGTATATGTGGAACTCACATGAATGCAAAGATGTTAGTCCAAAAGATTCAACGACAAGGTTACTATTGGACAACTATGGAGCGAGATTGTCACGAGTACGTCAAGAAATGTATGAAGTGCCAAATCTATGCAAACTTACAACATGTTCCACCTTCACTTCTCTACACGTATATTTCTCCATGGCCTTTCTCCAATTGGGGCATCGACATCATTGGAAAAATCACACCACCAGGACAAGGGGGGCATGAATTCATTCTCGTAGCAATCGATTACTTCACCAAATGGGTTGAGGCAGCCTCATATGCCAAGCTGACGGCAAAACATGTAGCTCAATTCATTGAGAAAAATATTATATGCCGCTATGGGGTACCACATGAGATGATCAGTGACAATGGAACACATTTCCATGCCGAATGCGCGGAATTGTTGCAGAAATATCACATCAAACATCATCGATCATCACCTTACATACCACAAATGAACGGAGCAGTCGAATCGGCCAACAAAAACGTGAAGACCATCATCGAAAAGATGACGGAAAATTATAAAGATTGGCCCAGTAAGCTACATTTCGCCCTTTGGGGTTATCGAACCTCTGTCCGTACATCGACAGGGGCTACCCCTTTCTCCTTGGTCTATGGCGTCGAAGCTGTACAACCAATCGAGCTCAAAATACCTTCTCTCCGAATCGCATTGGAAAGCCAACTAGATGAAGTCGACTGGATTAGAGCAAGATACGACGAACTGGTCTTGCTTGATGAAAAACGCTTGGCAGCTTTGCATCATGTCCAAACCTACCAACAACGTATGGCACGACATTTCAATAAAAAAGTCAAGACCAGGAACATCAAAGAGGGTGACCTAGTGCTTAAGGCCCTCCGCAAAAATGTGTTAGATCCAAGAGGAAAATTTAGACCGAACTGGTCAGGCCCGTACATTGTTAAAGCCATCCTGTCCGGCGGAGCGGCACAATTGGTAGACATGGACGGTAACGGCTTCCATAATTTAACCAACTTGGATCAACTCAAAAAGTTCTACGCCTAGTCGCATGGGTTCATGACCCAATAGAGCTACGTATGGCCTGATTCCTTTTTAGGATACGTAGGCAACCCCTCAAGGGGGCCCGGCCACTTTAAAATAAAAAAAATGCTCCCTCTATTGATTTAATATGTGCCCGGTTCAACATTGCGTCACAGCAAAAAAAAAAAAAAAAAAAAAGGGTACATATGCCGCGACATGGGAAGCATTCCCGTCTGACGGGAGAAAATCCCGTGTCACGGCAAAATCTGAACAGCAAAAAGAACAGAAAGCCTCCCGTGACACGGGATTTGTTCCCGTCTGACGGAGAACTATTCCGTACCACGTCACGAAAAAAAAAAAAAAAAAAAAGTTTTGCCGTGACGCGGGAACTTTAACCGTGTCACGGGACCTTTTGACCGTGACACGACAAATTTTCAGTTTCCCGTTTTATTTATTGGCGCATTCGTTGCGAATTTCCTGTTCGAGCTTTGTTCTTCCATTGCGTCCGACTCCTTGACTCGGATAATATATAAAAGTCATTGTAATTTTTATTTAAGAAATAAATGCGCTATTATTATTAAAATAAATGCGACTACAATATTGGCATCATACGCCTTATTTTAAATATAAATTAAATAATAAAATGCAAAGCACTATTGATCTAATCTCTCTTCTCTTTAGGAACATCCTTCTCTTGCTCAATTAGGTCGGCCTTCACCATTAGTGTGTCTTTTGTAGCCCGAACCGTCACACCCCTAGTCGAACTTTCGCCCCTTTCACCTTTCTTGAACTTTTTTGGTTGTTTCTCCCTATACACCATCTTTTCTTTACCCTTTCCTTTCACATAGGTCTTCTTTCTTGGCATCTTAGGAGTCTTAAACTCAATTCCTTGTGTTCTCGGACCTAGGCGATCTTTAAGAGGAGCTTTCTTATCTCCAAGACGACTCTTTACATCAGACTTGCGTGATCCGAATCGTTCCCTCTTGCTTCTAGGGTTCAACCATGCCTTGTATGCACTAGATAAGGGAGGAGGAGCTTGGTCACTTGCAGAAACGGTCCACAAAGGTCTTCCAATCCAATAAGTCTCGTACTTGTGAACGTTACTTTCATGCAACGATACTTCACGAGGACTATCGTTATAGCATGGAATTACTTGTTCAAGTCCATACTGCCGCATTAGTCGAGAGGGACAGTAAAAGGTCAATTTGGAGATACTAGGAACACGACAATATGGTGTTTCATTCGTGCCAACCATCCTAGTAAGCCTCCACCAAGGCACCACCCAACGAATGGAAAATTCTCTCTTTGCAAAGAAATTTTTCCAATCTTCATACGACATGTTCGCAGAATAATTCTTCTTCCTACGGACTAAGTCGTTAGGGCCATATTTTTCAATGTCATCGGGGGCTTCAAATAATTCCAAACGCTCCATCAACCAAATCTGCAAAACAAGAAAACAAAAAGAACATTAATCGTAAAAAAAAAAAAAAAAAACTGCAGATTCCCGTGACACGGTAGTTTTGACCGTGTCACGACAGAACCTAACCGTGACACGATGACTGTTTTGTGTCACGGGGGCTATTCAGAGCGTATTTTTACCTGTAATAGTACCAGAGAGCCCTTCCTGATGGCTTTCCGGTCAGATTTTGCCTCGTCTAGGCCACGAAATGTTTCTCCAAGGCACGTCGGCATAGGAGATCTTCCGGATTCTACATGCTCAAGCACAGACGCTAAACAAGCATGTCCTACCCTACCGTTTGCAAAAAGTAGCTTGCTAAACATGCAAAAAATATATGCCCTTCTACGATACACATGATAAGACTCAGAGACAGGGCGATTAAAATATAAGTTATCAAGTTTTTCTATGTCTACTTCATTACCACAAACAATTCTATTTAAATCTGGATCTGTTAGATTCAGATGGCGTTCAAAGTCTTGGTAATAATATTCACGTAAGGTAGGCATGGCTATAAGATTCCTAGCAGGAAATCCAAAGATTGCGCCAAATTCCTCCGGCAGAGGACATATTTCATCATAATCAAATTTGAAACAGTGCGTTTCTGGACTCCAATAATCTAATGCTGCCCTAAGAAAATCATGTTCAATAGCTACATGTCGCAGGGCTAGCAAACCCCTGACATGAAATAATTCTAATTCTCTTTTTTCAGCATTGGTCAAAGAATAAGACCAGTCGCGCAATGTATTATCAAAATTCTGAGACATGATTATTGAAATATGAAATTCTAAATTATTTTGTCTTTCGTAATTATGCATATCATGAATAATCTGGTCTTATTTTATAGCAAAAGCGCTCGAAACTGCCCATAATTTATCTTTTCGCACGCGTGAAACAAACCGCTGAATAATAAACTTCCCGTGACACGGGAAATTCCACCGTGTCACGGGAACCTTTGCCGTGACACGGTGAACAGTGCCGTGTCACGGCACTTTACGCGCCTGTTTTTTTTTTTTTTTTTTTCATCTTTTTCGTATCTATCCGGATTTTTTGTATTTTCTTATCTTTAACGTTTGTTTTTCAGTAGAGTTCTATTTCTAATAAAATTCTCGCCTTTTTTATTTTTATCTTTACGATTTTATTTCTTTTGCTTTTTATTTTTTTATTTTTCTTTTGGGGAAGATATTTTTTTATTTCTTTTCTTTTCTTTTCTTTTGAGGAAGGTAATTTTATTTCTTTTCTTTTGGGGAAGGTCGGTACCCTCCATTACTCCACTTATGTTTTTTTTCGTCGTGTCATTAATAAGTACACAATCACACACAAAGAGTCTCAAACACACACTAACACACACAATAGTAGATATATAAACTGTAAATAATGTACAAAGAGTCGTAATACATAAATGTATCAAGTGTCATCACAGTATGCACAAAGACCCTCGGTCAAAAATCTCTAGAATCAGAATCAGTCTCATCTTGTCCCTGTGCATGTGGACCTTCCTGTGTGTATGGAAACGGCGAACCAAAGAGTCCCTCGACCATCCGAGTACGGGGAGTAGCGTCCCTACTAGTCCCCGTAGGCCCAGTAGTAGTCAAGCTCAAAGCAGGACCCGTCCAGCCGGAAAGTGGAGTAGACTGGCCCAAAGATACTGGAATCGTCGGCGAAGGCATCGTCCCATATAGCGGAACCGAGAACAAGCCCGACAGTGGTGGAGGAATCCCGGATAATGGGGCCGAGAATGAACCAGGATCCAAAGGAGACCCAAACTCAGGAACTGGAGGCTGTGAAAATGACGGACGCTGAGAAGACTGCCCTTGCTGCCACTGAGCCTCCTGGAACGGCTGAGTAGTCTGCGGCTCTCGCTGAGAACGCCGGTGAGCCTCAGGAGATCGTCTACTATGACCAAGCTCCTCCTCGTCCGAGCCTCTGGGCCTCGAGCGCGAGCGGGACCTCCGTCGCTCTTGAAAAAATACAAAATCAAAAGGTGTCAATGATGCAAAATAAAACAAATGGTAGAAATGAAAAAGTAATAAGTGATACCTCAAGGACGTCGCTAGAGCTCCGACAACTCGCACCACACCAAAGCTTGATGATGCAATACTTCAGCGCGTCCACCAGCTTCATAATTCCCATCACCTCCGGGCGGTTAGGCTAAGGATAAAACAAAGAAAAATCAGTAATAAGCAGCATTAAAAGAGTGGATAATACGCCGAAGAAAACTCACCGGCTCAAAAGCCTCAGGCACTGACTCCTGCGCCTGTCTATAACCCTCCGGCGCGTCAGCAATATGGTCCTCCGTGATACCGATCGGCCCAGGGTAGCGGACAGACTGAGGAGGAATCTGAATCCTCCCCACAGGGTGAATGGTCATCTGAAAACATGATCGAATAATCAAGTTATTCGACTATTTAAAACAGAGACTAGTAAAGAAGAGTTTTGAAATAAATCATGCCTCGGGAAGACGGGGTGGAGGAGCTAGAGAGGGAAGCAAATCCCGCGCGTAGTCGCTCTCCATGTGAACGAGCTCCTGCCACGGAAAAGTGTAGCGCTCTCTCCTGTTGATCAACCCTCTGATCAAGCGGGAGTCCAACATCGACTATGGCGGGGAAGAAGGCACCACAAAGCGATCGCCGCTATGCTGACGGACGACTCGCTCCCCCAAATACCAGACAAAGCGCCCAGTACCAACCAAAATGGTACGGTACACTGAAAGACGTAGGGCCTCGGGTAGATCAGTCATCCCGGCCCAAGGAAGATACTGGACATCAATGGGAACCTGGAAACCATAAAAAGTTAGGCGTGAAACGACAAAAACAACATCAGAAGGAAAAAACGCAACAAAGCTAATTCTTACGCCAACGGAAGAGGTGCCTCGGCGTAGTACCCCACGAAGCGCCGGAACAGACTCCACCCGTGACTCCCCTCGGTCACGCTAGCTGGCACCGACGGGGAAGTCATGGACCACTCCCCGACGCCGGCGAGGAGCCAAGCCTGGGAAGTACTCGTAGAACCATAACTGCAACTGTAGGCGTCGTTCGAAGTGCGCCTACATTAAAAGCATGTGGTGAATATGCTTGGCAATCATAGGAAGTGGGAATTGACATTACGATTAGGGACAAAGCAAAGTAGGGAGCCGCCAACAAGTTTTTGTGGAACTTGTAAACCGTTCACGGATCATAAAAAGGCAACCACGATAAGGGACAACGATAGGCAACAACGATTGACCCTTGAAGGTTACACCCCATTCATAGTCCATGAGATTACTAACTCCATATGGTTCGGAACCACGAAAGGAGGATCGGGGATGATGGTACGAAGTGAGTCATGGAGTCACATTCGCCCGTATTGGCCTCTACTCGATTCTTATAGTGAAAAGTATTCCTGTAATCTCAAAGGCATACAATAAAATATTCAATTTGCTCCAAACTATTATTTAACTAAATTGGATCAAAATTAATGCACACATAATTCTAAAAATTTGGTGATCACTTGATTAAACAACAAGATTAAAAAGGATCCTAAGCCGGTTGTCCAAATTATCTTATTAGGCGTGATTTTCAATTACATATTCCCTTTAACATGCAATATCGTGATCAAAATAAATAACAGAATTAATATAAACATAAAAAGAACCAATTTAATCATAATTCTAACAACAGAAAAATCGTTAGAAAAATAATAATAAAAAAAGCATAACTCTTACTTTGAATCTGTTTGCTTGCAACTACAAAATAATAAAACGAGTCAGTAACTTCAAGGAAATAATAAAACAAAAATTAAATTAAATAAAAAACAAGATTAATTTTGGGGCCAAACCCTCAAACGATTCTACCTTTCACGCCTTGGTTTAAGGATAGAACCTCGAGTAAAATATGGACTCCTTTGAGTGCTTGAAGAGGGAATTTTGAAGTGAAAAGGGTAGGCTAGTGTTTAGGTTAAGAGCATAGAAGAGAAAAAATAAGAATAATAGAATTCTGGTTGCCCCGTTCATCAGAAATGAAGGGGTATTTATAGGGAAATGTGCTGAGGGAGCACACGGAACCCTAAAATGATAAAAAACCCTAAAAAATATCCCGTGACACGGTCAGAGTGTACCGTGACACGGTTAGACTGTACCGTCAGACGGTACAAGTTCCCGTGACACGGTCAGTCTTTGGAGTGTCGCGGGAAATTTTCAGAAAACGGAACGGAAAACGCGTTAAGGGTTTACGCGGAAAGGACGCGGAGCTTCCCGTGTCACGGCAGACCTCCCGTGTCACGGGAAGTCCCACCGTCAGACGGGAAGTGTTCCCGTGACACGGTCAAGCCTGACCGTGACACGGTCAACTCCAGTCCACTTTTCCGTCTAAATTCATTTTTTAACCCTAATTTCTTTCGGCTTTTTGAGTGCCGATTGATAATTACGGGCTTTTTTCTGACTCTTAATATTCGGGCTAAAATGAGAAAATAATAAATAAAATATTTGGGCCAAAAATAATAAAATAATAATAAAATAAAAAAAAGGTTTGGGCTTAAAATTAATTAACAAATTAAAACTATGCTTTTACCAAACACCAAGACTGATCCATGGACCTTTCAAATATATGAATTTAATAAAATACGATTTTTTAAGCACTCTCGGGATTAAATACTAAACCCGACCAACAGTGGCGGCGAAAGGTTATTTATCATCGGGCTTGGTTTTGGGGAGATATTTTTAGGTGTCTACAGCAACAAAAATAACATTCAGCATAAGAATCGAACAAGCCGAAATGGAACAAGAAGGGAAAAGATCATCACCTCTATGACTCTCCACAGGCCGTAAACGGTAATAGGGGACTCGTCATTCAGCTGACGGCAACCATGAAGTAGAGATAGAAGAAGATCCGCGTATCCAAGACTGGCCCAGCTGTAGGATCCTATCTCGGGAATCCTGGCCAAAGAAGGGAGGTAGCAGAGGAGCACGCGTGAACTCCTGTCAGGAGAGAGGGTCATAGAGATCAGGATCAAGATGAAGATCCGCACCCGCTGCTCGGCCGGCGTATCCTCCATATCGAAGCCGCGAGCAAGAACTGAAGCCGACTCCGATCGTCCACTCCTAGGACCACCTCGTGACACCGGACGAGTCCTGATGTGCTGAACGATCGGACCTAACAAATCAGCTACCTCAGCCGATGTCCAGGATAGATCAGACATCTGGCCTACTGCCCGGTCGGTAAAGCCCAACCCGCTGATCATGCTGAAGTCTAAGGGGGTCACCGTCATCTCCCCCCAAGCAAAGTGAAACGTGTTGGTAGTATCCCAAAAACACTCCAACAACGCACGAACAACCGTCGCGCCGCAACCCCGGGGGCTGCGAAACCCTACAACCGCCGCGTAGAAATCGACCAAGCCAGACGACTCCCATAGGGCGCTCGTAACAGGATCTCCCGTAATGATTTGGTGGAGTCGAGGGATCAAATCACCGGCCCCGGAACCATGATGGCGAAGTGTGCCATCGACTATGCCGGAGAGTGCACGATGAGAAACGTGGTTTTCACGGCAGAAAACCAACTGGTCTAGAGTCCACGGAGGTGGAACCCACCTACCCCTACTCGTAGAAGTCCGAGGCTCGGACTCCAAGATGTCGTCGTCCACGCCCTCAGGGACAGTGGGAGTGTCCTCCCGAAAAGACCGACGTCGGCCGCGGGTAGAAAGGTCGCAATCTCGTCGTCTAGGCATGCTATTGTCAAAATCTAAATGTTTAGCATCATTTCCTAAACATTTAATTCAAGTTGCATATTTATAATAAAATCTAAATACTTAGCATCATTTCCTAAGCTATTTAGTTGTTTATTGAATTATATGCTAAATTTTATCAAAATCTAAATGTTTAGCATCATTTCCTAAACATTTTAAATTGCAAAATAATAATCTAAATACTTGGCATCATTTCCTGAGTTATTTAGTTGTTTATTGAATTATACGCTAAATTTTTACCTCAAGGCTAAAAATTGGCAAAAATTATAGTATTTAGTTTCTCCATAACAAACTAATACTACAGTGCTCCTAGCCGCATGATACTATGTTCTCCATGACAATATAGTACATATGCAAAATATGAATCAACACATCATTTCACAAGATTCACCACTATTTTTTCACCATTTCAAAGCATGAACATTATTTCACAAAGTAGCACCCAAAAATGGTGATTTGCTCAATTCTCCATCAAGTCATGCAATTTTTATCTCAAATTTCTCACAAACACACATGTACACATATACAAATAAAATCATGGCAAGAATTTCAACATAAAGCTTCAAAATAAAAAACCCCCAAATTGATTTTTTTTAGGGTTTGTCATGAAATTGTTAATGTGAAGCAAATTCAAAGCAAAAATCAAAGGGAGCTTACATGGATGTGTGTAAAAAGTCAAAACCGAGGAGAAGATCGAGGAATTACAACAAAATTGGTGAAATTCGAACTCCAAAACTCAAAAATATGTTCCGGTCACCAGCGCAACTGCCGCGACACGGGAAAGACTAACCGTGTCACGGTCAAGAGGAACCGTGTCACGACAAACTTTCAAGGCTGACGGAGCTCCGGTGAACTAGACGGCAGTACAGGAACAGAAACAGAAGTAGCAACGAATCAGCAGCAGCGTAGTAGCCAAACAGCCGCAGCAAAGCAAAAAAGGAGAAGACAAAAAAAAAAAAAAAAAAAAAGAGAGAGACTAACCGTGTCACGGTCGCCGTTACCGTGTCACGGCGAGTTTCGAACGGCCGGCGGTTAACGCCAGGCGTGGCGCGGCAGCTTTTGGAAAGAGAGAAGCTAAAGTGGTGAATGATGAAAGCAAATGTGAAAGCAAGAAGAAATGTGAAATGAAAAAATGGTGCACGCGGATTTAAAGGCAGAAAAGGACAAAAAAGAGCCGTTGTTGACTGATTCAAACAACGAAAATAAAAAAAAAGAAAAAAAAGAAAAATATTTGTCCCGTGACACGGGATACTAGTCCCGTCAGACGGGAATCCCTGACCGTGTCACGGGAACCTTCTGACGTGGCGCGGCAAATATGAGCCTGGTCAGGGAATATTCTTAGCTTTTTGACCAGTTTGGCTGACTTTCCGAGTTTATTGGGTGATTATTTTTTTCGCTACAGTTACGCGGAAAATCCCAACTGATGTTTAAGGGGGACTAAAATTACTATTTTACCCCTGGCAAGCGTCAAAGCCTATTTTGCGGCATTTTAAACATTTAATATGGTCGGATAATCGGCTTAAAATTATGAATCATTTACAGCCCATGTTCGGGGATAATCAAACCACCATACACTTTTCAGCAACCGTCAGCTTTCCTCAGGCTTGGAAAGCGTTATCGGTGGATTTTTCTTCAAGTATAGAAAATCGTCAAGTCGGCTTTCCTCAGGCTTGGAAAGCGTTATTGGTGGATTTTTCTTCAAGTATAGAAAACCGCCAAGTCGGCTTTCCTCAGGCATGGAAAGCATCATCAGTGGATTTTTCTTCAAGTATAGAAAACCACAAAATTCCTTTGTCGGCTTTCCTCAAGTATGGAAGGCATTATCGGTGGAATTCTTCAAGAATAGAATGACACCAAATTCGTTTGTCGACTTTCCTCAGGCATGGAAAGTATTATCCGGTAGCTTCCTTCAGGCTTAGAAAGGTACCAAACTCTTCAGTCGGCTTTCCTCAAGCATGGAAAGCGTTTCAACCAATGTCACTCGGTAGATTCCTTCAAGTATAGGAAAATACCAAACTCGTTTGTCACCAACACACTGGTGCCAGATATGTATTCTATCCCTTTACTCTTTTATCTGTGGAATTAACATTTTTCTGCAGGTATCGGCGTATACAGAGTGATTTAGGATCGCAGAACGTCTTAAATCATTCTCCGTCCCTATCGACTACTTTGACTATCGTTTTCGAAACTGACGTTTCTACAAACTCAGTCAAAGTGGGGGCTTCTGTAGACACCTAAAAATGTCTCTCCAAAACCAAGCCCGATGATAAATAACCTTTCACCGCCACTATTGGCCGGGTTTAGTATTTAATCCCGAGAGTGCTTAAAATATTGTATTTTATTAAATTCATATTTTTGAAAGGTCCATGGATCAGTCTTGGTGTTTGGTAAAAGCATAGTTTTAATTTGTTAATTAATTTTAAGCCCAAACCTTTTTATTATTTTATTATTATTTTTGGCCCAAATATTTTATTTATTTTTATTTTTATAAAAGTCAGAAAAAAGCCCGAAATTATCAATCGGCACTCAGAAAGCCGAAAGAAATTAGGGTTAAAAATGAATTTAGACGGAAAAGTGGACTGGAACTGACCGTGTCACGGTCAAGCTTGACCGTGTCACGGGAACTCTTCCCGTCTGACGGTGGGAGTTCTCGTGACACGGGGAGTTCCGTGTCCTTTCCGCGTAAACCCTTAACGCGTTTTCCGTTCCGTTTTCTGAAAATTTCCCGCGACACTCCAAAAACTGACCGTGTCACGGGAACTTGTACCGTATGACGGTACAGTCTAACCGTGTCACGGTACAGTCTGACCGTGTCACGGGATACTTTTTTAGGGTTTTTATCATTTTAGGGTTCCGTGTGCTCCCTCAGCACATTTCCCTATAAATACCCCCTCATTTCTGATGAACGAGGCAACCGGAATTCTTTTTATTCTTATTTTCTCTCTTCTATGCTCTTAACCTAAACACTAGCCTACCCTTTTCACTTCAAAATTCCTTCTTCAAGCACTCAAAGGAGTCCATATTTTATTCGAGGTTCTATCCTTAAACCAAGGTGTGAAAGGTAGAATCGTTTGAGGGTTTGGCCCAAAAATTAACCTTGTTTTTATTTAATTTAATTTAGTTATTGCTTTATTATTTCCTTGAAGTTACTAACTTGTTTATTATTTTGTAGTTGCAAGCAAACAGATTCAAAGTAAGAGTTATGCTCTTTTTATTATTATTTTTCTAACGATTTTTCTGTTGTTAGAATTATGACTAAATTGTTTTTTTTTTTATGTTTATATTGATTTTATTATATTTATTGATCACAATATTGCATGTTAATGGGAATATGTAATTGAAAATCACGACTAATAAGATAATTTGGACAACCGGTTTAGGTTCCTTTTTAATCTTGTTGTTTAATCAAGTGATCACCAAATATTTAGAATTATGTGTGCATTAATTTTGAACCAATTTAGTTAAATAATAGTTTGGAGCGAATTGAATTATTGTTTGTATGCCTTTGAGATCACAGGAATGCTTTTCACTATAAAAATCGAGTAGAGGCCAATACGGGCGAATGTGACTCCATGACTCACTTCGTACCATCATCCCCGATCCTCCTTTCGTGGTTCCGAACCATATGGAGTTAATAATCTCATGGATTATGAATGGGGTGTAACCTTCACGGGTCAATCGTTGCCTTCGTTGTCCCTTTATCGTGGTTGCCTTTTTATGATCCGTGAACGGTTTACAAGTTCCTTAAAAAACTTGTTGGCGGCTCCCTACTTTATTTGTCCCCAATCGTTGTCCCTAATCGTAATGTCAATTCCCACTTCCCATGAGTGCCAAGCATATTCACAACATGCTTTTAACGTAGGCGCACTTCGAGCGACGCCTACACTAAGGTACTTTTGTTTTTATTGTTTCAATTCTTTGTTAGATTAGGTGATTTATAATAATTGCAATTTGATTATTTGTTGGATGATCTATGAAGTTGTTCAATCTCAATTATTGTTTTCTTTCTTTTTAGTCATATGAGTGATATAATTGTCATTGTTATGATTCTAATTCTTAATATGTCAGGCTAGATTATTAGTGGGTAGGGAGATATATTATGCATTGGATTATTAGAATAGATTTGTTGTAATTATTGGGTATTATTCTTATGTCTTAATTGGTTTGATAACCCGTTTGATTATTATGAACTAGTAGGATTATATTTTAGACCGGCCATCTTTAGTGTAATTTGCTAGTTTAATCACTAGAGTATTAACTTTTGATCCGTAATTGTCCTAGTTAATACCATTAGTAGTGATTAGGTGTTTGATTGGTGACTAAAACTTGTCGTAATACCTAAGATTATCAACCATTTGAGTTGCACAAGTCCGAGCTTGTGAGATTTGTGGCCTAAGTTAACTACTTCCTTGTTATTAATGCGGCTAATTAATTGAGTCTAGAGAGCTTATTCTAGATTATTAGTTAGTTAGATGATATTCCGAGAGTTCATTTGGTGTATTTGCAAGTAAGGGAAGTGTTGAATGCTTGTTTGTGTTCATTGGTTAACATTAAGATATAAACATAATTCGTATAATTTGATGAGCAATATTTGATACTCCAATGTTATAATACATCTCCCGATTCCCAATTTCATTATTCTTGATTTAATCGTATTTCACTTTTTATTAGTTTATTTCCCCGTATTTTATTTGTTATCTAGCTAGTAGCTTATTTATTAGATCATATCATTATTTGTTCAAAATAGGGGTTTCTAACTTACACAAGTAATAATTTGATAATCCAATTCTCTGTGGGATCGACCCTAGCTTACCCTACTACATTTTAGGAGGTTTTAGTTAGGTTTATTTTTGGTAGACACGCGACAGTCGTTCCAAATTTTGGCGCCGTTGTCGGGGAGTTGGCATTTTATTACATTAATACTTGTGTTTTTGCTAACTTTCCTTATTAGCTTGTCATCTAGTTCCTTGTGTGTTTATGTGTGACAGAAATTTGAAGAATCAAAGATTAAGGGAATTTGCAGCAAGGAATCAGGGACTTATAATTAATCCTTTTTCTACGTCTTTTGTAGCTAAAAGGACTCGTGCTCAAATACTGGATCAAGCTCGTCAGATTCCATTGCCTCTAAGTGAGAGTTCATCCTCGGAGGAGGAAACTGAAGAAAATTTTGAGATGGCTGACCGTACCTTAAAGCAGCTTGCTGTTCCCACATTTGATCCTAATTTGCTATGCATATTAGATGGCGGGGCAGAATGTGAGATCAAGCCTGGACTGATCAGAGCATTACCCACATTTTCAGGTTTCCGCAATACTAGTTCCTTGGGTTCAGTTTACATGAATGAGGCGAACAGGTTTTTGAAGGAATTTCACATAGCATGTTCGGGGATGAAACCTGCTGGTGTAACCCCTGATTAGCTCAAGTTAAAGGCATTTCCTTTTGCCTTGGCTGATGCTGCCAAGGAGTGGCTGTTCGGACTGCCTACAGGAACCATCACAACCTGGGCTCAAATGTAAGAAAAATTCATAGAAAAATATTTTCCGGCATCTTTGGCAGCAAACATTAGAAAAGAAATATGTGGGATTCGACAAGAAGATGCAGAGACACTTCATGAGTATTGGGAGCGGTTCAAAAAGCTATGTGAAAGCTGTCCAAACCATCAGATCAGTGAGCAGTTGTTAGTGCAATACTTTTATGAAGGGCTCACGGAATCAGATCGGAACCTAATTGATGCTGCAAGTGGCGGAGCATTGGTTGATAAGACACCCGTAGAGGCAAAGACACTGATAGCAAATATGGCAGCAAACTCTCAGTACTGTGGAGGTCGAAATATTAAGTCCTGTTCTATACGTCAAGTTAATGAAGTAGTGAGTTCTAACTTCGAGCAACAATTAGCTAAACTCACTTCTTTAGTGGAGCGAGTGATGATTGAAAAAGGGCAAGAAAAATATTGTGGCATATGTTCGTTAGCAGGACACCCAACTGATATGTGCCCTACTATGCAAGAGGAACAAGTGAATTCTATTGGTGGTGGTCAGGGGCAGCGAAGGCGTTATGATCCGTTCTCTCAGACTTATAATCCGGGGTGGAGAGATCATCCAAACCTGAGATATGGCAATGTTCAGCAGCAGGCAGGCAACTCCAACCTCAGACAACCAGCTTTCCAGTAACAACAAGCACCTAATCCTCCACCTGGTTTTCATCAACAACCGCAATATCAGCCGCGACCTCAAAATCAGCAAGTTTCCCAGCCACAATCTGGTAGCATGTCTCTAGAAGAAATTGTGAAGGCAATGGCTAACAACACTTTGAATTTTCAGCAAGAAACAAGAAGTGGACTAAAGAACTTGGAGAACCAAGTTTCTCAGTTAGCTAACACAGTGGGAAAACTCCAAGCTCAGAATTCTAACAAGTTGCCTAGCAAACCAGAGAGAAATCCGAAGGAGAATGAAAGCGCCATATCACTTAGAAGTGGCAAGCAGCTAGAGGTTCCAGAAAAAAGCAAGAGTGAAGTGCTAACAGAACACGAAGAGGAACAAGAGACTGTTGTTCCAGAAAAAAATGAGCAACCCTCTAAGGTAAGTGATGTTGTCTCATCCAAAACTAACCATTTTTCTTCTTCTGTTCCTTTCCCTAGCAGGTTAACTTCTAAGGATAAGAAGAAAGAGATGGAAAAGGAGGTGCTAGATGTATTTCGCAAGGTAGAGGTGAACATACCTTTACTGGAAGCCATTAGACAAGTGCCGCGTTATGCAAAGTTTCTAAAGGATTTATGCAGTAACAAGCGGAAATTGAATGGAGATGAAAAGGTCAGTGTAAGTGAGAACGTATCTGTTGTCTTACAGAGGAAAATTCCTCCCAAGTGCAAGGATCCAGGTATTTTTACTATACCTTGTAGAATAGGCAACACGAGATATGAGAGGTGCATGTTAGACTTAGGAGCTTCTATTAATGTGATGCCTTTATCTATTTATAAAGCTCTGAACTTAGGACCTTTAAAAGATACTCGTGTGATTATTCAACTTGCTGACCGTTCTAATACTTATCCTTTAGGAGTGATTGAGGATGTCTTAGTACAAGTAAATGAACTTGTGTTTCCTGCTGATTTTTATGTGTTAGATATGCCAAATGATGAATCTTCTAATGCAACACCAATCTTATTAGGGAGACCTTTTCTAAAAACATCTAGAACCAAGATTGATGTTCATAGTGGGATTTTGACTATGGAATTTGATGGGGAGGTTATCCGGTTTAATTTATTTGATGCCATGAGATACCCCTCTGATTGTGAATCTGTTTCTAGTATAAATGTCATTGATGCATTAACTGAGCAAGTATTTTTTTCTCTCTGGTCATGATGCATTAGATGTTGTTTTGACCGAACCTATGGAAAAAGAGCAATACAATAACCTGCAGGAACATTTTGAGCTCGAAAATGATGTCAAGGAAGCTTTCTCCTCCTTGGAAGTACTTCCAAATAAGCAAGGAAGGTATGCAGATAAATTTATAAAATTGCCTATCACATCTAACAGACTTTTACCTTCTGTTGTACAGCCACTTGAAGTGGAGTTAAAACCTTTGCCTGACCACTTGAAGTATGCATTTTTGGGAGAGAATGACACGCTTCCAGTCATAATTGCGAGTAATCTAACTCCAACTCAAGAGCAAAAGCTGGTGTAAGTTCTCAAGGAGCACAAAACAGCCTTAGGGTGGACAGTTGCAGTTATTAAAGGGATTAGCCCCTCTATGTGCCAACATAGAATCTTATTAGAAGAGGGAGCTAAACCCGTGAGACAAGTGCAACGACGACTTAATCCACCCATGATGGAAGTGGTGAAGAAAGAAGTACTAAAGCTTCTCGAAGTGGGGGTGATATACCCTATATCAGATAGCCTTTGGGTCAGTCCCTTGCAAGTGGTCCCAAAAATGTCAGGAATCACAGTGGTGGAGAATGATAAGGGAGAAATGGTTCCCACCCGAGTGCAAAATGGGTGGAGAGTTTGTGTTGATTACAGGAAACTTAATTCTATGACTCGAAAAGATCATTTTCCCTTACCCTTTATTGATCAAATGGTAGAACGTCTTGCTGGTCATGCTTATTACTGTTTTCTTGACGGATATTCAGGTTATGTGCAGGTTCCTATAGCTCCGGAGGAAAAAGAAAAAACGACGTTCACATGCCCGTATGGCACATTTGCGTATCGTCGTATGCCATTTGGATTGTGCAATGCTCCAGCGACTTTTCAGAGATGTATGGTAAGCATCTTTTCAGATTATCTTGAAAATTTTATAGAAGTTTTCATGGATGATTTCACTGTACATGGAGATTCTTTTGATAATTTCTTAGAACATCTCACTTTAGTTCTTAAACGTTGTCTTGAAACTAACCTTGTGCTTAATTCTGAAAAATGTCATTTCATGGTTCAACAAGGTATAGTTTTAGGCCATATTGTGTCTTCTGGAGGAATAAAAGTCGATAAAGCTAAAATAGACCTTATTTCTTCTCTGCCTTACCCCGCCTCTGTGCGGGAAGTTCGTTCTTTTCTTGGCCATGCAGGTTTCTATCGAAGGTTTATTGAAGGCTTTTCAAAGATTGCACAACCACTATGCAAACTACTCCAAAAGGAAGTGGAGTTCCACTTTGATGAGACCTCTAAGAAAGCATTTGATAAGCTAAAAGACAAGTTGGTCAATGCCCCTATTCTACAACCTCCTAATTGGGAGCCTCCGTTCGAGCTTATGTGCGATGCTTCTAATTATACCGTGGGTGCAGTGTTAGGGCAGCGAGTTGGAAAAGTTCCCCATGCCATCTACTATGCTTTGAAGACTTTGGATGCGGCTCAAGTTAATTATACTACAACTGAGAAAGAACTTTTACTGTAGTTTTTGCTTTAGACAAATTCAGGTCTTATTTATTGGGTACTAAAATTGTTGTGTTTACAGATCATGCAGCACTGAAATATTTATGGTCAAAGGATGTATCCAAACCTAGGCTAATACGTTGGATTTTATTGCTTCAGCAATTTAATGTTGAAATAAAAGATAAAAAAGGTTCTGACAATAATGTTGCTGATCATTTAAAAAAGGTTCTGACAATAGTGTTGCTGATCATTTGAGTAGGTTAATTGTTGTAGCTGATGAAGGTAAAGCTCCAATTAATGAAGAGTTCCTCGACGAGCAACTTCATGCTTTGATCTCAGGAACTCCGTGGTATGCTGATTTAGTGAATTTTCTTGTATCCGGGAAGTTTCCAGTCAGATACACTAAAGCGCAAAAAGACCGGATGCGAAGCACAGCAAAATACTACATATGGGATAACCCATATCTCTGGAAATTTTGTACTGATCAACTGATCAGAAGGTGTGTACCTGATTCTGAATTTCTTTCTATACTAACTTTTTTCCATTCTTATGCTTGTGGAGGACATTTCGGACCTAAAAGGACCGCACGCAAGGTTTTAGAGAGTGGTTTCTATTGTCCTTCAATTTTCAAAGATGCATATGAAATCTGTAAGGCTTGTGACAAATGTCAAAGGACAGGTACATTAGGTCCTAAGAATGAAATGCCCCAAACTCCTATTTTAATATGTGAAATTTTTGACGTTTAGGGTATGGATTTCATGGGACCCTTTCCCTCTTCTTTTGGTTTTCAATATATTTTGCTAGCCGTAGACTTTGTTTCGAAATGGGTGGAAGCTATAGCCACCCGTACTGATGATTCTAAAGTTGTTGTAGAATTTTTGAAATCAAATATCTTTGCTAGATACGGATTTCCAAGGGCCATCATCAATGACAAGGGGACACACTTCTGCAATAAAACAGTCAGAGCTCTCTTAAAGAAGTATAATGTGTTTCACCAAGTGTCCACTTCGTATCACCCACAAACAAATGGACAGGCAGAGGTTTCCAATCGGGAAATCAAGTCCATTCTCGAGAAAACCGTGAATCCAAGCAGGAAAGATTGGAGCCTCCGCCTTAACGATGCTTTGTGGGCGTATAGAACAGCTTATAAGGCGCCAATTGGGATGTCTCCTTACAAGCTAGTGTTCGGAAAACCTTGTCATCTTCTAGTAAAATTGGAACACAAAGCCTTTTGGGCCGTGAAACAATGCAATATGGAGATGGATGCAGCCGGTGAGCAAAGGAAACTTCAGTTGCAAGAGCTAGAGGAAATCCGAAATTATGCTTTTGAGAACACGAGAATTTATAAGAAGAAAACTAAGGCATTCCATGATGAGCACATCACAAGAAAGACATTTACAGTGGGACAGAAAGTTCTCTTGTACCATTCTCGGCTCAAACTTTTTCCTGGAAAACTTCGTTGGGTGGGGCCGTTTGTTGTTATCAAGGTGTATGACCATGGTGCGGTGGAGATTCATAGTGAAGACACGGGGAAGGAATTCAAGGTGAATGGTCATCGACTCAAGCCATAATATGAGGGTCATCAAGTCCAAAACATTGAAGTATTGGAGCTAGAAGCTCCAAATTATGAAGACTAGTATGCTTGAAAGACGTCGAGCTAACGACGATAAATAGAGCGCTCTTGGGAGGCAGCCCAAATTTAGGAATTTTTGTGATAGTTTATTTTAAATTTTGTTTTCTCGTTGGTTTATTTTCAATTTTATTATATATATATATATATATATATATATATATATATATATATATATATATATATATATATATATATATATATATATATATATAAAAGCTCGGAAATTTCATCAGCTCTTATTTTTAAGCCCGGTATATTATGGAAACTAATTCTGCTTTGATTTGGTGACCATTGTTGCAGGACAGAGAGATTGGCTGGAACACCAACTACTGGTGGAGTCACAACTAACCTGAAACAAGACCTGCCATATCCGAAAGTGTTTGCAGAATAAATTGTGAGCAGGTCCAAGCTTGGGGGATGCCACGAGAGAATACACAGTTTGCCAACTGCATACGGTGAGCTCGTTTCCTTTTCTCTGTCTATTTATCTCCTTTATTCATCCTGTTCTTATATTCTTTAAGTCACACATTGAGGGCAATGCGTGAATCAAGCTTGGGGGGAGTGCATTCAGGTCTGCTTCTTGTTCTGTTTCTTGGTATGGAATTGAGTCTAACAATTTATTTTTGGACAGTGCTTTACATATATGATCCATAGCCACTCTACAATGCTTAACTTTGGCTTATAGACTTGTATGTATGCAGAAAAATAATTTTTTTTTTTTTGAAAAACTAATTTCTTTAGACAATCACCAGCCTGATGGAAGTCAATATGGTGGTGTTGTAATAAGAAAGAAATGATTTAGGCAATAAGGTATTTGCACCCCATAAGCCAAGGATCTTACCAATGACATGATCCATTAAAAATCCCGATCTGAGAATTATTAGCCTATTTTTCTGATTACCCTTATGAGTCATTGTCTGAAATTTGAAATTTGTCATTCTCTGAAATTAGTAGAGCATATGCAGTGTGAAGAAGATTATGGTTGTTGTATTAATTTGATTGTTGTTTTATTCAAAAAGTTTCATATTGAAGGCTCTATGTATCAATGTATGGGCTAAAAAAGAAAAAAAAAAAAAAAAGAAGAAAGAAAGAAAGAAAGAAAGTTGAGCCTATATATGTACGTGTGATGTTTATGTGTCTTGATTGAGTAACTCGAGTTAGTAAATCCGTTGGGATATCTTAAAACCTAGTGTCTTGGGCCAACTGGACCGGGAGTCACTGGTTGAAAGCTCGTTACATGGGTTGCTTGACAGATACATGGCATTAAGAGTCATGAAACGTTTTTAAAAAAAAAAGATTCAAAGGTTGTGGGATTTTATTCTGTATACATGATGATAATTGCTGCTCTACTATTCTTACTCTACCATCACACTCATATATACTCTTCAAACCGCACTTTACCATGGCCTCATTTCATCCTTGGATCAAAACCTAATGATCTTTTGAGTTATTATGCTACCTTGTTGATGGAAACTAGGCTGTGATTGTTTAAGAGTTGGTATCTTGGTTTATAAATTCTTTAAATTAATTTTCTACCTGCATATATACTTGACTTGAAGCTGTTATTGAGCAAAGTGGACTGATTGGAACATGTCAGGTTGCATATAAATATATCAAGAGTCTAGCTCCTTTGTAATTTCATGTCTTTGCTTGAGGACAAGCAAAATTATAAGCTTGGGGGAGTTTGATAAGGTCATAAAAGTAAATTATTTTATTTATTAGACTCTTGTTTTTATATTGACTTTTACTAATTTAAATGTTATTAAGTAATTTTTCTTCCCGAGACACAAGTTACTACTATTTGATTTATTTGTTTTTAGGAAGGAAGATTACGTTATCAAAGTAATATTTTATTGTCGCTCGGAATAAACGCGCAAAGGTTACAAGCCCGACCAACTCACTTATGTGTTAACCCAATAATGTTATATTGCAAATAGCCAAGTGGGCCTTGGAGTATATCAGTTGCTTACTAGCTAGAACAAAAGAGGAAGGGTAGCTCATGAACATCTCTCTTTGTTAAGGGTTCACAAAGTAAAACCTCCAGCGATTTTCGCGGGTATCAAATTATCAAGCAAGAGAAGAAAAGGATGAAATCAGATAATTATTGGAGCGAAATATTCGGAGCAGCTAAGATCAATCAAACGTCTCTTATCTTTCTGTTAGAGGAGCTCTTTAAGGAATTCAGTTCATATTTTTTTGGGGGATAATTTGGAGGCTAGGTTGACTATAAATTGGAAGTATATATCTGAATTGGGGGAGAGTAGTATCGGGGAAAAAAAACTGAAGCTAGCATAGGAAGGAAGGAAGAAGCAATTTATGAATCTGCTCATTGCTCATGGTTGATTCCCCAAAGTTCAACTCTAATAATTGGTACTCTTTATTTAATTAGTAGCTTATAGCTTTGCATGTATAACTTCAGTTAATGATAATTCGTTGGATAAATTAGTAGAATTTGCTAAGTTACTTTTGTTTTTATTGTTTCAATTCTTTGTTAGATTAGGTGATTTATAATAATTGCAATTTGATTATTTGTTGGATGATCTACGAAGTTGTTCAATCTCAATTATTGTTTTCTTTCTTTTTAGTCATATGAGTGATATAATTGTCATTGTGATCGAAGGATTTAAGTAGTGTCGTTAGTTCTACTAACCCTAATCAAATTAACAATTTATAATACCTAAACTACCCTAATACGAGTATAGGGGTAAGTAAAGGGTCGAACCCAAAAGGACTAAGTGTATCAATCTATGCTAATTAGACTACTAGGAAAGCTTGTGGGGTAACGAGAGGTTCAATTAAACACTACTAAGAGCAAATAACTAAAACTAGGGAAAGTGGAATCCAATTACATCAATGCATTCAACAACATCAAACAATTAGATGAAAATGACCTCAATTAGGACAATTAACACATTTAACTCACTCTCGCGCAATTAAACATGTTAATAATCCTACTAAACTAATTCACTCTCGTGCAACTAGCCTATCAAAGGTATGGAGGAATTTAGGGCTCTCAAACAACTCACTTTCGCACAATTGATTGAAAACACAATTAAAAGCATAGAATCAATTAGCTAGAAAGATTCTAATCCATAAAAGCATCATCCATACACAATAATCAAGAAACAATTTCATACTAACCACAATCAATCATTAGATTAATTAACATAACCTTCATCCATTTCCCTAGAATAAAACCTAAACTAACATGGTGAACAAAAACAAGGAAAACAAGGTAAAATAATAATAAAAGCAAGAATCAACCACTAAACTAATTAAACTACTCAAATCAACAAATAAATAAGCAAAAACAATAATAAATGAAAGCAATAAAGGTGAGAGAAAGTTAGGAAGACTCATTGAATTTATGAGAGGAAAAATCCACAAATTTGCTTCTTCAAAATCCCAAAAACTCCATGAAAAATCCAAGCTTTCTCTCTCTAAACTACTCCTAAACTAGAGAGAGAAACTCCTAATCTAACCCTAAGAGAGAGAAGCTCTCCTAAACTAACTAAGAAAATAGCATAATAGATCCCCCTTTTTTACAAAGAGTCCCGTCTATATATATGTGGCTCCACACAAAAGAAAGAGACTTGGACAACAAGGCGCAAAAAAATCGTAAACCCAGTCGTGCGCGCCCGCACATGAGTCTTGTGCGCCCGCACACAGGTGTGTGCGCCCTCTCATCGTAGTGTGCGGCCGCAACTTTGTGGGTACGGGGAAAATAAGTGCGCCCGCACATAAGTCATGCGCACCCGCGCAAAGGTGTGTGCGCCCGCACATCGGTCGCGCATAGGGTCGCACAAACTCTCTGGTTTTGCTCTGTTTCTTCAGTCTGGTTGTGCGGGTTCTGACAGGGCTGCGCGCCCGCACAACCTCACATGTGCGACCGCGCATAAGCCGCACAGCACCCCGCGCACAACAGATAACTTGGCTTCTTGATATCCTCTTTCTTTCGGCGCATAATTCCTACAAAACCAAAGCATGGAGATCAAAATAAAAACAAAGAAAATAAGATAAATTAAATAAATTAAGAAAATAACCTAAAAACTATTAAAAACCACTTAAATACTCGAAATCAAGATAAAAGACGAGAATAAGTAAATAAAGAAATAAAGGACAAAAAGGGTTAAATTATTGGAAAAATAAGCCGAAAAACGACTCAATAAACACCCTAAAAAGTGGCATAAAAGTCACTTATCAAACTCCCCCAAGCTAACCTTTTGCTCGTCCTCGAGCAAATTAACATGAAACACGAAAGAAGGAGAATGATTTATTCAAGCAAAGCTAGAACACTTAAGGAGACAAGAATGTACACTAACTCACTTTCGTAGGAATCACGGTCACTTTTAGCAACTTATGACAAGCCCTTTAAACCCCTAGATCGCCCTAGAGGACGAGTGTGCTCTCGTGAGGGTGTCCTAAGAGTTTAACCCACAACTCTTAATAAAAACAAAGGCACGACAATAAAAAGAAAAGAAAAAGAAACATAAAAAAAAAAAAAAAAGAAAGAAAACAGAATTTCATATTTGGACAAGAGATAGGAACAAACACCGATGGATGCAAACCTTTCTAAATAGACAAATGTATGCACGTTCCAAGATGTCAATGGTTGATTGAAACATAACATATGCTAAGCATAGAGAACTAATGAGGACTCAATCCACCCTAACCCCAACCAATCAGGCCGCGTTCTCTCCACTAGCTTCAAATCAACCCTTAAGCTAGCTTCTCATGATTCCACGAAGGAATCGGAAAAAGATAAAGAAATGAAAAACTTTGAGAAGGTAATCCCGACATCTCAACTATGCATACTCTCTCCATAGGTTTGAAATCTATCTCCCTCCACCGTTCTTTGACTTAACCCCACTAAAGTCTAAGGGTCTTTTATTGGGTTGTAACGTAAGGCTAAGGGTTAAGACGGGGTAAGATTTTGAAAATTTTGGTGATATTTCCTAAGTGAAGCAAAAGAGTGGCCTACTCTCAAAAACAAGCTTAAGAATTCACAAAATATCAAACAAAAATACCAATAATGCCATCTTCCACAAGCTTACTCAACACTAACACACAATATATACAAAAAAAATGAAGGAACGCTCCCCCCCAAGCTTGAACGAAGCATTGTCCTCAATGCTTAAACAAGGGAAGAAAACGAAACCAAATTAAAATATATTTGTGTTTTTTTTTTTTTTTGTTTCTTTTTTTTTTTTTATTTTTTTATTTATTTTTTATTATGTGTCCTTGCCTTTTTCTAACCATGGACGGCTTTTTCTTGAAATTTCATTTGATTTTCTTGAATTGCATCTTTCTTTTCAAACTTTTCTTGCATATTCTTTTCAAGCTCAACTTTCTAATACCGTACTTAAACCAATTCACAAAGTTTTATCGCTCATGATCAACACTCTCAAAACTCAAACCTCACATGCCTATGCTTCACTAACTAAAAGGGTTGGTAAACATAGGCCATTGGGTTTGTAATGCGGTTTAAACAAGAGCGGGAAACATTAGGCTCAAATTGGTTAATAAGTAGGTTGATGCAAAATAGAAAATCAAATTTGTAACAAAATAAAAAGAAGATAAAGAAAAATGAGAAAAGGTTCCCTTTTCCTCCCCTAGAGAGGCCCGGTCACGATCTTGGGAGCTAGAGGTCAAAACAAGGATTAAGACATGCATAGTCAAGGATCCTAAATAGCCGCTCAACAAGGTGATGAAGGCTAGAACAAATGAAGCTCACAAGGGATTATAACCAAACAAATACCAACCAAGGGTTTCAAATCCACTATAGAGAGCAATTCCATCTTACCACATTCCCGTGAACTAAGGCTTCATGGACCCCTAAAAGTTCTTAAACCGGCTACCTTAGCATATAGTATCCTAGAGTCAACCAATGACACTCTCAAACCGTGCACACATTTACCACTTAGGAAGAAAAACATTCAAGAATACAAGTCCCAAAACAATATGTCCAAAATAAGAACAAACAAAACACATTTTGCCAAAATTACCTTGAAAGTAAACAAAAATCTTTTTGGACTTTTCAAAATATAAGAAAAGACATGAAATGCATATACTCAAGTGCATGGCATAAACGAATCAACATCCCATTAAAGCATGATAGAATACCCTCCCCCAAGCTTGAATGAGACAATATACTCAAACATAAACTAAATAATCCATGGGAGGGGACAAGAAAGAAATCAACCCAACAAACCAACACATGTCCAACGAGTCAACAACCATTAGAGAAAGAGCTAGGAAAGATGTTACCGGATATTGGTGGGTGTAATTACCCGTAAATGAACCAATTTAACCTTTCAAAGCCGATTTCCTCTTGAATTGAATCTCGATTTCCATATGCTAGCAAAAATAGGCATCAAACTTCCTTGATTCTTGATCCAAACCAATGCATAAGTGTATATCAAGTTATGTACCTAGCAAAAGGCACACAAACATTTCCATGAGAGAAAATCTAATCTAAAAAGAAAAGAAAATGAAAGCAATAAAAACCTCGGGTTACTTCCCGAGAAAGGCTTGTTTAACGTCCAAGCGAGACCGCTCTAGTAAATAATATTGCAACGAACGCAAGAGCTTATCAAATGCACTACTACACATCTCATATGATAACAAGTAGGCAAATGAAGGGAGGAGGACGTGCAACAAGATTATTGCACGTAAATGAGGAGGAAGATGCCAAAAGAAAGAAGAAAAATCGAAAGAGAAATCAAGAAAATAAGAAGAGAAAGAAGAAGAAAAATAAGGAAAAGAATAAAAAGGCAAAACCTCCTCAAAATCTTTTTGGGTGACATAATCACCCATTTCCTCAATGATGGGAGGATGAGAAGGAAAAGTCTCATCAAACAAGAGAGGGTCCTCAATAGGCTCTTTGACAAAAGAAGGGAGGAACATGGGATAGTAGGAGATGTGGTCAAATTTCCTTGAGAAAGGGACATGAGGAAGGGGAGGAGAAACAATGGTCTCACAAAGCCTCACATCACCAATGAGGGCATGAAAATCAATCATAGAATCCTCAAAAGAACACTCATGACTCACATCTCCCTCAAACAAAAACTCTCCAATAGAAACAACCTCATCCTCCTCTCTATCACAACGATGAACAACAACTCCCTCAAGATCCTCAAAGCTTAGAGTCTCTAAACCATGCATGAAAGGATAAAGGTTTCTCTCAAATTCATCCCTTTCCCATGAAGCATTGCCAATGAACTCTTTCAAGAGGCTATAATGATTTGTTACACCTTCAATGAACATACTAGCCATAACCTCAAATAAGTCCAAAGACTCATGGATAGAAGGGTCACAAACATGCAAGGTAGACTCATCAAGATGGGGAAGGGGGTTGGAAACCTCAAAATCGACATTTTCTTCATTCACAACTCTTCCACCATCACTCAAGGGACTCTCAATCTCTCTTGATTGCTCAAACTCATCATCATCATCCTCATGAAATCCCTAATTCAAAATTGAAGATGGCTCACTCACATCCTTACCAAGGGAAGCTCTCAAAGGGGGTAAATAAGGGGAAGGATGACATTCAAGCTCAAATGGGGAATGAAAAGGATCAAAATCCTCAAAAATCCTCTCATCACAAGAAAATCTCCCCTCACCTTCACACCCTTGGCCCACATCATTCTCAAAAACACTCTCACACTCCAAATGAGGTGCCTCACATCCATTTACATCAACCAAAGCACTCATCACTTGGGCAAGCCTCACTTCTCTCAATTTTTGTTCCTCTTAAAGCTCTTGGAGTTGTTGGGTGAGATATTGCATTTGAGAAAGAATTTGGGCTTCAATGTTATTGGGTTGAGGTTCATGATCAAATTCAAATTGCACATCATCAAAATTAGCACAAACCTCATCAGAATGAGCATAAGGGGGAAAGGTGTCAATTTGCATACTTGGATTATCACTAGGCACATAAGAAGTATCAAGAGAATTCATGCAAAAATTAAAAGAATTTTGGCATTGAGAATCAAAGTAAGAAACATGAGATTCTCTATCTAAAGAATCCTTAGCAAGCCATGTGAAGAAATCCCATGCATCATGCATAGACAAATGACAAAATCTACCATTATTCATGTCCTCAACCATTCCCCTAGTATACTCATTCATGCCCCAATAAGCTATATCACAAGCATCATTAAGAGAACACCCATGGTAACTAAGAAAACCATCTAGTCTTTCAAAGTAAGCATAAAAGGGTTCACCATCAAATTGAGGAAAAGATAAGCATGCCATTTTTATACAAAGAACAAAGAAAAGCAAACACAAATCAAATTATATACAAGAACCTAGCTAATCTAATCAACACAAACTAATGAACGCCTTAGTCCCCGGCAACGGCGCCAAAATTTGATCGAAGGATTTAAGTAGTGTTGTTAGTTCTACTAACCCTAATCAAATTAACAATTTATAATACCTAAACTACCCTAATACGAGTATAGGGGTAAGTAAAGGGTCGAACCCAAAAGGACTAAGTGTATCAATCTATGCTAATTAGACTATTAGGAAAGCTTGTGAGGTAAAGAGAGGTTCAATTAAACACTACTAAGAGCAAATAACTAAAACTAGGGAAAGTGGAATCCAATTACATCAATGCATTCAACAACATCAAACAATTAGATGAAAATGACCTCAATTAGGACGATTAACACATTTAACTCACTCTCGCGCAATTAAGCATGTTAATAATCCTACTAAACTAATTCACTCTCGTGCAACTAGCCTAGCAAAGGTATGGAGGAATTTAGGGCTCTCAAACAACTCACTTTCGCACAATTGATTGAAAACACAATTAAAAGCATAGAATCAATTAGCTAGAAAGATTCTAATCCATAAAAGCATCATCCATACACAATAATCAAGAAACAATTTCATACTAACCACAATCAATCATTAGATTAATTAACATAACCTTCATCCATTTCCCTAGAACAAAACCTAAACTAACATGGTGAACAAAAACAAGGAAAACAAGGTAAAATAATAATAAAAGCAAGAATCAACCACTAAACTAATTAAACTACTCAAATTAACAAATAAATAAGCAAAAACAATAATAAATGAAAGCAATAAAGGTGAGAGAAAGTTAGGAAGACTCATTGAATTTATGAGAGGAAAAATCCACAAATTTGCTTCTTCAAAATCCCAAAAACTCCATGAAAAATCCAAGCTTTCTTTCTCTAAACTACTCCTAAACTAGAGAGAGAAACTCCTAATCTAACCCTAAGAGAGAGAAGCTCTCCTAAACTAACTAAGAAAATAGCATAATAGATCCCCCCCTTTTTTACA
Source organism: Chenopodium album (assembly GCF_948465745.1). Taxonomy (NCBI): domain Eukaryota; kingdom Viridiplantae; phylum Streptophyta; class Magnoliopsida; order Caryophyllales; family Amaranthaceae; genus Chenopodium; species Chenopodium album. The sequence goes on along the minus strand of NC_137840.1, from coordinate 20,268,697 downwards.
AAGAGTCCCGTCTATATATATGTGGCTCCACACAAAAGAAAGAGACTTGGACAACAAGGCGCAAATAAATCGTAAACCCAGTCGTGCGCGCCCGCACATGAGTCCTGTGCGCCCTCTCATCGTAGTGTGCGGCCGCAACTTTGTGGGTACGGGGAAAATAAGTGCGCCCGCACATAGTCATGCGCTCCCGCGCAAAGGTGTGTGCGCCCACACAACGGTCGCGCATAGGGTCGCACAAACTCTCTGGTTTTGCTCTGTTTCTTCAGTCTGGCTGTGCGGGTTCTGACAGGGCTGCACGCCCGCACAGCCTCACATGTGCCACCGCGCATAAGCCGCACAGCACCCCGCGCACAACAGATAACTTGGCTTCTTGATATCCTCTTTCTTTCGGCGCATAATTCCTACAGAACCAAAGCATGGAGATCAAAATAAAAACAAAGAAAATAAGATAAATTAAATAAATTAAGAAAATAAGCTAAAAACTATTAAAAACCACTTAAATACTCAAATTCAAGATAAAAGACGAGAATAAGTAAATAAAGAAATAAAGGACAAAAAGGGTTAAATTATTGGAAAAATAAGCCGAAAAACGACTCAATAAACACCCTAAAAAGTGGCATAAAATACACTTATCACATTGTTATGATTCTAATTCTTAATATGTCAGGCTAGATTATTAGTGGGTAGGGAGATATATTATGCATTGGATTATTAGAATAGATTTGTTGTAATTATTGGGTATTATGCTTATGTCTTAATTGGTTTGATAATCCGTTTGATTATTATGAACTAGTAGGATTATATTTTAGACCGGCCATCTTTAGTGTAATTTGCTAGTTTAATCACTAGAGTATTAACTTTTGATCCGTAATTGTCCTAGTTAATACCATTAGTAGTGATTAGGTGTTTGATTGGTGACTAAAACTTGTCGTAATACCTAAGATTATCAACCATTTGAGTTGCACAAGTCCTAGCTTGTGAGATTTGTGGCCTAAGTTAACTACTTCCTTGTTATTAATGTGGTCTAGACTCGTTCTAGATTATTAGTTAGTTAGATGATATTCCGAGAGTTCATTTGGTGTATTTGCAAGTAAGGGAAGTGTTGAATGCTTGTTTGTGTTCATTGGTTAACATTAAGATATAAACATAATTCGTATAATTTGATGAGCAATATTTGATACTCCAATGTTATAATACATCTCCCGATTCCCAATTTCGTTATTCTTGATTTTATCGTATTTCACTTTTTATTAGTTTATTTCCCCGTATTTTATTTGTTATCTAGCTAGTAGCTTATTTATTAGATCATATCATTATTTGTTCAAAACAGGGGTTTCTAACTTACACAAGTAATAATTTGATAATCCAATTCTCTGTGGGATCGACCCTAGCTTACCCTACTACATTTTAGGAGGTTTTAGTTAAGTTTATTTTTGGTAGACACGCGACAGTCGTACCAAATACACTAGTGTTAGATAAGCGTTCTATCATTTTACTCTTTTATCTGTGGAATTAACATTTTTTGCAGGTATCGGCGTATACAGAGTGATTTAGGATCGCAGAACGTCTTAAATCATTCTCCGTCCCTGTCGACTACTTTGACTATCGTTTTTGAAACTGACGTTTCTACAAACTCAGTCAAAGTGGGGGCTTCTGTAGACACCTAAAATGTCTCCCCAAAACCAAACCCGATGATGAACAACCTTTCACTGTCATTATTGGTCGGGTTGAGTATTTAATCTTGGAGTGATTAAATCCATATTTCCATTTCATAAACCAACCAAAATACTAGCCCATTTTCCCAAACCATAACTTGTTTTCCTCTTTTCGTGCCTTTAAACCCAAAATAATTCATTTCGTGTCCTTTAAAATCATTCATTTCAAAAAAAAATATATCTTAGTTTATTTTGGTCCATAATCCGGGTCCAATGATTGAATAGTTGGATGGGGTTTGAAAAGAGCTTTCCAACGATATATTATAAGCCCAAATCCGAGTTATAACGAATAAGTTATGGCCAAAATATTAAACTGAGCCCAAACCGAACCTAAGCCCACCTTACCTACGACCCAATGATCATGTGGAGGGTCCAAATGATTTAATCCAATTCCTAAATTAAGATTAATTATAAACTTCTATAAGTTTCTATAAGATCCTAATTATCATTTTTGAAAAGATAAGATTAAAGAGTTTGAAATTAAATAAAACTTTTCTTTTTGAAAATCCTATTTCTATCCGAATTGAAAGACGTTCAAAGATAGAAAGATATTATTTTTGTGCCACATTTTTTATTTAAATTTTATATGGTTGGATAGACCTTGAAATTATCTTTCCAATGATGTATTTTAATATCAATTCTGAGCTATGACGGAAAAGATATGAATAAAATGTCAAACTATATCCAAAACTGACACCGTCTCACTTTTTCGGCTATATAATTTGCTATGTACAATATTTTAATCTGATTCAAATTTGATTAGAAAGTAGACTTCAAGATCTTTCCAACGATATCTTATTCATTTTATTCCAATTTCTGGATCAAAAGATATGATAAAAACAAAAACTGCAAAAACTGCTGTCTATCGCAAGAGTTTTATCCGATTCGAATTCTTTATCTTTTCTTGATTCTTTGACCCTCTTTTAGGTTGGATTTGTTTCTTCATCCCCGAACTACTAGTCATAGTTCTAGACCTATTGGAGTTAACGATCTCCTGGATCGGTAAGTGGTGTAACCTTAACCTCGTGAACGGTTTACAAGTTCCTAAAACTTGTTGGCGACTCTTTTGCTTTATCTTCTTTCCCTTTGGACGCCACCATTTTTAAGTGTATGGTCACAATGGGGTTCAAGTTTGGGGTAATGCTTGAAATATTTCCTACATTTTTTGGCGACTCTTTTGGGGAGGATTTCTATTTTAATTCCTAAAATTTATTTTGGCAATGATTTAGAATGAGTGGATGAGACTCGAAAAGTTCTAAGTATTTCATGTGCGTAATTTTGATTAACATTATTATCATATGCATAAAAAAATATCTTATTGGAAAGACCACCTATAATGAGTTAAAAACATAGGATTTTTACACCTAGGAAATTTAAGGAATATCTTTCACAACTAGGATCGAAATAATGTTGTGCGAAACTGGTAAATTTTATCGAGCACATAATGCTGCTGAGGCATGTAGGAACTAACGCCGGAAAACAGAGTCTGTCGCCAACGATTTGACTCTGGCGCTAAAGCCAAATCGCGACGCCAGCCTCTGTTTGCTGGTGTCAAGTTCTTCCAATACCGAGCCAGAAATATGCGTTCTAATTTTGACCAGTTTTTACCACTGTTTGCTCGATCCTACTTCCTGATTGAGTTTTTCTCACTTTTCTGAAACCCATATGTGTTCTACATATGGACATAACCCTCTGGGAATTGATGCTTCATCTACCTAATTGAATGCTCTATGTAACAAAGGGTACATCCGAGAATGTTGAATTCACCAAACCATGAAAGCAAGTTTTAACTCGCGGTGTCCCATCCACTCGCGCCAACCGTTCAAAAGGTAAGGCTTCCGCGCGGTGCATCCGGACAATTAACCATGGACCCTCTTTGACTAAGCCATATCCCGTACTTTAGAGAACTAGAGCCATTGTTAGGTTGCGAACTCATTGCATCATATTTTGCCTACTTGCCTAATTGTGCATTATTTGTTGTGCATACTCTATGTGATTTTCCTAACCGTTTGTTTGACTTGTGTTTAAGATTAAATAAACTAATTAATGACTAAAGGATTTTTCTTAATTAATTAATTAATTAATTTGAGCTAATAAATATGTCTAAAATCGAGTCATAGTCCCTTTAAGTTAACCCGGATTTTTATTCCCGTATACTGCACAAGTGTCAACTTGTTTTGGTCATAGCCGGAGTTCTAAAAAGAAATACAAGTCGTAAAACCTATTGATTGGTAGTCCCGAGGTTTATCTTTAATTTGGCGTTGGTTTCATCCCAATCAGAGTCACAGATCAAAAGTTATGACTAAAATACCACAGCCTGTCCAGTTTAATGCATATACGTGAGGTCTTAACTTAGTCTTTGTTCGAGTCTAGTCACATAGTCTAGCCACATGGTCATGACACGAGTCTTAACATGTCACTTACACTCACAATAAAGCACCTACTAATATGTATATATACACCATGACCATGTCTTATGTTCATGCATGAGTCGGTTTTTTTTTTCCGTCATTTGAGTTGGGGGTACATTCTATTCCTAAATTCTTCTATATTTCCCCATCTACGTAATTCTCCATATCACAATATTCATTCTTCCAGCCTCCTTCCATCTTCCATGTTGAATAGAGCTTAAGTCAAATAAATAATAAAAAAGAGAAAACTTACTCCTAACTTCCTTTTCCTCAGCATTTGATCAAGGAGAGAAGAGCACTTAACCAAGACAACACTTTTGATAAAGCATCCCTTTTCACAAAGAGGGTTGTAATAATGGCCGGCGAAAAAGAAATTTTCTTAAGTAATACTAGTGAAAGCTCATCAAGTCTAGAAGAGGATGTTCAGGAATTACGAAATACTGTTGTCACGCTTATAGGTGCAATAGAAGGATTAAGAGATTGGATAATGGTTATCGAACACCGTTCTCATTATCAACATCATAGAGGCCATGATCACACTGCCGAAAGACGCTTCGTCCTAAAAGATCGCGTTCAAGACCTTATTAATTCAAGTCTCCATGTTTCTCCAAGCAACAAGAAGGCCAAGATTAGTAACGATAACACCAGTGGCTGGAAAGGAAAGAAGAACGACTATCCTTCTTCTTTCGAAAATACCTACTCTAGTAACACTGTTGGTACTTTCAACCTTAATGAAATCTTAGCCATGGATAATCGAGGATTTAGAAAGCAACTAAGAAAGGATTTCACCCATATTGGAATTAGCTACGATGTTGCTTTCGATAAACTCCACGCAAAGGGACTCATTACTCCTACTGGACCCATTCAAGATCCCCCACCTGAGAAGAGATTGCCTAGTTGGAACCCAAATGTACGCTGCAAGTACCATCAAGGTAGGGGTCATACTACTGAGAGTTGTTGGAAGCTAAAGGAAGCAATCCAATATTTGATCAACAATAACGGGCTTCCAATACCTCCAGTTGATAAGAACACCAAGTGACGATAAGCCAAGGGACAAGAGGTAAGTTTCAACAACAAGATTTCATGATCTTTTTTCTATTTTTTATTTACCCTTTCTCCAATAATTCGAGCATAGGCACCTTTTTATACTCCTTAGATTTAATTTGTAGGAACATTATTTCTTTTCCTTTAATAAAATGAGTATTTATTTTCTTGCATATGATCATTTAATTACATTGCAAAAAAAAAAAAAAAAAAAAAGAATTGTCGAACTAAGCACAAGGTATACCAATGATTTGAGTCACCCCTTGTAGCCACATCATATCACCTTTCACCCTTCAAATATGCAATCCTTTTTGATAAACCACTTTGAGCCCCGTCTAACGATATACCTTTCTTTTTCAACCCACATCTACCTAAGTTTGGGATGGATGGTGTGTAACTTATGCAATTTTCAATTTCATAAAAAGCTTGAGTGATTTTAAAAGATTAAAATAAGCAAAAATAAATAAAAGTGTACAAGAGGGTTAATGCTCCAATGTCTTTGATATAAAAATATATTTGATAAGAACACGTCTTGGATTGCGTCTCTTATCGAGTGCTCGGTACCGTGCCTGAGAAACATGAATACCAAGTGAGTGATAGACCGCATGATATCGGGATTGCCCACACTTATAAAAATAAAAAAAATGCAAAAGCAAAAAAAAGAAGAGAGCAAAAATAAATAAAGCAAAAAAAAAAAAAAAGAGAGCTAAACCTCAAGTATGAAAATACAAATATTCAAAAAGCAAAGTTGCACACCTTAGGGGCTTATCTAGGATCTTGAGCCTTTTATCCCCTTCTTCTTCAACCTTTAGCCTAACCACGTTACAACCCTTAAAAAGACCTTTTTGAGGTATACACACACTTGTGCGAGGTTCGGCTGGAGCTACGTTCGGCCTGATTCCTAACGGATACGTAGGCAACCTCACAAAAGGGTGTGGCCGTAATAAACATGCATTCACATTCACACATCATGATCATATCAAGGGATCCCCTGTGCTCATCCCTATTCACTTAGAGCTAGACTTGGGGGCTTGATCCTTACATCATTAGCTTACCCAGCCTAAGAGTCACCATCATTTGACTCTTTTCCATATGTTTTCCACACACTTAGCCTTTGCAGCCTAACCTTAGTGTCACTTTCACACACTGCACTGATACATGACCAAATATACTTCCCTTAGGAACCCTCTGTCATGAAATCTTAACACGACATTGAAGCATGCCTTGTCATATCAAAATATCTCATCACTTGTAATCGTTATCGCATCACAAAGTATGAAGTGCTTAGCCTCCGTGCCTAAGTTACCTACATACTTTCATTATTGAGTCAACTAGGATAGCCTGGATGAATTAACCTTTGTACCTTGAGAGACATCATTAAATGCATATACTTGGCTAAGCTCATTCAACATTCACCTTCAAAATCTTCTTCCTATTTGTGTCTTTCATTTTTATGAAAAGTCGGCACCCTCCACAAAAATGACGGAAATTGTTTTCATTTTTGTGAACACACGAGTTATGTACGTTGAGTCATGTCGTGTCATATCATCTTGGATTTAGTCTAATGCATGTGTTAAACACTTTGAGTCGAGTCATGAAAAGTCATATGTGCTAAAAACACATTATGTCTTAATTGAGCCTTAGGACATCCCTAAGATAATTAAAGAAATGAGCAAAGTCCTATAGTTAAAAATATAAATATAGGTACAATCCAAAGAGCAAACGAATAAGAATATTCCCGGATTTTTTTGAAAAACCGCAAATATGAATGCATGGGATTCTTCTAGGGGTAAGAGGGGGTTAAGCAAAACTTACACATTAGAGATGAAGGGCTTTAATTTAAGCAGATTTGGTTGAAAAGAAACAACCAAGTTCAAAGTTTGGAGCGAAACCAAGTGACAGCAGCAGCAGGAGCAAAATAAGGATGACCCGACTCCAGGGCCAGACGACAAGGCTGTCGTTTGGCGACCACATCTGTCGTCAGGCGACAGAAGCAAAGAGCGGCGCCATATGGTTTCAGCAAGCGCTAGTGCAGCGAAAAAGTGCGTGGCCCCGTAATATGGTTATGTGGACCTCGTGCAGCAGTTTGGGTTCCTCGGTACTCCAGTTAGCCCCTCTAAGCAACTTGACATGATCTAGTAATCAATTTGATTATAATCACATTAAGTGATCGACCTGATAAATGATCGTCTCACTTAGCTTATAGCGCCTAAGCATTGGCTCATCAGAGGCATCGACATAATGGTTCATAAACAGCAGAGGCACCGACATAATGGTTCACAAACAGCAAAAGTGCCGACGTACTGGCATAGCGGAATTGAAGTTCAAGCGAGCTTTTAAGGATTGACAAGCGTTGATCTTCGATAATTTTCTTTGGAATATTATCGCAACCACTGGAGATGATTTCAAGCGAAGATATCTTCGACAGCATTCCCTAGCTTGCAGAGGGTTGTCACAAATAACCGGAGGTGATTTCAAGCGAAGTTATCTTCGATCATATTCCCTGGCTTGTGAAAGATGGCCACAAGGCGGTTAAGATCGTTTCAAACGAAGCAATCTTTGATAGTGTTCTCTAGCTTGTAGAAGACTATCACGGCAGAAATTGGAGGCAGTTACAAGCGTAGAATTCTTTAGGCGGTATCCTCTAAATTGGGTAAGATCGTTAAAGCAGCAGGATAGTATTCCCGAGCTTGTGGAAGGTTCTCATTATGATTCAAGAAAAAGGCTCGAGATGTAGCAGCAAAGGATCGACAGGAGTTGGTCTTCGGTGATACTCTTCAGGGTATTGTTGTAACAAATAAGGATAGTTTCAGGCGAAGCAATCTTCGATCGTGTTCCCTGGCTTGTGGAAGATGATCACAAAGAACTAGAAGGTCGTTTCAGGCGAAGCAATCTTTGATGGGGTTCTCTAGCTTGTAGAAGTCTATCACGGCGAAATTGGAGGCAGTTACAGGCGTAGCAGTCTTCAGGAAGTATTCTCTAGCTTGCAGAAGATCGTCAAAACAAACAGTAGGATGGCATTCCTTAGCTTGCGGAAGGTTGTCACAACAACAACAACAAATGCAACAAATCGGTTACCCCCAGAGATGTGTGCTCGACGGTGCAAGATATGCGATTCTTAACTCTTTTATATGTTTAACTAATGCTAGTTTTGCAGGTATCGGCGTTACAAGAATGATTTAGGATCGCAGAACGTTCTGAATCATTCTCTATCTCTATCGATACTTTGACTTTTGTTTTCGAAACTTGCGTTTCTCCAAACTCAGTCAAAGTGGGGGCTTCTGTAGACACCCATTTGTGTCTCCCCAAAACCAAACCTAGTGATGAATACCTTTCATGTCATTTGATTATCGAACAAGGTGAAAGTGTGAAAAGTCTAGTGATGAAAATGTTTTTTTATTAAAATATCTATTCTTTTTGTTTTTGAAAATATTTCTTTTCTTACCTTATTTATAAAAACGTGCATTCCAGTTTAATTTGGTCCATGATAAGGGTCCAAGAATAGTGTAGTTGTATAGGGCTCGAATAGAAATTTCCAACGATATATTATAAGCCCAATTCCGATGAGTAATGAGGAAGTTGTGGCCAAAATACTAAACTGGGTCCGGTTTGGTTTTTATATGCGGCCCAATGATCTAGAAGAGGGCATATTATTAATTATCGTTCCAAAAGCTACTAGGATTGATTATACTCTTCTAAAATATTCTAGAAGGTTCTCTTAAATCCTAATGGAGTTAGGATTGATAATTATGTTTCAAAGAGTTTGAAATTGAATAAAACTACTCCTTTTTAGAATCCTTGTTTTGTACAAAGTGGAATATATTCAGATTTATTTTCGTGCCTCATAATATTTATCCAAATTTTATACAATTGGATAGATCTTGAAATTATCTTTCCAATGATATATTATAATATTAAATTCGAGCTATAATGAAAAAGATATGAATAGAATATGAAACTCTATCCAAAACTGACACCCTTCCACTATTTAGGATATATCTGTTTTTCTACATATTATTTTAACTTGATTCTAATTGGGTTAGAAAGTAGACTTCAAGATCTTTCTAACGACATATTATATGACTTATTTGGACTTCTGGATCAAAAGATATGATAATAACAAAATCCGCAAAAACTATTTTGAAGCGCCGGATGCCAAGCCTAGCGTCTGGCGCCAAACATAGCGTTTGGTGCTGCACTCAGCGTTTGGTGCCATGCACATCTGTGGCGCTGTAGTCGTGTTTTATTATTTTCAAAACTTTGATTTGTTTTTTTATCATATCTTGCTGATTTTCTCTATAAATAGCCTCCTAAAATTCTGTTTTCAATCTTCAATTCTCATCAATTCTCTAATTCTCTCTTTCACCAACTCTCATCAAGAAACACTTGATTATTCTCTCTCTTTCTCTCTTTTTTAAACTAGCCTGTTGCATACAAAATTCCGCATTCACAAGATCTAGAAACACTTAGTCAAGTTCGAAGTTGCCTTCGCCCTAGATGTGAAAGGTTTTAATTTCCAAGGGTTTGGTCCCAAATCTCTCTTTCAATTATTATTTGATTTGATTTAATTCTTTGATTTTATTATTTTCCTTGAAGTTACTAACATGTGTATTTTGTTATTAAAAAGAGGTACGAGATATCCAAGTAAGTACTTTAACTGTTTGCATTATTATTGTGATATAGAAATCATGTCTAGATTGTTATCTTGATTCCTAGTATCATGTTAGGATGCTTTTCTTAATTTGATGTTTTGAGTGACAAGAATGAGTTCCTAGTATCATGTTTAGGGTAAAGTTATAATATCAAATATGCTTATTATGATTCCTGCAATTCTTCTTATTTTCTTTCCTAATATTCATGATAGTATCATGTTAGGGCTATATATTTGATCTTCGATGTTTAGTGACATGATAGGGTTAGTTATTAATCTTGTTAGCCTAAGATTTGCTATTAATATTATGCTTTAACATGATTATGATAATTATAATTATAATTATGATTATTGTTGTGTCGAATTAACGTAATTTGTTAATTTACGAACTATATCATGTTATTTGTTAATTGACGGATAACTTATATATAATTTGTTAATATTATGTTGCTTGATTATATTTATTTTTTATTGCTTGATCACACTTTTTATGCATGTCTAAAGAGAATTGATACTTGTAATCACGCTTAATAATATAATTAATAATCTTATTTAGGGTTAATATTATTATAATTCAGCTGTGGACATATACAAATAATAGTAAGTACATATATAATGAATAATAAGTTATATAGTTCAAAAGTTAACATAAATAATTTACAATTACAATGTCATTTACATGTTGAAGGTAATAAAAGACGCCAACATGTCACGAACTTCATTAAGCTCCTTGATTGTCAACGGACCATCCTTTTGGACCTTGCAAAACTTGAAATACAAAAACATTATTTTAAAAATAATTAATTAGGCAAAACAATATGTATTTTATCAAATATTACCTATATGACTTCTATGTAGCCCATTTCCTACATTACTTATCAAATGAACTATTTCTTTCTCATAACATGTCAATGTTGGGTAGTTGTATGTGTGTAAGCCCTAAAATTGTATAGGAGAGCATTTTATTTAGGTTTATGACGCTTTTTACTCAAAATGGCCCGAATATGGCCTATATGACTTTACTTTGCCCATTTCCTACATTTCTTATTAAATGAACTTTATTTATCTCATAACATGTCAATATTATCTAGTTATAGGTGTATAAGGAAAGAAATCACATCAAAAGAGCATATTAACACAAAATGGCCCTAATATGGCCCATATGACTTCTATTTAGCCCATTTTCTACCTTTCTTGTAAAATAGCCTTTTTTTTTCTCATAACATGTCATTGTTGGGTAATATTAGGTGTCTAAGGCTAGAAATCACATCAATATAGCATTTCAATAAGTTTAACAACGCATTTTACTCAACATGGCCCAAATAGGGCCTATATGACTTCTATGTAGTCCATTTTCTACATTACTTATCAAATGAACTATTTCTTTCTCATAACATGTCAATGTTGGGTAGTTGCATGTGTGTAAGCCCTAAAATTGTATAGGAGAGCATTTTATTAAGGTTTATGACGCTTTTTACTCAAAATGGCACGAATATGGCCTATATGACTTTACTTTGCCCATTTCCTACATTTCTTATTAAATGAACTTTATTTATCTCATAACATGTCAATATTATCTAGTTATAGGTTTATAAGGAAAGAAATCACATCAAAAGAGCATATTAACACAAAATGGCCCTAATATAGCCCATATGACTTCTATTCAGCCCATTTTCTACCTTTCTTGTGAAATAGCCTTTTTGTTTCTCATAACACACCATTTTTGGGTAATATTAGGTGTCTAAGGCGTGAAATCACATCAATATAGCATTTCAATAAGTTTTAGGACTTACTTCATCAAGCTGTTGAGTGTCCGTACAATGAGTCACAATGTCAAGCATGAATCTCATCACATACAAAGCACAATCAAGTCCATTCTCTTGTTGTGCGCACTAGCATATGACAAACAAATCACATAAGTGAAACAAGATAATGAAGAAGCTACATTGTTGTGCTCCAAAGGGTCCAACATGGAAGTCACCGTTGGTAATTTACATGATAGAACTTATTATTCATTATATATGTACTTACTATTATTTGTATATGTAAGCAACTTTTGAACTATTATTTGTATTTGTATATGGTGAGGAGGAGCTAGCTGTGGACTCGGATGATCAGATCCAAGCTAATGAGACTCAAGCTGATCAGGTGTAGGATGGTCAGGTCCCGGATGCTCAAACCGAATCAAGCCTCCTAGAGGGTCAAAACCAGCCGGAGTAGTCCCAGGAACCGTGACTCAGCTTCCTCCCTTTTTTCTTTTAGCGACAGTATGCCATTCTTTATTTCTTTCCGGCATGCGTGTCGAGTATTTATGTATTTTTACCGACTGAGGAGTCAGGTAATAATTATAGTTTCTCTAATCTCGGATGTATATCCGTTTTAACAATATAATCCGGTTCTAACCGATTTTGAATGAAATTTGCCAATTGAGTCGGCTTGATGAATTAGTTATTTTGTTTTAATTTTTACATTTAAATTCTACAATTTAACAATTTTGCCTAACTTTTTAAAGCATGCGGCAATTCAGATAGTATATTGGCTACTATTGCCCTTGGCGTCTGTGTGGTTGGTTTCAGAACTTCTTTGATTGATTGACTTTGGAATGTTTGATACTTTGAAGAGTATGGAATGTTCCTAAGTCAATCAATCACAATAGTTATTTCCCGAAACAAAGTACAATAGTGATTGCCCCAAACCAAGTACACAGCCGTCCACTACAGTCGTTTTACCCAACTTAGTATTCACATGTAATTTCTTTGTGAGCCTAACGAAAACTCACCGCCTGGCAGTTAATGGAACAAGGAACATATTATCCGCCTGACTAATGGACCCCATACAACTTATAAGCCGTCTGGGGTACCTGCAATCCATTGCACCGGGTTTGTCTGCCCCATTGGGGTGACTAGTACAATTTCGTTGAACAACCTAGTAGAGAACTTCAGCAACTTACTGGCTGATGTCACTTGACATCTGGTTTTAAGCTTAATCATTCTTTTAGACTATTTTTGTAAGACAACTATGAGTTGACTAATTTGGTCGTTCAATCTTTGTCGTCTGCATATGCTGGTAGAGAAAACAATAGAATGCCCTCTGCGACGATAACACTCGGAGGGGCGTCGTCGGACGCCATACTCAAATAGGAGAAGACGAATTTATAAAATAGGTTTGCATTCGGCCATCGTCCTCAATTTAAATATTATTTTAGCCACTAAGTTTTTTAACTTAGCTTAGTTTTACTTATTGTAGGGGCCGTCTGTGCATTGGACAGATAATGGTCCACCATTCCGCATGTATACATATATGTAAGGTAAATAATTAAAGCAATTTGAAAACAAAAGGGAATTGATAAGCTTTTTATTTAAAAAAATTTACAAGTCTTAGAAGTAATACTTTTTCAAGTTATCTACATTCCTAGTCCTAGAAAACCGCCTACCGTCTTGAGCTTCCACCCGATAGGTGCCGTTTCTTACTTCTTCATAAATCCAGTAGGGGCCTTCCCAATTAGGGGTTAGCTATCCTTGATCATTGGCGCTACCGGTTGCCTCCTTCTTTCGTAACACAAAGTCCCTAACCTTTAAGGGCCATTTGTGCACTCTCTTGTTGTAGGTCCGAGTCATTCTCAGAGGGTAAATCTCATGAAGCAAGGAGGCATTGCCTCTGCATTCTGGGAGTGAATCCAATGCTATGCGCATGGCCTCCCAGTTTGCCTCTTCATCGTATAGCATGACTCGTAGTGTTGGCTCATAATGCTCGATGGGCAAGACGACTTCATCACCGTAAACCATGAGAAACGGGGTTTCCCAGGTTGCCCCCTTTTAAGTTGTCCGGATGGCCCATAGGACATGAATTAACTCTTCAGCCCATAACCCACCAGCTCTTTCAATTTTCTTTTTGATACTGTATAAGATGAGTTTGTTAAAGGCTTAAACTTGGTCGTTTGCTTGGGGTCGGCCGACTGATGCGAAACAATGTGAGATCCCTTGATCTCCCAACCAAGTTTTAAGCTGAGGCGTCTCAAATTGAGGCCCATTATCAAATACCATAAACATAGGTACCCCAAACCGGGTGATAATGTTCTTCCAGATGAAGGAGATGACATATTTTGTCTTTATGCTTTTGACCGCCTCTGCTTCCACCCACTTGGTGAAATAATCCACAGCCGCAAGAATATAGCGCTTTCTGCCTGGTGTAGGCGTATACGGACCTAGAATGTCCATGCCCCATTTAGCGGACGGGACTGGGATGTGGATTGCAGTCAGGTCATTAACCGGGCGATGGATTAGCTTGCTTAATCTTTGATACTTATCACAATTTCTAACAAACTCCATGGCATCTGACTCAAGAGTGGGCCAGAAATAATGCCGCTTGGCCTAACGGCTAAGGATCTGTCGCCTGCATGAGAGGCGCAGTATCCCGTATGCAACTCTTCGAAAACTTCTCTCCCCTTTTCCGGGGTAACACACTTCAATAGGGGCTTTGGAAACCCCGCCTTGAAGAGTTCTCCTTCTCTCATCTCAAAGTTTGTAGCACGCTTTTTCAGCACGGCTGCCTCTTGGGGTGAATTAGGGAATGTGCCGTCTGTCAGATATGCCCGGATGCCATCTATCCAAGTAGAACTTCGGTTCAGTACTAGAATGGGCTCATCATCAAATATACTTTGTTTTTCCATTACTTCCTAAAAGACTTGCCGAGGCGTATCATAGGAGGCGGAGGATGCCAATTTTGACAGAGCATCCGCTTGGTTGTTTACAGACCTGGGCACTTGACTTAGATGAAATTTTTTAAGTGTCCCAGCTTCAGCCTTGACTTCCAGCAAATACTTGATCATAGGCAGATGGGTGGCTTCATACTCACCATGGTATTGGCTAACGACAAACTGAGAATTAGAGCAAGCGTCAATTTTTGTTGCCCCTGCCGCTTTACACATGTGGATACTGGCTAGCAAGGCCTCATATTCCGCCTCATTGTTTGAGGCCTGGAACTTAAACCGTAGTACATACTCATATTTATCTCCTTCCGAAGATTAACAGATTATACCTGCACCACAACCGTTCATACACTACAAGAAAATTTACCTATAGAGGCAAAACTTTGAGGCAAATAATTTTTTATAGCCTCTAAAAGATATATTTAGCATCAATTAAACTCTTATTGCCTCTAAATGTTATTTTTAGCATTAATGGATTATAGAATGCCCCTAAAAGTTCTTTTTAGCATCAATGAAATTATTGTTGCCTCTAAAAGTTAGTTTTAGCCTTAGTGAATTATAAATTGTCCCTAAAAGTTCATTTTTAGCATTAGTGAGAATGTGGTTGCCGCTAATACTTCTTTTCAGGAATAATGAATTTTATGTTGCCTCTAAATGTTCTTTTTAGCATTCGAGAAATTATGGTTGCCTTTAAAACTTTTTTATTGCCTCTTTAAAAACTAGAAATTGTATCTGTATTACGTATAGTGATGCATTAAAAAGGAAATGATCAAGTGTTTTTTTTCTTGTGCGAGACTTTTACAATTGGAGCCTTTAAGTTATGAGTAGGTTAATATGTGTTCATTTCAGACATCATAAAAGTTTTATTGGACAATTGTTTCAAAGGGGCAAAGGAAGTACGTCATATTACTTAAACGTATATTTTGTTTGTAATTGTAGAATTGTAGTTGATCTAATTATAAGTGAATCAGTTCATGCAGGTTGGTGATATGTTATTATTTGTTTACATCCACCTTCATTGAGCAAATCTAAAGTATAGATATACCAAATAGAAATGCAGCCATTTAAATTAAACTATTTAAACAATTTATTATAGATGAGTGCCAAAATATGGCCAACTTTATGAAACAAACAACATAGCTATTATAAATTGCAGTATGTCAAATCCAATGTCCTTAATCAAAGAAGATATATCTTGGAATCCACACATACAATAGCCACAAATTAAATAAAAAATATAAAGTCAATAAATCAGCAATATAGTAGCAATCAAAAGGTCGTTTAAATATACATGCCAAAGGAACAACGAAAAATCTAAGCCTATGCAAAAAATACCATTCTAAATAATATTAGCTAAGCGTAACACATCATATGACACAATATTTCTAATACTTCCTTTATGAATAGCTGCTGACGGTTGAGGTGTATAGACAATCACCTTACCAGATTTTTTCGCACGAGAAAGAGCAACATATAACTGACCATGAGAGAAACATGGTTGTGGAAGGTACACTAACACCTGACCAAGTGTCTGGCCTTGAGACTTATTAATAGTCATAGCAAAACTTAGCTTCAATGGAAACTGTATTCGCTCAAACTAAAAAGGATATTTCGAAGAAGCCGAAGGCCTTAGGTTAATTCGAGGTACGAAATAAAACGTGCCTTTATAATGCCCCGTTGCAATTTCATAAATAATAGAATTAGGAAGGAACCGTCTACAAATAAGGTGAGTTCCATTACACATGCCTTTAGAGGGCGACAAATTTTGTAGAAGGATAACATAACTGCCAATTTTCAGCACAAGTTGATGAGGACTCATTCCTCATGGGCAAAGTGTATTGAGGAAGTCAGTAGGATATAGAGTGCAGCTATCATCAAGCACTGAATCATAACTTTCATATGTGGTAGAAACACCAGGGAACAAACCAATCAAATACTCATTAATGGCATCGACATCCTCATTCATAGGCGTAAGAATTGCTCTTTCATTAAACATGGCACTATCAAATCCTGGAGTAGAAATTTCAGGGAAGATAGTTGCACCCATAATAGACACAGGATTATCAGCTGGAGTATAATACTTAATGATATGCTCTGGTAGCTGAACAAAAGCATTTTCAGCTGTTTGTAACTGACCATTTCCTAAAGCAAGGAGGAATTCTTAATATGGGAGGTCTTCTCTAGCCCTAATATTTTCTGTCAATCGAAATTTTATAAGCAAGGGCCAAATGTAAGAACTAACTACACTTACACCAACAACCTCTTTTTGTGTGCGACGAGGTAAAATAGGCAGTACTTGCCTAAAATCTCCTCCAAAAACAATGACCTTCCCACCAAAAAGCATGTTAGGATCACATAAATCTCGTAACAATAAGTCTAGAGATTCAATATTCTCCCTACGTGCCATAGAAGCTTCATCCCATATTATAAGAACAGTTTCTGTTATTAGAGCAGCTAAGCTTCCTTGCTTAGGAACATCACAAGTAAGTGATACTTCTGAATCTAAAGGTATTTTAAATCTAGAGTGTGCTGTTCTGCCAGAGGGGATATTAGAAGCCGCAATTCCTGATGTTGCTATAGGCAAAACTATTTTTCCTGCCAAACGTACCTCAGCATACAAAACATTATACAAGAATGTTTTACCAGTTCCGCCTGGGCCATCTACAAAAAAACAACCAGGTTTGCCATTTTAAATATGCCACATGATTCTATTGAATGCATTTGCCTGAGCTGCATTTAACTTATCTCGACAATCAACACATTCTGGAGGAATAGGTGCTTCGAGAGCATCTATAATATCCTTAGTAATGCGAATCCCATCATCTGTATCATCAATTAAATGGCCTAATTCAAAATCTTCGAATGACTTCCCCATAGATTCCAAGCTCTTCTCTACTTCCCTCACAGTTAATTGCATAACTTTAGACTGGGAAGTTGGATACTTGTGCTTGAAATCCTCAGACAATGCACCATAGAAACGTTCCCAAAGCGCATTTGGGTCACTTGGCTGGCAAAAGATTAACACTGTTGCAAAGAGTTGCCTCATTGCTGAAGGCATTTGTGCTTCTGCTGCTCCCTGTAAGCAGGCAATAGTTGCACCATATTCTTGAAACAACCCTTGTTTAATAGCAGCCTCTTGAAATGTAGGGTATAGAATTCCATTGACGGTCTTCAGATGATCAAAAGACTCAGGACTTATGACCTTACCAAGCAATAAACGAAGAAAGAAACGCTCACCTTCTGCTGGAACTACAAATGCCATCCGAGAAACATTTTTTGTTTTGTAGCTCCGTTTAATCCAAGTTTTCTTGCCATGATCCCATCTATATTCTGAGATCATTTCAGTATAACGAAGCCCTGTACCTCCAGGTATGGATGCATTTTTACTAAAAAATTCTGTCAGAGCTGTTTGACTTCTTCTTTCATTTCTAACAATTGAGTCAAGTTGCTCATGAGATCTCATATATATAGTTTGCATATTTGGTAAATGCACAGGTAAAAGCGTGACAGAAGGAGTCATTTCAAATAAGTCAAATCTAAATATTGTCCAAGCTGCTTCACAAAGAGAAACCCATCTACCAGCTTGGAAATTGTCAATCTCATCAACACCCTGATTACCTTCTCCAACAACATTAAAAGAAACACGATCATGACCCTTGTAGACATACTTATAAAGGTACTTAACTGCTTGAATGGTAGAGCACACTTCAACGTTTAAATGGCAGTCAAATAACGAAGATAAGTATGGATTATAAGGGATAACCCACCGGTTATCAAGATCAGCACCACGAATTCTGACTTGCTCTCCTATGTGCCGCCTTTTATACAATGGATAACCATCTTCATTAGTAGATGTTTCTTCTAAGTATGCCTTAGGATAGTTATACTTACAAACAGCCTGATCCCCAATCTGTTTTTTCATGCATCCACAACGAAGATTCAAACTACCACAAGGTCCATGCATCATGTGCTTCAGTATGCTAGCACGTAGCTGAGGAGAATCAGTAGAAGGGATTTCTGCACAAACAAATTTATCGTAATCTGAAGGGCCTCTAAGTTTATATCCATTTTCTAAGATTATAAGGAAATGAGCATGCGGAAGGCCTCATTTCTGGAACTCTACAACATACACCATAGCTGCCACCTCTCCAAACACCTTTTCTTCCATTATTTGCTTTTTCAAAGCAATTAACTTACTTCTAAAAACACGAGCAACAACATTTGGTCGATCAGCTGCAACCTCACCCTCAACAAGCTCAGCAGCTATTTCTGGCCATTTGACATTGCATGTTATGGTAACAAAGAGGTCTAGTTTGCCAAATTGCTGAACAAGAGCCATAACATTTAAATAGCGCCTTTTCATATCACGAGGTCCACCTATAAAGGTTGGAGGTAAGATTACTCGCCGGCCAATATTATTTGCACTCTTCTCCCCATCTTAAAAAGTATCTAAAATTCCCTGATACAAATCTGCTCTAATTGTCTGCTGATTCCTCCTAAAAAAACCAAGCCAGGTATTTTCAATCTTGACATACATATCAACTATGTATTGCTGAAAACAACGACCTCCACGAAGCAGCATGTTTCCTGGCCTGATTTGTATCTTGTAAGCATAGTATTCTCTTGGAGAAATATGCCTTTTAGAATTCCCTGAAGAGTCAGCTGAACCTATACACAAAATTTGAAAAACAAATAAGTCAAGTAATACACAGACACATATGTATATATTGAATAAGAATGTTATTTTGATTGCCTATAAAGTCATACGTTTAGCCTCTTCCTCTAATGGATCTTCTTCTGTATGAACAACACATGAAGAAACAGGATTAACATCCATTAGGGCCTCCTGATGCGAACTTCCATAAATTTTTCGAAGACCTTGAGTCCACCTACAATCACCATATGGGAAGAGAAGAGGATATTGTAATGGATCATAGCATCCATAATAATGACATATACGATGTTTTTTAGTAGACTTGCCTGATACAATTATATGTGGACCATTATAATCACTGGAAGACATGTTGTCAGGCCAGATAGCAGCAACTTCATTGGTTGAAGGCGCATTATACACTCGTTGGTCTAACACCGTGCTTTGATTAATAACAATTTCTGTAGTCTCATTTATAGTTAGCTCTCTTAGAGATCTAAAGAAACAAGCATATGGGTTTGCACTTGTAACCCGCATAAGAATGTCTATTATGTCTCCTCTAACCTCAGGAAAAGTACTTGTTCTATTTACAGCTTCAAAGTGTGCATCATAGAAATAAAGCTGTAAGAACTTTGGCTTCCCCTCTTCAGGCAACAAATCAGGCACATTATGATATATTTGTCCATGTAGTAAGATACATAAATTCCCTTTTCAGTTTTAGCATTATAATCACCTCCAGGGGAACAGAACGCAAATAAAGTGTTGTACATTCGAACATATTGCCTGAAATGCAATGCATCCTCATCTTGAGATGTAAAGAGACGGTGAAGTTCAGCAGGCAACTCATTTGTGGCAATCTTAATACTTCCATTTCCACAGCAAAATGAAGCCACTCATACTGAAACTTCTTAGCACCACACTTAGTACAGTAATGAGGAGCTTCCATCTGATGAGAAGCTGTTGGAAGTGGCTGGCCAATAACAGCAGGTGGTTCATCTATGAAAAGCAAAAATAAATACAGCAAAATATCGAACACACATAAAACAACATAAGAACTATTCAATAAAAAACACACACATTTCTTTTTAGGAGCAGGAGTTTGTTTGCTGCCTTTCTTAGGTTGCTTTAGAACAGGCAGCTGTTTTTTCTTTTTATTAGATTGATTTGGTAATTTATAATTCCTACGTGCACCCTGCGCACTTCTTTCACCAGGTTCACTAAGGACACAAACAAGAAATATCAATGAGCAAAAGCACGCCTTAAATGCAAAGTTACATTCAATATTTGATGAAAGTGTTACAACCTTACTGATTTTGTTTTGGTAATTCCATCTATGCGCTCTAGATAAGTAACAGCAACAATTGCTCCCTCTATTTTAAAAAAACCATACTCAATATTATCACACAAACTATAATCCTCTTGGATTTTTTAAAACAATACTAAAAGGAGAAACTTACTGTTTTTTGCTATAGTTGCCTTCTTATTGCCATTGCTTTTACGCTCTTTCTTTACACCAGCATCAGCCACTTCATTCCCATTGCTCTTACACACTTTCTTTACACCAGCATTAACCACTTTACTACATTAACAACATCTAACACATAAAAGCAAATTCAACATGCACACACCTAACAATCAGGAAAAAGATTGAGTACTCAATCCAAACCTGATTTTAATTGGCTCTACACAGCCAGCAATTGCACGTGATCGTTTGCTAGTCCGCTATTTAACACTCTTTACATTATACAGTTGTTTATCTGAAATGAGCACTAATAACCATCTGAACACTAATAATCACTGAAGTAAATGATATACACAATACTTGGCCTGTTCTATACTGTTTCTAGCAAAGAAAGTATTTTGTTTATCCTAATTAGATATGCACAAAATACATTCTCATTTCAAAGCAGCTTGAGCTAACAAGCTAGAATGTAATAAACTGGTGATAACCTGTTAGTTTCAATTAATACAGACATAAAACTAATTAGAATATTCAACAAGAATAGGCAAACTCATCTGAAATAAATATGGTAGGAAACAAACACAACAGAAATACCAAAATAAGGCAAAACATACATTTCATTGATTTCAAAGAGATAAGAGTGCATTACATGATGTAGCGTTGAATTGAACTAACACATTACATTCTACATAGTGCCATTACAATCTTAATTTCAAAAACAAGTCAACCTACATCAGCAGCAAGATAGCTAAAGAACTAAATAAACTAACGCTGCATTCAGCCCTTAGCCTAGATACTACCAAGTTCAAGCCAAACAACAAGCCTACAACCTACTCAAACTATATTTTCCTACGCTTAAACACTTTCTCCAGGTTATCAGGAACTAAAACAAATAAAGCATCAGGAATTGAGACAGAGCGATCAGCGACATGCTCCCCAAATGAAGAAGAAGCCTTAGGCTTACGAGGGGCTGCAGGAGGAAGTGCAGGTGTTGGGATTTTATGATAACCTGATCGAGGTGTCAAGCAATCACTTCCACCAATATAAGGAGCCAAATGTAATTCTTCTTGCCTTCCAAGCACACGTTCCCTGACTGACATGTAGCTTTCCCTAGCTAAAGCACACTTAACTCCAGAGTACACTCCCATTCCATGATTCAAATCAACCACATCCACATTATAACGGACACGCAGCAACTTCACAGCTCGCTTAGCAGCATCTTGTTTTGCATGTTTGCAATTGCTAGCCACAGAGCTATAGACACACTCCATTCCAAAACTATCAACAAGGTAAACTGTCAACCAAGACACCCATTTCCCTGCAGCAAGCTCAGCAGCTTCAACTCCAGAAACTCTAGCCTTAGTAGCAGCTGCCAATACACGCAGCACATCAATATAATCAATACATATACATTTATCTTTCTTGACTGGTGGAACAGGCCACTTTGGCACCCCCTTTGCCGCAGGCCTATTCAATGAATCCAGTGATATGCGCTTCATCTCATAAAGGAAAGCACACATATCTAGCATGTACATGGTTTAAGTAGTCAGATCATCAATCTGCAAACCATATTCTACGCGCAGAAAACGAGTAGCCTGTTCAACAGCCTTTTCGCGTGAAGCATCTAGAGTCACAGCAGGACCACCTTCAAAGATGTACGGGGAAAGAACACAATCAGTAACAAGGGAAAGGTCAACAACATTCCTAGAATCCCCAGCCAAACTATAAGTTGGAGATGCTAACTTCAGGAAACCAATAACCTGATTCAGCAAGCACTAGAAAGAAATGGTAACTTGCAATGGTTTTGACCCCATGACTTGTGTGCATGATCAATATATACTATTAGAAGCTAAGTCACTCAGACTTCATCAGAGCAAGTGATGAGGGTGACTTACAATGCAAGCACCCTAAAAAAGACTACAAATAAACCACTGTCCTCAAGATATTTACCTCCCAGCACTCTTGGAACACTACAATCGTTCATGCGACACTATAGATAACTACAAAAGCAAACAACATGTATGCTAGCTCTAAAACAACAACAATAAGTCCACTCTATAGCCATAAAGGTAACAAAACTCTAACTTATATTAAATACACATCCAAATAAACCAAACACACATACCATATAAATATAAAAACAAAACAACGATTATATACATGCCAACATAATCAACCACAACAATAGATACCTATACAAGCCACAACTATTATTATCAAACAGTACGCATTATAACAAGAAAGCAAAGCAACAACCACACACACATACAATACATTCTGATCCACAAAAGATCAACCATAACACAAATCTTAAAAAATAACCAGAAACACATACAATATGTTCTGCAACACCAGAGAGCAACAGGAGATGATGGCTGAAACCTACATGAACAACAATACACAACAAATTCAGAATTAATTTTTAAAATTTAGGGAAATTCTCAATGGTTCTCTTAAGGTTTTATTTATTCTCAATGGTAAACACTAAAAAAACAAATTATCAATGGTAATCTTTAATTATTAAAATAATACAGTGGTAACATTAGTTAAGCATTTTCAGAAATTATTAACCATGGTTAATGTTTTAAAAGGAATAATGCCTAAAATACCCCTATTGGAAAATATGCAGCACCCACTCACCCCCTCCTTCCCTGCCACCCCTCCTCCTTGATCCCGGCCGGTGCCGCCCGCGACCACCCAATTACCCTCCCTAGCGCCGGCGCTAGGCTAAACTCGCTACCCCTTCCCAATCCCCCCTTTTCACCGGCGCCATATCCTAAACCCTTCTTCTACCTCCTCAACCGCACTCGCATTTCACCGAAAACCCAGCAAATCTAAGCCAAAACCACCCATATTTGAGCAAATTTGAGCCAAATCCATTTTCGAGCAAAAATCGACCCAAAACCCCCTTAATTACCCTAAATCAAGCAATTAATGACCAAAAATTCAAATCAGAAATATAACTTTGCCCCCCATAAACTCTAGAAATTTCAACAAAAAATTGAGGTAGGAGATCAGAGAGAATCGAGGAAGGGGGGAGGTGGGTTGCCATGTCGGGATTTCCGTCGGTGGTTGATGGGATTTGTTGGTGGTGTATTGGTGTAGTTTGATTTGGGTGAGTTGGGAATCGGGGAAGGAGAGTGGGAATACGGGGAAGGATTGGAGATGGTGGTTGGGCTGGGAATCGAGGGAAGGAGAGGCTCGCCACGCCGGCGCTATGAAAAGGGGGGGAGAGGGTCGCCGACGCCAGGGGAAGCAAGGGAGAGGGTTCTCCGCCCGCGGCCGCTGCTGGCAGAGGAAGGGGGGCTGGCAGTGGGTTGTGGTTTGGGTGGCTGGGGTTTTTTCAATTTTTTTTTAATTAATAAGGTTATATTAGTCATTATGTCTTTAGTTAACTAGGGTTAGGCTAATAATTATGGATTAATGTCATTAATGTTACCACTGAGTTATTTTTACTAATTAAAGATTACCATTGATAATTTGTTTTTTTAGTGTTTACCATTGAGAATAAATAAAACCTTAAGAGTACCATTGAGAATTTCCCTAAAATTTAACATGATTAACATGACTTGATACAAAAAATTAACCATGTACAAAACTAAACCATACCTAAATATCATCACCAAGACTAACAACCACTTATTATTCTACCAGATAAACTATTAACAATTACTTATTATCTAACCAAACAGGTTAAGAGATATAATAAAGATGCTTAAATTTATAATCTGCACCCTCAAATAATAATATAAACAGTTAATAAATCTTTAATTAGGCAACTAAATAGTAGACTTTAAAAAATTTCAGTACAATTTAATGTTCATAATATACCCTAAAATGACAACATAAATTTCAATTCAAAGTGTATATAAACTGCAAAAACCCAAATATTGCCCAGCTAACAATCTATGTCATAATATACCCATAATTGACCATGTATCACCCAGACCAGCCACTGAAAACCATTCTTCAATGCTAAATGTAAATAAACTCTAAACTCTAAGATATTAGGTTTGCAAAATGAACAACAACCACACTATGCAAAAACATAAACACTTAGATGTCTCAAAAAATACAAACAAAGAGTCCATGATGTAAGTCCAATTCAATACAGATTGTCTGCTATCCATATATACATCTATTTGAAAGTTTAATGTCAAGTATAGTATATCAAGGTTAAATACAATGTTGTGTTAATACAATGAAGGTCAATTATTATGGATAAAATGCTGAAAATTAATTTGAATCTAAACCAGGAATTCATTAAAGAATGCTTCAAATGGAAGGTTTCTTACCTACTACTATTTCAATCTCCCTTTATTTTTACAAATTCTACTGCATTTGTTTTGATAATGGAACACCAAACCAGTCTTGCCTTTTATACAAAATAACCAACACAGACAAATCAGAAAGATCATAGTTTAGTGGCATGTGTATGCACCCGAAAAACCTCTGAATAATAACATACCCAGCATGATTCACCTTAATATCCAAGCAGCAAGCCTTTATCCACCAGACAATCAGGTGTATGGTAATTAGAACTCCCAATGACAGACTGCTACCTAGTAAAGCAAATGGAACATCATATTTGACACAAAGTAACTTTACTTAAGTGACTAAGCTCCCCTCCAAATGCATTTTCCAACCCAAATACAATATCAAAAACCCAAATAAAATTAAGAATGAGTCTGAAACGAATTAATAAAGTAAAAAAATAGCATTAAACTAAGAATTTAATTCCCAACCCAAATACAATATCAAAGCCAGACAAATATAAAGACAATTAATTTGAAACGATATAAATTAAAACAGTAATGACAAACAAATCAATAATTTGACAACATATAATCATAAAAAAAAACCAAAGGATCCTTATTAATTATAGCAAAAAGAAACTACAATGTGAAACACAATATTTAAATTACAAGCATAACAATCTACAAATCACTCCCCAATTACAACAATTACAAATGATACATAATCTCGACTATAGTAAACATAATAATTCTACTGAAAGCCATAGAGGAAATTAATTTGAATGCCAGAAACTACAAGCATAGCAACCTAGAAATCACTTAATTAATTAATGACTAAAGTTACAATTACATAGCTGCATAATCCTGCTTATGTTCACCACAATAATATATTGGAAACCATGAACATAAATTACATAGCTGCATAATCTTGATTATGTTAAGCACGATAATCTACTGAAACCATAAAAATAAATTAATCTTGTCAAGCTAAAAACATATGCTGAAGTGTCCATCAATGGGCATGCTTAAACTTCAGTTCCCAAGCTGAGGTGTCCATGTACAAAACCTGGCAGCAAAACAATAATAAGGATTAAAACAGAATCAAGGGAAGGGAAAATATGAGAAAATCTTAGGGGCAAAAGCAGCAACAGAAATAGTTTTTTTTTTTTTTTTTTTTTTTTTTTTTTTTTTTTTTTTAAAGTAAAGCAAAAAGACACAAAAGGGCAAAGTATAAAAAAATTCTAAGGGGCATAAACGGTAGAGCACTGTTCATAAGGAATGGCAAAAAGTAGAAATTTTCATACCCAAATTTGACTTTTAAGGGTTATAAATATAGATTTTATAGCGGATCATGTAACCCACTGGGCCACTAATTAGATCATTACAGTATAAATAAGTAATTAAATATCAAATACTTTTTATGTACACTAGTAGGCCACGGTTGAGACTTGGGACCTTTAATATGGCTTATGCACAGTAGTGACTTTACATTCTCTACTAAGCTTGATAAATAGTCATCAAATTGCTTAATGTCCAACGTCTGATCTTCAATTGTCTTGAGTTTTGTTGTCCATAATCATTTGCAGTTATATTATCATTCTTTAGATGTGCCTATCATATTTAAACTAAAAAACATAAATACTTGTAAAATAAATATTAGAAATCAAAGCTAAAAAAAATAAACGTATGTGAATAAATCGAATCATGATGATTTATAAAAAAAAAAAATCATTGTGTAAAGTAGGAATCTATAGATTAAACGACAATAGTACTTATTATTAAATTAAAAAAAAGGAACAAGATAAAAAAATTGTTAACAAAAAAAAAACAATAATAATAAAAGTGTCATTGATACATAGTATCCATATGATTAGTTTCGTCATGATCAATTGAGCTATGTGACATCATATGAGTTTCTTGGCGTGGTCTCAACTATAACCTTTCAATTAGGCTTTAAAACATCATTCACATAAAATACTTGACGAGCCTGTGTAGCTAAATGTATGGATCATTAGCTAACAACTTTGATGTATTCACTTATGAAGTCAAAACAGTCAGTATTGATCCCTCGACCATGACTGTGCACATCCCACCGGTCACACTTAAACAAAGTGACACGATTTCCTCCTCATATTGAACTTCTATGATTTCTTGTAAGAGGCCGTAATAATTAAGGGTTGATGATCCACTTTCTCCATTCACAACAATCCCACTATTTTGTGTTTCTCTTGTCCTTTGACTGTCCTTAGTACGAAACATAAATCCATTAGCCATGTAGCCATTTAAAGATATCATCGCACGATCCAGACCTTGTGCTAATGCTCTTAAGTTAGTAGTAGCACTTGGATGGTTTTCCTTTGATAAAATTGTCACCTATAAAATAGATAAATATATGTAAACATAGAATATTATCATACAAAACCATAAAAAAAAAAAACCAAAATATCATAACAATTTAATTACTATGTTTACATGAAACTTTATATAAACCAATTATCATTATATAATATTTAATAAATCATAATAATTAAAAATTTGACAACTTAAGGACTTGGTTAATTCCACTATGAAAGAGATCAAGACATACAAGGTTGGTAATATAGCACAATTAATAAGGGGCTGATGGGGTTCTAAAATAGATGGATCACTTAAAAGTTAAAACCACTAACTTGAAACTAACATGGCTTCTTGAGATAATAGACGAATTAGTTAAACTTAAAGTCATGAAGTTTGATTACTTGATTTCAAGTATATTATTTATTCATCTTATCTGACAATATTAATCTAATTATAGGTAGTATCATATTAACTCTTTTACGCCAATCTTATACCTAGGATCATTTTTTTTTTGTATTGCATCTATCCACTCACGATTCTTTGACACCATGATGTCTTATGTAATTATCATATTAAAATGTATAAACAAGTTGATTACATTAAAAGATTTTGTAACATAGCTATGAATTAATAACACAAAATTAAGCAAATAAAAATTTACAAGGGATTAAACAAAGTACTTGGCTGATTAAATTAATTAATTTGTCAACAATACTTTAATTACTGCATTCGTTTGTCAAAATTGGCATATAAAGATACTTAAAATATCATGAAGCAGTATGCACACGTATTTGATTAATATGATTTAATCAACAAAATTTAGTTCCTTACAATCGTTTTACCCAAAGCCAACAAAATTAAGTTAGGTGCCTTTTATGGTGATTAATACATTATATAATAGGATGAAATTCATGAAAAATTGATAATTTTAACATTCAATTTCACTTCCACCATTAAATTTCAATATAAAATTATGACAATAAACTGAAGAACCGGAACCCTAAATTCAGAACCACTATATTTCTATTGATAAAGTAAACAATTCAAATTACCTTGAACAGTGAGACGTACTCTAAAAAAAAAAAAAAAAAAAAAAAAAATCAAATTCGGCTAAATCCAAACTTTTTTTTCTTCGTCTTGTTCCTCTGGTTCGTTCCAAAAATTGAGTAGTATTATTTCTACATTCTTGACTTTTTAGATTGCTTATGGTGATAGTATAAAAGGAAACTTTGATAAAGAAAGTTAGGCAAAGGTTAATTTACCAAAATTTAGATAAAGAAACTTTGGTGGGATATTTTGATTTTTGGGAAAATAATGGCGGAATATACAAAGGCCTTACCGCCATTATCATTGTTGGGATTCTTACTTTTATATATATATATATATATATATATATATATATTTCTAATATTGTAAGGCGTGTGATAAGGCAGTAGGAGGGATGTTATTGTTTCTTTCTCTTTTTTTTTTTTTTTTTTTTTTTTTTTTTTTTTTTTAAACATAAAGTAAATATTTTTGTTTATTTCTTTTTTTTATTGCCATTTTAATTACTACCTCTGTGTTTTTTCAAATATTACAGTTTGACCGGCACATAGTTTTAGGCAATTTAATTGACTTAAATAAAATAAGAGGTAAGTTGGGTAGTTGGAGTATTAAAAAATTGTAAAAGAAAGATAGTGGGGTTAATAGTTTATTTAAAAGTAATGAATGTGAGAGGAAAAATATATATAAAAAAAAAGTAGTAGTGGGTTTGGGTGAGAATTATGAGAGGAGAGAGATATCATATTTTAATGTAGCTTTTTGCCAAAAAAAGAAAGTGTAACACTTATTAAAACACGGCCGGATTTGAGAAGTATAACACTTAATAAAACACGGAGGGAGTATCTAGATTCAAGATGGGTAATGTTATATGTAGTCCTTAGGACTATATATAAGCATTAAATATCCTTTCTAAAATGAAATTAGGTTGGGAATTCATGACAAAATCACGCGCAGATCATTGTAATTAATGTTAAATTTTCCTCAATATTTCCCGTTTTTGCTTTTTATACATTACCCTAAGCGTTATTTTTATCATTTTCAATTCAAGAATACGTCCAGTACAACAAAAAATATTTACTTTATCTTTTTTTTATTGGTATTTTTTTAAATTTTTTTTATTGTAGTTGTTACAATTTAACAGTCACCTAATTTAGAATAATTTTAAAAACATTTAACATAGTTAAATACAATTGGTTGAGATAAAAGTCATCGCATCTTGTGTGCGGCTAGCCATACTGTGTGGTCGCTTATAAAAGGAAAAAGTAGCCGTTATAACACTGACTAGGTGACTCCTATAACATTGACTAAGTAACCCCCTGTAATATTGATCGAATAACCCCTTACATTGACTAGGTAACCCCTTGTAATATAACAAACAAAGTAACCCATATGATGCAAAACTGGCCTGAACTGAACTGAACTGAAATTAAGCTAAAGAGAACAAGCATTAAGAAGTATTAGTACATTTAATAATACATATAAAAAGCTTATATTATGATAATATACATAAGACTAATCCCAAAGTATTTTACATAGCAACATAGTGCATATAAGCGTATAACACCTATATGTTAAGCATGCATATATGAGGGCATTATGGGGTTTTTTTTTTTTTTTGGAAAATTTGCCAATTACCACCACAAGTTAATACTACTTTGTAAATCACTACCGCAAATTAAAAAAGTTGTGAATTACTACCGCAAAAATTTTTAAGATGTTGCGATTTCTACCAAACCCCTATTAAACCCAACTATGACATCATTATATCACTTTAACCCATGGTTAAAGCCCTTAACCATGACGTCATTATATCCCTAATCCATTTTCTTTTTTTTTGGGGGGCTGGTTAAAGCCCTTAACCATGGTGAAACACGGGTTAAAGGGATATATTGACGTCATAGTTGGGTTTAATGGGGGTTTGGTAGTAATCACAACATCTTAAAATTTTTTGCGGTAGTAATTCAAAACTTTTTTAATTTGCGGTTGTAATTTACAAAGTGGTATTAACTTGCGGTGGTAATAATTGGAAAATTAATTTTTTTTTTCATTTGATGTTTTTTTTACAGTATTACATTTTTGTATATTACTATGCATGTATAATGTGCCATTAAAGTATATGTTGTCTTATTGCCTATTCTGATTTACTGAGTTCAGCTGAACTAAATTGAAATGAACTGAACTGAATATTTTATGTGAGAAGGAAATTAAGAAGTGAACTGAACTGAAAATTTTATGAGATAAGAAAATTAGGAACTGAACTGAACTGATAAAAATAAGCTACAGGGAACAGACCCTTATAATAGTAATTTTTGTGTATTATTATGCATACAGTGATACTTTTTGTTATCCTTTGTTGTTGATTTTAATATATTATCTTGATTTGTAACAAATTGTAATAAGTTGATACTTTCTTCATATTTTTAAATTACTTTCTCAATTTTCCTTTTACCATCGTACCTTATTACTTGCTCCTTTTCATTTTTATAAACTTTTAACAATATTTTACAACTTTCTTCCTCACTAGTAGTCTCCACATATCATATGTTAATATATATTTTTTATATTCTCTCCCCTCCACGTGTATATCAGTTTGGTTTTCGAGGTTTTTTTTTTGTTTTTTTGTTTTTTTATAGTTTTTAACCAACCCCACTTCCCTTATAAAATAATACAAAAAACTTTAAAATATCTTACACTATCTTGAATTCGTTATCTACACCCAAAGCCATCACTACTTCAATTTTTTTATACGGTACATAAGGTATTTTACATTAACATCATATGTATTCATAAAAAGCTTTAGTCAAATTGATATACTAGTATAAATAGTATAATAAAAGTCAAACAATTTTGTTATTTTTAGCATGAACGTATGTTGTATATTATACTCAATTACTTAGTAGATCTCAATCATTTCCCACCCCTACAAAAAACGGAGGCAAGCAAACAAAGAAAAATAAACCCCAACCCCTTATCTTTTCTTCCGCCATTATTTCCCCAAAAATAAGCCTTCGTATATTTCGCCAAAAGAACCAAACAACCCACCAAATCTTCTTATCGTTTGTTCAATTTCAAAAATTCAGGAATTAAAATGGAAAAAAAAATAAAATTCTTGATTATCTTGGCGGAATTAGGATTCAAAATAGTGAAATTTATTTTCGAAACAGAACAAGCCCAAAAATTGAGAGGGAATTTTTATTTTTTCATCTTTTATTCCCTCCCTTGTCTATCTTTCTTTTTAAAATTTTTCTCCTTTAATTTTACCCTAAGCAATCACAAAAGTTAAATCTTATAAAATCAAACTGCTCGAACTCGGAGAGGAACCAAACCAAGAAAATTATTGATTGGAAGCAACCGAATTTGATTTATTTGTTGGAGTACTTATCACCGTGCAAGGTAATTAGTATCTTTAATTCATTAATTGAAGTAATATTTGCTGGCTGTTTTTAATATATATATATATATATATATATATATATATATATATATATATATATATATATATTCTAAATTTATCGATTGAACACGAATTTAGGGTTATTATTCATAGTTTTTAAATTGAACTATTTTGCATGTGAATTGTAATTGAATGAAAAATTGTATCAAGTTTGATGTTTACGGTCTACTATTATACTATAGGGGATGTTTTGATTAACTTACATAAGTTGAATTAAAATGTGTTTATTGGTTGATTTTTTTGCAAATATGCATGTGTAGATTAATGATTTTTGTGAGGAAAAAAAAAGATATATAAGAATAAACAACATATAACAATGTCTTGTGTGAGAAAAATGTGAGGTATAGAAGAATAAATAATATAGGACATATATCTTTAAAGTAACTTTCTCATACTACCCTATTTTTAATTTTCGCTATAATCAAAACACTAATAATTATTCAAAGAAATATTTGTCATGGAAATATAAATAAAGGACTGGTAGAAAGGTGTAAATTTTACTATGGGAGGAGGGAAGAAAGAAAAGGGTGAGTGTTGAATAGCTAGTTAGGGTGATGCGTGATTTGGGTGGAAAGCGTATGTTCAATGCCGGTTCCTCTGTTTGACTGTAAACTTTGATTAAGGGATGAAATTTTGTTTTGTTTGGTTAAATAGCCGAGTGTAAACTAATTTTATATGTATGGGTTAAATACATACATAGACAATTTTATGACATTATAAGTTTCTTTATGTGTCAAATTGACAAATTAATCCAGTAATTAATATTTTTTTTTTTTTAAATCAGAATTCTACTAAGTTTTAATCTATTGTAATGATTTGATTAAAGCACATATCTATCGTAGTTCGTTTATCAAAACTTTGATTTCTAATTTTTTTTTTTTGTTCTCTAGCTCCAAAATGTCAAAATCAGGAGGAAAGACTCTTTCAAAAGAAAATGAGTATGAACTACAAAGACTCAAGATAATTGAAGCTAACAAGTCGAGGATGAAAACGTTGGGCATAAAGCGCATTGCGACTTCTTTAACAAGCTTAGTAGATAGCTCAAAAGTTAAGAAAAGTAAACAAAAGTATAATGAATCTCTTGAGAAAGATGGTGATTATCTACCCGATGAGAATGAGGAAGTTGAGTATGAGAAAGAAACTCACAATGTATCTTCAAACAAGAAGGTATTGCCTTTTTTTTTTTTTATTTATATGGTTAGTTTGTTATTCAACTTTTAATACATTCAGAGATGTTGGCATGTTATTATTTACCATTATGTATTCCAAATATATTTTATTGGTCATTGAATACTAATTATGAAATTATAGGTTAATGATAACGTCAATGGCGATGAGGATGATGATGAGAATGATGATGAAGAGGATGATGAAATGCAAGTAGATAAAGAGTAACAATACTACTTTTCTAATCCATTGTAAGTTTTAGTGAAATAAATTTTTTAATCTTT
Organism: Chenopodium album; assembly: GCF_948465745.1. Taxonomy (NCBI): domain Eukaryota; kingdom Viridiplantae; phylum Streptophyta; class Magnoliopsida; order Caryophyllales; family Amaranthaceae; genus Chenopodium; species Chenopodium album. The sequence goes on along the minus strand of NC_137840.1, from coordinate 20,235,516 downwards.
CTTTGGATTTTATAATTTTTATTATAATTTACAGTTTTTTTATTTTATGGATTAGTGAATTATACTTATTTTAATTTAATTTTTCGTCATTAGGACAAATATTAATTTCATGCTTTTTAATGACAGGAAATTATATAATGAAGATGGCTAGAGATCAAATTAGAAGAAATTGAAGAAAATAATGTTGCTTTCAAGCTTATAGTTTTAGATGAAAACTCCCTCTTATTCACATAAATACATTATCCTTTTTTTTTTTAATTTTTTTAATTTTTGTATTCATATGCATGTTTTGAAGTTAAGTAGTTTAGTAACTCCATTAAATTTTTTAGGATCATTATGTAATGACTACTAAATTATTAATAATATCATTGTTGTTTGATTCAATGAAATCAACTTGCCTTATAATGCTATACTTACATGGTTAATTCTTTAAAATGATTTTTTCTATTACTGTACAAAAATTATATCATAAAATGTAATATTGTTGTAATATATATTTCTGTACATTTAGAATCAATACATGAGAGGCATATATCCTGCATTCTGCCTCTAAGAACCTTTCATGTCAAATTTCTGATTTGCATCTAAATATCAATAGCATTAATATACAAGATTGCATCTAATTATATTTTGAGACAAAATTACATGATGGCCTCTAAATGTATATGATATATAGAAGCAAATAGGCATAATGCCTCTAATTATATTTTGAGGCAAAATAATATGGCTGCCCCTAAATATATATGGTATTTAGAAGCAAATTTACAAAATGCCTCTAAATATATTTAGGGGCAAGATTATACGGTTTCCTCTAACTATATTTAGGGGCAAGATTATACAATTGCCTCTAAATATATGGGTTTTTAGAAGCAATGCATTGTATTGCCTCTAAAAGAGGCTTTAGGGGCAACCATTAATTAGCGATGGAATTTTTAGAGGCACTTCATTAATTATCTCTAAAAGGTATTAGAGACAATATCATTATTATTAGAGGCATTTTTTACTTGCTTCAATAAGTTAATTTTTTGTACTAATAGTAGAGCTCCCGTCTACATGCACCTTCCAAATCTGATCAAGGTTGTCCATAGCAATCGGCCTTGTCATTTCGATAATGAAGTCGGCAAACGCCTAATCCTTCACCGCCTTTCTTGGTTCATATGTGATTTCAAGACTTTGCATTTCAATATCCCATTTGAGCATTCTGCCGGATGAGTCCAGGGTTGTCATTGGCCGCTTAAGAGGTTTATCTTTGTAGATATCCACTAGATGTGCCAAGAAGTATGGTTTCAAAATCTTTACAGCCATGTAAAGATCAAGGCCAAAATTTTCAACCGTGGGGTACCAGAGTTCAGCATTTCTGAGCACATGGCTAATGAAATAGACCGGGAGTTGATTGATGTCTCTCTTAGCAAGGAAAACAGCACTAAGGGCATGATCTGAGACGACTAGGTACATGTAGAGCGTCTCCTTTGGCAGAGGGTTAACAAGCCTCGGCAAGGAGTGTAAATGCTCTTTCAATTTCTAAAAGGCTGCCTCAACATCATCTTGTTGGGGTTTAGTAAGTCCGACTCACTGCGAAAACAAACCCGAAAACAAGACCGCACTCGCAATAAATAAAACTATAAACATAATTAAATTAAACACAAGATTAAGATAAAACGATTACCTTTTGGAGCGTGCTACGCCCGACCGAACGGGCTCTTACTTGAAAGCGTAGCCTCGATAACACGAGAGCCTCCAACAGAAATCCACCCGCAAGAATGACTACCAACTTTTAGGCCCGTTGCCTCGAGGTTAGAGAGGCCTGACAAAAACCCGAGTATTATATGAGTTTAAGGGTTTTTGCAAAGGCAATGTCCTATTGAACTCCTACTCAAGCAAAGAATTCTCAAGCCATGCTTTGGCTATTTATAAGGAAGGATAGCTTGTGAATTCCACTCATCTTTCAATGTAGGACTTTTTCACAAAAAGATCCCACATGGAAAGATTAATGAATTCAACCCTTAGTTAAATAAACCAAGTAACAAGTAACAAGTGTCACATGGTTAGGCGAGGACCACTTTCTCACTTGGTCCCTAAGGCATTTCACATGCATTGTGGATTAACCATGTCACCCAACCTTGAGCCCCAAGTTGGGTTTGATTGGGCCACTTTCTTTTGGCTCGTGTCCATGACCCATCATCTGGGTCCACGGCCCTTGCCACATGCGCTGCCACGTGGCACGCTGCCACTTGGTGGCTGCCAACGTGGCGGCTGCCAACGTGGCTGCAACGTACGCTGCCACACATGCTGCCACATGGCGTTTTTCCATGTGTGCTGCCACGTGGCATGCTCCTACTGGGCGCGCTTTCTTAGCCTTTTGCGTGGCTAGGATTTTATTTTTTACTTGAAGCATTTTCCCGTCTCGCCAAATCCTAAATTTTGGCTCGACATTTGAGATTCTCCGGCGCTCGGTTTTGACGCTCCAAGCTCGAATTTCCGACGTCTAAATATGTATTACTCGGGCGACTCATTAACTCTTCCGAATTAATTCGTCATGTCGGTTCGTTCATTGCTTGGGTATGACCCGAAGGGTTCAGTCAAGATTAAGCTGTAATATTAATTATACATTTAATATTACTGATCGGAAGCGACCTCCACCTTGGCATTCCGATCACTTGACCATACTGAATATATTAGCTTTCTAATAATTCTGAACCCACTATCAGAATAATACACTTGTTCGAAGGACACTATTCCTTTCAAACTCCCACTTCTCCTTCCGGACAAGTGTGCTTTTAGTGTATAGTCTTTTTCCTATGTCTCTTAAGGTCTCTTCATGAACTATAAGGTAAGATTATTTTGTCATCCTTATTTACGTCCAGAAGTGTTTCTCGATTCCAAGTCCGAATGTCAATAAACAGATGATTTCTAAAATCCATCCGAGCATGACCATGCATATTTACTGTCTCGCTGTACGAGAGGCCTTGTAAACAATAATCCCAAATTTGAATAGGGGGGCATTTCCAGTCTTGTAATGTAACTTCTCTTTCTAAGAGGACCTAGCTGCCCGAGTGATGCTGTTATAATCCCGTGTTACGATAGACGTTAGACAATCATCAAATCGGACTAGTACTCAAACAAGAAAGCTCACAATACTCATGGTCAAGGAGAAAGGTTCCGATAACAATAATGAGAAGTATACTTATGACGATTTTTAATCTCTTAAAATATTCTCATAGGTCGGTCCAGTATGGTTCTAAACCAATACCTATGCAAATAATTCATGACAATCATGTCCTTGTACCACATGAAAGGGTGCTATAAATCAAACTACACACTAATCTCAACTGGTCATTAATCGTCCATCGTTTAAATGACCTCGATTAGGGATAATTTTTTATTATAATATTCAACGTTCACTTAATAGGTGTTTCCATACCATGACTGGTCGTGATACCCTATTTTGAATATTCCAAGAATCGCATGGACTCATTATTTAATTCTAAACCACAATTAAATAGAAAACGGAGTGATAAATATGCGTGAAATTTTAAATTACTCCAAAAATTGAATGGTTCATCTTATGATAAATGATTTTTCCGAATGTTTTAAGAGTATCTCTCTTTATAAAACATCTATAGAAATCACACCCATATCTAATATGCTTGATTTCTATCATGCAATTGTGAATGTTGTCTTTCACTTATTGCATAGGTTTAGTTATAACTACTTTGCTAATCTTAGCATCTTCATTACTGATCACTTTCATAATAAGATGATAAAATTTGAGAATGTCATGGATTATATGGGATTTAGGAATTATTGTCCAAGTGATGGCCCCCACTCATTTTCATGATTGAGACCTTCAACTTGATAACCTACAATCATTAATGTTCAGCAACGAACTTTCCATAAAATATCTTCTTTATTATCGCCATGAAGGCAACAATATTCTCAATATATATTTTTAGTAGACTTCTTGATGATGTTTTGCTTGGGTTTCTTTCCAAACGGCTCACAATGATTTGGGATACCCTAATCACTTGTGATCATGCAAATTTTCCTTAAATTCCTGCACATTACACATGGATGCACGTCCATGTTACCATTCTCAAGCCACGACTTATTATTAGCTCGTGCTTATAAACGGCTTCCTTGTTAAGGATCTAATCCTTGTTAAGGTTTGTGCTTGCAACATCAATTCTCAAACTGTATTTGTTTCCTCAAGAACTCATCCTGTGACTTATCCAAGTACTTTGGATGTTCTTGGCCACAATCTAACGATCTATTACATAGATTCATGTTGATTGGTAATACATACATACTTCACATGCTCTAAGCAAGTAATTCGTGTGACGATTTCATATCATAGCTTTACATGATGGATTTAATTGTAGAATGATTCTAACTCTTTATCCCTTCAATTTGACATTTTAGCTCATTCAGTTTCACTTAGTCTTTGCTAAATTGTTTGCTATGTGATATGGTTGAAAGTCTCTATTAGAGTCTTTCATGTTTGACTTAGTATTTAGCCTAGCTTATACTTAGTTCAAAACTTTACTTAGTTTTATACACACGGGTCGAAAGTCTTTCAAAGTCTTTCAATTCATGTTTAACACAGAAAAATCCTTTACACGTTCAAACATTTTATTAAGTATATACAATAGATCTTAATAACAATATGTACCAAGTATCGTCTTTTGCTTGGTCTATTGTCGAAAGTACTTTCAAATATAAGCATTTAGCATTTGATAGTTATTTCACAATAGAGCTCATAAACTTTTCGCTGGACCTTTATATAATTTACTTTTGCTCCCACTAAACTTCTTATTCATAAGAATTTCTATGTTTCTCCATAAGTCAATCCTCTTATTAACTTCATGAGAAAACATGTTCCAATTCTTATATGGAATGCTTCCATTAATCCCATGACGGATTCCTTGAGCTTGCTTTTAAATCTAGCATTTATTTAGATTTTCAAAACCCTTAGACTATTTTCATAGTCACATCCAAAATCCTATTTTAGGAAGGCGGTTTTGGTATCTATTTTGCCATATTTCATATGAGCAATTTTGCTAAAACAATCACAAAAAGACTTTAGCATTCCGATTGGTGAATAGGTTTTTATTAAAATCAACTCCGTGAATTTAATTGTATCCTTTTCAACCAATCTAGCTATGTATGCATATGTATTTCCACATTTGTTAGTTTTCTCCTTGAAAACTTATTTGCAATCGATGGGTCTTTCACCCTTTATGCAAATTAATCAAGTTTCAAACATGATTTTCAAACATGGAGTCTATCTTGGATTTTTTAAGCCTCTAACCATTATTCGGAATTTGGATTTGTCGTAGCTATTTTACAATACATTAATCCCTTACTATCTAATAGTAAATAGTATGCTTGTAAGTCTTAGGTTTATTTCTAACTTAATAGAAAATTTATAGGATTCAACCTAAGCCTTTGGTGAATTCTATACCTATACGGGGTTATTGCATCAAACACTGAGTTTCAAGGCGCTTCCAAAGCCCTTTGATTTTCTTGATCTTACTCCAACTTTTCAAAAGTTTTGTGAGAAATGAATCATCTTTTAAGGCACTTGTAAAGTCCTTTTGAGTATTCTTGATAAAGTATTCTCATAAAGCCCTTTTAAGGTCTTTTAAGATTCTCAATTCTAGTTTGTTGCTAAGCTTGATTGTTATCGAGTTCATTTTCCTTTTACTTGTCGTTTTGGAAATGTGTTACTTTCCAGAAAAAGACACCACTTAGAGAAACAAACACTATGCTCTCAATTAGGTTGTGGAGGTAATGCCCGTGGTCTAACTTGAATGCTTACAAAGAGACATGTATATTGTCTTTGGGTAAACGTTCGTTGCATAACAAATAGTTAAATCCCACTTGAGCTATCTTAGCCATTAATGAGCCATTAAGCTCCTACTAAACCACCTAGCTCTTGCTAAGCCGGTGAGCTCCTACTGAGTCACTTAGCTCCCACTAAGCCAGTGAACTCCCACTGTGGCTAGGAGTTTTAGACATATACTTGAAGAGACATTTAAAGTATAATTTTATCCATAACTAAATATGGCGTCCTTTCTTAGCTTCGACATTTTGTTTAGTGTAACATTAGTCCTTTGTGCAAATCTTAATAAATTTATAGGAAGAGATGTGATCCATCATTGTTCGAGTCGATTTTAAATGGCATCGAGATCTTTGTAAAGACACACTATGTTCTTTTTGGAGTTATTTATGAAAATTTCAATTTCATAACTTTATGACAGTCACGCTTGGCTCAAGAAAATATCGCTCTATATAATCTAGATGTTTTGATATCTTGCCAAGTCGATTATGTACTTCACTGAACTCTTGAACTATTCAAGGTCAAGTTTGTTCACATTTGATGAATCTAGTCATATTCTTTCAAATTCTTTGTGAAACGTTAAAGTAAATGAAACCTCTTTACCTTTCGGAGTCAATTGTCTATACCAAGAACAATAGCTCTTTACTTTTTCGGTTTCAACAAGTAAGACTTGCTTGTCTTAGAACGATTCCGAATCGATCAACTATCAAGAGCCTATCTAATAGAGCCTTGAGTACGTTCTTGTCGATGTGACATTGCTAAAGATGTTTGGAACGCAAATCATGCCCATGACTTTGAGCTTTTTCCAGTTTATCATGTTAAGAAAATGTTTGTCTATAATCAAGCATTCTTGACTCATGGTTTAGACAACCTTGCCATTCTAATAAATTTGCAACTATTGCTCATTGTTGTGAGTATTTCCGTGTGTAAACGGATCAATTGTTGATTATGGAACACAATAACCATTTATTTGTTCCAGCCTTAGCTTAAAGGTATTTAAACAAAGTATACGACCTTACAACTGATGTAGCACCACTTGCTTCATTCAAAGCTTGTAAGTCGATAACTTAGCTTATATTCAATAGTTTGAGGTCACTTTCAAAGTGGAACACTCAAGCACTATCTGATACTTTGTGAAGATAATGAGTTTCTAAGTTAACTTCAATAACATGAATTCTTTAGTAAAATGGAATCTCATTCCTTTTCTTTGTTCCTCGTTTTAATATTTCTTATTATACTTTATCTCATAATATTAAAGAATCATTTCTATAAGATTCTTTGACTTTTATAATTTGTTAGGCATAATTAAGCATCTAATGCGCCGTACAACAAAGTTTCATCTTTTCCTTTGATTCACGCTCGAATGACTACATCAATGAGTCCTACTCATCTATGTATTAAGAAAAAAGATATGTAATCAATATTGACAATTTGAGTTTACAACTCAATACTTCATGTTTTATCAAAACTACCTACATGATGTCTAACCGTCCTTTCGGACTTTTATAAAAGTCATTGATGAGAATAGTATTTTAGAAATGCTTTTCCTTTTCTTTGAGAACTATTCTCAAGGATTTCCTTTACCAATCATGGAAAACAATACAGTTTGATTTGAGATTCTACAAATATAAGCACAAAGTATAACCATTTATCAACTAAATAACAAAATAAGTTTGAAAATTAAAAGGTATTCATGCAAAATTTTCAATCTTATTAAACATCTTATCCACGCATTAAATATGTCCCCATTTGGCGAGAATAAGTCGATTCTAAGATCCAAAGAAACAAAGAGTGGTTAAGAATGCTTTGGCTTGTCTTAACACTCAATCTCCTAAGGTAAGCAACACTTTCCTAATGGCTCTAAGCAACCCTTGGAGAATGAATCGTCACATCTAATGCTCTCTCAATAATTTATCCACTTTGCCACGATATGTTAGGACTCCATCACTCATATCGTTGAGTACAACCAAAACCAACTTGCATACCCGGTATGCCTTATGAGTCTAGGGAGTAGTAGTGATGCCTCGCTTTGGCGTAGCCCATCACTACTCTCAATTGTTCGACATGTGTTGTTTTGGAATGACAATTTTACTCAATATTTAGGGACCTAGGGTTTCTATGTTGGTTGATTTAAGTGAACTTAATTAATCATCACAACATTTGAAATCCTAAACATGCATCTAATATATAATTCATATATAAATAATCATGAATATGTAAAGCAAAAGCATTTTGATGCACATTGGCAACTAGCATGACCCCTTGAATTTTTCAAGTCTTCAAAAGGTCTTCTTTTGCAACTTTATGGCTTTGTCTTCCAAGAACCTCCATCTTCAAGACTTGACCACAAATATGCAACACTAGTAACTACGATTAGGACTAATCTAAATATTAATGTACAAAAATACTCAACGGTACGCTGACCGTATTTAGATTTACAAAAATACATCACGGATCGCAGTCCGTATTTTCTATCCTAATCGGGCCCCACTAGTTGCCATTTTTATAAAACCTGTGAGAGAATATACATTCCATTCATTCGTTCACTATTTATGAATGGCCCATGCATTTTACAACAATAAACAAGTAACATTACATAAACACGCGATAACCAGTAACTAATCTAGGTGGTTAATCCAATTAACACGCCTAATTAAAACTAGTCAAAGTAGTTTTAACCAATTATGTAAATGAGCGCAATTAACATTTGAAGCTCCCACTAAATTCCGCATCTATCTTAATTAATCCAATTAATTAAGCCGGTAAAACCCAATTATTTGCCAAAATAAAATTTGCAAATGTCACTCTTGAAAAACCGAGGCCTAGCCTCCAAAATTTATTAAAATAATTAAAACCAAATTAGATTAATAAAATAATCGTAACGGCAAAATAAGCAAAACTTTATGTAGTCCAAAATATCCAAGTGCCTAGCACTAAGATTTGGAGTGCTCACAACTCGTACGATCTCATTGCACCACATTGCTTCACAAGCAATGTCTACACATATTCCCCTTAATGATGTACCAAGATATGCACAAAAATAACCCTCAAGTAAGCTTAAATGCAAGCACCCTAGGCGGCTAACCCACGACAAGCCACAAGGCTGCCATGGTGCGCCAAGGGCTGCACGTGTAGCAGCCACCATGCGCATGTGCACCATTTCAAGGCGCCTAACATCCTCAATAGCCCCATGTGGGTTGCGTGAGCAACTCGGCTGGACGAGAGCAAGCTTAGGGCTCTTAGGCCTCAATTTGGTGCTCATGCTTCGGGAAAAATCCCGACTTTGTGTGACATATTTAATCAATTACTAAATTAATTTTAGAATCAATTAATTTTGAGGAAGAATGAAAATTATAACAAGTCCAAATTAAATAAATACATCCAAGTGTATAAAACCAAAATTATTCCAAGAACCATTCTTTAATAAAATTGGTTTAACTTGGTGGAACAAAAATAAGAAGGAAATTACTCACTATTAATTTAATTAATTTAAATTAATCTTTAGTTTTGACAAAATGAAACGGAGTTGGAAAAATCAACATAAGTTCAATAAAGATTCCAACTTTAATACTTGTGAATCCTTGAAAAATTATATCTTCTAATATGAAGATAAACAAATTTCTATCACAAGTTTCAAACTTTATGATTCCACTAAACTAAAAAAATGATTAAATCAACAAAGTTTAACAAAAATTCATTGAATTTAGTAACTCAAAGTTTCAATCACTTAAATAATTAAAGATTGAATCTTTAGTACTTGGAAGCCTCGAAGAACAACAATTTCACACTTAATGAAATTAATTTGCAATTTTGTGAAAAATAAAACCAAGCTTTCAAACACAAATTACCACCAAGTAGTCATGCCTAAAGAGGTTCAAAATTGCATATAAAATATGTATTGAACCAATTACATAACCACCATAAATATGCAATTAATTTTCAAGGTTGGAAAGACTTAAAATTTTTCGTTAAAACGAAAAACCCCTCGAAAAATGCATTTCTGGTTGTTTTTTTGGCTAAAAACCGAGTTCTATAAGAGTAAAACCATTTCTAGAACGCCTTTTCCACCCAAATTAACTATTTTTGGGTCAAAATCTAGGTTCGGGAGCTGAAGTCAGCTTTAATACGAGGTTAAAATGGATAAAACGAGCTACTAATCTAATTAGCAACTTATAACCAGAAAAATTAAGACATAAAAATACCTTGAAAAATATTATGATTTTAAAAATAAACGGGCGAGGCTCTGATACCAATGTTCGGGTTTGGTGAGTCTGACTCACCGCGCAAACAAACCCGAAAACAAGACCGCACTCGCAATAAATAAAACCATAAACATAACTAAATTAAACACAAGATTAAGATAAAACGATTACCTTTTGGAGCGTGCTTCGCCCAACCGGATGGGCTCTTACTTGAAAGCTTAGCCTCGAAAACACGAGAGCCTCCAACGAAAATCCACTCACAAGAACGACTACTGACTTTTAGGTCCGTTGCCTCGAGGTTAGCGAGGCCCGACCAAAACCCGAGTATTATATGAGTTTAAGAGTTTTTGCAAAGGCAATGCCCTATTGAACTCCTACTCAAGCGAAGAATTCTCAAGCCATGCTTTGGCTATTTATAAGGAAGGATAGCTTGTGAATTCCACTCATCTTTTAATGTGGGACTTTTTCACAAAAAGATCCCACACGGAAAGATTGATAAATTCAACTCTTAGTTAAATAAACCAAGGAACAAGTAACAAGTGTCACATGGTTAGGTGAGGACCACTTTCTCACTTGTTCCCTAAAGCATTTCTCATGCATTGTGAACTAACCATGTGTCACCCAACCTTGAGCCCCAAGTTGGGTTTGGTTGGGCCATTTTCTTATGGTCCGTGTCCATGACCCATCACCCGGGTCCATGACCCTTGCCACATGTGCTGCCACGTGGCGCGCTGCCACTAGGTGGCTGCCAACGTGGCTACCACGTGCGCTGCCACGTGGCATGCTCCTATTGGGCGCGCTTTCCAAGCTAGGATTTTACTTTTTACTTGAAGCATTTTTCCATCTCGCAAAATCCTAAATTTTGGCTCGACATTTGAGATTCTCCGATGCTTGGTTTCGACACTCCAAGCTCTAATTTCCGACGTCTAAATATTTATTACTCGGGCGACTCATTAACACTTTCAAGTTGATTTATCGTGTCGGTTCGTTCATTGCTTTGGTGTAAGCTAAAGGGTTCAGTCAAGACTAAGTTGTAATATTAATTATACATTAATATTACTGATCGGAAGCGGCCTCCACCTAGGCATTCCGATCACTTGAACTTATTGAATATATTAGCTTTCTAATAATTCTGAACCCACTATCATAATAATACACTTGTTCGAAGGACACTATTCCTTTCACATCTCCCTACTCAAACCTAGTCTTATTCTTGATTTCTTGGAAGAAATAAAGGCATTTTTCACTTGACCGTATGAGGAATCTCCCATGCGCAGCCAGACAACCGATAAGCCTCTAACCTTCTTTGACAGTGCAGGGTGACTTCATGTCAATCACCGCCTATATCTTCCCGGGTTTAGCCTCTATCCCCCTTTGATCAATCAGGAATCGGAGAATATTCCCAGACTCAACACCAAAAACACATTTTTTGGGATTTAACATGACCTTATCCCGCCTGAGTGTGGTGAAGGTTTATCGGAGATTAGCAAGGTGATCCGTCTGTAGCTTGGATTTGACTATCATGTCATCAATGTACGCCTCTATATTCCTCCTAATCTGATTAATGAAGACTATATTAATTATTTGTTGGAAAGTAGCCGGTGCATTCTTCAAGCCAAACGACATCACCGTATAACCTTGATCTTTTTTCCACACGGATATCTGATGGAAGCTGGAGTAGGCACCCATGAAACTCATTAAAATATGCCCGAATGTAGAGTCGATAAGGTTGTCGATCTTTGGAAGCGGATAACTGTATTTTGGACATGCCTTATTCAAGTTAGTGTATTCAACACACATGTTCGAAGTACCATTCGACTTCCTTACAAGCACCACGTTCGCAAACCCAATCAAGGAAGTTACATGGCCGAATGAACCCGGTGTCTAACAGCTTTTTGACCTCGGCAGCTGCCGCCTGATTTATCTCCTCACCGTAATTTCTTTTGTTTTCCCGGATGGACTTTTTTTTTTGGGTCCACGGCGAGTTTGTGGACAGCAAGATCCGGGCTAATGCCTGGCATCTCTTCAACTTCAAAGGCAAAAATGTCTTTGAATTCCTTCAGTAGAAGGTGCAAGTCTGCACCAAGCCTTTCAAAGGCAGTAATCCTCACCTTAACAGTCCGCTTTGGATGGCTGTCGTCCAGAAGGATATCAATGTGCTCACCAGCCGGCTAGGGACGGAGATAAACTGTCCGTTCCCCGGTCAGTGATTGCTATTTCTTCTCCTTCTTCACCTCAACCAGCTATTCAGTTTTTCTTTTCTTTGCGGCTGTTGAAGGGGGTGAATTAGGGTCCTTGACGTCGTCAAGGTCTATTGGCTCCTTCGGCTGACCGGCTGCAGCAGCAGTCGGCTTGATGTCTGAGAGATAACACTCCCTTTCCGTCTTTTGTTCCCCGTTAAGGGAGCTAATAAAGCCATCATCCTTTTCATACTTGAGAAGCATGAGAGCTGGGATGATGACAGCCTTACACTCGTTCAGAATGGGTCGGCCAAGAATGATGTTGTAGGCGGTCAGCTCTTTAACTACCAGGAACTAGACGACTATGTGTCGCCCTTTTCCTTTCTCCCCCATACGGATAGGTAATTCAATTTATCTGACTAGGCGCAAGACCCCTCCGCCAAAGTCAACTAGTGGATGAGAGACGTCGTGCAAGCTGTCCCTCTTGTAATTAAGCCGGAACATACAATTATAGCTAAAGAGATCAAAGGAGCTACCCGTGTCTATTAGGGTCCGGCCAACCAGCTGGTTGGTAACCTTGCATTCAATGACGACTGGGTCATCATGCGTTCGGCGCACTTTGCCCCAGTCCTTCTCAGTGATGAGGACGTCTGGGAATGTTCTACTGGAGGATGCTTGTATATCATCAACTGAGTGGATCATAAGTTTTAGATGATCCTTGGTGCCCCGAATGATCGGGCCACCGCTTGCGAATCCGCCTGCTATAGTGTAGACCAGATCCTTGTCTATAACCGAGCTACTAGTAGGCTAGATAGTTTTTGATGACTGCTCAGGATTCGTCTTAGAAGCCGCTTTTGACTTCAAGACATAGGACATCAGCAAGCCCTTGTCAGCCAGACCGTCCAACGTCTGCTTGAGGCTATAGCGGTCGTTGGTGTCATAGCCTACTTTCTGATGGAAGTGAAAGAATTTATTTTTGTTCCGCGACTGGACGAAACTCTTCATAGGATTCGGCTTCTCAATAATCAGTCGATCCTTCACCTCCGTAAAGATGGTGCAACAGTCTTTATTGAATTCATATCGTGAGACATACGGTTTGAATTCTTTTTTTTCTTTTTGGACGGCTGATCAGGCTCCTCAACCGCCCAAACTTCTGTTCTCTTTTTGTTCTTTTCGGCTTTCTGAGCCGGGTGAGCAGACCGGCTCTCATTTTGTTTGTCGAACTTCTTAGAGTCTGACTAATGACTACACGAGCAGAGGTCGGTAGTTTGAATAAAGCTCTCTGCCTCTATCAATGCCTCTTGAAGGATGAAAACCCTCTTTCGCACAAGGTCGAACTTAAAGGTTGACCCTTCCTTTAGACCCTTGAAGAAGTCTTTATAGGCTACCTCGTCAGACAACCCATGGATTAAAATTCTCACCAGGTTGAACCGCCTGACTTAAGAGCAAAGTCCTTTTCTATCTCCCTGCCGGATGGTGCTCAAGTCGATACTTGTTTTCTTGGTAGGGATGTTCATTGAGAAGTTGGAGGAAAACAGGAAGGCAAGCTGAGGAGAATACGGATCGTAGACCATAGGGGGTACGTACGGTGCGTTCCCAATCATATGAGGGCCAGAATGGACGTTATTACCGCCTGTATGGCTCTCATGCAAGGATTAAATATTCCCTGCAGATGTGTTCTTGAAGCTGTATGGAAAGCTCGAGTTAGAGGCTGACTTAGGAAACTACTGACTTCTCTTGCGGGTGATGATTTCCCGAGCGTCAGGAGCTGATTTGTTTTTACCCACCGATTCTTCCTCCCAGTGGGGATTTCTTGGACCCTTCTGAGGCAGAAGGATCTTGGACCAGTCAAGGGTCCCGACTGCCTTGTCCTTTGGATGCGGAGTTGGCTACCTATCCTTGACCGACTTCCTCCTCTCTTGAGGAGTCTTTCTTGACGACTGACCCTTACATGGGCCAACCTTACTTTTGGTGATCAGATCCTTGATTTTACCCTTGAAACTAGTCATGCATGAATTTCATGAGTTTGTCTCGGGCGACTAGGGCGGATCCGTTTTTTCGTTTGGGTTTCCCCTTCAGGTTGACCACTGGGCCTGTTTGTACCCGCCTGGCTTGTTCCCCGTTCTAGAGTATCTCTAGGACGGATGCGCTTGGTGATGAAAGAGCCATCCTTGACTATGTACGTTTCGACCTGATGGTCATCATCCTCGTGGTCAGTGAAGACCTCTGGCTGATTAATCGTGAGGTCAGGAGGTTGTACAGACTCTTGAACCATCCTTGAGGTACTCTCCCCATAGATGACGCCAAATGTTTTGGATGTTTTTGTCCCTCGGGAGAGTTACAGCTCAAGGACTAACCCGGCTGCGCTTGTACCCGCAAAACAACGGAGACTCTGGGTGTTTGGAGCTCCGCCTCCAACGATCAAGTTAGTACTTGAATGTGAATAGGACTAGGTGAAGAAAATTGAATGAGATCTTCTCGGATTTTGAGATCAAGTGTTCTCTTATGTGAGAGAATATAGGGTAGGTTTAATAAATTATTGAATGTGTCCCAAAATTTGGGGAATATCTCATAATTTATAAGGTAATTGGAGAACGCCCCTTCTAGGTCATTTGACCTAGATTTTGGTGGGCTCCGCTGTTTTACGGCGTTCTTGGGAATTAGGCCTTGAAGACCGCAATTCAGGAAGCATAAGAGGTTGACACATGTCAACTGGCAATTGGCCTAAATGGACCTTCTTAGGCTTGACACGTGGCCCTCTCTGATTGATCCACGGACAAGGTAATTTTACCCAAAACACCTAGAACTCACTTAATGAGCTTTATTGGAATTATGGCATTGAAAGGGGTTGACCATAGCTTATATGGATGTACTTTTCCTCTTTCACTAGACCCAACTGCTAGATCATGGTTTTATAACCTCGATGCAAAACAAACTTCTACTTGGAGTGACGTTGTAAAAACGTTTTTAGCCTAATATGGAGACAACATCGAGTTCACAACTACCTTGCGCGATCTTAAATTGCTTAAAAAAGAGGATGAAGAAGGCTTCATTGACTTCTTTTTCAGGTGGCGATCAAAGGTTTCTCTTCTTTCACAAAGACCTCCAGATCATGAACTTGTCCTAAAGTTCTTAGACAATATGTCTCCAATATACGATTGCCACTTACAATACTTTGGTTTAGACACATTTCAAAAAGTCTATACTGTGGGAATATTAATTGAAAGGGACTTGATAAATGAAACCTTGAATCATATAGATGGACTTGATTTTTATAGAGGATTTCACCTCCGGCGGAAACGGACAAAGCTCAAAGACATAATCTCAAGAAGTTGTCAACAATTCAAGATGTAACACCCTAGGTCTTGTATTGTTTCGTTCCTTTTGTTTTTATCTTCATGATAGACTAAGAGATTCATGCTGTCGAATCTACTTATTTTGTACTCTCATTAATTAATAAATAAATAAAAATATTATATTTTCAAGTACGTCTATCTTGTTCTCTTTTCAATCACTTTATTTTTATTAGCTCAAATTAAATGAAACATATACATACAAACAGGCAATATAAAAAAGGCATTACATATTCAACACTTTAAGAATCATGATGAGTTTTGGCTTACTAGATTTATCAAATGAAAAGAGGCCCATCTTTGACCCACAAAGAAAGGATATGTTTATTTCACCAACACAAGAGGCAGCTTGAAACTCCACAAATATAATCCCATGTTCATAACCTTGGAGAAAATCCATCTTTTTGGCATCCTTTTGAGCCTCGTCAGTTTATTCAACCTACATCATTCCATACCTTGGGATGGGAATGGTGCAAAGAGATACAAATAGGAAATTCGGGGAACAAAACAGAAGAGGGGGACACAAAATTAGTCTAAACCCAAAGACCCAATGCGAAAGAAAGAAAAACTCGTTCTAAACCCAAACAAAACTTCTAAAAAATGTAGGTTAAATAACTAAGGCTAGCCACGTTACAACCTTAGAAAGGCCTTCCTTGAGGTAGACCCTAATAAAACTTCATAACCCCAAGCCTAGCCATGTTACAACCTTGGAAAGGCCCTCCTTGAGATAGACCCTAACCATGTACAAAATCATCATTCCATGAAAACATTTGATTTTTTATATGATTTTGTAATCATAATTCAATAGTAGGTCCATATATGCAAACATGAAGTGTTGAGTTATGATTACAAAATCATATAAAAAATCAAATGATTTGGATGATTTGATAGCCATTGGCTTGATGGCACCATTTTAGTAAATCAATCGAAAAAAACTAAATTTGGTGTTTTCCATATCTTTTGCCAAGAAAAATGAGATGACTATCACTTACAAAAAAAAAAAAAAAAAAAAAAAAAAAAAAACAATCATCTTATTTTCTTTTAATAATAGGACTATTTATTACCAAGGTAATTCAAGTTCTATATACATTACCTAGAAAGAAAAAGAGTTAATACAATAAATTGATTTGATATATCGACAGTCTCGACGTCAACTTTAGATGTCTTTTACAACTCTTGAGCATTGGTCTTCTTACTTATAATAAGCAACTAATATGTTCGTCGGCATAGGATATCTCCATATTCTCTAATAAGCGAGGAACATTGATTGAACATGATCGCTAAATGAAAAAATGATCGTTATCTGTAGGTGTAGGCACCTAAAAATGTCTCCCCAAAACCAAACCCGATGATGAACAACCTTCACCGCTACTATTGGTCGGCTTCAGTATTTAATCTTGAGAGTGCTTATAAAATCGTATTTGATTAAATTCGTATTTTTGAACAGTCCATGGATTAGTCTTGGTGTTTGGTAAAAGCATAGTGTTAATTTCAACCCTAACTTATTATAATTTTAGCCCAAACCTTTTTTTATTTTATTGTTTTTTTATTTATTTTTGGCCCAAATCTTTTATTTATTTTATTTGCTTATTTTCTTATTTTAGCCCAAATAATAATAAATCAGAAAAAGGCCCGAAATTATCAATCGACACTTAAAATGCTGAACGAAATTAGGGTTAAAATGTATTTAGACAGAAAAGCGTGCTGAAAATTCCCGCGCCACGGCAGGAATCCACCGTGTCACGAGAATTACTCCCGTCTGACGGTGGGATTTCCCGTGACACAGGAATTTCTGTGTCCTTTCCGCGTAAACCCTTAACGCGTTTTTTTCCCCGTTTACTAAAAATTTCTCGCGTCACTCAAAAATTGCACCGTGTCACGGGAATGTTTCCCGTCTGACGGTGGGACTTCCCGTGTAATGGTACAGTTTACCGTGTCGCGGGATACTTTTTTAGGTTTTTTTTTTTTTTTTTTTATCATTTTAAGGTTCCGTGTGTTCCCTCAGCACATTTTTTCTATAAATACCCCCTAATTTCTGATGTACGGGACAAATTATTTCTCTAGTTTTTTCTCTCTTCTATGCTCTAGCCTAAACACTAGCCTACCCTTCTTATTTCAAAATTCCTTCTTCAAGTACTCCAAGGAGTCCATACTTTACTCGTGGTTCTGTCCTTAAGCCAAGACGTGAAAGGTAGAACTGTTTGAGGGTTTGGCCCCAAATCAACCTTACTTAATTTAATTTAATTTAATTATTGTTTTATTATTATTTCCTTGAAGTTACTAACTCGTTTATTATTTTGTAGTTGCAAGCAAACAAAATCAAAGTAAGAATTATGTTCCTTTTATTTCTATTATTTTTCTAACGATTTTATATTGTTGGAATTATTGTTGAATTGTTTCCAATATTAATGTTTATTCTATTATTATTCATGATCACCATATTGCATGTTAAAGGGAATATGTAATTGAAAATCACGCCTAATAAGATAATTTGGACGACCGGTTTAGGTTCCTTTTTACTCTTGTTGTTAATGGAAGTGATCACGATATATTAGAATTATGTTATGCATTAATATTTAACCAATTTAGCCTAATAATTGTTTGGAGCAAATTGAATATTTTGTTTGTATGCATTCGAGATCACAGGAATCACTTTTCACTATAAGAATCGAGTAGAGGCCAATACGAGCGAATGTGACTCCTGACTCACTTTGTACCATCATCCCCGATCCTCCTTTTGTGGCTCCGAACCATATGGAGTTAGTAATCTCATGGATTATGAATGGGGTGTAACCTTCACGGGTCAATCGTTGTTGCCTATCGTTGTCCCTTATCGTGGTTGCCTTTTTATGATCCGTGAACGGTTTACAAGTTCTTTAAAAACTTGTTGGCGGCTCCCTACTTTATTTGTCCCTAATCGTATTATGTCAATTCCTACTTCCTAAGAGTGCCAAGCATATTCACCACAAGCTTTAACGTAGGCGCACTTCGAGCGACGCCTACAATTTGGGGACTCCACTAGGGATAAGGATTCTTGGTTATTTATCTATTTGAGTGATCGATATTTAATTAAGATGAGTAGATAAGACTTGAAAGATTCTTGAAAAATATTGCTGTGATTAATTTGACATTTTTTGCATATGCATAGACGTTTTAACGTCGCATTTAGGTTTGTCCCGTAGGAGAAATTGAATAACTTGATTGCGTACGAAGGAAAATTGGACACCATTCAGATTTTCTGACTGTCGTGCCATGGCAGAATCTGCTGTGCCACGGTACAGTGCACCGTCTGACGGTGTGCAGTACCGTGGCACGAGAATTTTTGCCGTGTCACGGCAGTCCTTAAATCAGTCCGGTCGCTTATTTTCTCTTCTCACAGTTAACTTCCTTTGATTTTTCTAAAAAAACGTGTGTGTTCTACATGCGTCTTAGCCTCGGGGGATTTAAGCTCTATCAACCCAAAAAATCTCATGGCAATAAGGGTTTATCCGAGTTATTAAATCCACCTAAACCATGGAGTCGAGTTCGATTTCATCACGAACTCGCGGAGCCGCCCGTTGGCATACACCCTCAAGGGAGGCTACCTTGCTAACGCATCCAAACTCTTAACCATGGTACCCTTTTGACACCCAATGCTTGACCAATAGTTGAACATAGATCTTGACTCTAGGTTGTGAACTTTTTTTACATCATCGTGACTAAATGCTACATGGTTGTTTGGTCCTAACCTTCATGTGTTTACTCTTTTGTTAAACCCATGACCGAGGGTTTTTATTTCCACATAGTAATTAGTACGGACCTAAAATTGACTAAAATCAGGAAAAAATTAAAAAACAGACCTTGAACTGCGCACCGTGTCAGGCAAGTTTTGCCGTGCCACGGAGAACAGTGCCGTGACACGGCGCTTTCTACCGTATGACGGTAGACTGCACCGTGTCACGACAGTCAGCACCGTGACACGGTGCCCAGGAAAAGTGTTCCGTCAGTCTTTTCTCGGTTTTTGTGCGTACGTATGTGGTTTATATGTCCAGTTTGATGTCATGTCTAGCTGTACGGTCAAAACACGCGTCCATAACCTCACTTAATCACTCACATGTCGTATTCACACACTTTTTTCTGTAATCATGCACCACTTTTTGACCGTATTTTAGGGTAGTTTTTTTTGTGTCGTTTTTTTTTTCGGAGTAAGTCGGATAGTATCCTCCCATATTTTCATTTTTTTAAAATAAATAAATAAATAAATAAATAGAATTTCAAAGTTATAGATTTTTTTTTAAAAAAAAATTCAATTTTATTTTATGTATTTATTTATTTTTCCGGATGGGTTAAGGTTAAGTTCGGTCATTAAAGATGTGTTTGTTTCGGTGTCACATCACTTGGTCAAGAAGCAGGGGTAGATTGTTACGGTTCGAGTCAATACCTCAACAACCTCTTATACCAAAAAGGCATACAAGGAAACCACCACAATCATCTCCACAAGATCCATCTCCATTCTACTTTCAACCAATGACTACTAAGGAAGATATCGAGAACATCAACAAGACAATTGAAATGTTGTCTAACATGATGCAAACACTCACCAATAGAGTTAACATGGTAGAGAAAGACAATCAAAACAATGTCACTACCGCTGCAATGGACAAGATTAAGGAACAGATGAGTAAGATTTCTGAAGAATTCACTTATGTGGAACAACCTGTCACCTCTTCGTCCATAAGGGACAAGCTTCCTGAGAAGTTTTCCACTGCTGACATTCCCAAGTTCAAGCCTATTGATAATCCGCTTTTCCATTTGAAGGCTTTTTCTGCAACCATGGATCTTAAGGGAGTAGATGTGACACTCTTCCCTACAGTGTTCCCTCTTTCCTAGGAACATGCATGTCAACAATGGTTCTACTCTTTGGAATCCAAACATGTCGCGACCTGGGAGAATGTGGCCGAAAGCTTTATGAATCATTACAAGTGTAACATTCAGGCCAAGACTTCTGAACGTGAACTCTCCATTCTTAAACAGAAAGAGAGTGAAGGCTTCACCACTTACTTAAGCAGGTGGAGGGAAACATCCGCGCTCTTGGTGGATCCCCCCAAGGAAAAAGAGATGGTTCGCTTGTGATCCGTGCCATTTATGGCACCTTTAGGATATGTTTTCTTTATATTTATATGCTCCTTTGTAGTCGTTTATGTCGTGTTTTTAGAGAATAATGCTCGATTCGTGTGTTTTTGTGTTAGTTTAGAGAAATGCATGCTATTAATGGCTTTCTTATCAATTTATTCATTTCTCGGCTATTTCTCTTGCTTCTCCGTTTCTTTGTCTTGTTTTGTAGGTACGTCCCGGGCTATATGCATGGGAATTGAAAATAGCACCCACTAGGATCAATATGCACTTTTCGGAATTGAATTTGAGTTTGAAACAAAGAAAAACGAAGGATTGCAAAGTATCAAATAGGACCTTTGTGCATTGTTTTAGTCATATCTCAAGTTCTACAGATTGGATTAGGGTGATTCAAGTTGGGATGGAAACTAGACTTAAAGAGCTTTCCAATGATAGGTCGCACGCCTTCATACAATTCTTAGATTGGAAGTTACAGCCTTCTGAAGTTGGCCCTAGAAAACTGCCGCGGGTGCGGGGTTGCTGCAGCTCCAAAACTGCCGTATTTGGGCAGTAAGCACCCGCGATTGTCCCGAGGGAGCGGGATTGGGCCGCGGGCGCGGCTATCGGGGTGTCCGTTCCCCTCCGCGGGCGCGGCCGATTTCTCCGCGGGCGCGGGTTTCTAGGTCTTTTACGATTTTAAGCTTATTTTCTCCTTTTGTTTATATAGTTTTTGGTTTCCTTTATTCTTCAGTCATGTAATTCTTTAGTTTTAGAATAGTTTTCTCTCTCTTAGGTTGAGAGCTTCTCTCTCTAGATTAGGCTAGATTAGGAGTAGTTTTAGAGAGAGAAAGTGAGGAATTTCAATGGTAATTGAGAGATAGAAGATGCAAGTGTGACAATTGTGTTGGAGATCTTCTTAATTATCAATGAGCATTTCTAAACTCTATCTCATTAAATTGCTTTGTTTAATTTGATGTTTGTTTGGTTTGATTTTGATATTTGATGTTTGATTAGAGTAATTGTTCTTGATATTTTGTTGATTCATGTTCTCTATAGTTGATAGTTGATTTGATGATGTTGTTTGAGTAGTTGTTGGCTAGGAATTGGGTGAAACTTGTATGATTGATTAATTGTGATTAATTTGGGAATTGTGTTGATTGATTGTTGAGATTAAAGTGATTAGTGAAGGTTTGCATGTGTGTAATTCAATTTGGCCTTGAGAATTATGCTAGATTGCATTGTAATTGCTAATGACATGAACAATTGATTTAGGAATTGCAATTATCAATTGGTTTTGATTATGATTCTCTTAGTTTGTTATTCATAGTGAACCCTAGATTAACAATTAGGAGATAGCTCTTTGATTCCTATTGATTGCTCTTATCATTTAGTCCTCACAACCTTTGATTGGCATGCTCTTCCCAGGTTGTTGCAATTGACATGATTACTTGTTGATCCCCGTTCCTAGTGTTTTATTCCTTGGTTACTTGTTTTGTTAGTTGTTAGTATTCTCTCTTACCTTCGTCTTTGACCTAGCTTAGGCGTATAATTGAAAGTGCTTGAACATTACCGTTCCTTTGGGTTCGACCCTTGACTTTCCTCTATAATCGTATTTAGGTTTGTTAATTGTTTATAAATTTAGTTTGACCGAGGGAAGATTAGATAACGACCTAGTTTTCCCCTCGTCAGCTTGTTCATTGCCAATATGACTCATAAGTACAAGCAACACCTGAAGTTTCTTCCTTTGAATACCTTTGAAGCTGTATACGATATTGGAATCAATATCGAGGACGAACTAATGAAGACTGTTGGTAGCAACAATAATAACAACACTTGGAAAAACAAGAAGAACGACACTCCTTCTTCTTCGTCTTCTAAGCCCAACAATGTTACCAACAATATCAATATCAATGATGTGCTGGCCCTTAATGCTCCTCCTCAAATATTCCAAAGGCAAAGGAGGGTTTACACGCCTTTGGGAATGACTTATGATGCCGCTTTTGACCGTTTGCATGGTCAAGGAGTGATTATGCCAATTGGACCATTTCCAAAACCTCGACCTGAGAATAGGACCGCTAGCTATGACCCCAATGATTATTGCAAGTTTCATCAAGGCAAGGGTCATAATACTGAGAAGTGTTCGAGGTTGAAGGATGCAATCCAAGTTCTAATTGATGCTAATCAACTTCCTGTCCCTCTAGGGGGCAAGAAGCCTAACATTCAAATAGGTCCTCTAACCGATGCTTTGGCTATCATGGGAGATGAAGTCTCCTTTTATCCGTCAATACTCATTCAACCTGTGAATGAACCTCTGTCGGAAGTTATATTTGTCTCGAGTTCTGAAGAAGTGAATGGAATTTGGGATAGTGACGATGATGACGTCTATCTCAAGGATATAGCCTGTTCATCTCTTGGCACTGGTGAAGATGTTTGGGGAGACCTTGAGGTTAAGGTTCTCACCAGAAGTGGACGGTTGTAACAACCTAGTCCACCTCCACCTCCACCACAATCACTTCCGATAGTTGATCCCATCGACCCTGTGAACAACGATGTGGTCAAATAATTGCAAAAGACCAAGGTGGAGATGAATGTATGGAAGCTTTTGGCCACCTCCCACGAGCATCGAAAGGCTGTGATGAAGGATCTGGTGAAAATAGGAGTTGATGATGACATGACTCCTCAAGGACTGGTCAACTTTCTCACTAATGAATTGCCAAGTACTAGCAATCTGATTTTGTTTTCTGACAAGGATCTGCCCCCGGAAGGGGATCAACATAATAAGGCCTTACTCCTCACTGTGGTGTGTAGGCAGATGCATGTTCCTATGAGCCTGGTTGATAACGGCTTCGCAATCAATGTATGCCCACTCCGCACTACAAAGAAGTTAGGCATAAAGAATGAAGAACTTACTCCCTCGATCTAAGGGATTCGTGATTATGATAATACTCGTCGTCAAGCCGTGGGTACTATCACACTAAACATAACTACTGGGGCCATTGAACGTCGCACCAAGTTTCAGGTGGTAGATATTAAGGCCTCTTTCAATCTGTTGTTAGGACACTCTTGGCTTCATGAGCTAAAGGCGATTCCATCATCGCCGCACCAGAAAGTGAAAGCCATAGTTAGAGGGGTTCCAATTACCATTGATGCCTCTCCTATGCGCATTCAAGTTATCGACACTCCTATCGTCTATGTCGAACATGACAAATAAGACGAAGATCTTTGGGGGTTTTCACTCGATGATGTTCTCGTGATCGAAGAAGAGGAGAAGTGTCATCTCGACTTTGATCCCTATTCAAACACCAACATTAATGCGATTATGAAGAAGCAAGGAAATTTCCCTGGAATGACCCTTGGGCTCAAAAAGAAAATGGCTGAACTTTGGGGCCATCCTGGTGCACTCAAGAAGGATACTTTTGGCTTAGGATTTAAGCCAACAAAAGAAGATGTGAAATAAGCCCTCTTGAATATGAAGGCTCGCAATAACGCTCGAATCATGAAGACGGAAATGGACATGGATCCATATCCATTAACCCTCAATGGCCAGTACATCAAAGAAGGGGAAGACTTCCCATGCTATGAATTCCCTGAGCCATTCGTCCACGATGGGAAGCGAGAACCAGGATTCGAGATTTTCCTCGATTGTGACTTTGATGATGAAGACGAAGAGCTCCTCACAACTGAGAAACCAGCTAGCCCGAGCTCTGATGATTTAGGCATTAACCTTCTTTTTGGAATGGAGAAGAATGAACCTAAGCCCGTCTGCAATGATAATTCCGAACTCGTTCAAGCTGTTATAGCAAACAAGGATTTTAACCCCTCCGAGTTAATCGTCTAAGCTGATAATATTTCAAAGGGATGGCGCAAGACATTGAGGATCACTACGCCAAGCGGAGAGAAGTTGGAAATAACCGCTGGCGAAGGTCCTATGTTTGACGAGTCTGAGTCATCTGGGTCCGAGTTCGAGTCTAAGTCTGAGTGTAAGTCTGTAGACGAGTCCTTAGAGTCTGAGGCCGACCCTCTTTATGCTATAGAGTCAAATCCTAGTCTCTTGTTGAATCTTCTCTTTCCGGTGAGGTCGCAGCTGACCTTGCCTCTCTTGATGTATTAGCCAATGAATTCAATAAAATGAGTACCTTTGCTTATGATGCGTGTCATTCCCCTAGCCTGAGCAATATTGCTTTTCTAATGATAAAAATGACAAAGAAATAATAAAAGCAATGGAAGAACACGAAAATAAAACAACAGTTATCGAAGATACAGAAACAGTTAATATTTCCAATGATACAATTGTTAATGAAGTAAAAAATGGATTAACATTAAGTCAAGATGAACGCAAAGATCTAATTAACTTGCTTAGTGAATTTGTTGATGTATTTGCTTGGTCATACCAAGATATGCCAGGAATGGACAGGGATATAGCTCAGCATACGATACCACTCATTCCAGGTATGAAGCCTGTCAAACAAAAGCTGCGCCGTATGAAACCGGATGTGGATCTCAAAATCAAAGAAGAAATCAGAAAGCAGTTGGCCGCAGGTTTCATCAAAGTATCCAAGTATCCAGAATGGGTAACAAATGTGGTTCCAGTTCGAAAGAAGAATGGAAGGGTCAGAATGTGTGTTGATTACAGGGACCTCAATAAAGCAAGCCCAAAAGATGGGTTCCCTCTACCTCACATTGACATTTTGGTCGATAACACAACAAACCATGCACTCCTATCATTCATGGACGGCTACGCTGGATATAATCAAGTATTGATGGCTGAAGAAGATATGGAGAAAACCATATTCATCACACAATGGGGTACATGTTGCTATACGGTAATGCCATTCGGGTTGAAAAACGCGGGTGCCACCTACCAAAAAGCAGCTACAACATTGTTACATGATATGATGCACAAAGAGGTGGAGGTCTATGTCGATGATATGATCGTTAAGTCTAAAGATCGCCCAGGCCATATCATTTCACTTCGCAAGTTCTTTGAAAGACTCCGCAAGTACAACATGTGATTAAATCCAGCAAAGTGTGCATTCGGAGTCACGTCAGGAAAATTACTTGGATATGTGATCAGTTCTCGAGGGATTTAAATAGATTCTACAAAAGTAAAAGCGATCATGGCCATTCCACCGCCCAAGAATGAGAAGGAGATTCGAGGTTGCATTGGAAGGTTGCAATATATAAGTAGGTTCATATCAAAACTCACAGCGATATGTATATATTCAAGAAGCTTAAGAAAAATGTCCCAGTCACATGGGATGACGATTGCCAAAAAGCTTTCGACAAAATCAAAGAGTACCTGGCTAACCCACCCGTGCTAGCGCCAGCAATACCTGACTTTCCTCTTCGACTCTACCTTACGGTCAAAAGAGAAACGATGGGGGCAATGCTAGCACAACAGATTAAAAGCAAGGAGAATGCAATCTACTACTTGAGTAAGAAGCTTCAAGGATACGAGACACGATACACACCACTTGAAAAGTTATGTCTCGCACTTGTGTGGGCTGCATAGAAACTAAGACATTACATGCTCACTCATACAGTGCATGTCGTGTCCAAGATGGATCCTCTCAAATACTTGTTTGAAAAAGCAACGCTCAATGGTAGATTATAAAGGTGGATAGTCAATCTTGCTCAGTTTGACTTGAAATTTGTACCACAAAAAGCCATAAAAGGTTATGCGGTTTCTGACTTTTTAGCAGACTTTCCGCTAGCAGTAGTTGAGAAACAAGAAGATGAGTATGATTTCCCTGACAAAGATTTACTCATGACCGAAGATGATAGCTGGACGCTCTATTTCGATGGAGTTTCAAACCAAAAAGGTTGTGGTGTAGGAGTCTTGCTCGTATCATCCAATGAAGAACATATCCCAATTTCCATGAAACTCGATTTTGATGTCGCTAACAATGCAGCGGAATATGAAGCATGTATTTTGTGGTTAGAAACAGTTGTCGCCTTGGGAATTAAGAAGCTCAGAAACTACGGTGATTCTTCACTAATCATTAACCAAATCTTCAAGAGATGGAAGGTGAGAAGTGAAAGTCTCGCTACGTATCAAGCTCATTTAGAAACTCTCACGGAGCAACTAGATGAAGTGGAATATACGTATTTGCCAAGAGAAGAAAACCAATTCGCCGAATAATTAGCTAAATTAGCATCAATTGTGCGAATTCCAACGGATACAATCAGAATGCCGTTGACCATAAAAAGAATATTTGAACCGGCTTATGTTCACGCACTCGACGATGAACAAGAATCACAAGATGAAGATGAAGAGCCATGGTATACAAATATCTTTAATTATGTGACAAGAGGAGAATACCCTCCTAATACTAATAAAAGGGCACGCCGTGCTTTGAGGCTCCTAGCCTCACAGTATGTGCTCATAAGGGGAGAACTCCACAAGAGAACTACAATGGGGAAAAATCTCTTATGTATAGCCAAGAAAGAAGCACACAGAACCATGGAAAACCCTCATGCTGGTATATGTGGAACACATATGATTGTGAAGATGTTAGTCCAAAAAATTCAACGACAAGGTTATTATTGGACTACTATGGAGAGAGATTGTCACGAATACGTCAAGAAATGTATGAAGTGTCAAGTCTACGCAAATTTACAACATGTTCCACCTTCGCTTCTCTACACATAAACTTCTTCATGGCCTTTCTCCACTTGGGGCATCGACATCATTGGAAAAACAACGCCACCAGGACAAGGGGGGAATGAATTCATCCTCGTAGCGATCGACTATTTCACCAAATGAGTCAAAGCTGCCTCATATGCTAAGCTAACGTCGAAACATGTATCTCAATTCATTGAGAAAAATATCATATGCCGCTATGGGGTACCTCATGAGATGATCAGCGATAATGGAACGCATTTCCTACCCGAATGCGCGGAATTATTACAGAAATATCATATCAAGCATCACAGATCATCACCTTACAGACCACAAACAAATGGTGCGGTCGAATCGGCCAACAAAAATGTGAAAATTATTATCGAAAAGATGACTGAAAATTACAAGGATAGGCCAAGTAAGCTACATTTCGCCCTTTGGAGTTATTGAACCTCTGTTCGTACATCAACAGGGGCTACTCCTTTCTCTTTAGTCTATGGATTTGAAGTTGTACAACCAATAGAACTCGAAATCCCTTATCTTTGAATCGCGTTGGAAAGCCAACTAGATGAAGTCGAATGGATTAGAGCAAGATATGATAAACTAGTCTTACTTGATGAAAAACGCTTGGCAGCTTTGCATCATGTCCAAACCTACTAACAGCGTATTACGCGATATTTCAATAAAAAGGTCAAGACTAGGAATATCAAAGAAGGTGACCTGGTGCTTAAGGCACTCCGCAAAAATGTGTTGGATCCAAGAGGAAAATTCAGACCAAATTGGTCAGGTCCGTACATTGTTAAAGCCATCTTGTCTGGCAGAGCGGCACAATTGGTCGACATGGACGGTAACGGTTTCCACAATCTAACCAACTTGGATAAACTCAAGAAATTCTATGCATAGTTGCATGGGTTCATGACCCAATAGAGCTACGTTCGGCCTAATTCCTTTTTAAGGATACGTAGGCAACCCCTCAAGGGGGCCCAACCACTTTACAAAATAAAATCCTCCCCCCGTGGATCAAGTATACGCGTCAGTTCAGCATTGCGTCACGACAAAAAAAAGGGGGAGTTTTACCGCGACATGACACTTTTCACCGTGTAACGGCACAGTCCACCGTGGCACGGTGGACCTGAGCACAAAAAAAGGGATTTTTTGCCGCAACACGGGACTTCCCACCGTGTCACGGCACAGTCCACCGTGGCACGGTGCACCTGAGCCAAAAAAAAGGAGATTTATCGCGACACGAGATTTTCCACCGTGTCACGGCACAGACCACCGTGGCACGGTGGACTTGAGCAAAAAAAAAAAAAAAATGCCGTGACACGGGAATTTCCAACGTGTCACGGAATTTTTCACCGTGGCACAGTGGAATTTCATATTTTCGGATTTTTTTAGTGACGTAGTCTTTGCAAATTCATTATTTGTTCGATGTTTTTTTTATTTTCATTTTTCCATTGCGTTTGACTCCTTGACTCGGATATTAAAAAAAAAAATCATTGTAATTTTTTTATTTAAGGCTGAAATAAATATGCTATTATTATTGAAATAAATGTGACTACAATTATTGGCATCATACGCCTTATTTTATAAAATTATAAATCATAAAAGCAAAGCAATACTGATCTAATCCCTCTTCACTTTAGGAACCTCATTCTCTTTTTCAACTAGGTCGGCCTTCACCATTAATGTGTCTTTTGTAGCCCGAACCGTCACACCCCTAGTCGAACTTTCACCCGTTTCACCTTTCTTAAAATTTTTCGATTGTTTCTCTCTATAGACCATCTTCTCTTTACCCTTCGCTTTCACATAATTCTTCCTTTTCGGCATTATAGGAGTCTTAAACTCAATCCCTTGTGTTCTTGGACCTAGACGGTCTTTAGGAGGTGCTTTCTTATTTCCAAGACGGCTCTTCACATCAGATTTGCGTGATCCAACTCGTTCCCTCCTACTTCTAGGATTCAACCATGCCTTGTATGCACTAGATAAGGGAGGAGGAGCTTGGTTACTTGAATAAACGGTCCACAAAGGTCTTCCAATCCAATAAGTCACGTACTTGTGAACGTTACTTTCATGCAACGATACTTCACGAGGACTATCGTTATAGCGTGGAACTACTTGTTCAAGTTCATACTGCTTCATCAGTCGAGAAGGACAATATAAAGTCAGTTTTGAGATACTAGGAACACGACAATACGGAGTATCATTCGTACCAACCATCCTAGTAAGCCTCCACCAAGGCACCACCCAACGGATGGAAAATTCTCTCTATGCAATGAAATTTTTCCAGTCTTCATACGAGATGTTCACAGAGTAATTCTTCTTTCTGCGGACTAGATCATTACGGCCATATTTTTCAATATCGTTAGGGGCTTCAAATAGTTCTAAACGCTCCATCAACCAAATCTGCAAAAAAAAAAAAAAAAAAAAAATTGCAGATTTCCCGTGACACGGTGCCTGTTTTGTGTCACGAGGGCTACTCGGAGCGTATTTTTACCTGCAACATTACTAGAGAACCCAACCTGACGGCTTTCCGGTCAGCTTTTGATTCGTCAAGGCCACGAAATGTTTCTCCAAGGCACGTAGGCATAGGAGACCTCCCAGATTCAACATGTTAAAGCACAGACGCTAGACAAGCATGTCCTACCCTACCGTTTGCAAATAAAAGCTTGCTAAACATGCAAAAAATATATGCCCTTCTACGGTATACATGATAAGACTCAGAGATAGGGCGATTAAAATATAAATTTGCAAGTGTTTCTTATTCTACCTCATTACCACACACAATTCTATTTAAATCTGGATCTGTTAGATTCAGATGGCGTTCAAAATCTTGGTAATAATATTGACGTAGGGTAGGAATGACAATAAGATTTCTAGCAGGAAATCCAAAGATGGCACCGAATTCCTCCGGCAGGGGACATATTTCATCGTAATCAAATTTAAAACAATGTGTTTCTGGACTCCAATAGTCTAATGTTGCCCTAAGAAAATCATTTTCAATCGCTACATGCCTCAGGACTAGTAAACCCCTGACATAAAAAAATTCTAACTCTCTTTTGTCAGCATTGGTCAAAGATTAAGACTAGTCGCGCAATGTATTATCAAAATTCTGAGACATTATTATTGAAATATGAAATTCTAATTATTTTGTGTTTCGTAATTATGGATATCACGAATATACTGGTCCTATTTTATAGCAAAAGCGCTTGGAACTACTCAGAAATTATCTTTCCATACGCGTAAACCACACCGTTGTAGAATACACGCACCGTGACACGGGGAGCCCACCGTGTCACGAGAATTTGCGCCGCGACACGACAATTTTTGCCGTGACACGGTGTACAGTGCCGTGTCGCGGCGCCCACGCGTTTTTTTTTATCTTTTCCTGTATCTATCCGGATTTTTTTTAGTATTTTATTTTCACCGTTTATTTTTCAGTTTTTTGAGAGTTTCATTCCTAATAAAATTCTCAATTTTTTTTATTTCTTTTATTTTTTTTTTATATTTATTTTTTTTTATCACTTTATTTTTATTATTTAATTTTTATTTATTTATTTATTATTTTATTCATTTTATTTCTATTTTTTCTTTATTACTTATATATTTATTCTATTTATTATTTTTTTTCTTGTCTTTTTATTTCTTTTCCTCTTGGGGAAGGTGGGTACCCTCCACTTACTTGATGAGTGTCATTTAAGGCACACATAGGGTAGTCTTTTAGGATGATTTCATCTTCCTTTTCATGCTTTCTTATCTTATTTTTGGTCCTTTTTCCTTTAATCCCTTTCTTTCTTTCTTTCCTTGTGTTTTTCGTGTTTTCTTCGTGTTTTCCTTTTATTTGGTTCTTTTTCCCTTTTATTCCTTTTCGTTGTTTGTTCTTGTAGGTGCATAGGATGTGTCTCTGCAAGGGAATCAAGATGGGCTATATTGACTAAGCAAGGAGAAAATAATCGGCTCGAAGAGGGCTAAGAGAGGGCATCAAGCCCTGCCAGTCTTCCGCGGGTGCGGGTATGTATGGCGCGGGCGCGGGCTCTTATGCACCAAATTGGCAGATTTCGAACAGGAACTCTCCGCGGTCTGGTCGCGGGCTTACCGCGGGTGCGGGTAGTTTGGAGAGCCCGCTCGTACCAGAGAGACCGCAACCCTCTGATCACCCTTTGGGAGCAGGGGATTCGCCGCGCTTTTGCCGCGGGCGCGGGTGCTTTTGCCGCGGGCGCGGGCTAGAAGACCCGCGGGCGCGGGAGTTCCCCTGAAAGCCCGCAGAGTTTTTAATAGGTTCCGTACCCATTTTTTCGCGGGCGCGGGGTTTATTGGAGAGGGCGCGGTAATCCCGTTTTTCTTCTTTGCCTATAAATACACTTGTAATTCCTTTTTGAAGATAACTTTTAGATAATTTTCATTAGCTTAATTCTAGAGAGAGAAGTTAGAGAGAAGTTCTTAGTATTGGATTTGTATTTCAACATTGGATCAATTGAGCTTGGATTTCTTCATTTTCAATCATTAATGTTAGTAAGATTTTCTTCTTCTAGTTCATCTCCTGATTGATTTAGTTTCATCTTTGATTGTTTGTACTTCTTGGATTTGAATTGGATATTGTAGTTGATATTGCTTTCTCTTGATTTTGATTTAGAATGATGATCAATGCTAATTATAGTGATTTGTTCTTGAGTTACACCATGTTTAGTGAGTAGATTAGTTGCTAGGGAGAAGGGGAAGCATGCTTGATTAATAATTTGTGCTCGTTGATGATCTTTGATTGATTGAATGGTTGCAATTAAATTGGTTGACATAGTTTTGCATGTGATTAATTAGATTAGGAATGATCAACCTATAAGATTAATCTAGATTGCATTTCATTTCTTAATGACATGACCCATCAATTTGAGAATTGCTTTAATTGATTGAGTTTGATTGTGAATTTCCTTAATTAGCCATTCATAGTGACCCCTAGTTTGGCCTCTAGGAGATAACTCTTGAACTCTCTTGATTGCTACTATTGTTTGTCCTTTTCAATGCTTGAATCAAACGAAGAAATTGTCGATTAGCACGATTATTGAATTAGCATGTGGAACCAATATCCCTAGCATTTAGCTTATTGAATTACTTGATTAGTATAATTTTGCTATCATAACACCAACCATTTTCTCACTTCAATCTCCGAAATAGCTTGATTTAGGCTAAAGATAACACCAACTAACTCCTTTGGGTTCGACCCTATACTTACCTATACTTGTTTTAGGTTGGTTTAGGATTTTATAAATAGTGTTTGATTTTAGGATAGGCAATTAACGACTAGTTTATTCCTCTATCAAAATGGCGCCGTTGCCGGGGAGTGAAATTGGTGCTTAGC
The DNA here is from genome assembly GCF_948465745.1 of Chenopodium album. Taxonomy (NCBI): domain Eukaryota; kingdom Viridiplantae; phylum Streptophyta; class Magnoliopsida; order Caryophyllales; family Amaranthaceae; genus Chenopodium; species Chenopodium album. The sequence continues at coordinate 20,202,876 of NC_137840.1, read as the reverse complement.
TTTAGTTGTTGAGTCTATTTCTTTTTAATTGAAAAATAGTACAAAAAGATTTTGTTTCTTAAGGATACATTTGTAGCCGTGCTACTAATATTTTCATTGAAGTTTTGCATGCATAGAGCTCGTGATCGATCCATTGTGCCTTTTGACCCAAAAATCGAAAGGACTCTTTCGAGAAGAAGAATTGCTAGTCGATCCTTTGAATTTAGTTTTAAAGAGAAGGAGGATTTGAAGAGGAACTAGGCATGGGAGATCAACCAAGAGTTGCTTTGAAAGAATTGGGAATTCCCGGTGCGTACAAGTTTGAGAGTGGAATTACTCCACCTACAACACCGGCGGATGACTTCGAAATTAGGCCGGCTATGATCGCTTTGATCGAAAGGAGACAATATAGCAGAGCTAAGAATGAGAGTCCATTGAACCATATCAAGGAGGTCGAAAAGTATTGCAACACTATTAAAGTGAGCTGAGTTTCTCAAGAATTCATTCGGCTAAAGTTGTTTCCATTTTCTCTCATAGGCCGTGCCTTGGAGTGGTTGGATAAAGAGGTAAAGCCAAATTCTCTTCGAACATGGGACAAAGTCACCAAGGAATTCTTGTCCCGATTCTACCCACAAAGGAAAATGGCGAAGGCTAGAGCTTTGATTAGAGGGTTCAAGCAAAGACCTAATGAAAGCCTCTACGAAGCATGGGAGTGGTATAAAGAGTATCAAAGGGAATATCCCCACCACGGAATTCCAACTTATCAAGTCATTCAGATTTTCTATGGTGGCCTATGTCCTCAAGGCAAATCATGCCTCGATGGGGGTGCCGGAGGTCCCATAACGAATCGGACGAAAGAGGAAGTGGTGGACATTATAGAGGACATGGTTAAGTACTATAGAGATTGGCAAGATGGTGAGAGGGATTCAACTAGCAAGAGTGTCTCTTCGGTGTAATCTATAGACTATCTAAATGCGATCAACAACTTATCCTCACAAAGGACAAACTTTGGGAAAGAAATGACCGCAATAAAGGCCAAGTTGGAAGGTTCCTTTTCTTCTCAAGCTTCGAATTCTCCCTCCCAATTTAAGGGGAGAGGTACCTTTTCTAACTCTCAACCCCCTCCCTCTTCAAATAATATGCCTAGTGTTTGCTTGTTTTGTGATGCATGTGGATCTTATGATCATGACTCTTGTAATTGCCCTCATGCTTCTCCGGATTATGGTGATGATTTTGATAATAGTGAGAGTGAGCATGTGAATTATGTGTCAAATAATAATGTGCAAAGGTTTGATAATCAAAGAGGTCAATGGAATAGGAATTACCAAAACCATGGTAATTTTGACAACTATAACCAAGGTGGTGGTTATAGGAACCAAGGGAACCAAAGTTCTCGTGGCAACTATAACAATCAAGGTTATAGTAGTCAAAATCAAAACCAAAATTATGGTAATCAAAAACTAAATTATGGAAATCAAAAACTAAATTATGGAAATCATAACAAAGGTAGTGGAAACCATAATCAAGGTTATAGTCAAAATCAAAATAGGGGTAATTGGAACAATCAAGGTAGGGGTAATTTTCAAAATAATTCTCAAAGAGGTCCCCCATCCGGGTTTGTTCCAAAGACTCAAGGTGAAAATTCCTATTCACAATTTTCTTCTAAGACCAATTTGGAGGAATAATTTAAAATCAAACCAAGTTGTTGAACACATATATGGCCGTTAGTGACAAGAAGTTCAATGAAATGATGACCCACAACAAAATGCTCGAAAACCAAATTTCTCAACTTGCTAGTGCTTTGAAAGACCAAGCAAGCCCTTCTTCTTTACCTTCCCAAGACCGAGATCCCTAGAAACCCGTGAATGCTATTGTTACAAGGAGTGATAAGGTTCTTGAGGAGATATTGCCTAGGAGGAGTGATAACAAAGAGGTCCCCAAGGAAGTTTTGGTTGAGAATTAGGGAAGTAGAGCATCTTTAGATGAGGTTGTGGTTGAGACACCAAGAGAGGTGAGAGTAGAGAAAGAGATTGTAAAACCCAAGCTCCCTTATCCCCAAAAATTCATGAGACACAAGTTGGATGAGCAATTTGGGAGATTTATTTATATGCTCAAACAACTTAACCTTTCTCTACCTTTCACCGATGTGATCAACCAAAGGCCTAATTATGCCAAATTCCTCAAAGACATTTTGAGCGGAAAGAGGACTAGTGATGTTGTGGAGACAATCAATTTGACTGAAAGTTGTAGTGCGATCATCATGAACAAAATGCCACCCAAGTTGAAAGACCCCGCAAACTTTTCCATCCCTTGTGCTATTAACAAGATGCAATTTGATAATGCCTTATGTGACTTAGGAGCTAGTGTAATCTTAATGCCATATTCGGTTTATCAAAGACTCGATCTAGGGGAACTCTTACCTTCTAACATTACCTTGCAACTAGCCGATAGGTCAATCAAGTTTCCAAAAGGTAAAGTGGAAGATGTTCCATTGAGGGTTGGGAAGTTTGTGTTCTCGGTGGGTTTTGTTGTCTTAGACATGGATGAAGATGCTACCATTCCAATTATTCTAGGTAGACCCTTTCTTGCTACCTCGGGTGCTATGATAGATGTAAAGTGTGCAAAGATTTCCCTTAAGGTAGGAGATGAGGTCATAGAATTCGATTTGAATGAAAGCATGAAATATCCAAGTTCTTCTCTTGAAAATTGCATGATGATTGACTCTCTTGATCATGTTGTGTCCTCCATGCATGAGCACTTGCTCACCTCTAACGATGCTCTTGAGAATGTTTTGTTGAACAAAGACAAGCTAGGTGTACCATGCAAGGAGGTAGCATTGTATGAGGAATTGCTTAATGGAAGCATGGAGGAAGTGGATGAACAATTTTTCTTGAAGATCTCAAGCCATGAAGCTTTGCAAGCGGGCGCAACAAAAGAAGGTAATGATGTGCCTATGGAAGAGCTCAAACCTCTACCATCACACCTTAGGTATGAATTCTTAGGCCCAAATTCCACTTACCCCGTAATTCTTAGTGCATCCTTGAGCGAGAGCCAAGCTCAAGCGTTATGTTGTGTCTTGAGAAAGCACCAAGGTGCTTTGGGCTATACTATCGATGATCTTTAAGGTATAAGCCCCGCTTTGTGTACGTACCACATAACGCTTGAGGAAGGCACCCTTCCTTCTATTGAACGACAAAGAAAGATACACCCTCAAATGGGAGAGGTGGTGAAAAAAGAGATCACCAAGCTCTTGGATGCGGGAATCATATTCCCCATCTCAAGCTCTAAGTGGGTTTCTCCCGTTCATGTCGTTCCTAAGCAGGAGGGTATGACCGTAGTCAAGAATGAGAGTGGTGAGCTTATTCCAACTAGGACGGTCACCGGTTGGAGGATGTGTATAGACTATAGACGTCTAAATACATCCACCAAAAAGGATCACTTTCCCCTTCCATTCATTGATCAAATGTTAGAGAGACTAACAAGGCACGAGTTCTATTGCTTCCTTGATGGCTATTCGGGATTTTTCCAAATCCCAACCCACCCCGAAGATCAAGAGAAGATAACATTTACATGCCTCTACGGGACCTTTTCCTATAGGAGAATGCCCTTTGGCCTTTGTAATGCCCCCGCAACTTTCCAAAGATGCATGATGAGCATATTTTGAGACATGTTGGAGGAAGAAATGGAGGTGTTTATGGATGATTTCTCCGTAGGTGGGGTTTCATTTGAAGAGTGCCTAGTTAATCTTGAGAAATGTTTGGCTCGGTGTGTAAAGGTTAATCTTGTCTTGAATTGGGAGAAATGCCATTTCGTGGTGGAGGAAGGGATAGTGCTTTGGCATAAGATCTCTCATAAAGGAATAGAGGTGGATAAGGCCAAAATTGAGGTTATTGAGATTTTTCCACCTCCAGTGAATGTCAAGGGAGTGAGATCATTTTTGGGTCATGCGAGTTTCTATAGAAGATTCATCAAGGATTTCTCACTCATTGCCAAGCCCCTTAATGATCTTCTTCAAAAAGATGTTGAGTTCGTTTTTGATGATAAATGCTTGAAATCATTTAATAGATTGAAGACGGCCCTAATCACTACCCCCATTGTTCAAGCCCCAAAATGGGATCTACCATTTGAATTGATGTGTGATGCTAGTGATTGGGCAATTGGAGGTGTTTTGGGACAACGTTTGGACAAGAAGCTTTATGTCATTTACTATATGTCCAAGACACTAAATGGGGCCCAAAAGAATTACAAAACAACGGAAAAAGAATTCTTGGCCATTGTTCACTCTTTCGAGAAATTCCGGTGTTATTTGTTGGGTTCTAAGACCATTGTCTTTACGGATCATGCGGCTCTCAAGTATCTCTTGACCAAGAAAGAGTCCAAGCCAAGGTTAATTCGTTGGGTGCTTGAATTACAAACTTTTGAAATAGAGATTAGGGATAAGAAGGGTGCGGAAAATGTTGTGGCGGACCATCTTTCTCGCCTTGAGGGTGATCAATGTCATGATGATGGTCTACCAATTGAAGATAGAATGCTTGATGATGTCTTGTATGCTATTAAGGTTAAGGATCTCCCATGGTATGCCGACTTGGTGAACTTTCTAGCATGTGGAGAGTTTCCACCTTCTTTCTCCAAGAACCAAAAGAAGAAGCTCAAGAGGGAGGCAAGACATTACTTATGGGATGAACCAATCTTGTACAAACGAGGGGTGGATGGTTTGCTTCGGCGTTGTGTCCTGAATGAAGAGGTGCCAAGTGTTCTAAAGATGTGCCATTCGGATCCAAGTGGCGGTCATATGGGCGTTTCAAAAACCGCCACTAAGGTTCTTCAATATGGTTTGTGGTGGCCACATCCCTTCAAAGATTCGTGGGGCTTTGTAAAGTCATGCGACCCATGTCAAAGGGTTGAAAATATCTCCAAGAGGAATGAGATGCCTCAACAGCCCATTCTTAAGTTAGAGGTGTTCGATGTTTGGGGGATTGACTTCATGGGACCATTCCCATCTTCATATGGTAATCAATTCATACTTGTGGTTGTGGACTATGTTTCAAAATGGGTTGAGGCCATTGCCTCCCCTACTAATGACCACAAAGTACTGTTGAAGATGTTCAACAAAATCATCATCCAAAGGTTTGGCGTACCTAAGGCTGTGATAAGCGATAACGGATCTCATTTTGTTCACAACGCCTTCCAAAAGATGTTGAGGAAACATGGAGTGCATCAACGGTTCGGCCTTCCATATCATCCTCAATTGAGTGGCCAAGTCGTGGTGGTTGGAGACCTCGACTTGGCCACTCGATTGAGGATGATATGGACCTACAAAGCTGGTTAGGAAGTGCGGGGGAGAAAAGGTTGTTGGATCTTCATGAGCTAGAGGAGCTTAGACTTGATGCTTATGACTGTGCTAGCAGCTACAAAGCTCGTTCCAAAGAAGCTCATGATAAGCTTATTGAGAAGAAGGAGTTTTGTGTGGGTGATAAATTCCTCCTTTACCACTCGAGAATGAAGTTATTTCCCGGAAAGCTCATGTCATAATGGAGTGGTCCTTTCTTGTTGAAAGATGTTTTTGGTAATTTCACCGTGGAGATTTCTCCTTCGGATTCCTCATCTTCTTTTAAGGTTAACGGTCATCGGCTTAAGAAATATTTTGATGGAGTGTTTGTTGGTCTTATTCATAAAATCATTCTTTTCAAACCACCTTGAGTGGGGTGGTAACGTCAAGCTAACGACGTTAAACAAAAGCGTTTACGGGAGGCAACCCGAATTCTCACCTTTACTCTCTTTTCCTTTCTTTCTTTTATTTTTGGTTTTTTGTTGATTTTTGCTCTTACCCTTTCTTGTGTTTTTGTTTTGTTTTGTAGGGTGCCTTTATTCATCATATACGGACTAAATGTATTTGTTGAGGGTGATAAGAGGTTTTAGAGTCCAGGGGAGTGGGCACCCAGCGGGCTTGGAGAGGCCTCGGGTGCCCTTGCTTTCAATAGTGGAAATCAGATCAGTAGCTCTCCGCGGGCTCTCCATGGGCGCGGGTGCCTTAGAGAGAGCGTGGGGGAAATTCAGAGAGGGTGCGACTCATTTTCTAAAATTTGGATCAGGAACTCTCCGCGGTCTCTCCGCGGGTGCGACAATTTTGGAGCGGGCGCGGGAGATTTAGAAAGGGCGCGACCCCTGGACAGGTATGAAATTTTCGGATTTTCTAGAAACTCTCCGCGGTTGCCCCGCGGTCTCTCCGCGAGCGTGGCAAAACTAGAGCGGGTGCGACTTTGTCGAGAAAGGGCACGGGGATCTGGGTTTTAATTTGCCCGGGTTCCTCTCTCTTTCTCTCTCCTCTCCTATTTTCCCTTTCATTGTTAATTAAATCATCTCTTTCACTCAATTTTACTTAAATTTACCCTTATTTTCTCTTAAATTTCCATCCAAACTTTCTTCATACTCCATTTTCATCAAGTTTGCTCTTCTTTCTCATGGTTTTCTTCGGGAATTTCGAGTCTACTCGGTTTTGTGCTTGCTTTGAGTCTTCAATCTTGGTATACTTCTCACCTTTGTTTTATTTTTGTCAATTTCAATTGATTTTTATGCATTGGTTGTAAGTGGCCTTGATTAAGCTTGAGTATGATGTTTTTGGTTGTTTGTATGGTGGTTTTGGAATTATTTTGGATGTTTTTGTGCTTCTTTTTTGTGATAGATTGTTAATATTGTTGGTTGTTGTTGGATTTTTGGTTGTTGATGCTTGTAACAGTTACTTTGTAGTTTGTGGTGGTTTAGGGTGGTCTTGTGAACGGAGGTTTGTTCACGTTGGTGGTAGTGTTTAATTTGAGTGTTTTTTTTTATTCATTGTATTGGTTGAGCTTGAAACTACGGATTTGTTGAGGAGAGTTAAGAGTAGCAAGAGAAGTTCAAAGCAATCCCCCGGCCAATCCTCTCGTGGCCAACCTTCAAACACCGAACCCCCTCAAAACCAAACTACTCAAGATGATGCCTCACCTGCTCCTTTACCTGCTCTCAAATTTCATAACCCGGCTAAACACACCCCTCTCTATAATAAATTGAAATCCCGGAAATTTAGACCGTCCCGCAACTATTTTCCCGAGGATATGGTAAAATTGGGTATTGATGCCGATCTTACCATTTTGCTCCGTAATCTTGGTTTGGATGAGTTTGTAAAGTCATCCCCCCGAACTTATTTGGAACCATTCATTGAATTTTTCTCCACCTTTGAGTTTAATATGACGAGGGATACCGACTATATCATCTCTTTTCAACTTTTCAATTCCAAGCATACCATGAACCATGCGGAATTCAACAAAGCCCTTGGTTTCAACCTAAATACCGACATTTTTGAGCCCTTAGTTTCCCTTCACAAGACCAAATACAATGAGGTTGCTTGGTGGAGAGCCATATCTATGAAGAAGTCGTTTGACTCTAAGGAATCGCTTGCTAGCGAGATCATTCACCCGACTCTTCGTATTCTCCATCGGATTCTTTGGTATATAATGTTTAGTAAGCAAGATCTTGGGAAGCTTTCGAGGGAGGAGATCTTGGTGCTTTGGATGGCTACAAGGCCGGATTTGGGGCCAAGGTTGAATTTTGGGTATCTTTTCATGAATTGTTGTAAGTTGATCGCCACTGGGAAGAAGACGGGTGAGATTCATTGTGGTGGTATGATTACTAGATTGGTGTATTATTTCAAGCAAGAGCGTTTCTTGAGGTCTTGCACTCCGATAGGAAAGAGTGAAGACATGTATTTGGATATGAAGCAACTTAACACCTTGCGCTTCATTTCTAAGACTAAGGGAAACAGTGGGTACTCTTGGCTAGTGCGAAATGTGCACCGTTGTATGCTCCCAAACCCAACTGCCACCTCAATCACTCGAGAGGCTAGGATTGTTTGGAGGATTCCCGAGGATGACGGGAGGGTTGAGAATGTTATGGAGGAGGAGGATGGTGATGAGGACGATGATGATGATGATGGGCATGATGGTGAGGGTGGAGAAGGAGAAGGTGGTGAAGAAGAGGAAGATGAAGAAGAACAACAACAATGGCAATTTCAGCATGAACAACAATAACAACCGCAACAAAGAGGAAGAAGAAGACAACAACATCAACAAGAAGGCAACCAAGGAGATGCCTATCTCCGTAAGATGGAGGCTATGCGTGAGCATATGGAGCGCATGCAATTGAGCATGCAAGGTATGTATTCAAACCATCAAACTTTGTCTTTTCAAACTAGCGCCCTATATGACGCTAGTGTGCGTAGGGGGAAGGTCACTCCTCCGGTGAACTACCCTTATGTGCCGCCCCAACAAGGGCCGGTGCCATCTCGAGGTGGTGACAACCTCCCCACGTACCCATATTGGCCCAGGGTTGCGAACCCCGATGAGCCAAGGCGTGACTTCCCACATGAGTCCGGTCATTATGACTACCGGGTCTCGGGGGGGGGGGGGAGTGATTATCAGGGTGACCGCGACTACTATTATGTTCACCCCACTCACCCTGAGCTCTGTATGCAACCGAAGCCTTTTGACCAATTATCCACATCTCAACTATACCTTTTTAAGGGTCCCTATGGGTTCCCTCCTGGTTAAACCGGAGGTTGGGATGTGGGTGATGGTGGTGCCGGCCCTAGTGGCCAATAGTTTCCCCCTTGGTTGTTTGATTCCCTTTTTGTTTCCTCCCTTTTAGTTTTGCATGTTTTTAAGCATCGCGGTCAATGCCCTTATTTTTTACGGGGGGGGGGGGGGGATCAAATAGGATGTTTTAGGGTAGATTTTTGGGGAGGCACCTTGGACTCTTGGGGATGTGTTTGAAAGGGATTTGTTGGATTTCTCTTGCTTCGCTCTTGGTATTATCGTTAGTATGTTGTCTATCTTGTTGTTTTAGTTTTTGATGATGATGTTTTGTGGTCCCTTCTATTGATGACGATGATGGTTTCTCTGGTTCTTTGTACATAGATTTCGCGTAAATTTACTTTTGTTTTCTTTTGTTTGGAAGTTACTAACAATTTCATTTTGTATATAGTACTTTTCTTTTCTTTTTATCACCTTGCTCATAGCCACTGCGTTGGTCTTCGAAGCTTCTTAGAGGAGGTCGTTCTTGCTCCTTTATTATTGCAGCATAGCTTGGACGCTTGGTGAGGCCTTTCTTGTTTTATCTCTTTACTTTTCTTCCTTTAATTTTCTTGGTTGCTTAGATTAGGATTAGTTTTAGGAGAGTTGAACGGTTCGAGGATGTATGATTATAACACCTAGTGTGTTTGGCGTCTTTAGCGATGTGGCCATTTGACCGCTTGTTTGTCGATTGGGAAATACATGTTATTATTGCATCTTTGTCCTTTTCTTTGTTCTCCTTCTTTTCCTTTATCTTGGTTTTCCATTTTTATTTTATTTTCTTTTGTTTTCTTTTCTCTTCTTTTTGTTCTTGGTTTTGTACATAGCTTTTTGAGGCTTTATTTTTCACTCTTTCATTCTTTTTTGCCTTGGATTTGTAAACAATGGACTCTTTCTTTTGGATAATAACCTTACTAGGTGGTCATGGTATGCACGGTTTGAGAATATGTTTGGTTGATTCTAGGATAAAGCATGCAAGGGTAGTTGTCAAGAACTAGGGGGATCATGAAGCCGGATTCTACTTGTTTGTGGCATGTTGGTAGTTGCTCCCTATCTTCGATTTGACAACCTTAGGGAGTTTTTGCTACAACCATGTGAGATTCATACTTTTTCAAGCTTTCATCATATTCTTGCATGTGCGGCATGGATCCTTGACTTTCGCAAACTTAATCTTGAATCTTAACGTATGATTCCTAAGACCGAGACCGAACCTCCTAGGGAGGACAAAGGCATCTTTTCGGGGAGGTATTTTTCCTTTTTCTAGGATAGTTTCCTGATTTTTACTTTTGGGTTTGGGATACATTTGCCTACTTGCTAGCCCTTTGAACTTTTTTTCCCCTTCTTTTCAAGCCACATATTTAGAATTCTTGAGCCTTTTGTTTCATTTTCATTTTCTCTTGGTTTTTGTGAAGCAATTGTCAATGTTGGAAGATTGTGGTGTATAAGTTTGGATTTTGGTTCGAATTGGTGAACAAGATTGAGTTGTTTATATTTGAAAAATAATGGCAAATGACTTAGTAAAAGCCTTCCCAAATAAAAAGACAAAGACTAATGCTTTGATAAAGTAAGAAAAAATTGGAAAAAAAAAAAAAAGAAAAACCGTAAAAATTCAAGTGTCTTTCTCCCTTTTATACATTGGGGACAATGCTCCTTTTAGCTTGGGGGGAAAGCGTTTGCGATTTTTGTTCTTATGTTTGTAGATTGTTGCTTTAAATAAGCTTGGGGGTGTTAATATGTTTTTGTTTGGTGATTACTCGATTTTGGTGTTAAGATTTGGCTAATCTTTGCTTGACAATTTAGGTTAACCACCAAATTTTAAATTTAGCCTACCTTAACCCTTTTTTCCTCACGTTACAACCTTTGGGAAGACCTTTTAACCTAGGGGTTAAGTCATTCATCGGTGGAGGGAATCATGGGTTATAAAAATTTGATATTTTTCCGGTTCCTTCGTGGAATATATGAGACGCTCACTAAAGGGAGATATGAGATTAGTAAGGGGAACGCAGTAAGATCGTTTGGGATGAAAGTGGAGTGTACAACTAGTTCCTATGCTTAGCATACAATCAACCATAAGTATCTTATAACGTGCTTATCATTACTTACTTTAGAAAGGCTGTTATTCATTTGAAATATAGTCACTTTGTAAAGTCCATTTCACAAAGGTTTTTATTTTTATTTTGTTTTTCATTATTTTCTCTTTATTCTTGTATTTTGCCTCATTTGCCTTCTTTTGTTTGTTTAATAAAAGTTATAGGTTATCGCTAGGAAACCTTTACGAGAGCATCACTCGTCCTCTAGAGCGATCTAGGGTTTTAAATGGCTTGTCTTTTGTTACTAAAATTGACCGTGATTCCTAGGAAAGTGAGTAAGTGTATATTCTCACCTCTTTCGTTTTCTTTTCTTATTTTGAATAAGCCCTTCTTTTTCCTTTTTAGCCTTTGTTTTGCTAGGGACGAGCAAAAGTCTAGCTTGGGGGAATTTGATGAGTGTCATTTATGGCACTCATAGGGTAGTCTTTTAGGATGATTTCATCTTCCTTTTCATGCTTTCTTATCTTATTTTTGGTCCTTTTTCCATTAATCCCTTTCTTTCTTTCTTTCCTTGTGTTTTTTGTGTTTTCCTTTTATTTGGTTCTTTTTCCCTTTTATTCCTTTTCGTTGTCTGTTCTTGTAGGTGCATAGGATTTGTCTCTGCAAGGGAATCAAGATGGGCTAAATTGACTAAGCAAGGAGAAAATAATCGGTTAGGAGAGGGCACATAGAGGGCATGGAGAGGGCATCAAGCCCTGCCAGTCTGCCGCGGGCGCGGGTGTGAAGGCCGCGGGCGCGGGCTTTTATGCACCAAATTAGCAGATTTCGACCAGGAACTCTCCGCGGTCTGGTAGCAGGCTTGCCGCGGGCGCAGGTAGTTTAGAAAGCCCGCTCTTACCAGAGAGACTACGGCCCTCTGATCACCCTTTGGGAGCAGAGGATTCGCCGTGCTTTTGCCGCGGGCGCGGGCTAGAAGACCCGCGGGTGCGGGTTTCGCCCTGAAAGCCCGCGGAGTTTTTAATGGGTTCCGTACCCATTTTTTCGCGGGCACGGGGTTTATTGAAGAGGGCGCGGGAATCCCGTTTTTCTTCTTTGCCTATAAATACACTTGTAATTCCTTTTTGTAGATAACTTTTAGATTATTTTCATTAGCTTAATTCTAGTGAGAGAAGTTAGAGAGATGTTGTTGGTATTGGATTTGTATTTCAACATTTGATCAATAAAGCTTGGATTTCTTTATTTTCAATCATTAATGTTAGTAAGATTTTCTTCTTCTAGTTCATCTCTTACTTAATATATTTAGTTTCTTCTTTGATTGTTTGTATTGCTTGGATTTGAATTGGATATTGTAGTTGATATTGCCTTCTCTTGATTTTGATTTAGAATGATGATCAATGCTAATTCTAGTGATTTGTTCTTGAGTTACACTATGATTAGGGAGTAGATTAGTTGCTAGGGAGAAGGGGAAGCATGCTTGATTGATAATTTGTGCTAGTTGATGATCATTGATTGATTGAATTGTGTCAATTAAATTAATTGATATAGTTTTGCATGTGATTAATTAGATTAGGAATGATCAACCTATAAGATTAATCTAGATTGCATTGCATTTCTTAATATCATGACCCATCAATTTGAGAATTGCTTTAATTGATTAAGTTTGATTGTGAATTTCCTTGATTAGCCATTCATAGTGACCCCTAGTTTGACCTCTAGGAGATAGCTCTTAAACTCTCTTGATTGCTACTATTGTTTGTCCTTTGCAATGCTTGAATCAAACGAAGAAATTGTCGATTAGCACGACTATTGAATTAGCATGTGGAACCAATATCCCTAGCATTTAGCTTATTGAATTACTTGATTAGTCTAATTTTTTTTATCATAACACCAACCATTTTCTCATTTCAATCTTCGAAATAGCTTGATTTAGGCTAGAGATAACACCAACTAACTCCTTTGGGTTCGACCCTATACTTGCCTATACTTGTTTTAGGTTGGTTTAGGATTTTATGAATAGTGTTTGATTTTGGGATAGGGAATTAACGACTAGTTTATTCCTCTATCATTACTCCACTTCCATTTTTTTGTCGCGTCATTAATAAATATACAATCACACACAATGAGTCTCAAGCACACACTAACACACAGTAATAAATACATAGACTGTGAATAATGTACAAAATGAGTCATAATAAATAAGTAGCGTCAAGTGTCATCACAGTATGTACAAATAAAGACCCTCGGTCATAAAAAATCTGCAGAACTACAAGAGTTAGGATCAGTATCATCTCCAGCCTGTGAATACGGGAACGGTGAGCCAAAGAGTCCCGCCATCATCCGAGTATGGGGAGTAGTGTCCCTACTAGTCCCTGTGACTCCAGCGGCAGTCAAACTCAAAGCAGGACCCGTCCAACTAGGAAATGGTGTAGACTGACTCAAAGAAATTGGAATCGACGGTGGAGGCATCGTCCCATACACTGGAACTGAAAACAAGCCCGACACCGGTGGAGGAATCTCAGACGATGGAGCTGAAAATAAACCAGGATCCACAGGAGTCAAAATAGGCCTAAACTCAGGCAGTGAAAACGATTGTCGCTGCCTCTGACCCTGACCATGAAAGCGTTGGGAAGACTGAGGCTGCTGCCACTGAGCCTGTTGAAACGGTTGAACATCCCGCAGAGACTAAGAATGCCGATGAACCTCAGGAGATCGTCTACCATGACTAGGCTCCCCCTCGTTCGAGCCTCTATGCCTCGAGCGCGAGCGGGACCTCCGTTGCTCCTGAAAGATACAAAATCGAAAGACGTAAAAAGTGTAAAATAAAACAAATAGTAGAAATGGAAAAAAGTGAACATACCTCATGAACGTCGCAAGAACTGCTTCGACAACTCGCACCACGTCAAAGCTTGATGATGCAATACTTCAGAGCGTCAACCAGCTTCATGAATCCCATCACCTCCGGGCGGTTAGGCTGAGAACAAACAAAGAAAAATCAGTAACAAGCAGTGTTAAAAGGGATGAATAATGCATCAAAAGCTTACCGGTTAAAAAACCTCAGGCAGAGACTCTTGCGCCTGTCTGAAACCCTCTGGCGCGTCAGCAATATGGTCCTAAGTAATACCAATCGGCCCTGGGTAACGGACAGATTGAGGCGAAATCTTAATCCTCCCCACGGGGCGAACAGTCGTCTGAAAATATGATCGAATAATCATGTTATTCGACTATTTAAACAGAGACTAGCGACTAAACCCCTCAAAAGAAATCATACCTTAGGAAGGCGGGGTGGAGGAGCCAGAGAGGGAAGCAAGTCCTGCGCATAATCACCCTCCATGCGCACAAGCTCCTACCAAGGAAAAGTGTAGCGCTATCCCCTGTTTATCAACTCTCTAAGCAAGCGCGAGTCCAGCATCGACTCTGGTTGAGATAAGGGCACCAAAAAGCGATCACCACTTTGCTGAAGAATGACACGCTCCCCCAGATACCAGACAAAACATCCGGTACCAACCAAAACAGTGCGATGCGCTGAAAAATGCAAGGCCTTGATATGAATTAGATAGGTCGTTAAGCTACCACCCTAACCAAATTAATCATTTATAAAGCCTAAACCTACACTAAACTAGTTAGTGGCAAGTGAAGGGTCAAACCACTAGGGAAGCACGCTAATTCAACATCAAATATCACTAATGCAAGAGTGAAAAGGGGATTGTTTTGTTGGTTTTGTTGAGTAGAACACTAGAACTACAAGTAAGCAAGAAACTGAGGATTAAAATCAATAGAAAATGACGCTAGGGGTTTGGGGGTTTCAAACATGATTAGAAAGAGGGGAACAATGATAGTTATCATGATGAACATGCCAAAGAACACAAGATTCTACCTAAACAATTCATTCTCATGCAATAGTCTAGGCAAATCAATGAAAGAAGCCTATGCTAAATAGGATCATTCTCATGCATCCTATTAGACACAAGCAAATCAAGAGAATAAAGAAGCACAATACATGAAACTCTATCTTAACAACTCATTCGCATGCAATCATTAAAATAGAGGTGATCTTAATCTAGTTCAAATCATATATTTCATCAATTTAAAGTGCAACAATAATCTTAAGCCATTAAAAATCATGTCTTTCATCAATTTAAGGCATGTAATCAATCCAACTATCATCATTCATCCACCATTCAATGCCTATCTTCCACCCCCTTCCCCTAGCTAAGAGTTTAGCCTAGAAAAGGGAGATTAAACATAATATCAAAACTAGAAATAAACACAAGAAACTCAAAACAAAACATAATTGAAATATATGAAATCAATAATAACTAGATAAACTAATAAGATAGACAAAAATAAGTAACCATAAAACCAATAAATAATATAAAAGGAAAGGAGAAGAGATTACTAAAGAAATGATTGAAGAAAGATGAAAACTTGGATACTTGCTTGATTATTAATGGAAGATTAAAGCTTGAGCAAAGTTGAATACAATAAAGGAAGCTTGAATAACAATCTATTTTCTCTCTCTAGATTAGGGTAATGTTATATGGAATTAGTACCAAGTGTTTTTTATTACAAAGAGTCCCGTCCATATATATGTGGCTCCCCCCGAAAAGAAAGAGACTTGGACAACAAGGTGCAAACAAATCGAAAACCCAGCTGTGTGCACCCGCACAGAATGTTTGTGCGCCCTCTCAGCGTAGTGCGCGGCCGTAACTTTGAGGGTACGCGGAAAATGAGCGCGCCCGCACATTAGTCCTGTGTGCCCGCGCATCAGGTGTGTGCGCCCGTACACAAGTTGCGCATAAGGTCGCGCAAACTCTCTGTTTAGGTTCTGTTTCTTCAGTCTGGCTGTGCGGGTTCTAACAGGGCTGCGCGTCCGCACAACCTCACATGTGCGCCCGCACAGAAGCCGCACAGTACCCCGCGCTTAACAGTTAGCTTAGCTTCTTGATATCCTCTTTCTTTCGGCACCCATAATACATACAAAACCAAAGCATGGAAATCAAAATAAAAATAAAGCGAGAAGACTAAGAGACGGGAAGATAAGGGAGAAAAGGAAAGTGGAAGCAAAACTAAGTAAAATGCTTAGGAAAACGGCCAAACAAGCGCAAATGAGGGGATAATCCTTATAGAAAAAGGATAAAAGAGTGGCATAAATTCCACTCATCAAAATCCCCCACACTTGCTTGTTGCTTGTCCTCAAGCAAGGAAAACCGGAACGAAAAGACAAACACAACAAACATCACATGACAAGGTTTTCGCAAAACCAATCAAACATGCTCAATTTGGACTCATTTGCAAATAAATGCACCAAAGAATACTTATCTTTCTTAATTCAAGGAGGGAAAACACGTTCCAAGATGCTCAAGGTTGAAAAAGACAAACCTAAGCTAAGCGTAGAGAACTAATGATTTCATTCTCCGCCCTAGCCCTAACCAAGACGGTCCGCGTTCTCTCCACTAGCTTCAATTCATCCCCTAGCTAGCTCCTTATGGTTCCTCGAGGAAACCGGAAAAAGAAAATTTTATGTGGAGTCATAAGGTCATCCTGACATCTCAACTATGCATACTCTCTCCATAGGGTTGAAATCTATCTCCCTCCACCGTTCTTTGATCACGCCCCTCTAGAATCCAAGGGTCTTAAGTAGGGTTGTAATGTCATGGCTAGGGGTTATGGTTGGGAAACAATTTGAAAATTTTTGTGGCAATCCCTAAGTGAAGTGTAAGAGTGGCCATCTCTCAAGAACATCCTATGAGTTGAACCTATTCTTCAAACTTACAACCTTTCGAACTAAACCCACCACATTACTTCAATCTTTTTCATTTTTTTCATTTTTTTTTGATGCTTGGTTTTCATGAGTCCTTTCAACTTTCTTGTCAAGCCTTTTTGTGTACTCTTTTCATGAATAGCCTTTCAAGACCTTATTTGAATCAAATTACACAAGTTTCTTGCTCAATTTCAACATTATCAAACTCGAACCTCACAAGCCAATGCTTCACTAACTACAAGGGTTGGTAGAACATAGGCCGATAGGTTTGTAATATGGCCAAGTCAAGAAAGGGTAAATAAGGCTCAAATTGGTTAGCAAGAGGGTGAATGTAAAAATGAAAACCAAATATGTAACAAAACACAAAGAAACACAAAGAAAAATGAGAAGAAATGCCCTCTTCCTCCTCTAGAGTTATATGGTCACGATCTTGGGAGCTATACGCCAACACAAAGATAAAGACATGCATAGTTGAGGATCCTAAGTGCCGCTCACAAGAATGATGAAGGCTAGAACAAATGACGCTCACACGGGATAAGAAATATAGCAAATACTAACCAAGGGAATCCAATCCACCATAGAGAGCAACACCATCTTACCACTTTCCTGTGATCTAGGGGTTCAAACGTCCTCAAAAGTTCTAAACTGGGCTACCTTAGCTTACAATGTGTCTAACTCAACCCAAAGCATTCTCAAACCATGAAAACCCTCATCAATTAGGAAGATAAGCATTCAAAGACACATCGAGGCAAACCAATCCAAAAGAGTGAGCAAATTACACATCAAAAATCATTTCAAATTGTCGTAATTATGCTTGTAACACAAAAAGGGGAAAACAAAACAAAAGAAAGAGGAAAAAATCAAAAGGGTTCACATACGAGGCATATAATTCAATTAAATCCCAATTGTCATACAAGTGATCGTTCGATAAAAACATCAACGATCCCAGGCTCTATAGTTACAAAAGAAAACATCCTCGAACCATTCAACTTCTTCCTAAACAAAACCTAAGCTAAACACCCAAGGAAAAAGAAAATAAAAGAGAGGAAAGGTCTCACCAAATGCCTCTTGAAATGAAGACAAGATAAATTATGCAATCTCACCGAGGGGGGCTCGAATTGCCCTTTGACTTCCTTTATCTCCATTTACAAGCTTCAAAAGTAAGCCAAAGTGAAAGAAACGACTGAGATGAAACAAAAATAAAATAAAAAGTTAAAAATCAAAGAAAGAAACTAAGAATTTAAACAAAATGAAGAGATAGAAATAAAATAAAATAAACTAAAAGAAATTTGGATTAAGGGAAGTTTGGACTATCGGGAGTTTGGATTTTTCCTCATAGGAGCACCATCACCTACACAAACACTTGAAAATTTACTAGCAAACACTTATCAAAATCACCCAGGGACATAATCATCACAATAAAGCAGATAAATCAACATCAAAACATGATAAAGCCAACCGAACCATGAGAGCTCTACCACCTACAATGAAATCCCCCCCACACTAGCATGAAGACAAGCCTTCCCCCACACTATAAAAAAACATCCCTTTTCCTCTTACACCCCCCCACACTAAAACAATGCACCGTCCGCGGTGCACCAAATTAAAAACATTGGGAGGGGACAAAGGGGAGGAATAAAGAACAAGGGGGGCTAGTGGCCACCAGGGACGGCTTCGTCATCATCTCAATCATCCTCGGTGTTGTAAGAGAAACTGTCCGGAGGGATGTCTTGTGGGTCCCAACCACCGGAGTAACCCGAAGGCCAACCATAGTGACCTCGGAAGAGGTCTTGTTGCCATTGAGGCAACGGGTCGAAAGGGGCGGGAAGCTGAAGAGGGGAAGGGTGGGTAGGGTCGACATATGGATAGTTGGGGTCACCCCAAAAATCACTCCCCCCGGGGGCACGATAATCGTACCCGGTTTCTGTCGGGTAGTCTACCGGGGGAACACCGTGGGAGGAGGACCCTTGGCAATAGGGCCAAGTAGGTTGTGATCCCTGCCACCCAGGGACCGGCCCTTGTTGGGGTGGCCAGTAGGGGTAGGTTACCGGGGGGGTGACCTTACCCTTACCCTGCTGGTTCTCCATTATGCTTTGCATGCCAAGTTGCATGCTCATCATTTTTCGTTCAAGGCTACTCATGCCATGATGATGTTGTTGTTGCTGATGATGTTGTTGTTGTTTTTGTTGTTGTTGTTGCTGCTGCTGCTGTTGTAGTTGTTGTTGTTGTTGTTTCTGTTGTTGTTGGCCGACTTCCATATTCCTTAAGCCACCCAGAGCAGTGGGTAGCACACCATTATCTTGCGGAATCTTCCATACATTCCTTGCATTCCTCTCCAGGGATGTACGGTTGGGGTATGGCAAGATACAATGGTACTCTCTGTCAACTATCCAGGCATGAAAATTGTTGGCATCTGAAGTTCCTTGGAGAAACCCCGAACTTCTCATCTGCTGAATGTCGATGAATAAATCTTTGTCAGCCCCCACATGAGTGCACGAGGGGAAGAAGCGTTCATAATTGAGCTTCTTCACAATCCTTGTAATCATCCCACTGAGGGCAATTTCTCTTGTCTTGTGGCCCGACTTGATTGCCTCGCAGCACAGGACGAACCAGTACCCCATATTGAGCCGCCATTTCGATTCCTCCCTAGTGGCTACCCACAAAGTAAATAGCTCCTTATGCGAGAGCTCGCTCAAGTCCTGCTTGCTAAACACCGCAAACCCCAGAATGCGTCGTAGAATACGGAGCATAGGGTGGATAATATGGTTGGCCACCGAATACCTGGTCTTGAACTCTTCAAGTCGGTAATCGTTTGCCACCATCTAAATGCATCGTACTCAGGGAACAGGCTCAACGAAGGGGCAAGGAGGTCCGCCTCGGGGTTCAAATCCAACAATACATTAAGATCACTCAGAGTCATAGAGTGCCGGTTGATGAACAGTTGAAAGGAAATTTGGAAGTCGTTCCCAAGAGGCTCGTTTCAAAAGAGGCCAAGAATTTGAAGGTTGGCTCCTTATAAGTTCGGTATTGATGTTTGATGAACTCACTCATCCCCAAGTTATCAAGGAGCGACCTTATATCGTCGTCAATGCCTAAAGCTCTCATAGAGCGTTGATCATAGTGTCGGGAGGGATTTAACTTTCGGCCGTGAAGGTCGTTGAAGAACGTAGCATGGACCTTGTTTAAAAATCTCAATCTAGGGGGAAAATTAGGTCCTTGAGCTTGAGTTTGTTGGGTACTTGGTTCTTCAACTGTTAACCTGGGATCCTTTTGGCTCTTTCTTTTGCTCATTATGTTCAACTAATACAAAAAACCCGACCAAAAAGAGAACTACCTTTGAACTTAACCAACAATTGGAAAACAACAACAACAACTCAAGTCTCAATAATCTGCAAAAGGGTTAGTGCTAACAACTAACCATACAAATATAACACCCAAGACAACAAGAATCCACAACAAAGCAGTCAATCAAAACACATTATGATAGCAAGTGATTCTCGTGAAATTAGTTGCATTATCAACAATACAAACACCAAATTTCTCAACTTAATTTCATGAAAATGGCTTCCAAAACAATAGTATTAACAACAATGTCCCCAAAATCACTAAATTGCACTCTAATAACCAACAAATCCCTCAAAAAGAAAACCAAAATCACATGCAATTCACTCAAGCTAATTCATGTTTAATAACTAAAAATTTTGCATAAATAAGTGAAATTAAGTAAAAAAATAGCAAAATTTAGAGTTATACCACTTGGTAGAAGCTTGAACACCACTAAAAGCCTCCAAGAACACCACCTTCAATGAAGCTTGCAAACCATGAAAATGGGGGATTTTTGGGTATTTTGGAGAGAGAAAGTGGGTGAATTTGTGAGTACAGTGAAATTTTTTGATGGATTTGAAAGTAAATCAATGGAATTTTTGAAATATAGGTGAAATTTGATGGTTAGGGGTTGGGTTTGTGAGGAGAGAGAAGAGAGCATGAAAATTGGGTTTTGAAAATATGAGAATGAAATCAAGAAAGAAGAGGGTTAAAACCCGATTTTCTTGCTCTGCGCACCCGCACAAATGAGCCGCGCACCCGCACACAAGTCGCGCACTAGGTCGCGCAAACTCTCTGTCTCGAACCTCAACTTCTGAATAAATCTGTGCGGGTTCTGACAGTGAACGCGCGCCCGCATAGATACCATGTGCGCCCGCACATAGGTCGCGCAGCAAGTCGCACAAACTTTTTGCCTCGAGCTTCAATTTGTGAGTAAATCTGTGCGGGTTCTGACAGTGCCTGTGCACCCGCACAGGTCACATGGCGCGCCCGCACAGAAGGCGCGCACAGGGTCGCACAGAGTAGTTTCGATTTATCCTCACATCTTGGAAATAGAAAATCCTTGTTCCTTTATCATCCAAACACCTATTAACAAAAAAGGTGAAAAAAATAATCAAATTCAAATTCAAAAAGGAGAAAGTGAAATCGGAATATTCTAAAAAACAAAAAAGTTTAGAAGGGATTTAGAAACTCGGGTTGCCTCCCGAAAAGCGCTTCTTTATGAGGTCACTAGCTTGGCCATGAGAAAAGTCCTTCAAGTGGGAGGCTTGGGATCCAAAGGATCAAGCAATATACATTCGATGATACCAACTTGTTCCTTGAAAAAGTAATGCTTTAAACGATGACAATTAACCATAAACTTGTTACCATCCGCATCTAACATAAAGGAGCCATAAGGAGTAGTCTTTGAAATCACAAAAGGACCCGACCACTTTGACTTGAGTTTACCCGAAAACAAACGAATCCTTGAGTTGAAAAGCAAAACCTTGTCTCCAACCTTAAAGTTCTTGTTTCGAATATGTTGGTCATGCCACTTTTTGGTCTTCTCCTTATATAACCTTGAGCTTTCATAAGCATCATCTCTAAGCTCTTTAAGTTCATTGAGTTTAAGCAATCTCTTCTCACCGGCCAACGATAAATCAATATTGATCTCTTTGATGGCCCACCAAGCCTTGTACTCCAACTCAACCGGCAAGTGACAAGCCTTTGCATAGAACAACCTATAGGGGGTCGTGCCGATTGGAGTCTTGTACGCCGTCCTTAGAGCCCATAGCTTGTCATCAATTTTGAGAGACCAATCTTTCCTTGATTTGTTCATCATCCTTTCAAGAAGATTTTTGATTTCATAATTCGAGACCTCCACTTGTCCTTGAGTTTGAGGGTGGTAAGGTAATTCAACCTTGTGATGAACGCCATACCTCTTGAGAAGAGCTTCAAATTGCTTTTTGGCGAAATGGGAGTCTCCATCACTAATTAGCACCCTTAGGACTCCAAACCTAGGAAAGATGATCTTTTTTAGGAGCTTAAGAACAACCTTGTGATCATTGGTAGGTGAGGGTATGGCTTCAATCCATTTTGTCACATAATCGACCGCTACCAAGATATATAGATTCCCAAAAGAAGAAACGAAAGGTCCCATGAAATCTATCCCCCAAACATTAAAGGGTTCCACTTCTAGAATTCTTTGTTGGGGCATTTCGTCCCTCTTAGTAATGCCTCCGCTCCTTTGAGATCTATCACATTGCGCAACGAATTGGTGGGCGTCTCTATGCATTGTCGGCCACCACAATAAGGATTGAGAGATTTTTGCCATTGTTTTGTCAACAGCACCATGTCCTCCACATGGTAGTGAGTTGCAATGCTCAAGAACACCTAGAATTTCATGATCTGGAACACACTTTCGATAAAGGCCATCTCCACATTACTTGAATAGGTATGGATCATTCCAAAAGTATCTTCTCACCTCCTTGAAAAACTTCTTCTTTTGTTGAGAAGAGTACTCTGGGGAACGACTCCACACGCAAGATAGTTGACTATATCCGCGTACTAAGGGTTAGAAGTTGACACCAAAGCCATGAGAGCCTCAAATCCTATCTTATCATTAATCGGTACATCCTCCTTGTTCTCAAATGGTAGCCTAGACAAATGATCCGCTATATAGTTCTCCGCTCCCTTCTTGTCCCTCATTTCCATGTGAAAGTCTTGGAGAGAGAGAACCCAACAGATCAAGCGAGGCTTTGCTTCATTCTTGGTCATGAGATACCGCATCGCGATGTGATTCGTGTACACGATAACTTTTGAGGATATGATATAGGACCAAAACTTATCAAATGCAAACACTACCGCTAACATCTATTTCTCCGTTTTTGTGTAATTCCTTTGAGCCTCATCTAGAGTCCGACTTGCGTAGTAGATGAAACATGATTTTCCTTGTTTCTTTTGACCAAGAACGACACCTACTGCAAAGTCACTAGCATCACACATTAGCTCAAAAGGCAAGCTCCAATCTGGAGCTTGCACAACGGGAGAAGAAATGAGAGCTTCCTTGAGCTTACAAAACGCCTCAAGGCAAGCCTCATTAAAGTAAAAAACAACCTCTTTTTTGAGTAATTCGGTCAAGGGTTTGGTGATTGAAGAAAAATCTTTGATAAACCTCCGGTAAAAACCGGCATGCCCAAGAAAAGCCCGTACCCCCGTGATGGAGGTAGGAGGGGGCAACTTTTCAATCACCGAAACCTTGGCCAGATCTACTTCAATGCCATTTTTTGAAACCTTATGGCCGAGGACAATGCCCTCCTCAACCATAAAATGACACTTTTCCCAATTTAAAACCAAACTCGTCTCTTGACACCTTTTCAAAACTTTTTCAAGATTAAAAAGACAAGTGTCAAAAGACGAGCCACCAAGACTAAAATCATCCATGAAAACCTCAATTTCATTTTCAAGCATCTCAGAGAAAATGGAAGTCATGCATCTTTGAAAAGTAGAGGGAGCATTGCATAATCCGAATGGAATTCTTCGGTATGCAAATGTCCCATATGGAAATGTGAAAGTAGTTTTCTCTTGATCACTTGGATGGATAGGGATTTGGAAAAATCCGGAATACCCATCTAAGAAACAAAAGAAAGCATAGTTAGAAAGCCTTTCAAGCATTTGGTCCATGAAAGGGAGAGGAAAATGATATTTCTTGGTGTTTTTGTTCAATCTCCTAAAATCAATGCACATTCTCCACCCGGTCACCGTCCGGGTGGAGATTTCCTCTCCCTTTTCATCCTTGATTATGGTCATTCCACCCTTCTCTGGAACCACATGAATCGGGCTAACCCATTTTCTATCGGAGATAGCATAGATGATGCCTTCCTCACGTAGTTTCAAGATTTCTTTCTTCACAACCTCTTGAAGGTGGGGGTTCAACCTTCTTTGAGGTTCAATGGAGGTGGAATGATCATCTTTAAGATGAATACGATGTATGCATAAAGAAGGGCTAATACCTTTAATATCATCAATTCTATACCCTATCACATCCCTATATTTCCTCGAAACATCAAGAAGTTTTTCCAAATTAAGACCATCTAGGGTAGCATTGACAATAATAGGGTATTTTCCCTCCTTATCAAGAAAAGCATATTTCAAAGAAGGGGGAAGGGGTTTGAGTTCTACCTTGAAAGGAGGTTTAGAACTCTCCTCCAATTTCTCCTCCTTGGAGTCAAGCTCGACCTCAACTTGTTGTTCAACTTCCTCCTTTGAGGATTCCTCCACTGCCATGACAAATTCTTTAGCCTCTTGAGAGTGGATCTCTTCTTTTCATGTAAGGGCTTCAATCATTGGATCTTGAGGCCTCATCACGACCCTCCCCAAGCGATCTAGCTCCTCATTTACAACATCAACTCTATAGCATTTTTCAACCATGAGGGTCTTGAGTAACTTCGAAAATTCAAAGATAATTTTTTCATCGGCCACTTCACAAGTGATGGTGTTGTTCTTACAATTGATGACCGCCCCAAAAGTTTTAAGAGCTTCACGTCCCAAAATTAAAGGAGTGTTAACATCTTCCTCTATATCCATCACTACAAAAGAAACAAGGCACGTAGATGTGTCCCACTTGAATTGGAACATCCTCAAGCTCTCCACAAGGTAATTTCACCGATCGATCGGCAAATTGAATTGTCTTCCTTGTAGGGATCATCTCAATATTAAGTTTTTGAGAAATGGATAGAGGGACTAAACTAACACTTGCTCCAAGATCAGCTAAGGCGCCCCTAGCTTCCATGTTCCCAATTTTCACCGGCAAAGTGAAACCTCCCGGGTCTTTTTCCTTCTTGGGCATCTTATGTTGGACAAGAGCATTCACTTGATGTGGAAGGGTGATAAGCTCATCGCTGAGCTTCCTCTTTTTGGTGAGAATATCTTTGAGGAACTTGGAATAATATGGCATTTGTGTCACAACTTCAAGAAAAGGGAGGTTGATGTGCAAATTCTTCATGACACTAAGAAATTTTGTGAACTTGTCATTAACCTTCCTCTCCGCAAGCCGACCAGGAAAAGGAACCGGTCCATCAAGATTGTTATCCTCACTAGGAATTGAAGTTGTCTTCTCATTGTCTATCTTCTTCTTCTCAGAACCTCCTTCTATCTCATCACCTTTTTCTTTCTCACCTCCCTTGTTTTCATTCACACTCTCCACTCCTCCCTTCTTTTCCTCACTATCCCCTTCATTTGGTCTTTCATAGGAAGTTCCCGACCTCAATGTGATCGCCTTGCATGTATCGGGTTTTGGATTGTGAGATGGGTTAGGTTGTGGTTGTCCGGGTAGAGTGGATGGTGAATTGAAAGGAGTTCTCTCGGCCAATTGAGCTAGTTGTGAATCAACCATCTTGTTGTGGGCTCTTATCTCTTGCATTTGTTGCCCAAAAGATTGCATTTGCACATGCATGGCTTGGAGGAGTTGAGTTTGAGTTAGTTCTGCTTGAGGTGCTTGATCTTGATGGTTTCTTTTAGGTGCTTGGGTTTGATTGTTGTATTGGTTGTTCCTTGGATAGCTTCCTCTTGGGTTTTGGGGTTGATATGGAGGTGGATTTTGATATTGAGGATTGGAGTTATAGGAAGATTGAGCTTGTGGGTTCCATTGTTGAGGTTGAGGTACAAACCCGGGTGGTGGTTGTCTTCAAGCTACTCCACCGTCACTTCCTCTAAATCCCTCTTGCCTTGTGTTGTATGCCGCTACATGTTCGGGGCTTAAACCTCCACAATAAGATGTATCATGGTTCGTTTCTCCACAATTTTGACAAGAGAAAGAGTTAGCTTGAGAAGAGCTTGCTCCACCACTTGAGCTTGCATTCACACTCGTGTTCAATTTGGAAATCCCTTTTGTTAGTTGATCAATTTGATGTTGTAATTGATCAACTTTCTCCAATTCGTAAATACCGCCTCTCTTTGGAGCGTTTCTTCTTCGGCCCCTCCAAGAGTAATTCTTTGCTACCTCTTCTATTGTGGCTTCAACTTGATTTTGAGGGATCTTAATTAATTGACCACCCGCCCCCGCATCCACATTGGCTCTTGACATGGGCTCCAATCCGTTGTAGAAAAACCGCATGAGCAACCCTTGATTGTACTTATGGTGGGGACATGATTGCACTAACTCTTTGACTCTCTCCCATGATTCACCAAGACTTTCATCGGCCTCTTGCTCAAATGATGCAATTGTCCTTCTCATCTCGGCGGTCTTCTATTCGGAGATAAAACGCTTCAAGAACGCCTTTACAACCTCCCTCCATGTTGTGAGAGAGTTAGGATTTACTTGCGTTAGCCATTTCTTTGCTCGTCCGGTGAGAGATTGCCGGAAAAGGTGCATACGAATGTAGTCTTAACTCACTTCATTAGTTTGCATCATTGCGCACAATTCAATGAATCGGTCCAAATGTTAAATAGGGTCCTCAGTTGCACTTCCGGAAAATTGCTCCGATTGGACAATTCGAGTATATTGTGGATGGATTGAGAAGTTGGTTTCCGTGACGGGTAGCAAAATCCCTCCCGTGAGCTCATAATCCTCCGAATTTCCGAACTCACGAAAAAAGACATATTCTCTTGTCCCGCTATTGATTCGCGTGGTGAACTTGAAGAGTAAGTATCACTCTCACTATCAACTATATCACCAAAACCTCTTCCCTCGTCTTGATAAAGCCTACAGACTTGTCTCAAGGTTCGGTTGATTTCGTGGTCAATTTGATGTGAGGTTGCTCATTGAGACCTTCTAAGCATTCACCAAAGCTAAGTAAACAATTAGCAATGACAAGGATGAAAAAACAAAAAAAACAAAAAGAAAAGAAAGCAAAATGACTCTAACAAAAGCAGTAATAGACCCTAAACAAGCAGCTTCCCCGGCAAAGGCGCCAAAATTTGATGTGGATTAGATAGGTAGTTAAGCTATGACCTTAACCAAATTAATCATTTATAAAGCCTAAACCTACACTAAACTAGTTAGTGGCAAGTGAAGGGTCGAACCACTAGGGAAGCACGCTAATTCAACATCAAATATCACTAATGCAACAGTGAAAGGGGATTGTTTTGTTGGTTATGTTGAGTAGAACACTAGAACTACAAGTAAGCAAGAAAATGATGATTAAAATCAATAGAAAATGACGCTAGGGGTTCCGGGGTTTCAAACATGATTAGAAAGAGGGGGACAATGATAGTTATCATGATGAACATGCCAAAGAACATAAGATTCTACCTAAACAATTCATTCTCATGCAATAGTCTAGGCAAATCAATGAAAGAAGTCTATGCTAATTATGATCATTCTCATGCATCCTATTAGACACAAGCAAATCAAGAGAATAAAGAAGCACAATACATGAAACTCCATTTTAACAACTCATTCTCATGCAATCATTAAAATAGAGGTGATCTTAATTTAGTTCAAATCATTTTCATGCATTTAAACTAGAAGGCAATCAAATAAATTGCAACAATAATCTCAAGCCATTAAAAATCATGTCTTTCATCAATTTAAGGCATGTAATCAATTTAACTATCATCATTCATCCACCATTCAATGCATATCTTCCACCCCCTTCCCCTAGCTAAGATTTTAGCCTAGAGAAGGGAGATTAAACATAATATCAAAACTAGAAATAAACACAAGAAACTCAAAACAAAACATGATTGAAATATATGAAATCAATAATAACTAGATAAACTAATAAGATAGACAAAAATAAGTAACAATAAAACCAATAAAAAATATTAAAGGAAAGGAGAAGAGATTACTAAAGAAAGGATTGAAGAAAGATGAAAACTTGGATACTTGCTTGATTATTAATGGAAGATTAAAGCTTGAGCAAAGTTGAATACAATAAAGGAAGCTTGAATAACAATCTATTTTCTCTCTCTAGATTAGGCTAATGTTCTATGGAATTAGTACCAAGTGTTTTTTATTACAAAGAGTCCCGTCCATATATATGTGGCTCCCCCTTAAAAGAAAGAGACTTGGACAACAAGGCGCAAACAAATCAGAAACCCAGTCGTGCGCGCCCGCACATAATGTTTGTGCGCCCTCTCAGCGTAGTGGGCGGCCGCAACTTTGAGGGTACAGGGAAAATGAGCGCGCCCGCACATTAGTCCTGCGCGCCCACGCATCAGGTGTGTGCGCCCGCACACAAGTCGCGCATAAGGTCGCGCAAACTCTCTGGTTAGGCTTTGTTTCTTCAGTCTGGCAGTGCGGGTTCTGACAGGGCTGCGCGCCCGCACAGCCTCACATGTGCGCTTGCACAGAAGCCGCATAGTACCTCGCGCACAACAGTTAGCTTAGTTTTTTTATATCCTTTTACTTTCGGCACATAATACCTACAAAACCAAAGCATGGAAATTAAAATAAAAACAAAGCGAGAAGACTAAGAAAAAGGAAGATAAGGGAGAATAGGAAAGAGGAAGCAAAACTAAGTAAAAAAGCTTAGGAAAAGGGCCAAACAATCGCAAATGACGGGAGAATCCTTAGAGAAAAAGGATAAAAGAGTGGTATAAATGCCACTCATAAGGCCTCGGGAAGATTAGTCATCCCAGCCCAAGGACGATACCGGACATCAATGGCAACCTGAAAACCATAAAAGTTGGCATGAAACACCGGAAATAACATCAAAGAGAAAATAACAGGCTACAAAACTAATTCTTACGCCAAAAGGAGAGGTGCCTTGGCGTAGCAGCCCGCGCAGCGCAGAGACAGACTCCACCCGTGACTCTCCTCGGTCACGCCAGCTGGCCTTGACAGGGAAGTCATGAACCGCTCCACGACGTCGTCGAGGATCCAATCCTGGGAAGTACTCGTAGAACCATAGCTGCAATGAAAAGTAATCTTTGAGCACATGAGTCAAACAAATTAAACTAAAAGAAGAAGAGGAAAGGATTGACACCTCTACGACTCTCCATAGACCGTAGACAGCGACAGAAGACTTAACGTTCAGCTACCTACAGCCATGACGTAACGACAAGAAAAGGTCGGCATATCCGAGGCTGGCCCAACTAAAGGATCCTATCTCACTGATCTTGACTAAAGAAGAGAGGTAGCAAAGGAGTGCACGAGAACTCCTATCAGGAGAAAGAGTCATGGAAATGAGAATCAGAATGAAGATCTGCACTCGCTGCTCAGCTGATGTCTCTTCCATGTCAAAACCACGGGCTAGAACCGAAGCCAGCTCCGATCGCCCGCTCCTAGGACTACCTCAAGACACTGGTTGGCTCTTGATATGCTGAACGATCGGACCTTACAAATCGGCTACCACAGCCGTTCCCCAAGAAAGATCAAACATCTGTGCTATGGCCCGGTCAATGAAGCGTAGACCGCTGATCATGCTAAAGTCCAGAGGGGTCACTGTCATCTCCTCCCAAGCAAAGTGAAAAGTGTTGGTAGTATCCCAAAAATACTCCAACAACGCGCGAACGACTTTCGCACCACAACCCCGGGGGCTGCAAAACCCTACGACCGCCGAATAAAAAACCACTAAACCAGTTGATTCCCATAAGGCGTTCGTAGCAGGATCCCTCGTGATAATCTGGTGAAGTCGAGAAATCAAATCTCCGGCTCCAGAACCGTGGTGGCGATGCGTGCCGTCAACTATGCCGGCAAGTGGGGTATGAGAAACGTGGTTCTCACGACAGAAAACTAACTAGTCTGAGGTCCACGGGGGTGGAACCCACCTACCTCTACCCGTAGAGGCCCGAGGCTCAGACTCTAAGGCGTCGTCATCCATACCCTTGGGAATCGTGGGAGTGTCCTCCAGAAAAGCCTGACGCCGGCCATGAGTGGAAAGATCGCGATCCCGTCGTCTAGGCATGCGATTATAAAAATAAAAATCTAAATGCTTAGCATCATTTCCTAAGACATTTTGTTATTTATATCGAGTTGTATTTTAATAAAAAATCTAAATGCTTAGCACCACTTTCTAAGTTATTTAGTTATTTATTGCATTATACGCTAAATTTTTACCTCAAGGCTAAAAATTGGCAAAATAATGGAATTATTTATAGTATTTAGTTTCTCCATGACGAACTAATACTATGTTCTCCTAATTGCATGATACTATGTTCTCTATGACAATGTAGTACGTACACAATACAAAACATGTCTCAAAATTGCAAAAGCCACCTAAGGTTACACTTGGGGGCTACAAAAATATAGGTTTCACCTCAACTTTTGTTTTGAAATAAGACCATATTTTTTAAATTGATTAGAACGATTTTGTAAATTATTCTTACACTCCACCAAACCTAAGTTTGATAAACAATCATTTTCCAAATACGGTACTTATTAAATTGAAAGAACTTCACTTTCAATTAGCAAAATATGACAATGATGACAAACACTAAATAGAAAAATATAAACAAAATTAGATATACTAAAGTTTTCTCACATTTTCATATCTTTGTTGAAATAAGATACAACTTACTTTCATCAATCTTGGAAAGAAAAGTCACACTCAATTACAAGCTAGACTTTTCTTTCCATTTTAGGGTCAAGTTTTGAAAATAATATGATAATGTATTTTGCCTACTAGAAGAGTTGCTTAATTTTATTTTCATAACAAACTTTCATAAAATTTAATGGACCCCTTCAAAATTTTTAATTCTAGTCCGAAATAACATGTTTCTAAAAAATAGTCTTCAAATTTTCCTTTCCGAATTTTTGTTTCATTTTCTCAAATAATTAAATTTTAATATTTTCAATAACCGTTTGGATAATACATGTATTTCTTGACTCGAAATTGTTCTCGCCTAGTCATCCTTTGAATATTGGCTTAGGGATGGTTAACGAACCACCTACAAGACAAAAATCAAAGATTGATAAGAACGATGAAATATTTAATGTTCTAAATCAACTTTGAGAATAAAATCACCGCAATGATATTTACAAATGTTTAGACATTAGGTACGATCACTAAATCTTAAATACAATTGTTTTTGGTTTGTAAACAGGAAAAGAACTAACTTGATTTCTTGAACATGACTTTAACTCAAATGTGAAACCCATGTCATTAACCTAAATATCTCAAAACAAAAATAAGATATGTACATAGGTCTATCTCAATATGATGATTATATGAATGACCTAAACAATAGCAAGTCATTAGAACTACCCAAAATTGGGGGCTCCAAGACTTATGAAATAGCAAGAATGCACATAACCCGACACAAGGGGGTTCCAATATCCACAAAAAACAAAATAAGATATTCATGTCATTTGAGCTACTTTCAAGATTCGCCTAACCTACAAATGGTTTACGTAGATCTCGAGCCTTACAATTTTCAAATTAATCACGATGATTTAATAATCATTTTGTTCATTTGAAAAATAAGTTTGCAACTAAACTTGGCCATAGAAACAAACTAAAAACATAAAACATATTCGAGCCATTTTCAAGTTTAACTTCAAAAACTAATCTTAGTGCATAATTGTTGTTTTGATACTTCAATTTACTCTTAAGGTTAGAGAGTATGACTAGTATAGAGCAAAAGAAACAAGATCATGAGTTTCAAAATAGAATTCAAATGCATACAACATACTCGCTCGTACGAAAGTTTAGTACTCAGTCATTCATCATGAAAATTGTATCAAAACACTTCATTAACATAAGACAAACAATTTCATGAGTTAAACTAAGAGACTCCTAAATTTTAAATAAGAGCTCTTCATTTTTCTCCATTGTTTCACTCAAGGAGGATAACATCTACTTTCTTGAGCTTCAAATCAGTAGCAAAATTTGAACTAAAAAGAAAGAATTTGAAAGCAGCGAGAATAGAGAAAAAAAAATTGAACAACATTTCATTTTCCCTTTTACTTGTTCCGACGAATGACTAATATTACTAGACTTAGCAAATTTCATTTGTTAAAACTATGAATGGTCGAAAACGATTTTTAACACACTCGTTTAAACATTTCAAAGACCCTAGTTGTTGTAACAATCAAACAAAACACGGGATTTCCAGACCCATTTCAAGCAACACAAAAGGGGATAATTATTAAGCAAGTCGTCAAAGTCACCCAACACTGGGGGCTACAACATTCGAAAATAATAGGGGCTTAAAAGCCCAAAATATAACCAAGCTACACCAGCTCAATGATGTCTTCAAGAATTTCCTAAACTAACTACTTTGGTGCAAATCTTGAAATCACAGTTTTATAAGTGAATAATAATAACTATTAGTTATTTTTATCATTGTTAAAACCAATTTTTCAACTTAGGCACGAAAAAAAAATAATACACATGAGTCGCAAGAACAATTTCATGCTATTATCAAAGCTCAAAATTTCACTTATAATTTCAATGCATAATTATTGTTCTAAACAATTCATTTACATTAAAATTAACAAGTATAGTCTATGTGAGCAAAAAAGAGAAATAAAGTTCAAACACAATATCAAAATTAAAATGAACAAAAGAAAAACACATATATGCTTGTACATGCTCATATATGATCAATGCTTTACCACTTCACAAAAAATTTGTTGCAATATACTAAACATTTCACAACAAAACAAACAAATTCATGAAAATAAGTCGAATAAAAAACCCTAACTTCTAGTTAGGATTCTTTATTCGACTTTCTCCATTTTATTGACAAAGTTCAAAGACTAGTAAAATAAAAGGAGCAAGATTAACTTTCCTTAGCTTCAAACGACAACCAAAAATGGAAAGAGATTAAAATTGGAGAAAGAGGAGAAGAAGAGAGTGAGCTGCAGATCGCGCTTCTCTAACTCTTTTTACTAATTAAAATGTTGCACACAACTCATCAAGTTGCGCGTGGCATATCAACGCAACCTAGTTTCTTGTACGCGCTTGGCCAGCGCGACCTAATAAGTTGCGCGCAGACACTTGTCAATTAAAAGACCTGTACTCAGATTTTAATCCGTTTTTACCAACGGTTTTGTAAGTTGATAGACGCAATATGGCGCGAATTATCGAAATCTTTTAAAATTACTTTATATGCAGTATTTTCTTTCTTCTTTGATAGCTCTTTTTTTGCACCATCCTGCATGCACACCGTGCTTTGTGCCTACCCTAAGCATATGTTTTGGATATTTTTTGTGAGCGTGTCTTAAGACGTTCTGTAGTAGTTCTTTAAATAAAAGCTCCCTGTAGACATCTACTTTTGGCCTCTTGTCCCGACAGGAAGTGCAATGACGATTAATAAACCATCTTCGTGTTGGATTAACATGAATAACACTTATAGATAACTAATTGAATCGCAAGATCACAAAAATAAACTAGCCTAACCCAAAAACAGAAGAATTAAGGTCCAATCAACTAAGCCCGATCATAATTAGGCTTAGAGCCCGAGCTTAAAACCTAAAAATGATGGATTTAGAGGCGCTAAGGTTAAAATCAATGTTGTTGCAGAGAAATCTGTGCGCATCTCAATGAGCTAGCTAGTCTGGCGAGTGCAACTCACAAGGTTGCGCGTAACACCCAACACAACTTCTGGTAATGCGCTTGTGGAAGATTTAAAATATCATAAAAATATGAAATCGAATCTTACCATAATACCTCGCGCAAGACAATCAGTTGCGCTGTCTATAGAAGCGCAATTAACCCATTCTGATGTGCGTGAAACCTGCTGCGACAGAATGTTCAATAACCTAATCATACCCATTCCCTATAAATTGGGGCTTAATACGAGGCTCAAATAGACATAAATTAATTTAAAACTCTGGCAGCAAATTTATGAATTTGTGTGCTACCAAACCCACTTGTCTTAAACACTCAACCCTTCATACTTGTTACTACAGTGGAGCTTCTCGAACAAGAAGGAGCCCATAATTGTTTTAAACAAAGATCTAGCAAAGAGAAGTGGTAAAATCCTGAGCACTTAGATCAATCACCTTTATTTTCTTGTTTAAATTTACTTCAATTATTTAATTAGTGTTGTTTGCTTACTTTAAACGGACTTTTAATTAATTAATTCCATATGGTATCTTGCGTTAAATAAGAATAAAATTGAATAATTAATTGTTGGTTGATTACTTAAGCCAAGGCGAATCTTGTTTGTTTTGTTTAATTCACAAATATTGATTAAATAAGAATAACGACTTTTGTAATGTAATTCTTACATTATTAATGCGTGTAAATAAAATCAACTAACTTAGTTTTAGGTATCACGTTGCATATATTGTTTGGTGATGAAATTGTAAAAAGGAAGAGCTAGTAGAGGCCATAACTAGGGCTAGAATAGCGATTCCTCCCTAAAAGGAACGTTATTTTAGTACCCTCACTCCCGAACTCATTTCTGGTACATGTAGACCAATTTGAGCATGGGTAAACTTACAATTCGTGCTAATTATACCTTGAACTCCACTTGGGAGAAGGGCATGAACGAGGTTTATGAGTTTTCCTAAAACTCATTGGCGACTCCTACTTGTTTCTTACAAAAAAACGATCATCTCTAATTCAAGGTCCCCCAAACAGTTTAGAAATCAAATGCAAATACACCCTAACAAGTGTAAAGTCCTAGGCTTTTAAAGGGCATTTAAGGAGAATGATCCCTTACTGTAGGCGTCGTTCGAAGTGCGCCTACGTTAAAAGCATGTTTTGAATATGCTTGGCACTCATAAGAAGTGGGAATTAACATTAAGATTAGGGATAAGGAAAGTAGGGAGCCGCCAACAAGTTTTTAAGGAACTTGTAAACCGTTCACGGATCATAAAAAGGCAACCACGATAAAGGGACAACGAAGGCAACAACGATTGACCCGTGAATGTTACACCCCATTCATAATCCATGAGATTACTAACTCCATATGGTTCGAAACCACGGAAGGAGGATTGGGGATGATGGTACGAAGTGAGTCATGGAGTCACAGTCGCTCGTATTGGCCTCTACTCGATTCTTATAGTGAAAAGTGATTCCTGCGATCTCAAAGGCATACAAACAAAATATTAAATTCGCTCCAAACTATTATCAAGCTAAATTGGTCTAATATTAATGCAACACATTATTCTAAAATATCGTGATCACTTGATTAAACAGCAAGATTAAAAAGGATCCTAAACCGGTTGTCCAAATTATCTTATTAGGCGTGATTATCAATTACATATTCGCTTTAAACATGCAATATGGCGATCATAAAAATAATAGAATAAACATTAATATTAGAAGCAATTCAACAATAATATCATTATTCAAATCAAATAATAATAATAATAACCCTAATCATGATACTAGCAATATAAAAATAAGAGTAATTAAGTGAATTAATTACTCACTTTCCGCGTTTCCTTGAATTGCTACATCATGAATAAACTGTTAATAACTTCAATAAAAAATAGAAATTAAATAGAAATTAAATTAAAAAGTAGAGTTGAATTGGTCCAAACCCTCAGTTATTTGTACCTTTCATGCCTTGGTTTAAGGACGGAACCTCGGGTTAAGTATAGACTCCTTGGAAAGCTTAGGGAAAGAATGATGTAATTAGGAATATAGGTTTAAGGCTTAGAATATGGGAGAAAGAGAGAGCGAGAATGATTTTTGGTGTAAGAGAGAAAGAGAGAAGGGTTTGATGATCAAGCTTGTTGATGAATGGAAAAGGGGTAATATGACCTCTATTTATAGAGAAAAAAGAAGGGTCGATAAAACAAGATAAGATCCGAATTAAATCGGAATAAAACTCGATAGACTACAATTTTTACTGTTTTTTTTTATCATATCTTTTGATTCGGGAAACGGAATAAGATGAATAAGATATCATTAGAAAACTCTTGAATTCTAATTTCTAACAAAATTTAAATCAGATTAAAATATTTTATAGAATAAAAGATAAGGCCGAAACAGTGAGACGGTGTCAGTTTTGGATAGAGTTTGACATTTTATTTATATCGTTTCCGTTATAGCTCGGAATTGATATTATAATGTATCATTGGAAAGATAATTTCAAGGGATATCCAAACATATATAATTTGGATAAAAAATATGAGGGACAGAAATAATATCTGTCTATCTTTGAACGTCTTTCAATTCGGATAGAAATAGG
This sequence comes from Chenopodium album, assembly GCF_948465745.1. NCBI lineage: Eukaryota > Viridiplantae > Streptophyta > Magnoliopsida > Caryophyllales > Amaranthaceae > Chenopodium > Chenopodium album. Next base: position 20,167,162 of record NC_137840.1, on the reverse strand, counting down.
ATTTTCAAAAAGAAAAGTTTTATTCAATTTCAAACTCTTTAATCTTATCTTTTCAAAACGGATAATCAAGATCTTTTAGAAACTTATAGAAGCTTCCAATTAATCCTAGTTGGTTTAGGAATGGGATTAAATAATTTGGACCCTCTACATGATCATTGGGTCGTAGGTAAGGTGGGCTTAGGTTCGGTTTGGGCTCAGTTTCATATTTTGGCCATAACATATTCGTTATAACTTTGATTTGGGCTTATAATATATCGTTGGAAAGATATTTTAAAGCCCCATCCAACTATTAAATCATTGGACCCAGATTATGGACCAAAAAAAATTGATTAAACGTTTTATAAAAAGGACATGAAATGAATTATTTTAAAGGATACGAAATGAATTATTTTGGGTTTAAAGACACGAAAAGAGGAAAATAAGTGAAGGTTTGGGGAAATGGGCTAGGAATTTGATTGGTTTATGAAATGAAAATATGGATTTGAATATGGATTTAAGCACTCCAAAGAATAAATGCTAAACCCGACCAATAATGGCGTTGAAAGGTTGTTCATCTTCGAGTTTGGTTTTGGGGAGACATTTTTAGGTGTCTACACCTACGATGGGATCAACTTCCTTACATTTGCGACTCCACTGGGGACTTAGAGGTTATAAGATTAGTTCTTAGTTATGGTCAAAGGTTTACAACACTAGGTTGCCTATGGGTTGTAACGAGAATTAACTTGGATAATTTGTAGTTAGAGAGAGACACTTGAAAGCATAATATCTTCCTTTTTCACAATTGTAAAAACCAAACAAGCACACTTTAACCTTTTGGGGATTGGCTCATTGACTAGGGGTTGCCAACACTAGGCTTCTATCCCAAAATAAATTACAGTCATCCTACCCATATCGCCAACAAAATGTTGGGTGGGTTATGTCATGAGTAAACACGTTAAGTGATTGATTTGTGCATTGTTCCTTAAGATACGGTACCTTTGGACACCCAAGCTTATGATCTTATAATGACATTATGTGAACTTTGGCTTATTGTATACTTATATGATTATATGACTATGTGCGACGTGTTAGGATAGCCTTTTCTTTTTATTTTTAGTTTAGGTTCCCAATTACAAAGTTGTCTCTTTGTAATTTTGAGTCATATTCGAAGGGTAACATAAAAAAAATCGAAAAAAGAGATAAATAAAAAAATAGCTCGAAATAAAAAAATTGTACGAGCAGGAGGCGTTCGCAACTTATTGAGTTGCGCGACCATGATCAGTGCAAGATCTTAGGATGCGCGCGCCTTTTGTGCGTTGCCTAGTTACTTGCGTGCACCTATTGTTACGAGCCTTTTTGATTTTTTGAAAACGAAATTGGCTCGTTCAAACAATATCTTCATTGAAGAATTGTTAAAAGGTGATGTTATCCACTAGAATATATCTTGTGTTCTTTCTACTTCTTTAGTCTCCTAAAAAAGCGTATCGATTTACTTATCCTTTTCTACTTCTTTTAGGGTTGGTTTTCAAGCTTGGGAACGAAGACTCTCGGCGCTCGCATTCTATGTTTACCATCAAACAATCCACCCCTTTCAATCCACCTTCCCTCGATAACTAGTTCTAGTCCAACACCAATGTCAACCATAGAGCAAATTCAAGAAGAGATTGCTCGTTTGAGAGAAAAAAGGCTCAAAAGGCCGAGGAGAGAAGAATTAAAAAACTTGAAAAGGCTGAAAAGAAAAATGCTTAAACGTTAGCCTTGCAACAAAAGGTAGAAAAACTATCCATCAAAGAAAATTTTTTGGAGAAGCTTTTTCTTCGTTCTACAATGGGGAACAAGTAGTTCGACGCAGAAAAGTTTGCTCCTCCTATAAGACTTGCTTTACTAGAAAAGTTCGTATACGGACTTGCCAATATTCAAGGTGACCAATAATCCATAAAACCATTTAATGTGTTTTATTGACACTATTGCATTAAAGGGAGATGATCCTAAGCTTTATACTTTGACTTTCCCTTTATCTCAAAACCAAACCGCAAGAGAGTGGTACTATTGGCTAGACCAAAATTCAAAACAACATGGAAAGATGTAGTCTCGTCTTTCATTCCCAATATGAGAGTAACATAGAGTTTAAATCGACTTTACGTGAATTTGAAATGCTTAAGCAAGGCGACGATGAAGATTTCCTTGCTTTCTATGGTAGATGGCGAGAAAAGGTGGCTCACCTTGCCCAAAGGCCACCTGAACTCGAGTTAATACAAAAGTTCATTGACAATTGTCATGAAAAGTACAAAAAACATCTACGCTACCTTGGTTTAAACACTTTTCAAAAGGTCTATTCTGTGGCTACTAGGATTGAAGATGATCTTGCTAAAGAAAAAACAAATCAGCCTCATCATCATCAACCTAAGAATAATTACAAAAAGGGGAATGATAACAGTTCATCCTCTATTGATGTATTTGCAACTTCTACGTAATATAATAGCACGACTCAATATCACAGTAATGATCCTTATAGAAGATGAACAAAAGAAAGAAAATTTACACAATTCTCTGTGAGTTTCAAAGAAAATCCTTCTTTGAAGTGTATTACTCTTGAGAAGAGGCATGAGGTTCTGGAAGAACTACATTTGGGCTACCGCGTATCTCATATAGGCGATAGGGCTCTAGCAGTTAGGGCTAGGCGAAAGGGATACTTTTGGCCCACGCTCGAGGCAGGCGCCATGGCAATGGTGAAGAAGTGTGATAAATGTTAGCGATTTGGCAAGCTAATCCATTGTCCACCACTGATTTGACGGCCATTTATAATTCAGTACCATTCGCCAGATGGGGCATGGATATTCTGGGACCGTATAATCCTGTGCTAGGCAGACGGCGGTATATCTTAGTCGTTGTCAACTACTTCACGAAATGGGTAGAGGTGGTGGCAGTCAAGAACATTAGGAAACAGGATGTCATCTCTTTTATTTGGAAGAAAATCATCACCTAGTTTAGGGTACCTATGTCCATTGTATTTGACAATAGATCTCACATTGTTTGGGAGATCAAGGGATCTCACATTGTTTTGCATCAGTCGGCCGACCCCAAGCAAACGACCAAGTTAAAGCTTTCAATAAGCTAATCTTAGACGACATTAAGAAGAAAATTGAAAGAGCTGACAGCTTATGAGTAGAGGAGATGACTCATGTCCTATGAGTCATCATAACAACTAAAAAAAAGGGCAACCGGTAAAACCCTATTTCTCATGGTTTATGCTGCAGAGGTCGTCTTGCTTATTGAGCACTATGGACTAACCCTTTGAGTCATGCTATTAAGCCATGCGGCTAGCCCTAGACTCACACCTACAACATATTGGAAATGCTGCCTTGCGTCATGAGATTTACCGTATGAGAATGACGAGAGCCTACAACAGAAGAGTACACAAACGACCCTTAAAAGGAACGGACTTTGTGTTACTAAAGATGCAGGCAACCGGTAGCCAATGAGCAAAGAAAGATGACACCCAATTGGGAAGGTCCCTACCGGGTCCTTGAAGAAGTAAGAGGCGGCACCTATCAGCTAGAAACTCTAGACAGTATGCACCTAAAAAGAACTTGGAATGTAGACAATCTAAAAAAGTACAACTTCTAAGACTTATAAATTTTTGTAAATAGAAAGCTATTAATGAAAAAGTCGCTTCTTATTTCAATTTTGTACTTATTTGCTTTACATACATACGTCCCTTAATGGGAATACCGCATGTGTAATGTGCAAGCAGCCAACTTTAACAAATGAATAAGCTAATAATCTTAGCGGCTGATCCTTCAGTTCAATGAACATGAGGCCAATGGCCAGATAATATTTAAAATACCGTTTGTGCAATGTGCAGACTATTCAACCTCACATATTAAATATAAGCTAATTTAAAAAACTTAATGGCTGAGCATTTGTCTCTGAGCAACATAACAAGGCTAATGGCTGGATGATAATAAACGTCTCCTCTTACACGAGCACGACATCCGGCGACACCCATCTGGGTGAATTTGTGGTAGAGAGGATCTCCTTTTTAGGTGGTACATTCATTTATAAACATCCAACAAAGGGCCATACCGACTATCGAGATTAAGATAAGCTCACAACTATTTGACTTAATCTGAACTTAAACCTAAAAAGCTAAAATTACCTCCTCTTATACAGCAAGTAGTAAACGACTACTTTTTTAGTTAGAGGCTCTGATGCAAGTATTGATAAACCGCCAGTTATTGCTCTAAGGTAGCAGGCGGCCAAATTTTACTTAAATAATTTCAATCTAAGCCATATAGCTTAATTAGCAGCTGAGAGTTTTTTCTAAAATAACTTGACGAGGTCAATGGCCGGATAATATTAGTACTTACCCGTCTACTTGATGGCCGAATGTTCGCTTGGTTTGGGGCAATCACTATAGTGATTGATTCACTTAGAAACTAATCATACTCTCTTTAAATATCAATAATTTTTAAGTCAATCAATTCACTACTAAAACCAAGCGCACATCCGGCCAGGGGCAAAGACATCCAATACAGTAGCAATCGCATAGTATACAAACAAGTTAAACACTTAGCTTAAATCTATGCATATCAAATAAATTTGAAGGCTTTAAAAACTTTCAGGCAAGAAACTCAATATGATTAAAACCGGCCACATGGCTGGATGATTTGTTAATAATAAAGTAGCCGACCCTATGGTCGACTGTAAAAGTTAACCGGTAAAACCGGCAGAGATTGTTGAATTATCCGACGCCTTGGTCCGTAAAGACACATAGTTACTCGAAACGCAGGCTGAAAAGCATGATAAATAGCCATTTGCTCGCAGAAAGAGCAATAAAGCTTTAGTATTAGGGGAGAGGTTCTTAGTGTTGGCAACTGCATCATCCCTATTACCCTTGAGCGGCTGCTCAACATTTTTCTTTTCCTCCTCCTCCTCTTGATTAGATCCCCAAGATGAAAATTCCCCATTAGAGTCGGATGACTCATCCTCAACCTCCGCCTCCTCTTCAATTCGATTTAGTAGCTAGACGTTGAACTCGTCAGAGGTCGAGTTAAATTCACTCTTCTAGCGGCTATTGTCGGTATTGGGGAAGAGGGACTCCCATGTGATTTGGATGATGGCATCATAGTCCTCGACCATCTGCTTGACCAAAGCTTCCTTCTCTTCCTTTGCCCTAGACTTAAACTTCTTCCCAAGTTAGGCCTCCTGGTTCTCTAGCCGCCTTTTGAACTTGCAGACCTGCTTCTTAAACCCATCAGCCTTCCTGTCTACCTCCTAAAGGGACTCGAGCTTGGCTTTGAGGTCCTTGAACTGATTCTTAAGCTCGATAATCCACCACTTTGCTGCGTCCAAATCGGCCTTAACCTGTAGATTGGCCGACGTTTGAGAACACATCATATCAAGTGTCAGAAGTTCGTTTTGGGAAATCTGAAAAATAACCATACCTAGAGAAGAGGTGGCCCGAGCTTTCGCAACCTTTACATCTTTGGACTTCTCAGTAATCGGCTTCTTAAGGCCGTTTACTTAAAATAGAAATTGTTAGCACCAAAGGGCTATATACACTACATAAAGTAGAAAATTTTACAAGTGTTGTACCTCAGCAAGAAGTGCCAGGATGGCATCTAGGTTGAGGGATCCGACTTCTCTAACGGATGCCTTTATCTTAGGGCCAATCGCCTTCAGCATCATCTTTGCCAGCTGTTGGATATTCGGCCTTTGAGGGACATCTGCACATTCAATATTTTGTAAATAGATGTTGTAAATATGTCTAAAGGACCGAGTGTCTTCTTAGGTGCTGAATAACTTCTGATTGAACTCACTACTACATTTTTAATCAAATGTAACGATTAAAAAAGAGCTATCGCAACGGCCTATTTTTTACGTTGCAATAGGCTTCAATACAACGTTTTTAATAGGCCATTGCAATAGGAGTGTTAATACAACGTTTGACTGGGCTAATGTCACGACAATAGCTTTAAATTTAAGAAGCGCTAAAATTTTAATAATTCTCGCTTTATGATTTTCCAAAATTTAAAGCCGTCCACACGTTTTTGAACCAAAAAAAAAGAAAAGAAAATAAACAAAACAAAACAAATTCCTTTCATTTCTAATCACTTTTAGCATGCTAGGGGTTTTCACTTGCTGCACTAATAAAGAAAAATAGCTGAGGAAGAGAGGTAGGGAGAATCGGGAATCGATTGCTTCGTAATACAACCTTATCACTCCCTTTTCAAAATTATTCCCAATTGCTTCTCTAATTTTCGTAGATAAACTTCAATTCAATTAAAAGGAAGCGAATGCTTACACTATGGTGAATGACGACTCTCACGCCACGACAAACGAGGTAAACAACAATGTTCATCAGGCCACGATGTAAGTTAATTCCTTTAATTTTTTTTGTTTGAATAATGTAATTGGGGGTTCTAATTTCTTTCATCGATCCCTAAATTTATGTAATTAAGGTTTTAATTTTTCTCATAACTTTGTTGAATTCGCTTATAAGAGTGACAATATGAAAATAGAATAGTGCACCCGGGTGCACCATGCGCATGGTGCACTCGGAAAGAACATTAGACTTATTTTAAAGAACATGAGAAAAAAAGAAGAACATACGAGTATTTGAAAAAGAACATGCTAGTATTTGAAAAAGAACATGCATAATAGTGTTCAACAAAAGAACATGTTTGTGTTTGACAAAGAACATGGCCTCCGAAAAGAACATTAGGCATATTTTAAAGAACATGGAATAAAAAGAACATGGTAGGGTTTGAAAAAGAACAAGCTAGTGTTTGAAACATTAACCTTGCTTGGTTATCTTCTGGTTGGTTTCCATTCGTTACTATTCTTCTTTCTCCTCCAGTTGTTCTTTTTTGAATAACTTGTACTTCATAGCTTTAATTATTATTTTTTTTAAAAAAAAAACCCCAAATTCACAAAATTAAACACTTCTACTTTAAAATTATTGAAGAAAAACAATTTTCATGTACAAAATTTATACTTACATTTTACTTGAATCCACCATTTGTTCAAGTTTGAAGGTTGAATTGTTGAAATAAGTTCAATTTATTTCTTGGATTTCACTTTAAAGATGAAAAATTTTGTTATTTTTTTGAAAAATAGAAAAAGATAGAGAGAAAAGTTCTAGAGAGTGAAAATGAGTACTTTGGAAATGATTTTTACCCAAACAGTAGAAGACGTACCAGTATTACGAGATTGACAACAAAGTGAGACCAATTTGAGACCTTAATTGAAATTCTTAGATGAAAATAATGGTGTAAAGGAGAGAGAAATTTGGCAGCAAGAAAGAGAGTGATAGGAAGGGAAAGAGGAGTGAGAAATTGCAGGAGAAGAGAGGGATGAATTTGCAAGTGCAAGAAAATAAAAACATGTTCATTTTTTACTCATGTTCTTTTAAATATACTAAATGTTCTTTCGGGTGCACCATGCGCATGGTGCACCCGGGTGCACCAACCACAAATTAGTGACAATATGTGTTCTTTAGTCATTCATTTCCTCTTCATTTTCCAGAATTGAACGGTATTGCATTTAAGATTTCACAATTGGTATTGCTTGTTAATGACCTATGAAAAAGAGGTGTTATTGTTAAATGGCCTTTTCAGATTTTGGAAGTTATTTACTTGAATTTTGATATGGATTATTATTGTATTGATGTGTTTTGTTGGTTTTTAATTTTCCCTATTGAATTTTCTATTGTTGTTGCCTTGATTCCATGGTCGTTGTAGGCTTGTAGCTAGACTGCTATCGAAATGTTTGTGGTTCCGTGCTGCTCTATTTTTTCTAACGGCTTGTTATGGTTATTCGTTGTTGATATTGTTGTATATTGTTGATGTTTGTAGTGTCTACTGCAACTTAAGAGTTTCAAACCTAAAGCATTCCAAGTTTACCACTTGGGACTTAATAGTTTTGTTTCTTTATAGAATTGTGGGGTTTCTTTTTATCAAACAATTTTCATTCGTTCATGTATCTTCTATCTTAAATATATGAATTTAATTTTGGTATTTAAATTCTATGTTCCCAACTTATATTACTAATATAAAGTTAATCATGCATAATTCTTCTTTCTTGGATTTGTACTAATTAGTTGATTTTGTAATGGAAATATTGGAGAATATTAGATGCTCTTATTTACAAGTTTAAAAAATTGCCCAAAATCTAGAAACAGAGTAAGAATTAGATGCACCTATATATAAATGTAACAACTCAGAACAACTTGTAGTTTAACATTCTGAGTGCTAAACACCCATTTCAGCACGTGAGTTTCTATTAGTTAAAATAATGAATTTTACTCCTGATTATATAGAAATTAGCTACTACATTTTGGTATCTAGATTATCTTTTTAATGAAAATTTATCACCTGGCATATATAAAGTGTGTGCTATCAAAGTCTTCTTTTTCATCCTCATATATATGTTGCTGCTCATTCATCAGTTTTATACACAAGAAATCGTGGGGATTGGGAGCAATAATTAAGGATGATTTATGAGGTTCTTAGCTCCACAATATATATGGTGGTAGTTTATGCAACTGCACAAGGTATACTGAGCTATAGAAAAGATTATCTTGAAACATGGTTTGTTTCAATCCATCATTGACCGATACCAGTATTATGGAAATTTTAACTGCATTTTTATATATATTGCTAATGTTGCCATTAGAATCATACTTATATATATCATGCTTTCTAAATGGAAACTTGTTGTTTTCTCACAAAAAGGATCTTAGATGAGTGTGGTCTTGTTTTGAGCTAGTTGAAGATCTTAGCTTTTATATCTACTCCGTTGATTAGTTGGTGTGCTCAAAAGCATTATTATTGGCACGTTCTTACATTCAGTTTTCTTACTTTATGTCGTTGCTACACTTGAGGGTTTTTTTTTTTTTTTGGGGGGGAGGGGCGCTTCTCTATGAGGTGCCTACTATAATTCTAGGAATTTTTTTTTACTGTTACTCACTCAATGTCTACTCTTTGATGTATCCCCATCCTTTCCCATCCAGCTCTACCGCCTCCGTAACTTTTACCATTAAATTTTCTATTACCGCCATATACTAATTCTAGGACACATATGAAACCGACTTTCAATTTGACAGTTCTACCAAAATGTTTCAATTTATCATCATAAAACTTTATAATTCTTCTCAGACAGTTGGTAAAAAGAACCTTCATAGTACTGCCAATCCACATTGGTCTTGCATTGTTCACCTACTAGTTAGTGTACTACCAGAATACTTTAAGTGCTAGTGGAAACCGTAGCTTCCTAGTTCTTTCAGAACCATTTTTAATACTACCATATGGTTTTCCGGCAACCTAAAACATTTATAGAGTACTACCAAAGAACTACCCACATGTGGGGCACACTTCTATGTAACACCCCAAAATCTCACTCTATAGAAATACTAGTATAATACGTTTAATTATACAATAGAGATAGACTTAGGTGTATTACCGCCGCGTGATTACGCAAGGCTACTCAAAACTTACTAAATAAAAACCAATACTTTGCAGCGGAAACATCATTATTCTTACTTTTATTAATACTTATAAAAATAGTAAAAATTTTATGATTACTCAAAATAAAGACGAGACCAACATTCCTAAACTAGGTGAAGAAAATCTCGTCACTCCCATATGCTCATTCATGACTCCATCTGAAAATATTTAACACTGCTTACCATTACGGTAAAAAGGGAGGACCAAAACAAATAGGAAATACGGATTAGCAAAATATGCTATGTACGATAAGTGCAAGATAATGTAAACTCAATTCGTTTGCAAACATGCTTTTAAAACCATTCCAACGATTAATCCAACAATTCCAAAAATCATGATTCAAAACTAATTCTCAATAATATCAAAACAATTCCAATAACTCAATAAGTCAATATAACTGATTTATAAAACTAAATTCTCTTTGTAAAAACTAATGATCTCAAGATACTAAAAAATAATACCAATAACTCAATAATAGTGATTATTAAAATCAATTCTTTTCAAAACTCAATTTCCTCTCTAAGTGTGCACACCCCCAAGCTAGTCTCCTACTATTTCAAGGCAATTCTTGGAGAAAGACTAGGTCATACAACAGTGGCGGAGCGAGAGGGGTACAAGGGGGGACAGCTGTCCCCTCACTTTGAAAAAAAAAATCAGATTTTTATTATTAACAAAAAATAAATCAAACTTGCAAAATACGGCTGACTACAAGTTGTGAGTCGGTCTGGGCGCATAGCAGCTATATGCATGCTATGCATATAGGAGGGAAAAAGTGGAATTATCTCATTTTTGCTGGAATAAAAAAACACATGAGTTGCACGTGACTCCTTTGATTTTGAATTGTAACGGGCCTCGGTCTTCGCAAAATTTTAAAGCTAAGTCAAATATTATTTTTTCTCTCTTCAACTCTCATTTTCATCTCCCCTCTCTCTTCACTTGGTTTTCACTTCTACTCCCTCTGTCTTCTCATCTTCTCCACTCTGACGAAGGGTGAGCGTTGGGTGTTCTGTGGCAAAATTTACCGGCGCAGCGTAGTTTGGTTGTTTCGGACAAAGAAATTCCCAAGTCATAATTAAATTGTGTTGTTCTTTTACAAGGTATGTGAAAAGTTTTATTACTAGAATGACGAAGGATTATTTTTTATATGTAATTTGAGTGTTTAATTTGGTAGAAATTTTATCAAAAAATTGCGAGGTTATAAGTAAATTAGGGTTACGGTGAAGTTTAATTGATTCGATTTAGGGTTTATGTTAAACTTTTTGAAATCATGTATTTGTGCGGGGTTGTATTGTTGAAATTTGGTATTATATTGAAAGTAAGGTAATGTGCGACTTGAATTTATTGAATTATTTAAGTCGGCTTGTTTTGGAGTTAGGATATTGGGCGACTTGAAAGTACTGAGTTTATGCAACTGTGGGTAGTGATTGTATGATATACTTATGTTGGGGTGATGTATTATCAGTTTTTCTTTGTTGGAATCTGAAAAATTTGTGCTTTGTTAAACATATGAAAGTTTTGTTTTGGTGAGTATTTGATATTGTTTAATGATATGGATAGTCTCTGTAATTGTAACCATTTTATTGTGTGCATGCTTGATTTAACGGATAAGTGAAAATTAGAGATTGAAGTAAGTAATGGAAGTACTCAAGTAATTAATGGTTCACATGTAATGAGAATTGAATTTGGATATAGTATATGCTATGATTCTTTAATTGGTTAAGTTATTTGTTATTGGAATTTCATTGATGGTGGTGGGTATTTGTTTTATATAGTGATTGATTGTAAAATAATTTAGTTTACTAAGACAAAACAAGTATGAGAGTTTGGTAAAATATCCTAAGATTTTGGCAATTCGGTTTTGTGAAAAGTTTTTTTCTTGGAAGGGGATTAGTATATTGTTTCATTTTGAGAATACTCCTTGTAATTGAAATCATTATATTGGGTGCATACTAGCATAAGTTTTTGTATACTTTGTAAAAAATGAAAGATTGAACTAAGTAAGAGAAATAGTGACTGATTTTTGCATGAATTATTTGACTCTAGGTATAGTATATGCTTAGCTTTTTGAATTGTTTAGGTTGGTTTGGTTAAAAAGAAGTTCATTAATCTTGTTTATGAGGACAATGTAGGTTTCAAAGAAATGAAGTGGAAGCATGGATCTGATATGGTGAAGGGAAAACCAGGAAAACATGATGGTTATGAGATATCTAAAAAGAAAAATATTGCGAAAGTGAAGAAGAAGCTGAAGGCTGATCCTGATTTTGAGCAATAGGAATTAGAAGATACTAAGGATGAGAATACTGAAGAAGAAAGTGGTGATGGTACCTCAGGTGAGTCTGGTTCTTACTCAGGGGATGATGAGCAGCTTGAGTCAGATGAGGCGGAGGAGGATGATTAAAAAAAAGAGTGGTAGGAGAATTTGCAGGCGAAGTTATTGTCAGACAAAATATCAAGTGGAAAGCAGAAGAGTGGTCCTTCTGGTAAAAGCAAAGGGAAGCAGAAGCAAAAGTTATGGCTATCATTTTCCTTATAAGTTCAGCTTGCAATAGTGATATTGAGTGTATCGAGGATTAAATGTTTGTAATGTTATGTTATGGGCAGGTAAAGAAGAGCAAGGGAGAGATGGTGGTCGACAAAAGGGGTCGTGATTAAAACCCAATCACGTAGAACGCAGAAGGTATTATCCTAGTTGTGTGCGATGTAACTAGTAGGTCTAGGTTTATTCTAATATGGTTGATTTGTGTCCAAATTAGTCAATATATAAAGTTGTGACTTGTGACTGAGTGTTGTTAATGGATGAGCATAGCTTACTGTTTTTTCTTACCGGTTTAGGCCCCGAACCTGAATGGTGTGAAGGCTTTTGCAACTTTGGTGAAGATGTTTGATTCATCTAGGCAGAAGATTGTGCCGGAGATAGGTTTTTGAGGTTTGTTAAGCATTCCACTAATGAATTTGCCCTGTAAATTTTCATATAGGTTGTTGACAAGGGTATTGGCTGATGGTTTCATAGCATTTGGAGATAACTATGTGCATCCTTTAAGTCATATTTCAATCCAATGTGTACTTGGGATTCCAATGGGGTCCGAGGCAGTCCCTACTACTATTCTTGAGGATGATCCGGTGAAGCAGGCGTAGTCAAGGAGATTAAGGGGGTTGTTTGCCAAGGGAGAAAGCGTTTCTCTTTCCAATGCGTTGGGTTCATTAATTGTTAGGGATAAAGCTGGGTATGTGGTGCATCTGTCAGATGCAGAGAAGCCTAATTTCAAGGTTGATTTTTCTTATTGTGGTTCTAGGTTACTTATTGTGTGCTACGACAAACACAACAAATTTGGGAGTGAAGCTGTATCCAGCTTTACTTGTATATGATGAAACAGCAGAGTATGACTGGTGCACTTTTCTGCATATGTGGATGTGTAATGCTGCAAGGAATTTCCAGAAGAAATTTGTTGAGGATGGATATGTTGCTGGATCAGGCGGATGTATTTTGTTCGTATTGGTAAGTAATTTCTAATGTTTAAATTGAGTTATTAGGTTTTACTTGGTTATGTAACTTTGGTTGCATTGTGAGTGTGTTGTCTTGGATAGATTGAAATATTGTTTTTTGTTGTCTACTTTACAGATTTATTATCTTGATCACCTTAGTCGTGTTCCTGAGTCATGGGGTATGAGACCGAGGTTGAAGGCTTGGTCTCAACAAAAAATTAATGCAGCTGTTGCTGATGACAAAAAACGAAAGGGGGATTATAAACGGCTCCCGGTGAGTTATTTCTTTTGTATTGTGTGGGTTTAATATTCCAAATTCAAGTTAAGTCATGAGTGTTAAAATTCTGGGGTTGTTTTTTTTTATAGTCGATGGATGTTGCTTATGGACAAAGACATCCAATGGACTATCGGGATGTCCCTTCACATAGTTGTTATTTGGATCAGGTTGCTCAACAGGTACGACTTACTAACGCTTATGTTTAAATTTTTTGTAAACGAGTTATTAATTTTGTATATGTGAATGCAAAGATTGATGTTCTTTTGTTTTTACTGTGTTCATTGTTAGGTCATGGACAAGGTAACTCCAAAGCTATTGGCTGTTATAGATAGCAAGGTTGATGAGTTACTTCAAAAGTTCTATGGGATGATGTCTATGGGTATTGATCGATCAAAAGCCTCAAGGAAATCAAACAGGCCCAAGGAAGTTGTTGGGAAAGTAACATAAGTTGGTGAGGAGAATGTGGCTGGAAATGAGGGGTTGGATAAATCATTGAGACACAAAGTTGCATCAGGCGAGGAGGTTGTAGATATTTCTTTGTATGTGAAGGGGTTTGAAAAAAATGATGGTGAATTAGTTTCAGGTGACGATGACCTGGATAATGTGATTGGAACTATATCATTCATCGATCCAGGAAAAGTGAAGGAGGGCCTTCCTGTGAAGGAGGTTTGAGGAGAAGTCGTGGGGGTGATGTTGGGGCAGGAGCAAAAAAGGGTGATTTTGGGGCAGTAGCCATGGAGGGTGTTGTTCGGGCAGGAGCCATGGAGGGTGAAATAGGGGCAAAGGTTGATCGAGGAGGGCCACAGTTTCAAAGCGCTTCCAATGCGGAATTGGACGACGAGAAAAGTTATTACATAGAGCCTGGACCGCAAATAGTTGTAGGGTTGTTAGGAACGAGGGGAAAAACTTTTTTTGTTGATGCTCAGTGTATTTTGGCAAGCTATTCTTCATCATCTGATGAGGAAGATGATTGTAATGGGATTGGGGAGAAAAATGGTGATAAGAGGGTGGTGAAGCCTACACAGGCAGCCTTGTTTAGCCACGCCTCAAAGACCAAAAGGCATACATCACCCGAGGCATGATTGATCTAGTTTGCTAAGCGGTGGAAGCACCTAAAGGATCCACTTAGGTAATTGACTACCCCTTATTGATGTACAAAATTATATAGCTGATGTTCATTTTTTTAATCGGAGTTGATATTTAAAAATTCTAATCAAACTATCTGTTTATTAATGGTATGATTGTGGTTCTTAGCCCTGGTGCTGTGTTGATAAAATGTGACCACCAAGAAGCGAGCCGAAGGGATTGCTATGAATTGGTGCACTATTAATCTCAGGTTTCTACTGATTATGTTAGAATGGTCAGTGTGCTATACACCAAGCAATGGGCCACTAGAGACTTTGTCAACAGAAGCAAGTGTATTATGCTTGATCCAAGATTTTCGGTACGTGTTTTATAGGTCATTATCTTGTTAATGATGCATTGCAACAAGTACTCATGAATCCGCTGTTAACGGTTATTTCTTGAAATTTGTAGAATCGATTATTGTTGAATGAAGGAAAAAAAGAACATGTTGCTGACAAGTATTGCAAACTTCTTCTTAGTTGTAAGCTATTGGAGATTCGATCGGTAAGTTACGTACTGATTCTGCTACTTCAACTTTGTTTCAAGTAATTACTCTAAACTTGGTTGTGGCATTCACTTCGTATTAGGTGTTCATACCTGTGCTGGAAGTTTCCGAGGATTCCCTGGACGAGTCTCATTGGTGGTGCTTGGGTGTAGATATGAAGGGACAAAATTTGTGGATGATAGATTCTATGTACCCTGACCCATTCAGCACACATGCTCAAGTGTTGGATCTTCTGGTACATTAATATAGAGTGTGTCATGAATATTGTGCTTGCTTTTTGATGTACAATAATGGCTAAATCGAAGTTGTTTTTATTAATGTACAGGTTAGTGGTCACGACGTACTTTTTAAAATTTGTGATCCCTAGTGGACAACAGGTGAGTTCAAATTGTGGACAAGATGCACTGTTGAGATCCTAGAGCCCCGGGATAAGTAAGCACTTCTATAATTATTCGGTCAATAGTGTAAGAGTTGTGGTTGTTTTGTGTGTTGATTTTGGTCCTCCAATGGTGCAACACATTTTGTGGAGTGTTTATGTTGGCATGTATCAAGTTCTTTGCCAGAAAATTCACAACTTGGTTTTGTGTGATAAGTCGTGTATTTTTATATAGTTGTGTTTTTCTGAAGTATTGTGAAAAAGTTGTTTATTGGGTGAGATCATACAATGCAGGGGAAGATCTCGCCCGCTCAGGAGAATTTGTTTCTGGACGACGTGCAGTGTGAATGCAATGAGCTTAAAGAGGGTCTGGGGGAGTTGACTGCAGCTTGTAGGATGCCAACGCGGAATCAGTGACAATAATAATTTAATGTTTTCATTTGTTAAAATTATGATGGTGTAACTATTTTGGGTGGTCAAATGGATAGTTAGTGCACATTTCCTGTATTTGGTGTATACATGCCGAGTCTTTTGCAACTGATAACACAGGTATATAAAAGTAAACAACTGACTTGACATTGGTAATGATTTTGTTAACTGGTACAATGTACACCATACGTTGATTACCGTAGGTGCAATTAGATTGAAAGTGGTATATTTACATTGGCGGCGGGAGACATGAAATGTTGTTGGTACAAAATGTATATGTTGGTTAATTTTTGGATTCTTTTAGTATATTGCCATGACCAAAGGTAGATTATTAATGAATTGATTTCATTGTAAATAGCGATGGTAGATTATTTATGTCTTTATTACACTAAAAATATCAGCGGTAGAACATTTATGCTATTGGTAGTTATCCGTTTCCAATGGTACATTACAAGTGCCAAAGTTATTCTGGAATGGTTTTTGGTGAAATTTTGTTTTGAATGGTACACTCCACTGAATTATTAAATGTATTTTGTTTAAGTTTACCTTGAACTAAAGCCAACTTTTTACCCACCCCTTCAAACTCACTCTATAAGTAATAGGGGACATAGTTGTCTTGTCATAACAAACACAAGTACTATAGGAATGTTACACAATGTACCATCCTTGAGATTTTATACAACACTGGGAGTTTTAAGTACCACTGTAAAATTATTTTTACAATCTTTTGGGACTTGACTTTGACATTACAATTACAACATTAAAAGGAGTTATTATTTGCAGTTATTATCCAACTAACTCTTTGAGACTTACCCCTTTGTATTAGTGATCGAATAACAGCGCGGTGAGTTGGTAGATTCCAGTGGTACCTTATCATATTCGAATATAGCAATAATTATACCATTTTATTCTTTTTTTTAGCGTAGTAGTGTATTCCTTCATCCACTACAAAGTAAAGAAAATGATTTAATTCACAAAGTAGTTGGGAGATAATTTATTGTTTATTTAAAGTATTTCAACCGTTGATAGAGGACTATTTAATTCAAATAAACCTTTGTTTTTTAGTGTATACACTAGTTCTTGTTAAAAAAATCATGGGGGGAAATAGGAGCAAGAGGGTAGTGGGTAAAAAGAAGGTGAGTGATGAAAACAAAGTGGTTTCTCAAAAGACACCAAAGGGACTTATAAAGCGGTTGGAGTTTATGAAAAAATGGGTTTCGTGATCCAAATGGTGTCGTTCGAGACTTCTACCTAAATAAAAGAGGTAAAGTGATGATGTTCTCGCATCAATCGGCGACTATAGCTCGTGGTGGGCTTCAAAATCCCATAACTGGGATAGATTTTCATCCCGAGTACCCATTCCTAACGCCATTTAAGATAGGAGGTCCCGCACACTTTCACAAAGAGACATATTGTTTCATGCACTATCTAGTGGATGCACACAAGATTGCGATTAGTGTCAAACTCCGAGAATTCTATGAAACATTGATAGATTGTATGCGATCTCCATGGTATTATCGCCATTGGCTTCAGTTTTGGGAGCTCTTTATGTCCCACTATGATTGGGCTGCAAATGTTGAGTACATGCTCAACAACCATTGTAAGGAAGGTGAGACATTCTACCTTCTACTACTTGGCCATGATTTCACGTCCGACTATGACAAAGACGTGGTTCATGTCATTTTGGAGTGGATGAATTTCTCTCACGAGGATCCTTATGATATCATCCACTCGAGTGAGGAGCAATGCATGTATTTTAGGAGCAAGATGTTGGCTGAAAATGGGTACGATGAGATGCAACATTTTGATCTCATTACTAGGGAGCCCTTTGTCTATGACGACTACCCACAGTGGTATGTCAATAGGTTGATCACGACAAAGAAACGATTGGACAACAAGGTCAATCCGAATTTCGGAGAGTTTTGGGATGGACATGCGCCTGATTATAATGACCCCTACATGGATCCGTGGAAAGGGTACCATGATTTCGGCTTGGACGACGACTGATTGCTGCTAGGCCACGCAATCGCTAGTTATGCCTACTAATTATGTTACTGCTTTTCATTACTAATCCCTTAGCCAAGATCTTCAATTTATTTTGTCTTTTAAGTTGATGTCCATTGCATAAAAAAAAAGGTTGATGTCCATGTAATGCAATTACCAATGTCTTATGTATCATCAAACATGAGGTGGTATATTCCTCCTGTAGTTTTAGTAATGACTATGTACTAGTTTACTTTCATTAGCACATTTACCTCTGCACGGATGTACCATTGAAAATATTTTCTTCTGCCATGAAGCTGGGACTAAAAACTTTGTTCCACCCTAACTTGCAAGAGTTAATAAAAAAACTACATAGAGTTTAAAATATGCAATTCAACCCTAGAACTCGTTTGACATTAAGGGTGCTACTAGTTTAATATTTTAAATATAGAAACAGAACAATTACTAAGATAGTAAGCCCAATTTTGATGATGTTGACGTGTTGTTTCTCCAACATCTCCACCCTATTGACAACGCCCCCAATATTGTTTGATGGACCATCCTTGACGAGGGCAGATTCCCTAGCCCATTCGAGTACCCGCAGTGGCGACATTTGTAATACGACCTCTTCGGATTCATTTTCGACATAGATATGCGAATTTCCACAAGGGTTGACTCATCCCCCAAGCAGTTACAAATTTTGGCTAATATCCACGAGATATCCGGGGTAGCACAAGGATGACGAATACACCGACTTCTAGAAGAGGCTGAAGATATAGTAGACATTGCAATTACTGAAATTTTTAAAGACGTTGATTATATTTTTGGCTTTCCTCTTTTCATCCTTTTTTGGGGTAAAATAAAGGGGGGCAAATATAAGGGAGGGTAACCCAAGATGAAGGCGGAAAATGTACTGCTTTAACCCGCCAATTTTTGGGTAAAAATAATATATAACACACCATACCACCTTTTGCACCATCTCCAATTTAGTAGTACATATCTTGACTTGTTATTGTACCGCTTGTGTTATGTGTGTTTTCCATATTTCTTAAACTACCACTAGACATCATGATAACATTAGTACTTCTTTTCTATGTGTAGTAATATACCACTAAGATTTAGTACTACAGAATTTCATTAAAAAATAACACAATTTTAAAAAGTGGGAAGTCAGACCAATGAGTGGCGTACTAATAATTTGATTGTTTAGCGCATTTGATATCAGTCTTTACTAAAGAGAAAAATCAGAAAACATTGCTTAAAGTACAACCCAAGTTAACATAATTTTAAAGTAAATAGAAGAACCATTAGCCTCGACGTCGCCATCTTGCCCCAGTATCACCTCCACATCAAAGGTTCTTTCCGAACTGTTCGTGGTGCGAACCATCAAAAGCCAAGCCTGATGCGAACCAGTGGCTTTTTATGTTAGGATCCTCGTCTGAGCTAAATGGGTCGTTGTTTAGTTCTTTTTGCTGAGGGGGTGGGATGTAAGGCCATGTTGGAGTTGGTGGCTACAAATTAAAAAATATTTTTGTTAACAAAACTTAGAAAAAGAGTAATTATTTATATTAATAAGTGGTCCATATTATGTGAAGCTAGGACAGGACATACCCGAAATACGGCATCCAAAACCATTCCCTCTGCCCTTGTTTATGTGTACAAGAAATTAGCAGTAAGTTCCCATAGCCTCCATAACACTAACACCCCACCTGGGTAGTTGTCTAGACCAGTTGCCTCGACTTCATAGTCACCTGGGAGATTAGCCAACAACCCATTCTTTGCGTACTGGTTGCCTACACGAGCTTCCAATATGATTACTAAAATTAGGTTAAAATGCTTTTGAAGGGTTGTGGAGTTACGAACAAACGAAGGCCTTGTATATCCTCTGGCATTCCAACGCAAACCGAACGACCCAATTCGTATGGTAGTCTGCTGGATACTGCTTGAGGCCACATACTCTCCTGTGTAACTAACACGGTGGCATCTCTTTCGGATAGGGAGAATTTGGTGGACCTTTGGCTTAATCGTGCACCCCGATATATTGAGCCTCATCTTGGTATGTCCGTCGACGACCTTCAATACATGGAGCATATCCGTGTATGACCCGACAAATATATTTTGCCACATCATAGGGAAGGCATATGTGGGTACCTCGAATATGTTGAGAACGGGCTCCAAATCAATTGCTTCAGCCAATGCGGTGGGTATCGTGCGCAGCGACGAAGAGGAATAGAAGGCTTGAAGCAGCCACAATATCATTACAACTGCTCCTTTATTGTAGCATCCCACTAAATCCTCTAAAAGGGGTAAATGGCTGAGAACAGGGCTGATGTCTTCGAGAACCATGAATTGAGTTGGGGAACACATTCCTTGATGAAGACGTGCCCTCAAGTTTTGGATAGGGTGGAAAGGACCAGTTACTAAGTGGTCAATTGTCTTGAAATAATTCACAACATTTAAGTTTAATTCGTTGAATTCCCGCTCCGATTTCTGGAAGTACATTATAGGCAAGTGTGGGTGCGGTACAACATGAACAAAGGAAACGAGCAGTGGATGAAAATTCTACATTGTTGTGAAGAAAACTCAAATATGTCTACATAGGGTTGGAATAGGATTGAGAGCAATGATGATGAAGATGATGTACCTTAGCAAATTAGAGAAAAATTGAGGTGAGTGAGGGTGAGTTAAGTTAAAAGAAGAATATATCTAGTGTTATTGGGGGGAAATTTTAATACTAAAAATTTGAGAACTTACCATGTTACCGCGGTAATCCTACTGTAGTAGGCTACGACATGTACAACACTAGGTCAGGAGTTGTCTTGTCAAAAGAAACACTTATTCGAAGACAATGGTATATATATGTACCATTGACGAAATAACTACGTTTAATTGTACCACTAAATGGTCTTCATATGTGTCATTGTGATAAAAAGGTGAGCTAGGCAAATGTGAAATCCAACTATATGTGAATTCGAATTTGATTAGGTGCTATACACATGCAAGCATCTACCACAACAAAGTTGTGTCGAATTTGATTACGTATTCTACCCATACACGACTGAGAACATAAAAGTAAGACCGGACCAATAGCAATTTGACTCACACACCGACAACAGATGGACGTTATTTTGTTACATTGGTTCATGACAAAACACTTCCAATGCTATGATAACTAATTAATGATAAGTGTAATTGTTTTGCTTACTACGCAGTTATTGAGCTCATTAACTAGTGTCAATACATGTAGGTTTTATTAACTAATTAATCATTGCATGTGTTTTATGCTATTTTGAAGGACACTCAATGGCACAAATTCTCTGGGTACTGATACCACTGTAACCACAGTAATAGCCACTACCGTCTCAGTGATATAACTGTAATGGTCTAATGTACGACTTTTATAACAATGGTACCCTACTTGTATTAATGGTACCCTAATTGTCTTAATGGTACCCTAATTGTCAAGGCATACACTTGAATGGAAAAGGGAGGCTAACTAGTTACGGTTGCATGGCTTTAAAATTTATATGCCACACGCAAGACACATGTTACTCCACACAGTGCATATTTTGTTTATCAGTTGTACGTATGTAACAATAACTATAACACACAAGAACTATTCTGAATACAAACTACACAAGTACACAGACTATATACATTACTCATAGAAACGTACTAAAAAAAGTGACTTATGTATAAGAGATAATGTTGCGTATTATGACTACATTATTAATACCTACATTATAAAAGTCCAAATGGTTGTCCATACAAGTAGCTTGACTTTCATTATCTTTTAATTGAGTGTCCATAATACAATTACTACTTGTGTTGGTGTTTGAAGACACCCTATGACGGATAAGTGTACCATCATACTCTTGTTGGTACAAACTTGAAGAAATTATGTACCATCTTGTTTTGGATGGTACATAAGATACGACGTTGAACTTGATGTAACATTCAACTTGATGTGACAACTCACTCTACTAACACTCAGGAGATGAGGTCAGCAAGTTACTTAGAGTGCCAACGTGTAAACAGATGATGGCAGAAGATTAAACAACTCAATGATGTTGAAATTTTAAAAAATGGTTGTGTCTAGAGTAGCACAGAAGTTGTACCGCTGAGTTTCTTAATACGTTATCCTAACTTTACGACTTAATTAGGGCATAATCAACATCATTAGTCGCAACGACTTTGCAAATTCGCCTAAGGAAAGGTCGTAATCAACTTCAGAATTACAAAAGTACGTAGTTATGAATTAATTAATCAAAATCATTATGAACATAATACTATGTCGTTTGGTGTACCAATGTGAATCTGGTAGTACATTTTACCACTTATTAAATACCAATTCTGTGTGGACAGCAGAAGTCCAAAAAACTATGATGTACCGTTCAACGTATTCTAACTTTCACTTTGCAACAGAAATCCACACAGTGGTACAAACGTTGACTCGAGTCAATGTATTTGGACCTTGGAATTAACTATTTTTCAGAACACACCACACTCACCCACTTATAAATACACAACATGGAACGAAGTGAAGAGCCACAATTACTCAGATCTTCACACAAGGAAAAACTAAAAAAAGCTATGTCGAGTTCAAGTGATGAAATCGTGTACAGTGAGTCCGAGCTTGAGGAATGCTCCGAAAAACCATACCAAGCTTTACTGAATGGGAAGACTAAGGTACGTAAGTCTACCCGGGGGATGAGGTGCCCCTTCTACCTTGGGAAAAAGGTTAAGTATTACACTTACACCTCTCTTCTTCAACATTCCCATGGTGTTGCATACGGTTCTGAAAAGCGTCGTGTGATACAGAAGGCCGAACATTTAGCCCTGGAGAAGTACCTGAAGGAAAATGAAACGACTTTGAAGGAAAGTGAATCCGAGTTGAAGTAGTGCAGTTTTCTATGTAAGCGTTTGGTCATGTTATCGTGTTTGTAATTCAACGTTTTATATATTAATAAAATAAAAAGCGTTTTTACTATGTTGTTTCTACTTTAAACATTGTTCACCATCGTTAATTGAACCAATGATGTTAGCAATCGTTTTTTCCTAATTAAACCAATCACGTTAAGGTTACTACCTTGCACGTTGAGTACCCTAGACTGTGGCCTCGTTAATGGAACGTTTTACAACTCTATAATCACCCTTTAGTTACGCAGTGGAACAATTACGCTAAAAAAATAGTACCACATATTTCATTAAAGCTTAATCCCTATTCCTTGTTATATCAAACTATCATTATGAACCGTTTCATGCACATGTTCTTATTTAGATTAGGTCATACGTAAGTAAGTTTTGTGGTAAACTGGTAATATATATGGAGTACATGGATCTTGGAAACAAAATTCTACTTAATTAAGATATGGTTATTAAAAATGTCCGCAAATAAAGTTTGTTTGTTCAAAATAAGCCAATTTGGGATACGAGTATTTAAGAAAAAATGTTAACTAAAGGATACATTATGGTGAAAATTTTAATAAAATTTTTTTGGTAAAAAAAAACCGTCTATTAGAAAAAAATTGGTTTTAAAAAAAAACCGTCAATTTTGGTCGGTTTATCACGAAAGAATTTATTCAAAGGTGTTTAAAATAAATTTTTCACAGTGGTACATTACTACATCACGTAAGTGCCATCTACAAATTTGAGTACAATAAATGGTACTTTTTTTAATTCCTCACATCAATTGGCGCGAAGACAAAGGGAAACTGAATGAGGGAATTGGAGCGGTTATGACATCATCCCATGATCATATAACTACCTCCTCCCACTCTATATATATGACTTCGATATTCTGTAAATCTTCATCTTAATCATTCCTCTTGCTCTCCATTTTCATAATTTTTACCTTCTCTTATGCCATTTTGTTTTTCCTTTATATAACACCAAAAATGGTGAAACAAAACAAGGGTAAACAGGCAATGGTACAATCAGACACAGAAAAACCGAAATACTCAAATGTTAGAATTCCTTCAGTTCAAAGAGAAGATGTTAAGAAAGCAATTAAACGACCATCTGTCCATATGCAAGGGCCTGTAGGGTAACTTGAATGATGTATCTAAAGACATTGCTAACTGTGAGAAACAAAAGCCAGGGGCTACATCGCACAGAGCGCAAGCGTCAAGAAAACTCCTCTTCGGTTAGGGGCTAGGAAGAGACCTACCAAGGTGGCCAAGACAGCGGCTATGAACAAGGTTTCTGGGCGGGCTGATGCAGCATGCCATGCACGAGATGGTGATTATTCTGGACAGGGGCTAATTGTTGCAAGACAAGGGGCAACCGTTGCTAGAAAGGGGCCAACTGTTGCTGGACAGGGGCTAACAGATGCTGGTGAAGAAAGTGGGGGAGGAGTGCAGGCGCCGGTGGAGGTCGGGGCCCCAAACAGGCCTAGGCGGAAGGGTGAGGCAGATAAGAGAGAGGAGCCCCAAAAGCCCTAAAGACGTCATTCCCAATGCACCGTACCATGTCTGTGATCGTTAGTCTCTAGAGGTTTCTGGCTAGCAATCCGGTGAATATGGTCACTCAACTTCAACCATTGAAAAACTCTACTGATGGAAGTTAAGTTGGTTGGAGTTCAATTTCATGTTTCGTTAGATTGTTTGATCGTGTAACTAGTTTAAGGAAGCTATTATTGAACAATGTTGGTAATGTATTTATGTGTTGCTTTTTTTGAAGAGTATCATTCTTATTTATCATGGACATAGTGATTTAACAATATTTTTAAATCATGTTATCTTTCTTAGACCATTTTGTATATATTAATACCATTCGTTAACGGTAGTACCCTTGGAACAACTAATTGGTACTTTTTAGCGACAAAAAATTGTGCCATGTTGAATGTTTAACAGTGGTACATTTGGCTAGATCATCTGTACCAATTATACAATCATAACACATGCTTGTGATACATTTTAAATGCTACTAGTTCTTCTCAAATTGTACCAATTAGTACATTTTAAACAAAAATTATGTCAAATTGTGCGTAAGTATAGTAGAGGAAATTGAACCATTGTCACAGAACATTGCAAAAATTATACTTATCAATAGTTTGAACAGAATAGATTAATTGTGATTGGATCATGATGTACTAGGAGTCAAGCCAAGGAGAGAAGCAAACACTCCGCCACAGTCTCCTCCCCTAACCGTAGTAAAGTATCCTAACGAACCATCGAAATCCCTCATTTGTATTCCCCCTACGGATCGAATATACTCACTTGTACCTAAAGATATGCTGGTCGGGGTCTGAGTAGTTTGCTTCCTAGCATCATTTTTTGCCTTATTAGCAGCCTTTTGTTTTCCTTTCTTTTCAGTGCACGACGGATATCTAACATTTGTAGTACGATGTGCCTTCTTCTTGGGTAAGGGTGGATCCTTAATCCTACCTAGAGCAGATCCTTCGTAGCTTCCGTGGATTCCACTAACTGGAGTAGTGTTGTTACGGATTCCCAATGCCATTGTGAATGATGTGTTTGTCTCCTCAGGCTCGTTGTTCTGCGCCACAGAAGAGGGCGTACGGATAACTCCATGCACACCTTCATCCTCACCAGGACCGTTCTCATTCTCTCCTACAACCTGCCTTTTGGCAACCATAGCAACAACTTCATCAACTCTCAAATCCATGAGCTGTAACATTTCTGTCACAGCCTGCACTGCCTCCTTACAAGTGCAAGCCTTAGAGCAAATTAATTCATACGTCCCCATAAGATTGTGATAATTCCTCACCTCATCAGTTGTCAATGGATCATGGTAAGCAACTTTTACCCATGTGTGTTTCCGTTTTACATCCTTCCTCCAACGACAAAGTATATACTTCTCAAGAACAATCGTGACTCCACTAAGATCATAAACAAGAATCATATGGCGACAAATGATTCCGTGACACTCAAAGTGTTTACAGTCACATGCAACTTCATAAGTACTGGTATTATATATAACCCGGTAGCATCTACGAATCTTTGTCACGAACTTCTTCTTTGCATGTTTAGGCTTGATCGAAATACGGTCCTCAATCACAAACTCGATTTAATTCAAACCGATTTCATATTGAACTAGGAAACAAACATACAACATCTTCTTGCACTGTCCCTGAACTTCTTTGAATTTCTCATCCGTATAGCACTTTTGAAACAACACCTCGGCCGGGAAATCAGTCACTAAAGGCCTCACATACCGTTATGTGTTTGAGTCGGCCATTCTTTCGGCCTCTGCCCTTACTTGCATAGCATCGTAATACCGAATCACAAACTCAGACAACGTTGTATTCCTGTCAAGATACCCTTACTTGCATAGCATCGTAATACCGAATCACAAACTCAGACAACGTCGTATTCCTGTCAAGATACCCTTTGAAGAAATGATTGACACTCTCAGAATGTTGCGTCGTTTTCATCCCGGCCCAGAATAAATTTTTCAAATACGCGGGAATCCACATAACTCTTTCCTCATAAAGCCCTATTTGAAATAACTGCAATTATTAGTTTTTCCACAATAAACAACTTTAGTACTAATAACTTAGCCACACACAAACATCAACAACATAGGGTAACAAATGCTTCAGCTACCAGCATATACTACTTACAGTGGTACAATTAATTGACACATTCAGGTCTCAAAATTGATAGTGGTACAAAATATTTAATAGTGGGACAAAAATATGTTAAAGTCGGTATAAAAAATTAACATTGCTACACATTATTCGTAATGGTATAAAAATAATACCAGTGGTACAATTATACTTCTCAGTGGTATGTAAATTTAACATTTGGTGCTTACTGCTGATAATGCACAGCAGCAGACCATCAAAACTACTCACACCAATCCTTATATTTCAGCAAGAACAGGTACTTACTCAAATATTAAGATCATCAACTACACAGACCCTACTCAAATATTAAGAACACGTGTAGTTTGTAATGAACAACTACATCACACCATCGACCTTCAAATTCATCAGCATCTAAACTACCGTAAATGAGGCTCTGAAATTCATCCTTTACATCTTCGTACTCGTTATGCTTCACATACCTACCAAACTTCTGAAGGATGTGCCATATGTACCACCTATGGAAAGTGTCAGTCATAGTAGAATGAACAGTATTCCTAATTGTCGGATCTTGATCCGTCAGAATCGATGTAGGGGCTTTACCGTCCATAACATGCAGCCATGTCCTCATCACCCACTCGTACGTTTCTGCGGTCTCTCGAGAGATCAATGCACAACATAACAATATACTCTGTCCGTGGTGGTTCACACCAAGAAATACAGCAAAGGGCAAATGGAATTTGTTAGTCAAGTAAGTACTAGCAAAACAAACATGGGCAAACTCCTCATACGCAGCTCTACTCCTCGCATCAACCCATACAACATCTGGTAACGAACCATCCTTCCCAAACCTACAAAGATGAAATTTTTTTTGCTTTTCAGCACTCATTTTGTTAAAGTACTTAATCATCTTATTTGCATCACCCTCAGTAAGTTCTAGCCTCTTTTTTTCCTCCTCGGCCACTGCATTTGTCAAGTCTTTTTGAGTAAATATCATCTGATCCACCCCATTTCGTTCCCTAGCAAAACATCCGTACAACTGGGAAACCTTCACCCTCGACTTCTTCGCTGAAACCACCTGTTTCATCAAGTGCTTATTGTTAACAACCAAATCGTGCTTCCTGTACAGGGAAACATCCTTGGACTTTTCCGGTGTAACCTTGTGACTAGTGTGCTCCAACTTTAGCCTACGAACAACCAAATTCCCTTCTGCATTCACACTAGCATACAACTCCACAAGACATCCACACTATTTGGTTTTCCTATGTGTAATTGTGTAGACATCCAAATGTGTCTCCCCAAAATCAAACCCAGTGATGAATACCTTTCATGTCATATGATTATCGAACAAAGCAAAAGTGTGAAAAGTCTAGTGATGAAGATGTTTTTATTAAAATATCTCTTCTTTCTGTTTTTGAAAATATTTCTTTTCTTACCCTATTTTTGAAAAACGTGGATTCCAGCTTAGTTTGGTCCATGATATAGGTCCAATAATAGTGTAATTGGATGGGGTTGAAAAGACCTTTCCATTGATATATTATAAGCCCAATTCCGATGAATAATGAGGAAGTTATGGCCAAAATAATAAACTGGGATCGAACCGGATCTTACCAACGGCCCAATGATCATGTGGAGGGTCCAAAGGTTTAATCCTATTCCTAAACTAATTAGGTTTAATAAGAAGCTTCAATAAGTTTCTAAAAGATCCTAATTATTCTTTTTGAAAAGATAAGATTAAAGAATTTGAGTTATATAAAAACTTTCCTTTTTTAATACTTTCTTTTTCTTAAATCCTAATTCTATTCAAATTTAAAGATGTTCAAAGATAGTAAGATATTATTTTTGTGCCTCATAATCTTTATCGAATTTTTATATGGTTGGATAGATTTTGAAATTATCTTTCCAATGATATATTATAATATTAAATCCAAGCCATAACGAAAAATATATGAATGAGATATGAAACTCTATCCAAAACTAATACACTTTCACTATTTCGGCCATATATTTTTATCTACAAAAGATTTTAATCAGATTCTAATTGGGTTGGAAAGTAGACTTCAAGAGCTTTCCAAAGATATAATCTGATTTTATCTATAAATAGCCTCCTAAAATTCTATTTGCAATCATCAATTCTCATCAATTCTTATTCTTTCTAGTTCTTTCTTTTAATCAACACTCATTAAGAATTTCTTGATTCTCTCTCTCTCTTTCTAGCCTAGCCTTTTACAAACACAATTTCTCATACATTAGCACTAGATACACCTAGCCAAGTTCGAAGTTGCCTTTGCCCTAGACGTGAAAGGTTTTAAATTCTGAGGGTTTGGTCCCAAATCATTCTTTAATTTAATTGTTTTGATTTAATATTTTCCTTGAAGTTACTAACGCGTGTATTTTGTTATTAGAAAGAGATACAAGGCATCCAAGTAAGTGTTTTAATTTTTTATTGATGTTGTGATATAGAAATCATGTCTAGGTTTTTATTATGATTCTTAGTACCATGTTAGAATATTTTTCTTAATTTGATGTTTTGAATGACAACAATGATTCCTACTATTATGTTTAGAGAAAAAGTTATAATATCAAATATGCTTATTATGATTCCTGCGATGCTTCCTATATTTTTTCCTAATAGCATGTTAGGGCTATATATTTGATCTTTGATGTTTTGTGACATGCTAGGGTTTGTTATTAATCTTGTTAGTATCATGCCTAGGATATTGCTATTAATATTATGGTTTAACATGAGGATTATAATTATGATTATTATTATGATTATAATTATTATTTTGATGATTATTATTATGTCGCTTGATATATATTTATTGTTATTGCTTGATAACGCCTTTTATGCATGTTTAAAGGGAATTTGTACTTGTAATCAAGCTTAATAAGATAATTAATAATCTAGTTTAGGGTTAATGTTATTATAATTCAAGTGATCGCCAATAATAGTTTTGTTTGTACATTAATATTAAAACAACATAGATAAATAGGTTTAGGGATAATCCTATTAATTGCATGTTAGTCAGAAAGCACACATGAATACGATCAGAATAAAGTAGAGGCCTATTATTAGGGCAGATTCAATCTCTTTTAGGTTGGATTTGTACCTCCGGACTACCTGTCATGGTTCCAGTCCTATTGGAGTTAACGATCTCCTGGATTGTTAAGGGGTGTAACCTTCACCCTCTAACGGTTTACAGGTTCCTAAAACTTGTTGGCGACTCTTTTGCTCTATCTTATTTCCCTTTGAACGCCACTGTACTTTAGTGTATGACCACAGTAGGGTTCAAGCTAGGGATAATGCTTGAAATATTCCCTACAAATTGTCTCCTCATCTTGAATCAAGCCTTCCTTCAGTGGATCAACTTTACGCTTCCTAGAAGGTCTTCCATAGCAATCACAGGTCCACTTAGCATTCCTCCACTACTTACAACGCTTCCCACTACCTAATTCCTTCTTTACCTTCACCCATCCAGAAGCAGCCCTAACTATGCCAAACCCATTTTTCCTAGCATAGCTCCAGAAATAAGTATCTAACTCATCCCAACTACCAAATACCATACCCAAAGTTAGGGGTGGTATTTCCTCTTCCACACCGAAAACAGTTTGCACCATTTCCCTACCCTTCTTTGGTGTTACGAATGAAGAACCTCCTCCCTCTGCCCGTTCACCATCAACATCGTTTTCACCATGTACTTCCTCATAATCTGACCCCCCCCATTTCCTCCATCATCTCCTTCTCCTATTTTATCCTCCTCCTCTTCTGTAAAACCATCCCCACTCTTTACCCCCTCATCATAAACATTTACATCATTCTCTATATCATCCTCACCATCATCCTCACTATCTTCTTCAAATGGACCAACCTACATTACATATACATCCACAACTCATTGAAATGGTTCATTATAGAACCAAACAACATAACAACATAAAATACCAAACAAAAAGTCAAAACATGCATTCTGCCCAAATTCAAAGGTCACACAACACCTAAAGCCAAAATTATAGAACAAAAGTCATCACTATCATCAATTAAAATAAATTATTACCAACATTATCCTATAAGTTCACCTACATTAGCCTATCATCAATTAAAAAGAACAACAACAACAACAAAAACAATGATAAAAATTGAATAACAAACATACCCACATAACAATCACAATTTGGACAATAAACACAATAATTACTAAATAATAGATTACCCACCCCTACCAATTAACCAACATAATTACTAAATTACAAAAACTCAACATAAACCCTAACCTCCTCTTACCCAAGCTTTAATTTTTAAATATTATAATTGCTTTAGTTGATTACCTCATTAGCGAACAAACAACCCACAAAAGCAAAGAAACAAACCATAACTAACCATCTTAGAGTCGAATCTCTGCTCCCTTGTGCAACCATGCTCGTCTTCTCCATCTTCCCGAATTGCTTCCGCCATATCGACACCCAAAATATCTACTAGCCGATTACTCATTCTATTAATCCACTGCTGCACTTAGGAGTTCACATTTGACAAATTATTGCTTTGTTGAGCTACATTATCGTCATTGAAGACCTTCTTCCATTTTTGTTACAAACATTCTTACTGACTTTTTGCTTTACAGTGATAGAGTAAATAGTTTTCCCGCTTCTTTTTTCACTCCTCGTTACACATCATTCACCCCGTAATGAAGATGGTCCACTTGCATGTTAGAAATTTCCAACAAATTGCAAAACTGCCATCCTATATACCCCAAAATACATAGTTGCTATGCGCCTAGACTTAACCGAAAGACTTGTAACTGACCCACAAACAAAAAAGAGCAAAAGTAAGAAGTAAAGTCACATCACATATAAGACAAATAATATAAAGAATAAAAAATACTAATTACTAAAATTCAAACATGCAAGTGACTGACGAGACATAGACGACTTACGAGTGATGATCGACGCCGGCGAAACCTGATGACTGACGCCGATTGCTGACACCCCACCGGCGGCCCACCATCAATAAATTTTTCTTTGATTTTTTCCCATATTCATAGTAAGTAACTTTTAATTATAAATTAACCCTCTAAACCCTAAATCTTGTTATGTTTTTTATTGTTTAAGTGCCAAATTTTTAAAAGTGCTAATTGTTTAAATCCTAATTTTCTAATGGTTAATTGTTTGAATTCCAATGTTTAGTTAGGGTTGTCAAATTGTTCACTTTTTAACTTGTTATTTGTGTTAAATTGTTTTGTTATTTGGATTGTATGATATGAATATATGATGGTAATTGAATTATTATCGATTCATTTTTTGCATTCTTATTGATTAAATTAGGAAGTGTCAAAACAACCTGATCTTTGACAATTTATGTTTAAAAGAATGAAATCTTAACGAAATGAACCCACTTCTTTTACCTCCCCCGAAACTCAAGAAAATGTTGTAGAAAATGATGGTGGTACAAGTACTAGTAATGTACAACTAGAGGAGGAAGAATTGATATATGATGTTGAGCTACTTCCTCATGACCTAAGAAAAAGAATGAATATAATGGATTATCCCCCAAATCAAAGAAATGCGGCTAGGAGAGATTATATTCTACAAAAACCTTGTCAACAAAAAACTCACAACTTCCCTAAAAGACAAGTAGGAGGTTTGCGTCGTTTTAGTGTGAATTGGTTCAACAAAAGGGATTGGCTTGAGTATAGCATTGAAAAAGATGCCGCATTTTGTTTTGTATGTTTTTTGTTCAAAGGTGAAGTTGAAAATAATATGGGGAGTTATTCATTTGTTGATGGAGGGTTTAGGAAATGGAATAAACCGGAACGATTTGAAAATCATGTTGGTGGAATTAAAAGTGCTCATAATCTTGCTTATGAGAAATATGAGAATTTAAAAGATGGGAAAAATAAATCAATTTTGAATATGTTTGAAAAGGCAAGTTAGGTGATTAAAAATGAATATTATATTCGTTTGAATGCGTCTTTAACTTGTTTAAGGTTTCTTTTGGGGCAAAGTTTGACATTTCGTGGAAATGATGAAAGTGACAAGTCTCATAATAGGGGTAATTTCATTGAGCTATTGAAATGGTTAGGAGAAAAGGTTAAGCAAGTAGGTGATCATACTCTTGAAAATGCACCCGGAAATTGTCAAATGACTTCTCCCCCGATCCAAAAAGACATTATTAATTGTTTTGCAAAAGAAACGACTAAGTGCATAATTTAAGAGATTGGTGATGATTACTTTTCTATATTGGTTGATGAGTCAAGTGATGTGTCCAAAAAAGAGCAACTAGCTCTTGTTTTGCGCTTTGTTGATAAGGATAGTGGAAAGGTAATGGAGAGATTTTTAGGCATAGTTCATGTTGGTGATACTACGGCTTTATCAATTAAAGATGAAATTATGTCACTACTTGTTGAATATTCATTGAGTCCATCTATGATTAGAGGACAAGGGTATGATGGGGCTAGTAATATTATGGGTGAAATAAATGGCCTTAAAACTTTGATTATGAATGATACTCCAAGAGCCTACTATATACATTGTTTTGCTCATTAACATCAACTAACACTAGTTGCCGTTACTAAAAGGAATAATATATGTGGTTGGATTTTTGAAATACTTGCAAACTTGTTGAATGTTGTTGGAGTTTGTTGCAAGAGAAGAGAAATGATTCGTAATTGTCAAGCTCAAGAAGTTGCTCAAGCATTGGAAGTGGGGGAATTTTGAGTGGATCAGGTTTGAATCAAGAGCTTGGTTTGAAGAGGCCCGGAGATACTCGTTGGGGATCTCATTACAAGTATCTTGTAAATGTCATCCGATCGTTTTCTTCAATTGTTAAGGTACTTGTTCACATTGGGAAACATGGTGCATCGAAAGATAAGTTTAATGCTCAAATTGTTTTGGACAATTAGAGTCATTTGATTTTATTTTTGTTGCTCACTTGATGTCGATTATTTTTAGTTACACTAATGATTTGTGTATTGCTTTGCAAAGAAAGGAGCAAGACATTGTAAATTCCATGGAACTAGTTACTTTCACAAAAAGTGTGTTGCAAAAAATGAGGGAACAAGGGTGAGAGACTCTCTTAAACAAAGTCACTTTATTTTGCACTAAACATGGCATTGATGTTCCCACTATGGATGCTCTTTATGTTCCTCAAGGAAGATCATGACGCTTTGTCGAAAAAGCAACAAATCTACATCATTTTCGAGTTGAAATATTTTTGGGGGTGATTGATTTAAATCTTCAAGAGCTTGATAATCGATTAGTGAGAAAAGCATGGAGTTACTTACTTGTATGGCTTGCTTAAGTCCTAAAGATAACTTCTCATATTTTGACAAAGAAAAGGTACTCAAACTTGCCTCTTTTTATCTCGAAAATTTTTCAAGTTTTGATTTAATGACACTTGAAGGTCAACTTGATATATTCATGGAAAATATGCACAATGATGAGATATATCAAAATTTGAGTTATCTTAACTCTCTTTCCATGATGCTTGTTAATCTCAAGAATGATAAGACATATCCTCTTCTATATTTCCTTATCAAGTTGATGTTGATTCTCCCCGTTGCTATGGCAAGTGTTTAAAGAGTGTTCTCCGTAATGACATATGTCAAAAGTAAGTTGCGAAATAGCATGGGTGAACAATTTATGAATGATTGTTTTGTCACTTTTATTGAGATGCAAATGTTCTAACATGTTCCTAACCACTACAACAAATCATCCCTTGTGCCACGAATTATGCCACGGGAATTAAAAATTCGTGGCATAATTTCATTTAGCCATGGAAAAATAAACTACAATGCAAACCCTATATAAGAAGAAAAATTTATGCCACGGGTATTTATATTCCCGTGGCAACTATCACACTTATGCCACGAATAAATCATTTCCCGTGGCAAACTTTACACTTGTGCCACGCGTAATTATTTTCCTGTGGTTAACATTCATTTATACAATTGTGGCACAAATTTTGCCAATAAAAAAAATTCCGTGCCTAGATCTACTTAAGGATTAAAAAAGGCACATGAAATTTTTTTCTAAGAATACTTATTTACGTACATAACAGTTAAAATACCTTATACCACAATTACTTGTGAGATTTTGGTTTTCTTTACTTTTGATTGATAGTACATGAAACATAATACGTCGTACAATTAGAGGTCGAATATATGTACCCGGTTTTATACAATCGTTGCAGCGCTGCGCATAAAAAATAATAAAAATTAAATAACCAATGCCTTGTGTAATTTCCTTTTTTTTGTTTTTTTTTTTTGTTTAAGTTTTTTCATGTTTCTCCAACCAAAAACCTTACCCAGTTCTTGTTTTAAAAAATAAAAAAATAAAAAAAAACCTTACCTATTTCCCATCTCTCTCGTCTTATTATTCCCCCCCCCCCCTTCCTCTAGAGTTGGAGATCGAAGGAGCGAGGAAGGAAGCACGGTGTTGATGCATCAATTTTTCTTGAATGCTCCCCAGCTAACGCTCACTTAGGTAAGACTCCCTTTGTCATTTCAAAAATTTGATTGAAATTAGGGTTTGATGTACGCTTCAGAATGATCATTTGATGCCTGTGGGGAATCCGCTATTCCAAATCTCGCGATTCAAACTGTAATTCCACATTTCACAGTCTCGCAAGTTCAATTCCCTCTCCAAAATTCCAGGGTAATATTCAATTAATTAATTATTCGTTGTCTCTTATGTTTTGGGTTGTTAGGTATGCATTCAATGGTGGTTTATTTGTCCCAATTTGTATGGTAGTAGTTGAATTCAGTTGTAATTAAGTTGTAATCTAATTGCTATATTTTTGTTTTTGCAATTTTCTACTTCAACTTCATATGGCTGAATTGCATTTTCTGCATTTCATACGATAGTTCAACTTGATTATCAGTTTATCTAAATCGATTTTCAAATTTTATATATATTCAATTGTTTGATTTACCATATAACTTAATTGCTATTCAATCTTGTTCTAATATGTTTGATTGTTGTTGGTGTATAATTTTGGTGTGTAATAAGCCAAAAAGTATCTACATTTTTTGTTTGTTTGGGGAAAAATAGCCCTAAATTAGGCTAAGTTATGTTGATTTTTGAGATTCAGATGCTAAATTTGATACTAGGAATGTTATGTACTTAGCGGCTTAGCGCTTCCTAGTATATGTGGCAATGTCAATTTTAGCTGAAGCATCAGTATCTCAGCATTCTCCCTAAGTTTTCTAGAAGTTAAGATGCTTACTTGTTTGATGAAATGTGATATACTATGCAACTATGCAAGTATGCAATATCTAGGTGTCACTAAATATTGTTTAAGATTAAGACTCATTATTTTGGTCTAAAAGCTACTACTAAAAATCGGATGTACGGTATTGTTTTTAATTCTATTGAGTCTTGGCATGATTTTTTTATTGTCTTTCTTAAGAATTATTATCATAATGGTAAAATTGTAAGACATAACCCACATAGGAAGAATGAGATAACTAATTTCACCCAACTTAATTCAGCTTAAAACTTGCTAGATTTCTTGTCTAAAATTGCTGAAGAAGTGTGGAAATTCTTAGAGAAATTATGTGATTAGATGGTGCAATAGGTAACGAGTAGCTCATAGTCAACTTGATTCTGGGTTGGCGTACTTATATAATCAACTAAAACATATGCCTATCTTGAATCCCCAAGCTCATCAGGTTACATTTCTTTTTTGCACTAATTGTCATACCTTAGATCGTATCTCAACTGTCTGACTATATGTTGTCCATATGTTGCTTTGCAATACAATTTTAATAATGTAGGAAATGAGTAGGTTAATTTAGACTTTCAAAGACCAAGAAATGATCCCTTTAGTCAAACTTAAATTCCTGAATGGTGTAACCATCCTAACTTTTTTTGGAGTTGAGGCGTACACTTAGGACCCCCTAAATCACAAGGTGAACATTTTCAGGATGATACTTTACCTCAACTAGCTATGTTCAAAAATTAAGGTAGCAATTATCCCAAGACCATCATTTAAACCAAATTCTAACACAGCTTTCCACGCTTCCACCCCAGTTATTCTGATAAAATAAAATTAAATAGTTGAGAAGACTATTTGAAATTTGGTTACTACTATAAGTCAACTAGTAACTCAAAATAGAGAAAGGATTTTTTTGTTTGCAATTTTATTCGCTTTATATATATATATATATATATATATATATATATATATATTTGTATTTTTTTTCTTTTTAAAATCATAGTGATAATGAAGGGAGGAATTGCAGGTAGAGAGGAGAAGGCCAGGGAGAACGGTAGATGTAGGGAAGAGGAAGGGGGCAAGATGCAGGGAGGGCGCAGTACAGGGAGGTTAGGAGGGAAGATGTTGGTGCAGAGAGGGGGAAAATGTAGGGAGGGGGGCAGGAGGAGGGAGGGGGGCAGGAGCAGGGAGGGGGGCAATGCAGCGAAGGGGAAAGGTGCAGGTAGGGGAAAATATATGAATTTTGTTGGGACTAGAGAGAACTTTGATTCAATCAGTTATTGTTCTTCCTCTTGGTTCTCTTATTTCCAGGTCTGTACAAAAACAAGACTTGTAACTGTTGGTTAAAAAGTAGGCCATAGGAAAGTCTGTCACACACTCACACCTACACTTTTCGATTTTATTAACCAAAGCTAACTCTAATTGTATTTTTCATTGGCATATTGATTACTTTGTCTTTTATTAGATTCATAGCTTGTTGAATTGCGATATGTTTATATACGGTTAGCCACAATATATCTATTTGGTGTATTAGAAAGCGAGTTGTCTAATATCTCAAATTAAATGGCTGATCAACCACAAGATGAATCTGAGTTCATAGTGGGCACAAATTTATGAGCAATAACTTGCATGCTTGCATATGAATATCCTACAGGAAATTGAACATAGTTCTAGCTTTCACTTGCAATTATATGGGTAAAAAAAAGGGTCATTTATGAATGGCAATCACTTGTAAGGACATTGAATAATATTTTCGTACTATAGCCCTCTATATTACTTACAGGTAATCATGTTACATTATTAGTGGTTTTTTAGATTCTAATTCAAGTTGTGGTGTAGTATCCATTGACTTTGTGAAAAACCAATTATTATTGACATTGTCAAATTTTAAATCATAAGCTGATACCACTGCTTTTATGAATAATATTAAGAAGTGCTTGTCTCTGCTGAAGTGTTCATTTCTTTATTGCACATAGTGATGTTAGTCTAGTATGTCTTTCAATATGCGGAAAAATACTTGTATTTTTATTTCTCAATTCAGTATTTAATGTCAATTTGATCACCACTATTTACTTACTCTTAGTATGTGGAAAAATACCCTGTATTGTAAGGCTCATTTGTGAGTTGGTTAATTATCTTCAATAAGAATTGAAAGTTGGTAAGAATTTATGAGTTTAACGTGAATTGCACATCTTCTGTGTCATATTTGTATTAAAACCATATGTACTTATTACTTTTTGTTTTAATTTATTGTAGGTAAAAAGGAAATCACATAGCACAGACGTATTGTTGCATGCTTTATTAGATATATGTCGTTCTTCAGCAAAAGGATTTTTTTTTAAAGAGTGATCTAGGGACGAGACAATGAGACATACTGATTTGTAGTATCTTTGTATGTATGGATATTGATTTATAGTTTATTTCTATGTATGGATATCAGATAATAATATTTTTTTTTGTGTTATATATCTATTTCGACAATGACAAATGTGAAATATTTGAGAAAAAAAGCCATTTAAAATTTTTAGTCCCGTATTTTCTAGCCATAATTATATTTGTGGTGAAAAGAGTTAATTGGCTACATTAGTATTTGTGGAAAAGAAACTTACTAGCCACGGTAATGTTTGTGCCAACAAAGTGTATTAGCCATGGTAGAATTTGTGGCAAGAGAATTGTTTGCCACGTGAATATTCGTGGCATAAAAAATAAAATTTGCCACGACATCCATTTTTCCGTGGCAAATTTCTAGCCACAGCCTCTTGTGCCACTAAGCCACAAAACACAAAAGACTAGCCCAAGTGAAAGAAAAAGCCAAAACAAAGTTCTAATTAACTAAACTCGATCATGATTAGGCTTAAACCCGTGCTTAAACCCTAAAAAAAACGGATTTAGGAGCGCCTTGGTTAAAACTTAGTGCTGCCGCAGAAAAAGCCGCGCGCATCTCACAAAGTCGCGTTGGGTTGTCTCACGCAACTTTCGGAATTATTCATAATTATACAGAAAATTAAAAATCGAATCTTACCATAAGGCCGCGCGCAAGACAATAAGTTGCGTTGCACAAAGCAACGCAAGTTTATAACTTGCGTTGGGATGCCGTGCACAACTTCATCTGTTACGCGCAACACCCGATGCGGCAGAATGCTCGAAACCCTAAACCTAATCATTCCATATAAATACGAGCTTAAACTGAGGCTTGAACAGACAAAAATTAACCTAAAACTCTGGCGAAATAACTTGTGAACTTGTGCAATCGAGCCCTCTTGTGCTAAACACTCACCCTTTTGATACTTTGTTACTACGGTGGAGGTTCCCTAAAAAGAAGATGTCCATAATTGTTCTACACGGAGATCTAGCAAAGAGAAGTGGTAAAGTCCCAAGCACTTAGTTAAATCACCTTCTTTTTCTTGTTTAAAAGGACTTTATTAATTAATTAGTGTTGCTTGGTCACCATTAAAATAATTATTTAATCAATTCCACATAGTATCTTGCGTTAAATAAAGATTAGAATTGAATTAAATAATTTTTAGTTGATCACTTAGGCCAAGGCGAATCTTGTTTATTTATTGTTCTTTCACAAATATTATTACATAAGAATAACGACTTTCACAATGTAATTCCTACGTGAATCAATGTTTGTGAATAAAATCAACTAACATAGTTTTAGGTATCGCGTTATATATATTATTTGGTGATGAAATTGTAAAAATGAAATAGCTAGTAGTGGTTGTACTAGGGCTAGGATGACGATTCCCCTCTAACACGAACTATCTAAGTACCCTCGCTCCCGATCTCATTTATGGTTTATAGACTAATTTGGGCATGTGTAAACTTATGATTTGTGCTAATTATTCCATGAATTCCACATGGAAAAAAGGATTGAATGAGGTTTATGAGTTTTTCCTAAAACTCATTGGCGACTCCTACTTGTTTCTTACAAAAAAGAGTGATGATAGAATCTATTCTAATTCATGGTCCCCCAAATAGTCAGGAATTCAAATCCTACTACACCGAAAAAGTGTAAAGTCCTAGGATTTTACGTGGCCAAGGGCATTTAAGGAGAGTACTCCTTACGATGGGATCACCCTCCGTACAAGACTTTCATTGAGGATTGCGAGACTCTTGTCGACACCGGTCTTACACAGGAGACATCTCTTTGTTCGGCTTCTAGAGAGTCGTAGAGGTATACTTCGTCTCTTACAAAGTTAACTCTATGTTCTTGTTAGCACTTGCTGATATTTTTTTTTTTGTAGATTTGGGTCTACGAGTATTTTCCTTCTCTTACGCCGGCAAGGCCATCACCACGCGAATTCCTTTTTGGCGCCTATGGGGGAGGTCGCTACAATAACCGGGCGGCTACTGCCCGTGCTCGCAAGCTAATTTTCTCGGTGTGTTCTTTTGCATAGTTCACATCTTTTTTTTGCTTTTTGTAGAGCATAAACTTATAGGCATTCTTTGCAGGAGCCTGAGGTGCTATACCGGCCATGGGGCGGTTTGGTTATTCCTGGCGCTGGCTGCGCAGTACACTGCTGAGCGTCGCTACTTCCAGGGGGCGTATGAGGTAGTGGTGTACCTAAGAGAGAGAGTTGCTATTCATCACTCCTCAAGGATTCTTGTCGTCCCTACTCCTCCGCCACGTCATATATTCAATGACGCGAGACTTCTCAGCTTATCAGAGAGTTCGCCTGCTAGTACCCCTTCAAGATCTCATGCTAGCCTAGAGCGGTGCTACGAGGAGGAATTGTTGCCGTTTTTAGCTTTGACTCCTGTTATGTCAGCGAAGGCAGCGGTATGATTTTTTTCTCTTATCTTTTTTGCTAAGTAGCCCCCAAGTGATATTTTATTCACTTTCGTTTGCTTTTTTGCCAGACCGAGCCTACTAAGTTTGTTCCCCCTCGTATTTCCATCCACTATTAGGGGACATACGGGCCTATTGAGGAGATGATCCCTCCGGCTCCTGAGGATCAGCGCTTTGTTGAGCGATCTATTCATCGCCACCGAACTCGGGTGAGTTATTTATTTGCTAATTTTCATATCTATCTTGTATTGTTACTGATTTTTTTTTACAGTTCTCGCGCGAGGTGGTCACGGCGAGGGTGAGGTGCATAGATGCCTTTCGGAGCCAGCTTGTGCGGATGAGGAATATGGCTTCTTGTCGTCACGAAGACACCATTTGGGAGGTAGCTTTTTTCCTCTTTATTTCTGCATTGTTTATATTTCTATTTTCGTTGCCTCTAACTTGATTCCTTCTTGAAGGGACAACCTATTCCTCCCCGTACACGGAAAAGACCTGAGGTTCAGAGAGAGCCAGCTAGGTTTAGCTTGAGGCGTCGCCGCACTACCTCTGGTGGTCAGGGTGGCCGATGTGACGTTGCTCGGACCGAGGCGGTGGAGGGCTCAGGCTCTTCATCTGAGAGTGTACCTAGGAGAGGCGACTTTAGCTCCAAGAGGTGGTGGGACATACGAGGTCCGCTCATCGTCGCAGCAGCCTCCGCAACCTCAGCCTCTTCTGATTCACCACAAGGACGACCTTGGGTGGACAGGTCTTGAGTTGAATATCCCTCCTTCTGGAGAAACCGGAGCTGGTGGACGACAGGCCAAGGAGAGGCGACTTCAGCTCCAAGAGGTGGTGGGACATACGAGGTCGGCTCATCATCGCAGCAGCCTCCGTAGCCTCAGCCTCTACTGATTAACCAACAGGATGACCTTGGGTGGATGAGTCTTGGATTAAGTATCCCTTCTCCTCGAGAAACTTGAGCTGGTAGGGAGCATACTCCTCGTTCTGCATAGTTCTTTGATATGATGAACATTCCTCATCATCTGTGTCCTATAGCGTCGTAGTTGTACCTGTGTTGTTTATTTATTTTGACTTTTATAGGACTTTGCCTGATTAACTCATTTGTTAAACATATTTTTGTATATATATACTTCTATCTATTATGACTGTTTTATTTTTGCATTTATTTTTCATTTTTATGTGCAAAGGTGTGTGTGCAAAAAATTGTGATAAAATTGTGATTAATTTTGTGCAAAAATTTCCGTCATTTTTATTACTAATGGAGGGTATCCGACTTTCTCCCCCAAAAGAAAAATAAAAAATAAATTGGACTTAAAAAAAGCATAAATTTAATTAAGTCTGAATAAATCCAAAAGGAAATTAGAAGAAAAGTATATTAATTAATATGTATGGGTATTTGAAGAAAGGATAAAGTCGTAAAGTCATTGTACGAATTCGAATCGTAGCCAGAAAAACGCGGTTTGTATAGCATGTTCAGCAAATGCTGGAGCGCCACATTTTGCAACACGTTTTGCGATATCGCCTAGCGATGTTGCTGTTGTCAGGCGACAGACTCTATCGCTAGGCGACAGGTTTGTCGTATGGAGCTGCATTGCGCTAATTTCGAGTCCTTTCAGGAGTTAAACTACATCGATTTTGTGCATATATTTAGCCCCCTAATCTATTGATTTTCTGTATAATTCTTACATATTAATTATAATCTTAGTTTCTCGACATATAATCATGTCTTTAGTTACTAAGAGTTTTAGCAATTTCGCTCGTGAATGGTGTCGGTCTTTAATTGCTAAAGAAAGAAAAGAACTCGACTTTTTTCACATGGGAGGTATTTTTGGTGTTCAGGGGATAGATCTTGATATAGATTTTATTCATACCACCTTAGAATACAGGGACACAGATACACATTGTTTTAGACTAGGGTGTGATGAAATTAGCCCTTTACCGGAAGAATTTGATGCCATCTTAGGCTTCCCTTCTTTAGATCTTGCGGTAATCCCTAGAATAAATGAATACTATTACAAAGATTTTGAGCGCTTCTTTAATTTAACAGACAGAGATCTAACATATATTGTAGATGGTGGTGTAGTTAATTTAAAAGAATTTGCACGCCATTACTTTCATATACCTTATTATGAATCTTTTCATGTTTATAGAAGAAGAGATTTTCTCTTTTGCATGCTTAACCAATATGCTAAGATGGGGCACCATGAGTGGAATAGAGTCTTTGCCTCTTGCAACTTTGCTATCAAGTGGGTCATCACTTGGGGAAAAATAGAAAAGATGGTTGGTGTCAACAAGCAACCTTTCTGTTGTCTTCCAAGCTTAACCAAGATGACTTTTTATTACCCCTGCAGGGTAAAAAAGGCTGTACGGTCTTCTTCAAACAATTCCTTTTGGGGATCTCTGTCGTCCTTATGAATTCCCTGTTTAACAAGAAGTAGAAAAATTTGATACATATTGGAGTGCTAGGCCTTTATGGGAAGTAATTACCCAAAAGGTTCCTCCTTCCTTGCCCAATGATGTGAAGAGATGGCTTCTTAATAAGCCTTCAAAGGACATGAAGAAAAATTAGAGTAAAACCAATGTGAAGAATCGTCTAGGTGACAAAGTAATTCCTGTTAAGGAACGTTTGGGTGAAAAGATTGAATTCAAAACACCTGTGATGCCTAAGAAGAAAGACTCTACAAAGGATAAAGGGAAAAGAAAAGCTGACACTTCAGAGAAGAAGGTTTGGGTAGAAAAGAAACATTGAGTCCTAGCTAAGGGAGAAACCATTTACTCTAAAATTGAATGTAGGTCCTCTAAAGGATGCCTACTAGCTAAAGTCATGGATGATGAAGAGGATGTAGATAAAAATTAGAAAATGGCAAAGAATGAAAAGAAAGATTGAAGCATTGCTTAACTTCCAATTTATTAGACTTAGTTTTAAAATTAAAGTTAATTTGTTTTATTAAACTTTTATTTAAATTCCATCAATAATGTAATTTTTTATTTATTTATTTAATGAAATTTTAGCTTTTTAATTAAATCAATTTCTTTAAATTTAATTTTTATACCAATGAAAACGAATTAATTTATTTCAGAATATTTTTCGAGTACGGAAGCCGGAAATATTTCAAAAACACCAAAATTTGCCCAGATACTCCCAGAAGAGCGGCGCCGCCGTTTTGCGGGTGTCGCTAGACGTTGCTGTCTATCGGCTGGCAACTGGCGCTTTCGCTTTGCACTGCAGTCTGTCGGCCGGCGACAAACATTCTTTATGTGGTGCTGCTATTCTGTCAAATTTCTTTTTATTTCTAGAATGTGAGGTTTGCGAAAATTAAAGTGGCCGCACCCTGTAAAGGGTTGCCTATGTATCCTTTTCTAAGGAATCAGGCTAAACGTAGCTCTCTTGAGTGTCCTACTCAAGTAATTATGGGTAGTACTTTTTAAGTTGGTCAAGGTTCGTCATGTTTGAGAACTCATTGCCATCCATGTCAGTTTGTTTTGTTGCGCCTCCTGATAGGATATTTTTGAGAATGTAGTGTCCTGACCAATTAGGCCTAAAGTTGAGTCTTGGATCCAAACATTTTTCCTTAATGACTTTAACACCAAGTCTCATACTTTGATGTTTCTTGTCTTGTTCTCTTATTAAAATTCTTAGCCATACGGGTTTCATAACATTAGGTATGATGTAGAGTTTCTAGTCGTTTTTCATCAAGTAGAATTAGCTCTTCATACCTTGCTCTTTTCCATTCAACTTCATCGAGTTTACTTTCTAGTGCAATGCGTAGAGATGGTATCTCTAGCTCTACAGGTTGTACGACACCCATTCCATAAACCAAGGAGAATGGCGTATTTCCTGTTGATGTGTGAATTGACGTGCGATAACACAAAAGTGCGAAATGGAGTATGTCAGGCCATTCCTTGTAATTTTCTGTCATTTTTTCGATAATAGTCTTTAGATTTTTATTAGCTACCTCAACCGCTCAATTTGCTTGAGGTCTATAAGGGGAAGAATGATGGTGTTGAATGCCATATTTTTGTAACAATTATTTACATTCATCATGAAAGTGAGTTCCATTGTCACTTATCATCTCATGTGGGACTCCGTATCGACAAATGATATTCCTTTTGATAAAGAGTTCTACATGTTTTGCAGTGAATTTAGCATATGATTGTGCTTCGACCCACTTTGTGAAGTAATCAATTGCTACAAGGATTTATTCGTGACACCCTGTCCCTGGAGGGGTAATTTTACCAATAATATCAATTCCCGATGTAGGGAACGGCCATGGAGAAGTGTACGTAGGTGTAAAATAGAGATGGAGGAACATGTTGTATATTGGCATAAATTTGGCATTTAGGGCATCTATTTACATATAGATGACAATCCCTATTCATGGTCGTCCAATAGTACCCTTCTCGCATTATCTTTTGGACTAGCATTTTGCCATAAACATGGATTCCACAAATGCCTTCGTTGACTATCCTCATAGCTCTTTGGGCATCCTTTTTCCCTACACATAAGAGAGCTCGACCCTTAGGTACCCTTTAATGTAAATCGTTGTCTATGGGTACGTATTGTGACGCTAAGAGTCTTAATGCTCGTTTTACTCTTTTGTCAGCATGAGGAGGATATTCTCCTTTGGTGACGTAATTAAGTATATCTGTATACCACGGTTCTTCTTCTTCTTCATCTTGGACCACTTCATCGTCTTCTATG
The DNA here is from genome assembly GCF_948465745.1 of Chenopodium album. NCBI lineage: Eukaryota > Viridiplantae > Streptophyta > Magnoliopsida > Caryophyllales > Amaranthaceae > Chenopodium > Chenopodium album. Next base: position 20,122,237 of record NC_137840.1, on the reverse strand, counting down.
GCTTGAATATAAGCCGGTTTATGCCTTTTCTCTATAGTTAGAGGCATTTACTCGATTTTCGTAAGAATCCTAACCATTGAGGCTAGTCTTGCCAAGGTATCAGCAAATTGGTTTTCCTCTCTAGGTAGATAAGTGTATTTTACCTTTTCCAACTGATTGGTAGGGGTTTCTAGATAAGTTTCGTAAGGGGATAGACTTTCACTCCTTACTTTCCATCTTTTAGAAATCTAGTTGATGATCAATGAAGAGTCTCCGAATATTCGTACTTTCTTTACTCCCAATGCTAAATCTGTTTCAAGGCCTACCATGCATGCTTTGTACTCAGCAGCGTTATTGGTAACGTCAAAATCTTGCTTTATAGAGATTGCAACGTGCTCTTCTTTAGGTGATACTAATAATACTCCAACGCCATATCCCTTTTGGTTTGAGGCTCCATCGAAGAATAAAGTCCAAGTATCATCTTATGTGACCATCAAGTCTTCGTGTGAAAAATCATTGTCAAGTATCGGCGTCGAATTTTCTATTGGAAAATTTGCTAGGAAATCCGAGACCACAGATCCTTTGATTACCTTTTGAGGCATGAATCTTACATCAAACTAGGCTAAATTGACTATCCACCTTGATATACGCCCATTGAGTGTAGACTTTTCGAATAGATACTTAAGTGGATCCATTCGGGAAACTATTAAGACTGTACGCACGAGCATGTAATGTCTTAGCTTGGTTGTGGCCCACAACAATGCGAGGCACAATTTCTCAAGCGGTGTGCAGCGTACTTCATACTCAAGCATCTTTTTTCTTAGATAGTAGATTACATTTTCTTTACCTTCTACTTCTTGTACAAGCATAGCCCCCATTGTCTCCTTGGTGACTGTTAAGTACAACCTAAGAGGGATCCCTGGAAGTGTTGGTGCTAACACGAGAGGATTTGCGAGATAGGCTTTGATCTTCTCAAAGGCTTTTTGACACTCGTCATCCCATATTACTGGCACGTTCTTTTTAAGCTTCTTGAATATTGGATCGCATATCGTTGTTAATTTCGATATGAACCTACTTATATACTTCAACCGGCTAATAAAACCTCGAATTTGTTTCTCGGTTTTGGGCGGTGGCATTTACATGATAGACTTGATCTTGGTTGGATCTATCTCTATTCCTCTAGAGCTTATGACATACCCCAAGAGCCTGCCCGAGGTGACTCCAAAGGCGCATTTAGATGGATTCAACTTCATGTTGTATTTTCTTAGCCTTTCGAAGAAAATTTTCAAGGCTATTTGATGTCCGTGGCGATCTTTTGATTTCACAATCCTGTCGTCTACACACACTTCAACCTCTTTGTGCATCATGTCATGGAGTAGGGCAGTTGCTGCTCGTTGGTAAGTAGCACCCGCATTTTTCAACCCGAATGGCATTACCGTGTAATAGTAAGTACCTCGTTGTGGTATGAATGTTTTTTTCTCCATGTCTTCTTCTGCCATGAAAATGTGATTATATCCCGCATATCCATCCATAAATGAGAGAAGCGCATGATTTGCTATATTATCTACCAAAATATCGATGTGTGGTAAAGGGAAGTTGTCCTTTGGACTTGCCTTATTTAAATCTCGATAGTCCACACATATTCTTACCCTTCCATCTTTATTTGGAACTGGAACCACGTTGGCTACCCATTCAGGGTATTTGGATACCTTGATAAAACCTGCAGTTATTTTTTTTTAACTTCTTCTTTTATTTTAAGAGCTACGTCGGGTTTCATTCAACGCAGCTTCTGTTTTACAGGTTTCATTCCTGGAATTAGCGGTTTAGTGAGTTGAGCTAATTCTCTATTAATGCCTGGCATATCTTCATCTAACCAAGCAAATACATTAATATAATCTTTAAGTAGATTAATTAAATTGATTCTTTCTTGTTTATTAAGTGTTAATCCGATTTTAACTTTTCTTTTAATGGTTAAATGATTTGAGATATCAATCGTCTTAGTATCCTCAATTACCGGTGTTTTCTTTTCTAGTGTTTCCATTGATTTAATAATTTCTTTGTCATTTTCATTGTTAGTTAAGCAATGCTCGTCATCTTGGGTTAATGAAAAACACGAGGAGTAAGTGGAAGAAGACATATTATTGAATTCTGAAATCATTACATCGAAGAGGGAAGTGTCTTCAGGGACTTGATTACTAATTAACCTAGGAGTAGAAATAGAAGAAATAGGGGGTGCTACAGCTAAAGACTTGGAACACTCTACAGGAAAAGACTCTGACTCTGACTCAGACTCAGACGACTCTTTAAACATCAGTCCTTGCCCTGTTGTTATGGAGATTTTCCTTCTACTTGGAGTAGTCACCTTGACCGTCTTGCGCCATCCTTGTACTAATCCTTCCGCTGGAGAGATGAGCTTCGAAGGGTCAAAGTTCTCACTTTGTAGGACCGTTTGGATGAGCAAGGAATTATCCTCTACATATCTTGGCTCATCTTTTTCTCGCCCAAATAGTAGTCCCATGACATTAAAGTCAAAGCATAGGGGTGCTTTCTCCTTGTAAATAGGAGTTCGGATCTCATCTAGAACGTAGCAATCTAGAAAGATTTCGAACATAGGCTGCCTTATTCCATTTACAACAAAAGGTTCGGGAAATTCATAGCATGGATAGTCCTCTCCTTCTCTTATGAATTGTCCATTGAGAGTAAGGGGATACTGATCCATTGGGATTGCTTTCTTTTGGGTGCGAGCGTTCCTACGCGCCTTAGATCTTTCCTGGGCTTGCTTGAGTTCTTCCCGAGTCAGTTCGTAACCAAGTTCGAAAGTATCTATTTTAGGGAGGCCAGGTAATTCCATTTGTTTTGCTATCTCCCTTTTCTTTTCTAGAGTCATTCTAGGAAAGTGCCCCTGTCTCTTGAGAATAGTATTTACTGTCATATTGGAGTGGGGGTCGTGACAAAGAGTTGTCCTTTCATCCTCCTCGATTAAGGAGACCTCTTCATTAAAGCCCCACAAGTCTTCATCATCTTCATCGTGCTCCACATTAATGATCGTATTTTCAATAGCTTTAATCCTCATAGGTGAAGCATTGATTATGATAGGGATTCCTCCAACTATGGCTTTTACCTGTTGGTGAAGAGATGAAGGGACGGCCTTGAGGTCATGAAGCCAAGGGCGTCCCAACAATAAGTTGAATGAAGTTTTAGTAACTACAACTTGGAAGGTGGTGGCATGTTCTATTGCCCCCGCCACTACATTCATAGTGATTTTACCAAGAGCTTGGCGACGAGTATTGTCGTAGGCTCTTATTCCTTGTGTTGATGGGGTTAAGTCTTCATCCCTTATTCCTAAAATCCTCGCAGTTCTGAGGGGACAGACATTAATTGCCGATCCATTGTCTACAAGAGTCATTGGGACGTTCATTCTTGATCTAAGGCGAGAATAGGTCGTTGAAACTAGTCTACCCTTGGTCAAAACAAAATTTGTAATCTCTCAACACACCCCTATACAAAGCATAGAGTAAGTCGAGGGTCGAACCACTAGGAATAAGAGGTGAATGCTAAAGTCAAGGCTAAGCTAATTCGAAGCAATAAAGTGAGGTGTGTAAATTCAAAACAATTAAACAATCAAAATGAAATCAAATTTATCAAGCACTAGGGTTAGGATCCGCATATACTCGAAATGGATATAACTAATTGGGATTGGAGATGATTAAGTCAAGTGTTGTTAGGGAAAATCAATTAAGAAATCAAGAGAGTAAGGTAAGCTAATCTCCTAGAGGTCAAGCTAGCGCCAACTACGAGAGACTCTAACTAGAAACCTTGCAAACCTACTCTATCGAAAAAAGCAAGCCACAAATCAATTTTCCGTATCAATGCAGGCTTACAATGCATTCTAGTGTAAAAATCAAAGTTAGTTACTCTTCAATTAATCACACACATGGACTTAATCAATCAACCAATTTAATCACAACATCAAGTCAATCAATTTCCCCCAATTAGCATCAATCCATTACTCATACATGCTTCACCATTCCACTAGCAAGAGAACTACACACAATCCATTGAAATTAAGATCAAAACTAAGCTAATCTTCAATTTCATCATCATCATATCAATAGAACTAATTCAATCACAAATTCAATTCAAACTTGAACAATCAACAAAGCAATTCAAATGTTAAGCTAAAGATTGAATTAAAGTAAAAGAAATCCTTACAAACTTGCTTTAATTAAATGGAGAAAATGCTAGAATTACAAATATTCAATCATCAATCAAGAACTTCTCTCTCTACAATCTAGAGTTTCTCTCTCTAAAATTCTAATTCTAATTCTAATCTCATTTTCTGAATTTATTCCCCCCCTAAAAATAGAAAGATAATCTATATATAATAAAACTAACTAAGAGAAGTTAGTTAGATAGTCCCCAAATAAACCCATACAGGCGCGGCCAACTATAAGTGAGAGTGCGGCCGCGCAAATCTGGGTACGGAACAGAGACCCGGACAGGCGCGCCCGCGCCACTATGCCGCACGACCACGCCATAGCCTCGCGCGCCCGCGTTTGGGAACAAGGAAACCTTCTTCCATATCATGCCGATGCTCCTCGTGCGTTTCACTTAATGCTCTTTATAAACACAGGACCTTGCATGTTTACGGGTTCAACACTAGAAAATCATGCCTCCATGGCTTGAATGCACAGCTCACGGACTTTAGGAACTTGCACTTCTTCATGCTTGAGCTTCAAATGGAGAACATTAGACATCCTAATCAATGCTAAACTTGGGAAGAGTCCTCGAGAAACTTTGATAACGACCTTAACCTGAAAAATAAAGGAAAACAAGCAGAGAAAAGAGACAATAACAAAATAAACTAAGAAATGCATAAAGAAAGAAATCCAACAAAGAAAATGCAAACTATTAGAAATAAAGTGTAAAATTAAGGAAAAGTCAAGTAAAAGAGCTATAAAATAGCATGAAATTCACCCTAATTAGAATCAAATGAGTGCCATAAATGACACTCATCAAATTCCCCCAAGATAAACTTTTGCTCGTCCTCGAGCAAATTAAAGCAAGAAAGAATAAGGATGAAAGACTTATTCAATAAGAAAAAGAAAGCCATTAGACGGGAATATACACTAAGACTCACTAACGTAGGAATCACAGTTGTATTTAGCTACAACAAGCCCTTTAAACCCAAAAGTCGCCTATGAGGACGAGTGAGGTCTCGTAATGGTTTCCAAAGAGCTTAACCTATAACTCTCCACTAACATACATGAGGCAAACCACAAAAAGGAAAGTAAAATAAAGAAAAACAAAATTAAAACCTTTACAAATTGGACTTTACAAAATGACATCATTTCATATGAATAAACATCTTTCTTAAGCAAATAGGGGTATGCACGTTTTAAGATATCTTAGGTTTATTGAAACATAGAGTATGGTAAGCATAGAGAACTAGTTATCACAATTCACCTTCATCCCGTTCTATCTTACCGCGTTCTTCTTATAGTCTCAAATCTTCCTCTAATGAGCATCTCAATAACTCCTCAAAGGAGCCGGAAAAGAAACACTTTTGGGTTACACGACGTCTTGACTATGCATCCCCTCTCTTTAGGCTTTAACTCATAATGCCCTCCCTCGAAATTTGACTCAACCTTTAGGTGGAAAGGTCTTTCCCAATAGTGGTAATGTAAGGGCAAAAAAGGTTAGGGGTTGGCTAAAATTTTAAAATTTGGCAGTATTCATAATTAGTGAAGCAAAGGGTGATAAAACCTTCTCCTCATAACCAAGCAATCGCCAAACAAAAACAAACTAATTCCCCCAAGCTTCTTCAAAGCCATAACCATAATTATATATACCAAAAGCGTAAACGCTTCTCCCCCAAGTTTAAAGGAAGCATTGTCCTCAATGCTTGAAAAGGGGAAATGAATCACATCAAAATATTTTTTATTTTTCTCATTTTCAACTTTTTTTTATATTTATTTTCAAATTTTTCAAAGCAAATGTCTATGCCTCTTTAACTAAGGACGACTTTTAAAAATTTGCGTTTATTAAGTCCGTCCCTTTTTGACACTTGGAACGGCTTTTTCCATCAATCATTTCCCATTATTCACGAAATATTCACAAACACAAAAGCTTGCTTAAAATGGAACCAATATCCATACTTATAAACCACAAACTCCAAAAACATGACTATTTGCTTCACAGAAACCAAAAAAGGAACAAAAAGAAACAAAAGGCTGAAAATTCTAAAGATGTGGCTTGAAAAGAAGGGAAAGGGCTCAAATGGTTAGCAAGAAGGCAAATGTAAACCCAAAGAACTAAAATAAAGAAGATTAAACCTAGAAAAAGAAAAATTACCACCCCGAAAAGATGCCTTTGTCCTCCCTAGAAGGTTCGGTCTCGTTTTTGAGAATTAGGAGTCAAGATTCAAGATTAGGTCCGCAATAGTCAAAGATCCATGCCACTCATGCAAAATATGTAGAAGGCTAGAAAAATGACGAACCTCACATGGATGTACCAAAAAATCACTATAGGTGTCAAATCGACCATAGGAAACAACTACCAACATGCCACAAACAAGGGTTTCAAGATCCTCCTAGTTCTAGAACATGATACCTTAGCATACACCCATCTTAGAGTCAGCCAAGCATATTCTCAAACTGTGCATACCCATACAATTTAGGAAGATATTCAGTTGTAGACATCTAAAAATGTCTCCCCAAAACCAAGCCCGATGATAAATAACCTTTCACCGCCGCTATTGGTCGGGTTTAGTATTTAATCCCGAGAGTGCTTAAAAAAATCGTATTTTATTAAATTCATATTTTTGAAAGGTCTATGGATCAGTCTTGGTGTTTGGTAAAAGCATAGTCTTAATTTTGGCCCAAACTTGTTAATTAATTTTAAGCCCAAACCTTTTATTTTATTATTATTTTTGGCCCAAATATTTTATTTATTTTTATTTTATTATTTTAGCCCGAATAATAAAAGTCAGAAAAAGCCCGAAATTATCAATCGGCACTTAAAAAGCCGAAAGAAATTAGGGTTAAAAATGAATTTAGACGGAAAAGTGGACTGGAACTGACCGTGTCACGGTCAAGCTTGACCGCGTCACGGGAACTCTTCCTGTCTGACGGTGGGACTTCCCGTGACACGGGAGATCTACCGTGACACGGAGAGTTCCGTGTCCTTTCCGCGTAAACCCTTAACGCGTTTTCCGTTCCGTTTTCTAAAAATTTCCCGCGACACTCCAAAACTGACCGTGTCACGGGAACTTGTACCGTCTGACGGTACAGTCTAACCGTGTCACGGTACAGTTTGACCGTGTCACGGGATACTTTTTTTAGGGTTTTTATCATTTTAGTTTGGCCCCAAAATTAACCTTGTTTTTATTTAATTTAATTTAGTTATTGTTTTATTATTTCCTTGAAGTTACTAACTCATTTATTATTTTGTAGTTGCAAATAAACAGATTCAAAGTAAGGATTATGCTCTTTTTATTATTGTTATTTTTCTAACGATTTTTTATGTTGTTAGAATTGTGATTAAATTGGTTTTTATATTGATTCTATTATTTATTTTGATCACCATATTGCATGTTTAAAGGGAATATGTAATTGAAAATCACGACTAATAAGATAATTTGGACAACCGGTTTAGGTTCCTTTTTAATCTTGTTGTTTAATCAAGTGATCACCAAATTTTTAGAATTATGTTTGCATTAATTTTGAACCAATTTAGTTGAATAATAGTTTGGAGCGAATTGAATTATTGTTTGTATGCCTTTGAGATCACAGGAATGCTTTTCACTATAAGAATCGAGTAGAGGCCAATACGGGCGAATGTGACTCCATGACTCACTTCGTACCATCATCCCCGATCCTCCTTTTGTGGTTCCGAACCATATGGAGTTAGTAATCTCATGGATTATGAATGGGGTGTAACCTTCAAGAGTCAATCATTGTTGCCTATCGTTGTCCCTTATCGTGGTTGCCTTTTTTATGATCCGTGAACGGTTTACAAGTTACACAAAAACTTGTTGGCGGCTCCCTACTTTCCTTGTCCCTAATCGTAATGTCAATTCCCACTTCCTATGAGTGCCAAGAATATTCACAACATGCTTTTTAACGTAGGCGCACTTCGAGCGACGCCTACATCAGTCAATAGCAAAAATCTATTGTAATTCCCAATCGACAAACAAGTAAGAAAAACATAGATGAAGGAAAAGAAGGAAAATAAAGAATGGAACGAATATGCGGGTTAAACATTTAATTCCCAATCGACAAATAAGTGATCAAATGACAACATATCCAATGATCCCAAACACTCTAGGTGTGAAAATCATCCATCCTCGAACCATTCAACTTTTCCTAAAACTTATCCTAAACTATGCATCCAAGAAAATAAAAGAGAATTAAGAAAAATAAGAAAGATCTCACCGGCTTCCGAGAAATGCTAAAATAGTAAGGTGAAGAATCAACCACCTTATGAAGCTCCAAGAAATAAAGCATCATCATCAAAGCCATATAAGAACAAAAATGGAAAAGAGAACTATGGACAAAGGAAACGGTTAGTGACTTCAAAACAAAAGAAGAGAAAAGAATATGAAAAGGAAAGAAAACAAAAGGAAAAAATAAGCAAAACTAAATTATCATGAAAGAAAAAACAAAGTAAGAAAATAAGAACTAAAGAACCAAATAAACATCTAACTAATCAACAAAGTACTAAACTACAAAATTTGGATTCAAGAGTTTAGATTCATGGGATTTGGATATTAGGGGTTTGGATTCTAGGGAGAAAATCACGCATCATCATCACAACAACAAAAAGATCAAGAATGAGAAAACATCATCAAAGAAAGAGATCATCACACAAAGAGGCAAAAGAAACAAGATGAGTTTCAACAACAAATTGGCCACCGACACAAACCCCTAAGAAAAGGAAAAGTTCCCCCAATCTAATCATAGATACATCTCAACATCCTAACAATACAAAGCAAGCACACATAAGACAAAGGATGGAGGCACAAGGAACAAAAATGAGGGAACAAGCTACCACCACCACTCGGCCCGGAGCCATCATTGTTATCCACATCATAGGAAAACCCGATGGGGGACCATAAGGATCCCATCCCCCGGTGTAACCGGGTGGCCAACCATAATGTCCCCTAAAGTTATCTTGTTGCCAAGGGGGCAAGGGGAGTGAATTTCTCGGGCAAGGCAAGCATTAGTGGGTGATCGGGGTGTCCATAGGGGTAGTTATGTTCACCCCTATAGTCGCTCCCACCGGGAACACGGTAATCATAGTTACCGTGTTCATCGGGGAATGAGCGGGTCTTAGTGTTGGACCCCGGAGGTCCTTGCCAATATGGGTACGTGGGTAAGCCATCACCCCCAAAAGATGGTATGGGACTATATTGGGGTATAAAGTAAGGGTAGTTAAACGGGGGAGTGATGTCTCCCCGGTCAACACCCGCAACATACAAATGTTGTTGTTGGAGAAACATACCTTGTTGCATCTCCGAAATCCCTCTCATATGAAAATAGATGGCCTCAAAATCTTGGTCATACATGCCCTCCAACCGGATTTGCATTCCCTTCATTTGAGCACTAAGGGCATCCAAGTCTAAGTTAGCAAATTGGTGATGTTGCTCTTGATGTTATTGTTGTTGTTGTTGCGGCTCTACTTCCTCTTCTTCACCCATCTCCTCATCATCATCATAGTAGGGAAGGTGGTGACTTTTGGAGACTTTCCAAATGCTTGCCACATTCTCGCGGTGGAGAGAAGTCGAGGGGTTAGGGAGATAGCACCAATGTTCTTTATCCCCTAGCCAATCAAACACCTCGTCATCATCGTTCTTTGCTAAGAATTGGATTTGCTTCAATTGCCGGACGTTGAGGTAGAGAGAATCAACATCCCCCACCGGAGTGCAAGATGGAAAATAGTGCCCGAGCTCAAGGTTGGTCACTAGCCTTGTGACCATGCTCCCACTAGGGATCTCGCCGGAATCCCTATCTTGCAATCCTTGGAAATAGCTAGCAAAAGTATACCCTAAAATCCCCTAAAAAAAAGTATACCCCAAATTTAGGCGACCCCGGTACTCCGCACGAGTAGCCACCCATGAAATCAAAACTTCCAACTGGCTCATCTTTCCTGATTCCTGCTTCGAAAACACCGAATATCAACAAAGCCTATGGAGAACCAGGAGACATGGCTGGTACACCTTACTAATCTTGGCATACCGGGCCACAAAGTCACCACATCTAGAAATATTGGCCTACCAGGAATTCTGATCATATTCATCATTAAAGAAGAGCTTGGGATCCAAAATATCTAAATTTGGATCGAAGTCTAGAGCCGCATTGAATTCTTTTAGGGATTGATCAAATTGAATGTTGAAGAGCTGAAATCGAATACGGTAGAAACCACCCTCGGCCATCACAAGATCAACCGTGGCCAAGAACTCCAAAGTCGGTTGAACATAGGTACGGAAGCTCCCGCTCACAAAAGATCCCATGCGAAGGTTGCTAAGTAATTCCCTTAAATCTTCTTCAATTCCTAACTTAATCATGTCCGCTTGAAAGTAGTGTCAGGAAGGTTTGAGGGAACGGTTTTTTTCGAGTTTGGTGTATCTAGGTTTTTGAATGGGGTCGGTAATTCGATGTTTGGGGATAGGGGTAGGTTGAAGAGGTTGTGAGGTAGAGGGAGAAGGAGCGAGTTCTTCAATCGTGACATTGGTTTTTCATTTCTTGAGGAGGTTTTCGATGTGTTTGGACATGATGAATTTTTAAAGGTAGTAACTGAATACACCACAATCACCACAAGAAAATCCAACCAACAATCTAGAATTCCTTAACAAACTCCTTTACCAATACCGACAAGCAACAACTCACTACCAAAGTTGAGAAATCCCAAATGTACACAATTACCACTAATTCAAGCCAAAAAATGCATTCAAACCATACACCATACACTAAGCACAAAGGAACCAAGAATCAAATCTCAACATTATCAATGTAGCACTACCAAAAATCCAACCACAACAATTCTCAACAATTACGATCAATCTAGCTACACAAACAACAAAGAACACAATGTAAGCAATAATCAATCATCATACATCACAAATAACCAACTAAAATCCAATTTCAACCATAAAAACCTTAAAAACACATACTACTACTATTCATACTCATGAACTACCTTAAACATGCAATTATATGCTATAATAAAGCAATTAAGAGTAAGAGTAGATGATTATACCATACAAGAAGCAAGTTAGACCAAGCTTTAGCAACCAATTTTCACCCACACAAAATTTCCCAAATTAGCTTTAACAATGGAGGAGAGAGAAAGGTGGTTGTTATGGATGAAAGGTAGTATGAATTTTGTTGAAAATGCAAGAATTGTAAGAGGATTTGATGAATTGTAATGGAAATTTGGAGGAATTTGAGGGAAAATATATGAAAGTGAGTAAGGATATGGTGCGGTGCAGATGAGGGTGAAGGGTTAAGAATGCTTGAGAAATGAGGGTGAAGGGGAAATGAGGGAAAAGAAAGAAGAAGATAGAAAAGATAAGCTCGGCAAGGGGGGTGCGCGGCCGCGCGACCTGGCTCGCGCCAGCTGATGCCCCTCATGCACTTCTCCTTGGTGCGTTCATGCGTGGGTGCTTTGATAACTATAATTCCATGATTTTTTACCCCATCATAATGATTAGTTTCTAAATATGAAGAATGTGGGTTCAAAACCCCTAAAATAATGGTAGCACAACGATGAACTCATCAAGTTCAAATTTTCTTCATACCTAAGCACAAATTTCCTATATTACCTTGCTAACAATTCTTCCCCTTTTACCTAAAAATTTCAGTAAAGTTGAATATAAACACATTTAAAAAAACAAAAAATCACAAAACACCATTCCATTGCTCATTCTCACTTAATGTGATCCAACTCCAAGAATTCAACCTATAAATCCAAAAGAAAAACAAATGAAAGAATAGAAAAGAAACTATAAGAAAGAAAATTAAAAAAAATAGAAATCAAAAGAAAAGGTTAGAAATCTTTGGGTTGCCTCTCGGGAAGCCCTTGCTTAAGGTCCTAAGCTCGACCCTTCCTCCAAATCATTGAAAGGAATAGTGTCCTTCAAACAAGTGTACTATTCCGTTAGTGGGTTTAGAATTATTAGAAAGCTAATATATTCAGTGAGGTCAAGTGATCGGAATGCCTGGGTGGAGGCTGCTTCCGATCAGTAATATTAATGAATAATTAATATTACAGCTTAATCTTGACTGAACCCTTCGGGTCACACCCAAGCATTCAACAAACCGAACCAACAAATTTATTAAGAAGGAATTCATGAGTCGACTGAGTAATATTTATTTAGACGTCGGAAATTCGAGCTTAGAGCGTCGAAACCGAGCGTCGGAAGTCGAGTCGAAAAATAGTGAAAGACGAGACGAAAAATAGTAATAAATCGACAAAAGACCAAAATACCCCTAGCATCGGAATGCCCAAGCAAACCGAGTGCTAAGGGCGTATGGCCTAGCATGGTGGCTAGCATGCGCACCAAGCCGAGCCTAGGCTGGCTGGTGCGTGCTAGCGCACCCATGCTAGCATCGCAAGGCTAGGCGCTGCCTAGTGCGTGCTAGCATGCTAGGCACAGCCTTGTGCCCGCAATGGCTAGCAAGCCATGCCGCAACAAGCTGCAGCAGCTAGCACGCTAGGCGCGCCAGCTCGCCACAACTAGCAGCAGCATGGCTAAGCCATTGCTTGCTGCCTAGCAGCGCTGACCAAGGCACAAGGCTAGCAGAAGGTCGCACTAGCATGCTACGCTTGCTGTCCAGCAGCGCCTGGCAGCCCGCATGCGAGTGTTGGGCCTGCTGGGCTTGCTGGGCGTGGCTGCCACGGACAGTAGCACATGGCAGCCCACCTTGACTTCCTTGGTGCCCAAGGGTGGGTGCCATGTGGCTTGTGGTCCTTGAGTGTGTGTGGAGTGAGGTGGCCGGTTATGGGAGAGGGAGTGGGGAGCAAGTTTGGTCCCCCCCCCCTTCTCCAAGTGGTCCTCACCTAACCACTCACATGAGCTTGCCACTTGTTGATTTATTAATAGCTTGATTATTAATTTTATTTTAGCTTTAAAATAAAATGGAAAAATCATACTATCCCACGTTGATGGGAGAGTAAATAATACTCCCATCATTTCCTATAAATACCCAAGTATGGGCGTTGGGAATGTTGCTTGAGTAAGAGTTGAAAAAGGCATCACAATTAGTGAAAACCTTAGAACTCAATATAATTACTCGGGTTTTATTGGTCGGGTCTTGCTAACCCCAAGACATTGGACCTAGTCTGTTTTTTTGGTGCGGGTGGACTTCGTTGGAGGTCTCCGTGTGAGCGGGACTTGAAGCTTTCAAGTAAGAGCTCATTTTGGAGCGAAGCACGCGTCAAAGGTAATTAGCTTATCTTAATCTTGTGATTAATTTAATTATGTTTATGGTTTTATTTATTGCGAGTGCGGTCTTGTTTTTGGGTTTGTTTCCGCGGTGAGTCGGACTCACCAAACCCAAATAGTGGTATCGGAGCCTCGCTCGTTTATTTTTAAAATCATAATATTTTCAAGGTGTTTTTATGGCTTAATTTTTCTGGTTTTAAGTTGCTAATTAGATTAGTAACTCGTTTTTCCAATTTTTACCTCGTATTAGAGCTGTCTTCAGCTCCCGAACCCAGATTTCGACCCAAAAATAGTGAATTTTTAGTGGAAAAGGCGTTCTGGAAATGGTTTTACCCTATTAGAACTCTGCTTTTAGCCAAAAAACGAATAGAAATGCATTTTTCGGGGGATTTTTCGTTTTGACGAAAAATTTTAAGTCTTTCTAACATTGAAAATTGATTGCATATTTATGGTGGTTATGAATTTGGTTCTTTCCTTTATTTATATGCAATTTTACACAACTTTAAGCATGATTACTTGGTAGTAATTGGTGCTTGAAAGTTTGGTTTTATTTTTTCACATAATTTCAAATTAATTGCATTAAGTGTGAAATTGTTGTTCTTTGTTGCTTCCAAGTACTAAAGATTCAATCTTTATTTATGATAAGTGATTGAAACTTTGAGTTACTAAATTCCCTGAATTTTGGTTAAACTTTGTTGATTTAATCATTTTTTAGTTGATTGGAATCATAAAGTTTAAAACTTGTGATTGAAATTGGTTTATCTTCATATTGGAAGATATAATTTTTTTTTTTTCATGGAGTCACAAGTATTAGAGTTGGAGTCTTTATTGAACTTATGTTCATTTTTCCAACTCCCTTTTATTTTGTCAAAATCTCAAGATTAATTTAAAGTGATTAAATTAATAGTGATAATTGCCCTAATTTGTTACACCAAGTTAAACCAATTTTATTAAAGAATGGTTCTTGGAAATAAATTTCGTTAATTGCATTTGGATGAATTATTTAAGCTGGACTTGTTTTTCATTTTTCCTCAAAATTGATTCTAAAATTAATTTAGAATTGATTTATAATTTCACACACAAAAATCGATAATTTTCGAAGCATTAGCACGCAACACGAGGCCTAAGAGCCCCGAGCTAGCTCTCGGCCAGCTGGGCTGCTCACGCAACCCATATGTGGCTGCCGAGGCTGCTGGGCACTTCGTTCTTAGGTGCTTGGTGCTGTGCGTGTGTGTGTGCGAAGAAAGGCGTGGGCTGCTGCTCGCTGCCAGCAGTATAGCACGCCAGCCAGCAGCAAACAGCAACATGCCGCAGCAGCAGCATAATGCTGTGCGCGCTGTGCGTGTTGCTACGCTTGGCTGGGCTGGGCATAGAGCATGCGAGCAACAACAGCCCACATGCATGCTTGGTGTTGCGGGGGTGCGCATGGGCATACTACGTGCTTGTTGTACGGTACGTACAATCCCATAATTGGCACAATAATTTCGGGTTATTAAGGCGATGCTATTTTAAAGTTAATTTTAGCGTTGCTTAATATGTAAATAAGGGTATTTTTGGACTCCAAGTCTTAGTGCTAGGCACTTAGACATCTTGGAATTCGTAATTTTGCTTAAATTGTCGTTTTAATTATTTTAATTATTTTGTTTATTTAATTAAAATTTTTGGAGGCTAGGCCTCGGTTTTTTAGCGACATTTGCAAAAATTAATTTTGGCAAATATTTGGGTTCACCGACTTAATTAATTGGATTAGTTAAGTTGGATGCGGAATTTAGTGGGAGCGTCTCTTAGTTTTTTCCATAACCGGTTAAAACAACTTTGACTAGTTTAATTAGGCGTGTTAATTGGATTAACCACCTAGATTAGTTATTAGTTCTCGCGCGTTTTATGCATTGTTACTTGTTTATCGTTGTAAAATGCATGGGCCATTCACAGATAGTGAATGGATGAATGGAATGTAAATTCTCTCACAGGTTTTATGAAATGGCAACTAGTGGGGCCCGATTAGGATAGAAAATACGGACTATGATCCGTGATGTATTTTTGTAAATTAAATACGGTCTACGAACCGTTGAGTATTTTTGTACCTTAATATTTAGATTAGTCTTAATCGTAGATACTAGCAATTGTAATATTTTGGTCAAGTCTTGAAGACGGGGTTCTTAGAAAACAAATCCATGAAGTTGCAAATGAAGACCTTTTGAAGACTTGAAGATCTCAAAGGGTCATGCTAGTTTGCCAAATGAATTATATGTTAGATGCATGTTTAGGATTTCGAATGTTGAGATGATTAATTAAGTTCAATTAAATCAACCAACATAGAAACCCTAGGTCCCTAAAATATTGAGTAAAACTTGCCATTCCAAAACACACTTACCAACCGAACGAGGGTAGTGGTGGGCTACGCCAAAGCAAGGCATCACTACTTCTCCAAGGAACGTAAGGCATATCGGGTATGCAAGGTGGTTTTGGTTATACTCAACGATATGAGTGATGGAGTCCTAACATGTCGTGGCAAAGTGAATAAATTGTTTAGAGAGCATTGGATGCGACGATTTATTCAACCAAGAGTGGCTTGGAGCCATTAGCAAAGCGTTGCTTACCTTAGGAGATTGAGTGTTAAGACAAGCCAAAGCATGCTTAACCACTCTTTATTTCTTTAGATCTTTGAATCGACTTATTCTCAGCTAAATGGGGACAATCTTTAATGTGTGAATAAGACGTTTTAAATAAGTTTGATTAAAATGCATGAATTCAATCTTATTTAACTATAATGAATGGTTTTTTATTTCAAATTCTTTCAATTGTGGAATCATGTCTTCATCTAATGTCAACGACCTTATTCTCCTGGAATTGCCCGAAAAGTTGCCAATTTCTCTGAACTTGGTAAACTTTAAGGAATGGGAAGAGGAACTCCGAAAGACCCTCCGAAATTGCTACCTAGAGCACATTTTGGATACTCAAATCTCGAGTTTCTACTCAAAGGGGATTATGAGTGATGAGACACATGAGGTATGGAGTGTGGATTGTAAAAGAGTTTTCAGACTCATGGCAAACTCCATCCCGGTACAATGGAAGGGGAAATTCTCCAACTATTTTCCGGACATGGTACTCAAAGCTCTAGAAGATGTAGTCAATTTTAGAGTCACCAAAAGTACCAGAGGCAACTATGATGGACTTGTGGAAGATGTAACTAGGTCACTCTCGAACATGAGGATCAAGCCACCGCAAGATGGGTGTCTCACGAAAGAGAGACAAGAAGTATGGGCTAAGGTCTGTAATGCAACACTTAAACCTGGGATGCCACTTTAAGCTCATGTGCTCAACATGACAAGGCTATTTATCCATCTGGAGCTAATTGGCAAACCAGTGGACGATGAGCAAGCGGTTCTCATGCTACTAAGCTCACTCCATTCAGGGTATGTTGCATTAAAGATGCAACTTACAGCCAAGCGGAACAAACTGTCATTGATGGAAGTTGTTCAAGAGCTCCAGAAAACCTATTCTTGCAAGAAGGCTAAGGTTGCTCTGAGACCAAAGAAGAAGTAGTTAAAGAACAAAGTTAAGATGCGCTGCTTCTATTGTAGTAGACCCGGACACTACAAAAGAGAATTTAGCATGTATCTAGAAGATGAGGCGAAAAGAAAAGTAACCTCAATCTCAGGTATCATCTTTATACTTGAACATAAGCCATTTATAAGGTATTAGATACCGGAAAATTAGCTCACTATATGCTCCTGTTTCAGAAACAAAGTGAGTGGTGATTTTCAAGTGGATATGAGTACACAAGTGGAAGAAGAAGATAATATTTCAAAGAAAGCTTGTAATCTCATATTTTGTCTAGATTTAAAACTTGTTTAGTTTTATCTACCATATTTTGATCTTGTGGCGTTGGACGTCATTTTGAACTTGATCACAAGACATATCATCTTGTTTATATTTATGGAATGACATGTTTGTGTCTTTGGACAAATTGTTTATAATGATACCAAAAGAGCTAAGACCATAGAGTCAAATCAGACTTACTTGTGGCATTAACGTCTTGGCCACATCAACATCAAACGCATCAAGAAACTTCTACAAAAAGGTGTTATTGACTCCTTCGATTTAGAATCGTTTGAGAATTGCGAGGGATGTCTATTAGGCAAGATGATTAAACAGCCATTCTCCAAGTTGGGAGAAAGGGCAAGTGACTTATTGGGTCTTATACATACCGATGTATGTGGACCAATGAGCTCAACCACAAGAAATGGACATCGATATTTCATCACTTTCACAGACGACTATAGTAGATATGGCTATGTCTACCTCATGTCGCATAAATCTGAATCATTTGAAAAGTTCAAAGAATTTCAGAGTGAATTTGAAAATCAGCTTGGCAAGAAAATCAAAGCCCTTTGATCGTATCGAGGTGGTGAATACTTGAGCCAAGAATTCGATGACCATCTGAAAGAAAAGGGTGTACTTTCAGAATTGACACCTCCAGGAAATCCTCAATGGAACGGAGTATCCAAAAGGAGAAATCGGACCTTGTTAGACATGGTACGATCAACAATGGGTCTTAGTGATCTTTCTATCTCTTTCTGGGGACACACACTTCTAACTGCGGCACTAACACTGAACCGTGCTCCATCAAAAGATGTAGAAAAGAATCCATATGAATTATGGACGAAGAAACCTCCTAGGTTATCTTTTCTAAAGATATGGGGATGCGAAGCATATGTCAAGAAATTGATTTCTGACAAACTTCATCCCAAATCTGACAAGGTTTACTTTGTGGGCTACCCAAAAGAAACCAAAGGGTATTACTTCTACAACAAATCGGATAACAAAGTGTTTGTTGCTCGCGATGGTGTCTTTTTGGAGAAGGATCACCTTTCCAAAATGACAAGTGGGAGGAAAATCGAACTCGACGAAGTTCGTGAGGATGAGCAACAAAATCATAATGACAGTCAAAGTGCTCAAACAGCATATGTTGACGCAGGTCAAAATGATCAAAATGTGCAAAGTCGAACCGACAATGCAAATGCTCAATCCATTACCCTATGTAGGTCTCAGAGGCCGAGATCTCAACCTGATAGATATCTTGGTTTAGTATTAACCGAGAATCAGGACATCCTGATTATGGATGGAGATGAACCGACAACCTACAAGCAAGCGATGGCAAGCACCGACTCTGCTAAATGGCAAGAGGCCATGAGATCTGAAATGGATTCCATGTTTAAAAATAAAGTCTGGGACTTGGTTGACTTACCCGAAGGTTATACACCTATTGGATGTAAGTTGATTTTCAAGTTGGAAACCGACAAAGATGGAAATGTATTCATTAACAAATCTAGATTGGTGGCAAAAGGTTAAAGACAAGTTCATGGTATTGATTACGATGAAACCTTTTCACTATTCGCAATGCTTAAATCCATTCGGATCCTCCTAGCGATTGCTGCATATTACAATTATGAAATATGGCAGATGGACGTCAAAACCGCCTTCCTTAATGGTTATTTGGAAGAAACTATGTATATGACATAGCCTAAAGGTTTTTTCGACCAAAACAATGCTAGGAAAGTTTGTAAGCTTGAAGTCCATTTATGGACTAAAGCAAGCAAGCAGAAGTTGGAATCTGAGATTCGATGAAGCCATCAGTAAGTTTGGTTTTATCAAGAATCCCGATGAATCTTGTGTTTACAAGAAGGTCAGTGGGAGTGACATCGCCTTCCTAGTCTTATATATCGATGACATATTGCTCATTGGAAACAGCATTCCGTTGTTAGAGTCTGTAAAGGCCTAGCTTGGAAAGTGCTTCTTAATGAAAGACTTGGGAGAGGCTCAGTACATACTAGGCATCAAGATCTATAGGGATAGATCTGATAAGTGACTTTTATGTCATTTTTAGGGTGTTTATTGAGTCGTATTCCGACTTATTTTCCAATAATTTCACCTTTTATATCCTTTATTTCTATTATTTTATTATTCTCGTCTTTTATCTTTATTTTGAGTATTTTTGTAATTTTCTATAGTTTTTAGTTTATTTTCGTGTTTTATTTTATTTTTCTTTCTTTTAATGTTTTTAGTTTAAGTTGTTAGTTTTTATTTTTATTAATTTAATTTCTATTTTTTTTATCTCGTTTTCTTATTTATTTTAGTTTCGTATTTTATTTTATTATTTCTTTAGTTTTAGAATTTTATTTTATAGCATTTTATTTTACTTTATTTTTCCTATTTTATTTTACTTTTTTTTATAATTTTATTTTATCTTTATTTTATTTTTATTTTGTTATCGATCCTACCCTCGTGTTGTTTTTGGTTGTAGGTGTTTTCGGGTCCTTGGTCGATCGAGTTCAAGGTCCGAGAATTGAGTCAAACAACATGCTCTAGCTGCTGCCCTCTTGCTAGCAGCTTAACATACACCACACCCTTTCTAAACCTACACCACATCCTCTCTGTATCCCCTGCATTCACCAACAACAACTCCACCAACAACACACTCCTCATCACCTTCCTAGTTCCTCACTCACTCCACAACAACAACCAGCAGCAATGCTGCCTAGCCAACTCCAACCTCACACAACCAAACCACCTCCAATTCTTCTCCATTCACCCTCGCCACCAATTTCAACCAGCCACCGCCACTCATTTCAGCCACCTGACCTCAATTGACACCAACCCGCAAAACCTACAGTCCTAAATTCGCACCAGTCACACACACCTCACCTCCAACCAAACCACCTCCAATTCTCCTCCATCTCACACCCATCAGCCCCGCAATTCCCCTTCTTCACCTCGCAACACCACCAACACCAGCCATCACACCGACACCACCCAACACCAGCAGCAACCCGCAACAATTGCAGCTCATCCCCGCATCACCAATCCGCAACCAATCGAACCAAATTCACAGCATGGAGCAACCCAGACCTCCGCGGCCGCGCACCCCTGTCAGAAAGCGCACGAAATCGAGTCCAAAATCGAGTTGAGGCAGAAGCTTTGTGCGACTTGCTATGCGACCTCTTCGCGGGCGCGTAGATTGGGGTTCAATTTGAACCACATCACGAGCTTTGCACGTGGTTTTAATGAAATCCAACGGCCGTGTTTTAATGATGCTTGATGAAGATGATGATGACGAAAGGTGAAGATGAGGGGATGCGTGGTGATAGTGATGAAGGTGATGCGAATCAGAGCAGCTAAAATCGAGCAAGGAGAAGATCGTGGGTCTGGGGGGAATTTGGGGAATGATGGGTTTTAATTTCTTTTATTTTATTTTATTTCCTTTTTCTTTTTCCCTTTATCTTTCTTTTGTTTTATTTTATTTTCTTTATTTTGTTTTCTTTTATTTATTTTATTTTATTTAGCCTTGTATATAAATACCCTTTTGGGGTTATTTTCTCTCAACTAACTCTTAACATTTTTATTTTAGCCTAGATTAGATTAGTTTAGCTCTTTAATTTTCTCTCTCTTAGGATTAGATTAAAAGTTTCTCTCTCTAGTTTAGAAGTAGTTTAGAGAGAGAAAGATTGGATTTTTCATGGAGTTTTTGGGATTTTGAAGAAGCAAATTTGTGAATTTTTCCTCTCATAAATTCAATGAGTCTTCCTAACTTTCTCTCTCATTTATTGCTTTCATTTATTATTGTTTTTGCTTATTTATTTGTTTATTTGAGTAGTTTAATTAGTTTAATTATTTGATTCTGGCTTTTATTATTATTTTACCTTGTTTTCCATACTTTTGTTCACCATGTTAGTTTAGGTTTTGCTCAAGGGAAATGGATAAAGGTTATGTTAATTAATTTAATGATTGATTGTGGTTAGTATGAAATTGTTTCTTGATTATTGTGTATGGATGATGCTTTTATGGATTAGAATCTTTCTAGCTAGTTGATTCTATGCTTTTAATTGTGTTTTCAATCAATTGTGCGAAAGTGAGTTGTTTGAGAGCCCTAAATTCCTCCATATCTTTTCTAGGCTAGTTGCACGAGAGTGAATTAGTTTAGTAGGATTATTAACATGTTTAATTGCGCGAGAGTGAGTTAAATGTGTAAATCGTCCTAATTGAGGTCATTTTCATCTAATTGTTTGATGTTGTTGAATGCATTGATGTAATTGGATTCCACTTTCCCTAGTTTTAGTTATTTGCTCTTAGTAGTGTTAGTTGAAGCTCTCTTTACCTCACAAGCTTTCCTAGTAGTCTAATTAGCATAGATTGATACACTTAGTCCTTTTGGGTTCGACCCTTTACTTACCCCTATATTCGTATTAGGGTAGTTTAGGTATTATAAATTGTTAATTTGATTAGGGTTAGTAGACTAACGACACTACTTAAATCCCTCGATCAAATTTTGGCGTCGTTGCCGGGGACTAAGGCGTTCATTAATTTGTGTTAATTAGATTAGCTAGGTTCTTGTGTATAATTTGATTTGTGTTCGCTTTTCTTTGTTCTTTGTATAAAAATGGCATGCTTATCTTTTCCTCAATTTGATGGTGAACCCTTCTATGCTTACTTTGAAAGACTTGATGGTTTTCTTAGTTACCATGGGTGTTCTCTTAGTGATGCTTGTGGTATAGCTTATTGGGGCATGAATGAGTATATTAGGGGAATGGTTGAGGACATGAATCATGGTAGATTTTGTGATTTGTCTATGCATGATGCAAGGGATTTCTTCACATGGCTTGCTAAGGATTCTTTAGATAGAGAATCTCATGTTTCTTACTTTGATTCTCAATGCCAAGATTCTTTTAATTTTTGCATGAATTCTCTTGATACTTCTTATGTGCCTAGTGATAATCCAAGTATGCAAATTGACACCTTTCCCCCTTATGCTCATTTTGATGAGGTTTGTGCTAATTTTGATGATGTGCAATTTGACTTTGATCATGAACCTCAACCCAATAACATTGAAGCCCAAATTCTTTCTCAAATGCAATATCTCACCCAACAACTCCAAGAGCTTCAAGAGGAACAAAAATTGAGAGAAGTGAGGCTTGCCCAAGTGATGAGTGCTTTGTTTGATGTAAATGGATGTGAGGCACCTCATTTGGAGTGTGAGAGTGTTTTTGAGAATGATGTGGGCCAAGGGTGTGAAGTTGAGGGGAGATTTTCTTGTGATGAGGGGATTTTTGAGGATTTTGATCCTTTTCATTCCCCATTTGAGCTTGATTGTCATCCTTCCCCTTATTCACCCCCTTTGAGAGCTTCTCTTGGTAAGGATGTGAGTGAGCCGTCTTCAATTTTGAATGAGGGATTTCATGAGGATGATGATGATGAGTTTGAGCAATCAAGAGAGATTGAAAGTCCCGTGAGTGATGGTGGAAGAGTTTTTAATGAAGAAAATATCAATTTTGAGGTTTCCAACCCCCTTCCCCATCTTGATGAGTCTACTTTGCATGTTGGTGACCCTTCTATCCATGAGTCTTTGGACTCATTTGAGGTTATGGCTAGTATGTTCATTGAAGGTGTAACAAATCATTATAGCCTCTTGAAAGAGTTCATTGGCAATGCTTCATGGGAAAGGGATGAATTTGAGAGAAACCTTTATCCTTTCATGCATGGTTTAGAGACTCTAGGCTTTGAGGATCTTGAGGGAGTTGTTGTTCATCGTTGTGATAGAGAGGAGGATGAGGTTGTTTCTATTGGAGAGTTTTTGTTTGAGGAAGATGAGAGTCAAGAGTGTTCTTTTGAGGATTCAATGATTGATTTTCATGCCCTCATTGGTGATGTGAGGCTTTGTGAGACCATTATTTCTCCTCCCCTTCCTCATGTCCCTTTCTCAAGGAAATTTGACCACATCCCCAACTATCCTATGTTCCTCCCCTCTTTTGTCTTAAAGCCTATTGAGGACCCTCTATTCTTTGATGAGACTTTTCCTTCTCATCCTCCCATCATTGAGGAAATGGGTGATTATGCCACCCAAAAAGATTTTTAGGAGGTTTTGCCTTTTTATTCTCTTCCTTATTTTTCTTCTTCTTTCTCTTCTTCTTTTTTTGATTTTTCTTTTGATTTTTCTTCTTTCTTTTGGCATCTTCCTCCTCATTTACGTGCAATAATCTTGTTGCACGTCCTCCTCCCTTCATTTTCCTACTTGTTATCATATGAGATGTGTAGTAGTGCATTTGATAAACTCTTGCGTTCGTTGCAATATTATTTACTAGAGCGGTCTCGCTTGGACGTTAAACAAGCCTTTTTCGGGAAGTAACCCGAGGTTTTTATTGCTTTTATTTTCTTTTCTTTTTAGATTAGATTATCTCTCATGGAAATGTTTGTGTGCCTTTTTCTAGGTACGTGGCTTGATATACTCTTATGCATTGGTTTGGATCAAGAACCAAGGAAGTTTGACGCCTATTTTTGCTAGCATAAGGAAATCGAGATTCAATTCAAGAGGAAATCGGCTTTGAAAGGTTAAACTGGTTCATTTGCGGGTATTTACACCCACCAATATCCGGTAACATCTTTCCTAGCTCTTTCTCTAATGGTTGGTGACTCGTTGGACATGTGTTGGTTTGTTGGGTTGATTTCTTTCTTGTCCCCTCCCATGGATTATTTGGTTTATGTTTGAGTATATTGTCTCATTCAAGCTTGGGGGAGGGTATCCTATCATGTTTTGTGGGATGTTGATTCGTTTATGCCATGCACTTGAGTATATGCATTTTCATGTCTTTTCTTATATTTTGAAAATTCCAAAAAGATTTTTGTTTATTTTCAAGGTAATTTTGGCAAAATGTGTTTTGTTTGTTCTTATATTGGACATTTTGTTTTGGGACTTGAATCCTTGAATGTTTTTCTTCCTAAGTGGTAAATGTATGCACGATTTGAGAGTGTAATTGGTTGACTCTAGGATACTATATACTAAGGTAGCCGGATTAAGAACTTTTAGGGGTCCATGAAGCCATAGTTCACGGGAATGTGGTAAGATGGAGTTGCTCTCTATAGTGGATTTGAAACCCTTGGTTGGTATTTGTTTGGTTATAATCCCTTGTGAGCTTCATTTGTTCTAGCCTTCATCACCTTTTTGAGCGGCTATTTAGGATCCTTGACTATACATGTCTTAATCCTTGTTTTGACCTCTAGCTCCCAAGATCGTGACCGGGCCTCTGTAGGGGAGGAAAAGGGCACCTTTTCTCATTTTTCTTTATCTTCTTTTTATTTTGTTACAAATTTGATTTTCTATTTTGCATCAACCTACTTATTAACCAATTTGAGCCTAATGTTTCCCGCTCTTGTTTAAACCGCATCACAAACCCAATGGCCTATGTATACCAACCCTTTTAGTTAGTGAAGCATAGGCATGTGAGGTTTGAGTTTTGAGAGTGTTGATCATGAACAAGAAAACTTTGTGAATTGGTTTAAGTACGGATTTGAAAGTTGAGCTTAAAAAGAATATGCAAAAAGTTCGAGAAGAAAGATGCAATTCAAGAAAATCAAATGAAGTTTCAAGAAAAAGCCGTCCTTGGTTAGAAAAAGGCAAGGACACATAAAAAAAAATAAAATACAAAAAAAAAAAAAAAAACAAAAAACACAAATATATTTTAGTTTGGTTTCGTTTTCTTCCCTTGTTTAAGCATTGAGGACAATGCTTCGTTCAAGCTTGGGGGGGAGCGTTCCTTCATTTTTTTTGTATATATTGTGTGTTAGTGTTGAGTAAGCTTGTGGGAGTTGGCATTATTGGTATTTTTGTTTGATATTTTGTGATTTCTTGAGCTTGTTTTTGAGAGTAGGCCACTCTTTTGCTTCACTTAGGAAATATCACCAAAATTTTCAAAATTTTACCCCGCCTTAACCTTTAGCCTTACGTTACAACCTAATAAAAGTCCCTTAGACTTTAGTGGGGTTAGGTCAAAGAACGGTGGAGGGAGATAGATTTCAAACCTATGGAGAGAGCATGCATAGTTGAGATGTCGGGATAACCTTCTCAAAGTTTTTCATTTCTTTATCTTTTTCCGATTCATTCGTGGAATCATGAGAATCTAGCTTAAGGGTTGATTTGAAGCTAGTGGAGAGAACGCGGCCCGATTGGTTGGGGCTAGGGTGGATTGAGTCCCCATTAGTTCTCTATGCTTAGCATATGTTATGTTTCAATCAACCATTGACATCTTGGAACGTGCATACATTTGTCTATTTAGAAAGGTTTGCATCCATCCGTGTTTGTTCCTATCTCTTGTCCAAATATGAACTTGTGTTTTTCTTTCTTGTTTTATGTTTCTTTTTCTTTTCTTTTTATTGCCGTGCCTTGGTTTTTATTTAGAGTTGTGGGTTAAACTCTTAGGACACCCTCACGAGAGCACACTCGTCCTCTAGGGCAATCTAGGGGTTTAAAGGGCTTGTCATTAGTTGCTAAAAGTGACCGTGATTCCTACGAAAGTGAGTTAGTGTACATTCTTGTCTCCTTTAGTGTTCTAGCTTTGCTTGAATAAATCATTCTCCTTCTCCCGTGTTTCATGTTAATTTGCTAGAGGACGAGCAAAAGGTAAGCTTGGGGGAGTTTGATAAGTGACTTTTATGTCACTTTTAGGGTGTTTATTGAGTCGTATTCCGGCTTATTTTCCAATAATTTCACCTTTTATATCCTTTATTTCTATTATTTTATTATTCTCGTCTTTTATCTTTATTTTGAGTATTTTTGTAATTTTCTATAGTTTTTAGTTTATTTTCGTGTTTTATTTTATTTTTCTTTCTTTTAATGTTTTTAGTTTAAGTTGTTAGTTTTTATTTTTATTAATTTAATTTCTATTTTTTTTATCTCGTTTTCTTATTTCTTTTAGTTTCGTATTTTATTTTATTTTATTTTATTATTTCTTTAGTTTTAGAATTTTATTTTATAGCATTTTATTTTACTTTTTTTATTATTTTATTTTATCTTTATTTTGTTATCGATCCTACCCTCGTGTTGTTTTTGGTTGTAGGTGTTTTCGGGTCCTTGGTCGATCGAGTTCAAGATCCGAGAATTGAGTCAAACAACATGCTCTTGCTGCTGCCCTCTTGCTAGCAGCTTAACATACACCACACCCTTTCTAAACCTACACCACATCCTCCCCTGCTTCCCCTGCATTCACCAACAACAACTCCACCAACAACACACTCCTCATCACCTTCCCATTTCCTCACTCACTCCACAACAACAACCAGCAACAATGCTGCCTAGCCACCTCCAACCTCACACAACCAAACCACCTCCAATTCTTCTCCATTCACCCTCGCCACCAATTTCAACCAGCCACCGCCACCTATTTCAGCCACCTGACCTCAATTGACACCAACCCGCAAAACCCACACTCCTAAATTCGCACCAGTCACACACACCTCACCTCCAACCAAACCGCCTCCAATTCTCCTCCATCTCACACCCATCAGACCCGCAATTCCCCTTCTTCACCTCGCAACACCACCAACACCAGCCATCACACCGACACCACCCAACACCAGCAGCAACTCGCAACAATTGCAGCTCCTCCCCGCATCACTAATCCGCAACCAATCGAACCAAATTCACAGCAATGAGCAACCCAGACCTCCGCGGCCGTGCACCCCTGTCAGAAAGCGCACAAAATCGAGTCCAAAATCGAGTTGAGGCAGAA
The DNA here is from genome assembly GCF_948465745.1 of Chenopodium album. Lineage (NCBI taxonomy): Eukaryota > Viridiplantae > Streptophyta > Magnoliopsida > Caryophyllales > Amaranthaceae > Chenopodium > Chenopodium album. The sequence continues at coordinate 20,095,252 of NC_137840.1, read as the reverse complement.
GCTTTGTGCGACTTGCTGTGCGACCTCTTCGCGGGCGCGTAGATCGGGGTTCAATTTGAACCACATCACGAGCTTTGCACGTGGTTTTAATGAATTCCAACGACTGTGTTTTAATGATGCTTGATGAAGATGATGATGATGAACGGTGAAGATGAGGGGATGCGTGGTGATGGTAATGAAGGTGATACGAATCAAAGTAGCCAAAATCGAGCAAGGAGAATATCGTGGGTCTGGGGGGATTTTGGGGAATGATGGGTTTTAATTTCTTTTATTTTATTTTTATTCCCTTTTTCTTTCTTTTGTTTTATTTTATTTTCTTTATTTTGTTTTCTTTAATTTATTTTATTTTATTTAGCCTTGTATATAAATACCCTTTTGGGGTTATTTTCTCTCAACTAACTCTTAACATTTTTATTTTAGCCTAGATTAGATTAGTTTAGCTCTTTTATTTTCTCTCTCTTAGGGTTAGATTAGGAGTTTCTCTCTCTAGTTTAGGAGTAGTTTAGAGAGAGAGAAAAATTGGATTTTTCATGGAGTTTTTGGGATTTTGAAGAAGCAAATTTGTGGATTTTTCCTCTCATAAATTCAATGAGTCTTCCTAACTTTCTCTCACATTTATTGCTTTCATTTATTATTGTTTTTGCTTATTTATTTGTTTATTTGATTAGTTTAATTAGTTTAATTATTTGATTCTTGCTTTTATTATTATTATTTTAACTTGTTTTCCATACTTTTGTTCACCATGTTAGTTTAGGTTTTGTTCTAGGAAAATGGATGAAGGTTATGTTAATTAATTTAATGATTGATTGTGGTTAGTATGAAATTGTTTCTTGATTATTGTGTATGGATGATGCTTTTATGGATTAGAATCTTTCTAGCTAATTGATTCTATGCTTTTAATTGTGTTTTCAATCAATTGTACGAAAGTGAGTTATTTGAGAGCCCTAAATTCCTCCATATCTTTACTAGGCTAGTTGCACGAGAGTGAATTAGTTTAGTAGGATTATTAACATGTTTAATTGCGCGAGAGTGAGTTAAATGTGTAAATCGTCCTAATTGAGGTCATTTTCATTTAATTGTTTGATGTTGTTGAATACATTAATGTAATTGGATTCCACTTTCCCTATTTTTAGTTATTTGCTCTTAGTAGTGTTAGTTGAACCTCTCTTTACCTCACAAGCTTTCCTAGTAGTCTAATTAGCATAGATTGATACACTTAGTCCTTTAAGGTTCGACCCTTTACTTACCCCTATACTCGTATTAGGGTAGTTTAGGTATTATAAATTGTTAATTTGATTAGGGTTAGTAGACTAACGACACTACTTAAATCCCTCGATCAAGATCGAAAAGGATGATTGGATTGAGTCAGAGTACTTATATTGATAAGGTACTTGCTCGATTTGGCATGGAGGAGGCCAAGAGAGGTCACATGCCAATGTCACATGGCATAACCTAAGCAAGAAGCAGTGTCCACAAACACTTGATGAGCGGGAAAGAATGAATCAGATTCCATATGCTTCGCTTATTGGATCGATCATGTATGCCATGATATGTACTAGGCCAGATGTATCGTATGCCTTGAGTGCTACGAGCCGTTACCAATCAGACCCAGGAGAGACGCATTGGACTGCGGCCAAAAATATCCTAAAGTACCTGAAAAGGAACAAGGATAAATTCTTGTTGTATGGTGGTGTAGAGGATTTAGTTGTGGAAGGTTATACCGACGCAAGCTTCCAGACAGACAGAGACGATTTCAAATCGTAATCTGGATATGTGTTCTGTCTATGGAGGGGCGTTTAGTTGGAAGAGCGCAAAGCAGAGTACAACTGCAGATTCTACAACTGAAGCCGAATACTTAGTAGCTGCTGAAGCAGCTAAGGAGGCTGTTTGGATTCGTAAGTTCGTTGGTGAACTTGATGTTGTACCCTCTATAAAGGGTCCAACAACCCTCTATTGTTACAACAATGGAGCTATTGCTCAGGCCAGAGAGCCTAGGGAACATCAGAAGGTCAAACATGTGAAGCGGCGATTTCACATGATTCGAGAATGGAAATCAGAGGGTGAAATAAGAATTTGCAAGGTTGGAATGGATGATAATGTAGCCGATCCACTTACTAAACCTTTGCCTCAAGTGAAGCACAACAAGCACGTTGAGGCAATGGGAATCAAGCATGTAGGAGATTGGCTTTGATTTCCTTGTTTAGTGTTTTAGTTAATTTTGAGAAAAATTAATGTAAGACACTAAGGAAAACCATTCAAGTTTTGGAGTAATATAAAATTTCATGCAATATTTTATTACTCCGTTATGCTATTTAATTGTGGTTTAGGATTAAATAATGAGTCCATTCGATTCTGAGAATATTCAAAATAGGATATCAAGACCAGTCTTGGTAAGGAAACACCTATTAAGTGAACATTGAACATTATAATCGAAAATTATCCCTAATCAAGGTCATTTAAACGATGGACGATTAATGACCGATTCAGATTAGTGTGTAGTTTTATTTATAGCACCGTTTTATGTGCTACACGGACATGATTGTCATAAATCATTTGCAAAGGTATTGGTTTAGAACCATACTGGATCGACCTATGAGAATACTTTAAGAAATTAAAAAAATTTGTCATAAGTATACTTCTCATTATGGCTATCGGAACCTATTTCCTTGACCATGAGTATTGTGAGTTCTCTTGTTTGAGTACTAGTTCGCTTTGATGTTGTCAAACGTCTGCCGTAATAGGGGATTATAACGGCAACACTCGGGCGACTAGGTCCTCTCAGTAAGAGGAGCTACATTACAAGACTGGGAATGTCCCCCTACTAAAATAGGGAAGATTTCTTTATTGTATAAAAGGCCTCTCGTAGAGCGAGACTGTAAAATGCATGGCCGTGCTTGGATGGATTTTAGGAATCATCAGTTTATTGACAGTCGAACTCGAAATCGGGAAACACTTCTAGACGTAATAAGGATGACAAAATAAATCTTACCTTATAGTTCATGAAGAGACATTAAGTGACATAGGAAAAAGGCTGTACACAAAATTCGCACTTGTCCGGAAGGACAAGTGGGAAATTGAAAGGAATGGTGTCCTTCGAACAAGTAAACTATTCCGTTAGTGGGTTCAGAATTATTAGAAAGCTAATATATTCAGTGAAGTCAAGTGATCGGAATGCCTGGGTGGAGGCCGCTTCCGATCAGTAATATTAATGAATAATTAATATTATAGCTTAATCTTGACTGAACCCTTCGGGTCACACCCAAGCATTCAACAAACCGAACCGACGAATTAATTCAGAAGGAATTAATGAGTCAACCGAGTAATATTTATTTAGACGTCGGAAATTCGAGCTTAGAGCGTCGAAACCGAGCGTCGGAAGTCGAATCGAAAAATAGTAAAAGACGAGACAAGAAATAGTTATAAATCAACAAAAGACAAAAATACCCCTAGCATCGGAATGCCCAAGCAAACCGAGGTCTAAGGGCGTACGGCCTAGCATGGTGGCAAGCATGCGCACCAAGACGAGCCTAGGCTGGCTGGTGCGTGCTAGCGCACCCATGCTAGCATCGCAAGGCTAGGCGCTGCCTAGTGCGTGCTAGCATGCTAGGTACAGCCTTGTGCGCGCAATGTCTAGCAAGCCATGCCGCGACAAGCTGCAGCAGCTAGCACGCTAGGTGCGCCAGCTCGCCACATCTAGCAGCAGCATGGCTAGGCCAATTCTTGCTGCGTAGCAGCGCTGGCCAAGGCACAAGGCCAGCAGCAGCTCGCACAAGCATGCTGGGCTTGCTGGCCAGCAGCGCCTGGCAGCCCGCATGCGAGTGCTGGGCCTGTTGGGCTTGCTGGGCGTGGCTGCCACAGACAGCAGCACATGGCAGCCCACCTTGACTTCCTTGGTGCCCAAGGGTGGGTGCCATGTGGCTTGTGGTCCTTGAGTGTGTGTGGAGTGAGGTGGCCGGTTATGGGAGAGGGAGTGGGGAACAAGTTTGGTCCCCCCCTTCTCCAAGTGGTCCTCACCTAACCACTCACATGAGCTTGCCACTTGTTGATTTATTACTAGCTTGATTATTAATTTTATTTTAGTTTTAAAATAAAATAGAAAAATCATACTATCCCACATTGATGGGAGAGTAAATGATACTCCCATCATTTCCTATAGATACCCAAGTATGGGCATTGGGAATGTTGCTTGAGTAAGAGTTGAAAAAGGCATCACAATTAGTGAAAACCTTTGAACTCAATATATTTACTCGGGTTTTATTGGTCGGGTCTTGCTAACCCCAAGACATTGGACCTAGTCGGTTTTGTTGGTGCGGGTGGACTTCGTTGGAGGTCTCTGTGTGAGCGGGACTTGAAGCTTTCAAGTAAGAGCTCATTTTGGAGCGAAGCACGCGTCAAAGGTAATTAGCTTATCTTAATCTTGTGAATAATTTAATTATGTTTATGGTTTTATTTATTGCTAGTGCGGTCTTGTTTTTGGGTTTGTTTCCGCGGTGAGTCGGACGCACCAAACCCCAACAATCATGGAGGGTCTAAGAACACCACCTTGTCCAAGGTAGCGAATAGATTAACTTCTCCTTCATTTTTAAGCAACCTCTCGTTGTTGCTTGACAAGACTTCACTTGCTTGCACATCAAAAACAATCTTTTCATTTCCCAACTTTAATCTCATTCTCTTCTTCCTCGAAGCTATTGTTTTCTTCTTGACCTTGTTTCTTTTTGTAGACGGTTTCACACCATCTACATCCATGTAATCCTCCTCCTCCTCTCGAGGGTAGAGCTCAAACCAATGAGGAATGTCAATCTCCTCTTCGTTTATAGCCTTTGAAAGCTCCTTCTTATCTTCACTTACGTTTATGAAATCAAAACTCACAAGCAAATCATCAAAAATATCATGAACATTTTTAGATGAAGAATAATGAACGAAGGGAATCATCACTCTTGATTCCTTTCACAAGGGATAAGGACTCATGCATTGGTTTTAGCTCAAAGCTCTCTTTCTTGTTACCAACACTAAAAGTAATATGGCCTCCCTAAACATCAATCAAATCTCCCAAAGTAGCTAAAAACGGTCTCCTTAAGATAATAGGAATGTGGTCATCTTCTTCTATTTCAAGCACAATGAAATCAACGGGAATTGTAAAACCACCTATCTTAAGGGGAACATCCTCAACTCTTCCCTTTGGAACTTTGATAGACCTGTCGGCCAATTACAAAGTCATGTTGGTTGGAAGAAGTTCTCCTAGCTTTAGCTTCTTTAAAACTAAGAAGGGAATTATGCTCACACTAGCACCCATATCACACAAAGCATTGTCAAATAACTTACTCTTGATTTTGCAAGGAATGGAGAAATTACCCGAATCTTTCATCTTCTTGGGGAGGTCATTGTGAATTAAAACACTACAACACTCACCAAGCTCTACCGAATCTATCTCATTACAATCTCTCTTGCCACTAAAGATATCCTTAAGGAATTTGGAATATCTAGGCTTTTGGGTCATGGCTTTGGTAAGAGGGATAGAAAGATGGACCTCCTTCAAAATTTCAAGAAATCTCCCAAATTGTTCATCTAATTTGTTCATAATAAACTTTTGGGGATATGGAAGGTCGGGTTTTCTCACATCCTCTTGCTTTCTGTCAACACTCTTCTTTTTCTCATGGCCCTTTTCTTTGCTCACATCTTTTTGACACATCTTCTTAGTTTTGCTCACATGAAACACTCTTCTTCTTGTCCTCCTCACAATCCCTAGAAACTCTTTCTTCAAGAACTCTTCCACTCCTTGTGGTGATGGAATAAATGGGTTTCTTAGGATCAACTCCTTAAGAAGTCAATGAAGAAGGACTAGCACAATCTTTCAAAGCGTTTGCTAGTTGTGTGATCTGTGTCTCAAGCATTTTGTTATGTGTCATGATCTCATTAAATTTCTTATCGCTCACCGCCATATAGGAATTCAAGATTTTTGTTTGATTTTCAATTGTCTCTTCCAAATTTGACTTGAACGATTGAGAATAGGAATTTTCACCAACACCTTGAGATTTTGGACCAAATATGGGTAGGGGTCCCCTTTGGTTGTTTTGAAAATTCCCCCTATTTTGATTGTTCCAATTGCCTTAGTTTTGATTGTTGCCAAAATTTTTGTTTTGGCCACCAAAGCCTTGAAATTGGCTTTGATTTCCATACCCTTGGCCTTGGTTTTGATTACCATAACCTTGGTTATTATAGTTTCCTCGAAAACCTTGGTTCCCTTAATTCCTATAATTACCATTGTTATAGTTATCAAATCAACCTTATTGGTGAGAATATCTATTTCCAAAGTTTCTTAGTCCATTAAACCTTTGACCATTGTTATTGTTTGAGACAAAATTCACATGTTCACATTCACTATTCTCACCATCGTCAAGATTTTCAAACCCATTTGAACAAGTAGAAGCATCATGGTCATAAGACCCACAAATATCACAAAATAAGCATCCATTGGGCATATTGTTAGAAGTATAAGAAGGAGTAGAGTTAGTAGATGTACCTCTCCCTTTAATGTGAGAGGGATGACCTTGTGCATCGAAAATTGCATTCTCAAACTTGGCCTTGATTGTTGTCATCTCCTTCCCCAAACTTGAATAGCAATTTGTGAGGATAGGTTGTTTATGGCATTAGGGTGATCAACCGAATAAACCGTTGATTTATTCTTGCTTGAAGACTCTCTTTCTCCTTCTTGCTAATCCATATATTGGCGCACCACATATTCTATAATGTCCACAACCTCTTCTTTTGTTTTGTTCATGATTGGGCCTCCGGCTCCCGCATTAAGACACAATTTTCCTTGAAAATTCAACCCTCCATAGAAAATATGAATGATTTGATAGGTTGGGATGCCATGATGGGGACATTCTCTTTGATACTCCTTATACCTTTCCCAAGCTTCATAAAAGCTCTCAATAGGTTTTTTCTTGAAACTTTGGATCAAAGTCCTTGCCTCCGCCGTTTTCTTTTGGGGGTAGAACCTCAACAAGAATTCCTTGGTAACTTCATCCCATGTTCTAAGAGAATTTTTCTTGACCTCCTTGTCTAACCATTCCAAGGCTTGACCTATGAGAGAGAAGGGGAACAACTTGAGCCGGATAAAGTCTTGAGAAACACCATTCACTTTAATAGTGTTACAATACTTCTCAAACTCTTTGAGATGGTTTAGCGGGATCTCAATCTTAGCCCCACTAAATTGTCACCTTTTGATCAAAGTGATCATGGCCGGTCTTATTTCAAAGTCATTTGCCGGTGTGGTTAGCAATGAAACCCACTTTCAAACCTATATGCACCGGGATTTCCCAACTCTTTCAAAGCAACTCTTGGATTATCTCCCATGCTTACTTGATCCTCTTCTTCTCTTTCTTTGTGAATTTCTTCTCTTGGAGAGCTAGGACTCAAAGAACGATTAGCAACCCTTATCCTTGTTATTGTTCTCTCGATTTACGGATCAAATGGCATTAAATTCCTTCCTGTTATCCTACGCATACAAAATCTCAAAGCAAATATCAATAGCACGGCTACAAATGTAGCCTAAAGAGAAAAATGTTTTTGTATTTTGAGATTAAGTGAAATAGACTCAACAACAAAAGCAATCATCTACGCCATTCCCCGGCAACGACGCCATTTTTTATCTAAGGTGAGACTAGGTCGTTGAAAACTAAACTACCCTTGGTCAAAACAAAATTTGTAATCTAGGAATGGGAGGTGAATGCTAAAGTCAAAGCATAGAGTAAGTCTTGGGTCGAACCACTAGGAATGAGAGGTGAATGCTAAAGTCAAGGCTAAGCTATTTCGAAGCAATAAAGTGAGGTGTGTAAATTTAAAACAATCAAACAATCAAAATGAAACCTAATTTTTCAAGCACTAGGGTTAGGATCCGCATATACTCGGAATGGATATAGCTAATTGGGATTGGAGATGAATAAGTCAAGTGTTGCGAGGAAAAATTAATTAAGCAATCAAGAGAGTAAGGTAAGCTAATCTCCTAGAGGTCAAGCTAGCGCCAACTACGAGAGACTCTAACTAGGAACCTTGCAAACCTACTCAACCAACAAAAGCAAGCAAGAAATCAATTTTCCGTATTAATGCAAGCTTACAATGCATTATAGTGTAACAATAAAAGTTAGCTACTCTTCAATTAATCACACACATGCACTTAATCAATCAACCAATTTAATCACACACATCAACTCCATCAATTTCCCCCAATTAGCATCAATCCATTACTCATACATGCTGCACCATTCCCCTAGCAAGAGAACTACTCACAATCCATTGAAATTAAGATCAAAACTAAGCTAATCAACAATTTCATCATCATCATATCAATAGAACTAATTCGATCACAAATTCAATTCAAACTTGAACAATCAACAAAGTAATTGAAATGATAAGCTAAAGATTGCATGGTAAAAGAAATCCTTACAAACTTGCTTCAATTCAATGGAGAAAATGCTAGACTTACCAATCTTCAATCATCAATTAAGAACTTCTCTCTTTACAATCTAGAGTTTCTCTCTCTTAAATTCTAATTCTAATTCTAATTCTTATCTCATTTTCTGAATTCATTCCCCCCCCCCCCCCTAAAAATAGAAAGAAAAAATATATATAGTAAAACTAACTAAGAGAAGTTGGTTAGATCGTCCCCAAATAAACCAATATAGGCGCAGCAAACTATAAGGGAGAGCGTGACCGCGCAAATCTATGTTCGGAACAAAGACCTAGACAGGCGCGCCCGCGCCTGGGAACAGGGAAGCCTTCTTCCCTATCATGCCGATGCTCCTCGTGCGTTCCACTTAATGCTCTAGATAATCACGGGACCTTGAAGTTTCTAAAATCCATGTTTGCGGGTTCAATACTAGTAATCATACCCCCATGGCTTCAATCCACAGCTCAAGGACTTTAGGAACTTGCACTTCTACATGGTTGAGCTTCAAATGGAGAACATTAGACATTCTAATCAATGCCAAACTTGGGAAGAGGCCTCAGGAAACTTGGATAACGACCTTAACCTGAAAAATAAAGAAAAACAAGCAAATAAAAGAGAAAATAACAAAATAAACCAAGAAATGCATAAAGAATGAAATCCAACAAAGAAAATGCAAACTAAAAGAAATAAAGAGTAAAGTTAAGGAAAGGCTAAGTAAAAGAGCTATATAATAGCATGAAATTCACCCTATAAAGAATCAAATGAGTGTCATAAATGACACTCATCAATTCTCTAGCAAAATATTGTGAGATTTAGTTCCTTGTAATGTTTGTCACCTTATGGAGGTAAATCTTTGTCAGAAAAAGTGATCAAGTTGATAGAACTAGGGAGATCACTCGTAAGGAAGTAAGCCAACCCCTCAGGAATGGTGTCGGAATCTATCCCTATCTTATCCAAGGCATTCATTAAAGCCAGCCAATGTTCTTGAGAGGTAGCTAGAAGTTTCCATACGTTCATTTCAACCTTGGTCTTTTTGAATTGCTTTACAATGTCGTTGTCTTCTATAATGGGTATGGGAACTTGTTGCACGGTACGCATGGGTTATGTAGAGATAGGAGGTTTCATTCTCTCGGATCTTGTGAGGACGTCTATGGGTGAATCATCTTTATCCCAAAAAACACCTATTGAATAAGACATTGAAAGTGGAGGTACTTCCATATCCTTAAGGTAGAAGTCTTTTATCATCGCTGTCTCAAACCCCATTAATGCTTATGTCTTCTTCCTGTGGGATTTGAACTAGCTTTTTATCTTCAATCATCTTCTAAATTCAATCTATAAATTTAAAACAGTTTTTAATGGTATGTCCTTCTAATTGATGGTATGGACAGTAGAACGTGTCTGTCCTTTTTAGAGATTCAAATGGTTTCGGTTCGAGAGGTTTGGCCTTACCATTCTCGGAGACCATCTTGAACATTTTAACATTGAAGGTCCCAATTAGAGTATAGAGTTTATTACTCTTCTTGGGTGTGTAAATTACTTGGAGAGGGAATGCTTTCTTCTTCATGGGTGGAATTTTAGCATGCTTGCTCTGAAGTTCCTCTTCTTCTTTCTTTGTTAATTTAATAGCTTCACATAGTAAGTTTATTCCCTCCCACATTGACCATATAAGAATTCTCACTTCTTCCTTAGTTTCTAGTTCTGGAAAGTCATCCATGGCATCAAAAAAGGTTTCATCCTCTTCTTCGATAGCATTAATTTCTTCGACGGGTTTGATGAGAGATGAGGGATGAACATGATTTTCCTCATCAGAGATGGCCAAGGATTCGGAGACAGGTGCATTGTTGATTCTTGGCTTCTTACTTGCAGGGGGCAATGGTAGTTTATTGTTATCAATCAAATCTTGGATAGCTTCCTTAAGCTTCCAACAATTCTTAGTGAGATGGCCCCTACCTTGATGATATTTTCAGTGTGTATTGGGGTTCCAATTAGCTGTCCTCTTTTCAACTGGTGGGTCACCAAATGGTCCATTAGGAGTTATAAGACCTTTTTCATTCAGTCGATCGAATGCGGTGTTATAACTCATACCAATAGGAGTAAAGTTCCTCCTAAATGGTTTCTTTTGTCCTTGGTTGTTCATAGCATGGACTTCACTCAAATTAAAAGTGCTAACATTATTTGAGTGGGTGGTATTGGAAGACAAAGGATTGTTGTTCTTCTTGCCTTTTAAGCCACTATTGGAGTTGTTGTTAGCATCTTTCTGTTTAGCAAGGTCATCTTCAATGTTAATACAAGTATCATAGATGGCCTAAAAGGTGTATAGATTGTTTTGGTTTTTAGATGCATGGAGTACTTCTCCTGGAGGTTCTTGATAAACAACCTCATAAATTCCTTTTCACTCGGTACTTCAATCATCCTAGCAAAGGTTTTTCTTCATTTATTGAAGAAAGAAGTGTAACCTTCATTCTCTTTTTGCTTAAGTATTTCTAGTTCCCTATGATCAGTTTCAACTTTAATATTAGATGTATACCTATCAAAAGCGTTTACAATTGATTCCCAAGTAGATGTTTTCTCTTTGTCAAGGGAGAAGAACCATTGCTGGAAAATGGTTTCAAGTTCGATTTAGTCAAAAAAAAGGTTCGAACATACGCAGGAGTTCTGCGGGAAGCCGGGACCTATATTGAAGCAGCTGATTTTTGTTCGCTTACAAAAAAAGAAGCCAACCAAGGGAGCTGATAAAAAGCAATCTTCTGAGCAGAACTTAGCCGAGAAGAAAAAGGAAGGAAATAAGTGAAAAGAAGTATGAGTGGGGGATGATCAACAACAAAAGTTAAAGAAGGTTAAGACATATGAGCCAAAGCATGAGTTCACCAAAGATTGTTACTCATTCCTGATGGAGATTAGGATAAGTTTGAGTTTGAAAAGCCCCAGCCGATGAGAGGCTCGACCCAGTATTGCAATAAGAACAAATTTTGTCATTACCACATGGACGTGGGACATGACACGAACGACTGCATTAATTTGAAATGGTTGTTGGACAAGCTAGCTAAAAAGGCATGTTGAATTCGTAAGTTTTGAAGTCGAAGTTTACATATACCCGGACTGACAACAAGTCCGAGAAGAAAAAACAAAAGAAAAATGAAAACAAAGATGATGGAAACAGTACAGATTCTGGTTTGGTGGCTGTAATATCAGGAGGCTTTGCTGCAGGCGAATCCACCATGAAAGGTATTATGTAGGATGCTTGGATGCTCTGCAAGGTAATGCATGCTAAAGGGTTGAAGGTTGAACCTTTTCCAGAGGTGACGGTTAGTGACGCTGACCGAGGCGAGGTCAAGGTCTTGCGCAATGACCCTATGGTGTTCATCATGAAGATAGCCAATTAAAAATTCAGCTGAATTCTTATAGATACGGGCAGCTCGTCCTATATCATCACCTTAGCCGCTCTGAAAAATTTAAAGTTCCCAGAAAACGCTCTCAAAGACATCCCCCACCCTTTGGTGGGGTTTTGGGGGAACATCATTCACCCAGTCGGATCGACAGATTTACCTGTCCAATTTGGGAAGAAGGAGGAAGGAAGGGACATGGTTGTCTGTTTCTTTGTGGTCAAGGAGCCAACTTGCTACAACGTCATACTTGGTCGTCCAAAGCTATAATTGTCCCCCATCTGATGTTGTTAAAGTTTGAGTGGTCAAACGGGAAAATTTGTTCAATTCAAGGAAGTTAAAAATTGGCAAATAAGTGTAATCAGCTCATGGTGAAGCCAACAACTCGCGTACAGGGAAGATTATCCGAGCTAAAAACAGAAGAAGGCTCACTCCAAGTATACCTGGTCGACCAAAAGCACAGGATGGCCATGGTTGACCAAGCATGGCAGTTAATAACAGTCGGTCGGCCAGAAGACTTGAGACCCAGCCAGCCGGCGATCATCAAGATATAGTGTTGGACGCCGATCAATCTGATTAGACGATCAAATTTAGCATTATAGATATGGGTTTGATTTGAGATGACTTAATCAAGTTGTTAAGAGAATTCAAGGATGCATTTGCATTTGAAGTAAGCGAAATATCGGGTATCAGCCCAGACCTGGTCATGCATAAGCTAGCTGTAAATCCACTTGTTAAGCCCGTCCAGCAGAAGAAGCGGAATCACAAAGAAGAGAGGAATTAGGCGGTCGCGGCCGTAGTAAGAAAGTTGTTGGACGCCGGCTTTATTTGGTAGTGTAACTATCCAGATTCGGTAGCCAACGTAGTACTGGTGAAGAAACCGAATGGAACAAGGAGAATTTGTGTAGTGTACACTAATATCAACAAGGCATGTTCGAAGGATAGCTTTCCTTTGCCTAAGATTGACCGATTCACTACTACAAAATTACCCAAAGAGACCGGTCAAAATTAGCCAAAGAGACTGCCTTAGAGGCGGTCTCGCAGTCTCTAGCGCAGCGGTCTCTTTGGTAAAGAGACTGCATTATTAGAGGTGGTCTCTAGAATAAGAAAGCTAAGACCACCTCTTAAATATAAGCGGTCTCAATTTTAAGGAAATTAAGACTGCCTTTTTAAGAAAAGCAGTCTCTATTTTCAGAAAACTGAGACCCCATATCTTAAATAAGCAGTCTCTTTTTTGAGAAAGGTGAGACCGCTTTTCAACTTCACAGGTCTCTTTGGTCTCATTTTAAATTAAAAAAAAATATCTTTATAACTACAAATTCGTCGATATTAACATCAAAAATAACTTATTTACTTTTATTTATTTCGCCATTATAAAATCAGAAGTAAAAAAATAATTATTGTATTTCATATACCTAAAAAATTATGTGCATAGTACAGATTTGAATGAAAATTCAATACATAAAAAAAAAATTCTGAAAATGATGACTAAACTTCTCAGATCTTCAATTACAGATTTCTTCGATTCAAACTTGAAACTTGAGAGATCATTACCTACAACCACAAATATACAAATGTTAAATAAAAATTAAAAGCAAATATTATTGTCCGAAAATAAATCATAACAATGACAGATTGAAAAATAAAAAAAACATAAATTTTAAAAACGAGATATAAAATAAAATAAAATTCGTTTACAATAAAAAAAAATATAAGATTCGATTTAAATGACAATGAACACATGAAAAATCAAAGCAAGAAAAATTATACTAATTTCAAAGAAAACTTAAAGAATAATTCGTCAAGAAAATCTCAAAGGAATTAAAAAAAAAATAATAATAATAAAAACATAGAACTTAAAAATAAAGCGCTTAAATCGAAATTGAAAATGGAAACAAAAATACAAGTCAAATAAGAAATTAATAAAGACGAAAATTACTAGATCTGACTATGAAATGTGTTTTTAAATGAAAATATCATATAACAAAATGGCAAAAATAGCATTTGAAACAGAAACATTAACAATCAAACAAACAATCTACTATCATGGCTAAACGGAAAATCGGACAAATTATTGTTTTTTAACAATAAAAAAGATGTTGAAAAGCAATAATTCTAAGAAATTTAGATTTTTCATTAAGAAAAACCGAAAAACAAAACTCACCTTGGCCAAAGATCTTGAAATTTTGAAACTATATAGTGAAGATAACTTTTTCAGCTTGAGAAAGAAGTGAATGATGTAATTATTTTTTATATTTTGTGTGAGATTCGCTTGAGAAATAGAATAAATGAGTTGAGGAGTGAGGAAGATAGATCGATGTGAGAAGGGAGAAGAAAGAGAAACATAAACTAGAAATGAAATGAGACATTTGATGAAGAGCGGCTGAGAGGACATGAGAAAATGAAAAGGTTTAGGGTTTGGGACTTAATGGGCTTATGGCTGCCTAAATATATGGAAGAATCAATTCGAGAGACCTTTTATTTAGAACAACGGGTCTCTCTAATTTCTCAGACTTAAAAAAAAAACAACATTAAAGAGACCGGTTATTATAATTGACCGGTTTCTTGGATATTACATGAGACTTGTCCTCTAAAATGACGGGTCTCTCTATTTTTCTCAATTTTTTTAAAAAATTCCAAGAGACCTGTTTTCTTAAATGACGGGTCTCTTTAATATTTCATGAGAACTGTCATTTAAGATAATCGGTCTCTCCTCTATAAGAGACCTGTTATACACTTAACCGGTCTCTTAATTTGTGTCTCTTTGGCCAATTTCGTAGTAGTGATTGGTCGATTCTACGGCCGGACAGGCCCTTATGAGCTTTATGGATGCATACTCCGGATTTCACCAGATCCCCTTGTGGGAAGAAGATCAAGAGAAAATTATGTTCATAACCGAGCAGGGGTTGTATTGTTATAAAGTCATGTCATTCGGCCTCAAGAATGCCCTTGCTACCTTTCAAAGACGTGTGAATACGGTTTTTAGAGATTAGATTGGTTGAAACAAAGAAGCATACATTGATGACATGATTGTCAAGTCAAAAGAGACGGCCGAACATCTAAAAGATCTCCGAGAAACACTTGTCGAACTCAAGCAGCATAAGATGATGTTAAACTCAAAGAAGGGCGTTTTTGGTGTTGAGTCCTGCAAATTTCTCGGATTTCTGATCGATCAACGAGGAATTAAGGCCAACCCAGAAAAAGTCAAGTTTTCTTGGACATGAAGTCGCCGAGAAAAATCAAGAAAGTGCAAAGATTGACAGGCTGTTTAGCCGCATTCGGCCGGTTTTTATCAAGATCAGGGGATAAGTGCCAATATGTTTTTCAGACTATCAATAAGAAAGCAATATTCGAGTGGACATAAGAAGCCAAGAAGCCTTCGTTTAGTAGAAAAGCCATTTCATACATTGCGTTGGCTCATCAGTTGACTCGAGAATGAGAAGTTATACATGTACCTTGCCATCTTTGAACACTCTTTAAGTGTCCTCCTACTTGTTGAAAGGGACGGCCACCAGATTCTATTGTATTTCATCAGCCATGTTTTACATAATGCCAAGCTTAGGTATTCCCCTATTGAAAAATTTGGCCTTGCATTGTATATGGCATCAAAGAAGCCACGACCATATTTTCCGGCACATTCAATTGTTGTCTATACGGACAAGTAACTTAAGAAGTTGTTTGCAACTTTGAAGCCAGCGACCGCATGCTTATATGGGCCTTAGAGCTGAGAGGTTTCGACATCACGTTCGAACCCAGAATGTCGATCAAGGGACAAGCCTTTGCATATTTATTGGCTGAAATGACTCGGCTGGACTTGTAGCCGGTATGAGACCAAATTTGGATATTTTATGTAGATGGTAGTGCAACAACAATCGGATGTGGTGCTAGGATTTTTTGTTAGTCTTCTGAGGTGAATAAGTTTGAATATGCAATGAGATTTCAGTTCCAAGCCTCCAATAATGAGGCTGAGTACGAAGCCCTACTGGCCAGCCTTAGAATGTGTAAGGTGGGTGGGGCAACAAAAGTTGATGTACGTTTGGACTCTCAGGTGTTAGTCAACTAAATGAATGGTGACTATGAAGCCAAGGAGCCGGCCATGATGAAATATTTGCAGATGGTTAAAGAGGAGGCTAGGAGCCTAGAATATTTTGCCCTGCAACAAGTCCCCCATTCAAAAAATCATCAAGTAGACGCACCTCTAAATTATCATTCTCGGCATCATGTGATACTCCCATATCAGTGTTTGGGGAGTAAAGAAAAGAGGAGTGTTGCTGTCGAGCCAGTACAAATTATTGACAGGAGCTCCTCTTAGATAGATGGGGTCATCTCGTACTTAAGGGATGAGATACTCCCGGCCGACCCAAAAGAGATATGGCTGATGAAAAAAAGGGCAGTGTAGACATCTACTTTTGTCCTTCTGTCCCGACAGGAAGTGCAATGACGATAAATAAAACCCTTTTCGTGTTAGATCGAAGTAAAGAATACTTATGGATAACTGGTTAAGCCACAAAACACAAAAGACTAGCCCAAATTAAAGAAAAAGCCAAAACAAAGGTCCAATTAACTAAACCAGATCATGATTAGGTTTTAGCCAGTGCTTAAGATGCTGCTGGAAAAGACGCGCGCATCTTAAAGAGTTGCGTTAGGCTATCACATGCAACTAATTTAGTTGCGCGCAACACCCAACGCAACTTTCGGAGTTGCACTGCGGAAGATTCAGAACTACACGAAAAATATAAAATCGAATCTTACCATAAAGCCGCGCGCAAGACAATTAGTTGCGCAGCACATAGCTGCGCAACTCTATAACTTGCGCAAGGATGCCGCGCGCAACAGAAAGAGTTGCGCGCGACACCTGCTACGGCAGAATGCTTGTAACCCTTAACCTAATCATTCTCTATATATACGAGCTTAAACCAAGGCTTAAACAGACAGAAATTAACCTAAAACTCTGTTAAAATAACTTATAAACATGTTCAACCTAGCCCTTTTTCCTAAACACTCACCCTTTCGATATCTTCTTACTATGGTGGAGGTTCCCCAACAAGAAGGAGTCCATAAGTGTTCTAAACGGAGATCTAGCAAAGAGAAGTGGTAAATTCTCGAGCACTTAGTTAAATCACCTTTATTTTCTTTTTTAAAAGGACTTTAATTAATTAATTAGTGTTGTTTTATCACCTTTAAAATAATTAATTAATCAATTTCACATAGTATCTTGCGTTAAATAAAGATTAGAATTGAATTAAATAATTGTTGGTTGATCACTTAAGCCAAGGCAAATCTTGTTTATTTTCTTGTCCTTTTCATGAATTTAATTAAATAAGAATAACAACATTACGATGTAATTTCCTACATGAATTAATGTTTGTAAAGAAAATCAACTAACATATTTTTAGGTATCATGTTGCATAAATTGTTTGGTGATGAAATTGCAAAAAACGAAGAGCTAGTAGAGGTCGTACTAGGGCTAGGATGACGATTCCCCTCTAAAAGGAACGTTATCTTAGTACCCTCGCTCACGATCTCATTTCTGGTTTATAGACTAATTTGGGCATGGGTAAACTTATGATTTGTGCTAATTATTCCATGAATTCCACATTGAAGAAAGGTATGAATGAGGTTTATGAGTTTTTTCTAAAACTCATTGGCGACTCCTACTTGTTTCTTACAAAAAAAAAAAAAAACATGATGATAGAATCAATTCTAATTCAAGGTCCTCCAAACAGTCAGGAATTCAAATCCTACTACACCCTAACAAGTGTAAAGTCCTAGGCTTTTAAGTGGCCAAGAGCATTTGAGGAGAGTACCCCTTACGATGGGCTCACCCTCCTTACAGTGGCAACTCAGCTGGGGACTTAGAGGTTACATGATTAATTCGTAGTTATGCTCCAAGGTATCCAACATTAGGTTACCCATGGGTTGTAACGAGAATTAACTTGGATAATCTCTAGTTAGAGAGCGAGACTTGAACGCCTAATATCTTCCTTTTGCACAAGAGTAAACACCAAACAAGAAACATTGCATCATACATAAACATAGCACACTTAAACCATTGGGGATTGGCTCATTGACTAGGAGTCGCCAACACTAGGCGTCTATCCCGAAATCAAGAACAATCATCCCACCCATATCACCAACAAAATGTTGGGAGGGCGATGTTACGGGTCAACACGTTGAGTTATTGATTTAAGAGTCATTTCTTAAGGTATGGTACCTTTGGACACCCAAGCCTTTTTTTTTTAACCTTAGAACGACATTGCGTGAATCTTAACTTATGACATGCTTATGTGACTATGTGACTATGTGCAACATGTTAGGATAGTCTTCTTTCTTTTCTTTTTTTTAGTTCGGTCTAGGTTCCCAATTACGAAGTTGTCTCTTTGTGATTTAGCGTCATATTCAAAGAATAACATAATAAAAAAATTAAAAAAAAAGTCAAGTAAAAAAAATCAAATAAAAAAAACGCTCGAAAATAAAATTACGAGCAGGTGGCGCGCGCAAGTCAAGAAGTTTTGATTTTTCAAAAAACAAATTGACTCGTCCGAACAATATCTTCATTGAAGAATTGTTAAGAGCGATGTTATCCATTTTAATATATTTTGCGTCTTTTTTATTTTTCCTTTTTAAACAAGCGTATCGATTTAACTTGGGAAAGAGGAACCCCGGGCACTCGCATTCGCATTCTACGTTTACCACAAAAAGATCAACCCCTTTCAAACCACTTTCCTTCGACAACTGATCCTAGTCCAACAACAATGCCGACTTTCGAAGAACTTTAACAAGAGATTCTTCGTTTGAGAGAGGAAAAGGCTCAAGAGGCCGAGGAGAGAAGAATAAAGAAGGTGGAAAATGCTGAAAAGAAAAAAGCTAAAACTTTAGCCTTACAAGAAAATATGGAGCAATTATCCATCAAATAAAAGTCGTTGCAGAAACTAGTTCTTCGTTCTACAATGGGGAACAAGTACTTTGATGTAGAAAAGGTTGCTCCTCCCCCAGGACTAGCTTTACCAGAAAAGTTCGTAGCTACGAACTTGCCAATATTTAAGGTGACCAATAATCCACAAAATCACTTAATGTTTTTTACTGGCACTATGGCACTAAAGGGAGTTGATCCTAAGCTTTATGCTTTGAATTTTCCTTTATCACTAGACCCAATTGCGAGAGAGTGGTACTATAGGCTAGATCCAAAATTTAAAGAGACATGGGAAGATGTAGTTTTGGCTTTCATCACCCAATATGAGAGTAACGTAGAGTTCAAGTCAACTTTACGTGAACTCGAGATGCTTAAGCAAGGCGACAATGAAGGATTCCTTGCTTTCTATGGAAGATGGCGAGAAAAGGCGGCCCACCTTGCCCAAAGGCCTCCTGAACTTGAGTTAGCACAACAATTCATTGACAACTGCGTGAAAAGTACAACAAACATCTACATTACCTTAGTCTAGACACTTTTCAAAAGGTCTATTCTGTGGCTACTAGGATTGAAGATGATCTTGCTAAAGAAAAAAACAAACAAACCTCATTATCATCATCAACCTAAGAATAACTACAAGAAGGGGAATGATAATGCATCATCCTTTATTGACGTATTTGCGACTTCCACGCAATACATTAACACAAATCAATATGATGATCCTAGAAAAAGATGGACAAAAGAGAGAAAATTTACTCCATTTACGGTAAGCTATAAAGAATTGTTAGAAAAATTAAATGAAAAAGGCTTAATTGCGCCAACAAGGCCAACACCACCCACTCCACCAGAAAGGAAGTTTCCTCAATGGAACGGTAATGCTTATTTTGCTTATCATAGAGGCGTTGGACACGATACTAAATGTTGCTATGTTTTAAAGCACAAAATAAAAGATTAAGTAGACGATGGGAGAATTCCCACACCTAAACCTAACAATAATGCATCCCCCTTAGGGGTGTTTCACATCGATGAAGACCATATGGGAAGTGATACGCTCTATCCTTTGGACTATATCACACCCATAGGAGAACCTCTATCCACAATACTCATAGGGGCTTCTAATGAAGTATGTGGACTATGGGATGACGACTTTCAAGACTTATGTGTCTCTAAGTATGCCGATGTCCCACCTCCATCTTATTTACAAAATGAAACAAATGGAGCGATTGACTAGGATCATTTCTTGGGGAAATTGCAAGATTTATCGAATCTCTCATTGGTCGAACAATGGCATATAGCACAACTCATGGAACATCTTGAAATAGAGGCACATCCAAAACCTCTAGAAAAATGTTGGTTCATAAGTCCTACAACTAATCCAAATGAGATAGATCATTTAACTTGTTCGGGGAGAGTCTACCAAGCACCACCACCAAATGGATCTTTGATAACACAAAATCAAACTCAAGGTCAAACACAAAATACAATACCACCTCCACTTGAGGTGGAAGATCCATTGGTCAAAAAACTTTGACAATCCAAGGCGAATGTTAGCATTTGGGAACTCCTAAGTACTTCTAAAGAATATAGGAATTCTCTCATGAACGCTCTAACGACTTTGTGTTTTAGCACAGACACAATCCCTCAGGAACTCGTTAGCTTGCTTACTAAAGGGACATCCGACAAGTCAATAATTTTAACTAATGATGATTTGCCTTCAAAAGACACTACCCACAACAATGTGTTATACTTAACTATGGGATGCAAGGGATACATTATCCCTCTAACTTTGGTAGACAATGGGTTGGCTGTAAACGTATGCCCATTACGAACGACAAAATACTTTGGCCTAAATCAAGAAAAAGATTTCCAATCAATTAATCAAAGCATTAGGGCCTATGACAATTTGAGAAGAACGGTGTGTGGAACTGTTAACATACCAATTACCACATGCCCAATTCAAAAGATGGTTGAATTCCATTTTATGGACATAAAACCTACATTCAACCTTTTACTTGGATGTCCTTGGATGCATGAGCTTGGTGCAATACCATCCTCACTTCATCAAATGATTAGGTTGAACTATCAAGGGCTTCCTATGACTATACATGCTTCTCCACTCAAAATAGAAACAAATGGAAGAAGACGTTGAAGAACCATTCAAGCTTGATCTATATTCCACTCAAATAGTAAACAACATCTTGCTCAAGAGTAGTTACTTTCCTGGGATGCCTTTGGGAAAAGGAATGAAGAAATCTCTCTTACTTTCTATCCCTAAAGAAAAGCTTCTCTCTTCGATTGGGATATAAACCAACCAAAGAAAAATTTGAGTCTCACGATGCAAAAAACAAAGCACGTAGAGACAATAATAAGAAAGGGATAATCACTTTACTCCCATCCTATCAACAAACCCTTAATGGAATATTCATTAGGGAGGGAGAAGATTACCCATGCTACGAAATTCCGGAACCCTTAGTTTTAGAAGTAATCAAGAAGCCTGGATTTGAAATATTTCATGATTGCTACTTCTTTGATGACGATCTTAGTATCGTTAATTCAAAACACCCAACTCTAGGGTGCTATGATGTGCAAGCATTTAACTTGCTATTTGGACTAAAGCAAAAACATGTCGCAACAATGACCAATCAAAATGCCATTCAAGATGAAGCTTTTGATCCAACCTCGTTGATCACCCCTTCAAACGAAACTTTAGATCATGGAAATCTTAAAATGGACTAATCACAAAGGCAATAAACTGGAAATCGTCACAGGCAAAGGTAAGATGTTTGACGAATCGGGCGATGAATCTATTATAGACTCTAAGGAAGCTTAAAATTTAGGCCTTGTGGGCATTACTGAGTCTTTATTTTCTAGTTCTAAGAACGAAGAACCTAAAAGGGGTTCTTCTCTAGATGTAATCTCTTTTAATTTTAATAATATGAGCTTTATTTCCGAGTATATGTCTTCTCTTGAATCTTTCGAATGCTATAACAATCAATCTAATGAAGATGATAACATTAATAAATTGGTTTAACTAATGAATAAATGAGAACAAAAGAACCCTATCATTGAAGAAACTGAAATAGCTAATATAGGAACTAAAGATAATAAGAGAGAAGTCAAAATTGGCTTAACTCTAAATTCGGAAGAGCGATCGACCCTCATATCGATGTTCAAAGAATTTGAAGACGTGTTTTCTTGGTCATACAAGGACATGCCTGGAATAGATAGGGAAATCGCAGAACATACCATTCCCTTGAATCCTACTTCTAAACCAGTAAAACAAAAACTTCGATGAATGAAACTTAATGTCGCACTAAAAATAAAAGAAGAAGTACAAAACAAGTTAGACGCTAGTTTTATTCGCGTATGTAATTACCCATAATGGGTAGATAACATTGTTCCAATTCCTAAAAAGGATGGACAAGTTCGCATGTGTGTCGACTTTAGGGCTCTTAATAAAGCTAGCCCGAAGGACGATTTTACTCTACCACATATTGATATGTTGGTAGATAACACGGCTGAACATGCGATGTTATCCTTTATGGATGGATACGCAGGTTACAACCAAATTTTAATTGGAAAAAGAAGATGAAGAAAAGACATGCTTTATTACCCCTTGGGGTACGTATTGCTACATAATCATGCCATTTAGTTTGAAAAATGCAGGAGCTACGTACCAAAGAACGGCTACGACTCTCTTGCATGATATGATGCATAAAGAAATAAAAGTGTATGTGGATGATATGATCATAAAGTATAAAGATAGAGTGGGACATATAAAAGATTTACGCAAATTTTTTCACTCGCATAAAAGAATATAAAATGCGATTGAATCCACATAAATGCGCCTTCGGAGTAACTTCTGGTAAGTTACCCGGATACGTAGTGAGCAGACGTGGCATCGAGATTGATCCCTCTAAATTAAAGGCATTTGTTAACATGCCTCCCCCTCAAACAGAAAAAGAAATTAGGGGATTCCTTGGCAAATTACAATACATTAGTCGATTTATCAACAAATTGACTATGACTTGTGAGCCAATATTTAAAAAATTGAAAAAAGAGGAGAAACATGAATGGGACAATCAATGCCAAAAGGCCTTTGAGAAAATCAAAGATTATCTCAAAAGTCCACCAATTTTAGCACCACCAGTACCCAAACTACCTCCTAGGCTATACATTACAGTTACCGACACAGCCACAGGCACCATGTTAGCACAAGAGGTAGAAAAAGTCTAACGTACATTATATTACATAAATAAAAAATTCATCCAATACGAAACAAAATATAGCACCTTGGAAAAGACAAGCCTAGCATTATTGTGGGCAACCAAAAAGTTACGACATTATATGTTACCACAGACTACTCATGTGATTTCTCAACAAAATCCGATAAAGTATTTGTTTGAACAATCACCCATACAAGGAAGGATATCTAAGTGGTTGGTGATGTAGCCGAATTTGAGCTAAAATATATTCCTGAAAAATTGATGAAAGGAAAAGTAATTTCCGACTTTCTGACACAACATCCAATTCAAACAAGTCATGCAGAAAATACTTATCTTTCGGATGAAGAGTTTCTCATGACACAAAATGAAAAATGGGTAATGTACTTCGACGGTGCATCCAATCAAAAAGGATGTGGCGTAGGAGTGTTACTCATAAGTCTAGAGAGAGCACATCCTCCAATCTCTGTTAAATAAGACTTTGAGGTTACTAATAATGCCGCAGAATGTGAAGCGTGTATTATTGGATTAGAAGCAGCGGCTAGCATAGGTGTGCAAAAATTAGAGGTATATGGAGATCTAGTTTGATTATAAATTATATACTAAAAAAATGGAAAATAAACAACTCCACAATGATATTATATCAAGCACATCTAGAGCAACTCATCGAGCATTTTGAACATATTGATTTTAAATATCTCCCACGGGATGACAATCAATTTGCCGATGTGCTAGCAAAATTAGCCTCTATGATCAACATTCCAGATCACTTAAATATGATGCCATTATGCGTTGATAGAAGAGAACAACCAGCGTATTGCAACACAATAAAGGGAATAAATGACATTAAAGGAGACAATCCTTGGTATGATCATATCCTCCAATATATTACTCATGGCACATATCCCGAAAATACTTCATCGAAAGACCAACGAACCTTATGAACACTTGCGGCCCAATATGGTATAATAAATGGTCAATTATGCAAAAAAGGACCTAATGGTCAAAGTTTATTATGTATATGCCAACCGGAAGCCACACGCCTTATGGAAAATACTCGCAATGGTGTTTGTGGACCTCACATGAATGGAAAAATGCTTTTAAAAATAATTTCACGATAAGGGTACTATTGGTCCACTATAGAACATGATTTCATACAATATGTTAAAAAATTTCCACAGTGCCAAATGTTTGCTAATTTACAACACCTTCCACCATCCGAACTATACAATCTCACTTCCCCTTGGCCTTTTTCGGCTTGGAGAATTGACATAATTGGAAAAGTCTCTCCAACAAGATTAGGAGGGCATGAGTACATATTATATGCCATTGATTACTTTACTAAATGGATTGAGGCTGCTTCTTACGTGAATATCACTTCTAAACATGTAGCAAAGTTTATCAAACGAAACATATTTTGTAGATATGGAGTTCCACATGAACTAATTAGTGATCAGGGATCTCAATTCAAAGCTGAAGTCGAGACCCTCTTAACTCGTTATAAAGTAAAACATCATCACTCATCCCCTTTCAGACCTCAAATGAAAGGATCTGTAGAGTTGGCAAATAAAAACATAACAATCATCATTAAAAAAATGGTAGAAAATTATAAAGACTGGCCGAATAAACTACACTTCGCATATCAGGTTATAGAACATCTATACGAACATCAATAGGAGTAACTCTGTACTCTTTAGTTTTTGGAATGGACGCAGTTCAACCAGTCGAATTGGAAATACCATCCCTACGCATCGTACTTGAAAGTAAGCTACCAGAAGCTGAATGGGTAAGAGCGAGGTATGAAGAGCTTTTATTCCTCGATGAACGACGGTTAAGAGCTTTGCATCATGTTCAAGTCCACCAAAGGCGCATTGCATGTCATTTGAATAAAAGAGTAAAACCTACAAATATAAAAGAAGGTGACTTTGTACTAAAGGAGGTTAGGGGTCCCAACCCCAACCGATCTAAGAGGGAAATTCTAACCAAATTGGATAGGTCCTAACCACGTAATTGAAATCCTATCAGGAGGAGCCGTCAGATTAATGGATATTGGAGGAGATGAAATTCGCCAATTAACAAACATAGATCACCTTAAGAAATGTTACATATGAAATCGGGATAAAACTCGTTCACTCATACAACCATTTTTTAATTAGCATTCAATTGAAAGATTCTAAGTTTTATGCATTTTACCGAATAACACAGAAAAATACATAACACTTGGGTGGGGTAATTTAGAAATAATAAACCATTCTAAGTGTTAAAATGTTTTCGAACATCACGAAAAAATCTTCACACTTGGGGGGTAATAATACGAATTTTTTTAAAAAAAATTGAGACATTCGTAGCACAGGCGTCGCGCGCAACTGGGATAGTTGCGCGCGCGAAAGCCTCGCACAACTATAGACGTTGCGTGTGCCACCTGATGACGAACTGCGAACCCGAATTTTTGCGTTTGAATGAAGTTGCGATTTCTACTAACGGTAAAAAGAAGGTGTTTCTTAAATTTAACATATACTCGGAAAATAAAATTAAACTTTGATTTAATTCTTTTAAACAAGATTTGATTAATTTTTTCATTTAATTTCTATCTAAGAGATTTTAAGAAAAAATAAAATAATAGACATAATGAAAAAAAAAATAGAACTACGCAAAGACCTGATTTCGTAATGCGAATACGTAGGCAATCTTTATGATTCGGTCATATCAAAATATAAAAATATAAAGCTCATTTTATTTCATACAAAATTCAAAAAAAGAGACATTATTAAACTAGATAGTAAACGAAAAAAAAAAAAAAATAGTAGTGATACACTTTATTAAAAAAAAAAAACTAATGATAAAATTGTGTAACACTCTGAGGTTTTATTATGTCCTCAATTGTCACAGATGATGGAGGAGTAGTTTCCATCGCAGCATTTTCAGAAACCTTGGAGCTTTCCCCTACACTCTTCTTCTTCACCCAAACATTGTTTTTCAATTTAGGGATTGGGGCCTTTGCAACCTGTTTTCCTTTCCCTTTGACTATTGGAGATTTCTTGCGAGTATTTGGTGAAGGTTCTTTGATTTTCACACCTTGTTGCGCGGGTTTGGAGGAAGCTTTCCTTTTCGTTTCCTTTGAATGAGCCTTTGGGGATGAGAAGTCTAATTTTCTTCTCTCTCCTTTGTTTTGGCCACTAGGAGTAGTAGTGGTTGAATGCATCAAAGGCTTAGGTGGATTGCGATTTGTGGCGGCTTGAAGTTGAGATCGAGCCTTATTTAATTCACTCTTATCCGCCGCATTCATCCAAGCCTTGTAAAAGGAAGATAATATAATACTCGCGGGAGGATTTTGTATTACCCAGTTAGGAAGACTTGACCAATATTCCATCCAACGAGAAATTCTTTCGGGTTTAAAGGTCACATCTTTAGGGGCATCACAATCTTGCGAGGGAATAAATTGCCTCATCTCGTATTGTTAGATCACCCTACAAGAAAAATATAAGTAATACTAGATAGGCCTAAAAGCCTAATGTAAGGGCAATTGAGACTATTCTCAATCATACTATTTATGTTCCACCAAGGAATCACAAACCGTATGTTTGGAACCCCATGACAGAAAAATGACGTCCATTCCTCTTCATTCTTATGCTTATAAAGGATTCGACGTCCAGGAAATGTCTTTACTCCATTAGCCTCAAGGTTTTGAGGCTGATCAACCATTCGCAAATGCTCCATGAGCCAAATCTAAAAAAAATATTAGTTTGCAAATTTTTACACAAGCAGGTGGCTCGCGCAACTAAACCAGTTGCGCGTACCCTCCGCGCGTAACGAAGAAGATTGTGCTAGTCATGCTAACGCAACTTCTTGACATGCGCTGATAAACGCCGAAAAAAAAACAAAAAAAAAAGGTACGTGTAATAGGAGTGGACTTTCCGTTAAACCGTTTTCGTTCGCATCTCCTTTAAGGTGATTCAAGCACAGAACGATTTCGGCCAAAACCAAAGGAGCAGGTGAATGACATCCCTCTATTTTCTCTATTATGGACACCATCGAATAATCTCCGTATTCTTTGCCTATCCTAAGTAAACAATTAACAACAAGACAATAATTATAAAGCACGAATTTTAAAGCGTTGTTTAGTCATGTTGTCACGAGGGGCGATGAAATGTTCAATAAATTGAAGTAAATTCACTCCTTCTTCAGTTCTTATGTTGGTCATATCATTGTCGGACAAGCCAAAAAATCTTTGGAATATAGATTTGGGATCCGACAAGGTAGGCGAATAAGTCACAAGGAGAGTGTTTGTAGGGAAAATTAGCAAGTCCTGGAACTCACCAGGAAGGGGGGCAATTTCGTCCCCTCTAAACAAGAAAAGATGGTGGTTAGAGTCCCAATGATTGATTGCGGCATATTTTGAAAGCTAGTTTGTCTTCGGTTGAAAGGGAAGTGACCCATTACTTCAAACATTGTTCAAAGGTCTTCACCATTGTTCAAAAAAAAGAAACACAAAAAGAGTTTAGAGAGATTAATTCTTTTTAATTTCTTATATTACTAAACGAATGAATGCGAGATGATCAAAAGCCTACACAAAATCACGTTTAAATAGACCCAAGAGGGGCAAAATTTTGGCAAATTCGGCTTACAGGAAAGTTCACTAACAGGTGGCGTGCGCAACTCATGAGTTGCACGCGACATCCGCGCGCAACTCACGTAGTTGCCCGCATCTCCCCTGACGCGGCATGTAAGTTGGGTATATTTCCGTATTCTGGCTCATATAATGACAGATTCTT
Organism: Chenopodium album; assembly: GCF_948465745.1. Lineage (NCBI taxonomy): Eukaryota > Viridiplantae > Streptophyta > Magnoliopsida > Caryophyllales > Amaranthaceae > Chenopodium > Chenopodium album. The sequence continues at coordinate 20,067,515 of NC_137840.1, read as the reverse complement.
CACAAGATCTTAAGATGAATCATACGCTTGCAATCTAATACTTTATGTCCCTTTTCTTGCCTACTTTCGTATTTTCTTTTATTATTTTCTTATTTTCTTTTTATTTTCTTTTTTTCCTTATTATTTTCCTACTTTATTTTTCTTTTTATTTTCTTTATTACTTTCCTACATCTTTATTTTCTTATTTTTTCTTATTTTCTTTTATCTTTTTCCTTCATTTCGCCTTCTTTTTCGAGTTTGTTTATTTTTTCGAGGGGGGTAAGTCAGGAACCCTTTCCCTCCCTACATGGAAACAAAAAATAAATAATGACATATATATACAAATGTGTCATAAATATAAAATAAATAAATAAATAAATAAAAATACATCAGTTTCCTAAAAAAATATAATAAATGTGTACAAGAGGAATAAGGGTGCTCGACGACTACTAGACGGTTGCTGCACATCCTGCAAAATCCAAAACGAAGATTAATACATGAAATGTAATAACTTCGTTGCAAAGAAAAAATAAATAAAACTTACCGCGATCATCTGATGATCACGGCATGATAAAGATATGAGGGCTCTCCGATAAGCAGCTCAGAAAGCACGTCAAGTCCTCACCATGCCGTTCACGGTCTCCCGCGGAACCTGTTCCAAAAATACAAGGACAGTTAGTAAAAAAATGTATATGAAACAAAAAAAAATAGAAATATTTAAGTACATATATATAAAAGACATACGAACTCAACCGTCTCAGGTACGAACGGTATCCCCTCGTCATTCTTGGCTGTTGGAAGGGTCTCACAAATTACCGATCTGACAACATCGGTATACGTGATCTTCGCTGTAGGAGGAACCCAACCACCTAGCTCGACCCGTTAAAAATACATGTGATTTAATCCCCTAGCTTGAACCCCACTGTGATCATACACTAAAGTATGGTGGCGTCCAAAAGGGAAAAAGATAGAGCAAAAGAGTCGCCAACAAGTTTTTTTAGGAACTTGTAAACCGTTCACGAGGTGAAGGTTACACCCCTTAACGATCCAAGAGATCGTCAACTCCATAAGGTCTTGAACCAAATAGGGTTCGGGGATTAAGGTACAAATCCAACCTAAAAGAGATTGAACATGCCCTAATAATAGGCCTCTACTTTATTCTGATCGTATTCATGTGCGTTTTCTGACTAACATGCAATCAATAGGATTATCCCTAAACCTGTTTAATCTATGTTGGTTGAATTTTAATGCAAAAATAAAAATGGCGATCACTTGAATTATAATCAAATTAACACTAAACAAAATTATTAATTATCTTATTAAGCGTGATTACAAGTACCAATTCCCTTTAAACATGCATAAAAGGTGTGATCAAGCAATAAATGAATAATCAAACAACATCAAAATAATCAAAATAATAATTAAAAATAATAACAATAATCATAGCAATAATAAAATCATTATCATAATAATAATTATGTTAAAGCATAATAAAAATAGCAAGATCCTAGGCATGATACTAACAAGATTAATAACAAACCCAAGCATGTCACTAAACAATAAAAATCAAAGTTTTAACCCTAACATGATACTAACAATCAAAAATATTAGGAAGAACATAAAAGGCATCATACTTTTAATCATACTTCATACTAAAATTACCCTAGACATGATATTGGGAATCATAATAACAAGCTAAACATGATCTCTACATCATAATATCAATAAAAACCATTAAAGTACTTACTTTGATGCCTCGTACCTCTTTCGAATAACAAAATACACGGGTTAGTAACTTCAAGGAAAATAATAAAACCAAACAATTAAATTAAATAATTGAAAGAGAGAATTGAGACCAAACCCTCAGAAATTAAACCTTTCACGTCTAGGGAGAAGGCAACTTCGAATATGGCTAGATGTATCTAGATCTAATGAATGCGGAATTTTGTATGTTTGAGAAAATCTAGTTTAGAAAAGAGAGAGAGAGAGAGAAAGAATTGGTTGAATGAAAACAGAGTTTATACGACGTTATTTATGGAGAAATCAGCCAAAAAGATAAAATATCAAAACAGAGTTTTGGCGCACGTAAAATTGAATTAGCGCCAACGCTGGCTATTGGCGCCAGGCGCCAACTTTAGCGCCAAGCGCCAATGTTAGCGCCAGGCGCCAAGCGTAGCGATTATTTTAACCTTTAGTATCGATTGTAATTGAAATAAAAAGCTTTCCCAACGAATGGTCATTCGATACAATATCCCCCGTTGCCTTAGCCTTTAGTAGTGGTTTTCAATATCGCTAGAGTTGGCCCCAATAATCGATACGAAAAACTATATCCAATCGTGGTGATTATTGTAGCAATTACAATCGCTATAAGTGTTTAACTCATTTTCTTCAAAAAAAAAAAAAAAAACATGCGTATGATCTTTACAAGACTAGAACATGCAACATCAAACTCTTATATTAAATGTTTCACCAATAAGCTATGACATATTTTATGGATTCTTTGTCAAACAATATTTATATATCTAATGTTGAAAAGGCTTTTCGTATCAAATTTTAGGATTTAGTGGCGATTGTAAATGTTACGATTTCTCAAAATTATATAAATGTGTAAAAATAGTGTTGATATGTATTATTATGTTTTCCGTATCGATTTTATATGTGAAAACTATGGCGATTGTAAAAATGATACGACATCCTTAATTATTTCACAAACGTACTTGCATATTGTAGCGAATGTACAATAGCTACGAAATAATCGCCACGAAAGAGATTTTTCTTGTAGTGAGTTGTTGCTAGAGTAGGTGTTTTCGGAAGAAGAAGGATAGTCGTTCTTCTTCCCTTTACAACCACTGTTACTATAATTACTAATCTTGTCCTTCTTGTCGCACAGAGGAACATGAAGGAGATTAGAATCAATGAAGTCTTGAACACGATCCTTGAAGGCGAGACACTTTTCTGTAGTGTGATCGCGACCTCTATGGTATCGACAATAGGAATTTGGATCCCAATTGGGAAAACGTTTTTCAGATGGAGGGTCTTTACTGGGACCAATGGAGTGAATATGACCTTGATAGTGAAGACAGTCAAAAGCTTCGTTGTGAGTCATTCCTATTGGTGTGTATTCTTCAATGGTCCATTTTGCCTGTGGCTTAGGAGCATTGAATTCTTCATTTTGTTCGATGGCCATCACCCGATTTGCTAGTCTTTCTACCACGTTAAGAGCATGGCAACGACATCTTGTAATTTCCTAATGTCCTCTTTTAGATTTGACGAGTCTTCCCTGGTATTATCTAAGAAAAGACGTTCATCCTCCCCAATCATGGCCACTTCATTGAGAGAGGTCATATAAGTTGTCTCGATCATGGGCTCTCCTACAGGTGTGATAAGAAGTGATGGATCGAAGGATGCTTGATCATCTTCGATGGCTAGAATCTCGGAAGTTTTATTGTTATCGATCAGATCTTGAATAGCTTCTTTGAGTTTCCAACACTCCTCAGTGTCGTGACCCTTTCCTTGGTGGTATTTACAGTGCTTATTAGGGTCCCACTTGGGTGGCTGGCTTCTGGAACTGGATCTTTGATAGGCCCTATAGGCATGAATAGTCCTTTGTGGTGTAGCTTCTTGAAAGCCATTTCATAACTCATACCAAGTGGAGTCAATACCCTTTTTGATCTTTGGATTTGTGATTTAGAGGCGTTCATGGTACGTACCTCATTAATGGGAGAGGAAGAAGAAGGATGGTCGTTCTTCTTTCCTCTCGCACTATTATCTTTACAAGGTCATCTTCAATGTCAATGCCTATATTATAGACAGCTTTGAAAGTATTCAAGTTGTGTTGGTATCTTAAGTGCTTTGAATACTTCCCTTAAAGATTCTTGATAAACATCCTCACAGATTCTTTTTCGCTAGAAGCCTTGACCATATTAGCAGAAGTTTCCCTCCATTTATTAAAGAAAGAAGTGAACCCTTCGTTTTCTATTTGTTTTAACATCTCGAGTTGTCTATGGTCTGTTTCGTCTTGGATGTTGCAATTATATCTGTCTATGAAAGCGTTTGCTATGGACTCCTAAGAAGAGGTTTTCTCTTTGTCAAGGGAAAAGAACCATTGTTGACAAACGATCTCAAGATATAGAGGGAACAGAGAGGGGAAAACCTTCTTATCGATACCCTTAATGCTCATTATAGTTTCAAAAGCTCTTAAATGAAAATACGGGTTGTCTGTTGCCTTGAATTTAGGGATGTCAGTGGCATTAAACTTATGCAGAAGAAGTTCCTTGTGCAGCGAGACCCCTTGTGAACTCATGCCCTGAAATTTATAGTCACTAGACAGCTTCCTCAAACTTTCTTGCACGAGGTTCATTTGTTGTTGCTTCACAGGGTCGTCAATTTTGAGGGTTAAAGCCTTTAACACCTCAGTCACGTCGTTCTATTGATTCCTAAGTTCATTGACCTCTTCTTGACTTGCCACTATCTTTTTAGCTTTCCTCTTTTGACGAGTTGGTTTATCAAAAAGTGAAACTTGAATAAAGAGGTTGTCCTTGATTAATCGCCCTTCTCTCCTCGACCAAGTACTGTGGAAAAGGAATTTGGGGATATTTATTGTTAATTATTTGACTCAAACTCTATTCAACATGCAATGGATGGAGGAAGTGAAGAAAGATTGGAATAGAATGTGAAGAAAAATGATGTAGATGGAGGGATATGAAGAATTAGGAATAGAATGTACCCCCAACTTACATGACGGAAAAAACCGACTTATGCAGGAACCTAAGACATGGTCATGGTGATACATACTCGAAATGTGTGCAAAGACTAGTGAGTGTAGGTGATATGTTAAGACTCGTGTCATGACCATGTGGCTAGAATATGTGACTAGACTCAATTAATGACTCGACAAGGTGTTATTAACAGCGAAAATTAACCGACTTAATTAGCAAACTGGTTAATTATACACTAGGTGATGACTCGACCAATAATCCGAACTGTCGGCAAAACGACAAGACTGATGTGACACTGTGTAGTGTTGCGCCAGACGACAGAGTTGTCGCCAGGCGCCACACTCCACAGAGTGGCGCTACAGTCCATACTTTTGGCGCCAATGCTAGAGCTTCAATCTGGGACTGTTTTCGATGTTATTAATCAACAGGGGCATGCCTAAAGTCGTACTAGGTCAATTCTGATTAAAATCTTAGACTTTATTGACTCAAATTAATTAACTAATTAATTAATTAGGAAAAGTTCTTTTAGTCATTAATTTATTTAATCTCAACACAAGTCAAACAAATGGTTAAGAAAACATATATATGCACAACAAATAATGCACAATTAGTCAAGTAGGCACAATATGATGCAATGACTTTGCAACCTAACCATGGCTCTAGTTCTCTAAAGTTCGGGATATGGTTTAGTCAATAGAGGGTCCATGGTTAATTTTCCGGATGCACCGCACGGAAGCCTAACCGTGAAGGGTTGGCGCGAGTGGATGGGACACTGCGAGTTTTAGAACAACTCGCTTCCATGGTTTGGTGAATTCAACATGCTCGGATGTACCCTTTGTTGCTCAGAGCGTTCAATCAGGTAGATGGAGAATGAATTCTCAGAGGTTTATGTCCATATGTATAACACATATGGGTTTCAGAAAAGTGAGAAAAACTCAATCAAGAAGTAGGATCGAGCAAACAATACAAAAAACTGGTCGAAATTAGAACGCATATTTCTCGCTCGGTATTGGAAGAATTTGGCGCCAGCAAACAGAGCTTGGCGCTAGGTTTTAGCTGTAGCGCCTAACGACAAGCTTGTCGTCTAGCGCTACAGTTAAATGTCTGGCGCCAATGCTCTTGTCGCTAACGCTAATTCTTACATGCCTCAGCAACTTTCTGTGCTCGATAAAATTTTCCAGTTTCGTGCAGTGTTATTTCGGTCCTAGTTGTGAAGGATATTTCTCAAATTTCCTACGTGTAAAATCCTATGTTTTTAACTCATTACGGATGGTCTTTCCAATGAGATCTTTTTTATTCATATGACAATAATGTTAATCAAAATTACGCACATGAAATATTTAGAACGTTTCGAGTCTCATCCACTTATTCTAAATCATTGATGATACAAATTCAAAAATTAATATAGAAATCCTCCCCAGTGGAGTCGCCAAAAACTGTGGGGAATATTTCAAGCGTTAATCCCCTATCTTGAACCCCACTATGATCATACACTAAAGTACGGTGGCGTCCAAAAGGGAAGAAGATAGAGTAAAAGAGTCGCCAACAAGTTTTTTTAGGAACTTGTAAACCGTTCACGAGGTGAAGGTTACACCCCTTAACGATCCAAGAGATCGTCAACTACATAAGGTCTTGAACCAAATAGGGTTCGGGGATGAAGGTACAAATCCAACCTTAAAGAGATTGAACCTGCCCTAATAATAGGCCTGTACTTTATTCTGATCGTATTCATGTGCGCTTTCTGACTAACATGCAATCAACAGGATTATCCCTAAACCTGTTTAATCTATGCTGGTAGAATTTTAATGCACAAATAAAACTATTATTGGCGATCACTTGAATTATAATAAAATTACCCCTAAACAAGATTATTAATTATCTTATTAAGCATGATTACAAGTACCAATTCCCTTTAAACATGCATAAAAGGTGTGATCAAGCAACAAATGAATAATCAAGCAACATCAAAATAATCAAAATAATAATTAAAAATAATAACAATAACCGTAGCAATAAAAAAATCATTATTATAATAATAATCATGTTAAAGGATAATAAAAATAGCAAGATCCTAGGCATGATACTAACAAAATTAATAACAAACCCTAGCATGTCAATAAACAATAAAAATCAATGTTTTAACCCTAACATGATACTAACAATCAAAAATATTAGGAAGAACATAAAAGGCATCATACTTTTAATCATATTTGATACTAAAATTACCCAAAACATGATACTGGGAATCATAATAATAACCTAAACATGATCTCTACATCATAATATCAATAAAAACCATTAAAGTACTTACTTTGATGCCTCGTACCTCTTTCTAATAACAAAATACACGCGTTAGTAACTTCAAGGAAAATAATAAAACCAAACAATAAAATTAAATAATTGAAAAAGAGATTTGAGACCAAACCCTCAGAAATTAAACCTTTCACGTCTAGGGCGAAGGCAACTTCGAATATAGCTAGATGTATCTAGATCTAATGAATGCGAAATTTTGTATGTTTGAGAAAAAGCTTGTTTAGAAAAGAGAGAGAGAGAAAAACAATTGGTTGAATGAAAACGGAGTTTATACAACGTTATTTATAGAGAAAATCAGCCAAAAATTTAACATATCAATTCAGAAATTTGGCGCACGTAGAATTGAATTAGCGCCAACGCTGGCTATTGGCGCTAGGCGCCAACAATAGCGCCAGGCGCCAATGCTAGCGCCAGGCGCTACAGTTGGCATTTAGAGCTGATTTAGAAATTCATGCGTTTTCTTAAAATCAGATAGAAATTGTCGTACAGGAGCATAAAATCGTATTTCCCTTAACAGGATTGGACCTATATCATGGACTAACCAAACAGGATTGGATGTTTTCTTAAAAATAAGTTTTCAAAAACAGAGAGAAGAGAAAAGAAATTAAAACTATCCGCAACACTAAACTTTCAACACTTTCACTTCATTCGATTATGATTCGACGTGAAAGGTACTCATCATCGGGTTAGGTTTTGGGGAGACACAAATGGGTGTCTACAAGTACTAACCGGAACAAAGGCCGAAAAAGGAGTTAGCCTGGATGCTATAAAAGCCGGATAAGAAGCATCCGGTAGCACTAGTTGCTACGCTGGATAACCAAGGTTCGCCTGCGCTCGATCCTTGGTAGGCAGCAGGTCCGGACGCAGAATCCGGATCGGGGGATCCGCGGGAACCAAAGGATCCTCGGACGAAAGCTGCCTAAGAACACGCTCGCCTAAAAACCAAGCGTCGGTCCTCTGGAACACCGAGAGTCCCGTATAGAGGGCCCGGAAACGACAACGAACCATTCCAGACCGGATAGCCTCAAGGACATCGACGATCAAACTCCAAGGACATAGATCGATCTATAAAACACAACCACATAAAAATCGTTATAAAATGAATAAAATCAAAAAAACAAAAAGAGCACATGTAGTTAGAATACTCACCGATGCACGAGTCGCCGAAAGGGCCGGCAGAAGTAGCTTATCTCCTCTTAATAGCGACCAATCGAAGGCCGATAGGAAAACAAGCAGCCCCAAGTACCCTTGGGGATAAGAAAGGCAGGTATGAGTATCCCCAAGTTTGAAACCGAGAAAAGATAAGCCTAAAGAAATAAAGGAAAGTAATAACCGAAAAAAGCTTAAAACACAAACCTCAAGGATACGGCCATGCCACGTAAGCGAGATCTGAGGCACCTCAGTAGCTGCCGCGGAATCCACGACCTGGGTCGCCTTGCCCATAGCTGTAAGCATACGGGCCTACGACATCTCCGCCTAAATCAGGTCACCGACTTGCCTTAAATCGCTGAGGCAAATAAGTAACCCAATGGTAAAACGCTCTCCTCGATCACTCAAGATGGTGACGGAAAGAACGTGGGAAATGTATATCCGAGCTAGCTGCTCAGGTGTACACTGCCGGTCAAGCTCATCGGCAAGAACCGAGTACGGACAATATTGCGCGTACACGTGAAGGGCTGACGTAAGACGGTCCCCCACAAGGTCGCGCTATCTTTTGTCTCACCCCTTAACAAGCTTTATAACTACAGGCTCGCCTCATAAAGGAAAACCCATAATCATAGAGAAATTAAAATGGGTAACCGTCATCTCTCCCCATAGAAAGTGGAAAGTGTTGGTGGAATCCCACCATAACTCCAGCAATCCACGGAGGAAAGCTGACGAAGCAGACTGGCTCGATAAACCTCAAAGAGCCGCTAACTGGGAGTCAATCCTAGAAAGTGCTACAATATCCTTTGCCACCTCGGGTACACTCTCAAAACGGGCTCGCAGGTCACCAGAGCCGTACAAACGCATGCTAGCTCACTCTAAACAAAAGAATAAACATAAAAAAAAACGATTATGGTTTTAAAAGGACAAGAAACAAAAGAAAAGAGAAAGAAACAAAAGCGCAAAAAACTCACGATGTCGCGCCACCCTTTGATCGAAACGTGGTGGTCTAGGTCCCACTTAAGGAACCTAGGGTCCCAGTTGGGAGGAGCCTCCCAAACCACCTCCTCCTAGCGATGTCGATCGGTCACGACGCGTCACTCTCGAACCTCCTCTCGAGGACGGGTCACCCTCTTCCGTGGGCGAACCGCCTCGTTCGGACCAATGAGAACCTCCTCATTATCGACAAACGGAGGCAAGTCCATGCTATGACAGATAAAATTTCTCTAATTAGTTTATTTTATTTCCTAAACTAAACTAATATACGTAATCTAGACCCATTACGGTAGCATAAAAGCTACTGATAGGGGAAAACACAAAAATCGAACGCCACCAATACTTGGGGGATACAATACCTACAGTTAACCTCAGTAAATGGGGGCTTTTAACACCCACAAAAGCTATCCTATACCAATTTCAACTAAGCATTCAAGGGATTATATTCCAAAATCCAAAAGAATCAACTAATTCTAGACAAATAACAGTAATATAAACATAACTATCGTCTACCAAACAATTTTGGAGTTCGAATATGGTGAAAATAGGCCAAGTATACACTTCGCGCAATTTTTTTCAAATTCTAAATTTTCATAATGTTAATTATGGAAGTAAATCTAGTTCCAATACTACAATTGTTGCATAATTACCAAGTATAACCAAAATGGGCAAACAAAATAACAGAAAATCAAGCCAAATTCGAGTAGAATTGCAAAGAACAAACTTGAACAAAGAAATGCTCATACAAGGTTCAATACTTAACCATTTTTCATAAAATTTGTTGCAAAACACTACTTAAACATAGCATAACAACATAGCGCAAAAAATTTCAAGAAAAAAAAAAACCGAATTAAAAACCCTAAAAAATTTGGGGTTTAACGATTCTAAAATCGTTTGAATTCAGCCGAAAAAGAACAAATTTTAGCAAAAAACTTACATTGGATTACGGAAAATAAGAATAGAGAACAAAATTTGCTTCCTTTAGCTTCGAAAATTACGAAAAACTTAGCTTCCTAGAGAGAAAGAGTCGAAAATGGCGAAGGAAAGAGAAATGGTGAAGTGAAAGTCGCGTCTGCGATTTTTCACTTTACAGACATAAATGTCGCGCGCAACTTAAGATGTTGCGCGTTACATACAAGCGCAACTCAGAAAGATGTGCGCGCTAGGCCATCGCGACCTTCTAAATTGCGCGCTGATACTGGTCACTAAAAGACCGGGATTTTTATGTTGATCTGTTAGATCATTTTTTGAATGGTTTTTGCTCGTTATTAGACATAATGGCGCGCAAATTATCAAAATCTTTTCAAGTTCTTTGCATATTGTAGTTTGTTTTCTTTTTTGTTAGTTTTTTGCATCATATTGTATGCACACCGTGCTTTGTGCCTTCCCCAAGCATACGTTTTGAATGTTTTTCATAAGAGTGCCTTAAGACGTTCCGTGGTGGTGCTTTACGTTAAAGCACCCATAGAGAGGTTTGTCATTTTAATATAGTGATGTTACAAATGTCCAGGTTTTCTTATTTTTTCACGTTCGAAGCAAAAAGGAAGGCGTTTTCATGCAGTGTAAAAATGCAAATGGCGTATCATACGGCGCAAAATTGTACGGTGTAGGTGTTGCGTAAAATTTCACTCAGCCCAAGCTTTGCAAGATCTACCTCTCGGGACTAAAAGGTAGAGAATTAATATAGGCGTTAGCTCAACGAGTCGACAGGCACGCCGAACCTTCAAGAACAGGCACTTCTTGAATGCATACGGTAGTTAGTGCGCTTACTAACTTACCGAAAAGTTAGGGTGTCGAATCCACCCCCTGTATAAATAAGCGACGAGACAATGTCGTGCCCATGTAGTCACGTGCCCCAAGTCCTGAGACACGTGTACTCATCTTGTGGACAAAACTGATGAGAGAGTTGCTGACTTTCTTCCCTCTCACTGAATTTGGATATATGCCTCCATTCCTGAGACATGTATTTCTATCTTATGGACTTCCTGCTCGCATACCGGACCATTTTGGGGCTAATACCGAAAACCCCTTTTTCATCTTTTACCTTGTTAAAGTCAGGCTAAAGTTTTAATTACTAATCGAGGGACTTTGGACCAACAATGACACGATTGAGAGGAAATCCTCCCATTTTATTCTTTTAAAAACTGATCTCTTCTCATGACCAGACATCACCAAGAACATTTTTACTTTTAAAAGCATTCTACAATTGCAAAGGATCAATCTAGATTCTTTAGCGCGTTAAGACTAGGAAGGACTTTTTCTAGCCTTAATAGCTACTTGTTTCAAACACTTAGCGAACAAAGGATTGTTTCGACATCCTTAAACATTACTAAAAGATTCTCTATCCATAGAGAACTTCGCAGAATGAGTCTTGGATTTCTTTCCTTGACTACTTTGATCATCGTCTATTCTAGACTCGATCAAAGAGGGGGCTAACTGTAGACATCTACTTTTAGCCTCTTGTCCTGACAGGAAGTGCAAAACGATAAATAAAACCATCTTCGTGTTAGATCGAAGTGAAGAATACTTATGGATAACCCAAAACAAAACACAAAAGACTAGCCCAAATTAAAGAAAAACCGAAAACAAAGGTCCAATTAACTAAACCCGATCATAATTTGGCTTATAACGGTGCTTAAACCCCTAATAATGACGGATTTAGGAGGGCCTAGGTTAAATCCTAGTGCTACCGCTGGAAAAGCCGCGCGCATCTTAAAGAGTCGCGTTGGGCTGCCGCACGCAGCTAATCTAGTTATGCGCAACACCCCGCGCAACTTTCAGAGTTGTGCTGCGGAAAATTCAAAATTATACGGAAAAAATATACAATCGAATCTTACCATAAAGCCGCGCGCAAGACAATTAGTTGCGCTGCACATAGCAGCGCAACTCTATAACTTGCGCTGGGATGTTGCGCGCAACTCTATCGGTTGCGCACGACACCTGCTGCAGAAGAATGCTCGAAAGCTTAAAGCTATTCATTCCCTATAAATACGAGCTTAAACCGAGTCTTAAACAAAAAGAAATTAACCTAAAACTCTGGCGAAATAACTTGTGAACTTGTGAAACCTAGCTCTTTTGTGCTAAACACTCACCCTTTCGATATCTTGTTACTACGGTGGAGGTTCCCCAACAAGAAGGAGTCCATAAGTGTCTAAACGAAGATCTAGCAAAGAGAAGTGGTAAATTCCAGAGCACTTAGTTAAATCACCTTTATTTTCTTGTTTAAAATGACTTTAATTAATTAGTGTTGTTTGATCACGTTTACAATAATTAATTAATCAATTCCACATAGTAGCTTGCGTTAAATAAATATTAGAATTTAATTAAATAATTGTTGGTTGATCACTAAAGCCAAAGCGAATCTGGTTTATTTTCTTGTCGTTTTAACGAATTTAATTAAATAAGAATAATGACATTACGATGTAATTCTTACATGAATTAATGTTTGTAAATAAAATCAACTAACATAGTTTTAGGTATCACGTTGCATACATTGTTTGGTGATGAAATTGTAAAAAAGGAAGAGCTAGTAGAGGTCGTACTAGGGCTAGGATGACGATTCCCCTCTAAAAGGAACATTATCTTAGTACCCTCGCTCCCAAACTCATTTCTGGTTTATAGACAAATTTGGGCATGGGTAAACTTATAATTTGTGCTAATTATTCCATGAATTCCACATGGAAGAAAGGCATGAACGAGGTTTATGAGTTTTTCATAAAACTCATTGGCGACTCCTACTTGTTTCTTACAAAAAAAGCGTGATGATAGAATCCATTCTAATTTAAGGTCCCCCAAACAGTCAGGAATTCAAATTCTACTACATCATAACAAATGTAAAGTCCTAGGCTTTTAAGTGGCCAAGGGCTTTTAATAGAGTACCCCTTACGACGGGATCACCCTCCTTACAAACGGCCTGGTTCAAAATGAAGAGAGGGGAATTGTTCAAGAAAGCTTTTGTGAAGCCATACTTGAAGTGTATCACCCACGAGAGAGGGAATGATGCATTGGACGACCTCCACCAAGGGCATTATGGATCCCATATAGGCGGAAGTGCCTTAGTAGAAAAGGCTACCCATTTGGGGTATTACTAGGCAAGTATGAATGTGGACACCATAAAAATGGTGAAAAAATGTGATAAGTGCTAGAGATTTGCAACCCTGATTCACCGTCCGGCCAAAAGTTTGTCGGCTAAAAGCAGTCCCCTTCCTTTTGAAAAATGGGGCATGGACATCTTGGGGTCGTATACTCCAGCGTCCGATCAAAGGCGGTACGTATTTGTAGCTATCGACTACTTCACAAAAAAGGTTGATGCCGAGGCCGTCCGAGGAATTAAGTGGACGGACGTATCAGCCTTCATCTAGAATAATATTATTACTCGTTATGGAGTACCTCAGTCTATGATGTTTGACAACGGACCTCAGTTTGAAACGCGCCAACTCAAGGAATGGCTAAGTGACTGGGGCATCACTCACTGTTTTTCCTCGGTCGGCTGTCCCCAAACCAAAGGCCATGTAGAGGCCTATAACAAGCTCATCTCCAATGGAATCAAATGGAAGCTTTAGAAAGCAGGTGGCCTATGGACGGATGAGTTGGTTAATGTTTTGTGGTCTATACGTACTAAAGCAAAAAGTTCAACTAGAGAAACCCCCTTTTTATTAGTCTATTGCGCTGAGGCTACGCTCCTAATTGAGATATATGAGCCCACTCTTTAAGTGATGTTGTATTATGAAAATTTCAATTGGGAAGCAATGAAGACTGCCTTGGGTTTTCTTCCAGAGGCAAAGGGTAACGCGGCGCTCAGACAAGAAGTATACCATATAAGAATGACTAGAGCTTACAATCGTCGAGTATCTAAGCGGCCACTGAAGATGTGTGATTTGGTCTTAAGGAAAATGGAAACGGTACTAAATTAGAGAGGATGTCCGAAACAACATTTACCGTCTCGAAGCCTTCAATAGCTATCCGATTCCCCGTACTTGGAACGCGGACAATTTGAAGAAATATTGTGTTTAAGTTTTCTTTTACATAGCCAAAAGTTGTATATACAGCTAGGTCTTGATGACCAAGCAATGTAACTAAGGCTATATGGCCCCAATAATGTAATTATGACAAATCAATGAAAAAGTCAAGCATTGTTATCTTGTTTTGTTTGTTTATGTCTTTCCATTATTCAACAGAAATTTCGCGTGAAAACAATAACGATGTTGCTTGCAGCATAGCAGCTCGGCCTTTAAAAGACTAAACAAAAATGCCAAATAAAAACAATAAAAAGGATGCTTGCAACATAACAGTTTGGCCGCAAAGGGTACAACCTAGCGGCCGCACAACTGCCTAAGCAAGGGCATCCCAATATTAAACAAAGCGTCCGACCATAACCAAGACGGGCAATTAAGCACAAAGGTAGCCTAAGCTTTGCTAAGGCATTTATGCCCCAAAAAGGGGGCAAGAGCATACCTAAGAGTCCTAGCCCACCCACAACTTAGAAACTTTCAAGTTGAGATATTTCTTGAAACTTTTAAGCATGTCCGAGCGATATTTTCAACAGACGGCTTCTACAAAGCCAACTAAACGGCCTTATACTTAATATTGATTCGGCATTCACCTAGTCCAAGGGCAATCATGATATATGATTTGATTAACTTGCTAAGTATTCATACCCTTCAAGGTGTAAATCCACCAAGTTAAACAAACCAACTAAATTTTGGACTAGGAGATCGTAGAATAAAGGGGAACACCCCCTAGTGCTCGTACAAAAGCAATAAAAATCATTACAAAGTGCGCAAAAACTGCTAAACATGGAAAAACATAGATTACCGCTCTAAAGGCGACATAATTTAAATCAAATAAAATTGCTCAAAAGGCGGTAAATTATCTTACACAACCGCTCAAAACAGGTGGCATCAAAATGAAAATTGTTCAGCAACAAGTAAAATAAATAAGTGTTGAAAATAAAATAGCTGAAGCTTGGCAGCTATCGTTGAAGGACCTGAGCTTTATTTAGCTAAAGCGTCATCTTTAGCAGGCTCCTCCATGGCCGACTAACATTCACCGGTCGCGGCGAGGTTGGATGGATCCTCACCTGGCACCTTCTCCCCAGTCGGCTTCACCTCTTTCTCTTCCTCGCCCTCGCCCGCCTCTTCCTCACAGTCCTCATCCTCCTCGAATTCGGTCGAGGTCACGACCAGTTTTGGAGAGGGCTTCCCAGCCTTCTTGGCTTCATCTCTAAGGCATAAGAAGTTGAGGAGCTTGGTAAAACCCTCCTGGTAGTGGGCGGCCTCCCCCTCCTCTACCATCAATTCGAAAGCATAGAAGAAATGACTCTTCAGCCTCTCTTTGACATTATGCTCAATGCGGACGACTTCAGTAAGGCTGGGCAGCCGAGGTGCCTTAATTTATTCAGTTAAGTCTGAAACAGACTTCTTTAAAGATTTCACCTCGACCTTAAGGGTGTCCACTTCTTTGAGGGTCGTCTAAAGATTTAGTTGGGCCAAATTTAGATCTCCTTTTAGCTTTTCAGAGAATTTAAAACCCTCTTTCTATTGTTGGGTGTTTAGGATCGCCGCATCCCTTTCTTGCTGAAAGGTCTCCCTCGCCAAGATCTCTTTTTCAAGAGCCTTGCCCAGCTTCACCAGATTCTCAGCTTGCCGCGCCGCTTTTTCGGACGGCGCGGTAATCTAGGTCTCTAGTGAACTCTTTAGATGGAGGTTGTTCTTGTGATGGAGTCCTTCTCCTTCAATTCTAGGAAGGTAGTGAGCCTAAGAAAAAAAGATGCAGCCGAACGAAGAGTAGTTAGTAAAAAAAATTAAGAAATATGTTCTAAGTATGAAAGTTAAATTGGAAAACAATCATGAAAGGTTACCTCAGTGCTATAGTTTATCATGGGGTTGAGGAAGCCCTCGTTGATCCCCCTCAGCTTATCTCGATGTTCTTAGCAGACGGCCCTGCAATGGCTTCTCTCATGGCCTTCCTGTCCGCGCCAGTCAGCGACTAGCTGGGTAGCATCATATTCATCTCCTCCATAATATTTGTGCACGACCTCATAAGGTGTTAAATTGAGCTAAAAGAGGGCTTGCAAGAAAACAAAAGGAAGTTTAACACTTAGACTACCGTTTGAGAACCTAGGAGGAGAAGGAAGGTTGAAGGTGAATGGAGGAGGTGGCTAAGGTTCGTCCTCCCCTTCATTCGTGTGGCCTGGTAGTTCTTCAGCAAAATAACTTACAGCCGCTTGCCAATCAGACTCTTGGCCCTCTGGACGGCTAGAGTTAAGACAGGGTCGGTATCATCCGCTTTTGCAGAACATCATGGACCAACCTCGTTATCGGATCCACGGACTTAGAGACCCCACTTGGTGATGACAAGGGAATAATCGCGTCGTCAAACGACTACACCTAGATCAAATACAATTTATACAACCTAAACAAACCTAATACGAGTATAAGGCAAGCATAGGGGTCGAACCACAGAGAACGGTTAAACACCACCAAATGTTATCGACAATTAAGCTAGTCCGGAATAGGAGATAAATAAACTAAAGTCTAAAAATGCTAAAACAAGAAATTAAACATTAAGGGAAATGGTTTAGGTATAGCATTCACTTGAACATAAACAAAAGTATAGAAGTTGAATTAATTATGAACTAAACATGCTCAAATATCGAAATAAAGGGTCCAATCTAGCCGCCTTCCGGGGTCAATTGGCTTCTCCTTTTACAAAACAAGCCCCGCAATATATAAAGAATCACGCAAAAACGCTGAACAGGACCCGCTGTGCGCCCGCGCATGGTAGCTGTGCGCCCGCGCGTGCGCCCTCGCAGCGGTCTGTGCGCCCTCGCAGCGGCCTGCGCTCCCTCGCAGCAGCCTGCGCGCCCGCGCAAAGTAGCTGCGCGCCCGCGCATTTGTGGGTTGCGCGGCTAGTGCTTAGGTGTGCGCGCCCGCACGGTGTGGGTGTGCGCCCGCGCACATGTCGCGCACAGGCCGCGCAAAACTTTCTGCCTCGATTCTGCAATTTCGCCAATTTTGCGCGGGTTCTCACAGGGTTGCGCGCCCGCACATTATTTGCGCCCTTGCACCTTGCTTTCTTCGATTCTTCTCTCATGCTTCCTTGGCTTCTTCTTTGCAATCCAAGACTTCAAATACCTAAGCACAAACACCAAGGGAAGCAATAAGGTATAGGGAACGGTGCAAACACACAATGAAGGCAAGCATACAACAATATACGCGATTTCATTAAAATCACATCGAGACATGTATGCACGCATTATTTGAACAAAACAACTACAAAACACCCTAAGACAAGCTAAAACAAGGCATAAACACTATCCTAGGAGTGACATAAATGTCACTCATCAAATTCCCCCAAGCTAAACCTTTGCTCGTCCTCGAGCAAAGCTAGAGCAAAAGAGAACAAGAGGAAATTATTGAAAGCAAAAGAAACAAAATAGAAACAAGGAGAAAGAATGTACACTAACTCACTGTCGTAGGAATCACGGTTGTTTTTAGCTACAACAAGCCCTTAAAACCCCAAAGTCGCCTATGAGGACGAGTGAGGTCTCGTGAGGGTTTGCTAAGAGCTTAACCCACAACTCTTGACAAAAACCAAGGCAAGGCAACAAAAACCAAAGGTAAAGAAAAAGAAACACGAAAAGAAAAAGCAAAACACAAGCTCATATACGGACAAGAGATAAGGACAAGTACTAATGAATGCAAACCTTTCTAAATGGACAAATGTATGCACGTTCCAAGATGTCAATGGTTGATTGAAACATAACACATGCTAAGCATAGAGAACTACTTAGGACTCAATCCACCCTAGCCCCAACCAATCGGGCCACGTTCTCTCTACTAGCTTCAAATCAACCCTTAAGCTAGCTTCTCAAGATTCCACGAAGGAACCGGAAAAAGATAAAGAAATGAAAAACTTTGAGAAGGTAATCCCGACGTCTCAACTATGCATACTCTTTCCATAGGTTTGAGGTCTATCTCCCTCCACCGTTCTTTTGACCTAACCCACTAGAGTCTAAGGGTCTTTTTATTGGTTGTAACGTAAGGCTAAGGGTTAAGGCGAGGTAAAAATTTAAAATTTGGTGAAATTTCCTAAGTGAAGCAAAAAGTGCGGCCGACACTGAAAAATAACTCAAGAATTCACTAAATATCAAGCAAAAATACCACTAATGCCATTCCCCAAAGCTTATTCAACACAAACACACAAAATTCCCCCCAAGCTTGAACAAAGCATTGTCCTCAATGCTTAAACTAAGGAAGAAAATGAAACCAACTAAAATATTTTTGTTGTTTTTGTTTTTTTTTCACTTTTTTTTCTTTTTTTTTTTAACTTTATTCAATGTCCTTGCCTTTTTAACTTTGGACGGCTTTTTCTTGAAACTTCATTTGATTTCCATATTACTTTACAAGCTCAACTCTAACCAAATCTCAAAATGCATCTTGTCTATGATCAACAACTCAAAACTCAAACCTCACATGCCAATGCTTCACTAACTAAAAGGTTGGTAAACATAGGCCATTAGGTTTGTAATGTCGTTTAAACAAGAGCGGGAAACATAAGGCTCAAATTGGTTAGCAAGTAGGTTTATGCAAAATAGAAAATCAAATTTGTAACAAAATAAAAAGAAGATAAAGAAAAATGAGAAAGAAATGCCCTTTTCCTCCCCTAGAGTGCTTCGGTCACGATCTTGGGAACTATAAGTCAAAACAAGGATCAAGACATGCATAGCTAAGGATCCAAATGCGCCACACAACAAAGTGATGAAGGCTAGAACAATGTTACCTCACACGGGATTATAACTAAGCAAATACCAACCAAGGGTGCCAAATCCACTATAGAGAGCAACACCATCTTACCACATACCCGCGAACTAGGGCTTCATGGCGCCCTAAAAGTTCTTAACCCGGCTACCTTAGCATGTAATATCCTAGAGTCAACCAATGACACTCTCAAACCGTGCACACATTAACCACTTAGGAATAAAGGCATTCAAGAGTAAACAAATCCAAAAGATATAATGTCCAAAATAAGTACAAACAAAACACATTTTGCTAAACTTGCCTTGAAGTAAACAAAAATCTTTTTGGATTTTCCAAAAGCATGAAAAACATGGAAATGCATATACTCAAGTGCATGACATGTATGAATCAACATCCCACCAAACATGATAGAATACCCTCCCCCAAGCTTGAATGAAACCAAGCTCTCAAATCATAAACGATGAAACCAAGGAGGGGAAAACAAGGAAAAATTAATCCAACATTACCAACACATGATCTTCAAGTCACAATAAGTAAGAGAGAGAGAGGGAAAAGAAGGATATTACCGGATATGGGATAAATGCAAAATCACACAAAAAACCCGAAATAACCTCATATGAGCCACAATCTCTACAAATAAGGCTTGAATTCCACATGATAGGTAAGTTGAGGCACATTTCCTTGATTCTTGATCATCACCAATGCGCAAGAGTATATCAAGTTGTGTACCTAGCAAGGAACACAAACACGTCCATGAGAGAAAATCTAATCTAAAAACAAAAGAAAATGAAAGCAATAAAACACGGGTTACTTCCCGCAAAGGCTTGTTTAACGTCTAAGCGAGACCGCTCTAGGAAATAATAATTCAACGCACGCAAGAGCTTGTCAAATGCACTACTACACATTTCATGGGGGTGTAAATAGGCAAATGACGGAATAAGGACGTGCAACAAAATTATTGCACGTAAGTGAAGAGGGAGATGCCAAAAGAAAGAAGAAGAAGGATCGAAAGGAAACTCAAGAAAGTAAGAAGTAGAAGAAGGAAAAGAAGAATGGAAAGAAAAGGAAAAAGGCAAATCCTCATCACAAAATTTTTTGTTGGCAAAATTCCTCTTATCCTCAACAATGATGGAAGGAGGGACATGAAAATCATCCATAGAGGGCGGCTCCCCAATAGGCTCTTTGAGATAGGAAGGGAGAGAAATAGGGTAAGAAAGGATGTGGTCAAACCTTAGAGAAAAAGGGGTATGAGAAACGGGAAAAGGGGTAGCTACTCCCTCACCACAAGGCCTCACATCGCCAATGAGGGCATGAAAATCAATCATAGAGTCCTCAAACGAAGGGCACTCACGATCTACACCTCCCTCAAGCTCAAAAACTCCAAGGGAATCAACCTTATCCTCCTTTTCACCACAATAGACAACTTTTCCTTCAACTATCTCAAAACCCAAGGTCCCAAAATCATGCATGAATGGAGGTAGATTCATCTCAAACTCATCTAAGTCCCAAGAAGCGTTCTCGATGAAATCATCCAATAATCTATAAGTCCTCATATGACTCTCGAAAAATATGTGGGACATTACCTCAAAAGAGTCTATATACTCGTAGATTGAAGGGTCACAAACATACACTTGAGACTTATCAAGATGGGAAAGAGAATTAGGATTTTCAAAATCAACACTCTCTTCATTCTCTACTCCTTCACCATCACTCGAATGCTCTCTAATGGGATCCTCACTCATATGGGGAAGAGAAGAAGAAGGAAGGGCATTTTCTTGAGAGTTGGCTAATTGGAGAATTTGGCTCTCAAGCATCTTCATTCTAGCTTCCACCTCCCTATTCTCAACTTCCCTCTCCTTATTCTCAACTTCCCTCATCTCGTTATACCTCTCCATCATCTCCATTATCTTCATTATCTTCTCTTCCTTCAAATTTTCCATAGAATTACCCTCATAAAAGGATTCATTAGGAGCATAAGGGAAATCATTTGGAGCCATGTAAGAACAAGAAGATGAGGAGGGAGGATCATTCACATTATAAACATGAGCATCATCATATTGGGGAAAGGGGGCATAATCAAGCAAATGAGATTCATCATCAACAATAGGAGAAAAAGAGTTGAAATCACTTGTACTAGGTTCACATATAGGATCACAAGACAAATCATGGGGTATCATGCCACCAATAAAACTATTATCACATTGAGAATCAAAATTAGCAACATTACATGCCCTATTGCGTACATCCTTAGCGAACCGTACAAAAAAGCTCCAAGCATTATGAACCGTTAATGCTTGAAATTCACCATTAAACCTACTTTCAACTTCATATCTCGTTTGTTCATTCATGCCACAATAACAAATCTCACAAGCTTCACAAGGATTACAACCATTATAGTTCAAAAACTCTACAAGTCTATGGAAATAGACATAAAAAGGCTCACCATCATATTGAGGAAAAGAAAAACGTGCCATTTTTCATCAACAAAAACAAAACAAAGAGAACAAAAATAAATCAAAGGAAAAATATATACAATGGACTAGTCTCAATAAGATAACACAACGGTAATGGAAGCCATTCCCCGGCAACGGCGCCAATTTTGACAAGGGAATAATCGCGTCGTCAAACGACTACACCTAGATCAAATACAATTTATACAACCTAAACAAACCTAATACGAGTATAAGGCAAGCATAGGGGTCGAACCACAGAGAACGGTTAAACACCACCAAATGTTATCGACAATTAAGCTAGTCCGGAATAGGAGATAAATAAACTAAAGTCTAAAAATGCTAAAACAAGAAATTAAACATTAAGGGAAATGGTTTAGGTATAGCATTCACTTGAACATAAACAAAAGTATAGAAGTTGAATTAATTATGAACTAAACATGCTCAAATATCGAAATAAAGGGTCCAATCTAGCCGCCTTCCGGGGTCAATTGGCTTCTCCTTTTACAAAACAAGCCCCGCAATATATAAAGAATCACGCAAAAACGCTGAACAGGACCCGCTGTGCGCCCGCGCATGGTAGCTGTGCGCCCGCGCGTGCGCCCTCGCAGCGGTCTGTGCGCCCTCGCAGCGGCCTGCGCTCCCTCGCAGCAGCCTGCGCGCCCGCGCAAAGTAGCTGCGCGCCCGCGCATTTGTGGGTTGCGCGGCTAGTGCTTAGGTGTGCGCGCCCGCACGGTGTGGGTGTGCGCCCGCGCACATGTCGCGCACAGGCCGCGCAAAACTTTCTGCCTCGATTCTGCAATTTCGCCAATTTTGCGCGGGTTCTCACAGGGTTGCGCGCCCGCACATTATTTGCGCCCTTGCACCTTGCTTTCTTCGATTCTTCTCTCATGCTTCCTTGGCTTCTTCTTTGCAATCCAAGACTTCAAATACCTAAGCACAAACACCAAGGGAAGCAATAAGGTATAGGGAACGGTGCAAACACACAATGAAGGCAAGCATACAACAATATACGCGATTTCATTAAAATCACATCGAGACATGTATGCACGCATTATTTGAACAAAACAACTACAAAACACCCTAAGACAAGCTAAAACAAGGCATAAACACTATCCTAGGAGTGACATAAATGTCACTCATCAGGTGACAGCCGGGGTTACTCTCCTTGGGACTACTTTGAAGCACTCTGCGACATTGTCTTAGCCACAGGGTTAGAAGGGGTCTTAGAGGCGACTCACTTCCTAGCTTTGGATGCCTTTTCCTTAAAAGCAGTGGCCGACTTCTTTAGCTTTGATCTTGGGGTAGGAGTGGCCAACAGGAAAAGACAAGAAAGAGAAGAAAAAGTTAGTATAAAAGAGGACATGAAAATGAATCTGTGTCCGCATAAAGATGGGAAGGAGTCTCCTCCCAACATACCAACACAGAGCTAAGGGAGACTCCACATAAAGAAGGGAAGGAGTCCCCTCCCAACGTACCAACTCGAGAAAAAAAAGTAGGAAGTCCTAAATTAGTGGTTTGTACCTCCTTGGTCTGCTCATACATCTTTTGTCAAGCCTTATACCGATCTAAGTCAATCTCGGACATATCGATCTCGCCCTTCTGCTCTTTGTCTAGCATGGTGTATGCTTCTTGTGCAAAAAAGGAAGAAGGAAAAGAGTTAGAACAATCCTCAAAGAAATAGCATGCGAAACCTAGAAAGTTTTAAAGCCCCACCGTAGGAAAGGTTCTTGTATAGGCCACATGCTGACATAAATATTGGGTCCTGAAGTCAGCCGCCCAAGGGGATCCAGTTTAGGGGCACGTCCACCATTTTTCCATCCTTCCTAACCTTCTTAACCCTAAAGTAGCCAATTTGGTGTGCTTGGCTAGGGTAGACGGGTGGTTTTTACGGCTTGTAATCCCTTCGGCCAAGCTCAATTGGCTTAGCATTAAACTGATTCATCCACAAGTTGAACTCCATGTCCTTTGTCTTTATGTAGTAGAATCGGTTCTTCCAGTCTCGCCATTTCTACACACAGTCCCTCGCCATAATACAGTCCTTGGTGGTGCTGAGAATGAACCAACCGTCCGTGTGCTTCTCCAGAAAAGTCATGGCATGAATCTTGTAGAAAACCAAAAAGTACGACTTGAGGCCTTTCTGGATGCATGTTACAAATTACCCAAAAATATTTACCTTACATTTCTGCATCAGTTGGAAAAGAGCAATATTGTATTTGTCCAGGATAGTACGAATAAAGGGATGAAGGGGGAAGCAAAGTCCAACATCTAGAGCGGCACGATAGACGCTGAAGGATCTGCGACGCAGTCGCTCGTCTTCTTAGGCGGCCACCAAAAGAGATATTTTGGGGGCCACCAGCTCAAACCCTTCTCCCAGTTGGAGGAAAGCCTTGTACTCGTCCAGACCCTCATTCAGGTAGCCCAAGTAAGGATGTTAGTCGGGCGGGTCAAGTAGGAGACCCGCCCCTATTCTCGATTTGGCGGGTGGCGGGGCTAGGATGGGGATAAAAACCATACCCTCCATGGGCATGGGGCAGGGGTGGATTTAAGTTGTACCCGCCCCACCCCACCCGCCCCACTTCATACTCGCCCCATACCTTCCTAATCCCAACATTTATATATCTTTAAGAACAAATTTATATACTTTTATACTCATTTATAAAATAAATATGTGAAATAAAATATTAATTATAATACTTTTGTACTACACATGAATTATAAACAAAAACGTGTGTTATATTAAGATCAATTTTTTTTATTGTAACCCCTATTAATTATGTTGGATTGTCTATTTGAAAGATGAGTCTTGGGTGGAGATTAGCGAGTTTTTGGTGGAGATTAGGTGGGGGTGGATATCAAAGTAGGGGGAGGGGGAGAGTGCAGGGCGTGGATGGTTTTGGAGTTGTACCCGCTGGGGCGGGGATGGGGATGAATTTTGGACCCTCCGCGGGGAAGAGGATGAATTTGGACCCGTCGCGGGGATGGGGATAGGGATAAGGAAGAGAATTTACATCCCTAAGCCCAAGTTCGTGCTACCAACCATACAGGAGTACGGGTCCTTGAAGGTGTCAATGTTGGCGACGACCGACTCTTCTGCCGCCTCACCATCTGCCTCATTCTCAACTCCCTCTTCTCCAGGGTGAGGAGCAACCACAAATTCTAAGCTAGGACAAAACTCTGTCCAAGTAAGCAGCCTTGGCCGAGCTCCTGCTTTTGGAGCCCTAGCCACCCTTACTCATCGCCGTACCTTCTAGCACTAAGGGACCCTTGCCCTTATCTTTTGCAGCTGCCGCCTGATTTCCCGTAGATGGGGCACTAGGTGGCAAGTCAGACGGTTCAGCAATGATATGCCTATCCTAGGCATGTCCAACCTGCTATGTTAGAGATGGGGTTGTTCAAGAATTGGGACGGACGGTCAAGCCCTGTTCGCCCCAAATGAGGAAGGAGGTCTCTCCTAAGATAGCAACTCGGCCGGGTCCATGACCAAGTTGGCATATTGGGGGAACCTTAGTTCCGGGGTTTGCCCAGACACACTTCTAGAGGAAGAGACGCCTTATGCTCTTTGGCATTCTTAAAAGGAAGTGGTCACTTTGACCGCCGAGCATCTAGTACCACCAGTAGAGGTTGTATTAGTGGTAGGTTTGGTTTACGTGTTTAAATTGTTCTGGTAATAAAGGACCCTTGGATGTACTAGATTGTCTTGGTTTCTCGTAGCATCTCTATTGTATGTTTTCATCGTACGAGTTATTTTCGATAATAGGGACAGCGAAGAATAGGTGGATGAGTGTTGATACTCACTAGAAATGGACCCACTCCATGAAGGAGACAAGTGGTCTCCGTCCACTCTAGACTCCTCAATCCCAGGCAAACGACTGGCTTCATGAGGAGAAACGGACAAAGCTGAGTGTTGAGCTAGTTTTTAAAAAAAAAAACCGAGGCAATTATAAAGAAAAGCAAAGAGAATAGTCGACCTACCTCTGTACATGTAGAAATTCATGAAAGTCTTTGTAACTTTTGTCGGAAAACTCAATCGTACAGTATAGCTCTTGAAGATTCAGGGGAAAAGTCACTTCTTCTCTATAAAAGCTCTGACTTCTCTCTAAAATTCTTTAAGCTCTAAAGTGCCAAAATAAGGTAAAACCTCTTTGTTTTATAGGGAAAAATTATGGGTGTAAAATGGTAAATCCGTCTTTACCACTAAAAAACTTGAACAGTTACTTTTTGAAAAAACTAACCTAAAATTCAAAAATCAAAAAGATGATCCTATTAATTTGGACGGAAAAAGAGACTGACGGGTAATGGCACGTCCAAATAAACGGCCACATCAACAAGATTGAAACTGCCACCCTAAAAAGCCAGGCGTCTGAACTTTCCTCTAGAAGTTCATGCGTCAATTCCTGTCTGCCTAATTCCCGACTCAAACGTCCATTAGAGGGATTACAGACGACATGATTTGTCATTGAGCCCAAGGCGTCCATCCGTTAAATGGGCGAACAGATTTGTTCGCCTATTCAACCATAAGTTCTATTCCTACAAACCCGGACACATCAAGGCGAGTAGAAAATTAGTGGAGGCGGCCCGTAGCGTACGAGTCACCCCCTCTGAGGGGCAAATGTTTAGAGTAAAAATGCCCCTTCCACGTGGTCCAATCCCGTAGTGACACGTGGCCCAATAAAAGGGAGACACATATCCCTATGGGAATAATATGCGTGTCAAGCTCAAGAAGAGCACCTGAAATGAAAGAAAAGGGCCTTCTTACATCAGAAGGCCCAAATCCCGGGAAAGCCACAAAACGGCTCTGACCCCTAGACACGTGTCGCTACTTGTTGTGCCGCCAATCAAATTCCGTCATTCTAGGGTAATAACCCTAAAGGGCACAATTTTCCACCCCTATAAATACCCCTATCATTTATGATGGGAGGGGTAAAATGTGACATAACAGCAAACAGAGCATTAAATAGCTCCAACTTCTCTCTACTTTTTCTCTTTAGCTTTTCTGATTTTAGGTTACTAACCTAACCGTTGGAGGTGAATATTCCGTCAACAGAATGTTCGTGTTTTGCTGGTGTAGGGAATATTTCAAGCATTACCCCAAACTTGAACCCCACTATGATCATACACTAAAGTACGGTGGCGTCCAAAGGGAAGGAAGATAGATTAAAAGAGTCGCCAACAAGCTTTAGGAACTTGTAAAATGTTCACAGGGTGAAGGTTACCCCCATTAACGATCTAGGAGATAGTTAACTCCAATAGTTCTGGAACCATGACAGGAAGTTCAGGGATGAAGGTACAAATCCAATCTAAAAGAGAAAGAACCTGCCCAAATAATAGGCCTCTACTTTATTCTTCTCGTATTCATGTGCGCTTTCTGACTAACATGCAATCAATAGGTTAACCCTAAACGTGTTTATCTATGTTGGTTGAATATTAATGCACGACAAAACTATTATTGCCTTATTGGTGATCACTTGAATTATAATAAAATTATCATTAAATAAGATTATTAATTATCTTATTAACCGTGATTACAAGTACCAATTTCCTTTAAACATGCATAAAAGGTGTGATCAAGCAATAATAATAAATAATCATCAAGCTACATAATAATAATCATAACAATAATAATCATAATTAAAATAATCATGTCAAAAATAAAGCATAATAATAGCAAGATCCTAGGCATGATACTAACAAGATTAATAACAAACCCTAGCATGTCACTAAACATCAAAAATCAAAGCTTTAGCCCTAACATAATACTAATATGATATTAGGAAAGACAATAAGAGGCATCATAGAAATCATAGTTGATATAAGGAACTATTCTTTACCCTAAATATGATACAAAGAAAAGCATCCTAACATGATACTAGGAATCAAAAAAACAACCTTAGTATGATTTCTATATCATAGTATCAATAAAACAATTAAAACACTTACTTGGATGCCCCGTATCTCATTCTAATAACAAAATACACACATTAGTAACTTCAAGGGAAATAATGAAATCAAAGAATAAAATTAAATAATGGAAAAAAAGAGTTAAGAAAGTTTGGACTAGATTTGGGACCAAACCCTCAGAAATATCAAACCTTTCACGTCTAGTGAGAAGATAACTTCGAATTTGGCTAGGTGTGTGTAGATCTTGTCAATGCAAAATTTTGTTTGTAAAAAGTTGGTTAAGAAAGAGAGAGAAAGTATCAAGAATTCCTTGATGAGAGTTGGTGATAAAAACGGAGGTTTAAGGACGCTATTTATAATGAAAATAGTCCGGAATAGATAAAAAAAGAATCGGAGTTTTAAGAGGAATAAAACACGACGCTGGCACCTTAACTGCCTCTGTCGCCGCGCGACAGGGCTAATCGTCGTGCGACAGCCTAGTGGTCGGCGCTGCAAGTGATTTTCCACACATTTTCATATTTTTTGATAAAATTAAGCGTAAAAGTCCATACGAGGGGTAAAATAGTAATTTCATTTAAAAACACTTCTTTTATTCCAAATAAAACTCATAAAACTCAATTATCAATCCTAATCACCATAAGATTTAAAAGAACCTTCTAGAAGATTCTAGAAGACTATAATCATTCTTAATTGCATGAGGAATGATAAATCATAATAGGCCCTCCTCTAAATCATTGGGCCGCACTTAAGATTCAAACCGGGCCCAGTTTAGTAATTTGGTCATAACTTCCTCATTATCTATCGGAATTGGGCTTATAATATATCGTTGGAAAGCTCTTTGCAAACCCTATCCAACTACACTATTATTGGACCGTTGCCATGGACCAAACTAAACTAGATTGGCAATTTTTATACAATAGGTTTTCGAAAACAGAGAGAAACAATTAAATTAAAACTAACCGCAACACAAGACTTTCCACACTTTCACTTCATTCGATTATGATTCGACGTGAAAGGTATTAATCACCGGGTC
Source organism: Chenopodium album (assembly GCF_948465745.1). NCBI lineage: Eukaryota > Viridiplantae > Streptophyta > Magnoliopsida > Caryophyllales > Amaranthaceae > Chenopodium > Chenopodium album. The sequence continues at coordinate 20,039,218 of NC_137840.1, read as the reverse complement.
TGGTTTTAGGGAGCCACAAATGGGTGTCTACAGAAGCCCCCACTTTGACTGAGTTTAGAGAAACGCAAGTTTTGAAAACAAAAGTCAAAGTATTTATAGGGACGGAGAATGATTCAGAACGTTCTGCGATCCTAAATCAATCTTGTAACGGCGATACCTGCAAACTAACGTTAGTTTAAAATAAATAAAAGAGTTAAGAAACGCATATCTTGCATCGTCGAGCACACGTCTATGAAGGTAACCAATTTGTTGTGTTTGCTATTGTGACAACCTTCCACAAGCTATGGAACGTCGTCCTGCTGGTTTTGACGAACTTCCTCAAGCTAGGGGATATCGTCTGAAGACTGCTATGCCTGTAACCGCCTCCAATTTCCGCTGTGATAGTCTTCTGCAAGCCAAAGAATACTATCAGAGATTGTTCGCCTGAAACGATCTTCTACCGCTTTGTGACCATCTTCCGCAAGCTAGGGAACATGATCAAAGATTGCTCCGCTTTAATCCATCCTTAGTTGTTACGATACTATTCCGAAGAATATCACCGAAGTCCAACGCTTGTCAATCTTCTAAAGTTCGCTTGAAAGTTGCTTTTGTTATGCTAGTGCGTCGGCGCTTTTGCTGCTTGTGAACAAGTATGTCGGTGCCTTTGCTTCTTATGAACCATTATGTCGGTGCCTTTGCGATTAGCCAATGTTTAGGCGCTTTAGCTAAGTGATACAATCATTTATCAGGTCGATCATTGTGATTGTAACCGAGCCGATTAATAAATCATGTCAAGATGCTTAGAAGGGCTAACTGGCGTACCAAGGAATGCAAACTGATGTGCGAGGTCGAAATAAACATTTCACGAGGCCTCACATTCAGTCACCACTGAAGTGGTTGCCAAACACAGCTGTCGTCGATATTTCTTCTTGTCGCACGGTGACAGACTCTATCACGCGGCGCTGCACTTGGGTTTTTTGAATAAAACCCTTTTCTTCCTCATTTCGTTGTTGCTGCTATTTTCTTCGAAATTTCGCCACGAAACTTCAAATCGTCCGTTTTTGCTTGTTTCTCAACGAAATTCGCTCCAAGTTTTTGCAAATCAAAGCTTAATTCATCTAGTTTGCTGATCTATGTAAGTTTTCTCCAAACTCCCTCGAATTTTGCTGAATTTTGCACATGTTTATTCACAAATTTCTTGAAAATTCAAAACTTATATTGCATAATTTTCTTTGTTTGTCAAATTTTATGCCATGAAATTGCTTGATTATGTTTGTATATTTCCTTGGGAGTATTATGAGACTTATTTGACTCAATTTGGTGGAGAAATGAGCTATTCACCATTGTTGAACCTCTTAAAATCGTGAGAACAATGTGGCTTGTTCTTGACGTTTTTGCTAGCAATTCTTGTACAATTTGTCACAATAATTATCATAATATTGCAAGATATTGTTTGATTGCTTAAAAACGCAATATATGCTTAAATTAAAATTGTCCTCAATTTTAGTATTATGTACTCTGTTTTCTAGCAAACATAGTATCATGCGTCTAGGTGAACCTTAGATACTATAGAATCTTAATTTTTGTCAATTTTGCTAAATGTAGTATGGCTAGACATTGAGGTTCTGGTTCCCAGTCCCGAGACACACGACGGGAGCACGAGCCCGTACAGGAGATCGTGGATCCGTCCACTTCTCTCGGTCCCTTCCCTGAGTGGGATGAGTGAACATTGTTTTTCGCCCCCAAGCACCATATGAGAGGGTGCATCGTGGGATTATCAGCGGTAGGACACGTAGCCATGGTTTGGGCAACGAGTCCATCGGCAAGCTGTACGACAAGTTTTTTTGCGGCGATGATGGGCTGCAACGGCTTTGGGAGTCATGTGGGATGACCGCCCTGTTTTGGGCTACTCAGGCCATGTACGCGTTCGACGCAGGCCACCACGTGGTTTGTGCTTTGGTAGAGTTCTTCTGGGACACCACCAACACTTTTCTCTTTCCCTGGGGTGAGATGATTGTCACCCCAGCCGACTTCAATCTCATCTCGGGACTGGAGTTTTGCTCAACTACGCTGCCATTCGGCAACACTATTAGTGCTTTCCCTCCGATAGTTGAGGAGTTACTGGTCCGATCACTGTTCGGGCCCGTGCCGAGGTGGAGCCAACACCACTTAGCTCTAAGCGCATTCGCCGATCGACTCTGGCGATGGCTTTTGAGGACGATGCGACCACCAGAGAGCAGCGGGTGCGCATCTTTGTGCTTATTTTGTTGTCAGGTTCCTTTTTCCCTGACAAGGGTAGTCAGGTGTTGCTCTACTACCTTCCTGCTCTCCGCGATCTTCAGCTGATCTGGACTTATGATTGGGCCAGCTAGGCCTATGTTGACTTTTTGCAAGGCATGCGAGATTCCTGTCACCATAGAGACTTCACAGGAAGCATCGCTCTCTCTACCTTCTGGAGAGTCGTAGTGTAGGGAATATTTCAAACATTACCCCAAAATTGAACCCCACTGTGATCATACACTTAAGCATGGTGGCGTCAAAAGGGAAATAAGATAGAGTAAAAGAGTCGCCAACAAGTTTTAGGAACTTGTAAATTGTTCAAGAGGTGAAGGGTTACACCCCTCAATGATCCAGAAGATCGTTAACTCCAATAGGTCTGGAACCATGACTGGTAGTTCGGGGATGAAGGTACAAATCCAACCTAAAAGAGACTGAACCTGCCCTAATAATAGGCATCTACTTTATTCTGGTCATAATCATGTGCACTTTCTGACCACCATGCAATCAATAAGATTACCCTAAACCTGTTTAACTAACTATGTTGGCTGAATATTAATGCACAAATAAATCTATTATTGGCGATCACTTGAATTATAATCATATTAAACCTAAACAAGATTATTAATTATCTCATTAAGCATGATTACAAGTAAAAATTCCTTTAAACATGCATAAAAGGCGTGATCAAGCAATAACAATAAATATCAAGCAACATAATAATAATCACAATAATAATTATCATAACAAAATAATCATAATCATAATAAATGATGTTAAAGCATAATAATAGCAAGATCCTAGGCATGATACTAACAAAATTAATAACAAACCCTAGCATGTCAATAAACAGCAAAGATTAAAGCTTTAGTCCTAAAATGATACTAATATGAATATTAGGAAGAGAAAAGGAAGCATCATAATAATCAAAATTGTCATATTTGATATTAGAAATTATATTTATTACCCTAAACATGATACTAGGAATCATTGTTGTCATTCAAAACATCAAACATCCTAACATGATCATAATAACAACCTAAACATGGTTTCTATATCATAATATCAATAAAATCAATTAAAGCACTTACTTGGATGCCTCGTATCTCTTTCTAATAACAAAATACACACGTTAGTAACTTCAAGGAAAATAATAAAATCAAACAATTAAATTAAATAATTGAAATAGAAATTTGGGCCAAATTCTCATAAATTAAAACCTTTCACGTCTAAGTCAAAAGCAATTTTGAATTTGGCTAGGTGTTTCAAGATCTTGTGAATGCGAAATTTTGTATGCAAAAAAACTAGAGAGAGAATATCAAGAGATTCTTGAAAACTAGAGAGAATAAGAAAATTAATAATTGTTGATGATAATTGATGATGGAAAACAGAGGTTTTAGGAGGCTATTTATAGATAAAATCAGCCGGATGGATAAAAAAACGAATCAGTGTTTCGAAGAGAATATAACGACTTAGCGCCAGACAGAAGGGCAAAATCGTTTATTCCTTTAAAACACTAGGTGCTAATCTTGTCGTCAGGCGCTAGAAACCAGTTTCATGCGTTTTCTTAATTTTGATAAAATTTAACCATACAGAAGGGCAAAATCGTTTATTCCTTTAAAACACTTCTTTTATTCCGATTAAAAATCTAAAAAGTTAACTACAGTCAATTTATCATGTGTAATTAAATTAGGAATGAAAAGAAACTTCTAGAAGACTAAAATCAATTCTAGTTGCATTAGGAATGATAAATCAATATTATGCCCTCCTCTAGATCATTGGGCCGCACATAAATATCAAACCGGGCCCAGTTTAGTAATTTTGCCATAACTTCCTCATTATTCATCGGAATTGGGCTTATAATATATCATTGGAAAGCTCTTTTCATGCCCCATCCAAATATTCTATTATTGATCCCTTTATATAGACCAAACAAAAATGGATTGGCTATTTTCTCAAAATAGGTGTTCAAAAACATAGAGAAAGAAAATAATTAAAAACTAATCGCAACACTAGACTTTCCACACTTTTACTTCATTCAATTATGATTCGACGTGAAAGGTACTCATCACTAGATTTGGTTTTGGGGAGACACAAATGGCTGTCTACAAAAGCCCCCACTTTGACTTAGTTTGGAGAAACACAAGTTTTGAAAACAAAAGTCAAAGTATCGATAGGGACAGAGAATGATTTAAAACGTTCTGCGATCCTAAATCATTCTTGTAATGCTAATACCTGCAAAACTAGTGTTAGTTAGAACAGATAAAAGAGTTATGAAACGCGTATCTTGCACTATCGAGCACACGTCTCTAAAAGTAACCGATTTATTGCTGTTGCATTGCTGTTGTATTCGCTGTTGTGACAACCTTTCGCAAGCTAGGGAACGCCATCCTGCTGTTTGTTTTGACGATCTTCTGCACGCTAGAGAATACCGCCTGAAGACTGCTACGCCTGTAACTGCCTCCAATTTTCGCTGTGATAGAATTCTGCAAGCTAGAGAACCCCATCAAAGATTGCTTCGCCTGAAACGACCTTCTAGTGCGTTGTGACCATCTTCCACAAGCCAAGGAACACGATCGAAGATAACTTTGCCTAAAATCACCTCTAGTTATTTGTGACAACTGTCCGCAAGCTAGGGAACGCTATCGAAGATATCCTCGCCTGAAACTATCCTCAGTTGTTGCGATAATATTCAAAGGAAAATTACGAAGACCCACGCCTGTCGATCTTTTGCTTTGCTATGCCTGTACGTCGACGCTTTTGCTACTTTGAATTGTGAACCAGTATGTCGGTGCTCATGCTACTTATGAACCATTTTGTCGGTGCCTCCAATGAGCCAATGCTTAGACGCTTTAATCTAAGTGAGACAATCATTCATCAGGTCGACCACTTAATGCAATTGTAATCAATCCGATTACTAGATCATATCAAATTGCTTAGAGGGGCTAATTGACGTACAAAGGAACCCAAAATTGTTGTAAGAGGTCAAAATAACCGTTCTAAGTGGCTGAGCGTTCTTTCGCCACTCAAATATTGCTGGCGCCACATTTTTGGCTCTAGCGTCAGGCACTAAACTCTAGCGTCTGGCGCCAAAGCTGTCAATTAGCGCTAGAGTTGGGATTTTCGTATATATCCCTTCTCTTCGTCATTTTCGCTGCTGATGCTCTTTGCCTTCGAAAATCGCCACTGAGATTCAAAGTGTTCAATCTTGGTCAATTCTCAACCAAATTTGTCAAATTAATTACAAATCAAAGCTTCATTCATCTACTTTCCCGATCTATGTAAGTTTTCTTTAAACTCACTCCAGATTTGATGAATTTTGCACATGTTTGTTCACGAATTTCTTGAAAATTCGAAACTTAAATTGCTTAATTCGCTTTGTTTGTCAAATTTTATGCTATGAAATTGCTTGATTATGTTTATATGTTGCCTTGAGAGTAATTTGAGACTTATTTGACTTAATTTGGTGAAGAAACGAACAAATCACCATTATTGGACCTTTTAAGGTCTGGAATACAATGTGGCTTGTTCTTGATGTTTTTGCTAGCAATTCTTATCCAATTTGTCACAATAATTACCATAGTATTGCAAGAAATTGTTTGAATGCTTGAAAAATGCCGTATATGCTCAATTTTAAATTGTGCTCTATTTTAGTACTGCGTACTCTATTTTTTACGAACATAGTATCATGCGGCTAGGCGAACCTTAAATACTATAGAACCTTAATTTATGTTGATTTTGCATAATGTAGTATGGCTAGACAGCGAGGTTCGGGTTCACATTCCTGACACGACGGGAGCATGAGCCCGTAGAAGAGGACGCCGACCCGTCCACTTCTCTTGGTCCCCTCCCTAAGTGGGATGAGCGGACTTTGTACTTCTCCCCCGTCAACCACATTTATGAGATGGTGCGGATTGGGATTACTACTGGTAGGATGCGTTGCCATTGCTCGGGCAGCGATACTTTGGGCGACCTGTATAGGATGCACATCAGCGTCGACGGAGTTGTGAGACTTCTTTGGGAGTCTTGTGGGCTGACTGCGCTGTTTGAGGCCGCGGAGGCCATGATTGCTTCTAACAGGGGTCACCGCGTGGCTCGCGCCCTTGTGGAGTTCTTCTAGGACACCACCAACACTTTCTACTTTTTTTGGGGTGAGATGATGGTCACCTTGACCGACTTTAGTCTCATTATGGGACAGGAGTTTAGTTCTACTGCGCTGCCATTTGACAGCAACATCAGCATCTTCTCTCCTGAGGTTGAGGAGTTGTTGGGTCCAATTACTATTCGGGCTCGTGCTGAGGTAGAGTCGACTCAGTTTAGTGCTAAGGGTATTCGCCGATCGACTCTAATGGCGGCTTTTGAGGATGATGAGGCCACCCGAGAGCAGCAGGTGCACATCTTTGCGCTTATCTTGCTGTCAGGGACGTTTTCCCCTGACAAGGGTAGTAGAGTGCTGCTTTAATACTTTCCTATAGTCCGTGATCTTCACTTGATCGGGACTTATGACTGGGCCAGCTTGGCCTATGCTGATTTTATTCGAGCATTGCGAGACTCGTGTCGACATCGGTCTTTTACGAGGAACGTGGCTCTTTCCAGCTTCTGGAGAGTCGTAGAGGTATACTTTATCTCCCACAAATTTTAGCTCTAAGCTTTAGTTAACACTTGCTGATACTTTTGTCTTTGGTTCTACGAGTACTTTCCTTCTGTTGCCCAGCGAGACCGTCGCCATGCGGGTTTCCAGTGAGCTCCTGTTGGGGAGGCCGCCACTTTTGGATGTCTACCGCTAATGTTCGAGATCATATCCTCTCGGTATGGTTCTTTGCATAGTTGAACACTTTCGTATTATCTTTGGTAGATTCTTATCTCACAGGCATTCTTCGCAGGAGCCTGATGTGCAGTATCGGCCGTGGAATGACTTGGTTTTCCTTGGGTTAGCTGCGCAGTACATCGCTGAGAATCGCTAATTCTTAGGGACGTATGGAGCGGTTGCGTACCTTGGAGAGAGGGTTGCTATTCAACATTCCTCGGATACATTCGTCGTTCCTACACCTCTGTCGTGTCATATGTTCAATGACGCAAAGTTGATGAGCATGTCGGAGAGGGATGGTACCCCTTGGCGATATCATGCGATCCTTGGGCAGTGCTATGAGGATAAGTTGCTTCCACTATTAGCTTTGGCCCCTGTTTTGTCTAAGAAGGTTGCGGTATGATTTTCATATTTTACCTTTTGCTAAGTAGCCCCCAAGTGATATTTTACTGACTTTGATTTGCTTTTGTCAGGCTGGGCCTACTAAGTTCGTGTCACCTCGTATGTCTCTCCATTACCAGGGGACATACGGGCCCATCGAGGAGATGATTCCTCCGGCTCCCGAGGATCAGCGCTTCGTGGAGCGGTCGATTCCTCGCCACTTGTCTCGGGTAAGCTTATTTATTTACAATTTGTTCATATATGTTATGCATTGTTACTGACTTTATTTCTTTGACAGTTCTCGTGCGAGGTGGTCACGGCGATGGCACAGTGTATAGACGCCTTCTAGAGCCAGCTTGTTCGGATGAGGAATGTGGCTACGTGTCGTCGCGACGACGTTGTTCAGGAGGTAGCCTTCCTTCTTATTTCTGCATTATTGCTTCTATTTTGATTGTTTTTTACTTGGTTTCATCTTGCAGGGTCAGCCCATTCCTTCTCGTACCTGGAAGAGACTTAAGGTCCGAAAAGACCTGGCGAGGTATAGCTCGAGACGTCGCCGTACTGGCTTTGGCGGTCGGGGTGGTCGTTCTTAGGCTGCTCTGACTGAGGCGGTGGAGGGCTCGGGCTCTTCATCTGAGGCTAGGGATAGGCTACCTCAGCTCCTAGAGGTGGTGGGATGTACGAGGTCGGCTCGTCATCGCAGCAGCCACCGCAGCCTTATCCTCAGCGCGATCTTGAGTGGACGGGTCCTAGAGTCTTCCACCTCCCGAGGAGACTGGAGCTGAAGCTAGTGGAGAGTTTACTCCTCGTACTACGCAGTTCTATGACATGATGGGTGTCTCTCATCATCTACGTCCTCAGGCGTCGTAGTTTATACTTGTGTTTTTATTTTTTTACTTATATAGAACTTTGCCTAATTGACTCATTTATTAGACATATTTGTATAAACATATTATTATGAGCTTATTTATTTAGCATTTATTTTTAATTTTTATGTGCATATTTGTGTGTGCGAATAATTTTGAAAATTAAAAATTTTGCGCAAAAATTCCGATATTTTTATTGTTGATGGAGAGTATCCGAATTTCTCCCCCTAAAAAAGAAAATGAATAATAAAAAAGTTGGACTTAAAAAAAATTAAGTCTAAATAAAATCAAAAATAAGAAAAGAAATATATTTAATATATTAATTAATAGGGTATTAAAAAAAGGATAAAAAAATCGTAAAGCCATTGTTCAGATTCGAATTAGCCAAAAAAATGCGGTTTTTTAAAAGCTCGCTTATAACACACGTCAGCGTCACGTGGCACCATGCGTTTTGCGTTGGCGCCAGACGCTACTGCTAGCGCTTGGCGCCAGACTCTGGCGTTTGGCGCTGGTGAGCGCTGACTCCGAATCCTTTTCGGATTGAAACGATGTCGATGTTATGTATAAATAGCCCCCTGGTCTGCCGATTTCTTATAGTTTCAGCTTATTAAACATAGTCATAGCTTTTGAAAAAAATAATCATGTCTTTAATTACTAAGAGTTTTACCAACTTCACTCACGAATGGTGTCGTTCTCTAACTGCCATGGAGAGAAAAGAATTAGACTTTTTTCATATGGGGGGTATTTATGGTATCAAGGAGGTAGATCTTGATATAGACTTCATTCATACCGCCTTAGAATATTGGGATGTGGATACTCATTGTTTTAGACTAGGGTGTGATGAAATTAGCCCTTTACCAGAAGAATTCGGTGCTATCTTAGGCTTCCCTGCATTAGATCTTGCAGTAATCCCTAATATTTTTATAAAGATTTTGAGCGCTTCTTTAATTTAAAAGACAATGATCTAACAAATATTTTAGATGGTACCATAGTTAATTTGACAGAATTTGCACGCCATTACTTTGATAGACCTTATTCTAAGTCTTTTCTTGTTTATAGAAGAAGGGTTTTTCTCTTTTGCATGCTTAACCAATATCTTCTCACTAGTGGTAGAACTAATGAGGGCCAAGCAATTATATCGACTATTTTAGAGCAGATTGAATCTGGGAGGAATCCAATGTCATTAATTGTTGGAGAGACTATGCTTACTTTTGATGAATTGAAGAGAAATCAAAAAGCACCTTTTCGGGGCTCTCCAATTTTATTACAGGTAGAAAAATAATATTTTTAATTACAGAAATCAAAAACATATTTTTGTATAGTAATATTAATTTATTTGCATTGAATTTTTTTTTTGTAGATGTGGCTAATGGAGAGACTAGAATTAATTAGTCCTCCCGACAATGTTGAAAAATACACTCCAAATTGCTTTGTGAGAAGAAAGAAACACTTCTCTAAGATGGGGCGCCATTAATGGAAGAAAGTCTTTGCCTCTTGCAACTTTGCCATCAAGTGGGTCATCCCTTGGTGAAAAAAAAAGAAGATGGTTGGTGTCAACAAGAAACATTTTTGCCGTCTTCCAAGCTAAACTAAGATGACTTTTTATTATCCCTGCAGGGTAAAAAGACAGTACGACCTACTTTAAGCAATTCCTTCTGGGGATCTTCGTAGTCCCTATGAATTCCCTCTTTCTCAAAAAGTAGAAAAATTTGATGCATATTAGAGCTCTAGGCCTTTATGGGAAGTGATTACCCAAAAGGTTCCTCCCTCCTTGTCTAATGATGTGAAGAGATGGCTTCTCAAGAAACCTTCAAAGGACATGAAGAAAAATCAGAGTAAGATTAATGTGAAGAGTCGTCTAGATTACAAGGTAATTCCTGTTAAGGAACGCTTGGGTGAAAAGGTTGAATTCAAAACACCTACGATGCCTAAGAAGAAGAGCTCTACAAAGGATAATGGGAAAAGAAAAGCTGACACTTTAGAGAAGAAGGCTTGGGTAGAGAAGAAACATGGAGTCCTAGCTAAGAGAGAAACTATTTACTCCAAAATTGAATGTAGGTCCTCTAAAGGATGCCTCCTAGCTAAAGCCATGGATGATAAAGAGGATGCAGATAAAAATTGGAAGAGAGCAAAGAAAGAGGAGAAAGATTGAAGTATAGCTTAACTTTCAATTATTAGACTTAGTTTTAAATTTAAAGTTAATTTGTTTTATTAAATTCCATCAATAATGTAATTTCCTAATTTATTTTATTAATGAAATTTTAGCTCTTTAATTAAATCTTCTCCTTTAAATTTAATTTATTATAGCAATGACGACAGAAAATTTAATTTTCTAGAAAAATTTTTGGAGTACGGAAGTCGAAAATTTTTCGAAAAACATCTAAATATTCTCAGGTGCTCCCAGAAGAAATGGCGCCGCTTCTTCATGACTGGCGCCGGCTGCGGTAGTCTGGCGTTAGACGACAGACGCTATTGTCTGGTGCTAAGGTTCATCGGCCGGCGACGGAGCTTTTTCTGTGACGCCGATGCTTCGTCGAATTTATGTCGAATTTATCTTTAAATCTGGGATGCGAGGTTTGCAGAAAGTAAAGTGGTCGCACCCTGTAAAGAATTGCCTACATATCCTTTCCTAAGGAATCAGGCCAAACGTAGCTCTCTTAAGTATCCTACTTAAGTAATTATGGGTAGTACTTTTTAAGTTGGTCAAGGTTTGTCATGTTCGAGAACTCATTGCCATCCATATCAGTTAATTTTGCTGCACCTCCTGATAGGATTGTTTTGCTAATACAGGGTCCAGACCAATTAGGCCTAAATTTTCCCTTTGGATCTAAAACATTTTTCCTTAATGCTTTTAACACCAAGTCTCCTACTTCGATGTTTCTTGTCTTGACCTTCTTATTAAAATGCCTAGCCATACGAGTTAGATAGCATTGAGTATGATGTAGAGCTTCTAGTCGTTTTTCATCAAGTAGAATTAGCTCCTCATATCTCGCCCTAGTCCAATCAACTTCATCGAGTTTACTTTTTAATGCAATGCGTAGAGATGGTATCTCTAGCTATTAAAGTTGTACGACATCCATTCGATAAACCAAGGAGAATGGTGTATTTCCTGTTGATGTGGGAATTGACGTGCGATAACCCCAAAGTGCGAAATGGAGTTTGTTAGGCCAATCCTTGTAATTTTCTGTCATTTTCTTGATGATAGTCTTTAGATTTTTATTAGCTGCTTCAACTGCTCCGTTTACTTGAGGTCTATAAGGAGAAGAATGATGGTGTTGAATGCCATATTTTTGTAACAATTCCTCACACTCAGCTTGAAAGTGAGTTCCTTTGTCACTTATCATTTCATGTGGGACACCATATCAACAAATAATATTCCTTTCAATAAAGAGTGCTACATGTTTTTAAGTGAGTTTAGCATATGATTGTGCTTCAACCCACTTTGTAAAGTAATCAATTGCTACTAGGATGTATTCATGACCTCCTGTTCCTAGAGGAGTAATTTTACCAATAATGTGAATTCCCCATGTAGAGAATGGCCATGGTGAAGTGTACGTGTAGAGTAGAGATGGAGGAACATGTTGTGAATTGGCGTAAATTTGGCATTTAGGGCATCTTTTAACATATTAATGACAATCCCTATTCATGGTAGTCCAATAGTATCCTTCTCGCATTATCTTTTGGACTAGCATTTTGCCATTAACATGAGTTCCACAAATGCCTTCGTGGACTATCCTCATAGCTGTTTGAGTATCCTTTTTCCCTACACATAAGAAAGCTCGACCCATAGGTACCCTTTTATGTAACTCGTTGTCTATGAGTACATATTGGGAAGCCAAGAGTCTTAATGCTCGTTTAGCTCTTTGGTTAGCATTAGGAGGGTATTCTCCTTTGGTGAAATAGTTAAGTATATTCATGTACCATGATTTTTCTTCTTCTTCTTCTTCTTCTTCTTGGATCATTTCATCATCTTCTATAGCTTAAAAATAAGCCGGTTTATGCCTTATTTCTATAGTTAGAGGCATTTGCTCAATTTCCGTAGGAATCCTAACCATTGAGGCTAGTCTTACCAAGGCATCAGCAAATTGATTTTCCTCTCTAATTAGATATGTGTATTCTACCTTTTTTAAATGATTGGTGAGAGTTTCCAGATAATTTTGGTAAAGGGCTAGACTTTCGCTCCTTACTTTCCAACTTTTAGAAATCTGGTTGATGATCAAAGAAGAGTCCCCGAATATTCGTAATTTCTTCACTCCCAATGCCAAAGCCGTTTCAAGGCCTACTACACCTGCTTTGTATTCAGCAGCGTTGTTGGCAACGTCAAAATCTAGCTTTATGGAGATTAGAACATGCTCTTCTTGATATGTCTAGTTTATATAGTGTTTTACCCCCGTCTCGTGGTCATTATTAGTAGTGTTTTTGGCTCTTTCGGGCCACTTTTATTACTAATTTGTGTGTTTTAGTGTTTTCGTAGTTTTAGTTGTATTTTACAGGAAATTGCACTCTAAGAGCATTTTCCCGGGCCTTATTGGATCGACTACGGAAGCTAGAAGGACACGACCACTTTTGGAGCCCAAGATCGGTGAGAGCCGGTGACTAAGGGCTCGGTAATTTGGATCACGAGGCATTTGGACCATGTATTCAAGACCCGAGAGGAAATATGGATAGGGCCGAGAAATCTAGCCTAATCGAATCCCAAGCCTTGAAGAAGAAGACCGGGCCCGATCGGGCAAGCATACGCCCGATCGGGCGGATGCGCGCAAGGCACTCTCAAGGATGAGGCGCGCCCGATCAGGTGAGCTAGGCTCGATCGGGCGCGGCACATCAGAAGGAGCATAGTAAAAAAGGCGGGCCCGATCAGGCGGCCCTTTGCCCGATCGGGCGCGTGTTTTTCCTAGAGTCTGATTAAGTTTAGTTTAATTCTTCTTTTAGGAGAAGTTTAAATACAATTTGTACGGAATAATTACGGATCCTCTTTCTTAGACTTTCTCTCTCTACTTAGGTTTTTTTTTCTCTCTCTTAATCTCTCTCTAAACTTTTGTTCTTAATTCTTTCATTAATTCCAGATTTATTTTGGTAACTATTTCTTCCCTTAATATTATTTATTTATTTTATTCCTTTCATCATGATTTATTTTATTGCTTTGATTAGTTTAGTTTTTAATAAGTGTGAGTAGTTTAATTTCTAGGGTTTATGGGGATCTAATAAATAATATGAAAGGGTAAATTGTTGTTGTTGATTATCAATGCTAGATTAATTGCCTATTGATTGATTTAATGCTCTGTGACTAGATTAGGCCTATTTTTTATGCATGAGTTTGACAATATTGATTCAAGAATCGAGAGATGAGAATTAATGTTAGGTCTAGTTTCAATAGGCAAGTTAATTTATAAATCGTTAAGTCAAGATTCGATAGATGAGATTTAATACCGATAAATTAATTGTGTGATTGTAATACGTAGCGAGAGCCCTTTACAATCTGGTTAATTGATGCTTTGATGATTGACTATTATTAATTATTGGTATTGCATGATAATTTTTTATTGGATTGTTTTAATGTTTTACAATTGCGGCTTGTAAAAGTATAGCAATATTAAATTGATGAATCGAGTAGATGTTAATTTGATATTAAAGGCTATTTTCAATAAGAACTTAGATCTAGTAAATTGCGAGAGCCTGTTAGATCTATGTTGATTAATAAATTGCGAGAGCCTGTTAGATCTATGTTGATTAATAAATTGCGAGAGCCTGTTAATCATGTTATTTATGCAATGTCAATAATTGATTACTATGTTTTACCCTGGAGTATTATTTATTGGTGAACCTATGCCCTATATCCCTTTATATATTGTTTTCTTCTAACTCTCATTCTTTGTAGTTTAGTTTCTTGCTAAATTATAAATATTGGTTACTTAAATAATTTAGATTATAATAATTAATTAGGAGTAAAAAGACTAGTTTTCCTGTGGAGATCGACCCTCCTTCCCTATCTACCTTAGTTAGTGATTTAGGTAATTATTTTTTATTAGGGGATACGACTTTACCCTGTCAAAATTTGGCGCCGTTGCCGGGGAAACGGTTTTATTTTTATTTCTAATTATTATTTGAGTCTAGATTATTTTTAATTTTTTTTTTTATGAGTTGAAAATATCCATGCTTATGTCACTACAAGAATTATATAATTTTTATGCAGCACCTAACTACTGTAGTTGTCAACGTCTTTGTCATGAAAATCCTGAATGCCCTTATAGTGAGTTTTTTGTGCGTGCTCCGGATAATTTTAGAGTCTTTCTATATACATATGATCATATTCGGAAACAATTAGTTGCTAATGAAAGTTATTGGAAGGATCTTGATGAAAAAGTCTACAGACACTATAATAATATGAATGTTATTGAGGATGAAGAACCCCGGTTATAGAATTTGTGGTTGAAAAATCATTGGTTGACGAATCGGTGATTGAAAAATCATTAGTTGTAGAAACGGTGGTTGATAATTCCTTTGTTGATGATGAGGTTATTTGTGAGGGTAAAATTTTAAAGTCATTATTGGATGATAAAGACAATGACTACCTCCATGTTCGTTCTATTAATTCTAAATTTTTAGAAGAGGAAGTAGAAGGTTGTGGTGTATTTTCATCTCCCTCTTTTGATTTTTTTTTCTACATTGAGTTATCTTTGTGTGCTCCTAACTTTTTCTTTGTAGGGATAAATGTGTTTGCTATTAAGCCCTATATAGTGTTTAATGAAATGTTTGCAGGAGCGTTTGATAAGTTACTCAAGGCGTTGAATTCTTCCGATTGAGAGAAGGAGTATGGTCGAGCGGGACCTTAATAAACTAGCGCTTTGCGGAAGGCAACCCGTACTTTAATTTGCTTTATAGTTTAGTTTTTTTTTTTTTCTTATTTTTGTGTGTGTGTTTTATTTTATTTTATTTTATTTTATAGAGAGGTAAGGAGAGTGCAACTTATGCTTGTGGGAGTTTATTTTTGTGCAGATTTTGAGCTAGAGAAGGCTTCATTCAAGCTGGAACTGCACTCGTATTCGATCAGGCAGAGCTCGCCCGATCCGGGCGCGCGTACGCGTCAGCAAATTTAGTCAACTTCGATAGGCCATAACTTTTTCGTTTCTTATCCGATTTTTGCTTGTGACCTGTCGTTGGAAAGGTATTCAAGTCTAGTTTTCAATGCAATTAGAATCACTGTGTTATCATTTTTATATCAAAAGTTATGATCAGAATAGTTAACCTGACTCAAATTTGAACTTTTTCCCACTAACACTTTGTTTCTTTCTTGCCCAATTTTGTTCCAAAGAGATGCATTGCAATCCTCGAGACTTTGGTGACATTGATGTGGTGATGATGAAGAGTAGTCACCTTGACTACTAGCTTCCCTTTAAGACAATGAGGACATTGTCTGATTTAGCTTGGGGGGAGGTTCTCGTGTTCGTATGGTACATCTTTCACTCTCTCTCTTCTCTTTTTACTTTTATTTTTCTTAGTACATATTTTATTGCTTTCTTAGGTTAGTTTTATTCCAATTAATTATGAATCATGCTTTCCTGTGCCCCTTGATGAAAATTTTTCGAAATAGTTTTGATTCTTGGTTTTTGATGATAAATATTATGGATTAGTTGATCATGATTTGAAGTTTGATTGCCTTGAAACCTTAAAATGCGTCAGTTTTGTCCAACTATTTGTGAATATAGTGCTTGACTAGTTTATTTGGTAAGGAATGTGTGATAGTTCCATAGTTCCTGGTATGTCAATTTATTTGAGTATTGGTTTGCAACTATTAGTAATATTTATATGATTCATTATTATGCACATTGTGGAGGACGAAGGCATTTGTTCTTTTAGGTAGCCTCCAGACATTGTAGATACATTTGTTCCCTTCTTGTCACCCATGTTGCTGCTTGTGCCCTTTTATTGTTTATAGCCACATCACAAGCCTTAATTGCCCCATTGGTTACTAGTCCCAAGCTTGGCTTGATATTAGTGAGTGAGGTGAGGGAGTTTGTAGTGTGCACATTATTTGCACAATTTTGGTGGGATTTGAGAAGTAATTTGTTCTTGATCATATTTTTGTTTTTTATGAGTTTGAAAGTTGTATATATTTGAGAAAAAATAAAAGTGTGATGAAAAAAAAGAAGTTCAAAAAAAATGAGAAATTTGAATAAAAGGAAGTGAACTTCTAAGAAAAAAAATGTTTGATGTTCAAATGTTCTAAGTGAAGGTTAATCAAAAGAAAAGAAGAAAAAAAAAAGTTGAGTTTCAATGTAAATATTTCAAGTTATGAGTTTAAGGTTTGTTATTCACTCTTGTTCCATATTGTCGTATTTTTATGAGTGAAATTGTGAGTGTTGGGATTGTTTTTATTGTTTGGAGTATATTTGGTGGATTGTTGTTGGAGTTGGTTATGTTGGAGATGTGTATGATCATTATTTTTTATCATGGGTTTATTAGGATTTGGCTCCCTTAATGCATAGCTTTTCTCTCACATAATCCCAAATTTATCCTACCTTTACCCTAGCCTTACATTACAAGCTTAAAAGACCTTCCGACCTTGTGCATAGAAGTTATGTAAATGTGGAAGTGTTGTTTTTCAATGCAAGTTATGACTTGGCATATTTCGAGTCGACTAGTAGGATGAGCGTTCAATGTTTTTATACACACGAGAGTGTGAGTTGGGAGGGCATTGTTCACATTAAAGGGGTTGGGTGGAGAGCGATCGATTACATTCTTTACTCGCCACATAAATGAGAGTCGAGTGTGTGAGCACTAGTCTTGAATTCTATATGCTCTTGTGGTTTGCTCTACTTGGCAATTGTTGGGGAGGAAGGGTGATTAGATGAATAAGATTGATTGATGTTGAAGCATGTTCATTTAATTTTACCTTGAATCGTTGGCTTTTGATTTGTTTATTGGGGTGAAGTATGTTTTATATGTTCATTGATGAGCTCTTTGCTTGGGGACAAGCAAAGGTTTGGCTTGGGGAGTTTGATATGTCTAGTTTATATAGTGTTTTACCCCAGTCTAGTGGTCATTATTAGTAGTGTTTTTGGCTCTTTCGAGCCACTTTTATTACTAATTTGTGTGTTTTAGTGTTTTCGTAGTTTTAGTTGTATTTTACAGGAAATTGCACTCTTGGAGCATTTTCTCGGGCCTTATTTGATCGACTACGGAAGCTAGAAGGACACAACCACTTTTGGAGCCCAAGATCGGTGAGAGCCGGTGACTAAGGGCTCGGTAATTTGGATCACGAGGCATTTGGACCATGTATTCGAGACCCGAGAGGAAATATGGATTGGGCCGAGAAATCTAGCCTAATCGAAGTCCAAGCCTTGAAGAAGAAGACCGGGCCCGATCGGGCAAGCATACGCCCGATCAGGCGGATGCGCGCAAGGCACTCTCAAGGATGAGGCGCGCCTGATCGGGTGAGCTAGGCTCGATCAGGCGCGGCACATCAGAAGGAGCATAGTAAAAAAGGCGGGCCCGATCGGGCGGCCCTTTTCCTTGATTTATTTATTTTATTCCTTTCATCATGATTTATTTTATTGCTTTGATTAGTTTAGTTTTTAATATGTGTGAGTAGTTTAATTTCTATGGTTTATGGGGATATAATAAATAATATGAAAGGGTAAATTATTGTTGTTGATTATCAATGCTAGATTAATTTCCTATTGATTTATTTAATGCTCTGTGACTAGATTAGGCCTATCTTTTATGCATGAGTTTGACAATATTGATTCAAGAATCGTGAGATGAGAATTAATGTTAGGTCTAGTTTCAATAGGCAAGTTAATTTATAAATGGTTAAGTCAAGATTCGAGAGATGAGATTTAATACCGATAAATTAATTGTGTGATTGTAATACGTAGCGAGAGCCCTTTACAATCTGGTTAATTGATGCATTGATGATTGACTATTATTAATTATTGGTATTGCATGATAATTTCTTATTGGATTGTTTTAATGTTTTACAATTGCGGCTTGTAAAAGTATAGCAATATTAAATTGATGAATCGAGCAGATGTTAATTTGATATTAAAGGCTATTTTCAATAAGAACTTAGATCTAATAAATTGCGAGAGCCTGTTAGATCTATGTTGATTAATAAATTGCGAGAACCTGTTAATCATGTTATTTATGCAATGTCAATAATTGATTACTATGTTTTACCCTGGAGTATTATTTATTGGTGAACCTATGCCCTAGATCCCTTTATATATTGTTTTCTTCTAACTCTCATTCTTTGTAGTTTAGTTTCTTGCTAAATTATAAATATTGGTTACTTAAATAATTTAGATTATAATAATTAATTAGGAGTAAAAAGACTAGTTTTCCTGTGGAGATCGACCCTCCTTCCCTATCTACCTTAGTTAGTGATTTAGGTAATTATTTTTTATTAGGGGATACGACTTTACCCTGTCACTTCCTTAGGTGATACTAATAATACTCCAACGCCACATCCCTTTTGGTTTGAGACTCCATCGATGTATAAGGTCCAAGTATTGGCGTTGAAATCAAGTCTTCGTCTGGAAATTCACTGTCGTGTATTGGCATTGAATCTTTTATTGGAAAATCCGCTAGAAAATCTAAGACCACATATCCTTTAATAGCCTTTTAAGGCATGAATCTTACATCGAACTGGGACAAGTTAACTATCCATCTTGATATGCACCCATTGAGTGTAGATATCTCGAATAAATATTTGAGTGGATCCATTCGGGAAACTACAAAGACTGTATGCACCAGCATGTAATGTCTTAACTTAGTTGTGCCCCACACCAATGCGAGGCATAGTTTCTTAAGTGGTGTATAGCGTACTTCATACTCGAGCATCTTTTTACTTAGATAGGAGATTGCATTTTCTTTACCTTCTACTTCTTGTGCAAGCATGGCTCCCATTGTTTCCTTGGTGACCGTTAGGTATAACCTAAGAGGTATTCTTGGAAGTGCTTGTGCTAATACGGGAGGATTTGCGAGATAGGCTTTGATCTTTTCAAAGGCTTTTTGACACTCATCGTCCCATATTACTGGTACATTCTTTTTAAGCTTTTGGAATATTGGTTCACATATTGTTGTTAATTTGGATATGAACCTACTTATGTATTGCAACCGGCCAATAAATCCTCGAATTTGTTTCTCGGTTTTGAGCGGTGGCATTGACATGATTGCCTTGATCTTGGTTGGGTTTTTTTCTATTCCTCTAGAGCTTATGACATAGCCCAAAAGCTTGCCTGAGGTGACTCCAAAAGCACACTTGGATGGATTCAACCACATGTTGCATTTCCTTAGCCTTTTAAAGAATTTTCTCAAGGATACTTGATGGCCTGGGAGATCTTTTGACTTCACAATCATATCGTCCACAAATACTTCAACTTCTTTGTGCATCATGTCATGGAGTAAGGTAGTCGCTGTTCGTTGGTAAGTAGCACCCGCGTTTTTCAACCCGAGTGGCATTACCATGTAGCAGTAAGTACCCCATGGTGTTATTAAGGTTATTTTCTCTAGGTCTTCTTCTGCTATGAGAATTTGATTGTATCCCGCATATTCGTCCACGATCGAGAGAAGTGCATGATTGGTTGTGATTCGCTGTATTATCTACCAAAATATCGATGTGTGGTAAAGGGAAGCCGTCCTTTTGACTTGCCTTATTTAGATCTCGATAATCGACACACATTCTTACCCTTCAATCCTTTTTCGGAACTGGGACAACGTTGGCCACCCATTCGGGGTATTTGGATACCCTGATAAAACTTGCAGTTATTTGTTTTTGAACTTCTTCTTTTATTTTAAGAGATCTGTCGGGTTTCATTCGACGCGACTTTTGTTTTACAGGTTTCATTCCTGGAATTAGCGGTATAGTGTGTTGAGCTGTTTCTCTATTAATACCTGGCATATCTTCATATGACCAAGCAAATACATCGATAAATTCTTTAAGTGGATTGATTAAATCGGCTCTTTCTTGTTCATTAAGTGTCAATCCGATTTTAACTTCTCTTTTAATGGTTGAATCATTTGAGATATCAACCGTCTTAGTTTCCTCGATTATCGGTGTTTTCTTTTCAAGTGTTTCCATTGCTTTAATAATTTCTTTGTCATTTTTATTGATAGTTAAGCAATGCTTGTCATCTTAGGTTAATGAGAAATACGAGGAGTAAGAGGAAGAAGACATATTATTCAATTCAGAAATAATTACATCAAAAAGAGAGATGTCCTCAGGGACTTAATTGCTAACTATCCTAGGGGAAGAGATAGAAGAAGGGGGTGCTACAACTAAGGACTTGGATGAATCTACAAGAAAAGACTCTGACTCTGACTCACAAGACTCTTCAAACATCGGTCCTTGCCCTGTCGTTATGGAGATTTTCCTTTCACTTGGAGTAATCACTTTGACTGTCTTGCGCCACCCTTGTATTGGTCCTTCTGCTGGAGTGATGAGCTTTGAGGGGTCAAAATTCTCATTTTGTAGGACCGTTTGGATGAGCGAGGAGTTATCCTCTATGTACTTCGGCTCATCTTTTTCTCGCCCAAATAGTAATCCCATAACATTAAAGTCAAAGCATGGGGATGCTTTCTCCTTGTGGATAGGAGTTGGGATTTCGTCTAGAAAATAGCAATCTAGGAAAATTTTGAATCCCGGTTTCCTTATGCCATTTACAACAAAAGGTTTGGGAAATTCATAGCACGGATAGTCCTCTCTTTCTTTTATGAATTGTCCATTGAGAGTAAGAGGATACCGATCCATTGGGATAGCTTTCTTTTGGATGCGAGCCCTCCTACGCGCCTTAGGCCTTTCCTAGGCTCGCTTGTGATCTTCCCGAGTCGGTTCAAAACCAAGTCCGAAAGTATCTAACTTAGGGAGGCCAGGTAGTTCCAGCGGTTTTGCAATTCCTTTCTTCTTTCATAGAGTAATTCTAGGAAAATGCCCTTGGTTCTTTAGAATAGCATTTATTATCATATTGGAGTGGGGGTCGTGGAAGAGAGGGGTCTTTTCATCCTCTTCGATTAAGGAGACCTCTTCATTAAATCCCCACAAATCTTCATCGTCTTCATCGTGCTCCACATTAATGATTGGATTTTCTATAGCTTTAATCCTCATGGGTGAAGCATCGATCGTGATAGGAATTCTTCCAACTATGGCTTTTACCTATTGGTGGAGAGATGAAGGGACAACCTTTAGGTTATGAAGCCAAGAGCGTCCCAACAATAAGTTAAATGAAGCTTTGATATCTACCACTTTAAATGTAGTAGCATATTCTATTGCTCCCGCCGTTATATTCATGGTAATCTTACCAAGAGCTTGGCGACAAGTGTTGTCATAAGCTCTTATTCCTTGTGTTGACGGGGTTAAGTCTTCATTCCTTATGCCTAACATCCTCGCAGTTCTGAGTGGACAGACATTAATTGCCGATCCATTGTCTACAAGAGTCATTGAGACGTTCATTCTCTTGCAAACTATTGTGAGGTTTAGTGCCTTATAATGCTTGTCACCTTCTGGAGGTAAATCTTTGTCAAAAAGGTGATCAAGTTGATAGGAATAGGGAGATCACCCATAAGGAAGTTAGCCAACCCCTTAGGAGTGGTGTCATAATCTATCCCTATCTTATCCAAGGCATTCATTACTGCCAACCTATATTCTCGAGATGTTGCTAGAAGTTTCAATACATTCATCTCAACCTTGGTCTTCTTGAACTGCTTGACAATATCATTATCTTCTTTGATAGATATGGGAACTTGCTGCGTAGTTAGCATGGGTTGTGTTGAGATGGGAGGTTGCGTTCTCCCAGATCTTGTGAGGACGTCTATAGATGAATCCTCTTCAACCCAGAAATCATCTATTGAATATGACACTGAAGGTGGAGGTCCTTCCATGTCTTTTAGGTAGACATCTTCTTCATCACCATCCCAAACTCCATTAATTCTTATGTCTTCTTCTTGTGGAATTTAGACTAGCTTTTTATCATCAATCATTTTCTGACTTAAATCTTAAATTGAAAACAGTTTTCAATATTGTGACCCCCTAATTGATGGTATTGACAATAGAATCTATCTGTCCTCTTTAGCGATTAATATGGTCCCGGTTCAAGAGGTTTGACCTTACCACTCTCGGAGAGCATTTTGAACATTTTAGCGTATGAAGTCCTAATTGGAGTATAGAGTTTATTACTCTCCTTGGGTCCGTCAGTTACTTGTAGAGAGAAGGGTTTCTTCTTCGTGGGTGGAACCTTATCACACTTTTCTGAAGCTCCTCTACTTGTTTCTTTGCAACTTAGAGAGCTTCACGTAGCAAACTTGATCCCTCCCACATGGACCATATAAGCATCCGTACATCTTCTTTGCTTACTGGTTCAGGAAAGTCATCCATGGCATCGAAAAAGATCTACTCCTTTTCTTCGATAACATGAATTTCTTAAATAGGTTTGATGAGAGATGAGGGATCAACCTCGTTTTCCTCATCAAAAATAGCCAAGGAATGAGCGAGAGGTGCATTGTCAATGCTTGGCTTCTTACTAGCAGGAGGCAATGGCAGTTTATTGTTATCAATTAAATCTTGGATAGCATTTTTAAGCTTCCAACAATTTTCAGTACGATGGCCCCTACCTTGGTGATATTTTCAATATGCATTAGGGTTCCAGATAGCTGTCCTCTTCTCAACTGGTGGGTCCCCAAATGGTCCAATAGGAGTTATAAGACCTTTTGCATTTAGTCGGTCAAATGCGGCATCATAACTCATACCTATAGGAGTAAAGTTCCTCCAAAATGGTTTCTTATGTCCTTGGTTGTTCATAGCAAGGACTTCACTCAAATTAAAGGTTCTAACATTGTTTGAGTGGGTGGTTTTGGAAGAAGAAGGATTGTCGTTCTTCTTGCCTTTCCAGCTCCTGTTGGAGTTACTATTAGTAGCTTTCAGCTTAGCCAGGTCGTCTTCAATATTAATTCCAATGTCATAGATGGCCTTGATGGTATGGAGATTATTTTGGTATTTGAGATACTTGGAGTACTTCTCTTACTTGAAGGTTCTTGATGAACAACCTCACAGATTCTTTCTCGCTTGGTATTTCAATCATCTTAGCGGAGGTTTCTCTCCATTTGTTAAAGAAAGAAGTGAAACCTTCATTCTCCTTCTGCTTGAGTATTTCAAGTTCCCTATAATATGTTTCAACTTGAATGTTGCACTTGTACCTATCAATGAAAGCGTTCACTATTGACTCCCAAGTAGAGGTTGTCTCTTTGTCAAGGGAGAAGAACCATTGTTGGCAAACAATTTCAAGAGATAGAGAAAACAAAGAGGAAAACACTTTCTTATTAATACCCTTAATACTCATTATTGTTTCAAAAGTTCTTAGATGAAAGTAAGGGTTGTCAGTTGCTTTGAATTTCGGGATGTCGTTGGCATTTAACTTCTGTAGAAGAAGCTCCTAGTCCACCGAGACCCCTTGTGAACTAATGCCTTGAAACTTGTAGTCACTAGACAACTTGCTCAAGCTTTCTTGCATGAGGTCCATCTGTTGTTGCTTCACAGGGTCATCGATTTTGAGGGTTAAAACCTTCAACGCCTCAGTCACAGTAATCAATTGGTTCCTGAGTTCATTAACTTCCTCTTGAGTTGTCATTATCTTCTTAGCTTTCCTTTTTTGAGCAATTGACTTGTCAAAAATTTGAACTTGAATGAAAAGGTTGTCTTTGATCAAACACCCTTCCTTGCTTGACCACACGCTGTAAAATAAACCATTTTTGTTTTAATGACTTGACTCAAATTGACTTTGACTTTACGGGTTTATAAAAAAAAAAAGAAAAAAGCAAAAATAGGGTGTATATTTTTGGGAATCAAGTATAGGGTTCAAACAAATGGTTTAATTCGAGGATTAATATCCGACATACCCCCCTAAAAAAATGACGGAAAACACACGCATATAAGACTCTTTTTAGACATGGTCAAAGTGTGCATACATATTAGTGTGTGCTTTATATGGTGAGTGCAAGTGACATGCTTTGACTCTTGTGTAAGACCATGGAACTTAGTACCTAGAATCGATTAAGGACTTAATAAGGTAATATTATTAATAAAAATAATCGAGTTGATTAGAAAACTGTTCAATTAGACGCAAAGTGATGACTCGAGCTATATACCGAACTGTCGTCAAAACGACAAGACTGACGCCGCACTGTGCTATGTAGCGCCAAACGACAGAACTGTCGCCTGGCGCTGCAGTCCAAATCTTGGCGCCGTTGCTGGAACGTTGATCTGGAACTGCTTTCAGTATTATTACTCTATAGGGTATGCCTAAAGTCGTACTAAGTTAACTCTGATTAAATTAATTAATTAGGCAAAGTTCTTTTAAACATTAATCAGTTTATTTAGTCTTAACACAAGTCAAACAAACGGTTAGGAAAAAACACATAAAGTATGCACAACAAATAATGTACAATTAGTCAAGTGGGCACAATATGATGCAATGAGTATGCAACTTAACCATGTCTCTAGTTCTCTAATGTTCGGATATGGGTTAGTAAAAGACGGTCGATGGTTAATTTTCCGGATGCACCGCGTGAAAGCCTAACCTTGAAGGGTTGGCACAAGTGGATGGGACACCTCAAATTTCTTAAAAAAAAAACTCGCTTCCATGGTTTGGTGAATTCAACATTCTCGGATGTACCCTTTGTTGCACAGAGCATTCAATTAGGTAGATGGAACATGAATTCCCAGAGGGTTATTGTAGACACCCATTTGTGTCTCCCCAAAACCAAACCCAGTGATGAGTATCTTTCACGTCGAATCATAATCGAATGAAGCGAAAGTGTTGAAAGTTTAGTGTTGCGGATAGTTTAATTTCTTTTCACTTCTCTCTGTTTTTGAAAACTTATTTTAAGAAACCAGCCAATACAGGTTTGGTTAGACCATGATATGGGTCCGATAGTAGTGTAGTTGGATGGGGCTTGACAAGAGCTTTCCAACGATATATTATAAGCCCAATTCCGATGAATATTGAGGAAGTTATGGCCAATTTACTAAACTGGGCCCGGTTTGAGCTTTATGTGCGGCCCAATGATCTAGGGTTGGGCCTAATATGATTTATCATTCCTAATGCAATTAGGAATGGTTTTACTCTTCTAGATTCTTCTAGATTGATAAATTGACTTTTGTAGACTTTTTTCAGAGTTTTAATTAAAATCGAAGAGCATTTTTGAGGAAAGATACGATTTTATCCTCAATTATGGCAAATTTATCTGATTTTAGAAAATGCGTCAAAAACAAGATTGGCGCCTAAAGCCAGACATTGGCGCCTGGCTCTAAGCCCTGGCGCCAGGCGCTGACGTTGACGCCTGGCGCCAACGTCCAATGGCTAACGCCGATCTCGTTTTGCGTGCGCCAGACTCTATTTTGTTAATTTTATCTTTTTGGATGATTTTCTCTATAAATAACGTATTAAAAACTCTGTTTTCATTCATCAACAACTAGTTTTAATTAACATTCACCTACAATCAGTTTTCATTCGCTAATTCTCATCAAGATTTCCTTAATCAATTTATCTTCCTTTCTCTCTACAACTTGCTTTTACATACAAAATTCCGCATTCATTAGATCTAGAAACACCTAGCCATATTCGAAGTTGCCTTCGCCCTAGACGTGAAAGGTTTAATTTCTGAGGGTTTGGTCCCAAATCTCTCTTTCAATTATTTAATTTAATTGTTTTGTTTATTATTTTCCTTGAAGTTACTAACGTGTGTATTTTGTTATTAGAAAGAGGTACGAGGCATCAAAGTAAGTACTTTAATGGTTTTAATTGATATTATGATGTAGAAATCATGTTTAGATTTTTAATATGGTATTCCTAGTATCATGTTTAGGGAGAAAGTTATAATATCAAATATGCTAATTATGATTCCTGCGATGCCTTTTATTCTCTTCCTAATATTTATGATTGTTAGTATCATGTTAGGGTAAAAGATTTGATTTTTATTGCTTAGTGACATGCTAGGGTTTGTTTTTAATCTTGTTAGTATCATGCCTAGGATCTTGCTATTATTATTACGCTTTAATATTAACATGAACATGATTATGATTATAATTGTTATAATTTATGATGATTATGAATATTATTATTATTTTGATGATGATTATTTTATTTATGATTATCATTATGACTATTATAATGATTTATTATGATTATTTATTATGTTGCTTGATATTTATTGTTATTGCTTGATCACACTTTTTATGCATGTTTAAAGGGAATTAATACTTGTAATCACGCTTAATAAGATAATTAATAATCTTGTTAGGGTTAATTTTATTATAATTCAACTGATCACCAATAATAGTTTGTTTGTGCATTAATATTCAACCAACATAGATAAACAAGTTTAGGGTTAATCCTAATGATTGCATATTAGTCAGAAAGCGCACATGAATATGATCAGAATAAAGTAGAGGCCTATTATTAGGGCAAGATCAATCTCTTTTAGGTTGGAATTGTACCTTCATCCCCGAACCCTTATTTGGTTAAAGACCTTATGGAGTTGACGATCTCTTGGATCGTTAAGGGGTGTAACCTTCACCTCGTGAACGATTTACAAGTTCCTAAAACTTGTTGGTGACTCTTTTGCTCTATATTCTTTCCCTTTGGACGCCACCGTACTTTAGTGTATGATCACAGTGGGGTTCAAGCTAGGGGTTAACGCTTGAAATTATTCCCTACAGTTTTTGGCGACTCCACTGGGGAGGATTTCTATTTTAATTCCTGAATTTGTTTCGGCAATAATTTATAATGAGTGGATGAGACTCGAAACTTTATAAGTATTTCATGTGCGTAATTTTGATTAATATTATTGTTATATGCATAAAAAAGATTTCATTGGAAAGACCATCTGTAATGAGTTAAAAACATAGGATTTTACACGTAGGAAATTTAAGAAATATCTTTCACAACTAGGACCGAAATAACACCGCGCGAAACTGGAAAATTTTATCGAGCACAGACAGCTGCTGAGGAATGTGGGAAGTAGCGCCAGAGGCCAGAGCTTGGCGCTAGACTTTTAGCCGTAGCGCAAGACACCAGCATTGGCGCCAGGCGTTAGAGTTAAAAACTGGCGCCAGTCTCTGTTTGCTGGCGCCAACTTCCCCCAATACCAAGCCAGAAATATGCGCTCTAATTTCGACCGGTTTTTCGTTTTGTTTGCTCAATCCTTCTTCCTGATTGAATTTTTTCTCACTCTTCTGAAACCTATATGTGTTCTACATATGGACATAACCCTCTAGGAATTCATGATCCATCTTCCCGATTGAATGCTCCGTGCAACAAAGGGTACATCCGAGATTGTTGAATTCACCAAACCATGGAAGCGAGTTTTTTCTAAAACTCGCTGTGTCCCATCCACTAGCGCCAACCCTTCACGGTTAGGCTTCCGCGTGGTGCATCCGGACAATAAACCATGGACCCTCTATTGACTAAACCATATTCTGAACTTTAGAGAACTAGAGCCATGGTTAGGTTGCAAACTCATTGCATCATATTGTGCCTACTTGACTAATTGTGCATTATTTGTTGTGCATACTCTATGTGATTTTTCCTAACCAATTGTTTGACTTGTGTTAAGACTAAATAAACTGGTTAATGACTAAAGGACTTTGTTTAATTAATTAATTTATTTATTTGAGCTAATAAATAAACATAAAATCGAGTCATAGTTCCTTTAAGTCAACCCGGATTTTTATTCCCGTATACTGCACAAACGTCAACTTGTTTTGGTCATAGCCGGAGTTCTAGAAAGAACTATGAGTAATTCAAGCTATGGATCTGTAGCCCCGAGTTTTATCTTTAATTTGGAGTTGGTTTCATCTAAATCAGAGTCACAGATAATAATTTATGACTAAAATACCCTAGTCTGTCAAGTTTAATGCATATACGTGAAGTCTTAACTTAGTCTTTGCTTGAGTCTAGTCACATAGTCTAGCCACATGGTCATGACACGAGTCTTAACGTACCATCTACTCTCACTAGTCTTAGCACACACTTTGAGTATATGTCACCATGACCATGTCTTAGGTTCATGCATGAGTCGGTCTTTTTCCGTCATTTGAGTTGGAGGGTACATTCTATTCCTAATTCTTCATATCACTAGTAGAAAAAGATAAATTGGCACTGCCAAATGCCCACCGGTTATTGAAAACCGATGGTAAAAATGTAAGACAAGACAAAAAAAAACACGTTTAATAGAGAGAAATGCCCACCGGTTAACCGGTGGCCTTTTCCCAAATAAATAAAAATCCCTAAATTAGAACACTCACTCTTTCCTTGTTATTCACGAACTATCTCGTTCTCTCTCCTCACTCTCCTGTTTCCTCTCTCCTCTTAAACACTCTGTCTCCTCTCTCTTCTCGCGCCACTGCAGCCACCACAAGCGCAACCATCCCCTCTCTCCTCTTTCTCCATCCTAGCTTCCCACCACAGCAACCACCAGCGCAACCCTCCTCTCTCTGCATCCTAGCTTTCCGCCACCACCACCGCATTTGTCATTAATGAAGATGTCAAAGCAAGTCCTTAAAAAACTTGGATAACGATCCCTAGATCTCTAATGGTGACGCTGCTCCTCACAAGGTTCATCCCTCTTTTTTTTTGTTAATTTTGTATAATTTGGGTTAAGGTTTCGAATTCGTTGAGTTTTTGGGTTTTGATTTTGGATTTTGTGATTTGGTTATTGTTTTTGAGTTTGAATTTGTATGTGATAGTTGATTTCGAGTTTGATTTTTTCCCTGTACTTCGATGATTATTGTAATTTTCAATCTGATTCCCAGAACCCCCTTTTTGATTTTTCTTGTAATTTTTATATTCAAGTGTTTTCACTTAGTTTAGATTATGGGTTTAATTGGGTTTTAGTAGCCTTAGCAGACTTGATAGTAAGTTTTGGAGTTTGAAATCAGATTACACAACTCAGTTTTATTGCGATTGATCTAGGGTTTTGTTAATTTGTTTCAATAATTTTGATTGATCTAGGATTTTGTTAATTTGAGCTTTTGGAACTGTGACATACAAAATGAATTATGGGTATACGGAGTATTTGAATTGTGAGTATTTTTTAGTATTTGATACTTCAATCTTTAAAATTTCAGTAGTTTGGTTTGTGGATGTATTGTGAATATTATGTTGGTTGTCATTTAATTTGATTTTTTGGGTATATTTTGACTGATTTTTTCATTATGGACTTGATGGTATGGGTATATATTTTGATTCCTTTGAACTTACTATTTTATCAATATTCTGATTTCTTCGTAAGACCATAATGTGTTGAGTCTGAGTGCGAATATTGTCTCTTGGAAGGTTAACATGATACTTGATAAACTAATACTTGACTGACTACTCATGTCAATTACACATGTGTCAATTATCAATTTGGATATTTACGAATTTGGCACTACACCTATATTGAGGGGCTGAGATTGGAAATTGAAGGGAAGATAATGAAGAGTCCAAGTATCAATGAGTTCATCTCTACAGTACTTCAGTGCATTCGGAACAACATCAAACTGTGTATGCTTCTTGTGTCTTATAAGTTTGTGCTCCCTGGCCCCTGCACTTTGCATTTGTTAGTTTCAATTTGTGCTACATATTATAATTGTTTGTGATGGTATAGTAATGTGATGATTTGTTATGTTGTCTTTCTTATTTAAATTCAAATGCAATATTTTGACAGGGAATGTTTGTATTTTCCTTCTATCTGGAAAGGGTTATAGTATTTTTTTGTTTGGATCTTGGTTTAGAAGGAAGTTAAAGAGAGATTTTGTAATGCTCTTGTATGCATAAAAACTTTTAAAAGGTGTATCTTTTCCGATAGGGATCTTGATATGAAATGAACCACAAGATTTTGAGGTTTATTGCCAGAATGCAAAAGTTTAGTTGGATTTCAGTTCATCATTTGGTTTTTGTAGTTAGTTCATGCCTGATATAAGTATCTATAATTCAGATTATTTTATCAAGGTATAAGATTATTGGAAGCTCGTATGATTGTGTAGCCCGTGTCATGATATATTTTAGATTTCCCCAGATTAAAGCAACTCCTTGGCACATGGTATATTACTTTAAATGTGTTTTTTTTTGTATTTTTTGTTGAGTTAATTTTGGAGGTCATCATATATTCTCCGTGATCTTATATTACTTATATTACTATACTGCTGACTTCTCAACCTCCGTGATCTTATATGCCTAGATGATGGGACAAGTTGTGTTTTTGTTTTACGAGCACGAGGGGTGGTGCAGCTGCTGCCTCGCAAGGCTGCATTTTGGTTTTTTTTTTTTTGCTAAATTTTGTTTTGTTTTGTTTTGTTTTTTTTTGGATTCTTTTGTTGAATTTTGGTTGGTTTGATTTTGATTATAGCCAACAAAACGATCGATGTTTGTGATTCAAAAGCTGGTGCTGATCTTCTTGACATGATTCTTTGCAAGGTAAATTCCTTTTTATTATTTTTAATTTTCATAATTAAATATTTTGTTTTGGGCATTAGAATCTAGGTTGATATTGCGCTCTCTTTAATGGGGAGGATAAAGAAATGTAATTTATTGTATTTATTGTATATGCTTTTGCTCACTTACAAGATGATGAAGTAAATAGGTAAGGAGTGGTAGTGTTTTATGTTGATTGTATCTAGCATTGTTATTCATTCGTTGCTTATGTGTAGTAGTTGCATCAGCTATAATGCGGGAAGCTGTAGTTCTTTGAGTTGAAATAACATTAGTTATCCCATAATATCTGGTGATATTGAGGTTGTGCTATCTGTATGACTGGTCTAAAAAGGTGATTTCACATTATAGTCCATTACATATCTATCTGTCAAAATTTGCGAATTCGGCCTACTATTTTGTAATAGTCTCTTGATGTTCACTACTAGTTTGGTTGTTGACAGAAAACTTCTTATGTGAGCATAATGTTATTAATTTCATTAATTTCGAAATTTAATCAACATCTTTAGTAGTGCTCATTATTTAGCATGATAAATATAATTAGATTATTTGAAGATAATAAAATGGATAATTACAATTTAGTAGTGCTCATCTTTCACAGTTGTGTGGACTTTCTATTTCCCTTTTCTTTTCTGACATTTCTATCTTATGCATTCGAGCTAGTAGGGAAGCCTGAACCAAAACCTTCACCAACTTCAGAAAGTGGTACATTTATTCTCCATACTTAATCTGGTATAATTACAAGGGGCATAGCCTCGCAAGGCTGTTGGTACAACTGTTGCTGCCTCGCAGGGATGCAGCTGCTGCCTCGCACTATATGCCGACTTTGCTGTTGGTGTTCTGCTTCTGTGCTGCTCCTTATCTGGTGTTCTGCTTCTGTGCTGCTCCTTATGTGCTGTTGTTATGCTGGTATTCTGCTTCTGTGCTGCTCCTTATGACAAGTCTCGCATATGTTTGTAACCTTGTATTTTATTTTAATTTTTTAGACAAAAATTGTAATATTACAACACTTATTTATGAAAATATGTAAGTTTATATATATGTTAGTGTTTATTTACCAATTTAATTGGAAAAAAAGCAAAAAAAAAATAAAAAAAAAAATTATTTTTTTGCCCATTATTGGCACCGGTTTTGAACAGGAACCGGTGCCAATAGCCCCCTTAAAAAAAACCGGGAAGTGCTATTGCCACCGGTGAACCGGTGGCAATATTTGTTTTTGCCACCGGTTTTGAACCGGTGGCTTTTTATACGAGTATTGCCACCCCCCAAATGCCCACCGGTTCAAAACCGGTGGCATAAGGGGGTTTTGAACCGGTGGCCAATTGCTTTTTTCGCCTAGTGTATCCCTCCATCTACATCATTTTCCTTCACATTCTATTCCAATCTTTCTTCACATCCTCCTTCCATTGCATGTTGAATAGAGTTTGAGTTAAATTATTAACAATGAATATCCCAAAATTCCTTTTCCACAGTACTTGGTCGAGGAGAGAAGGGCGATTAATCAAGGACAACCTCTTTATTCAAGTTTCACTTTTCGATAAACAGATTCGTCAAAAGAGGAAGGCTAAAAAGATAATGACAAGTCAAGAAGAAGTCAATGAGCTTAGGAACCAATTGGTTACCGTGACTGAAACACTGAGGCTACTCACACTCAAGATCGATGATCCTGTGAAGCAACAACAAATGAACCTCATGCAAGAAAGTTTGAGCAAGCTATCTAGTGACTATAAATTTTAGGGCATGAGTTCACAAGGGGTCTCGCTGGACAAGAAACTTCTTCCGCATAAGTTCAACGCCACTGACATCCCAAAATTCAAGGAAACAGATAACCCTTACTTTCATTTGAGAGCTTTCGAAACTATAATGAGCATTAAGGGTATCGATAAGAAGGTTTTCCCCTCTCTGTTCCCACTATCTCTCGAAACCGTTTGTTAACAATGGTTCTTTTCCCTCGAGAAAGAAAAAACCTCTACCTGAGAGTCCATAACAAACGCTTTCATAGATAGATATAAGTGCAACATCCAAGACGAGACAGACCACAGACAACTCGAGATGTTAAAACAAAAGGAAAAAGAAGGGTTCACGTCTTTCTTCAATAAATGGAGGGAAACTTCTGCTAATATGGTAAAGGCTCCCACTGAAAAGGAATCTGTGAGGATGTTTATCAAGAATCTCCAAGGGAAGTATTCAAGGCACTTAAAATACCAACACAATTTGAATACTTTGAAGGCTGTCTATAATATACGCATTGACATTGAAGATGACCTTCTGAAAGATAATAATGCGAGAGGAAAGAACTACGACCATCCTTCTTCTTCCTCTCCCATTAATGAAGTACATGCCACGAACACCTCTAAACCACAAATCCAAAGATCAAAAAGAGTGTTCACTCCACTTGGTATGAAATATGAAACGGCTTTCGAGAAGCTACATCACAAAGGACTAGTACGTCATGCCCATAGGGCCCATCAAAGATCTAGTTCTAGAAGCTAGGCCACCTAAGTGGGACCCTAATAAGCACTGCAAATATCATCAAGGAAAGGGTCACGACACTGAAGAGTGTTGGAAACTCAAAGAAGCTATTCAAGATCTGATCGATAACAATGAAACTTCAGAGATTCTAGCCATCGAAGATGACCAAGCATCCTTTGATCCATCACTTCTTATCACACCTGTAGGAGAGCCCATCGAGACAACTTATATGACCTCTCTCGATGAAGTGGCCATAATTGAGGAGGATGAAAGTCTTTTCTTAGATAATACCAAGGAAGACTCGTCAAGTCTAAAAGAGGACATTCGAATACTGCAAGATGTCATTGCCATGCTCTTGAATGTGGTAGAAGGATTAGCAAATCAGGTGATGGCCATTGAACAAAATTCTCGCCAAGGGTTTAATGAAGAACTCAATGCTCCTAAGCCACATGCAAAACGGACCATTGAAGAATACACACCAATAGGAACAACTTACAATGAAGCTTTTGACTGTCTACATGATCAAGGTCATATTCACTCCATTGGTCCCAGTCAAGACCCTCCATCTGAAAAACGTTTTCCCAATTGGGATCTAAATTCCTATTGTCGATACCATAAAGGTCGCGGTCACACTACTAAAAAGTGTCTCGCCCTCAAGGATCGTGTTCAAGACTTCATTGATTCAAATCTCCTTCATGTTCCTCTGTGCGACAAGAAGGCCAAGATTAGTAACAATGGTAACAGTGGCTGTAAAGGGAAGAAGAACGACTATCCTTCTTCTTCCGAAAACACCTACTCTAGTAATAGTGTTGGTAATTTTGACCTTAGTGAGATCCTAGCCATGGGTAATCGAAAGCAACCGAAAAGGAATTTACCCCTATTGGAATTAGATACGATGATGCTTTCGATCGACTCCATGTCAAGGGAATCATTACTCCCATTGGACCTATTCAAGATCCCCCACTTAAGAAAAGATTGCCTAGTTGGAATCCAAACGAACACTGCAAGTACCACCAAGGTAGGAATCATGCTACCGAGAGCTGTTGGAAGCTAAAGGAGGATATCCAACATTTGATTGAT
The DNA here is from genome assembly GCF_948465745.1 of Chenopodium album. Classification (NCBI taxonomy): domain Eukaryota; kingdom Viridiplantae; phylum Streptophyta; class Magnoliopsida; order Caryophyllales; family Amaranthaceae; genus Chenopodium; species Chenopodium album. The sequence continues at coordinate 20,004,893 of NC_137840.1, read as the reverse complement.
AACAACAAGATTCCCATACCTCCAGTTTACAAGAAAAGCGAGTGATGATAAAGCAAACAACACAAGACAAGAGGCGAGCTTCAACAACAAGATTTCGTGACCTCTTTTTTCTATTTCTTTTTTTTTAACCCTTTCCCCAATAAGTCTAGCATAGGCACCTTTTTATTCTCCTTAGATTTATTTTGTAGGATCATTATATATTTTCTTTTAATAAAAATGAGCATTTATTTCCTTATATATGATCATTTCATTATATTGCATTAAAAAAAATGTCGAATTAAGCACAAGGTATGCCAATGATTTAAGGCACCCCTTGTAGCCACATCATATCTCCTTTCACCTTTCAAATATACAATCCTTTCTTCATAAACCACTTTGCGCCTCGTCTAACGATAGACCTTTCTTTTTCAAACTACATCTACCTAACCTCTGGATGGGATGGTGTGTAACTTATTCAATTCTAAAAAAGAGCTTAAATAATTCAAAAGATCAAAATAAAAATAAGCAAAAATAAAATAATCATAAAAGTGTACAAAAGGGTAAGTGTTTCAATGTCTTTGATATGAAAAAAACTTCGATAAGAACACGTCTCAGATTGCGTCTCTTATCGAGTGCTCGGTACCGTGCCTGAGAAACATGAATGCCAAAGGAGTGATAGACCGCATGATCGGGATTGCCCACACTTATAAAAATAAAATAGATGCTAAAGCAAAAGATAAAAGAGAGCTAAAAAAGAGTAGAAACTCTAGCATAAAAATATAAAGATTCGAAAGCGAGGTTGCACACCTTGGGGGCTTAGCTAGGGTCTTGAGCCTTTATCCCTTTCTTCTATAACCTTTAGCCTAACCGCGTTACAACCCTTAAAAGACCTTTTTAAGGTATACACACACTTGTGCGAGGTTCGGCTAGAGCTACGTTCGGCCTGATTCCTAACGGATACCTAGGCAACCTCACATGGAGGTGCGGCCGTAATAAACATGCATTCATATTCTTATTCACACACTTGCACCATGATCATATCAAGGGATTTCCAATGCTCACCCCTTTTCACGTAGAGCTAGACTTGGGGGCTTGATCCCTATATCATTAGCTTACCTAGCCTAAGAGTCACCACCATTTGACTCTTTTCAATATATTTTTCCACACACTTAGCTCTTGTGGCCTAACTTTAGTGTCACTATCACACACATCACATATACATGACCAAATATACTTCTTTGTCATGAAATCTTATCATAAATCATGCCTTGTCATGTTAAAATTACTCATCAATCATAATCATCATTGCATCACGGAGTATGAAGTGCTTAGCCTCTGTGCCTAAGTTACCTAAATGCTTTCATCATTGAGTCAACAGTTGAGATAGCCTAGGATGGATTAATCCTTGCACCTTGAGAGATAGTATCAAACAACATTTGACTAAGCTTATTCAACATGCACCTTCAAAACTTCGATTCTTTTTCGCGTCTTTCTTTTTCGGGAGAAAGTCGGTACCCTCCACAAAAATGACGGAAAATTTTTGCTTTTTGCATTTCCGAGTCGCATAATCAATACTATGCACACACGGGTCATGACTCACACGTGTCATTTCACTTCGAGTCGAGTTAACCTCGAGTTAGTCGATCATATCGAGTCAAGTTTATACCTTGAGTAGTATCAAGTCAATGAGTCAAGCAATGTTAAACCTTAGGTAAACCCTAAGATCATTAAGCCTTAGGTCAATCCTAAGATAATTAAGATAATTAAAGAGATTGGAAAAGTTCTATAGTCAAAATAAATACAGGTGCAGCAGAATAGGGAGGACTTTACTTCAATTCCTGGCGCCACAAATATCTCAGCAACGACAGAGCTCGAAGCCTCTCAGAAAGGTGATTTCGACCTCATATAGCAATTTCGGGTTCCTTGGTACGCCAGTTAGCCCCTATAAGCAATTTGACATGATTGAGTAGTCAATTTGATTACAACCGCAAGTAAGTGATCAACCTGACGAAAGATCGTCTCACTTAGCTTAAAGCGCCTAAGAATTGGCTCATCACGGAGACATCGACATACTAGTTTTAGCGGAAGCCAAGTTCAAGCGAGCTTTAGAGATCAACAAGCGTTGGTCTTCGGAAATTATTCTTCGGAGTATTATCGCAACAACTGAGGATAACTTCAAGTAAAGTTCTTTTCAATGGCATTCGCTAAGATTGTGGAAGTTGTCACCAAAGATTTGAGAAGATAGCACGAGATGGGCGGTCTTCGACGACATTCGCTAAGATTGTGGAGGTTGTCACCCAAGATTTGAGAAGATAGCACGAGATGGGCGGTCTTCAACGGCATTCGCTAAGATAGTGGAGGTTGTCGCCCAAGATTTGAGAAGATAGCACGAGATGGGCGGTCTTCGACGGCATTCTCTAAGATTATGGAGGTTGTCACCCAAGATTTGAGAAGATAGCACGAGATAGGCGGTCTTCGACGGCGTTTGCTAAGATTGTGGAGGTTGTCACCAAGATATGAGAAGAGCGGTTCATGATGAGGCGGTCTTCGACGACTTTTGCTATGATTGGAAAGGTTGTCACTATGACTCAAGAAAAGGCTCAAGATGTAGCAACATTGATCAACAGCGTTCCCTAGATTGCGGAAGATCGTCAAAACAAACAGCAAGATGGCGTTCCACAAATTGTGGAAAGTTGTCAAAAAGCAACTGAAGGTGATTTCAAGAGAAATAATCTTCGATAGTATTCCCTTGGACGTGGAATATTATCAATGCGGATGAGGATTGTTTCAAGAGAAGCAATCTTCGATGGTATTCCCTTGGACGTGGAATATTATCAGAGCGGAGGAGGATCGTTTCAGGCGAAGCAATCTTCTAATTTGGAAGCAGTTACAGGCGTACCGGTTTTCAAGCGGGATGGCATTCTCCAGCTTGCAGGAGGTCATCAAAATGAATCGGTTACTTTCAGAGACGTGTGTCCGACGGTTCAAGATACACAATTCTTAACTCTTTTATCTGTTTAACTAACGCTAGTTCGCAGGTATCGGCGTTACAAGAATGATTTAGGATTGCAGAACGTTCTGAATCATTCTCCGTCCCTATCGATACTTTGACTTTCGTTTTCGAAACTTGCGTTTCTCCAAACTCAGTCAAAGTGGGGGCTTATGTAGACACCCATTTGTGTCTCCCAAAAACCAAACCCAATGATGAGTACCTTTCACGTCGAATCATAATCGAATGAAGCGAAAGTGTGGAAAGTTTAGTGTTGCGGATAGTTTAACTTCTTTTCTCTTCTCTCTGTTTTTGAAAACTTATTTTAAAAAACCAGACAATCCAGTTTGGTTGGTCCATAATATGGGTCCAATAGTAGTGTATTTGGATGGGGCTTGACAAGAGCTTTCCAACGATATATTAAAAGCCCAATTCCGATGAATATTGAGGAAGTTATGGCCAATTTACTAAAATGGGCCCGGTTTGAGCTTTATGTGCGGCCCAATGATCTAAGGGAGGGCCTAATATGACTTACCATTCCTAATGCAATTAGGAATGGTTTTATTCTTCTAGATTCATCTAGAAGTTTATTTTCATTCATAATTAAATTAGCATTGATAAATTGACTTTTGTTGACTTTTCAATGTTTTATCTTAAAATCAAAGAGCATTTTTGAGGCAAGATACGATTTTATCCTCCATTACGGAAAATTAATCTGATTTCAGAAAACGCGTCAAAAACAAGATTGGCGCCTTGCTCTAAGCCCTGGCGCCGATCTCGTTTTGCGTGCGCCAGACTCTATTTTGTTAATTTTATCTTTTTGGCTGATTTTCTCTATAAATAACGTATTAAAAACTCCGTTTTCATTCATCAACAACTAGTTTTAATTAACATTCACCTACAATCAGTTTTCATTCGCTAATTCTCATCAAGATTTCTTTAATCAATTTATCTTTCTTTCTCTCTACAACTTGCTTTTACATACAAAATTTCGCATTCATTAAATCTAGAAACACCTAGCCATATTCGAAGTTGCCTTCGCCCTAGACGTGAAAGGTTTAATTTCTTAGGGTTTGGTCCCAAATCTCTCTTTCAATTATTTAATTTAATTGTTTTGTTTATTATTTTCCTTGAAGTTACTAACGTGTGTATTTTGTTATTAGAAAAAGGTACGAGGCATCAAAGTAAGTACTTTAATGGTTTTAATTGACATTATGATGTAGAAATCATGTTCAGATTGTTATTATGATATTCTTAGTATCATGTTTAGGGAAAAAGTTATAATATCAAATATGCTTATTATGATTCCTGCGATGCCTTTTATTCTTTTCCTAATATTTATGATTGTTAGTATCATGTTAGGGTTAAAGATTTGATTTTTATTGCTTAGTGACATGCTAGGGTTTGTTTTTAATCTTGTTAGTATCATGCCTGGGATCTTGCTATTATTATTACGCTTTAATATTAACATGAACATGATTATGATTATAATTGTTATAATTTATAATGATTATGAATATTATTATTATTTTGATGATTATTATTTTATTTATGATTATCATTATGACTATTATAATGATTTATTATGATTATTTATTATGATGCTTGATATTTCTTGTTATTGCTTGATCACACTTTTTATGCATGTTTAAAGGGAATTAGTACTTGTAATCACGCTTAATAAGATAATTAATAATCTTGTTAGGTTTAATTTGATTATAATTCAAGTTATTGCCAATAATAGTTTGTTTGTGCATTAATATTCAACCAACATAGATAAACAGGTTTAGGGTTAATCCTAATGATTGCATGTTAGTCAGAAAGCGCACATGAATACGATCAGAATAAAGTAGAGGACTATTATTAGGGCAGGTTCAATCTCTTTTTGGTTGGATTTGTACCTTCATCCCCGAACCCTTATTTGGTTCAAGACCTTATGGAGTTGACGATCTCTTGGATCGTTAAGGGGTGTAACCTTCACCTCGTGAACAGTTTACAAGTTCCTATAACTTATTGGCGACTCTTTTGCTCTATCTTCTTTCCCTTTGGACGCCACAGTACTTTAGTGTATGATCACAGTGGGGTTCAAGCTAGGGTTTAACGCTTGAAATTATTCCCTACAGTTATGTCCATATGTAGAACACATATGGGTTTCTGAAAAGTGAGAAAAACTCAATCAGGAAGTGGGATCGAGCAAACAGTGCTAAAAACTGGTCAAAATTAAAACGCATATTTTTGGCTCGCTATTGGAAGAACTTGGCTCAAGCGAACAGAGGCCGGCGCCGCGATTTGGCTTTGGCGCCTTGTGACAGGAGCTGTCGTCTGGCGCCGGAGTCAAATCATCGGAGCTAGACTCTTTTTTCTAACGCTAGTTCCTACATGCCTCAGCAGCTTTCTGTGCTCGATAAAATTTTCCAGTTTCGCGCAGCATTATTTTCATCCTAGTTGTGAAAGATATTCCTCAAATTTCTTAGGTGTAAAAATCATATGTTTTAACTCATTACGGATGGTCTTTCCAATGAGATCTTTTTTATGCATATGACAATAATGTTAATCAAAATTACGCACATGAAATACTTAGAACTTTTCAAGTCTCATCCACTCATTCTAAATCATTGCCGAAATAAATTTCAAGAATTAAAATAGAAATCCTCCCTAGTGGAGTCGCCAAAAACTGTAGGGAATATTTCAAGCATTACCCCAAACTTAAACCCCACTGTCACCATACACTTAAGCATGGTGTCTTCCAAAGGGAAAGAAGATAGAGAAAAAGAGTCGCTAACCATTTTTAGGAACTTGTAAATCGTTCACGAGGTGAAGGTTACACCCCTTAATGCTCTAGGAGATCGTTAACTCCAATATGTCTGGAACCATGACTGGTAATTTGGGGATGAATGTACAAATCCAACCTAAAAGAGATTGAACATGCCCTAATAATAGGCCTCTATATTATTCTGATCATATTCATGTGCGCTTTCTCACTAACATGCAATCAATAAGATTACCCTAAACATGTTTAACTATGTTGGCTGAATATTAATGCACAAACAAATCTATTATTGGCGATCACTTGAATTATAATCATATTAACCCTAAACAAGATTTTTAATTATATTATTAGGCATGATTACAAGTACAAATTCCTTTTAAACATGCATAAAAGGCGTGATCAAGCAATAACAATAAATATCAAGCAACATAATAATAATCAAAATAATAATTATCATAATAAAAATAATCATCATCATAATAATAATGATGTTAAAGCATAATAATAGCAAGATCCTAGGCATGATACTAACAAGATTAATAACAAACCCTAGCATGTCAATAAACATCAAAGATTAAAGCTTTATCCCTAACATGATACTAACATGAATATTAGGAAGAGAAAAGAAAGCATCATAATAATCACAATTGTCATATTTGATATTAGAAATTATAGTTATTACCCTAAACATGATACTATGAATCATTGTTGTCATTCAAAACATCAAACATCCTAACATGATCATAATAACAACCTATACATGATTTATATATCATAATATCAATAAAATAAATTAAAGCACTTACTTGGATGCCTCGTATCTCTTTCTAATAACAAAATACACACGTTAGTAACTTCAAGGAAAATAATAAAATCAAACAATTAAATTAAATAATCAAAATAGAGATTTGGGACCAAACCCTCATAAATTAAAACCTTTAACGTCTAGGGTGAAGGCAACTTAGAATTTGGCAATGTGTTTCTAGATCTTGTGAATGCGGAATTTTTATGCCAAAAAATTAGAGAGAGAATATCAAGAGATTCTTGAAAACTAGAGAGAATAAGAAAATTAATAGTTGTTGATGATAACTGATGATGGAAAACGGAGGTTTTAGGAGGCTATTTATAGAGAAAATCAGCCGAATGGATAGAAAAACGAATCAGAGTTTCGAAGAGAATAAAACGACTTAGTGCCAGACGCTATCCATTAGCGCTAGGCACTAAGGCTAGCGCTAGACGCCTAGCATTAACGCCAGGCACTAATCTTGTCGCCAGGCGCTAGAAACCAGTTTCACACGTTTTCTTAATTTTGATAAAATTTAGCCGTACAGAAGGGCAAAATCGTTTTTTCCTTAAAAACACTTCTTTTACTCTGATTAAAACTTTAAAAAGTCAACTAAAGTCAATTTATCAATGCTAATTAAATTAGGAATGAAAAGAACCTTCTACATGAATCTAGAAGACTAAAATCAATTTTAATTGCATTAGGAATGATAAATCAATATTAGGCCCTCCTCTAGATCATTAGGCCGCACATAAATATCAAACCGGGCCGAATTTAGTAATTTGGCCATAAATTCCTCATTATTCATCGGAATTGGGCTTATAATATATCGTTGGAAAGCTCATTTCAAGCCTCATCTAACTATTCTATTATTGGACCCTTGCTATAGACCAAACCAAACTGGATTGGTTGTTTTCTTAAGATAGGTTTTCAAAAACAAAGAGAAAGAAAAGAATTTAAAACTAACTGCAACACTAGATTTTCCACACTTTTACTTCATTCGATTATGATTCGACGTGAAAGGTACTTATAACCGGGTTTGGTTTTGGGGAGACACAAATGAGTGACTACACGTAGAGTTACACTTTATCTCCTTAAAAATTAGCTCTAGACTTTTATTAGTATTTGCTGATATTCTTCTATCCTTGTAGAATTGGTTCTACGAGTACTTTCCATCGCTTGCGCCGGCGAGACCATCTCCACGCGAGCTCCCTGCTGGCGCCTGTTGGGGAGGTTGCATTAGTAATCAGGCGGCCACTGCCCATGTTTGAGAGTTGATCCTCTCGGTATGTTAATTTGAACAGTTGACATCTTTGTATTGCCTCTTGCTAGAGCTTTATCTTATAGACATATTTTGCAGGAGCCCGAGGTAGTATACCTGCCATGGGACGATCTGGTTATTTTTGCACTGGCTGCGCAGTACACCGCTTAGCGTCGTTATTTTAGGGGACGTATGAGGCAGCGGTGTACCTTAGTGAGAGAGTTGCTATTCTGCACTCTTCGGCGATGTTTGTCGTTCCTGCTCCTCCGCCACGCAAAATGTTCCATGATGCGATGCTGATCAACTTGGCGGAGAGGTCGCCTGATTGTACTCCTTGGCGTTCTTATGTCAGCTCTGGGCGGTGTTATGAGGAGGACTTGCTGCCATTGTTAGCCCCGGCCCCTGTTTTATCTAAGGAGGTGGCTGTAAACTTTTTGTCTTTTAGTTCTTTGCTAGGTAGCCCCCAAGTGGTGATTATTCACTTTGGTTTGCTTTTTTTTGCCAGACTGGGCCTGCTATGTTCGTTCCTCCTCGGATTTCCATCAGCGATCAGGGGACATACGACCCTGTTGAGGAGATGATGCCCCCGGCTCATGAGGACTAGGACTTCGTGAAGCGATCCATCCCTCGTCACCAGACTCGGGTGAGTTACTTGCTAGCTATTTGTTTATACTTGTCTTGTAATATTACTGACTTTGTTTTCTAACAGTTCTCGCGCGAGGTGGTGACGGTGATGGCGAGGTGCATAGACGCCTTCCGGAGCCAGCCGGTGAGGATGAGGAACGTGGCTTCCTATCGTCGCGACGACACTGCTCAGGAGGTTTTCCTTTTTCCTCTTTATTTTGCATTGTTTTATTCTTCTATTTCTTTGTATCTGACTTGATTGAGTATTACAGGGACATCATATTCCTTCACGTGCCCGGACGAGACCCAAGGCTAGGAGGGAGCCTGCTAGGTCTGGCTTGAGGCGTCGCCGCACTACTTCTGGTGGCCGAGGCGGCCGATCTGATGCAACTCAGACCGAGACAGTGGAGGGATCGGGTTCTTCCTCAGAGGGTGCACGAACTGGGCAGATGAGCCAAGGAGAGGCGACATCGGCTCCTGTAGGTGGTGGGATGTACGAGGTTGGCTCGTCGTCGCAGCAGCCTCCGCAACCTCGGCCTTTCCTTATTCATCACCAAGGCGACCCTGGGTGGACTGACCTGAGTTGAGGTTTCCGACTCCTAGCGAGCCTGGAGCTGGTGAGGAGCATACTCCTCGGTCTACGATGTTCTTTGACATGATAAACATCCCTCATCATCTGCGCCCTCCAGCACCGTAGTTGTACCTGTGTTTATTTATTTTGACTTTTGTAGGACTTTGCCGAATGACTCATTTATTAGACATATTTGTATATAAAAGTTATTATCTATTATGATTGTTTTTTCTTTGCATTTTATTTTTCATTTTTATGTGCATCTGTGTGTGTGCAAAAAATTTGTGATTAATTTTGCGCAAAAAATTCCATCATTTTTATTATTAATGGAGTGTATCCGACTTTCTTCCCCAAAAAGAATAAAATGAAAGATAAATCGGACTTAAAACAAACCTAAAATTAAGCTTTAATAAATCCAAAAAGAAAAAGAATATATTAAATTAATATGTGTGGGGATAATTGAACAAAGGGTGAAATTTTAAAGTCATTGTACGAATTCAAGTCATGGACAAGAAAAACACGGTTTTCATAGCACGCTGAGGAAGCGTTGCAGCACCACTTGTCGCCACGCGCTTTGTGCTGTCGCCGAGCGTTGCTGCTGTCGCTAGGCGACAGACTCTGTCGCAAGGCGACAAGCTTGTCGTCTGACGCTGCTGTGCGCTGCCTCCGAATCCTTTCCAGAATGAAACTGCATCGATTTAGTAAATAAATAGCCCCCTAATCTGCCGATTTTTTTGTATAATTCGAACAGATTAATTATAGTCTTAGCTTCTCAACAAACAATCATGTCTTTAGTCACTAAGAGTTTTAGCAATTTTACTCCTGAATGGTGTCGGTCTTAAACTGCTAAAGAGAGAAAAGAACTTTACTTTTTTCACATGGGAGGTATTTATGGTATTAAGGGGGTAGATCTTGACATAGATTTTATTCATACCGCCTTAGAATATTGGGATACGGATACACATTGATTTAGACTAGGGTGTGATTAAATTAGCCCTTTACCGGAAGAATTTGGTGCCATCCTAGGATTCCCTTCATTAGATCTTGCCGGTAATCCCTAGAGTGAATGAGTATTATTATAAAGATTTTGAGCGCTTCTTTAATTTAAAAGACAGAGATCTTACAAATATTATAGACGGTAGCATAGTCAATCTAAAAGTATTTGCACGTCATTACTTTGATAGACCTTATTCTGAGTCTTTTCATGTTTATTGAAGAAGGGCTTTTCTTTTTTGCATGCTTAACCAATATAATCTCACTAGTGGTAGAACTAATGTGGGTTAAGCAATTATATTAACAGGTTTGGAGAAAATTGAATCTGGAAAAAACCCAATGCCATTAATTGTTGGAGAGACTATGCTTAGTCTAGATGAATTAAAGAAAAATCCAAAAGCACCTTTTTCGGGGCTCTCCAATTTTATTACAGTTAGAAAAATAATTTTTTAATTACAGAAATCAAAAACATATTTTTGTATAGTAATACTAATTATTTGCATTGAATTTTTTGCAGATATGGCTTATGGAAAGACTAGAATTATTTAGTACTCCAGACAACATTGAAAAATACACTCCAAATTGCTTTGTTAGGTGAAGGAAGCATTTCTATAAGATGGGTCACCATGAGTGGAATAAAATTTTTGCCTCTTATAACTTTGCTATCAAGTGGGTCGTCCCATGGTGGAAAATTGAGAAGATGGTTGGTGTCAACAAGCAACCCTTCTGCCGTTTTCCAAGCTTAACCAAGATGACTTTTTATTATCCTTGTAGGGTAAAAAGGCAATACGGTCTACTTCAAACAGTTCCTTCTGGGGATCTCCGTCGTCCCTATGAATTCCCTATTTCACAAGAAGTAGAGAAATTTGACACATATTGGAGTGCTAGACCTTTATGGGAAGTGATTACCTAAAAGGTTACTCCTTCCTTGCCCAATGATGTGAAGAGATGGCTTCTTAATAAGCTTACAAATGACATGAAGAAAAATCAGAGTAGAACCAATGTGAAGAACCGTCTAGGTGACAAAGTGGTTCCTGTTAAGGAACGCTTGGGTGAAAAAGTTTATTTTAAAACACATGTGATGCCTAAAAAGAAAGACACTACTAAGGATAAAGGGAAAAGAAAATCTGACACTTCAGAAAAGAAGGTTTGGGTAGAAAAGAAGCATGGAGTCCTAGATAAGGGAGAAACCATTTAATCTAAAATTAAATGTAGGTCCTCTAAACGATGCCTACTAGCTAAAGTCAAGGATGATGAAGAGGATGCAGATAAAAATTGAAAGAGGGCAAAGAAAGAGAAGAAAGATTGAAGCATTGCTTAACTTCCAATTTATTAGACTAATTTAAATTTAAAGTCAATTTTATTTTATTTAAGCTTTTATTTAAATTCCATCTTTAATGTAATTTTTTTTACTTTATTTTATTAATGCAATTTCAGCTTTTTTAATTTAATCAACTTTTAAATTTTATTTATTAAAGCAATGAAAACAAATTATTTTATTTTCCAGAAATTTTCTCGAATACGAAAGTCAAAAATTTTCCGAAATACACCGAAACTTGCCCAGATATTCGCAGAAAACCTGCGCCGCTGTTTTTCGTCTGTCGCTAGACGTTGCTGTCTGTCGCCGGGCGACAAGCTTTGTTGCCTCGCGCTGCAATCTGTCGTCTGGCGATAGACTCCTTTTTGTGGCGCTACTATTGTGTTGAGTTTTTATTGCTTCTAGGATGGGAGGTTTGTGAAAATTAAAGTGGTCGCACCCTGTAACGGGTTGCCTGCGTATCCTTTCCTAAGGAATCTGGCCAAACGTAGCTCTCTAGAGTGTCCTACTTAAGTAGTTATAGATAGTACTTTTTAAGTTGGTCAAGGTTCATCATGTTAGAGAATTCATTGCCATCCATATCAGTTAGTTTTGCTGCACCTCCAGACATAATGTTTTTGACAATATATGGTTCAGACCAATTAGGCCTAAATTTGCTCCTTGGATCCAAAACATTTTTCCTTAATGCTTTTAACACCAAGTCCCCTACTTTGATGTTTCTTGTCTTGACCTTCTTATTAAAGTCCCTAGCCATACGGGTTTGATAGCATTGGGTATGATGTAGAGCTTCTAGTCGTTTTTCATCGAGTAGAATTAACTCTTCATATCTTGCTCTAGTCCATTCAACTTCATCGAGTTTTCTTTTTAGTGCGATGCGTAGAGATGGTATCTCTAGCTCTCATCTCTACAGATTGTAAGACATCCATTCCATAAACCAAGGAGGATGACGTATTTCTTCTTGATGTACGAATTGACGTGCGATAACCTCAAAGTGCAAAATGGAGTTTGTCATGTAATATTCTTTCATTTTCTCGATAATAGTCTTTAGATTTTTGTTAGCCCCCTCAACTGCTACATTTGCTTGAGGTCAATAAGGGGAAGAGTGATGTTGTTGAATATTTTTGTAATCATTCTTCATATTCTGCTTGAAAGTGAGTCCATTGTCACTTATCATCTCATGTGGGACTCCATATCGACAAATAATATTCCTTTCGATAAAGAGTGCTACATGTTTTGCAGTGAGTTTAGCATATAACTGTGCTTTAACCCACTTTGTGAAGTAATCAATTGCTACTAAGATGTATTCGTAAACTCCTGTCCCAGGAGGGGTGATTTTACTAATAATATCAATTCCCCATGTAGAGAATGGCCATGGCGAAGTTTAGGTGTAGAGTAGAGACGGAGGAACATGTTGTAAGTTAGCGTAAATTTGACACTTAGGGTATCTTTTTACATATTGTTGACAATCCCTATTCATTGTGGTCCAATAATATCCTTCTCGCATTATCTTTTGGACTAGCATTTTGCCGTTAACATGAGTTCTACAAATGCCTTCGTGGACTATCTTCATAGCTCTTTGGGCTTCCTTTTTTCTTACACATAAGAGGGCTCGACCCTTAGTTACCCTTTTATGTAACTCGTTGTCTATGAGTACGTATTGGGAAGCCAAGAGTCTTAGTGATTGTTTGCTCTTTTGTAAGCATAAAGAGGATTTTCTTTTTTGGTGACGTAATTGAGTATATCCGTATACCATGGTTCTTCTTCTTCTTCCTCTTCATCTTGGACCGCTTCATTATCTTTTATGGCTTGAATGTAAGTCGGTTTATGCCCTTTTTCTATGGCTAAAGGCATTTGCTCAATTTCCGTAGGAATCCTAACCATTGAGGCTAGTCTTGTCAAGGCATAAGCAAATTGATTTTCCTCTCTAGGTAGATAGGTGTATTCTACCTTTTCCAACTGGTTGGTGAGAGTTTCCAGATAAGTTTGGTAAGGGGCTAAACTTTCACTCCTTACATTCCATCTTCTGGAAATTTGGTTGATGATTAAGGAAGAGTATCCTTATATTCGTAATTTCTTTACTCCCAACGCCAAAGCTGTTTCGAGGCCTACCACGCATGCTTCGTATTCGGCAGCGTTGTTGGTAACGTCGAAATCTAACTTTATGGAGATTGGAACGTGCTCTTCTTTAGGTGATACTAATAGTACTCCAACGCCACATCCTTTCTGGTTTACGGCTCTATTGAAGTATAAAGTCCAAGTATCATCTTCTGTGACCATCAAGTCTTCATTTGGAAATTCGTTGTCATGTACTGGCGTCGAATCTTCTATTGGGAAATCCGCTAGGAAGTCCGAGACCACAGATCCTTTGATAGCCTTTTAAGGCATGAATCTTACATCGAATTGGGCTAAGTTGACTATCCACCTTGATATACGCCTATTGAGTGTAGACTTTTCGAATATATACTTAAGTGGATCCATTCAAGAAACTACAAAGACTGTATGCACGAGCATGTAATGTCTTAACTTGGTTGTGGCCCACACTAATGCGAGGCACAATTTCTTAAGCAGTGTGTAGCATACTTCATACTCGAGCATTTTCTTGCTTAGATATTAGATTGCATATTCTTTTCCTTCTACTTCTTGTGCAAGCATAGCCCCCATTGTCTCCTTGGTGACTGTTAAGTACAACCTAAAAGGGATCCCTGGAAGCGCTGGTGCTAATACGAGAGGATTTACGAGATAGGCTTTGATTTTCTCAGAGGCTTTTTGACACTGGTTGTCCCATATTACTGGCACATTCTTTTTGAGCTTCTGGAATATTGGTTCACATATCGTTGTTAGCTTCGATATGAACCTACTTATGTATTGCAACCGGCTAATAAATCCTCGAATTTGTTTCTCGGTTTTGGGCGGTGGCATTGACATGATCGCCTTGATCTTGGTTGGGTCTATCTCTATTCCTCTAGAGCTTATGACATATCCTAAGAGCTTGCTTGAGGTGACTCCAAAAGCATACTTAGATGGATTCAACCACATGTTGTATTTTCTTAGCCTTTCGAAGAATTTTCTTAAGGCTACCTGATGTCCTGGGCGATCTTTTGATTTCACAATCATATTGTCCACATATACCTCAACCTCTTTGTGCATCATATCATAGAGTAGTACAGTTGTTGCACGTTGGTAAGTAGCACCCGCATTTTTCAATCCGAATGGCATTACCGTGTAACAGTAAGTACCCCAAGGTGTTATGAATGTCGTTTTCTCCATGTCTTCTTCCGCCATGAGAATCTAGTTGTATCCACGTATCCATCCATAAATAAGAGAAGCACATGATTTGCTTTATTATCTACTAAAATATTGATGTGTGGTAAAAGGAAGTCGTCCTTTGGACTTACCTTATTTAAATCTCGATAGTCGACACAAATTCTTACCCTTCCACCCTTCTTTGGAACTAGGACCACATTTGCTACCCATTCGAGGTATTTGGATACCCTGATAAAACCAGCAGTTATTTGCTTTTGAACTTCTCCTTTTATTTTAAGAGCTACGTTAGGTTCCATTTGATGCAGCTTTTATTTTACAGGCTTTATTCCCGGAATTAGTGGGATAGTGCGTTGAGCTATTTCTCTATTAATGCCTGGCATATCTTCATATGACCAAGCAAATACATCGATAAATTCTTTGAGTAAATTAATTAATTCGGTTCTTTCTTGTTTATTAAGCGTTAATCCGATTTTAACTTCTCTTTTAGTGGTTGAATCATTTGAGATATCAACCATTTCAGTATCCTTAATTACCGGTGTTTTCTTTTCAAGTGTTTCCATTGCTTTAATAATTTCTTTGTCATTTTCATTGTTAGTTAAGAAATGCTCGTCATCTTGGGTTAATGAAAAACACGCGGAGTAAGAGGAAGAAGACATATTATTAAATTCGGAAACCATTACATCGAATAAAGACATGTCCTCAGGGACTTGATTGCTAGTTATCCTAGGAGTAGATGCTAAAATAGAAGAAGGAGAAGAAGGAAAAGGGTCTATAGCTAAGGACTTAGAAGACTCTACAGGAAAAGACTCCGAGTTTGACTCTGATGACTCTTCAAACATTGATCCTTGTCCTATTGTTATTGATATTTTTCTTCCACTCGAAGTAATCACCTTGACTGTCTTGCGCCATCCTTGAACTAAACTCTGCTGGAGTGATGAGCTTCGAAGGGTCAAAATTCTCATTTTGTAGCACCATTTGAATGAGCGAGGAGTTATCCTCTATGTATTTTGGCTCATCCTTCTCGCGCCCAAAGAGGAGTCCCATGACCTTGAAGTCAAATCATGGGGGTGCTTTCTCCTTGCGAATAGGAGTTGGGATCTCATCTAGAAAGTAACAATTCAGAAAGATTTTGAGCCCAGGTTGCCTTATGCCATTTACAACGAAAGGTGCGGGAAATTGGTAGCATGGATAGTCCTCTCCTTCTCTTATGAACTGTCCATTGAGAGTAAGAGGATATTGGTCCATTGGGATTGCTTTCTTTTGGGTGCGAGTGTTCCTACGCATTTTATACCTATCCTAGGCTCGCTTAAGATCTTCCCAAGTTGGTTCAAAACCAAGTTCGAAAGTATCTAAATTAGGGAGGCTAGGTAGTTCTATTTGTTTTGCTATCTCCTTTTTCTTTCCTGGAGTCATTCCCGGAAAGTGTCCTTGTCTCCCGAGAATAGCATTTACCGTCATATTAGAGTTGGGGTCGTGACAAAGAGGGGTCCTTTCTTCCTCCTCGATTAAGGAGACCTCTTCATTAAAGCCCCATAAGCCTTCATCATTCTCATCGTGCTCCACATTAATAATCGGATTTTCGACGGCTTTGATCCTCATCGGTGAAGCATCGATTGTAATTGGGATCCTTCCCACTATAGCATTTACTTGTTGGTGAAGAGATGTAGGGACGGCCTTGGGGTCATGAAGCCAAGGGCGTCCCAACAATAGGTTGAAGGAAGCCTTAATATCTACCATTTGGAAGGTAGTGGCATGTTCTATTGCTCCCGTCGTCACATTCATGGTGATTTTTCCAAGTGCTTAGCCATGAGTATTGTCGTAGGATCTTATTCCTTTTGTTGACGGGGTTAAATATTCATCCATTATTCCTAACATTCTCGCTGTTCTGAGTGGAAAGACATTGATTGTCGATCCATTGTCTACGAGAGTCATTGGGACATTCATCCTCTTGCAGACTACTGTGAGGTTTAAAGCCTTGTAATGCTTGTCACCTTCCAGAGGTAAATCCTTGTCAAAAAAGGTGATTAGATTGATAGGACAAGGGAGATCACTCGTAAGGAAGTTAGCCAACCCCTCAGGAGTGGTTTCGAAATCTATCCCTATCTTATCCAAGGCGTTTATTATCGCTAACCTATGTTCTCGGGATATAGCTAGAAGTTTCCATACGTTCATTTATACCTTAGTCTTTTTGAATTGTTTGATAACATCGTTGTCCTCTATAGTTGGTATGGGAACTTGTTGCACGGTAGGAATAGGTTGTGTAGAGATGGGAGGTTGCATTCTCCCAGATCTTGTGAGGACGTCTATGGGTGAATCTTCTTCATCCCAAAAATCGCTTATCGGATATATGAATGAAAGTGGAGGTTCTTCCATACCCTTAAGATAGACGTCTTCATCATCGCTGTCCCAAACCCCATTGATGTTAATATCTTGTTCTTGTGGGATTTGAACTAGCTTCTTGTTATCAATCATCTTCTGAATTAAATCTTTGAATTTAAAACAGTTCTCAATGGTATGTCCCCTTGATTGATGGTATAGACAGTAAAACTTATTTTTCCTCTTTAATGACTCAAATGGTCTCGTTTTGAGAGGTTTGACCTTACCACTTTCGGAGAGCATTTTGAACATATTAGCATAGGAGGTCCAAATTGGAGTGTAGGGCTTGCAACTCTTCTTGGATGTGTCAATTACTTGGTCTCCATAGGTGGAACTTTAACATATTTACGTTGAACCACCTTTTCTTGTTCCTTCGCTAATTTAATAGCTTCACATAACAAGTCTATTCCATCCCACATTGATCATATGAGAATCCATACTTCTTCCTTAGTTGAAGGTTCTTGTTCAGAAGGAAAATCATCCATGGCATCGAAAAAGGTTTCCTCCTCTTCTTCGATAGCATGAATTTCTTCAGCACGTTTGATGAGGGATGATGGATCAACATGGTTTTCCTCATCAGAGATAACCAAAGAGTCAGATAGAGGTGCGTTGTTAATACTTAGCGTCTTACTTGCAGGGGAAATGGAAGCTTATTGTTGTCAATCAAGTCTTGGATAGCTTCCTTAAGCTTCCAACAATTCTCAATGAGATAGCCCCTACCTTGGTGATACTTGCAATGTGCGTTGGAGTTCCAGTTAGTTGTCCTCTTTTCAACAGGTGGATCCCCGAATGGTCCAATAGGAGTTATAAGACCTTTTGCATTCGAATGCGGTGTCATAACTCATACCAATAGGAGTAAAGTTCCTCTCAAATGATTTCTTTTGTCCTTGGTTGTTCATAGAAGGGATTTCTCTCAAGTTAAAGGTACTAATAATATTTAAGTGGGTGTTTTTGGAAGAAGAAGAATTGTTGTTCCTCTTACCTTTCCAGCCACTGTTGGAGTTATTGTTAGCAGCTTTTTGTTTAGCAAGGTCATCTTCAATGTTAATCCCATTATTATAAACGTCCTTGAAAGTATGAAGATTGTTTTGGTACTTAAGATGCTTGGAGTACTTTTCTTGGAGGTTCTTAATGAACATCCTCACAGATTCTTTTTCACTTGGTACTTTAATCAGCCTAGTAGAGGTTTCTCTCCATTTTTAAAGAAAGAAGTGAAACCTTCCTTCTCTTTTTGTTTAAGTTTTTCAAGTTCCCTATGATCAGTTTCAACTTGAATATTGCATTTATACCTATCAATGAAAGCGTTTACAATTGATTCCCAAGTACAGGTTTTCTCTTTGTCAAGGGAAAAGAACCATTTTTGGCAAACGGTGTCAAGTGATAGAGAAAATAAAGAATGAAATACTTTTCTATCAATCCCCTTAATATTCATTATAGTTTCAAAGGCTCTTAAATGAAAATAAGGGTTATCAGTTGCCTTGAACTTTGGGATGTCGTTGGCATTGAACCTCTGCGGAAGAAGCTCCTTGTCCACCGAGACCCCTTACGAGCTAATGCCCTGAAACCTGTAGTCATTAGATATCTTACTCAAGCTCTCTTGAATTGAGCTCCATTTGTTGTTGCTTCACAGGGTCATTGATTTGGAGGGTTAAGGTCTTTAGCCACTCAGTAACACCAGCCATTTTCTTCTTGAGCTCATTGACTTCTTCTTGACTTGCCATTATCTTCTTAGCTTTTCTTTTCCGACCGATTTGTTTATCAAAAAGTTGTACTTGAACGAAATGGTTGTCTCTTATCAAACGCCCTTCCTTTCTTGACCACGCGCTGTAAATTAAACCATTTTATTTATTTTAATGACTTGACTCAACTTGACATTGACTTTACGGGTTTATAAAGAAAAAGAATAAAGCAAAAACAAAAAAAAAAGGTGCATGTTTTTTGGAATCAAGTATATGGGTTCAAACAAGTTGTTTAATTGGAGGGTTAATATCCGACTGACCCCCCTAAAAAATGACAGAAAACACGCGCATACAAGACTCACTAGACATGGTCAAAGTGTACACACATATTAGTGTGTGCTTAATTTGTGACTGCAAGTGACATGCTTTGACTCTTGTGTAAGACCATGGGACTAAGTGCTTAGACTCAATTAAGGACTAAACAAGGTTACTGCCATTAACAAAATAATCAAACTGATTAATAAACTATTTAATTAGACACGTCGTGATGGCTGAAGCAAAATTCTGAATTGTCGCTAAAGCAACAGGACAGTCGCCGCACACTGCAGTACAGCGCCAGACGACAGAGTTGTCGCTCGGCGTTGCATAACAGTGCTTGGCGCTACAGCCTAAATCTTTGTGCCATTACTAGAAAAATAACCTAGAAATGTGTAGACACCCATTTGTGTCTCCCCAAAATCAAACCTAGTGATGAGTACCTTTCGCGTCGAATCATAATCGAATGAAGTGAAAGTGTGGAAAGTTTAGTGTTGCGGATAGTTTTAATTTCTTTTCTCTTCTCTCTGTTTTTGAAAACTTATTTTCAGAAAAACAGCCAATCCAGTTTGGTTGGTCCATGATATGGGTCCAATAGTAGTGTAGTTGGATAGGGCTTGACAAGAGCTTTCCAACGATATATTATAAGCCCAATTCCGATGAATATTGAGGAAGTTATGGCCAATTTACTAAACTGGGCCCAGTTTGAGCCTTATATGTGGCCCAATGATCTAGGGGAGGGCCTAATATAGATTTATCATTCCTAATGCAACTAGGAATGGTTTTAGTCTTCTAGATTCTTCTAGAAGGTTCTTTTCATTCCTAATTCAATTAGCATTGATAAATTGACTTTAGTTGACTTTTTAGAGTTTTAATTAGAATCAAAGAACGTTTTTTAGGAAGATACAATTTTATCCTCCTGTACGGCAATTTCTATCTGATTTTAAGAAAACGCGTGATTTTCTGAATTAGCGCCAAACGCCAGCTGTAGCGTCTGGCGCTACGCTTGGCGCCTAGCGCTAGCATTAGCGCCTGGCGCCAATAGCCAGCGTTGGCGCTAATTATTTTTTATTTGCGTCAGGACTCTGTTTTTATATTTTATCTTTTTGGCTGATTTTCTTAATAAATAACGTCGTAAAAACTCGGTTTTCATTCACCAACTCTCATCAAGATTCTCTTGATTACTCTCTCTCTCTCTCTTTTGTAAACTAGATTTTTCTCAAATACAAAATTCTGCATTCTTTAAATCTAGATACACCTAGCCATATTCGAAGTTGCCTTCGCCCTAGACGTGAAAGGTTTTATTTCTGAGGGTTTGGTCCCAAATCTCTATTTCAATTATTTAATTGTTGTTTTGTTTATTATTTTCCTTGAAGTTACTAACGTGTGTATTTTGTTATTAGAAAGAGGTACGAGACATCAAAGTAAGTACTTTTATGGTTTTTATTGATGTTATGATATAGAGTTCATGCTTAGGTTGTTATTAGGATATTCCTAGTATCATGTCTAGAGTAAATTTAATACCAATCATGATTTCTATGATGCCTTTTATGTTCTTCCTAATATTTATGATTGTTAGTATCATGTTAGGGTTAAAGATTTGATTTTTATTGTTAGTGACATGCTAGGGTTTGTTATTAATCTTGTTAGTATTATGCCTAGGATCTTGCTATTAAATATTATGCTTTAATATAATTTTGATTATTTTTATAATTGTGATGATTATTTTTATGATTATTATGTTGCTTGATATTTATTTTTATTGCTTGATCACACCTTTTATGCATGTTTAAAGGGAATTTGGTACTTGTAATCACGCTTATATAAGATAATTAATAATCTTGTTTAGGGTTAATTTTATTATAATTCAAGTGATCGCCAATAATAGTTTATTTGTGCATTAATATTCAACCAACATAGATTAAACAGGTTTAGGGTTAAACCTATTGATTGCATATTAGTCAGAAAGCGCACATAAATACGATCTAAATAAAGTAGAGTCCTATTATTAGGGCAGGTTCAATCTCTTTTAGGTTGGATTTGTACCTTCATCCCCGAACCCTATTTTGTTCAAGACCTTATGGAGTTGACGATCTCTTGGATCGTTAAGGGGTGTAACCTTCACCTCGTGAACAGTTTACAAATTCCTTAAAAAAACTTATTGGCGACTCTTTAGCTCTATCTTCTTTCCCTTTGGACGCCACCGTACTTTAGTGTATGATCACAGTAGGGTTCGAGCTAGGGGTTAACGCTTGAAATTATTTCCTACAGTTTTTTGGCGACTCCACTGGGGACGATTTCTATTTCAATTCCTGAATTTGTTTCGGCAATGATTTAGAATGAGTGGATGAGACTCAAAACGTTCTAAGTATTTCATGTGCGTAATTTTGATTAACATTATTGTCATATGCATAAAAAAGATCTCATTGGAAAGACCATCCGTAATGAGTTAAAAACATAGGATTTTACACGTAGGAAATTTGAGAAATATCTTTCACAACTAGGACCAAAATAACATTGCGCGAAACTGGAAAATTTTATCGAGCATAGAAAGCTGCTGAGGCATGTAGGAATTAGCGTCAGCGACCAAAAGCTGGCGCCGGGAATTTAACCGTACTTAGCGCCAGACGACAGCTATGTCGTCATGCGCTACAGCTAAAACCTGGCGCCAATCTTTGTTTGCTGACGCCAAATTATTCCAATACCGTGCCAGAAATATGCGTTCTAATTTCGACCAGTTTTTCGTATTGTTTGCTCGATCCTACTTCCTGATTGAGTTTTTACTCACTTTTCTGAAACCCATATGTGTTCTACATATGGACATAACCCTCTGGGAATTCATGCTCCATCTACCTGATTGAACGCTCTGAGCAACAAAGGGTACATCCGAGAATGTTGAATTCACCAAACCATGAAAGCGAGTTTTTCTAAAACTCGCGGTCTCCCATCCACCCGCGCCAACCCTTCACGGTTAGGCTTCCGCGCGGTGCATCCGGACAATTAACCATGGACCCTCTATTGACTAAACCATATCCCGAACTTTAGAGAACTAGAGCCATGGTTAGGTTACAAACTCATTGCATCATATTGTGCTTACTTGACTAATTGTGCATTATTTGTTGTGCATATATATGTTTTCTTAACCGTTTGTTTGACTTGTGTTGAGATTTAATAAATTAATGACTTAAAGATCTTTTCCTAATTAATTAATTGATTAATTAATTTGAGTAAATAAAGTCTAATATTTTAATCAGAATTGACCTAGTACGACTTTAGGCATACCCCTGTTGATTAATAACACCAAAAACAGTCTCAAATTGAAGTTCCAGCATTGGCGCCAAAGTCTGAATTGTAGCGCCACTCTGTGGGGTGTGGCGCCTGGAGACATCTCTGTCGTCTGGCTCTACACTGCAAAAAAAGGCGCCAGTTCTGTCGTTTTGACGACAGTTCGGATTATTGATCGAGTCATCACCTAGTGTCTAATTAACCAGTTTGCTAAATAATTTGGTTAATTTTCGCTGTCAATAGTACTTGGTTGAGTCATTAATCGAGTTTAGGCACTAAGTCCCATGGTCTTATACAAGAGTCCAAACATGTCACTTACACTCAACGCACACACCAATACACACACTTTGACCATGTCTAAGAGAGTCTTGCATGCGCGTTTTTTTTTCCGTCATTTTTTTTAGGGGGGTAAGTCGGATATTAATCCTCCATTTTTTCTAAAATATATATATATATATATATATATATATATATATATATATATATATATATATATATATATATATATACACACTAATGGCAACACAAGAAGAAGTCAATGAGCTTAGGAACCAACTGATTACCGTGACTGAGGCACTGAAGCTCCTCACACTTAAGATCGATGATCCCGTGAAACAACAATAGATGGACCTCATGCAAGAAAGTCTAAGCAAGCTATCTAGCGACTACAAGTTTCAAGGGCTTACTTCACTAGGGGTCTCGGTGGACAAAGATCTTCTTCCGCAGAAGTTCAATGCCAACGACATCCAGAAATTCAAAGCAACTGATAACCCTTATTTTAATTTAAGAGCCTTCAAAACAATAATAAGTATTAAGGGTATCGATAAGAAGGTTTTCCCCTCTCTGTTCTCACTATCTCTCGAGACCGTTTGCCAACAATGGTTCTTTTCTCTCGAGAAAGAAAAGACTTCTACCTAGGAGTCCATAGCAAACGCTTTCGTTGATAGATACAAGTGCAACATTCAAGTTGAGACTGACCATAGAGAACTTGAAATCCTCAAGCAGAAAGAGAACGAATGCTTTACCTCTTTCTTTAACAAATGGAGAGAAACCTCAGCTAAGATGATTAGTGAAAAAGAGTTTGTAAGGTTGTTCATCAAAAACCTTCAAGAAAAACATTCCAAACATCTCAAATATCAAAATAATCTCCATACCTTCAAGGCCGTCTACGACATTGGGATCAATATTAAAGACGACCTGGCTAAGTTAAAAGCTGCCAACAATAACGTTAACAATGGCTGGAAAGGAAAGAAGAACGACAATCCTTCTTCTTCTAAAACCACACACTCAAACAACGTAAGCACTTTTAATTTAGGTGAAGTCCTTGCTTAGAACAATCAAGGACAAAAGAAACCATTTAAGAGAAACTTTACTCCTATTGGCATGAGTTATGACACCGCATTTGATCGATTAAATGAAAAAGGTCTTATAACTCCTATTGGACCATTTGGGGACCTACTAGTCGAAAAGAGGTCGGCTAATTGGAGCCCCAATGCACACTGTAAGTATCACCAAGGTAGGGGCCATCTACCCGAAAACTGTTGTTAAGCTTAAGGAAGCTATCCAAGACTTAATCGATAACAACAAGCTACCATTGCCCCCTGCTAATAAGAAGCCAAGCATTAATAATGCACCTCTCGCTCATGCCTTGGCTATCTCTGATGAGGAAAACGAGGTTGACCCCTTGTCTCTCATTAAACCTGTCAAAGAAATCCATGCCATTGAAGAAGGCGAGGAGATATTCTTCGACGCCATGGATAGCCTTCTAGAACCGGCAAATAAAGAAGACATACAATCAATCACACTGTCTATGATGGAAGGGTCGCATTTGCTACGTGAAACTCTCAAAGCTATAAAGGAACTTCAAAAGAAATATGACGAGGTTCCACTCCCGAAAGATGAATCTAAGAGAGAATTCACACCCATGAGAACGACTTATGAGGCAAAACGTTTTCCTTTACAAGTCACTGAAAAACCCAAGAAGAGTAATAGAATTTACACTCCAATTGGGATCCCATATGCACAAATGTTCGAAATTCTCTCCGAGAGTGGCGAGATCAAACCTCTCGAACTGAGACCATTCGAATCATTGAAAAGGACAGATAGATATTACTGTCAGTATCATCAATCAGGGGGAACACTATCGAAAACTGTTTCAAATTCAAGGATTTAGTTCAGAAAATGATTGTTGAAAAGAAACTAGTCCAAGTTCCACAAGAAAACGATGCAACCATTAATGGAGTTTGGGATAGGGAAGAAGAAGATGTCTACTTAAAAGATATAGTAGGGTCTGCACCGTCTGTGTCATACGCCATGGATGACCTTTGGGCTGAAGAAGACTCATCGATAGACGTCCTCACAAGATCCGGGAAAATGCAACCTCCCGTTTCAACACAACCTATGCCGACCACACAACAAGTTCCCATACATATCATTGAAGACAATGATATTGTTAAGCATTTTAAGAAGACAAAAGTTGAGATGAACGTATGGAAACTTTTGGCGACATCTCGAAAACATAGGTTGGTTGTAATTAATGCCTTGAACAAAATAGGGATAGATTCTGACACTACTCCTGAGGGGTTAGCCAATTTCCTCACAAGTGATCTTCCTAGTCCAATCAATTTGATCACCTTTTCTGACAAGGATTTACCTCCAGAAGGTGACAAACATTACAAGGCATTAAACCTCACAGTAGTTTGCAAGAGAATGAATGTCCCTATGACTCTTGTAGATAACGGATCGGCCATCAACGTCTGTCCGCTTAGAACTGCAAGGATGCTAGGCATAAGGGATGAAGATTTAACTCCGTCTACACAAGGAATAAGGGCCTATGACAACATTCGTCGTCAAGCTCTTGGTAAAATTACCATGAACGTAACGGCGGGAGCAATAGAACATGCTACTACTTTCCAAGTAGTAGACATTAAAGCTTTGTTCAATTTGCTGTTGGGGCGCCCTCATCTCTCCACTAACAAGTAAAAGCTATAGTTGGGGGAATTCCTATCACCATCGATGCTTCGCTTTTTAGGATCAAGTCTATAGAAAATCCAATCATTAATGTGGAGCACGACGAGGATAATGAAGACTTATGGGGCTTTAACAAAGAAGTCTCCTTAATCCAAGAGGATGAGAGGACCCCTCTTTGCCATGACCCCCATTCCAACATGGTTGTAAATGCTATTCTGAAGAAACAAGGAAATTTTCCTAGGATGACCCTAGGAAAGAAGAAAGGAATAGCAAAATCGCTGGAGTCACCTGGCCTCCCTAAGTTAGACACTTTCGGACTTGGTTTTGAACCGACTCGAATAGATCTCAAGCGAGCCTAGGAAAAATCAAAGGCACTTAGAGACGCTCGCACTCAAAAGAAAGCAATCCCAATGGATCAGTATCCTCTTACACTTAATGGTTAATTTATAAAAGAAGAAGAGGACTATCCATGCCATGAATTTCCTGATCCATTTGTTGTAAATGGCATAAGGCAACCGGGATTTGAGATTTTCTTGGATTTTTATTTCACAAATGAAATCCCAACTCCTGTCCATAAGGAGAAAGCACCCCCATGCTTTGACTTTAACGTCATGGGATTACTATTTGGGCGAGAAAAGAATGAGCCAACTTATAAAGAGTATAACTCCTCACTCATTCAAACAGTCCTACAAAGCAAAAGCTTTGATCCCTCGAAGTTAATCACTCCAGCTGAAGGATCACTATAAGGGTGGTGCAAAACCGTCAAGGTGACCACTCCAGGTGGAAGGAAGATATACATCACGACAGGGCAAGGACCAATGTTTGAAGAGTCATCTTAGTCAGAGTGTGAGTCGGAGTCTCTCCCTATGGGGTCTTCTAGGTCTTTAGTAGTAGCACCTTCCCCTCCTATTTCTTCTCCTAGAATAGTTAGTGATCAAGTCCCTAAGGACATATCACTCTTTGATGTAATGATCTCAGAGTATAATAATATTTCTTCTTCTCCTTATTTCTTGTGTTCTTCTCTAACCCAAGATGACGAGCATTGCTTAACTAATAATGAAAAAGGCAAAGAAATTATTAAAGAAATGGAAACACTCGAAAAGAAAACACCGGTAATTGAAGAAACTGAAACGGTTGATATCTCAAATGATTCAACCAATAAAAGAGAAGTTAAAATCGGATTAACACTTAATGAACAAGAAAGAACCGATTTAATTAACTTACTTAAAGAATTTATCGATGTATTTGCTTGGTCATACGAAGATATGCCAGGCATTAATAGAGAAATAGCTCAACACACTATACCACTAATTCCAGGAATGAAACCTGTAAAACAAAAGTTATGTCGAATGAAACCCGACGTAGCTCTTAAATAAAAGAAGATGTCCAAAAACAAATAACTACAGGTTTCATCAAGGTATCCAAATACCCCGAATGGGTCGCCAACGTCGTCCCAGTTCCGAAAAAAGACGGAAGAGTAAGAATGTGTGTCGACTATCGAGATCTAAATAAGGCAAGTCCAAAGGACAACTTCCCTTTACCACACATCGACATTCTGGTAGATAACATGCCAAATCACGCGCTTCTCTCGTTCATGGATGGGTACGCAGGTTATAACTAGATTCTCATGGCAGAAGAAGACATGGAGAAAACAACTTTATAACACCATGGGGCACTTTTTGCAACACGGTAATGCCATTCGGGTTGAAAATTGCGGGTGCTACTTACCAACGTGTAGCAACTGCCTTACTCCATGACATGATGCATAAAGAAGTCGAAGTATATGTCGACGACATGATTGTAAAATCAAAAGACTGTCCAGGCCATCAAGTAGCCTTAAGAGAATTTTTCGAAAGGCTAAGAAAATATAATATGAGGTTGAACTCATCTAAGTGTACTTTTGGAGTCACCTCAGGCAAGCTTTTGGGTTATGTCATAAGCTCTAGAGGAATAGAGATAGACCCAACCAAGATTAAAGCAATCATGTCGATGCCACCACCCAAAACCGAGAAACAAATTCGAGGATTTATTGGAAGGTTGCAATACATAAGAAGGTTCATATCAAAATTGACAACGATATGTGAACCGATCTTCAAAAAGATCAAAAAGAATGTACCAGTAACATGGGATGACGAGTGTCAAAAAGCCTTTGAAAAGATCAAAGCCTATCTCGCAAATCCTCCTGTATTAGCACCAGCACTTCACGGAATACCTCTTAGGTTGTATTTGATGGTTACCAAAGAGACAATGGGAGCTATGCTAGCACAAGAAGTAGAAGGCAAAGAAAATGCAATCTACTATCTAAGCAAAAAGATGCTCGAATAAAAAGCACGCTATACACCACTTGAGAAGTTGTGCCTCGCCTTGGTGTGGGCCACAACCAAGTTAAGACATTACATGCTAGTGCATACCGTCTTCATAGTCTCCCGATTAGATCCACTCAAGTATCTATTCGAGAAATCTACACTCAATAGACGCATATCAAGATGGATAGTCAATTTAACCGAGTTTGATGTAAGGTTTATGCCGCAAAAAGCTATCAAAGGATCTGCGGTGTCAGACTTTCTAGCAAACTTTCCAATAGAAGACTTGACGCCAATACAAGACAATGAATTTCCAGATGAAGACTTAATGGTTACTAAAGATGATACTTGGACCTTATACTTCGACGGAGCCTCAAACCAAAAGGGATGCGGCGTTGGAGTATTACTAGTATCACCTAAAGAAGAGCATGTTCCAATCTCCATAATGCTTGCACTACAAGAAAAAGGGGAATTAGCAACTGATATTTGCGACTACCATAGTAATCAGTCGCAAAAAATAAGTTTGCAACAGAAAAAGACTGGTAGTCGTAAATTTTGCGACTGATTTTACACTAGTTGCTATGCGGTCACTAATTTGCGACTAATATATGCGACTACCTTGATATTAAGTCGCAAAAAAATATTTTTGTAGCTGAAAAAGACTAAAAGTCGCAAATGTAACGACTGTTTTACAGTAGTTGTTTTGTGGTCGCTAATTTGCGACTGATATATGCGACTACCTTAATATTAAGTCACAAAAAAATATTTTTGCAACTGAAAAAAACTAATAGTTGCAAATTTTGCGACAGATTTTATAGGAGTTGCTATGCGGTCGCTAATTTGTGACTAATATGTGCGACTACCTTAATAAGTCGCGAAAAACATATTTTTACTACTAAAAAAGACTAGTACTCGCAAATTTTATGACTGTTTTAATTTACTGTAGTTGTTATGCAATCGCTATTATGCGACTGACATAGGCGACTACCTTAATATCTCTAATTATTGATAAACATAAGTGGTAAAAAGTCGATGAACAATATTTCTTATTATTAATAAGCATTATTTTGGAACAAAGGGTGTAATAAAGCGAACTAAATATAGCTAAATTAACCCCTTAAGCATTTTTAGTGGGTATAACATCATAATACGGTGCACTTCATCACATCCCACGTCCCCACCTATGCTTCTTTAAGCATCAACTTTCAGAGCCTAACCCTAGCGTTGCTAACTTGCTACTCAATACTCACGAAGTCACAAGTCTCACACTCTCACAACTAAAAAAACTCTCCCTGCCGCCATTGTTGCCCTGTTGTCGTTGCTGCCTCCGCTTTCGTTGTCGTCGTTGTCGCCACTTTTGTTGCTAACACCGCTGTCGTTGCGGTCATTCCGCCCTCGCTGCTCACGTCGCGTTGCCGAACTCTTCAAACACCGGCACCAGCAGATTCCTCTATATGTAAGGTCTTTTATAATTTAATTATTCTCATTTTTTCCAGTTCTCATATTTATATGATTTTCAATCAATTAATTTTAGCTATTTCATATATTGAGATCAATTGGTTAATTCATTATTTGGTATTATTGCATTACTTTGGAGATTCAATGTTAAAACTTGTGTTTTTTTCTTCTAATTATTCGTAAATTTATGCATGATTTTTTGTTATATATTTTGTGGGGTTCTGTTTTCATGGAATTTGTTTGATTAATTTTATAATCGAGTGGTTGAAATGCTTTAAGAGCTAATCACTTTTTAGATCCCAACCCATTTTTTTTTGTCAATTTTCTATTGTAATGTACTAGAACTAGAATAATGTTGAAATTATGGTGTTGATGGTTAGAAAATTGCCATTACACTCATGGGCAGTTACATTAGTTGATGTAAGCTATGTAAAACAATAATTTTATTCCTAAACTTTTGGTTTAGTCGTTCACTTACTTTTAATGTTCATGAATGTCTTTTACATTATATTATATTATATATATGAATATGATTCATTCCTAAAGTTCTATGCTCCTTCCACATTTCCCTAATAATGTCAATCAATTGAAGATGGGTTTATTGTTAATAGCTACCAGTTTATTAGAAAGGTATTTTTCTTTGCAAAGAATATTGCATTTGATGCCAAGATCATCATTATCTTATTGTAGCCCCCAAGATCAGAAGTGATTGCATATGTTGCTGAGTTCTCTTGATATATATTTCATGTTTGTAGCTCTAACATAGAAAATGATCAGATGAATGGCTTATGTGCTCTTCTTTGCTGTAATACTTAAGATAATCCTGCTCACAAGAAATTGGAACTAGTCTTTTAAAATTATTTGTTTTAATACTAGATATATGTAGGAATCACCTCCACCCTCTTCTTTAATTATAAATCATACAAATTGATGTACGCTTTTCTAAATATCCAATGTTTTTGAAAGTCGAGCTTTTTATTTTTGGGCAATATAAATCTGAACATTTATGCAACTGTGGAATATTAAACAAGTTTTTATCATCAGTTGGTGATGATATCATTTCTCTTTATGTTGCAGATGACAATTTTATTGCAATTATAGAGTTATGGATGGTTTTAATTACCGAATTAGCTAAAATTGTACGGATTTGGGTTCGACGCATGCTCATGACTAATATTAGTTTAATCATATAAGGAGGAACATACGAGTATCAAATTTTTGTTTGTTGGGATACTTCATGATACTAGAAATTCATAAGCTTTGATTATAAGTACAGTGTTCGGCCTCCTTTTCCCCTTCTCATTAGTGCGTGTACATTCATTTTATACACGCTTTTCAATTTATATGTGTGCTTTTATATAAGCCTGGCTTGGTGTGATGTGCAATCGAATCAATAGAAAAACTGAAGATGTAGTTAGTTAAAGTAGCTTGGTGTTCTTTGGTATACTTTTTATGGCTTTTTAGGCTGTGAATCTTGTAGGCTAGTCTTAAATTTACTTAAGTGTTGAACCCCCCGTGATTCCTAGAGCTAACCCTATGATGCTTTGATGAAGAATATAAGAAAAATACGGAAATGAAGTGCCCTACTCTGGTGATATATGTTGTAAGTTATCTTTTCAATATATCAGAATGCATATGTTTGCTTGTTGACTCTATGTCATTATTTCATACTCTTTTTGTTAGTTTGTTGTAAGAATCTCACAAGGTATCTGGCGATTTGCAAGACCACTTCAATTTTCCTGTTTCATTGCACTTTTATCTTTTAAAAGAGTGATACTTGGGTCTGGAAGAATAGGTTTAGGTTATGGAGAACACTAGATTAGTATAATAAATACAATATTGCAGGAATTTATGCAAATATGATGGGGCTGGATAAAAAGTCATTGTTAAGCTGGCATGGGAATCACTTTACTAAGTACTTAAAGATGAGTATTTAGCCAATTAACGGGATACTTAGTATCCTGATGAAGCAGTGCATTTGATTATGCATGTAAGCAGTCAAAAGGTGAATAAAACATCATAGGTACCTTGCGTAGTTATGCTATGTGTTTTATGATAAATCTAATAATCTAACATCTTAGATTATTCTGTTTTGTTGGTGGTGCAAAAACCAAGTTTGTTCTCACAAATTGAATATTTATTGCTACTGCTGCCACAGTTGCTGCTATTATTACTAAATTGATGTTGTTATGGCCACCAAACTGTTGCTGGTGTTGCTGCTGCCAAATTGTTGTTGTTGCTGCTACCAAACTATCGTTGTTGTCGCAACACTATTATTGCTCCTATTGTCACTACACTGCTGGTGATGCACCGGAGGTTAAAGCATATTGATGAAAGATATTATATAAACTTTATACTAGTTTGTTATTTTTTATACTTGTAAATTATATTACAGTGTATATTGTAAATTATACTTTGCGAAATTGTTACATTTATGTATGTATAGAAACTTTTATCAGTTTTTCCACTAGTGATTTTATGCATGGTATCTTTATTTATTTATTTATTTTGCAATTGATTATTCGTCACTAAATCAGTCTTAAAATACTTATAGTTAGTCGCAAAAATCTACCAACTGAAAATTTGTTTTAGCCACTGATTGGATAGTGGAAATATATGTGTCTCGGTAGTTGCTAATCCATCACAAAAAAAAAAAAAAAAAAAAAAGTCTCTATAGTCACAAAAGTTTGGTTTAGCAGTTGCTAATCCGTCACAAAATATTGGTCTTCGTAGTCTTAAAACATTGGTCTCCGAAGTCGCTAATCCGTCGCTAATATTTTACGACGGAAAATGATTTAGTTGCTAAAATTTCAAAGTTAGTCGCTAAATAGCAGTTGCAAAGTCGTTGCAAATCCGTCGCTAAATTTGTGACTACTCCAAAATTAGTCGCAAAAATGGATTTGCGACGAGGTCTTTAGCGACTAACCAAAGTAGTTGCTAATCCGTCGCAAATCCATTATTGCAACGGATTTGCGATTACTTTGACCATCGCTAATTCCCCTTTTTCTTGTAGTGTTGATTTCGACGTCACCAACAACGCTGCTGAATATGAAGCATGCGTGGTAAGCCTTGAAACAGCTTTGGCATTGGGAGTAAAAAAGTTAAGGATATTCGGAGACTCTTCTTTGATTATCAATCAAATATCTAAAAGGTGGAAAGTAAGGAGCGAAAGTCTAGCCCCTTACCAATCAGTTAGAGAAGGTAGAATACACATATCTACCTTGGGAAGAAAATCAATTTGCTGATGCCTTCGAAAGACTAGCCTCAATGGTTAGGATTCCCACGGAAATAGAGCAAATACCTCTAACTATAGAGAAAAGGCACAAACCAGCATACATCCAGGCTATAGAAGACGACAAAGTAGTCCAAGAAGAAGAAGAAGAAGAAGAAGAAGAAGAAGAAGAAGAAGAAGAACCATGGTACACGGATATACTCAATTATGTCACCAAAGGATAATACCCTCCCCACGCTGACAAAAGAGCGAAACGAGCATTAAGACTCTTGGCTTCCCAATATGTACTCATAGACAACGAGCTACATAAGAGAGTACCTAATGGTTGAGCTCTCTTATGTGTAGGAAAAAAGATGCACAAAGAGCAATGAGAATAGTTTACGAAGGAATTTGTGGCACGCACATAAATGGAAAAATGTTAGTCCAAAAAATAATGCGAGAAGGATATTATTGGACTACAATGAATAGGGATTGCCATCAATATGTAAAAAGATGCCCTAAGTGCCAAATCTATGCCAATTTACAACATGTTCCTCCATCCTTGCTCTACACCTACACATCGTCATGGCCATTCTCTACATGGGGAATTGACATCATCGGCAAAATCACTCCTCCAGGAACAGCAGGCCACGAATATATACTAGTAGCAATTGATTACTTCACAAATTGGGTCGAAGCGCAATCATACGCTAAACTCACTACAAAACATGTAGCACTCTTTATCGAGAGAAATATCATTTGTCGATACGGAGTCCCACATGAAATGATAAGCGACAATGGAACTCACTTTCAAGCCGAATGTGAAGAATTGTTACAAAAATATGGCATTCAACATCATCATTCTTCCCCTTATAGGCCTCAAGCAAATGGAGCAGTCGAGGCAGCCAATAAAAATCTTAAGACTATCATCGAAAAAATGACGGAAAATTATAAGGATTGGCCTGACAAACTTCACTTCGCATT
The DNA here is from genome assembly GCF_948465745.1 of Chenopodium album. Taxonomy (NCBI): domain Eukaryota; kingdom Viridiplantae; phylum Streptophyta; class Magnoliopsida; order Caryophyllales; family Amaranthaceae; genus Chenopodium; species Chenopodium album. The sequence goes on along the minus strand of NC_137840.1, from coordinate 19,971,759 downwards.
GTGGGGTTACCGCACGTCAACTCGTACGTCAACAGGAAATACGCCATTTTCCTTGGTTTATGGAATGGATGTCGTACAACCTAAAGAAACAAGAAATTCCATCTCTACACATCACGTTAAAGAGTAAACTCGATGAAGTTGAATGGACTAGGGCAAGATATGAAGAATTAATTCTACTCGATGAAAAGCGACTAGAAGCTCTACATCACACTCAGTGTTATCAAACTCGTATGGCTAGGTATTTTAATAAGAAGGTCAAGACAAGAAACATCAAAGTAGGAGACTTGGTATTAAAAGCATTAAGGAAAAATGATTTAGATCCAAGGGGAAAATTTTGACCTAATTGGTCTGGACCCTACATTGTCAAAACAATCCTGTCAGGAGGTGCAGCAAAACTAACTAATATGGATGGCAATGAGTTCTCGAACATGACAAATCTTGACCAAATTAAGAAATACTACCCATAATTACTTGAGTAGGATACTCAAGAGAGCTACGTTTGGCCTGATTCCTTAAGAAAGGATACGTAGGCAACCCTTTACGGGTGCGGCCACTTTATTTTCCAAAAATCTCGCATCCCAGAATTTATTAAAAATTCGACAGAAGATCGGCGAAATATCGGCGTCACGGAAAACGTTCAAGCGCCAGCAGTTGTGCATCAGCGCTAGCCGACGACCGTTAGTGCCCGACGACGGCACCGTTGCATGACGCCAGACCGCCGTGGCCGGCGCCAATTGCAAATAGGTGGCACCAATTCACAGTTTAAATTCTGGGAATATTTTGGTTTTTTTCGGAAAATTTTCGACTTCCGTACTCGAAGAATTTCTGGAAAATTAATATTTTTCGGTTATCATTGCTTTAATAAATAAATTTAAAGTAAATAATTAATTAAAAGCTATAATTTGGAATTTTAATAAAGCTAAAATAAATTATTTTTAAATAAAAAATATAAACTAAGTCTAATAATTTGAAATTAAGCAATGCTCCTAATCTTCCTTTTCTTTCCTAGCCCTTTTCCAATTTTTGTCTGCCTCCTCCTCCTCATCCATAACCTTCGCTAGTAGGCATTCTTTAGAGGACCTACATTCAATCTTAGAGTAGATAGTTTCCCCTTCAGCTACGACTTCATGCTTCTTTTCTACCCAAGCTATTTTCTCTGTGGTGTCAGCTTTCCTTTTTCCCTTATCTTTTGTAGTACTTTTCTTCCTAGGCATTGCAGGTGTCTTGAATTCAATTCTTTCACCTAAGCGTTCCCTAACAGGAACCACCTTGTCACCTAGACGACTCTTCACATTAGTTTTACCCTGATTTTTCTTCAAGTCCTTTGAAGGTTTCTTCGGCAACCACTTCTTCACATCATTGGGCAAGGAAGGAGGAACCTTTTGGGTAATCACTTCCCATAGAGGTCTGGCACTCCAATAAGCATCAAATCTGTCTACTTCCCGGGAGACAGGGAACTCGTAGGGAGGACGAAGATCTCTGGAAGGAATATTCTGAAGTAAGTCGTATTGTCTTTTTACCCTGCAGGGATATTAATAAGTCATACGGGACAAACTTGGAAGACGGCAGAAAGGTTGCTTGTTGACACCAACCATCCTTTCTATTTTCCACCACGGGACGAACCACTTGATAGCAAAATTGCGAGATTCGAAGACCCTTTTCCATTCGTGGCGCCCCATTTTAGAGAAGCGTTTCTTCCTCCTCACGAAACAGTTCAGGATGTACTTCTCAATGTTGTCCGGAGGGCTAATTAATTCTAGCCTTTCCATTAGCCACATCTGTAAAAAATTGCAATTCAAATAAATTATTATTACTATACAAAAATATATTTTTTGATTTCTGTAACTAAAAATATTATTTTTCTATCTGTAATAAAATTGGAGAGCCTTGAAAAGGTGCTTTTGGGTTCCTTTTCAATACATCAAGACTAATCATAGTCTCTCCAACTATCAATGGCATTGGATTTCTCCCTGATTCAATTTGTTCTAGTACAGTGGTTATAATTGATTGACCCTCGTTATTTTTACCACTAGTAAGAAAAAATTGATTAAGCATACAAAATAAGAAAGCCCTTCTTCTATATATATGAAAAGATTCGGAGTGAGGTTTATCAAAATAATGGCGAGCAAATTCTTTCAAATTACCTATGTTGCCATCTACTATTTTTTATAGATCCCTTTCTTTTAAATTGAAGAAGCGTTCAAAATCCTTGTAATAATATGCATCTATTCTAGGGATTACTATAAGGTCTATTGTAGGGAAACCTAAAATAGCACCAAATTCTTCCGGCAAAGGGCTAATTTAATCATACCCTATTCTAAAGCAATGAGTATCAACATCCCAATATTCTAGAGCGGTATGAATAAAATCTAAGTCAAGATCTACCCCTTTGATACCATAAATTCCCCCTGTAGGGAATAATTCAAGCCTTTAATCCCACTAGCTTGAACCCCACTGTGATCATACACTAAAGTAAGGTGGCGTCCAAAAGGGAAGAAGATAGAGCAAAAGAGTCGCCAACAAGTTTTTAAGGAACTTGTAAACCGTTCACGAGGTGAAGGTTACACCCCTTAACGATCCAAGAGATCGTCAACTCCATAAGGTCATGAACCAAATAAGGGTTCGGGGATGATGGTACAAATCCAACCTAAAAGAGATTGAACCTGCCCTAATAATAGGTCTCTACTTTATTCTAATCGTATTCATGTGTGCTTTCTGACTAACATGCAATCAATAGGATTAACCCTAAACCTGTTTAATCTATGTTGGTTGAATTTAATGCACAAATAAACTATTATGGGCGATCACTTGAATTATAATCAAAGTTAACCCTAACAAGATTATTAATTATCTTATTCAGCGTGATTACAAGTACAAAATTCCCTTTAACATGCAATAAAGGTGATCAAGCAATAAAAAATATCAAGCAACATAACAAACAATATCATGAATAATAATTATAATAATCATAAATACAATAATATTCATGTTAAAGCATAAAAGCAAGATCCTAGGCGTGATACTAACAAGATTAAAAACAAACCCTAGCATGTCACTAAGCAATAAAAATCAAAACTTTAGCCCTAACATGATACTAACAATCATAAATATTAGGAAGAAAACAAAAGGCATCATAGCAATCATATTTAATATTAAAAATACCCTAGACATGATACTAGGAATATCATAATAACAATCTAAACATGATATCTACATCATAAATCAATAAAAGAACTTACTTTGATGCTTCGTACCTCTTCCTAATAATAAAATACACATGTTAGTAACTTCAAGGAAAATAATAATAAAAACAATTAAATTAAATAATTGAAATAGAGATTTGGGACCAAACCCTCAGAAATTAAAACCTTTCACGCCTAGGGAGAAGGCAACTTCGAATATGGCTAGGTGTTTCTAGATCTTGTGAATGCGGAATTTTGTATGAAAAATCAAGAAAGAACTGAATGAATTAAAGAATACTTGAGAATGAGAGAATTGGTGAATGTAGATGATGAATTCGTGAAAATTGGTGAATGAAAACGGAGTTTTTAATACGATATTTATAGAGAAAATCATCCAAAAAAGATAATTTAACAAAACAGAGTCTGAAGATCGCAAAACAGGATTCGCGCCAACCCTGGCTAGCTGGCGCCAGGCACCACTGGCTAGCGCCTGGCGCCAAGCCTGGTTCCAGGCGCCAAGGCCTGGGGTTGGACGCCAAACTGGATTTCAACGCGTTTTCGAAAATCTGATAAATTTCCTGTACTGGAAGATAAAATAATATAATTCCTTCGAAAATGCTATTTGACCTTGATTAAAACTCTAAAAAGTCAACAAAGTCAACTTATCAATGCTAATTGAATTAGGAATGAAAAGAACCTCCTAGAAGATTCTAGAAGACTAAAACCATTCCTAATTGCATTAGGAATGATAAATCGTATTAGGCCTTCCCCTAGATCATTGGGCCGTACATAAAGCTCAAACCGGGCCCAGTTTAGTAAATTGGTCATAACTTCCTCAATATTCATCGGAATTGGGCTTATAATATATCGTTGGAAAGGTCTTTGCAAGCCCCATCCAACTACGCCACTATTAGACCCATATCATGGACCAATTAAACTGGATTGGCTTTTTTTTTAAATAAATTTTTTCAAAACAGAGAGAAGAGAAAAGAAATAAAACTTTCCGCAACACTAGACCTTTCCACACTTTCGTTTCATTCGATTATGATTCGACGTGAAAGGTACTCATCACTGGGTTTGGTTTTGGGGAGACACAAATGGGTGTCTACAGAAGCCCCCACTTTGACTGAGTTTGGAGAAACACAAGTTTCGAAAACGAAAGTCAAAGTAACGATAGGGACGGAGAATGATTCAGAACGTTCTACGATCCTAAATCAATCTTGTAACGCCGATACCTGCAAAACTAGCATTAGTTAAACTAGATAAAAGAGTTAAGAAACGCGTATCTTGCACCGTCGAGCACACGTCTCTGAAAGTAACCGATTTGCCGCTTCACTGTTGTTTTGATGACTTCCTACAAGCTAGAGAATGCCATCCCGCTTGAAAACTGCTACGCCTGTAACTGCTTCCAAATTAGAAGATTGCTTCGCCTGAAACTATCCTCCCCGCTATGATAACATTCCACATCTAAAGGAACATCATCGAAGATTATTTCTCTCGAAACAATCTTCATCCGCATTGATAATATTCCACGTCCAAGGGAACACTATCGAAAATTATTTCTCTTGAAATAATTCTCATTCGCATTGATAATATCCCACGTCCAAGGGAATACTATCGAAAATTATTTCTCTTGAAATAATTCTCATCCGCATTATTAATAATTTTCCAAAGGAAATTACCGAAGATCCACGCCTGTCGATCTTTAAAAGCTCGTCTGAACTTTGCCTCCGCTATACCTGTACGTCGGCGCTCTTTTGTTTTAAACCTGTATGTTGGTGCCTTTTGCTCTTTCACCTATATGTCGGTGCCTTTTACTAATGAGCCAATGTTTAGGCGCTTTAAGCTAAGTGAGACGATCTTTTATCAGGTCGACCACTTTACGTAATCAAGCCGATTACTTAATCATGTAAAATTGCTTAGAGGGGCTAACTGGCGTACCAAGGAACCCAAAATATATCGCATAAGGCTAGCACAACCCCAACAAGTGGCTGGCTGCTTTGGCGTCGCTGAAAATCCATCAGCGCCAGCCTAATAGCATTAGCGCCAGGCGCTGATGTTGGCGCCAGGCGTCAAGCCTAGATGGTGACGCCAATTCCTAGAGGCTAGCGCCAGCACGGGATTCTCTTTAAATTCCCGTTTTCGTTCATTTCTTGGCTCTGTTCGTCGCGAAAGCTGCTCGAAGAAACCGAAAGCTTCAATTGCTCATTGCTTGCTCGTTTCTCAACCGAATTCGCTCAAATTTGTTGCAAATCAAAGCTCTTTTCATCTATTTTCCCGATCTATGTAAGTTTTCATCAAACTCACACCAGTTTTCTATGAATTCTTGGCATGTTTATTAACGAATTTTATGAAAATTCGAATTCTATGATGCTCAATTTGCTTTATTTATCAAGTTTCATGCCATGAATTTGCTTGTTCATGTTTATATATTGCATTGGGAGTAATTTGAGACTTGTTTGACTCAATTTGGTGAAGAAATGAGCAATCTGCCATTGTTGGACCTCTTAAGGTCGTGAAGAACAATGTGGTTTGTTCTTGACGTTTTTGCTAGCAATTCTTGTTCAATTTGTCACAATAATCACTATAATGTTGCAAGAAATTTTTTGATTTCTTGAAAAAATATTGTCATGCTCAATTTGAATTTGTGCTCTGTTTTAGTACTATGTACTCTGTTTTTGCGAACATAGTATCATGCGGCTAGGCAAACCTTAGATACTATAGAACCTTAATTTATGATGATTCTGCACAATGTAGCATGGCTAGACAACGAGGCTCAGGTTCACGGTCCCGAAACACTAGACGGGAGCATAAGCCCGTGGAGGACGACGCCACGCTGTCCACTTCGCTTGGTCGGCTCCCGGAGTGGGATGAGCGGACTTTGTTCTTTGCCCCTGTCCACCACATTTCTGAGAGGGTGAGACGGGGAACCGAGCCTGGGAGTACACGGCATCACGGCTCTGGCTGTGATGGTCTAGGTGATTTTTACAGGATGCACATCGCCAGAGATCGTGAGACGAGACTCCTATGGGAGTCCTGCGGGCTAGTTACTCTGTTCGAGACCTCCAAGGCTATGGTCGCCTCCAGCGGGGGTCACAACATAGTGCGCGCTTTGGTGGAGTTCTTCTGGGACACCACCAACACCTTCCATTTTCCCTAGGGCGAGATGATGGTCACCCCTATAAACTTCAGTCTCATCACAGGACTGGAGTTCACTTCTGTGCCGCTGCCGTTCGACGGTGGGATCGACGTCTTTTCTTTAGAGGTCGAGGAGTTGTTGGGGCCAATTGCTATTCGGGCCCGAGCTGAGGTCGAGGCGACTCAGTTCAGTGCTAGAGGGATTCGCCGCTCGACGCTGGCAGCGGCTCTTGATGATGATGCGACCACCCGAGAGCAGCGGGTGCGCATCTTTGTGCTGATGTTATTGTCAGGGACATTCTCCCCTGACAAGGGTAGTAGGGCATTGCTTTACTACCTCCCTGTTGTCCGTGATCTCCAGCAGATCGGGACTTATGACTTGGTCAGCTTGGCCTACGCTGATTTCGTTCGTGAGCTGAGGGACTCGTGTCGTCATCGGTCCTTTAGGACGAATGTCGCTTTGTCTGCTTTCTTAAAGGTCGTAGAGGTAAACATTATTCCCTATAAAGTTTAGCCCTATATATTAGTTAGCTTTTACTCACGCTTTTAACTTTTTGTAGATCTGGTTCCACGAGTATTTTCCTTCCGTTGCGCCGGCGAGACCATCGCCGAGGGGATATCCGGTGAGCGCCTCTTGGGGCGGCCATTATGTGGACATGTCTACTGCACGTGTCCGGAGCCGGATCATCTCGGTACGACTCTTAGCGTTTATCTTGCTCTTCTGTGGGATTTTAGACATATTCTTGCCTGATTGTCGTTTTTTATAGGGACCTGGGGTAGTATACCAACCGTGGGGCGGTTGGACAGTCCCTGGATTAGCCGCACAGTACTCTGCTGAGCGTCGATATTTTCTGGGGACCTACGGAGCGGTTGTGTATTTAGGAGAGAGAGTTGCTAGACAGCACTCTTCTGATGTTTTCATCGTTCCTGTTCCTCCGCCACGTCATATGTTCGACGAGAGATAGTTGTCGAGCATGGCCGAGGGATCTGGTTCTCTCTGGCGGTCCCATGTGATCCTCGGGTGGTGTTACGCTGAGGAGATACTACCTTTATTAGCTCCAACCCCTGTACCGGCTGAGGATGTGAGGGTAAGAGTCTTAGCTTTTTATTTTTCGCTAAGTAGCCCCCAAGTAATACCTTACTGATTTCTTTCCGTTTTATCAGGATGGTCCCACTGAGTTTGTGCCGCCCCGTATGTCCATTCACTACCAGGGGATATACGGGCCGATCGAGGAGATGATTTCTCCGGCTCCCGATGGCGAGCGCTTCGTGGAGCGGTCGATTCCTCGCCACTAGACTAGTGTAAGCCTAATTTTAATTCAGAATTTTGTATTCATTTATCATGTATTTTCACTGACTTATTTTTCTGACAGTTCTCACGCGAGGTGGTTTCGGCTATGGCACGATGTATAGATGCCTTCCGGAGCCAGCTCATCTGGATGAGGAACGCGGCTACCTGTCGTCGGGACGACGTTGTCCGAGAGGTAACCTTTCTTCACTTGTTATTTCTGTATTATGGCTTCAATTTTACCTTGTTTCTGATTTAATTCTTTTTGCAGGGTCAGCCCATCGCTTCTCACACCCGTACAAGACCTGAGGGGCGGAGAGATCCGGCGAGGTCTAGCTCGAAACGTCGTCGTACATCGTCAGGAGGTAGAGGTGGTCGTTCCGAGGCTGCTCGAGCCGACGTTGCTGAAGGCTCAGGATCTTCTTCTGAGGGTGCTCCTGCTGCACCGGTAGGAGAGGCTACCTCAGCTTTCAGAGGTGGTGGGATGTACGAGGTTGGCTCGTCATCGCAGCAGCCTACGCGGTCTCAGCCTCAGGTTGATCTTGGTTGGAGCGGTCCTGTCTTGAGTCTTCCTCCTCCTACAGAGACTGGAGCTGGTGCTGAGGCTGGAGCTGGTGGAGAGGTGACTCCTTGTACGGCGCAGTTTTACAGCATGATGGGCCTATGTCCTCCGGCGCCGTAATCTGTTTTCTGTATATGAATTTTATTTTGACTTTTTTATAGAACTTTTGCCTTTGACTCATTATTTAGACACTTTTGTATTTTTATGTGATTGTAAATTCATTTGATTGTTTATTATTATGTTAGTGCATGTTAGTGTGTGCAAGGGAAGTGTGATAACAATTTTGCGCAAAAATTCCGTCATTTTTATTATTGATGGAGGATATTATCCGACTCTCTCCCCCAAAAAGAAAAAATAAAAAAGGCAAAGAAAACGGAAAAAATGCTGGGTTTTTTTTGAAAATTAAAAATAATTGCGATATTTAATTAATTAAGGAAAAAGATAGAAAAGATATTTAGAAAAAATCAAACGGGGCCATAAAGTCAATAACCGACTCAAGTTTAATATCAAAAACGCAAACTGAGCACGCGCGGATGCTCTGATGACTTGGCGCCAGCTGGCGCCATAGTATGGCGCGTGGCACCAGGCGCTACGCGTAGCATGTGGCGCCAGGCTCTGGAGGGTGGCGCCAATGTCGGGGTTTTGACGCCAATTGACGCTGACTCCGTATTTCATTCAGATTAAAATTCTTCGCAATTTGTACATAAATAGTCCCCTGCTCAGCCGATTCTTCTCATAATTCCAGTGAAAAAATTATTCTCCTCATTAGAAAAAATAATAATCATGTCTTTGGCCACTAAAAACTTCACCCAATACACTCATGAATGGTGTCGATCTCTTAATGTTAGAGAAAGAAAAGAATTAGATTTATTTCACTTGGGGGGGATTTATGGCATCAAAGGGGTAGATTTAGACATAGACTTCATACATACCGCTTTAGAATTTTGGAATATTGATACACATTGTTTTAGAATAGGGTATGATGAAATTAGCCCTTTGCCAGAGGAATTTGGTGCTATCTTAGGCTTCCCTGCAATAGACCTCGTAGTAATCCCTAGAGTAGATGCATACTATTATAAGGATTTTGAGAGCTTCTTTAATTTGAAGGAAAGGGATTTATCAAAAATAGTAGATGGCAACATAGTTAATTTGAAAGAATTTGCGCGCTATTATTTTGATAAACCTCTTTCTGAATCCTTTTATATATATAGAAGGGCATTCTTATTTTCCATGCTTAATCAATTTTTTCTTAGTAGTGGTAAAAATAACGAGGGTCAATCCATTATAACCACTGTACTAGAACAAATTGAATCAGGGAGAAATCCAATGCCATTAATAGTTGGAGAGACTATGATTAGTCTAGATGAATTGAAAAGGGACCCAAAAGCGCCTCTTCGCGGCTCTCCAATTTTATTACAGGTAGAAAAATAATATTTTTAATTACAGAAATCAAAAAATATATTTTTGTATTGTAATAATAATTTATTTGCATTGCAATTGTTTTACAAATGTGGCTAATGGAGAGACTAGGATTAATTAGCCCTCCGGACGACATTGAAAAATATACTCCCAATTGCTTTGTGAGAAGGAAGAAGCGCATCCCTAAAATTAGGCGCCATGGGTGGAGAAAAGTCTTTGAATCACGTGATTTTGCTATCAAGTGGGTCATCCCATGGTGGAGAATAGAAAGGATGGTTGGTGTTAACAAGCAACCTTTCTGCCGTCTCCCAAGCTTGTCTCGTGTAACATATTATTATCCCTGCAGGGTAAAAAGACAATACGGCTTGCTTCAAAATATTCCTTCCGGGAATCTTCGTCCTCTCTATGAGTACCCGTATCTCAAGAAGTAGATAGATTCGACACTTACTGGGGCGCTAGACCTTTATGGGAAGTGATTACCCTAAAGGTTCCCCCTTCATTACCTAATGATGTAAAGAAGTGGTTGCTGAAGAAATCTTCAATTGATCAGGGTAGAACCGATGTGAAGTATCGTCTAGGTGACAGGGTGACACCGGCCAAAGAACGCTTAGGTGCAAGAATTGAATTCAAAACACCAACAATGCCCAGGAAGAAGAATACTACTAAAGACAAAGGGAAAAGGAAAGCTAACACCACGGACAAAAAGGCTTGGGTGGAAAAGAAGCACGGGGTGCTAGCAGAAGGGGAGACAATCTATTCCAAAATTGAATGTAGGTCCTCTAAAGGATGCCTACTAGCTAAAGTAATGGATGAAGAGGAGGAAATAGAAAAGAATTGGAAAAGAGCTAAAAAGGAAAAGAAAGATTAAAAATATTGCTTAGCTTTAGATTTATTAGATTGTTAATTTTTATTTTAAGTTAATTTATTTCAGCCATATTTAAATTCCATTAACAATGTAATTTATTTTATTAATGAAATTTCAGCTTTCAATTAAATTGTTACTTTAAATTTATTTTCTTAAAGCAATGAAAATCGAAAAAAATTAATTTTCCAGAAATTCTTCGAGTACGGAAGTCGAAATTAATTACTTTAAACACCGAAATTCGCCCAGATTTTATTGCTGAACTGGCGCCGGTAATTATAGTTTGGCGACAGCTATTGAGGTCTGGCGTCAGGCGCCAATACCATCGACTGGCGCTAATGGCTTCTGGCTAGCGCCAGACTCTGTTCTGCGACGCCAATAATTTTCCGACTTTGTGTTGATTCTGGAACGCGGGGATGTCAAAAAATAAAGTGGTCGCACCCGTAAAGGGTTGCCTACGTATCCTTTCCTAAGGAATCAGGCCGAACGTAGCTCTCTTAAGTATCCTACTCAAGTAATCATGGGTAGTATTTTTTAAGTTGGTCAAGATTGGTCATGTTTGAGAATTCATTGCCATCCATATCAGTTAATTTTGCTACACCACCTGACAGGATTGTTTTGACAATGTAAGGGCCAGACCAATTAGGTCTAAACTTTCCCCTTGGATCTAAAACATTTTTCCTTAGTGCTTTTAATACCAAATCTCCTACTTTGATATTTCTTGTCTTGACCTTCTTATTAAAATGTCTAGCCATACGAGTTTGATAGCACTGAGTGTGATGTAGAGCTTCTAATCGTTTTTCGTCGAGTAGGATCAATTCTTCATATCGTGCCCTAGTCCATTCAACTTCATCAAGTTTACTTTCTAGCGCAATGCGTAGAGATGGTATTTCTAGTTCGACAGGTTTTACGGCATCCATTCCGTATACCAAAGAAAATGGTGTATTTCCCGTTGATGTACGGATTGACGTGCGATAACCCCACAGTGCGAAAGGGAGTTTGTCAGGCCAATCCTTATAATTTTCTGTCATTTTCTCGATGGTAGTCTTAAAATTCTTATTAGCTGCCTCAACTGCTCCGTTTGCTTGAGGTCTATAAGGGGACGAATGATGGTGTTGGATACCATATTTATGTAGCAATTCTTCACATTCGGCTTGAAAGTGAGTTCCATTGTCACTTTTCATTTCATGTGGGACTCCATATCGACAAATGATATTTCTCTCGATAAAGAGTGCTACATGTTTTGCAGTGAGTTTAGCGTATGATTGCGCTTCGACCCACTTTGTAAAGTAATCAATTGCTACTAGAATAAATTCGTGGCCTCCTGTCCCTGGGGGAGTGATTTTGCCAATTATGTCAATTCCCCATGTAGAGAATGGCCATGGTGATGTGTAGGTGTAGAGCAAAGATGGAGGAAAATGTTGTAAATTGGCATAAATTTGACTCTTAGGGCATCTTTTCACGTATTGATGGCAGTCCCTATTCATCGTAGTCCAATAATACCCTTCTCGCATTATTTTCTAGACTAACATTTTGTCATTTACATGAGTTCCACAGATTCCTTCGTGAACTATTCTCATTATTCTTTGTGCATCCATCTTTCCTACGCATAGGAGAGCTCGACCTTTAGGTACCCTTTTATGTAGCTCGTTGTCTATAAGTACATATTGAGAAGCCAAAAGTCTCAATGCTCGCTTTGCTCTTTTGTCAGCATGAGGAGGGTATTCTCCATTGGTGACATAGTTGAGTATGTTTGTGTACCATGGTTCTTCTTCTTGTTCTTCTTCTTCGTCTTGAACTGAGTCGTCATCTTCTATAGCTTGTATATATGCTGGTTTGTGCCTTTTTTCGATAGTTAGAGGCATTTGCTCGTTTTCCGTGGGAATCCTAACCATTGAGGCTAATCTTGCCAAGGCATCAGAAAATTTGTTTTCTTCTCTAGGTAGATATGTGTATTCTACCTTTTCTAACTGATCGGTAAGAGTTTTCAGATAAGTTTGGTAAGGGGCTAGGCTTTCGCTCCTTACTTTCCACCTTTTAGATATCTGATTGATAATCAAAGAAGAATCTCCGAATATCCTTAGCTTCTTTACTCCCAATGTCAGGGCTGTTTCAAAGCCTACCACGCATGCTTCATATTCAGCAGCGTTAATTGTAACGTCGAAATCAAGCTTTATTGAGATTGGGACGTGTTCTTCTTTAGGTGATACTAGTAGCACTCCGACGCCACATCCCTTTTGGTTTGAGGCTCCGTCGAAATACAAGGTCCAAGTATCATCTCTGGTGACCATCAAATCTTCATCTGGAAATTCATCGTCCTGTATTGGTGTTGAGTCTTCTATTGGAAAGTCTACCAAAAAGTCTGACACCACAGATCCTTTAATAGCTTTTTGTTGCATAAACCGCACATCAAATTGGGCTAAGTTGACTATCCATCTTGAAATACGTCCATTGAGTGTCGATTTCTCGGACAAATATTTGAGCGAATCCAGTCGGGATACTACGAAAACGGTATGTACCAACATGTAATGTCTCAACTTAGTTGTGGCCCACACCAAAGCGAGGCACAGTTTCTCGAGCGGTGTATAGCGTGTTTCGTATTCGAGCATCTTCTTACTTAGGTAATAGATTGCATTCTCTTTGCTTTCTACCTCTTGTGCTAGCATGGCTCCCATTGTCTCCTTAGTAACCGTCAAGTATAACCTAAGAGGTATTCCGGGAAGTGCTGGCGCTAATACTGGAGGATTTGTGAGATAGGCTTTGATCCTGTCAAAGGCTTTTGACACTCATCATCCCATATTACGGGTACATTCTTTTTGAGCTTTTTGAAGATTGGTTCACATATTGTTGTCAGTTTTGATATGAACCTACTTATGTATTGCAACCGGCCAATAAATCCTCGAATCTGTTTCTCGATCTTAGGCGGTGGCATCGACATGATTGCTTTAATCTTTGTTGGATCTACCTCTATTCCTCTAGAGCTTATGACGTATCCCAAGAGCTTGCCCGAGGTGACTCCAAAAGCACATTTTGATGGATTCAACCTCATATTATATTTTCTTAGCCTTTCGAAAAATTTACTTAAGGCTACTTGATGGCCTGGACGGTCCTTTGATTTCACAATCGTGTCGTCAAAAGATACTTCAAATTCTTTATGCATCATGTCATGGAGAAAGGCAGTTGCTGCACGTTGGTAAGTAGCACCTGCGTTTTTCAACCCAAATGGCATTACCGTGTAACAGTAAGTGCCCCACGGTGTGATAAAGGTCATTTTCTCCATGTCTTTATCTGCCATGAGGATCTGATTGTACCCTGCATATCCGTCCATGAATGAGAGAAGCGCGTGATTTGCCGTGTTGTCTACCAGAATATCGATGTGTGGCAAAGGGAAGTCATCCTTTGGACTTGCCTTATTTAGATCTCGATAGTCGACACACATCCTTACCCTTCCGTCTTTCTTTGGAACTGGGACGACGTTGGCGACCTATTCGGGGTATTTGGATACCTTGATGAAACCTGCCGTTATTTGTTTTTGAACTTCTTCTTTTATTTTAAGTGCTACGTCGGGTTTCATTCGACGGAACTTTTGTTTCACAGGTTTCATTCTTGGGATTAATGGTATAGTGTGTTGAGCTATTTCTCTGTTAATGCCTGGCATATCTTCATATGACCAACCAAATACATCGATAAATTCTTTAAGTAAGTTAATTAAATCGGTTCTTTCTTGTTTATTCAACGTTAGTCCGATTTTAACTTCTCTTTTATGAGTTGAGTCATTTGAGATGTCGACTGTTTCAGTCTCTTCAATTACTGGTGTTTTCTTTTCAAGTGTTTCCATTGCTTTAATAATTTCTTTATCTTTTTCATCATTAGCTAAGCAATGCTTGTCATCTTGGGTTAGGGATGAACACGAGAAGTAAGGAGAACGAGAAGTATTATTATACTCTGAGATCATTACATCAAAGAGTGATATGTCCTCAGGGACTGGATCACTAACTATCCTAGGAGAAGAAATAGGAAGGGGAGGTATTATTGCTAAAGACTTAGAAGATTCTAAAGGGAAAGACTCTGACTCGGACTCTGACTCCGACGACTCTTCGAACATCGGCCCTTGCCCTGTCGTGATTGATATCTTCTTTCCACTCGGAGTAGTCACCTTGATAGTCTTGCGCCACCCTTGCAATGATCCTTCGGCTGGAGTAATTAGCTTCGAGGGGTCGAAGTTTTCGCTTTGTAGGACCGTTTGAATGAGTGAGGAGTTATCTTCCTCATAAGCTGACTCATTCTTTTCTCGCCCAAACAATAATCCCATGACGTTAAAATCAAAGCATGGGGGTGCTTTTTCCTTACGGACGGGAGTTGGAATTTCGTCAGTGAAGTATCAATCCAAGAAATTCTCGAATCCTGGTTGTTGTATGCCATTTACAACAAATGGCTCGGGAAATTCATAGCATGGATAGTCCTCTCCTTCCTTTATAAACTGACCATTAAGCGTAAGAGGGTACTGATCCATTGGAATTGCTTTCTTTTGAATGCGAGCGTCCCTACGTGCTTTCAACTTGTCCTAGGCTCGCTTGCGATCTTTCCGAGTCAGTTTGAAACCAAGTCTTAAAGTATCTAGTTTAGGGAGGCCAGGTGACTCTATCGATTTTGCTATCTCCTTCTTCTTTCCTAAGGTCATCCCAGGGAAGTGTCCTTGTTTCTTCAGCATGGTGTTGATAATCATGTTGGAATGGGGGTCGTGGCAAAAAGATGTCCTTTCATCCTCTTGGATTAAGGAGACTTCTTCGTTAAAGCCCCATAGGTCTTCGTAATCTTCGTTGTGCTCCACATTGATGATTGGATTTTCTATTGATTTGATTCTCATCGGTGAAGCGTCAATAGTGATTGGAATTCCTCCAACTATGGCTTTCACTTGTTGGTGGAGAGATGAAGGGACGGCCTTTAGATCATGGAGCCAAGGGCGTCCTAACAACAGATTGAATGAGGCTTTGATGTCTACCACTTGAAAAGTAGTAGCATGTTCTATTGCTCCTACCGTCACATTTAGGGTTATTTTGCCAAGAGCTTGACGGCGAGTATTATCGTAAGCTCTTATTCCTTGTGTGGACGGAGTTAAATCCTCATCCCTTATGTCGAGCATCCTCGCAGTCCTAAGTGGACAGACATTGATAGCTGATCCATTGTCTACAAGAGTCATGGGAACGTTCATCCCTTTGCAGACTACCGTGAGATTTAACGCCTTGTAGTGTTTGTCACCTTCTGGGGGTAAACCTTTATCAGAGAAGGTGATTAGATTAATCGGACTAGGGAGGTCACTTGTGAGGAAGTTAGCTAGTCCCTCAGGAGTGGTGTCAGAATCTATCCCGATTTTATCAAAGGCATTCATTACAGCCAACCTATGTTCTCGAGATGTTGCTAGGAGCTTCCATTCATCTCAACTTTTGTCTTCTTAAACTGTTTAACAATATCGTTGTCTTCGATGATAGGTATGGGAACTTGTTGTACAGTAGTCATAGGTTGTGTTGAAACGGGAGGTTGCATTCTTCCGGATCTTGTGAGGACGTCTATTGATGAATCTTCTTCAGCCCAAATGTCGTCTGTGGTGTATGATACAGAAGGTGAAGGTCCTACTATGTCCTTTAGGTAGACATCCTCTTCATCACTGTCCCATACTCCATTAACAGTTATGTCCTCTTCTTGTTGAACTTGGATTAATTCCTTTTCATCAATCATTTTCTGCACCAAATCCTTGAATTTGAAGCAGTTTTCTATGGTGTGCCCCCCTGACTGATGGTACTGACAGTAATATCTATCCGTCCTTTTTAATGATTCAAATGGTCTCAGTTCGAGAGGTTTGACCTTGCCACTCTCGGAGAGCATTTCGAACATTTGTGCATATGGGATCCTAATTGGAGTGTAAACTCTATTGCTCTTCTTAGGTTTTTCGGTGACTTGTAAGGGAAAATACTTTGCCTCATAAGTCGTTCCCTTGCTAGCTAGAGGTAAAGAGATCTTATTAGCTTCCACAAGATCTTGAATGAGGTTTTGAAACCTATAGCATTCATTTGTGGTATGACCGTTTCCTTGATGGTACTTGCAGTAGGATTTGGGATCCCATCTTGGAGATCGCTTTTCTGGTGTTGGATCCTCTGTTGGACCAATAAGTTTGATTAGTCCTTGATCATAGAGGCGATCAAAAGTAGCATCGTAGGTCATTCCTATGGGTGTGAATTCTCTTTTAGGTTTATCCTTTGGACATGGAAATTCATCATATTTCTTGTGAAGTTCGTTCACAACTTTGAGAGTTGCACGTAATAGTTGCGATGTCTCCCTCATAAACAGTGTGAGCAATTGTATGTCTTCCTTGTTTGCTGGTTCTGGAAGGTTATCTCTGACATCGAAAAAGACCTCTTCTTCTCCTTCTTCGACATTGGTTGCTTTGACAGGCATAATGAGAGATGAGGGGTCAACTTCGCTTTCTTTATCAGAGATAGCCAAAGTATGAGCTAGAGGTGCATTGTCAATACTTGGCTTCTTACTGGCATGGGCAACGACAACTTGTTACTGTCAATTAGGTCTTGGATAGCTTCCTTAAGCTTCCAACAGCTTTCAGTAGAATGGCCTCTACCTTGGTGATATTTGCAATGTGCGTTAGGGTTCCAGTTAGGCGACCTCTTCTCAACTGGTGGATCCCCGAATGGTCCAATGGGAGTTATAAGACCTTTTGCATTTAATCGATCAAATGCGGTGTCATAACTCATACCAATAGGAGTGAAGTTCCTCCTAAATGGTTTCTTTTGTCCTTGGTTGTTCATGGTGAGGACTTCTCCTAGATTAAAGGTGCTAACATTATTTGAGTGGGCAGTTTTGGAAGAAGAAGGATTGTCCTTCTTCTTTTCTTTCCAGCCACTGTTGGAGCTATTGTTGGCAGCTTAATATTTAGCCAAGTCATCTTCAATATTGATCCCAATATCATAAACAGCCTTAAAGGTATGAAGGTTATTTTGATATTTAAGATGTTTGGAATATTTTTCTTGAAGATTTTTAATGAATAGTCTCACGGACTCTTTTTCACTTGGTACCTTGATCATTTTGGCTGAGGTTTCTCTCCATTTGTTAAAGAAAGCAGTGAAGCCTTCATTCTCTTTCTGTTTGAGGATTTCAAGTTCTCTATGGTCAGTTTCGACTTGAATGTTGCATTTTTACCTATCAACGAAAGCGTTTGCTATGGATTCCCATGTAGAGGTCTTTTCCTTTTCGAGAGAAAAGAACCACTGTTGGCAAACGATCTCGAGAGATAGTGAGAACAGGGAGGGGAAGACTTTCTTATCGATACCCTTGATACTCATTATTGTTTCAAATGCTCTTAAATGGAAGTAAGGGTTGTCAATTGCCCTAAATTTTGGGATGTCGTTGGCGCTGAACTTCTGCGGAAGAAGATCTTTATCCACCGAGACCCCTTGGGATTTGAGTTCTTGAAACTTGTAGTCATTGGACAACTTGCTTAGGCTCTCTTGCATGAGGTCCATTTGTTGTTGTTTCACGGGATCATCGATCTTAAGTGCGAGAAGCTTAAGTGTCTCAGTTACAGTTGCCAGTTGGTTCTTGAGGTCATTGACTTCTTCTTGAGTTGCCATTATAACTCTTGCTTTCCTCTTGCGGGCTATAGGTTTGTCGAAAATTTGGACTTGTACGAAGAGGTTATCTTTGATTAATCGTCCTTCCTTTCTTGACCACGCGCTGTAAATTAAGCCAATTTGCCTTTTAATTACTTGACTCGAATCAACTTGATTTTATGGTCTTTTCTTTTTTTTTTTTAAAAAAAACGTACATATTTTTAGGGAACTAAGTATTATTATTTATTAGAGGATTAATATCCGACTTACCCCCTTAAAAAAATGACAAAAAAAAGCACGCACACAAGACTCTCTTAATCATGGTCAAAACATGTGTATTGGTGTGTGCATTGAGTGTGGTGACATGCTTGGACTCTTGTGTAAGACCATGGGACTTAGTGCCTAAACTCGAACATTAATTCAATTAAGCATTCTTGTCAGCAAAATTAACCGAATTAAACAGAAAACTGATTAATTAGACATTAGGTGATGACTCGACAAATAATCCGAACCGTCGGCCAAGCGACAGGACTGGCGTCGCATTATGGTGATTGGCACCAGGCAATTTAGTAAATGTCTGGCGCTACACACTATAATGTGGCGCTACAGCTCAGACTTTGGCGCCAATATTGGAGCTTTGGTCTGGGACTGTTTTCGGTATTATTAGTCAACTGGGGTATGCCTAAAGTCGTACTAGGTCAATTCCGATAAAAAAAAAAAACTTTATTGACTCAAATTAATTAATTAATTGATTAATTAGGCAAAGTTCTGTAAGTCATTAATTTTAGTCTCAACACAAATCAACAAACGGTTAAGAGAAACATAGGATATATATGCACAACAAATAATGCACAATTAGTCAAGTAGGCACAATATGATGCAATGAGTTTGCAACCTAACCATGGCTCTAATTCTCTAAAGTTCGGGATATGGTTTAGTCAATAGAGGGTCCATGGTTAATTGTCCGGATGCACCGCGTGGAAGCCTAACCGTGAAGGGTTGGCGCGAGTGGATGGGACATCGCGAGTTTTAGAAAACCTCGCTTCCATGGTTTGGTGAATTCAACATCTCGGATGTACCCTTTGTTGCCAAGAGCGTTCAATCGGGTAGATGGAGCATGAATTCCCAAAGGGTTATGTCCATATGTAGAACACATATGGGTTTCAGAAAAGTGAGAAAAAATTCAATCAGGAAGTAGGATCAAGCAAACAATACGAAAAACCGGTCGAAATTAGAACGCATATTTCTGGCTCGGTATTGGGGGAAATTGGCGCCAGCAAACAGAGACTGGCGCCAACTTTTAACTGTAGCGTCTGGTGCCAATACTGGCGTCTGGCGCTACGGCTAAAAGTGTGGCGCCAAGCTCTAGCCCCTAATGCTACTTCCCACATGCCTCAGCAGCTTTCTGTGCTCGATAAAATCTTCCAGTTTCGCGCGGTGTTATTTCAATCCTAGTTATGAAAGACATTTCTCAAATTTCTTACGTGTAAAATCCTATATTTTTTACTCATTACGGATGGTCTTTCCAATGAGAACCTTTTTATGCATATGACAATAATGTTAATCAAAATTACGCACATGAAATACTTAGAACTTTTCGAGTCTCATCCACTCATTCTAAATCATTGCCGAAACAAATTTAGGGAATAATTCAAGCCTTTAATCCCACTAGCTTAAACCCCACTGTGATCATACACTAAAGTACAGTGGCGTCCAAAAGGGAATAAGATAGAGCAAAAGTGTCGCCAACAAGTTTTTAAGGAACTTGTAAACCGTTCACGAGGTGAAGGTTACACCCCTTAACGATCCAAGAGATCATCAACTCCATAAGGTCATGAACCAAATAAGGGTTCGGGGATGATGGTACAAATCCAACCTAAAAGAAATTGAACCTGCCCTAATAATAGGCCTCTACTTTATTCTGATCGTATTCATGTGCGCTTTCTGACTAACATGCAATCAATAGGATTAACCCTAAACCTGTTTAATCTATGTTGGTTGAATTTAATGCACAAATAAACTATTATGGGCGATCACTTGAATTATAATCAAAGTTAACCCTAACAAGATTATTAATTATCTTATTAAGCATGATTACAAGTATAAAATTCCCTTTAACATGCAATAAAGGTGATCAAGCAATAAAAAATATCAAGCAACATAATAAACAATATCATGAATAATAATTATAATAATCATAAATACAATAATATTCATGTTAAAGCATAAAAGCAGATCCTAGGCATGATACTAACAAGATTAATAACAAACCCTTGCATGTCACTAAGCAATAAAAATCAAATCTTTAGCCCTAACATGATACTAGCAATCATAAATATTAGGAAGAAAACAAAAGGCATCATAGCAATCATATTTAATATTAAAAATACCCTAGACATGATACTAGGAATATCATAATAATAATCTAAACATGATATCTACATCATAAATCAATAAAAGAACTTACTTTGATGCTTCGTACCTCTTTCTAATAACAAAATACACACGTTAGTAACTTCAAGGAAAATAATAATAAAAACAATTAAATTAAATAATTGAAATAAAGATTTGGGACCAAACCCTCATAAATTAAAACCTTTCACGCCTAGGGCGAAGGCAACTTCAAATATGGCTAGGTGTTTCTAGATCTTGTGAATGCGGAATTTTGTATGAAAAAGCAAGAAAGAACTGAATGAATTAAAGAATACTTGAGAATGAGAGAATTGGTGAATGTAGATGATGAATTCGTGAAAATTGGTGAATGAAAACGGAGTTTTTAATACGATATTTATAGAGAAAATCATCCAAAAAAGATAATTTAACAAAACAGAGTCTGAAGATCGCAAAATAGGATTGGCGCCAACCCTGACTAGCTAGCGCCAGGCACCAGTGGCTAGCGCCAGGCGCCAAGCCTGGTTCCAGGTGCCAAGGCCTGGGGTTGGACGCCGAAAAGGATTTCAACGCGTTTTTAAAAATCTGATAAATTTCCCGCACTGGAAGATAAAATAATATAATTCCTTCGAAAATGCTATTTGATCTTGATTAAAACTCTGAAAAGTCAACAAAGTCAACTTATCAATGCTAATTGAATTAGGAATGAAAAGAACCTCCTAGAAGATTCTAGAAGACTAAAACCATTCCTAATTGCATTAGGAATGATAAATCGTATTAGGCCCTCCCCTAGATCATTGGGCCGTACATAAAGCTCAAACCGGGCCCAGTTTAGTTAATTGGACATAACTTCCTCAATATTCATCGGAATTGGGCTTATAATATATCGTTGGAAAGGTCTTTGCAAGCCCCATCCAACTACACCACTATTGGACCCATATCATGGACCAATTAAACTGGATTTTCTGTTTTCTTAAAATAAAGTTTTTCAAAACAGAGAGAAGAGAAAAGAAATAAAACTTTCCGCAACACTAGACCTTTCCACACTTTGGTTTCATTCGATTATGATTCGACGTGAAAGGTACTCATCACTGGGTTTGGTTTTGGGGAGACACAAATGGGTGTCTACACCCCCCAACTGGAACACATATAATTCTTTTCTTTCTTTGGCATTAAGAGACCGACACCATTCATGGGTGTATTGGGTAAAAGTTTTGGTGACTAGAAACATGATATTATTTTTCTAAAACTAAGAATTATTTATTTGGTGAAATTATGAAAAGAATCGGCTGGGCAGGGGGCTATTTATGCACAAAATCGGAGCAGTTTTAATCAGGGAAGGATACGGAGTCAGCGCTATTTGGCGCCAGACGCTGCTATTTGGTGCCAGACGCTGCTATTGGCGCCAGACGCCAAAGCTTGGCGCCAAACGCTAAGTATAGCGCCTGGCGCTACACCAATACGCGTGGCGCCAGCTGGCGCCAATTTTCCTCGACGTACACGCTTTCTAAAACCGCGTTTTTACCTTAATTCGAGTGTACTAATGACTTTACGGCTTCTTTATCTTTTTTAAACATCTTTTTATTTTATTTTTTTTATTAATATAGCTATTATATTAATTTTATTATCTTTTTTGGGATCTTATTTAAACTAATTTCCAAGTTTTTATAAATCCAAGTATTTATTTACCTTTTCCTTTTTTTCATTTTTTCTTTTTGGGGGAAAAAGTCGGATATCCTCCATCAATAATAAAAATGAAAGAATTTTTTTTTTATTTGCGCAAAATTACTTGTCACACTTTCTTGCACACACAAACATGCATATAATAATGATAATAATAAAAAATGAAAAAACATGATAAATAAAATAAACTCATAATAGTATATGTATATACAAAATGTGTCTAAAAAATGAGTCTAACTAAAAGGAAAAGTTCTATACAAAGTCAAATAAATAATAAAAAGCACAGGTACAAACTATGGCGCCAGGGGAGGTAAACCCATCACCGAATAAAACTCCGTCGTACGAGGAGTAACCTCTCCACCTACTCCAACTCCAGCTCCAGTATCAGCTCCAGTCTCCGCAGAAGGAGGAAAACTCAACGTAGGACTAGTCCACCCAAGATCAACCTGAGGCTGAGGCTGCGGAAGCTGCTGCGATGACGAGCCAACCTCGTACATCCCACCACCTCTAAGAGCCGAGGTAGCCTCTCCCTGGCCTACCGGCGCAGCATGAGCACCCTCAGAGGAGGAACTTGAGCCCTCTGCCACATCAGTACGGGCAGCCTCAAAACGACCAACCCTACCTCCTGAAGTAGTGCGGCGACGTCTCGAGCTAGACCTCGCCGGATCCCTCCGCACCTCAAGTCTCGTGCGGGTACGAGAAGGAATGGGCTGACCCTGCAAAAGTAATTAAAATCATAAACAAGGCAAAATCGAAGCGATAGTGCAAAAACATATGAAAGAAAGACTACCATCCGGACGAGCACCTCTGCAAAAACATATGAAAGAAAAACATATGAAAGAAAAACAAGGCACCTCAGGTAGCCACGTTCCTCATCCGGATGAGCTGGCTCCAGAAGGCATCTATACATCGTGCCATCGCCGAAACCACCTCGCGCAAGAACTATCAAAGAAATAAGTCAGTAAACATGCATAATATATATGGACAAAAGTTGCAAATAAATAAGCTTACCTGAGTCTGGTGGCGAGGAATCGACCGCTTCACGAAGCGCTCGTCCTCAGGAGCCGGAGGAATCATCTCCTCAATCGTCCCATATGTCCCCTGGTAATGGATAGACATACGGGATGGCACGAACTCAGTAGCATCGTCATGATAAAGCAAAACCAAGTCAGTGAAGCATCACATGGGGGCTACTTAACGAAAGATAAAAACTGAAAAATAGTACTGCCACATCCTCAGCCGGTACAGGAATTGGAGCTAACAACGGCAGTAGCCCCTCTGCATAGCATCGCCCAGGGATCGTGCAAGATCGCTAAGGGGTACCAGCTCTCTCTGACATGCTCAACAACCTCGCGGCGTTAAACATATGACGTGATGGAGGAGCAGGGACGACAAAAATATCGGAGGAATTCTGTCAAGCAACCCTCTCTCCAAGGTATGTGATCGCTCCATAAGTCCCTAGGAAATAGCGACGCTCAGCAGAATACTGCGCGGCTAACCTAGGGACTGCCAGGCCGACCCACGGCCGGTACAGCACCTTAGGCTCCTGCAAAATGGCAAATAAGAAAAGAATCATACCACAATGATCCAATCTCGGACATACACAGTGGACATCCCCACACGGCGGCTACCCCAGGAAGCACTCACTGGAAACCTGCGCAGCGACGGTCTCGCCGGCGCAGCAGAAGGGAAGTACTCGTAGAACCAGATCTACAAGGAGTTAAAATTATCAGCAAGGACTAGATAAAATGTAGAGCTAAACTTTATAGGGAATAATGTTTACCACTACGACCCTCCAAAAGCTGGATAGAGCAACATTCGTCCCAAAGGACCGATGTCGACACGAATCCCTCAACGCTCGAATGAAGTCAGCATAGGCCAAGCTGGCCCAGTCGTAAGTCCCGATCGGATGTAGATAAAAGACGGCAGGAAGGTAGTAAAGCAGCACCCTACTACCCTTGTCAGGGGAGAACGTCCCTGACAACAAAATAAGCGCAAAGATGCGCACCCGCTGCTCTCGGGTGGTCGCACCATCGTCAAAAGCCGCTGCCAGTGTTGAACGGAGAATCCCCTAGCGCTGAACTGAGACGACTCTACCTCAGCTCGAGCCCGAATGGTAATTGGCCCCAAAAGCTCCTCGACCTCAGGGGAAAATACATCGATCCCGCTGTCGAACGACAGTAGCACGAAGCTAAACTCCAGTCTTGTGATGAGACTCAAGTCGGTAGGAGTGACCATCATCTCACCCCAAGGGAAGTGGAAAGTGTTGCTGGTATCCTAAAAGAACTCCACCAGAGCACGAACTACATGGTGACCCCCGCTGGAGGCAACCATTGCCTTACAGGTCTCGTACAGCGCAGCAAGACCGCAGGACTCCTATAGGAGTCTCGTCTTGACATCTCTGGCGATGTACATCTTGTACAGATCGCCTAAACCGTCACAGTCGGAGCCATGACAACGCGTCCTCCCAACGGTGATACCCCGTCTCGCCCTCTCAGAAATGTGGTGGACGGGGGAAAAGAACAAGGTCCGCTCATCCCACTCAGGGAGTCGACCAAGCGAAGTGGACGGCTTGGCGTCGTCCTTTATGGGCTCGTGCTCCCGTCGAATGTCTCGGGACTGTGAACCGGAACCTCGCTGTCTAGCCATGCTACATTGTGCAGAATTATCATAAATTAAGGTTCTATAGTATCTAAGGTTCGCCTAGCCGCATGAAACAATGTTCGCAAAAAAACATAGTACGTAGTACTAAAATAGAGCACAATTTCTTGCAATACTATAGTAATTATTGTGACAAATTGGACAAGAATTGCTAGCAAAAACATCAAGAACGGGCCACATTGTATTCTCGACCTCAATAGGTCCAACAATGGCAATTCGTTCATTTCTTCACCAAATTGAGTCAAACAAGTCTCAAATTACTCCTAAGGAAATATATAAACATAATCAAGCAATTTCATGGCATAAAATTTGACAAACAAAGAGAATTGAGCATTCTAAGTTTCGAAATTTCATGAAATTCAAAAATAAACACATGCAAAATTCATAAAAACTGGTGTGAGTTCAAAAAAAACTTACATAGAACGGGAAAATGGATGAAACAAGCTTTGATTTGCAACAAATTTGAGCAAATTTGGTTCAGAAACGAGCAAGAACGAAGTAAGTGAATTTATGGAAATTTTCGAGCAAAAACGCGACGAGCAGCAGCAAAAATGAAAAAGAAAAGGGGTATTTAAGGAATACCCTATTCTGGCGCCAAGCGCTAGACCTTGGCGTCAACATATAGGCTTGGCGCCTGGCGCTAATCCCAGCGTCTGGTGCTAAGGCCAGTAGTGTGGCGCTGATGTTTTTTTAGCGGCGCCAGAATGTTCAGCCACTCAGTGAGGTTGTTCTACCATTTTGCAATATATTTTGGGTTCCTTGGTATGCCAGTTATCCCTCTAAGAAATTTAACGCGATTTTTAGTAATCGACTTGATTGCACAAAGTGATCGACCTGATGAAAGATCGTCTCACTTAGCTTAAAGCGCCTAAGTATTGGCTCATTAACAAAAGGCACTGACATGCTGGCTCATTCGCAAAAGGCACCGACATACAGGTTCAAAAGCAACAAAAGCTCCAACGTACAGGCATAGCGAAAGCAAAGTTCAAGCGAGCTTTTAAAGATCGACAAGCAGAGATCTTCGGTAATTTTCTTGGAAATTTATCGCAACAAATGAGGATATCTTCTAGCGAGGATATCTTCGACGGCATTCCCTAGATTATGGAGAGTTTTCACAAACAACTGAAGGTGATTTCAAGCGAAGTCGTCTTTGATAGTATTCCCTTGGACATAGAATATTATCAAAGCAGAAGAGGATTGTTTCAAACGAAACAATTTTCGATAGTATTCCCTTGGACGTGGAATATTATTAAAGCAGAAGAGGATAGTTTCAAGAGAAGCAATCTTCAATATTGGAAGTAGTTACAAGCGTAGCGGTTTTCAAGCGGGATGACATTTTCTTGGCAGGAGGTCATCAAAACAACAGTAAAGCAGCAGCAAATCGGTTACTTTCAGAGACGTGTGCTTGACGGTGCAAGATACGCGTTTCTTAACTCTTTTATCTATTTAACTAACGCTAGTTTATAGGTATCGGCGTTACAAGAGTGGTTTTGGATCGCAAAAACGTTCTGGATCATTCTCCGTCCCTATCGATACTTTGACTTTTGTTTCCGAAACTTGCGTTTCTCCAAACTCAGTCAAAGTGGGGGATTCTGTAGACACCCATTTGTGTCTCCCCAAAACCAAACCCAGTGATGAGTAGCTTTCGCGTCGAATCATAATCGAATGAAGTGAAAGTGTGGAAAGTTTAGTGTTGCGGATAGTTTTAATTTCTTTTCTCTTCTCTCTGTTTTTGAAAACTTATTTTAAAAAAACAGCCAATACATTTTGGTTGGTTCATGATATGGTTCCAATAGTAGTGTAGTTGGATGGAGCTTGACAAGAGCTTTCCAACGATATATTATAAGCCCAATTCCGATGAATATTGAGGAAGTTATGGCCAATTTACTGAACTGGGCCCAGTTTGAGCCTTATATGCGGCCCAATGATATAGGGGAGGGCCTAATATAGATTTATCATTCCTAATGCAATTAGGAATGGTTTTAGTCTTCTAGATTCTTCTAGAAGGTTCTTTTCATTCCTAATTCAATTAGCATTGATAAATTCACTTTTGTTGACTTTTTAAAGTTTTAATTAGAATCAAAGAACGTTTTTGAGGAAGATACGATTTTATCCTCTTGTACGGAAATTTCTATCTAAATTTAAGAAAATGCGTGAATTTCTGAATAAGCGCCAAACGCCAGCTGTAGCGCCTGGCACTACGCTTGGCGCCTAGCGCTAGCATTGGCGCCTGGCGCTAATGTTGGCGTCTAGCGCCAATAACCAGTGTTGGCGCTAATTATTTTTTATTTGCGTCAGAACTCTATTTTAATATTTTATCTTTTTGGCTGATTTTCTTTATAAATAACGTCGTAAAAACTCCGTTTTCATTCACCAACTCTCATCAAGATTCTCTTGATTACTCTCTCTCTCTCTTTTCGAAACTAGCTTTTTCTTAAATACAAAATTCCGCATTCATTAGATCTAGATACACCTAGCCATATTCGAAGTTGCCTTCGCCCTAGACGTGAAAGGTTTAATTTCTGAGGGTTTGGTCCCAAATCTCTATTTCAATTATTTAATTGTTGTTTTGTTTATTATTTTCCTTGAAGTTACTAACGTGTGTATTTTATTATTAGAAAGAGGTACGAGGCATCAAAGTAAGTTTTTTAATGGTTTTTATTGATGTTATGATTTAGAGTTCATGCTTAGGTTGTTATTATGATACTCCTATTATCATGTCTAGGGTAAATTTAATACCAATCATGATTTCTATGATGCCTTTTATGTTCTTCCTAATATTTATGATTGTTAGTATCATGTTAGGGTTAAAGATTTGATTTTTATTGTTAGTGACATGCTAGGGTTTGTTATTAATCTTGTTAGTATTATGCCTAGGATCTTGCTATTAATATTATGCTTTAATATGATTTTGATTATTTTTATAATTGTGATGATTATTTTTATGATTATTATATTGCTTGATATTTATTTTTATTGCTTGATCACACCTTTTATGCATGTTTAAAGGGAATTTGGTACTTGTAATCACGCTTATATAAGATAATTAATAATCTTGTTAAGGGTTAATTTGATTATAATTCAAGTGATCTCCAATAATAGTTTATTTGTGCATTAATATTCAACCAACATAGATTAAACAGGTTTAGGGTTAAACCTATTGATTGCATGTGTAGTCAGAAAGCGCACATGAATACGATCAGAATAAAGTAGATGCCTATTATTAAGGCAGGTTCAATCTCTTTTAGGTTGGATTTGTACCTTCATCTCCGAACCCTATTTGGTTCAAGACCTTATGGAGTTGACGATCTCTTGGATCGTTAAGGGGTGTAACCTTCACCTCGTGAACGATTTACAAGTTCCTTAAAAAACTTGTTGGCGACTCTTTTGCTCTATCTTCTTTCCCTTTGGACGCCACCGTAATTTATTGTATGATCACAGTGGGGTTCAAGCTAGGGGATTAACGCTTGAAATATTTCTACATACTGCTTTCTGTATTTTTACTCTACGAGACAAGCCTAAAGTCGTACTAAGTCTGTTCTGATTAATTTATTAAACTTAAATTATTCAAATTAATTAATTAATTAATTAGGCAAAGTCCTTTTAGTCATTAATTAGTTTATTTAAGGCTTAAACACAAGTCAAACAAATGGTTAGGAAAAACATATAGAGTATGCACAACAAATAATGCACAAATAGTCAAGTAGGCACAATATGATGCAATGAGTTTGCAACCTAACCATGGCTCTAGTTCTCTAAAGTTCTGGATATGGGTGAGTCAAAGAGGGTCCATGGTTATGAGTCTGGATGCACCACGTGGAAGCCTTATGTTTGGAAGGGTTGGCGCGAGTGTATGGGACTCCGGGAGTTAAACTCGCTTCCATGGTATAGTCAATTCAACATTCTCTGATGTACCCTTTGTTGCTCAGAGCGTTCAATCAGGTAGATGAATTCCCAGAGGGTTATGTCCATATGTAGAACACATATAAGTTTCAGAAAAGTGAGAAAAAAAACTCAATCAGGAAGTAGAATCAAGCCAACAGTGCTAGAACTGGTCGGAAAAAAAACTCATATTTCTAGCTCGGTATTTGAAGAACGTAGCGCCAGCCAATAGAGACCCTCGCTGGGATAAGAGCCCTGTCACCTGGCGACAGAGCCTTATCTTCAGTGACAGGCTCTGTTGGCTAGCGCTACGTACTTCCAATACCCCAAACTTGAACTCCACTGTGATCATACACTAAAGTACTATGGCGTCAAAAGGGAAGGAAGATAGAGCAAAAGAGTCGCCAACAAATTTTAGGAACTTGTAAACTGTTCACAGGGTGAAGGTTACACCCCTTAACGATCCAGGAGATCGTTAACTCCAATAGGTGTGGAACCATGACTGGAAGTTCGGGGATGAAGGTACAAATCCAATCTAAAAGAGAAAGAACTTGCCCTAATAATAGGCCTCTACTTTATTCTTCTCGTATTCATGTGCGCTTTCTGACTAACATACAATCAATAGATTAACCCTAAACCTGTTTATCTATGTTAATTGAATATTAATGCACAAACAAAACTATTATTGGCGATCACTTGAATTATAATCAAATTAACCCTAAATAAGATTATTAATTATCTTATTAAGCGTGATTACAAGTACCAATTCCGTTTAAACATGCATAAAAGGTGTGATCAAGCAATAACAATAAATAATCATCAAGCAGCATAATAATAATCATAACAATAATAAACATAATTAAAATAATCATGTTAAAAATAAAGCATAATAATAGCAAGATCCTAGGCATGATACTAACAATATTAATAACAAACCCTAGCATGTCACTAAACCTCAAAAATCAAAGCTTTAGCCCTAACATGATACTAATATGATATTAGGAAAGACAATAGGAGACACCATAGAAATCATAATTGATATAAACAAACTATTCTTTACCCAAAACATGATACTAAGAAAAGCATCCTAACATGATACTAGGAATCAAAATAACAACCTAAGCATGATTTCTATATCATAATATCAATAAAAACAATTAAAACACTTACTTAGATGCCTCGTATCTCTTTCTAATAACAAAATACACACGTTAGCAACTTCAGGGGAAATAATAAAATCAAAGAATTAAATTAAATAATTGAAATAAAGAGTTAAGAAATTTTGGACTAGATTTGGGACCAAACCCTCAGAAATATCAAACCTTTCACGTCTAGGGTGAAGGCAACTTCGAATTTGGCTAGGTGTGTGTAGATCTTGTGAATGCGGAATTTTGTTGGTAAAAAGTTAGTTTAGAAAAAGAGAGAGAGAGTATCAAGAATTTCTTGATAAGAGTTGGTGATTAAAAATGGAGATTTAAGGACGCTATTTATAATGAAAATAGTCCGGAATAGATAAAAAAAGAATCGGAGTTTTAAGATGAATAAAACACGACGCTGGCGCCGCGCGACAGGCTTGTCGCTAGGCGACAGCCTGGCGTTCAGCGCTTTTGCACACGTTTTCATTTTTTTTGATAAAATTAAGCGTAAAAGTCCGTACGAGGGGTAAAATCGTAATTTCATTTAAAAACACTTCTTTTATTCCAAATAAAACTCATAAAACTCAATTATCAATCCTAATCACATTAGGATTCAAAAGAACTTTCTAGAATATTCTAGAAGACTATCAATCCTAATTGCATTAGGAATGATAAATCATAATAGGCCCTCTTCTAGATCATTGGGTCGCACATAATAATCAAATCGGGCCCAGTTTAGTAATTTGGCCATAACTTCCTCATTATTCATCGGAATTGGGCGTATAATATATCGTTGGAAAGCTCTTTTCAAACCCAATTCAACTACACTATTATTGGACCCTTGACATGGACTAAACTAAACTGGATTGGCTATTTTTATAAAAAAAGGTTTTCGAAAACAGAGAGAAAGAATTTAATTAAAACTAACCGCAACACTAGACTTTCCACACTTTCACTTCATTCGATTATGATTCGACGTGAAAGGTATTCATCACTGGGTCTGGTTTTGGGGAGACACAAATGGGTGTCTACAGCAGGTGTCCAAGTCTCATTGCCAGCAGAAGCGTGACCAGTGTCCCAAGGGATTCCGAAAAACCCTGGAATAGCAAGTATCATTAAAGTATCCATAGTTAATTATAGATTATAAATTGATTAAAATTTTAGCCATAAATTATGCAAGGAAATAATAAAAGTATCATTTGTTTATTTGATATTCGCATTTCATTGTCAAAATTTGTAGCTACTATTACAAATTTAAAAAGTAAATAAATTCGAGAAAAACAAATATATGATCATGTTGCAATAAACGTAGTACATAATGTCTTTTTTTAAAAAAAAAAACGACTATTTCACCAAATGTCACTGAGTACTTACAAAATTCACCAAATGCCATCAAAGTTTTCAAAATTCATCAAATGCCATCGAGCTTTTAAAAAATTCACCAAATGTCATTAATGATTAACGGCCACCATTAACTCCATTAGTCATTAAGATTAAATCTTGACAGGTGTCATTATATGATTGGTTCATTTTAATTATTTATTTTAATTAATAAAAATAATTTTTTTTTCTTCATTTTCGTGGAAAAATTTGCTCGGGTATAGTTTTGGGAGTCATTTGAATCTTTATGGATACAAATTAAGCTCGGAATTGACAAAAAAATAACGTAACTGCTCCGTTTTGTGTGTTGAAAAATACTTTGATTAGTGTGTCATTATTTTTTAACCATCAACATTGATTGGGTAAGGTTTTGGGAGTCATTTTGACTCTTTATGGGTACAGATTAAGCTCATAATTGACAAAAAAAACAACGTAAATGCTCTGTTTTGTGTGTTAAAAATATTTTGATTACCGTGACGTTATTTTTTAACCATCAAAATTGATCGGGTAAGGTTTTGGGGGTCATTTTGATCCTTTATGAAAGCAAACTAAGCTCGGAATTGACTAAAAAATAACATATATGCCTCATTTTGTATGTCGATATCGTTATTTTTTTCGGAAAAAAATGCAAAACGGGGTATTTACGGTTTTTTCCAATTTCGAGTTTAATTTGTATCCATAAAGGGTCAAAATGACCCCCAAAACCTTACCCGAACAATATTCGTCACGAAAATCGAAAAAAAAAGTATTATTTTTATTTATTAAAATGAATAATTATTGTATATTAATTTTAAAAAGTAATGGCATTTGGTGAACTAATTTTCAGAAATAATGACATTTGGTGAAATAAGAATTGCATTAATGGAAAACTAACGTCCATATGCTATTAGTGGCACGAGGTGTCATTGTATTGTTTGTCAGTGGCATTTGGTGAATTTTGAAAACTTTGATGACATTTGGTGCATTTGTAAGTACTTAGTGGCAATTGGTGAAATAGCCGAAAAAAACTCTATATGTCACAAATTAAGTTAAAAATTGTTGATATGTTTTTTTTTTGGAAGGATACATCAAATCTTATATTGTACTCCATAATTAGTTATTATTGTGTTGTTTTAAAACAAGTAATTATTATTATGTATATTTAAACATTTGTTTGTTAAATACGACACATCAGGAGATGAAACATGTCTGATAATAGGTGAAAATCAATTAGGTGGTTGGCCAACCACATAATATCAAACAATGTAAATAAATTCCTAACTAACTACTAAGCAAATGTAAAGACAAATTCGGAGTCGAACCGTAAGGACTAGGTGTATCAATTTGAGCTAATTAAACTAGTAGGAAAGATGTGAGATAAAGAGAGAAACAACTAAAACACTACTTTAAGAAATCAACAAAATACTAGGGAAAGGGGAATCCAATTACATTAATGAATTCAACAACAAATTGCAATTAGATGATCATGAACTCAATTAGGGACAATCAACACACTCAACTCAGTTCCGCGTAATTAAGCATGCTAACTATCCTACTAAGCTAGTTTACTCCCGTGCAACTAGCCTAGCATAGGTATGGAAGAATCTAGACTCTTAACCAACTCAGTTCCGCACAATTGATTGACTGCACAAATAAAACCTAAAACCAATTAGCTAAAAAGATTCTAATAATGTAAGCATCATCCACCAACAATAATCAAGAATCAATTGCATACTTGTAGACACCCATTTGTGTCTCACCAAAACCAAACCCAATGATGAGTACCTTTCGCGTCGAGTCATAATCGAATGAAGTGAAAGTGTGGAAAGTTTAGTGTTGCGGATAGTTTTAATTTCTTTTCTCTTCTCTCTGTTTTTGAAAACTTATTTTTAAGAAAACAGCCAATCTAGTTTATTTGGTCCATGATATGGGTCCAATAGTAGTGTAGTTGGGTGGGGCTTGACAAGATCTTTCCAACGATATATTATAAGCCCAATTCCGATGAATATTGAGGAAGTTATGGCCAATTTACCAAACTGGGTCCGGTTTGAGCCTTATGCGGCCCAATGATCTAGGGGAGGGCCTAATATGATTTATCATTCCTAATGCAGTTAGCAATGGTTTTAGTCTTCTAGATTCTTCTAGAAGGTTCTTTTCATTCCTAATTCAATTAGCATTGATAAATTGACTTTTGTTGACTTTTCAGAGTTTTAATTAAAATCAAAGAGCATTTTTGAGCGAAATACGATTTTATCCTCCTGTACGGCAATTTTTATCTGATTTTAAGAAAACGCGTGATTTTCTAAATCAACGTCAAACACCAGCTGTAGCGCCTGGCGCCAATAGCCAGCGTTGGCGCTAGTTCAGTTTTACGTGCGCCAGAACTCTGTTTTGATATTTTATCTTTTTTGCTGATTTTCTTTATAAATAACGTCGTAAAAACTCCGTTTTCATTCACCAATTACAACCAATTTTCATCTACAACCTACAATTCTCTCTCATTCTCTCTCTCTCTCTCTTACCAACTCTCATCAAGATTCTCTTGATTACTCTCTCTCTCTCTTTTTCTAAACTAGCTTTTCTCAAATACAAAATTCCGCATTCATTAGATTTAAAAACACCTAGCCATATTCGAAGTTGCCTTCGCCCTAGACGTGAAAGGGTTTAATTTCTGAGGGTTTGGTCCCAAATCTCTCTTTCAATTATTTAATTTAATTGTTTTGTTTATTATTTTTCTTGAAGTTATTAACGTGTGTATTTTGTTATTAGAAAGAGGTACGAGGCATCGAAGTAAGTACTTTATTGATTTATTGATGTTATGATATAGAAATCATGTTTAGGTTGTTATTATGATATTCCTAGTATCATGTCTAGGGTAATTTTAATATTAAATATGATCGTTACGATGCCATTTATGTTCTTCCTAATATTTATGATTGTTAGTATCATGTTAGGGCAAAATATTTGATCTTTGTTGCTTTGTGACATGCTAGGGTTTGTTATTAATCTTGTTAGTATCATGCCTAGGATCTTGCTAATATTATGCTTTAACATGATTATCATGATTATTTTTATGATTATTATTATTATTATTATTATTATTATTATTATTATTATTATTATTATTGATTATTTATTATGTTGTTTGATATTCATTGTTATTGCTTGATCACACCTTTTATGCATGTTTAAAGGGAATCTATACTTGTAATCACGCTTAATAAGATAAATAATAATTTTGTTAGGGTTAATATGATTATAATTCAAGTGATCGCCAATAATAGTTTATTTGTGCATTAATATTCAACCAACATAGATAAACAGGTTTAGGGTTAATCCTATTGATTGCATGTTAGTCAGAAAGCGCACATGAATACGATCAGAATAAAATAGAGGCCTATTATTAAGGCATGTTCAATCTCTTTTAGGTTGGATTTGTACCTTCATCCCCAAACCCTATTTGGTTCAAGACCTTATGGAGTTGACGATCTCTTGGATCGTTAAGGGGTGTAACCTTCACCCTGTGAACGGTTTACAAGTTCCTAAAAAACTTGTTGGCGACTCTTTTGCTCTATCTTCTTTCCCTTTGGACGCCACCGTACTTTAGTGTATGATCACAGTGGGGTTCAAGCTAGGGGATTAACGCTTGAAATATTCCCTACAATACTAATCACAATCAATCATTCAATTCATCAACATAACCTTTATCCATTCCCCTAGAATTGAATCTAAGCAAATATAATGAAGAAAAACATGAAAAACAAGGTAAAATAAGAATTAAAGCAAGAATCAAACAACTAATCTAATTACCTACTCTAATCAACAAATAATTAAGCAAAATAAAAGAATTAAAGAAAGCTATAATGGTGAGAGAAAGTTAGAAAAACTCATTGAATAGAAGAGAAGATAGTCCACATAATAGCCTCTTCAAGCTCTCAAATCTCCATTGAAATTTCAAGATTTCTCCCTCTAAAACTACTCCTAAAATTAGGGAAAGAAACACTTTATCTAACCCTAATCCAAATTAAAGAGAGAAAGTGTAAAATACTGCTTAAAGAAGTCTCCAATAGGGTACACTATATATATTACAAGAAAAAGAAGAAAAATCAGAGATTAAAAAGTGAAAAAAAAAAACCAGAACACCGCGCTCGTGGTGATGCATCTCAAGGGCATTTGCAAGAAGGAAGGAAATCTGGAAAAACACAGCATAGGGCCTGCGGTGAACAAAGTCGCGCTCGTAGTGGACAAAGTTGTGCCTGCGGTGGACAATTTCGGCTGTCGCATCATGGCAGGTTTAACTTGCCTCAGTGGTAGGGCTGTGCACCGGCCTAAAAGCAGACCGGAACCCATAATCAACTTTTTTAAGGACCGGGACCGGATCGTACTCAACTGGTCTGGGTTCCGGTCCAAACTTGTTTATTTCAGTTCGGTCCGGTTTTTGACCGATTATATATTTTTTTCTTTGTGTTTTTTTTTCTATTTTTTTTTTTTTTTGCATTTTAGTATCTTAATATATACATACATTTTTTACGTCTTGATTTTGTTTGCATGCTTCCCTATTTTGCACCTTGAATTCATAAATTACAAGTTTTGTACCTAAATTTTTTAGAAATTTAAACATAAAATTTAAAATTTTCACCCAAAAAATTACAAAAATACACTTTCTGGTCCATTCTAGTCCTTACTTGGACCGGAAACCCAGAATCGCAAATTTGTGAGGACCGAAGATCAACCCGGAATCTTGCGGTCCGGTCGGTTTTTCGGTGCAGGTCCATTGTTGCACACCCTTACTCGGTGGATCACGACGCTGCAAGGTAGGGATCACCGTGTCACGACAAAGTCCACCGTGTCGCAGTAGAAACCACCATGTCACGGCAGGTTTGCTACATCACAGCAGAATCATCCGTGCAACGACAGTTGAAACTTGTGCTTGCTGTTGCTTGTGCTGTGCGGAGGGTTGCTCGGGCACAGGTGTTCTAGCCTTAAGCACTGCGATTGCTCAACTTCTTAGCTTCTTGTTGGCTTCAAGGCTTCTTCTATTGAATTTTTCGGCCTTCTATTTAGTCATCAACATCGAGGAAAATGCCATGTACCTAGACAAATAGACCAAGAGAGAAAAGAGTTAAAGATCACATAAAAAAAAAAAAAAACACGCAAATCAAGCTAGAAACGAGCAAAAACACATTATTCACAACTAAGGCCTTAAAACATACACTAACATAGTATTAACTAAAATAAGACTATAAGGACTAGAAATAACCAAGATAGACCAAAATAAACTTAAAACAAAGGGAGAAAAACACCCTAAAATGTGTCATAAATTACACTTATCACTGTCATTGTTGGTGTCTCTTTTAGTATATAGTTTTAATTCCTAAATTAATACAAAATAGGAAATATATTCAAAATTATTATTAGCGTTAAAAACTACATATATCACTACCCAAAAAAATTTAAATCTATACGTAGTATTTAAAAACACAAACCACAAATCCATACTAAGCCACATGTCACCATAATCACTCATATGCCACATGTCACCTCCCTTAATCTTTCATTTTTATATACCCTTTTTAATATATAAAACTAGTGTACGGCTCGGGCGTTGCACCGGATTACCACTTTGATTAATTGTTTATTTATGAAATATATTATCATCTTTTTTGACAAAATGAAATAAATTATCATTGATTATGTATGGTATGCATAAATACTAAAAATAATGTTACTAATTGATAAAGAGTATAAGAAAGCTAATTTTTAACACTGTTGTTTTTAAAATGTTGATTTTCTTCCTTTTTTTTTTTTCCAAATCGCTTATCTAGTATTTCCTTTTTAATTGATGCATGTCATTTATAGTTATATTTATATGTATAGATGACATCAGTTGTTATTGGCTAAGATGGTAAGGAAGTAAATCTTGTTTCCTTGAGGTCTAGTGTTGGAAACCCATTAAAAACTTTTTAATAATAGTTAAAATGATTTGTTAATTGATAATGGCGTGTCATTAAGTGATGATGTGGTATAATGCTATGAGAGAGGAATGACGTGGCACATAAACGATTTTAGGAACGCTCTTTTTAATATAGAATTATAGATAAATTAAATAAATAATAATATTTAAGTTTTTATGAATTCCGAAACTTGCAAATTTAAGTAAGAAAATAAAGTGTTTCACTTCCAACATTATAAATTGAAGTTAAACTAACTAGTGCACATTACATACACAATAAAATAGTCGTCTTATCTCCTAAACATAATATACTACCCATGTTTCATATTTTTTTACAACTTTTGTTAAAAAAAGGATGCTATACATTATTTGCAACTAATGTTTTCTTTTATTTTTAGGTTGTCATTTCTCTCTATCTCTCTCCTCATCACATGCATTCCTATTTTTCTCTCTCTATCTTACACTCACAAACAAATTTTGCCTAGGATTCTGTGCATCATTCAAAGTTGCAAAAAAAATGTGAAACTGAGGTAGTATAACATAAATCAATATGTCAATTCATACCGCACAATAACCATATATATAACTTAAGAGGGTATTTAGTTAGAGGAATAGAAGAAGGAGGATAAGATAAAAGAGGAGGGATTTAAGAAGTCTTTTATTTGTTTAGATGGATGGAGATTAGGAGGGTGTTAGGAGGGAAATAAAATATGGAGTTATCACTCCAAATTAATAACTAGGGGGTGTAAGGGACTAAGATTAAATTTAACGGGTTAAAGACATTTCTACCCTTAATGAAAGAGAAAGAAGAAAAGAGTGAAGAAAGAATAATAAGGATAATTTTACATTTTTATTAGTTACTAGTTAAGCCATCGCGCGCGGTGCGTGCTATAGCCCTATGAAGAAATAATGGAGTGTAGGATAATTTGTAACATTAGAAAATGTATAATAGCGAGTCACTAATGAGGAGGTTTGTAATTAACTTTTAAAAATATAATTAATGTT
Source organism: Chenopodium album (assembly GCF_948465745.1). Lineage (NCBI taxonomy): Eukaryota > Viridiplantae > Streptophyta > Magnoliopsida > Caryophyllales > Amaranthaceae > Chenopodium > Chenopodium album. The sequence continues at coordinate 19,933,619 of NC_137840.1, read as the reverse complement.
TATACAAAAGTTAATATTTTAATTGATAAAAATAGTGATGGCAACAATTTTAGTAATATTTTTAAAATCAGTTTATTAATAAAATGCGGAAAAGTATTTTGTAACAACACGTGATACTAAAAAGATATTATTTCACAGCAATGTACATTTTGCTTGGAACTTTATCATCGATTGTAATAAAGAAATTATCCGATAAATTAGGGACGCGCGATAGCTCAATAATGTACAATTTCGTGTAATTAATTAGTGTTATTAGAAAATATTTTACAATAAATTTCTTCACTTAAGAATAGCAACATAACAAAAATTGAGCATCAAAATCATTAGCCACGCGTCATCTTCGATCTTGTACATTGCTGTGAAATAATATCTTTTTAAATACTAATTTACTACTTTTAGAATCAATCTTGTTTGTACAGAAAGATCAAAATACATGGAAAAAAAGAAAAAGGCTTTTTCATCAATACTCAGCAAATTTACAGAAAGTTCTATTTATAATATGTTTACGAAAAAAAAAAAAAAAAAAAAAAAAATTGATGTCAACACTAATAAGATGATTTTTAGAAAAATGTTTCTTTTATACAATGCGAAAACTTTCAGTAGATACAAATGAAAGTATGAAACTGTAAACCTGTAATTGAAATCAACTTTGACCCAAAAAAATTCAAGAAGATACAACCTATTTACCTCATCCGACTGGAACTAAGTTGGATAACCTAAAATAATAATTAATAAAAAATTAATTAATTAATACAATGAATTTTTGGAATCTAGGACTGACTATATAACTATTTAAGTTGTTTCATGAGTAGCTAATAGAATCTTTAGCTACTTCGTGCACAGAACGCCTGCCATGTGAGACACACCAAGACGTCAATATCAATTCCAGAAACTAAATATATATTCCTCCCCTAGAACATTTCGGCTACCTCTAATGTATTGATAATCAACATCCAGCAGCTTTCAAGAAGTTGTCACAAGGGCTTGATGTGGGAAGCTTGTATTCAGCAATGACAAGAGAAACTTTTTTTGGGAAGACAACACTCCGAGCTATAACAAACTACCCCGTTTATCACATGTGTATTGCTAGCATTTTCATATTGTGCCTTGTAAAAGATGATGATTAGTTTGTACCCAGCAGGGACAATATTGATCTTTAATAGTCAACCATCAGAAGTAGAGTTCGGTTTAACTGTTACTTATATTTATATAGCTCTTCATATAGCCAGCCGATTATAAAAGATAAAATTAAGTGTATTGATCGAGGGATAGATAGGTCGTTATGCTACCACCCTAACCAAATTAGAAATTTATAATACCTAAACTTACACTAAACTAGTTAGTGGCAAGTAAAGAGTCGAACCCAAAAGGACTAAGTGTATTAATTTGTGCCAACTAGACTACTAGGAAAGGTTGTGAGATAGAGAGAGATTAAAGCAAACACTACTAAGAGCAATTAACTAAAACTAGGGAAAGTGGAATCCAATCACATCAATGTATTAAACAACATCATACAAATAGATGAAAATGACATCGATTAGGAACATCAACACATTTAACTCACTCTCGCACAATTAAGCATGTTAATTATCCAACTAAACTAATTCACTCTCGTGCAACTAGCCTAGCAAAGGTATGGAAGAATTTAGGGCTCTCAACCAACTCACTCTCGCACAATTGATTGAAAGCACAATTAAAAGCATAGAATCGATTAGCTAGAAAGATTCTAATCCATAAAAGCATCACCCATACACAATAATTAAGAAACAATTTCATACTAATCACAATCAATCATTTAATTCATTAATATAACCTTCATCCAATTCCCTAGAACAAGACCTAAGCTAACATAATGAAGAAAGACATGGAAAACAAGGTAAAATAAGAATAAAAACAAGATTAAACAAACAAACTAATTAATCTACTCAAATCAACAAACAAAAAGCAAAAACTAAGAATTAAGCAAGAAATAAAGATGAGAGAAAGTTAGAAAATGCTCATTGAATAGATGAGAAGAAGTTCCACAAAGTTGCTTCTTCAACCTCTCAAAATCTCCATGGAAATCCAAGCTTTCTCTCTCTACACTACTCCTAAACTAACCCTATGAGAGAGAAAATAAAGGCTAAACTAATCTAATCTATCTAAAATTAAAATGTTGATTGAAAGTTATGAGAAAATAACCCTAAAGGGGTATTTATAATACAAGTTAAATAAAAAATAAAATAAAAGAAAGAAACTAAAAAGAAATAAAACTAAATAAAACAATTAAAAAAACTAAACTAAAAAACCAATAAAAACAAAACTACCATAAAATAAAATAAAAGAAAATGAAAAGAAAAAAGAAAACCCCAAAACCCCCAAAATTCCCCCCAAAACCCACGAAAACAATCAGACTACCCTCTTCTTCTTCCCTTTCGAATTTGGCTGCTTTCCCTCTATCATCAACCATCCAACCATGATCTTCACCGTAAATCAGCATCATCATCTAGCATCAAATCGTGGCCGTTCGATTTTCATTAAAATCACGTGAAAAGCTCGTGATTGACCCACATTTGCGCGCCCGCACAGAAGTCGCGCAAAGGTCGTGCAAATGCTACTGTATCATTCTGTTTTGGACTCCAATTGTGTGCGCCTTCTGACAGGGCTGTGCACCCGCGTTTGAGGCTTGATTGTTTTTGAAATGGTGAAGAGCGGGGGTTGGGATTCAGTTCAAATTGTGGTGGCTACAGCGACGGAATTGAGGTTCGAAAGTTGTTGTGGCGCTGTGGGAGCAGGGGAATTGATGTGTTGTTGTTGCGGGGTTGATGTGCGGTGGAGCAGGTGGTTGAGGGGGGTGTTCAGGTGTGCAGATTTGGGGTTATTGGTAGCAGCGGTGGTTCTGGGTGGTGGTTATTGGAGGTGTTTTGGTGGTGTATTGGTTGTTGGATATGCGTGGGTGAGTTGGTCGATGTAGGCTGGTAACGGGGCTGATTGGAGTTGCGTGGTGGAGCAAGGTAGTTGTTAGGTGGGTGCGTGGCTGGAGATTGGTGTGATTGGAGGTGGTTTGGTGGTGATTGATGGCGGTTTTGGCGGTGGATGGTGTTGTGGGTTGCAAAGAGATGTTGCTGCCATTGTTGTTATTGTTGTTGTTGTTGTGGCTGGTGGTGTGTGGTGGTAAGGGAGTTGCGTGGGTGCAGGGGAACAACAGGGGAGAATTTGTGTGGTGGAGGTTAAGGAATGGTGAGGTGTATGATAAGCTGGCAGCAGCAAGAGGTTAGGGGCAGCAACTTGTAAGAATTTTGTTGTACTTGATTGACTCGGGTCCCGAACTTCCAATGCAAACCATTTGACTTTGAAATCCGTGCTTCAACCCGAAAACATACCTACACAACCAAAAAAACCAAGAGAAATAGGGACAAAAACTAAAATAATAAAATGAAACGGAGTAAAATAAAATAAAATACGAAACTAAAATAAATAAGAAAACGAGATAAAAAGAGAAATTATTAAAAATAAAAACTAAGAACTTAAACTAAAAACATTAAAAGTAAGAAAAATAAAATAAAACACGAAAAATAAACTAAAAACTATTAAAAATTACAAAAATACTCAAAATAAAGATAAAAGGCGAGAATAAGCAAATAATAGAAATAAAGGATAAAAAAGGGTTAAATTATTGGAAAATAAGCCAGAAAACGACTCAATAAACACCCTAAAAGTGACATAAAAGTCACTTATCAAACTCCCCCAAGTTAAACTTTTGCTCGTCCTCGAGCAAATTAACATGAAACACGAGAGAAGGAGAGTGATTTATTCAAGCAAATCTAAGACTCTAAAGGAGACAAGAATGTACACTAACTCACTTTCGTAGGAATCACGGTCAATTTTAGCAACTAAAGACAAGCCCTTTTAACCCCTAGATCGCCCTAGAGGACGAGTGTGCTCTCGTGAGGGTGTCTTAAGAGTTTAACCCACAACTCTAAACAAAAACCAAGGCAAGGCAATAAAAAGAAAAGAAAAAGAAACATAAAAAGAGAAAGAAAACACAAAGTTGATATTTGGACGATAGATAGGAACAAGCACCAATGAATGCAAACCTTTCTAAATAGACAAATGTATGCACGTTCCAAGATGTCAATGGTTGATTGAAACATAACATATGCTATGCATAGAGAACTAATGGGGACACAATCCACCCTAGCCCCAATCAATTGGGTCGCGTTCTCTCCACTAGCTTCAAATCAACCATTAAGCTAGCTTCTCATGATTCCACGAAAGAACCGAAAAAAGATAAAGAAATGAAAAACTTTGAGAAGGTAATCCCGACATCTCAACTATGCATACTCTCTCCATAGGTTTGAAGTCTATCTCCCACCGTTCTTTGACCCAACTCCACTAAAGTCTAAGGGTCTTTTATTGGGTTGTAACATAAGGCTAAGGGTTAAGGCGGGGTAAAAATTTGAAAATTTTGGTGATATTTCCTAAGTGAAGCAAAAGAGTGGCCTACTCTCAAAAACAAACTCAAGAAGTCACAAAATATCAAACAAAAATACCAAAAATGCCATCTCCCCCAAGCTTATTCAACACTAACACAATATATATCAAAAACGAAGTAACGCTCCCCCCCCCCCCCAAGCTTGAACGAAGCATTGTTCTCAATGCTTTAACTAGGGAAGAAAACGAAACCAGACTAAAATAATTTTGTGTTTTTTGTCTCTTTTTCAATTTTTTTTTTAGCTCTTATTTGATGTCCTTGCCTATTTTTTTTTTAACTATGGACGGCTTTTTCTTGAAACTTCCTTTGATTTTCTTGAATTGCATCTTTCTTCTCAAACTTTTTTGCATTTTCTTTTCAAGCTCAATTTTCAATACCTTACTTAAACCAATTCACAAAGTTTTCTTGCTCATGATCAATACTCTCAAAACTCAAACCTCACATGCCAATGCTTCACTAACTAAAAGGGTTGGTAAACATGGGTCATTGGGTTTGTAATGTGGTTAAGACAAGAAAGGGAAATTTTAGGCTCAAATTGGTTAGCAAGTAGGTCGATGCAAAATAGAAAATCAAATTTGTAACAAAATAAAAAGAAGATAAAGAAAAATGAGAAAAGGTGCCCTTTTCCTCCCCTAGAGTGGCACGGTCACAATCTTGGGAGTTAGAGGTCAAAACAAGGATTAAGACATGCATAGTCAAGGATCCTAAATAGCCGCTCAACAAGGTGATGAAGGCTAGAACTAATGAAGCTCACAAGGGATTATAACCAAACAAATACCAACCAAGGGTTTCAAATCCACTATAGAGAGCAACTCCATATTACCACATTCCCGTGAACTAAGGCTTCATGGACCCTTAAAAGTTCTTAACCCGACTACCTTAGCATATAGTATCCTAGAGTCAACCAATAACATTCTCAAACCGTGCATACATTTACCACTTAGGAAGAAAAATATTCAAGGATTCAAGTCCCAAAACAAAATGTACAAAATAAGAACAAACAAAACACATTTTGCCAAAATTACCTTGAAAGCAAACAAAAATCTTTTTGGATTTTTCGAAATAAAAGAAAATACATGGAAATGCATATACTCAAGTGCATGACATAAATGAATCAACATCCCACCAAACATGATAGAATACCCTCCCCCCAAGCTTGAGTGAGACAATATACTCAAATATAAACAAAATAAACCATGGGAGGGGAAAAGAAAGAAATCAATCCAACAAACTAACTGTAGACACCTAAAAATGTCTCCCCAAAACCAAACCCGATGATGAACAACCTTTCACCGCCATTATTGGTCGGGTTGAGTATTTAATCTTGGAGTGCTTAAATCCATATTTCCATTTTATAAACCAACCCAACTCCTATACCATTTCCCCAAACCATAACTTATTTTTCTCTTTTCGTGCCTATAAACCCAAAATAATTCATTTCGTGTCCTTTAAAATCATTCATTTCGTGTCCTTTTTATAAAAACGTTTGATCCAGTTTATTTTGGTCCATAATCTGGGTCCAATGATTAAATAGTTGGATTAGGCTTTAAAATAGCTTTCCAACGATATATTATAAGCCCAAATCCGAGTTATAACGAATAAGTTATGGCCAAAATATTAAACTGAGCCCAAACCGAACCTAAGCCCACCTTACCTACGACCCAATGATCATGTGGAGGGTCCAAATTATTTAATCCCATTCCTAAACCAATTAGGATTAATTGGAAGCTTCTACAAGTTTCTAAAAGATCTTAATTATCCGTTTTTAAAAGATAAGATTAAAGAGTTTGAAATTGAATAAAACTTTTCTTTTTGAAAATCCTAATTTTATCCGAATTGAAAGACATTCAAAGATAGACAGATATTATTTTCGTGCCTCATGGTTTTTATCCAAATTTTATATGGTTGGATAGCCCTTGAAATTATATTTCCAATGATATATTATAATATCAATTTCGAGCTATAACGAAAAAGATATGAATTAAATAAAAAAACTCTATCAAAAACTGACACCGTCTCACTATTTCGGCCATATCTTTTATTCTACAAAATATTTTAATCTGACTCTAATTGGGTTAGAAATTAGACTTTAAGATATTTCCAACGATATCTTATTCATCTTATTCCAATTTCTGGATCAAAAGATATGATAAAAACAAAAACCGCAAAAAATGTTGTCCATCGCAAGAGTTTTATCCGATTCGAATTCTTATCTTTTCTTGATTCGACCCCTCTTTTTTCTCTATAAATAGAGGTCATATCACCCCTTTTTCAATCATAAACAAGCTTGATCATAAAATAATTCTCTTCTCCCTCTTTAGCCTAAATACTAGCCTCCCTATTCTTTCATTCCTTCCTTAAGCACTCCAAGGAGTTCATACAATACCCAAAGTTTTATACTTTAACCAAGGCGTGAAAGGTATAAATAACTGAGGGTTTGGACCAAATTAACTCTACTTTTAATTTAATTTAATTTAATTTCTATTTGATTTATATTTTTTATTGAAGTTACTAACAGTTTATTCATGATGTAGCAATTTAAAGGAACGTGCGAAATGTGAGTAATTAATTAATTTGATTACTCTTATTTTATTTTCTTATTGCTAGTATCATGATTAGGTTATTTTATATTTGATTTGACTCACGTTATTATTGTTAAATTGCTTCCAATATTAATGTTTATTCTATTTTTTTTTTATGATCACCATTTTGCATGTTTAAAGGGAATATGTAATTGAAAATCACGCCTAATAAGATAATTTGGACAACCGGCTTAGGTTCCTTTTTAAGCTTGTTGTTAATTTAAGTGATCACAAATATTTTAGAATTATGTGTTGCATTAATATTCAACCAATTTAGCTTTATAATAGTTTGGAGCAAATTGAATATTTTGTTTGTATGCCTTTGAGGTCGCAGGAATGTTTTTCACTATAAGAATCGAGTAGAGGCCAATACGGGCGAATATGACTCCATGACTCACTTCGTACCATCATCCCCGATCCTCCTTTCGTGGTTCCAAACCATATGGAGTTAGTAATCTCATAGATTATGAATGGGGTGTAACCTTCACAGGTCAATCGTTGTTGCCTTCGTTGTCCCTTTATCGTGGTTGCCTTTTATGATCCGTGAACGGTTTACAAGTTCCTTAAAAACTTGTTGGCGGCTCCCTACTTTCCTTGTCCCTAATCGTATATGTCAATTCCTACTTCCTAAGAGTGCCAAGCATATTCACCACATGCTTTTAACGTAGGCGCACTTCGAACGACGCCTACACCAACACAAGTCCAACGAGTCACCAACCATTAGAGAAAGAGCTAGGAAAGATATTACCGAATATTGGTGGGTGTAATTACCCACAAATGAATCAATTTAACCTTTCAAAGCCGTTTTCCTCTTGAATTGAATCTTGATTTCCATATGCTAGCAAAAATAGGCATTAAACTTCCTTAATTCTTGATCCAAACCAATGCATAAGTGTATATCAAGTTATGTACCTAGCAAGGGGAACACAAACATTTCCATGAGAGAAAATCTAATCTAAAAAGAAAAGAAAATGAAAGCAATAAAAACCTCGGGTTACTTCCCGGGAAAGGCTTGTTTAACGTCCAAGCGAGACCACTCTAGTAAATAATATTGCAACGAACGCAAGAGCTTATCAAATGCACTACTACACATTTCATATGATAACAAGTAGGCAAATGACGGGAGGAGGACGTGCAACAAGATTATTGCACGTAAGTGAGGAGGAAGATGCCAAAAGAAAGAAGAAAAATCAAATGAAAAATCAAGAAAATAAGAAGAGAAAGAAAAAGAGAAATAAGGAAAAGAATAAAAAGGCAAAACACTCCTCAAAATCTTTTTAGGTGGCACAATCACCCATTTCCTCAATAATAGGAGGATGAAAAGGAAAAGTCTCATCAAACAAGAGAGAGTCCTCAATAGGCTCTTTGACAAAAGAAGGGAGGAACATGGGATAGTAGGAGATGTGGTCAAATTTCCTTGAGAAAGGGACATGAGGAAGGGGAGGAGAAACAATGGTCTCACAAAGCCTCACATCACCAATGAGGGCATGAAAATCAATCATAGAATCCTCAAAAGAACACTCATGACTCACATCTCCCTCAAACAAAAACTCTCCAATAGAAAAAACCTCATCCTCCTCTCTATCACAATGATGAACAACAACTCCCTCAAGATCCTCAAAGCCTAGAGTCTCTAAACCATGCATGAAAGGATAAAGGTTTTTCTCAAACTCATCCCTTTCCCATGAAGCATTGCCAATGAACTCTCTCAAGAGGCTATAATGATTTGTTACACCTTCAATGAACATACTAGCCATAACCTCAAATGAGTCCAAAGACTCATGGATAGAAGGGTCACCAACTTGCAAGGTAGACTCATCAAGATGGGGAAGGGGGTTAAAATCCTCAAAATTGACATTTTCTTCATTCACAACTCTTCCACCATCACTCAAGGGACTCTCAATCTCTCTTGATTTCTCAAACTCACCATCATCATCCTCATGAACTCCCTCATTCAAACATGAAGATGGCTCACTCACATCCTTACCAAGGGAAGCTCTCAAAGGGGGTGAATAAGGGGAAGGATGGCAATCAAGCTTTCAATGGGGAATGAAAAGGATCAAAATCCTCAAAAATCCTCTCATCACAAGAAAATCTCCCTTCACCTTCACACCCTTGCCCATCACTTGGGCAAGCCTCACTTCTCTCAATTTTTGTTCTTCTTGAAGCTCTTGGAGTTGTTGGGTGAGATATTGCATTTGAGAGAGAATTTGGCATCAATGTTATTGGGTTAAGGTTCGTGATCAAAGTCAAATTGCACATCATCAAAATTAGCACAAACCTCATCAAAATGAGCATAAGGGGGAAAGGTGTCAATTTGCATAATTGGATCATCACAAGGCACATAAGAAGTTTCAAGAGAATTCATGCAAAAATGAAAAGAATCTTGACATTGAGAATCAAAACAAGAAACGTGAGATTCTCTATCAAAAGAATCCTTAGCAAGCCATGTAAAGAAATCCCACGCATCATGCATAGACAAATGACAAAATCTACCATTATTCATGTCCTCAACCATTCCCCTAGTATACTCATTCATGCCCCAATAAGCTATACTACAAGTGTCACTAAGAGAACACCCATGGTAACTAAGAAAACCATCTAGTCTTTCAAAGTAAGCATAGAAGGGTTCACCATCAAATTGAGGAAAAGATAAGCATGCCCTTTTTATACAAAGAACAAAGAAAAGCAAATAAAAATCAAATTATATACAAGAACCTAGCTAATCTAATCAACACAAACTAAAGAACGCCTTAGTCCCCGGCAACGGCGCCAAAATTTGATCGAGGGATAGATAGGTCGTTATGCTACCACCCTAACCAAATTAGAAATTTATAATACCTAAACTTACACTAAACTAGTTAGTGGCAAGTAAAGGGTCGAACCTAAAAGGACTAAGTGTATAGATTTGTGCCAACTAGACTACTAGGAAAGGTTGTGAGATAGAGAGAGATTAAACCAAACACTACTAAGAGCAATTAACTAAACTAGGGAAAGTGGAATCCAATTACATCAATGTATTAAACAACATCATACAAATAGATGAAAATGACCTCGATTAGGAACATCAACACATTTAACTCACTCTCGCACAATTAAGCATGTTAATTATCTTACTAAACTAATTCACTCTCGTGCAACTAGCCTAGCAAAGGTATGGAAGAATTTAGAGCTCTCAACCAACTCACTCTCGCACAATTGATTGAAAGCACAATTAAGAGCATAGAATCGATTAGCTATAAAGATTTTAATCCATAAAAGCATCACCCATACACAATAGTCAAGAAACAATTTCATACTAATCACAATCAATCATTTAATTCATTAATATAACCTTCATCCAATTCCCTAGAACAAGACCTAAGCTAACATAATGAAGAAAGACATGGAAAACAAGGTAAAATAAGAATAAAAACAAGATTAAACAAACAAACTAATTAATCTACTCAAATCAACAAACAAAAAGCAAAAACTAAGAATTAAGCAAGAAATAAAGATGAGAGAAAGTTAGAAAATGCTCATTGAATATATGAGAAGAAGTTCCACAAAGTTGCTTCTTCAACCTCTCAAAAACTCCATGGAAACCAAAGCTTTCTCTCTCTACACTACTCCTAAACTAACCCTAAGAGAGAGAAAATAAAAGCTAAACGAATCTAATCTATCTAAAATTAAAATGTTGATTGAAAGTTATGAGAAAATAACCCCAAAGGGGTATTTATAATACAAGTTAAATAAAAAAATAAAATAAAAGAAAGAAACTAAAAAGAAATAAAACTAAATAAAACAATTAAAAAAACTAAACTAAAAAACCAATAAAAACAAAAGTACCATAAAATAAAATAAAAGAAAATGAAAAGAAAAAAGAAAACCCCAAAACCCCCAAAGTTCCTCCCAAAACCCACGAAAACAATCAGACTACCCTCTTCTTCTTCCCTTTCGAATTTGGCTGCTTTCCCTCTATCATCAACCATCTGTAGATACCCATTTGTGTCTCCCCAAAACCAAACACACTGATGATTACCTTTCACGTCGAATCATAATCGAATGAAGTGAAAGTGTGGAAAGTTTAGTGTTGCGGATAGTTTTAGTTTCTTTTCTCTTCTCTTTGTTTTTGAAAACTTATTTTAAGAAAACAGTCAATCCAGTTTGGTTGGTCCTTGATATGGGTCCAATAATAGTGTAGTTGGATAGGGATTGCAAAGACCTTTCCAACGATATATTATAAGCCCAATTCCGATGAATATTGAGGAAATTATGGTCAATTTACTAAACTGGGCCCGGTTTGAGCCTTATATGCGGCCCAATGATCTAGGGGAGGGCCTAATATGATTTATCATTCCTAATACAATTAGGAATGGTTTTAGTCTTCTAGATTCTTCTAGAAGGTTCTTTTCATTCCTAATTTAATTAGCATTGACTTTTGTTGACTTTTCAGAGTTTTAATTAAAATCAAAAAACATTTTCGAGGAAAATATACGATTTTATCCTCCGGTACGGCAAACTTATCTGATTTTCAAAAACGCGTTGAAAACAGGCCTGGCGCGCCTGACTCCAGGCATTGGCGCCAGGAACCAGGCCTAGCGCCTGACGCCAATTAGCTGGTGCTAGCGCCAGCTCTATTTTAGGTGCTCCAACTCCGTTTTGCGTGCTCCAAGTGCTCTGTTTTGATATTTTATCTTTTTGGCTGATTTCTCTATAAATAACGTATTAAAAACTCCGTTTTCATTCACGAATTCTCACCTACAATCAGTTTTCATTCGCAATCATTAATTCTCTAATTATCTCTTATTCATTCACCAATTCTCATCAACTTTTCTTGATTATTTCATCTCTCTTTCTCTTTTTCTAAACTTTGTTTTCACATACAAAATTCCGCATGCATTAGATCTAGAAACACCTAGCATTGTTCAAACTTACCTTCGCCCTAGACGTAAAAGGTTAAATTTCTGAGGGTTTGGTCTCAAATCTCTCTTTTAATTATTTAATTTAATTGTTTTGATTATTATTTTCCTTGAAGTTACTAACGTGTGTATTTTGTTATTAGAAAGAGATACGAGGCATCCAAGTAAGTGTTTGAATTGTTTGCATTGTTATTATTATATAGAAATCATGTCTAGGTTGTTATTATGATTCCTATTGTCATGTTAGGGTGTTTTGATCTTCCTAGTATCATGTTTAGGGTAATAACTATAATTTCTATTATCAAATATGACAGTTGTGATTCCTATGATGCTTCCTATTCTCTTCCTAATATTCATGTTAGTATCATGTTAGGGTTAAAGATTTGATTTTTATTGCTTAGCGACATGCTAGGGTTTGTTATTAATCTTGTTAGTATCATGCCTAGGATCTTGCTATTATTATGTTTTAATATTAACATGAACATGATTATGATTATAATTGTTATAATTTATGACGATTATGAATATTATTATTATTTTTATTATTTTGATGATGATTATTTTATTTATGATGATATTATTATTATTATTATTATGATTATTATAATGATTGTTATTATAATTATTATTCATGATTATTATTTTAATTATGATTATAATTATTTATTATGTTGCTTGATTATATTTATATTTATTGTTTGATCACGCCTTTTATGCATGTTTAAGGAGAATTTGGTACTTGTAATCACGCTTAATAAGATAATTAATAATCTTGTAAGGTTTAATGTGATTATAATTCAAGTGATCACCAATAATAGTTTATTTGTGCATTAATATTCAACCAACATAGATAAACAGGTTTAGGGTTAATCCTAATGATTGCATGTTAGTTAGAAAGCGCACATGAATACGATCAAAATAAAGTAGAGGCCTATTATTAGGGCAAGTTCAATCTCTTTTAGGTTGGATTTGTACCATCATCCCCGAACCCTTATTTGGTTCTAGACCTTATGGAGTTGACGATCTCTTGGATCGTTAAGGGATGTAACCTTCACCTCGTGAACAGTTTACAAGTTCCTAAAAAAAACTTGTTGGCGACTCTTTTTCTCTATCTTCTTCCCTTTTGGACGCCACCGTACTTTAGTGTATGATCACAGTGGGGTTCAAGCTAGGGGTTTAACGCTTGAAATTTATTCCCTACAGTTTTTGGCGACTCCACTGGGGAGGATTTCTATTTTAGTTCCTGAATTTGTTTCGACAATGATTTAGAATGAGTGGATGAGACTCGAAACGTTCTAAGTATTTCATGTGCGTAATTTTGATTAACATTATTGTCATATGCATAAAAAAGATCTCATTGGAAAGACCATCCGTAATGAGTTAAAAACATAGGATTTTACACGTAGGAAATTTGAGAAATATCTTTCACAACTAGGACCAAAACAACACCGCGCGAAACTGGAAAATTTTATCGAGCACAGAAAGCTGTTGAGGCATGTGGGAAGTAGCGTCATGGGCCAGAGCTTGGCGCCAGCATTTTAGTCGTAGCACCAGATGCCAGTATTGGCGCCAGGCGCTACAGCTAAAAGCTGGCGCTAGTCTCTGATTGCTGGCGCCAATTTCCCCTAATACCGAGCCAGAAATATGCGTTCTAATTTCGACCGGTTTTTCGTATTGTTTGCTCGATCCTACTTCCTGATTGAATTTTTTCTCTCTTTTCTGAAACCCATATGTGTTCTACATATGGACATAACCCTCTGAGAATTCATGCTCCATCTACCTGATTGAACGCTCCGTGCAACAAAGGGTACATCCGAGAATGTTGAATTCACCAAACCATGGAAGCGAGTTTTTTCTAAAACTCGCGGTGTCCCATCCACTCGCGCCAACCCTTCACGGTTAGGCTTCCGCACGGTGCATCCGGACAATTAACCATGGACCCTCTATTGACTAAATCATATCCCGAACTTTAGAGAACTAGAGCCATGGTTAGGTTGCAAACTCATTGCATCATATTGTGCCCACTTGACTAATTGTGCATTTTTTGTTGTGCATACTCTATGTGATTTTTCCTAACCGTTTGTTTGACTTGTGTTAAGACTAAATAAACTGATTAATGACTAAAGGACTTTGTTTAATTAATTAATTAATTAATTTGAGCTAATAAATAAACATAAATTCGAGTCATAGTTCCTTTAAGTCAACCCGGATTTTTTATTCCCGTATACTGCACAAGCGTCAACTTATTTTGGTCATAGCTAGAGTTCTAGGAAGAAATACGAGTCGTAAAACCTATGGATCTGTAGCCCCTAGTTTTATCTTTAATTTGGCGCTAGTTTTATCCAAATCAGAGTCACAGATATAAAGTTATAACTAAAATACCACAGTCTGTCAAGTTTAATGCATATACGTGAAGTCTTAACTTAGTCTTTGCTTGAGTCTAGTCACATAGTCTAGCCACATGGTCATGACACGAGTCTTAATGTACCATCTACACTCACTAGTCTTAGCACACACTTTGAGTATATGTCACCATGACCATGTCTTAGGTTCATACATGAGTCGGTCTTTTTCCGTCATTTGAGTTGGGGGGTATATTCTATTCCTAATTCTTCATACCCCTCCATCTACATCATTTTTTCTTTCACATTCTATTCCGATCTTTCTTCACTTCTTCCATCCATTGCATGTTGAATAAAGTTTGAGTCAAATAATTAACAATAAGTATCCTCAAATTCCTTTTCCACAGTACTTGGTCGAGGAGAGAAGGGCGATTAATCAAGGACAACCTCTTTATTCAAGTCTCACTTTTGATAAACCGATTCGTCAAAAGAGGAAGGCTAAGAAGACAATGGCAACTCAAGAGGAAGTTAATGAACTTAGGAGTCAATTGACTAACGTGACTGAGACACTGAAGCTACTCACACTCAAGATCGATGATCCCGTGAAGCAACAACAAATGAACCTCATGCAAGAAAGCTTGAACAAGCTATCTAGTGACTACAAATTTCAGGGTATGAGTTCACAAGGGGTCTCGCTGGACAAGGAACTTCTTCCGCATAAGTTCAAAGCCACTGACATCCCTAAATTCAAGGCAACAGATAACCCTTACTTCCATTTAAGAGCTTTCGAAACCATAATGAGTATTAAGGGTATCGATAAGAAGGTTTTCCCCTCTCTGTTCCCACTATCTCTTGAGACCGTTTGCCAACAATGGTACTTCTCCCTTGACAAAGAGAAAATCTCTACATGGGAATCGATAGTAAACGCTTTCATTGATAGATACAAGTGTAATATTCAGGTTGAAACCGATCATAGACAACTTGAGATGCTAAGACAAAAAGAGAATGAAGGTTTTACTTCTTTCTTTATTAAGTGGAGGGAAACTTTTGCTAAGATGATTGAGGTCCCCACCGAAAAGGAGTCTGTGAGGATGTTTATCAAGAATCTCCAAGAGAAGTATTCGAAGCATTTAAAATATCAACACAATCTGAATACTTTCAAGGCCGTTTATGACATCGGAATTGAAATCAAAGATGACCTCGCAAAGCAAAAAGCTACTAACAATAGTAACCACGGTGGCTGGAAAGGAAAGAAGAGCGACAATCCTTCTTCTTCCAAAAACGCCCACTCTAGTAATAATGTTAGTACCTTTTACCATAATGGTGTCTTAGCCATGGACAATCAAGGATCTAAAAGGAAACCCAGGCGAGAGTTCACACCCATTGGAATGACCTACGATGCTGCTTTCGATCGTCTCTATGATCGAGGATTAATCAAACCTATTGGCCCTACCGAGGATCCAACACCGGAAAATCGATCTTCGAGATGGAATCCAAACTCCTATTGCAAGTACCATCGAGGGCGCTGACATACTACTGATGAATGCTACAGGTTTCAAAATCTCATTCAAGATCTCATAGAAGCAAACAAGATCTTATTGCCTCTAGCTAGCGAGAAGACTGGGTGATGATGAAGCGAACAATACAAGACAGAGGCGAGCTTCAACGACAAGATTTCGTGACCTCTTTTTCTATTTCTTTTTCATTTTTTCCTTTCCCTAATAAGTCTAGCATAGGCACCTTTTCTTTTCCTTTAGATTAATTTTGTAGTTTTTTCCCTTTTTAATAAAATGAGCATTTATTTCCTTATATATGATCATTTCATTATATAGCATTAAATAAAAAAAAACAAAAAAAAAACAAAAAAACAAAAAAAAAATAAATAAAAAATAAATAAAAATCCATGTCGAATTAAGCACAAGGTATACCAATGATTTGAGGCACCCCTTGTAGCCACATTATATCTCCTTTCACCCTTCAATTATACATCCTTTTTTGGTAAACCACTTTAAGCCTCGTCTAACGATAGACCCTTCATTTTTTCAACCCATATCTACCTAACCTTGGGATGGGATGGTGTGTAACTTATGAAATTTCAAAAAGGCTTGAGTGAATTCAAAAAATTAAAATATCAAAAATAAAATAATCATAAAAGTGTACAAAAGGGTAAGTGTTCCAATGTCTTTGACATGAAAATGTCTTTGATAAGAACATGTCTCAGATTGCGTCTCTTATCGAGTGCTCGGTACCATGCCTGAGAAACATGAATGGCAAGTGAGTGATAAACCGCATGATCGGGATTGCCCACTCTTATTAAAATAAAATAAATGCTAAAGCAAAAGGAGCTAAAAAAGAGTAGGAACTCAAGCATAAAATAAAAAGATTCAAAAGCAAGGTTGCACACCTTGGGGGATTATCTAGGGTCTTGATCGTTTATCCCCTTCTTCTTCAAACCTTTAGCCTAACCACGTTACAACCCTTAAAAAGACCTTTTTGAGGTATACACACTTGTGCGAGGTTCGGCTAGAGCTACGTTCGGCCTGATTCCTAACGGATACGTAGGCAAACTCACATCGAGGTGCGGCCGTAATGAAAATGCATTCATATTCACACACTTACACCATGATCATATCAAGGGATCCCCTGTGCTCATCCCTATTCACTTAGAGCTAGACTTGGGGGCTTGATCCCTACATCATTAGCTTACCTAGCCTAAAGAGTCACCACCATTTGACTCTTTTCAATAATATTTTCTCCACACTCTTAGCCTTTGCGGCCTAACTTTAGTGTCACTCTCACACACAGCACAGATACATGACCAAATATACCTCCCTTAGGAACCCTTTGTCATGAAATCTTAACACAACATTGAAGCATGCCTTGTCATATCAACATCACTCATCATTGCATCACAAAGTACGAAGTGCTTAGCCTCCGTGCCTAAGTTACCCAAATACTTTCATCGTGGAGTCAACAATTGAGAAAGCCTAGGATGAATTAATCCTTTCACAACATTTGACTAAGCTCATTCAACATGCACCTTCAAGCACTTCGATTCTTTTTTTGCGTCTTTCTTTTTCGAGAGAAAGTCGATACCCTCCACAAAAATGACGGAAATTTTTGTTTTTCTGCATTTTGAGTCATATACATATCGAGTTTCATGAGTCAACACTACGCACACACAAGTCACATCGAGTCGAGTCAACCTCGAGTCAGTCAATCACAGTGAATCAAGTTTATACTTTGAGTCGTGTCAAGTCGATGAGTCAAGCAACGCTAAACCTTAGGTCAACCCTAAGATAATTAAAGAAATTGGCAAAGTTCTATAGTCAAAATAAATACAGGTGCAGCGGAATAGGGAGGACCCTACTCCAATTCCTGACGCCAGAAATATCTAAGCAACGAAAGAGCTCGAAGCCTCTCAGAAAGGTGATTTCGACATCATGCAGCAATTTTGGGTTCCTTGGTACGCCAGTTAGCCCCTATAAGCAATTTGACATGATTAGTAGTCGGCTCGATTACAATCGTAGTAAGTGATTGACATGACAAAAAAATTGTCTCACTTAGCTTAAGCGCCTAAAACACTGACTCATTACAATCGGTTCAAAAGCAAGCACTTAAACGACAATATTTCCAAATATGGATTGTCGCGCATTCTTATTAAACGACAAAGTTTTCCAAAAATTGGATTGTCATCCCCAACAGACAATATTTCCAAAAATGGATTGTCGTGCATCTTCTTCAACGACAATTTTTCTAAGATTGGATTGTCATCTCTGGCAAAGTTTCCAAGCGTGGATTGTCGTGCTCCTTCTTTGTTTGGCAAGTTTTTCCAAGTTCGGATTGTCATACATTCATAGATCGCCGACAAGTTTTCCAAGATTGGATTGTCATACACCCAGTTCCCTATGGCAAAATTTCCCAAAGGATTGTCGTAGGTCTCTACTCATCATAAATTTCGGCGAAGGTTCCTCAACGTGGATTGTCATTCATTTCAATAAGTGGCAAATTTCCCGAGGTGGATTGTCGGTCGACTCTTTTTTGCAAATGTTCCAAGACGCGGATTGTCAATAGTGGCAATATTTTCCAAAAAGGATTGTCGCATAGCGTTGGCAAATTTCCAAGGTGGATTGCTTTCAAGAGTTATATTCCAAGATGTGGATTGTCGATCGTAGCAAAGTTCTTATGAAAGATTGTTACAAAGCATTGGCAACTTTTTGCCAAAATTGGATTTTGGCAAATTTTTCGAGATACGGATTGTCGCTTCATCGTGGCAACATTTCCAAGGATGGATTGTTACGTGGCATTGACAACTTTCCCTAAATCGGATTGTCATACATCATACAAGGGTTGTGTTGGCAACTATTCCCAAATAAAAGAGGATTACCGACATACTGGTTCACAAGCAGCAAAGCGCCGACGTACTGGCAAAGCAGCATTAAGGATAAAAGCAGTGATCCTTTCGAAGACTATCACAGCGGAAATTGGAGTCATATCAAAAACAAGCTCTTTGTTCAGAGACGCGTGAACATATCCAAAAGAAGCTCTTTGTTCAGAGACGAGTGAACATCGAAACAGCAAGGTGGCGTTACCTAGATTATGGAGAGTTGTCACAAACAACTGAGGATTGTTTCAAGAGAAGCGATTTTTAATAGTATTCCCTTGGACGTGGAATATTATCAATGCGGATGAGGATTGTTTCAAGAGAAGCAATCTTCGATAGTATTCCCTTGGATGTGGAATATTATCAAAGTGTAAGAGGATCGTTTCAGGCGAAGCAGTCTTCTATATTGGAAGCAGTTACGGGCGTAGCAGTTTTCATGCGGGATGGCATTCTCTAGCTTGCAAAAGGTCATCAAAACAACAGTAAAGCGGCAACAAATCGGTTACTTTCAGAGACGTGTGCTCGACGGTGCAAGATACGCGTTTCTTAACTCTTTTACCTGTTTAACTAATGCTAGTTTACAGGTATCGGCGTTACAAGATTGATTTAGGATCGCAGAACGTTCTGAATCATTCTCCGTCCCTATCGATACTTTGACTTTTGTTTTCAAAACTCGCGTTTCTCCAAACTCAGTCAAAGTGGGGGCTTCTGTAGACACCCATTTGTGTCTCCCCAAAACCAAACCCAGTGATAAGTACCTTTCACGTCGAATCATAATCAAATGAAGCGAAAGTGTGGAAAGTCTAGTGTTGCGGATAGTTTTAATTTCTTTTCTCTTCTCTCTGTTTTTGAAAACTTATTTTAAGAAAACAGCCAATCTAGTTTGGTTGGTCCATGATATGGGTCCAATTGTAGTGTAGTTGGATGGGGCTTGCAAAAACCATACCAACGATATATTATAAGCCCAATTCCGATGAATATTGAGGAAATTATGGTCAATTTACTAAACTGAGCCCAGTTTGAGCCTTATATATTCGGCCCAATGATCTAGGGGAGGGCCTAATATGATATATCATTCCTAATGCAATTAGGAATGGTTGTATTCTTCTAGATTCTTCTAGAAGGTTCTTTTCATTCCTAATTTAATTAGCTTGATAAATTGACTTTTGTTGACTTTTCAGAGTTTTAATTAAAATCAAAAAGCATTTTCGAGGAAAATATACGATTTTATCCTCCAGTACGGCAAACTTACCTGATTTTTGAAAACGCGTTGAAAACAGGCCTGGCGCCTGACTACAGGCATTGGCGCCTGGAACCAGGTCTGGCGCCTGGCGCCAGCCATTAGCGCCTGGTGCTAGCCATTGGCGCCTGGCACCAATTAGTTGGTACTGGCGCCAGCTCTGTTTTAGGTGCGCCAACTTCGTTTTGCGTGCGCCAAGTACTCTGTTTTGATATTTTATCTTTTTGGCTGATTTCTCTATAAATAACGTATCAAAAACTCCGTTTTCATTCACAAATTCTCACCTACAATTAGTTTTCATTCGCAATTATTAATTCTCTAATTCTCTCTTAATCATTCACCAATTCTCATCAAGTTTTCTTGATTATTTCATCTCTTTTTCTCTTTTTCTAAACTTTGTTTTCACATACAAAATTCGGCATTCATTAGATCTAGAAACACCTAGCATTGTTCGAAGTTGCCTTCGCCCTAGACGTGAAAGGTTTAATTTCTGAGGGTTTAGTCCCAAATCTCTATTTCAATTATTTAATTTAATTGTTTTGATTATTATTTTCCTTGAAGTTACTATCATGTGTATTTTGTTATTAGAAAGAGATATGAGGCATCCAAGTAAGTGTTTTAATTGTCTAGGTTGTTATTATGATTCTTATTGTCATGTTAGGGTTTTTTGATCTTCCTATTATCATGTTTAGGGTAATAACTATAATTTCTATTATCAAATATGACAATTGTGATTCCTATGATGCTTTCTATTCTCTTCCTAATATTCATGTTTGTATCATGTTAGGGTTAAAGATTTGATTTTTATTGCTTAGTGACATGCTAGGGTTTGTTATTAATCTTGTTAGTATCATGCCTAGTATCTTGCTATTATTATGATTTAATATTAACATGAACATGATTATGATTATAATTGTTATAATTTATGACGATTATGAATATTATTATTATTATTATTATTATTATTATTTTGATAATGATTATTTTATTTATGATGATATTATTATTATTATGATTATTATGATGATTGTTATTATAATTATTATTCATGATTATTATTTTAATTATGATTATGATTATTTATTATGTTGCTTGATTATATTTATATTTATCGCTTGATCACGCCTTTTATACATGTTTAATGGGAATTTGGTACTTGTATTCACGCTTAATAAAATAATTAATAATTGTTAGGTTTAATGTGATTATAATTCAAGTGATCACCAATAATAGTTTATTTGTGCATTAATATTCAACTAACATAGATAAACAGGTTTAGGGTTAATCCTAATGATTGCATGTTAGTCAGAAAGCGCACATGAATACGATCAGAATAAAGTAGAGGCCTATTATTAGGGCAGGTTCAATCTCTTTTAGGTTGGATTTGTACAATCTTCCCCGAACCCTTATTTGGTTCTAGACCTTATGTAGTTGACGATCTCTTGGATCGTTAAGGGGTGTAACCTTCACCTCGTGAACGGTTTACAGGTTCCTAAAAAAAACTTGTTGGCGACTCTTTTGCTCTATCTTCTTCCCTTTTGGACGCCACCGTACTTTAGTGTATGATCACAGTGGGGTTCAAGCTAGGGTTTTAACGCTTAAAATTTATTCCCTACACCATCTGTTTAGGGTAAAAATTACCCTGGACAGGTGTCCTAATAAGAGAAGGCCACGTGTCAAGATCAGGTTGACCCAAGTGGCCCCTTAGCCATTTGACACGTGGTTCCTTCAGATAGATTCTGAAACGGCGGCCCTCAAGGGCCCAAATCCCTAGGAGCGCTGTAAAACGGCGCAGCCCACTAAAATCTAGGTCAAGTGACCTAGATAGGGGCACATTCTCCAACGACCCTATAAATAGAGAGATATTTCCTCATTTTAGGGACACGTTGAATCATTTATTACACCCCTATTCTCTCACATCAGAGAAAGACCTGAGCTTGGAATCCGAGCAGATCCCTATCTAAATTTCCGTTCTCTTTATTCCGTTTCAAGTTGCTAACTTGACCGTCGGAGGCGGAGCTCCAACCACCCGGAGTCTCCGTTATTTTGCAGGTGCAGCTCAGCTAGATCAGACTCTGTGACGTAACTCTCCCAAGGGACAAAAACACCCGAAACATTTGGCGTCGTCTGTGAGGAGAGTACCTCGAAGATGGTTCAAGAGTTTGTACCCCCTAACCGTCTGGGTGAAGATCCAGAAGTTTTTACAGACCATGAGGAGGATGAAGACCCTCAGGTCGAAGCTTTTACAGCCGAAGACAGCTCTCTCAGAACTAAACACATCCGGCCCAGAGACACTCTGGAGCGGGGTGCCTCCCAGGCGGGTCCAAGTCGACCCTCTGGGCAGCCGGAAGGGGAAACCCAAATGGCCGTTGGATCAGCCCCTGTCACTCGAGACGAACTCATGAGATTCATGACAAGTTTCAAGGGTGAAATCACAGAGCTGATCACCAAGAGCCGGGCTGGCCCAAGTAAAGGCCAGACGGCGAAGAAGACTCCTCCAGAGAAGGGGAAGTTAGTCAAAAACCGGCAGCCCACTCCACATCCAAAGGAGAAGGCAGCCGGGACCATTGATTGGTCAAAAATTCTCCTTCCTGTGAGGAACACCAATAACACTCGCCGGACTCAGCAACCGGTGAGAAGTAAAAAATCAACTGTTGATGCATGGGAGATCATCAACTGGAAGAGAAACCAATCGCTGTCTGAGTCGGCTTCAACGTCGAATTTTCCAGACAGCTTCAACAACATTTCTGCAGGGAGTGCACCCTCCTTGCATGAGAGTCAGACAGGCGGTAATACCGTCCATTCTGGCCCTCATATGATTGGAGCTGCCCTGTATGTGCATACTCAGGCTTACGGGCAGTATCCTCCTCACTTCATGCAGCCAGCCTTCTTTGGGGGTCAGGCGGCATATCCAAATGTCTAGCCATTGGACTGGCAGCTTCGTCTGTTGCGCCTGGGTGAACAACCTTCTGCGTTCACTCGGGAGATAACCGAGGCGGCACAGCCGGCCAAGGTTAAGAATGTGTTGGTTGGTACCTATGATGGTACCACCAATCCGGAAGATCACCTTATGGCTTACACCAACCTCATGAATCTGCAGGGGTTGGATGATGCCACTTGGTGTCGATGCTTCCCGGCAACATTGAAAGGCATTGCCCAACAATGGTTTGGCAACCTGCCAGCCGGGTCCATAGACAGCTTCAGGACGCTTGCCTTCCTGTTTGCTTCCAACTTCTCAATGAACATCCCTGCTAAGAAAACAAGCCTTGATTTGAGCACTGTTAAGCAGTGAGAGAGAGAAGGGTTGCGCTCATATGTCAGGCGGTTCAACCTGATCAGAATTCATATTCAGGGGCTGTCTGATGAGGTAGCTTTTACATACTTTTTCAAAGGTCTGAGAGACGGGTCGACCTTTAAGTTCGACCTAGTCAGAAAAGGGGCTTTCACCCTACAGGCGGCCCTGAGGGAGGCGGAAAGCTATATTCAAGCTACCGACCTCTGCTCACCTGGTAGCCAGTCGGACTCTAAGAAGTCTAACAAGCAGAAAGACAACTGGCCTGCTTAGCCGGATAAAAAGAAAGAAGAGAGCAAGAAGAGAAAAGAGGTTTGGGCGGTTAGTGACTCTGACCAGCCGTCCCAGAAGAAGAAGAAATAATTTAAACCGTACGTCCCAAAGTACGAGTTTAACAAGGACTGCAACTCCATCCTCATGGAGATAAAGGACCGGTTGTCCCTTGAGAAGCCGAATCCAATGAAAAGTTCCGTTCAATCCAGGAACAAAAATAAATTTTGTTAATATCATGAGAAAGTTGGCCATGACACCAACGACTGCTTCAGCCTACAACGGACGTTGAACCGTCTGGCTGACAAGGGGATGCTGAATTCCTATATTTCTAAGTCCCCAGCCGGGGTAAAAAAGAAAAACAAGGGTCAGTCCTCCAAGACTACCCCCCAGCCTGCTAGTAGTTCGGATACCGACAAGGAGCCGGTCTACACTATAGCAGGCGGGTTTTCATGTGGTGGCCCTACCATCAGGGGCACCAAGAGCCATCTTCAAAAGATGGACAAAGATGATGATGAGCAGGCGGAAGCCAGCTCCTCCTTCCCAGACGTCTTGATCACTGAGAAGGACAGGGGCAGCATCCACCGCCCGCATGATGACCCGGTGGTCATTGAATGTAAGGTTGCCAACCAGCTGGTTGGACGAATCCTTATTGACACCGGCAGCTCATCAGACATCATCAGCCTCCGGTGCCTGCAGAAGCTGAAATACAATATCAGCAGCATGCATCCGGTCACCTACCCCTTGGTTGGTTTAGGGGGTGGGATGGTTTACCCAGCCGGAAGAATCGACTTACCCATCCGGCTAGGAGAGAAGGGCCAAGGGCGACATATTGTCGTCAGGTTCTTGGTCATTGACCGCCTATAACATTATCCTTGGCAGGCCAACCCTCAATGTAGCCAAGGCGGTAATCATCCCATCTCTCATGCTCATCAAGTATGAGAAGGATGATGGCACTGTTGGTTCCCTGAATGGGGATCAGAAGACGGCTCGGGAGTGCTACCTCTCAGCCGTCACGGACACTGTAACCCCAGGCGTCCAAGAACCAATAGACCTTGACAATATCAAGGATGCTGATCCAGCACGCCCCACCAGCAGCCGGTAAGAAAAGAAAGGCACCTCTGCTGGTGGAGGTGAAGAAGGAGAAAAAATAGCAATCACTGACCGGTGAGCGGTTAGATGAGCTCCGTCCCCAACCGGCTGGCGAAAGCATTGATCTCGTTCTGGATGACAGCCGTCCAGAACGCACTGTTAAGGTTGAGACGGTTGCTCATGCTACTTTGGGTGCAAGCTTGCACCTTCTGCTGAAGGAATTCAAAGACATTTTTGCCTTTGAAGTGGAAGAGATGCCAGGCGTCAGCCCGGATCTCGCTGTCCACAAACTCGTCGTGGACCCCAAAAAGAAGCCCATCCGGCAAAAGAAAAGAAACCACGGCGAGGAAAGAAGACAGGCGGCAGCTGCCGAAGTCAAAAAGCTGCTAGACGCCAGGTTCATTTGGTCTTGTAATTTTCCCGACTGGGTGGCCAATGTGGTCCTTGTTAAGAAACCGAATGGGACCTGGCGCATGTGTGTTGATTACACAGACCTCAACAAGGCGTGTCCAAAGGACAGTTATTCGCTTCCAAAGATCGACAGTTTGGTCGACTCTACAGCCGGTCACGCCTTGATGAGTTTTATGGATGCCTACTCCGGCTTCCATCAGATACCCCTGTGGAAGAAAGATCAAGAGAAGACGGCCTTCGTCACTGATCAGGGGCTATTTTGTTATACGGTGATGCCGTTTGGCTTGAAAAATGCGCCGGCTACGTTCTAACGGATGATTAATACTGTCTTTGTCAATCAAATTGGGAGGAATGTAGAGACATACATTGATGACATGATAGTCAAATCCAAACAGCAGACGGATCACCTTGCTGATCTCCGAGAAACCTTCACCACACTCAGGCGGCATAAGGTCATGTTAAATCCTAAGAAATGCGTCTTTGGTGTTGAGCCTGGGAAGTTTCTCGGATTCCTAATTGATCAAAGGGGGATAGAGGCTAACCCTGAGAAGATACAGGCGGTGATTGACATGAAGTCACCCCGCACTGTCAAGGAAGCGCAGAGACTAACCGGTTGCCTAGCTGCTCTGGGGAGATTCCTCAGCCGGTCAGGTGACAAATGCCTTTACTTCTTCCAAGCAATCAGGAAGAAGACCAGATTTGAATGGGGGGATGAGGCTGAGGCGGCCTTTCAACGGCTGAAAGAACACCTCCACTCTTTGCCAAGACTTGTTAGTCCATTGCCTAGGGAGGTGTTATACATGTACTTAGCTGTCTCAGATCATGCCCTCAGTGCCGTTCTCCTTGCTGAGAGAGACGGTGTTCAGCTTCCGGTCTATTTCATAAGCCATGTCTTAAAAAATGCTGAGCTCTGGTACCCCATGGTAGAAAATTTTGGCCTTGCTCTGTGTATGGCTTTCAAGAAATTGAAGCCATACTTCCTGGCTCATCCGGTGGTAATCTACACCGACCAGCCCCTCAAACGGCCAATGTATACTTTGGAGTCATCCGGAAGAATGTTGAAATGGGCTATTGAAATGCAAAGTCTTGAAATCACTTTCGAACCTAGAAAAGCAGTGAAAGGTCAGGCGTTTGCCGACTTCATTGTTGAAATGACCCGACCGGTGCAACCGGATAATCTTGACCAGGTTTGGAAAGTGTATGTAGACGGAAGCTCAACAAAGAATGGTTGTGGTGCAGGAATTATATATGAGTCCCCAGAGGGGGAAAAATTTGAATATGCACTGCGGTTTAAGTTTCAAGCCTTAAATAATGAGGCGGAATATGAAGCCCTGCTAGCCAGAATCCGCATGTGTAAGGCAGCAGGGGCAACGAAGATTGACGCCTATTCTGATTCACAGTTGGTCGTTAGCCAGTATGAGGGAACATATGAGGCAACTCATCCGGTTATGATCAAATATCTTCAGGCAGTCAAGGAAGAGACTGGGGCACTTGAGGAATTCCATCTGAATCAAGTGCCCAGGTCAGATAACAACCAGGCGGATGCATTGTCCAAATTGGCTTCATCCGCCTGCTGTGATACTCCTCGGTCGGTCTTTTGGGAAATTCTTGAAAAAAGAAGCATACATGAAGATTCCATTGGAACCCTAGACCGAAGCTCCACCTGGATGGATGTCATCCGGGCTTATCTTTCAAACGGCACACTTCCTGATTCACCACAAGAAGCAGTCGTCCTGTAGAAGCGAGCTGCAAGCTTCGAGTTGAAAAATGAAGAACTCTTCAAGGCTGGGTTTCTTAAACCCCTATTGAAGTGTGTTACCCCAGAAAAGGGGAAGGAAGTTCTCGAAGACTTGCACTCGGGATTCTACGCCTCCCACATAGGCGGTAGGTCCTTAGCCGTCAGAGCCAGACGACATTACTTTTGGCCCACTCTTGACGCAGACGCCAAGGAGTTGGTGAAAAAATGTGACAAGTGCCAAAAGTTTGGTAAACTTATTCATCGTCCGGCTACTGATCTGACGACAATCCACAGCCCGATCCCATTTGCCAAA
Source organism: Chenopodium album (assembly GCF_948465745.1). Lineage (NCBI taxonomy): Eukaryota > Viridiplantae > Streptophyta > Magnoliopsida > Caryophyllales > Amaranthaceae > Chenopodium > Chenopodium album. Next base: position 19,906,580 of record NC_137840.1, on the reverse strand, counting down.
TGGGGCATGGATATCTTAGGTCCTTATACGCCTGCTCCAGGCGGAAAGCGCTACATTTTGGTGGCTGTGGATTATTTCACCAAATGGGTAGAAGCTGAGCCGGTTAAAAATATCAAGACAAAGGATGTCATCTCTTTCATTTGGAAGAACATCATCACCCGGTTTGGGGTACCTATGTCTATGGTGTTTGACAATGGCCCTCAGTTTGAAACCCCCCAGCTCAAGACTTGGTTAGGAGATCAGGGTATCTCACATTGTTTTGCATCAGTCGGCCGACCCCAAGCAAACGGCCAAGTTGAAGCCTTCAACAAACTCATCTCAGACGGCATTAACAAGAAAATTGAACGGGCCGGTGGCTTATGGGCAGAAGAGTTAATTCATGTCCTATGGGCCATCCGGACTACTGCTAAAGGGGCAACCGGTGAAACCCCATTTCTCATGGTATACAGTGTTGAAGCCGTCTTGCCTATTGAGCATTATGAGCCGACTCTCAGAGTTATGCTCTATGATGAAGAGGCGAATTGGGAGGCCATGCAGCTGGCATTGGACTCCCTTCCGGAACGTAGGGGCAATGCTGTCCTACGCCATGAGATATACCGTCTAAGGATGACCAGAGCCTTTAACAAGAGAGTGCACAAACGCCCTCTTAAAGTGGATGACTTTGTGTTACGGAAAATGGAGGCAACCGGTAGGGCCAATGAGCTGGGAAAGCTAACTCCAAATTGGGAAGGCCCCTACTGGGTTTATGAAGAAGTAAGGGATGGCACCTACCACCTGGAAACCCCAGACGGCAGGCGTCTGCCTAGAACTTGGAATGTAGACAATCTAAAAAAGTACTACTTCTGAGATTGTAAACTTTTTGTAAACAGTGAGTCAATTAATGAAGATTCAGACTTTGTTTGCAAAATCGAGTTATTTCTTAATTATCCATCTGGGTAATACCCAGGCGGATTCTGCTTTACCTAACTAAGTTTGACACTTAGTAAAGGTTACATTTGTTGGACCGCCTAGGTAATACTCGGATCACTTGTTTATTTAAATTTAATACTTTGTTTATTCAACTGCCTGATTATCTGCCTGGGTAATACCCAGACGGACCCGCTTGTTTAAAAAACTAAAGTTTTATACTTAGTGTAAATCCAATACTGACTAAAAACTAAGCACAAAAACGTTTAGTGGCTTTACAACCGGTCTCAAACAAGACCCAAGGCTAAAATAGCCGGATGGTTGCTCATTTTATAAAATCGCCTGTCCCAGCATGGACAAAGGCGTCCGGCGACACCCCTCCGGGTGCAATCGTCGCAGAGAACAGACTATTTGTCGGTTCTACGTACCAATGCAGACGACAAAAATTGAACGACCAAATTAGTCAACTCATAGTTGTCTGACCAAAATAGCCTATGAAGAGCGAATAAGTTTCCAGATATCGGATGCCCATAGGCATCAGTCGGTCATTGGTAGAAATTCTTACTTGGGTTATTTATTCCAAAGTTGCACTCACTTCCCCTATTGGGGCAAAGGATTGTGTAATGGCTACGCGTTAACCCCAGACGGAATTTAACCGCCTGGGTAAGAAGCTCAAAGCACCCGCTTTTATGGCCGGCTGTGCACTTGGTTTGGGGCAATCACCATTGTGATTGATTGGCCTAAAAACACTCCATACTTTTCCAAGTATCAAGTGTTTTCAAGCCAATCAATCAGCTTGGGACTAAACCAACCGCACAGCCGCCCAGGGGCAAGAGCACTCGGATTGCAAATTGCCGCATGCTTTTTTAAGTTAGGCAAAATACTAAAGAATTGCAAACAGACGAAAAATTCAAATAAAAATTCAAATTGAAAAAAACTCAAAAGGCATATATAAAATCCGACTGAGTCGGAATACTTCATTTATATAAAATGGCACAAAGGCCAGAATTATTGTTAACCGGACACATCCGGTGAAGAAAGAAAGTGGAAATGTTAATCCAACCCCATGGTTGGTAAAAAGATACAACAAAACACGGCATGCAAGCCGGTACATAACATTGGTTGGCATACTGCCGCAGAAAGGTGGGAGGACCGCCTAAGGCTTAGGCAGAGTCTTCTCCGACTGAGTTTGGCTGGCTTGGCCCTCTTGATGATCATCCGCCTGCTCCGCATCATCAGAGACTTCATATCCCTACTCAGAAGCCCAGTCTTTGAAGCGAGGCGGTGGAGCATCACCTAGTTGCTGGGCATCATACACCTCAGTGGCGTAATCATACCTCAGCTTATAGACCTCAAAGTCTATTTCTGGGTAAAGGAGGCCCAGGTGATCTTCAGCCGGGCCAAGTTGTCCCGCTCGTTCTCCTCGGTCATCCGGGTCTGCTCCCGGGCCAGCTCATCCGACTGCTTGTTGCGCAGGGTCATGAGCTCGAGCTTCAGGCGGTCATTGTCAATCTGGAGTTGGGCATTCTCTTTGTCAGCATCTTCTAATGCCTTGAGATCAGACTTGGCATCTTTCAGCTGCTTGTCAAGGTCATCAGCCCGGCTGTTAGCTTCATCGTTTGCAGCCGTTAAACTCCGGATCAGCTCCTCCTGTTTCAACTCTACTGCTTTAATCTTTAAATTACACATATAATCAGAATGTTCAGCAAAGTTGAGGTTTTCTAGGGCCCTTCGTTTGGCGTCATTTACCTCTTCTTGCTTCCGCCTGAAGGGGCCCCGGAGATTGTCCACCCTCACCATAGCCTGATTCAATAAAAGTCGGTTAAAGAGTTACTTAGTCAAATTAAAAATGAAAGACATCAGGATGGAAAAATCATGTACCTCAGCCAGAGATCCCATTATCCGGTCAAAGTCCACAACCTAGAGATCAGGTATGGATGCCTTCTCGGACCGGGTGAGGGTCCTCAACATCCGCTTTACGAAGCTTGGAAGGTCCGGCTGGTCAGAAGTCGGACCTGCATCAAAAGTAGTGCTATGTGAGATAGAAGCAGCGTAGCTGGCATTCATCCGTTGCCGGCTGCTGACTGACCCTTTTGAAGAATCAACCTTGGTCTTGATTCTCATGAAATCAAGTGGCCAAGGTATTTCAGCTCCTTCCTTACCTTGAGCTTCCGGATGGGTCTCCGGCTTGTTCTCCTCCCCGGTGGTTGCCGCACCGTCTGCAACCTTAGGTGGCTCGCCACCCTTCGATGCCGTAGAGACATCCGGCGTCTTCTACTGTTTTGAGCTTTCACTTAGCTTCTTCAGAACAGCAGGGGATTTGCCCCCAGTCGTTGGACGACCGGATTGGGCAGAACTTTGTTTTTGGGGGGGGTCCTTCCTTGCGGCTTTGGCAGCCGGAGTCTTTCCTAGATCATCTCCTTGCCTTTTGAGAAGCTTGGAGAATGACCGAGGGATTCTCTTGGCGGACTCCTGAGAAAGGAGCAAATATAAGTATACCCAACCGGTATATATATATATATATATATATATGCAAACATTAAGTCAGGCGGTCTTACCCCGCCTTTCTTGTTATCCTTCGCCTCGACGGCTGCCTTTTTGGCAAGTGCCGCCTCCTTGCGCAGTAGCGTCGCTGAATTAGCAGGAGTCTTGTCCTGGTCAACCATCTTCAGGGCTTCTTCTGCAAAAACAAGAATTTCAAGTTAGAAAGAATCAAGGCAAGTTTGCAATAAAAAAGAAACAACAATTATTCCGGGTGAGAAGTATTCTACCCCTGGGAAACGTTGTGCTCAGTCCGCAGGTGGACAACAAGCATTCATCTTTGAAGAAGTCCGGATGGGGGATCCAGTTCTTAGGAACAATAATGTGAGTCCCATCCCCCATGGGCTCAGTTGTGGTTTCAAAAAATCCCGGCTCCATGATTTTCTCCCGGGCTTTAGTCAAAAGTGTCGGGAGAGGGCATTTGCGTCTAAGAAGAGCCGGCTCGGTGTTGTACCGGCGCAGTGTCCAGTTGTGTCTTAGGGTGGGGGAGGAAATCAGATAAAACTTGTCCTTCCACCCGGACCATTTGGACACTTTGTCCAAAGTCATTAGATATTGGGGCAAGGTAGTCAAAGTATACCATGACCCATGGCCGCCTGGAGCCTTGCTCAGGTAGTGCATATGAGCGAAGGCGGAAAAGCTTGGGTTCAAGTTTTGGAACTTGCAGGCGGCAATATAACTTAATATGTTCTCCCACGAATTAGGGGTGAGCTGCCAAACCCCCAGATCATACCCCTTAAGGATTTTCCTTATCCCGGGGTGGAGGGGGAACCGGAGGCCGGATTCTATTACCGCCTCATAGCAGATGAAGTAGTCATCTACATGATCAATGTCGTCCCCCCCGGGCCATCACAGCATCAGCCGGAGGGACAATAACTTACCAACCCCTTCCAAAGGGATGTTTCTCCTTAAAGGCCCTGAACCCGCTGTTAAGAAGGGCAATGTTGCTCGGCAGCATCCGGGTTCTTTTAGGGTTGGGATTGTCAGCTACTTTGGGCGGCTGCTGATAGTCAGCCACAAAATCTCCCTGGTTAGAGCCGGAGGACTCCGCTCTTGATCCCTAGCCGGCCTCAGCGTCACCGGCTTCATTGGAGGAGGCGGCTCCCTCGTCGTCTACCTCTCTCACTCCAGAGCTCCCGGATGTAGAGGGAGACTCTTCGTCGGATCCACTCTCCTCCCAATCCCTCTTATCCCCATCCGGGAAAACCTCATCGGTTGGCACTCTCATGGTGCGCTGGCTTTTAGACCGCCTGGCCGTTTGTTTCGTTCTGGCCATTGTGTCCTGCACAGACACAGAGAGGGAGGAATTCGGAGATGAGCATATTGGTTCCGACAGTCCAGAAGAGGCACCCCCTGTTCTAGACTTAGCCGTTCCGGGGGATCGGCTGAGTGTCCTAGGCAGTGCCAAGTGGGTGGATTGGGAACTCATTTATATTTTCTATTTTCTAAAGAAAGCCGGGCATACAGGCGGAAAAAATGGTATGTAAATTGAAAGGGAGGAAAGCTAAAATGGTACAGGCGGTTACCTTGCTTTGACTCTGAAAAATCTGAAAACCGCTACAGTCGGTGAACCGGGTGATGAACTGTTAGCACTCAGAAGCTTGAAACTCGTTGATTATGCAGGCGGGAGCAGAGAAAAGTCTCTCTAGAATCTCTCTTTTTCTCTCTCTAAAAAGTCAATATGAATGTAAAGTGTGAAAAGGAGGGGGGGTAACTTTCTATTTATAGAAAGTAAAAGTGGGGGGAAAATTTTGATTTGAAATTCAAAATTTTAACCCGTTACTGTTCACCTATGAAAGGTGGACACGTGTCACATGCCCCACGTGATATTCACATGACCCATGTGAGGGGCAAATGTTTAGGGTAAAAATTACCCTAGACAGGTGTCCCAATAAGAGAAGGCCACGTGTCAAGATCAGGCTGACCCAAGTGGCCCCTTAGCCATTTGACACGTGGCTCCTTCAGATAGATTCTGAAACGGCGGCCCTCAAGGGCCTAAATCCCTAGGAGCGCTGTAAAACGACGCATGTAACACCCCAATAATTCTCCCTTTTTCAAACCACTTACTTTAAATAAAATAGTGGAGAACCATTGACATGTTACCGCCACGTATTAAAACGTTAAGGCTTTATCAAAGTATCGCAGCGGAAAAATCAAACTTAAGTATTTAAAATAACACAATTTAGAAAACGAATAAGTCAAAGCTTACAAATTGGAACCATATAAGGCCCTTATTTAAAACCAAACCAATATTAAAAATCCAAAACATAAATGAAATTGCAAAGCATAAATAATTTCAACACAAAGAACGAATACACTCAATCACACCATCCCTTGACAATGCGATTGTCAAATCCCGAAATGCACATCATCAAGCTAACCTGTGCAATACTGCTCCCCAATAATACAAGTGTAATAATTGGATCATCACAGGGTCATTGAAAGGCGAAGGCCATGACCAAAATAAAACACACACAAAAGCACGCAATCAGCAAAGCTGAGTACATACAAGCTACAACATACCAAACCTAGCATGCTCAATTAATTAAAGTAAATAAACATACAACACGAATTCATTAATCAAGACTCCACACTTAGACAATTTAATTGACTCAACATACTTACTAAATTCCAAACACTTGACTCATCATATTCAATTTAATTAATTTAATTTAGTTTGGAGTAAGCAATAGACGAGGTTGTCCAATCCAGGTCCCAAATGACCATTTGAAATAAAAGTTTAGCGCGATGCAAGAATGGGCGCGACTCCATTCTCACAAAGTTAGTCTAGGATAATCAACATTACTAGCTCAATTAAATAATGTAGTTCAAAACTACATAACACATTGTACTCTAAAAATAACCTTTATCAACTCAACCTCGAATAATAATACAAACCTTTACTCAACTCTCTATCCCGTAAGTGTGCCATGCTCATTGTTCTATACCTAGCCTTGGACATGGGTAATTCGAATAAAACCAACAAGTATAAAAACTTGAATACTCCCAATAACTAGAAAACACCTTGAACCAGACCACATACGGGTCAATTCCCACTGTAGGGGACCATAGAAAAATAAATAATAAAGATTGTACCTCATTCTTAACTCATGATCATTATCTCATTACCAACATGCCAAGGACTAAGGTCTATAACGCCGAGCCTCAAACCCATAACAAAATAAATAATTCTCAACCTTTTGATCTCACACATTGATCAAATAACCATTCACAAATTAATTTATAATATCTCAATATTGGCACATGTTCCCAAATAACATAACAATTCGATTCATAATGTCTCAACTCTTAAAACACATACTAATAACCCAAATATAATCATATCTCAACCCAAAAATAATACTCTGCATTAATAATCCTAAAACCTCAAGAACAATACTCCCTATAGCAATAACATTAAAAAAAAACCCCAGAAATATAACACAATCATTCAATATAACAATAGTAGCAAGACAATTAAATCAGATCATATCATAAAATTATATACGTCAATCATATATACATACACTCAAGCATATGAATTAATTAAATGTATAACCAAACAATTTTCATCCAAGTGTTTTCTAATCATGAAACTAAGTTCTTTTCTTTGGTACCTAAACATGATACTATTTACAACGAAGTAGACATGTACGTACCTCGTATAAACAATCCTTTGTGCCACTTTTAATCACTTAAAAGTCTCCTAAGAAATAATCACTTCCTAGAAAACAACCAACAATTAATATTACTATCCCAAGTAATTTCCAACAATATAATATGATGAAAAACTTATTAAAATAAATAAAACATATTTATATGCTTAATTAACTTTAAACATAATTAATTTTATTAATCAAAATCAAGGATAAAATTTTAAGCATAAAAAAACTTCGTTAAAAATGAAAAACTGCCCGAAAATCATATTTAGAGGCAGAATTTGGCCACGATAGGGTGGTGCTCACTACCAAAGGTAGTGAGTCTTTCTTAAAACATCATTTCTACATGGAAAACACTACTTTTTTGTCAAAATCGGATGAGTTCAGAACCTAACCGGGATTAAAACGGGATTAATATTAACGAACCGAAATCTAAACATTAAAACACGAATTTACGTGTTCAAAATAATCTGGAAAATAATTAGTAATATAATCACCAAAATTTCAAAACATCATTACTATAAAAGCCCTAAATCAATTGTTCATAAAAACCCTAAAATCATGATTTTCAATAAATTGAAACCCTAGGTTTATAATTCATAAAATATGAAATTTATAACATAAATATAATCTGAAATTAATAATCTTTATACCATTAAAATATAATTTAATACTAAAAATATAATCTTTATACTAAAATCAAAACCCAAAACAATTAAAATAACATTAAGCAAAATAATGAAACAAAGGAGGATGAAAATAAGACTAACCTTTTTGTGTGGGAAATTTTGGGGATGTATGGGGTATTTATAGGAGAGAGAGTGGTGTAGGGTTAGTTTTAAGATTGGGCCTCATAAAATTAATGGGCCAATTAAGAAAAGAAAGTGGGTTTGGTTTGTTTGCTGGATATAAATTAGTGAAGAAAGGTTCATAAAAAGTTCTTTGTAATAAAATCGTTCATCAAACCCAAAAATAATTTGAAACTTTTGAAATTAAATCCGAAAAAAATACAAATAAATATTATGAATAAAATATAATTTCATTACTAATATATTTAAAAATACGGGGGATTACAATCTACCCCTCTTAAAAGAAGTTTCGTCCCGAAACTTAGCACAAAATCCCTTAAATTGCAAAACTTTTGCATAAAGCCATTTCAAAAATTTCAAAATTATATCCCAATTGTGTCATAGTATCGACACTAATACTTTATCACCATTCCAATTTACGCACTTCACTAGATGCGTAAACAAATAAAATCGCTATGAAAAGCATGAAAACACCATAAAATAGCATAAAATAGGGTAAAAAAAAACGCGAAATTATACGCATTCTACCCCCCTTAAAGAACAAGAGTTACGCCCTCGTAACTCACCTCATTAAACAACTTAGGTTATCTCTTTCTCATATCATCCTCGGCCTCCCAATGGCTCATGTTTTCCTCACTTTTCGAGTATACCAAAATATCATCAATAAAAACAACTACAAACTTGTTCATGGAATACTCGATTCATCAAGTCTATAAAAATTGCAAGTGCATTGGTCAACTCAAAAGACAAAACTGTAAACTCGTAGTGCCCATATCTAATCCTAAAAGCAGTCTTAGGTATATCCTTATCAGCCACTCTTAATTGATGATACCCCGAACGTAAATCAATCTTGAAAAACACACTAGCTCCCTTCAATTGATCAAACAAATCATCGATCTTGGGTAGTGGGTACTTATTCTTTATTGTGACATTATTTCAACTCTCTATAATCGATTTACAATCTCATGCTCCCATATTTATTCTTCACAAAATACATCCAAAACTCATTCACAATTGGCACATCTTCCACATTCACTTACTACTCATTTCCAAGTCTTGCACACAACAAAAGAACAAAGGATGCCCCTTACGTACAAGTTTTGACAACTTTAACGCAGAAATAATCCCAATACCATTTGGTTTCCCAAAACGTCTGTAATACACAATCTCCCCCAAAGAACCCCTTAAGTAAACATTCTTTATCTCACAATCAATCTTATATTAGCTTATAAGTGGCTAACCAATCTATTCCCAAAATGACATCAAGGTCATCCAACTCAAATTCTATAAGATCAGATGGAAAATCAGTCTCTCCAATCCTCAAAGGTAAACCCTTATGTATCTTGGTGCACCTCACAACCTCACTAGTAGGCAAACTAATAAGCAAGTCAATCGAATTTGGTTCAACTAGTCCTAATAGCAGCAGCTAAAGCATCATTGTTAGCCATCCTCCTTCTCTACCTAGAAATGTAACACACTCTTAGGCTGACATCAGCGCGAAAAAAACTCTTCTTGCTTAATAAATCACATTCATAATCATCAAATATATATATTAAGGTAGAAAGGTGGACACGGCCACACAATCGCCCCTAATAAGTCACTTTCAAAGGAAATGATTATTTATTTTTAATCATTCCTACGCACACGAAAATTAAATAAAATAATTCCCTTGATTCAATTCCACCAAAATTCATGCATCAAGTGCATAACATCATTAAATTAACACACATTAGTAGACACATAATTACATGCTTCACACAAATAAATTAAATCATTTAAACATTTCACATTACACAAAGAATCTCATTCCATTCCATTCCATATGACATGCTTTAATCCTTAAACATGATACTAAGTGATCACTCAAGTTTGCACCATTACATGAACATACACAATTAAATAACTTGCATGATCACTTCATACAATATAAAAGCATTAAGTAATTAATTACAATGCATAAAGAAATAAATAATCTATTCTATACGCCCTTTCTAATGCTACCCAAATCTCACCGATAAGCAAAATAAGCACACAAGTTAGGAATAAAAATAAATAATTAAATTCATTTTATTTCAAAATAACAAAAATACTTTGAAAATATATAAAACAAATAAATAAACTTTTTTTATTAAATGCCGAAATAAATATATTAGAATAAAATAATTTTTGAAAATCTAAGTTAACTTTAAATAAGGTAGTCGAATAAACTCATTAGATTTAAAACGTTAGGCGCCTAAAAACTTTAAATTAATTTTAGTGGTAATTAAATCGAACCTAAGCTCTGATACCACTTTGTAACACCCCAATAATTCTCCCTTTTTCAAACCACTTACTTTAAATAAAATAGTGGAGAACCATTGACATGTTACCGCCACGTATTAAAACGTTAAGGCTTTATCAAAGTATCGCAGCGGAAAAATCAAACTTAAGTATTTAAAATAACACAATTTAGAAAACGAATAAGTCAAAGCTTACAAATTGGAACCATATAAGGCCCTTATTTAAAACCAAACCAATATTAAAAATCCAAAACATAAATGAAATTGCAAAGCATAAATAATTTCAACACAAAGAACGAATACACTCAATCACACCATCCCTTGACAATGCGATTGTCAAATCCCGAAATGCACATCATCAAGCTAACCTGTGCAATACTGCTCCCCAATAATACAAGTGTAATAATTGGATCATCACAGGGTCATTGAAAGGCGAAGGCCATGACCAAAAGAAAACACACACAAAAGCACGCAATCAGCAAAGCTGAGTACATACAAGCTACAACATACCAAACCTAGCATGCTCAATTAATTAAAGTAAATAAACATACAACACGAATTCATTAATCAAGACTCCACACTTAGACAATTTAATTGACTCAACATACTTACTAAATTCCAAACACTTGACTCATCATATTCAATTTAATTAATTTAATTTAGTTTGGAGTAAGCAATAGACGAGGTTGTCCAATCCAGGTCCCAAATGACCATTTGAAATAAAAGTTTAGCGCGATGCAAGAATGGGCGCGACTCCATTCTCACAAAGTTAGTCTAGGATAATCAACATTACTAGCTCAATTAAATAATGTAGTTCAAAACTACATAACACATTGTACTCTAAAAATAACCTTTATCAACTCAACCTCGAATAATAATACAAACCTTTACTCAACTCTCTATCCCGTAAGTGTGCCATGCTCATTGTTCTATACCTAGCCTTGGACATGGGTAATTCGAATAAAACCAACAAGTATAAAAACTTGAATACTCCCAATAACTAGAAAACACCTTGAACCAGACCACATACGGGTCAATTCCCACTGTAGGGGACCATAGAAAAATAAATAATAAAGATTGTACCTCATTCTTAACTCATGATCATTATCTCATTACCAACATGCCAAGGACTAAGGTCTATAACGCCGAGCCTCAAACCCATAACAAAATAAATAATTCTCAACCTTTTGATCTCACACATTGATCAAATAACCATTCACAAATTAATTTATAATATCTCAATATTGGCACATGTTCCCAAATAACATAACAATTCGATTCATAATGTCTCAACTCTTAAAACACATACTAATAACCCAAATATAATCATATCTCAACCCAAAAATAATACTCTGCATTAATAATCCTAAAACCTCAAGAACAATACTCCCTATAGCAATAACATTGAAAAAAAACCCCAGAAATATAACACAATCATTCAATATAACAATAGTAGCAAGACAATTAAATCAGATCATATCATAAAATTATATACGTCAATCATATATACATACACTCAAGCATATGAATTAATTAAATGTATAACCAAACAATTTTCATCCAAGTGTTTTCTAATCATGAAACTAAGTTCTTTTCTTTGGTACCTAAACATGATACTATTTACAACGAAGTAGACATGTACGTACCTCGTATAAACAATCCTTCGTGCCACTTTTAATCACTTAAAAGTCTCCTAAGAAATAATCACTTCCTAGAAAACAACCAACAATTAATATTACTATCCCAAGTAATTTCCAACAATATAATATGATGAAAAACTTATTAAAATAAATAAAACATATTTATATGCTTAATTAACTTTAAACATAATTAATTTTATTAATCAAAATCAAGGATAAAATTTTAAGCATAAAAAAACTTCGTTAAAAATGAAAAACTGCCCGAAAATCATATTTAGAGGCAGAATTTGGCCACGATAGGGTGGTGCTCACTACCAAAGGTAGTGAGTCTTTCTTAAAACATCATTTCTACATGGAAAACACTACTTTTTTGTCAAAATCGGATGAGTTCAGAACCTAACCGGGATTAAAACGGGATTAATATTAACGAACCGAAATCTAAACATTAAAACACGAATTTACGTGTTCAAAATAATCTGGAAACTAATTAGTAATATAATCACCAAAATTTCAAAACATCATTACTATAAAAGCCCTAAATCAATTGTTCATAAAAACCCTAAAATCATGATTTTCAATAAATTGAAACCCTAGGTTTATAATTCATAAAATATGAAATTTATAACATAAATATAATCTGAAATTAATAATCTTTATACCATTAAAATATAATTTAATACTAAAAATATAATCTTTATACTAAAATCAAAACCCAAAACAATTAAAATAACATTAAGCAAAATAATGAAACAAAGGAGGATGAAAATAAGACTAACCTTTTTGTGTGGGAAATTTTGGGGATGTATGGGGTATTTATAGGAGAGAGAGTGGTGTAGGGTTAGTTTTAAGATTGGGCCTCATAAAATTAATGGGCCAATTAAGAAAAGAAAGTGGGTTTGGTTTGTTTGCTGGATATAAATTAGTGAAGAAAGGTTCATAAAAAGTTCTTTGTAATAAAATCGTTCATCAAACCCAAAAATAATTTGAAACTTTTGAAATTAAATCCGAAAAAAATACAAATAAATATTATGAATAAAATATAATTTCATTACTAATATATTTAAAAATACGGGGGATTACAATCTACCCCTCTTAAAAGAAGTTTCGTCCCGAAACTTAGCACAAAATCCCTTAAATTGCAAAACTTTTGCATAAAGCCATTTCAAAAATTTCAAAATTATATCCCAATTGTGTCATAGTATCGACACTAATACTTTATCACCATTCCAATTTACGCACTTCACTAGATGCGTAAACAAATAAAATCGCTATGAAAAGCATGAAAACACCATAAAATAGCATAAAATAGGGTAAAAAAAAACGCGAAATTATACGCATTCTACCCCCCTTAAAGAACAAGAGTTACGCCCTCGTAACTCACCTCATTAAACAACTTAGGTTATCTCTTTCTCATATCATCCTCGGCCTCCCAATGGCTCATGTTTTCCTCACTTTTCGAGTATACCAAAATATCATCAATAAAAACAACTACAAACTTGTTCATGGAATACTCGATTCATCAAGTCTATAAAAATTGCAAGTGCATTGGTCAACTCAAAAGACAAAACTGTAAACTCGTAGTGCCCATATCTAATCCTAAAAGCAGTCTTAGGTATATCCTTATCAGCCACTCTTAATTGATGATACCCCGAACGTAAATCAATCTTGAAAAACACACTAGCTCCCTTCAATTGATCAAACAAATCATCGATCTTGGGTAGTGGGTACTTATTCTTTATTGTGACATTATTTCAACTCTCTATAATCGATTTACAATCTCATGCTCCCATATTTATTCTTCACAAAATACATCCAAAACTCATTCACAATTGGCACATCTTCCACATTCACTTACTACTCATTTCCAAGTCTTGCACACAACAAAAGAACAAAGGATGCCCCTTACGTACAAGTTTTGACAACTTTAACGCAGAAATAATCCCAATACCATTTGGTTTCCCAAAACGTCTGTAATACACAATCTCCCCCAAAGAACCCCTTAAGTAAACATTCTTTATCTCACAATCAATCTTATATTAGCTTATAAGTGGCTAACCAATCTATTCCCAAAATGACATCAAGGTCATCCAACTCAAATTCTATAAGATCAGATGGAAAATCAGTCTCTCCAATCCTCAAAGGTAAACCCTTATGTATCTTGGTGCACCTCACAACCTCACTAGTAGGCAAACTAATAAGCAAGTCAATCGAATTTGGTTCAACTAGTCCTAATAGCAGCAGCTAAAGCATCATTGTTAGCCATCCTCCTTCTCTACCTAGAAATGTAACACACTCTTAGGCTGACATCAGCGCGAAAAAAACTCTTCTTGCTTAATAAATCACATTCATAATCATCAAATATATATATTAAGGTAGAAAGGTGGACACGGCCACACAATCGCCCCTAATAAGTCACTTTCAAAGGAAATGATTATTTATTTTTAATCATTCCTACGCACACGAAAATTAAATAAAATAATTCCCTTGATTCAATTCCACCAAAATTCATGCATCAAGTGCATAACATCATTAAATTAACACACATTAGTAGACACATAATTACATGCTTCACACAAATAAATTAAATCATTTAAACATTTCACATTACACAAAGAATCTCATTCCATTCCATTCCATATGACATGCTTTAATCCTTAAACATGATACTAAGTGATCACTCAAGTTTGCACCATTACATGAACATACACAATTAAATAACTTGCATGATCACTTCATACAATATAAAAGCATTAAGTAATTAATTACAATGCATAAAGAAATAAATAATCTATTCTATACGCCCTTTCTAATGCTACCCAAATCTCACCGATAAGCAAAATAAGCACACAAGTTAGGAATAAAAATAAATAATTAAATTCATTTTATTTCAAAATAACAAAAATACTTTGAAAATATATAAAACAAATAAATAAACTTTTTTTATTAAATGCCGAAATAAATATATTAGAATAAAATAATTTTTGAAAATCTAAGTTAACTTTAAATAAGGTAGTCGAATAAACTCATTAGATTTAAAACGTTAGGCGCCTAAAAACTTTAAATTAATTTTAGTGGTAATTAAATCGAACCTAAGCTCTGATACCACTTTGTAACACCCCAATAATTCTCCCTTTTTCAAACCACTTACTTTAAATAAAATAGTGGAGAACCATTGACATGTTACCGCCACGTATTAAAACGTTAAGGCTTTATCAAAGTATCGCAGCGGAAAAATCAAACTTAAGTATTTAAAATAACACAATTTAGAAAACGAATAAGTCAAAGCTTACAAATTGGAACCATATAAGGCCCTTATTTAAAACCAAACCAATATTAAAAATCCAAAACATAAATGAAATTGCAAAGCATAAATAATTTCAACACAAAGAACGAATACACTCAATCACACCATCCCTTGACAATGCGATTGTCAAATCCCGAAATGCACATCATCAAGCTAACCTGTGCAATACTGCTCCCCAATAATACAAGTGTAATAATTGGATCATCACAGGGTCATTGAAAGGCGAAGGCCATGACCAAAAGAAAACACACACAAAAGCACGCAATCAGCAAAGCTGAGTACATACAAGCTACAACATACCAAACCTAGCATGCTCAATTAATTAAAGTAAATAAACATACAACACGAATTCATTAATCAAGACTCCACACTTAGACAATTTAATTGACTCAACATACTTACTAAATTCCAAACACTTGACTCATCATATTCAATTTAATTAATTTAATTTAGTTTGGAGTAAGCAATAGACGAGGTTGTCCAATCCAGGTCCCAAATGACCATTTGAAATAAAAGTTTAGCGCGATGCAAGAATGGGCGCGACTCCATTCTCACAAAGTTAGTCTAGGATAATCAACATTACTAGCTCAATTAAATAATGTAGTTCAAAACTACATAACACATTGTACTCTAAAAATAACCTTTATCAACTCAACCTCGAATAATAATACAAACCTTTACTCAACTCTCTATCCCGTAAGTGTGCCATGCTCATTGTTCTATACCTAGCCTTGGACATGGGTAATTCGAATAAAACCAACAAGTATAAAAACTTGAATACTCCCAATAACTAGAAAACACCTTGAACCAGACCACATACGGGTCAATTCCCACTGTAGGGGACCATAGAAAAATAAATAATAAAGATTGTACCTCATTCTTAACTCATGATCATTATCTCATTACCAACATGCCAAGGACTAAGGTCTATAACGCCGAGCCTCAAACCCATAACAAAATAAATAATTCTCAACCTTTTGATCTCACACATTGATCAAATAACCATTCACAAATTAATTTATAATATCTCAATATTGGCACATGTTCCCAAATAACATAACAATTCGATTCATAATGTCTCAACTCTTAAAACACATACTAATAACCCAAATATAATCATATCTCAACCCAAAAATAATACTCTGCATTAATAATCCTAAAACCTCAAGAACAATACTCCCTATAGCAATAACATTGAAAAAAAACCCCAGAAATATAACACAATCATTCAATATAACAATAGTAGCAAGACAATTAAATCAGATCATATCATAAAATTATATACGTCAATCATATATACATACACTCAAGCATATGAATTAATTAAATGTATAACCAAACAATTTTCATCCAAGTGTTTTCTAATCATGAAACTAAGTTCTTTTCTTTGGTACCTAAACATGATACTATTTACAACGAAGTAGACATGTACGTACCTCGTATAAACAATCCTTCGTGCCACTTTTAATCACTTAAAAGTCTCCTAAGAAATAATCACTTCCTAGAAAACAACCAACAATTAATATTACTATCCCAAGTAATTTCCAACAATATAATATGATGAAAAACTTATTAAAATAAATAAAACATATTTATATGCTTAATTAACTTTAAACATAATTAATTTTATTAATCAAAATCAAGGATAAAATTTTAAGCATAAAAAAACTTCGTTAAAAATGAAAAACTGCCCGAAAATCATATTTAGAGGCAGAATTTGGCCACGATAGGGTGGTGCTCACTACCAAAGGTAGTGAGTCTTTCTTAAAACATCATTTCTACATGGAAAACACTACTTTTTTGTCAAAATCGGATGAGTTCAGAACCTAACCGGGATTAAAACGGGATTAATATTAACGAACCGAAATCTAAACATTAAAACACGAATTTACGTGTTCAAAATAATCTGGAAACTAATTAGTAATATAATCACCAAAATTTCAAAACATCATTACTATAAAAGCCCTAAATCAATTGTTCATAAAAACCCTAAAATCATGATTTTCAATAAATTGAAACCCTAGGTTTATAATTCATAAAATATGAAATTTATAACATAAATATAATCTGAAATTTATAATCTTTATACCATTAAAATATAATTTAATACTAAAAATATAATCTTTATACTAAAATCAAAACCCAAAACAATTAAAATAACATTAAGCAAAATAATGAAACAAAGGAGGATGAAAATAAGACTAACCTTTTTGTGTGGGAAATTTTGGGGATGTATGGGGTATTTATAGGAGAGAGAGTGGTGTAGGGTTAGTTTTAAGATTGGGCCTCATAAAATTAATGGGCCAATTAAGAAAAGAAAGTGGGTTTGGTTTGTTTGCTGGATATAAATTAGTGAAGAAAGGTTCATAAAAAGTTCTTTGTAATAAAATCGTTCATCAAACCCAAAAATAATTTGAAACTTTTGAAATTAAATCCGAAAAAAATACAAATAAATATTATGAATAAAATATAATTTCATTACTAATATATTTAAAAATACGGGGGATTACAACGCAGCCCACTAAAATCTAGGTCAAGTGACCTAGATAGGGGCACATTCTCCAACGACCCTATAAATAGGGAGATATTTCCCCATTTTGGGGACACATTGAATCATTTATTAGACCCCTATTCTCTCACATCAGAGAAAGACCTGAGCTTGGAATCCGAGCATATCCCTATCTAAATTTCCGTTCTCTTTATTCCATTTCAAGTTGCTAACTTGACCGTCGGAGGCGGAACTCCAACCACCCGGAGTCTCCGTTATTTTGCAGGTGCAGCTCAGCCGGATCAGACTTCGTGACGTAACTCTCCCAAGGGACAAAAACACCCGAAACACCATCCAACCATGATCTTCACCGTGAATTAGCATCATCATCTAGCATCAAATCGTGGCCGTTCGATTTTCATTAAAATCATGTGAAAAGCTCTCGATTAACCCACATTTGCGCGCCCGCACAGAAGTCGCGCAGAGGTCGTGCAAATGCTACTGTATCATTCTGTTTTGGACTCCAATTGTGTGCGCCTTCTGACAGGGTTGTGCGCCCGCGTTTGAGGCTTTATTGTTTCTGAAATGGTGAAGAGCGGGGGTTGGGATTCAGTCCGAATTGTGGTGGCTGCAGCGGCGGAATTAAGGTTCGAAAGTGGTTGTGGCGCTGTGGGAGCAGGGGAATTGATGAGTTGTTGTTGCGGGGTTGATGTGCGGTGGAGCAGGTGGTTGAGGGGGGTGTTCAGGTGTGCAGATTTAGGGTTATTGGTGGCAGCGGTGGTTCTGGGTGGTGGTGATCGGAGGTGTTTGGGTGGTGTTTTGGTTGTTGGATATGCGTGGGTGAGTTGGTCGATGTGGGCTGGTAACGGGGCTGATTGGAGTTGTGTGCTGGAGCAGGGGAGTATTTAGGTGGGTGCTTGGCTGGAGATTGGTGTGATTGGAGGTGGTTTGGTGGTGATTGATGGCGGTTTTGGCGGTGGCTGGTGTTGTGGGTTGCGAAGAGATGTTGTTGCCATTGTTGTTATTGTTGTTGTTGTTGTGGCTGGTGGTGTATGGTGGTAAGGGAGTTGCGTGGGTGCAAGGAACAGCAGGGGAGAAGCTGTGTGGTGGAGGTTAAGGAATGGTGAGGTGTATGATAAGCTGGCAGCAGCAAGAGGTTAGGGGCAGCAACTTGTAAGAATTTTGTTGAACTTGATTGACTCGGGTCCCGAACTTCCAATGCAAACCATTTGACTTTGAAATCCGTGCTTCAACCCGAAAACATACCTACACAACCAAAAAAAAACCAAGAGAAATAGGGACAAAAACTAAAATAATAAAATAAAACGAAGTAAAATAAAACAAAATACGAAACTAAAATAAATAAGAAAACGAGATAAAAAGAGAAATTATTAAAAATAAAAACTAAGAACTTAAACTAAAAACATTAAAAGTAAGAAAAATAAAATAAAACACGAAAATAAACTAAAAACTATTAAAAAAAATTACAAAAATACTCAAAATAAAGATAAAAGGCGAGAATAAGCAAATAATAGAAATAAAGGATAAAAAAGGGTTAAATTATTGGAAAATAAGCCGGAAAACGACTCAATAAACACCCTAAAAGTGACATAAAAGTCACTTATCATGTATCCAGAAAACAAGGCAGGATAGAGGTATTTGATTGCAGGAGCCATTAAGTTATCATATTCAAAAGGATTTCCTTTCTACAACATTTTTCAACTCGGAATAAGAAAAAACACTTCTCACTCGGATTGCCAAATTTAACACCAAAAATAGCCTTATTCCCATTCTAAGATGAGAGTAGCCAAATAATTTAAGTGTTTAACAGTATAATGGATCATCCCTCCTTCCCTTCTTGTTAGTCGGTTCCTTTTTAGGGTCTCAAATTGTTTGTGTTCGAACTGTTCGTAGGACAATTATGCCATATCAAAAATTTGTTCATAGATGCATGTATGAAACATTGCAACAATTGAAACCTCAAAGCTAAAAGAATTTTAATAAGTGCCTTACATGCAAAGGAGTAGCCCTATTTGGTTCGACATCAGCAATGCTGGACATAGAAGTTTATTAAGCTTTCTTGTTGCTGAACCGTCATAAAATGGGACATCTTCTACTGCTTACCCATCATAAGAGCTTCGTAGTGGATGGCCATTTCTTTGTAAGGCAAATTAGGGGCAGTTGAGACAAAAAATCTTCCAACTTGATGAGCTGAGTTCAAGACCTGTAGGAAAAGGAGACAACCCCATTCTTTATAAAATATATAGAGAACATTTCATAATCACGCAAGAATAGAGCTTAAGATAGAATAATAGGTGAAGAATCCGATGAAAACAAATGACATCAGAAAAGACAGTTCTCATTGCAAAAAATGCAATTGAAATTGCTCTTAAGCTTCTAAATTTTCATTAATTGCAATTCATTAAGGTCCAAAACACCAATGCGTATGAAAGCCAAAACAAAAACAAAATTATATGACACAAAACCCACAACAGAATCTCAAAATCATCATTACAATTTCACAACCTTAATATTAGTCCATATTCTGAGATTAAATGCCACACAAAACCAAATTATACGACACTATCCAATACAATCTTTCAAATCTCTCATATTCTAAACTTGTAAAACCTCACTCAAAGGGACCTACTGAAGTTAAGTTTAGTTTCCGTAAGAATTCACACACTCTATCTGTGAGTGAGTCTGGGCGCATAGCACCTATGGGCGAGTTATGTACATATGAGGGTAAGAAAGTAATTTCCGGTGATTTAATTTTTAAAACCAAAGGTCTAGTGGTACATTATAATGTACCATTATGCATGTATAATGTACCACTAAAGTATAAATTTTCTGAATAATACTTTTTATGGACTATTACGTGTGTAGTGGTACTTTTTTCTATCCTATAGGTTGAATATTTTCCCTCAAAATACTTACCACTTGTCACTTATTATGCATGTAATGGTACATTTTTTCATTCACCTGTCACTTATTATACATGTAGTGGTACATTTTTCATCTTATTGTCATCCTATATGCGCTGAAATCTATAGGCGCTATGCGCTAAGACTTATCACCATACTATTAAAAAGAAAATCAATCTAAAGAACTCCAAGTTTCAACCTCAAGTTTCAAGCTCAAAATAAATTTAATACAATCAAATGATCAAGCTAATTGTCCCACCAAGATAAATGAAACACAAAAGAATCCCAAGTTTCAACCTCAAGTTTCTAAATATGCATGCTTGTGTTTAATGGGGTTAATAAGTAGACCGTTTTTTTCCGACACAAGAAAGTTTTAAAGTATTTCTTAGTATGTCATGCAAACCATGCCTTGCAAACAAGGATAGCCAAAAATGTTGAAAGGCAAGAATATCCAGCGGCTAGGATTTTTCCCTCCATAACATATTTTCCAACTTTGTAAGACTTAAACTTATCCAAATATTCATCTCTGACTTTCTGTCACAAAATTAGTAAAAAGGTTCATTTCAATATAGCATTTCATATATATATTTATGTGAAATCACATAATTTTTATCCATAAAGGAAGTGAGGAACAAAGAAGTGGTAGCTACATAATAGACTTCTTAATATCTCATCTGATTAGATATCTAAGTAGCAAGTCAACATTTCATATTAAGGCTTTACATTGAGAAATTAGTCTGAATGTAGAATCCATAAGATACATAAAACTTTAACAGCTTATGTAAGGGAAAATCCCTGTTTCTCATGGTGAGAAACGAAATTTGTTTCTCATTGGGGCATTTTCGTGAATAAATCAACAACTTTTTCATTATTGTGGGCCCCACAGTTGAATAAAGTTGAATAAAGTTGTTGATTTATTTACGAAAATGCCATGTGAGAAACCAAATTTGTTTCTCACCATGAGAAACTGGGGCACCCTCCTTATGTAGTTACTATCAGCATCAACATCAACCAACCTAATTAAGTAAACTAAAATTACATGGCATGTAAAACAATTAAAATTTTCACAAGATTACCAATTGGTTATTCACATCTAGGCAAAACCCAGTCCACAGCTGCCCACAAGACTCTTTGTGACATTAGTAATCCCATCATCAAAGTTGTGTATATTTCAAACATCAAGACTCTTTATTATGATTATATAATAAAGATAAAAGAGAGATTTTGCACCCAAATGTCATAAAATCATAAGAAAATTGAGATTCTAGAACAAAGGTACAAGCCCACAAACAAGGATTGTGGTGTGATATTACTAAAAGAGCAAAATATAACTGAATCCTATGATTTTGGCATTAGTATAAATAAGTTGATGTGAGCTAGATAGAACAAAAATGCTCTGGAGTTTTCATTTACAATGAATGGTCTATTAAAAATTATAACTTTGTGAAAGTTCAATCAGTACATATATAATCATATAATCTGAAGCTGATAACATACTTGGCGAGCTTTGGCACCGATTTTGTTCATATAAGCGGCGAAGATTCTTGTGGAAAAATATTCTCCAAAAGGAAAGAAGATAATCCTTGGTACGTAGAGTGAGCTCCTTCATCATTGCAATACCCTTGAGAAGCTGCTCTAATTCCTCTAAATGCGCTTTTGGAAGAAAAAACAAAATCTTAATTAAAAAAAAAAAACTACTAGCAAACCAAGAAAGTGTTTACAACGCGTACTAAACACTTGAATTGTATACAAAATGCTTACAAGATACAACATAAAACATCGATTCCGAGCTTCGCCACCATCCTTTAAGCACAAAATAATTTAGTTTTAGAATCAAGCAGGAATAACAAACAAGCTATTATTATTGATATGATTTTGTGGTTACCTATAATGAAGATCCTTAATAAGGCTAAGTTCCAGGATGTCCCCTTCCCACCAGCCCAAAAATCCCACATACCCCCCACCAATTCCCGACAACCACAACCAACTGTCACCACCAAAAACGCCCACAGACCCCACCAAAGAGCCATAATCCCCCACCTCACCCAACCACAACTCATTTCTCCCTCACGAACAGCAGCCACCAGCAACCCTAGTGCCCTGCTGCTGCTCCAACTTCTTGCACCAACAACAACCCCACATCAATAATTCCTCAATTCCCCACTAAATCACAGTCAACGCCACCTATTACCTCCAAATTTTTACCTCAATTCCAAAATGCCTAAAAATAAAAGGAAAAATTGTCAGAAACAACCTTTTAAAGTATCTTTTTTATTTAAAACAACCTTTTAAAATATTTTTTGCAACTTCAAACCACATTAAAAAAAATTTTTACAAAAGGCAACCCAATGCAAGTTTCCGGCGTTGACTAAATATTTTCCGATGTTGACTACGCATGTGCAAGACACGTGCCTCATATATTACTTCATACGCCCAATTTTCCTCCAATTAACTCCAAAAAAAAAAAAAACTCCAATAAAAAACCCTGCTTCTCTCTCCTTCAATTTTGGAGACAAAACCTCACTAATAGTCTTTGCAATTCTTCTCAACTTCCATTAATTAAGAGGTTCCAAGTAGAGTAAGCATTCATTTTTTGTTTAAAGTTTTAAACTTTTTCAATTATCGCTTATCCTCTTTTCTTTTTTTTCTTTTTCTTTTATTTTTTTTTAATTGCCATTTGCTGCCATGGTCAGATATAAAGGGAAGAAGAAAGCTCTGTCATCTTCTAGCAAATTGAGGGTCAATTATCAAGTTATGTAAAATCCCAGGTAACTTGCTTTACACCCAATTATCTTGCTTGAGGGGGACCAATTTTCAATTTGTAGGGTTTAGTTCGATTATTTAATCAAGCTTTGACATTTAAAAATTAGGATAAATTCATGTTGATTATTTAAATAAATGTACCCAATAATGCTTAATTGTGCCTTGAAGTATGGTTTTGGTGATTGTTTACTGTAATCGAACAAAATGTGAATGTCAGTTCAATTTTTTTCATTTTTTCTAATTTTGCGATTTTTTGGGGAATGCTGAACCTTAATTTATTTTGTTGCATGCATGTGTTGTTTGTATCAGGTTTAATGGTAGAATAAGCATATTTTATCCTTGGTTGACACCTTGAAATCCCATATTCAAACAGCTTTAGAGGAATTTGTTCTGCAATTTTTTTTCCAATTGAACGACAAAGAGGAAGGAGAGAGAAGCAGGGGTTTTTATTGGACTTAATTGGAGGAAAATTGGGTGTAAAAGATTTAGTCAACGCCGGAAACTTGCATTGGGTTGTCTTTTGTAAAAAAAAATTTTAATGTGGTCTGAAGTTGCAAAAAATATTTTAAAAGATTGTTTTAAATAAAAAAGACACTTTAAAAGGTTGTTTCTGACAAATTTTCCAAAATAAAAATCACTTCAATTATACAGGGTAAACTTCATTAATCATTACAATAACTTAATCAATTATATATATATATATATATATATATATACACGGGGTGGTTCCGCTGAAAACAAGCCTTATGCTGAAAACAAGGAATCTCAACCATTTATTAATAGCACAAAAGGTCGGATGGTGTATAAGCTCTAAGATCTTTCTAACCTTACATATAATCAATTCAACCATTTTAAAGGTCACTGCATACTAAAATGAGGTAACTTTATCTAAATTGACGACATTTATATAGAGTCACTATATATAAAAATAACGTAACTATATCAATTGTGACGATATTTACACAAAGGTCATTATATACAAAAATAAGATAATTATATCAATTTTGACAAAATTTACATACAGGTCACTATGAACATAAATAAGGTAACTATAACAACTTTGAATCTTTGATACCATTTACATAAAGGTCACTATATACAAAACTAAAGGTCACTATACATAAAAATAAGATAACTACATCAATTTTACAACATTTCTATGTTGCTAATGTTATTATATACAAAAATAAGGTAACTATATATAAACTTCGGGGAATTATATCAATTTAACACCTTATCCAGAGGTCACTATATACAAAAATAAGCTAACTATATCAAATTATAACAATTTTGACGACGTTTATATAAAGGTCACTAATATATATATAGAAACAAGGCTGCAATATCAACTTTGATGAAACTTGCACAGAGGTCACTATATCTAAAAATAAGGTAACTATATGCAAATTAAGGTCACTAAATATAAAAACAAGGTATCCATATCCTTAATATGCACAAGTATATACAAATAAAGGTCACTATATAGTACTCCGTACTAGTATAAAAACAAGATATCACCCCATGCCACAAAAGAGTTACTATATGTAAGCCTATCACTCAAGTAGCTCCACCTCCGCACTACCAGCTAGTCAGCTACCGTGGATCACCCTGCAACTAGCAGCTCGCCACCGCACCAAATCTCGGCCGCTGCACCGCTCAGCAAACAACGATTTAAGCAGCATCAACTCCGGAACCACACCACGAGCAGTCACCTAAGCAAACAGCAACAATAAAGCCAAGTATTATAACTTGTTCACTTTCGTTTCTCGAATTTAATTCCCAGAAAAAGTTAATACCTGTCAAAATCATCTTTCATATATCATATAGTCATAAAAAAAAATAAAAATAAAAAAAAGTAAGCAAAACAACTATGACAATATGGCAATCATGAGCTTAATTGGTGGCAAACGACTAATCAAGGCCTTGTAAAATTAGATTCAGAGTGCTATGCATGGAGTGATTGGAGTCTATAATGCATCATTTTCCACTTAATTTAGATAGTGTACTCAAACAAAATACAAAGTCGTAATAAAATTCAAGTAATCAAGAGATATGAAAAATCTGATAAAAAAAAGTAAAGCTAAACACAAAGATGCAAAACAAGCTAAAAACAGAATCATATGAAAGAGAAAAACAAATTAACACCTCGCACTTGAATTCGGAATCAGAATAAAATCGAGTAATATAATCGATTAACAACTGAAACCTGATAAATATTATCTTAAATCGATTAGAATTTTAATAATAACCAGCAATTATCCAAGTTATTATATCAAAGATGTTAAATCAAACTAAAAATCAAAACCCTAAGTGAGAGAAAATCAAAGTAACAATAACTAAGTGCAGTTTACGAAAGCAAGAGAAAAATTTGCTCCAAAAAACATATTTTAAAAGCTTGTATTAGCAATATCATCACCATTCTTCAACAAAATCATCAGATTCGTACAAATTCTAAGATACAAAATAATTTTCGGCAAATTTCAAGATAATAATAATACTCAATTTTTGTTAAAATAACCATAAATTGATAAATTTAAAATTTACCTGCTAGCTTGAATGCAAATTGTAGAAGAAAATTTGATGAATCGAAGAAGAAATCAACAATGTTGAGAAGAAAGAATTCCCAAATTGTTGAGGAAAGAGATGAGAAAAAAGAAAAAACGGAAGGTCGAGAGGAGAGGTAATACTACTGTCAACTGTAAGGGGGTAAAATGTATGAAAATGCGTTTAAACTTTAGATGGAATGTCATCCGCTAAATTATAATCTACGGCTAGGATAAATTGTTTTCAGTTTTCAGTATAAGAGTTGTTTTCACATGATCCACTTCCTATATATATATATATATATATATATATATATATATATATATATGGAATGGATCATGTGAAAACAAGCATTATGTTGAAAACTGAAAACCCACGATCTTGACCATAGATTCACACTCATCCTATCCTACGGTAAGGGTTTTTTCCCACGATTAGAGACAAAAGCCTTTTAGTTTCTCTCTCCTCCATTTTTATGCATAACACTCTCTCCTAATTCTACATTTTCCCTCAAACTTCATACTACTTCTTCAAAGCATGGTTGTTGATTCGATTTTTCATCAAATTGGTTCTGATTATCGTCTACGATCTATCATGTAAGGAATTCGTTTATAATTTTGCTTTATTTGATCATTTTCGCGTTATTTGAGTGAATTTTCTTAATTTTAGATTTGAATCAGTGTTATTATTTTTTTTTTGTGAGTTTTTCGTTTTTGATTTGTGTAATATTATGAGTTTTTTCGTTTCTGATTTTTGTAATTTTTTATTTTTGATTGTTTTTTGAGTAATTATTTTGCGTTTTCATCATTCCTTCATATCGTTGTTTTTGGAGTAATTTCTTGAGTTTTTCGTTTCTGATTTGTGTAATTGTTTGAGTACTTTGCTTCTAATTTTTGTTTAATTTTGTAATTTTTGCTCGTCATTCTCCAATAATGCTATCCTAATTCCTAATGGAGCTATTTTCTTATACTTTTGTAAGAAGTTGAAGCACCTTTATTCATATAAGAACTGTAAGTTTAATGCCCAATGTAAAGGCAGTTGCCTAGGAAAGCATGTCATGACTGATCATATAAAAGCTAGCAACACCATACTCAGACAATGGTCAGTTTCATTTTCAATGGAGTAGTTTTGACAATATTTTTCTTAATTCTGCTTGATTTTAGTTAATTAGGTTCTTAAGTGTATAATTTTTACTCGAAACTCTGCCTTAATTGTTGTTCTTCACCTTTTGTAAGATGATTTTTGTGTTTGTGATATTAGTAAATTAGGTTTGAGTAAATTAGAAAAGCAAGGTCTACTTATTTTTATTTTCTTAATCATGTATTATAATTTTCTAGTATTAGTACCAATTGATGAAAGAAGAATCGATTTAGTATACACTATAAGTATATGTATAGCATTGATGGCAGGAGCCCCATTAAAAGCTTCGTCCTACTCATAAATTTCCATGGCTTTGCTTAAAAATGGTTGTGGCTTGGTCATTGTATATTCGTAATAATTTTGAATGATTTTCTTACTTTTTGTTGTGGGAATGCATAGCTATTGTGTGTTGTTGTAGGGTTCCGTCACCTGCGTGGGTTGTGCTGAAGTAGGTGAGTGGCGTGGATACTTGCAGGTTGCAGCAGGGGAGTTACAAGGTTGGTATTGTTGCTTGTTGGTGTTTTGTAGGTTAGTTGATGGTAGGATGAAGGTTCAGGCTGCTTAGGGGCAGTAGCGAAGGAGGGGGGCAACAACCTTGTGATGCAAAAGAACATTTGACAAAAAACCGAAACTCCAAACTTAATTGGTTATAAGATTTATTGTTCTCGCCTGTCGGAAGCCTATTAGCTCAATTGGTCGAGCAATGTGTACTCATATAGCACACATGATGTGGGTTCGAGTCCTACATAGGTTTACATGTAGGGATATTTATAATACGTAGTCAAATTAATCAAATAAACTTTTTTTTATATGGTTTCCTCAATTTGCATATAGACACCATTAATATACAAGTAGATACCTTAAACATCGTAAAAATTGATATAGTTACCTTATTTTTAAATATAGTGACTTATGTGTAAACTTCATCAAAATGATATTGTAACCTTGTTTCTATATATAGTGACCTTTGTGTAAATGTCGTCAAAATTGTGATAACTTGATATAGTTAACTTATTTTTTTTTTATATAGTGACCTCTGGGTAAATGGTGTCAATTTGATATAATTACCCAAAGTTTATATATAGTTACCTTATTTTTGTATATAATGACCTTAGCATCATGGAAATGCTTTGAAATTTGTTTCAGTCACCTTATTTTTGTATAATGTATCAATCTTTATGTAAATGTTGTCAAAATTGATATACTACCTCCGTTAACGGTTATTTGCAACATATACTATAAGTGGATGCTAACTATTATGTGCAACAAATGTTTTTTTTTTCTTTTTAATTAATCATTTATCTGTATCTCTCTCCTCATCACAAGCACCCAACTTTTTCTCTCTCCATTTTACTCTCACAAACAATTTTGCCTAGGAGTCCGCAAACACCCCCTTTGTTACAAATAATAGTTAACGAAGGAAGTAGCTACCTTATTTATATACATAGTGACCATTAATTTTGTATATATAGCGACCTTTATGTAAATGGTGTCAAAAACTCAAAGTCGATACAATTACCTTATTTCTTTACATAGTGACCTTTATGTAAATGTAGTCAAAATTGATATATTTACCTTATTTTTGTATATAATGAGTTTTGTGTAAATATCGTCACAATTGATATAATTACGTTATTTTTATATATAGTGACCATATGTAAATGTCATCAATTTAGATAAAGTTACCATATTTTAGTACGTAGTGACCTTTAAAAAGGTTGAATTAATTATATGTAAGGTTGGAAAGATCTTAAGGCTTTTACACCATCTAATCTTTTGTGTTATTAATGAATGGTTGAGATTTATTGTTTTCAGCATAAGCCTTGTTTTCAGCATAAGACTTGTTTCCAGCGGAAATATATATATATATATATATATATATATATATATATAGTACTCCGTATAATAAACAAGCAAGATCAATTTTTTTTTTGGAAAAATTACTTTTAATACACCAACCTTTGCCCGATTCTCCCAAAATACACCAACCTTTTGATTATTCTAGAATAAACCAACCTTTATACCCCTTCTTCCCAAAATGAACCCAAATGACTGGTTACCTAAACAACCGGTCATCCCTTTCTCTCTCCTTCCTCCCACTGTTTGCCATCATCTCCAGCCATTACCACCACCCCAAGCTCCACCTCCATTTTATCTTCCCCTTATTTCTTTTGAAGTCACCGCTCATCCCACCACCACCTTCATCAGACCGCCCCTAACCCAACTGAACCAGCCTCCTTGCCCGCCCGCCCTCCCTACACAAGCCCTCCCCCACATGAAAGCAGCCCCCATTTCAGAATTTTTTTTTTTTAAAAAAAACGACCACTTCGAAATCATCATTATATCTAATTATTTTTTTTTTTTAAAAAAAAATTGAGGGTAGAGAGGAGATATGGACAGCAGCGGCTACAAGGTTGAAGCAAAGGGCGGTGGTTATGTGGGGTTTTAAGGTTTGTGGTGGTGAGGATGGGGTGGCTCACGCATGCCTAGGTGGTGGAAGGGGTGGTTTTAAACAGCATGGGTTGTGAGGTTTGTGCTTAGTTAGTTAGTTGTTATGGAGGTGGTGGCTAGATAGATGTGGTGGCTGGAGGTGTGTTTGGTGGTGGTTGGAGGTTCGTGGTGGCTGAAGGTGTTGGTGGTGGTGGGTAAGTTAAAGGGGAGGTGAAGTGGCCTGGTAATGGAGGAAGGCCATGGAAGGGGAAGAAGAGAAAAAGAAGGATGGTGGTGGCTGGTGGGTCTGAGTGGTGACTATGGTGGTCAGGTGAGAGAAAGAAGGTGATGCTTGGTTTTTTAAAAAAGGTAAATTAAAAAAAAATAAAGCAAAGAACCAATCATGAAGTGCCACGTAGCACATGTAACCGGTTGTACCAGATGGGTGACCTGCTAGGTTCATTTTGGGAAGAAGGGGTATAAAGGTTGGTTTATTCTAGAATAATAAAAAGGTTGGTGTATTTTGGGAGAACCGGACAAAGGTTGGTGTATTAGAAGTAATTTTTCCTTTTTTTTTTTACAAAACCCCAAATTCTAAAAAATTAAAATCAACCCAGCCAAGGTGTTAATTATGTGCATCAACATCAAAAATTAAAATCAACATAATTAACCACATACCTCGCAAGCTGCTTCAATGGAGGATAAAAAATGTCAATCAACAGGATTTATTCTATTGACATTTCCACTACCCGTCGCGGCGTCGATTCCCTTACTGTCAGGTCACTCGACTCGAAGATACCGACGGCGTGATGACGACGTTGACAAAGACGACGGCGGAGTCGTTGCCGTCGAAGTCTTTGATTTCTGACTCCGGTGATTAGGTATCCGACGAGCCGCCGAGTGATGGCGATTGTGATGGTCGTTACCGATGTGTAGCTTCCGAAGTATATGCTTCATCTTCGACGTGGTTGTTGTTGTTGTTGCTCGAGCTTTACATTAATGGCGATTGAAGAGAGAGAATCTAAGAGGGAGTGCAAAAAATGGAGGGAGGAAAGGCGAGTGGAGAGTGAAGAGAGAGAAAATGAAGTGAGAAAGGAGAGATGGAGTGAGAGTGAGAAAGACTGAAAGACCGGTTCAAAGGACAGAGAAAGCAAATGGAAGAAATGAATGGTAGAGCACGAAAAGGGGAAAAAGCAAGAATGAGGGATTCAGGGTTGAAGACTGAAGTCAATTAACAAGGAAAAGGCAAAAAGGAAAAAAAAAAACAGGGGCAAATCGGATCTACACTGTAGATCTCAAACAGTAACCAATGTTCTGGGACTTAAAAGGGCAAGGATTCTAATCTAATTTCAACTCAAACCAAACAATGAAATACACTATTTTTATCATTGGCTCATCTATTAATCCCACCTTCTTATACCATATCCTTATCCCACTTAATCCCATCTCTCCTACCAAACGCCCCGTAAATCAACATGTCATTTCATACCCCAAAATAACCATGTAATCCCACTGTCCCTAAAATTTCGACCATTTCTTTTGGCCAAATTTTAGTCCCAAAATGATCGACTCATTTGCATTAAAATACCCACCAATTTACAACAATATTTGTGCAAAATTAGCTTCCCTATATAAAATTTTGTTTTTTCATGTATTTTTATTACTTTCTCTTTCAACTTTTTTAGAAACCCCATGTAAAATCATCTTTCCAATATAGTTTATTTCTTTTTATTTAACTTTCTTAATTCCCACGAAAATTATCCCAAAAAGATCGATCTTTCGGGGGACGGAGGGAGTATGTATTTATCTAGCTAAATTTCAAAATCACACCGATACAATTCAAGAAAAATAATCTAAGTAATAATCCATACATTAAACGGGCAAAAACGCTATTTAAAATAATTTTTTTTTACCAAACCAAATTAAGCTAGAATATCTAAAATCCATATACTACGTATAAAAAAAAAATGTAGTATATACACTCTCCGTTTTTAAATACTTGCTCCATTTCTCTATTCGTGGAGTTTTAGGAGAAATTGGAGAAAATAATAATAGATGGAGGTAGTGGGGTAAGTGGAAGAATAAATAATTATAAAAAGCAAAAGTAGTGGAGAGGATTGGAAGAGAGAAAATATGTGATGGGTCCACTAGGTGAAAGAAATTAGTTAAATATTGTAAAAATTTTCCAAATAAGAAAATAAAGCAAGTATTTAAAAACGGCCGAAAAAGAAAAGTGGAGCATGTATTTTAAAACGGAAGGAGTACTTCAATAAACCTAGTGAAGAAAACAAAGTTAAAAAAAAAGTCTTGTTCAATTCAAAAAGCTCAAGATATTTAGCCTAAAAATCTAAAATATACTCCCTCCTATCCTTGAACTTAACGTAGAGAGCTTGTAATGGATTAATGGCGGTGAAAGCATCATCGTCAGCAATAACGCCTTAGATATTCTCAACCATTTTTGAATGATTGAGTTCAATTGAAGTAATAATCAAAGTTTTGAGGAGAGAGAAAAGGGAGAACTTTCCATAAATCCTCAACCATGTCAATTCGCCTGCTATCTAGAAGAATTTTACCTCATGTACTCAAACATAATACGCAGTCCACTACTTCTCAATTCCAGTAAGTATTTTGCTAATTTCAAACTTTATATTTGAATTTCTGCAAGTTAGATTCATTTTAATTCAATTTTATTGATTTTGGTATAGGAAATTATTTCAATCAATTGGACCAAGTAGTTATGAAATTAGGCAAAAACTTACATATAGTTCATGGTCAGATAGAAATCATCAGATTGCTCAACGATATCGTCTTATTGCATTTGAGCCGAGGCGTTATTTTGCATCCAATAATGTTGTTCAAGAGAAAAAATCGCGAAAGATGTTGTATTATTTGACTGCATTGGTGTTTGGAATGGTCGGATGTTCATATGCTGCTGTCCCCTTGTATAGGAGATTTTGCCAAGCTACTGGTTATGGTGGTACCGTTCAACGCCGTGAGGTGAGACTTGTTTGATTTTGTGTTGATGTCTGTTTCGGGGATTAATAGTCCTGTATATTATTTTGGAGTGTTCGAAAAAAAAATGCATTTTCCCGAGAAAATGATATATTGTAGGTACATTATTGGAAATGAATGCTTGTTCTCTTGCCTCTTGGATATTGTTTGGAAAAGAAAAACTAGTATAGGATTTGCTCATTGAATTAGAAATGGGAAGATAAACAAAGACGAGTTTATTTGTTCATTATGCTAAGTGGTTAAGTGATCAGTATTTAAAAATAGTGTATAAATCATCATTGCCTATGAATCTTGTAAGGCCTAAAAGAGGGTAACAAAGATTATGTCCAACAGTCCAACTGGTAATAACATGTTAGAGCATTATGATTGTTTATGTTTGCATGAATTCTTATATTAAAATGCCCAAAGCTATCACATTATCAGTTAATACTACTAGAAGATTATGATTATAATTCTGGTTTTACTGTAAGCTGATGATTTTAGCAGATTAGCTCTTAAAAAGTTAATATGTGCTAATTATGAACAGTGAGGGGTGGGAGGGAGGGGGAGGGAGTGCCATTATAATTGAAAAGAACGGCTGAAATCATTCCTGGTAATTGTATATGGAAATTAGTTGCCTTTGCTACCTGAGTATCTCCATGACTTTTGGAATGATGAGTATAACTAATTGTGTGTCCTTTCTGTAGACAGTAGAGGAAAAGATTGCCCGGCATACAGAAGATGGTACTGTCACCAAAAGGTCAGGTTTCTCAAATTCTGCACATACGTTGTTTCTTCTCTGCACCATATTTAAATGTTATATGAAATGGTGAATTTTGTAATATGAATGTTCATGTCAATTGTATGCCTTGAATATGAAT
The DNA here is from genome assembly GCF_948465745.1 of Chenopodium album. Lineage (NCBI taxonomy): Eukaryota > Viridiplantae > Streptophyta > Magnoliopsida > Caryophyllales > Amaranthaceae > Chenopodium > Chenopodium album. The sequence goes on along the minus strand of NC_137840.1, from coordinate 19,873,281 downwards.
GTTTTGTAACCCTGATTTCTGTTAAAGCAATAATAATCTTGTTAATTTTCCACCAAGAAATTGAATTTGTTATTGATAAGAAATAGCTTCGTAGTGCCTTGAGCCCTTGAGAGGCTATCTGCAGAAATAGAGAGAAGGGCTCTTCTACCCCAAGGCATGGGGAATGGTTGGGTTGGGTTATGGTCCCACAATCCAACCAGTATCTTCATAGTAGGTGGCCTAAATCCTAAAACATTTTTCTTCCAAGAGTGCCTACCCTGATTTTACCAAAGGTTTTTGCAAATAGTATGGCCTCATGGCCATGATGGTAAGCAAAATCCTAAAAAAGGTGAGTGTTATTGGTGCTAGCGTGTTGAACCTTTGATTGAAAGTCAAGCATGCTGAGATAATTTGTGTTGTTAGGAAGGAAATGAAAAGGGATATTATAAATTGTTTGATTGCACTTTCTCCATTAAATTGGTTTATGATTTCAGCTATCTACGTGTAATCTATTGAATTGTCATCTTTGGTTAAACATTACCAAAATAATCGAAGATATTCTTACATGTTAAAATATTTGATCAAAAATCTGTGAAGATATTTGAGGTCGAAACTAAAGAAGGAAAATTCCCTTCACCCTTTTAGATTTGAAATTTAAATAATGTAACAACTTTAGCTTTTTGTTTGTTGGATTTTAAGCTACAATTGCATCGATAAAAAGTTTCTCTATGGTACACATCTTTTCTTAGCTGGGTTCGTAATTAGAGGCTGAATTTGAACACTAAAGGAATTAAGGACTGGGCGTAGCCTAAAATGGTTCATTATAATTTAAAAGGTTTGTCCAAGGTGGGTCAAATTACTGTTTGGTCGTCTGAGTATCTGACATGCTTCATGTGGAGACATTAGGCTAAATGATTTTTTATGCCGTATGCTGTATTGTTAAAGCTCTTTTTTTGAAAATTAAACATTTTTTTTGTTAGGCAAAATCAGGTTATATAGAGTTAATGAGGGTATAAGTCAATCTAATCTCGCTTCTGTAAAATCAGTGAAAAATGATGTAACTGGAGTACTGGACTATGTTGAATTAGGAAAATATCAAGCCTTGAACTTGAAGAATTCTTTCATTGAAGATCTCAGTTTCTTTATTTTGTTTTCTTATTCTCCTTGGATTACTTTTGGTGTGAGATAATGAGTATGGTTCCCTTGAAGATATTTTAAGTTTAGTTTATATCTTACTTAAAGCTTAGTGGCTAGCAAGTTGGAATTTTTTTTTTAAACAAAACAAGTTGGAAATTTTTCTCTTTAACAAACACTTTGGAATATATGAACATTCCATCTCTAAATTGTGAGATATGTTGGAAAAATTTTGGGCTCAAAATCCCCCTCTCCCTTCCCTCCCTTCCAGAATTCTTTACTTGTTTTCATGTTAGTTGCTTGAAAGCCATTAATTCTTTTGTTACAGAGAAATTGTAGTTCAATTCAATGCTGATGTTGCTGATGGGATGCAGTGGAAATTTACTCCTACCCAAAGAGAGGTATCAATTTATTTTTAGCCTATACCTGAAAGGCTAAAATTGTGGTTGTGATATACTTCAGCAACATGTAAACTTTTCACTAAATTGTACTTTCATTGCAGGTGAGGGTTAAACCAGGAGAAAGTGCTTTGGCATTTTATACTGCTGAAAATAAAAGTTCAACTCCTATTGTTGGTGTATCTACGTATAATGTTACGCCCATGAAGGTAAGAGCTTCTGATAATGTTATCTTTTCTTCGACTGGAATGACGTTTTTACCATTAAAACTTGGCTATGAAAATCTCACCATTTTTACATTATTCTCCACCAATTATAAGAAGTATTGTAGATTTTTGGCATCAACATATTTTAGGTCCCTAACTTTCAAAGTCTCAATTCCCAACTATTTTTGTTAGGAAAAAAAAAAAACCCAATAATGTATTCGCTGAATTGAATTTTTTTTTTTTTTTTTTTTTTTTTTTTTTTTTTTTTTTTTGAAAATATTAAAAATATTAAGAATAAACCAACATCACCATACACCAAACAAGCTGCCAAAATGAGCAGCTATTAAACCAAACAAAAACTATCTAAACATCATTTTCTTAAACCATTCTAAATTTATCCTACTGCTTTTAGCAGGCATGACAAAATCAATTCTATGCTTGATATCAAACAGCAGCTCCTTGATAATACTCTCAGGTCCTCTAAGAAACTTCTCCCAAACAGCTTCTAAACCTTCCAGAAATCTGACTCAACTTGTGATTACAGTCTTCATGCATACTAGGAACCAGCTGAACTTGAAGGCTTTGAGCAAGAATATTGCTTCATGGAATAATCACAACCAAAGTGCAAATGCTCAACTGTTTCATCACCATGATTGCAGAGAGGGCACTTAGCATCAACACTCACACCAATCCTAAAGAGAAACTCTTTCACTCTGTCTTTATTTAAGAATCATTCAGCAAATGAACTTGTGCTTTGGGATACTAAACCTATTCCAGACCCAACTGCACCAAGGAACCTCATCATATTGCTTAGTAAGCCACTTATAGACAATAGCATTAGTGTAACCCTTTACATTCTCTTTCCATATATTCCTTGCATAGCCACACTTGAGCTTATCTTTAACCCACCATATCTGTTTCCAGTTCCACCTAACATTGTTAGGCATTGAAACCTCTTCCAGCTTTTCTCTTTTAAATACTTAACCATTAGGGTTGTCAATGAGTTGATATGTTTGTGAACTACTCGCGAACAAGCTCGGACAAAACTTGGTCAAAACTCGTTTGTTAAGCTAACAATCAAGCTTGAACAAAAATCTCAAGCTCGTCAAATAGGTGAACAAAGCTAGAACAACATCATGTTTGACTCGGTAATGTTCATGAACAACTCGTTTAAGTCAATTTATAAGTTTTTTCACGCCCAATTAAAATTCAAAAAATTTATATATCTTTTATTCATACATATTTGTAAAAAGTATTAATTATTTCATCATGTAAAAGCATGAAAACTCCGTCATTGCCTTTTTTTTTATATAGAAAGAATATAAAAATCTTATATAAAATTAAATGGATGTGTTAAAAATTAAAAGAAACCATTTTTTGATGATAAATTAAGGCTTGTTTATTTAATCAAGCCCGATTTAGACCCGTTCAAGCTTGAACTTAAACTCGAAATGCAAACGATTACATTCATGAAGAAAGCTCAGACAAGCCAAATTCTTAACGAGCCCAGGTCGAACAAGATTTTTCAAAGCTCGTTCAAGCTCGAGATAGTTCGAACACGAATAGTTCTTATCAAGCTTAGCTCGAACAGACTAAAACTCGGCTTGGCCCGAATCTGAGCAATATTCCATATATGCTTCCCAAGAGCTGCAATGTTCCAAATCTTACAGTTATGAACACCTAAGCCACCTTGCTTCTTACTTTTACATACAATATCCCAGGAAACGTGAGGACACTTATTAAAGAATGCTTTACCACTCCAGAGATAATTTTTGCATATAACAGTCTCATCAATACATACTGAGGACACTTTTGGGAAACAAAAAGATACTAGCCCAATAAATGTGCATAGAGATCAAAACTGAGTTCACTAACTGAGCTCTTCAGCATAAGAGATACTGCAGTCCAATCTTGTCAATAAGGATTTGACAATCATCTTCTGCCAGCTTCTTTGCACTCTCATTAATACATACCTGAAAGGAAGCGAGCCCTCCTCAAAACCAGAACTTCTAATAATATCATCCTTGATTTCCTTGTCCACATTGTAGCAGTATATATTTTACTTTCCTTCATTAGCAACCAAACCAGAAGCAACTGCTAAAGTAGCCAAACTTCTAAGGATAAGGCCAATAGAATCCTTGTCACCTTTGCTAAAAATGATCAGGTCATCAGCGTAGATGAGATGATTCAGCCTCACACTCTTACATCTAGGATGAAACTTAAAATTCCTCTACATCCCAACTTGACCCAAGATATGCTACATAGAACTCAGGTAACCCAACACTCATTCACCAAAGTTATATCAATCCTACTCACCACCCTTTCTCCTTCATCCTGGTTATTATTCCGGGTAAAAGAGCATCCCACCTTTTTCATATCATAAATCTCACTCTGCTAAACACATTCCCTAAATTGCTCAAGCTCAGCATAGGCTGTGGGTCTCCCAATTCTATCTTCATAGTTGAGAGGGCAGTTAAAATCTCCAAGAATCATCCAAGGCCCCTTCATAGCTGCCCCAATACTACAAATATCTGACCATAAAGCTTCTCTCTCTTTACAATCATTCATACCATAAACATTAGAGCAAAAGAAATCCATCTTTAAGGCCATATTAGTAGCCTTTAGATGAAACAATTGAGTAGTAGCCCATAGCACCAGGAGGAAGCAAGGCCCTTTAAATTCTTTCACCTTTTATATCAAAGAAAAGTTAGAAACACACCAACCTTGCAACATCCCAGCATAAAGTCTTGGAAAATTTCTAGGTTTCATTTTAGTCTCCAAAATACCAAACAAATCTTCTACCTACTTCTGCTAAGAGAGGCTATTAAGGCCTCTCACATTCAAGATAAGAATCTATCTATGATTAATGGATTCCCCCCCCCACCCCCCCCCCCCCCCCCCCCCCCCAACCAGGAAGCAACCCAACTAGCACATCTCCAAACACTAGAGGATCTTCACACTGTAATCTCTCAAAAGAATTACAGACTTGCACTGTAGCATCCTGCTTAGTCCCAGACATCTGTCCTGCATTACTTGTATGCTTAGGGGTAGCTCTGATCCACCCATCTTGCTTCTCAGATTCCTGCTCTCCTCCCACCTTATCTTGGATATTCAGCTCAGTAGTTTTAACCACTTGCTGCTCCTCTCTGACAGGTGGCTCTTTAGGTCTCCTAACTTTCTTAACCATCCTGCACCTGTCTTTTGTATGACCCATCTGTTTACACACCTCACATCTGAAAGGCTTCCATTCAAAAACCGCTTTCATCTAAATAATACTATCAGTCTCACACATAAATTCAATCCATTAGAAAAATCGCCATTACAACCATTTCCACAAGAAATCTGGCATTGTTCACTTTCTCCGTCATTTGAGTAGCATTATCAGGCCTAATTTGGATACCAACTAAGCTAACAAACTTTCCTAAACAAGATTTCCCCCAATATTTCAGAGGTAATCCAGGAATTTGAACCCATGCAGAAACCTTAGTAATTTCCTCAAAATTCGATTCCGTTCCATCATCCCATTGCTTCATGAAAATCGGATGATTATCAAACATTACATGAGCAGCTCTAGGAGCTTTCTGTTTGGATTGAGAATTCGAGAATCTAATCAGAAATACCCCTTTTTTCAAGGGAATCACCTAATCAATATTCTTCACTCCTCACATTCTCTTACAAAAACCCATAAAGGCATTCACATAAGGATTAGCCCCAAACACATAAGCAACAATACCCAAATTCCAATACGCAAGTTCATCAGAAACATCATCAAAAGACAATTGCAACAAAGGTTTAACATCAGAACTTATTGGCCTAGCATGGCGCTCTTGAGCAATCGATACTCTGTTTTGCATAACCTCTGTTTCAGCTACCTCCATTACATCTTCTCTCGATTTCATCACATCCAACCATTTAGACAGCTTAGACTTAGTTCTTGACCCATGAACTGGGCTGAGAATCAAATCCTCCGAGTTTTCAACCTCATCAAAATTTGGGGGTGGAATACCCACAAAATCAGTCTTCGATTTTTCCTTCGATTGAGCTGTCAATCGATTCCTCTCATCAATCTCCTCTCCAAGATCATTCTTATTCTGGCTTCCTTCCCCCTAGTTACCAACTTCTTCGGTTTCTTTTTTGGCATGACAGAAAAAAGAAAAACGTAGAGAGTGAAAATTTTGTAGGTATCTATATACATGAAGTTGGATACTGAATGGAACTTGATAATTTGATATCTATAATAAAATTCAAAAGCAACCAAATGCATGTTTAATGCTCCATATTCTAAAAACTAATCCTCCGTAAACTAAATTCTTGCACTTTTGAAAGACCTTTATCATTCAATCATAGGCTTTTATTGAAATATACACGACAATTTCCTTCGTTCTTTTGCAATCAATTATTTATTTATTTATTTTTTATTTAGTTTGCCTTCATGAAATATATGGATCTGCTTTATAGGCGGCGGTTTACTTCAACAAAATACAATGCTTTTGCTTTGAGGAGCAGCGACTTCTTCCTGGAGAGCAGGTTGATATGCCTGTAAGTTGTAACAGTTCATGATTTATTTTTGTAATTAATAATTTTTTATTATTATTTTTAATAAGAATTGCCAATCAAAACTTACAGGTCTTCTTCTATATTGATCCTGAATTCGAGACTGATCCTAGAATGGATGGCATCAACAATATTATTTTATCGTATACATTTTTCAAGGTCTCTGAGGAATAAAATATAAATGAGATCCTGCTTGATTGCAAAGTTGCAGATCAGCACTACTTTTCCTGCCCCGTGCTAACTACGGCTCCTAAAACCAGTTAGCTAGCCATTATCAGGTTATCAGGTGATTGCAAAGTTGCGGATAATTACGACTTTTCTGCTCTTGGCTAAGTATGGCAGCTTAAATCTGTTGGCCATTATAATGGCTGGTTGATTACATTTCTATAATAAGCTTTTTCCTACTCTCATCCATACCCTCTTCATAAGCAGGTAGATTGGAAATTAAAGGCTTTTCTGCTCTGGCTTAGTGTGGCTGCTTAAATCTGTTAGCCATTATAAACGCTGATTGATTACATTTCTACAATAAGTTTTTTCCTACTCTCCATACCCGCTTCATAAGCAGATAGATTAGAAATTAAAGTCAATTACATTTTTGTGTAGTATCACATCATATTTGCTACTGAGAGAAGATTTTGAAGGATATTCTGTGTAGTCATTACTTATCCATATTTTGAAGGATATTCATTTGCAAAAAAAACATCTACTTGGCAAAAAACCTGCAAAGTTTTGGCTGGTCTCCCGGCTAGTCAACTTTGACTTGTCCTATGTTTTGGAAAATGAACATTTAATATAGGTGAATTTTTAAATTACCAACAAAAAATGTAATCATTTTTGAATTAACTATCCGTTTAATTTTTTATTTTAAATCATCACTCCTTAAATTCAATAAATGCTCAGGTTATCACCCATTTTAAAAATCCAATAAAGTTTCCGTTTGTAGGCCCCACCTAACACTTATTTTGACCCTTTAGAATGATTTTTTTTTTTCCGATTTTTTTCTTTAAAAATGTTCTCTAAACTATGATTCACATTTCCTTCACCAAATTCTATCAAATTTCAAAGAGAAAAATGTGAATTGAAATTAGAAGAGCGTTTTTAAAGAAAAAAATCGGGGAAAAAATCAGTCAAAAGGGCCAAAATATGTGTTTGGTCGGGCCCACAGATCGAGTGGTAGTCAAAAGGGCCAAAATATGTGTTTGAAACGAGTGGTAATCAGAGCATTTATTTAATTTAAGGGGTGGTAATTTAAAATAAAAAATTAAACGGGTAGTTAGTTTGAAAATAGTTACATTTGTGGGTGGTAATTTAAAATTTTTCCTTTAATATAACATAAATGAACATTTTCGGCTGATTTCCCAACTAGTCATTTGCATATTTTGCATTGTACCTATTGACTTTAAATATAATATTAGGAAAAATTGATTAAAATAATCCCAACTTTGACTCGTTCGCTCAAAATAATCCTAACTATAGATTATTTTTAAATAATCCGAACTTTTGGGGTTGTTTGCTTTAATTAGTGCCAACCGTTAATCCAACCTGTTATAACAGGTTAGGAAACATGTGTCACGACTATATTAGTTGAATTTTTTTTTTCTTAAAAAGAATATATATATATATAAACCAGCCACTCCCTCACGGCCACCCTATCCAGTCCCATTGGCAGCCCTACAACTTTACGACAGTCCCCTATTCCCACCCTTTTCCCACCGGAATCCTGCCCCCACTAGGCCATCACCACCTCGCCACCAAAACTGCCCTACCTTCCCGGAATCCACCCATGATTCACACTCCTCACCTGCAAACTACCTCTTCTAGAAAATTCAAACTAGTAATATTAATACAATAACTACTCCATATCCAAATTGAATCAACAAATAAAATTACAGCATAATAAAAATTGAAATTAACGAAACAAACGATGAAATTGAAGACGAAACTGGAAAAATTACTAGGAGAGAGAAAAGAAGTGAAGGAGTGGTTAAAGATACGCCGTCGCCGATTGCCATAATTTTCGGCAAAAATTGCAGAATTGAAACTTATAACAAATTTGTCAAATCATCTTAAAATTGCAGAAATAGTATCAACCCTCAAAGTGGATTCCAGGGAGTGGGGTGGTTTTGGTGGCTAGTGAGAGCGGGATTCCGATAGATTGGGGGTGGGGAGAGGAGGCTGTCGGAGAGTTGGGGGCTGCCGGTGGGATTGGGGAGGGTGGTCATGATGGTTTGGTCGGTTTTTTTTTTTTTTTTTTTTTTTTTTTTTTTTTTTTTTTTTCAACTAATACATGCCCCTCAAATAAAAAAAGTAAAAAATTTACCTCTTCAACGGATTGCCAGTCACTTGGGACTATTTAAAGCGAACGAACCCTAAAGTTTGGATTATTTAAAAATAATCCATAGTTGGGATTATTTTGAGCAAACAAGCTAAAGTTAGGATTATTTTTATCAATTTTTCCTATAATGTATACTAATATTAAATGAACATTCACTAACAAGAAAGTGAGCAAAATAACATTTGCTCTTTTTGTTTATTGCATTGACATTTAACATAATGCATATATATATGAACAATGGAACATTCACCCGAATATGAGCAAAATTATAATACTTAATTGGTTCAATTCTCTTGAAAGAGTGTCATGCGATTTGTTTCAATATATGATTAAATACTATAGGCGTCGTTTGAAGTGCAACTACGCGTCGTTTGAAGCGCAACTACGTTAAGCATGTTGTGAATATGTTTGACACTCATAGGAAGTGGGAATTGACATTATACGATTAAAGACAAAAAAAGTAGGGAGTCGTCAACAAGTTTATAAATCGTTCACGAATCATTAAAAGGCAACCACGAATAGGGGACAACGATAGGCAACAACGATTAATCTGTGAAGGTTACACCCCATTCATAATCCATGAGATTACTAACTCCATATGGTTCTGAACCATGAAAGGAGGATAAAGGATGATGGTATGAAGTGAGTCATGAAGTCACATTCGCCCGTATTGGCCTCAACTTTATTATATTCTTATAGCAAAAAATAATTCATGTGATCTCAAAGGCATGCAAACAAAGATTTAATTTGCTCCAAACTATAATTATGCTAAATTGGTTGAATGGTAATGCAACACATAATTATAATGTTTGTGATCACTTGATTAAACAACAAGATTAAAAAGGAACCTAAACCGGTTGTACAAATTGTCTTATTAGTCGTGATTTTCAATTACATATTCCCTTTAAACATGCAATATAGTGATCATCATGAAATATCATAAAGTGAACATCAACATTGGAAGCAGTTTAACAATAATATCCAACGATTATTATATGACAAACATGACAAAAATCGTTAGAAATATAATAGAAACAAAAAGAACTTGATTCCTTACTTTGATTTTGTTTTGCTTGCAACTATAAAATAAAACGCGTTACTTACTTCAAGGAGAATTAATAAATAATAATGGAAATTAAATTAAATTAAACTAGAGTTGATTTTGGGCTAAACCTCAAACCTTGATTTAAGTGTGGAACTTCAGGTCAAGTATGGACTCCTTGGAGTGCTTAGGGTAAGTATTTTGAGAGAATATGGAGGCTAGTGTTTAGGCTAAAGAGAGAGAAGAGAATGGTGGTTGATGCTCCGAAACTGAGGAAATCAGCCTCGTATTTATAGAGAAAATGTGAGGAGTGACGCACGGAACCCTAGAAGTGAAAAGGCACCACAGAGAAACCCTAGAAAAATGTCACGTCACTGTAGGCGTCGTTCGAAGTGCGCCTACGTAAAAAGCATGTGTGAATATGCTTGGCACTCATAGGAAGTGGGAATTGACATAATACGATAAGGGACAAATAAAGTAGGGAGCCGCCAACAAGTTTTTTAGGAACTTGTAAACCGTTCACGGATCATAAAAGGCAACCACGATAAGGGACAACGATAGGCAATAACGATTGACCCGTGAAGGTTACACCCCATTCATAATCCATGAGATTATTAACTCCATATGGTTCGGAACCACGAAAGGAGGATCGGAGATGATGGTACGAAGTGAGTCATGGAGTCACATTCGCCCGTATTGGCCTCTACTCGATTCTTATATTGAAAAGCATTCCTGTGATCTCAAAGGCATACAAACAATAATTCAATTTGCTCCAAACTAGTATTTAACTAAATTGGTTTAAGATTAATGCACACATAATTCTAAAATATTGGTGATTACTTCAATTAATAATAAGATTAAAAGGATCCTAAACCGGTTGTCCAAATTATCTTATTAGGCATGATTTTCAATTACATATTCCCTTTAAACATGTAATATGGTGATCAATAACAATTATAGAACAACATTAATATTAAAACCAATTTAATCACAATTCCAACAACATAAAATCGTTAGAAAAATAATAAAAACAAATGGAGCATGATCCTTACTTTGATTCTGTTTGTTTGCAACTACAAAATAATAAACAAGTTAGTAACTTCAAGGAAATAATAAAACAATAACTAAATTAAATTAAATTAAATAAAGTTGATTTTGGGGCCAAACCCTCAAACAGTTCTACCTTTCACGCCTTGGTTTAAGGACAGAACCTCGAGTAAAATATGGACTCCTTTGAGTGCTTGAAGAAGGAATTTTGAAGTGGAAAGGGTAGGCTAGTGTTTAGGCTAAAGCATAGAAGAGAGAAAATAAAATAATAGAATTACTCGGTGCCCCGTTCATCAGAGATGAGGGGGGTATTTATAGGGAAAATGTGCTGAGGGAGCACACAGAACCCTAAAATGATAAAAACCCTAAAAAAGTATCCCGTGACACGGTCAAACTGTACCGTGACACGGGAAGCCCCACCGTCAGACGACACACATTCCCGTGACACGTTACACTTTTGGCGTGACGCGGGAAATTTTCAGAAAACGGGATAGAAAACGCGTCAAGGGTTTACGCGGAAAAGACACGGAATGTCCCGTGTCACGGCAGACCTCCCGTGTCACGGGAAATCCCACCGTCAGACGGGAAGGATTCCCGTGACACGGTGGCAGTCTGCCGTGGCGCGGGAATTTCCAGTCCATTTTCCGTCTAAATACATTTTTAACCCTAATTTCCTTCGGCTTTTTAAGTGCTGATTGATAATTTCAGGCCTTTTCTGACTTTTATTATTCGGGCTAAAATAAGAAAATAATAAAAATAAATAAAAGGTTTGGGCCAAAAATAAATAATAAAACAATAAAATAAAAAAGGTTTGGGCTTAAAATTAATTAATAAGTTTGGGCTGAAATTAAAACTATGCTTTTACCAAACATCAAGACTAATCCATGGACTGTTCAAAAATATGAATTTAATAAAATACGATTTTTTAAGCACTCTCGGGATTAAATACTGAACCCGACCAATAGTGACGGTGAAAGGTTGTTCATCATCGGGTTTGGTTTTGGGGAGACATTTTTAGGTGTCTACAGAAGCCCCCACTTTGACTGAGTTTGTAGAAACGTCAGTTTCGAAAACGATAGTCAAAGTAGCCGATAGGGACGGAGAATGATTTAAGACGTTCTGCGATCCTAAATCACTCTGTATACGCCGATACCTGCAGAAAAATGTTAATTCTACAGATAAAAGGAGTAAAGGGATAGAATACGTATCTGACACCAGTGTATTGGTGACAAACGAATTTGGCAGCTTCCTAAGCTTGAAGGAATCCACCGAGTGACATTTGTTGAAACGCTTTCCATGCTTGAGGAAAGCCGACTGAAGAGTTTGGTACCTTTCTAAGCCTGAAGAAAGCTACCGGATAATACTTTTCATGCCTGAGGAAAGTCGACGAACGAATTTGGTGTCATTCTATGCTTGAAGAAATCCACCGATAATGCCTTCCATGCTTGAGGAAAGCCGACAAAGGAATTTGGTGGTTTTCTATACTTGAAGAAAAATCCACCGATAACGCTTTCCAAGCCTGAGGAAAGCCGACTTGGCGGTTTTCTATACTTGAAGAAAAATCCACCGATAACGCTTTCCAAGCCTGAGGAAAGCCGACTTGGCGGTTTTCTATACTTGAAGAAAAATCCACCGATAACGCTTTCCAAGCCTGAGGAAAGCCGTCGATTGCTGAAATTTGTAAGTGTATGATGGTTCGATTATCCCCGAACGTGGGCCGCAGATGATTCACAATTTTAAGCCGATTATCCGACCATATTAAGTGCTTAAAATGCCGAAAAATAGACTTTGATGCTTGCCAGGGGTAAAATGGTAATTTTAGTCCCCTTTAAGTATCAATTACAATTTTCCGCGTAATTCCAGCGAAAAATAACTGTTCGATTTATGTAAGAAATCATGCAACTTCAGTCAAAATATCAGAATATTCGCAAATAACTCGGAACAAAAATCGCCGTGTCACAAGAAAATATTCCCGTGACACGGTCAGGGACCCCCGTCACGCGGAGCTACTTCCCGTGACACGACAAGGGGTCCCGTGTCACGGGAACCGAATGGCTGAAAAACGGTCAAAAGAGCATCTTTGACCGGTCAAAGCTTGTGCACCACACAAAAATCTGACCGTTACGTGGGAACGGGGTCCGTTGCACGGGATTTCTTGACTTTAAATATCAAAATTTTTTCTCATTTTGGCCATCCTCTTCCTCGTCTGATTCTTACTCAAAAGCTCAAAAAAATTTTCTTGGTTTGTCGCGCCTCGTCGACTGCTCACCGGCGCTCGGCTTGTCTTCCCGTCGGCCGGTTACGACCACTGTGTCGCGGCGGTCCTGCATTCTCTCTCTTCTTTTTTCTTTTTCTTTTTTTGTTTTTTTTTTATATATTTTTGCTGCGGGTTTCTGCTGTTTATTTTTGCTGCTGCTATTGGTGTCTTCTGCCTGAAGCGCCCGTCGGAGTCACCGGAGCTCCGTCACATGTGAAGCTCACCGTGATACGGGACAGCCTCGCCGTGTCACGGATTAAGTTGACCGTGTCGCGGCGGTCCTTCTGGTGGCCGGAGTTTTTTTTGATTTTTTTAAGTCTTTTTGCTGCTCGATTTTCTACTGAATTTGCTCCAATTTTTCGCCATATTCCACATTTTCGAACCTCTACAAAGATCTATGTAAGTTCTTCTTAATTTTTTATCTCAAATTTGCTTCAAGTAATTTCATGTAAAAAACCTTAAGAAAAAAATCAATTTGGGGATTATAAATTTTGAGGTTTTATGGTGAAATTCTTGCCATGATTTTACTTGTACATGTACGTATGTATGTTTGTCAGAAATTTGAGACAAAAATTACATGATTTGATGGAGAATTGAGCAAATCACCATTTTTGGGTACTACTTTGTGAAATGATGTTCACGTTACTTCTTTGTACTTGAAATGGTGAAAAAATGGTGGTAAACCTTGTGAAATGATGTATTGATTCATATCTTGCACATGTACTATATTGTCATGGAGAACATAGTATCATGCGGCTAGGAGAACTGTAGTATTAATTTGTCATGAAGAAACTAAATACCATAACTTTGCCAATTTTTAGCCTGGAGGTAAAAATTTAGCATATAATTCAATAAATAACGAACTGTAGTATTAGTTTGTCATGGAGAAACTAAATACCATAATTTTGCCAATTTTTAGCCTGTAGGTAAAAATTTAGCATATAATTCAATAAATAACTAAATAACTTAGGAAATGATGCTAAGTATTTAGATTTTTATTTTTATAAATATGCAACTTGAATTAAATGTCTTAGGAAATGATGCTAAGCATTTAGATTTTTATAATAGCATGCCTAGACGACGAGATTGCGATCTTTCTACCCACGGCCGGCGTCGGGCTTTTCGGGAGGACACTCCCACCGTTCCTGAGGGCATGGATGACGATGTCTTAGAGTCCGAGCCTCGGACTTCTACGAGTAGGGGTAGGTGGGTTCCACCTCCGTGGACTCCAGACCTGTTGGTTTTCTGCCGTGAAAACCATGTCTCTCATCGCCCACTCTCCGGCATAGTCGATGGCACGCTTCGCCACCATGGTTCTGGAGCCGGCGATTTGATCCCTCGACTTCACTAGATCATTACGAGGGATCCTGCTACGAACGCCCTATGGGAATCGGCTGGCTTAGTAGATTTCTACACGGCGGTTGTAGGGTTTCGCAGCCCCCGGGGTTGCAGCGCGACGGTCGTTCGCGCATTGTTGGAGTATTTCTGAGATACTACCAACACTTTTCATTTTGCTTGGGGGGAGATGACGGTGACCCCTCTAGACTTCAGCATGATTAGCGGGCTGCGCTTCACCGACCGGGCTGTAGGTCAGATGTCCGATCTATCTTGGGGATCGGCTGAGGCAGCTGATTTGTTGGGTCCGATCGTTCAGCACATCAGGACCCGACCAGTGTCTCGAGGTGGTCCTAGGAGTGGACGATCGGAGCTGGCTTCAGTTTTAGCTCGTGGCTTCGAGATGGAGGATACGACGGCTGAGCAGCAGGTACGGATCTTCATCCTGATCCTGATCTCTATGACCCTCTCTCCTGATAGGAGTTCACGCGTACTCCTTTGCTACCTCCCCTCTTTGGCCAGGATCCCTGAGATAGGATCCTATAGCTGGGCCAGTCTTGGGTACGCGGATCTTCTTTTATCGCTACGTCATGGCTGTCGGCAGCTGAATGACGAGTCTCCCATCACCGTCTATGGTCTGTGGAGAGTCGTAGAGGTGATGATCTTTCCCCTTTTTATTTCACTTTAGCTTGTTCGACTCATGTGCTAAAGATTACTTTTCATTGCAGTTATGGTTCTACGAGTACTTCCCAGGCTTGGCTCCTCGCCGGCGTCGTGGAGCAGTCCATGATTTCCTTGTCGGGGCCAGCTGGCGTGATCGAGGAGAGTCGCGGGTGGAGTCCGTCCCTGCACTGCGTGGGCTACTACGCCGAGGCACCTCTTTTGTTGGCGTAAGGATTAGTTTTGTTGTGCTTTTCCTTCTAACGTTGTTTCCGTTGTTTCACGCCAACTTTTTATGGTTTCTAGGTTGCCATTGATGTCCTGTATCGTCCTTGGGCCGGGATGACTGATCTACCTGAGGCCCTGCATCTTTTAGCGTACCGTACCATTTTGGTTGGTACCGGACGCTTTTTCTGGTATTTGGGGGAGCGAGTCGTCCGTCAGCATAACGGCGATTGTTTTGTGGTGCCCTCATCTCCACCAGAGTCGATGCTAGACTCCCGCTTGATCAAAGAGTTGATCAACAGGGGAGAGCGCTATACTTTTCCATGGCAGGAGCTTGTTCACATGGAGAGTGACTATGCGCGGGACTTGCTTCCCTCTCTGGCCCCTCCACCCCGTCTTCCTGAGGTATGATTTCTTTTGAGGATCTTCTTTACTAGTCTCTGTTTTTAATAGTCGAATAACTTGATTATTCTATCATATTTTCAGACGACCATCCGCCCTGTGAGGAGGATCGAGATTCCTCCTCAGTCTGTTCGCTATCCAGGGCCGATTGGTATCACCGAGGATCATATTGCTGACGCGCCAGAGGGTTACAGACAGGCGCAGGAGTCTCTACCCGAGGTCTTTGAGCCGGTGAGTTTTCTTTGATGCGTTTTTCATCTTTTTAACGCCGCTTGTTACTGACTTTTCTTTGTTTTATCCTCAGCCTAACCGCCCGGATATGATGGGATTCATGAAGCTGGTTGACGCCCTGAAGTATTGCCTCATCAAGCTTCGGCGTGGTGCGAGTTGTCGGAGCTCTAGCGACGTTCTTGAGGTATCATTCATTTTTTCACTTCTACCATTTGTTAAACATTGTTGACACCTTTTGATTTTGTATCTTTCAGGAGCGACGGAGGTCCTGCTTGCGCTCGAGGCCTAAAGGCTCGGACGAGGAGGAGCTTGGTCTTGGTAGATGATCTCCTGAGATTCGCTGGTGTTCTCATTCTCAGCGAGAGCCTCAGACTACTCAGCCTTTTTAGGAGGCTCAGTGGCAGCAGCCTCAGTCTTCCCAGCGCTTTCCGGGCCAGAGTCAGGGGCAGCGACAATCGTTTTCACAGCCTCCGCAACCTGACCTTGGGTCTGTTTTGACTCCCTTGGATCCTGGTTCATTTTCAGCTCCATTGTCCGGGATTCCTCCACCGGTGTCGGGCTTGTTCTTAGTTACGATGTATGGGACGATGCCTTCACCGACGATTCCAGTGTCTTTGGGCCAGTCTACACCGTTTTCCGGCTGGACGGGTCCTGCCTTGAGCTTGACTACTGCTGGGGTTACAGGGACAAGTAGGGACACTACTCCTCGTACTCGGATGGTGGAGGGATTCTTCGGCTCACCGTTCCCATATGCGCAGGGTGGAGATGATACTGACTCTGGCTCTAGAGACTTTTGACCGAGGGTTTTTATTTGTACATACTATGATGACACTTGACATGTTTATTTAATACGACTCTTTGTACATTATTCACGGTTTATGTATTTATTATTGTGTGTTAGTGTGTGCTTGAAACTCCTTGTGTGTGATTGTGTATTTATTAACGACGCGACGAAAAAAAAACATAAGTGGAGTAATGGAGGGTACCGACCTTCCCCAAAAGAAAAAGAAATAAAAAGACAAGCAAAATAAAATTACCTTCCCCAAAAGAAAAAGAAATAAAAATAAAATGATAAAGAAATAAAATAAATGAAATTACCTTCCCCAAGACAAAAAATAAAATGATAAAGAAATAAAGTAAATGAAATTACCTTCCCCAAAATAAAAAGAAATAAAAAGACAAAAAATAAATAAAGTGATAAAGAAATAAAATCTTAAAGTGATGAATAAATAAATAAAATAAAATAAAGATAATAATAATAACAAGAATATAGATAAAAAAAAGTGAGAATTTTATTAGAAATAAAACTCAGAAAAACTGAAAAATAGACGGTGAAGATAAAATACTATAAAAATCCGGATAGATACGGGAAATGATGAAAAAAGAAAACGCGTGAAGTGCCATGACACGACACTGTGTACCGTGTCACGGCAGAACTTGCCGTGTCACGGCAAAAGTTCCCGTGACACGGTGGAACTTCCCGTGTCACGGGACGCGTATTACTCAACGGTGTGTTTTACGCGTATGAAAAGATAAATTCTGGGCAGTTTCGAGCGCTTTTGCTATAAAATAAGACCAGTTTATTCATGATATGCATAATTACGAAACACAAAATAATTTAGAATTTCATATTTCAATAATCATGTCTCAGAATTTTGATAATACATTGCGCGACTGGTCTCATTCTTTGACCAATGCTGAAAAAAGAGAGTTAGAATTATTTCATGTCAGGGGTTTGCTAGCCCTGCGACACGTAGCTATTGCACATGATTTTCTTAGGGCAGCATTAGATTATTGGAGTCCAGAAACACACTGTTTCAAATTTGATTATGATGAAATCTGTCCCTTGCCGGAGGAATTCGGCGCAATCTTTGGATTTTTTGCTAGAAATCTTATTGCCATGCCTGACCTACGTGAATATTATTACCAAGATTTTGAACGCCATTGGAATCTAACAGATCCAAATTTGAATAGAATTGTTTGTGGTAATGAAGTAGACTTAGAAAAACTTGCTAATTTATATTTTAAACGCCCTATATCTGAGTCTTATCATGTATATCGTAGAAGGGCATATATTTTTTGCATGTTTAGCAAGATCTTATTTGCAAACGCTAGGGTAGGACATCCTTGTCTAGCGTCTGTGCTTGAACATGTCGAATCTGGAAGATCTCCTATGCCGATGTGCCTTGGAGAGACATTTTGTGGCCTTAACGAGGCAAAAGCTGACCGGAAAGCCATCAGGAAGGGCTCTCTGGTACTACTGCAGGTTAAAATACGCTCCGAGTAGCCCCCGTGACACAAAACTGGCATCGTGTCACGGTGGGTGTCTGCCGTGACACGGCAAAACCTGCCGTGTCACGGGAATCTGCTTGATAATTTTTTTTATTTTATTTTATTTTTTTTCCTGCCGTGACACGGGAACTTCTCCCGTCAGACAGGATGAAATCCCGTGTCACGGGAATATTTTACACGTTTTTTTTTTTTGACTGAATTTTTCTTTTTTTTTTTTTTTTTTTTTTTTGCAGATTTGGTTGATGGAGCGTTTGGAACTATTCGAAGCCCCCGACGATGTTGAAAAATATGACCCTAGCGACCTAGTCCGCAGGAAAAAGAATTACTCTGCGAACATGTCGTATGAAGATTGGAAAAATTTCTTTGCAAAGAGAGAATTTTCCATTCGTTGGGTGGTGCCTTGGTGGAGGCTTACTAGGATGGTTGGCACGAATGATACTCCATATTGCCGTGTTCCTAGTATCTCAAAACTGACCTTTTATTGCCCTTCTCGACTAATGCGGCAGTATGGACTTGAACAAGTAATTCCACGCTATAACGATAGTCCTCGTGAAGTATCGTTGCATGAAAGTAACGTTCACAAGTACGAGGCTTATTGGATTGGAAGACCTTTGTGGACCGTTTATGCAAGTGACCAAGCTCCTCCTCCTTTATCTAGTGCATACAAGGCATGGTTGAACCCTAGAAGAAGGAGGGAACGATTTGGATCACGCAAGTTTGATGTGAAGAGTCGTCTTGGAAATAAGAAAGCTCCTCCTAAAGATCGTCTAGGTCCGAGAACACAAGGGATTGAGTTTAAGACTCCTATAATGCCAAGAAAGAAGAATTATGTGAAAGGGAAGGGTAAAGAAAAGATGGTATATAGGGAGAAACAACTGAAAAAATTCAAGAAAGGTGAAAGGGGTGAAAGTTCGACTAGGGGTGTGACGGTTCGGGCTACGAAAGACACATTAATGGTGAAGGCCGACCTAATTGACCAAGAGAAGGATGTTCCTAAAGAGAAGAGAGATAAGATCAATAGTGCTTTGCTTTTTATAATTTATAATTTTTATTTAAAATAAGGCATATGATGCCAATACTTGTAGTCGCATTTATTTTAATAATAATAGCACATTTATTTCAGCCTTAAAAATAAAAATTACAAAGACTTTTATTTAGTATTTATTTATCCGAGTCAAGGAGTCGGACGCAATGGAAGAATGAAAATAAAAACTCGAACAATGAATTTGCAACAAATGCGCCACTAAAAAAATAAAACGAAAAACCTGAAATTCCACCGTGTCACGGTGTAAAAATCCCGTGACACGTTACAAATTCCCGCGTCACGACAACTTTTCCCCTTCTTTTTTTTTCGCTCAGGGTTCACCGTGTCACGGTGGACAGTACCGTGACACGGTGGGATGTCCCGTGTCGCGACAATTTCCCTTCCATTTTTTTTTTTTTTTTTTTTTTTGCTCAGGGCCACCGTGTCACGGTGAACAGTACCGTGGCACGGTGGGATGTCCCGTGTCGCGACAATTTCCTTTTTTTTAATTTTTGTTTTGGTGATGACGCAATGCTAAACTGACGCGCATATTTGATCAACAGAGGGAGGATTTTTATTTTAAAGTGGCCGGGCCCCCTTGAAGG
Organism: Chenopodium album; assembly: GCF_948465745.1. NCBI lineage: Eukaryota > Viridiplantae > Streptophyta > Magnoliopsida > Caryophyllales > Amaranthaceae > Chenopodium > Chenopodium album. The sequence goes on along the minus strand of NC_137840.1, from coordinate 19,853,555 downwards.
GTTGCCTACGTATCCTAAAAAGGAATCAGGCCAAATGTAGCTCTATTGGGTCATGAACCCATGCGACTAGGCATAGAATTTCTTGAGTTGATCCAAGTTGGTTAAATTATGGAAGCCGTTACCGTCCATGTCTACCAATTGTGCCGCTCCGCCAAACAGGATGGCTTTAACAATGTACGGGCCTGACCAGTTTGGTCTGAATTTTCCTCTTGGATCTAACACATTTTTACGAAGTGCCTTAAGCACTAGGTCACCCTCTTTGATATTTCTGGTCTTGACTTTTTTATTAAAATCTCGTGCCATACGCTGTTGGTAGGTTTGGACATGATGCAAAGCTGCCAAGCGTTTTTCATCAAGCAAGACCAGTTCGTCGTATCTTGCTCTAATCCAGTCGACTTCATCTAGTTGGCTTTCCAATGCGATTCGAAGAGAAGGGATTTCGAGCTCGATTGGTTGCACAACTTCAACTCCATAGACCAAAGAGAAAGGGGTAGCCCCCGTTGATGTATGAACAGAGGTTCGATAACCCCAAAGGGCGAAATGTAGCTTACTTGGCCAATCCTTGTAATTTTCTGTCATCTTTTCGATGATAGTTTTCACATTTTTGTTGGCCGATTCGACTGCTCCGTTTGTTTGTGGTCCGTAAGGTGATGATCGGTGATGCTTGATATGATATTTCTGTAATAATTCCGTGCATTCAGCTTGAAAATGTGTTCCATTATCACTGATCATCTCATGTGGTACCCCATAGCGGCATATGATATTTTTCTCAATGAATTGAGCTACGTGTTTTGCCGTCAGCTTGGCATATGAGGCAGCTTCGACCCATTTGGTGAAGTAGTCGATTGCTACGAGAATGAATTCATGCCCCCCTTGTCCTAGTGGTGTTATTTTTCCAATGATGTCAATGCCCCAAGTGGAGAAAGGCCATGGAGAGGTATACGTGTAGAGAAGCGAAGGTGAAACATGCTGTAAGTTTACGTAGACTTGACACTTCATACATTTCTTGACGTATTCGTGACAATCTCTCTCCATAGTAGTCCAATAGTAACCTTGTTGTTGAATCTATTGGACTAACATCTTTGCATTCATGTGTGTTCCACATATACCGGCATGAAGGTTTTCCATGGTTTTATGTGCTTCTTTCTTGGCTATGCATAAGAGATTTCTTCCCATTGCAGTTCTCTTGTGGAGTTCTCCTCTGATGAGCACATACTGTGAGGCCAGGAGCCTCAAAGCACGGCGTGCCCTTTTATCAGTATTAAGAGGGTATTCTCCTCTTATCACATAATTAAGGATGTCTGTATACCATGGCTCTTCATCTTCTTCCTGTGGTTCTTGTTCATTGTCCAGTGCGTGAACATAAGCCGACTCATATCTTCTTTCTATGGTCAGTGGCATTCTGGTCGTATCAGTTGGAATACGCACCATTGATGCTAATTTAGCTAGTGCGTCGGCGAATTGGTTTTCTTCTCTTGGCAAATACGTATATTTCACTTCATCTAGTTGCTCCATGAGAGTTTCTAAATGAGCTTGATACGTAGCGAGACTTTCACTTCTCACTTTCCATCTCTTGGAGATTTGATTAATGATTAGTGAAGAATCACCATAGATTCTGAGTTTCTTAATTCCCAAGGCGACAGCTGTTTCTAACCCCAAAATGCATGCTTCATATTCTGCGGCATTGTTTGTGACATCAAAGTCGAGCTTCATGGAAATTGGGATGTGCTCTTCAATGGGTGATACGAGCATGACTCCTACACCACATCCTTTTTGGTTTGAAGCTCCATCGAAATAGAGTGTCCAACTATCATCTTCAGTCATGAGTAAATCTTCGTCAGGGAAATCGTACTTATCTTCTTCTTTTTCAGCTTCTTCTAGCGGAAAGTCTGCTAAGAAGTCAGAAACCGCAGAACCTTTGATAGATTTTTGTGGCACAAATCTCAAGTCAAACTGAGCAAGATTGACTATCCACCTTGATAATCTGCCATTGAGTGTTGCTTTTTCGAACAAGTATTTGAGAGGATCCATCTTGGACACGACATGCACTGTATGAGTGAGCATGTAATGTCTTAGCTTCTGTGCGGCCCATACAAGTGCGAGACACAACTTCTCAAGTGGTGTGCATCGCGTCTCATATCCTTGAAGTTTCTTGCTCAAGTAATAAATTGCATTCTCCTTGCTTTCGATCTCTTGTGCTAGCATTGCCCCCATCGTTTCTCTTGTGATCATAAGGTAGAGTCAAAAAGGAAAGTCAGGTATTGCTGGCGCTAGCACGGGTGGGTTTGCCAAATACTCTTTGATTTTGTCGAAAGCCTTTTGGCAATCATCATCCCATGTGACTGGGACATTCTTCTTAAGCTTCTTGAATATAGGTTCACATATCGCTGTGAGCTTTGATATGAACCTACTTATATACTGCAACCTTCCAATGAAACCTCGAATCTCCTTTTCATTTTTGGATGGTGGCATGGCAATGATCGCCTTTACTTTTGTAGGATCTATTTCAATCCCTCGAGAACTGATCACGTATTCAAGTAATTTGCCTGACGTGACTCCGAATGCACATTTTGCTGGATTTAATCTCATGTTGTACTTGCGGAGTCTTTCAAAGAACTTGCGAAGTGCAACAATATGACCTGGGCGATCTTTAGACTTAATGATCATATCATCGACATATACCTCCACCTCTTTGTGCATCATGTCATGTAACAATGCTGTAGCTGCTCTTTGGTAGGTGGCACCCGTGTTTTTCAACCCCAATGGCATTACTGTATAACAATATGTACCCCATTGCGTAATGAATGTGGTTTTCTCCATGTCTTCTTCAGCCATCAATACTTGATTATATCTGGCGTAACCATCCATGAATGACAAGAGTGCATGGTTTGTTGTATTATCGACCAGAATGTCAATGTGAGGTAGAGGGAACCCATCTTTTGGGCTTGCTTTATTGAGATCCCTGTAATCAACACACATTCTGACTCTTCCATCCTTCTTTGGAATTGAAACCACATTTGCTATCCATTCTGGATACTTGGATACTCTGATGAAACCTGCGGCCAACTGCTTCCTGATTTCTTCTTTGATTTTGAGAGCCACATCCGGTTTCATACGGCGCAGCTTTTGTTTGACAGGCTTCAAACCTGGAATGAGTGGTATCGTATGCTGAGCTATATCCCTGTCAATTCCTGGCATATCTTGGTATGACCAAGAAAATACATCAACAAATTCACTAAGCAAGTTAATTAGCTCCTTGCGTTCATCTTGACTTAGTGTTAATCCAATTTTTACTTCTTTGACGGTCGTATTATTGGAAATGTTAACTGTTTCTGTATCTTCAATAACTGCTGTTTTATTTTCGTGTTCTTCCATTGGTTTTATTATGTTTTTTTCATTTTTATCATTAGCAAAGCAATATTGATAAGGGCTAGGGGAATGGCACACATCGTAAGCAAAGACACTCATTTTATTGAATTCATTGGCTAATACATCAAGAGAGGCAAGGTCGGCTGCGACCTCACCAGAATTATTAGGACTAGAAAGAGAGGACTCAACAAGAGACTCAGGGTTGAACTCTATAGCAGGAAGAGGGTCGGCCTCAGACTCTAAGGACTCGTCTACAGACTTAGACTCAGACTCGGACTCGGACCCAGACGACTCAGACTCATACTCAGACATAGGACCCTCGCCAGCTGTTATTTCCAACTTCTCTCCACTCGGCGTAGTGATCCTCAATGTCTTGCGCCATCCCCTTGAAATGTTGTCAGCTTGGACGATTAACTCGGAGGGGTCAAAATCCTTGTTCGCTATGACAGCTTGAACGAGCTCGGAGTTATCATTGCGGACCGGCTTGGACTCATTTTTCTCCATTTCAAAAAGAAGGTTGATTCCCAGATCATCAGAGTTCAAGCTAGCTGGCTTCTCGGCTGTGGAGAGCTCTTCGTCTTCATCAACGAAGTCACAATCGAGGAAACTGGTGTTTGAATAGGGATCGAAGTCGAGATGGCACTTTTCTTCCTCTTCGATCACGAGAACATCATCTAGTGAAAACCCCCAAAGATCTTCATCTTCTTCGTCATGTTTAACATGGACGATAGGGGTATCAATAACTTGAATGCGCATAGGAGAAGCATCGATAGTAATTGGAACCCCTCCAACTATGGATTTCACTTTCTGGTGAAGCGATGATGGAATCGCCTTTAGCTCATGAAGCCAAGGGCGTCCTAACAACAGATTGAAAGAGGCCTTAATGTCCACCACCTGAAATTTGGTGCGACGTTCAATGGCCCTAGTAGTTATATTCAGTATGATAGTACCCATGGCTTGACGGCGAGTATTATCATAAGCGCGAATCCCTTGAGTGGAGGGAGTCAATTCTTCATTCTTTATGCCCAACTTCTTTGCAGTACGGAGTGGGCACACATTGATTGCAGAGCCGTTATCAACCAGGCTCATGGGAACATTCATCTGCCTACACACCACAGTGAGGTGTAAGGCCTTATTATGTTGGTCCTCTTCCGGGGGTAGATCCTTATCAGAAAACGAAATCAGATTGCTAGTACTTGGCAGCTCAGTAGTGAGAAAGTTGACCAATCCTTGAGGAGTCATGTCATCATCAACTCCTATTTTCACCAGAGCATTCATCACAGCCTTTCGATGCTCGTGGGAAATGGCCAAAAGCTTCCATACATTCATCTCCACCTTGGTCTTTTGCAGTTGTTTGACCACATCGCTGTTCACAGGGTCGATGGGATCAACTATCGGATGTGATTGTGGTGGAGGTGGAGGTGGGTTAGGTTGTTGTAACCGTCCACTTCTGGTGAGGACCTTGACCTCAAAGTCCCCCCAAACATCTTCACTAGTGCCAAGAGATGAACATGCTATATCCTAGAGATAGACGTCTTCATCATCACCATCCCATATCCCATTCACTTCTTCAGTACTTGAGATAAATACAACTTCCGGAAGAGGTTCATTCACAGGTCGAATGAGTATTGACGGATCAAAGGAGACTTCATCTCCCATGATAGCCAAAGCATCAGAAAGAGGACCTGTTTGAATGTTAGGCTTCTTGCCCCCTGGAGGGACAGAAAGTTGATTAGCATCGATCAGGTCTAGGATTGCATCTTTCAGCCTCCAACACTTCTCAGTATTATGACCCTTGCATTGATGAAACTTGCAATAAGCATTGGGGTCATAGCTAGCAGTTCTATTCTCTGGCCGAGGTTCTGGAAATGGTCCGATTGGCATAATCAGTCCTTGACCATGCAAACGGTCATAAGCTGTATCATAAGTCATTCCCAAAGGCGTGTAAACCCTCCTTTGCCTTTGAAATATTTGGGGAGGAGCATTAAGGGCCAGCACATCATTAATATTGATATTATTGGTAGCATTATTGGGCTTAGAAGACGAAGAAGAAGGAGTGTCGTTCTTCTTATTTTTCCAAGTGCTGTTGCTATTGTTGCTATCAACAGACTTCATCAGTTCATCTTCGATATTGATTCCAATATCGTATACAGCTTTAAAGGTACTCAGAGGCAGAAACTTCAAGTGTTGCTTGTACTTATGAGTCAGATTGGCAATGAACAAGGAACCATTTCTTTCTCCTTGGGGGGATCCACCAAGAGCGCAGCTGTTTCCCTCCACCTGCTTAAGTAAGTGGTGAAGCCTTCATTCTCTTTCTGTTTGAGAATGGAGAGTTCACGTTCAGAAGTCTTGGCCTGGATGTTACACTTGTAACGATTCATAAAGCTTTCAGCAACATCCTCCCAGGTCGCGACATGCTTGGATTCCAAAGAATATAACCACTGTTGACAGGTATGCTATAAGGAAAGAGGGAACACCGTAGGGAAGAGTGTCACATCTACTCCTTTAAGAGCCATAGTTGCAGAAAAAGCCTTCTAGTGGAAAAGCGGATTATCACTAGGCTTGAATTTGGTGATGTCAGCAGTGGAAAACTTCTCAGGAAGCTTCTCTCTTATGGACGAAGAGGTGACAGGCTGTTCCACATAAGTGAACTCTTCAGAAATCTTGCTCATCTGTTCCTTAATCTTGTCCATTGCGGCAGTAGTGACATTGTTTTGATTGTCTTGTTCTACAGTGCTGACTCTAGTGGTGAGTGTCTGCATCATATCAGACAATCTTTCAATTATCCTGTTGAGGTTCTCAATGTCTTCCTTAGTGGCCATTGGTTGAAAGTAGACTGAAGATGAATCTTGTGGAGATCATTGAGGTGGTTTCCTTGTATGCCTCTTTGGTATAAGAGGTTGTTGAGGTATGGACTCGAACCGTAACAATCTACCCCTGCTTCTTGACCAAGTGCTGTGACACCGAAACAAACACACCTTTAATGACCAAACTTAACCTTGACCTATCCGGAATTTTTTTTTTTTTTTTTTATTAAAAATCTATAATTTTGAAATTCTACTTGTTTATTTTTTTTATTTTTTAAAAAAACATATGGGAGGATACCATCCGACTAACTCCGAAAAAAAAAACGACAAAAAAAAAACAAGTTTTCCCTAAAATACGGTCAAAAGGTGGTGCGCGACTTAAAAAAAAGTGTGTGAACTTAATGTGTGAGTGATTAAGTGAGGTTATAGACGCGTGTTTTGACCGTATAGCTAGACACGACACAAAACTGGACACAACATTCGCACAAAAATCGAAAAAAAGACTAGCAGGACACTTTCCTGGGCACCGTGTCACGGTACATATTGTCGTGACACGGTGCAGTATATCGTCAGACGGCAGACAGACCCGTGTCACGGCACTGTTCACCGTGGCACGGCAGAAAATGCCGTGACACGGTGCGCAGTTCCAGGTCAGTTTTGTGATTTTTCCAGATTTTCACCGATTTTAGGTCCGTACTAATTACTATGTGAGAATAAAAACCCTCGGTCATGGGTTAAACAAAAGAGAAAACACATAAAGGTTAGCACCAAACAACCACATAGCATTTAGGCACGATGATGTAAAAAAATTTCGCAACCTAGAGTCAAGATCTATGTTCAACTATTGGTCAAGCTTTGGATGTCAAAAAGGTACCATGGTTAAGAGTTTGGACGCGTTAGCAAGGCAGCCTCCCTTGAGGGTGTATGCTAACGGGCGGCTCCGCGAGTTCGTGATGAAATCGAACTCGACTCCATGGTTTGGGTGGATTTAATAACTCGGATGAACCCTTATTGCCATGAGCGTTTTTGGGTCGATAGAGCTTAAATCCCCCGGGGCTAAGACGTATGTAGAACACATACGTTTTTTCAGAAAAATCGAAGGAAGTCGACTGTGAGGAAAGAAAATAAACCACCGGACTGATTTTAGGACTGCCGTGACACGACAGATTTTGCCGTGGCACGGCAGTCAGAAAAACTGACTGGTGCCCTGTTTTCCTTCGCGCGCAACCAAGTTATCCAATTTTTCCTACGGGACAGACCTGAACGCGACGTTAAAACGTCTATGCAGATGCAAAAATGCCTAATTAATCACAGGATTATTTTTTCAAGAATATTTCAAGTCTCATCCACTCATCTTAATTAAATACCGATCACTGAAATCGATAAATAATTAAGAATCCTCCCCAGTGGAGTCGCCAAATTGTAGGCGTCGTTCGAAGTGCGCCTACGTAAAAAGCATGTGTGAATATGCTTGGCACTCATAGGAAGTGGGAATTGACATAATACGATAAGGGACAAATAAAGTAGGGAGCCGCCAACAAGTTTTTTAGGAACTTGTAAACCGTTCACAGATCATAAATGGCAACCACGATAAGGGACAACGATAGGAAATAACGATTGACCCGTGAAGATTACACCCCATTCATAATCCATGAGATTATTAACTCCATATGGTTCGGAACCACGAAAGGAGGATCGGGGATGATGGTACAAAGTGAGTCATGGAGTCACATTCGCCCGTATTGGCCTCTACTCGATTCTTATATTGAAAAGCATTCCTGTGATCTCAAAGGCATACAAAAAATAATTCAATTCGCTCCAAACTAGTATTTAACTAAATTGGTTTAAGATTAATGCACACATAATTCTAAAATATTGGTGATTACTTCAATTAATAATAAGATTAAAAGGATCCTAAACCGGTTGTCCAAATTATCTTATTAGGCGTGATTTTCAATTACATATTCCCTTTAAACATGTAATATGGTGATCAATAACAATTATAGAACAACATTAATATTAAAACCAATTTAATCACAATTCCAACAACATAAAATCGTTAGAAAAATAATAAAAACAAATGGAGCATGATCCTTACTTTGATTTTGTTTGTTTGCAACTACAAAATAATAAATGAGTTAGTAACTTCAAGAAAATAATAAAACAATAACTAAATTAAATTAAATAAAAAAAAGTTTATTTTGGGGCCAAACCCTCAAACAGTTCTACCTTTCACGCCTTGGTTTAAGGACAGAACCTCGAGTAAAATATGGACTCCTTTGAGTGCTTGAAGAAGGAATTTTGAAGTGGAAAGGGTAGGCTAGTGTTTAGGCTAAAGCATAGAATAGAGAAAATAAAATAATAGAATTACTCGGTGCCCCGTTCATCAGAGATGAGGGGGGTATTTATAGGGAAAATGTGCTGAGGGAGCACACGGAACCCTAAAATGATAAAAACCCTAAAAAAGTATCCCGTGACACGGTCAAACTGTACCGTGACACGGGAAGCCCCACCGTCAGACGACACACATTCCCGTGACACGTTACACTTTTGGCGTGACGCGGGAAATTTTCAGAAAACGGGATAGAAAACGCGTCAAGGGTTTACGCGGAAAAGACACGGAATGTCCCGTGTCACGGCAGACCTCCCGTGTCACGGGAAATCCCACCGTCAGACGGGAAGGATTCCCGTGACATGGTGGCAGTCTTCCGTGGCGCGGGAATTTCCTGTCCATTTTCCGTCTAAATACATTTTTAACCCTAATTTCCTTCGGCTTTTTAAGTGCTGATTGATAATTTAAGGCCTTTTCTGACTTTTATTATTCGGGCTAAAATAAGAAAATAATAAAAATAAATAAAAAGTTTGGGCCAAAAATAAATAATAAAACAATAAAATAAAAAAGGTTTGGGCTTAAAATTAATTAATAAGTTTGGGCTGAAATTAAAACTATGCTTTTACCAAACATCAAGACTAATTCATGGACTGTTCAAAAATATGAATTTAATAAAATACGAATTTTTAAGCACTCTCGGGATTAAATACTAAACCCGACCAATAGTGGCGGTGAAAGGTTGTTCATCATCGGGTTTGGTTTTGGGGAGACATTTTTAGGTGTCTACAGTCACGGCATGTGCCATGCGACACGGCGCAAAATACAGTAACACGACCCAAAATGTCGTCACTCGGTATGTCTGTCATGATACGGTATACATTTTTTCCTTTAAACCGTCCAAATTCATTTTAATCCTATTTCTTAATCATTAAGTACGTGATATCTTGGTGCCGTTACAAAATTTCGGGCTTGTTTAGACTTAGGGTTTTTATTATGTATTCGGGCTTAATTAATAAATAACACGAATATGTTTGGACTGAGTTTGAATAAATGGTTTGAATGAATATGTTTGACGGAATATAGATTTTGAGCACTCTCGAGATTAAATACTCGACCCAACCAATAATGGCGGTGAAAAGGTTGTTCATCATCGGGTTTGGTTTAAGGAGACATATTTAGGTGTCTACAGATGCCACCACTTTGACTTAATTTGTAGAAATGTAAGTTTCAAAAACGATAGTCAAAGTAATAGATTGGGATGGAGAATGACTTATGACGTTTTTTGATCCTAAATCATTCTGTATACACCGACACTGTAGAAAAGGTTTGGGTCCCTAGATAAAAGAGTGAAGGGTATACAATGTGTATCTGAGACCATTTTACGGTAACAAACATGTTTTGGTAGTTTTCTACGCCTCGAGAAATCCACCGGATGAAGACAATTATTATATTTTTCACACCTCTATAATGATGTCAGATGATCCCCGCCTCGGGATTTCTATTAGATGATGTTTTTCCCACCTTGGGAATGCTAATAGATAATGCAATAGCTGACTCCTACGCCTTGAGAATTGCCAACAAACGACAATTTTCTACGCCTCGTGAAAAACTTGTTTGATATGAGATAGTTTCCTCAAAATCGCCGACTTCTACGCCTTGAGAAGTGGCAACGACCGACAATTCTCCACGCCTGGTGAAAAGGTTTGTCTGATCTGAGACAGTTTCCTCGCCTCAGGAACTATATCGTGAACCACTCCACCTTATGTAGCACACAAGTGAAATTCCATACTCCGAGAATAACACTAAATATCCCTGCCTTGGGACATAATCGTTGACTTCTACGCCTTGAGAGAATGAGAGGTGGCAACGACCGACAATTCTCCACGCCTCGGAAAAATCTTGTCTGATGATGAGAAATTACAAGTCTCTGTGTCTCAAGAACCTTCCAACATGAATCGTCCTTGCCTCAGGATATGATCACTGAATGTTTGATAAATGTTTGTTGATGATTGTTCGATTGTACCCGAACAGTGGTTGCAGATGATGATGGTTCGATTATCCCTTAATGTGGGACGTAGATGATAATTTGTTCCATTTTCCCCAAACAGAGGCTGTTATTGAGACCTGAAAAAATAAAATTTTCCAAGGAACTCGTATAGGCTGTGATTAACTTAACCAGCTTACTTGACTAAGCTCGATTTGACATGACATGACATCTGTATGAATTATGACTATGTGTGTATAGTTTGAGTGTGTATGCAGACACAAGCAAATGAAAATACAAAAGCAAAAATTTCCGTCATTTTTTGTCATGAGGGGAGGGTATCGACTTTCTCCGAAAAAGAAAGACGTGAAACATGAAGTGAGAGTTTTAGAACTTTCCTCGATAAAAATTTTGAAATTTTTTAAAACTTCCCTAAAATAAGAAAGATGAAAAATGGAAAGGAGTTTTGAATTTCCTCGCTGAGAAAATTTTGAAAAAGTTTTTGAACTTCCCCCCAAAGAAAAGACATGAAAAAGGGAAGAAGTTTTGAACATCCTCGTTGAGCATAGAGAAATGAATCGCATGGATTTTCTTCTTGTCAAATTGAATTGGTCATCTTGAAAATAATGTATGCATGATGAATGTTTGTAGGACAGGAGGCTAAGGACAATTACATCATGTGTCACAATCCACTAATGCACTTAGGTCATGATGCTAAGCACAGTAATGTATGTTGCTTAGGTTAGGAAGCTAAGCATCACATAGTGTATGAAGAACAATCTTGATGAACGTTACTTAGTTCTGGAAGCTAAGCACGTATATAGATGAAGTGATTATTACATAATGAACGTTGCTTAGGTCAAGGAGCTAAGCACGATATGCTTTGTATGATTGCATATCTTTGTTATACAAATGATTTTAAACATATTATGCGATGTGTGAAACAATGAATATTGCTCAGGTTAGGAAGTTAAGCAATTATATAATGTTTTTTTTTTAATGAATGTTGTCTTGAAAGATGATAAATCATGTGCGGTAGGGGAAAAAGATTTCATGATAAAGGGTTCCTAAGAGAAGGATGATATGGCTATGTATGTCTGAAAGAAGTGTATGAATGTGATACTAAGGCTGGCTGCAAAGGTTATGATGATGAAAAGAGATGTGAAAAGAGTCGAGATGGTGACTCTTTAGGCTAGGTAGGTTAATGATGTGGGTCAAGCCCCCCAAGACTAGCTCTAGATTGATAGGGTTAAGCATTGGAAATGTTTTGACTCGATCATGTATAAATATGAATGTGAATATGGTCGCACCTCAATGGCAGAAAGGGGAACTACATTAGACTCTATGGCAGAAAGGGGAACTACATTAGATTCTATGGCAGAAAGGGGAACTACATTAAGGGGAACTACATTAGACTCTATGGGAGAAAAGGGGATCGGCCTCAGATCCTAAAGACTCATCTACATACTCATACTCGGACTTGGACCCAGACGATTCAGATTCATCAAACATAGGACCTTTGCCAGCGTTCACTTCAAACTTCTCTCTACTTGGCGTAGTGATCTTCACCGTCTTGCGCCATCCCTTTGAAACATCATCAGCCGGGACGATTAACTAAGAGGGGTCAAAATCTTTGCTTGATATGAAAGCTTGAATGAGCTCAGAATCGTCATTACAGACAAGCTTAGGTTCATTCTTTTCTAGTCCAAAAAGAAGATTTATGTTCATATCATCAGAACTTGGACTGGCTGGTTTCTCAGTTGTGAAGAACTCATTGCCTTCATCAACAAAGTCACAATCAAGGAACATCTCAAAACCTGGCTCACGCTTCCCATCATGGACGAAAGGATAAGGGAATTCATAGCATGGGATGTTTTCCCCTTCTTTGCTGTACTGGCTATTGAGAGTGAAGGGGTATGGGTCCATGGCCATTTCCGTCTTTATGGTTCGAGCATTATTACGAGCCTTCATTTTCAAGAGAGCTTGTTTCATATCTTCTTTTTTTGGCTTGAATCCCAAGCCAAAGGTATCCTTCTTAGGTGCACCAGGATGGCCCCAAAGTTCAGCCATTTTCTTTTTGAGTCCGAGGGTCATTCAAGGAAATGCCCTTGCTTCTTCATAATGGCATTGACATTGGTGTTTGAATAAGGATCAAAGTCGAGGTGACACTTCTCCTCTTCTTCAATCATGAGAACATCATCAAACGAAAACTTCTAGAGATCTTCATCTTTATCGTCATGTTTGACATGGACGATGGGAGTATCAATAACTTGAATTCGCATGGGGGAGGCATCAATGGTAATTGGGACCCCTCCAACTATATCTTTCACCTTTTGGTGCAACGACTATTGGATCGCCTCTAGCTCATAAAGCCATGGACGACCTAACAACAGATTGAAAGAAGCCTTAATGTCCACCACCTGAAACTTGGTACGACGTTCAATGGCTCCAGTAGTTATATTTAGCATGATAGTACCAACGACTTGACGGCGAGTATTATTGTAAACACGAATTCCTTGAGTAGAGGGGATCAATTCTTCATCTTTTATGCCCAACTTCTTTGCAGTGTGGAGTGGGCATACATTGACTACAGAGCCATTATCAACAAGGCTCATAGGCACATTCATCTGCCTACACACCACAGTGAGGTGTAAGGCCTTGTTATGTTGGTCCCCTTCCGGGGGAAGATCCTTATCAGATAAGGAAATCAAATTATTGGTATTTGGCAATTAAGTAGTGAGAAAGCTAAACAGTCCTTGAGGAGTCATATTATTATCAATTCCTATTTTCACCAGAGCATTCATCACAGCCTTTCGATGCTCATGGGAGGTGGCCAAAAGCTTCCATACATTCATTTCTACCTTAGTCTTTTGTAATTGTTTGATCACATTATTGTTCACAAGGTTGATGGGATCAACTATTTGTTGTGATTACGGTTAAGGTGGAGGTGGACTAGGCTATTGCAACTGTCCATTCCTAGTAAGAACCTTGACCTCAAGGTCTCCCCAAACATCTTCACTAGTGCCAAGAGATGAACAGGCTATATCTTTGATATAGACGTCTTCATCGTCACTATCCCAAATTCCATTCACTTCTTCACAGTTTGAAACAAATATAACTTCTGGTAGAGGTTCATTCACAGGTTGAGTGAGTATTAACGGATCAAAGGATACTTCATCTCCCATGATAGCTAAAGCATCAGAAAGAGGACCTGTTTGAATATTGGGCTTCTTGCCCTCTGAAGGGACAGGAAGTTGATTAGCATCAACCAGGTCTTGTATTGCATCCTTTAACCTCCAACACTTTTCAGTAGTATGACCTTTTCCTTGATGAAACTTGTAGAGAGCATTGGGGTCATAGCTAGCAGTTATGTTCTCTGGTCGAGGTTCTGGAAAGGGTCCAATTGGCATAATCATTCCTTGACTATGCAAGCGATCAAAACCAGCATCGTAGCTCATTCCCAAAGGTGTGTAAACACTCCTTTTCCTTTGGAATCTCAGAGGGGGGGCATTAAGAGCTAACACATCATTGACATTGACGTTGTTGGCAGCATTATTCGGCTTGGAAGACGAAGAAGAAGGAGTGTCGTTCATCTTGTTTTTCCAAGTGTTGTTGTTGTTGTTGTTACCAGCAGTCTTCATCAGTTCATCTTCAATGTTAATCCCAATATCGTACATAGTGTTGCTTGTACTTATGTCTCAGATTTGCAAAAAAATAGGCGAACAATCCATTTCTCCTTGGGAGGATCCACCAAGAGTGTAGTTGTTTCTCTCCACCTACTTAGATAAGTAGTGAAGCCTTCATTCTCCTTCTGTTTGAGAATAGTGAGTTCACGTTCAGAAGTCTTGTATTTGATGTTACACTTGTAATGGTTCATGAAATAAAAAAAATGACACAAGACCACCCTAAAGTACGGTCATAAAATGATGCACGAATAAAGAAAAATTGTGTGAACTTGACACGACACGTAAGTGATTAAGTGAGGCTATGGACACGTGTTATGACCGTTCAGCTAGACATGACTTCAAACCATGCATATGAACCACATAAGCACGCACAAAGACCAAAAAAGACTAACTGGACAAAAATCCTGGGCACCGTGTCACGGTGCTGACTGTTGTGACACGGTACACTACACCGTTAGACGCGACATTGCATCGTGTCACGGCATTGCACACCGTGGCGCGGAAGACCTGCCGTGACACGGTGCACAATTCTAGGCCTAAATTTGTGTAATTTCTAGGTTTTAATCAATTTTAGGTCCGTACTAATTACTATGTGAAAATAAAAACCCTCGGTGAAAGGTTAAACAAAATGAGCAAACACATGTGGGTTATCACCAATTAAACCACGTAGCATTTAGCCACGACGATGTAAAAAGAGTTTGCAACCTAAGGTCAAGATCTTTGTTCAACTATTGTCAAGCTTTGGGTGTCAAAAGTTACAATGGTTAAAAATTTGAACACGTTAGCAAGGCAGCCTCCCTTTAGGGTGTATGCCAACGGGCGGCTCCGCGAGTTCGTGATGAAATCAAACTCGACTCCATGGTTTGGGTGGATTTAATAACTTGAATGAACCCTTATTTCCATGAGTGTTTTTGGGTTGATAGAGCTTAAATCCCCCAGGGCAAAGACGTACGTAGAACACACACGTTTTTTCAGAAAAACCGAAGGAAGTTGACTATGAGAAGAGAAAATAAGCCACTGGACGGATTTAAGGATTGTCGTGACATGGCAGAGTGTAACGTGTCACGGTGCTGCACACCGTGTGATGGTGTACGGCGCCGTGATTCGGCAGCATTCGCCGTGGCGCGGCAGTCAGAAAATCTGACTGGTGCCTTGTTTTCCTTTGTTCACAATCAAGTTATTCAATTTTTCCTACGGGAACGACCTAAATGCGACGTTAAAACGTCTATGCTTATGGAAAAATGCCAAATTAATCACAGGAATATTTTTCAAGAATCTTTCAAGTCTCATCCACTCATCTTAATTAAATACCGATCACTCAAATCGATAAATAACCAAGAATCCTCCCCAGTGGAGTCGCCAAATTGTAGGCGTCGTTCAAAGTGCGCCTACGTTAAAGCATGTGTGAATATGCTTGGCCCTCATAGGAAGTGGGAATCGGCATATACAATTAGGGACAAGGAAAGTATGGAGCCGACAACAAGTTTGTAAGGAACTTGTAAATCGTTCACGGATCATTTAAGGCAACCACGAATAAGGACAACGAAAGGCAACAACGATTGACTCGTGAAGGTTACACCCCATTCATAATCCATGAGATTACTAACTCCATATGCTTTGGAACTACGAAAGGAGGATCGGGGATAATGGTACGAAGTGAGCCATGGAGTCACATTTGCCCGTATTGGCCTCTACTCGATTCTTATAGTGAAAAGTGATTCCTGCGATCTCAAAGGCATGCAATCAAAATATTCAATTTGCTCTAAACTATTATTAGGCTAAATTGGTTAAATATTAATGCAACACATAATTCTAAAATATTAGTGATTACTTGATTAAACAACAAGATTAAAAAGGAACCTAAACCGGTCGTCTAAATTATCTTATTAGGCGTGATTTTCAATTACATATTCTTTTTAAACATGCAATATAGTGACAAACCCGCAAACAGTTGATTTGGTTTAAGGACAGAGCCCTCAAACAGTTCTACCTTTCACGCCTTGGTTTAAGGACAGAATCTCGAGTTAAGTATGGACTCCTCGGAGTGCTTGAAGAGGGTATTTATAAAGAGAAAGGGTAGGCTAGTGTTTAAGCTAGAGCATAGAAGAGAGAAAAAGAGAGTTAATTGATTCCCCGTACATCAGAAATGAGGGGGTATTTATAGGGAAAATGAGTAGAGGGAACACACGGAACCTTAAAAAGATAAAAACCCTAAAAATAACACCGCGACACTGCAGCCCAAAGCGACAAAGCCTGTCGCCCGGTGACAGACGCAAATCAGCGGCGCCAATTTTTTGCGAATATCTGGTCAAGTTTCGGTGTATTCCGGAAATTTTTTTACTTCCGTACTCGAGAAAATTTCTTGCAAAAAAAATAATTAAAGTTGTTTTCATTGCTTTAATAAATTAAATAAAAGAGTTGAGTTAATTAAAAAACGCTGAAAATTCATTAATAAAATAAAGTAAAAATTATATTATTGATGGAATTCAAATAAAAGCTTAATAAAATAAAGTTAACTTTAAATTTAAACTAGTTTAATAAATTGGAAGTTAAGCAATGCTTCAATATTTCTTCTCTTTCTTTGCCCTCTTCCAATTTTTATCTGCATCCTCTTCATAATCCATGACTTTAGCTAGTAGTCATCCTTTAGAGGACCTACAATAAATTTTAGAGTAAATGGTTTCTCCCTTAGTTAGGACTCCATGTTTATTTTCTACCCAAACCTTCTTTTCTGAGGTGTCAGCTTTTCTTTTCCCTTGATCCTTTGCACTGTCCTTCTTAGGCATCACAGGTGTTTTAAATTCAACTTTTTCACCCAAGCGTTCCTTAACAGGAATCACTTTGTCACCTAGATGGTTCTTCACATTGGTTCTACTCTGATTTTTCTTCATGTCCTTTGTAGGCTTATTCAGAAGCCATCTTTTCACATCATTGGGCTAGGAAGATGAACCTTTTTGGTAATCACTTCCCACAAAGGCCTAGCACTCCAATATGTGTCAAATTTATCTACTTCTTGTGAAACAGGGAATTCATAGGGACGACATAGATTCCCAGAAGGAATTGTTTTAAGTAGACCATACTGCCTTTTTACCCTGCAGGAATAATAAAAAGTCATCAAACTTGGAAGACGGCAGAAGGGTTACTTGTTGACACCAACCATCTTCTCTATTTTCCACCATGGGATGACCCACTTGATAGCAAAGTTGCAAGAGGCAAAGACCTTACTCCACTCATGGCGACCCATCTTGGAGAATCGCTTCTTTCGCCTCACCAAGCAATTTAGAGTGTATTTTCAATGTTGTTAGGAGGACTAATTAATTCTAGTCTCTCCATTAGCCATATCTGCAAAAAATTAATTGAATGTAATAGTATTACTATACAAAAATATGTTTTTGATTTCTGTAATTAAAAATATTATTTTTCTACCCGTAATAAAATTGGAGAGCCCTGAAAATATGCTTTTGGATTTTTCTTTAATTCATCAAGACTATGCATAGTCTCTCCAAGAATTAATGGCATTGGATTCCTTCTAGATTTAATTTGCTCCAAAACAGTTAATATAATTGCTTGACCCTCATTTGTTCTACCACTAGTGAGAAGATATTGGTTAAGCATGCAAAAGAGAAAAGCCCTTCTTCTATAAGCATGAAAAGATATAAGGTCTATCAAAGTAGTGGCGTGCAAATTCTTTTAGATTAACTACGCTACCTTCTAAAATATTTGTTAGATCTCTGTCTTTTAAATTAAAGAAGCGCTCAAAATCTTTATAATAATATTCATTCACTCTAGGGATTACTGCAAGATCTAATGAAGGGAAGCCTAGGATAGTATCAAATTCTTCCGGTAAAGGGCTAATTTCATCACACCCTAATCTAAAACAATGTGTATATGTGTCCCAATATTCTTAGGCGGTATGAATAAAATCTATGTCAAGATTTACCCCCTTATTACCATAAATACCTCCCATGTGAAAAAAGTCGAGTTCTTTTCTCTCTTTAGTAGTTAAAGACCGACACCATTCATGAGTAAAATTGTTAAAACTGTTAGTGACTAAAGACATGATTATTTGTTGAGAAGCTAAGGTAATAATTAATTTGTGCAAATTATACAGAAAATTGGCATATTAGGGGACTATTTATTTACAAAATCAATGCAATTTGACTCCGGAAAGGATTCGGAGGCATCGCACTACAGCGCCAAACGAAAATCTTATCGCCTTGCAACAGAGTCTGTCGCCTGGCAACAACAGCAGCGCGTGGCGACATGCGGCGCTGCATCGCTTCCTCAATGTGCTATGCAAACCGCGTTTATTCTGGCTATGATTCGAATTCGTACAATGACTTTACAATTTTGCCCTTTGTTCAACTACCCCATACATACTAATTTTGTATATTTTCTTTTCCTTTTGGATTTATTCAAACTTAATTAAATTTAGGTTTGTTTTAAGTCCGATTTATTTTTCATTTTTTCTTTTTGGGGGAGAAAGTCGGATACCCTCTATTAGTAATAAAATGACGAACATTTTTGCGCAAAATTTATCACAAATTTTTTTGCACACCCACATATGCACATAAAAATGAAAAACAAATGCAAAGATAAAACAGCCATAATAGATAGAAGTCTGTATATACAAAATATGTCTAAAAAATGTGTCTAATAAACGAGTCAGTCAGGCAAAGTCCTATAAAAATCAAAATAAATAAACATATATACAACTACGGCACTGGAGGACGCAGATGATGAGGAATGTTCATTATATCAAAGAACTGCGCAGATCGAGGAGTAAGCTCCCAAGTAGCTCCCGTCTCGCCAGGAGTAGGGATCAACTCGAGACCAGTCCACCTAAGGTCGTCCTGATGATGAATCAGCAAAGTCTGAGGCTGCGGAGGCTGCTGCGACGACGAGCCGACCTCGTACGTCCCACCACCCACCGGAGCCGATGTCGCCTCTCCTTGGCCAATCGACCCAGTCCGTGCACCCTTAGATGAAGAGCTAGAGCCCTCCACTGCCTCAGTCCGGGCAGTATCAGATCGACCACCTCGGCCACCAGAAGTAGTGCGACGACGCCTCATGCCAGACCGAGCCGGCTTTCTCCTTGCCTCGAGTTTCATCCGAGTACGTGAAGGGATAGGTTGTCCCTGCAAAAGTAAATTAAGTTAGATGCAAAGAAAATAGAAAAAAATGCAAAAGAAGAAAAAGTTACCTCCTGAGCAGCGTCGTCACAACGATAGAAAGCCACGTTCTTTATCTGCACCAACTGGCTCCGAAAGACGTCTATGCACCTCGCCATCGCTTACACCACCTCGCGGAAGAACTGTCAAAAAACAAAGTCAATAACAACACATGACAAATATAAACAAATAGCAAGTAAATAACTTACCCGAGTCTGGTGACAAGGGATGGATCGCTCTACAAAGCGCTGATCCTCAGAAGCCGGGGGGATCATCTCCTCAATAGGTCCGTACATCCCCTAATAGTTGCTGGACATCCGGGGAGGAACAAACTCAGTATGCTCTGTCTTCCAAAAAGCAAACCAAAGTGAATAAAATACCACTTGGGGGCTACTTAGCTAGGAGATAAAAGATAAAAATCATACCGCCGCCTCCTCAGAAAAAACAGGGGTTGGAGCTAACAACAGCAGCAAGTCCTCCTCGTAGCATTGCCCCGAGCTAGCATAAGATCGTCAAGGGGTACCAGCAGGCGACCTCTCCGCCAAGTTGAGCAGCATCGCGTCATGGAACATGTGGCTTGGCGAAGGAGCAGGGACGACAAAGATCACGGAAGAGTGCTGAATAACAACTCTCTCTCCTAGATACACCGCCGCCTCATACGTCCCCTGGAAATAGCGACGCTCAGCGGTGTACTGCGCTTCCAGCTCAGGAATAACCAAACCATCCCATGGCCGGTAAAATACCTCAGGCTTTTGCAAAATATGTCTCTAAGATGAAGCTCTACCAAAAACAATACAAAAGACGACAACTATTCAAAAGGAACATACCGAGAGGATCAGCTCTCGGACATGGGCAGTAGTCGCCTAGTCACTAAAACAACCTTTCCAATAGGGGCAACAGGGATCTCGCGAGGAAATGGTCTTACCGGCCCAAGCGAAGGAAAGTACTCGTGGAACTAGATCTACAAAGATAAAGAGGAAATTAGCAGATGTTAATAAAAGTATAGGGCTAACTTTTAAAGAGATAAAGTGTACCTCTACGACTCTCCATAAGCTAGAGAGCAATGTTTCCCGTGTGAGACCAGTGGCAACAGGAGTCTCGCAATCCCCGCAAAAAGTCAGTGTAGGCTAAGCTGGCCCAATCGTAAGTCCCGATTAGCTGAAGATTGTGGAGAGCATGAAGGTAGTAAAGCAACACCCGACTACCATTGTCAGGGGAAAAGGTCCCTAACAGCAAAATAAGTGCAAAGATGCGCACCTGCTGCTCTCGGGTGGTCGCATCGTCCTCAAAAGCCATCGCCAGAGTCAATCGGCGAATGCACCTGGAGCTAAGATGTGCTGGCTCCACCTCGGCACGGGCCCGAACAGCAATCGGACCCAACATCTCCTTGACTATCGGAGAGAAAGCACTAATAGAGATGTCGAACGTCAGCGCAGTTGAGCGAATTCCAGTTAGGAGATGAGAGTGAAGTCGGCTGGGGTGACAGTCATCTTACCCCAAGGAAAGTAAAAAGTGTAAGTGGTGTCCCAGAAAAACTCCACCAAAGCACGAACCACATGGTGGCTCGCGTCGAACGAGTAAATGGCCTACGTATCCTAAAATAGGGTCGTTAGCCCACAAGACTCCCAAAGCCTCGCAGCCCCTCATCGCCGCTAAAATACTTGCTGTACAACTTGCCTATGGTCTCGTTGCTCGAGCCATGGCTACGCGTCCTACCACTAGCAATCCCACAATGCACCCTCTTAGAAATGTGGTGCTCGGGGGCAAAGAACAATGTCTGCTCGCCCCACTCAGGAAGGGGACCGAGAGAAGTGGACGGATTTGCGTCCTCATGTATGAGCTCGTGCTCCCATCGTGTGTCTCAGGACCGGGACCGGGAACCTCGTTGTCTAGCCATACTACATTGTGCATAATTGACGAAAATTGAGGCTCTATAGTATCTAAGGTTTGCCTAGCTGCATGATACTATGTTCGCGAAAAAATAGAGTACGTAGTACTAAAACAGAGCACAATTTCAATTCAAGCATATATGACATTTTTCAAGCAATCAAACAATTTCTTGCAATATTATGTTAACAATTGTGATAAATTGGACAAGAACTGCTAAAAAAAACATCAAGAACAAGCCACATTGCTCTCCCGACCTTACGAGGTTCAACAATGTTGAATTGCTCATTTCTCCCCAAAATTGAGTCAAACAAGTCTCAAAATACTCCCAAGGAAATATACAAACATAATCAAGCAATTTCATGGCATAAAATTTGTAAAACAAAGCAAATTAAGCAATATAAGTTTCGAATTTTTAAGAAATTCGTGAATAAACATGTGCGAAATTCAGCAAAATTGAGTGAGTTTGAAGAAAACTTACATAGATCACCAAACTAGATGAACAAAGCTTCAATTTGCAACAAATTTGAGCGAATTCGATTGAGAAACGAGCAAGAACGGACAATTTGAAGTTTTCGTGGTGAAACTCGAATGGAAACAACTATAGCGGCGAAATGAGGAACAAAGGGCTTTTATTCGGAAAACCCGAGTGAAGCGACGGGCGGCGTTGCAGCGGCGATACAGTTTGAGGCCTCTTAGAATGATTATTTCAACCTCATACATTAGTTTAGGTCCCTTGGTACGCCAGTTAGCCCCTATAAGCAATTTAACATGATTTAGTAATCGGCTTAGTTACAATCACATTAAGTGATCGACTTGATAAATGATCGCCTCACTTAGCTTAAAGCGCCTAAACATAGGCTCATTGCAAAAGCACCGACATAATGGTTCATAAGCAGCAAAGGCATCAATGCAATGGTTCAGAAACAACAAAAGCACCGACATACCGGTTCACAAGCAGCAAAAGCGTCGACACACTGGCATAGCAAAAGCAAGTTCAAGCGAACTTTAAGGGATCGACAAGCGTTGGTCTTCGGCAATATTCTTCAGAATATTATCGCAACAACTGAAGATCGTTTCAAGCGAAGCAGTCTTCAATAGGATTCTCTGGCTTTTAGAAGACTATCACAGTGGAAATTGGAGGCAGTTACAAGCATAACAGTCTTCAGGCGGTATCCCCTAGCTTGAGGAATATCGTCAAAGATCTTTGTTTAAAGACGCGTGGACATATCAACAACAGTAAGATGGCGTTCCCTAGCTTGTGGAGGGTTGTCACAACGGCAATGCAACAACAAATCGGTTACTCCTAGAGACCTGTGCTCAACGGTGCAAGATACGGGTTTCTTAACTCTTTTATCTATTTTAACTAACGCTAGTTTGCAGGTATCGGCGTTACAAGACTGATTTAGGATCGCAGAACGTTCTGAATCATTCTCCGTCCCTATCGATACTTTGACTTTTGTTTTCTTAACTTGCGTTTCTCCAAACTCAGTCAAAGTGGGGGCTTCTGTAGACACCCATTTGTGTCTCCCCAAAACCAAACCCGGTGATGGATACTTTTCACATCGAATCATAATCGAATAAAGTGAAAGTGTGGAAAGTTTAGTGTTGCGGTTAGTTTTTAATTCTTTTCTTTCTCTCTGTTTTTGAAAGTCTGTTTTATGAAAATAGCAAATCCAATTGAATTTGGTCCATGGCAAGGGTCCAATAATAGTGTAGTTGGATCGGGTTTGAAAAGAGCTTTCCAAGATATACTATAAGCCAAATTCCGATGTATAATGAGGAAGTTATGGCCAAATTACTAAACTAGGCCCGGTTTGATCTTTATTTGCGGCCTAATGATCCAGAGAAGGGCCTATTATGAATTATCATTCTTAATGCAATTATGATTGATTATAGTCTTCTAGAATCTTCTACAAGTTTCTTTTGAATCCTAATGAGATTAGCATTGATAGTTGAGTTTTTGTGATTTTTATTTAGAATTAAAGAAGTGTTTTAATTGAAATTAGATTTTTGCCCCTCATACTCTTAATTTTATCAAAAAAATAGAAAACGTGTGGAAAAACTGCCTGCAGCGCCGCACAACAGGCTGTCGCCTAGCGACATTCCTATCGCACGGCAACCGAGGCATTTGCGGCGCTAACGTCGTGTTTTATTCTTCTTGAAACTCTTATTCTTTTTTTATCATATTGCGGCTTATTTTCGTTATAAATAGCCTCCTTAAAACCTCTGTTTTTAATAACTAACTCTCATCAAGAAAATCTTGATACTCTCTCTCTCGTATTCTAAACTAACCTTTTTACAAAAAAAATTCCGCATTCACAAGATCTAGACACACCTAGCATAATTCAAAGTTGCCTTCGCCCTAGACGTGAAAGGTTTGATATTTCTGAGGGTTTGGTCCCAAATCTTTCTTTCAATTATTTAATTTAATTGTTTGTTTTATATATTTTCCTTGAAGTTACTAACGTGTGTATTTTGTTATTGGAAAGAGATACAAGTCATCCAAGTAAGTGCTTTAATTGTTTAATTGATATTTTGATATAGGAATCATGTTTAGGTTGTTACTTTGATTCCTAGTACATGTTAGGATGTTTTGTTGCTTTTCCTAGTATCATGTTTAGGGTGATTTGCTTATATCAATTATGATTTCTATGATGCTTCCTATTTTCTTTCCTAATATTCATGTTAGCATCATGTTAGGGTTAAAGCTTTGATTTTTTGTATGTTTAGTGACATGCTAGGGATTGTTATTAATCTTGTTAGTATCATGCCTATGATCTTGCTATTATTATGCTTTATTTTTAACATGAACATGATTATTGGTTTTATAATTGTTATAATTATTATTACTATTATGATTATTATTATTATGTTGCTTTATATTTATTGTTATTGCTTGATCGCACCTTTTATGCATGTTTAAAAAGAATTTGTACTTGTAATCACGCTTAATAAGATAATTAATAATCTTGTTATAGGTTAATTTGATTATAATTCAAGTGATCCCAATAATAGTTTTATTTGTGCATTAATACTCAACCAACATAGATAAACAGGTTTAGGGTAAACCTATTGATTGCATGTTAGTCATAAAGCGCACATGAATACGAGAAGAATAAAGCAGTGGCCTATTATTAGGGCAGGTTCAATCTCTTTTAGGTTGGATTTGTACCTTCATCCCCAAACTTCTAGTCTTGATTCCAGACCTATTGGAGTTAACGATCTCCTGGATCGTTAAGGGGAGTAACCTTAACCCTATGAATAGTTTACAAGTTCCTAAAACTTGTTGGCGACTCTTTTGCTCTAGCTTCTTTCCCTTTGGACGCCAACATGCATGCTTAAGTGTATGATCACAATGGGGTTCAGGTTTGTGGTAATTCTTGAAATATTCCCTACAGCTTGTTACTGATTTTTCTTTGCTTTGTTCCCAGCCTACGCACTCGGACGTGATGGGATTTATGAAGCTGGTTGACGCTTTGAAGTACTGCATCATCAAGCTTCAACGTGGTGCGAGTAGTCGGGGTGGTTCTGGCGATGTTCTCGAGGTATGTTCACTTTTTTTTTCCATAATTACCATTTGTTTCTATCTTTCATCATTGACATCTTTTCATTTTGTGTCTTTTAGGAGCGACAGAGGTCTTGCTCACGCTCGAGATACAGAGACTCGAACGAGGGGGAACCTAGTCGCGGGAGACGATCTCCTGAGGTTCTTTGGCATTCTCAGTCTCAGCGGCAACCTCGACCTTCTCATCCGTTTCAGGAGGCTTAGTGGCAGCAGCCTCAGCCTTCTCAGCCATTCCAGCATTATTAGGGTCAGTGGCAGCGACCTTCACCTTCCCAGCCTTTACAGCCTGAGTTCAGGCCAGTCATTACTCTAGTGGACCAGGGTTTATACTCAGTTCCATTGTGTGGGGCGCTTCCTCCATCGGTGCAGGCTTATTTTTAGTTCCATTGTCTGGGACGATGCCTCCATCGACGCTTCCTACCTCTTGGAGTCGGCCTGCGTTGTTTGCCACTTGGACAGGTCCTGTTTTGAGTTTTTCTACTGCTGGAGCTCTAGGGACTAGTAGGGATACTACTCCTCGTACCCAGATGATGAAGGGACTCTTTGGTCCGCTGTTCCCGTATTCGCAGGATGGAGATGACACTGATCCTCACTTTTCTAGTTCTACAGATTTTTGACCGAGGGTTTTTATTATGTACTTTTGTTGATGACACTTGACACTATTTATGCATCATGATTCACTTTGTATATTTTATTCACAGTTTATGCAATTATTAGTGTGTATTAGTGTGTGCTTGAGACTCATTGTGTGTGATTGTGTATTTATTAATGACGCGAAGAAAAATTGTAAGTGGAGGGTACTGACCTTCTGTAATACCCCGTATTTTCATACGTATTTTCCTAATTAATTATTATTTTCTAAAAAGGGTATTTTAGTGATTCAACTTACTATTTATATCTTGGAGCCAAAATGATATTTGAATTTTGGCGCCAAAACTATTTTAAAAACAAATTATTATTTTTGATAAGATTTATTATCCACTTATCCTATTTTAAAAACGGATTATTTATATATTTTGGATATTTTAATTAAGGCAAAAGCTATATTTTATTATTATTTTAATAAGTTCGAAAATCCAATTTATTTGACTAATAAATTTCGGATTTTCCTATGTGAAAATCTGATTTTATTAGTTAAATTATTTGGTGAATATTTGGTATTTTATTATTTAGTTATTTATTACAATAAATATTATTTACACAATTATTTTAATTCCTTAAAACTAGCAAAATAATTTCCTAAATACTAAATAGGAGGGCCGAAAAATATGGTCTTAGGAAAGCTTAAAAATTTCGGCCATCTCATGTAGATTTTGGGAAAAATATTTTGGTAATTTGTATTTTTAATTATCTCCTTAAAATCTCCTATTTTCCTTAATTCTAATTCTCCATCTTTTTAATATCCAATCATTATATTTTCTTGCCATTCATTCTTCTTAATTATTCTCCAAGTAATTTCAATTTCCTTAATATTTTTCATGACATACATATATACCTTTCATATTCAATTATACAAAATCTCTTTAATATTAAAACTTTCCTTAAATCTATACTCACTTCTTCAAGTAATCCCTTAAACCCTACTTACCATAATTCTTCCTAAATTTTCCTACCCTAATTCTTGCATGAGCTAGCCTATAAATACCCTTTCATACCTCTCACATTCTTCACACCAATTCTCTTCTTTTCTTCTCCTCAATTTTACACAAATTATCCCGTTTATCTTTGAAGCTAATTTTCAGGCAGTTTTTGTCAGTTTTGGGGTATTGACGTTTTACATAAAATTGTTCCACTTGAAAAATCCTTGATTTTAGGCTCAAGAATCACCCAATTCAGAGTAATAACAAAGGGGTTATAGCCTTTGCACGTTCTGCCTTCTTTTTCCAACGCAAACCAATTCTTCTTTCTCCTTGGTTTCTTATCTTTCTTCTCCTTTTCTCTTATTCAATTATTATTATTATTATTATGGGAGATTAATATAAAATTATTATGAATAGTTTTAATTATATAATATCAGATTTTAATGATGTTTATGTGGAATTAATTTAAAAGGTTCATGTACATATAGTTGGGAGGGTTTAATTTAATTGTTTGTGATTATTTGATAACCTTATATTAATTAAGGTTATATTTATTTGTATATTGTTTTTTTATCAAGCTACTTGAGAGTTCTTTTGAAGTGATTTTTGGCTAAGCAAGGATCAAGGTACGTTAGGTGGCTAGATACATTGAAAGTGATCGATTTGAATGAACATGTTTGAACGATTTATTTTGCTTGAATTAAATTGATTTGAATTATGGTTTATGAAATAAAAGTATTTTTAAAAGATTGGTTTTAATAATTGAATTGGAGCATTGATTTTTCATAGCATATTTTGATTAATTAATTTATTATTCATGTTTAAAAAGGGATTGATTTTAAAAGCATGTTGAATTTATTAAAAGGGAGTTTGGATGGTTTTCATTAAAGGCTGAATTATTGGATTTAAAAGAGGAGTTATTGAACCATTGAATTATTTTATTAATTCTTTATAAGCATGATAGTAATCCCACTATGCGGATTTGGTTTATTGATAAGGTCTTGGACTTTGTATGACCGGGTCTTTCCTCAAGAATAGCCTTCTAACATAAGGAGACTAGCTTGGGGGGTGTGCACACTTGGTAGAGGAATTGGTTTCATTGCTTTCATTGGTTTTATTGGTTTATTATGAGGAATTGGTTTTTATAATATGAGGAATTGGTTTTAAAATAATTGGAATTGGTTGTATTGATTATTGAGATTGGAATATTGAGAAATTTGGTTTTGAATCATGAGTTTTGAATTATTGGAACTGGTTTTAAAGCATGTTTGCAAATAAATTGAGTATAATTATCTTGCAATTACCGTACTTAGCATATTTTGCTAACTCGTACTTCTTATTTGTTTTGGTTCGCTCTGTTTACCGTAATGGTAAGCAGTGTCATTTCAGGTGAAGTGAATAAAGTGATGCATTGGAGTCTTGGGATTTGGTTTCACTAAATTAGGAATGTTGGCTTTGTATCCATTTTGAGTACTCATAATATTGGTTACTATTTCTAGTTATTATTAATAAGAAGAGTTTTAAAGTTTCCGCTGCAAAGTATTGTTTTGTTTAGTAAGTTGAGTAGCCATGCGTAATCATGCGGCGGTAATACGCCAAAGTCTACCTCTACGGTATAATTATACGTATTATACTAGTATTTCCGTAGAGGGAGATTTGGGGGTGTTACAAAGTGGTATCAGTTTTCAAGGTCCTAAAAAGATTAAAATTGGAATAGTAATTAATTGTGGGTAAACTTAAGAGGGCATATAGGATAGATAGAGTTTCGCATTTGTGTGTGAGTCAAAAACCTTATTTTACTAAAAAATTATTTTCCTATTTGTGGAAAGATGAAGGAGAAAAGGATTCTTTAGTTCTCTACGGACGCCTATAATGGGTACGACTCTCTGTCTAGGAAAGGCTCGCCTCATAGTTGTAGGTAACTTTCCTGGGAGACGCGAGCTCGACCGTCCTTTAATCTTGATTCAAGTATATATTTATTATTTTTGAAAATAAAAAGAATTGAAATTATTTAAAACTTGAGTATGCGATTATGTGTGCATTAAAGTTGGTGTTAAAACACCTTGAAGTGAGTATAGGGGGTCCGAAATTTTGTAGTATTACCCGTAGTTGAGTGATTTTGAGTTATACTTGGTTTATTGAATTATGAATTGCTTATTGAAAATGGATTTTGAATTGGATTGTTTGTGTGATTTGGCATATAATTAATTATTTTTCATGTGTGTGTGAAATAGGTAGAAAAGATTAATCAAATAAGACATATATATTTTGGAATTCATAACTTGAAAGATAGTGGAGTCTCAGTTAGTGAGTTCATGACTGGAATTTTTACTTTGGCCTTGACTCTTTATGAGAATGATGGTGAGGAAGTCTTGACCCAACAACCTTGGATTGTCCTTTTGGCTTTGGCCCATTTACCTAAGACTAAGAAATATCAACCTCTTTTTGACAAATATGGGGATGTGATCAAGGAAGACGGAATGTGGAATGAGAAGCATCATCATGAAGGGAAAGGGTTGGCAACCATGTCTAGCCCTAAGAGGGACTTGCACTATGTGGAGCGCAAGTATGAACCTAGGAGGAAATCTGTGAATATTCCCGCGATCCCAAAAGATCAAACCTTTGTACCTAATGACCAAATGTACTTCTTAAATGCCCAAGTACCTTTTTCATACCCAAAGAAGCGACATGAGTATGTGGAATCTAGTGATGAGTCCATACCACCTCTTGGTAGGAGCAAGCATTACCGTTCTCTTAGCCAAACTCCAAGCTATGAATCTTCCAAACAACCTAGCCCAAAAGCCCATTTCCATGTTCCAAAAAGGCCTAAAACTTGTTCTCAAACTGCAAAGAAAGAGCCCAAAACCCCAAAGCTTCTTCAAGCCAACCTCGTGGGGATGTAAGCCCAACAAAAAGCCCAAGTTACACTCCTGGCTCAGACAGAAATATAAGTAAATCAGGGTCAAGCTCATCAGGCCTTATTCCAAGCTATAGTGGTTATAACCCAACTCTCATGTCCAAACCAAGTAATAGAAGTGATGAACGGATTATGATCCTATTGAAGATGGTTATGCCCATAGTGTTATTTGATTGTTTTTTAACTATGTTTTTGTTTCATGTTTCAATAATTGTCCTAAATGACAAAGTTGTATTTTCATTAATTACTGAAATAAAATGAATTATTTGAAATTTCTTTATGTTGTTAAGTGAATTAAATGCTTATATGATAAAACTTGTCTTAATTTTCAAAGTGTGGTAATTAAACCTAGGAAGTATGTCTCCAAGAATAAGGGATCAATTAAGGAGTAAGCGCACTGGTTTCAAAGTTGGAAAGGTCCTTAATCAGTTAACCCATATACTTGAGAACATCACGAAAGTGGTGAAAAGGGAACACCAAAATCCCAAGCTTGATGCCTATAGTGAAGTCTTTAAGAGGGTAGCTGCAGCTAAAAAACCTGTTTACTTGGGAAGGGAGGACCCAACCAAACTAGATTAGGGAGTTTGACAAGCTGTTTGATGCTATCAATTGCCCAAGTGAGCTGAGGGTGAACAACGGGGTTTACTACTTAAGGGAGGAAGCTGACTTATGGTGGGCCCAAAGAAAGGATGAGTTGTTGAAAAGACCAAGCTTTGGGTGGGATGAGTTTAAGGAAGCCTTGAGAGAAAAGTTTTACCCTTCCTACCTTAAAAAGCAAAAGTGCATGGAGTTTACCAACCTAAGAATGGGAAACGTGTCAATCAGTGAATACTACAATAAGTTCATTGAGTTGATGAGGTTTGCCCCAGAAGTAGTTCCTACTAAAACCATCAAATATTAGAGATTTGAACAAGGCCTAACCTTGACCCTTCAAGGGAAGCTAGGGGGAGTGACCTTTGAGACCTTGGATGAAGTCTATGGCCATGCAGCCCATCTGTAAGGAATTAAGGGGAGAAAGATGGAGCAGGTAGGAGAGAAAAGGAAGAACCCGAACTCTTTTCACAGGGGTGAAAAGAGGCACAAGCCCAATGGGAATTACCAAGGGAATTCTGGAGACAGGAGGGACAACAAGGGAAACTTTGGGAAGGGTAATGGAGGCCAGTCGTCCAACCATAAGGGGAATGGGAAATAAAGGGGAGAGAAACCCAAGAGGAGGTATTTCTGCAAGCGGTGTGAGAAAGATCACCTAGGGAAGGATTGTGAGGGAAACCCAGTAACTTGTCGTTACTGCCAGAAGTTGGAACACCGTGAGTATGAGTGTTTCAAGAAGGAAGCTGATGTTAAGTCTTGAAAGGTGAAAGATTCTAGTGCACCTAGTAAACCACCTCAGCCTAGTGGACCTACAACCAAGGTTGGAACTGGTAGCGGTGCGGGAAGTGCCCCAAAGGGTTGTGTGTTCGTGATGAATAGCCGTCAGGCTGAGTCTTCTAGTGATGTAGTAATTGGTGTTTTCTTTATAAGTTCTTTTCCTGTGAAAGTCTTGTTTGATTTAGGGGCGTCGCATTCTTTTATTTCTAAGAAAGTAGTTGGGAGTCTTAGGTTAGAGAGTCCCGAGTCAGTTTCTCTAGATGTGTCTATTCCGTCTGGGGAAGTGAGGAGTTGTTCGAGATTGTTTCTGAGTGTGCCTATTTCCATCTCTGGGGTAGAGTTTCTGGCCGATTTGATCGAGTTTAACTTGAATGACTTTGATGTGATTCTGGGTATGGATTGGTTGGGAAAATATGAAGCAAAAATTGATTGTACGGATGAAAAGGTCACCTTGACTAGCCCAAGTAAGACCCAAGTGGTGTATAAGAAGGAAGGGAAAAGCTTAGGGTTGAGAATCGTGTTTGCAATGCAACTACAAAAGCTGGTTAAGAAGGGTTGTCCTTTGTTTTTGTGTAGTGTTCAAGAGGTTGAAAGTAAGGAAAAGAAAGGTGAAAAGGGTATTCCTGTTGCAGAAGAGTTTCAAGATATGTTTCCAGATGAGATTCATGGTATGCCACCAGTAAGGGATGTTGAGTTCACTATCGACCTAGTGCCTGGAACTTGACCTATTTCTAAGGCTCCATATAGGATGGCTCCAGCTGAGTTGAGGGAGTTGAAGACCCAATTGGATGATTTGTTGGAGAAAGGTTATATTAGGCCTAGTTCATCACCCTAGAGAGCTCCTGTATTGTTTGTGAAGAAGAAATATGGAAGCATGAGGTTGTGTATAGATTATCGAGAGTTGAATAAGGTGACAGTGAAGAATAAGTATCCATTACAAAGGATCGATGATTTGTTTGACCTGTTGAAGGGAACAGGGGTCTTCTTAAAGATAGATTTGCGATCGGATTATCACCAGTTGAGAATTTTGGAGCAAGATATTGCAAAGAGTGCTTTTAAGACTCGTTATGGTCACTGTGAGTTCACAATGATGCCATTTGGTTAGACCAATGCACCTGCAGTGTTCATGGATTTGATGCATAGGATTTTCAGGCCATACTTGGACAAGTTTGTAGTGTTTATTGATGATATTTTAGCCTATTCAAAGGATAAAGAAGAACATAAGGAGCATTTGAGACAAGTGTAGTCATGTTTGAGGGAGCATCAGTTGTATGCCAAGTTTTCTAAGTGTGAGTTTTGGTTGGAGAAAGTAGCATTTTTGGGCCATGTGATTTCCAAGGACGTAGTTGCAGTGGACCCAAGCAAGATTCGAGTTGTGAGAGATTGGCCTACCCCAAAGAATGTATCGGATGTAAGGAGTTTCTTGGGTTTAGCAGGCTATTACAGAAGGTTTGTGAAGGATTTTTTAAGGATTTCAAAGCCCATGACAAGTTTGATGAAAAAGGAGCATAAGTTTTTGTGGACTCCAGAGTGTGAGGAGGCGTTTAAGATCTTGAAAGAAAAGTTAACCACAACACCTGTGCTGGCTTTGCCGGATGAAAGTGATCTATATGACGTGTATAGTGATACATCGAAGTTGGGATTAGGATGTGTGTTGATGCAAAATCGAAGAGTGATTGCTTATGCCTCAAGGCAGTTGAAGGTTCACGAAGGGAATTACCCAACCCACAATTTTGAGTTAGCTTCAATAGTGTTTTCCTTGAAGATTTGGAGATATTACTTGTATGGGGTGACTTGTAGGATTTTCACAGACCATAAGAGTTTGAAGTACATTTTCACCCAGACGCACTTGTATGGGAGGCAAAGACGATGGTTGGAGTATATGAGTGATTATACATTGGATATTCAGTATCATGGGGGAAAGGCTAATGTGGTGGCAGATGCTTTAAGCAGAAAGTCAGAGCATACGGTGAATTTGATGGTAGTACCAGATCAGTTGTGTGTAGAATTTCAAAAGTTGAACTTGGAGGTAGTGGGGCATGGTGAAGTGGTTATGATGTTGAATGCCTTGGTGGTTCAACCATCCATTTATGATGAGATAAGGGAAATTCAATTGGAAGATGAGAAGTTAAAGACAATAAAGAAGAAGATTGATGAAGAAGAAGTGTTGGATTTCACTATTGGTGATGAGGGAAGTATTCGATTTAAGGGAAGATGGTGTGTACCGTAAAATTGTGGTGATCTGAAACGACGATTGATGCAAGAAGCCCATAATTTTCCTTATTCAATGCATCATGGAGGGGATAACTTGTATAAGGACATGAAGAAGACTTTTTGGTGGCCCAATATAAAGAGAGAAGTGGCTGAATTTGTGGCTAAGTGTTTGACATGTCAGAAGGTGAAGATTGAGCATCGTAGACCTCTAGGAAAGGTCCAATCCTTGGAGGTGCCCAAGTGGAAATGAGATTCGATTTCTATGGATTATGTGGGAGCCTAGCCAAATACCAAGGCAGGGAATGACACTATTTGGGTAATAGTGGACAGGTTGATGAAGTCAGCAGCGTTCATACCCATGAGAAGTACTTGGACCATGGATCAGTTGGGAAGAGCATATGTGAAGTTTGTGGTGAAGTACCATGGGGTACCCACGGATATTATTTCGGATAAATATTCAAGATTTTTGTCTAACTTTTGGCAAAGTTTGCAAAAGGCGATGGGAACTAAGTTGTTAATGAGCACAACATTTCACCCAGCGACAGATGGTCAAACGGAAAGAACGATTTAGACATTGGAGGACATGTTGAGAGCTTGTGTGATGGGGCATCAAGGGTCTTTGGAAGACCACCTGGATTTGATAGAGTTCTCTTACAATAACAGTTACCATGCAAGCATTGGAATGGCACCGTTTGAAGCATTGTATGGTCGGAAGTGTAGAAGCCCAGTGTGTTGGAATGATTTAAGTGAGACTATGGTTCTTAGACCAGAGATAATTGTGGATATGGTGAAGCAGGCCAAGTTGATCCAAGAAAAGATTTAAGCAGATCAAGATCGACAGAAAAGTTATGCTGATTTGAAAAGGAGGGAAGAGGAATAAGAAGTGGAGAGAAGGTTTTGTTGAAAATTTCACCCATGAAAGGGGTGATGAGGTTTGGAGAGAGGGGAAAGCTAAGCCTAAATTACATAGGGCCATATGAGATCATTCAGAAAGTAGGGAAAGTGGCTTATAAGTTGGATTTGCCTAGTGAGCTAGAAAGGGTTCACAATGTGTTCCATGTGAGCCAAATTCGAAAGTATATTCCTGATGTGACACATGTGTTACAATCAGAAACCATTGAGAAGGATGAGAATTTGACTTATGAAGAAAGACCAGTAAAGATTCTTGACTCTAAGGTCAGGAGCACAAGGAACAAGGATGTGAGCATTGTAAAAGTGTTGTGGTTAAATTAGAAAACTGAAGAGGCTACATGGGAAGCTGAGGCTGATATGAGGAAACGCTACCCAGAGTTGTTTGCCTAAGGCTAGTGGTCGAGTTACGGGGGCGTAACTCCTCTTAAGAGGGATAGAGGGCGATAGAGTTTCGCGTGCTGCTTTTCGAGTCATTTTGGAGTGATTTCGAGTCTTATTTGAGTTTGGTTGGAGTCTTGAGTCATGTTAGGATGTGCATGAATTAATAATTTCAAAATGATTTTCGGCTAAGTTTCGGGTTGAAACTTATTTTAAGGGGGATAGACTGTAATACCCCGTATTTTCATACGTATTTTGCTAATTAATTAATTAATTATTATTTTCTAAAAAGGATATTTTAGTAATTCAACTTACTATTTAAATCTTGGAGCCAAAATGATATTTGAATTTTGGCGCCAACAATATTTTTAAAACAAATTATTATTTTTGTTAAGATTTATTATCCACTTATCCTATTTTAAAAAACGGATTATTTATATATTTTGGATATTTTAATTAAGGCAAAGGCTATATTTTATTATTATTTTAATAAGTCCAAAATTCCCATTTATTTGACTAATAAATTTCAGATTTTCCTATGTGAAAATCTGATTTTATTAGTTAAATTATTTGGTGAATATTTGGTATTTTATTATTTAATTATTTATTACAATAAATATTATTTACACAATTATTTTGATTCCTTACAACTAGCAAAATAATTTCCCAAATACTAAATAGGAGGGCAGAAAATATGAGCTTAGGAAAGCTCAAAAACTTTGGCCATCCCACGTAGATTTTGGGAAAAATATTTTAGTAATTTGTATTCTTAATTATCTCCTTAAAATCTCCTATTTTCCTTAATTCTAATTCTCCATCTTTTTAATATCCAATCATTATATTTTCTTGGCATTCATTCTTCTTAATTATTCCCCAATTAATTTCAATTTCCTTAATATTTTTTATGACATGCATACCTTCCATATTCAATTATACATAATCTCTTCAATATTAAAACTTTCCTTAAATCTTTACTCACTTTTCCAAGTAATCCCTTAAACCCTACTTATCATAATTCTTCCTATATTTTCCTAACCTAATTATTGCATGAGCTAGCCTATAAATACCCCTTCATACCTCTCACATTCTTCACACCAATTCTCTTATTTTCTTCTCCTCAATTTTACACAAATTATCCTGTTTATCTTTGAATCAAATTTTAGGGAATTTCTAGTCCGTTTTGGGGTATTGACGTTTCTTATAAAATTGTTCCTCTAGAAAAATCCTTTATGTTAGGCTCAAGAATGAATCAATTCAAAGTTATAACAAAGGAGGTATAGCCTCTGCAAGTTCTGTCTTCTTTTTCCAACGCAAACCAATTCTTATTTCTCCTTGGTTTCTTATCTTTCTTCTCCTTTCTTTTATTCAATTATTATTATTTTTATGGAAGATTAATATAAAATTATTATGAGTAGTTTTAATTATATAAAATCATATTTTAATGATGTTTATGTGGAATTAATTTAAAAGGTTCATGTACATATAGTTGGGAGGGTTTAATTTAATTAGTTGTGATTATTTGATAACCTTATATTAATTAAGGTTATATTTATTTGTAGGGTGTTTTTTATCAAGCTACTTGAGAGTTCTTTTAAAGTGATTTTTGGCTAAGCATGGATCAATGTACGTTAGGTGGCTAGATACCTTGAAAGTGATCGATTTGAATGAACATGTTTGAATGATTTATGTTGCTTGAATAAAATTAACTTGAATTATGGTTTATGAAATAAAATTATGTTTAAAAGATTGGTTTTATTAATTGAATTGGAGTATTGATTTTTCATAACATGTTTTAATTAATTAATTTATTATTCATGTTTAAAAAGGGATTGATTTTAAAAGCATGTTGAATTTATTAAAAAGGAGTTTGGATTGTTTTCATTAAAGGTTGAATTATTGGATTTAAAAGAGGTTTATTGAACCATTGAATTATTTTATTAATGCTTTATAAGCATGTTAGTAATCCCACTATGCGGATTTGGTTTATTGATAATGCATTGGACTTTGTATAACCGAGTCTTTCCTCAAAAATAGCCTTGTAACATAAGGAGACTAGCTTGGGGGGTGTGCACACTAGGGAAAGGAATTGGTTTCATTGCTTTCATTGGTTTTATTGGTTTATTATGAGGAATTGGCTTTTATAATATGAGGAATTGGTTTTAAAATAATTGGAATTGGTTTTATTGATTATTGAGATTGGAAGCAAATATTGAGAAATTTGGTTTAGAATCATGAGTTTAGAATTATTGGATTAATTATTGGAACTGATTTTAAAGCATGTTTGCAAATAAATTGAGTTTAATTATCTTACACTTACCGTACTTAACATATTTTGCTAACCCGTACTTCTTGTTTGTTTTGGTTTGCCCTGTTTATCGTAATGGTAAGCAGTGTTATTTCAGGTGAAGTGAATAAAGTGATGCATTGGAGTCCCGGGATTTGGATTTACTAAATTAGGAATGTTGGCTTTGTATCCATTTTGAGTACTCATAACATTGGTTACTATTTCTAGTTATTATTAATAAGAAGAGTTTTGAAGTTTTCGCTGCAAAGTATTGTTTTGTTTAGTAAGTTGAGTAGCCTTGCGTAATCACGCAGCGGTAATACACCTAATTCTATCTCTACGGTATAATTATACGTATTATACTAGTATTTCTGTAGAGGGAGATTTGGGGGTGTTACACCTTCCCCAAAAGATAAAGAAAATAAAAAATGGGACAAATTTTGCAGTTTCCCCAAAAAAGAAAGGACTAAAAATGAAAATTGGACAAGTTTTACAACTTTCCCAAAATAAAAAGAAAAATAAAAATGAAAATGAAAATGGGACAAGTTTTACAACTTCCCCAAAATAAAATAATAATAGTAAATAAATAAAATAAATGGAGAATTTTATTAGTAATGAAAAACAAGATTAGAAGATTAATGGTGAAGGCAAAACAATAAAAATCGGGATAAAAATAGGTAACGGATAAAAATATGAAGACGTGTGGGCACCGCGACACGGCAGTATATACCGTTTCACGGCACTAATTCCCGTGACACGGTGGGATTTCCCGTGTCACGACGCGCGTATTCTGCCGCGGGGTAGTTTGCACGCATAGAAAGATAGATTTTGAGTATTTCCAAGCGTTTTGGCTATAAAATAGGACTAGTTTATTCGTGATATGCATAATTATGAAACATAAAATAATTAGAATTTCATATTTCCATAATAATGTCTCAGAATTTTGATAATACATTGCGTGATTGGTTCTATTCTTTGACCACTGCGAACAAAAGAGAGCTGGAATTGTTTCATGTTAGAGGCTAATTAGCTTTGAGGCATGTAGCAATTGAACATGATTTTCTTAGGGCAGCTTTAGATTATTGGATTCCAAAAACGCATTGTTTTAAATTTGATTATGATGAAATTTGTCCCCTGTCGGAGGAATTCGGTGCCATCTTTGGTTTTCCTGCCAAAAATCTCATTGCAATGCCTACCCTATGTGAGTATTATTACCAAGACTTTGAACGCCATCTGAATCAAACAGATCCAGATTTAAATAAAATTGTGTGTGGTAATG
This sequence comes from Chenopodium album, assembly GCF_948465745.1. Classification (NCBI taxonomy): domain Eukaryota; kingdom Viridiplantae; phylum Streptophyta; class Magnoliopsida; order Caryophyllales; family Amaranthaceae; genus Chenopodium; species Chenopodium album. The sequence goes on along the minus strand of NC_137840.1, from coordinate 19,815,819 downwards.
AAGTAGATTTAGAAAAGCTTGCAAATTTGTATTTCAGTTGTCCTATCTGTGAGTCTTATCATGTATACCGTAGAAGGGCTTATATTTTTTGCATGTTTAGCATGCTTATATTTGCAAACGGTAGGGTAGGACATGCTTGTTTAGCGTCTGTGCTTGAACATGTTGAATCTGGAAGATCTCCTATGCCTACTTGCCTTAGAGGAACTTTGCGTGGCCTTGACGAAGCAAAATCAGACTAGAAAACCATTAGGAAGGGCTCTCTAGTATTGTTGCAGGTAAAAACACGCCCTGATTAGCCCCTGTGACACATGGCAAGCACCGTGTCACGGTATATGGCTTCCGTGACACGGTGCATTCTGCCGTGTCACGGTGGTTTCTGCATTTTTTTTCGACTGATTTTTTTTTCTTTGCAACCGATTTTTTTTTTAATTTTTTATTTTGCAGATTTGGTTGATGGAGCGTTTAGAACTTTTTGAATCTCCCAACGATATTGAAAGTTATGGTCCCAATAATCCGGTCCGTAGGAAGAAGAATTACTCTACAAACATGTCATATGATGATTGGAAGGTCTTCTTTGCAAAGAGAGAATTTTCCATTCGGTGGGTGGTGCCTTGGTGTAGGCTTACTAGTATGGTTGACACGAATGATACCCCGTATTGTCGCGTTCCTAGTATTTTAAAGTTGAATTTTTATTATCCTTCTAGATTGATGCGACAATATGGTCTTGAACAAGTAGTTCCACACTATAACGATAGTCCTTGTGAAGTATCGTTGCATGAAAGTAATGTTTACAAGTACGAGACTTATTAGATTAGAAGACCTTTGTGAACTATTTCTGCGAGTAACCAAGCCCCTCCTCCCCTATCTAGTGCGTACAAGGCATGGTTGGATCCTAGAAGTAGAAGGGATCGAGTTGAATCACGCAACTTTGATGTGAAGGGACGTCTTGGAAGTAAGAAGGGACCTACTAAAGATCTTCTAGGTTTGAGAACACAAGGAATTGAGTTTAAGACTCCTATAATGCCTAAAAAGAAAAATTATGTGAAAGGAAAGTGTAGACACCTAAAAATGTCTCCCCAAAACCAAACCCGATGATGAACAATCTTTCACCGCCATTATTGGTCGGGTTCAGTATTTAGTCCCGAGAGTGCTTAAAAATCGTATTTAATTAAATTCAATTTTTGAATAGTCCATGGATAAGTCTTGATGTTTAGACAAAGCATAGTTCATTTTTAATTTCAGCCCAAACCTTTTTATTATATTTTATTATTTCGGCCCAAACCTTTTATTTATTTTATTACTTTTTTTTTTTTGCCCAAACCATTTGTTTTAGTTTTTATTTATTATTTTATCCCAATTAATAATAATAATAATAATAATAATAATAATAATAATAATAATAATAATAATAATAATAATAATAATAATAATAATAATAATAATAATAATAATAATAAATCAGAAATGGCTCGAAATTATCAATCGGCACTTAAAAATGCTGACTGAAATTAGGGTTAAAAATGAATTTAGACGAAAGAACGGACTACAGGCTCCCGCGTCACGGTAGCTGTCCACCGTGTCACTAGATACGGTACCGCGCCACGGTGAGATTCCCCGTGACACAGTGCCTGTGCTGTGACACGGGGCAATTCCGTGTCCTTTCCGCGTGAACCCTTAGCGCGTTTTATTCCCCGTACCCTAAAAATTTCCCGCGTCACACAGCTTTCCACCATGTCACGGGAATTTTCCCCGTGTGACGGTGCCCTCTGCCGTGTCGTGGTGCTATTTTTTAGGGTTTTTATCTTTTTAGGGCTCCGTGTGTTCCCTCTACACATTTTTTCTATAAATACCCTCTCATTTCGGATGTACGGGGCAGACATTAATTCTCTGTTTTTCTCTCTTCTATGCTCTAACCTAAACAATAGCCTACCTTTTCTCTTTCAAAATTCCCTCTTCAAGCACTCCAAAGAGTTCATACTTTACTCGTGGTTCTGTCCTTAAACCAAGGCGTGAAAGTTAGAACTGTTTGTGGGCTTGGCCCTAAATCTTTTCTATTTAATTTAAGTTAATTCAATTATTGTTTTATTATTTTTTCCTTGAAGTTACTAACTCGTGTTTCATTTTATAGTTGCAGGCAAACATAATCAAAGTAAGAATTATGTTCCTTTTATTTCTATTACTTTTCTAACGATTTTATAATGTTGGATTTATTGTTAAATTGCTTCCAATATTAATGCTTATTTTATGATCACCATATTGCATGTGTTAAAGGGAATATGTAATTGAAAATCACGACTAATAAGATAATTTGGACAACCGGTTTAGTTTCCTTTTTAATCTTGTTATTAATTCAAGTGATCACTAATATATTAGAATTATTTGTTTCATTAATATTCAAACAATTTAGCATAATAATAGATTGGAGCAAATTGAATATTTTATTTGTATGTCTTTGAGATCGCAGGAATGCTTTTCACTATAAGAATCGAGTAGAGGCCAATACGGGCGAATGTGACTCCATGACTCACTTCGTACAATCATCTCCGATCCTCCTTTCGTGGTTTCGAACCATATGGAGTTAGTAATCTCATGGATTATGAATGGGGTGTAACCTTCACGGGTCAATCGTTGTTGCCTTTCGTTGTCCCTTTATTCGTGATTGCCTTTTATGATCCGTGAATGGTTTACATGTTCCGTAAAAACTTGTTAGCGGCTCCCTACTTTCCTTGTCCCTAATTGTATTATGTCAATTCCCACTTCCTATGAGTGTCAAGCATATTCACCACATGCTTAACGTAGGCGCACTTCAAACGACACCTACAAGGGGAAAATAAATATGCTATTATTATTGAAATAAATTTGAATACAATTATTGGCATCATGCTCCTTATTTAAAAATTAAAAATTGTAAATCATATAAGCAAAGCAATATTGGTCTAATCCTTCTTCACTTTAGGAACATCCTTCTCTTTTTCAACTAGGTCGGCCTTCACCATTAATGTGTCTTTTGTAGCTCGAACTGTCACACCCTTAGTCGAACTTTCACCCCTTTCACCTTTCTTAGAATTTTTTGATTGTTTCTCTCTATAAACCATCCTATCCTTACCCTTTCCTTTCACATAATTCTTCTTTTTAGGCATTATAGGAGTCTTAAACTCAATTTATTGTGTTCTCGGACCTAGACGATCTTTAGGAAGTGCCTTCTTACTTCCAAGACGTCCCTTTACATCAAAGTTGCGTGATCCGACTCGATCCGTTCTACTTCTAGGATCCAACCATGCCTTGTACGCACTAGATAAGGGAGGAGGAGCTTGGTTACTCGCAGGAACGGTCCACAAAGGTCTTCCAATCCAATAAGCCTCGTACTTGTGAACGTTACTTTCATGCATTGATACTTCCCGAGGACTACCGTTATAGCGTGGAACTACTTGTTCAAGTCCATATTGCCGCATCAATCGAGAAGGACAATAAAAAGTCAGCTTTGAAATACTGGGAACGCGACAATACGAAGTATCATTCGTGCCAACCATCCTAGTAAGTCTCCACCAAGGCACCATCCACCGAATGGAAAATTCTCTCTTTGCAAAGAAAATCTTCCAATTATCATATGACATGTTCGCAGAGTAAATCTTCTTCATACGGACTAAATCGTTGGGACCATATTTTTCAATATCTTTGGGGGCTTCAAAAAGTTCTAAACGATCCATCAACAAAATCTGCAAAATAAAAAAAATCAGTCGTAAAAAAAATTGCAGAAAAACCACCGTGAAACGACATAATGCACTGTGTCACGGCATACATGCACCGTGACACGGTGCCTGATTTGTGTCACGGGGGCTTATCAGAGCGCATTTTTAGCTACAACAGTATTAGAGAGCCCTCCGGTCAGCTTTTGCTTCGTCAAGGCCGCGCAAAGTTTCTCCAAGGAAAGTAGGCATAGGAGATCTCCAAGATTCAACGTGTTCAAGCACAGACACTAAACAAGCATGTCCTACTCTACCGTTTGCAAATAAAATCTTGCTAAACATGCAAAAAATATAAGCGCTTCTACGGTATACATGATAAGATTCAGAGACAGGGAGATTGAAATACAAATTTGCAAGCTTTTCTAAGTTTACCTCATTACCACACACAATTTTATTTAAATCTGGATCTGTCAGATTCAGATCGCGTTCAAAGTCTTGGTAATAATACTCACGTAGGGTATGCATGGCAGTGAGGTTTCTGGCAGGAAAACCAAAGATGGCACCGAATTCCTCCGGCAGGGGACAAATTTCATCGTAATCAAATTTTAAAAAATGTGTTTCTGGACTCCAATAGTCTAAAACTGCCCTAAGAAAATCGTGTTCAATTGCTACATGCCTCAAGGCTAATAAGCCTCTTACATGAAACAATTCCAACTCTCTTTTGTCAGCATTGGTCAAAGAATTATACCAGTCGCGCAATGTATTATCACGAATTATTGAAATATGAAATTCTAATTATTTTATGTTTCGTAATTATGCATATAACGAATACACTGGTGGTATTTTATAGCCAAAATGCTTGGAAATACTCAAAATTTATCTTTCTATGCGCGCAAACTACACCGCTGCAGAATACGCGCACCGTGACACGGGAATTTCCACCGTGTCACGGGAAATACAGTCGCGACACGGAAGGCTTTTCCGTGACACGGTGTACAGTGTCGTGTCACGGTGCCCGTGCGTCTTCATTTTTTTATCCTTTACCTATTTTAATCCGGATTTTTTACTATTTTATCTTCACCGTTTATCTTCTAATTTTGTTTTTCGAGAGTTTCATTCCTAATAAAATTCTCCATTTATTTTATTTTTTTATTTATTTTATTTTTTATTTTTCTTTATTATTTATTATTATTTTATTTTATTATTTATTATTACTTTATTCTAATTTCTATTTATCTTTATCATTTATTATTATTTTTGTTTTACTTTTTCTTTTAGGGAAGTTGTAAAACTTGTCCCATTTTCATGCTTATTTTAATTTTTCTTTTTTATTTTGGAGGAGTTGTAAAACTTGTCCCGTTTTCTTTTTTTGTGTTTCTTTTTTCTTTTGGGGAAGGTCGGTACCCTCCACTTACGTTTTTTTCGTGTCATTAATAAATACACAATCACACACAATGAGTCTCAAGCACACACTAATACACACTAATAAAAGCATAAATTGTGAATAATGTACAAAGCGAATCATGATGCATCAACAGTGTCAAGTGTCTTCAACCAAAGTACAAAATAAAAACCCTCTGTCAAAAATCTGTAGAGCTAGAAGAGTGAGGATCAGTGTCATCTCCAGCCTGTGAATACGGGAACGGCAAACCAAAGATTCCCTCCAACATCCGGGTACGAGGAGTAGTATCCCTACTAGTCCCTGTAGCTCCAATAGCAGACAAACTCAAAGCAGGACCCGTTGATAAGTGACTTTTATGTCACTTTTAGGGTGTTTATTGAGTCGTTTTTCGGCTTATTTTTCCAATAATTTAACCCTTTTTGTCCTTTATTTCTTTATTTACTTATTCTCGTCTTTTATCTTGATTTCGAGTATTTAAGTAGTTTTTAATAGTTTTTAGCTTATTTTCTTAATTTATTTAATTTATCTTATTTTCTTTGTTTATATTTTTAGTTTTTAGTTCTTGTTATTTAATAAGTTCCTAGTTTCTTTTATTTACATATTTTATTTTATTTTCATATTTGTTTTACTTTATTTTATTTAATTTCTTTTGATTTTATTTTTAAGTTTATTTTATTTTATTTTATTTTTATTTTATTTTATCTTCCAATTCACCCTCGTGTTTTTGTTGTAGGTCGAGTTTGGTGTTTCGGGTTTTAAAGTCTTGTTCGAGTTCAAAGTCCAAGGTTTGAGGCACAAGCTCCCAAGCAAACTGCTGCCCTGTTGCTGCCAGCTTAAACATCACTACCCCACACCTTAACCTCCACCACACCAGTCACGCACCCATCTCCCCTGCTCCCTGTTCTCCCTCACGCAAAACAGCCCAACAACAACAACACGCAGCACCACCACTTACCACCAAACACCTTCAATCACACCAATACACCAGCCACCGCCAAAACCACCATCAATCACAACCAAACACTCACCCACACACTCTTCGCAACTCCCCTGTTGCAACCAAACACAGCAGCCACGCATCTCACCTCACACACCACCAACACCAACAGCAACATCAACAACAACCACGCACTCCACCATTGCTGCCCCCTTCACCACGCAAATCAGCAGCACCAGCCACCGCCGCGCACACATCCTGTTCTCACCTCGCAACAATCGCCCATCAATCGGAATTTGCAGCCTCACAATTGGCAATTAATTACCCAAATTTATCCTCAATTCGATAGGAGCTACTCGCGACCGCGCAGTACTGTCAGAAGGCGCACAAATGGAGTCCAAAATCAGAATTGAGGCAGTATCATTTGCGCGACCTATGCGCGATGTCTTCGCGGGCGCGCATTTCTGGGTTCATATTGAACCATATCATGAGCTTCGCACATGATATTTAATGAGATCGAATGGTTGAGATTACAGATCGAAGATGATGTTCGTTGATAGCCATTGATGATGTGATGTGCGGCGGTGATGCGCTTCAATGGAGAACAGAGCAGCCGAGGTTGAAGAGGAAGGAAGAATCGGGGGAGGGTCTGAATGTTTGCATTTGGAGAATTTTTGTTTTATTTTCTTTAGTTTCCCCTTTTCTTTTATTCTTTATTTATTTATTTATTTTCTTTTCTTATTTCTTTATTTTATTTTTATTTTCTTTCTTTATTTCCCTTTTTACTCTTTTTTTCCTTCTTTTATTTTTCTATTTTTTTTCCTAGCTTAGTATAAATACCCATTTTTAGGGTAATTAAAAGGGGAGGCTCTTTTAATTTATTTTTCTTAGTTAGTTTAGGAGAGCTTCTCTCTCTTAGGGTTAGATTAGATAGTTTTTAGAGAGATAAAGTAGATTATTGCTCAATTTTCTTCCAAGTAATCAATTTTGGTCAAGTTTAATTTCCAATCAAGCAATTCCTTCAAGTTTTCATCTTTCATTAATCCTCTCTCTAGTAATCTCTAATCCTTTCCTTTAGCTTTATTTATTTGCTTTATTGTTGCTTATTTTTGTTAGTCTTTTTAGTTCATCTAGTTATTATTGTTTTCATTGTTTTTAATCATGTTTTGTTTTGTGTTTCTTGAATATATTTTTGGTTTTGCTATTATGTTTAATCTCCTTTCTCTAGGCTAATCTTTTAGCTAGGGGAAGGGGGTGGAAAATATGTGTTGAATGTTGGATGAATGATGATAGTGGATTGATTACATGCCTTAAATTGATGAAAGATATGATTTTTATTGACTTGAGATTATTGTAGCACTTTATTTGATTGCCTTCTAGTTTAAATGCATGAAAATGATTTGAACTAGATTTAGATCACCTCTATTTTAATGATTGCATGAGAATGAGTTGTTAAAAATGGAGTTCCATGTATTGTGCCCCTTTATTCTTTGGTTAGCTTGTGCCTAATGGGTTGCATGAGAATGATCTTAATTAGCATAGACCTCTTTCATTGATTTGCCTAGACTATTGCATGAGAATGAATTGTTTAGGTAGGATCTTGTGTTCTTTGGCATGTTCTTCATGATAACTATGATTATTCCCCTTTTTTCTAATCATGTTTGACACCCCCGTATCCCTAGCGTTGTTCTTTCTTGATTTTATTCGTCTTTATCTTTGCTTATTCGTAGTTTAGTGCTTTTTATCCAAAAAAAAAATTTCAACAAAATTATCCTTTCCTTGACTTTTGCTTAGCGAATTTAGTGTTTAGCTCGCATGCTTCCTTTTGGGTTCGACCCTTTACTTACCCCTATACTCGTATTAGGGTAGTTTAGGTTTTATAAATTGTTAATTTGATTAGGGTTAGTAGACTAACAACACTATCTAATCCCGATCAAATTTTGGCGCCGTTGCCGGGGAAGCGGCTTGTTTAGCATTTATTTTGCTATTGTTAGAGTCATTTTATTTGCTTTCTTTTTATTATTTTGCCTTTTTTTTAATCCTACTTGTCATTGCTAATCGTGTGCTTAGCTTTGTTGTATTCAAAGAGGTATATGGCAAGACAAGAGGATGACCTTCTTTTTAGGGAGTTTGGAAATTCGGAAGTCTATGAGCTCACGAGTGGTATACTTCTCCCAACCACCGAGTCTAATTTCACAATCCATCCACAATATGCTAGGATGGTACAAGTTGAGCAATTTTCCGGAAGTGCAAGTGAAGACCCCATTGAGCATTTGGACCGATTCTTTGAGTTGTGTGCAATGATGCAAACAAATGAAGTGAGCCAAGATTACATTCGTATGCATCTCTTTTGGCAATCTCTCACCGGAAGAGCAAAGAAATGGCTCAAGCTTTTGAAGCCCAACTCTCTCACCACATGGAAAGATGTTGCGAAGGCTTTTCTCAAGAGGTTCATTTCCGATGAGCAAACCGCAAAAATGAGGAGGAAGATAGCTTCTTTTGAGCAAGAACCGGATTAAACTCTTGGGGAAGCATGGGAAAGGTTTAAGGATATGATTAGAGCATGTCCTAACCATGGATTCAACCATAATTTTCTCATGAGATTCTTTTATGATGGCTTAGAGCCAATTTCAAGAACCAATCTAGATGCGGGTGCCGGTGGCCAATTGATTAAGATCCCTCAAAGCCAAGTTGAAGCTATAATTGAAGAGGTGGCTACTAGATAATCTTGGGGAGGTCAAAGAAGGTCCCAAGGAAAGCAAGGTGATCTTTATGAGTTGGAGAAAGTCGGTAAACTTAAGCACATAGTTGAACTCTTGAATGAAGGTCTTTCCAAGTTGAACTCAAGTGTAGGTTTGGGTTCAAAACTGTCACAAATCATTGATTTCTCATGTGCTTGTTGTGGTGGGACGGATCATGATGCATCGTATTGTAGAGAGTTCAATCCCAAGCAAGGTGAGGCTTTGACTTTGAGGGAAGGAGAGTTTGTAACCCAAGCTCATTCTCAACAACTTCAATAACCTCCAAAACAAGAAAACTCCTACCTCCAAGATAAACCTCTTTTCAATCCTCTAACCGAAAATTTTTCTTACCCTTCCATCCAAATGGGGAACTTTCAAGGTCAACATCATGACCAAAATCCTCAAGCGTATGAAGAACAATCCCCACCCGACCACACACAAACCCAAATTCTTCAACAACGTCAAATTCTCACTCAACAATTCCAAGAGATCAAATCTCACAATGAAGTTGTTGACTCCCAACTAGCCAACATTTCTTCTCTCCATTTAACCGCAAAACTCCCCTTACAATCATCTACTAACCCTTCATATGCTTATCATCTCGAAACTTGCAAGGAGGATGAAAGTAAGGAAGACAAGGTTGTGGAGGATGTGGTTGAGAAGAAGGTTCAAGAACAAAATGAGGAGCCATTAGATTTTAGTGAACCAAACAAGTTTGAAGGCCCGGTTCCCTTCCCTTGTAGGCTAGTTGAGAATGTTGTTTTGAAGAGCCCTATGGCGGTGAGCGTATGTAGAGTTGATGTGGTCGATGGTGTGATGGATAATGAGAGCTTACCTCCATGTGATGGTAAGGTGACAATGAGGTATGATGACTTTCTTGAAGTTCCTGCTTGGTTTGAAGGCTCTCTTGAGGAAGGTGAGGTTTCCCTTCCTAATATCGAGGATTCCAAGCTTCATCGCCCTTTTAGAAGAAACGACAAGAAGAAGAGAAAAAGAAAAGATGAGCCACCATTGGCTCTTGATTTATTCCCTCCTTTCCCTTGTGGTGATTTGAGACCTCAAGGAATGCTAGTTCTCAAGCTTGGGGGCATCTATGATTCAATCCTCAAGTTGATGAGGGGGATGTTCTTTATTCCACCTTGAAGGAGGTGAAGGGTCAAGCTAGAGACCATAAACAAGCGCTTCCCGGGAGGCAACCCGGAGGATTTCTACCCCTTTTTCTCCCCCTCCTTTCTTTTTCTTTTTTGTTTTCTTTCTTTGTTTTCTTTTAATGTTTTCTTTTATGTCTTGTCTTGCCTTGTAGGTTGCATTTTGGAAACTTGGAGCGGAGTGACATTTGGTGAACTCGATTTTATGCTCCATTATTCTTTTAAGCCAACCTCTCGGTGAGACCTTTCTTGTTTTCACTCTTTTAATTTTTCTTTGAGTGCTTAGTTTAAGGTTAGTTTAGGAAGAAGTTGAATGGTTCGAGGGTTTTTGCATTGGTTCTAAGGATCCTGGGATCGTTGATGTTGTTATCAACGGTCATTTGTATGACGATTGGGATTTACTTGAATTACATGCCTCATTTGTGAACCTTTTTATTTCTTCCTCTTGTTTTTGTGTTGTTTTTCCCTTTTATGTGACAAACATGGCTATGACGAGTTGAAATTATTTTGATTTGGAATTGCTCATTCATTTGGATTTGTGTGCCTTTCATGATGATGTGTCTTTGAATGCTTATCTTCCTAGTTGATGAGGGTTTGCACGGTTTGAGAATGCTTTGGGTTGAGTTAGACACATTGTAAGCTAAGGTAGCCCGGTTTAGAACTTTTGAGGATGTTTGAACCCCTAGTTCACGGGAAAGTGGTAAGATGGTGTTGCTCTCTATGGTGAATAGGATTCCCTTGGTTGGTATTTGCTTATTTCTTATCCCGTGTGAGCGTCATTTGTTGTAGCCTTCATCATTCTTGTGAGCGGCATTTAGGATCCTTAACTATGCATAACTTAATCCTTGTGTTGTCCTCTAGCTCCCAAGATCGTGACCAAGCATCTCTAGGGGAGGAAAAGGGCACCACTTTTCTCATTTTTCTTTATCTTCTTTTTGTTTTGTTACTTATTTTGTTTTTATTTCTCATTTGCTCCTCTTGCCAACCCTTTGAGCCTATTCCCTTTCTTGATTATGAGCCACATTACAAGCCTTATGACCTTTCGTTTCCCTAACCCTTAGTTTGTGAAGCATTTCGGTTTAAGAGTTTGTTTTGTGTTGTAATAAAATGAGAAAGCATTATGCTTTTTGTACCAAGCAAGAAAAGTAAATTGTATATATTGTGTGAAATAAAGCAAATGTTAAGAAAAAGCCGTCTAAAGTTAAAAAAGGTAAGGACAACAAATAAAATATATATATAAAAATAAAAAAAAAAAAAAAAAAAAAAATTAATTAGTTTGGTTTCGTTTTCTTCCCTAGTTTAAGCATTGAGAACAATGCTTTGTTCAAGCTTGGGGGGGAGCGTTACTTCGTTTTTGTTTTTATTGAGTGTCGGTGTCGAATAAGCTTGGGGGAGATGGCATTATTGGTATTTTTGTTTGATGTTTGGTGATTTCTTGAGTTTGTTTTTGAGGTTTGATCACCCTTTTGCTTCACTTAGGAAATATCACCAAAATTTTCAAATTTTTGCCCCGCCTTGACCCTTAGCCTTACGTTACAACCCTAGTAAAGACCCTTTGACATTAGAGGGGTGAGGTCAATGACCGGTGGAGGGAGATAGATTTCAACCCTATGGAGAGAGTATGCATAGTTGAGATGTCGGGATGACCTTATGATTCCACATAAAAATTTCTTTTTCCGGTTCCCTCGAGGAATCATGAGGAGCTAACTAAGGGATGATTTGAAGCTAGTGGAGAGAACGTGGACCGTCTTGGATGGGGCTAGGGAGGAGAGTGAAATCATTAGTTCTCTATGCTTAGCTTAGGTTTGTCTCTTTCAACCATGAGCATCTCGGAACGTGTATTCCCTCATTTAATTAAGAAAGGTGAGCATTCTTTGGTGCATGTCTCTATGTTTTGAGCACGAATGGAGCATTTTCTATCTAAAAGCTTGTTTGGTTTTCTTAAGCCTTGTCATGTCATGTTGGTCGTGGTTGTGCTTGCTTTTTGTTTTTTCTTTTCTTTTTATTTTCCATTGGTTTTTTTCTAGAGTTGTGGGTTAAACTCTTAGGACACACTCACGAGAGCTCACTCGTCCTCTAGGGTGATCTAGGGGTTTAAAGGGCTTGTCATTAGTTGCTAAAAGTGACCGTGATTCCTACGAAAGTGAGTTAGTGTACATTCTTGTCTCCTTTAGTGTTCTAGCTTTGCTTGAATAAATCATTCTCCTTCTCCCGTGTTTCAGGTTAATTTGCTCGAGGACGAGCAAAAGGTAAGCTTGGGGGAGTTTGATAAGTGACTTTTATGTCACTTTTAGGGTGTTTATTGAGTCGTTTTTCGGCTTATTTTTCCAATAATTTAACCCTTTTTGTCCTTTATTTCTTTATTTACTTATTCTCGTCTTTTATCTTGATTTCGAGTATTTAAGTAGTTTTTAATAGTTTTTAGCTTATTTTCTTAATTTATTTAATTTATCTTATTTTCTTTGTTTTTATTTTTAGTTTTTAGTTCTTGTTATTTAATAAGTTCCTAGTTTCTTTTATTTTCTTATTTTATTTTATTTTCATATTTGTTTTACTTTATTTTAATTAATTTCTTTTGATTTTATTTTTAAGTTTATTTTATTTTATTTTATTTTATTTTTATTTTATTTTATCTTCCAATTCACCCTCGTGTTTTTGTTTTAGGTCGAGTTTGGTGTTTCGGGTTTTAAAGTCTTGTTTGAGTTCAAAGTCCGGGGTTCGAGGCACAAGCTCCCAAGCAAACTGCTGCCCTGTTGCTGCCATCTTAAACATCACCACCCCACACCTTAACCTCCACCACACCAGTCACGCACCCATCTCCCCTGCTCCCTGTTCTCCCTCACGCAAAACAGCCCAACAACAACAACACGCATCACCACCACTTACCACCACACACCTTCAATCACACCAATACACCAGCCACCGCCAAAACCACCATCAATCACCACCAAACCACTCACCCACACACTCTTTGCAACTCCCCTGTTTCAACCAAACAGAGCAGCCACGTATCTCACCTCACACACCACCAACACCAACAGCAACATCAACAACAACCACGCACTCCACCATTGCTGCCCCCTTCACCACGCAAATCAGCAGCACCAGCCACCGCCGTGCACACATCCTGTTCTCACCTCGCAACAATCGCCCATCAATCGGAATTTGCAGCCTCGCAATTGGCAATTAATTACCCAAATTTATCCCCAATTCAATAGGAGCTACTCGCGGCCGCGCAGTACTGTCAGAAGGCGCACAAATGGAGTCCAAAATCAGAATTGAGGCAGTATCATTTGCGCGACCTATGCGCGATGTCTTCGCGGGCGCGCATTTCTGGGTTCATATTGAACCATATCACGAGCTTCGCACATGATATTTAATGAGATCGAATGGTTGAGATTACAGATCGAAGATGATGTTCGTTGATAGCCATTGATGATGTGATGTGCGGCGGTGATGCGCTTCAATGGAGAACAGAGCAGCCGAGGTTGAAGAGGAAGGAAGAATCGGGGGAGGGTCTGAATGTTTGCATTTGGAGGATTTTTGTTTTATTTTCTTTAGTTTCCCCTTTTCTTTTATTCTTTAGTTATTTATTTATTTTCTTTTCTTATTTCTTTATTTTATTTTTATTTTCTTTCTTTATTTCCCTTTTTACTCTTTTTTTCCTTCTTTTATTTTTCTATTTTTTTTCCTAGCTTAGTATAAATACCCATTTTTAGGGTAATTAAAAGGGGAGGCTCTTTTATTTTATTTTTCTTAGTTAGTTTAGGAGAGCTTCTCTCTCTTAGGGTAAGATTAGATAGTTTTTAGAGAGTTAAAGTAGATTATTGCTCAATTTTCTTCCAAGTAATCAATTTTGGTCAAGTTTAATTTCCAATCAAGCAATTCCTTCAAGTTTTCATCTTTCATTAATCCTCTCTCTAGTAATCTCTAATCCTTTCCTTTAGCTTTATTTATTTGCTTTATTGTTGCTTATTTTTGTTAGTCGTTTTAGTTCATCTAGTTATTATTGTTTTCATTGTTTTTAATCATGTTTTGTTTTGTGTTTCTTGAATATATTTTTGGTTTTGCTATTATGTTTAATCTCCTTTCTCTAGGCTAATCTTTTAGCTAGGGGAAGGGGGTGGAAAATATGTGTTGAATGTTGGATGAATGATGATAGTGGATTGATTACATGCCTTAAATTGATGAAAGATATGATTTTTATTGACTTGAGATTATTGTAGCACTTTATTTGATTGCCTTCTAGTTTAAATGCATGAAAATGATTTGAACTAGATTTAGATCACCTCTATTTTAATGATTGCATGAGAATGAGTTGTTAAAAATGGAGTTCCATGTATTGTGCCCCTTTATTCTTTGGTTAGCTTGTGCCTAATGGGATGCATGAGAATGATCCTAATTAGCATAGACCTCTTTCATTGATTTTCCTAGACTATTGCATGAGAATGAATTGTTTAGGTAGGATCTTGTGTTCTTTGGCATGTTCTTCATGATAACTATGATTATTCCCCTTTTTTCTAATCATGTTTGACACCCCCGTATCCCTAGCGTTGTTCTTTCTTGATTTTATTCGTCTTTATCTTTGCTTATTCGTAGTTTAGTGCTTTTTATCCAAAAACAAAAATTTCAACAAAATTATCCTTTCCTTGACTTTTGCTTAGCGAATTTAGTGTTTAGCTCGCATGCTTCCTTTTGGGTTCGACCCTTTACTTACCCCTATACTCGTATTAGGGTAGTTTAGGTTTTATAAATTGTTAATTTGATTAGGGTTAGTAGACTAACGACACTATCTAATCCCGATCACCCGTCCAACTTGAAAACGGCGTAGACTGACTCCAAGAGGTAGGAAGCGTCGGTGGAGGCATCGTCCCAGACACTAGAACTGAGTATAAACCCTGGTCCACAGGAGTAATGACTGGCCTGAACTCGGAATGTGAAGGCTGGGAAGATGAAAGTCGCTGCCACTGACCCTGAAAGTGTTGGAATGGCTGGGAAGGCTGAGGCTGCTGCTGCTGAGTCTCCTGAAATGGTTGAGGAGACCGAGGCTGCCGCTAAGACTGAGAATGCCGACGAACTTCAGGAGATCGTCTACCGCGAATAGGCACCCCTCGTCCAAGCCTCCATACCTCGAGCCCGAGCGGGACCTCCGTCGCTCCTGAAAGACACAAAATCAAAAGATGTCAATGGTGCAAGATAAAATAAATGGTAAAAAAAAAAAGTGAACATACTTCAAGAACATCGCCAGAATTGCCCCGACAATTGCACCGCGCTAAAGCTTGATGATGTAGTACTTCAAAGCGTAACCAGCTTCAAGAATCCCATCATCTCCGGGTGCGTAGGCTGAGAACAAAGCAAAGAAAAACCAGTAACAAGCGGTATTAAAAAGAATGAATAATGTGTCAAAAGCTTATCGGCTCAAACACGTCAGGAAAAGACTCATGTGCCTGTCTGAACCCTCTGGCTCGTCAGCAATATGATCTTCAGTAATACTGATCGACCCCGGGTAACAGACGGATTTAGGCGGGACCTCAATCTTCCCCACACGGCAAACAGTCGTCTGAAAATACGATCAAATAATAAGGTTATTCGACGGTTTAAATAGAGACTAGCGACAAAATTCTCAAAAGAAATTATACCTCGAGAATCCGGGTTGGAGGAGCCAAAGAGGGAAGCAATTCCTGCGAATAACCGCCCTCCATACGCACAAGCTCCTGCCAAGGAAAATTGTAGCGCTCTCCCCTGTTTATCAACTCCCAGAGCAAACGTGAGTCCAGCATCGACTCCGGTGGAGGCGAGGGCACCACAAAGTGATCATCACTGTGCTGACGAACAACACGCTCCCCAAGATACCAAACAAAGTGTCCAGTACCAACAAAAACAGTACAGTACGCCGAAAGCCGCAAGGCCTCAGGAAGATCACTCATCTCAGCCCAAGGCCGATATTAGATCTCAACTGCAACCTAAAAACCATAAAAAGTTGCAATGAACGCCGAAAATAACGTCAAGGTAGAGAATAACATTCTTAAAATCAATTTTTACACCAACGAAAGAGGTGCCTCGGCGCAGCAGCCCGCGCAGCGTAGGGACAAGCTCCACTCGTGACTCACCTCGGTCACGCTAGCTAGCTCTGACAAGGAAGTCATGGACCGCTCCACGACGCCACCGAGGGGCCAATCTCGAAAAGTATTTATAGAACCATAGCTGCAATGAAAAGTAGTCTCTAAGCACATGAGTTAAATAGGTTAAAACAAAACAAGAAGAAGAAAGATCGTCACCTTTACGACTTTCCATAAACCGTAGACAGTGAGAGGGGCCTGGTCATTCAGCTGCCTACAACCATGGTGTAGCGACAAGAGAAGATCGGTATATCCAAGGCTGGCCCAACTATAAGATCCTATCTCGCCGATCCTGACCAAAGAAGGAAGATAGCAAACAAGCGCACGTGAACTCCTATCAGGAGAAAGAGTCACGGAAATGAGAATTAAAATGAAGATTTACACTTGGTGCTCAGGTGATGTCTCATCCATGTCAAAGCCACGGGCAAGAACAGAAGCCAAATCTGATCGCCCACTCTTAGGACCACCTCAAGGCATCGGCTGAATCCTGATGTGCTGAACGACCGGACCTAACAAATCTGCTACCTCAGCCGCCCCCCAAGTAAGGTCAGGAATTTGTCGTACGACCCAATCGGTGAAGCGTAAACCGCTGATCATGCTAAAATCCAGGGGGTCACTGTTTTCTCCCCCCAAGAGAATTGAAAAGTGTTGGTAGTATCCCAAAAATGCTCCAACAACGCACGAACGACTGTTGGGCCACAACCCCGGGGGCTGCGAAACCCTACGACCGTCGAATAAAAATCTACTAAACTAGCAGATTCCCACAAGGTGTTCGTAATAGGTTCCCTCGTGATAATACCATATAGCCGGGGAACCAAATCTCCAGCTCCGGATCCATGATGGCGAAGCGTGCCATTGACTATGCCGGCAAGTGGACGGTGAGAAACATGGTTCTTACGGCAGAAAACCAACTCGTCTAGTGTCCACGGAGGTGGAATCCACCTATCCCTACTCGAAGAAGGGCGAGGCTCGGTCTCTAAGGCATCGTCGTCCATGCCCTCAAGAAATGTGGGAATGTCCTCCCGAAAAGCCTGACGCCGGCCACGAGTAGAAAGATCGCTATCCCGTTGTCTAGGCATGCTATTGCAAAAATAAAAATCTAAATACTTAGCATCATTTCCTAAGTCATTTAGTTATTTATTCAAAAGCGACTTGACAATTACCTTAAGTTGCATTTTCTATTATATGCAAAAATTTTACCTCAAGGCTAAAAATCAGCAAAATAATGGAACTATTTCTAGTATTTAGTTTCTCCATGACGAACTAATACTATGTTCTCCTAATTGCATGATACTATGTTCTCCATGACAATGTAGTACATACACAAAATAGAGCATGTTTCAAAATTGCACAAGATCGATGAATCAGCACATCATGGCATATTTTACAAAATCTACAACCAATATATCACCATTTCAAGTGCAAAAGAATAACATGAACAACAAGAACACCATATCACACAAGTAGTACCAAAAAATGGTGATTTGCTCTATTTCTCACAAAAATACACAAACTTGGTCTTAAATTACTCACAAACACACAAACATTCATATACAAGTCAATTCATATCAAGAATTTTAACATAGAAGCTCAAAATTAAAAACCCCCCAATTTGAATTTTTAAGGTTTCAAGCAAATATGGAATTTACAACAAATTTTGAGACAAAGCAAAGGAAACTTACGTAGATCCTTGTGAGAAATCAAAAATGATGAAAGTAGCAAAAAATTGGAGCGAATTTGGTGGCGATTTGAGCTCCAAAAGCTCGAAAAACCGCTGAAATTGTTCAACACCACTACCGCAACCACCGCGTCACGGGAAGCTGACGTCGTGACACGGTGACTGGCATCCGTGTCACGGTGACTGGCATCCGTGTCACGGTGAACCCTGGACAGCGACGGAGTTCAGGCAGCAGCAATGGAGCTCAGGTAGCAACATCAACGACGAGAAAACGGCGAAAAAAGTTCTTGTTCACCGAGAACAGACACCGTGTCACGGTGACTGGAGCCGCGTCACGGTGCTCGGCTTCGTGGCACGGTGGCCGGAGACGTCAAAATAATATAAAAAAAATTTAGAAGAAAAGGTGAGAACAGAAGAACGAAAAATGGCGAAAGTGGGTAGCAGGAGCTAGAATTTAAAAACAAAAATATAACTATTACACTACCCCGTTCCCGTGCCACGATTTCCGTTACCACGTATTAGCATTCACACGCGTGGCATGGAGTAGTATCGTGGCGCGTTGAACATTTCAGCAGAATAAAAAAAGAAGAAAGAAGGAAGAAAATTCCTGCATCACGGAGATTTCCACCATCAGACGGGACTATCCACCGTGTCGCGGGATAGCTCCCCGTGGCGCGGTGCCCTGTTGTTTGTCCTGCAAGCTCATTAAATCTTCTGGCAAATATTTTAGCATCTTTGACCAAGTTGGAACGATTTTTCGCAACTTTTGGTCAGTTATTTTCTCACCGGAATTGCGTGAAAAATTTTAATGGTACCAAAATTACCAATTTACCCTTAACAAGCATTAGGGTTGCATTTTCGATATTTTAAACGCCTAATATGGTCGGATAGTCGACTTGAAGGTAAATCATCTACGGCTCACGTTCGGGGACAATCGAACCATCATAGACTTGTAGATTTCAGCGATTATATCATTTGTCGGTTTTCCTCAAGCATGGAAAACATTATCGGTGGATTTTTCTTCAAGTATATATAGAAAACCGCCAAGTCGGCTTTCCTCAAGCATGGATAGTGTTATCGATGGATTTTTCTTCAAGAATAGAAACCGCCAAGTCGGCTTTCCTCAAGCATGGAAAGCATTAACGGTGGATTTCTTCAAGTATAGAAAGACACCAAAATCATATGTTGACTTTCCTCAAGCATGGAAAGTATTATTCGGTAGGTTTCTTCAAGCTTAGAAAGCTACCAAATTCATCTGTCGGCTTTCCTCAGGCATGGAAAGCATTTCCGCGAAACATTATCTGTTGGATTCCCTCAAGCATAGAAAGCTGCCAAACTCATTTGTCACCGATACACAGGTGTTAGATACGTTTTCTATCCCTTTACTTTTTATATGTGGAACTAACAATTTTCTGCAGGTATTGGCATATATAGAGTGATTTAGGATTGCAAAATGTCTTAAATCATTCTCCATCCCTATCGACTACTTTGACTATCGTTTTCTTCGAAACTAACGTTTCTACAAACTCATTCAAAGTGGGGGCTTCTGTAGACACCTAAAAATGTCTCCCCAAAACCAACCCCGATGATGAACAATCTTTCACCGCCATTATTGGTCGGGTTCAGTCTTTAATCCCGAGAGTGCTTAAAAATCGTATTTAATTAAATTCAATTTTTGAATAGTCCATGGATCAGTCTTGATGTTTAGTCAAAGCATAGTTCATTTTTAATTTCAGAACAAACCTTTTTATTTTATTTTATTATTTCGGCCAAAACCGTTTATTTATTTATTACTTTGGCCCAAACCTTTTATTTTGTTTTTTTATTTATTATTTTAGCCCAAATAATAATTATAAATCAGAAATGGCCCGAAATTATCAATCGGCACTTAAAAATGCTGAACAAAATTAGGGTTAAAAACAAATTTAGACGGAAAAACGGATTATAGGCTCCCGCGTCACGGCAGCTGTCCACCGTGTCACGAGATATGGTACCGCACCACGGTGGGATTCCTCGTGACACGGTGCCTATGCTGTGACACAGGGCAATTCCGTGTCCTTTCCGCGTAAACCCTTCACGCGTTTACACGGCTTTCCACCGTGTCCCAGGAATTTTCCCCGTCTGACGGTGCCAGGCACCGTGTCACAGTGGCCTCTGCCGTTTCACGTTGCTATTTTTAGGGTTTTTATCTTTTTAAGGTTCCGTGTGTTCCCTCTACACACTTTTTCTATAAATACCCCCTCATTTCTGATGTACAGGGCAGGCATTAATTCTCTCTTGTTCTCTCTTCTATGTTCCAGCCTAAACACTAGCCTACCTTTTCTCTTTCAAAATTCCCTCTTTAAGCACTCCAAGGAATCCATACTTTACTCGTGGTTCTGTCCTTAAACCAAGGCGTGAAAGGTAGAACTGTTTGAGGGTTTGGCCCCAAATCTATTCTATGTAATTTAAGTTAATTCAGTTATTGTTTTATTATTTTTTCCTTGAAGTTACTAACTCGTGTATTATTTTATAGTTGCAAGCAAACAAAATCAAAGTAAGAATTATGTTCCTTATATTTCTATTATTTTTCTAACAATTTTATATTGTTGGATTTATTGTTAAATTGCTTCCACTATTAAGGTTTATTTTATGATCACCATATTGCATGTGTTAAAGGGAATATGTAATTGAAAATCATGACTAATAAGATAATTTGGACAACCAGTTTAGTTTCCTTTTTAATCTTGTTATTAATTCAAGTGATCACTAATATTTTAGAATTATATGTTGCATTAATATTCAACAAATTTAGCATAACAATAGATTGGAGCAAATTGAATATTTTGTTTGTATGTATTTGAGATCGCGGGAATGTTTTTCATTATAAGAATATAGTATACGCTAATACGGGCAAATGTGACTCTATGATTCACTTTGTACCATCATCCCCGATCCTCCTTTTGTGGTTCCAAACCATTTGGAGTTAGTAATCTCATGGATTATGAATGGGGTGTAACCTTTACGGGTCAATCGTTGTTGCCTTTCGTTGTCCCTTTATTCGTGATTGCCTTTTATGATCCATGAACGGTTTATAAGTTCCTTAAAAACTTGTGGGCAACTCCCTACTTTCCTTGTCCCTAATTATATTATGTCAATTCCTACTTCCTATGAGTGTCAAGCATATTCACCACATGCTTAACGTAGGCGCACTTCAAACGACGCCTACAGAAAGGGTAAGGAAAACATGGTTACAGAAAGAAGCAATCGAAGAATTCTAAGAAAGGTGAAAGGCGTGAAAGTTCAACTAGAAGTGTGACGGTTCGGGCTACAAAAGACACATTAATGGTGAAGGCTGACCTAGTTAAAAACAAAATGAGGTTCCTAAAGTGAAGAAGGATTAGATCAATATTGCTTTGCTTATATGATTTAAATTTTAAATTTTTAAATAAGGCGCATGATGCCAATAATTGTAGTCACATTTATTTCAATAATAATAGCATATTTATTTTCGTCTTAAATAAAAATTGCAATGAAATTTTTTATTATTATTATCCAAGTCAAGAAGTAGGACGCAATGGAAAAATAATAATCGTCAAATAAATATTTGTAAAATAATAAAATAACAGAATTTGCAAAGTCCAGATTTGTCGCGCCATTGAAAAAAAACACCGCGTCACGCTGGAAAATACCATGACGCGGGGAATTTCTGCTATATATTTTTTGCTGGAAATCCGCCGTGCCACGGTGAAAATTGCCGTGGCACAATAACCATTCCCGCTGCGCGGTGGACGCTGACATGGCACAACACTTTTTTTTTGCCATGCCAAGGGGTATTCCGCCGTGCGGCGGTGGCGACTGCTGTGGCGCAGTGGATGCTGAACTAGCGCAATAGCTATTACTGTATGATTTTCTTGATTTTAGCTCCGTTTTGCTGTCTTGTGTGTTATACTTGGTCTACGGAAGGATGATTTTATTTTGTAAAGTGGCCAGGCCCCCTTGAGGGGTTGCCTACGTATCCTTAAAAAAGGAATCAGGCCAAACGTAGCTCTATCGGGTCATGAACCCATGCAACTAGGCATAAAATTTCTTGAGTTGATCCAAGTTGGTTAAATTATGGAAACCGTTACCGTCCATGTCTACCAATTGTGCCACTCCGCAAGACAAAATGGATTTAACAATGTACGGACCTGATCAGTTTGGTCTAAATTTTCCTCTTTGATCCAACACATTTTTGCGAAGTGCCTTAAGCACCAAGTTACCTTCCTTGATGTTTATAGTCTTGACTTTTTTATTGAAATGTCATGTCATACGCTGTTGGTAGGTTTGGACATGATGCAAAGTTGCCAAGCGGTTTTCGTCAAGTAAGACTAGTTCATCATATCTTGCTCTAATCCAGTCGACTTCATCTAGTTGGCTTTCCAACGTGATTCGGAGAGAAGGGATTTCGAGCTCTATTGGTTGTGCAGCTTCAACTCCATAGACCAAAGAGAAAGGGTTAGCCCCCGTTGATGTACGAACAGAGGTTCAATAACCCCAAAGGGCAAAATGTAGCTTACTGGGCCAATCTTTATAATTTTCTGTCATCTTTTCGATGATAGTTTTTACATTCTTGTTGGCCGATTCGACCGAACCATTTGTTTGTGGCCTGTAGGGTGATGATTTGTGATGCTTGATATGATATTTCTTTAATAGTTCTGCGCACTTGGTTTGGAAATGCATCCCATTATTACTGATCATCTCATGAGGTACCCTATAGCGGCATATGATATTTTTCTCAATGAATTGAGCTACTTGTTTTGATGTGAGCTTAGCATATGAGGAAGCTTCGACCCATTTAGTGAAGTAGTCGATCGCTACAAGGATGAACTTTCCAATGATGTCGATACCCCAAGTAGAGAAAGGCCATGGGGAAGTGTATGTGTAGAGAAGCGAAGGTGAAACGTGCTGTAAATTTGCGTAGACTTGACACTTCATACATTTCTTGACGTATTCGTGACAATCTCTCTCCATAGTAGTCCAATAATAACCTTGTTGTCGAATTTTTTGGACTAACATTTTAGCATTTATATGCGTTCCACATATTCCGGCGTGAAGGTTTTCCATGGTTTTGCGCGCTTCAGTCTTTGCTATGCACAAGAGATTTCTCCCTAGAGCGGTCCTTTTGTGGAGTTCTCCTCTGATGAGCACATACTGTGAGGCCAGGAGCCTCAAAGCACGACATGCCCTTTTATCAGCATTAGGAGGGTATTCTCCCTTTGTCACATAATTAAGGATATTTGTATACCATGGCTCTTCATCTTCTTCTTGTGTTTCTTGTTCATCACCAAGTGCGTGAACATAAGCTGGCTCATATCTTCTTTCTATGGTCAATGGCATTCTGATTGTGTCTATTGGAATTTGCACCATTGATGCTAACTTCGCCATCGCATTGGCAAACTGATTTTCTTCTCTAGGAAAGTACGTATATTCCACTTCATCTAGCTGCTCCGTGAGAGTTTCAAGATGAGCTTGATACGGAGCGAGACTTTCACTTCTCACCTTCCATCTCTTGGAGATCTGGTTGATGATAAAAGACGAGTCGCCGCAAATTCTAAGCTTCTTGATTCTTAAGGCCACAGTTGTTTCTAACCCCAAGATGCATGCCTCGTACTTTGCGGCATTATTGGTGACATCAAAGTCTAGCTTCATGGAAATTGGGATATGCTGTTAATTGGGTGATACGAGCAAGACTCCAACACCACAACCCTTTTGGTTTGAAGCTCCGTCAAAATAAAGCGTCCAACTATCATCTTCGGCCATGAGTAGATCTTTGTCAGGGAAATCATACTCATCTTCTTCTTTCTCAACTTCTTCTAGTGGGAAATCTACTAAGAAGTTAGAAACCGCAGAACCTTTGATGGATTTTGTGGTACAAGTTTCAAGTCAAACTGAGCAAGGTTGACTATCCACCTTGATAATCTGCCATTGAGTTGTTGCTTTTTCGAACAAATACTTGAGAGGATCCATCTTGGGCACGACATGCACTATATGAATGAGCATGTAATTTCTTAATTTCTGCGCGGCCCACACGAGTGCAAGACACAACTTTTCAAGTGTTGTGTATCGCGTCTCATATCCTTGAAGCTTCTTGCTCAAATAGTAAATTGCATTCTCCCTGTTTTTGATCTCTTTTGCTAGCATTTCCCCCGTCGTTTCTCTTGTGAGTGTAAGGTAGAGTCGAAGAGGAAAGTCAGGCATTGCTGGTGCTAGCAAGGGTGGATTTGCTAGGTACTCTTTGATTTTGTCGAAAGCTTTTTTCCAATCATCATCCCATGTGACTAGAACATTTTTCTTAAGCTTCTTAAATATAGGTTCACATATCGCCATGATTTTTGATATGAACCTACTTATATATTGCAGCCTTCCAATGAAGCCTCAAATTTCTTTCTTAGTCTCGGGTGGTGGCATGGCCATGAGTGCTTTGAATTTTGTGGGATCTATTTCAATCCCTCGAGAAATGATCACATATCTAAGTAGTTTGCCTAACGTAACTCTGAATGCACACTTTGCTGGATTTAATCTCATGTTATACGTGCGGAGTCTTTCAAAGAACTTGCGCAGTGCAAAGATGTGGCCTGGGCGATCTTTTGACTTAACGATCATATCATCAACATAAACTTCCACCTCTTTGTGCATCATATCATGTAACAATGATGTGGCTGCTCTTTGGTAGGTGGCATCCGCGTTTTTCAACCCGAATGGCATTACCTTATAGCAATATGTACCCCATTGTGTGATGAATGTGGTTTTCTTCATGTCTTACTCGGCCATTAATACTTAATTATATCCAGCATAGCCGTCCATGAATGATAGGAGTGCATGGTTTGTTGTGTTATCGACCAGAATGTCAATGTGAGGTAGAGGAAACCCATCTTTTGGGCTTACCTTAATTAGGTCCCTGTAATCAACACACATTCTGACCCTTCCATCCTTCTTCGGAACTACAACCACATTTGCTATCCATTATGGATACTCGGATACTTTGATGAAACCTGCAACCATTTTCTTTCTGATTTCTTCCTTGATTTTGAGAGCCACATCTGGCTTCATACGGCGCAACTTTTGTTTGCATGTTTCATACTTGGAATGAGCGGTATTGTATGCTGAGATATATCCCTTTCAATTCCTGGCATATCTCGGTATGACCAAGAAAATACATCAACAAATTCACTAAGCAAGTTAATTGGCTCATTGCGTTCATCTTGACTTAGTGTTAATCCAATTTGTACTTCTTTGATAGTTGTATAATTGGAAATATTAATTGTTTCTGTATATTCGATGATTGTTGTTTTATTTTCATGTTCTTCCATTGCTTTTATTTTTTCTTTGTCATTTTTATCATTAGCAAATCAATATTAATCAAGGTTATGGGAATGACACACATCGTAAGCAAAGGTACTCATTTCATTGAATTCATTGGTCATTACATCAAGGAAGGCAAGGTCAGCTGCGACTTCACCGGAATTATTTGGGATGGAAAGAGGAGACTCAACAAGAGACTCAACATTAAGGGGAACTACATTAAAATCTATGGCAGAAAGGGGGTCGGCCTCAGATCCTAAAGACTCGTCTACAGACTCATACTCGGACTCGAACCGAAACGATTCAGATTCATCAAACATAGGACCTTCGCCAGCGGTCACTTCCAACTTCTCTCCACTTGGCATAGTGTTCTTCATCGTCTTACACCACCCTTTGAAACATCATCAGCCGGGATGATTAACTCAGAGGGGTCAAAATCTTTGCTTGATATAACAGCTTGAATGAGCTCAGAATTGTCATTGCAGATATGCTTGGGTTCATTCTTTTCTAGTCCAAAAAGAATATTTATGTTCATATCATCAAAGCTTGGACTGGATGGTTTCTCAGTTGTGAAGAACTCATCGCCTTCATCGACAAAGTCCCAATCAAGGAACATCTCGAAACCTGGCTCACGCTTCCCATCGTGGACAAAAGGATCAGGGAATTCATAGCATGGGAAGTTTCCCCCTTCTTTGATGTACTGGGCATTAAGAGTGAAGGGGTATGGGTCCATGGACATTTCTGTCTTCATGGTTCAAGCATTATTGCGAGCCTTCATTTTCAAGAGAGCTTGTTTCATATCTTCTTTGGCTGGCTTGAATCCCAAGCCAAAGGTATCCTTCTTAGGTGCACCAAGATGTCCCCAAAGTTCAGCCATTTTCTTTTTGAGTTCGAGGTTTATTCCAGGGAAATGCCCTTGCTTCTTCATAATGGCATTGACATTAGTGTTTGAATAAGGATCAAAGTCGAGGTGACACTTCTCCTCTTCTTCAATCATGAGAACATCATCCAACGAAAACCGCTTGAGATCTTTATCTTCCTCGTCATGTTCGACATGGACGATGGGAGTATCAATAACTTGAATACGCATGGGGGAGGCATCAATGGTAATTGGGACCCCTCCAACTATAGCTTTCACCTTTTGGTGCAACGACGATTGGATCTCCTTTAGCTCATGAAGCCATGGACGACCTAACAGCATATTGAAAGAATCCTTAATGTCCACCACTTAAAACTTGGTGCGACGTTCAATGGCTCCAGTTTTTATATTTAGCATGATAGTACCCACGACTTTACGACGAGTATTATCGTAAACACGAATCCCTTGAGTAGAGGGGATCAATTCTTCATCTTTTATGCCTAACTTCTTAGCAGTGTGGAGTGGGCATACATTGATTACAGAGCCATTATCAACCAGGCTCATAGGAACATTCATCTGCCTACACACCACAGTGAGGTGTAAGGCCTTGTTATGTTGGTCTCCTTTCGAGGGCAGATCCTTGTCAAACAAGGAAATCAGATTATTGGTACTTGGCAATTCAGTAGTGAGAAAGCTGACCAGTCCTTGAGGAGTCATATCATTATCATTTCCTATTTTTACAAGAGCATTCATCACAGCCTTTTGATGCTCGTGGGAGGTGGCCAAAAGCTTCCATACATTCATTTCTACCTTAGTCTTTTGTAATTGTTTGATCACATCATTGTTCACAGGGTCGATGGGATCAACTATTGGTTATGATTGCGGTGAAGGTAAAGGTGGACTAGGCTATTCCAACCGTCCATTCCTAGCGAGAACCTTGACCTCAAGGTCTCCCCAAACATCTTTACTAGAGCCAAGAGATGAACAGGCTATATCTTTGAGATAGACGTCTTCATCGTCACTATCCCAAATTCCATTCACTTCTTCACAGTTTGAAACAAATATAACTTCTAGTATAGGTTCATTCACAGGTTGAATGAGTATTGACAGATCAACGGAGACTTCATCTCCCATGATAGCCAAAGCATTAGAAAGAGGACCTGTTTGAATATTGGGCTTCTTGCCCACTTGAGGGACAGGAAGTTGATTAGCATCAATCAAGTCTTGGATTGCATCCTTCAACCTCCAACACTTTTCAGTAGTATGACCTTTGCCTTGATGAAACTTGCAGTGAGCATTGGGGTCATAGCTAGTAGTTTTGTTCTCTGGTCGAGGTTCTAGAAAGGGTCCAATTGGCATAATCAGTCCTTGATTATGCAAGCGATCAAAAGCAGCATCGTACCTCATTCCCAAAGGCGTGTAAACCCTCCTTTTCCTTTGGAATCTTAGAGGGGGGGCATTAAGAGCTAACACATCATTGACATTGACGTTGTTGGTAGCATTATTGGGCTTGGAAGACGAAGAAGGAGTGTCGTTCTTCTTGTTTTTCCAAGTGTTGTTGTTGTTGTTGTTGTTGCTACCAACAATCTTCATTAGTTCATCTTCGATTTTGATCCCAATATCGTACACAGCTTCGAAGGTATTCAAAGGCAGAAACTTTAAGTGCTGCTTTTATTTATGTGTCTGATTTGTAATAAATAAGCGAACAATCTCTTTCTCTTTGGGAGGATCCACCAAGAGTGCAGTTGTTTCTCCTCACCTGCTTAGATAAGTAGTGAAGCCTTCATTCTCCTTCTACTTGAGAAGGGAGGGTTCACATTCAGTAGTCTTGGCTTGGATGTTAAACTTGTAATGGTTCATAAAGCTTTCAGTAACATCCTCCCAAGTCGCAACATAATTGGGTTCCAGAGAGTAGAACCACTGTTGACAGGCATGCTCCAAGGAAAGAGGTAACACAGCAGGGAAGAGTGTCACATCTAATCCCTTAAGAGTCATGGTCGAAGAAAAAGCCTTCAAGTGGAACAGTGTATTATCAGTAGGCTTGAACTTGGGAATGTCAGTAGTGGAAGACTTTTCAAGAAGCTTGTCCCTTATGGACGAAGAGGTGAGAGGTTGCTCCACATAAGTGAACTCTTCAGAGATCTTACTCATCTATTCTTTGATCTTGTCCATTACAGCGGCAGTGACATTGTTTTGATTATCTCGCTCTACAGTGTTGATCCTGGTGGTGAGTGTTTGCATCATGTTAGACAACATCTCAATGGTCCTGTTGATGTTCTCAATATCCTCCTTAGTAACCATTGGTTGAAAGTGGACTGAAGACGGACTTTTTGGAGATGATTATGGTGGTTTCCTTGTACGCCTCTTTGGTATAAGAGGTTGTTGAGGTATTGACTCGAATCGTAACAATCTACCCCTTATTGTTGACCAAGTGTTGTGACATCGAAACAAACACACCTTTAATGACTAGACTTAACCTTGACCCATCCGCAAAAGAAAAAAAACAAAAAAAAAAATTCAAAATTTTCTTTATTTTCTAAAAATGTATGTATGGGAGGATACCATCCGACTTACTCCAAAAAAAACGAAACAAAAAAAATGACACAAGACCACCCTAAAGTACGGTTATAAAATGGTGCACGAATAATGAAAAAGTGTGTGAACTTGACACGACATGTGAGTGATTAAGTGAGGATATGGACATATGTTATGACCGTTTAGCTAGAAATGACATCAAACAAGGCATACGAACTACATAAGCACGCACAAAGACCAAAAAAGACTGACTAGACAAAAATCCTGGGCACCGTGTCACGGTGCTGACTGTTGTGATATGGTACACTACACCTTCAGACGGGACATTACACCGTGTCACAACATTGCACACCGTGGCGCGGCAGACCTGTCGTGACACAGTGCACAATTCCAGGCCTAAATTTGCGTAATTTCCAGGTTTTAATCAATTTTAAATCCGTACTAATTACTATGTGAAAATAAAAACGCTCGGTCATAGGTTAAACAAAATGAGCAAACACATGTGGGTTAGCACCAATTAAACCACGTAGCATTTAGTCACGACGATGTAAAAAGAGTTCGTAACCGAAGGTCAAGATCTATGTTCAACTATTGTCAAGCTTTGGGTGTCAAAAGGGTACAATGGTAAAAAAATTTGGACACGTTAGCAAGGCAGCCTCCCTTTAGGGTGCATGCCAACGGGCGGCTCCGCGAGTTCGTGATGAAATCAAAATTGACTCCATGGTTTGGGTGGATTTAATAACTCGAATGAACCCTTATTTCCATGAGTGTTTTTGGGTTGATAGAGCTTAAATCCCCCAGGGCAAATACGTATGCAAAACACACACGTTTTTTCAAAAAAACCGAAGGAAATTGACTATGAGAAGAGAAAATAAGCCACTGGACGATTTAAGGATTGTCGTGACATGGCAGAGTGTACCGTGTCACGGTGCTGCAAACCGTGTGACGATGTACTGTGTCAAGGGCCATGGAAGAGAAAATCTGACTGGTACCCTGTTTTCCTTCGTTCGCAATCAAGTTATTCAATTTTTCTTACGGGACAGACCTAAATGCGACGTTAAAACGTCAATGCTTATGCAAAAATGTCAAATTTATCGCAGGAATATTTTTCAAGAATTTTCAAGTCTCATCCACTCATCTTAATTAAATACCGATCACTCAAATCGATAAATAACCGAGAATCCTCCCAGTGGAGTCGCCAAATTGTAGGCGTCGTTCGAAGTGCGCCTACGTTAAAGCATGTGTGAATATGCTTGACCCTCATAGGAAGTGGGAATTGACATATACAATTAGGGACAACAATTAGGGACAAGGAAAGTATGGAGCCGCCAAAAAGGTTTTAAGGAACTTGTAAACCGTTCACGGATCATTTAAGGAAACCACGAATAAGGACAACGAAAGGCAACAACGATTGACTCGTGAAGGTTACACCCCATTCACGATCCATGAGATTATTAATTCCATATGGTTCGGAACTACGAAAGGAGGATCTGGGATGATGGTACGAAGTGAGTCATGGAGTTACATTCGCCCGTATTGGCCTCTATTCAATTCTTATAGTGAAAAGTGATTCCTGCGATCTCAAAGGCATGCAAACAAAATATTCAATTTTCTCCAAACAGTTATTAGGCTAAATTGGTTAAATATTAATGCAACACATAATTCTAAAATATTAGTGATTACTTGATAAACAACAAGATTAAAAAATAACCTAAACCGGTCATCCAAATTATCTTATTAAGCGTGATTTTCAATTACATATTCCCTTTAAACATGCAATATATTGATCATAAAAATAAAATAAAATAAGCATTAATATTGGAAGCAATTTAACAATAAATCCAACAATATAAAATCGTTAGAAAAATAATAGAAATAAAAGGAACATAATTCTTACTTTGATTCTATTTGCTTGCAACTATAAAATAATAAACGAGTTAGTAACTTCAAGGAATTTTAAAAGAACCTCGAGTTAAGTATGGACTCCTTGGTTTGATTTAGGGCCAAACCCTCAAACTGTTCTACCTTTCACGCCTTGGTTTAAGGACAGAACCTCGAGTTAAGTATGGACTCCTTGGAGTGCTTGAAGAGGGAATTTTAAAAGAAGAAGGGTAGGCTAGTGTTTAGGCTAGAGCATAGAAGAGAGAAAAAGAGAGTTAATTGATTCCCCGTACATCAGAAATGAAGGGGCATTTATACGGAAAATGAGTAGAGGAACACACGAAACCCTAAAAATATAAAAACCCTAAAAAAATAACACCGCGACACATCAGAGCATGCCGCTACATAGTGTCAGGCACCGTCAGACGGGGGAAACTCCCGTGACACGGGGAAATACAGAGTGACGCTGGAAATAATTAGGTTACGAGAGCTGCCCCGTGTCACGGGAATGCACACCGTGTCACGAGAATGCACACCGTGGCGCGGTATTGAGCCCCGTGACGCGGTGCTTTTTGCCGTGACGCGGGAAACTCTCCTTCCGTTTTTCCGTCTAAATACATTTTTACCCTAATTTCATTCAGCCTTTTTAAGCGCCGATTGATAATTTTGGGTCATTTTTGATTTATTATTTATTAATCGGGCAAAAATAATAAAAATAAATAAAAAGGTTTGGGCCAAATTAATAAATTAAATAAATAAAAAAGGTTTGGGTAAAAATTAAAAATGAACTATGCTGTGACTAAACATCAAGACTTATCCATGGACTATTTAAAAACTGAATTTAATTAAATACGATTTTTTAAGCACTCTCGGGATTAAATACTAAACACGACCAATAATGGCGGTGAAAGATTGTTCATCATCGGGTTTGGTTTCAGGGAGACATTTTTAGGTGTCTACAGAGATATTCCACGCCATGTCAATAAATTTGTCTTTAGTTTTGTTGTAATTAGAAGTATAAGAAAATTCTTGGTTTTTATTTCCCTGGAATGGTATTCCATAACTATATCTATATGAATCATTCTTATCTTCAAAATAAAAAAAATAAAAAAAAATTATATGATAAAACATCATATCTATAATTCTTTTTAAAATTAGATTTCTGATCTTGCAATAACGATAACGGTTTTTCAAATTATTTGTGTAATTAATTAATTAATTGTTCTTTTTTATATGAATTCGCTTTTCTTTTTTTGAAATTATTATTTTCAACCTCACAGTGTTCAGTTACTCTAGTTTGCCATTTTTGTGGCACTAATTGCAACCATTTTATCTAAGATAAATCGTATTGATAATTATTTTTCAATTTTAACCAGTTTTTCCATTGGTTCAGCCCAGAATTTGGAAGTTTTCCAGTCTTTAGCTCGGGATGATCTATACCTTAGGTTCCAAAAAAATCTTTTATTTCATTTTTAAGAAATAAAGATATTCCCCGACACTGAAGGACCAATTTTAATCCATATAAGTTCCAAATTTTAACTTGGGATAATTTGTAAAATACATAAGCTTGGGACAACACAGAAAAATCCGAAGGAATCTTCAAATTCTTATTACTAAAAATCCACAAATTCATCCCCTAAGCCCATGCACAAGATATGTTCAAGCAGCCTTCTTGAAAGCCCTCAAAGTTCTTCGGTTTTGATACTTTGAAAGTGGAGGAATTTGGACACGAATTAGAGTAAGATTAAACAGAAAATTAGGCTTTGATTTCCCCCTTTATTTGCCTTTTAAACTCACAAAAAAGATGAAGAGAGAAGAGAGTTTGTGCAGCGTTTCTTTGGTGAAGAAAACTGATGAAAGCTAGCCTTGTTTTGTACGTAAAAAGAGAAGGAGAAGAGGAGGAGTTGGGCGGCCATAGTTAGGTGTTAATGTATTACCATTGATTAGAGGAGGTTACTGGGTAAAATGATCGGCCACTAATCCCTCAAAGCTATTGTGTAAATCAGCCTAAAATGGGCTCAAATGAAGTGCATAAGCAAGCCTCATAATACGTATGTTCAAGGCTTTTCTTTTGGGCTTGACTAAATGATTACTTTATGCATAAGAATGGGATTAAGGAAGCTAATAAATAAGTATGGCCTATCTTAATATAATATATTTAGTCATGAAAGTTTTAAGGAAAAACCGAGCCATAAACAAATTTCTGCATAATAATATAAATAATAATTACAATAATAATAATGAAACAATAATTAAATTACAATACAAAATATATATTTATAATTCATATTATTTTAGAAAAGCAGCATAAAAGAAATACGAAATGTGAAACCAATAATATTATACATCTATAATGACCTAAATAATAAAAGGACATTATAAAGTGTTTTATAAGTATAAAATGAAATAATAGTTCATAAACAATATCAATTTGATAAACGAGTTGACGGAATCACCCAATACAATTTTATTTATCGTTACTGATACGATTGCTTAAAAGCCATAAAAATCATTTTACACCTATCAAATTGGCACTTACGTCAAGGAATCACCCATGATGACCCGTATCAATTGCAATGGGTTAAATTATATCAAAAATTACTGATAATTTAAGTGTAACACTTACTGAATTAATGCTCTAGCTTAAGGAATCATGCTCATAGGCTAATATTAATTCACACAAGTTAAATATTATTAAAATGATTAAAATTCAAATATAATAACTTTCAATTTCTTTATCAAAATATTATAATTAGGGTTTTAAAATCTTAGTATAACCCTTAAAACAAAATAATAATTAAATTAACATTTCAATATTTAGAAATTAAGATTTAAATTTAAGTTTAATAGGTTGATATGCACATAAAATAGTGGTTCGAAAATACATGGTGTTACATATTTAATTTATTATATTTTTTCTAATTGAAAATTAAAAATATAGGTGTTTAATGTTATACATTGTCAAGTTTGATAAATGAAATGGGTAAATAAAAAAACAACGAAGTAAATATTTAACAACTTACTTTATGAGAAAGTTAAATTTGTTTATACTACATTAGTGAAAAAATGTTTTAGTTAAAGTTAATAAATAAATGATGAAAATAGTAAAACGTGGCAATTATACTGAGATGGATAGAGTAAAAGAGATAAAAAGGACGAAATAACAATGGAAAAAAAAATCAGAGTGAAGATCATAAAAAGGATAAAGAAGCATTTGTTTTTTTTAAGGGAATGAACGGTAAATATTTAAAAAAAAATACTCCCTATATCCCTTAATTTTTTTCTCCACTTTCCTTTTTGAGGTGTCCATTTTATTTTGCTCCATACCATTTTTATAGCCAAAAGTGAAATGATGTATAGTGTCATCAAAATTGATCAACCTGTCATCATTTCAGGCAAAGAGGATTTTTTGCCCATACTAATTTTTTTTTCCATTTTCTTTCTCTAATATTAGTCCATCAACCACAACCAAGTTAACCACCACCTATCACGGATACCGGTGCATCCCAAGCCAACACGTCGACTACCACAACCCACAACCACTATGTCAACCACCATAACCCACAACCACTGTGTTAACCACCACAACCCACAACCACTGTGTCAACCACCACCTTCTACATTAGACAACCACAACAACGACAAAAGTCAAGGAGAAATGGAGTGATTTAGGTGGCCCGTCGGAAAACGAACCGGGAACGCCATCGTCAGCATTTCAATAGGTACGACACTTTTCTGATGATTTAAATTCAAAACATTGACCGAAGAAATCGTTGGCTGACGACGATCAACCGGAGCCAAAACTGGTTAACCGTTATGTGAACCAGTTTTAGGCTCCGGTTACCATCAACGGTAACCAATGATAACCTCTGGTTATTGGTTTTGACCATTAATTACCAGCCAACAATTGCATTAAAAAAACAAAAATTAGAAAAAAAAACAAAATTCGAAAAAACTATCCTCCTTTCCACCTATTCCGCCGCCCCTAGACACCTAATTGATCGGACACCTGACTTTGAGCCGGCGCCGAGGCATGGTTTTGCGTCGCCGCCGCCGCCTTTCTCTATCACCACCAGCTGCTGGTAACCTCTTTTATGTGGTTGTGGTGGTTGTGTTGAAAAAGGTTGGTGGCTAGGGTGTTTAAGGAAAGAGAGAAAAATGAGTTAGAGTTAGGGGTGAAATTTTAGTGTTTGGTGTTCGGTTTGGATTAAGGCCCAAACCGAATTAATTTTGTTTTAGATTTCTGAACGGAATTAGAATTGAGTGCAATCCACACTGAACCAAATTTCAGATGAGAAAACCGAATCCAATCCAGAAATCGATATATTTTTTTATTTATTTTTTTACCTTTATTTTTAGTTTTTGCAAAATTATACAGAAAAGTTAACAATTATATCATTTTGATGATTAATAAATTAAGATCTGATTATCGGCAATCTTAAAATTATTTCATTACATTAATTTTTACAAAGCCTAAACTAACAATAGAAATATAATACTTATTATCTAAGACTAATATTGAAATACAAATTACATAAAAAAAATAATAAAAAATAAATGTCGTCCTTTCAATATTGTTCATCCTTGCATATATATATATATATATATATAGAGAGAGAGAGAGAGAGAGAGAGAGAGGAAAAAAAAACATATTGTTGAACAAATTGAAGAATAAGATTAAATTTAAAGAATTACTAAAGAAGAGGAAACAGAATGAAATATTGGAGAAGTGACAAGAGGATAGAGACTAAGAAAGTATGATGGACGAGAGGAGAGAGAAAGAAGGGTGATGAGAGAGAGTGGGGGTGGCGGATGAGGGGTTTTTAGAATTTAGGGTTTTTATTTTGGAAAAATTGCCCAGAATAATCCCACCTTTGGGGCGACCGCCCAAAATAATTCCACCTTTGGGTTATTTTTAGATAATCCGACCTTTATACCCAATTCGCTTTTAAATGGTCCTAGTCGGTCATATAACCTATTATTACAAGTAGACCTGGCAAACAGGTCATTCAGGTCGGGTCAGCAAATGTTCAGGTCGGGTTCCGGTCAAGTCAGGTCGATTCGGGTCAAAATCGGGTCAGCACTTCGGGTCAAGTTCGGGTCGGGTCAAGTTCGAGTCGGGTCAAGTTCGGTTGTGTCAATTTGGGTCGGGTCTGTTCGGGTCGGGTCAATTTTTATGATCAATTTTTGGGTCTTCGGTTCGGGTCAAGTTAAGATTGAGTCAATTCGGGTCGGGTCTATTCTGGTCAAGTTTGTGTTGGGTCACCAAAATAAATTCACTTAAAAAAAATAGTTGGAAAAATAAAGTAAAATCGTTTAATAAATAAATAAAAAATCATGAGTACCTATTACGTAGGAAATAATGAAGCCCTAAACTAAGTAATTCACTATTTCACCCTATTCACTTAGGATTCGGGTCAATTCAGGTCGGGTCGATTCAGGTCAAACAATTTGGGTTAAAATCGGGTCGGGTCATTTCGGGTTTCGGGTCAGGTCAAGTTTGGGTTTCGGGTCAGGTCATTTGGGTCGGGTCACTTCGGGTCATGTTCGAGTTAACTGTTTTTCGGGTCAGGTTCGGGTCGTGTCGGGGTAGTTCGGATCAATGATTTAAGGTCAACTTTCGGGTTACGGATCAGGTCATTTAGGTCGGATCAATTAGGTTGGGTCAGGATTGCCAGGTCTAATTACAAGTAACCTAACACCTGGCGGCTTGGGATTTGTCAAAAAATAAAAATTAAAGTTAGATTTTTTAAAAAAAAAAAAAAAACCCCACCCAACAGCTGTCTGAGCTCGTTCCCTCTCGTGGCTCTGGCCACCCAGCCCCCAACCACAGCACTGACACCGGTGTCGGCGTCGGCATCGCAACAGATCCCCTCCTCTGAACCACCAACTCCTCTTTCCCTCATGCGACATCCTCCTACCCTCGAAAACCCCTTTCCCGTCCTGATCCCAGCCCTTCCTTGTCCCCCGTCCATTAACAGGTCTGTAGGGAATATTTCAAGCGTTAATCCCCTAACTTGAACCCCACTGTGATCATACACTAAAGTACGGTGGCGTCCAAAGGGAAAGAAGATAGAGCAAAAGAGTCGCCAACAAGTTTTTTAGGAACTTGTAAACCGTTCACGAGGTGAAGGTTACACCCCTTAACGATCCAAGAGATCGTCAACTCCATAAGGTCTTGAACCAAATAGGGTTCGGGGATGAAGGTACAAATCCAACCTAAAAGAGATTGAACCTGCCCTAATTATAGGCCTCTACTTTATTCTAATCGTATTCATGTGCGCTTTCTGACTAACATGCAATCAATATGATTAACCCTAAACCTGTTTACCTATGTTTGTTGAATATTAATGCACAAATAAAACTATTATTGGCGATCACTTGAATTATAATCATATTAACCCTAAACAAGATTATTAATTATCTTATTAAGCGTGATTACAAGTACAAATTCCCTTTAAACATGCATAAGAGGCGTGATCAAGCAATAAATAATAAATATCAAGCAACATAATAATAATCATAAAAATAATCAGAATAAAAACAATTATGAATCATGTTAAAGCATAATAATAGCAAGATCATAGGCATGATACTAACAAGATTAATAACAAACCCTAGCATGTCACTAAGCAATAAAAATCAAATATTTAACCCTAACATGATACTAACATGAATCAATAATAGGAAGAAAATAAAAGGCATCGTAACGATCATATTTAGCATTAAAATTACCCTGGACATGATACTAGGAATATCATAATGATCTAAGCATGATTTCTATATCATAATATCAATTAAAACCATTAAAGTACTTACTTTGATGCCTCGTACCTCTTTCTAATAACAAAATACACTCGTTAGTAACTTCAAGGAAAATAATAAACAAACAATTAAATTAAACAATGGAAAGAGAGATTTGGGACCAAACCCTCAGAAATTAAACCTTTCACGTCTAGGGCGAAGGCAACTTTGAATTATGCTAGGTGTATCTAGATCTAATGAATGCGGAATTTTTTATATTTGAGAGAAGCTAGTTTAGAAAAGAGAGAGAGAGTAATCAAGAGAAACTTGATAAGAGTTGGTGAGAAGAGAATAAGAATTGATGAGAATTGGTTATCGAAAACGGAGTTTTTAGCACGTTATTTATAGAGAAAATCAGCCAAAAAGATAAAATATCAAAACAGAGTTCTGGCGCAAATAAAATTGAACCAGCGTCAATGCTGGCTATCGGCGCCAAACGCCAACATCAGCGTCAGGCGCCAAGCGTAGCGCCAGGCGCTACAGCTGGCGTTTGGCGCTGATTAAGAAAATCACGCGTTTTCTTAAAATCAGATAAAAATTGTCGTACAGGAGGATAAAATCGCATTTCCCTCTAAAATGCTCTTTGATTTTAATTAAAACTCTGAAAAGTCAACAAAAGCCAATTTATCAATGTTAATTGAATTAGGAGTGAAAACAACCTTCTAGAAGAATCTAGAAGACTAAAACCATTCCTAATTACATTAGGAATGATAAATCTATATTAAGCCCTCCCCTAGATCATTGGGCCGCATATAAGGCTCAAAACGGGCCCAGTTTAGTAAATTGGTCATAAATTCCTCAATATTCATCGGAATTGGGCTTATAATATATCGTTGAAAAGCTCTTGTCAAGCTCCATCCAACTACACTACTATTTGACCCATATCATGGACCAACCGAACAAGATTGGCTGTTTTCTTAAAAATAAGTTTTCAAAAACAGATAGAAGAAAAAAACTATCCACAACACTAGACTTTCCACACTTTCACTTCATTCGATTATGATTCGACGCGAAAGGTACTCATCACTGGGTTTGGTTTTGGGACACAAATGGGTGTCTACAAGGTAACGCCGACCTTCCTTGTCTCCCATTTGGACTGCGTGGTACTCTCCTGACGTCAATTTTGGCCACGCCAACCTCCCCACTAGTTTCATGGGGTTTGGTTTGGTGGGGTTTTTTTCGAAGGGGGTTTTGGGGTTGGCTTGGTAGTGGTATGGTTCAATGGAGGGTGGTTCCAAGGTCTGGATTCGAGTCTGGTGTGTTGGCGGTGGTCCTGGATTGGCTGGGGTCTAGTTTGGTGGTAGTGGTGGTGGTGGTGAACTGGTGACTGAAACTTAAGTGATGGTGGTTTTTTTTTTATTATTTGATTTTACTTTAATATATATATATATATATTGGACAAATCAAATTGTTACACGTATAATATAAATTTAAAAAATAAATAAAATTGCCTTTTTAACCGATTATTGGTCACTTGGGACCATTCTGAGTAGATTGGATATAAAGGTAGGTGATGAGTGTCATTTATGGCACTCATAGGGTAGTCTTTTAGGTCTTTCCCTTTTTCATGTTTTCTTCTCTTATTTTTGGTCCTTTTTCCTTTAGTTTCTCTTTCTCCTCTTTTCTTTATGGTTCTCGTGTTTTTCTCGTGTTTTCCTTTTATTTGGCTCTTTTACCCTTTTATTTCCTTTCTTTGTTTGCTTGTGTAGGTACTTGGAGAATCACCTTTGCAAAGGAATCAAGTTGGGACCTTAATGACCAAGCAAGGAAGAAGCATTTGGCTAGAGAGGGCTTAGAGAGGCCTTGGAGAGGCCTCGGAGAGGTCTCCAAGGTATTTCCAGCAAGCCGCGGGCGCGGGTCAGTAAAGCCGCGGGCGCGGGCTTAAGAAGCACAAATTGCCAGATTTTGGCAGGAGCTACCTGCGGTTGCCCCGCGGGCTCTCCGCGGGCGCGGAAAACTTGGAGAGGGCGCTCCGTCTCAGAAAGACCGCGACCCCCTGATTGAGTTTTGGGAGCAGGGGATTAGCCGCGGGCGCGGGTTTATCCTGCCGCGGGCGCGGGTGTTGCCCAGATAGCCCGCGGAGGGTTCCGTACCCATTTCTCTGCGGCCGCGGATTCATCGGGAGAGGGCGCGGGATTTGCCGGTTTCTTCTTTACTTATAAATAGAATTGTAATTCCTTTTTAAAACCAACTTTTTGATAATATTTCAATAGCTTAGTTTTAGAGAGAGAATTTAGAGAGAAGTTAGAGAGAAGTTCTTGGTTTTGGATTTGTAACTCAACATTTGATCAATCAAGTTTGGATTTCTTCATTTTCAATCATCAATATTAGTGAGAATCTCTTCCTTCTTTCATCTCTTACTTACTTGCTATTTGATTTATGCTTGTTGCTTGTTTTTTTTTGGATTTGAATTTGATATTGTTGAATATTTTGATTTCTCTTAGATTTTGATATAGAATGATGATTAATGCAATTTCTAGTTATTTGTTCTTGAATTTCACCATGATTAGTGAGTAGATTAGTTGCTAGGGAAAGGGGGAAGCATGTTTGATTAATGAAATTGCTAGTTGATGCTCTTTGATTGATTGATTTGTTGCAATTAAATTGGTTGACATAATTTTGCATGTGATTGATTAGAC
Source organism: Chenopodium album (assembly GCF_948465745.1). NCBI lineage: Eukaryota > Viridiplantae > Streptophyta > Magnoliopsida > Caryophyllales > Amaranthaceae > Chenopodium > Chenopodium album. The sequence continues at coordinate 19,776,067 of NC_137840.1, read as the reverse complement.
TAGGAGTGATCAACCTATAAGATTAATCTAGATTGCATTGCAACTCTTAATGACATGAACAATTGATTTGATAGTTGCTCTAATTGATTGGGTTTGCTTGTGATTCTTCTTGATTTGCCTTTCATAGTGACTCCTAGATTGGCCTATAGGAGATAGCATTTGAACTCTCTTGATTGCTACTATTGTTTGTCCATTGCAATATTTGAATTAATTGATTGAGCTCTAAATTAGCATTATCATTGAACTTGCATGTGGAACCCATATCCCTAGTGTTTAGACCTTTGGTTTACTTGATTAGACTTGTTTTAGTTTACCATAGTGACAACCATAATCTCAACTCCATCTTCGAGGTAGCTTGACTTAGACTCTAGTTTTCATCATTGCATTCCCTAGGGATCGACCCTTAACTTGCCCTATATTCATATAAGGTTGGTTAGGTGTTCACAAATTTAGTTTGACTTGGGGGAAGGGTAGATAATGACATACATTTTCCTCTTGTCAGTAGGATTATTTAAAAATAACTCATAGGTGAGATTATTTTTGATGAGTTATTTTTAGTGGACACCCTAAAGGTGGGATTATTCTAAACAATTTTTCTTTTCATTTTTTACTCTTTTCTATAACCCTTTCAAAAGCCACAAAATGTGTTACTATTTGAAATTAATAGTGTAATGACGCATTTACCCTTCGTTCTTTATTGAATTACTTTAATGTCCTTTTCCTTTAAAAAAATGAAATGAGGGAATATCATCCTCTTTCTTTTCCTTCTGTCGTTGACTTTGATGTTCTTTTAACTACTCTGTTCTTTGTTGTTTTTGTATTTGACTTTGTGTTATGGTTAAATTTTGCAGGTTCAGTAGCACTTCTGATTTGTGTGTGGATAGTGTCATCTATGGAGATCGTGTGGTTCCTTTATGTGCTAAATTGGAAAGCTTAGAGAAGCTAGGGTGTTTGTTAGTTATGCTCTATAGGTTGGATTCGATTATGTAAATAAAATTAGAGATGATGGTTGATTGAAAGTTTTCTATATTAGTTGCTATCTAATTCTGTTGTATTGTGTAGGGTATAGATTAATCAAATTGTTGATGTTCTGGTTTTATTAATCAAGCATTGATGATAGATACATGTTTATGATCTATTAATTAGCACTATAATGCTAATATCGTTCCCATTATATAGCATGTTGATTACGGGGGTTTGTTAAGGAGAAATTACCATTATAGCAATTTAATTTGGCAATTTTAACAATAAATAAGAGTTTGGTAATTTTGTTTTGATTTATTCTGGACATTATACCAATAAGAGTTGGCAATTTAGTTTCTATTGATTTATATCATAACAATTTAATTTGGCAATTTCAACAGTAACAGCTTGGCAATTTAGTTTCTGTTGATTTATATTTGTGTAAAAGTTATAGCGAAATGTTATTTAACGAATTCATAATCAAATTTTAGGGTGTTTAAGATTTTAATTTCAGGCTGTCCATTTTTTGGTGTTTACTAGGGAAATTGGATTAGTTAGGTGTGTGGGATATCCTTTTGTTTTCTACTATGGAAATTGGATTAATTAATTATAAGAGAAATGGTTGGTAGTAAATTTTTTGTGGGGGATTTTGTATACAGATATTATTTAGGCAAAAAAAAGGGAGGAAATTAGGTGGATTTAATTTTTAAAATATGTTATTTTTTAAGACCATGATACCTTTTTATTAAACTCATTATTATTGATTCAAAAAAAATGGGAAAAATATAAGGGAAAGGGGGGAAATAAAAGGTAGTGGGGGAAGTCGGTGAGGTTGCTTGCTTATGGTGATAGAGTCCTCCTTGTTTTAGGGGGTCGAGTTATGTGTTACTATTTTGGTCATTTGACCATCCAAACATGGGTTTGAATATGTACTATGGTCTCCTATGTTAGTGTCATTATGAGTATTACTTATTAATTTATTTCAGTAGTTCAGTATATAAGAGTTTAGCTAGCTCTTTTTCCTCTTTTTCTTTTTTTTTCTTGGGGGAGTCAAGTTTCTAGGTGCTTGCATATATATAAGGCAGCCTTGTTTTTAGAAAAAAAAAGTTATTCTTTGCGTTTTGGAGTTTAATTTTCTGTAGTTTGCTTTCACTCAGACTTGATAGAAAAGATATACAACAAATCTTTAGTTCTAGCCAGGAATTAATCAGGTAACTTAGCTATTGCGAATTAATTGGAAGCTATATTCTTCTTGATGTAGTCTTAAATATTCCTATGCATTACAGGAGTATGACAAGGACATAGCATGATACACTACTCTTCTGTGGTTATGGATATTTTGCGTTTGCTTTTATTGCTTGATTGTGACTGATGGTGTTTAGCTTGTATTGATATGTTCTTTGTTTATGTTATGTTTATTTAAGAGAAGGTCCTATTAATAGTATATGTTTTGCTTGTATTTTTTCTATTTGTTTATGGTGCTTATATCATGGTAGTTACACATAGCTTGACCAAAATATGCTTATATGGTATGGAGATATATGCCTTGGGATGTGTTTGCTTGTGTTGTTGTTTGGTTTATATTAGTAGGATGGTCTGTATGCGTTTTCCTGGTTTGGGAGTGATTTTTATGTGCTTTGTTTTGTAGTGTGGTGAGCAGAATAGGTGGTCATTAGATAGAATCTTTATGTATGATTTTGTTAAAGAATAGATGGTCACTATATAGAATCTTCAAGTGTGGTCATTACATAGATTCTTCAGTTGGGTGATTCATGTTGTAAAGAGGGAGTGTTTGGTGTGTTACAAGGGAGGGCTTGGAGGAAGGATGAGAAAGTAGAGGAATAGGAAGATGTGTTTACAGTTTAGGATTCATGATGTAGAGTGATGGATACATTGCCTAGGTTATAGTTTACAATTGTTGGTATTTGTATGTTGTTGTATGGTTATGTAAATCCTTCTAGCAATAGGATATATAGTTATAGCTATGATAGATGCTTAATTGGATGATAGTCTTAATAACAGAGTTATTCATCAACAGTATACTAATTTTTAAGATGATCAAACAAATTATTGCTCTTTCTGTACAAAAAATAAGTTATTTGTAATGTGTGGTGTAGAGGCTAATTGCTACTACTAGGAAAATGGTTTTTTCCTTTGCATGTGTAGGCTATATTGTAATGGTTTCTGTTTGAAATTGAATTAAGAATTTCCCCCTATTTACAGGTGATGGATTTACCACCCCACACAAGTAGTGATGCCTTTCCGTCCTCTCTTGAAGCATATTACCAGTTATTTGAATTTCCCTGATCCAGATTACCAATTTGTTGATGAACCTGGAAGAATTGCTTGTGTGGTTATTAAGACAGACTATGATCCCATCGCTTCTGTTTATATTGGTGGGTATACTAAGATTGTAGAAGAGTCTTGTGAGGTGGCTGCTAGAAAGGTTGTCTATGATCTTATGAAGAAGTATGACATAGTTGTTGAGGATGTGACTTATTTAAGGAAGTAAATGTATGAGCACTGTGGTTAGTGGTTTTGGTTTAAGAAAGAAGAGCTTGAGCGTATTGAGAGGGAAGAGCCCAAAATCAATATGTATGAAGATATTCCTACTGATCTTGGAAGCAAACATAAGAAGATAGTTGTAGACTTTGTTGTTATTCAAAGAGATATCTTTAGAGCTGTTGATATAAGGTGTACTCCAATTGAGACTATTGAGCATTCTGCCAAGCAGTACACTTCATGGTTCACTATTATGCCTCATCGAGATGACGTAGGATTTCGATGCTTGTTTAATGATTATAGCTCAACGGTGGCTGCAGCTAAGCAGAGCCTTGCTAGAAAGGCTGTTGACTACCTCACTGATGTCTTTAATCTTGTCATAGTTGATGCTAACTATAAGGTAACAACGACTAGGTTTGATGATGTCCTATGTACCTTGGAAAGGGAGAGCTTGAACCTTCTACAGTCCTTGTCGAGCAAGATTGTCTTACTCCTCTTGGACAAGAATTTCAGGTGCCTGTATCTATTCCACCAGTTCTGCCTCCTAAGAAGTGTCTACTGCGCCACATTTATGCAGAGACATCTCCTATGGCTGGTGCTGATTGTGAGATGCGCTCAGTGTTTCCAGTGCCTGCGGATTTTGATGGTTGTTTCAAGCGTGCAAAGTTTGTTAAGGATTAGATGGTTTAAGTGTAGAGCTAGAAAAAATGGATGGTGCATGTGTGTTTTTTGGCTTATTTTGCTTGGTTATTATGTTATATTACTTTAGTATATTGTGGTATTTGCTATGTGTAATAATTAATCATGTATCATTCTCTGTTGGGAGTAACAACTATGAATTTGGGTTTAAGTATATAACCAGTTATGTAATGTAATGACTTTTATAATTGCCTCGCTTGTATGGATTATGCATCTAAATTTAACTATATATTGAATTATATAATGTAGTTTGTTCTATTTTTGTATGGATTTGGTAATCGATTTGCCTTTGTATAATATATGTTATATTATTTTACAGTGAATTTTCAAGATTTCTTAAGTTAGTGTTGATTGCTTTATTATTGATCTATTTAGTAAATAAAGAGATTGTTTTGTTGCAGTCATCTATTTCATAGGAATTCTTAAAAGTAGTTGTTCTGAACAATTATGGTTTTGAGTAGATGAAACCAGCATATTAAGTCATATATGAGTAAGTGCTGCAATTTGTCTTTAATTTACTGCAATGATATTGTAGCGTGTTTTATAACCTCTATTTGAAAAAATGGTGCTGTAGATCGACTTTTACGAGAACCATCATCTTCTGGTGGGTACAGCACTAAACGTCTAAGGAATTTACAGACCGAAACTCAGAGTGAAACAGAAAGGTATAGCATGGATATGCAATTAAGATGAGCAGTTTTGTGGTCCTACATCTAAGTGTTTGCGGTTGTTTAGGCAGCAATGAGAATCAATGTGTTTTGTGAAATTGAATAACTTTATATAGGTTCTATGTTTATCTAGGATTATGTAAACAAAGTATGCTCCATGGTAGATAGCTTTCTCTTAATTTTCAGCCGTGTAAAGTGAGTGACCTGAGTTATTCAAAAGTAAAAGAAATTATTATAATCATATGAACTACTTTTAGGATTGACACACGGCCTGCTGCTAAGCGTGCAAAGATACCTCATACCAAGCATCCTATCACAAGTAATTACAGTTAATATTAGTTTTGCAGTCTTGCCTAAATATTTGGTTTTCAAATTTATGAGTACATATAAGAATTGTTTTTCAAATTTATGAGTACATATTGGCCTAAGGTGATATTCATATATGTACTCATAAATTTGAAATATTTATATATGTACTCTATATGAGTACATATTGGCCTAAGGTGATATCGACCTCTGCTTACTCTACATAAATATTTTCTTTTCAAATTTTGAGTACATATATGAATATTTCTAAATATGGTATGGTAAGCAGAAGTCCCTGATGCTGTGAATGGCCAGAAACTGCCTATAAAAGCTTACCAGCTTCCCGAGCCTACTAAGTGTTGCAAGTGTTGGGCGCTTAAGTTTGCCTTTAAGACACTGCATTTCTGCTGCTGTGATGGTGAGGTTAAGGTTGCAAAAAATGAGTACCCTCCTGAGTTGTTGAGGCTTTTCACCTCTATGGATAAAGATGCAAAGCACTTCAGAAGATATATACGGTTGTGTAACAACATGTTTGCTTTCACATCATTGGGTGGCAAAACGGATGCAAAAAAAAGGGAATATATGTATTTAAGTTGCACGACCAAATTTATCATAACCTTTCAGGTTTAATTCCAAGGGATGAGGGGCCAAAAAATATGCAGCTTTATTTCTATGATGGTCAAGTGGAGGCTGAAAAACGTCTGCGTTGTTTCCCAAAACTAAGGGAAGATGTCTTGGCTGTTCTTATGAAAGTTACCGAGTTAAATCCCTATGCTAGATTTTTTCGATCATTAAAAGACATTTTAATTACTGAATCTATAGAGATTATGCTGAATAAGACAACAGTGCCAGATCAGCGCGTTTACAATGCTCCTTCCACTGATGAAGTTGCTGTCATTTGGCCAGAGAACACTTCTTCAAGTGAGTCAGAAAGTCTGCACATTCTGGTTATAGGAAAAAAAAACTCATCTCATAGGATTATGCATTATTATGGATGCTACGATCCATTGCAATATCCACTGCTTTTCCCGTATGGTGACTGTGGTTGGACTCAGGGTCTTAAAAAAATGTCTAAGGGTGGAGCACAACAGCTGCAGACTCAGCTAGATCCTATCTCTTCATGCATTGTACATTCCACTGAGGATTTGTTGGAAGAGGAGGCTAGACGTTAGTGCCTTCTGCAACTGGTGCCTTTTATAAGAAAGAATACTAGATGTTGGCCTTTTATAGGAATGCTATATGTTAAGTAAAAGATGAATCACTTTAGGCCAATGAAAGGTCGATACATGAAATGCAACACTTGAAGGTATATAATGAGATTATTTATTTCTTGTCTTATTTATTGTTGTTTTATGTATAGATGCCAATAGAGGTTCGTCAAAATTTGATAGGCAAATTTCAGCTAGGGAATATTATGCGTACAAGCTTCAGTGTCGTCCCAATAATATGCTACTTAGAGCAGGGAGGTGTTTCCAACAATATATTGTCGATATGTATGTTAAGGTGGAAAATACACGTTTGGATTTTTTTCGTAAAAATCAGCAGACCATAAGAGCTGATCTTTATCAAGGAATACTTGACACTATTGAATCTGGAGAAAATTGTGCAGCAAATGTTGGTCGTAGAGTGATCTTACCTCCAACATTTATTGGTGGTCCTCGGGATCTTAAAAAGAGATATTTAAACGCTATGCCATTAGTTCAGAGATTTGGGAAGCCAGATTTATTTGTGACAATGACATGTAATGCTAATTGGTGTGAGATTAAGCAGCAGCTTGCTGTAGGAGAAGAGGCACAAAATAGACCGGATATTGTTGCAAGAGTCTTTAGAGCAAAAGTGGTTGCTTTGAAACACTTGATTAAGAAAAAAAAAAGGTGTTTGGAGAGGTAGTTGCATTAATTTATGTTATTGAGTTTCAAAAAAGAGGCTTACCTCATGCCCATTTCCTCATTATTTTAAAGTCAGACTATAAGATCAAGTGTCCTGTTGACTTTGACAAGTTTGTATGTGCAGAGTTACCCCCTATTAGCAGTCATTATCTTAGGAAAACTGTGCTCAAGCATATAATGCACGGTCCTTGTGGTCAACTTAATCCAGAGTGTCCTTGTATGAAACACAAAGAGAGCCCGGGTCATTGCAAGTATGGTTATCTTAAGAAATTCTCTAATTAAACAAGAAATAACTCAGATGGGTATCCAATGTATCGAAGGCAGAATTCAGGAGAGATTGTCACCGTTCGAAAAACTCCTATGGATAATAGATGGGTGATTCCATATAATCCCTATTTATTGTCCTACTTCGATTGCCATTTAAATGTTGAGGTCTGCTCCATAATATCAGCAGTTAAGTACCTATATAAGTATGTCTATAAGGGACATGATAATATATCCTTCAATGTTGTGCAGTCTGGAGATGACATACCTGTTCATGATGAATTACAGCAGTAGCAGTCTAGTAGATGGGTTTATCCCTGTGAAGCTGCTTGGCGGTTATTTGGTTTTGATCTGTATGAGATGCGTCCTCCGATTTTGCCTTTTCTTATACATCTACCTAACTCACAGACTATCAATGTCAAGCCTCATGAGCGGCTAACATCAGTGATGTCAGATGATAAGCGTTCAAGAACTTGCCTAACTGAATTTTTCCAGATGAATATTAAGCTAGGTTCTGGAGAAATTTGGTTGTATAATGAATTCTGTGAACATTATGTATGGGATGCATCAGCTAAGCGCTGGAAGAAAAGACAGAACAAGAAGATTTGCGTTGGAAGATTGGCATTTGTTGGACCATCTGAAGGTGAGAGACATTTTTTGAGGTTGTTGCTGCGCAATGTTAAGGGTCCTAAATCATTTGAAGCACTGCGAACAGTGAATGGCCACTTATGTACAACATTTCAGCAAGCTGCATTGAAACTAAGACTGTTGGAGGAAGATGATTTAGTTTATCGATGTTTATAGGAGGGTTGTGCCATTCAAATGCCTCATGCAATTCGCAAGCTTTTTGCTACTATACTCATCTTTTGTCAACCTAGTGACCCTCTTTCTTTATGGATGAAATACTATAGTTTTTTGTCTGAAGATTTTAGACACAAGCATGCCTCTAATCCAGCTAAGGTAAAACATCTTACTGTAAAGTCGCTTGAATGATTTATAGAGTTAATGGGTAGCTCTCTTGCTGTATTTAGATTAGACCAATTAGTAGAATTAGATGATGATGAGATACGCAGGACAAAAGATATTGAGGATGCACTAAATGCTCCAATACCACAGCAGTGTTTAGAATGTAGAGATAAATTGAACCAAGCTCAATTAGAAGCATTTGATGTCATCATGGATTAAGTTACAAAACAAAAACCTTGAGCATTCTTTATTGATGGACCTGGTGGAACAGGAAAAACCTTTTTGTATATTACTCTGTATGCAGAAATAAGACTTATTAATAAAATTGTCTTGCCAACAGCAACCTCGGGTATAGCTGCAGCTAACATTCCTTCAGGAAGGACTGCACATTCACGCTTTAAAATCCCCCTGGATACCAATGAATCTCTTGCATGCAATGTGCCTAAAAAGGGAAGCCTTGCTGCATTTCTCAAAGAAACAACGATTATCATTTGGGATGAAGCCTCGATGGAAAAAAAGGAGAATGATGAGTCTCTTGATGTGTTGCTGAGGGATATATGCAACCCGGATATGCTTTTTGGTGGCAAAATTGTTGTATTTGGGGGAGATTTCAGGCAAGTTTTGCCTGTTGTGCCACGGAAAACCCAACGAGAAGTAGTTGCAGCCAGCTTAGTTTGTTCTGATTTGTGGCCAAAGCTAATGAAATTCAAGCTAACAGAAAATATCCGAGCTAGGCATGATCCAACATATGCTTCTTTTTTATTGGCTCTTGGAAACGGTCAGCTGCAAGATAGTGAAAATGCATTTGTTGAATTGCCATAAAAAATTATCCAACCTTGTGATGATGTTGTACCACAGAATGTGCAACTGACTTCAGGTGCTTTTCTAGAAATGGATATGCCTCCGTTTAATGAAGATATTTTTACAACAAGAACTATATTAACGCCAATGAATGAAGATGTAGATGCTATAAATGCAGTGTTGATTAATAAATTTCCAGGAGAAGCAGTCACATATAGAAGCTATGATTCAGTGATTGATGATAATTGCTCGATCTATCCTGTTGAATTCATAAATAAGCTTTGTCCTAGAGGTATGAGTCCTAACGAGCTTGTACTAAAGGTAGATAGTCTAGTGATTTTACTGCGAAACATTTTTCCATCATCAGGTTGTGCAATGGAAAACGACTATTATGAAAGCGCTTCTTTCCTAATCTCATTGAGTGTGTGATTGCTGTTGGGCATAACAAAGGAGAGCATGTGTTAATACCAAGAATAAACTTAAGACCTTCTGTGTCTTCAGAATATCCTTTTCAATTTCAGCGAAAACAGTTTCCCTTGAAGCTTAGTTTTGCAATGACAATTGACAAAGCACAAGGACAAACTCTTAGTAAGGTTGCAATTTATCTTCCCCGATCATGCTTTTCAAATGGACAGTTGTACATTGCACTTTCGCGGGCTCAACAGGCAGATAATGATGATCAGCAGCATTTTGACCAGATAAAAAATGTCATATTTTATGACATTCTCATAATGGCTGGCATTGTATAGCCACATCAGCAGGTAATGCATAAATATATCCTTTATTGTGTCCTAATTATAGTATTTATGCCCTTCATTATATACTATATAGTATGTAGATACAACAATTAATAACATAATCTCTACTGATATGATAGGACAATCATTCAAGGCTGCCTAGTTTATGTGTTTTGTCATTATTCACCACTTTACAAAACTTCAGATTTAATTGATATATGATTTTCAGGTATAAATGAATCATTCATGTATAGAATTCAGGGGAATTTTTCTGACATATCCTGTTTTGCATTTTCTGCTCCCATTATAGTGACATACTTAGATTGCTTGCACTTAGTCAGCTATATGATCAGGCAATCATACACTGAGTCCTTATATTTTACCATAGTATTGGTATTTATTCCCTTTGCCAACATTCATTCTGTTATAAGTCTAATCATTCCCTTCCTAAGCCCTATCTAATACACTACCATACCATTTGTAGCCTGGTTTTTTTTTTCCCTTTTTCCCTTTAAAAAGGAAACATTTTCCTACAATATGTTATCATATAATCATGCTTAAAAGAGGGTATGCTACTAATCTTATTATAGTTTCAGAGTTAAGTGAGGATACAAAAAATAAATTATTTTTCTTTTTGGCCAAATTTCTTAGATTCATTTACAGCTTTGCAATAATGTATTTTTCAAGCTGAGTGTTTATCTAAATTGCAGTGTTACAAGAAGAAGTTCATGATTCTGAAATTGATCAAGCTGGACTATTTATTTAACTTGCAGTGGCACATCAATCAATTTACAATTCTAGAATGGCAAAACAAGTTAATATTTTGTTCTTATGTAACAGCAAACAGCTTGCTGAAAAAAATTAAGACAGGTTGTTTGTATTAGATAAATGTACACACATATGTGTTTGTTTTAAGACATTGATATTATAAGTGCATAGCTATTACTTTAGTATAGCAATGATAATATTAGTTTGTTCTAACCATTGTACATGTCTCACCTAATAATGTTGTGACAGAGTTTCTAAGTGGTATGCTCACATTAGGCTACATGGTTTTCAAAGAAATAAAAAAAGAAAAAAAATAGAAAGAAAAGAAAGAACAAACTTCACTAGACTGCAATCTACGGACAAACATCTATATGATTTTCTTAAAAGACAATATAAGTGAATGAGAGTAAATTAAGGGAAATCTCTTGACTATGAACTTTTAAGGTACCCTTGAACAAATAAAAATACAATTTGGTTAATTATAGTAAAATTTAATAAAAATGACTTTATCAAGTTTCTGGTCATGTACAAATATAGTTTAAAATTTTTGATTGTGTTTGTATAGTCCGATAAAGATATATCAATTTTTACGATAAACTAATAACATGAAGTACGTGTAAATGATTAGCATAAATTTTATACATTTAAACATGGTAAATTTTAAATTACGGGCAACTAGAATTATAAATCGAGATTTACTAATTAATGTATGCTTATAACGAGTTGTGTATTTTAAAACGCAACAAATAAACAATATAGATCACATGTAACTTACTCTAAAATATAATTTTTGGATGTAAATAACCTAAAGAAAATATATAAAAGTACATAGTAAAATATTAAGCTAAAGTACATACTACTCATTCATAGAGTATCATATTAGTCACTCTAGGAGTATGGAATGCTGATTTTAAGCAAAAAAAAATACATTAGACTACTATTTACCTATACATTAACTTTGAATACAATGTTTGCTAAGCTTCCATTAGATTCCAGCTCCTATAAATTCATTGCTACAATTAGGCTCATATTAACATCATAAGCTAGAGTAATAATCTAATCTTTAAAAAAAAAAAAGAGGTAAAAAGAAGGAACTCAGTAGTAGAATCAATTGTCCAACACCAACGTTGCTGTCATATTCTTTGCCTCTATTTGCTGTTAGGTATAAAGACTCAATTTACTTTTCAATTTCCTTGTTTGAAATTCATAGTCAAACTGAGAACAAAATATTATGCTAACTTAATATCAATCTACACATTTATAGACATGATAGCATTTATTATAGAACACTGGATACTATAGGTAGGAAAAAGGCATTTTTTTGTCACAATACAAGCTGTTTATGTGATTTCATTGTTAGTATTGCCTATGCTTTAACCGAGAATGTTATCGTTACTTAGCAATTGGAATTCCTAATTTATATGCACCATGTATTTGGACAATAATTAGTTTATTACAAAACCCTAAAATTCAAAAAATTGCAATAGAAAATTAGTTCTATATTAATATGGAAAATGGTAGTATATAGGATGAATTAATTTAGATATATGTAAATTGATTTACCATGATGCTACAAATACCTTTATAATTAACAGTTTAATTTATTAAATTCATGTCTTTACCCATTAGCACTGATCTAATTATTGTGATGATCAGGTTGGGTTTTACCGTGAATTACTGGCTTAATTATTGTATTATGCTTGCCAAATTGAATTAAATTACTAATTCAGTTTGTTGAAATAGCACTGCCTATGAAACATATTATTATCAATTTGTTCACCATTTCTGTGTTACTTTGAAAATGAATAATGCTAAGCTCTTGTTTGTCATTATTAAAAAGCAAGAAAAATTTTAAAGGCTGGATTATTTTAAGAAACTAGGAGTTAGGTTTTATAATCAATGTACTAAATTGCTTTCCTGTAGAGTAGATACAATAATAACCAGAAACAAAAAGGGGAGAGATGTTTATAGCTAATTATTATAAACAAATCAATATTTGTGTAAAATATGAGCATTGTTACTGTCACAATTGTTAAGCAAGCCAATTTCTCTGTCTAATGTCGTCAATTCTTGTATACAATTTTCTCTTGTAACGACTGCCAATTGTTATGCATAAGCTGGTTTTGATTCTGTAGTAATCTCTATACCAAATGCATTTTTCCTTAGCTATTACTAATCCTTATGTAGAGTTGTTAAAAAGTATTGTTTCTTACAGTTTGTTATGCCTAATTAGTCTTTTTGAAATAACCAGTTCTGTGATGGCACCGCAACGAAGGTTTCTTAATGAACTTGATGCATCAAGTAAATCTTATAAAGTAAAGGTCAATATTTCTGAAAAAGGTCGGCCATAGAAATCTGAAAAAAAGATCATATACCAATATATAATAATACAGGATGACAAGGTATATTCTAAACATATCATATGCAAATGCAAATAATGTTTTCCTTAAATCATTATGTGTAGATATATGATTTCATATTCTTATAGTGTTTTATGTAATATAATAGAAAAATCGCATGAAGCTCACACTCTTTGGTGATCAAGTCGAAGCATATAAAAATATGATTTTGTTTAGAGGCAATTATGACATTACAAATGCCTTGATCAGACCACTTGATCCACAATATAGGCAGAAAGAATCAGATCTTCCATTTAAGATGGTATTAGGAACTAGAACTGTCATCCAATCCCTAGATCCTGAAGGAGACATAATATTTCCAAAGAACCAATCGCTTGCTTCTATTTCAATAGTTGCTGATGATGATGCTAGACATGGTATTTGACGAATTTCAGCTGCTTTTTCAGTCTATATATATATATTTAATGCTTGACACCTAAAAGCTACTTACACTTTTCTCTTTGTTGTAGATATACTTGTTATTGTGCTGTATGTAGCAAGAGAACCAAGGAATATTGTTACAACTTTGAATAAGGAGTCTTTTGTACGCGACTTAATGGTGATAGATCATAGGTAATTGCATCTTCTATTTAGACAAATAATAGTGAATCTTTCACTATCATTTATCCTAATATTCAAAGAATTATATATCTATCCATGAATTTTCAGCACTGATCAGCCAGTGAAAGTCTGTACATGGAATGATTTTTCTGGACCAGAATGTGAAACACTAGTATCGGACAGTGACCTCTTTAAGGTTATAGGAATAACAACCCTACGTCCTATCACTCGCAAAGGTAAGTCATAATATAGCTTGCAATGTGCTTGCGTTAACTACCCTAATTTAGACACTATCAATGACATTATATGCACTTAATAATATCTCAAAATTACAGGCTTTTAGATTGAGTCAACAATGTCTACTGAGATAATTAAGGATCCAGAAGGTGAAAAAGCAGCTGCATTGACCGAGTGGTATACCAATTCAAACCTTTTTAGATTCATAATTTCATTTAAAATCTTATAATGATGTTTTCAATAATAAGTATCACACGTTTTAATAATAGGGCAAGGAAACATCGATGTGTGTTAATTGATCAGCAAAATAGAGTTACAGCTGCGTGGAATCCACCTACTGAAAGAGTTTTAACAACCATAGATCGCATCAGAACAAATTAAAGAAGGTATAAATATTATTGTTCTTGTAAATTATCCCGGTAATATACAAGTGATATCATTTGATTTTACCCCGTCAATGGAATAGAGGCTTTAGATTAGATTGCATGTCACAGCTAATCTTGAACTAGAATATTTTAATCACACATTAACACTTTTAAATTGGAAATCATGTATTGACACAAGTCATTTTCATTGGATAATTATCATGTTTATGTATTCCCTGTGGTTTCCAGAATGTAAACATTCTCTGCATTTAAACACTATGAATTTCATAAGAAACTAGGACATGTGCACACAATAATGTAATCACTTATATCATAATGTAGGCAACAACAACCTTTCCACAATAAATCTATTGGCTGAGAGTTGTAGCACCAGATCTTGCATTTGAAAGGCTCGGGGCATACATTGGATGTTCTCACTGTGGGAAGCGCACACACTTGGTTGTTGGGGAAAGTTTTAACTGCATAACCTATGGACGAAATGAAGTATCTGCCACACACCGGTAAAATAAAAAGGAGACCTTCACTACTAAACTATTATAATGTTAAGATTCTATAACCATAGCAACCATGCACTAGCTTATAAATTCTTGCAGGGCAACAATCACTTTCAATGTCTCAGATGGAACAGGGACCCTGCACCTTACTGCATTTACTGAAAGATACTGGTAAATAATTAACCAATTCTAAATCCTGCTATGATATGCAACTCTTGTAGAGACTAAGGCAATACTATTTCTATTACAGGAAGAAACAGACTGGTTTAGCGACATTGCATCGAAACTAGCAACAACTTACTTTCTTATCAAGATTGGCCCTACTACTGCTTTGGAGCAAAATAAGGTTCTCCGGTGGGGTGTAAAAGGTGTTATAATGGAAGACACCAACACAGATGCTGGTGCAGGAAGCAGCTCTACAGCCAACCCTGGTACACTTACAGCTAATGTTGCTGCAACTACAACAAAGGTTGCAAGACCAACAGGTGATGTTGCACATGCTCATACTGACACAAGTGATACCAATAAATCAATTGATGCAGAAGTTATAAGCAAAACCATCAAGAAAGAAACTATTCAGGCTCTTAATCTATCCGCCTTCAGTCAGGAAGAAGAAGATGCGTGCATTTTAGTAGAAACAATGGCTGCAGAAAATCAACCTGCTCAATCTCAGAGTGGACACTCGGAACACAAAAGAAAGAGGCCTGGTGTTGACAATGAAGCTACCATAACCACAGCAGCAAAGGATGTCATTGAAACACCAAAGAAATACCATTCCCCCATCAAACCCAAGGAAGCAAAACAAATTGCTCATGTTGTTCTTAAAGGGAAGGCTGTTAGCATCCAGGGAGAAGCAGATGTTGCAGAGAAAGCACAAGTCATTAAGCAGGAAAAGCAGACCATGCGTCGAGCCCTCGTCTTTCAAGATGATGAGTCTGATGAAGACATGTAAGAAGCAATAAACCATATATATGGCAGATCAATTGGGTAACAACTTCATCTATTAAATGTTTCCAAATATATCTACTCATTGCAGCTAGGCTTTAAGGTTAAATTTTTTGGGTCATGTTACTACCATCTTAGAACGGCTATGATTTAGTGTTTATATCTTTTGCTAACTATGGCTTACATCAGAAGTAGGTAATCCTAAACTACTTCTTAGTAGATAGTGCAATCTCAACTAAACGAGTATGCATTATCATTAAGCCATTTGGACAAATGTGGTTTTGAATAGGAACAAGTTCCATCACAGTATATGTTCCTTTATAACACCACTTCTTATGCATTATAAAATTAGAGAGTTGGTGTAATTAGTTAGCTTTTGCAGCTTGGTTACTAGGTAAACTTCAACAATTAATCAAGCATTATGTACTTATGAAGAAACCAACTACTACTACTGTAGTATAGTAGCCATATAAATTCAGGCTTTTTATGTAAATATAATGCAAAATATTATTATGGTTAGTTAAAACTTCAAGTGTTTTTCTTTTTTGCTGTTCGTAATTATTATCGTTCGTTTATTCATAGTCATATTGAAGATTATGATATGCTATTCATAATTTACTATTGAAATCAATTACATTGATATCCTGTTCACAATTTCCCTACATTAGATTATGAGTAATCTTGCTATTGTAATTTTAATATCAGAAATCTATTTTCATAATCA
The DNA here is from genome assembly GCF_948465745.1 of Chenopodium album. Classification (NCBI taxonomy): domain Eukaryota; kingdom Viridiplantae; phylum Streptophyta; class Magnoliopsida; order Caryophyllales; family Amaranthaceae; genus Chenopodium; species Chenopodium album. Next base: position 19,759,758 of record NC_137840.1, on the reverse strand, counting down.
TATTAAGAGTACTGTTTAACTCAAATTTTTAGCAATCTTTATATATTGATTGGTAACAAAAATTAGCTTTACCTTGATTTGACAATTTCTTCATTTGTTAACAACAACATAACTAATATAAAGAGTTGTTAGTTATTTGCAAGCTATAATTACTGATTTTTATTTTAGTCTTGTGGTTAGTGTTAAATTCAATCTTATATTAGGGTACTTCAATATATTGGAATTTATGTTATTTTCAGCTTCTGCCTCTACTTTTACAATGTTTGATTGAGCTTTAAGAATCATCTTTATACAAACTTTAATTTTTTTAGATTGTTGATTATGCTTTATGACATCAAATTTTTGTCTAGGTATTCAATTTTCAGCTCTTATATTTTGTTGGAAGATCAATTTTACACTAAATTGGAAAATTATCTTTGACATAATAAACAAGAAATTGAAACCAAGTAAAGAAATAGCATCAACATTTCAAAATACATCATGCTTTCATAATCTATTAGATAATATATCATTATAGCCTACTTACTTATTTACCTATTACATTTACAAAATAATAACCCCTAATAGACTTACCATAGACTATCATTCAAAAAAAACCCCTAATAGCCTTTAAATCACTTAAGACTTGTAAAATCCATTCAAAAAACACCCCACCACCAAAAAACCAAAAACACTTGTAATGTTTAACTCTCCACATTCAATTTTTAATCAGGAATTTTCATAGCAAACATGGAAGAGTCTTCGCTTGTTTCTTCATTTGCTTCATGATAATTTCCAGAGTCCGACTTTGCATCACTATCATCATCATCATCATCGTAGTCATAACTCTCTGACTCGAATGATGCATCTGACTTTACAACATTCTTTTCCTCACTACGAGTTATGGAATCGGAATTCAGATCGCTTTTAGCATTCTCATCAGTCTCCTCATCTTCCTCTGTATCCTCTTCTTCTGAAGTATCCTCCTTCACCTCTTTTGACTCGTCTGCTTTTTCCTCAGCAGCTTTTTCAGCCTCATTTTCTTCTTTAGCATCCTCCCCTTTCCCTTCAGTCTCACCTCCATCCTTCGGATTGTCCTGCATTTTGTCACTCTCTGAATCAACAATGATGACTGGCCATTCTCCGCAGTTACCCCTTTCAACCCCTCGTTTTCTTTTCCTACTTGATTCACCCTTTTCTTTTTTCCCTTTCTTCACTCTTGATATTCCCTTTTCCAAAAATTCCAGGTGACTGTTCATGTTCTTCGTCATATCCGTCACATACACACGAAAGCTTGCAGCATTCTCTTCCTGAGATTTTGACTGATTGGATCTCCAAATTGGCGGTGGAAATACCCTTACAAAAGTGGCAATGCTGTCAGTGCTAGCCATTATTGCACACAAAGAAAATAGCCTTTTTTTAGGAAGAAAGGAAAGAAATAAAAGAGGATAAAAGGTAGACAAGAGAGGCAGAAGACAATTTATGGACCACGCAATCCAAGTACTTGAATTGACCAATCAAGTAGGAAATTCAACAATCATGACAAAATCTTTAAGAGTATAGACCTTAAGACTTCCAAAGTACAACTTTAGTGTACGTGCGTTAAAAAATTCTAAAAATAGAAAATGACTTTTCATAATCTTCCTTATACGCACGACATTTATACACACGTGTCAATTGTTACCAAGTTATCGGTTTTTAGACACGACTTACAAAAATTAAAATTTTTTAAAAAGATAATAATCAATTACTAAACCAAATTTTATTTAGTATTAGATAACCCAAAGACAAAATCGGACATAATCCAACTCGATAACCACTTACCTAATGATTGCGTCTCATATCATCGACACGTTCCGTATCAAAGATTCTAAAAATAAAAAATGGCTTCTCATAGTCTTCCTTATATGCACAACATTTATACACACGTGTAAATCATGTAAACGGTTTTATAATTTTACTAAGTTATCAATTTTAAGACACGGCTTACAAAAATTTTAAATTTTTAAAAAGATAATACTCAATTACTAAACCAAATTTTATTCATTATTAAATAACCCGAACACAAAATCTCATAATCTAACCGAATAACCACTTTGCTAATGATTGCGTCCATATCAATTCTAACGCATTTACCAGGACTCCTTAATCCATGTCCCTTGAAACCTTCGATTTATCTCAATCCGATACGTGTGAATTGGGCTATCGCGCGCGATGGCACTAGTATATAAAAGATAGAGGTTGGTGGGCTATAAATAATTGGGCCTAACATGTAACTAAATCAGGTTACACATATATCAAGCATATTTAGGTTTGGTTAGATTTTCGGTTTTGAGATGCCTAAAACTCCAAACCGAAAAAACGAAATTTTAAAATTCTTAATCCAAACCGCACTTAAATTAAAAAAAAAAAAAAATCCAAACCGAATTGATAAGTTTGGTTTGGTTCGGTTCGATTTTTTTTCATATTACATTCACCCTAGTTAGAGTTTAGTAAGGGCAAGATTAACACTTCGCTTGAAATGATGACGATTTTGATAAATTTAGATGGTGGTATTTAACACTCCCAAAAGTGAAATTAAGTAGAGCAAACTAAATTGAAACGGGGAAGTAGCATACAATATATTGACATATGGAGTACGGCCACGGGCCACCCCAAGTCCCCAACCAACATACACCCATAAAAATTAACACAGTGTCCCTTTCCAACATTTAGAATGGAGTTAATGTTGGCAAATAGCCCAACCATAACCCAAGAAAATCAAACCTAAACCCCATCCAACATTAATACCACAATCTCTCATCATTCTTAGCAGCATAACACAGAGACAGAAAGAAATAAAATACTAACCAACTTTTAATTGTGCACAGCAAGATAGCAGATATCACACTTCACCTGTTGCCTTCGCCAGCCCATAACAAGCCACTGCGCGCAAAGGTCAGCAACAACACACTCACAAAAGGTGCCAAAAAAAGGACAAAAGTGCGCACTCAACTCAGATCTCCGTTACATAGTTGAGAATCTTATTTTTATGGGTTGTTTTCAATTTTTGCTCTCTTTTTCTTAAATTAAAGTTGGAAAAATTCAAAACATCCAATTTTAGCTCACATGAACAAACCCAAGATTACTGAGAGAGACTGAGAACTGAGAAGATTCTCTGTTAGAGAAGTTGCTTTCATGGCAGTTTTTTTTTATGGTTAGTTCGAGGGCATTGTTTTTGGTTTTTTGCATTTGAATTTTATTGCATTTATTGAAATTTTATTCTTCTATAAACCTTTTGTCTCCTTAGTTTGATTTTGTTGATTAATTTGCTTTGAAATGTGGTTTGATTTTTGGATTATTTAAGTTCTGAAATACCCTTTTGATCTGAATTATATAAACTTATTTATTCATGTTTAAATTTGTAGGAAGTTGTTGTAATAATAAGCAAATAAGATCTGAAATTGCCTAACTATGCAAATGCCTGTTATTGCAGACTATAAAAATGAAGGATACTCTGTTGAGTTATACTTAGTTTGGGAGCGGAAAGGTTAAAGATATCTTTGCTCTGGTGTATCGTGTATGGTTGTTTGTGTGTTTTGGAAACGGGAACAATGTTGTGTGCTTGCTCAGGAGAGCAATTCAAATTCGAGGAGCCGGTACCGCGGTCACCGGAGTCGTTGGCCACCAGGGATTTCTCGGTCAGTGGCCTCTCGTCGAGAACGGGCGATTTGAAGAGTATTTCTTCAAGGACTACTGGTGATTTGGGGTCAAAATATGAAGATGCTCATGTAGATGAAGTTGAATCCACGTTGAAGGAAGCTCTCTCATTAAACTATGAGGTGCTTTTTTAGCATTGTTTTATTGGGTATTTATGTTTAGATTAGGTTAATTTGAACTTTTATTGGGTATTTTGTGGTTTGATTAGGTCTGTTTGATTAGTCATTTTGATAATGCTATATTCTAGTAATCCTTTTATATATATATATATATATATATATATATATATATATATATATATATATATATATATATATAATTTAATTATTTTAACCTGAACTAAAAATTGGGAGACTATTAACTATCAGGAAGCTAGAGCATTGCTTGGCAGGATAGAATATCAGAAAGGGAATTTTGATGCTGCTCTACAACTTTTCCAAGGGATTGACATTGAGGGATTAACTCCAAGAATGGTTACTGCTATTTCAGAGCGAACCAGGCCACGAAAACAAAGATCCAAGGGTGATAATTCCCTTGCTGGTGTAATGTCTTGGCATTCTGTAAGCCTTCTCCTTGAAGCCATTCTGCTCAAGTCTAAGGTCTTGGAAGAACTTGGGAAGATTTCAGGTACTTTCTTATGATATTATACGAAGTGTTGTATTGTTCTGTACAGAATGCATCATGCACATCAATGCTTAAGTTCGCTATCATAGCGTATATGGGACGCTGTAGGAATTAATCACTGCTGAATAGTCCTTGCATAAAAATGTTAATATGATTTGTAGACAGACTCTGTTTGGATGGACACTCAACTGGCATGAAACTTGTATTATTTAATGTGTGTTGAATATTTGGTTTAATTCATATGAGTAAAAAATATGGATAATTTCATCTCATATCTCCAAGTTACTCCATTGAATAGGCACTAAGTACCATTTTTTATGTCACCATCAAATTATCGCAATGAACTATTACCAAAGAGCCAAGGAATTTGGACATGTACGCTGAAGGATTACATGATAGGATATGATTAATTTCTGTCTCGTACAATACTTATTGAGGTACAATCCTATCATATGTTATCTAATCTACTGTGCTATGCTGTTCTTGATGATCTACCAGAGGCTGCTAGGGAGTGCAAATTGATTGTGGACATAGTCGAATCTGCATTACCTAATGGTATGCCAGCCAAGATCAGTAAAGACAATAGGATGCAAGAGATGTTTCACAAGGCTCTGGAATTGCTTCCTAAACTATGGAAAGAAGCAGGGTGCCTTGATGAAGCCATCATAGCTTGTCGTCGAGCTCTTGTGAAGCCCTGGAACTTGGATCCTTACAGATTAGCTAGTGCCCAAAAGGAGTTAGCTGCTATATTGATTTATGGAGGGGTTGAAGTGGGCCTTTCCCCTCAATTACTAATATGGGGTCCAACTACCCCTAGAAGTAATATCGAGGAAGCAATTCTTTTGCTGTTTATCTTGATTAGAAAAGCATCATGTAACGAAATTGAGTGGGACCCAGAAATCATGGATCATCTCTCTTTTGCATTGTCAATGTGTAATGGTTTCTTGTTTCTCACTCAGCATGTGGAGCTTGTACTTCCAGGAATCTATGACAGAGCTGAGAGATGGTACATTCTTGCCCTTTGTCATAGTGCTGCAGGCCAGAACGAGGCAGCATTAAATCTAGTGAGGAAGATTACTGGACATTCTGAGTCAAAGCACAAACCTCACATCCCTTCTCTTTTGTTGGGAGCAAAATTGTGCGTGGATGATTTGAAGCATGCTCAAGAAGGAATAGACTATTGTCATAGAGTTTTTGAATTGGCTGGTGATGGAAACAACCATTTTATGGCTCAAGCTCATAAGTTCTTAGGGTTGTGCTATTCAAATGCTGCCAGAGTATCTACATCTAACTTGGAAAGAGAGATGTATCGGAAGGGGTCACTGAAGTCTCTTAACAAGGCTGCTTGTATTGTAAAGGGTGATCCTGAGTTGATGTTCAACCTGGGATTGGAAAATGCTGCTCAAAGAAATCTTGATGCCAGTTTCGGTTACACCAAGCTCTACTCCAATATGATGGTTGGCAGTTCGGGGAAAGGGTGGAAACTATTGGCTTTAGTAGCTTCCGCACAGCAGCAATTTGAAGATGCTGAAGACATAGTTGATATTGCATTGGATGAAACCACCGGCATTGATCAGTTACAACTGTTGAGATTAAAGGCTGTTCTACAGATTGCTCAAGATAATCCCAAGCAAGCTATAGAAAACTACGTACAACTGTTGGCACAGATTCAAGCAGCAAAGAAGCACAATTTTCAGAGTCACACCCTGCAGGTATGTGCATATTCTGACGTTAAGATTAAGCAGATAACTTAAAATTTAAGGTTAGCATAGGGCCAATGTCTTTGATAATAATAATAATTTATTTTTTATTATTATTATTATTATTATTAGGATTTAGGAGTATTTTTTATAATTAACTATTTTTAATTATTTACTTTTTGGGTTTCAAGAGACATTCAAAAACTTGTATCATGTGCCAATGCGCCATAATAAGAGGGGGGGGGGGGGGGGGGGGGAGGGGCGGGAGAGGGGGGTTGTCTTTTGCAGCATGTGCCACCTACAAGGCTACATGTCAGAATTTGATTCAGAATTGTTGTTATTATATCGTCTTTGGAGCATGTGTTTAAACTTTTATCTTATTTATCATCAAGTGGTAGATTCTTTAATCTAGAATTCTAGATATAAGAAGTTTTTGTCATTATATCCTAGATGCCATTACTGACGGAGATTTCTTAATATTTTATTGACCATTTCATAGGCAACAGAAATGAAAAACCTGGAGATGGAAGCTTGGCAAGATCTGTCCAATCTGTACACAAGGCTTGAGTCTTTGGGAGATGCCGAAATTTGTGTGGAAAGGGCAAAGTCAATCAACCTGTACAGCCCTCAAAGTTGGCATGTAGCAGGTATGTCATTAGAAGTACCATTTGGTTGGTTCTAATTCTAAGAGACACCAGAGGAGGAGTTAAAAATCTTTTACTGATATCTTAGATTTCATACAGGTGTGCTGTTCAAGGCTCGATCACAATACAAGGAAGCACTCGTTGCTTTCTCTGTCTCACTGTCAATCGATCCAAATTACGTACCTGGATTAGTTTCAGCTCCGGAAGTGTTCATGGAACTTTGTCCCTCTTCTCTACCTATAGCAAAAGGCTTCTTAACGAATGCCCTACAATTAGAACCAACAAACCATGATGCTTGGTTGCATTTAGGTTTGATTCTTAAAAAAGAAGGTTTAATATTGCAGGCCGCTGATTGTTTCCAAGCTGCTTGCGAACTGAAGTCCACTGCGCCTATTCAACCATTCTTATAAAGCTATTTTCGGATACTTTCAAAGAATAAAGTTTAGAGAGGCGTGTGTTTTCAAAAAAAAAAAAAAAAAAGTTTAGAGAGGCGTATGGCAGGAAGCTTAATTTATCCAGATCCTTTTTGAATTAATGTTAAATCAATGTTCTCGTCAAACAAAAAAAAAAATGAAAAAAAAAAAAGAAAAGAAAAATCAATGTATCATATCCAATGTGTCATGGTATAGTTTGTATTTCACCCGATGCTTATGTACAGAGCTGAAAATTCTAGCTGGGTAACTAGTAGCTCAGAATTTGCAGCTACATTGCCTGTATGCTCTCTTGTAAGGTGTAATTTGTCCCGTATAATTCACTACTGTTTTTGCTGTTAGAAGTAGAACATCTACTCAAAATCTATCTATTTTCCTACAACTGGAATTAGCCCAATTAGGGTACATTGTTTCAAAATTAATCTTGTGCTGGACCATACAAAATTTAATATTGTATCTCAAACTAAATCTATTTTTGACGGAATGTGGTTGGCTGTACTTTGGTGTCTGTACTCATTTCTCATCTTAGGTGTTTTGGGTATTTTTGTGTCCCTTGGGAGTTGGGAGAGTTACAACTCAAAGACTGGGTCCAACAAAGCCGCATTTGCCTTCCAAAGAACGGAGCTTCGGATGTTCGGAGGTCAGCCTCCGAAGTTTAAGTTAGTACAGTTTCGAAGTAAAACGTGCGGAAAATAGAAATCTTCTCGGATTTCGAGATCAGGTGTTCTCTGTTTTTTAGAGCAATAAATGATGTAATGATTAAGACGTGCCCCAATAAATGGGGAATGTCCCTATTTATAGGGTCCTAAAAAGGTGTGCCCTGTCCTAAGGTTTGATGACCTAGGATTTAGGGCAGCGTCGTTTTGCGGTTCTCCTTGGGATTTGGGCCTTGAAGGCCGCCATTCCCATGGGCTATTTTTGCGTGACACGTGTCATAATATGGGAAGTCCATTTGGACACTTCTTTCAGTGACATGTGTCGCACTCTCATTGGGTCACTTGGCGGGGTAGAAATACCCTAATCATTTGCCCCTCACAGGGATGACGTGACTTGCCACGTGACGCCTGTGACAGGTGTCAGCTTCTCATTGGTACGACTTTTTACCGTGTACCATGAGTAGAATCTAGGGTTTTTACCCTAGACTTTTCACCCTTTCTATAAATAGGGGTTGACCCCTTCATTGCATTCACACGTTTGCGTGAATCTTGAGAGATAATCTTGAGTCTTTGACTTATGTGAATTTGTCTTCTTCTTTGATAGCATCCGACACTCGGCCACTTGTCCGCCTGTAAGAAGATTTTTAGACCAAGCGGCTCTCGTACCTCATTTAGTAAGGTAACCGTCTGATTTTCTCTTTTACTACCTCCGGTCCAATTTACTTGCAACTATTTCCTTTTTGGGCTGATCCACATTACTTGCAACTTTCCTGTTTCTTTCCTTTTATAGTAAATTTTTTTGTCAAAATTACCAATTTACCCTTAATTTTTTATTAACTCAACTTTATTATACTACTAACCTTATCTTATTACACTACCTAACTGATTAATTAAATTAATCATTCCCAAAAAAAAAAAAAAAAAAAAAAAAAAAAAACCAACCCTTCAAATTCAACATCTCCCCAACTACCTCAATTGAATGCTCCTCATTCAATTCATCAGATGAATTTGGTTGAGTTCATTTATTCAGGAGAATTCTCCAGAATAAATCCTTCCCCCAAAACCCTAGCTCTTATTTTCTCACTCCTCACTCTACGCCGATTCTCATCCTCTCTCTCTTTCTGTCTCTCTACTCTGCTTCATTATTTTCGATTTCCACTCTTCATCAAATCTCTGTTTCAACATCTTCACTCCTTTAATGTCTACTCCTAACGACAAAAACCTTGATCTTACTTGCCATGAGACGCTATAATCGAGCAAATCTGACCGCCGATCTGGCAGCGTAACCTACAAGCCATAACGAGGAACGGGTAACATGAAACCCGTTTGTCGTGCTTCTCTCACTGCAAGAAGGAGGATCCGGGGTGCAAAACTGGCTGAGTATGTCAGCGATGAGGAGGAGAAGCCTAAGGCGGTGGTCTCTGAGGCTACGACCTATGATGAATCACCATCTGAGGTGGTTACAAAGGATGAGGGTTCCGTGGTTGTTGTTGAGGTTTCTACTGCTCCAGTTGCTGAGGTGGAGGTGTCTGCTACTGGATCTGCTACTGGGGAGTCTACCCTAGTAGATCTGGAGGTTTCTGTGGTGGCTAAGCCACCTGAGTCCCACGACGCTGAAGAAGGGCCTTCCTCCGGCGCTAAATGGATCAAATCTGGACCTCCAGACGGGATGACGCGGGAGGAAGTGATTGAGTCATACCTGCAGATCTACTACCCTCAGTTCAACCCTCCTCATAATTGAATATGCAGCGTATATTCTAAAAACCCTAATTTTTAAATATGGTCCTCTGTTTTCGCATATGTTGTAAAATTGTTGGTTCACTAGTTGTTTGGTTAGATTTTGTTGGTTGGATTTTGTTTTTTGTGTGGTGCTCACATAATTGTTTTATTGCTTGTGTGGTGTCGATTATGTGATTTATTCAATGTTGGTTGGTTGTGACATGTTGGAATTCTGGTATATGATAATTTTGATGTTTGGATATGTTGGAATACTGGTGTGTTTGAACATGTTAGTTGTTTGTTGTTGGATTACTGGTTTGGTTTGCATTTGTTGGTTGTGTGGTGTTGGAAAAGTTATGTGTTTGACCTGGATGGCAGTGTGTTGTTGGGCATTTCTGTTGAGGAAGTATGCTATATGTTGGTTGCATTGCTTGTTTGTTATGGTGTTTGTTCTACCATGGCAGTAGATTATGAGTCCCCTGTATTTTTTCTTCACCTTTGACTAGTTGGTTTGGAATTGGTAAAGCTGTTGAATTTTGTCCCCTGTATTCTGCCCTAGATGCATTGAGTCCCTTAGTCAGTTAATGCATATCCTTGTTTGATTTCCATATGATGATGGGACTCATCTAATAGCTACTTGGGTGGTCTGGATGCTCCACAAACCTTCTCATAGAGGTTTTTGTTAAGGTATCAACTGTAACACCCCAAAATCTCCCTCTACGTAAATACCAGTATAATACGTATAATTATACCGTAGAGATAGACTTGGGGCGTATTACCGTCGCGTGATTACGCAAGGCTACTCAAAATACTTAACTCAACAACAAAACTTGTAGCGGAAACTCAACTTTCTTTTATTAATACTTATAAAAATAGTAACATTGTTATGAGTACTCAAAAATAAAGAAAAGACCAACATTCCTAAACTAGGTGAAGCAAATCCCTGGACTCCCATATGCTCATTCATGACTCCATCTGAAAATAGTAAACACTGCTTACCATTACGGTAAACAGGGCGAACCAAAACAAATAACAAATACGGATTAGCAAATTATGCTAAGTATGATAAGTGCAAGATAGTGTAAACTCAATTTATTTGCAAACATACTTTTAAAACCAATTCCAATAATTAATCCAATAATTTCAAACTCATTATTCCAAAACCGATTCCAATGATTCAATACTCAAAAAAATAGTTAATAAAACCAATTCCTTTATTAAGAACCAATTCCTTTTAATCTAATTCCTCACCCAAGTGTGCACACCCCCCAAGCTAGTCTCCTTATATTACAAGGTTATTCTTGAGAAAAGACCTGGTCATACAAAGTCCAAGGCCTTATCAATAAACCAAATCCGCATAGGGGGATTACTAACATGCTTATAAAGCATTAATAATAATAATTCAATGGTTCAATAAATCATTTTAATATCCAGTAATTCCAATATAATTTAAAATCCTTTTTAATTAATTCCACATGCTTTCAAAATCAAACCTTGTAAGTAAATACTTGAGAATAAAATCTCATATTAATACTTTTCAAAATCAACAACTCTTCTTTGAAAAACCTTTATTTAATTCAAGAAACCTTTTAAAATCAATTCTTTTATTTAAACACAATAAGTAATTCAAACCATTAAAAACATGATTTAAAAATCAATCATTCAAAATACTTTTATTAAAATAAATACCTTCAAACATAATTTATTTCAAAATCATAATTCAAATGAATTCAATTCAGTCTTTAATAAAATCATATAAAACATGTTATTCAAACCAATCACTTTCAAAGGTATCTAGCCACCTAAACGTACCTTGATCCTTGCTAGAAAACCACACAAAAATAACCTCAAGAACCTTGATTCCGAATATCAATCAACACTTCGCACTTTCAAAGTTCAATCACGAATACACCTTGCAAATAACATAACCATAAGGTTATCGCAACATAAACTCAAATCTAATGTGCATGGACTATAAAAATCTTTTAAAATAATACTTTTATATAAAATTATAGCTTTGAAATAGAACTAACCATGAAGAAGATAAAGAAATAGGTTTGAAGAGAATTGAATTTTCGTTGGAAAGAATAGGCAGAACTTGCAGAGGCTATAACTCCTTTGATATAACTCTGAATTGGGTGATTCTTGAGCCTAAACTCAAGTATTTTTGGAGAGAAAAAATCTTCTGTGAAACATCAATACCTCAAAAACTGATTAGAAGTGCCCGAAATTGGCTTCAAAGATAAACGGGATGATTTGTGTAAAATTGAGGAGAAGAAAAGAAGAGAATTGGTGTGAAGAATGTGAGAGGTATGAATGGGTATTTATAGGCTAGCTCATGCAAGAATTATGGCAACAAAATTTGGGAAGAATTATGGTAAGTAGGGTTTAAGGGATTACTTGGAAAAGTGAGTAAAAGAATTAAGGAAAGTTTGGATATTAAGGTGATTGTGTACACTTGAATATGGAAGGTATATATGTCATGAAAAATAATAAGGAAATTAGAATTACTTGGGGAATAATTAATAAGAATGATTGGCAAGAAAATATGATGATTAGATATTAAAAAGATGGAGAATCAGAATTAAGGAAAATAAGAGATTTTAGGAGATAATTAAAAATATGATTTTACCAATTAAATTCCCCCAAAATAATTTAATAGGGTCGAAAATATTGAGCTTATCATAGCTCAAATTTTCGAACTCCTATAAATATATTTAGGAAGATTTTGCTCGGTTTTTAAGGAAAAAAATAATTGTGTAAATAATATAGAATAAATAATTAATTAATTAAATACCAATTATTTACCAAAAAATAACCAAGAAAAATCAGATTTTCCATGTATGGAAAATCCAAAATTCCTAGCTAGTTATTAGGTAATTTCGGCTATAATAAAATAATTAATAAAATATTATTTTTCTTTAATTAAAATATCCGAAATATGTAAATAATCCAGTTTTAAAATAGGATAAATGGATAATATATCTTATCCAAAAAAAAAAAGATTAATTTTCAAAATACTTTTGGCGCCAAAATTCAAATATTATTTTGGCTCCAAATAATAAATTTGCTAAAATACCCTTTTTATAAAATAATTCTTAATTAATTAATTAGAAAATACGTATGAAAATACGGGGTATTACACCAACCCTCACTAAAGCTTTGATCGAAAACACACCCATTCTGATGGAAATATTAGGTACAACACATGACATACACTTCTTTCATTACATGTTTGATTACACAAAAGATCTTAACTTGACTTCATACATGACTGCCTTATAAATGATTAAATTGTATATACCAAAAGTACACATAACCTACACATAATCTCACTCAAAAAGTTGTTAGAAAAGTAAAAGGTTATGTGTGGCAGTCAATTATAAGTCCTCTAACACTAACCTCCCTTCACTTTTGCAATTGCATCAGTCTGCATCTACTTCCATCTGCCCTTGATCATCTCCTATAACTGTGACTGTATCCAAAAACTGAACTACTTGAGCAATGAGATCCCTGTCCACTTCTAGTAGTTGTGGTAGTTGACCCTGGCTATCCAAGCTTCTCTTCTTCATGTGGGGGGGGGGGGGGTGGGGGAGTTATTTCCACCTTGCTTTTCTAGTATCTTAATCATGCATGATTGAAGTATGATCCATGTGTACTTGTTCAAAATAGGATCAAACACTTCAAAATCTCTAGCAACTTCCATAATTAGTTCATCTAAATTCCTTGGAAATGATTGATATTGTAATGATTGAATCACACTAAACAAGCCTGAATCTAAAACATTTGTTTTTGGTGATTGAGCTGGTTGGAAAATGAATTGAATGTTGAATCTATGTTCATGACAAGCTTCTTGAAATTCATCATCCTTTGGTACTTGATGACGCCTAGTATTATCCCATTGTATGATGATGTCCTTTGGTAGCTGATATGGCCATTTCTCATAGATTGTTGGTATGACATGTGTCAGTAGCATCTCCCTTACGCATTCTTTTGTCACACTTTGGACTGCTTTTGTCTCAAGAGTCCCTGCATCTTTGTTCTTGCTTTTCTTTTTGGCTATTTCATACTTTACAAAAGGAAATAGACCATATTTTCCATCATGTACCATGTTGTTTTGTTCATCAAACAATGGCTTGCCTATCATTCCCATGAACATTACTTTGATCTTGAACCTCCGTGATTGATGTGCCTTGTACGGATATTCTTCTGTAGGCAGTAGGTAGAATGTTCTTGTCTCTAGATTTATGTAAAACCATTTTTCATCTAAAAGTATCCATTGTTGCAAATCAGTGAATTTTGGGTCCCCTTGAGCTGGTACTGGGTCAATGAGACTTAGAACCCATTTCAGTCTTGACACTTTGTGCTTCTCTGTCAATGCTTGGTGATTTGTGCTTGTGCGTGTTTTGAGCCTGCCTTGTTGCCTAAGCCTATGCAATGCTGTTTTTGGAATTTTCAATGCAGCAGCATAACCCCTCTTAGTGGTTCTTTTGTACAATGGTACTAAAGTCAGAAACTCATCTGTGTATACTTTCGGTTTGGGTCCTGTCTTGCTTAACTTTTTTGTATTGACATCGACAATAGTACCTTATGCTAAAGATTGTTTGATTACTTGAAATCACCTTGTTGTTGTGGATTTATGCACTAAATGTTTTCTAGCCAAATTGGCTAAGAAGCCTCTTGGCAGTGAGTCCCCCTCCATGTGCAACATAATATCATCAACAATTGCTCTTTTCTCTTCTATTGTCATCTCTCTGCTTGCTCTAACATATTGTTGTTCATCTTCGATGTTTGCATCATCATCTGCATCATATCCATCTGCATTATCTTCATGTTGTTAGTTTTGTTCCTCATCTGAATCGGACCACCATTGGTATTCTTCGTGGATGAATTCTTCTTCAATGAATTCATCATCCATGAGCTGCTGCTGCTGAATAAACTCCTCCATAAGTTCATCTATGAACTCTGCCATGAGTCCCTCCCTTTTATTTTTTCATGATTGCCTTTTGGGGATGAAGTGGCGGCTGGTGTTTTTTGGACGGTCTTCGACGGAGCCTATTCCTTAATTAATGAAGCTGCAGCTACTAACACAGTTTTAGAAATTAGGAATTTTCGAATCTAGATTTAGAAGGATGTAATTTGGTAGGGATGCCTGTATTTTGGATTAACTAAACTAATTTATGATGTAAACAAACTTGAATTTATCCTCCCCCCCCCCCCCCCACCCCCTCCCCAATTCCCTTAAAAACGTTCTTTTGGAAATGGGGAATTGGTCTAAAAAGTCAATAAGGGACCACAACTATTCCCTCCAATATTACTCTCCTAATTACATACCCTTACTTTTTCTATTCACCTTTTAAAAGTTTTTCCTCGACCTCCGCAATCACCCCCAAAGTTGCAACTAAATTGGACAGGAGGTAGTATTATTTTTGTTTTTCTTTTTTTTTTTTCAAAAATGGTTTCCCAAACGCACCCAGGACGGCCTAGGTTAGCGATCAACCAGTCACCGGGGACGACTGAATCTAGAACTAGGAATGCCGAATGCTCGTTCGAGGATCCCCTTTGAGAACTTCTGCAAATCCGACCGTGTATGTGCCTCTGCGGGACACCATGGCAAGAATAAAGTAGACCAGTCGAACATTTAGGGCGGATGGTTCTTGGTACCATATAGAGAGTTCAACTGTATACTAGGAAGGCTCCATTAGGGTGCTTGTTGCCAAGGTTCGTGATTACCCGCCCAGCACGTTAGCACCCTAAGCTCATCGATTCTAGAGGAGTACGATGATGAACAACAAAATTCCGGGCCGAGTGATTCGGTGCCGGATGAGGAAATGGGGGAGGACACTGTTGACACTAGCCACTAGGCCCCTAACTTGGGCGAAAACTCCAATGATGACACTGAATCATCATATTCTAACATTGCCTCCATTGACTCGGAGGAGGCGCGCTCAAAATTAAACTCTGTTAGAGAGTCCCTGTTAGTGGATAAGGGGGAAGGATGGGCGGAGCCGTCTGCTTCATGCCGACTGGAACATGCTCCCTATTATTTGCACGTTCCTAAAGCCAAGCGGGAGAAAATGACGGAGGAATTTGCGAAGTTCATTTCCAACCATGTCATGGAAAATGGATTTCTTCTTTCTGTGCCGGACGCTAAGGATACAGTCATCTGGCCAGAGAAGGCCAGCTACGACATCCAATGCTTTGGCTGCTATGAGGCGGCCATTCAAGTTGGACTTTGCTTCCTTCTTCATCCAACCGTGGAGAGGATTTTAGAGGGATACCAACTAGGTATCTGGCAACTAGCCCCGCATTTCTTAGGTCAACATCATGGGCTACGTTGCCACCTGCGAAATGCTGGAGGTGGATCCCAGCTTTGAGACATTCACTCATATGCATTATTTCTGCAAGACCCTTCAATCAAGCGGAGCCGGATGGTTCAGCCTTACTAGCCATAAGGGTTACATGATGACAGTAGGGAAGGAGACCAAATGGAAGGACTAGAGGAAGAAATTTTACATAGTCTCCTCCCCCGACCGCCTGCGCAACAAACACTATTAGAAAATAGGGAAATTCCGATGGACTGGTTCTGACAGACCCGAAATTCCGTCGAAAATAGCAAAATTTTTGACAGATTTTTTGTCCGTCGAATATTTCCGACGAATTTAACAATTCCGTCGGAAATCCGTAGGAAATTTCCAACGGGGAAAAAAAGCCATCGGAATAGATATGCTTTCCGACGGATTTTTCAGTCGTAATTTACAATTTTCGACGGATTTATAGTTCTTCGGAAATTTTTGACGAATTTCCCGTCGGAATAGAATTAAAAAAAAAACTTTCTACCAAACCCTAAACGTCTAAAATGCAGCCCCTCCCCCCTTTCTCTCTATTTCCGCCTCACTTTCTCCTTCTCGTTCTCCTTCTCTTCCTTCTTTTCTTTTCCCTTCTCCTTCTCTTCTCCTTCCCGTTCTCTGCTCTTCTTCTTATTTTCTTTTCCCTTATCTTTCGCTAGGTTGTTCTTCTTTTTCAAATCCGTCGAGTTGCGGTGGTTCTTTAGATATTAATGGTTATTATGGTTAAATTCGACCATGAAAACTCTAGATCTAGAATTTTCATGGTCGAATGTGACCATATTAAATCAAATTCGAGACAACATTTAAAGCCAAATTCGTATTTAAAGGTATGTTTTCTTGTGTTTAACTTCTTCTTCTTTTTTTTTTTTTTTTTTTTTTTTTTTTTTTTTTTATGGTTTTGGGCGGTCGTGGTGGTAAATCTGGGTTATTTGGTGGGTTTAGGTTTGTTAAGGTCGTGGTGGTAGATCTGGGTTATTAGGTTAGGGTTAGGTTGGTTAAGTTCGTGGTGGGTGGGTTCGTTCGGGATTGGTGGGTTAGGTTTGAATGGGTTAAGGTGGTGGTAGATCTGGGTTATTAGGTTAGAGTCGTGGTGGGTCTGGTGGGTGGGTTCGTTTCGGTTAGGTGGGTTAGGGTTGAATGGGTTAAGGTGGTGGTGACGACGGCTTAGGGTCTGGTTTGTTTAGATGGTACGGTGCGTGGTGGCGGCTTATGGGGTGGAAGTGGGGATTGGACGTGGTGGTGTGGGGTGGGGTGGGTTTTTTTTTTGTAGAAGGTGGTGGATTTGTTTTCCATTGGAATTTTCTGACGTATTTTTTTTCCGTCGGAATTTTACAACGAACTTTCCCGGGCCGGAAAATGTCTTCCGATGCATGATTTCCGTCGGAAAAGGCCCTTTTTCCTACAAAGGGTTTTTCGACGACGATTTCTGACGGAATTCCGTCGAAAACCCTATTTTCGACGGAAAACAAGGTGTTTCGAGGGATTTTTTTCGTCAGAAAATGACACTTTTCTAGCACTGAAAAGGTACAACAGGTGGAACCGGAACCTGCCTCTCCTTGTTGGGAAGAAAGCCCTGCCGCCTATCCTAAGGCAGGCGCAGGAGTAAATACTGGATCGAGGCCTTTTTACGCTGGCCATTCGGACCAATGAAGAGATGGGGGAGAAGGAGGTCACCCTGCAAAGCTACATTCCCCGTCATGAGTGGCTACATGACGGGAGATATTTGGCCGCTTGCGGTCTTAGTACTGAGAGGCCGAGAGGTAGTAGGCCGCTTGTTTTTATTTTACTTTGTTGATCTTGATTCTTTTTTTAATTTCTAACTCTTTTACCTCTTGTGTAGACTAAGCAATGCAGAAGCTCTAGGCCACCAAGAAGTCGGCTGCACATTCTGCAGTGTATTACTGTTCGTCCATCCTGGGCAAACGGACTAATGAGGAGCAGCAGACAGGCGAAGCTCCTAAGGTGAGGAACTTTCCTACTATACTTGGGTTAAGTTTTCATGAGGCCGCATGACGCGGGTGCATGGAACTTAGTGGAAGAAGTGGAAGACTTGCCACGTGTTGTGAAATGAAGTTGGGCCAAGCTCCTTGGAGGTCACCTTTTGGGACTAACCATCATCACACTTGAAGACAAGAAGAATTGAAGAGGTTCGGCCGAACCTAGAAAGTCCGACCGAACCATTTTGTCAGTTTCCAACCCGATTTTGTCAGTTTCTAACCCGATTTTGTCAGTTTTGCAGAAGTGGTCGAACTCCAAAGGTTCGACTGAACCAGGAGCAGGACAGTTCGACCGAACTTACCCTTAGTTCGGTCGAACCTTTTCCCGTTTTCTTGTCAGTTTGTGCGAACTATTTAAGTTGTTTTAAGACATTTGGTATCTTAATTAATGTTGAACTTTTCTTGATTTTGTAATCAAAGAGATTTTTTCTCCCTACCATAATCTTTGTGATTATCTTGCTTTCTTTGTGATTGCTACTTTGTAATCTTTGTGGTTACACCTTAATCCTAGCTTTACTTGGTGTTGGCTTTGATTAAGACCCCTATTTTCATTATCTTGGTGATTTTGAGATAGGTTTGCCTTATTTTGTTGGTTTGAACTTGTTGTGACTTGATTTCTCCTCCCTTTTTCTTGGGTTTTGTTGGTTATTTCATATCATTTGGTATCAAGAGCCTAGGTAATTAGCCTAGAAAGATCCTAACATTTTGAATTTCTCTTTCCTTCTCTTAAAAGATCTCATCTTTTCCCATAAAAATTTGAAATTTTTCTCACTATCTTGAAACATGGGTGATAGATACTATTATGAAGATGATGAAGGTTACAATGAAAACTTTAGATTGGATGCTCTAGAAAGGAAGTTTGATAGACTTCTTGAGGTCTTGGAGAATAGAAGAAGTCCTAGAAGGAGGAGGAGCCCTAGTGAAGAAGATGACTCTCACTCTCCTCGCCGGAGAAGGGAATACCGCCAACGACACCATGAGGACAACCGTGACCGAGACATCAAGTCGGAATTTTCAGACTTTGAAGGTAATCTTGATCCTAATGAATTTCTTGATTGGGTTAGGAGTATGGGGAATGTGTTTAAGGGTTATAATGATGAAAAACGTTTCAAATTGGCCATCCTAAAACTCAAAAAACATGCTTCTTTGTGGTATGAGAACTTAAAGAATCGTAGGAAGAAAGATGGAAAATCAAAAATCACTTCTTGGGAGAAATTGAAGAAACATATGAATAAGGCCTTTGTGCCTTAAGATTATTTGCAAGATTCTTATCTTAAATTGAACTCTCTTAAGCAAGGAATTATGTCGGTAGAGAAATATACTAAGGAGTTTGAGAAACTTTCTATCATGAGTGGAATTGAAGAAGCACAGGAGCATAAGATTGCTATGTATATTGGTGGTCTTGAGAGAAAACTTGGGCAAAAGGTTGATGTGCACGCCCATGGAAGTTTTGATCAAGTGGTGCAAAAAGCTTTGAAGTTTAAGAAGTATGACAAGGTGAGTAGTGCTAGTGGGTATACTAAGCCTACCTTCAAGAGTTCTTTTGCTCCAAAGGGTGAGACAAGCAAGCCCATTGCCAAGGATGACAAAGGCAAGGCTCCCATATACTCTTCTAGCAAAGATGATCACAACAAGATGAGCAATTGAAAGACTTGCTACAAGTGTAGGGGTTATGGACATTTTGCTAATGAGTGTCCAAATAGTAGAACTATGATGATTCGTGAAATGAATGATGATGATTACGAAGATGAGAAGAGGGATTTTGGAGACTCTATATATGATGAAGAGGATGAGATTCTAGTTGAAGCCGATGAAGTTCAAATCCTTGTTGTGAGGAGGGCACTTCACTCCATTTCTACCCCTTTGGCAGAAGAGCAAAGGGAAAACATCTTCCAAACTCGTTGCACCATCAAGGATCGAGTTTGCAACCCTATCATTTATAGTGGCTCTTGCACTAATGTGGCTTCAACAACATTAGTGAGCAAGCTCAATCTTGAAACTACCGATCATCCTACTCCCTACAAGCTTCAATGGCTTACAATCACAATGAGATGAAGGTAACGAAACAAACTCTTCTTTCTTTCTCAATTGGCAAGCTATATAAGGATGAGGTGCTTTGTGATGTATTGCCTATGGATGCTTGTCATGTATGTCTTGGTAGACCTTGGCAATTTGATAGAGATGTGATGCATGATGGAAGAAAGAACGCTTATTCATTCATGATGGATAAGAAGAAGATTGTACTTAACCCCTTGTCCCCCACCATCAAACACAAAGAACCCTTGGGTACGGGAAACACAATCAAAGAGAACCTTCTAATTGGGGAAAATGAGATGCGAAAGGAAATAAATCAAGGACAACTTGTCTTTATTTGTCTTCTTAGGGAAACACAAGAGAGTGAGTGAGAGAACCCAATCCACCCCCTTGTCAAGGAAATATTGGTTGAGTACCATGTTGTTTTTCCCGATGATCTTCCCCCCGGTTTGCCACCTATTAGGGGAATTGAGCATCAAATCGATCTTATTCTCGGATCACAACTCCCTAATAGACTTGCTTATAGGTGTACCCTCGATGAAGCAAGAGAGCTTCAAAGACAAGTTGGTGAGTTGATTGAAAGAGGATTTGTGAGGGAATCCCTTAGCCCTTGTTTGGTTTCGGCTCTTTTGGTTCCGAAAAAGGATGGTACATGGAGGATGTGTGTGGATAGTAGGGCCATCAATAACATCACCATCAAGTATCACTTCCCTATTCCCCGACTTGATGATTTGCTTGATGAGCTATATGGTTCCAAGGTGTTTTCGAAGATTGACTTGAGGATGGGGTACCATCAAATTCGTATGCGTGAAGGAGATGAGTAGAAGATCACTTTCAAGACAAAGCAAGGCTTGTATGAGTGTCTAGTCATGCCATTTGAGCTCTCTAATGCTCCTAGCACTTTCATGAGGCTCACGAATGAGGTACTTTGCCCCTTCATCGGTAAATTTGTTGTTGTTTATTTTGATGACATACTTGTTTATAGCAAATGTGAACTTGATTATGTTAAACATTTGAGGCAAGTATTTGAAATATTGAGAATTAGGCGGTGTTTTGGGTGTTTTTTGTCCCTCGGGAGAGTTACGTCACGAAGTCTGATCCGGCTGAGTTGTACCTGCAAAATAACGGAGACTCCGGGTGGTTGGAGCTCCGCCTCCAACGATCAAGTTAGTGACTTGAAAGGGAATAAAGAGTACGAAAATTTAGGTGGGGATCTGCTTGGATTCCAAACTCAGGTCTTTCTCTGATGTGAGAGAATTCAGGTGTAATAAATTATTCAATGTGTCCCCAAAGTGGGGAAGTATCTCCCTATTTATAGGGTCCTTGGAGAAGGTGTCCCTTTCTAGGTCACTTGACCTAAATTTCATTGGGTTGCGCTGTAAAACGGTGCTTCTAGGGATTTGGGCCCTTGAAGGCTGCCATTTCAGAGGAATATCTGAGGGCGCCAAGTGTCAAGAGGATGCTGAGCCACATGTGCCATCCTGAGCTCGACACGTGGCTTCCTCTCATTGGTCCACGTGTCTAGGGTATTTTTACCCTAAACATTTGCCCCTCACAGGTCGCACGTGCATATCACGTGGGGCCTGTGACACGTGTCCACCTTTCATAGGTGAACAGTAACGGGTAAAATTTTTGAATTTCAAATCAAAAATTTCCCCCCGCTTTCACTTTCTATAAATAGAAAGTTACCCCCCCCCCTTTTTCTCACCTTACATTCACATTTGACTTTTTAGAGAGAGAAAAAGAGAGATTCTAGAGAGAGATTCTCTGCTTTCGTTTGCGTCACATCAAGTTCAAGTTTGCGAGTGCTAGTAGTTCAACACCCGGTTTACCGGCTGTAGCGGTTTTCAGATTTTTTAGAGTAAAAGCGAGGTAACCGCCTGTACCATTTTAGCTTTCCTCCCTTTCAATTTGTATACCATTTTTTCTCCGCCTGTATACCTAGTTTATTAGAGAATATAAATGAGTTCTCAATCCACCCACTCGACACTGCCTAGGACACTCAGCCGATCCCTAGGAACGGCTGACTCTAGAACAGGGGGTGCCTTTGCTGGATTGTCGGGTGGTTGGAGCTCTGCCTCCGACGATCAAGTTAGTAACTTGAAAGGGAATAAAGAGTACGGAAATTTAGGTGGGGATCTGCTTGGATTCCAAGCTCAGGTCTTTCTCTGATGTGAGAGAATGCAGGTGTAATAAATGATTTAATGTGTCCCCAAAGTGGGGAAATATCCCCCTATTTATAGGGTCCTTGGATAACGTGCCCCTTTCTAGGTCACTTGACCTAAATTTCAGTGGGCTGCGCTGTAAAACGGCGCTTCTAGGGATTTGGGCCCTTGAAGGCCGCCATTTTAGAGGCATATATGAGGCACCAAGTGTCAAGAGGATGTTAAGCCACATGGGCCATCCTGAGCTCGACACGTGGCTTCCTCTCATTGGTCCACGTGTCTAGGGTATTTTTACCCTAAACAGGCGGCTTATTGCCAAGTTGGAAAAGTGTACTTTTATGGTGGGTAGTATTGTTTTTCTTGGTTATGTGATTTCGAATGTAGGGATCTTAATGGACCCTAGTAAAATGGAGGCCATTCAATCTTGGCCTACTCCTAATACTCTCACTTAAGTTAGGATTTTCCATGGTCTAGCTTCCTTCTATCGAAGGTTTGTGAAGAATTTTAGCATTATTTTAGCCCCGGTGACCGAATGCATGAAGAAGGGTATTTTTTAGTGGACACCATCGACTCAAAGGGCTTTTGAGACCCTCAAGAAGAAGTTGTGTGAAGCTCCTATCTTAGCTCTTCCGAATTTTGAACAACCCTTTGAAGTTGAATGTGATGCTAGTGGGGTTGGAGTTGGAGCGGTTCTTGTGCAAGGAGGGAGGCCGGTTTCCTATTTTAGTGGGAAGCTTGGTGGAGAAAGAATGAGGCATAGTACCTATGACAAGGAGTTCTATGCTATTGTGAGGGCTCTTGATCATTGGTCACATTACTTGAGGCCTAGACCATTTGTACTACACTCCGATCATGAATCTCTCAAGTACATCGATGGTTTCACTTTCTCTTCAAAGTACAAGGATGGGAATATCAATGTTGTTGTCGATGCTCTTTCTAGGAGGCATTGTATGATCACTATTCTTGATGCAATGTTTTCAGGGTTTGAGTTGCTAAAAGAGTTGTATCGCGATGATGAGGATTTTGGTGGGTTGATGAAGAAGTGTGAGGAAGGGGTCGATGGCTCTTTCATGGCGCAAGAGGGTTTCCTTTTCAAGGGAAAAAAGCTTTGTGTTCCGAAATTCTCTCATTGACAGTTGCTTGTTAAGGAAGCTCATCAAGGAGGACTAGCTGGACACTTTGGGGTTGCAAAAACATATGACATTCTTCGAGAGCATTTTTATTGGCCTTAGATGTTTGGTGATGTGCAAGATGTGATAGCTCGTTATGGGGCTTGTCACAAGACTAAGAGTCAATTCTGTGAAGGACTCTACTCTCCTCTTCCGGTCCCTAGTCACCCTTGGGATGATCTTAGTATGGATTTTGTAGTTGCTCTCCCTCGCACTCAAAGGAAAAATGATTCCGTGTTTGTTGTGGTTGATCGTTTTAGCAAGATGGCTCACTTCATTCCTTGCCACAAGACCGATGACGCTTCTCATGTGGCTACCTTGTTCTTTAGAGAAGTGGTGAAGCTTCATGGCATTCCAAAAAGTATTGTGTCGAACCGTGATCCTAAGTTCTTGAGCTACTTTTGGAAGACTTTGTGGAAGTTAGTGGGAACCAAGCTCTTGTTTAGTACCTCTAGTCACCCTCATACCGTTGGCCAAACCAAGGTGACTAATCGTACCATGTCCACCGTTCTCCGAGCTATCATTAGAAAACACATGAAAGATTGGGATCTTAAGCTACCTCAAGTTGAATTTGCTTACAACCCCTCTCATTGCATAGCTACTGGGAAAACATCATTTGAAGTAGTGTATGGCTTCAATCCCCGCCTACCACTTGACTTGTTGCCTAGTATTCCTCAAGAGGAGTTGGGCTTTGAGGCGAAAGATAGAGTTGAAATGATGAAAAAGCTTCATGAAGATGTCAAGAAGAGAATTGAGAAGGCAAATGAGAGTTACAAGGCAAGGGCAAACAAATTCAAGAAGCCAAGGGAATCCAATGTAGGTGATCTTGTGTGGCTCCATCTCCGGAAGGAAAGATTCCCGGCTAAGAGAAAGAACAAGCTCATGCCAAGATCCGAAGGCCCCTTTGAAGTTATGGAGAGAGTTGGACCTAATGCTTACAAGCTCAAACTACCAGGAGACTTTAGTGTTCGGTGTTCATGCTACCTTTAATGTTGGTGATCTTGCTCCTTTTCTTTTTGAAGATGATATTGGTGATGATGAGCCGGAATTGAGGGCAATTCCTTTTGAAGAAGAGAGGTTTGACGCAGGTGCATGAAACTTAGTGGACGAAGTGGAAGACTTGCCTCGTGTCATGACACGGAGTCGGGCCAAGCTCCTTGGAGGTCACCTTTCGGGACTAACCATCATCACACTTGAAGACAAGAAGAATTGAAGAGGTTCGGCCGAACCTAGGAAGTCCGATAGAACCATTTCGTCAGTTTCCAACCAGATTTTGTCAGTATTGCAGCAGTGGTCGAACTCCAAAGGTTCGACCGAACCAGGAGCAGGACAATTCGACCGAACCTACCCACAAGTTCGACCGAACTTACCCTTAGTTCGGCCGAACCTTTTCCCGTTTTCTTGTTAGTTTGTGCGAACTATTTAAGTTATTTTAAGACGTTTTGTATCTTAATTAATGTTGAACTTTGCTTGATTTTGTAATCAAAGAGACTTTCTCTCTCTACCATAATCTTTGTGATTATCTTGCTTTCTTTATGATTGCTACCTTGTAATCTTTGTGGTTACATCTTAATCCTAGCTTTGCTTGGTATTGGCTTTGATTAAGACCCCTATTTTCATTATCTTAGTGATTTTGAGACAGGTTTGCCTTATTTTATTGGTTTGAACTTGTTGTTACTTGATTTCTCCTCTCTTTTTCTTGGGTTTTGTTGGTTATTTCATATCACCGCATGCTTACTAGTTGGCACATTCTATGCAGGGCGGATCGTCCAAACCCTTTCCCTCCAAATAGCCGTAGCCGAAGCTTAAAAAGCAGTCGAGTAGTGATGTTCGCAATTTTGAGAAGCTCAGGAAGCACATCGCAGGAGGAGGCGGAAGGTATAATCACTTAAACCATTTTTCAATGTGGTTGGATTAAATAACAATCGCCAAAAAGGGAACTGGACCATTCGAAATACTTTTAATTCATGTTGTTTGATCTGGAAGAGATTTCGCAGAGGCCGATTGTCCTACAATTGGACAAATAAATTTTGAGGGCGCTTGGGCCTAAAGACAAGGCGTCTGTCCGAGTAGTCGGCTCCCTCAACCTCGACGCCATCTTGTCGCCTCGCTGTGAGGTAGGATAGTTGTGATTTTTGTTTTTGATTTCTCATACTAGTGGAAAAAAGCTTATCCGTAACGGGCAAAAACAGCCCATCCGTAACCGGCAATGGCCGTTATGTATGTTGCCGTTACAAATAGCAATAGTTATTTATAACGGGCACACTTATTTGTAACGGGCAAACAAGTGCCCGTTACAAATAACTGGGTTATTTGTAACGGACATTTGAAATGCCCGTTACAAATAACGGGACTATTAGTAACGGGCACCCAAATGTCCATTTGTAACGGAACATGTTTTGCTCGTTACGAATACCTACTTATTTGTAACGGGCCTAAAATCTGCCTGTTACAAATAGTGTGTGATCTAATTAAAAAAAATCCAGCAAATGCGGGATTGCTTTACACTTTTTTATCTATTAATGAGAGATATTTATATTTTATACAAATATAGTATATAATTATTATACAATCAACTAATAACTAAAACTTAAAAGAACCACTAAAGAAAATCTCAATTGTAACAATAATAAAACAAGTTTAACACGAAGCCAATCCCTAACATTGTGCTTCTTTATTTCTTTGTCAAAAATACTTCAAGTACCTGAAAATTAAAAAAAAAAGTTCTGTTTAACCAGTAATCACCCAATAATCGACGTTGTCCCCCAAAAAGAAAATTCATACAATTCACTAATCCATAAGAGAATAATCACACAATTATAAGTCATTTTCAATCTTTTAAAATTTCAATACTCAAACACAAGCAGTACACCGCAATAAACTGAATTTAGCTCATTATTATCAGCTCCATTTTTATAAGTAAAATGCTAAATTTCTCAATTCCTGCTTCAAATATAATCCTATATAAGTCCCACTCTGAAGATTCTCTAAGATTCAACCATTACACATAACAATTTCTGCTCCTACGAACACCTAATACACACAACAATAAACAATGAGTAGCCAATTCAAATACTCAACTTTTAAAGGCAGAAAACACAAATTTGAAGAAAACCCAGAACAAAAAAATGCCTTTTATAACTCAAAAATCAATAAAAGGTGCAAACCAATATGAAGAACATAAACAATTACTAGAAAGAGCAAGGCTAGGGATGGTATCAATATCAAGGTCAGCAGCCTCTTTAGGGTTGAATAAAACAGAGGGTCGAGTAATAACAAAAAAAAGAACAAATTAACGCATCAGGAGGAGGATGGTTCTACTATTTGTTGAGTCTTCCACATTATTCATCGAAATATTTCAAGAGACACCATGAAAACACAGCGACAAATCGAGATATAATAAAATATGTAGCTGACATACACCCCAAATCAAATAACAATAAATCATGAGTAAACAAATAAACCTCAAAGAATTAATTCCTTTTACACAGTTTGAATTAACAATATTAGCTATAACCCCAGAAAAAACATTCAATCCCTTCTAACCAAAAACAACAAAATTAGCTTCAACTTAGCAAATCTGGGTAAATCAAACTCCAACAACCCAAAGGCGAAGAAACCGAGGAAAGACGAAAGTTCAAAAAATACCATCATATTTGATTCTAACAAGCACCTCAGATTCCTCCCCCAGCTGTCACAACTGCAAAACAAACAAGCCCGTTTTAGATTAGGTCAACAATCCCAAAAAAAAAAAAAAACACAATGCAGACATTACGAAGCTGAAATTCAAACAATTAAGACCAGACATTACTAAGCGTACTTTCTTACTCAACCAACTCATAAGAACTTTGAATCACATTAAAAACAAGCTTTGCTGGATCTGGTGACAACTGAAGAGAATCAGAAATCTCATCACGCATATTATATATTTCCTTGTAGTGTAGCTTAATCAGGTAAGATCTCATGCCATTTGTGTCCATATTCATGAACAACGATTGAACCTCACAGCACGCCACTGGCTTAGGTTCTCTAGTCTTCGCAAGTGCAGAACTTGTAAGCTCTATGCAAGTGTTGAATGAACAGCAGTAAGCATTTAAAACTATACAACATTCGCAAAAAAAAAAGAAAGATATTAATGTGCTAGTGGGAAGGCCAATGGAAGTGATGATAAAGTAACAATAAGTGCAGAATGTTCTACTAAAG
The DNA here is from genome assembly GCF_948465745.1 of Chenopodium album. Lineage (NCBI taxonomy): Eukaryota > Viridiplantae > Streptophyta > Magnoliopsida > Caryophyllales > Amaranthaceae > Chenopodium > Chenopodium album. The sequence goes on along the minus strand of NC_137840.1, from coordinate 19,732,388 downwards.
TTACACACACAGACACACACACACACAATCCAGCAAAGCCATACTAAATCAGCAAGATTATCAACAAATGAGACACACACAGTCACACACACAGACAATGCTCAATGTTTTAACAATAGAGCAATTTAGATCAAGAACAAGGTTTTTACTCAAACCACACAATTTGAAATCCATAAGTCACCAGTACCTCAAAATCTAATTTGTGTACGCAGTATACAATCGGAACAAATAAACTAATGAAATTTTTTGACATGAACATGATCCGATGTATAAACAAATCAGGCAAGTTAGGCACTGAAACACATACAGAGACCAGGAAATTCAGTCAATACTAGAAATATTGTTACTGCAATAGTGCAATGCAGGGAGTGTGCTGGACAAACCCCAGGACACAGTTTGATTTGAGTAGATCAACATGTAAAACATAATTTTAAATGGGGTAAAAAAAATGCCAGATTGATAGGTTTAAACTTCAAGTTTAATCAACAAAATAGCGAAGAAATGACAAAATAGCGAACAAACTTCAAGTTTAATCAACAAAATAGCAAACAAACTTCCAAGTTCAAGTTTAATTTTAAATGGGGTCATGGATGCAACAAATGAAAAGGCATCACAAGGCACTGGGCACCCCTTGCTCCAAAAAGCCCTTTTGCGCTTCAATTTCTCTACAATCAGAGTATGATCCAAATTAGAGGGCCTCACTATAAACATGGCCCTGTATGCAGTAAGATCAACATTACCCTATATTGTACAACTAACACTTTCAGAATCAAGTAAAGACAATTCTTGTAATTGTAATCAGAATCAAGCATTAAAACCACAATAAAATCATGTATAATGTGATATAATTCCCTCTCTAAAGGTGAAATATCAGTTGAAAGGTTTAAAATACGGAAAGAGACAAATGCACTTTCAATAAAAGATATGAAATATGAATCCTTTCATCTTTGTATCTTAACTCCTTTCATCTATATCTTAACTCCTTTTACACATTTTTTTCAGAAAAGGTTAAGAAAAATGATTCCTTAACTCCTTTAAAATAGTATCCAAATGATAGTGGAAAAAAATTGTTCATGCACATAGTCTAAAGAAACAAGCAGCATTGAGTTTCAATTCAACAAAGAGGGGAAAAAAATGTCAGGTGGTTCTCTTTATTATATCACTTTTTAAAAACAAGATTAAATTAAGAGGAAGACTCTAAGCAACTTTAACTCCAAAATTCGTATAAACATACTTCAAATACAACTAAAATGAAGCGGCTACATATGAAAATGGAGCTATACAGACCTTGAAACCTCCCCTCACATCCCATTAAATTAAATAAAATTAACTATTGCCTAATTATATATCATCAATCTTCCATTAACATCTCAGTGTATACAGGAGCAAAATCAGAGAATAAATTCAAAATAACAAATACAAATCAAATTTTATCTTTTAGATCGAAATCAATTCGGACAAATCTCTGCAAAATCGAGCATCTAAACCCTAAACAACAACACAAAACAAAAAAAAATAAAGAAAACACACAAACCTGCAGAATACAAGCAGTAGGAGTGAGATGGAATTCTAGAAGCTTCAGAATACAAGCAGATAGCTCATATTCAACTTCCCTTCTCACCTAATCAACTCCAAACAATAAAAAAAAATTAAAATCTCAAAAACACAAAAAATTTAAAAACAAAATCAAATCTAATTAAGAATCCAAAAAAGGGGGAAATTACCAAGAAAACTTCGTTGTGGAAAACACCAGATCTGCCGCTGCATCATCTTCTTCACTAGAATAGTACACCGGAGAGCAGCGATTCGGCTACAAAAACTTAGAGCGGCGATTCAGCCCGCCACTGCCGCCGTTGCTAGGACCGACCGATGCGCCGTGAACATTAATGGAAAAAATCAGGAAGGATGAGAGAGAGAGAGAGAGAGATTGAGAAAGAAGATAAGAGAAAGGATGAAAGAGAGAGGAGAGCGTTGAGGTACAAAAGCGGCTGAGAGAGAGAGAGAGATTTGCCGCCGTTGACTGGCAAACAGTGTAACCGCGTAACCGACTTAGTATTTGTCCGTTACAAATATTATTTATTCGTAACGTGCATTTATTTGCCCGATACGATTATTAACTATTCGATTATTAACTATTCGTATAGAACAATTATTTGCTCGTTACAAATGACTTTTTCCATACCGTTTATATATTTTTTCCATTACAATTACTTTTTTTGTAACGAAATTTATCATGGCTGTTACAAATAGGGTGTTACAAATGACAATTTTTCCACTAGTGTTACCTTGGGTGATGCATATGGTCGTTTGATATTAACTATCTCAATTTTGGCCGAATGGGCTTGAAAAGCCAATCAACGACAACTCCAAAAAGGTAACGACTGCTTAAGCTCGGGCTGCTTCCTCCTTAGACACTGCTCAGTTTGAGATTGCCCAAAATGAACTACTGACACTTGATATGATGTATTCCCTGGCGTTGGCAAATCTGCAGGTCAAGCAGAACTTGGACGCAGCGAGGGGGCGGATTACTGAGCTGCATAATAAGGTCAAGGCCCCAAGGATAAACTAAAGCCGATCTAAGAGGCGAATAAGAAGGTTGGCCGCCTGCATGGGAAGGTTGATAAGCTCAAGGGCTGGCTGCAAAACCAAGAGTCCCAACTCAAGTCTAAATACAAGTCCCTGGCTAAGGAAAAGAAAAAGGGCCTAGTCAAACAAATGATGGAGGACTATGAGTCCATCATGCGGACGGCTTATGAATCATTGCAGCCGGGTTTTGACTACCAAATTTGGAAAGTCAAGTTTGATGTAGCCAATGATGAGTTTAACGACCGATTCATGTAGCAGGCGAAAGAGGAGGCAGTCGGGGGAGTCAAGGAATCCGACTCCTCTGGCGTGTCGTCCTCGAGGGATAATGAGGATCAGGAAGAGGATGTGAACGACGATAAGCAGCTGCAAGGGAACAACAAGGATGATGCGGCTGTTAATGCTGAAGACCTCCCCTGATCCTTATAAGATTTTTAGGTATCTTTCTGCGGCCGAATGGCCAAATATTTTCATTTTCGGCCTGTATGCCGAGTATCTATGTATCTTTACCGACCAGGGTGTCGGGTGAATCAATTATTTCTTTCGGTTTTACCGGCTAACTTTTGCAGTCGTCTACAGGGACGACTGTTTTTAAGTTGAATGAAACATCTGGTCAATCTGACCAGTTTTGATTATATTGGCATCTTGCTTTAAAATTTTTTAAATCTTTCAATTTTATTTGATATGCATAGATTTAAGCTATGTATTTAACTTGCCTGTATATTATGCGATTATTTGTTTTACCGGATGTCCTTGCCCCTGGACAAATGTTTGCTTGGTTTCAAAAATGGGTTGATTGACTTAGAAATTATTAATACTTTAAAGAGTATGATTGGTTTCTAAGTGAATCAAAACCTATGGTGATTGCCCCAAATCAAACGACAAATGGCCATCTTAAGCAGACAGATAGGCACTTGAGAGCATATGGCCAGAGGCCTAAATTAGTCATTTAGACGCTATTAAACCGCTAAGTCCTTGAACTTAGCTTATTTTATTAAGCATAATCCGCCGTATGTATTGCGCTAGAGCAATAGCAGGCGGTGAGACATAATATAGTAGCCTCTAAAATGAAATAGTAGGCGCTTTCTGTCTGTTATTAAAATAGTTGGAAAAACTTACACTTATTAAATTTTAAATTAGATTAAATCAAACGGCTGTGATCGTTATCTTAATTCAGACAGTCCATAGGGCCGTTTGTTTTCGTTTTATAGAGCATTGTACCACCCAAATGGGAGATACTCTCTTCGACAAATTCGCCCGAATGGACGTCGTCGGTTGTCTGACTCATGTTGGAGCAGACAGTCGTACTCATGTTGGAGCAGACGACTTTTTATAGAACATATACGGCCTTGGGCCTCTTTAAGAAAAATATTTAGCCACCAAGTCTTTGACACCTAGCTTATAAATGATAAATAGATTTAAGGTCGTCTGCACGTTGTGCAAGGGGTTCTTTTTTAGCATTAGAATTCGGGCCGATGGCTTATAGTGTAGGCGGTCCTTATGGATGCACTTTACTAAATGCTAAGTGAGGTTGGGTCGTTTGCACATTGTGCAGGCGTTTCTCATGATCATGTTAATTTGTAGGGTTTAGGCCGTTTGCATAGTGTGCAGGCGGTACCCTATAATAAAATATTGAGCATGGTCTGTCTGCTCATTGTGCAAGCGGTGCTCTTGAATGTTTAAAATACATAGACAAAGTATGGGAAAGAAGGCAGATTTTTCATTAATGAGTTTGAATAAAAAAAATTTCAAAATCTCAGAAGTAGTACTTTTTCAAGTTATCTACATTCCAGGTTTTGGGTAGCTACCTGCCGTCTGGTGTCTCCAAACAGGAGCCGCCGCCTTTTACTTCTTCATAGATTCGGTCGAGGCCTTCCCGATTTGGGGTTAGCTTCCCTTTCTCATTTGCCCTACCGACTGTCTCCATTTTCCATAGCACAAAGTCCCTAACCTTAAAGGGTCACTTGTGCACTCTCTTGTTGTAGGCTCTAGTCATTCTCAAACGATAGATCTCATGACGCAAGGCGACATTGCCCCTGCGCTCTAGAAGCAAGTACAATGCCATCCGCATGGCCTCCCAATTTGCCTCTTCGTCATACAACATGATTCGAAGAGTCCGCTTATAGTGTAGGATGAGCAAGACGGTCTCAACACCGTACACCATGAGGAATTTTGCAGTAGTTTAGAAGGCCCATAAGACGTGTGGTAATTCATTCTCCCATAGGCCGACAGCTCTTTCAATCTTCTTTTTGATACCGTCTGAGATTAACTTGTTGAAGGCTTCAACCTAACCGTTTTCTTGGGGTCGGCCGATGTAGACACCTAAAATGTCTCCCTAAAACCAAACCCGATGATGAACAACCTTTCACCGCCATTATTGGTCGGGTTGAGTATTTAATATTTGGAGTGCTTATATCCATGTTTCCATTCAATATATTTCATAAATCAACCCAATACATAGCTCATTTCCCCACACCATAGTCTATTTTCCTCTTTTCATATCCACATCACAAAACCGAGAGAAACTGATTTCATGGCCCTATAATTTTGATCCAATTATTATTTGGTTGGATTGGCCTTTCAATAAGAATTCCAGCAATATATCATAAGCCCAATTCCGATTTAAAATGAAGAAGATATGAACCAAACACTAAGCTCGGCCAAAACCGACACCGTTCTACTAAAACAACCATATCTTACAATCTACAGATGAATTTGACCTGATTCTAATTGGGTTAGAAAAAAAATTGATAAGCTTTTCAATGATATATTATATGCCTTATTCTGAGTTACGGATCAAAAGATAGTTTTAAAAACGTGTTAAAATTGGAATTATCGAGCATAAAGCTAAATTGGCGTGTCACGGCGCCTAGTGATGTGGCACGACACCTAGTTCTGTGACATGGTATTCTTCACGTGTTATGGTGCTTTCCAGTGGTTTTTTCGCGTTCCTTTTCTCAACTTGGACGCGAAAAATGTCCCGCGTCACTCCATATTTTGCCGCGTCGCTTCATATTTTGTTGTGTCACGGTGCACATACAGTGACACGGGAATTTCCAAGGTTTTCTCCGCGTAAAACCTAAAACTCGTTTTATCATTTTAGGGTTGCTAATTCCCCGCGTCACACTATTTTGTCCCGTGTCACGCCAAATTTTGGCGTGTCGCGCCAATCTTTTTGCGAGTCGCAGCGCCTTAAATTAGGGTTTTTTTTTTTTTTATCTTTTTAGGGTTCTGTGCGTTTCCTCTGCTCATTTCCTCTATAAATACCCCCCTCTTTTATGCAGTTCGAGGCATCAAATCATTCTCTCTTCCTCTCTTTTACACCAAAATTCATTCTCTTCTCTCTCTCTCTCATATTCTAAGCCTTAAACCTACATTCTTAATTACATCATTCTTCCCTTAAGCACTCCAAGTAGTCTATACTCAACTCGAGGTTCGTCCTTAAACTAAGGTGTGAAAGATACAAATAACTGAGGGTTTGGACCAAATCAACTCTACTTTTTTTTTAACTTAATTTCCATTTTATTTATATTTTTTTTTATTGAAGTAACTAACAATTTATTCATGATGTAGCAATTTAAAGAACGCGCAGAATGTGTGTAATTAATTAATTTAATGACTTATTTTATTTTAATATTGCTAGTATCATGATTAGGTTATTTTATATTTGATTTGACGAATGCTATTATTATTGAATTGCTTCCAATATTAATGTTTATTCTATTATTATTTTTTATCACCATATTGCATGTTTAAAGGGAATATGTAATTGAAAATCACACCTAATAAGATAATTTAGACAACCGTTTTAGGTTCCTTTAATCTTGTTGTTTAATCGAAGTGATCACAATATTTGAGAATTATGTGCTGCATTAATATTCAATAAATTTAGCCTAATAACAGTTTGGAGCAAATTGAATATTTTATTTGCATGCCTTTGAGATAGCAGGAATCACTTTTCACTATAAGAATCGAGTAGAGGCCAATACGGGCGAATGTGACTCCATGACTCACTTCGTACCATCATCCCCGATCCTCCTTTCATGGTTTTGAACCATTCGGAGTTAGTAATCTCATGGATTATGAATTGGGTGTAACCTTCACAGACCAATCGTTGTAGCCTATCGTTGTCCCTTTATCGTGGTTGTCTTTTATGATCCGTGAACGGTTGACATGTTCCTTAAAAACTTGTTAGTGGCTCCCTACTTTCCTTTTCCCTAAACATATATGTTAATTCTCACTTCCTATGAGTGCCAAACATATTCACACATGCTTTAACGTAGGCGCACTTCGAACGACGCCTACAATTTGGCGACTCCACTGGGGTGGGGAGGACTCTTGGTTATTGATCGATTTAAGTGATCGGTATTTAATTAAGATGAGTGGATGAGACTTGAAAGATTCTTGAAAATTATTCTAGTGATTAATTTGGCATTTTTGCTTATGCGTAGACGTTTTAACGTCGTATCTCAGGTCTGTCTTGTAGGAAAAATTGGATAACCTGGCCGTGAACGAAGAGAACAGAGGCATCAATTAGATTTTCAGACTACCGCGCCACAGCAGAGCTTGCCATGTCATGGTGCTGGGCATCGTCACGCGGTGTTTATTTCTCTTCTCACAGTCAGCTACCTTCGATTTTTCTGAAAAAAAAACCTGTGTGTTCTTCATATGTCTTAGCCCCGGAGGATTTGAGCTATATTAACCCAAAAACGCTCATGGCAATAAGGGTTTATCCGAGTTTTTAAATCCACCCAACCATGAAGTCGAGTTCGATTTCATCACGAACTCGCGGAGCCGCCCGCTGGCATACACCCTCAAGGGAGGATGCCTTGCTAAGGCGTCAAAACTCATAACCATGGTACCCTTTTGGCACCAAATAATACCTGACCATAGTGGAACATAGAACTGGACCTTAGATTGCGAACTATTCTTTGTATCATTGTGCCTACATGTCCTATGCATGTATATTTGATCATTTTGATCCTAACCTTAACGATCTTTCTTTGTCTATGATGGATTATTTTATGACTAACAATATCCAATGGACCGTACCCACTTAGTAATTAGCGCAAACTCTAAAATAGACAAAAAAAAAATAAATAAAATATGGTAAAATCACATAAAAACCTTGAACTGATTACCGTGCCAGGGCAAAAAACACCGTGTCACGGCAATCAGTACTGTGTCACGGCATCTTGTATCATGCCACAGTGCAGGTTTGTCGTGTCATGATAGTTGCGCCACGACACGGTGCCCAAGTTAAAGTCCAGTCAGCCCCTATTTTGGTCTTTCATGCTAATTTGGTCCGAGTGTCAGTCGTTTTGGTTACTGTTTACATGTCTAGCCATACGATCATACCACGAGTCTTATAACATCACTTAACCACTCACGAGTCAAGTATAGTCCACACACTTTCTTTATGTTCCGATTCGAGTCGTGCACCAGGTCGATTATGATCGTATACTAGGTTCATGCACCTTTTTTTCGTCATAATAAAAAAAAAATGAGTGGAGTTTTTTTCACCTGTTTTCAAATGTCTATTTTTTCCTTCCTTTCCTATCTTTAGCAATGAGTCAAATAATTAAGTGAATTGTTTTATTTCACAGTACTTGGTCAAGGAGCAAGGGTAGATTAATACGGTTCGAGTCATTACCGCAACAATCTCTTAAATCCAAGAGGCGTTTTAAAGAGAACTTCGCCATCTCCACATTACTTCTTATCTTTCAATGGCCACTAAGGAAGATATTGAAAACATCAACAAATCCATCAAGGCACTGTCTGCCACGATGAAAACCCTTACCACTAGGGTCACTACCATGGAACAAAACAAGGTCACTATTTCTACCCTTGAAAAATTGAACGAACATATAAGTAAGATTTTTGAGGATTTCACTTATGTGGAACAGCCTCCCACTCCTTTGGATGTGAAAGACAGGTTCCCTAATAAGTTCTCCATTGCTGATTGTAGGGAATAATTTCAAGCGTTAAACCCCTAGCTTGAACCCCACTGTGATCATACACTAAAGTACGGTGGCGTCCAAAAGAGAAGAAGATAGAGCAAAAGAGTCGCCAACAAGTTTTAGGAACTTGTAAACCGTTCACAGGATGAAGGTTACAACCCTTAACGATCCAAGAGATCGTCAACTCCATAAGGTCTAGAACCAAATAAGGGTTCGGGGATGAAGGTACAAATCCAACCTAAAAGAGATTGAACTTGCCCTACTAATATGCCTATACTTTATTCTGATCGTATTCATGTGCGCTTTTTGACTAACATGCAATCAATAGGATTAACCCTAAACCTTTTTATCTATGTTGGTTGAATATTAATGCACAAATAAACTATTATTGGTGATCACTTGAATTATAATCAAATTAACCCTAAACAAGATTATTAATTATCTTATTAAGCGTGATTACAAGTACCAATTCCCTTTAAACATGCAATAAAGGCGTGATCAATCAATAACAATAAATATCAAGCAACATCATAATAATAAAATTATAATAATAATCATAAAAATAATAATCATAATAATAATTGTCATATTAAAATAATAATCATCATTAAAATAAGAATAATATTCATAATCATCATAAATTATAACAATTATAATCATGTTTATGTTAATATTAAAGCATAATAATAGCAAGACCCTAGGCATGATACTAACAAGATTAATAACAAACCCTAGCATGTCACTAAGCCATAAAAATCAAATCTTTAACCCTAACATGATACTAACATTAGGAAGAGAATAGAAGGCATCATAGCAATCATATTTAATATTAAAAATACCCTAGACATGATACTAGGAATATCATAACAACAATTTAAACATGATTTCTACATCATAACATCAATTAAAACCATTAAAGCACTTACTTTGATTCTTCGTACCTCTTTCTAATAACAAAATACAAACGTTAGTAACTCCAAGGAAAATAATAATCAAACAGTTAAATTAAATAATTGAAATAGAGATTTGGGACCAAACCCTCAAAAATTAAAACCTTTCACGTCTAGGGCGAAGGCAACTTCGAATATGGCTAGGCGTTTCTAGATCTAATGAATGCGGAATTTTGTATTTGAAAACAAAGTTTAGAAAAAGAGAAAGAGAGAGAGATGAAATAATCAAGAAAACTTGATGAGAATTGGTGAATGATTAAGAGAGAATTAGAGAATTAATGATTGCGAATGAAAGCTGATTGTAGGTGAATCAAAACGAAGTTTTTAATACGTTATTTATAGAGAAATCAGCCAAAAAGATAAAATATCAAAACAGAGCACTTGGCGCACGCAAAACGAAATTGGCGCACGCAAAAAAGAGCTGGCGCCAGGCGCCAATGGCTAGAGCCAGGCCCGGTTCCAGGCGCCAATGCCTGGAGTTAGGCGCCAGGCCTGTTTTTGACTCATTTTCGAAAATCAGATAAGTTAGCCGTACTAGAGGATAAAATCGTATCTTTTCCTCGAAAACGCTTTTTGATTTTAATCAAAACTCTGAAAAGTTAACAAAAGTCAATTTATCCATGTTAATTGAATTAGGAATGAAAAGAACCTTCTAGAAGAATCTAGAAGACTAAAACCATTCCTAATTGCATTAGGAATGATAAATCATATTAGGCCCTCCCCTAGATCATTAGGCCGTACACAAGGCTCAAACCGGGCCCAGTTTAGTAAATTGGTCATAACTTCCTCAATAATCATTGGAATTGGGCTTATAATTGTAGACACCTAAAAATGTCTCCCCAAAACCAAACCCGTTAATGAACACCTTTCACCGCCATTATTGGTCGAGTTGAGTATTTAATCTTTGGAGTGCTTAAATCCATGTTCTATCCAATATATTTCATGAACCAATCCAATTTCTAGCTCATTTCCCTAAACCATAACCTATTTTCCACTTTTCGTGTCCACATCGCAAAACTGAGAGAAACTGATTTTATGGATATACAATTTTGATCCAATTATTATTTTTTTGGATAGGCCTTTAAATAAGCTTTCCAAACATATATCATAAGCCCAATTCCGAGCTATAACGAAAAAGATATGAGCAAAACACTAAACTCGGCCTAAAACCAACACCCTTCTACTAAAACGGTCATATCTTAAAATCTACATATCATTTAGACTTGAATCAAATTGAGTTTGAAAGTATACTTGATAAGATTTCCAATAATATATTATATGCCTTATTCCGAGTTACAGATCAAAAGTTATGATTATTTTTAAAACGGGTAAAAAACTGAAATTACCGCGCAGCATTAAAAATGCCGCGACGCGGCAAAAGCTGACGTGTCATGGGGCTTATTCCCATGACACAGTGCCCATATTTGTAATTTTGCACAATTTTCTCCCGTGTCACGGGATTTTGACCGTGTCATGGTGGAATTTTCCTTGTCACGGTGCCCATTCCGTGACACGGGGATATTCCGGGTAATTTCCGCGTGCTTTTTATACCGTGACACGGCATACGGCACTGTGCAACGGTGGACAATGCCGTGTCATGGGATTTCTTCCCGTGTCACGATGCACATCCCGTGCCACGGGATTGCTCCGTGTTTTCTCCGCGTAATCCCTAAACGCGTTTTCATTTCCCGTAACCTAATTATTTCCCGCGTCACTCAGTTTTTCCCCGTGTCACGGGATCTTCCCCCGTCTGACGGTGCCACCGTGACACGATATTATTTTTTTAGGGTTTTTATCTTTTTAGGGTTTCGCGTGTTCCCTCTGCTCATTTACCCTATAAATAGGGCCCCCCCTTTCTGCAGTTCGGGGCACCAATGATCATTCTCTCTCACCTTACACCAAAAATAATTCTTTTCTCCCTCTTTAACCTAATTTATAGCCTTCTTATTCTTGCATAACAATTCCCCTAAGCACTCCAAGGAGTCTATACTTAACCCGAGGTTCCGTCCTTAAACCAAGGCGTGAAAGGTACAAATAACTGAGGGTTTGGACCAAATCAACTCTACTTTTTATTAAATTTAATTTTCATTTACTTTATATTTTTTTTTTATTGAAGTTACTAACAGTTTATTCATGATGTAGCAATTTAGAGGAACGCGCAGAATGTGAGTAATTAATTAATTTAATTACTCTTATTTTATTTTTAATATTGCTAGTATCATGATTAGGGTTGTTATTATTATTATTTGATTTGGCTAACACTATTATTGTTAAATTGCTTCCAATATTAATGTTTATTCTATTTTATTTTTTATTGATCACCATATTGCATGTTTAAAGGGAATATGTTATTGAAAATCACGCCTAATAAGATAATTTGGACAACCGGTTTAGGTTCATTTTTAATCTTGTTGTTTAATCTAGTGATCACTAATATTTTAGAATTATATGTTGCATTAATATTCAACCAATTTAGCTTAATAATAGTTTGGAGCAAATTGAATTTTTGTTTGTATGCCTTTGAGATCGCAGGAATCACTTTTCACTATAAGAATCGAGTAGAGGCCAATACGGGCGAATGTGACTCTATGACTCACTTCGTACCATCATCCCCGATCCTCCTTTCGTGGTTCCGAACCATATGCAGTTAGTAATTGATATGTCCATTTTATATAGTGTTTTACCCCCGTCCCTTGGTCGTTATTAGTAGTGTTTTTGGCTCCTTCGGGCCACTTTTATTACTAATTTGTGTGTTCTAGTGTTTTCGTAGTTTTAGTTGTATTTTACAGGAAATTGCACTCTTGGAGCATTTTCCCGGGCTTTATTGGATCGACTACGGAAGCTAGAAGGACACGACCACTTTTGGAGCCCAAGATCGGTGAGAGCCGGTGATTAAGGGCTCGGTAATTGGGATCACGGGACATTTGGACCATGTATTCGAGACCCAAGAGGAAATATGGATTGGGCCGAGAAAATCTAGCCCAATCGAAGTCCAAGCCTCGAAGAAGAAGACCGGGCCCGATCGGGTGAGCGTAGGCTCGATCGGGCGCGGCACATCAGTATAGGCGTTGTGAAAAAGGCGGGCCCGATCGGGCGGCCCTTCGCCCGATCGGGCGCGTGTTTTCTTAGTAGATGATTAACATAGTTTTAATTTGTTTTAGCGTAGGATTTTTGTACGGAATATAAATACTCCTCCGTAATACGTTTTTTATCATCTCTCTTCTTCCCTTATCTCCTCCCTCTTAGACTTTCTCTCTCTACTTAGTTTTCTCTCTCTTAAACTCTCTCTAAACCTTTGTTCTTAATTCTTTCTTTTAATTCCAGATTTATTTTGGTAACGATTTCTCTTTCCTTAATCTTAGTTATTTATTTTATTCCTTTGATCATGAGTTATTTTATTATTTTGATTAGTTTAGTTTTTAATATGTGTGAGTAGTTTAATTTCTAGGGTTTATGGGGATCTAATAAATAATATGAAGGGGTAAATTATTGATGTTGATTATCAATGCTAGATTAATTTCCTATTGATTGATTTAATGCTCTGTGACTAGATTAGGCCGATCTTTTATGCATGAGTTTGACAATATTGATTCAAGAATCGAGAGATGAGGATTAATGTTTAGGTCTAATTTCAATAGGCAAGTTAATTTATAAATGGTTAAGTCAAGATATCGAGAGATGAGATTTAATACCGATAAATTAATTGTGTGATTGTAATAAGTAGCGTGAGCCCTTTACAATCTGGTTAATTGATGCATTGATGATTGACTGTTATTGATTATTGGTATTACATGATAATTTCTTATTGGATTGTTTTAATGTTTTACAATTGCGGCTTGTAAAAGTATAGCAATATTAAATTGATGAATCGAGCAGATGTTAATTTGATATTAAAGGCTATTTTCAATGAGGACTTAGAGCTAGTAAATTGCGAGAGCCTGTTAGATCTATGTTGATTAATAAATTGCGAGAGCCTGTTAATCATGTTATTTATGCAATGTCAATGATTGATTACTATGTTTTACCCTGGAGTATTATTTATTGGTGAACCTATACCCTAGATCCCTTTATATATTGTTTTCTCCCTACTCTTATTCCTTTGTAGTTTAGTCTCATACTTAATTATAAATATTGGTTACTTAAATAATTTAGATTATAATAATTAATTGGAAGTAAAAAGACTTGTTTCCCTGTGGAGATCGACCCTACTTCCCTATCTACCTTAGTTAGTGATTTAGGTATTTATTTTTGATTAGGGGATACGACTTTACCCTGTCAAAATTTGGCGCCGTTGCCGGGGAAAACGGTTTTATTTTTTATTTCTGATTGTTTTTGTAGTCTAGATTATTTCCCTTTTCGTCTCAGAGAGCGTTAGTTCTCTGAGACAAATCTCATATTTGCTTCTAGTTTTTGTTTATGCCCAGGTGTTCCAGATCAGGTTATATCCCATTCGATCCTGAGATCGAACGTTCCTTCCATAGACAGAAAAACTTCTACAAGCAAATCCTGGCGGATTTTGGTGATACTAACAATAATCACCGCAATCCTCCAACTGATTCTAGCGATTTAGAGACATCATCAGACACAGAATCAGAGATGGCGGCTCCAAAGAAGCTTAGTGATTATTCACAACCAAAGCTTACGGATTTTCCACATCTCACCCCTACTCCGGCTCTTGATGGGGTTCAATTTGAAATTAAACCTCAATTTATAACGATGATAGAGAGGAAGCAATTCAGTGGAGCCAAGGGTGAAGACCCGAATCTTCACATTGCCGACTATTGTCAATATTGCAACACCATCAGGCAAGCCGGGGTCACTCAAGACCAAATCAGGGAGATTCTTTTTCCCTTCTCTTTAACTGGAAAAGCTAAATTGTGGTTTAATGGCTTGAATAGAACTACACTTGGTATAACTGACTGGGAAACTCTTGTTTTGAATTTCTATAACAAGTATTATCCTGCAGAGAGAACAGCAGTACTACGAAGTGCGATTCAGAACTTTGCCCAAGAAGCCGATGAGTCTTTATATGAGGCTTGGGAGAGGTTTAAGGACTTACAAAGAGAATGCCCTCACCATAATTTAGCACAATGGCAGTTAATCCAAGCCTTTTATAACGGCATTGGAAATTCTTCTAGAATAATTTTAGACTCTGCAGCTAGTGGGAGATTTATGAATCTTGATGTTGATGATGCAGGTCAGGTTATTGAAGATATGGCGATACACAATTCCCAATATGGGAATCCCAGAGGATTTGCTAATAAGGGGAAACATAGTGTCGACTCTGTATCCTTTTTGCAAGCTCAACTGACCTCTATTTGCCAAAAATTAGATAATCTGAGCACTGCTAATGTAGCTAATGTTTCTGCGATTAATAATAATTCTAATGAGGCTTTCTGTGAAAACTGTGGTATTGTAGGTCATTGGGAGCAGGATTGCAGGAGTTCCGTGGAGCAAGTTAATGCCTTCCAAGCTTATAGGCAGAATAACCCATACTCCAACACTTACAATACTGGATATCGGAATCATCCATACCTTTCCTACCGGAGCACTAATATTCAAAATCCACCACCACAAGAACCACAGGTGCCACAGCAACAGCAGCAGAAATATTATCATCCCAATGCTAGCCAGAAGAATCACCCACAACAACCCCCCTCATCTTCCGACCCTTCTTTGGGGGAAATTAGAGCAATGTTGGTCAATATGCAAAAGCACATGGAGAGCAGGGATGCGACAATTGATCAAATTCTAGCGCATA
The DNA here is from genome assembly GCF_948465745.1 of Chenopodium album. Lineage (NCBI taxonomy): Eukaryota > Viridiplantae > Streptophyta > Magnoliopsida > Caryophyllales > Amaranthaceae > Chenopodium > Chenopodium album. Next base: position 19,717,134 of record NC_137840.1, on the reverse strand, counting down.
ATAAAATTGTAGATAATCAAATTGCGCAACTCTCCGCTACTCTACAAGCACGCCAACAGGGAGCCTTGTCGGCACAGCCAACTAGGCCTACGGATCAAGCATTTGCAATTACTCTAAGGAGTGGTTCAAACTATGAAGGGCCCTCTATGCCCAGAGTTGATGAACCTATTTTATTAAATACTGCTAATCTTGATTCCATTAAACCAAACAATGTAGTTGATAGCCCCGTAGGGCTAAAGGATAATACTAACATATCTAATTCTACATTGCAGGGTAAAACTCCAGAGATGGTGGCTACTCCAGACAAGAATAAGAATGCTCAAAATCCAATCATCAAACTTCCTTTCCCCAATCGTCAATTGAAGACAAACTTGGATAAGCAGTTTGGTAAGTTCCTGGAGGTGGTTAAAGATTTGAAGGTAACAGTTCCCTTTACTGAATTGATCACACAAATCCCCTCGTATGCAAAATTTATGAAAGAAATTTTGACGAGAAAAAGGTCTATTAGTGAGGTAGAGACAGTAGCTTTCACTGCAGAGTGTAGTGCCGTACTTCAAAATAAGTCTCCACCTAAATTAAAAGATCCGGGTAGTTTCTCTATCCCTTGTCATATTGGCAATCTCTTGATTGATAATGCATTATGTGATTTGGGTGCTAGTGTTAGCGTCATGCCATTATCTGTGTGTTCTAAGTTGAATATGGGTAAATTAAAAGCTACCAATATAACTCTGCAAATGGCCGACCGTTCTTTCAAATACCCCCTAGGTGTTTTAGAGGATGTTCCCGTCAGAGTAGGTAAATTTTATATACCTGTGGATTTTGTTGTTCTTGATATGGCTGAAGATATGCAAACCCCAATTATTTTGGGTAGACCATTCCTTAACACTACAGGAGCAGTCATAGATGTTAGAAGTGGTAAGTTAACACTATCAGTAGGGGACGATAAAGTTGTTTTTAATCTGAATAATGCCCCCAAAAGCTCCATGACTGAGGAGAAATGTTTCAGTGTTAATGTGGCTGAAAATTATTCTAACAAGCCCCAAGCTCTTGAAAAAGATCCCTTGGAGGCAGTATCTTGTGTTGCATCCCTTTAAGATGAGATAGACAAATGGCAGAAGGAAGTCGATGCAAGAGAAAGAGCACTCTACAATGTTGGTCTTGGTTTCGAGGATGACCAAGTGGAACCGATCGAGCCTGTTGTGCGACCCGAGCCTACAGTAAGTGTTCCGCCAGATCGAGTTGCAAGTGTTGAACGCAATGACAATTTGAAGCAACATTCGATCGAAGAAGGGTTTTTAGTGCGTAGCATTGAAGATCCCCCATTCCAAGTCAAGGAGGATCCACCAGATAAGGCAACTTGGCGTCCCACAGGTTATGTCAGGAAGCCGCATCGTAGCCTAAACATCGCTAGACCGGGTGAGAAACCACCCGATCAAGCGTTAGGCCAAGGGTCCTAGGAATTGTACTTGGTAAGAAGGTCGTGCGGGACCTAGATAAACCAGCGCTTTGCGGGAGGCAACCCGTATTTTTAATGCTTTTTAGACTAGTTTTTCTTTTCGTTTTCTTATGTGAGGAGAGATGAGGGAATTTAATGAGTTTTATGAGTGTTTGTACAGGTTTGAAGGAAAAGAGTTAGACAACTTTTTGAGAACAGAAGAAAATTAGCATTCCCCGATTTAGTCTCGGGCCCGACCGGGCGAAGCTCGCCCAACCGGGCGCGAGAGCATGGTTCGAAAATAAAGAAATATCGCCCGACCGGGCGAGAGGCGCCCGACCGGGCGCGAAACTTGACGTTTACGGACTTAATTGTCCGCCCGATCGGGCAAGCCTCGCCCGACCGGGCGCGAGAAGGGAAGAATTTTGGCTTAAAATTCGCCCGACCGGGCGAAGTCCGCCCGATCGGGCGCGCTAGTGCAGTCGAAAACTCGAGAAAATTTCGCCCGATCGGGCGAGGTTGCCCGATCGGGCGCAAATCGAATGAAGGAAAAGATATATCGGGCAGAGCTCGCCCGATCGGGCGCGCGTACGCGTCAGCAAACTTAGTCAACTTCGACAGGCCATAACTTTTGCGTTTCTTATCCGATTTTTGCGTGTGAGCTGTTGTTGGAAATCTCTTCAAGTATTGTTTCCAATGCAATTGGAATCACTGTATTATCATTTATATATCAAAAGTTATGATCAAAATAGTGCACCTGACTCAAATTTGAACTTTTTCCCACTAACACTTTGTTTCTTTCTTGCCCAATTTTGTTCCAAAGAGATGCATTGCAATCCTCGAGGCTTTGGTGACATTGATGTGGTGATGATGAAGAGTAGTCACCTTGACTACTAGCTTCCCTTTAAGACAATGAGGACATTGTCTGATTTAGCTTGGGGGGAGGTTCTCGTGTTCATATGGTACATCTTTCACTCTCTCTCCTCTTTTATTTATTTTTATTTTTTTTTAGTATAGATTTTATTACTTTCTTAGGTTAGTTTTGTTCCAATGAATTGTAAATCATACTTCCCTGTGCCCCGAACTTGAAAAAAAATATTGTTTTGATTCTTGGTTATTGATAATGAGCATTGTGGATTTGTTGGTCATGATTTGAAATTTAATTGTTTGGAATCCTAAACATGCGTCAATTTTGTCCAACTATTTGTGAATATAGTGCTTGACTAGTTGATTTGGTTAGGAAATGTGTGATAGTTCTATAGTTCCTGGTATGTCAATGAATTTGAGTATTGGTTTGCAACTACTAGTAATATTTATATGATTCATTATTATGCACATTGTGGAGGACGAAGGCGTTTGTTCTTTTAGGTAGCCTCCAGATGATTGTAGATACATTTGTTCCCTTTTTGCTGCCCATGTTGTTGCCTTGACCCTTTTGTTGTTTATTAGCCACATTACAAGCCTATTTTGCCCCATTGGTTACTAGTCCCAAGCTTGGCTTGGGGGAGCTATTAGTGAGGGAGTTTGTAGTGTGCTTATTATCAGCACAATTTGGGTGGGATTTGAGAAGTTGTTTTGTTGTTATTCATGCTTATTTTTGATGAGTTTGAGAGTTATATTTTCTTGAAAAAATAAAGCATGATATTAAAAGAAAAAAATTGAGCCTCAATGAAAAAAAATTCAAGTTTGGAAAATAAGTTTGTTTATTCACTCTATTGCTCCATTATTATATCTTATGAGTGGAATTGTAAGTGTTGGGATTATTTATTATGATTGGAGTATATTTGGTTGATGTTAGAGTTGGTTATGTAGGAGATGTATGATCATTATTTATTTTGATCATGGGTTTTATTAGGATATGGCTCCTTTAAGCATAGCTTTTCTCTCACTTATGCCCAAATTCATCCTACCCTTTTCCCTAGCCTTACATTACAAGCTTTAAAGACCTTCTGACCTTTGTGCATAGAGTTGTATGAATGTGAAAGTGTTGTTTATCAATGCAAGTTATGATTTGACATATTTCGAGTCGACTAGTAGGTTGAGCTTACATTGTTCTTATACACACGAGAGTGTGAGTTGGGAGGGCATTGTTCACATAAAGGGGTTGGTTGGAGAGCGATCGAGTACATTCTTTACTCGCCACATAAATGAGAGTTGAGTGTGTGAGCACTAGTCTTGAATTCTATATGCTCTTGTGGTTTGCTCTACTTGACAATTGTTGGGGAGGAAGGGTGATTAGATGAATAAGATTGATTGATGTTGAAGCGTGTTCATTAGATTTGCCTTGAGTTGTTGGTTATTGATTTGACTATTGGGGTGAAGTATGTTTTATATGTTCATTGATGAGCTCTTTGCTTAGGGACAAGCAAAGGTTTGGCTTGGGGGAGTTTGATATGTCCATTTTATATAGTGTTTTACCCCCGTCCCTTGGTCGTTATTAGTAGTGTTTTTGGCTCCTTCGGGCCACTTTTATTACTAATTTGTGTGTTCTAGTGTTTTCGTAGTTTTAGTTGTATTTTACAGGAAATTGCACTCTTGGAGCATTTTCCCGGGCTTTATTGGATCGACTACGGAAGCTAGAAGGACACGACCACTTTTGGAGCCCAAGATCGGTGAGAGCCGGTGATTAAGGGCTCGGTAATTGGGATCACGGGACATTTGGACCATGTATTCGAGACCCAAGAGGAAATATGGATTGGGCCGAGAAAATCTAGCCCAATCGAAGTCCAAGCCTCGAAGAAGAAGACCGGGCCCGATCGGGTGAGCGTAGGCTCGATCGGGCGCGGCACATCAGTATAGGCGTTGTGAAAAAGGCGGGCCCGATCGGGCGGCCCTTCGCCCGATCGGGCGCGTGTTTTCTTAGTAGATGATTAACATAGTTTTAATTTGTTTTAGCGTAGGATTTTTGTACGGAATATAAATACTCCTCCGTAATACGTTTTTTATCATCTCTCTTCTTCCCTTATCTCCTCCCTCTTAGACTTTCTCTCTCTACTTAGTTTTCTCTCTCTTAAACTCTCTCTAAACCTTTGTTCTTAATTCTTTCTTTTAATTCCAGATTTATTTTGGTAACGATTTCTCTTTCCTTAATCTTAGTTATTTATTTTATTCCTTTGATCATGAGTTATTTTATTATTTTGATTAGTTTAGTTTTTAATATGTGTGAGTAGTTTAATTTCTAGGGTTTATGGGGATCTAATAAATAATATGAAGGGGTAAATTATTGATGTTGATTATCAATGCTAGATTAATTTCCTATTGATTGATTTAATGCTCTGTGACTAGATTAGGCCGATCTTTTATGCATGAGTTTGACAATATTGATTCAAGAATCGAGAGATGAGGATTAATGTTTAGGTCTAATTTCAATAGGCAAGTTAATTTATAAATGGTTAAGTCAAGATATCGAGAGATGAGATTTAATACCGATAAATTAATTGTGTGATTGTAATAAGTAGCGTGAGCCCTTTACAATCTGGTTAATTGATGCATTGATGATTGACTGTTATTGATTATTGGTATTACATGATAATTTCTTATTGGATTGTTTTAATGTTTTACAATTGCGGCTTGTAAAAGTATAGCAATATTAAATTGATGAATCGAGCAGATGTTAATTTGATATTAAAGGCTATTTTCAATGAGGACTTAGAGCTAGTAAATTGCGAGAGCCTGTTAGATCTATGTTGATTAATAAATTGCGAGAGCCTGTTAATCATGTTATTTATGCAATGTCAATGATTGATTACTATGTTTTACCCTGGAGTATTATTTATTGGTGAACCTATACCCTAGATCCCTTTATATATTGTTTTCTCCCTACTCTTATTCCTTTGTAGTTTAGTCTCATACTTAATTATAAATATTGGTTACTTAAATAATTTAGATTATAATAATTAATTGGAAGTAAAAAGACTTGTTTCCCTGTGGAGATCGACCCTACTTCCCTATCTACCTTAGTTAGTGATTTAGGTATTTATTTTTGATTAGGGGATACGACTTTACCCTGTCAGTAATCTCATGGATTATGAATGGGGTGTAACCTTCACGGACCAATCGTTGTTGCCTATCGTTGTCCCTTTATCGTGGTTGCCTTTTATGATTCGTGAACGGTTTACAAGTTCCTTAAAAACTTGTTGGCGGCTCTCTACTTTGCTTTGTCCCTAATCGGTGTCCCTAATCGTAATGTCAATTCCCACTTCCTATGACTGCCAAGCATATTCACCACATGCTTTAACGTAGGCGCACTTCGAACGACGCCTACAATTTGGCGACTCCACTAGGGAGGATTCTTGGTTATTTATCGATTTGAGTGATCGATATTTAATTAAGATGAGTGGATGAGACTTGAAAGATTCTTGGAAAATATTCCCGTGATTAATTTGGCATTTTTGCATATGCATAGACGTTTTAACGTCGCATTTAGGTCTGTCGCGTAGGAAAATTGAATAACTTGATCGCGTACGAAGGAAAACAGGGCACCAGTCAGATTTTCTGACTGCCGTGTCACGATACAGTGCACCGTCTGACAGTGTGCCGTACCGTGGCACGGGAATCTTTGTCGTGTCACTACAGTCCTAAAATCAGTCCGGTGGCTTATTTTCTCTTCTCACAGTCAACTTCCTTCGATTTTTCTGAAAAAACGTGTGTGTTCTACATACGTCTTAGCCCCGGGGGATTTAAGCTCTATCAACCCAAAAACGCTCATGGCAATAAGGGTTCATCCGAGTTATTAAATCCACCCAAACCATGGAGTCGAGTTCGATTTCATCACGAACTCGCGGAGCCGCCCGTTGGCATACACCCTCAAGGGAGGCTGCCTTGCTAACGCGTCCAAACTCTTAACCATGGTACCCTATTGACACCAAATAAACTTGACCATAGTCGAACATAGAACTTGACCTTAGGTTGCGAACTATTCTTTGCATCATTGTGCCTACGTGTTTTATGTTTTGTCATTTTGATCCTAACCTTAACGGTCTCTATGGTGGATTATTTTATGACTAATGATTGTCAATGGACCGTACTCACTTAGTAATTAGCAACAAAAAAAAAAAAAAAAAAAAAAAAGGAAGGGTTGCCACGACACGGGACTGTCCACCGTGTCACGGCACAGTCCACCGTGGCGCGGTGGACTTGCAGCAAAAAAAAAAAGAAAAGTCTGCCGCGCCACGGGAATTTCCGTGCCACGTCAGCATCCACTGTGGCACGGGAAAGTTCACAGTGTCACGGTAATTTCCACCGTGACACGGTGGATTTCCCAAAAAAAAAAATATTTTCGTGCCACGTCAGCATCCACCGTGGCACGGGAATGTTTACCGTGGCACGGGAAAGTTCACCGTGTCACGGCAAATTTCTACCGTGACACGGTGGATTTCCAAAAAAAAATAAATAAATAAATAAAATTTTCGTGCCACGTCAACATCCACCGTGGCACGAGAATGTTTACCGTGGCACGGGAAAGTTCACCGTGTCACGGCAATTCCCACAGTGACACGGTGGATTTCCCAAAAAAAAAAAAAAAAAACCACCGCGTCACGGCAGTTTGTACCGTGACACGGTACCGTTTTCCGTGTCACGCCTTGAAATAAGTCCAGTCAAGTCTTCCGTGTTAATTTGGTCCTCGCGTCAGTCATTTTGATTATTGTTCACATGTCTAGCCATACGATCATACCACGAGTCTTATAACATCACTTAGTCACTCACGAGTCAAGTATAGTCCACACACTTTCTTTATGTTCCAACTCGAGTCATGCACCAGGTCGTTTATGATCGTATATTAGGTTCATGCACCCTTTTTTCGTCATAATAAAAAAATGAGTGGAGTTTTCTCACTTGTTTTCAAATGTCTATTTTTTTTCCTTCCTTTCCTATCTTGAGCAATGAGTCAAACAATTAAGTGAATTATTTTATTTCACAGTACTTGGTCAAGGAACAGGGATAGATTAATACAGTTCGAGTCATTATCGCAACAATCTATCAGATCTAATAGACTTCAATGAGAACTTTGCCGTCTCCACATTACTTATCACCTTTCAATGGCCACTAAAGAAGAAATTGAGAACATCAACAAATCCATCGAGGCACTGTCTTCCATGATGCAAACCCTTACCACTAGGGTCACTACCATGGAACAAAACAAGGTCACTTTTTCCACCCTTGACAAACTGAAGGAACAAATGAGTAAGATTTATGAGGATTTCACTTATGTGGAACGGCCTCCTACTCCTTTGGATGTGAAGGACAGACTCCCTGAAAAGTTCTCCACTGCTGATATTCCAAAGTTCAAGCCTACTGACAATCCAATATTTCATTTGAAGGCGTTCTCTGCAACCATGGCTCTTAAGGGATTGGATGTAACACTCTTCCCTACGATGTTCCCTCTCTCCTCAGAACATGCTTGCCAACAATGGTTTTATTCCTTAGATGCCAAGCATACTGCGACTTGGCAAGATGTCACCGACAGTTTCATGAATCGTTACAAGTGTAACATTCAAACCAAAACTTCTGAACGTGAACTCTTCATTCTCAAACAGAAAGAGAATGAAGGCTTCACCGCTTACCTGAACAGGTGGAGGGAAACAGCTTCACTCTTGGTAGATCCTCCCAAAGAAAGAGAGATGGTTCGCCTCTTTATTCAAAATCTAACTCATAAATATAGGGAACATCTCAAATTTCTTCCACTGAACACTTTCGAAGCTGTATACAACATCGACATCAATATCAAGGATGAGCTAATAAAGACTGCTGGTAGTAACAATAATAACACTTGGAAAAACAAGAAGAACGACCATCCTTCTTCTTCGTCTTCTAAGCACGAAAATACTACCAAAAATATAAGCCAAGTTGATATCAATGAAGTGTTAGCTCTTGATGCTCCATTGCCCAAGAAGAAAAGAACTTACACTCCTTTAGGAATGACTTATGATGCGGCCTTTGATCGCCTTTACGGTCAAGGCTTGATCACACATATTGGGCCATTTCCAGAGCCAAAACCTGAAGAAAAGAGTGCCAAATGGAATCCTAATGCCTATTGCAAGTACCATCAAGGAAGGGGCCACACTACGGAGCAATGTTGGAATTTGAAGGACGTCATTCAAGACTTGATGGATGCAAACAAACTTCTTGTCCCTCCAGGCGGCAAGAAGTAATAAATACAAGGCGCACAGATCCTTCGTGCAAGATTTCATGATTTCTTTCTTTATCATTCATCTCTATTCCCCCATTCATGTCTAGCATACGTTTTCCACTTTGAATTTTTATATGTTTCATGTGTTTCGTTCACCTTTTCCATTAATAAAATGAGCAATTTTCCTTTACATCTTGATCATAGAATTTTTCATTCATTCATTCTCAAAAAAAATAAAAAATAAAAATAAAAAATAATTCCATTACCGAACTAAACCCAAGGTACACCAATGACTTGAGGCACCTTTGCAACCCTGTCATTCCCTGTTAACCGTTCAATCACATTCCATTTCTTCATCAACCATTTTGAGCCTCGTCTAACGTTTGGCCTTCATTTCTTCAACCCACATTTACTTAAACCTGTGATTGGAAGATGTGTAATTTCATAAAATTCAAAAAGCAAGTAAAAAAAAAGGTAGCAAAGCAACAATAAAACAATGTCTAAAGGCAAGTGTTTCGATGTCTTTGATATGAACACGTCTCAAATTGCGTCTCTCATCGAGTGCTCGGTACCGTGCCTGAGAAACATGAATGCTAAGTGAGTGATGGACCGCATGATCTGAGATTGCCTACATTGATTCAAAAGAATAAAAAAAATTCAAAGCAAAAAAAAAATGTTGAAAATAAACTTGCAAAATTCAAAATTTTCAAATTCACAATTCCACATCTAAGGGGCTTTTCTCGAGTCTTCAGCCTTTTACCCCTTTCTTCCTCAAACCATCAACTTAACCACATTACAACCCTTGAGAGACCTCTTTGAGGTGTACATACACTTGTGCAAAGTTCGGTTAGAGCTACGTTCGGCCTGATTCCTAACGGATACGTAGGCAACCTCACATCGAGGTGCGGCCACATTCAATATCCATATCCATGCATGATCGAGTCAAAGAATATCCAACGCTTACCCCTACCCATTTAGAGCTAGACTTGGGGGCTTGAACCTACATCATTTAGCCTACCTAGCCTAAAGATTCATCATCTTTGACTCTTCTCACATCTCTTTCCATCGCCATAACCCTTGTAGCCATCCTTAGTATCACATTCACACACTTCAATCACACATCCATATCCATATCATCCTTCCCTTTAAGAACCCTTTTTCATGAAATCTTGTTTCAACACTGTGCATGTTTCATCATCTTTCAAGACAACATTCATTAGAAGAAACATTGTATACTTGCTTAGCTTCCTGACCTGAGCAAAATTCATTGTTTCATGCATCGCATATCGTGCTTAGCTCCTTGGCCTAAGCAACATTCATTATGCAATACTCATCGATCATTTCATCTATATACGTGCTTAGCTTCCAGACCTAAGTGACGTTCAAGATCGCTTCTTTACACCATATATGATGCTTAGCTCCATGACCTAAGTTCATTCATCTGTCGTGTCACATGATGTAATTGTCCTTAGCCTCCTGGCCTAAGAACATACATCATGCATACATTATACTCAAGACGGGCAGTTTAATATGACAAGAAGAAAATCCATGTGATTCATTTCTCCTTGCTCAACAAGAAAGTTCAAAACTTCTTCCCTTTTATTATCATGACTTTTATTTTGGGGAAGTTCAAAAACAGAACTTCGTTTTTCACGTCTTTCTTTCTCGGGAGAAAGTCGGTACCCTCCACTCATGAAAAAAATGACGGAAAATTTTTGCTTTTGCATTTTTAATTGCTTGTGTCAGTGCACACACTCACTCAAGACACACACAATCACAAGTCATACACATGTCATGTCAAGTCAAACTTGGTCAAGTCAGTTGGTCAAGTCAATCACAGTATATACGAGTCCCTTGGCAAATTTTATTTTGCAGGTCTTATCTACAGCCAACGTCCGGGGACAAGCAGACCATATACAACCCACGTCCGGGGACAAGCGGACTATTTATAGCCCACGTCCGGGGACAAGCGGACCATCTACGGCCCACGTCCGGGGACAAGCGGACCATCTACAGCCCACGTCCGGGGATAAGCGGACTATCTACAGCCCACGTCCGGGGATAAGCGGACTATCTACAGCCCACGTCCGAGGACAAGCGAACCATCTACAGCCCACGTCCGGGGACAAGCGGACCATCTACAACCCACGTCCGGGGACAAGCAGACTGTCGACTTTCCTTAAGCATGGAAAGTATTATCCGGTGGATTTCTTCAAGCATAGAAAACCGCCAAATTCATATGTCGGCTTTCCTCAAGCATGGAAAGTATCATCTGGTAGATTTCTTCAGGCTTAGAAAGTTACCAAATTCATCAGTCGGCTTTCCTCAGACATGGAAAGCGTTTCAACAAACGTCATCCGGTGGATTCTGATAAGTGACTTTTATGCCACTTTTTAGGGTGTTTATTGAGTCGTTTTTCGGCTTATTTTTCCAATAATTTAACCCTTTTTGTCTTTTATTTCTTTATTTACTTATTCTCGTCTTTTATCTCGATTTCGAGTATTTAAGTGGTTTTTAATAGTTTTTAGCTTATTTTCTTAATTTATTTAATTTATCTTATTTTCTTTGTTTTTATTTTGATCTCCATGCTTTGGTTTTGTAGGAATTATGCGCCGAAAGAAAGAGGATATCAAGAAGCCAAGTTATCTGTTGTGCGCGGGGTGCTGTGCGGCTTATGCGCGGGCGCACATGTGAGGCTGTGCGGGCGCGCAGCCCTGTTAGAACCCGCACAGCCAGACTGAAGAAACAGAGCAAAACCAGAGAGTTTGCGCGACCCTATGCGCGACCGCTGTGCGGGCGCACACACCTTTGCGCGGGCGCGCATGACTCATGTGCGGGCGCACTTATTTTCCCCGTACCCACAAAGTTGCGGCCGCACACTACGATGAGAGGGCGCACACACATTGTGTACGGGCGCACAGGACTCATGTGCGGGCGCGCACGACTGGGTTTACGATTTATTTGCGCCTTGTTGTCCAAGTCTCTTTCTTTTGTGTGGAGCCACATATATATAGACGAGACTCTTTGTAAAAAAGGGGGATCTATTATGCTATTTTCTTAGTTAGTTTAGGAGAGCTTCTCTCTCTTAGGGTTAGATTAGGAGTTTCTCTCTCTAGTTTAGGAGTAGTTTAGAGAGAGAAAGCTTGGATCTTTCATGGAGTTTTTGGGATTTTGAAGAAGCAAATTTGTGGATTTTTCCTCTCATAAATTTAATGAGTTTTCCTAACTTTCTCTCACCTTTATTGCTTTCATTTATTATTGTTTTTGCTTATTTATTTGTTGATTTGAGTAGTTTAATTAGTTTAATTATTTGATTCTTGCTTTTATTATTATTTTACCTTGTTTTCCTTGTTTTTGTTCACCATGTTAGTTTAGGTTTGTTCTAGGGAAATGGATGAAGGTTATGTTAATTAATTTAATGATTGATTGTGGTTAGTATGGAATTGTTTCTTGATTATTGTGTATGGATGATGCTTTTATGGATTAGAATCTTTCTAGCTAATTGATTCTATGCTTTTAATTGTGTTTTCAATCAATTGTGCGAAAGTGAGTTGTTTGAGAGCTCTAAATTCTTCCATACCTTTGCTAGGCTAGTTGCACGAGAGTGAACTAGTTTAGTAGGATAATTAACATGCTTAATTGCGCGAGAGTGAGTTGAATGTGTTAATCGTCCTAATTGAGGTCATTTTCATCTAATTGTTTGATGTTGTTGAATGCATTGATGTAATTGGATTCCACTTTCCCTAGTTTTAGTTATTTGCTCTTAGTAGTGTTAGTTGAACCTCTCTTTACCTCACAAGCTTTCCTAGTAGTCTAATTAGCATAGATTGATACACTTAGTCCTTTTGGGTTCGACCCTTTACTTACCCCTATACTCGTATTAGGGTAGTTTAGGTATTATAAATTGTTAATTTGATTAGGGTTAGTAGACTAACGACACTACTTAAATCCTTCGATCAGATTCCTTCAAGCATAGGAAGCTACCATGCTCATTTGCCACCGATACACTGGAGTTAGATAAGCATTCTATCCCTTTACTCTTTTATCTGTTGAACTAACATTTTTCTACAGGTATCGGCGTATACAGAATGATTTAGGATCGCATAACGTCTTAAATCATTCTCCGTCCCTATCGGCTACTTTGACTATCGTTTTCGAAACTGACGTTTCTACAAACTCAGTCAAAGTGGGGGCTTCTGTAGACACCTAAAAATGTCTCCCCAAAACCAAACCCTTTGATGAACACATTTCACCGCCATTATTGGTCCATTTGAGTATTTAATCTTTGGAGTGCTTAAATCCATGTTCTATCCAATATATTTCATGAACCAATCCAATTTCTAGCTTATTTCCCCTAACTATAACCTATTTTCCACTTTTCATGTCCACATCGCAAAACTGAGAGAAACTGATTTTATGGATATACAATTTTGATCCAATTATTATTATTTTGTATAGAACTTTAAATAAGCTTTCCAACCATATATCATAAGCCCAATTCCGAGCTATAACGAAAAAGATATGAGCAAAACACTAAACTCGGCCTAAAACCAACACCCTTCCACTAAAACGGTCATATCTTAAAATCTACATATCATTTTGACTTGAATCAAATTGCGTTTGAAAGTAGACTTGATAAGCTTTCCAATAATATATTATATCCCTTATTCCAAATTACAGATCAAAAGTTATGATTTTTTAAAAAACGGGTAAAAAACTGAAATTACCGCGCAGCAGCAAAAATGCCGCGATGCGGCAAAAGCTGACGTGTCACGGGACTTATTCCCATGACACAGTACCCATTTTTGTAATTGTGCACAATTTTCTCCCGTGTCACGGGATTTCGCACCGTGTCATGGTGCAATTTCCCGTGTCACAATGCCCATTCCGTGACACGAGGATATTCCGTGTAATTTTCGCGTACTTTTTATACCGTGACACGGCATACTGCACTGTGCCACAGTGGACAATTCCGTGTCACGGCATTTCTTCCCGTGTCACGGTGCACATCCCGTGCCACGGGATTGCTCCGTGTTTTCTCCTCGTAATCCCTAAACGCGTTTTCACTTCCCGTAACCTAATTATTTCCCGCGTCACTCAGTTTTTCCCCGTGTCACGGGATCTTCCCCCATCTGACGCTGCCTGTCACCGTGTCACAGTGCTCCATTCCGTGACACGGTATTATTTTTTAGGGTTTTTATCTTTTTAGGGTTCCGCGTGTTCCCTCTGCTCATTTTCCCTATAAATAGGACCCCCCTCTTTCTGCAGTTCGGGGCACCAATGATCATTCTCTCTCACCTTACACCAAAAATAATTCTTTTCTCCCTTTTTAACCTAAATTCTAGCCTCCTTATTCTTGCACAAAAATTCCCCTAAGCACTCCAAGGAGTCTATACTTAACCCGAGGTTCCGTCCTTAAACCAAGGCGTGAAAGGTACAAATAATTGAGGGTTTGGACCAAATCAACTCTACTTTTTATTAAATTTAATTTTCATTTACTTTATATTTTTTTTATTGAAGTTACTAACAGTTTATTCATGATGTAGCAATTTAGAGGAACGCGCAGAATGTGAGTAATTAATTAATTTAATTACTCTTATTTTATTTTTAATATTGCTAGTATCATGATTAGGGTTGTTATTATTATTATTTGATTTGTCTAACACTATTATTGTTAAATTGCTTCCAATATTAATGTTTATTCTATTTTATTTTTTATTGATCACCATATTGCATGTTTAAAGGGAATATGTAATTGAAAATCACGCCTAATAAGATAATTTGGACATTAGGTTTAGGTTCATTTTTAATCTTGTTGTTTAATCAAGTGATCACTAATATTTTAGAATTATATGTTGCATTAATATTCAACCAATTTAGCTTAATAATAGTTTGGAGCAAATTGAATTTTTGTTTGTATGCCTTTGAGATCGCAGGAATCACTTTTCACTATAAGAATCGAGTAGAGGCCAATACGCACGAATGTGACTCCATGACTCACTTCGTACCATCATCCCCGATCCTCCTTTCGTGGTTCCGAACCATATGGAGTTAGTAATCTCATGGATTATGAATGGGGTGTAACCTTCACGGGTCAATCGTTGTTGCCTATCGTTGTCCCTTTATCGTGGTTGCCTTTTATGATCCGTGAACGGTTTACAAGTTCCTTAAAAACTTGTTGGCGGCTCCCTACTTTGCTTTGTCCCTAATCGTTGTCCCTAATCGTAATGTCAATTCCCACTTCCTATGAGTGCCAAGCATATTCACCACATGCTTTAACGTAGGCGCACTTCGAACGACGCCTACAATAATATATCGTTGGAAAGGTCTTTGCAAGCCCCATCCAACTACACTACTATTGGACCCATATCATGGACCAACCAAACTGGATTGGCTGTTTTCTTAAAATAAGTTTTCAAAAACAGAGAGAAGATAAAAGAAATTAAAACTATCCGCAACACTAGACTTTCCACACTTTCGCTTCATTCGATTATGATTCGACGTGAAAGGTACTCATCACTGGGTTTGGTTTTGGAGAGACACAAATGGGTGTGTACAGAAGCCCCCATTTTGACTGAGTTTGGAGAAACGCAAGTTTTGAAAACAAAAGTCAAAGTATCGATAGGGACGGAGAATGATTCAGAACGTTCTGCGATCCTAAATCATTCTTGTAACGCCGATACCTGCAAAACTAGCGTTAGTTAAACAGATAAAAGAGTTAAGAAACTGATCCGTGCCATTTATGGCACCTTTAGGCTATGTTTTCTTTATATTTCTATGCTCCTTTGTAGTCGTTTATGTCGTGTTTTTAGAGAATAATGCTCTATTTGCGTGTTTTTGTGTTAGTTTAGAGAAATGCATGCTTTTAATGGCTTTCTTATCATTCTATTCCTTTCTCGGCTATTTCTCTTGCTTCTCCGTTTCTTTGTCTTGTTTTGTAGGTACGTCGCGGGCTATATGCATGGGAATTGAAAATAGCACCCACTAGGATCAATATGCACTTTTCGGAATTGAATTTGAGTTTGAAACAAAGGAAAATGAAGGATTGCAAAGTATCAAATAGGACCTTTGTGCATTGTTTTAGTTATATCTCAAGTTCTACAGATCGGATTAAGGTGATTCAAGTTGGGTTGGAAACTAGACTTGAAAATCTTTCCAATTCTAGGTTGCACGCCTTCATACGATTCTTAGATCGTAAGTTACATCCTTCTGAAATTGGCCCTGGAAAACTGCCGCGGGCGCGGGCTACAGTACCCGCGGGCGCGGGGTTGCTGCAGCTCCAAAACTGCCGTATTTGGGCAGTAAGCACCCGCGGTTGTCCCAAGGGCTCCCCGAGGGCGCGGGCTTGGGCCACGGGCGCGGCTATCGGGGTGTCCGTTCCCCTCCGCGGGCGCGGCCGATTTCTCCGCGGGCGCGGGTTTCTGGGTCTTTTACGATTTTAAGCTTCTTTTCTCCTTTTGTTTATATAGTTTTTGGTTTCCTTTATTCTTTAATTCATGTAATTCTTTAGTTTTAGAATAGTTTTCTCTCTCTTAGGTTGAGAGCTTCTCTCTCTAGATTAGGCTAGATTAGGAGTAGTTTTAGAGAGAGAAAGTGAGGAATTTCAATGGTGATTGAGAGATTGAAGATGCAAGTGTGACAATTGTGTTCAAGATCTTCTCTATTATCAATGAGCATTCTTAACTCTATCTCACCTTATTTCTTTGTTTAATTTCATGTTTGTTTGGTTTAATTTTGATGTTTGGTGCTTGATTAGTGTAATTGTTCTTGGTATTTTGTTGATTCTTGATTTCCATAGTTGTTAGTTGATAGATGATGATTCTTGAATAGTTGTTTGGCTAGGAATTGGGTGAAACTTGTATGATTGATTAATTGTGATTAATTTGGGGATTGTGTTGATTAATTGTTGAGATTAAAGTGATTAGTGAAGGTTTGCATGTGTGTAATTCAATTTGGCCTTGAGAATTATGCTAGATTGCATTGTAATTGCTAATGACATGAACAATTGATTTAGGAATTGCAATTATCAATTGGTTTTGATTGTGATTCTCTTAGTTTGTTATTCATAGTGAACCCTAGCTTAACAGTTAGGAGATAGCTCTTTGATTCCTATTGATTGCTCTTATCATTAGTCCTCACAACCTTTGATTGGCATGCTCTTCCCATGTTGTTGCAATTGACAGGATTACTTGTTGATCCCCGTTCCTAGTGTTTTATTTCCTTGGTTACTTGTTTTGTTAATTGTTAGTATTCTCTCTTACCTTCGTCTTCGACCTAGCTTAGGCGCATAATTGAAAGTGCTTGAACATTACCGTTCCTTTGGGTTCGACCCTTGACTTGCCTCTATACTCGTATTTAGGTTTGTTAAGTGTTTATAAATTTAGTTTGACCGAGGGGAGATTAGATAACGACCTAGTTTTCCACTCGTTAAAATGGCGTCGTTGCCGGGGAACGGTGTCTATGTTTGAGTGTTTTTTAATTGCTTGAGTCTAGGTCTTTGTGTATACTTTTCTTTTATTTCTTTTTGTTTGCTTTAAAAAAAATGGCATGTCTCTCATTTCCTCAATTTGACAATGAGCCTTTTCGTGAATATTTTAATAGACTAGAGGGATTTCTTTATTGTAATTGTTGTAATATTTGGGAGGCTTGTGAGATTTGTTATTTTGGTTTGAATGAGCAAACTAGGGATGAAGTTGAATGCATGTATAATGGTGAATTTAGAGCATTGTCAATTGATGATGCTTGGGATTTTTATGTTTGGTTTGCTAGGGATGTCTATAATAGGGATAATCATGTTCCTAATATTGATGTGCAATGTCTTGATTCTTCTAATGTTAGCATGATTTCCCATGATTTGTCACATGATCCTATTGGTGAACCTAGAACACATGATTTCAACTCTATTTCCCCTTTTGTTCATAATGATGAAGTACATGCTCAAGTTGATGCTAATGGTGTGTTTCAATATTCTTCATTATTTACCATGCCTTCTTGTGATGTGCTTCGTTCCCTTGATGATGAATCTCATGTTCTTAATTTTGCCCCCACTCCCCAATGTGATGTATATGCTCATGATCTTAATGTTGATTCTTCCAATCTTGGTTGTATTTCTTCTCCTCTTGTTGAGCCTCAACCTTCTACATCTTTTGAATCTCTTGTTGATATATTTGAATCTCAAATTAGGCACATTGAGCTTGATAATGAGTTTGGGCCTAGTAAGGAGATGATTCTTAATTCTATGAAAGGTCAATTAGAGATAATGAAAAAGAATGAGGAGCGTCTTGAGGAGGGAAAGAGAAGAAAAGAAGAGTTAGAAGGCCAATTGTCATCCTTGATGCTTATTTCTGAAAAATCCCAATTTAGTGTGTGTGTTGAGGATGATGATGATGTTTTTGAGCAACCAAGAGAGTGTGAGGATCCCTTTGATGAGCATTTGAGAGATGGTGAAGGAGTTGCGAATAAAGAGAGTGTTGAATTTGATAATCCCAACCCTCTTTCCCATCTTGATGAGTCTCATGTGCATGAATGTGACACTTCTATCCATGAGTATTTGGATTCATTTGAGGTTATGTCCAATTTGTTTATTGAGTGTCAAATGAAAACCCATAGCCTTCTAAGTGAGTTCATTGAGAATGCTTCATGGGAGAGAGACGATTTTGAAATTAATTTACATCCATTCATGCATGGTTTTGAGACTTTGGGCTTTAAGGAAGTGAGGGAGTTGTTGTCCATGAATTTAGTGGGGGAGATTATGTGGTTCCTCTTGAGAGTTGGATATTTGAGGGAGATGGTGATCATGAGTGTTCTTCTTTTGAGGATTCTATGATTGATTTTCATGCTCTAATTGGTGATTTGAGGCATGGTGGTGAGGAAGAGTTCATTTGCGAGACCATAGCTCCTATTCCCTCCTCACATGTCCCTTTTTCAAGGAATTTCAACCATATCCCCTACACTCCTATGTCCCTCCCTTCCTTTGTTAATGAGCCTATTGGGGACCCTCTTGTCTATGATGGCTTTTATGTGGCTCATTTGTCCCCGATTGAGGAAAGGGGTGATATTGTCACCCAAAAATATTCTAATGAGGAGGATTTGCCTTTTTCTTTTTCTTTCCATTCTTTTATTCCCCCTTCTTCTTCTTCTTCTTCTTATTTTCTTGTTTTTCCTTTTCATCCCTCTTCTTCTTTCTTTTGGCATCTCCCTTCTCACTTGCGTGCAACGATCTAGTTGCACGTCCTTAACCCGTCATTTGCCTACCTTATATCATATGAAATGTGTAGTAGTGCATTTGACAAGCTCTTGCGTGCGTTGAATTATTATTTCCTAGAGCGGTCAAGCTTGGACCTTAAGCAAGCCTTTCTCGAGAAGTAACCCGTGTTTTATTGCTTTCAATTTATTTTCTTTTTAGAATAGATTTTATCTCATGGAAATGTTTGTGTGCCTTTTGCTAGGTACATGACTTGATATACTTTGGTGCTTCAATATGGATTAAGAATCAAGGAAGGTTGACTCCTATATTTGCTAGCATAAGGAAGGCAAGTTCAACACTAGAGGTTGTTAGCCTTGAAAGGGTAAAATTGGGTCATTTACGGGTATTTACACCCATCTAATATCCGGTAATATCCTTCCTTGCTCTTTCTCTAGTGGATGATGCCATGTTGGACATATGTTGGTTTGTTGGATTGATCTCCTTGTTTTCCCCTCCCATGGATTTTATTGGTTTATGTTTGAGTGTAATGTCTCATTCAAGCTTGGGGGAGGGTATTCTATCATGTTTGGTGGGATGTTGATTCATGTATACTATGCACCTTTGTATATGCTTTTCCATGTTCTTATATTTTGAAAAACTCCAAAAAAAATTTGTTTCTATCAAGGCAAATTTGCAATGTGTTTTGTTTTGTTCTTGCTTTGGACATAATAACATTTGGACTTGTATAATTGAATGCTTTTCTTCCTAAATGGTAGTGGTGTGCACGGTTTGAGATTACGTTTGGTTGATTCTAGGATAAAGCATGCTAAGGTAGTTGTCTAGAACTAGGGGGATCATGAAGCCGGATTCTACTTGTTTGTGGCATGTTTGGTAGTTGCTGCCTATCTTCGATTTGACAACCTTAGTGAGTTTTTGCTACAACCATGTGAGATTTATATTTGTTCAAGCTTTCATCATATTCTTGCATGAGCGGCATGGTGTCCTTGACTTTGCAAGCCTAATCTATAAAGCTTAATGTATGATTCTTAAACCCGAGACCGAGCTATCTAGGGAGGACAAAGGCACCTTTTTCGGGGTGGTATTTTTTATTTTTAGGTTAGTTTGATTCATTTTTGTTTTTGGGTTTCATTTGCCTTCTTGCAACCATTTGAGCCTATTTCCTTCTTTTCAAGCCACATCTTTAGATCTTTGGCCTTTTGTTTCATTTTCTTTCTTTTCTTGTTTTTGTGAAGCAAATTGATCATATTTGATGGAGTTTGTGGTGGTGAAGTTGGATGTTTGGTTTTTATGAGTGCAAGATTGTGTTAAGTTTTCTTTGTGAATAATGGCAAGTGTTTGAGTAAAAGCCGTCCTTAATCATAAAAGGCATGGACTAATAAATTGCATTATAGAAAAAGCCGTCCGAATTTAGCAAAAGGCGAGGACATTGCAAGTTTAAGTAAAAAAAAAAAGAAAAAAATTCAAAAAAGTGAAAATTCAAAAATATTTTGATGTATTCTTTTCTCCTTCTAAGCATTGAGGACAATGCTTCATTTAAGCTTGGGGGAGAAGCGTTTACGCTTTTTGTATATATTTCTTGTGAGTATAGCTTCAAATAAGCTTGGGGGTGTTGCTTTTGCTTGGTGATTTCTTGATCGTGTTGTTAAGGATTGATCACCCTTTTGCTTCACGTTTTAGGAAAACCTCCAAATTTTAAATTTTAGCCTACCTTCACCCTTTATGCCTTATGTTACAACCTTGGGGAAAGACCTTTTGACCTAGAAAGTTGAGTCACTATTCGGGGGAGGGAATCATGGGTCATTGCCTAAGGAAAGGGGATGCGAAGTCAAGATGTCGAGTAGCCCAAAAATTTGATCTTTTTCCGGTTCCTTCGCGGAATCTATGAGATGCTCACTATGGGGAGATATGAGATTAGTAGGGGGAACGCGGTAAGACCGTTTGGGATGAAAGTGGAGTGTGATAACTAGTTCCTATGCTTAGCATTTTTATGTTTCAATCAACCTTAGGTATCTTATAGCGTGCACTCCCTTACTTGTTTAGAAAGATTTGCATTCATTGTGCTTGTACATTTGCAAAAGTCCTTTCATGAACATTTGTTTGCTTTTCTTGTATTTTGTTTTCTTTTTCATGCTTTGCCTTATTTGTATTATTATGAGAGTTATGGGTAAACTCTTAGGATACCCTTACGAGAGCATCACTCGTCCTCTAGGGCGATCTAGGGGTTTAAATGGCTTGTCTTTAGTTGCTAAAATTGACCGTGATTCCTAAGAAAGTGAGTTAGTGTATATTCCCATCTTCTCTAGTTTTCTCGTTTTTTTTCTTTGTTTGAACAATGTCATCATTTTTCCCTTGGGTTGGATTTTGTTTTGCTCGAGGACAAGCAAAAGTTTAGCTTGGGGAAATTTGATCCGTGCCATTTATGGCACCTTTAGGCTATGTTTTCTTTATATTTCTATGCCCCTTTGTAGTCGTTTATGTCGTGTTTTTAGAGAACAATGCTCGATTCGCGTGTTTTTGTGTTAGTTTAGAGAAATGCATGCTTTTAATGGCTTTCTTATCATTTTATTCATTTCTCGGCTATTTCTCTTGCTTCTCCGTTTCTTTGTCTTGTTTTGTAGGTACGTCGCGGGCTATATGCATGGGAATTGAAAATAGCACCCACTAGGATCAATATGCACTTTTCGGAATTGAATTTGAGTTTGAAACAAAGGAAAATGAAGGATTGCAAAGTATCAAATAGGACCTTTGTGCATTGTTTTAGTCATATCTCAAGTTCTACAGATCGGATTAAGGTGATTCAAGTTGGGTTGGAAACTAGACTTGAAAATCTTTCCAATGATAGGTTGCACGCCTTCATACAATTCTTAGATCGGAAGTTAAAGACTTCTGAAGTTGGCCTTGGAAAACTGTCGCGGGCGCGGGCTACAGTACCCGCGGGCGCGGGGTTGCTGCAGCTCCAAAACTGCCGTATTTGGGCAGTAAGCACCCGCGGTTGTCCCGAGGTCTCCCCGAGGGCGCGGGCTTGGGCCGCGGGCGCGACTATCGGGGTGTCCGTTCCCCTCCGCGGGCGCGGCCGATTTCTCCGCGGGCGCGGGTTTCTGGGTCTTTTACGATTTTAAGCTTCTTTTCTCCTTTTGTTTATATAGTTTTTGGTTTCCTTTATTCTTTAATTCATGTAATTCTTTAGTTTTAGAATAGTTTTCTCTCTCTTAGGTTGAGAGCTTCTCTCTCTAGATTAGGCTAGATTAGGAGTAGTTTTAGAGAGAGAAAGTGAGGAATTTCAATGGTGATTGAGAGATTGAAGATGCAAGTGTGACAATTGTGTTCAAGATCTTCTCTATTATCAATTAGCATTCTTAACTCTATCTCACCTTATTTCTTTGTTTAATTTCATGTTTGTTTGGTTTAATTTTGATGTTTGGTGCTTGATTAGTGTAATTGTTCTTGGTATTTTGTTGATTCTTGATTTCCATAGTTGTTAGTTGATAGATGATGATTCTTGAATAGTTGTTTGGCTAGGAATTGGGTGAAACTTGTATGATTGATTAATTGTGATTAATTTGGGGATTGTGTTGATTAATTGTTGAGATTAAAGTGATTAGTGAAGGTTTGCATGTGTGTAATTCAATTTGGCCTTGAGAATTATGCTAGATTGCATTGTAATTGCTAATGACATGAACAATTGATTTAGGAATTGCAATTATCAATTGGTTTTGATTGTGATTCTCTTAGGAGATAGCTCTTTGATTCCTATTGATTGCTCTTATCATTAGTCCTCACAACCTTTGATTGGCATGCTCTTCCCATGTTGTTGCAATTGACATGATTACTTGTTGATCCCCGTTCCTAGTGTTTTATTTCCTTGGTTACTTGTTTTGTTAGTTGTTAGTATTCTCTCTTACCTTCGTCTTTGACCTAGCTTAGGCGCATAATTGAAAGTGCTTGAACATTACCGTTCCTTTGGGTTCGACCCTTGACTTGCCTCTATACTCGTATTTAGGTTTGTTAAGTGTTTATAAATTTAGTTTGACCGAGGGGAGATTAGATAACGACCTAGTTTTCCACTCGTCAGAAACGCGTATCTTGCACCGTCGAGCACACGTCTCTGAAAGTAACCGATTTGCTGCCGCTTTACTGTTGTTTTGATGACCTCCTGCAAGCTAAAGAACGCCATCCCGCTTGAAAACTACTACGCCCGTAACTGCTTCCAATTTAGAAGATTGCTTCGCCTGAAACGATCCTCCTCCGCTTTGATAATATTCCACATCCAAGGGAATACTATCGAAGATTGCTTCTCTTGAAACAATCCTCAGTTCCTTTTTGACAACTTTCCACAATCTATGGAACGCCATCTTGCTGCTTGTTTTGACGATCTTCCGCAATCTAGGGAACGCCATCGATCAATGTTGCTACATCTTGAGCCTTTTCTTGAGTCATAGTGACAACCTTTCCAATCATAGCAAAAGTCGTCGAAGACCACCTCATCATGAACCGCTCTTCTCATATCTTGGTGACAACCTCCACAATCTTAGCGAACGCCGTCGAAGACCGCCCATCTCGTGATATCTTCTCAAATCTTGGGTGACAACCTCCACAATATTAGCGAATGCCGTCGAAGACCGCCCATCTCGTGCTATCTCCTCAAATCTTGGGTGACAACTTCCACAATCTTAGCGAACGCTGTCGAAGACCGCCCATCACGTGCTATCTTCTCAAATCTTTAGTGACAACTTCCACAATCTTAGCGAATTCCGTCGAAAATAACTTTACTTGAAGTCATCCTCAGTTGTTGCAATAATATTCCGAAGAAAAATTTCCGAAGACCAACGCTTGTCGATCTTTAAAGCTCGCTTGAACTTTGCTTCTGCTAAAACCAGTATGTCGGTGTCTCCGTGATGAGCCAATTCTTAGGCGCTTTAAGCTAAGTGAGACGATCTTTCGTCAGGTCGATCACTTACTTGCGGTTGTAATCAAATCGACTACTCAATCATGTCAAATTGCTTATGGGGGCTAACTGGTGTACCAAGGAACCCGAAATCACCTTTCTGAGAGGCTTCGAGCTCTGTCGTTGCTGAGATATTTCTAGCGCCAAGAATTGACTCTGTCGCCGAATGCTATGAAAGGGTCTTCCCTATTCTGCTGCACCTGTATTTATTTTTTACTATAGAAATTTGCCAATCTTTTTAATTATCTTAGGGTTGACCTAAGGCTTAATTATCTTAGGGTTGACCTAAGATAATGTTGCTTGACTCGATAACTTGACACGACTCAAGGTATAAACTTGACTCGATGTGATCGACTGACTCGAGGTTGACTCGACTCGAAGTGAAATGACACGTGTGACTCATGACCCGTGTGTGCATAGTGTTGATTATGCGACTCGAAAACGCAAAAAGCAAAATTTTCCGTCATTTTTGTGGAAGGTACCGACGTTCTCCCGAAAAAGAAAGACGCGAAAAAAGAATCAAAAGTTTTCGAATGCATGTTGAATGAGCTTAGTCAAATGTTGTTTGTTACTATCTTTCAAGGTGCAAGGATTAATCCATCCTAGGCTATCTCAATGAGTGACTCAATGATGAAATTATTTGGGTAACTTAGGCACGGAGGCTAAGTACTTCATACTTCGTGATGCGATGACAATTATAATTGATGAGTGATGTTGATATTACAAGGCATGCTTCAACGTTGTGTTAAGATTCCATGACAAAGGGTTCCTAAGGGAAGGTATATTTGGTCATGTATCTGTGATGTGTGTGATAGTGACACTAAAGGTAGGCCACAAGAGCTAAGTGTGTGGAAAAATATATTGAAAAGAGTCAAATGGTGGTGACTCTTAGGCTAGGTAAGCTAATGATGTAGGGATCAAGCCCCCAAGTCTAGCTCTACGTGAAAAGGGGTGAGCATTGGAAATTCCTAGGTATGATCATAGTGTAAGTGTGTGAATGTGAATATAAATGCATTTTTATTACGGCCGCACCTCAATGTGAGGTTGCCTACGTATCCGTTAGGAATCAGGCCGAACGTAGCTCTAACCGAACCTCGCACAAGTGTGTGTATACCTCAAAAAGGTCTTTTTAAGGGTTGTAACGTGGTTAGGCTAAAGGTTTGAAAGAAGAAGGAGATAAAGGCTCAAGACCCTAGCTAAGCCCCCAAGGTGTGCAACCTCGCTTTTGAATCTTTGTATTTTTATACTTGAGGATTTTAACTCTTTTTTAGCTCTTTCTTTTGTTTTAGCATCTATTTTATTTTTATAAGTGTGGACAATCTCGATCATGCGGTCTATCACTCACTTGGCATTCATGTTTCTCAGGCACGGTACCGAACACTCGATAAGAGACGCAATCTGAGACGTGTTCATATCAAAGATATTTTCATATCAAAGACATTGGAACACTTGCCCTTTTGTACACTTTTATTTATATTTGCTTTTATTTTTATTTTGATCTTTTGAAATCACTCAAGCTTTTTTTAGAATTGCATAAGTTGCACACCATCCCATCCCAAGGTTAGGTAGATTTAGGTTGAAAAAAGAAAGGTCTATCGTTATATATATATATATATATATATATATATATATATATATATATATATATATATATATATATATATATATATATATATATATATATATATATATATATATATAATGCAATAAAATGAAATGATCATATATAAGAAAATAAATGCCAAAATAAATCTAAGGAGAATAAAAAGGGTGCCTATGCTAGACTTATTGGGGAAAGGGTAAATAAAAAAGAAATAGAAAAAAGAGGTCACGAAATCTTGTCGTTGAAGCTCGCCTCTTGTCTTGTGTTGTTTCCTTTATCATCACTCGCTCTTCTTGTTAACTGGAGGCATGGGAAGCTTGTTATTATCAATCAAATGATGGATAGCCTCCTTTAGCTTCCAACAGCTCTCAGTAGTATGACCCCTACCTTGATGGTACTTGCAGTGTTCGTCTGGATTCCAACTAGGTAATCTCTTTTCAGGTGCGGGATCTTGAATAGGTCCAATGGGAGTAATGAGTCCTTTGGCATGGAGTCGATCGAAGGAAGTATCGTAGCTCATCCCAATGGGGGTGAAGTCTTTCCTTAGTTGCTTCTTAGATACTTGGTTATCTATGGCTAAAACTTCACTGAGATCAAAGGTACTAACATTGTTACTAGAGTGGGCGTTTTCGGAAGAAGAAGGATTGTCGTTCTTCTTTTCTTTCCAGCCACCGTGGTTACTATTGTTAGTAGCTTTTTGCTTTGCGAGGTCATCTTCGATTTCAATTCCGATGTCATAAACGGCCTTAAAAGTATTCAAATTGTGTTGATATTTTAAATGCTTCGAATACTTCTCTTGGAGATTCTTGATAAACATCCTCACAGATTCCTTTTCGGTGGGGACTTTAATCATCTTGGCGGAAGTTTCTCTCCATTTATTAAAGAAAGAAGTAAAGCCTTCATTATCTTTTTGTCTTAGCATCTCAAGTTGTCTATTGTCGGTTTCAACTTAGATATTGCACTTGTACCTATCAACGAAAGCGTTTACTATCGATTCCCAGGTAGAGGTTTTCTCTTTATCAAGGGAGAAGTACCATTGTTGGCAAACGGTTTTAAGAGATAGTGAGAACAGAGAGGGAAAAACCTTCTTATCGATACCTTTAATACTTATTATGGTTTCGAATGCTCTTAAATGAAAATAAGGGTTGTCAGTTGCTCTGAATTTTGGGATGTCAATGGCGTTGAACTTATGCTGAATAAGTTCCTTGTCCAGCGAGACCCCTTGTGAACTCATGCCCTGAAATTTGTAGTCGCTATATAACTTGCTTAGACTTTCTTGCATGAGGTCCATCTGTTGTTGCTTCACGGGATCATAAATCTTGAGTGCGAGAAGTTTCAGTGTCTCAGTCACGGTAACCAGTTGGTTCCTAAGATCATTGACTTCTTCTTGACTTGCCATTATCCTTTTAGCCTTCCTCTTTAGACGAATCGGTTTATCAAAAAGTGAGACTTGAATAAAGAGGTTGTCCTTGATTAATCGCCCTTCTCTCCTCGACCAAGTACTGTGGAAAAGGAATTTGGGGATACTTATTGTTAATTATTTGACTCAAGCTTTATTCGACATGCAATGGATGAAGTAAGTGAAGAAAAAATGGAATAGAATGTGAAGAAGAATGATGGAGGTGGAGGGATATGAAGAATTAGGAATAGAATATACCCCCAACTTAAATGACGGAAAAAGACCGACTCATGCATGAACCTAAGACATGGTCATGGTGACATATACTCAAAGTGTGTGCTAAGACTAGTGAGTGTAGATGGTACGTTAAGACTCGTGTCATGACCATGTGGCTAGACTATGTGACTAGACTCAAGCAAAGACTAAGTTAAGACTTCACGTATATGCATTAAACTGGACAGGCTGTGGTATTTTAGTCATAACTTTTTATTTGTGACTCTGATTTGGATGAAACCAACGCCAAATTAAATTTAAAACTGGGGGCTACAGATCCATAGGTTGTACGACTCGTAGTTCTTCCTAGAACTCTGGCTATGACCAAAACAAGTTGACATTTGTGCAGTATACGGGAATAAAAATCCGGGATGACTTAAAGGAACTATGACTCGATTTTATATTTATTTATTAGCTCGAATTAATTAATTAATTAATTAAACAAAGTCCTTTAGTCATTAATTAGTTTATTTAGTCTTAACACAAGTCAAACAAACGGATAGGAAAAATTACATAGAGTATGCACAACAAATAATGTACAGTTAGTCAAGTAGGCACAATATGATGCAATAAGTTTGCAACCTAACCATGGCTCTAGTTCTCTAAAGTTCTGGATATGGTTTAGTCAATAGAGGGCTCATGGCTAATTGTCTGGATGCACCGCGCGGAAGCCTAACCGTGAAGGGTTGGCGCGAGTGGATGGGACACCGTGAGTTTTAGAAAAAACTCGCTTCCATGGTTTGGTGAATTCAACATCTCGGATGTACCCTTTGTTGCACAGAGCATTCAATCAGGTAGATGGAGCATGAATTCCCAGAGGGTTATGTCCATATGTAGAACACATATGGGTTTCAGAAAAGTGAGAAAAAATTCAATCAGGAAGTAGGATCGAGCAAACAATACGAAAAATCGGTCAAAATTAAAACGCAAATTTCTGGCTCGGTATTGGGGAAAGTTGGCGCCAGCAATCATAGATTGACGCCAGCTTTTAACTGTAGCGCCTGGCGCCAATGCTGGCGTCTGGCGCTACGACTAAAATGCTGGCGCCAAGCTCTGGCCCCTGACGCTACTTCCCACATGCCTTAGCAGCTTTCTGTGCTCGATAAAATTTTCCAGTTTCACGCGGTGTTATTTCAGTCCTAGTTGTGAAAGATATTCCTCAAATTTCCTACGTGTAAAATCCTATGTTTTAAACTCATTACGGATGGTCTTTCCAATGAGATCTTTTTTATGCATATGACAATAATATTAATCAAACTTACGCACATGAAATACTTAGAACATTTCGAGTCTCATCCACTCATTCTAAATCATTGCCGAAACAAATTCAAGAATTAAAATAGAAATCCTCCCCAGTGGAGTCGCCAAAAACTGCAGGGAATAATTTCAAGCGTTAAACCCCTAGCTTGAACCCCACTGTGATCATATACTAAAGTACGGTGGCGTCCAAAAGAGAAGAAGATAGAGCAAAAGAGTCGCCAACAAGTTTTAGGAATTTGTAAACAATTCACAGGATGAAGGTTACACCCCTTAACGATCTAAGAGATCGTCAACTCCATAAGATCTAAAACCAAATAAGGGTTCGGGGATGAAGGTACAAATCCAACCTAAAAGAGATTGAACCTACCCTAATAATAGGTCTCTACTTTATTTTGATCGTATTCATGTGCGCTTTTTTACTAACATGCAATCAATAGGATTAACCCTAAACATGTTTATCTATGTTGGTTGAATATTAATGCACAAATAAACTATTATTGGTGATCACTTGAATTATAATCAAATTAACCCTAAATAAGATTATTAATTATCTTATTAAGCGTGATTACAAGTACCAATTCCCTTTAAACATGCAATAAAGGCGTGATCAAGCAATAACAATAAATATCAAGCAACAAAATAATAAAATTATAATAATAATCATAAAAATAATAATCATAATAATAATCGTCATATTAAAATAATAATCATCATTAAAATAATAATAATAATAATAATAATAATAATAATAATAATAATAATAATAATAATAATAATAATATTCATAATCATTATAAATTATAACAATTATAATCATGTTTATGTTAATATTAAAGCATAATAATAGCAAGATCCTAGGCATGATACTAACAAGATTAATAACAAACCCTAGCATGTCACTAAGCCATAAAAATCAAATCTTTAACCCTAACATGATACTAACATTAGGAAGAGAATAGAAGGCATCATAGCAATCATATTTAATATTAAAAATACCCTAGACATGATACTAGGAATATCATAACAACAATTTAAACATGATTTCTACATCATAACATCAATTAAAACCATTAAAGCACTTACTTTGATGCTTCGTACCTCTTTCTAATAACAAAATACACACGTTAGTAACTTCAAGGAAAATAATAATCAAACAATTAAATTAAATAATTGAAATAGAGATTTGGGACCAAACCCTCAGAAATTAAAATCTTTCACGTCTAGGGCGAAGGCAACTTCGAATATGGCTATGCGTTTCTAGATCTAATGAATGCAGAATTTTGTATTTGAAAACAAAGTTTAGAAAAAGAGAAAGAGAGAGAGATGAAATAATCAAGAAAACTTCATGAGAATTGGTGAATGATTAAGAGAGAATTAGAGAATTAATGATTGCAAATGAAAACTGATTGTAGGTGAATCATAACGAAGTTTTTAATACGTTATTTATAGAGAAATCAGCCAAAAAGATAAAATATCAAAACAGAGCACTTGGCGCACGCAAAACGAGATTGGCGCACGCAAAACAGAGCTGGCGCCAGGCGCCAATGGCTAGCACCTAGCGTCAGGCCTGTTCCAGGCGCCAATGCCTGGAGTCAGGCGCCAGGCTTGTTTTTGACGCGTTTTCGAAAATCAGATAAGTTTGCCGTACTAGAGAATAAAATTGTATCTTTTCCTCGAAAACGCTTTTTGATTTTAATTAAAACTCTGAAAAGTCAACAAAAGTCAATTTATCAATGCTAATTGAATTAGGAATGAAAAGAATCTTCTAGAAGAATCTAGAAGACTAAAACCATTCCTAATTGCATTAGGAATGATAAATCATATTAGGTCTTCCCCTAGATCATTGGGCCGTACATAAGGCTCAAACCGGGCCCAGTTTAGTAAATTGGCCATAACTTCCTCAATATTCATCGGAATTGGGCTTATAATATATCGTTGGAAAGGTCTTTGCAAGCCCCATCCAACTACACTACTATTGGACCCATATCATGGACCAACCAAACTGGATTGGCTGTTTTCTTAAAATAAGTTTTCAAAAACAGAGAGAAGAGAAAAGAAATTAAAAATATCCGCAACACTAGACTTTCCACACTTTCGCTTCATTCGATTATGATTCGACGTGAAAGGTACTCGTCACTAGGTTTGGTTTTGGGGAGACACAAATGGGTGTCTACACTGATATTCCAAAGTTCAAGCCTACCGACAATCCAATATTCCATTTGAAGGCGTTCTTTGCAACCATAGCTCTTAAGGGATTGGACGTAACAGTCTTCCCTACGGTGTTCCCTCTCTCTTTAGAGCATGCTTGCCAACAATGGTTTTATTCTCTAGATGCCAAGCGTACTGCGACTTGGCAAGATGTCACCGACAGTTTCATGAATCCTTACAAGTGTAACATTCAAACTAAAACTTCTGATCGTGAACTCTCCATTCTCAAACAGAAAGAGAATGAAGGCTTCACCGCTTATCTGAACAGGTAGAGGGAAACAGCTTCACTCTTGGTAGATCCTCCCAAAAAAAGAGATATGGTTTGCCTCTTTATTCAAAATCTGACTCACAAGTATAAGGAACATCTCAAATTTCTTCCAGTGAACACTTTTGAAGATGTATACGACATCGGCATCAATATCGAGGATAAGCTAATAAAGACCGCTGGTAGTAACAATAATAACACTTGGAAAAATAGGAAGAACGACCTTCCTTCTTCTTCGTCTTCTAAGCACGAAAATACTACCAACAATATAAGCCAAGCTGATCTCAATGAAGTGATAGCTCTTAATGCTCCATTGCCCAAGAAAAGGAGAACTTACACTCCTTTAGGAATGACTTATGATGCGGCCTTTGATCGCCTCTAAGGTCAAATCTTGATCACACATATTGGGCCATTTCCAGAGCCAAAACCTGAAGAAAGGAGCGTCAAGTGGAACCCCAATGCCCATTGCAAGTTCCATCAAGGAAGGAGCCACACCACCGAACAATGTTGGAACTTGAAGGACGTCATTTAAGACTTG
The DNA here is from genome assembly GCF_948465745.1 of Chenopodium album. Classification (NCBI taxonomy): domain Eukaryota; kingdom Viridiplantae; phylum Streptophyta; class Magnoliopsida; order Caryophyllales; family Amaranthaceae; genus Chenopodium; species Chenopodium album. Next base: position 19,685,872 of record NC_137840.1, on the reverse strand, counting down.
GTGGATGCAAAAAAACTTCCTGTCCCTCCAAGCGCAAGAAGTAATAAAGACCAAGCGCACAGCGAGTTCATCATACAAGATTTCATGATATTTTTTCTTAATCATTTCCCTTTTCCCCATTATTCTAGCATATATAGATTTCCCTTTCTGTTATTTGATCTTTGTGTTTGATGATTCATCATTTCCATCAATAACAAGGGCATTATTCCTTTATATCTCGATCATGACTTTCTTATGCAAAAAAAAATAATAAAAAAAATTGTCGAACTAAAAACAAGGTACACCTATGATTTGAGGCACTTTTGCAACTCTGGCATTCCCCTTAAACCATTTTCAATCACATATCCATTTCTTTCATCAACCACTTTGAGCCTCATCTAACGTTTGGCCTCATTTATTCAACCCACATTCACCTAACCCTAGGATGGGAAGGTGTGCAAATTGTGTAACATTCAGAAAGCAAGTTCAACTAAAAAAAAAAAAGAATAAGTATATAAAAAAAATGTCTAAAGATAAGTGTTCCAATGTCTTCGATATGAACATGTCTCAAATTGCGTTTCTCATCAAGTGCTTGGTACTGTGCCTAGAAAACATGAATGCTAAGTGAGTGATGGAGCGCATGATCTGAGATTGCCTACATTGATTAAAAAAAAAAAAGAAAAGAAATTAAAAACAAAGAAATATATATGAAAAATGAAACTTGCAAAGTCTAATACATAATTACATATCTTAGGGGCTTCTCACAGGTCTTGACCCTTTTACCCCTTTCTTCCTTAAACCATCATCTTAACCACATTACAACCCTTGAAAGACCTCTTTAAGGTGTACATAAGTTTGGTTTGAGCTACGTTCGGCCTGATTCCTAACGGATACGTAGGCAACCTCACATCGAGGTGTGACCATATTTACATTCATATGCGTGATCGAGTAAAAGAATATCCAATGCTTAACTCTATCCATCTAGAGCTAGACTTAGGGGCTTGAACCCACATCATTTAGCCTACCCAGCCTAAAAAGTCATCATCTTTCACTTTTCTCACATATATTTCCATCACCATTACCTTTGCAGCCAGCCTTAGTATCACATTCACACACTTCACTCACACATCCTTATCCATATAATCCTTCCCTTTAAGAACTCTTTTTCATGAAATCTTGTTTCAACACTGTGCATGCTTCATCATCTTTCAAAGACAACATTCATTAAAAGAAACATTGTATACTTGCTTAGCTTCTTGACCTAAGCAATGTTCATTGTTTCATGCATTGCATCATGTGCTGAGCAACATTTATATATCAATGATTTGTAATCATACAAAGCATATTGTCTTGATTTGTAATCATACAAAGCATATCGTGCTTAGCTCCTTGACCTAAGAAACGTTCATTATGCAATAATCTCTTAATCTATATACGTGCTTAGCTCCCAGACCTAAGTTACGTTCAAGATTGTTTCTTTACACCGCATATGATGCTTAGCTCCATGATTTAAGTTCATTCATCTATCGTGTCACATGATGTAATTGTAATTAGCCTCTTGTCCTAAGAACATTCATCATGCATACAGTGTTTTCAAGACAAGCAATTCAATCCATACGATTCATTTCGTCTTGCTCAAGGAGGAAGTTCAAAACTTCTTCCCTTTTTCATCTTTTCTTTTAGGGAAGTTCAAAAACTTTTTCAAAATTTTTTTTATCGAGGGAAGTTCGAAAACAAAATTTTATTTTTGACGTCTTTCTTTTTCGGGAGAATATACGAAAAATTTTTGCTTTTGCATTTTCCATTGCTTGTGCCTGCACACACTCACCATATAAACAACCACAAGTGATACACATGTCATGTCAAGTCAAACTTGGTCAAGTCAGTTTCTCAAATCAATCACAATATATACGAGTCCCTTGGCAAATTTATGTTTGCAGGTCTCATTTACAGCCCACGTTCGGGGACAAGTGAGCCATATACATCCCAGATTTGAGGACAAGCGAACCATCTACAGCCCACGTTCGGGGACAAGCGAACCATCTACAGCCCACGTTCGGGGACAAGAGAACCATCTACGACCCTTGTTCGGGGAAAAACAAACCATCTACAGACCACGTTCGGGGACAAGCGAACCATTTAAAGCCCACGTTCAGGGACAATCAAACTACCATAATTTCATGGCGCAAGGTTCTTGATACACAGAGACTTGCAATCTTATTAGACAAGTTTTTCCTCAAACATGGTAAATTGTTGGTTGTTGTAATCTCTCAAAGCGAAGAAGTCAGCGATTACATCATATGTCGACTTTCCTCAATCATGGAAAGTATCTCAACCGATAGATTTCTTCAAGCATAGAAAACTGCCAAAATCACCGGTCGACTTTCCTCAAGAATGGAAAGTATTATTCGGTGGATTTCTTCAAGCATAGAAAACCGCCAAATTCATATGTCAACTTTCCTCAAGCATAGAAAGTATTATCTAGTAGATTTCTTCAAGCATAGAAAGCTACCCAACTCATCAGTCAACTTTCCTCAGGCATGGAAATTATTTCAACAAAACGTTATCCGATGGATTCCTTCAAGCATAGGAAGCTACCAAACTCATTTTTCACTGATGCACCGGTGTCAGATACGCATTCTATCCCTTTACTTTTTTGTCTGTGGAACTAACACTTTTCTGCAGGTATCGGCGTATACAAAGTGATTTAGGATCGCAGAACTTCTTAAATCATTCTCTGTCCCTATCGACTACTTTGACTATCGTTTTTGAAAATGGCGTTTCTACAAACTCAGTCAAAGTGGGGGCTTCTATAGATACCTAAAAATGTCTCCCCAAAACCAAACCCGATGATGAACAACCTTTCACTGCCATTATTGGTAGGTTTGATTATTTAATATTTGGAATGCTTAAATCTATGTTTGCATTAAATATATTTCATAAATTAATCCAATTCATAGCTCATTCCACACCATAGCTTATTTTCCTCTTTTCGTATCAACATCACAAAACTGAGAGAACCTGATTTCATGGCCCTATAATTTTGATCCAATTATTATTTGATTGGATAGGCCTTTCAATAATATTTCCATCAATATATCATAAGCCCAATTCCGATTTAAAATGAAGAAGATATGAACCAAACACTAAACTCGGCCCAAAACCGACACCCTTCTACTAAAATGTCTATATCTTATAATATACAAATCATTTTGACCTGATTATAATTGGGTTTGAAAGTAGACCTGATAATATTTCCAATGATATATTATATGCCTTATTCCAAGTTACGGATCAAAAGCTATCATAGTTTTAAAAACGTGTTAAAAACTGGAATTACCGCGATAAAGCTAAATTGGCGTGTCACGGCGCCTGATGACGTAGCACGGCGCCTGGTTCTGTGACACGGGTGCTTTCTTGTGTTTTTTTCGCGTTCTTGTTCTCAACTTGGACGCAAAAACTGTCCCGCGTCACTCAATATTTTGCCGCGTCTCACTATTTTGTCCCGTGTCACGCCAGATTTTGGCGTGTCGCACCAATCTTCTTGCGTGTCGTGGTGCCTTAAATTAGGGTTTTTATCTTTTTATGGTTATGTGTGTTCCCTCTGCTCATTTCCTGTATAAATACCCTCCACTTTTCTGCAGTTCAGGGCATCTAATCATTCTATCTTCCTCTCTTTTACACTAAAAATCATTATGCTCTCTCTCTCTCTCTCTCTCTCTCTCTCTCTCTCTCTCTCTCTCTCTCTCTCTCTCTCTCTCTCTCTCTCTCATGTTCTAAGCCGTAAACCTATATTCTTAATTACATCATTCTTCCCTTATGAACTCCTAGGAGTTCATACTCGACCTGAGGTTCCGTCCTTAAACCAAGGTGTGAAAGGTACAAATAACTGAGGGTTTGGACCAAATCAACTCTAATTTTTTTTTTAATTATTTAATTTCCATTTGATTTATGTTTTTTAATTGAATTTACTAACAATTTAATCATGATTTAGAAATTTAAAGAACGCGCGGAATGTGAGTAATTAATTAATTAAATTACTTATTTAATTTTAATATTGCTAGTATCATGATTAGGTTATTTTATATTTGATTTGACTAACGATATTATTGTTGAATTGCTTCCAATATTAATATTAATGTTTATTCTATTATTATTTTTTATCACCATATTGCATGCTTAAATGTAATTGAAATCACGCCTAATAAGATAATTTGGACAACCGATTTAGGTTCCTTTAATCTTGTGGTTTAATCAAAGTGATCACAATATTTGAGAATTATGTGTTGCATTAATATTCAACCAATTTAGCCTAATAATAGTTTGGAGCAAATTGAATATTTTATTTGCATGCCTTTGAGATCACATGAATCACTTTTCAGTATAAGAATCGAGTAGAGGCCAATACGGGCGAATGTGACTCCATGACTCACTTCATATATACCATCATCCCTGGTCCTCCTTTCGTGGTTCTGAACCATATGGAGTTAGTAATCTCATGGATTATTAATGGGTTGAAACCTTCACGGGTCAATCGTTGTTGCCTATCGTTGTCCCTTTATCGTGGTTGCCTTTTATGATCCGTGAACATTTTACAAGTTCCTTAAAAACTTGTTGGCAGATCCTTACTTTCTTTGTCCCTAATTGTAGATGTCAATTCCCACTTCCTATGAGTGCCAAGTATATTCACACATGCTTTAACATAGGCGCACTTCAAACGACGCCTATAGCCGACTGATGCAAATCAATGTGAGATCCCTTGATCTCCCAGCCAAGTCTTAAGTTGAGGCGTCTCAAACTAAGGACCGTTGTTAAAAACCATAGACATAGGCACTCCGAACCGGGTGATGATATTTTTCCAAATGAAGGAGATGACGTCCTTAGTCTTGATGTTTTTGACCACCTCTACCTCTACCCATTTGGTGAAATAATCAACGGTAACTAAGATATACCGGCGTCTGCCTGACGCAGAAGTGTATGGCCCTAGGATATCCATGCCCCACTTGGAGAATGGAACTAGTCTATGAATAACCGTTAGATTTGTGGCCGAACGGTGTATAAGCTTGCCGAATTTTTGGCATTTATCAAACTTTTACACCAATTCAATGTCATGGCGTCTTTCTCCAAGGCAAACAAGGAATAGCCCTGTCGCCTGGTTCTTTTTACTAGAGACCTTCCACCTATATGTGAGGCATAAAAGCCCGCATGTAGATCTTCCAGAATTTCTAGCCCTTTTTCGAGGGTGATGCATCTTAAGAGTGGTTGTAGGAACCCTTTCTTATAAAGCTCTCCTTTACGAATTTCGAAATTGGCCGCACGTTTTTTTAGTGCGGCTGCTTCTGGAGTTGAATCCGGCATCATGTCATCTAGCAGATACGCCCGGATGCTATCCATCAAAGTAGAATATCAGTCAATTACTCCAATAGGATCTTCTTCAATGCTTCGTTTTTCCATTACTTCCTATAAAACTGACCGAGGTGTATCACATGAGGCGGATGATGCCAGCTTAGACAAAGCATCCGCCTGGTTGTTTTTGGACCGAGGCACTTGACTTAGATTGAAGTATTCAAGTGTCTCGGCCTCAGCTTTGACCGCCTACAAGTATTTGATCATAGTCGAATTGGTGGCTTCATAATCACCATGGTATTGGCTCACGACCAACTTCCCTTGCCGCCTTGCACATGCGGATGTCGGCTAGCAGTGCTTAATACTCTGCCTCACTATTTGAGGCCCGGAACTTGAATCGTAGTGCATGCTCGTACTTATCGGCCTCAGAGGACTGATATATAACTCCTGCACCACAACCGTTCATAGTAGAGCTCCCTTCCACATACACTTTCCAAACCCGATCAGCGTTATCCGACACAGCCGGCCTTGTCATTTTGACAATAAAGTCGGCGAATGCTTGTCTCTTTATTTCCTTCTTTGGTTCATAAGTGAGTTCCAGACCTTGTAATTGAATAGCCCATTTGAGCATTCAGCCTGATGATTCCAGGGCCATCATTGGCCGCTTGATCAGTTGGTCAGTGTAGACCACTACCAGATGTGCCAAGAAGTAAGGTTTCAATTTCTTGATATCCATGTAAAGAGCAAGGTCAAAATTTTCAACCATGGGGTACCAAAGCTCGGCGTTTCTAAGGACGTGACTAATGAAATAGACCGGGAGCTGGGTGTCGTCTCTTTCAGCAAGGAGAACAGCACTGAGGGCATGATTTGAGACAGCTAGGTACATGTAGAGATTTGGGTAGAGGGCTGACCAACCTTGGCAAAGAGTGCAAATGTTGATTAAATTTTTAAAAAGTCGTCTCAGCATCATCCCCCCATTCAAACATAGCCTTCTTTTAGATTGCCTAGAAGAAGTAGAAGCACTTGTCTCCTGATCGCCTGAGGAATCTCCCCATAGCCGCTAGACAACCTGTTAACTTTTGTACTTCTTTGATAGTGCGAGGCGACTGCATGTTAATGACCGCCTGAATTTTTTTAGGGTTGGCCTTTATCCTCTTTTGGTCAATTAGGAATCTGAGAAACTTCCTAGACTCAACACCAAAGACACACTTCTTGGGATTGAGCATCACCTTGTGTCGCCTGAGTGTGGTGAATGTTTCTCAGAGATCAGCAAGGTGATCCACATGTTGCTTGGATTTGACTATCATGTCATCGATGTACGCCTCTACATTCCTCTCAATATGATTAACCAAGACCGTATTAATCATTCGTTGGAAAATAGCAGGCGCATTCTTCAAGCCAAACGGCATCACGGTGTAGCAAAATATCCCCTGATAAGTGACAAATACTGTCTTTTCCTTACCCTTTTTTCACAAGGGAATCTGGTGGAAGCCTGAGTAAGCGTCCATAAAACTCATCAGGGTATGTTCGGCTATAGAGTCAACCAGATTGTCGAACTTTGGAAGTGAATTACTATCCTTCGGACATGCTCTGTTTATGTCAGTGTAATCAACGCACATGGGCCAGGTACCATTCGGCTTCTTCACAAGTACAACATTTGCTACATAGTAAGGGAAGTCACACAGCCAAATGAACCGAGCGTCTAATAGCTTTTTTACTTCGGCGGCTGTCACCTGACTTCTCTCCTCGCCATGATTTCTTTTCTTTTGTTAGATGGGCTTCGTTTTTTGATCCACGACGAGTTTGTAAGATCCGGGATGATGTCATGCATCTCTTCCACTTCAAAGGCAAAAATGTCTTTGAATTCTTTCAGCAGATGGTGCAAGTCTGTACCCACCTTTGCAAAAGCAGCCGTCCCTTTTTCGCTCTGGACGGCTGTCATCCCGAGGAATATCAACGTGCTCACCAGCCTGCTGGGAACATAGATCATCCGACCGTTCCCCGGTCAGTGATTGCTATTGCTTTTCTTTTTTTTACTACCACCAGCTAATCAGTCTTCCTTTTCTTTGAGGTTAGTAGGGACGCACGGTCATCCTTGATATCATTAAGGTCTATTGGCTCCTTCTCCTGTCCGGCTACAGCAGCCGCAGGCTTGACGTCCGAGAGATAACACTTTCTAGCCGTCTTTTGATCTCCGTTCAGGGAGCCAACAATGCCATTATCCCTCTCATGCTTGACCAGCATGAGAGAAGGGATGATGACAGCTTTGCACTCGTTCAGAGTGGGTCGGTTGAGAATGAGATTGTTGGTAGTTAGCTCTTCGACCACCAGAAATCGGATGTTCATGTGTCGTCCGTTGCCCTTTTCTCCCAGGCAGACAGGGAGTTCTATCCGTCCTATTGGGTGCACCACTCCTCCTCCAAATCCAACAAGCGGATGGGAGACATCATGTATGCTTTTCGGCTTATATTTGAGGTTAGATAGGAATTTGCGATTGATGATGTCTGAGGAGCTACCTGTGTCAATCAAAATGCAGCCAACTTTTTGGTTGGTCACTTTGCATTCTATAACCATGGGGTCATCATGCGGCCGACGGACTTTTGCCTCGGTCTTTCTTTGTGATGACAACTTTTGGGAAGGCGGTGGTGCCAGCCGCCTGTCCCTCTTTAACAGAATGGACCATCTTTCTCATATGGTCCTTGGTGCCCCGCATGGTCAGGCTACCTCTAGCAAATTCACCTGCTATAGTGTAAACCAGCTCCTCATCGGTTTCGGAACTACCAGTAGGCTGGGGAGTCTTTTTGGAGGAATGCCCCGGATTCGCTTTGGAAGTCTGCTTTGTTGGCCAGACGGTCAAGCGTCTGCTTGCAACTGAAATAGTCGTTGGTATCGTGGTCGACGTCCTCATGGTAATGGCAATGTTTGTTTTTTGTTCAGATTTTCAGCGGAACCTTTCAATAGAGTCAGCTTCTCTAGGTTCAGCCGATCCTTTATCTCCATGAGGATAGATTAGTTGTCCTTGCGGAACTCGTACCTCGGAACGTACGGTTTCCATTCTTTTTTCTTCTTCTGGGCTGGCTGATCGCAGTTATTAACCGCCCATATCTCTTTTTTCTTCTTGCTCTCTTCAGGTTTTTGAGCCAGTTTTACAGGTCGACTCTCCTTCTACCTGTCAGACATTTTAGAGCCCGACTGCTTATTGGAGGTGCAGAGTTCGGTCGCTTGTATAAAGGCTTCTGCCTCCATCAGGGATCCTTGGAGGGTGAAGATTTTCTTGCGGACAAAGTCGAACTTAAAAGTTGACCCGTCCTTTCAGACCCTTAAAGAAGTCTGTATAGGCTACCTCGTCGGATAGTCCTTGAATCTGGATTATCACTATATTAAACCGTCTTTCGTAGGAGCGTAATCCTTCTCTATCTCCATACTGCACATTGCTCAGATCGAGACTTGTTTTCTTTACATGGATGTTCATGGAGAAGTTGGTAGCAAACAAAAACGCAAGCGTCTTGAAGTTGTTTATACATCCAGCCGGCAGGTTGTCGAACCACTATTAGGTTATGCCTTTCAAGGTAGCTGGGAAGCAGAGACACCATGCGGCATCATCTAACCTCTGTAGGTACATGAGGTGGTTGTATGCCAGAAGGTGCTCCTCTAGGTTGGAGGTACCATCATAGGTCCTCACCAACACATTTTTAACCTTGGGCCGCTTGTTCAGCCTCGGCTATTGTAGGGAATATTTCAAGCATTACCCCAAACTTGAACCCCACTGTGATCATACACTTAAGCATGGTGGCGTCCAAAGAGAAGGAAGCTAGAGCAAAAGAGTCACCAACAAGTTTAGGAACTTGTAAACTGTTCACATGGTGAAGGTTACACCCCTTAATGATCCAAGAGATCGTTAACTTTAATAGGTCTGGAACCAAGACTGGAAGTTCGGGGATAAAGGTACAAATTCAATCTAAAAGAGAAAGAACCTACCCTAATAATAGGCCTCTACTTTATTCTTCTCGTATTCATGTGCGCTTTCTGACTAACATACAATCAATAGGTTTACCCTAAACCCTTTTAATCTATGTTGGTTAAATATTAAATGCACAAACAAATCTATTATTGGCGATCACTTGAATTAAAATTAAATTAACCCTAAACAAGATTATTAATTATCTTATTAAGCGTGGTTACAAGTACCAATTCCCTTTAAACATACATAAAGGCGTGATCAAGCAATAACAATAAATAAACATCAAGCAACATAATAATCATCATAATAACAATCATAATAATCCAAATAATTATAATCATCATAATAATTAAATTAATCATGTTAAAGCATAATAATAGCAAGATCCTAGGCATGATACTAACAAGATTAATAACAAACCCTAGCATGTCACTAAACAATAAAGATCAAATCTTTAGCCCTGACATGATATTAGGAAGAAAATAAGAAGCATCATAGAAATCATAATTGATATTAGCAAATCACCCTAAATATGATACTAGAAAGCAATAAAACATCCTAACATAATATTAGGAATCAAAATAACAACCTAAACATGATTTCTATATCATAATATCAATTAAACAATTAACGCACTTACTTGGATGCCTCGTATCTCTTTTTAATAACAAAATACACATGTTAGTAACTTCAAGGAAAATATAAAATCAAACAATAAAATTAAATAATTGAAATAGAGATTTGGGACCAAACCCTCAGAAATATCAAACCTTTCACGTCTAGGGAAAAGGCTACTTCGAATTGGGCTAGGTGTGTCTAGATCTTGTGAATGCGGAATTTTGTTTGTGAAAAGTTGGTTTAGAATAAGAGAGAGAGAGAGAGAGAGAGAGAGAGAGAGAGAGAGAGAGAGAGAGAGAGTATCAAGAATTTCTTGATGAGAGTTGGTCGAGAGTTGATGATTACAAACGAAGGTCTAAGGAGGCTATTTATAATGAAAACAGTCCGGATTAGATAAAAAAAAAAAAAAATCGGAGTTCGAAAAGGAATAAAAACACGACGCTATCGCCGCAATAGCCTCTGTCGTCCGACGTTGTAAGACAGTTTTTGCGGATTTTGTTTTTATCATATCTTTTGATCCAGAAGTCCAAATAAGACATATAATATTTCGTTGGAAAGCTCTTGAAGTCTACTTTCCAACCCAATTTGAATCAGATTAAAATATTTTTTAGATAAAAAGATATGGCTAAAATAGTGGAAGGGTGTCAGTTTTGGATAGAGTTTCATATTCCATTCATATCTTTTTCGTTATAGCTTGGATTTAATAATATAATATATCATTGAAAAGATAATTTCAAGATCTATCCAACCATATAAAATTTGGTTAAAGATTATGAGACACGAAAATAATATCTGAATATATTCCATTTCGTACAAAACAAGGATTCTCTAAAGGAGTAGTTTTATTTAATTTCAAACTCTTTCAAACATAATTATCAATCCTAACTCCATTAGGATTTGAAAGAATCTTCTAGAGTATTCTAGAAGACTATAATCAATCCTAATAGCTTTAGGAATGATAATTAATAATAGGCCCTCCTCTAGATCATTGGGCCACATATAAAAACCAAACTGGGCCCAGTTTAGTATTTTGGCCATAACTTCCTCATTATTCATCGGAATTGGACTTATAATATATCGTTGGAAAGGTATTTCCAAACCCTATCCAACTACACTATTATTGGACTCATATCATGGACCAAACTAAACTGATATGCACGTTTTCATAAATAGGGTAAGAAAAGAAATATTTTCAAAAACAGAAAGAATAGATACTCTAATAAAAACATCCTCATCACTAGATTTTTCACACTTTCGCTTTGTTCGATAATCAATGACATGAAAGGTATTCATCACTAGGATTGGTTTTGGGGAGACACATTTGGGTGTCTACAGCTATCTCCCTAGAGAATACAAAGAGTTGTTCTCCAAGGTTTTGTAGCAGAATCTGCCAGTCCATAGGCTGGTAATTGTATGTCGCCTGTCCTCAGAAGAAGGCAGGCTGGATGTAAGGCAAAGCAGGCGGCCTGTATAATGGATGGGCCACATACTGTGTTGAGTTGGTTATATGAGGTCCCGTGTGGACGGAAGGGCCCCCTAACGGAGTCCCATGTACAGATTGTGAATTCCTCACTAAGGTATTCTTAAATCTATCCGGATAAGTCAACGTGGATGCCGACTCAAATAGATGCTGGTTCTTCTTTTTCTCAATGTAATGTCGAGCGTCAGATAAGTTCTTTTTGCTGCCGTCCAGATGCACATGCCAAATGGCATTTCTCTTTGTCGTTTCTTGGAAACGGAGTTTGGAGAGGTCAATCTAGGGCAGGGCCTTTTCCTTTGTAGTAGGGTGTGGAGTAAGCCGTCGGTCCCTGACTGACTTTGCTTTCTCAGCCTGGCTGGTTTTTTGATCGACTGTTCCTTCCCAGGAGTTGTCGTCCTATTCGTGATTAATTCTTTAATTTCACTCTTGAAATTTGTTATGAATTTCATGAGCTCGTCTCGGATGACTGAGGCTGATCCTAGGGGTGTTCAAAAATACCCGACCCGGTTGACCCAACCCGTTGACCCGATACATTTAGGCGGGTATTTTTCTAGTAAATTTCAAACTTATCGGGTCGGGTACCCGACCTGGAAAAATAGAAGTGTAACGGGTCGGGTCATGGGCCGGTCTTTTGTATTATGCGGGTACCCGCTAACTCGCTAACTTTTTTTTTAGGGTTTTATGTGTGCAACCGTTAGTCCATCTCTCCCCCTCATTTCTCTTTTTCACTCTCCTTCACTCACAAAGTCACAACTCACAGTTAGTCAATCACCTTTTCTCAACTCCACGATCTCTTCTTCCCCCCCCCCCCCCCCCCTCCCTCCTTCACGCACCCAATTTCTCTTTTTCTCTCTCCTTCACATCCCACAATAATCATCAACTAAAAAATCAAGATCAAATATAACTCACGAATCACTCAAACATCATCAACATACTGAATTGAATCGAACTACGCAAGATGATGTTTATCCCACCGCAGCGGCACAACCACAATCGCGTGAGAGATCTCCCATCGCAGCGGCACAACCACGCAAGACCGTGACGTCCATGAGAGATCTCCCACCGTAGCAGCAAGTCGATGTTCATTGTGAATGTTAATGGTGTTTTGTGACTTTTGTCCATGTTTATCTATTTTATTTTTGATATTTTGAATATTATTTGTGGTTGCAAGCTTGCAACAGTTTCTTTTTCTTCTCAATTTCTTCTTATTCTTTGGTTAAATGTTAATGTTCTTCAATTTGTGTATTAGAAACTTTTTTTTTTTGCTTGCAAATGCAAAAGCCTTAAAATTATTTATTGACACTTTTTTTTAATTTTTTATACGGGTACCCTGTAACCCAACCCGGGAATTTCGGGTACCCGTTAACCGGGTACCCGGATTTCGCGGGTCGCATCATGGGCCGAGCAATTTAATACCCGAAAACCCGGGTACCCGCATTTTCGGGTACCCGGATTTGAACACCCCTAGCTGATCCTGCCACCTAAGTTGGATCAGACGGCTGCCAAGGGGGCTTGCTTGTACTCGCCTGGCTAATGTTCTGCTCCGGTCTCTCTTTGTGACGGATGCGCTTAGAGATGAATGACCCATCATAGGCCACATACGTTTCGACATCACAGTCGTCACCAGCGCCATGGTCCAAATGGACCTCTACATCAACCGTAGGCCGGTTGGTCTCTAAAGGCGGTACAAGATCTTGTGAAACCATCTTTGAGGTACTCTCCCCACAGACGGCGTCAAAATGTTTCGGGTATTTTTGTGTCCCTTGGAAGAGTTATAACTCGATGACTAGGTCCAACAAAGCCGCCTGTACCTGCCAAAGAACGGAGCTCCAGATGTTCAGAGGTTCGCCTCCGAAGCTTAAGTTAGTACAGATTCGGAGAAAACGTGCGGAAAGTAAATATCTTCTCGGATTCCGAGATCAAGTGTTCTTTGTTTTCGAGAGCAATAAATGATGTAATGATTAAGACGTCTCCCAATAAATGGGGGAATCTCCCTATTTATAGGATCCTAGAAAGGTGTGTCATGACCTAGGATTTAGGACAACGTCGTTTTGCGACTCTCCTTGGGATTTGGGCCTTAGAAGGCCGCCATTCCCAGGGGCCATATTTGCGTGACACGTGTCATAATTTGGAAAGTCCATTTGGACACCTCTTTCAATAACACGTGTCGCGCTCTCATTGGGTCACTTGACGGGGTAGAGATACCCAAATCATTAGGTATAAGTTTATGTGACTTCAAACTCTCGGCTAAGGGTGCCCTTATTTGTGAAGTCGTGTTAACCGTAGGGAACAAATCGGTGAATACGATTTAGTAACACCGATCACACCAAATATCGATTTCAAGTCAGATGACATGAGCACATGACAAGTCATTCTTACTATTAAATTGTTTAATTTATGTTCTCTTGTTGCCTTAAAACACATTATAGAGTACATTTCCAAAAGACTTAAAGATGAGTTTGTCATCTTCTCCATTTTCTTTTATATGCATCACTTTAATATGTGCATTCAATATTTAGATCTTTTGTTACTAATATAAATTTACTCTTTTTTTTTTTTTTGCCTTTTTTCTTTTATATGCATTTAATTATTACATTTTTCACATAATAAATTTGACACAAGTAGATAATTAATAAATGTTACTCCGTATTATGTAATATAATGTTGGATTAGTCACCTTGTCTATTTAAATTAATTTATCTTTTTATAGTTTTACCAATTGACAATCAAGAATTAATGATATTGATGATAAAAAAAATGTGTCAATAAAAATGATGCATTACAAAGACGATAGAGTATTAAATTTGCAAATACATCCCATCCAAAGTCAAAACCGAGAAAAATAAATAAATATTTAAGGAAATTGTCTCATCCAAAGTTCAAATAATCTTACATTTACATAAGAACAGACGGAGGAGCAAACTCTATGTATATACATCACTTCGTCACATAAGTCATACAGAAACCACGCCAGCTGCAGGAAGCCTGGAAATCATGTAGCTGCAGGAGTAAGTGATTGTTTACCACAAATATGAGCAAATTCTTCAATACTGAACAAGAGAAGAAGACAATAAAATGATTAGCCAACATCAATTTGCCACAAACAGCAAGAGCACAATTAAACTCTAAGCCAACACAACTGTACCATATGCTTGATTTAAAGCCACGAAAACGTAAGAGCACGAACCGACGTGCAAAAAAAAAAAAAAAGAAAAAAAAATCCATATTCTCAAGCTGTTACAACGACCATACCCAGCACAAAATAAATTCCACTTAAAAGGTGGGAGTGGATGAAATTTGAACCCGTGACTTCTTTGTCACATTGGCTCATGATAAGTTTATATACACTATCAAAATATACCTATATGTTAACTTCACACAATATGAAATTCCACCAATTGCACTTTATACTTCATTCGTTCTTTTCAATCGCAACGTTTGCAATTTTGCTCTATTCATACATTCTTTTATCCGTCTTTTGTGATTTACATTATTGAAATATGTAATCAAATGAGATCTTGCTAGATTCATCTCAATATACATGGAGTATTATCTAAGATCCTGTTTTTTCACCTTTCATTTATTTCAAAAGTTCAGATGAGATAAATTAATTTAGAAAAGTTTTAATAAGGATCAATAAGGTTACCCAAGTTCAATTTACAACAAAAATAAGTTCCAATAATGTCTAAGAAGTTTTGATAAGATAAGTTCATATAAGTAAAAAATCAGGTGAAAAACACCCTTATATAAAATGTTACTATAACCATAATTAAAGATATAAATGGTACAAAATGTGTATCGGTAAGCATGAAAATAAACATTGCAATTAAATGATGCAGCTAGTAAAGGACGAAGTAATATAAAATCCCAATTCATTGCCGACCAACTGTATTTGTTAAATCATGCACAACACCTTCTATTGCAGCTAATTCAAATGGAAGAACTAATAGATAATCTCTCCATGCAACAAAGCTATCAGCCTTAACCAGATAACTATATGCACTTAAGGCTGCAAGTCTGTTACCCTATAACTGACAGGGGCAGAGAGAAGAGTTAAAACTTAAAGGGTTCATTTTCAATTCTATATACAGCAGTAGATGATTGGCATCTTGTCTAAGCCTCTGAATTAGGACTTCTAAGGGTCCAAGATCATGATAATGATCTCTCATCTGAGATGACAATCTCAGCCCTGGGCCCCATGATCAGATACTTTCAGGTATTAAATTCTTTTATTGTTCTTTTTCGGGAAAAAGTTTAAGCTCTCCAGGTAGGTCTATCAAGTTAGTAGAAATCTTCTATCTAAGTTTTAATGACCGAACCAATTACCTAGAGAGAGGAATATTCATACTTGCTTGAGTTCTAAGTTAACACAAAGAAAACAGATTCAATAGTGTTAGTTTCGATTGTTGAACAGTCCACTTGTAAACTTTACTAATCTCATATATCACTCTCTCTGGCCTCCAACAACAATGGCAGCATGTCAGCATTTCAAGCCCTAAAATTCACACCAGCTTTAGCTTCTCTCCCTCTGCTCTGACCACCACACTTTGCTCTCGCCTAAGCCTTAAGCTTCTGTTGTTGCAGCTGTGAAGCCACATCAGCACTCACTACTTGTAAAGAAGAGATAAAAAAAGACAGATAGGAAAATCACCAGATTGGAGGTTGTTTGCTCACTTTGTTGAACTTATGCTAAATGCTCTCTCGTACTCACACACTCACCTGCACTGTTGCTTGAAGCTTTGATGTTGGATAGTGGATACAATAGTGTTCAACATTAAGTGAAATAAAACCCCCTGATTACTGAATTCTGAACTCAAGCCTACGCCAATGATGTCAATCCCTCCTTATATCTCGGCCTACATTCATCCTCTCTCCTTTATCCTGTTGCTCTCTTCATCAGGTTTCCACTCTCAATTGATTTTCCAGAGTGAACATGTCATACCATTTAATGAGGATGTGGTGTGTCACATATAAGTCTTTAACAATGAAGGAAAATCTGTATTCTTTTGGCATATCTAGTGTAAATTGAACTTTCTTGAAAGAAATACTAGATGATGGAACATCTTTAAATAAATTAGTGTTTTAATTGTTTGGTCCTAAAAAAACTAGCTTGGTTAAAGTTCAAAACTCAACTCAATTCATCATAATCGTCTGACTTTACTATTCCAACACCTGGGTTTACTATACACATAGGGAAAACCGATAGTTTTCCCTACTCCAGTTTGGACTAGAAAATCCTAAACGACCTATGGCACTAATGTCAAACAGTAAGTGTAAAACCATACTTTAGGAGTATGATCAAACCAAGTGGTTCTTATGAAATCTGTAGAAATTACACAAGCCAGCTAACAGAAGTACAAATGATCTAAAACTCTCAATGAAAGCATGGGGTTGAGCTTGAAAAAAGCTTGTCAATATTTGTTTATTTGATAAATCAGTTAAATAATCTGTTAAAAGCTTAAAACAAGTTTGAAATGTTGTTTGATCATTGAGCTTGAAGAACAAACAACTCATTTGATTATGCTCACAAACAAGCTTTTTCAACTTCATAAAAAAAAAAAAAAAAAAAAAAAAAATTAAAAAAATAAAAGAAAAGCTATTATTCATGGATTTTTTTTTATGTTATATGGCTCATAAAATATATACTTTGTATTAGACTAACAAATTTTACTAAGATGTGTACTTATAATAAAGTTTTGTTATTTACACTTTGGTTTTGTAATTGTCAAATGTACATAACAATCAATGATACAGCTTCGTTTATGACATGTTGCGTGATTAAAAAAAAATGTTTATTAACTTGGCCAAAACAAGTCATTCACAAACCGTTAGCAAGCATGATAACCTATAAAGGTAACTGAGTTTGAATAAACTTTGAGCTCAGTATAGAGCTCGAGCACACTAAGGGGGCGTTTCGTTTGAAAAGTGAAAACGGAGTGGAAAGGAAACAAATAAGAGGGGGAAAAGGAATCATTTAGCTATTACCTTTTCATTTGTTTGGTTTAACCATAGAAAAGGTATTTGTTAAGAGGAGGGTAAGGGTATTTGTTACCACAAGTTTTTGAGAGGTAACAAATAAGGGGTAGTCATTACCCTTAGGTAATGGTAATTGTTACCATGTCTTCAAACCAAACACATGGTAACGGTATTGGTTTAATCGAATCCGTTTCCAATTCAAAAAATACACAAACCAAACGCCCCCTAAGTTAAATGAATAATAATATGGTAGTACTCAACTCAGCCCGACTCATTCACATCGCTACCCACTAATTACCCACGACCGAATTTACACAGGAGACAAATACATAATTGTTTAGAAGACTGAACAAAATTCCAAGGCGCCAAATGATGTCAACAAGTTCATATCTAATTAAAAGTTCAGTCGCTCTACTGGATAGCCATTCCTCTTATTTTTGAAGAGTAAATATCATGCATCTTAATGCTAGCATAGGCAATTAACTGTACCAAAGGGTTAGACATTTTACTTACAACTATTATTTTTTGCAGAGTATCAATCAGCCACTGCTCTATGGTCAACAGTTATCCCATCTGCCACTGCATCAAAACAGTCAAATAAAACTGTTATGAGACAACTATTTGAAACAACCAAAATCAGATACTATCATATTTTGTCGATAATAAGAGAGTTCAGATAATGATAATCTAAGGATTAATAAAAATTACACAAAGCTCCTTCATGGGAATAAAGCTTTCATTTCTAGAAGCCAGAAAATATTTAATTATGCCCTAAACTATAATACCTTTAGAGCTGGTTCACCCTTATTAATGTTTTCAGACTGCTTTTCTTTTGCTGCCTGCGCACGGACAGCTTTTCCTATAGCCGATTTTTCAAAGTCCTGCTGCCTGCATTTAAGTCCAGAAATTTCATGATGATCTAAATACCATTGCACATTTGGAATGGTCTTAACACATGAGCTTTTTGACATTTAAAAAAAAAAAATAAATAAAAACAAAAAATAAAAAAGAAATTAAATTAATAAAATTGACTCATTATATGTGACATGTACACAATTCATGATTTTGACTGAATTTTGCAAAACCTTTGAGTAATCAACTGTATAACACATTGATAATTATACCCTCTTATTTCATTCACTTAGGCTGGAACTAAAAAATAAACTAAAGAGTAGGGTAAACTTACTTCATTGATGATAGCCATTCATTTAAATGGTGGTGCTCAGTTATGTTCTATATAACCATTCCTGCAGTCAATTATGTTTCTCGTAGAATTTGGTAATTCTCATTTTGTTAAGGATTTACCCTATTCAAAGTTTGTGGCATTAAATTTATCGATCTTTTGCCTAAGGATTCTGACCTATTTCTCTGTTGGGGAAGGAAGATTTTTACTATAGGAAGAGTGTTTCCTTCTACAACGCAAAAGTCTCCTAGAATTTGGTAAGTTAATTTTCATATTTGTTCCAGATTTACCCTATTCATAGTTCGTGGCATTAAATTTATCGATCATTTGCCTAAGGATTCTGACCTATTTCTCAGTTGGGGAAGGAGGATTTAACTGCTGTAGACATTCCCACAACTACCAAGCTCCATGTTGCCCAGCTTTGCAAAGTTGGCACGTTGACCGTGCCAATGCAGCAGCTCTTTATTGTGAGATGGGATTAACCTTTCCCCAAAATATCCTCGAAGCAAATCCAAGCCTCTCATAATTGTAATCTAGGCTTAGATTAAGAGCTGCATAGGAGTTGATTTACTTGTCATGTAGCTTCCTCACAATAGAATTGAAATTTACTTTCCTTTTTTTATTAAAAAAAACAAAAAAACAAAAAAAAATTCAAAAATCAATTGAAATTTAAAATTGATTAGGTTTTGTAAAAAAAAAAAAATAATATCATTGAGCCTTTGAGCTTGGATAGCAAGTCCTGTTAATGGTTTTAACTTATAATATTATTTCTGTTTAATCATATAGTTAAGGGTTTGTTTGAACCCCTCAAAAAAAAAAGGCTTGTTTGGTTAACTCTTATATGGATTATCAATTTATTCTTCTAGTCAATCAAAACTCAAATGATACTGTCTTGTTAGAAGCCACCATCACACACCATATATGTAGTGTCCGGTGTTCAAACTTCTCTGTCAATTGCTTGTTTCAGTCCTCTCTCACCTTTCTCCATATTCAAACTTCTCTGCAAATGGTAGACTGCATGTTTCAGGTGTGGGTGTGGGTGTGGGTGTGGGTGTGGGTGTGGATGTGTGTATGGGTATGGGTATGGGTATGGGTGTGGGCGTGTTTTACAGCGACAAAACTAATAAAACGGTTTAGACTTTTCTGCTTTTAGATTGGGTGACTCGGGAGGAAACACAAATAATTTCCACTCCATAGCGGCTAATTCCCTGTTCCTCATGGTGAGAAACAGATTCGTTTCTCATGGGTGCAGAACAGACATTCCACCTAACATAAGTCATTTGCTGGCAATGTTGATGTGGCCTCATTAATCTTACGTGGTTTACTTTGTTTGCCAGATGTAGTATTGGTTGGAGACCCACGGCTGATGCTGTTAACCTTCCATTAAATTTCAAGCAATGTGTCTGAGAAAAGCAGGTAAATTGGCACTAAGAAAGGGATATATTCACTGTTCTAGCCTTGAAGGCAATGTTGATAGCTAATCCCAATCCACAAATAATTGGAAAACTTCAAATTTGTGTATAAAGATAATCAATCAGCCATTTCTCGCCAACATCAAACCGATTTTAACAGAGGAAGTGAACCTAATCCCATTACTTACAAAATTATTCAGAGTTCGCTCGGAATTATAAATTCAATTTCATGAATTGTTGTCTCATCACAGAAGAACAAATAAAAACCCTAGAACTGAAAAATTACAACTGACTGGAAGAAGCTACGAAAAAAGAGAGTAGAAAACTTCACTACCTGAGTTTTTCGTCTGGTCTGTAAATTCACACCTTCAGACAGGATAGAGCGCCATTGATAGAGAGGAGAGAGAGAACATAACGGCTGATGGCTGATAGAGAGGAGATGTGTGAAATCGTTTGCTAGGTAACGACATTACTCAAACTTATTGACACATAGGCTGTCCCCACGAAATCCGACTCAACAGCTCATGAAATGAAAAATATGACAATATTTTCCAAAATGCCATCGTGAGAAACACAATTGTTCCTCATCATGAGGAACTGGGGTTCCCTCACTCTATAACAACCTTATCTAGGGATAATTAGATTTGTACTCATAACTAAAACAAGATCATTCTTGAGAAAGCACAACAAATTCATTTGCAACTGCTGCTGGTTCAATGAGGTTACAAGGATCGCTTATGCTCAAAATTTCAAAGAGTTTTCTTGCCCTCACTTAAAACTCTTTGAAATTCTATTAGGTTAAGGGATAAGTATATCTGTTAAAGCACGCTGTCACGGCTTGATGCGGGAGCATCCTTGAAACCTACAAATTATATGGATATACGATTCTTTTAGTGGCTTTTAAGGCTCAATCAACATTTTGGATGAATTCTCTTTGTTATGAAGTGGTTTAGGTGAATAAGAGCAATCTTTGTGTCTTAATTTTACAATTGATGGTTGAAAATAAAGCATGGGAACAAGGATGAGAAAGAAAAGCTTTTTCTTGGTAACAAAATGCAATACTCAACTTCATTCATCCATATTTTTTTCGTTACAAGGAATTTTTAGGTGATTCAAGTTGGAGGTAAAAGTATAGTTCAAGAGCTTTTCAACGACAGATCACATGTCAAATTTGAGCAAGAAACGAAGAAGTTATGAAAGTTTGAAGTTGATCTATCCAGGCAGTGGCGAAGAGCGCCCACTGCCCTTATAAGGAGCGCCAGCTCTTATGGGCATCACTTGAAGTTTCAGTAGTGAGGAGCGCCTGCTCCTACCCTTTAGAGCGGCCACTCCCAAGGCCCTGTTTTGAGCGGTCAACTTTTTTTCCTTTGTACTTCTTTTTGCTATCTTTTAATATTGGTCTTTCATTTGTAATCCAAGGGGTGTAATTTAAGAACTTTAGGGTTTATTTGTAAAGCCTTTAAATAGGGCTAAGTTTTCTTTTGGGAAAGACTTTTGCTTAATTTTGAAATCAATGAGATTTTCTCTCTACCCATAATCTTTGTGATTATTTGGTTTCTTTGTGATTGCAACTTTGTAATCTTTGTGGTTTCACCTTAATCCTAGCTTTATTTTGTGTTAGCTTTGATTAAGAACCCCTATTTCATATATTTTGGTGATTGTTGAGATAGGTTTATCTTGTTTTATTGATTTGAAGTTGTTGTTAGTTGATTTTTCCCCTTTTTCTTTGTTATTTCATATCACGGCTTGTTTAAAGAGACAACACTGGACCCTTGAGGGTGAAGTGTATTTTATGGAGGTTGAGGCAGCAAGGTTTGAGTTAAGGATTGCCTGGTGTTTGACACAGCAAGGTCTGGTTGAGGGTTGCTTGGAGGTTGAGGCAGCAAGGTTTGAGTTGAAATTTTTAAGGATGTTAGGCCACAAATAATTATGGAAAGTGATTGTATGAATATAGAGTAAGCTATTAAAAAAATATACTCTCCTATCTACAGTACTTGATAATTTGATTCAACAAAATTACTTGGTGACAATGTAGGATATTCTTCACAAAATAGTATTGGATGTGTTTGAATATACTTTTCCAAAGCATCTCTGCTTTAACGGAACTTGATTTGCAATAATAATGAACTTGCTTTTGTCTATGAGTAGAGCCTCAGCTCAATGTTTTCAGCTTCGACGAGGCTCTACGCTTTGACTGCGCTTGTACCCGAGTTTGAGCTGGGGCACTGCCATGGAGACAGGATCAACCACACCACTCCCCCCAACACACACTGACACACAACTTTTTTTTTTATAATTTTTATGGGTTATTTTGGCAATTTTACTTTATTTAATGTATAAATGAACATTCTAATAAATGGTTCCTCTCACAATCCATAAATTTGAACATCATACATCTTTTTAATTTTGAGGGAATTCGAAAACCAATAGCATGTCCTTATAAAATTCAGTCATTGAGATAGGATGAATAACAACAAGCCAACCTCTACCTTAGTTTTAAGGAAAAATTCAAATTACTCATCCCAATAAATTGTAAATTTCACAAACAGCACAATTTCAATCAATGACACTAAAGAATAAAATAAAAATTAATTAAATGTGTAAGAATATAGAAAATGTATGAATAATTTTAAAAATTAAAAAAAAAAAAAAAAAAAAGTGACCTTCTTTGGGCAGCTTCGGCGGCTTTAGCGCGAGCTTCAGCCGAAGCAACGCGATCCTGTTCACTTTTTTCCTCCTTAGTCTCACCGTCGAAGCACGAGCACACGCTTCCCATCTTCTTCGAATTCTGATTCCTGTACGGCTGTACCTCAAATCGCTTACAACAGATATTGCTGATTATAGCAGGGTTGACTTTAGTTATGCTGGATTTGTTTCAACTGTTATATATTGTCATTTTTAAATTCTAGACTAGATAGATTGATTTTGTTCGACTTCTTCCGTTCTTCGTGGGCAGTGGCTCCCGAATAAGTATTTTCAAGGCTCTATTTCTTGGTTTTTTTTTTTGTTTTTTTTTTTTTGAAGAAACCCTCAAAAGGGAGCTTTACTTAATAAATCAAAAGAAGCTACATCAAGAATACGAGGCAGGATTACATTTGTTATTTAGATGAAATACTACAAGAGGGGGGGTGAATTGTAGTATGGAGATTGCTAGTTACTTTTTGCGGAATTAAAAGAAACTTAACGCAATAGAGAAATAGAGCAAGAGAGATTTTACGAGGAAAACTTCCTAGGCCAAATAGGAAGTGAAAAACCTCGACCCAAAGGGATTTTGACTCGAAACATTCCACTAAAATAGGCCAACGACTCTGTTACAACCTATGAGGAACTTGAGCCTCTACCGAGTTCCTCAACGAACTCATATCCCCAACAACTATTCCCTCTAATAGTTGCAGCTCGAAATCTTCCTTCAAAGACCTCTCTTCTCACTCAAGACTTCACTCAAAAACTTTACTCTTTCTCTTTCTCTCAAGCTTCACTCAAAGCTTTCTCTACATACGAAGAACTCACTCAAGTTCTCACCCCAATATAAGAGTTCACTCAAACCCTTATTAATTCCCCATTACAAGAGTTCACTCAAACCCTTAAACAACTCTCAAATACATATAAAAGATATAATGTATAAAACTAATATGTTGGACACTTTAAGATATGTAAGGAACTTGGAACCTAAAGGAACTGACTCACCAACGTGGAAGACATAATATATTTCTCATGAAAAACTATTCCACTTAAGTGAGACACTATATGGAATGACTCTCTAAAGTCAGACAGTTTTGAAAGAATTAAAAACGTTATATTTATAGAAGATTAGAAAACCCACTAATTGTCCATGTTCCTTATGATCAGAAGTGGTCCGAATCTTTAGGCCCACGAATAGAAAACTAATTCTGATTATAAGCAACAATAGTGGGTCAATTAGTTGCTCCACAACTTGCTCAATAACTTCCTTTTTGTTAGGAAAGCAATCAGCACGTTTTGCAAATACCAGCCACAAGTTCCTTGGGGACCAAGTCCTTGTGCTAAAAAATAGGAGTTTAAAACTGACTTCTTTAAGAAGATAAGTTAAAATAACACACTCGTTCTTTAATTTAACTTCACATATAGACCAGATTCATTTTGTTCCTTAACAAACAAAATCTCAACTGAACTCCTACTTTTAAGGTAACCACTTTGAAAATCTTTTTTCCCACGGATTTGACTACAATAAAATCAGATTTTGATTATAAAACTTTGTTTTATAAAATAAAATCATTTTATAAATTAGTTTATTTGAAAACTAAATCCCTAGAAATTAGGAAAATAAGTTATCTTTTTTACTAAGAGAAAATCAGATTTTATTTTCAAAAACTTATCTTTTATAAAATAAAATCTAATAATAAATATTAATACCAAGTCAAAACTAACTTCCTATAAAGAAGGCAAACTTAATGCAATGACTATTTAACGTGGAAAACTGACTACTAGTGCTGTGCAAACTCGTGTTCCTTCTATAAACTAATTCTAGACTGACTAGTAAGGAACTTACTGGTCATCAACACTAAGTTCCTTACCGACTGAAGTTCCAATGTAGTTCCTTAGGCTTGTTCCAGACAATTTCTCTTGTCCAACATACTTACATGATTCCTAGAAAAATATACTCCTATTTTTCTGTCTTCATGTTTCTCTGATGAAGCTTCTACTCCGATGCTTCTTTTCCTGCAAAGGAACTTCTCTTCTCTAATGAAACTTCTACTCTGAAGCTTCTACTCCCGTGAAGGAACTTCTCTTTACTTGTTCCCCCTGAGGAACTGCTGCTCATTCCTAGCAAAGAACATCTTCTCATTCTTCTTAGGAACTGCATGTAAAGTCTAACAATACATTTGTACTTTTAGACTTCTTCTCTTTATGTTCCCCTTGAGGAACTCAAGCACGATCCATACATTGTATGTAGGGAACCATCTTCAATGATGATCTAACCTGTACTCAATCATCTTCATGCTTCATGACTTGTTCATGCACATCTCAATACACATATTAGTTAGATAATCATCATTTGTTCACAATCATCAAAACCTTACAACAACATTATTCCACACTCTTTGGCCAACTTCCCAAGGTTGAAAGTGAGCCAATTCATGTGCTACTCTATTTCCCCCAAGTTTCACAAAAAACCAAGTGACACAATCAAAAGAAGAACACAAAGCTAAAATGTCTTCAATTATAAGGTGATAAGAACTAGAGCCAACTTCCTTCTCCTTTAGAGCTTGTATAACCCCGAGAGAATCCCCTTCCACCACAACCTTCCTTACCCCTTGTTGAATTGCGAACTTCAAGCCCCAAGCAATAGCATTTGCTTCAGCTATTTTAGTCTCCCACTTGGCAGCAGACTGCAGTACCCCACACCCCCGCACAGACCCTCTGCTGTCTCGAAGCACAGCTCCCAGCCCAGCACCCAACTCCCCCACCACACCTGCATCAACATTTAGCTTTAACCAGCCTTCATCCGGTGCAGACCAAACAGAAGGGAAGACAACAGCAGCACCTCGTTTCCCAGCTGAAACTTTAAGCCCCTCTTCACGAGCTTCACCACAAACCCTCATTGCATAGCTTACAATATCAGAAGGCACCGGCTGCATACCTTCAATTAATAGAGAGTTACGAGCACTCCAAATTGCCCAGCTAATTGTTAACACATTCGCCATCTCGACATCGTCAAGCTCATTAAAACAGCTTTCCCACCAGTCAGACAAAGTACGAGCGTTCACCTCCGCGACAAAAGTGTAATCACTGCAACTCCATACACTTTTAGCTAAGGAACAATTTTTCAAAGCATGGATGGTAGTTTCCTCGTGTCTCACACAAACAGAACACAAAGGATCATAAGAAAAAATGCGATGGCTGATCCCACTCCGAGTTGGAATTGCGTCTCGACACGCCCACCAAGCAAAAATCTTGACTCTTGGCAATATTTGAAGTTTCCATATTTTCTTCCATATCATTTTATTCATTGAAGGAGCAATCTCATCACTACTCCAATCATCCTCAAATATCACACGATATGCTGACCTCACCGAATAGTCACCATTCTTTTCCAGGTCCTAACATAGTGAATCACTGGGGAGCCGACCACTTTTGAGAATACTAAGTATTCTCTCTCGTTCAAATGGGAGAAAATACTGAGAGACCACCTCCTCATTCCAGCAGCAATTAATCGGATCAATTAAATCCGCCACCAGCATCTCAGGATTAGCATTGCCCCGGGGAGAAAGAATCTTTCTCGACTGAGTATTTGGCAGCCACAAGTCCGACCAAACTCTGATTTGTTGATCATTTCCCACTCTCCACCTTAATCCCCTTCGAACCACCCAACGAGCCTCACAAATACCTCTCCAAGTATAACTTGGATTAGAGCCAAAATTAGCATCCAAAAAAGACGTATTAGGGTAATACGACTTTTAAGGATACTCCCCAGTAGGCTATCTGGCTTCATCAAAAGTCTCCAAGCTTGCTTTACAAGGAGTGCCCAATTAAACATCTTAAAATCCCGAAAACCCAACCCACCATCATTCTTCGGTTTACATAATTTCATCCAAGCCAACCAATGAATTTTCCGTTCACAATTATTTTGGCCCCACCAAAATTGAGCTACAAGAGATCGTATGTAACACCCCCAAATTACTCTCCAATAATAATGATTACAAAGCCTGATTAAGAGAGTAACTTGAGAGAATTACCGCCACGTGATTACGTAAGGCTTTTCAAAAACAGAGACTTGCAGCGAAGAAAATACATACTTAACCTTTATATTGATAATAATAGTAATAGTAGATTTCAAAATTGAACCATATGAGAATTTTTCATACAAAACGTCAACCATGAGACCTAGACTACATGATTATCGCCCTTCATCCCCAATGCCATATTTAGATCACGTCGAGTCAAGTAGGACCAAGCCAAAACAAAAGAGAAATACGTATTAGCAAAACGCTAAGTACATACCAATGCTAGATTCGTAAAATCAAGTTATTTAATTACACATGCTTTCGTAAGATTAACATTTATAAATAGCATTTATTCAAACCTTCCATAAATAGAAACTTCACATTAAGAAACGTTTAGAAACATTCCAAAAATTATCAACATTTCAAAACCAACGACTTTCCCAAAATAGATTCCAATAGAAATGGAAGATCAATATTTTCGTAAAACATTTTTCCACCTAAGTGTGCACACCCCCCAAGCTAGTAACTCCTTACATAGTGCTATCAAGGGGAAAGACTAGGTCATACATAGTCCATAGTCTTCAATTTTATCTCCACATAGTGGGAGTCATAAAAATCCAATATATATCTTTGATAAATCAACCTTCCAATTCCCATGTATGGGATTTCAACAACATTTGCTCTTTAAAATGAATTTGAAGTCAAGTATGTGCACAAACAGCTTTTAGAACATTGAAATTATTTCCAAAGATCAAACAGTAAAACATTTCACAATATTCATTTCATAAACATTCATAAATCCTTGTTCAACATTCAAACATATTTCATCATTCAAAACACAAAACACATTTGTATAAAATCACATATTTAAAGATCTAGCCACGAGTACGTACCTTGATCTTTAAAACTATTCCACCTAGATTTACAACCACGAACTATCTTCTAAATAAACATTATATGGAGTATTTTAAATAAGAATCAAATATGAAACCTTACAAAAATCATAAATTGAAAATAGATATTAGTTTTGAAAGACTAACCGCAAAACAATATAAACTAGCAAAGCTCACGGGAAAGTTCACGTTGAAAAGGAGGAGTCAGATCTTGCAGAGGCCATATCTCATAGTATATAACTCCTAATTGGGTGATTCTTGAGCCTAACCTTAAGGATTTTTTGAGAAGAACAACTTTGTCTCAAACAGAAAAAGGCTAAAAATGAACATAAGTGGCTGAAAAATGGCCTGGAACATATACGGGATGAAGAAGTACGAAAATGGGAGGAAGAGAGAAGAAAGAAGGATGGAACTTTAAGGGCAAGAGACTTTTGGCTTAAAATGGCTGAACTTTGGGTCCTATTTATAGAGTTTGAGAGTCATATTGACATCATGTATGATGTCAACAATTTGGGGTCAAGGAAGTTTATGAGGTCATGTTATTGACATCATGTATGATGTCAACAACTTGGGGGCCAAGTATTCAAGTCGTTTGTTAGAGAAGTTTGTGACTTTGGTCATGCTTTAGGAGTAAGAAATGGACTTAGGTCCTTTGGCAAAGAAATACTCAAGGTAGAAAAAAATCTTATTTTCGGCTACTAAATTCCCAGCTTGCATATCAAAATCTTTTATAAAACATAATTTTAACCAAATGATTTTCGTAAATAAAACTAAATAAAATTCTTTTAATTTGTGTCACTTTAAAACATAATAATATGTATTATTAATAAATTATGACGTATTCAAGTCAAAACATAATTAATATTTTATATTACGAGTTTAAAAATACGGGGTATTATAGTCTACCCCCTTAAAAGAAGTTTCGACCTCGAAACTTCAGACAAAAAAAATCCATGTTAATCCAATTTGACTCATGCACAACTTGAAATGTCTCAAAATTACTCAAAATATATCAAAATGGTCAAAAGCGCGAAACTCTATCGCATTCTACCCCCTTAAAATGAGTTACGCCCCCGTAACTCTGCCACATTGAATCTGTATCTAAACAAATTGTTGAATCATCACTTTCCAAATTATTTGTACTTGAGACTAATTCATTGAATCAATAATTTGTTTTACCCTTTACTTTTTATCAATAAACAACGAATAAGAGAATTTAACAAATTATTACTACACTAATAAACAACTTTTTTTTTTCTTTTTTCTTTTTTCTTTTTTTTTTTTTTTTTTTTTTTTTTTTGAAAACAACACTAATAAACAACTTAAATAGCCATCAATTCATCTTTCCAAATTTAGAAACATAAATAATTTTAAAATAAGTTGGAAAAACTCATAAAACCTTCATTTTCTTTGTTTCATTATTATTATTATTATTATTATTATTATTATTATTATTATGATGATTATTATTATTTTTAAATACTATACTGTGAGATTACTCTCTAATAATAATTATGAAAATTCTCAATTCATATAGAATGATTTACTTAAAAAAATTAAGAAATATAATAAAATTTATTTGAAAATTAAGAGATCGAAAATCCATTTTCATATTCTTAAAAAGATATATATATATATATTTTTAAACAAACTTTAATTTATATAAAGGAACTCAATGTACATAATACGATTACAATAAATAACATACATAACTTTACGTTAATAACTCATTACTACAAGAAATATTGTCATCCTCTCTTTACAACAAATAGACTTAATAATTTTGTCTCAATGAATTCTTTCCCAAATTTTATCCACTTTCCTCCATAATCAAGCAGGACAAGAAACAATACGTTAAAAGTTATAATATTTTATTATTCTTAGTCACTTCAAATAACAATAATCAAACTTTCATAACCCAACTTCCATCTCATGATTTCCCATCAATGTACTTCCATAATTTGACTATGATCATCTCATTATCTTTTCCTCAAATCTTTCTTGAACTCAGACATCATTAATATCAACACGATTGATTTTGTTGCCAAACCATGAAGTATATTTCTTTTAACTTCAATATACTATGTACTCTATAAAAACTCAATATCTATAAATTCACGAAATCTTTTCACAAAATCCTATCTCCTTATAAACAATGACAAAAATTGTGATCAAACCCTTTATTCCAATAATACGACTTCCTTATACTTCTTATTCACAACCTTTCAATTAAAGTAAACTATTTTCGAATTTTCAACTTTCAACAATGCCATAAAAAGTCATTACCACAATTCTCATTACAATATAAAGACTTCTCGACTTCAAATGTAAAATGATCATAACTTAGTATCAATATATACCATAATAGTCTTTATCTTTACAGAATGTAACTTGATTCCACCAATTACTATCAAAGTATCAAACCTTTAATTTTCATTTCTAACATGTAATATATACTCCCTTCTCCAACCTTACTAGATTTTCAAAACTTGCGGGAAACTTTAAAATTAGTTCTATCCCCAACATAATTTTCACTTCATCCAACCCAAATAAGGTAGATACATACTTCTTGATCTCAACATCATATAATTTCACTCAACATTAAAATCAACCAAAATTGGACACCAATATACTTTGTATGATTCAAATTAGACATGTGTCTATCACAAAGTGTAGACGCCTAAAAATGTCTCCCCAAAACCAAACCCGTTGATGAACACCTTTCACCGCCATTATTGGTCGAGTTGAGTATTTAATTTTTGGAGTGCTTAAATCCATTTTCTATCCAATATATTTCATGAACCAATCCAATTCCTAGCTCATTTCCCTAAACCATAACCTATTTTCCACTTTTCGTGTCCACATCGCAAAGCTGAGAGAAACTGATTTTATGGATATACAATTTTGATTAAATTATTATTTTTTTGGATAGGCCTTTAAATAAGCTTTCCAACCATATATTATAAGCCCAATTCCGATCTATAACGAAAAAAATATGAGCAAAACATTAAACTCGGCCTAAAACCGACACCCTTCCACTAAAACGTTCATATCTTAAAATATACATATCATTTTAACTTGATTCCAATTGGTTTGAAAAGTAGACTTGATAAAATTTCCAATGATATATTATATGCCTTATTCCAAGTTACGGATCAAAAGTTATGATTATTTTAAAAACGGGTAAAAAACTGAAATTACCGCGCAGCAGCAAAAATGCCGCGACGCGGCAAAAGCTGACGTGTCACGGGGCTGATTCCCGTGACACGGTGCCCATTTTAGCACAATTTTCTCCCGTGTCACGGGATTTTTCACCGTGTCACGGTGCAATTTCCCATGTCACGGTGCCCATTCCGTGACACGGGAATATTCCGTGTAATTTTCGCGTACTTTTTACACCGTGACACGGCATACTGCACTGTGCCACGGTGGACAATGCCGTGTCACGGTGCACATCCCGTGCCACTGGATTGCTCCGTGTTTTCTCCGCGTAATCCCTAAACGCGTTTTCACTTCTCGTAACCTAAATATTTCTCGTGTCACGCAAATTTGTATCGTGTCACGGGAAAGTTTCCCGTCTGACAGTGAGATTTCCCGTGTCACGGTACACTTTGCCGTGTTGCGGGATACTTTTCTAGGGTTTTTATCATTTTAGGGTTCCGTGTGCCCCCTCAGCACATTTTCTCTATAAATACCCCCTCATTTCTGATGTACGGGGCACCAATAATCATTCTCTCTCACCTTACACCAAAAATCAGTCTCTTCTCCCTCTTTAACCTAATTTCTAGCCTCATTATTCTTCCATAATAATTCCCCTAAGCACTCCAAGGAGTCTATACTTAACCCGAGGTTCCGTCCTTAAACCAAGGCGTGAAAGGTACAAATAACTGAGCGTTTGGACCAAATCAATTCTACTTTTTATTTAATTTAATTTCCATTAGATTTATATTTTTATTGAAGTTACTAACAGTTTATTCATGATGTAGCAATTTAAAGGAACGCGCGGAATGTGAGTAATTAATTAATTTAATTACTCTTATTTTATTCTAATATTGCTAGCATCATGATTAGGTTGTTTTATATTTGATTTGACTAACGATATTATTGTTAAATTGCTTCCAATATTAATGTTTATTTTATTGTTATTATGATCATCATATTGCATGTTAAAGGGAATATGTAATTGAAAATCACGCCTAATAAGATAATTTGGAAAACCGGTTTAGGATCCTTTTTAATGTTGTTATTAATTCAAGTGATCACAATAATTTAGAATTATATGTTGCATTAATATTCAACCAATTTAGCTTAATAATATTTTGGAGCAAATTGAATATTTTGTTTGTATGCCTTTGAGATCGCAGAAATCATTTTTCACTATAAGAATCGAGTAGAGGCCAATACGGGCGAATGTGACTCCATGACTCACTTCGTACCATCATCCCCGATCCTCCTTTTGTGGTTCCGAACCATATGGAGTTAGTAATCTCATGGATTATGAATGGGGTGTAACCTTCACGAGTCAATCGTTGTTGCCTATCGTTGTCTCTTTATTGTGGTTGCCTTTTATGATCCGTGAACGGTTTACAAGTTCCTTAAAAACTTGTTGGCGGCTCCCTACTTTCCTTGTCCCTAATCGTATATGTCAATTCCCACTTCCTTTGAGTGCCAAGCATATTCACAACATGCTTTTAACGTAGGCGCACTTCGAACGAAGCCTACACAAAGCCAATTATGCCATACAAGGTCATTAAAAAAAATTAAATTAATCATTACACACTCTTAATAATTTTCCATAAATGGTTAAAATAACACAACTTGCATTAGAACTCATGTATAAACCATGATTCAACTTGCTTGAATCTCACAACTAATGTTTCACAATTTGAAAATGCATTTAGTCCATGTAAGGAATATACAATAATTCATAGGTTTCCACTTATAACCATGCAAAGAAATAATAATTATATATTTTCATATTTAGTTAAATCCATGAAAGGAATAATATAATTCATAACTATATCCATGCTTCCATTTTCCAAATAAGGAACTGAAATAATTATTCCATGTAAGGAAATAAATCATCAATATCTCTAATGAACCAATTCCAACATTAGGAATAATTGCTCAATAACCACTTCACCAATATATCATGCAATAAATAAATTCCCAAATATGCAAAAGTTTATTAACTGTCCTTCATTAATGAATGAATTCGAACCCCAAGCACTATAATTCGGAACTCACATCTTTATAGAATAATCTGGACTTTTTTGTCCATATGTACAAAATTCACATAAATTTCAAAATAATTTGAAATTAGCTATAAATTCTGCTTTAATTTTGAAGACATATATATTTTTTCAAAGATATAATACTTAATTCACGATATAATAGATTAGTCAGGTCAGTGACATCCCAGGTAGGAGAGGTTAGGAACGACGTTGTCCAGAGCCCAAGTCCCGCCTTAGACAGAGCTCACTAACAATCCAACATATCCATAATAAATATAGAAAGTAGTTTTTTATATAAATTAAGTTCCAAGAAAACAATAAAGAATGCGAAACTCTATCTTATATGCCCATCTTAAGTCTACCCATCAATTTTATTTTCACTTTTTATCTTATTTTAACCCGGAAAATTGATATCATTTTGTAACACCCCCAAATTACTCTCCAATAATAATGATTACAAAGCCTGATTAAGAGAGTAACTTGAGAGAATTACCGCCACGTGGTTACGTAAGGCTTTTCAAAAACAGAGACTTGCAGCGGAGAAAATACATACTTAACCTTTATATTGATAATAATAGTAATAGTAGATTTCAAAATTGAACCATATGAGAATTTTTCATACAAAACGTCAACCATGAGACCTAGACTACATGATTATCGCCCTTCATCCCCAATGCCATATTTAGATCACGTCGAGTCATCATCACCTATCTACTTATCATAATGATAAGTAGGGCCAAGCCAAAACAAAAGAGAAATACGTATTAGCAAAACGCTAAGTACATACCAATGCTAGATACGTAAAATCAAGTTATTTAATTACACATGCTTTCGTAAGATTAGCATTTATAAATAGCATTTATTCAAACCTTTCATAAATAGAAACTTCACATTAAGAAACATTTAGAAACATTCCAAAAATTATCAACATTTCAAAACCAACGACTTTCCCAAAATAGATTCCAATAGAAATGGAAGATCAATATTTTCGTAAACCATTTTTCCACCTAAGTGTGCACACCCCCCAAGCTAGTAACTCCTTACATAGTACTATCAAGGGGAAAGACTAGGTCATACATAGTCCATAGTCTTCAATTTTATCTCCACATAGCGGGAGTCATAAAAATCCAATATATATCTTTGATAAATCAACCTTCCAATTCCCATGTATGAGATTTCAATAACATTTTCTCTTTAAAATGAATTTGAAGTCAAGTATGTGCATAAACAGCTTTTAGAACATTGAAATTATTTCCAAAGATCAAACAGTAAAACATTTCACAATATTCATTTCATAAACATTCATAAATCCTTGTTCAACATTCAAACATATTTCATCATTCAAAACACAAAACACATTTGTATAAAATCACATATTTAAAGATCTAGCCACGAGTACGTACCTTGATCTTTACAACTATTCCACCTAGATTTACAACCACAAACTATCTCCTAAATAAACATTATATGGAGTATTTTAAGGGGAGTGCTAAACGCAACCTGACTTTACTTAGCGCAGCCTCTATTCCACTCATTTATTAGATGTAGGGACAAAATAACCATTTTATTCATTAGATCTCGGAATATTGTTCGCTAATTGATTATGTGAGTAATTCGAATAAACAAAGGTATAAATTTCTGGAAATTAGGCGTGGAAGAAGGTGGAAAGGAAAGCAGGCAAAAATGTCGTGAAGATGATTTTAGCTTAGAAGGGTATTTATGGTATTTAGGAGGGGTGTATAATAGTAACTAGAGGTTGCGTTTAGCAATCATGTATTTTAAATAAGAATCAAATATGAAACCTTACAAAAATCATAAATTGAAAATAGATATTAGTTTTGAAAGACTAACCGCAAAACAATATAAACTAGCAAAACTCACGGGAAAGTTCACGTTGAAAAGGAGAAGTCAGATCTTGCAGAGGCCATATATCATAGTATATAACTTAGAATTGGGTGATTCTTGAGCCTAACCTCAAGGAGTTTTTGAGAAGAACAACTTTGTCTCAAACAGCAAAAGGCTAAAAATGAACATAAGTGGATGAAAAATGGTCTGGAACATATACGGGATGAAGAAGTACGAAAATGGGAGGAAGAGAGAAGAAAGAATGATGGAACTTTAAGGGCAAGAGACTTTTGGCTTAAAATGGCTGAATTTTGGGTTCTTTTTATGGAGTTTGAGAGTCTTATTGACATCATGTATGATGTCAACAATTTGGGGGTCAAGGAAATTTATGAGGTCACGTTATTGACATCATGTATGATGTCAACAACTTGGGGGCCAAGTATTCAAGTTTGTAAGAGAAGTTTGTGACTTTGGTCATGCTTTAGGAGTAAGAAATGGACTTAGGTCCTTTGGCAAAGAAATACTCAAGGTAGAAAAAATCTTATTCTCGGCTACTAAATTCCCAGCTTGCATATCAAAATCTTTTATAAAGCATAATTTTAACCAAATGATTTTCGTAAATAAAACTAAATAAAATTCTTTTAATTTGTGTCACTTTAAAACATAATAATATGTATTATTAATAAATTATGACGTATTCAAGTCAAAACATAATTAATATTTTATAAAACGAGTTTAAAAATACGGGGTATTACATCGTAACTCATCACAAAAAGAGGATGAAAATTTAAATAGACTCATCGCATAAGTAGGGAGAGATTGGGCCACTGCCTTTATCATAACCTCCCTACTCGCCTTAGATAAAACCATCCCCTTCCAACCTTGCAACTTTTTCCACAACTTATCCTTAACCCCTTTCGTAATAACTTTCTTCGATCTTCTCACCACAATCGGAAGACCAAGATAGCGATCATGGACATCCACCTCTCTAACACCAATTTTATGAGCCAACTCGGTTCTTCTCGGTCCCGGGATTCCTTTGCTAAAAGAGATCGTCGTCTTGTCAAAATTAATTTTTTGACCAGATGACAATTCATAAGTTTCAAGAACATAAAGAATCGCCTCCACATTACTCTCCGTAGCCTTTGAAAAAATAATACAGTCATCCGCAAACAACAAATGACTGACAGAAGGAGCCGTAGGGGCAATACAGATCCCATGGAATCTCATTCCTCTGCGTTCCGCAGAAGGTGAGAAAAAACCTCAGCACACAAAATAAAAAGATAAGGGAAAATCGGATCCCCCTGTCTAATTCCTCTTCCCGGAACAGACTCATCAGTGGGACGACCATTAATAAGCACAGAAAAACTCGCAGTTCTTACACATTTCATCACACAATTCCTCTAATTCTGCTCAAACCTGAATTTCTCCAGAACAGTTTCCAAAAAACCCCATTCTATTCTATCATATGCTTTCGACATATCAAGCTTCATAGCCATATACCCTCCTTTATTCGGCAAATTTTTCATATGATGGAAAAGATCGAAAGCCACAAGAATATTATCAGTAATGAGACACCCCGGAGTGAACGCACTCTGGTTAACTGCAATAATCTTATCTAAAATTTTTTTAAGTCGATTGGCAAGAACTTTCGACACTAATTTATAAACCACATTACATAAAGCAATAGGCCTAAAA
This sequence comes from Chenopodium album, assembly GCF_948465745.1. Taxonomy (NCBI): domain Eukaryota; kingdom Viridiplantae; phylum Streptophyta; class Magnoliopsida; order Caryophyllales; family Amaranthaceae; genus Chenopodium; species Chenopodium album. Next base: position 19,649,543 of record NC_137840.1, on the reverse strand, counting down.
TCCACCATACGATCAACTTTGCTTTTTTTTTGGGATCAAAGCAATCAAAGTTTTATTCACAAAGGAAGGCATAGGAGCTCCCCGAAGGATAGAGAGCACTGTATTCGACACTGAATTTCCAACAATATGCCAATATGATTGAAAGAACAAAGGGCACATACCATCCGGCCCCGGGGCCTTAATCGGATGCATTTGGTGTAGAGCACATTCCACCTCCTCCTTCGTATACTTGGCCCTAAGGATCATATTCATATCGTCTGTTACTTTTCTTTGGAACAATTGCAAAGCATGATCAATTAAAGGTGGGTTAGAAGAGCTAAATAAATTTCTTAAATAATCCACTGCAACTTTTCCCACTGTCTCATCACCCGCATGAACAGCATTATCATCATCAAATAATTTAGAAATGCTATTTTTTCTTTTTCTGTTCGAGGCCCGTTGATGGAAGAACTTAGTGTTCTTATCTCCTTCCGAAAGCCATAATATACGGGACCGCTGCTTCCAAAAAATCTCTTCATGTTGTACTAGGCCAGCAAGGTCACGAATAAGAGCCCGACGCTTCTCCGATTTTGCAGCCGAGAGCCCCCCAACATTAAGCTTCTTCAATTTCTTCCTTTTCTTGCGCAACTCACGGAAGATCTCTCCGAATTTTTTTGTACTCCACTCTTTTAAATCACTTGCACACAAAGTGAGTTTCGCCCCCAAATCCACCCCACCTATCCACGAATTTTCAACAATTCCTTCACAACTATCATCGGCCTGCCAGACTTGCTCAAAACGAAATGGTTTCTCACCCAACTTGACTTGAGGTGTACTCCAACATACAAGCTTTATAGAGGCGTGAGCTGACCACTCCCTATCTATATGAACAACATTAGATTCGGGAAACAACGCCATCCAACTCTCCAAAGCTAAAGCACGATCAAGTCTACATTGAATATTTTCAAGCTCATCCCGTCCATTATCATATGTGAATTCGTAACCTGTAAATGGGATATTACGTAATTCACAAGCATTTATAGCATTCTGGAAATTTGACATTTGCCAATCCACTCTGTCATTACCCCTAGATTTTTCCGATGGAAACAGGATCTCATTAAAATCACCGATGCACACCCAAGGGAGTTCTGACTGAGACCGAAGATCAATAAGTAAACTCCACGAAAGGTGCCTATTTTGAACTTCTGGCCACCCATAAAAGCCTGTAAGCCTCCATTTCTCATCTCCAACACCACCATTAATTTCAACGTCAATGTGATGAACCGACATAGTTCTCTGAGACACATCAATACCCTTCCTCCACAAAAGAGCAAGCCCACCCGAGTGACCCATAGAATCAACCGATAACCCTTCAAAATCCCCTAATCTGGCTTGAACCTTACAAAATTCCTTACTTCTCAGCTTTGTCTCAGAGAGAAAGATCAAAGCTGGGGCCTCTCTTCGGATAAGATCCCGAAGACCACTAACTGCTGAGGGATTGCCCAACCCTCTACAGTTTAAGCTCAAAACACTCATTGGGCTCGGCAGGACTGCTCATTAGCAGTCTCCGCCAATCGCCAACCATCATCAGTAGCAGTATTTTTCTTCGAACTCCTTTCCCCCTCAACAACAATACCATCAGTTCTTGCACGCTTCCTAAGAGATTTTTCTAAGTCAACACCCATCTCAACATCATCTGACCCACCCTTTCCTCTATCTAATTTCCTCCAACCTCTAACTGCCCCTTTAGATAATTTTTTCGGTTCCCCAACAGCAAAAACAAACTGCTCACTCAGTAAACTCCCCTGTTCTTGATTCCCCTCACCCATAAATTCATCCCCCTTTTGATTAATATATATGAGTCGCGAGTAAATTCACCTCTAACTCAACATTCCCCTCCTGCACCTTACCTCCCTCACTCACAACACTCCCATTCACACCTAAACTCCGATCAAACTTCTCCCTAGAATTAAGTTCTGCCTCCCCCCTTAAGCTCTCCCCTGCACCAATATTCTCCACCCCCAACTACACTTTCTCTCCTATTGAATAAATAGGATCATTCATCCCCTCAATGAAAGCATCCCTCGTCCCTCTATTGACCTCCAACCCAGTATTAGCATCATCGAGTAAAAACTCATCGTTATTCTCCTTTCCAGCCTGTGAACAATCAGTAGAAGAGGATCGAGTGACAAATAATTGTTTTCTACCCGAAAGAAATTCATCTAATTCCTCCTTCTCCTTCATGCGCCCCTTTCTAGGGGAAGCCTTCAGCCATCTCCCCCATCCTAGCTTCTCCTTTTTACTTTCTTCAGATACCATAACACAATCACGCTCAAAATGTCCTATCACCCCACACGCAAAGCAGAAAAACGGTAATCTCTCGTACGCAAATTCAACCAGAACAATATTTCCACACTTGTCTCTGACTCTCTGAATCCGGCGCAAAGGTTTAGTCACATTTAGCATCACCTTCACCCTACGGGTTCGATCAAGTCCCAAAGGATCATCCTCTATCTCGACAATTTCACCCATATTAGATACCAATTCTCTAACGTCTTCATCAGAACGACAGTTAAGAGGTAAGTGTTTGAGGCGTACCCAGAAAGGGCAGTGGTACAATGGGATTTTTTCCGGTTGTTCAGAGCCATCGACTTCCTTTAACACAAGTAACATGTTATCAAAACACCATGGACACCCTTGTAAAACTTTCTCCTTATCTCTCCAATTAAAAAACTGAAAAGCATACAAATTAGGGCTAACTACCCTAATAATTAATTTGTCCGATAGCGCCCAAACCTTGGTCATGGTGGCCTTGAATGCATCCACATTATACGGCCTATCAGTCACAATTCGCCCAACGAGCAAAAGGTCAAATTTTTCGTTCTCAGTCGAGGAATTTACAGTTCCTAAGTCCACAATTTCTCCTTCTTCATCATCAGCAATTCGCAATTGAGCACATCTATTCGCTATGTCATCCGCCATCTTCAATAGCACCGTAGAAAGAGAGCAGAAAACACCGTCCAAGGCGGTAGGAAAACCCTAGCAGAGTAGAGAGAAAACGACCCTTTCTTTCGAGGGAGTTTTAGGATTTAATTTCAAGGCTATATAACTATATTTCTAAAATAAGAAGATCGAAAAGATTATCTTGAGATAATGAAATAGTACGGTGTGTCTTGATGCAAATCATTGACTTGAAAACGAAATTCCGGCGCAACCGGGGTGCACTATTGTATTCGTCGGCACGTTCCCTAATGTTAACACACCACTTCCACACAAGGCACTTTTGGGTGGAAGGTTGGAGCCAAGTAACTTATGCCCAATATAGAGTATGTGTTTAAGCAAGCTTGTTTTTGATATGTATTTCTTGTGTATATTAAAATCAGAAAAAATCCTCCAATTTATAGAGATGAATGATAAAAGAAGATGAAAGATCATGGAGGAATCTTCTATGAACATAGAAAAGAAATAAAAAATATTATGGTGATTAAAACACCATAATCAACCTCTTAAATGGGGGGTTACAAGAAATCAAACAAGAAAAGGAATCCAAGGGAACCATTGGAGTCCAACAGACAAACACGCGCCCGATCGGGCGGACACTCCCTTTTTCCAGACGTCTTCTCGTGCCCGGTCGGGCGGGGCTTGCCCGATCGAACGCCAGGTCGGGCGCCCGATCGGGCGGAGCTTGCCTGATCGGGCGACGGAACTCCAGAATTTTACGACTCTTCTCGCGCCCGATCGGGCGCCTGATCGGGCGCCCATATCTGACCCTTTGAATTTCCTTTATTTATTTCCAACAATCCCCCACTAAAGGAAGGGAAGAAAAGCCAACAAAAGATGAGGATAAGTAACATATTGGACATAAGAGGAGATCAATACATAACACTTAGATATTACATAAGTAATTTGAAAACTAGTGCTTAGTGAAATGAGACAGTGAATTACAAGTATAAGGGTGGACAAACCTTGAAACCCTTAGACTCTTGATCAAGGAGTGGACTAGCCTTGAAACTCCAAGATTTAATTCAAGACACCCACATCACATACCTTTCTCCAAAAATTTACTTGAACTCCGCGAAGAGATATGCTCTTTTATAGCCAAGCATATTCACCTTAGGTCTAGTAGAAGCTCTAGGAAATCCGCCCAAGTTTTCCATAGAAGATGGCTAGTCTTCACAACCACACTGGTGAATCACAAGCACTTCTCAAAAGTACTTAGTCAACGGGGTTAAAACATGTTCATAAGAATTCAACAAATGCTACATTGCAGCTATTTACCCCCACATGACCATGGATTCATTAAGAGCTTAACGCTCAACCTCACAATAATCATAAACAACGGTGATCCAAAGTTTTAGTGCGTCCACCCAAACAATTGGATTCATTAAGAGTCAAAGGACTCAACCTCAAACGGTGGATCAATCAAGTGCGTCTCAAATAGCACCAACCAAAAATGGTTTATTGATCCATTAAGAACTCAAAAGAGTCCAGCCTCAAACAAGCATTACAACACATGCCATAGGGATAGGAAAGTAATGCTTTCCCACATGGGCTTAAGGCCTATCCCCCTCGACATTTCCACAAATTATCAAGGATTGTGTTACATGTCCCAAATTTCCTTACCATAGTGCAAAATTATTTTGCTAGAATATAATTTCCAATAAGGAAAACTAGCATGTTTTCAACTTCAACTTAAATTGCACAAATGGTTAGAAAAATATATCACTTAGTTTTTCACCATTAGATGAATAAGTAATAAGACAACGAACCCAAGACTTGAAATGTCAAAACCTTAATCAAGTCCAATCCTTGAAAATAACATAGCCGCATTAGTGAACTTTCTTCATCAACCATCAATCACCAACACTTGCCTTTCGAAAAAATTGAACAAATTTTCCCAAAAGCTAGTGTATTTCACACCCTTCGTACCTAAAAAGATACTTAGTAAAAGATGAAGTAAATTTAAAAAGCGTTAGTCATTCACTATTAGTTTGTAAAATATTGCACTTCAACTATTTCACAAATGTATGCTATGTTAAAATAAAATGCAATGCATGTCACTATCACATTGCTAAATGTATTAGCATACTCCACACAATACATACTTTAAAACCTCTTTAAAGTACATACACATAATTCATGCTAAAACATACTCCACTCAAATGATAACATGAACAACGAATATCATATCATCGCGTAAATCTTTCCAATCATGAAACATGTATGACACTTTGGAAAAAACCAAAACTCATAATGATCATTATTATTCTAAAAATAATAAAACATATTGTCATAATCCAAATCGTGAAAGTTGCTCAACAAAATTGGAAAGATAAGAAGTTCAAGAAAGTTGTTAACTACAAATCACATGTGATTCTCGACACCACCATATTTCTCACATTGTAGAAATAGCACAAAAATATATATTACCTTGAAGCAAGTAGTGAGAAACAAACGTAATCACAAGTATTAGATTCTCACAAGGTACTAACCACACTCTTGTACCACTCCCTAGGTAATAATCTCAAGTCAGCTCATGCTTGAACTTATAACTCACACTTGAAGTTCAATTCACATTCTTATCTTCAACCTGGAACTCACCAACTAACCCACTTAAGTCATCACTTAGAAGGCTTAACAAACCACTAGAGGGGAACTTATCATCAAAGACTAAAGATCCGAAATAATTAAGTCATCCAAGTAAGACCTACATCGTTCCATTAAGACAAGAAAGACAAAGTCACCTTTACTCACAAAAATAGCCTTGATCATTCCCAACAACACTTAGTGAATTGACATTGAAAAGACTATAGAAGAAATATTAGGAAACACACTCCATAAAAAGATAGGAGAACTCTAGGCAAGTTAAAATTATCTAACTCATCCTCAATAAATTCTTCTAAAATAACCAATCACTCACGTCATCAATTCATTGAGTTAAGGAAACACTCTTCACACATTGCATAAAGAAACCAAATCAAGACAAATAAATAATAGTCTTTAGCATAACTAGTCACTTTCATGCTTTGCATCAAATAAAAGAGAAACTAAAAATGATGCCTCTTATTCCTCTTATAGTTAACTTGTTTACTTAATAAACAAAATAAATGCATATATGGGAATATAGCAATCAAGAGACATGAGAATTTCATATGCATAGCTGTAGACGCCCATTTGTGTCTCCCTAAAATCAAACCCAGTGATGAGTACCTTTCGCGTCGAATCATAATCGAATGATGTGAAAATGTGGAAAGTTTAGTGTTGCGGAAAGTTTTAATTTCTTTTCTCTTCTCTCTGTTTTAAGAAAATCTATTTTAAGAAAACAACCAATCCAGTTTGGTTGGTCCATGATATGGGTCCAATAATAGTGTAGTTGGATGGGGCTTGACAAGAGCTTTCCAACGATATATTATAAGCCCAATTCTAATGAATATTGAGGAAGTTATGGCCAAAATACCAAACTGGGCCCGGTTTGAGCCTTATATGCGGCCCAATGATCTAGGGGAGGGCCTAATATAGATTTATCATTCCTAATGCAATTAGGAATGGTTTTAGTCTTCTAGATTATTCTAGAAGGTTCTTTTCATTCCTAATTCAATTAGCATTGATAAATACAATTTTATCCTTCTGTACGACAATTTCTATCTGATTTTAAGAAAACGCGTGAATTTCTGAGTCACCGCCAAACGCCAGCTGTAGCGCCTGATGCTACGCTTGGCGCCTAGCGCTAAGGTCAGCGTTTGGCGCCAACCTGGCTTTTTACGTCAGAACTCTATTTTTTGATGTTTTATCTTTTTGGCTGATTTTCTCTATAAATAATGTGTTAAAAACTCCATTTTCATTCACCAATTCACCAACTCTCATTAAGATTTTCTTGATTATTCTCTCTTTCTCTTTTCTAAACTAGCCTTTTCTCAAATACAAAATTCCGCATTCGCAAGACTTAGATACACCTAGCATAGTTCGAAGTTGCCTTCGCCCTAGACGTGAAAGGTTTAATTTCTGAGGGTTTGGTCCCAAATCTCTATTTCAATTATTTAATTTAATTGTTTGATTTTATATTTTCCTTGAAGTTACTAACGTGTGTATTTTGTTATTAGAAAGAGATACGAAGCATCCAAGTAAGTACTTTAATTGATTTTATTGATATTATAATATAAAAATCATGTCTAGGTTGTTATTATGATTCCTAGTATCATGTTAAGATGCTTGATGTTTTGAATGACAACAATGATTCATAGTATTATGTTTAAAGAAAAGGTTATAATATCAAATATGCTTATTATGATTCCTGCGATGCTTCCTATTTTCTGTCCTAGTATTCATGTTAGTATCATGTTAGGGTTAAAACTATGATTTTTATTGTTTAGTGACATGGTAGGGTTTGTTATTAATCTTGTTAGTATCATGCCTAGAATCTAGCTATTATTATGCTTTAACATGATTCATGATTATTTTAATTATAATTTGTTTTTATGATTATTTATTATTATGATTATGATTATTATGTTGCTTGATTATATTTATTTATTGTTATTGCTTGATCACGCCTTTTATATATGCATGTTTAAAGGGAATTGGTATTTGCAATCACGCTTAATAAGATAATTAATAATCTTATTAGGGTTAATTTGATTATAATTTAAGTGATCGCCAATAATGGGTTTATTTGTGCATTAATATTCAGCCAACATAGATAAACAGGTTTAGGGTTAATCCTATTTATTGTATGTTAGTCAGAAAGCGCACATGAATACGATCAGAATAAAGTAGAGGCCTATTATTAGGGTAGGTTCAATCTCTTTTAGGTTGGATTTGTACCTTCATCCCCGAACCCTATTTGGTTCAAGACCTTATGGAGTTGACGATCTCTTGGATCGTTAAGGGGTGTAACCTTCATCTCGTGAACGGTTTACAAGTTCCTAAAATACTTGTTGGCGACTCTTTTGCTCTATCTTCTTTCCTTTTGGATGCCACTGTACTTTAGTGTATGATCACAGTGGGGTTCAAGCTAGGGATAACGCTTGAAATATTCCCTACAATAGCCAACCACTCAAACATGATATAATGCATAGAATTGCTAAAAACAAATTATTAAAGTAAAGGAGATAATTTAATTGTGATGAATGGAGATTGCCAAATATTATAGACATGGAGATAATCCAACAATGACATACAATAATCCAACATTGTAGTATATGGAGACAATCCAACATTCACAAACAAAGTCATGGAGCATAGTATCATTTGCTTAAAAAGCAAATCCAAAATATCAAATAAACCAAGACTTTGAGTCCAACATTTATTCTCATATACTTTTCCCCCACATTGGACGATATAAGTCTTCAACTTACGTATTGAAACTAGACATAGTAAACTCTATTCCTTTCACATGGGGTATATAAGGGCTAAATTCCTACTACAAAATTCTACACTCATAGAATCATAACCCCCACATGTTAAAGTTAAGTCTAAAATCAAAAGATAGTTGATAATGGAGAAAAGGAATATGTGAACATACCTCCATAGTGCCTCTAATAATTTACCTTAGCGATCAATGACGAACAACCCAATGACCACCACTTGTAATGATTGTGTATCCACTAAGTGATTTGAGCTATTTAAGTCACATTTGGATCCATGTTCTTTACTTGAATCATATTGACATCATGCGGAGATTTACTAGACATAGCATCAAAAGAAATAAAATTCTTAAGAATCACTTCCCACACATAAAGAAATCGATAAATATTCCTTAAAGAAATGTCAATACCCAACCAAATTGAACCAAGTAAGAACAAATATGAACAAAACACGTAATAAGAATTAATAACTCTTGAAAACTCTCTCTTAAGGTGGATAAACAAAGAAGTAAAATAACCTAACCATTGAATTAAATAATAATTCAAACATTATCATACTTCCAAAAATTCATCATAAGGTTGACACACTACATATCAAAAATAGTTACCAAAAGTATTTCAAGAGTATTAAAAATTAATTAAAGTAGTCATCCATTCTCAACAAGAACTATGACACCACTAAGAGTCACAAATACAACAACCACTAAGCATGCTCTCCATGAAAATGATACACATATGGCTCTTAGCTTCACATAATTCTTATTCAAAAACTTCTCATACTTAATAAATTGAAAGAATTAACACAAGTTTTTTAGAAGAAGTATGCAAAAAGAGCGTTATCATGAGCATGAACAAAGTCTCCACAAGCAACATGAATATATATATGTATATCAACATATGTACCAAAAGTAATAGACTTTGACATTGCATCACACTCCGCATAATCACAAAATTCATGGTAAAACTTACAATTTAACAAGTCTTAAACAACCATGAACTATTTATTAAAATAGGCATGTAAATATTAGGAACACAATATATTGCTAAAAGAAAATTAATCTAAAGCAATAACCTAATATTTACTTTCTCAATGAGCAAAACAACACATATGTTCAAAAATAAACAAATTGGTAAATAAAACCAACTAACGTATTTCTAAGTGCTAAGTTCAAACCACAAGCATAGAACAAAGACATAGAAATAATCATGTCATGTAATATCACACATATATAACATGGATTATACTTTAGCCTATAAACTAATAATCATGTAACAAATACTACATTATGGACAAAATAATCATCTAATATTATAATGCCAAAAATCACAACTCATATATTTGCCAAGATTATTAGAACTAAAATCACGTGCTAAGCATAATCAAAATAAAATTAGTTTAGAGAGGACCTCCCTTGAATTAATTCAATTATCAAAGATGAACATTCTACGTAGTACGCCCAAATTTCCTCTCCAAAAATGCAACTTAACATTGAAGCCATGACTCCCAAACGTGAGCAGCTATTAACAATCCAACCGTTGAAAATGAAGCTTAAGCTTCATATGTCCCTAACAAGCTCCCAAAATTTCAGCCCTAACCAACAACGATTGACCTTCGATCGGGGTCCATTTCCAGGACTGCTCCCAGAAAAACGTGAGAAACATTTTTTCCCAAAAAATTGTTTTTTTTCCTGACATCATCCAATCTTTCGATCAATACCCAATTAGTAGCCAATGAAAATATATAATTTTGTTTTCAAATTGTTGTAATATAAGAAGTATTTTCAAGGCTATATTTCTAACATAAGAAGATCGAAAAGATGATCTTGAGATAATGAAAGAGTACGGTGTGTCGTGATGCAAATCACCGACTTGAAAATTCCGGCGCAACCGGAGTGCACTATTGTATTCGCCGGCACGTTCCATAAGGTTAACACACCACTTCCACACAAGGCACTTTTGGGTGGAAGGTTGGAGCCAAGTAACTTATGCCCAATATAGAGTATGTGTTTAAGCATGCTTGTGTTTGATATGTATTTCTTGTGTATATTAAAATCAGAAAAACATCCTCCAATTCATAGAGATGAATGATAGAAGAAGATGAAAGATCATGGAGGAATCTTCTATGAACAAAGAAAAGAAATAAAAAATATTATGGTGATTAAAACACCATAATCAACCTCTTAAATGGGGGGTTACAAGAAATCAAACAAGAAAAGGAATCCAAGGGAACCGTTGGAGTCCAACAGACAAACACGCGCCCGATCGGGTGGAGCTCGCCCGATCGGGCGGTTACTCCCTTTTCCAGACGCCTTCTCGCGCCCGGTCGGGCGGGGATCGCCCGATCGAGCGCCAGGTCGGGCGCCCGATCGGGCGGAGCTTGCCCGATCGGGCGACGGAACTCCATAATTTTACGACTCTTATTGCACCCGATCGAGCGGGTCTCGCTCGGTCGGGCGCCTGATCGGGCGCCCATATCTGACCCTTTGAATTTCCTTTCTTTATTTCCAACATGTCAAACTCGTTAACTTAGAGTATGTTCTCATACGATTATTTTCATTTCAATTGAATTCTAATAAGTTCAATTCAGTTCAGTTCAACTCTAATAAATTCATTTCAGTTCAGCTTCTAATTTTCTTCTCTTATTAAATATTCATTTCATTTCAGTTTAGTTCAGTTTAAAAAGTTTAATTCAGTTCAGTTCAGTTCAGCTCAGTTCAGTGAATGAGAACAGGTTCTAAGTCCAAGGTCTTTTTATTTACTGTATTTTTTTTTTTTTTTTAATAATTGTTCCATTATTATTATTATTGTTGTTGTTGTTGTTGTTGTTGTTGTGGGTAAATATACCCCTTACACGTGGTCCAATCCCATAGTGACACGTGGCCGAACTAGAGGGCAACACGTGTCCTTATGGAAAGATGACGCGTGTCTAATGCTCAAAAAGAGCACCTGAGATAAGAGAAAAAGGCATTTCTTACATCAAAGCCCAAATCCCGAGAAATACTGTTGAAAGCCGCAAAAGCGGCGACCCATCTTGCACGTGGCACAACCTGATTGCGCATCCAATAAGGTCACGCAAATTTAGGGTACAAATCCTAAAGGGGTATAAACTCTCACCCCTATAAATACCCCAATCATTTATGATGGGGGGTGGATTGTGTCATCACATAAAAAAGAGCACTAAATAGCTCCAACTTCTCTCTACTTTCTCCCTCTAGCCTTTCCGTTTCAGATCACTGACTTGATCGTCGGAGGCAAATATTCCGGTAAAGGAATATTCGTTCATTTTGCAGGTGTTTGAGTCTCATTGCCTGAAGAACGTGACCAGTGTCCGAGGAAATCCAAAAATCACCCGATACATTTGGCGCCGTCTGTGGGGATACTCGTCTGTTATGGAAATAGATTGTCAGACACCTAATACCGCCCCTCGTCCCAGCGAGGACGCTCATGTAGAGGACATAGTCACTACAATCCACTCCAGCGGTCCTTTCACTAGTAGAAAAAATCTCATTTGTAACACCCTATTTGTAACGGGCAGTAATTTTCCAGTTACTAAAAACCTATTTGTAACGGGTAAAATAACTGTCCGTTACATTAAAATAGCGTAATGGTTCGTAAAATATTTTTCGTTACGGGTAAAATGCTGCCCGTTACAAAATAATCCTATTTGTAACGGCCGGAATTTTGCCCGTTACGAATAATTTTGTGTTTATAAAGGGCACCAATTGCCTAATACAAATAATTTAAAAACCCTAAAAATCTTACTTCATCTCCTTTTCACTTTCTTATTTCAAGCGGCCACACTCAGCCACTCTATCTCTCTCTTTCAATCACGCATTCACTCTCTTTCCTCTCTCTCCTTGGAGCTGCTATCAATGGAGAATTTTCTCACTTCACTCTCTCTTCTACCTCTCCTTACCTCCATTTTCTCTCTTCTCCCTCCATTGTTGAACCTCCATTCATTTTCATCCCCCAATTTCACCGCCTAATTATCCCTCCTTCGGCTCATTCTAACCCTTAGCTTTTGAAGCCGAATAGCTGCTCCCCGTTTGGCGAACCGACTCCTGTGTACGATTCTAATGAAGACGATGATGCGGCGGAGGTTTTGATGCAGCGGGGGTTTATTTCTGCTAGGTATTTTACAGTAATTTCGCTAGATCTTTTCTTTTGATTATATGTTTATTAGATTTGGGTGTATTTTCGCTAGATCTAGAAAAATTTAATTCCAATTTGGTGAAATTATTGGGTTTTATGTGTAAGAATTTAATTTAATTTCAGCTTAGATTTTATCAATATTTACATTTTTCTTTCACACCCATAAATTATTTACAATCATACATAATAATTTGACCTTCCCTTTTGTTTTAAGAGTTTTTTGAAACTTCATTCAGTTTAGTATGAAGGTACTGTAGTTATAATCGTTGCCCCCTCTTAATGGGACTTTATAGAATTCCTTGTTGGAGATTCAAGTTTGATTTTTTTGCCGTGATTAATTGGGTTTTGGTTTTTGGCGCTTCTTCTCTTGGCAAAGTCTTTGGTGATATTTCTGAGGAAGAATCCATTGCTGATGTTACTCAAGCTTTTAACTTGGGTATCAATTTGTTTAACAATTCTCTGGAAGTTCATCTTCCTTTTTATTTAATTTCTTTTTAATGTCCCTTATTGTTTTTGTTCCCAATTTTATTGCTATCTTCAAGCTTAATTGTTGGGATTTTAATTGGTGATATTTATTTGGGGCATCAATTTTTTTTTTTTTCATAATCCTGTATGTTTGTCTTAAAAAATTGAAATTTTTTTGAGGGGCTAAAATGGTTTTGACAAAATTAATTAGTATTTGATTTCTTGTAATCCAATTGATAGTTTAGGTCTCTATTCTATACAATGACTTAATGACTTATTTAATGCACATTGAGTTGTCCTACATTGTAGACGTGGAGTGATTATTGGAATTGCTGGAAGAAATATTGCCTATATTGTGATGCATATTGAAATTTAGTTGAGAAATTTATTTGCAAGCATAGTGCATTTGCTGATACATTATTATTCTAGAGAATTTCCTGATTAATTGTGCTGTTTTGTGAAGACGTGTGGGACTGTGGGGGTATAGAGCAGGCTTCGTTTGGGATTCCTGCTGCCAGTATTGTTTGTCCTTTTCTAGGATTTGTTTCTTGATGACTTAAGTCATTTAATGGTGATGTTTGCAGTTTTAGTAGTTTTCTAAATTTTGTCATGTGTCTAAGATACATGTGAATGCTGTTGTGCATATTTTTAGTTTTTCCATAAAGAAATTTGAGTTTTTGTTGTCTTTGGAAGAACCCTTTACTTTTAGCCCAGTAGCTCTACTCTTAAAATGCTATTTGTTAGTGCAGCATATTATAATCTTAATATGACTTGTGAAGGTTTGGGATAGAGTAAGTCAGGATGTTCTGTGTGTGTACTAGATTGAGTTTCATGTGTAAGCCTCTTAAATTTGTGCTGGCCATCGGCCACTTGTGTATCTTGTTTATTGAATATGAGTGTGTGTCGTCAGTTTGCATTAATAATTGCGGTCATGGAATTGTTGGTGCGCAGGTTCCGTTGGGTGTTGGATTGGCTTTTTCTCAGAAGTAAGTTTTGCTTAGTATGGTGATGGTTCTGCTAATCAAGGACAATTGTTTGAGGCTTTGAATATGGTTGCGCTTTGGGACCTACCTGATATTTTGGTTTGTGAAAATAATCATTGTAAGTCAATTTTGTTTCATTCATTTTATAATTGTTTTTTTTTTCTTGGTTTGGTTCATTTTCTTGATTTGGGTTGTTTGATAATATATGGGTTTTAGGTGTATTGTTTGTCTGAATTGGTGTCCGTAATTGGTGCAATTTATTATTGTTTTGTTTGATGTTTTGATTTTGTGGGAATTTTGAAAGAGAAGAGATCTTGGATGATGGTTTGTGTTGTAATTGACACAAAGATTAGATCTTTCAATGTGTACTACACCGTCGGTAGCTAAATATGGGTAATAGTTATATGTATATTAAGATATAAAAGCAAAACCTTGCCTTTTCTTATTCCAGTATTTGGTTAGATATTGGAGTATGTACATTAGTTTATGTAAGATCACCATTGGCTCCGTGCCCTGTTAATCAAGGTGGCTGCAATCTATAACGAGCTATGATAGAAAAAAATTTGGTTCGCTAGTATGTGAATTTGTCTGTTGGAGCAATTAAATGAATGACTAGATTATATTTCATTTTTGGTTGAGTAAATTCTACTTAGTCTTCACTTAAGATTTGTTTGAAATTAACACCACCCTAAAACTACAACTCTACGAGGCTATGCCTAGTGATTAGTTGTTTTGGTGGGGATAATTAGCTTCACAAATTCTATCTAGTCTTGATTTGGGTTATTTGCTAATTTACTAGTTTTTTCAGTGTGTTATGTTTCTGAATTGTTGTGCATTGCTACTGTAGACACCCATTTGTGTCTTTCCAAAACCAGACCCGGTGATGAATTACTTTCACGTCAAATTATAATCGAATAAAGTGAAAGTGTGGAAAGTCTAGTGTTGTGGTTAGTTTTTATTAAAATTCTTTCTTTCTGTTTTCGAAAACCTATTTTATGAAAATAGCCAATCCTGTTTAGTTTGGTCCATGACAAGGGTCCAGTAATAGTGTAATTGGATTGGACTCGTAAAGAGCTTTCTAACGATATATTATAAGCCCAATTACTGATTGGACCCGATTTGATCTTTATCTGCGGCCCGATGATCTAGAGGGGGGCCTATTATGAATTCTCATTCCTAATGCAATTAGGATTGATTATAGTCTTTTAGAATCTTCTAGAAGGTTCTTTTGAATCTTAATGTGATTAGGATTGATAATTAAGTTTTATGAGTTTTATTTGGAATAAAAGAAATATTTTAAATGAAATTACGATTTTACCCCTCGTCCGGATTTTTACAACTTAATTTTATCAAAAAATAGAAAACGTGTGGGAAAATCGCCTGCAGCGCCGAACGCCATGCTGTCGCCTAGCAACAGATCGGCGACAGGGGCTATTGCGGCGACAGGGACATGTTTTATTCCTTAGCAAACTCTGATTCTTTTTCTTTTATCAAATCCGGACTATTTTCATTATAAATAACGTCCTTAGACCTCCGTTTTTAATCACCAATTCTCATCAATTCTTCACTAATTCTCACCAACTCTCATTAAGAATTTCTTGATACTTTCTCTCTCTTTCTACACCAACCCTATTTACAAATAAAATTCCAGATTCACAAGATCCAGACACATCTAGCATAATTCGAAGTTGCCTTCATTTTAGACGTGATTGGTTTGGTATTTATGAGGGTTTGGTCTCAAACCTCTATTTCGATTATTTAGTTTAATTATTTGATTTTATTTTCCTTGAAGTTACTAACGTGTGTATTTTGTTATTAGAAAGAGATACGAGACATCCAAGTAAGTCCTTTAATTGCTTTATTGATATTTTGATATTAAAATCGTGCTTAGATTATTATTTTGATTCTTAGTATCATGTTAAGATGTTTTATTGCTTCATAGTATCATGTTTAGGGTTAACTAAAAATTCTTAATATAAAGTATAATTAAAAGAATGCTTCCTATTGTCTTCCTAATATTCATGTTGGTATCATGTTAGGATTAAAGCTTTGATTTTTATTGTTTAGTGACATGCTAGAGTTTGTTATTAATCCTGTTAGTATCATGTTACTACTACTACTACTAATGTTATTCAGAAAGCGTTCATAAATATGAGAAGAATAAAGTAGAGGCTTATTATTAGAGCAGATTCTTTCTCTTTTAGATTTGATTTGTACCTTCATCCCCGAACTTCCAGTCTTGGTTTTAAACCTATTGGAATTAAGGGGTGTAACCTTCACCCTTTACACCCTGTGAATGGTTTACAATTTTTTAAAACTTGTTGGCGACTCTTTTACTATAGCTTCCTTCTCTTTGGACGCCACTATGTTTAAGTGTATGATCACAGTGGGGTTCAAGTTTGGGGTAATGCTTGAAATATTCCCTACATCTGCTATATATGGTTGTGTTGGATGATTTGATTCCGTATGATATTGCTTATGATGTGGGTAAAATTTAAGGGTCACTAGCGGAAAAATTGTCATTAGCCTAGGTTTTTGCAAGTTTCCGGCCTGCCCTTGCTATGTCTTTGCAACTTGATTATATGATTAAATTTGGAATACCCTTATTAATGCCCTTCTTTAATTCCTTTGTTTTCATTTTATATTACTAGTCATTCTGGTTTTAAGTTTATCTAGCACTTTTTGTTGCTAATGAGCAAACGTAAGCATGTAGAGTACATAATCGCAGGGTTTTATATTTACTTTTAGGCTCCCTTATATCTCAAGTATTTTCTCTATTTTATATTATTTGGTTCCTAGAGAAGGTAAGAGAGATCTTCAGTTGTAGAAAATTCTTTCTTCTTCCTCTTATTTAATGATTCCCAATTTATGATTCACTCACCCATTTTGCGGGTTCTTTGTTCATAGCCTCTTTATTAAGTAATAATAATAGTGCTCTTCTAGTAAACTCTCTTATTCTTTTGGGGGTGTTGTTAAAAATTCAATAAACTCTTTTCTGATTTGAAAATGGCATGCTGCTACTAATCTTATATGGATTTATAATTTTTATTAGTTTATGAAATTCCATTTTAGTCATGTCGTAGGCTGAGATTGGAGATTGACTCCACTTAGATTCTTATGGTACACTTCTTGAAAACTTATCTTTTTCAACTTGGGTGGTGGGTTACTTGTCCTACTTTTATATGTGTTCTGGTCTTGAGTTTCCTTTTGAATATGCATTTATCAGCCTTCTGCGGGAAGTAAATTTTGATGCAATACATCAGATTATCTTACATTGCACCTCTTTCTGCCTTTTGAAGTTCTTAAGGTTGGAGATGGAGTTTTTGAAGTGTTATCAGCATCAGGTGACACTCATTTGAAAGACAATGACTTTGAGAAGGTAGGAAACAAGGAATAAGAATGCCATATATTAGCTTTAATTGACTCGTGACTCTTTTTTAGTTGAATGTTACATTTTTTTGCAATTGCTGCTGCAGAGAATGGTAGATTGGCTAGCAGAAACTTTCAAGAAGAATGAGGGTATTGATCTTCGGAATGACAGACAAGCTCTACTGAGAAGGCAAAGATTGAACTTTCAACCTTAAGTCAGACTAGCATTAGGCAAGTATATGAGTATAACACTTTTACACAGGTATGTGACTTCAGAAATCATTTCAGATTTTACTAAGATCATCAATCGTGTGTTTTGACAGCTTACCTTTCATTACTGCAACACAAGACAGCACAAAACATTATAGAAAACTGTATTAGTTATTTGCTCAAATTGTGTCACTTTGCTTTGATTACTGACGGACTACTTTAAATTCTGCAGATTGAAGACACCCGTTGAAACTGTTTCAAAGGGCGCACAACTAACGATTAAAGACATATACGAAGTAAAGTTCAATACTATAACTGGTACCCCAAATCGAAGTTAAGTTCAACATTGATGCCAATGGAATTCTTTCTGTCTTAGAAGCAAAAGCATTGGTTGAAGAAGTGGAACGAGCTTTGGGGGAGAAGGGTGAGATCACCCGAAATGAAGAGAGGTTGGAATCAGTGAAAGCAGATGCAGTTCGTGCCTTGGTTGGAACCCTTGTTGCTGTCCCAATTATACTAATTAAAAATTGTTGGTTGGAAAAAAACTTGTTGTTTCTTGGTTTTTTTTTTTTTTTTTTTTTTTTTATATTTTTTATTATTAGTTTTGTGGCTTACTGCACTAATTAAGTGTGGAATAAATAAAAATTTACATTGAATAATAAGCTTCCAACAACCTAACAAATTATGGATTTTTTTTAAAATTGAGGCTAAATGTATTTGTAACGGGCATTTGAAATGTTCGTTACGAATAACGGGTTATTTGTAATGACAGGTTATTTGTAATGACAGGTTATTTGTAATGACATTTCAAGTGCCTGTTACAACGGGTATTTCAACTGTCTGTTACGAATAACCCGTTATTTATAACGGGGATAGTTGAAATGCCTGTTACAAATAACGGGTTATTTGTATCGGACAGTTGAAATGCCCATTGCAAATAACGGGTTATTCGTAACGGGCACATTGTAACGGGTAGTTGAAATGCCCGTTACGAATAACTCGTTATTTGTAGCGGACACTGCCCGTTACAAATAACACTGGCTATCCATAACGGTGACATACGTAACGGCCGTTGCCCGTTACGGATAGGCCTTTTTTGCCCGTTACGGCTAGCTATTTTTCTACTAGTGTTTGACCGCCTCATTTCAAGAGGCCGAGGATCCTCTAGTTACTACTGCTTCCTTGCAGGCTGCACTCAACAAACTTTGGAAGGAGTTTTAGAGCAATTGAGCTTCTAGCTCTAGGTTGCCGCCTAGGAAAGAGGGAGAAGGTGCTCCAAAGAAAACTCAAAACAAAGAAACCAACGCAACAGGGAACACCCATTTTGCCGGCCGCAGGGAAGGTATCCAAGGGTGCCACTGACGAACTTGTCTAGTGACAGGGTAAAGTATCCCCTAATTAAAAGTAATTCCTAAATCATCTAACTAATGTAGATAGGAAAGCAGGATCGAATCCACAGAGAAACGAGTCTTTCTATTCCTAATAAAGTAATCTAGATTTTCAAGTAACTAATATGTAAATTTGGATATGAAACTAAGCTACGAAAATTAAGAATAAGGAGAAAACAATGAATAAAAGGATCTAGGGCATAGGTTCACCAATGAATAATATTCCAGGGTAAAACATAATAATCATTCATCAATGCATACATTAATCAGATCATAAAGGGCTTTCGCTACGTATTACAATCACACAATTAATTTACCGGTATTAAATCTCATCTTTCGAATCTCGACTTAACCATTTATAAATTAACCTGCCTATTGAAACCAGACCTAAACATTAATTCTCATCTGTCGAATCTCGAATTAATATTGTTAAACTCATGCATGAAAGATCTGCGCAAATCTAGTCATAGAGCATTAAATCAATCAATAGGAAATTAATCTAGCATTAATAATTAACAACAATAAATTACCCCTTCATATTATTTATGGATCCCCATAAACCCTAGAAATAGAACTACTCATACATAATAAAAACAAAACTAATCAAAGTAATAAAGCAAGACATGATCAAAAGAATAAAATAAACAACTAAGATTAAGAGAAGAGAAATCGTTACCAAATTAAATTTGGGATTAAGAATCACGTTAAGAACAAAGTGTATGAGAGAGAAAACTAATCTAAAAGCTAAGTAGAGAGAGAAAATCTAAGAAATAATTAAGATAGAGTAAAGAAGAGTAAAAGAAGGTGCTAATATCGTTTTACGTAGAAATATTTATACTTCGTAAGAATACTAAACTAAAACAAAATTAAACGACGCTAATCGTCCCCTAACAATAACAAGCGCCCGATCAGGCGCGCCTTTATCCTCCAAATATGCTTGCGCCCGGCCGGGCGCGACTTCGGGCGTCGGCCTTGCTTCCCTCGCCCGGCCGGGCGCGCCTCCGGGCGCCAGCCTCTTTGGCCGGGCGGTTCTCTTGGGCCATTATTTGGACTACAATTAGGCTCCAATTCTTCGGGCCAATCTGAATTTCCTCTTCGGGTCTTGAATACTTGGTCCAAATGCCCCGATATCACCTATACCGAGCCCTTAATCACCAGTTCGATGGCTCTAACCGGCCCTGGGCTATAGAAACTGGTCGTGCTTCTCCAGTGCTCGTAATTGCTCCATAATATCTCGAGAAAATGCTCCAAAAGTGCAAATCCCTGCAAAAGTCAATCAAATCTACGAAAACACTAGAAAACACCAATTAGTAATAAAAGTGGCTCTAAAGAGCCAAAAACACTACTAATTATGACCAAGGGACGGGGGTAAAATACTATATAAAATAGACATATCAAACTCCCTCAAGCCAAACTTTTGCTTGTCCCTAAGCAAAGATCTCATCAATGAATAAATAAATATGCTTCACCCCTAAAAGTAGAAATCAAGCACAAACAATTCAAGGTAAATCCAATAAACATGCTTCAAAATCAATCAATCAAATCTATCCAATTACCTTTCTTCCCTAACAATTGTCAAATAGAGCAACCCACAAGAGCATATAGCATTCAAGACTAGTGCTCACACACTCAACTCTCATTTATGTGGCGAGTAAAAAATTACTCGATCGCTCTCCATCCAACCCCTTTATGTGAACAATGCCCTCCCAACTCACACTCTCGTGTGTATAAAAACAATGCACGCTCAACCTACTAGTCGACTCGAAATATGTCAAATCATAACTTGCATTGATAAACAACACTTTCACATTCATACAACTCTATGCACAAGGGTCGGAAGGTCTTTAAAGCTTGTAATGTAAGGCAAGGGTAAAGGGTAGGAATCATTTGGGAACAAGCGAGAGAAAAGCTATGCTTAAGGGAGCAAATCCTAGTAAAACCCATGATCAAAATAAATAATGATCAACATCTCCTACATAACTCAACCCCAACAAAAATCCACCAAATACAACTCCAAATAATATAAACAATCCCAACTCTTATAATTTCACTCATAAGATATAATAATAAAGAAGTGGAGTGAATAAACAAACTTTATTTTCCAAATTTGAATTTTTCATTGAAGTTCAATTTTTTTCTTCCTTTTGATCAATCTCCAACTAGAACATTTGAACATTGAACACTTTTTTTTTTCTTTTTGTTTTTTTTCCTTTTGAAGTTCACTAATTTTTCTCATTTTTTTATTTTTCCTGAACTTCTCTTTTTTTTTTTTTTCATAACATCATACTTTATTTTTTTCAAGAAGATATAACTTTCATACTCATAAAAAATAAATATAATCAAGAATAAAATAACTTCTCAAAACCCACCCAAATTGTGCAAATAATAAGCACACTACAAACTCCCTCACCTCACTCACTAATAGCTCCCTCAAGTCAAGTTTGGGACTAGTAACCAATGGGGCAAAATAGGCTTGTAATGTGGCTAATAAACGACAAAAAGGTCAAGACAACAACATGGGTAGCAAGAAGGGAACAAATGTATCTACAATCATCTGAAGACTACCTAAAAGAACAAATGCCTTCGTCCTCCTCAATGTGCATAATAATGAGTCATACAAACATTACTTAAGTTGCAAATCAATACTCAAATTCCTTGACATACCAGGAACTAACACACATCCCTAACCAAATCAACTAGTCAAGCACTATATTCACAAATAGTTGGGCAAAATTGACGCATGTTAAGGTTCCAAGGCAATCGAACATCGAATCATGATCAACTAATCCACAATATTTATCGTCATATAACCAAGAATCAAAACAATTTTCTCAAGTAAGGGGCACATGCAAGCAAGTTTTATAATTCATTGGAACGTATTTTTGGATTTTTTATATTTTTTTAATTTTTTTTGTATTTTTTATATATAATAAAACAATAAAACTAACTTAGAAAACAATAAATCTAAACTAAGAAAACACACCAAAAATAATAGAAAAGAGAAAAAGAAAGATACCAAATCCAAAATCTCCCCCAAGCCACAATCAGACAATGTCCTCATTGGCTCGGGAACTAGCCCAGCATAGCTAGTCCTGATCATCCTCATCCATGGAGCCGAACCCTGCACCTCCACTGCCACCTGGACCACCTGCACCAGAAGAGCTACCACCAAAATAGTCAGCATGAAAACTCCCACCCGCCGGTCCCCCGAAAGGAATGTCCTGGCCGTACCCATGGAAGGAAGAATAGTCAGTATAAATGCCATGGGCAGTGGGATCCCTATCGTATCCCTGGGGTGGAGGCTGAAACCAGTCAGGGTAAATAGCATCGTCGGGAATGTTTCCACGACGAGCATAATCATCGTACATAGGGTAGAGACCTCTACCCTGGTTCCCCTCCAGGTACCCTAACCTCTGGTCTATGGAGCCTACCATCCTCCTAAGGTCAGTGTGGGAATGCTCGATACGTCCTAAAGCCTGACCTATACTCTAAAGGTCCCAAACCGGGTCAGAGTCAACATGGGGGACAGAGTGAGACATGCGAGGTGGAGAAAACGCTACCTTGGGATGAGGCTGGGGTGGTGGAACTGGTGGTTGTACTGGTGGTGCTTGCCCCCTAGCGTTGGCAACTAAAAGGTCATAAGTGTAGGATGCTTGCCCGGGGAAAAAGGCGGTCAAGTTAGGACTAGGTAGGGGAATGATGGGCAAAGTCTGCTCGGTCTCAGTCCTAATACACCAGTGGGGTGTCTGCTCACTGTCCAATCGTACCCCAACTCCTCAAAATACCTAGCAGTCATATAGGTATCCGGTCCACAGTTGGTCAGTTGGTGAGGTTCACTCTCAACAAAACCGACCCTTTTCACTGCTATTTTAGTGATAAGGCCTCCGATAGAAAGGGGGTGCGAGACTGGGTACTGGATGTGGCATGTCTACTCAAATGGTGGATAATGTATCTACCCATGTTCAGTTTCCCAAACCCAAACACATAGTGTCCTATAACAGCTAGTTCATTGGTTTGGGCGTTATGAAGCTCATTCCTACCTAGAAAACACAAACCCGCAAATCTTTGCCAGATTTTTGGGATAGGGTGATGAATAGGTTTGGTACTAGCATTTTGGGGGTCGGGGGTAGGCAAACCAGTCAGAGCATAATAAATGTCACCCATTTTGTAATCAACATGCCATTGGTATGTAATTCAGAATTCAATTCAAACAATTTACAAAATTCCACATATGTTAAACTAATATTTCTTTTGTTCAACCTAAAAAATAAATTCGGTCCATTTCTACTATTTACAACTTTCAAATAAGACAAGAATTCACAAGTTAATTCACGGTATGTAGGATAATGCATATCAACAAATTTTCTCATTCCTATGTCATTCAAAAATCGTTTAACAAAATCATACAAATCATAAGTTTCTAAAGTAGGGCGGTGTAACCACTGTGAAGAAATTACCTTGCGCCCGACTAGGTGTTCTAGCCGCTCCTTTTGCTCCTGGCTAGCAATACGGATCGTTGGCCAATAGGGGAGTTGTAAATCCGGGTCGTACTCCTCCCTCGAGCTAGAACTCCTACCGAAAATAGACCGAGCCCTCTTTGAAGCCATGGTAAAAATGGGTATGAAAATTAATTTGAATGGAATTCGAAAATTTATATATAGAATTGTAGAGGATGAAGAGAGGATTAAGAATATGTAAAGATATTTGGATTTAGGTGACAAATGAAGAGAAAATCTTAGAGAGAAGGTAGAGGTTTTAAGGTTTTAGAGAGAGAAAGTTATGGAGGAAAGAGATAAGAATGAGAAAAGAAAGAAGAAAGAAGAAGGAAGAAGAAGAAAAAGAGCCCGTGTGGCTCGCGCCCGGTCGGGCGAGTGGTCGCCCGATCGGGTGATCTGAATGATTTTATATTATGTTCTCGCGCCCGGTCGGGCGGGCTTCGCCCGATCGGGCGGGCTTCGCCCGATCGGGCGATCTAATACCTGATTTTTCTTTGACTCTCGCGCCTAGTTGGGCGCCCTTCGCCCGATCGGGCGATCTGATGCCTAAATTTTTGTCTCCTCTCGCGCCCGGTCGCGTGCCCTTCGCCCGATCGGGCGATCTAAGATGTCCTTATACGACGAGTTTCGCGCCCGGTCGGGCGAAAATTGAGCTTTTTCAACCCTTGCTCTTGCGCCCGGTCAGGCGACACTCGACCGATCGGGCCCGATGCTAATTGGACGATTTTCTTATTTTCTTCTTTTCTTCAAATTTTGGCTAAATCTTTTCCTTCAAACCTGTATAAACACTCATAAAACCCATTAAATTCCCTCATCTCTCCTCTCATAAGAAAAAGAAAAAGATACTAGTCTAGAAAGCATTAAAGTACGGGTTGCCTCCCGCGAAGCGCTGGTTTATCTAGGTCCCGCACGACCTTTTTACCAAGTACAAGAACTAGGACCCTCGACCTAACGCCTGGTCGGGTGGTTTCTCACCCAGTCGAGCGATGTTTAGGCTACGACGCGGCTTCTGGACATACCCTGTGGGACGCCAATTCACTTTGTCTGGTGGATCCTCCTTGACTTGGTTTGGGGGTTCTTCAATGCTACGCACTAAAGATCCCTCTTTTTGATCGAGGGTTGCTTCAAATTGTCATCGCATTTAACACTTGCAACTCGATCTGGCGGAACACTCACCGTAGGCTCAATTTCCACAATTTGCTTGATCGATTCCACCTTTTCGTCCTCAAAACCAAGACCGACAGTATAGAGGGCTCTTTCTATTGCATCAACTTCCTTCTGCCATTTTTCTATCTCATCTGAAAGGGATGTTACACAAGATACTGCCTCCAAGGGATCTTTTTCAAGAGCTTGGGGCTTGTTAGAATAATTCTGAACCACATTAACTCTAAAGCACTTCTCCGTTGTCATGGGGCTTTTAGGGGTATTATTAAGGTTAAAAATAATTTTATCGTCCCCTACTGATAGTGTTAATTTACCATTTCTCACATCTATGATTGCTCCTGCAGTGTTAAGGAATGGTTTACCCAAAATAATCGGGGTTTGCATATCCTCAGCCATATCAAGAACAACAAAATCAAAAGGTATATAAAATTTACCTACTCTAACGGGAACATCCTCTAAAACACCTAAGGGGTATTTGAAAGAACGGTCGGTCATTTGTAGAGTAACATTAGTAGCTTTTAATTTACCCATATTCAACTTGGAACACACAGATAATGGCATAACACTAACGCTAGCACCCAAATCACACAATGCATTATCAATCATTAAATTGCCAATATGACAAGGGATAGAAAAGCTACCCAGATCTTTTAATTTAGTTGGAGATTTATTTTGAAGTACGACACTACACTCTGCAGTGAAAGCTACTGTCTCTACCTCACTAATAGACCTTTTTCTTGTCAATATTTCTTTCATAAATTTTACATATGCAGGAATTTGTGTGATTAATTCAGTGAAGGGAACTGTTACCTTCAAATCTTTTACCATCTCCAGGAACTTACCAAACTGCTTATCCAAATTTGTTTTTAGTTGACGATTGGGGAATGGAAGTTTGATAACTGGCTTTGGAGCATTATTGCTCTTATCTGGAGTGGCCACCTTCTTTGGAGTCGTACCCTGCAATGTAGAATTAGATATGTTAGTACTATGCTTTATCCCTGCAGGGCTATTAGCTACATTGTCTGGTTTAACGGAATCAAGATTAGCATTATTTATTAAAATAGGTTCATCAACTCTGGGCATAGGGGGCCCTTTATAGTTTGAACCACTCCTTAGATTAATTGCATAGGCTTGATCCGTAGGCCTGGTCGGCTGTGCTGGCAGAGCTCCCTGTTGGCGGGCTTGTAGAGTAGCGGAAAGTTGTGCAATTTGATTATGTGCTTCTGCATATTAACCAGCATCGCTCTAATTTTGACCAAGGCAGGGTCAGAAGATGAGGAGGGTTGTTGTGGTTGGTTCTTCTGGCCAGCATTGGGATGGTAATATTTCTGCTGTTGTTGTTGTGGTGCCTGTGGTTCTTGTGGTGGTGGATTTTGAACATTGGTACTCCGGTAGGAAAGGGACAGATGCTTCCGGTACCCAAGATTGTAGGTGTTGGAGTATGGGTTATTCTGTCTATAAGCTTGAAAGGCATTTACTTGCTCCACAGAAATCCTCATTAGCATTATTATTAATTGCAGAAACATTAGATACATTAGCAGTGCTAAGATTATCTAATTTCTGGCAGATAGAGGTTAATTGTGCTTGCAAAAAGGATACGGAGTCAACACTATGCTTCCCCTTGTTAGCAAAGCCTCTAGGATTCCCATATTGGGAATTATGTATCGCCATATCTTCAATAACCTGACTTGCATCATCAACATTAAGATTCATAAACCTCCCACTAGCTGCAGAATCTAAAATTATTCTAGATGAATTTCCAATGCCATTGTAAAAGGCTTGGATTAACCACCATTGTGCCAAATTATGGTGGGGGCACTCTCTTTGTAGGTCCTTGAACCTCTCCCAAGCCTCATATAAATTTTCATCGACTTCTTGGGCAAAGTTCTGAATTGCACTCCGTAGTACGACTGTTCTCTCTGCAGGATAATACTTGTTATAAAAGTTCAAAACAAGAGTTTCCCTAGTCAGTTATACCAAGTGCAGTTTATTTAAACCATTGAACCATAATTTGGCTTTTCCAGTTAAAGAGAAAGGAAAGAGAATCTCCTTGATTTGGTCTTGTGTGACCCTGGCTTGCCTGATGGTATTATAATACTGACAATAGTCTGCAATGTGAAGATTTGGGTCTTCGCCCTTAGCTCCACTAAATTGCTTCCTCTCTATCATCGTTATTAATTGGGGTTTAATCTCAAATTGTACCCCATCAAGAGCCGGAGTGGGAGTGAGATGTGGAAAATCTGTAAGCTTTGGTTGTGAGTAATCACTAAGCTTTTTTGGAGCCGTCATCTCTGATTCTGGATCTGATGATACCTCTAAATCGCTAGAACTAGTTGGAGGATCTCGGTGATTATTATTATCACCAGAATCCGCCAGAATTTGCTTGTAAAGGTTCTTCTTTCTATGGAAGGATCGTTCAATCTCAGGATCGAATGGGATGTACCCTAATCTGGAACACCTGGGCATAAACAAAAAAAAAAATCTAAAAGCAAATATGAGATTTGCCTCAGAGAACTAACGTTCTTTGAGACAAAAAGAAATAACCTAGACTACAAAAATAATCAGAAATAAAAATAAAAGTGTTTCCCCGGCAACGACGCCAAAATTTGACAGGGTAAAGTCGTATTCCCTAATCAAAAGTAATTCCTAAATCCTCTAACTAATGTAGATAGAGAAGTAGGGTTGAATCCACAGAGAAACGAGTATTTCTATTCCTAATAAAGTAATCTAGATTATAAAGTAACCAATATGTAAATTTGGATATGAAACTAAGCTACGAAGATTAAGAATAAGGAGAAAACAATGAATAAAAGGATCTAGGGCATAGGTTCACCAATGAATAATATTCCAGGGTAAAACACAATAATCATTCATCAATGCATACATTAATCAGATCATAAAGGGCTTTCGCTACGAATTACAATCACACAATTAATTTACCGGTATTAAATCTCATCTTTCGAATCTCCACTTAACCATTTATAAATTAATCTGCCTATTGAAACTAGACCTAAACATTAATTCTCATCTGTCGAATCTCGAATCAATATTGTTAAACTCACGCATAAAAGATCTGCGCAAATCTAGTCACAGAGCATTAAATCAAACAATATGAAATTAATCTAGCATTGATAATTAATAACAATAAATTACCCCTTCATATTATTTATGGATCCCCATAAACCCTAGAAATAGAACTACTCACACATAATAAAAACTAAACTAATCAAAGTAATAAAGCAAGACATGATCAAAAGAATAAAATAAACAACTAAGATTAAGAGAGGAGAAATCGTTACCAAATTAAATCTGGGATTAAGAATCAAGTTAAGAACAAAGTGTATGAGAGAGAAAACTAATCTAAAAGCTAAGTAGAGAGAGAAAATCTAAGAAATAATTAAGAGAGAGTAAAGAAGAGTAAAAGAAGGTACTAAAATCGTTTTACGAAGAAGTATTTATACTCCGTAAGAATCCTAAACTAAAACAAATTTAAACGACGCTAATCGTCTCCTAACAATAACACGCGCTCGATCGGGCGAGGCACCGCCCGATCGGGCGTGCCTTTTTCCTCCAAGTATGCTCGTGCCCGGTCGGGCGCGACTTCGGGCGCCGGCCTTGCTTCCCTCGCCCGGCCGGGCGCGCCTCCGGGCGCCAGCCTCTTTGGCCAGGCGGATCTCTTGGGCCACTATTTGGACTACGATTGGGCTCCAATTCTTCGGGCCAATATGAATTTCCTCTTCGGGTCTTGAATACTTGGTCCAAATGCCCAGGTATCACCTATACCGAGCCCTTAATCACCGGTTCGATGACTCTAACCGGCCCTAGGCTATGGAAACCGGTCGTGCTTCTCCAGTGCTCGTAATTGCTCTATAATATCTCGGGAAAATGCTCCAAAAGTGCAAATCCTTGCAAAAGTCAACCAAATCTACGAAAACACTAGAAATCACCAATTAGTAATAAAAGTGGCTCTAAAGAGCCAAAAACACTACTAATTATGACCAAGGGACGGGGGTAAAATACTATATAAAATAGACATATCATCTAGTCTGTTGGCGAAAACACAGTCGGCTTGGGAGAGGGGCAGACAGATTCGATGAGAAGAGCCGAAGCTGTCTCGACGCTGGAGGGTAGCAAGAGACTAACTTTGCCATAAACAGCGGGAATGTGCCGTTTTCTCGGACACGGCCTCCACTCAATTAATGCCGGATGAATTCTCTAACCAGTCTCTCTCCCAACATACCAACTCAGCCACCTCTAGTAGGAGTCAAGATGTTCGTACTCCAACCCCGCCCCAGTACAGCCACTTCAATATCAGTGCCCACAAGTTTTCAACGACATGTTGCCGTCTAGTCTCCAGGTCCTCGGACAATATGCGCCATATGGCCAGACGTTCGACCAGGCTCTATACTTAGCTAGGCCGGCCGCGCAACCTCAACCAATTAATTGGTAGATGCGCTTGTTGACTCTTGGTGACAAGCCGCCTCCGTTTTTGCAAGATATTTTGAGTTCCCCTCAGCCAACGAAGGTGAAGAGTGTACTTACGGTCACATATGATGGCACGGGCAACCCCGAGGAACACATCACTTTGTACAGAAACCTGATGTACTTGCAAAGCATAGATGACGCTACTTGGTGCAAATGCTTCCCGGCCACCTTGAACGGTGTGGCGCAGTATTGGTTCAATAGCCTTCCGGACGGGTGCATCAATTGTTTCACCACACTCAGTTTGCTGTTCATAGGGAATTTCTCTTACAACATACCGCCTCGAAAAACAAGTCTCAACTTGGCAGCAATTTTGCAAGGAAAAAATGAGGGACTACGTTCGTACATCCAGAGGTTCAACCAAGAAAAAGCCCAAATTCATAATCTGCCGGATGAAATGGCCTACTCTAAATTTCTCTAGGGATTAAGGCATAATGGTTTTAAGTTTGATTTGGTAAGAAAAATGGTTTGGACATACGTAGGCGTTCTGTGGGAAACCGAGGCCTACATTGAAGCGGCTGACTTTTGTTCACTTACAAAAGCAGAAGCGCCAGCCAAGGGGGCTGAGAAGAAAAAATCTACTATGCAAGACTCGGCCGATAAAAGGAAAAAAGGAAACAGAAGGAAAGAAGTCTGGGTGGCCAACAACCAGCCGCCAAAATCGAAGAAAGTCAGGACATACGAGCCTTAGTACGATTTCAACAAGGATTGCTACTCTATCCTGATGGAAATCAAGGATAAGTTCGAGTTTGAAAATCCCCAGCCGTTGAGAGGCTCGGCCCAGCATAGGAACAAAAACAAGTAATGTCATGACCACAAGGATATGGGGCATGACATGAACGGTTATATAAACTTAAAGAGGTTGTTGGACAAGCTAGCCAAGAAGGGCATGCTGAACTCGTATGTAATGAAGTTCAAGTTGACCTACACATGGACA
This sequence comes from Chenopodium album, assembly GCF_948465745.1. NCBI lineage: Eukaryota > Viridiplantae > Streptophyta > Magnoliopsida > Caryophyllales > Amaranthaceae > Chenopodium > Chenopodium album. The sequence continues at coordinate 19,619,555 of NC_137840.1, read as the reverse complement.
GACAACAAGTCCGATAAGAAAAAGAAGAATGACAAGGAAGACGATGGTAATAGTACTGATTCAAGCTTTGTGGCCGTAATATTGAGGGGATTTGCCTCAGGCGGCCCCACCATAAAGAGAATCAAGCAGGACACTTGGAACTTGGGAAAGGTGATGCAGGCGGACGTGGTTAAAATCAAACCCTTCCCCGAAGTAACCGTCAGCGAGACCGACCGATGGGAGGTCAAAGCTCTACACAACAATCCTATGGTGTTCATCATGAAGATATCCAACTTGAAAGTGGGCCGTTTACTAATAGATACGGGAAGCTCGTCCGATATCATCAGCCTGGCCGCCCTGAAGAATTTAAGGTTCCCTTAAGATGTTCTTAAAGACGTCACCCACCCTTTGGTCGGGTTTGGGGGGAATGTCATTATCTAGTTGGGAAGATAGATCTGCCCGTCTGTTTTTGGCAGAAGGGGTAAGGAGGGGACATGGTTGTCCGTTTCCTGGTGGTCAAAGAGCTTACTGGCTACAATGTCATACTCGGCTGCCCTACACTAAATGCAGCTAAGGCAGTAATCGTTCCTCATTTGATGCTGCTAAAATTTGAAAGGACGGACGGGAAGATTGGATCAATTCAAGGAAGTAAAAAAATGGCTAAGGAATGTAATCAGTTGGTAGTAAAGCCAACAATACGCGGACAGGGGAAATCGTCCGAGCTAAAAGCCAAAGAACCCTCACTCCCAGCATACCAGGTCGGCCAGAAGAGTAAGGTGACGAAGGCTGATCAAGCATAACAGTTACTGACCATCGGCCAGCCAGAAGAATTAAGGCCCCAGCCGACCAACAATTACCAAGATATAGTGCTTGACCCTGACTAACAAGGTCGGACGATCAGTGTAGGCAGTGTAGCTATGGGTCTGCTTGGGGATGAGTTAGTCAAGCTGTTGAGAGAATTTAAAGATGTGTTTGCGTTTGAAGTTAGTGAAATTCCAAACATAAGCCCTGACCTGACTGTGCACAAGCTGGCTCTGAACCCAGTCATTAAACTTGTCCGCCAGAAGAAAAGAAATCATGGAGAGGAGAGGAATCAGGCGGCCGCAGCTGAAGTGAAAAAGTTGTTGGACGCTGGTTTCAGTCGGTAATGTTACTACCCTGATTGGGTAGCTAACGTGGTTCTTGTGAAAAAGCTGAATGAGACTTGGAGGATGTGCGTAGACTATACAGATTTGAACAAGGCATGCCCTAAGGATAGCTTTCCCTTGCCTAAAATTGACTGCCTGGTTGATTCTATGGCCGGGCATGCCCTAATGAGCTTCATGGACGCATACTTCGGATTCCATCAAATTCCTCTATGGGAAGAAGATTAAGAGAAAACCGCATTTGTGACCGAGTAGGGGTTATATTGTTATAGAGTTATGCCATTCGGCCTCAAGAATGCCCCTGTTACTTTTTAGCGACTTGTCAATACAGCCATTAGAGATCAACTCGGCCGGAATATGGAGGTGTACATTGATGACATGATTGTCAAGTCAAAAAAGCTGATCCACCATATGAAGGATCTTCAAGAATTTTTACCAAACTCAGGCCGCATAGGATGATGTTAAACCCAATGAAATGTGTCTTTAGTGTTGAGTTCGGTAAATTTCTCGGATTTTTTATTGATCAACGTGGAATTGAGGTTAACCCTAAAAAAATTTAAGTCGTCTTGGACATGAAGTCAGCAAGAACGATCAAAGAACTACAGAGACTGACCGGCTTCCTAGCAGCATTGGGTTGGTTTTTGTCAAGGTTAGGGGATAAGTGCCGATATTTCTTCCAAACCATCAAGAGGAAAGCCATGTTCTAATGGACGGATGAGGTCAAGGAAGCATTCGTACAGTTAAAAAGTCATCTGCATACATTGCCTCAACTTGTCAGTCCACTCAAGAATGAGAAGTTGTACATCTATCTTGCTATCTCTAAACACTCTTTAAGTGTCGTCCTGCTTGCTGAAAGGGACGACCACCAGATTCTAGTCTATTTTATCTATCACGTATTACACAACGGCGAGCTTAGGTATCCCCCTGTTAAAAAGTTTGGCCTAGCATTGTATATGGAATCAAAGAAGCTGCAGCCGTACTTCCTGGCACACTCAATTGTGGTCTATACTGATCAACCACTCAAGAAGCCGTTTGTAACTTTAGAAGCTAGTGGCCGCATGCTTAAATGGGCTTTAGAATTGAGAGAATTCGACATCACGTTCGAGCCTAAAAGTGATAAAGGGGCAGGCACTGATTTTTTGGCTGAGATGACACGGCTAGACTTATAGCCGGCTGGAGACCAAATTTGGAAAGTATATGTAGATGGTAGTGCAACAGCGACCGGGTGCGACGCTGGTATTATTTTTCAGTCTCCTAAAGGAGATAAGTTTGAGTAAGCTATGAGGTTTCAATTCCAAGCATCTAATAACGAGGCTGAGTATGAGGCTTTGTCGGCCGACCTAAGAATGTGAAAGGCGGCCGAGGCAACAAAGGTAGAAACTTTCTCGGAATCCCAGCTAATAGTCAGCCAAGTGAATGGTGACTTTGAGGCTAGGGAGCCGGGCATGATGAAATGCTTTCAAATGGTCAAACAAGAGGCCGGGTGCCTAGAATATTTCACTCTACAGCAGGTCCACTGTTCAAAAAATCATTAAGCGGACGAGCATTCTAAGTTAGCATCCTCGGCATCATGTGACACTCCCAGATTGGTGTTTTGGGAAGTAAAAAGCAGATTATTAATGCCGAGCCCATCCAGATTATTGATAGAAGCTCAACATGGATGGACGGAATCATTTCCTATCTGAGGGATGGAATTCTCACGGACAATCTAGAAGAAAGCTGGTTGATGAAAAAGAAGGCGGCCTGGTTTGAGATGAAGAACGGGGAGTTATTTAAAAGGGCTTTTGTGAAACCTTATTTGAAGTGTGTGACTCCAGAAAGGGGGCATGATGTGTTGGAAAACGTTCATCAGGTTCATTGTGGGTCGCATATTGGAGGATGCGCCTTGGCTGAGAAAGTTGCTCACTTGGGGTACTATTAGCCGAGCCTCAACGCGGACGCACAAAAAATGGTAAAGAAATGTGTTAAGTGGCAAAGATTTGCAACCTTGATCAACCGTCCGACCAATAGTTTGTCCGCCATAAGTAGTCCACTTCCCTTTGAAAAATGGGGCATGGATATCTTATGGCCGTACACTCCAACGTCCGGCCAAAGACAGTATGTGCTGGTGGCGGTAGACTACTTCACCAAGTGGGTTGAGGCCGAGGCCGTCCGAGGAATTAAATGGACAGACGTGTCAGCCTTTATCTAGAAGAACATCATTATCGTTATGGGGTACCACAGTCCATGGTATTTGATAGCGAACCTCAGTTTGAGACGCGTCAACTCAATGAATGGCTAAGTGACCAGGGCATAACTCACTATTTTGCTTTGGTCAGCCGTCCTCAAGCTAACGGCCAGGTAGAGGCCTACAACAAACTGATCTCCAATGGTCTCAAGCGCAAGCTTGAGAAAGCTGGCGGCCTATGAGCTGATGAGTTAGTTAATGTTTTGTGGTCTATATGAACAACAACAAATAGCTCTTTAGGGGAGACCCCATTCTTCTTAGTCTATGGCGTAGAGGCTGTGCTCCCAATTGAGATGTACGAACCAACTCTCCGAGTGCTGCTATACGATTAAAACGCCAATTGGGAGGCTATGAAGACCGCTTTGGATTTTCATCCTGAGGCAAGGGGAAATGTGGCACTAAGACATGAAATTTGTCGTCTAAGAATGACAAGAGCTTACAATCATTGAGTGTCAAAGCAGCCGCTAAAAATAGGGGATCTGGTGTTGAGAAAAATGGAAGCGGTAGGCCGAACGAATGAGGATCGCATGTTAACCCCAAACTGGGAAGGGACGTACTGAATCAGAGAAGAAGTTCGAGATGGCACCTACCGTCTTGAAGCCCAAGATGGCCGTCAAATTCAACGAACATGGAACATGGACAATCTGAAAAAATATTATGTTTGCGTCTTTTCCTTTTACTTAGAAAAAAAGCTGTATATATAGCTAGGTCTTAATGACCGAGAAATGTAATTAAAGCCATACGGACCTAACAATGTAATTTTGACAAATTAATGAAAAAGTCAGGCATTGTTATCTTATTAAGTTGTCTGATTTTGTTTGCGTATGCATTTCGAGCCGAAATGCCAAGTAAAACTATAATGATGTTGCCTGCAACATAGCAACATGTCCTATAAAGGCTAAACAAGATTGCTCACAATATAGTAATTCGGCCACAAAGGGAAACCTTAAGTCAATTAATTTGGCAAAAAAAAAAAAAAAACAACTGATTGGAAAGTCACAAGTAAGCGTCCGACCCCCACCAGGAAAGACGGTAAAGGCACAATGTATCCTAAGTTTGTCCAAGGCATGCACCTCCTAAAAATTGGAGCAAGGGCATACCTAGACGTTTTAGCCCATCCAAACTTAGAAATTTCCGACTTGAGATATTACTTGAAATTTCCTGAGTATGTCCGAGCGATAGTTTCAACGGAAGGCTCACATAAAGCCAATCAAGCGGCCGGGGCAATCATTACTATGATTTGATTAACTTGCTAGTTGTCATACCCTTTAAGGTATAAGAACTACCAAGTCAATCAAACCACTCAGAGTATGGACTAGGTGAACGCCGAATAAAAGGGCATACTCCAAGGTTCGTACGAAAGCAATAAAGCATTAAAAATCGCCAAAAAACCGCTTAGAAGGCGGCAAAATTAACATTAAAAATAAAGCCGCTCAAAAGGCGGTAAAATATCTTACAAAGCCGCTCAAAAAAGGAGGCACCAAATAATAATAAAATTGTTCAAATAAGAAAGCAAAATAAACTAAGTGCTAAAAATAAGAAGACTGAAGCTTGGCAGCTGTTGTTGGAGGACCTGAGCTCTATGTAGCCGGGTTGTCATCCTTGGCAGGCTCCTTCTAGACACCAAAATGTGTCTCTCCAAAACCAAACCCAGCGATGAATACCTTTCACGTCATTTGATTATCGAACAAAGTGAAAATGTGGAAAGTCTAATGATGAGGATGTTTTTATTAAAATATTTCTCTTTCTGTTTTTGAAAATCTTTCTTTTCTTACCTTATTTATGAAAAATAGTCAATCCAATTTAAATTGGTCCATAATAAAGGTCCAATAATAGTGTATTTGGATTGGGCTCAAAAAGAGCTTTCCAATGATATATTATAAGCCCAATTTCGATGAATTATGAGGAAGTTATGGGTTAAATTAGATTAGGCCTAATGATTTTAAAGGTGGCCAAATGATCTAGAGGAGAGCTTATTAATTATTATTCCTAAAGTGATTAGGATTGATTTTAGTCTTCTAGAAATATCTATAAGGTTTTTTTAATTCTAATGAGGTTAGGATTGATGATTATATTTTTAAAGATGTTTTATTTAGAAAAAAATATATTAAATCTGATTTTAAAAACTGCTTGGACGCATAATTACTTGCAACCGGTGTTAAAGGTAATTACTCGTGGAAAAGCGCGTTCACTTTTGGACCAGCGCGAGACGACAAAATCGTCGCCAGGTGCTGACCTTCGTCGCCTGGCGTTGGCCTTCGTCGTTTGGCGACGAGCTCGTCGTCTGACGATGACTCCTGTCGTTTGTGACAGGAGGTATTTTATTTCAAATATGATTTTCTTCGATCCCGTGCTATATTTCCTATTAATAGGGGTCGTATTTCCCTGTTTTGAAAACATCAAAACCTAGAATCTCTAATTCTCTCTCTTTCTAAAAGCTAGAAGCTTTCTCTTTCTCTTCTTTTTCTAAACCCTCCCTCACTCAAAATTCCTCATACATTAGCTCTAGAAACACCTAGCCAAATTCAAAGTTGCCTTCACCCTAAACGTGAAAGGTTTGATATTTCTAAGGTTTGGTCCCAAATCTCTATTTCAATTATTTAATTTAATTGTTTAATTTTAATTTTCCTTGAAGTTACTAACGCATGTATTTTGTTATTAGAAAGTGATACGAGGCATCGAAGTAAGTTCTTTAATTGTTTAATTATTCTTTCGATATAGAAATCATGCTTAGATTATTATTTTGATTACTAGTATCATGATTAGGATGTTTTATTGCTTCCTAGTATCATGTTTAGGGTTAATTAATATTTCTAATATCAAGTATGTTTATTGTGATGCTTCCTATTTCTTTCTTAATATCATGTTAGTATCATGTTTGGGCTAAAGCTTTGATCTTTGATGTTTAGTGACATGCTAGGGTTTGTTATTAATCTTGTTAGTATCATGCCTAGGGTCTTGCTATTAATATTATGCTTTAACATGATTATGATGTTTATGATTATTATTGTTATGACGATGATTATTATGTTGCTTGATATGTTTATTGTTATTTCTTAATCACTCCTTTTATGCATGTTTAAAGGGAATTTGTACTTTTAATCACACTTAATAAGATAATTAATAATCTTGTTTAGGCTGATATGATTATAACTCAAGTGATCGCCAATAATAGTTTTATTTGTGCATTAATATTCAACCAACATAGATTAAACAGGTTTAGGGTTAAGATATTGATTGTATGTTAGTCAGAAAGCGCATATAAAAACGAGAAGAATAAAGTAGAGGCCTATTTTTAGGGCAGGTTCAATCTCTTTTAGGTTGAATTTGTACCTTCATCCCCAAACTTCCAGTCATGGTTCCAGACTTATTGGAGTTAACGATATCTTGGATTGTTAAGGGGTATAACCTTCACCCTGTGAACGATTTACAAGTTCCTAAAACTTGTTGGCGACTCTTTTGCTCTAGGTTCCTTCCCTTTGGACGCCACTATGCTTAAGTGTATGATCATACTAGGGCTCAAGTGTGGGATGACTTGAAATATTCCATACAGTTTTTTGGCGACTCCACAGGGGAGGATTTCTATTTTAATTCCTAAAATTTATTTTGGCAATAATTTAGAAAGAGTGGATGACACTCAAAAAGTTCTAAGTATTTGATGTGTGTAATTTTGATTGACATTATTGGCATAAGCATAAAAAGGTTAGCATTGGAAAGACCATTCTTAATGCGTCAAAAACATAGGAATTTTACACATAGGATTCGAGGGAAATATCTTTCACAACTAAAATCGAAATAATGCTACGAAAAAAACTGGAAAATTAAAGAATAGAAAGCTGTCGAGGCATGTAAGAATTAGCGTTGAGAAAGCAGCGTCAGCGCCAAACAATGGTGTTGTTGCCTGGCGACAGTCTTTTCGTCTGGCAACAGTGCCAGCGTCTAGCAACGACGCTATTTTCTCGCGCCGAATTCTTGCAATACTGAGCCAGAAATCTACCTTCTTGTTTAGACTAGTTTTCAAGTACTGTTTGCTCGGTTTTACTTCCTGATTAAGTTTTTCCCTTTTTTCTAAAACCCATATGTGTTCTACATAGGGTCATAACCCTCTGGGAATTCACGCTTCATCTACCCAATTGAACGCTCCGGCAACGAAGGGTACATCCGAGTTTGTTGAATTCAACAAACCATGAAAGCGAGTTTAACTCGTAGGGTCCCATCCACACGCGCCAACCCTTCCAAAGGTAAGGCTTCCGCGCAGTGCATCCTTACTCATAACCATGGACCCTCTTTGACTAACCCATATCCTGAACTTTAAAGAACTAGAGCCATATATGGTTAGGTTGCAAACTCATTGCATCATATTGTGACTATATGACTACTTGTGCATTATTATTTGTTGTGCATATCTTATATGTGTTTCCCCTAACCGTTTTTTTGACTTGTGAATGATTTAAATAAATTAATTAATTACTGTAGGACTTTGATTTATTTATTAATTAACTAAAACTAATAAATATGTCTAAAATCGACTCATAGTTTCTTTGAGTCAACCCAAATTTTTATTCCCGTATACTGCATAAACGTCAACTTGTTTTGGTCATAGCAGGAGTTCTAGAAAGAGTTACGAGTTGTACAACCTATGGATCTGTATTCCCGATTTTATCTTTAATTTGGCGTTGATTTTGTTCACTTTGGAGTCACTGATAAAAAAGTTATGACTAAAATACTACAACCTGTCCAGTTGAGTGCACATACATGAGGTCTTAACTTAGGTTCGAGTCTAGTCACATAGTCTAGTCACATTGTCATGACACAAGTCTAAACATGTCACCTACACTCACTAGTTTAGCACACACTTTGTGAATATGTCACCATGACCATGTCTTAGGTTCATGCATGAGTCGTCCTTTCCGTCATTTGAGTTGGGGGTACATTCTATTCCTAATTCTTCTATATATCCCCATGTACATCATCTTTCCATTCTATACATGCTTTCTCCATATCACAATATTCATTCTTCCAACCTCCTCCCATCTATTGCATGTTGAATAGAGTTTGAGTCAAATATTAACAATGGACATCGAGAACCAGCCAAGAAAAGCGATCAAATCAAAGCTCTCGTAGATTTTTTGGCAGACTTCAGCCCCGCCTTACAGGCCATAGCCGACAAAGAAGTAGAAGAGATAAAAAACGTAAGAAAAGCAAACAAATGGATCCTGTTCGTCGATGGTTCATCCGATCAGCGAGGAGCTGGCTTAGGAGTGGTGCTGAAATCACCACTAGGGGACATGATAGTAAGATCTATATCTTGTGATTTTAAAGAAACTAACAATGAAGCAGAATATGAAGCTTTGATTGCAGGAATGATCATCGCTAAAGACTTAGGTGCAACATCCCTGGATGTGCACAGTGATTCCCTCCACATCATCATCCAAATAACAGGTGAATTTGCTACAAAAGATTCCAAAAGGATATCCTATCTTGAAGTAGCCAAAGAAAAAGCCAAATAATTTTACCCATTTACAATCCAACAAATTCCTTGAGACCAAAACGCCCAAGCCGACGCCCTTGCTAACCTAGCCTTTGCTCTCAAAAAGACCACCTTCACGAATATCCCTTTTGGCACCTACAAAAGCCATCCGTACCCGCAAAAGAAATCCTCCCTGTCGACGACGTGAATGACAACAACGACTGGACCAAGCCCATCATAGACTACCTCACCAATGATACCCTTCCTAGTGACAAAGAAGAAGCTCAAAAGCTAAAATATAAAGCCTCCAGATATCATATCGCCGACGGAGTTCTATTTCACAAGTCTGCATCAGGGTTGTCACAAAGATGCATCCAAAAGCATGAACAATATTCCCACCTTAGCCATCTGCACGTTGGTGTATGCAGCAGTCATGTCGGAGGCAGAGGACTAGCTAAAATTGCAAAAAGACAAGGATACTTCTGGAAAACGCTCTTGGAAGACGCCATGCAGTACGTGATCAAGTGCGATAGCTGCCAACGGTTTGCCAACACCGTCCATAAGCCCTCAGAGTCCCTCCATCAAACCTTGTCTCCATGGCCTTTCATGAGATGGGGAATATACATCGTCGGGAAATTACCTACAGCACCAAGACAAAGAGTTAATATGTTAGCATTAACTGATTATTTTTCTAAATGGATTGAAGTAATTGCTTTGAAACAGGTGACAGATAAGGAAATTATTTCGTTCATATGGACTACCATTATTTGCAGGTTTGGCATCCTGTCAGTGATCGTTTGTGACAACAGATAAGAGATTATTAGCGACAAAACTCGTTCATTTTTACAGAGGTTTCGCATAGAGTTACGGACGTCGACACCAAGATATACTCAGGTTAACAGACAAGCTGAATCCAACAATAAAGTAGTCATAAACGTCATTAAGAAAAGATTACAAGATGCAAAAGGCAAATGGGAGGACGAGCTCCTAGCAGTCCTGTGGGCCGATCAAACAACGCCAAGAGCTGTAATAAGGCAGACGCCCTTCTGCCTGGTATACGGTTGTGAAGTTGTTCTTCTAGTAGAGGTCGACTTCTCGACATCCCGCTTTGGTCTCATGCCTGAAGAAAGAAACAAAGAAGAGATGGAGGATAGCATAGATGCGATTGAGGAATTAAGGGAAACGACATTAATAAGGATGGCAGCACAGCAGCAAATCTTCGCAAGAAGCTTCAACAAAAATGGCAAGGCTAAGATGTTCCAGTTAGGTGACTTGGTACTAAGAAAAGCGTTCCAGAATAAAAAAAATCCCGCCAACAGAAAGCTTGCTCCCCCATGGGAAGGCCCATACAAAATCACCTAAGTCATCGGGAATGGTGCTTATCGACTGACCAAAGTAACTCCGTTCCAAGAAGTTAGAACTCAACTCATCTAAAAAAGTACTATTTTTAATCAATCGTCAAAAGCGTTCGTCGATGACAAGGTAAAACCCTAGCAATTGATCCCTTTTGATTAAAATTTTTACTTTTATTTTATTTCTTCGATTAAGTGTACTAACTTAGGCATCGGAGGACCGTTGGCCGTGCCAACGGCCAACGGTACTCTAACCATATTGGTTTTGCAGAACATCGATCGATAAAGTACACGAATCAACAGACATGACGACAAGTATAACAAGTTAACTGACAAAAAAGAACAATACACGTCAGCTACGCTGACATCCTGGAAAAAGGTTAAGGAAAGCTACCATTCAAAAGATAACATTTGAAGCATGATGAAGCCCAGGGAAAATTTGACCTTAGCGTCCGACGCCAAACACCCGATACCTGAACCATGAACTAGTCTTCTGTGTTCAGTGTTGACGCTGGGACGCAAGGGGCATTGGGAAACAAGGCACCAAAAGGCCTTAAAACACAAAGCTCCTTGAAAAAGCATTGTATAATTAGAGAAAAATTAAAAAATGCTTTTATACTTGAAATTCCTAAGTCTGATTAATAAAATTTTCTTATCTTTTTAACTTTTGACGAAAATGCTTTCACACTCTTGACATGTCACCCTTTCTATTTTTGTTTAAACTTTTAGTTAGCCTCTTTTCTAAGATTGTCTTCTAAACGCTTTTTGGTTTTACAGAATACATAGCAACAGTGAAGGAAAAAATAAAGTGCCATAAGATAACAACGTCAAAGCAGCACAAATATGTTCAAAGGAACCACTTGCCCTCAAGTGGAACAAAGTACAAAGACAAAAAACAAAGCATAGTTATTCAACATAAGAAAACTTTTCCAAAATACACAAAGAAAACAAACCATCACAAATGATGGCCTTCAAGCATCGACACCAGCTTCATCGACGACCGACTCATTGATGGCATCCTCGACACGAACATTGTCGCCGACCCCTTTGTTCGTCGAAGGTAATACTTCGTCATCCTCCCTAAGTTGATTCCTGACAATGGTAGGTTGGACTTCGACGACGGTGACGGCCAAAGGGGCAGTGACCGACGGAGCTAACCCAGAGTCAGCAGTCGAAGCTATTGCAGCATCATCTCCCAGTTCATCGAGGGTCCCGCCATTAGCCAAGAAACGGTTGACCTCCTCCTAAGGACGCCACCATGAAGCTTTGCCATCCAAGTACTGCTTCATTAGTTTACCTAACCTTAATCTCCAACTCCACATTGTCGTCCAAAGCATCTTCTAAATTCTACTTCACCGACGACAGCTCCTCATGTGGCTTCAAAAAAGCCTCCTCTTTAGCCTTGATCACAGTAACCTTGTCTACAAATTGTCGAGCTTGCTCTTTCAGTTTCTTGTCTAGATTATCCAGCTGCTGAGCTTGCTCCTCCACCTTCTTAGACTTTTCTCCTAACTAACCCTCTAGCTTATCTACCTTCTTCTTCACATCATCAAGCTCCGTCATGGTCATTGAAACTTCCTCACGACGGTTTGTCGTTTTGACTCAGCGTCCTTCGCAGCATTATCCAGCCTTTTCATTTCCTTAGCCAACCCAATCACCCTTTCCCTCAAAACTAGCAAGTTTTGCAAACACTGAACAAACACCCCCCATGTCACAAATTCGCAAGCAATTTACCATATGTAAAAAACCAAAATGATATAAAAGTCACTTACATAAAGATGAGCAGTAGCAGCTTTCGAAGCTATCTCCAAAGCGGAAGTCCCAGCCAAGATTTCTCGAGATCCAGGAAATAGAAGCTGATCTAGTTGTGGAAATAGAGAATGACGCTTCTCCCTGTGCAGACTGAGGAAATCTGCTAGGAAGCGTGCTTCGACTTATGGAACAACGGGGTCGTCATCAACCTTCTGTTGCTTGCGCAGAGAAGATGGCGACAAAGTAATCATCACTGGCTCCTCGTCGACTTTGTGAGGTGACGAAGCATGAAGATGCTCAGTTGTCGACCGATGCTGGTGGAGTCAGTTCTTTAGGAGCCAAGCCACGTTTCCTCCTCATCCTAAGGTCTTGTTCAACTTGAGAGACTCCACGACCATGACAAACTCCCTACGTTGCTGAGTCTGACAAAGCAAATGATGACGTTATCAAATAAGTTAGTAGAAAGCAAACGAAGAAACTAGAAAACGACAACGACTTACAAGTAGACATTGTGTCTTCGGAATCTTCGATTCTTTGAGATGAGGTTGATGAATCTTTGTGCTTATGCCCCGACAACTCGCCGACCAACTAATTCGTCTTGACGAAAGTTCGCCTTTTACTATCGATCTCGAGGAATCGCTGAACCTTGATCTTTGACGACTCCGACGGTTCTAGGAAATCTAAAGCTAGATCCGTGCAAACAAAAGCAACATCAAACATTCAGAAAATCATAGTCCTAGCAAACCAAGTTCTACAAGAAGTTTTCTTACCATCCTCTGGCCACCCTTCCTTTAACCATGCACCTTCGTCACCTGGCGAAGCCTTCTTGATAAAAATAAAATGGTTGGCCCAACCCCTGTCGTTAACATCGGTATTTAAGACCAATGGTTCCCCTTTCTTAAAAAGACTCACAAACCGATCTTTCCTCATTTTCATATCATAAGCTTCTACCAAATCCTCCAAAGTGAAAGGAGTCTCCCAATCCTTAATGACCTCCTCAATAATCGACAAAATTCTCCACCTTGATGGCATAAGTTGGCCCGGACTTAACCCCAACAATTCAAAAAACGACCTAGTTAAAGACCTAAAAGGAAACTCTGTCTTCGTCTCCAAGAATGGGTACTAAAAAAACACAACGAAATCTGGGAGACAATCCTCTACCTTCTTGCCCTTCCCTACGATATGAGCGAAAGTACTATCAGGAAAACCAGCCACCCGCACTAGCTTATCTTTCATCCCTGGAGTAATTAAAGATTCCTCCTTACTTCCCATCCCTCCTTTTGAAATAGTTAACCCCATTTGTTCAACAATTCGGAGTGAAAACCTAGTTATATTCTTGGGAATTCTACTGGACATTCGCTAAAATCAAATTAAGAGAGAAAGAAAATAAAGCAATTACCAAGAAATTGAAGTTAACAAGAGCTTAAGATCAAAGGTCGCCGCCGTTCACCGCCTTCAAAACCACCAGAGAATTTGGAGCGAAGAAGAGAAAGGAGAGCAGTAATTTTGGGAAGCGGGAAACGTGTAGCAGTAATAAAGAGGAGAAGTGAAGGTTAAAAAGGGAGTGGGGAATTGAAATAACTCCTTCCGGAGAACGTGCCAGCCAGCGCAAAGACAAAAATGCCCTCAAATGTTTTAAATTTTGTAATTAACCTTTCAATTCTTTGTCTTTGTTTTTTTTTTTTTTTTTTTTTTTTTTTTTTTTTTTTTTGCTTATTTTTTTTTTTTAAATTGCCAAACATGTTTATGGCTATCCATATTTAGAAATTAGGGGTAAATTTTTATGGGTAAAAAACTATAAGCCTTAGTTAACGATAGTCAACCAGGATCAAGCGACGAAGACTGGAAGTACGACGAAGACTAACTAGCCTCGATGATCTAAAGGGACATCAACTACTTCCCGACTTTTTAGGAGAAGATAAGCATAAGTGAGCAAGTCCACGCAAACAGCTGCGCCAAGCCGTTAGAAGAGTAGGCAAGGTGAAGATAATGACGAAAGTGGTTTCCAAAGATTTAGGGGCATCGTTAATCACCTTGCAACGACTAATTAGAAACCCTAATTAGCATCTATATAAAGGGAAAAAATCATCCTTCAAATACATCTAAGCCCAGCAACAAAAAGTATTCCATGTCTACATTGTAACTTAAACTCTTTGATATTTTTCGCATAGTGAAGGTTTGGTAGATCCTTATTCTACCCGCGGTTTTTACCTACATTGGGTTTTCAGTGTCAACAATTCCTTGTGTCGATTATTTACTTTCCGAATTTATTTTATTCGTGGTTTTATTTAATTGACCTGTTGCCCAGATTTTGATATTCAATCCCACCCAATGAAAATTACCATAAACAGTGTCCACATATAAAAAAACTAAGAGAAATTGATTACATGGCCAAATAATTTTGATCCAAATATAATTTGGCTGGATAGGCCTTTCAATGAGATTTCTGACGGTATATCATAAGCCCAATTTCGATTTGAAACAAAGAAGATATGAGCAAAATACTAAACTCAGCCCAAAACCAACACCCTCTCACTAAAACGGTCATATCTTAAAATCTACATTTATTTTGACTTGATTTTAATTAGGTTAGAAATAAGACTTGATAACTTTCCAACGATGTATTACATTTTTATTATGAGTTATGGATCAAAATTTATCATAGTTTTAAAAACGCGTAAAAAACTAGAAACACAGCGCAACAGCTAAAATGCCGCGTCGCGGCAAAAGCTGACGTGGCACGGTGCATATTGTCGTGACACGATACTCTACACTGTATCACGGTGTTTTTTTTGTGTATTTTCCGTGTGTGACACGGCACCACGTGCTGCGCCAGAGTGGACTGTGTCGCGTCGCGATGTCCTTTGCCGTGTCATAGTACACACACCGTGACACGGGATTTTTATGCGTACTAACCGTAGACAATTTTCATGTGTTTTTATTATTTTAGGGAGAAACTACGCACCATGACACAGTAATCTATACTTCGTCACGACACCCTCTGACCGTGTCATGACACCCCAAATTAGGGTATTTATCTTTTCTTGGGTGCCGTGTGATCCCCTACTCATTTCCTCTATAAATACGAGCCTCCTTTCTGTATCTCGGAGCACCAAACAATCATTCTCTCTCTCCTTACACAAAAAATCAATCTCTTCTCCCTCTTTATCCTAAACACTATCCTCCTTATACATCCTTTAAGCACTCTAAAGAGTTCATACTTGACCCGAGGTTCTGTCCTTAAACCAATGCATGAAAGATACAAATAACTGATGCGGGTTTGGACCAAATCAACTCTACATTTATTTAATTAATTTCAATTTGATTTATATATTTATTGAATTTACTAGTAGTTATTCATGATGTAGCTATTCAAGGAAACACGGAAAGTGAGTAAATAATTACTTAATTACTCTTATTTTTACTCTTGTTGCTAGTATCATGATTAGGTTTATAATTATTTGATTTGACTACCGAATTTACTGTTGAATTGCTTCCAATATTAATGTTGATTCTATTATATTTTCTATGATCACCATATTGCATTTTTGAAGGGAATATGTAATTGAAAATAACGCCTTATAAGATAATTTGGACAACCGGTTTAGGTTCCTTTTAATCTTTCTATTTAATTAAGTGATCACGATATTTTAAAATTATGTGTTGCATTAATGTTCAACCAATTTGGCCTAATAATAGTTTGAAGCAAATTGAATCTTTGTTTGCATGCCTTTGAGATTGCAGGAATCAATTTTCACTATAAGAATCAAGTCGAGGCCAATATGGGCGAATGTGACTCCATGATCCCCGATCATCCCCGATCGCAGGAACTATTTTTCATACCATCACCCCAGATCCTCCTTTTATGGTTCCAAATCATATGAAGTTAGTAATCTCATGGATTATGCATGGGGTGTAACCCTCACGGGTCAACCGTTGTTGCCTTTCGTTGTCCTAGTAATTAATGATCATTGCTTTGCCGGAAGAAGAAAAATTTCAGCCGCTTGAATTTAGAAAATTGATATTAAGTTCCTTGATTGAATGAAGAGGGATAGTTTAATGATGAATATGAAATGAATGAATAGGACTTTCATAAAGTAATGGAGGCCCTGTGCTAATTTTGTTAAATGTACCAAAAAAAAAAAAAAAAAAAAAAAAAAAAAAAGAAAAGGCACAATTATAGTTTGCAATGATTCCGATTATTTTGAGCTAAGCAAGTTACACACAAACCAAATGATGAAAAGAAACCACTGAGGTACCCAAACTGCAAGCAACATGAATTTACTCACAAAGAAAATGCACTATTCTCCAAACTTATTTGAAGTATGAAAACTACTCGCTTAGTATTTGAAGTTGCCAACATTGTTAATTTATTGATTGATTCCTATTATGTCAATTTTTCAGTCGAAGGGAACTCTTTTTTTAAAAAAAAAAAAAAAATTGAAAATATATTTTCTTGTGCTCTCAAAATTGAAAGTAATAACGGTGTTTGAGACATTTGAAAAAGAAATGGAAAATGGAGATGTTGATTGCTATTTAACTTTTTTGACCTCTTATATATTAAGAAAAGAACACTGAATCTTGTGGCTTAACTAGGAAAAAATAATGCGTATTAACAATATGTATTACGTTATATATCTTTTCATTGATTTGAAAGAAAAGTAAACTATGAAGCTGGAATAAATGTTCAATATCACCGAAAAAAGGTGGTAGTAATCATCAATTGAATGAAGTTTCAAGGTTAGTAGTCCAGGATAGACAATAATTGATGCTTTGGGGAGTGGTTTATGTATTGGGAATATTGCAATCAATAGAGAGAGTTTTGCCGGAGAGAAGTTGATGACTTTGAACTTATGACGTGGCAATATTGACAAAAAGCTCTACATCTTGCGATGTTATGAAGATAATCACCGATAATAATAATCTTAACCCATTTAATACTTTTTCCATGTTTTTAATTGCACCACTTGGGTTGCGTACAAAGATTAAGAAATGAATTAAATAACAAAAATACCAATGTAGCACAAACAAAGGAAAGAGAATAAAAGTGAGGTAACAAGTGTATATATTTGAGTAAGGGTAATATAGGTGTAGACACCTAAAAATGTCTCCTCAAAATCAAATCCGATGATGAACAACCTTTTACCATCGTTATTGGTCGGTTTGAGTATTTAATCTTGGAGTGCTTAAATCCATATTTCCATTTCATAAACCAACCCAATTTCTAGCCCATTTTCCCAAACCTTCACTTTTTTTTGTCTTTTTGTGCCTTTAAAAACGTTCATTTCGTGTCCTTTTTATAAAAACGTTTAGTCTAGTTTATTTTTGTCAATAATCTAGGTCTAATGATTAAATAGTTGGATGTAGTTTGAAAAGCGCTTTCCAACGATATATTATAAGCCCAAATCCGAGTTATAAAGAATAAGTTATGACCAAAATATTAAACTGAGCCCAAACCGAACCTAAGCCCACCTTACCTATGACCCAATGATCATATGGAGGGTCCAAATTAATTAATCCCATTCCTAAACCAATTAGGATTAATTAGAAGCTTCTATAAGTTTCTAAAAGATCTTAATTATCTCTTTTGAAAAGATAAGATTAAAGAGTTTGAAATTGAATAAAACTTTTCTTTTTGAAAATCCTATTTCTATTCGAGTTGAAAGACGTTCAAAGATAGTCAGATATGATTTTTGTGCCTCATATTTTTTTATCTAATTTTTATATGGTTGGATATCCCTTGAAATTATCTTTCCAATGATATATTATAATATCAATTCCGAGCTATAATGGAAAACATATGAATAAAATATCAAACTCTATCCAAAACTGACACCGTCTCACTATTTTGGCCATATATTTTATTCTACAAAAATATTTTAATCTGATTCTAATTGGATTAGAAAGTAGACTTCAAGAGCTTTCCAACGATGTCTTATTTATCTTATTCCAATATTTGGATCAAAAGATATGATAAAAACAAAAACCGCAAAAACTGCAGTCTAACGAGTTTTATTCCGATTTAATTCGGATCTTATCTTGTTTTTTCGACCCTTCTTTTTTCTCTATAAATAGAGGTCATATCTCCCCTTTTTCAGTCATCATCAAACTTGATCACAAAATAATTCTCTTCTCTATCTTTAGCCTAAATACTAGCCATCCTATTCATTCAATATTCCTTCCTTTAAGCACTCCAAGGAGTCCGTCCATACAATACCCAAAATTCTATACTTAAACTAAGGCGTGAAATGTATAATTAACTGAGGGTTTGGACCAACTCAACTTTACTTTTTATTTAATTTAATTGTTTCAATTTGATTTATATTTTAATTGAAGTTACTAACAGTTTATTTATGATGTAGCAATTCAAGGAAACACGGAAAGTGAGTAATTAATCACTGAATTACTCTTATTTTTATTCTTGGTTCTATTATCATGATTAATGTTTATATTTGATTTGACTAACAATTTATTGTTAAATTGCTTCCAGTATTAATGTTTATTCTATTATTATTTATTGATCACTATATTGCATGTTTAAAGGGAATATGTAATTGAAAATCACGCCAAATAAGAGAATTTGGACAATCGGTTTAGGTTCCTTTTTAATCTTGTTATTAAATCAAGTGATCACACTATTTTAGAATTATACGTTGCATTACTGCATTAGTATTTAACCAATTTAACATGATAATAGTTTGGAGCAAATTGAGTATTTTATTTGCATGCCTTTGAGATCGCATGAATCACTTTTCACTATAAGAATCAAGTAGAGGCCAATACGGGCGAATGTGACTTCATGACTCACTTCGTACGATCATCCCCGATCCTCCTTTCGTGGTTCCGAACCATATGGAGTTAGTAATCTCATGGATTATGAATGAGTTGTAACCTTCACGGGTCAATCGTTGTTGCCTATCGTTGTCCCTTAATCGTGGTTGCTTTTTATGATCCGTGAACGATGTACAAGTTCCATAAAAACTTGTTGGCGGCTCCCTACTTTCCTTGTCCCTAATCGTATTATGTCAATTCCCACTTCCTATGAGTGCCAAGCATATTCACACATGCTTTAACGTAGTCGTACTTCAAATGACGCCTACAATAGGTATTTGGTGTGTGAACACAAACAAAAAGTGTATGGAGCATACCCAAAATAAAAACGGTGCAATTAACTTGCAACTTCCTAAAAAGGAAAATGGTGCAAATTTTTCTTCTTCATTTTTTTTCCTAAAAAAATGGAGGAATTATATACTATAACACAGGCCCATTAATTTAAGGTCTTCCAAAGGGAAGTTAGTGAGGTATGAGCAAATGCATAATAAGGGGCATGAGGGTCATTACACGTAATTGCATATTCTAAATTTAGAGTAGTACCATTGGTGATCAATAGTATCAGTGTATCACTAGGAAACCAAATAGTACATTGAACATTCAGTGGTACTATGTATGTATGTAATGTAGTGGTAATAAGCTAATAACTACGCATAGAAATTGGTATTATATATGCTTTCAGTGGTACATTTTAAAGTGGTCCCACTTACTCATCTTTCTCCTCATTTCTCTCACCCCCATTTATTGTTCAACATTTTAGTATTTGTTGTGTATTTGCAAATGCATAATAAATCTGCATTAGTACTTCCTCCATTAATTTTGGGAGCTATGTGCTATGAGTATTCTTGAACCCGCTGCACACTTTGAAATTACAACAATGCCTTCTAAAAGTGTTTTATTTACTGGTTTTTGGGGAATAGATTTGCTAATCTTTGTAGCCTGTTATAGTAGTAAGAATGAGGTAAATAATTCTAATAAAGAAAATGGCAATCCATTGAGCAAAGTGCTCATTATAATTCATGGATAAACCATTAGGGTCGATTATTGAAGGTGCATTCCTAACTTTTGTTCACTGCCACAGTGAAAGTGTGAGTTTTCACGTTGTATTTTTAGACTAGAATTTATTCATCAGTTGCTAATAATTGTAAGTTATGGATGTCAGGGAGTTAAAGGGGAGAAAAGAAGGAGCCAGATACAATTATACTGAGAGGTTTGCCATCACGATGGTTTGAAGAGCCACATGTCATCTAAACCGTCAATGCTAGTTATACATACCATTTTTTCCACCTTTAGGAAAATAAGGTTGGAAGTTAACTTTGGGAAATTCCCAGTTTCTCATGGTGAGAAACAAATCTGTTTCTCATAATGGCATTTTCGTAAATAAATCAACAACTTTTTCATTATTATGGGATCCACAATTGAATAAAGTTGTTGATTTATTTACGAAAATGTCATGTGAGAAACAAAATTTGTTTCTCACCATGAGAAATTGGGGCATCCTCGTTACTTGGTTTTTATTTCCGTCATTTGTCTCTTTGTCGTGTGTTTGCTTGAAGCTTTTTGTTTTTTTGTTAGCTTCTAAAACTAGTTACTGAATTGTCATTGCTCATAGTGACTATATATTTTAGTATCTTTAGACAACTTAAAATGTGTCCCCAAACGAAACCCGTTGATGAGGAAAATCTTTCATTGTCATTTGGTTCGTGTAGAGTGTTGTAATAAAGGAGTACTTATTCACGTTTCTAAATCCATTTCATTTTTCTCTTTTAGTCCAGATTTATTTCTATTTCAATCCCACCATTTATTAATTCTTCTTAAGCCCATTTTCAAAATTTTCCAAATTGCAAAACTATTCAAATTGAGACAAACTTCTAGAATTCCTTTGTATGATCTTGATGTAATGTTTTTATCTGCTACACTAAAAAAGTTGGGCAGAGTTACTGCTTAGTGTTTGAAAAAAAACTGCTTAGCTACTTGGGTATCTTCCCGGCCCATTGCCTTTCTTGGCTTTATGTGCTAGAAATCAAGTTGACTTTTTGTTTTAGTAACAATTTGTAGCTGACAGTTGCCTGTCAAGTTATGTTACTCATCTTGTTTTGCTACGATGATTAGGTGGTGATCTATGTAAGTCTTATGTCCTATTATTTTTGTAGTGTGGTACATAATCGAGTGCCACTGTCCCCTTCTTAGTAAGGACTAATTAAAGACCACACTTGGCAAGGGGAAAACTTTGTCGTTGCTGTTGCATCACATGCATGAAGCTACCTAAGCTACTGTTAAAAAGGTGCCTCCTTCACTACCTTTGTCTTCAAACTACCCTCAACCATCCCTGGCAGTTATGCTCTTTGTTTATTCATGTAGGTAAAGATCTGGTCAAAAGCAATCTATTATATTTTAGATAGCTCTATCTTGTCTAAACCTATATTTATTAGTTGGCTAATTTTGATGGTCCAACCGGTTCACATGGGTTACTGATGGGTGTAATAAATGGCACCCATTTGATGAGCATTTAGGTTGTTTTTACCTTTTTTTTCATGGTTTTTATGCTTAATAAATGCTTAGTTTTATGCTTTTGGTCTTAGTCTTACCTTTCCTCTCTTATTTTGTAGCTTTTGTGCATTTCTATGGGTTTTCTAGTATTTTCTCCTTTATTTGCTCTATTTTTGTGGTTGTAGGTATTGTACGAGGTTTGGGTTTTGATATTAGTGATTTACTAAGGTGGAGGAAGCTTTTGGAGCAAGCTCATGGCAATTGGAAAGCTCAAGATGCAAGGAAGTGGATTCTCCAAGTTCTAGCTCTTGCGCTCTCAAGCCGTGCTTTTATGAATATGGGGTGTTGAACCCACAATCATGTGCTTTTGGGACTGCCTCACTTAGTGTTCATCATCATCATGATTCACTACTAAAAAACCGGTGAATTGTGACCGCCAGCGTCGGTCGCAAATTATGAGGAAAACGGTCGCAAAGGCACAGTCGTTATTTAACTGGTCGCAAAAAAAAAAAATTGCGTCCACTTGGCGGTCGCAGATCAAATTGCGACCGTTTTTTGTATTTTCCACGACCGTTTTTTAAACTAACGTAATTGGTTATTTGCGACAGGAAACGCGGTCACAATTGTTGAAAATTACGACCGCTTAAGACGGTCGCAAAATCCTGTAATCTGCGACAGGCCCTGACGGTCGCAATTTTCATTAAATTACGACCGCCTAAGACGGTCGCAAATTCCTGTGATCTGCGACAGGCCCTGACGGTCGCAAAACATGGGATATGCGACAGGGTACTGGCGGTCGCAATATTTAGAATATTACGACAGGTAGGTAAACGGTCGCAATTCCTTAGAGAATTGCGACTGAGCTGGCGGTAGCAATTTTTTAAGTCTGCGACAGTTATAGACGGTCGCAATTTATTAAATCTGCAACAGGTATAGACGGTCGCAAATATGATATTATTATAATGCAATTTTCATATAATTACAATTTGCATTATCGATGCCATCCTAACCTGAACCTATAACCTGTTATCATGTGAATTAATTTTAAAATTAATATAAAATAAAAATAAAATTCATAATTCATATAGATAATAATATTAATAATTAAAAAGTCCAACTTCGAACAATACATATAATAACAATGTTCAAGTTAATAATAATAGTAATTAGTTAGTAATAGTTTTATAAGCTTAACTTTAAAACTAAGTTAGGTCTATATGAATAAGTAATGGCCTATGTTACTTCAAAAAATAGATAAGGCCAACATGTGACAATAAAATACCAATTTCAGGCCTATATTCTCCAAATAAATAACGAAATGGCCTATCTCCCCCCCCCCCCAAAAAAAAAAAACCTAAGGCCTATATTCCCCCCAAAAAATACTAAGGCCTATATCAACAATACTAATGTAAGAGCTTTATGAACAAAAACTACGACACCGGACCAAGCCCACCACCAGTCATGTCCGGGTCATCTTCCCTACGAAACTGAAATGGAGGACCACCTGAACAGTTAGAGAACAAGTTCTGCAATATTGTCTCCATCATTCGCTTACTCTTAATTGCTGTCTCCTCCCGCTCCTTCTTCAATGCCTCCTGAAATTGCGTAGCAAACTGTGCCTCTATCTGTGCCTGCATTTGCACTTTTGCCTCCTCTATTCGCTCGGCAACCTCGACTTGCACACGTTCCTCAAACTGTGAAGCTATAGAAGGATTGTACGATTGTGAGCCTTTCTTGGAAGAGGGGCTGTAAAACAAACTAGCACTTGCACCTAGGCCCTTCACTACACCCATTTTCCTAGCTACCACCAACAACCTCCCAGTATAGCTGGTTAGGGTCCGGTTGTGACCCTTCTTGAGTGGAAGACTCGTCAAGCTTCTTTTGGTAGGCTTCCTGAAATCAAACAAAACAGATTTTGCATATTAAACATGTTTATAGGTTCAAATTGCGAAAACATACACATTTTCAAGCATTTACAAGGCTATAGGTTCACAACTTGGCTTAAATGGCCTTCTAACTTACCCATTTTCTTTGTTTTTGATATATTCTAAGACTTTGTCATTCAAAAAACTCATATTTAGCTTACAAAACATGTTTATAGGTTCAAATTGGTTAATCATAGAGAGTTTCATGCATATTCAAGGCTATAGGTTCATGACTAGGATAAAATGGCTTAAATGACCTTCTAACTAACCCATTTTCTTTGTTTATGCTATATTATAAGATTTTATCCATCAAACAACACATATTTAGCATAAAAAACATGTTTATAGGTTCAAATTGGTTAATCATAGACATTTTCAAGCATTTACAAGGCTATAGGTTCACAACTTGGCTAAAATGGCTTAAATGGCCTTCTAACTTACCCATTTTCTTTGTTTTTGATATATTCTAAGACTTTGTCATTCAAACAACTCATATTTAGCATACAAAACATGTTTATAGGTTCAAATTGGTCAATCATAGAGATTTTCATGCATATTCAAGGCTATAGGTTCATGACTAGGATAAAATGGCTTAAATGACCTTCTAACTTACCCATTTTCTTTGTTTATGCTATATTCTAAGATTTTATCAATAAAACAACTCATATTTAGCATATTAAACATGTTTATAGGTTCAAATTGCAAAAACTTTCACATTTTCATGCATATTCATGCCTATAGGTTCACAACTTGGCTAAAATGGCATAAATGGCCTTCTAACTTACCCATTTTCTTTGTTTTTGATATATTCTAAGACTTTGTCATTAAAACAACTCATATTTAGCATATTAAACATGTTTATAGGTTCAAATTGCAAAAAGTCCCACATTTTCATGCATATTCATGGCTATAGGTTCATGACTAGGCTACAATGGCATAAATGGCATTCTAACTTAGCCAATTTCTTTGTTTTTGCTAAATTTTAAGATTTTATCAATCAAACAACTCATATTTAGCATACAAAACATGTTTATAGGTTCAAATTGGTTAATCATAGACATTTTCAAGCATTTACAAGGTTATAGGTTCACAACTTGGCTTAAATGGCCTTCTAGCTTACCCATTTTCTTTGTTTTTAATATATTCTAAGACTTTGTCATTCAAAAAACTCATATTTAGCTTACAAAACATATTTATAGGTTCAAATTGGTTAATCATAAAGATTTTCATACATATTCAAGGCTATAGGTTCATGACTAGGATAAAATGGTTTAAATGACCTTCTAACTTACCCATTTTTTTTTTTTTTTTATGCTATATTCTAAGGTTTTATCAATCAAACAACTCATATTTAGCATATTAAACATGTTTATAGGTTCAAATTGCAAAAACTTCAACATTTTCATGCATATTCATGGCTATAGGTTCATGACTAGGCTAAAATAGCATAAATGGCATTCTAACTTAGCCATTTTCTTTGTTTTTGCTATATTTTAAAATTTTATCAATCAAACAACTCATATTTAGCATATTAAACATGTTTATAGGTTCAAATTGCAAAAAGTTACACATTTTCATGCATATTCATGGCTATAGGTTCATGACTAGGCTAAAATGGCATAAATGACATTCTAACTTACCCATTTTCTTTGTTTTTGCTAAATTTTAAGATTTTATCAATCAAACAACTCATATTTAGCATACAAAACATGTTTATAGGTTCAAATTGGTTAATCATAGACATTTTCAAGCATTTACAAGGCTATAGGTTCACAACTTGGCTTAAATGGCCTTCTAACGTACCCATTTTCTTTGTTTTTGATATATTCTAAGACTTTGTCATTCAAAAAACTCATATTTAGCTTACAAAATATGTTTATAGGTTCTAATTGGTTAATCATAGAGATTTTCATGCATATTCAAGGTTATAGGTTCATGACTAGGATAAAATGGCTTAAATGACCTTCTAACTTACCCATTTTCTTTGTTTATGCTATATTCTAAGATTTTATCAATCAAACAACTCATATTTAGCATATTAAACATGTTTATAGGTTCAAATTGCAAAAACTTCCACATTTTCATGCATATTCTTGGCTATAGGTTCATGACTAGGCTAAAATGGCATAAATGGCATTCTAACTTAGCCATTTTCTTTGTTTTTGCTATATTTTAAAATCTTATCAATCAAACAACTCCTATTTAGTATATTAAACATGTTTATAGGTTCAAATTGTAAAAAGTTACACATTTTCATGCATATTCATGGCTATAGGTTCATGACTAGGCTAAAATGGCATAAATGACATTCTAACTTAGCCATTTACTTTGTTTTTGCTATATTTTAAGATTTTATCTTTCAAAAAACTCATTTTAGCATACAAAACATGTTTATAGGCATAAATTTCTAAAGCATACACATTTTCAAGCATATACAAGGCTATAGGTTCATGACTAGGATAAGATGGCTTAAATGACCTTCTAACTTACCCATTTTCTTTGTTTATATTATATTCTAAGATTTTATCAATCAAACAACTCATATTTAGCATATTAAACATGTTTATAGGTTCATATTGCAAAAACTTACACATATTCATGCATATTCATGCCTATAGGTTCATGACTTGGCTAAAATGGCATAAATGGCATTCTAACTTAGCCATTTTCTTTGTTTTTGCTAAATTTTAAGATTTTATCAATCAAACAACTCATATTTAGCATACAAAACATTTTTATAGGTTCAAATTGGTTAATCATAGACATTTTCAAGCCTTTACAAGGCTATAGGTTCACAACTTGGCTAAAATGGCTTAAATGGCCTTCTAACTTACCCATTTTCTTTGTTTTTGATATATTCTAAAACTTTGTCATTCAAACAACTCATATTTAGCATACAAAACATGTTAGATGTGTTACCGAGATTTTTTTGCTCTCTTATTAGCCGCAACTTTTCCTTTTCCTGGAACTTCCTCTAAATGTGTCTTTAGGAACACCTCAGGGGCAGTTGGAAGCACTCCACTGGCTTTCTGAGCATGCACAAATCA
Organism: Chenopodium album; assembly: GCF_948465745.1. Classification (NCBI taxonomy): domain Eukaryota; kingdom Viridiplantae; phylum Streptophyta; class Magnoliopsida; order Caryophyllales; family Amaranthaceae; genus Chenopodium; species Chenopodium album. The sequence continues at coordinate 19,593,337 of NC_137840.1, read as the reverse complement.
AATAACTCCATAAATTCTTAGTGTATGTAACTACTAAAATTTATCAGTATCATTATATACCATTAAGTATTACCATTTTCTTTGCATGCTTTGATGCAGAGATAGAACATTGGAAGTGTGACGGCTCAATTGGATTAGACAGGGAGCCGCCCCACTTGTTCTTCTTCACTTTTTCTGACCTCTCCAAAAAAACCGGATCCTTTCTTTTCTCCATAATTCTCTCAAACATACACTCTCCCATCCATCTGGGAACTGACTTGTTTCTGACCGAAACATTGTATGTAATCTCTTTCAGCCTCTTATATGCCTTCTTTTCATACTCCTTCACGAGGGCATCAAGATCAGCATTCCAAAGGTATTGTTTCTGCAAACAAGAAAAATAAAATGTATAATAATTTATTGTAATAAGTAACCTAAAAACAACAAAGTTAGATGAGTAAACTAAACTTGGGGGTTTTATAATACCGTAAACGAGTTCCACCAATGGGTCTTAGTAACCTTGTCAACCATTTCATAGTTAAGCCATGGTTCGCGCCAATGTGCTTGAAAAATATTTGTAATGGAGGTTCTCACGGTGTTATCATCGAACCTTTGTACCAATAAGCAAACAAATGAAGTCATTACATACAAATCTAACCAAGATTGTTCAAGTTGGAATGCAAATTAAGATAACCATGAGTAACTTACCATAACCCCATCGGATGCAAAGTCCTTCTCGCAACGGGGGTAGGAACCTCACCCATGGGAGATTTACCGTCTTGCGTCTCAGGAACCTGAGTAGATGTCCCAGAACCACCTACACATGGCTCAGGGGATGGGGTAACTTCCGGAGAAGTTTCCGTATTTGCATGGATTGTCGACGGAAACAATTCTCTCAGGGTGGCATGTCCCAGCTTCCGACGACCACCACCAACCATGACAACCTACAATAAGAAAAACATTATGAACTTCGGTAAAAATCATATAGCCATGTTATATCACGATCCATAAGCTACTGTCACACATAACCTTGGCTTTGCAAAATATAAATAATAACATATTTACACAAGTATATCACATTGAAACTAGGATGGTCTTTTAAAATAAATTGAAATCCATTAAGATTACATACTTAAAAAGTCAAAACAAGGTTACAATCAATCTCCTAAATCTCAGTTGAATCGTTCTCCCCATCAGCACTAAGATCATCATCGGTATCGTCATCCCAAAATCCGTCATCCTCGTCCTCACTATCAGTAGATTCAAAACTGGACTCGTCTGGAGGGGCATCGGGCAACACTTCATTTTCAGTATCCGAATCTCCAAATCCATCTTCATCACCTTCATAGTCCGGAATGTCATCCGGAGCACAAAGAGTTGGAATGTCAGCACTGGTTTCTTGTAGAAAGTCTTTGTCAACTGGTGCATCAACAACAAATCTCGCCTTTGTCTTGAACACTACCCACCATTGAGCCTTGTCTCTTTTCAGACTTGGGTAAGGTGCATAGTAGACTTGGTTTGCTTGATAAGAAAGCACAAATGGATCGTACTTGGGTTATTTTTTGGTATGATTGACTTCTACAAGCTTGTATTGATCAATGTTCATACCCCTAGTGGAATCCATCTAACTGCACTTGAAAAGAACAGTCTTATAAGTCCGTAGGGCACCAGTGAACTCCAACTCGATGATATCCTCTAGAAACCCAAAATAATCACCACCATCTTCATTGGAAACGCTTACTCCATAATTCATTGTTGACTTATGTTTTCCATGGCCATAAGTTTGGAATTTGTATCCATTCACATAGAATTGGCTCCAAGTACGCACTCGCTTAGATGGGCCCATATCCAAAGCAAACAATATTTCATCATTTGGCTTTTCTTGAATTACCTGCTTATATGGCATAATTATATAAATAAATTGATATTAGTCGTGAAGTTATAGAAACAAAGTAAGAAAACATGTTGATGTCAAATGCGTATCATACTCACTTTCAACCTAAACCACTCGAGGAATTCAGCTTCATGTTTAATCCACACATCTTCTTTGCGAATAGTGGGTTGCATTTGAATAATGTGGTCCTCAAACCCCCTTCCATATAACCAGAGAAAGAGTATTAATAAAGGTGGTCGACATTGGATACGATGTAAAATTCAATGAAATCTTAGTGAGTGTGATAATTTACAAATTTAATACCTCTCATATGGTTCCAGAATACCGCTATTTCCCAAAACATATAAATGAGCATGTTGTAGTTCTTTTACATCCAAATAGCGACAAACTCCACCAGTAGAAGCATGTCCATGATCAACCCTAAACAGTTCTGGAACACTATCATCCAAAGTGCTTTCAACATCATCATGAACATTACGACCTAAGTCCCGTGTTTTGGTATCCACTTCTTGTTGGAAGTAGTTAGAGCAAAAGTACCCTATCTCTTCCGTTAGATATGCATTGCATATTGAACCTTCCACACAAGCCTTATTGCCAATTTTACGTTTTAAATGATTAAGGAACCTATAATAAAAAATATTGAATAAGTTATATGTTATGCAAACAACTATAGGTGTATAAACGAAAATGGCAGCTATGAGTTTGTAGGAGCTTAAACCTTTCAAACGGATACATCCAACGATATTGGACAGGACCACATAACCTAGCTTCATAAGGCAAGTAAACTGGTAAGTGTTCCATAGAGTTGAAGAACACTGGTGGAAATATCTTCTCGAGCTTACAAAGAATTTCTGCAATGTTGTGTTCTAATATTTCCATATCACTCAATTTGATGGTGGAACAACAAAGATCACGGAAGAAAAGACTAATCTCAGTAATAGCTTTCCAAACATGGACCGGGAGCAATTCCTTCAAAGCAATTGGCAACAATCTCTCCATGAAGACAAGACAGTCGTGGCTCTTTAAACCATGAAGCTTACATGATTGTAAATCTACACATCTACTCAAATTAGAAGCATAACCATCGGGAAATTTCAAGTTCCTTACCCACTCGCATAACACTTTCTTTTGAGCCTTGTCGAGTGAAAATGGGGCTTTCGGCAAAGTGTCTTTGCCTCTCGCATCCTCCGTCACATGTAGTTGTGGTCGTTTGCAATATTTGGCAATGTCATTTCTAAATGCAACTGTGTCTGAAGTATGTTTTTTCACATCCATCACTGTGTGAATTAGTTGGTCAAATAAATTCTTTTTAATATGCATCACATCGAGGTTGTGGAGGAGGAGAAGAGTCTTCCAGTACGGTAGCTCCCAAAGAACGCTTTGTTTAAACCAACCTAGTTTCTTCTTTTTCAAGCTTGCAAGTGCTTCTGGTCCATCTGTTGCCTTAGTAAAGTGTTAAACTTGTTGCCATAGCTCATCGCTGGACATTATGTGGGGCGGTGTCCTCTTTTCAACCTTGTTCTTACAAAAAGCAATTTTGTTGTTTCGAAAAGGATGTTCGGGAGAAAGAAATTGTCGATGACAATCAAACCAAGACATTTTACCACCATGTTCAAGCCAAAAAGCTTTTGATTTGTCCAAGCAATATGGACATGCTTTTTTACCAGCTGTTGCCCATCCAGAAAGCATACCATAGGCTGGGAAATCACTTATAGTCCACAAGATTGCTGCACGCAAATTGAAGTCTTTTCTTTGCGAGATGTCGTGAGTTGTTGCACCAACAACCCACAGTTCTTCCAGTTCTTCAATTAACGGTTGCATATACGCATCCAAGTTACCCTTCGGATTTTTAGGACCAGGAACGAGCAAAGAAAGGAACATAAATGGTTTTTTCATGAACATCGATGGAGGCAAGTTATAAGGGGTCAAAATAACTGGCCAACATGAATACTGACCCCCAAACTTGCCATTAGGAGCAAACCCATCGGTACACATACCAAGTCTCACATTTCTAGGTTCAGATGCGAAATCGGGGAAGGATCTATCCAATTGCTTCCAAGCTTCACTATCACTAGGATGCGCCATTGTGCCTTGACTCTTAGATTTTTGGAATGCCAAGTCATTTCCTCCGCAACGTTCTTTGTTGCAAACAACCGTTGTAGCCTTAGAGTGATTGGAAAATAGACGAGTTCTTTTATTAGAACCAATGACCCCTTTGAAGTCCTCTTGTATCTATCCCTTTTGCACACTCTACACTTATCCAACTCAGCATCAGCTTTCCAAAATAATAAACAACCCTTTGGGCATTCATGGATCTTCTTGTGCGAAAGCTCAAGTCCGTTAAGAATCTTCTTTGTATCATAGAATGTTTTCCCCATCTTATTATTGTCGGGAATCACTTTGTTCAGTAATGAAGCAAACCCATCAACGCACCTATGGGGCAAATTGTATTTCGACTTCAAAGATACAATTCGAGATGCTATTTCTAGCACAATAATGGAGCTACCTTCGTATAGTGGTTGCTTGGTAGCCTTTAAAAGCTCTTGAAATGCTTTTGGTTGAGCATTTGGCTCTTCGTCTGAACCACTAGTACTATCGTCACCTGGTGGTTCATGATTACTCCCAAGATCATCGATAACCATTTCACGGTAAGTATTTGGTTGCTCTAAACTGGATGTAGGAAACCCTTCACCATGAGAAACCCAGTCATAGTAATCAGGTATAAACCCCTTTTTGTACAAATGGAGTTTTACTGTGTTGGCATCATGAAGACGTCTATTCTTACATAACAGACAAGGACATCTTACTTCATCTATGCCCGGGCTCTCAGGATGAGCTTCACAAAACCGTATGAATTGTTCAACACCATCCACAAACTCTGGCCTCAGTCTACGAGCATTACCGCCATCGTATCTATCGTACATCCACCACCGCTCTTTTCTTTTCATGGTGACAAATTCTACAACACTATGAAAAAAAATCACATTAATCATTCACACTGAACTTGTATTCATTACAATAATGGCATACGATACAATTAGAATCGAAATGATATCCAAAGGTCCTTATCATGAATTGAACAGGAAAGCTGATTTCACATTCTTTATTAAGAGATTTAAACATATGTTATGTCACATGCTTCTAACTTGATAAATACTTATAATTTTTACAACATGTTTTCTAAAATACTTATTATTTATAATTTACAATATAGATTAAATTATTTATAACTTACACTAAAAAATTATATTTATACCATTTCAAAGTAAATTGATGTAACATTAATAAAATAAAAGAAACAATATGATTTGTATAGCTAACAAAGATGGGAGTTTGATAACAAAAATCTAAATACAAAAATATTAAAAAAAACAACCACATCCCTTCATGAAAAAACAAAATAATTTACAAAATACTTTATAGAACCATAATACAAATTATTGTTCAAAAGATTATCATAACCCCTTAAACATACATATTTCTAATAAAGCCATTGTAATTCAATAAGAATCATTTTTTTTTTAAATCGAAAACTAAAATTATCCAACACATGAGTTCACACCATCCAATAGTCCTACATTGGACATAAAGCAAAATAAATTTCTATTCCAATCAAAACACATCCAAGTTCTAGCCTACGCACAATAAAGCGTAAAAAATCCAACAATGAACCAAGCTATCAATAGCAAACCTCTTGCTAATACTAAACTGACCATTTAAGAATCACTAGGAAAACCCACTTAAACAAGTAGCATATTGACAAAGTAAAACAATGATAATAAACTGAAATCAAAATGCATCTAATAAAGATTTTTTTTATTTTTTATTTTTATTTATTTATTTTTTTAATAATTTTAGATCACAACTCCATAAACAACTAACATAAATATGAATCATATTGCACAAGTAAAAGAAGTAGATAAATAAGAAGGGAAGAAAAACACACAACGGAGGAGTTGACCAGAAAAGCAGAGGCGGCGACGAAGGTGGTCCTGGTATATGGTGGTGTTACACTTTTAGGCAGGGTATTTATAAAAAATTTTAAAATGAAAAAAATAAATAACTACAGCCGACTTACCTAGTGAGGGCGATGGAAAAAGACAGAAAAAGGAGGAGGGACGGGCAGAAGAGGAATCCGGCGACGATGGAGCTGCAAAGGGGGTTAATTTACGACTCACAATTAGCTATTTCAGATTAAATAACGATTTTTTTTTTTTAAAAAATCAACCAAAAGGCCAAGACTGAGAACATAACTTTAATCAAAAGTTCAAGAGTTAAATTTCACCATATTTAACCAAAAATTAGCCGAAAAGGCTATTTATACTATTTAAAGAAAATATTCAACTATGTAGCCTGATATTAAAGTAATTACAATGAGATAAACCCATGTATTAATACACATTTATGATAAGGTAGCTTATTTGGAATGCACATTTACCATGTCTAATTCTTAACTAGCTTAGTCATTATGAATCTTGCATATTAGATAAAATCATGTACAAATTCAACAGTAAATCTCAAAGCAAACAAAGTTACATGGCTTATTTAATCGATTCAAGACAAAAATTTCATTACATCCAAACTTAATCTCAAAAATAATGAACTAATATAATGGCTGCCCTGTTTTTCCATCTTAAATTACCTAATTTATGCATTTTGATTTGCTTTAAACTGTTTTTGGTTGGATTTTACTTTCTGTTTTGGTTGGTTTCCTAACATACTTTCAAATTGTAATTTAGCCAAAGAGCCAAGTATTCAGCTCACCATTGCCCATAAGAAAGTTCAAACTACTACTACTAAGGAAATTAAACATAATATTCAGTCTTTCAGTCCTATGATTATGCAATGCTATTATATGGGATATTGTTCAAATATCAATCAATGTCTATAGTTTAGTGCCAAGTTTTGCACAACATTATTGAGACAATACAATAAATGTACTAATCAATGTCCGATAACAGGAGAAAAAGACCAACATGTTCAAAATCAAGGTCTTGAAAAGATTTGTGTTTTTCAGACCAACAAATCGTGTTACCCTACCATTACAATTTCACAAATTTGATTAAACATATATCATTAACATCATGATTATTTGAAACTAAAAGCATAAAAATCAGGTATCAGCAAGTAACAATCGCAAATTCACAATTCCACAAGCATCTAGTAAAAAACTTTGTAGATTAAAAAAATAGGACACCTCTACTAAAACTTTACAAGCTCTGCAACAACAACCTAGTGTAGAAACCATAAGTTCCATAACAATGACACATGCGTATGCATTTTTCGAGTTGACGACTACTACATTTACAGTATCTTGCAAGTCAGATAAAAATCACGAATAGCTAATTCAGCAGGATAAAATGTTCTCCCCAATTCCTGAAGTAGCAAAAATCAGGTTCTTTGCTCAAATGGCACTACAAACCATTTCTACAAAACTTAACAGAATTACAAATTCATCATTACCACATGTAAAAAACAATAAAAACAATAACCAAAAATTAAATTTGATATCAGTTTTTACTCAACTCAAATTATATCAAAGCATAACCAATTCAATATCAAAAGAGCCAAATTATACCAAAGCATAACAATTCAATGTGATAGTGGCTCCCTTTCTAATCAAATTGCCACCCCAAACAGTATAATTAAAACCAAACTTGAAATCCACTTCGACATTAGTTCCTTTCTACTCAAATTACACCAAAGCAAATCAATTCAATTTTAACACAATCACATTAATCATCAGACTATACCACAATCTATCAACAACAACATCAATGGACTTCAGTATTTCATCATCAATATATAAACAATTATAAATGAAAGAAAAATTAAAATTAGTTACCATTTAACTCAAATTAAACCAAATAAGACTTCAGAATAACCATATTAACCCTAATTCAATCAAAAAATTAAAAAAAAACCCAAATTGCATGACTTACCTGATTACACTCGACGGTAGACGGAGGAGGCTAAGATAGAAGGAGGAAACCGGCGACGTACACCCTGCAAACGTTGATTTGTGACCCAATTTTAGGGTTTTTGCCCAAATTAAAAAAAATTAAAAACAAAATAATAATACCATCGACTTACCTTGATATAATCGTCGGAAAACAAAGGAGAGACGACCTGGAGAGGAATCCGGCGACGGTGGTCTGCGTGGGGGTTGAATTGAGACCCAAAGTTAGGGTTTTCGAACAAATTAACTAAACTAATAAAATCAAAAACAAAAAAAATATAGAACGGCATACCTGTGTGTAGCGTCGCTGGCTGGAGACAGGTTGTCGGTGGGAACAACGGCGGAGCAACGACCGTCCTTGCTGTTCTCCCTCTTCCCCCTTCTTCTCTGCTTCAAACAGCCCTTCCCCTTCTCAAAATATGAAACCCCGATTTTTTTTTAATTTATGATTTAAAATGTTACGACCGGCTCTACGACCGTTTAGACTGGTCGTAATTATTTTTTTTTTTAAAAATAATTCTAATAATTTTAACGACCGTTATAACGGCCGCAATTTATTAAAAAACGGTCGCAATTAATTAAAATTACGACAGGCTATTAAACGGTCGTAAATAATACTAATTGCGACCTTTTTTGGCTCGTCACAAGAAAACAGTCGTAGTATCACCGAATTTTAGTAGTGATTGTGCGTTTACTCGAAGACATTAGCAAACGCACGAAGCTGCGAGAAGATCGAAAAAAAACCCAGAGATGCGCGGGCGCGCAAGGCACAGGTGCGGGCGCGCCACCCCTTGACGCGGGTGCGTCACTCCTGCAGCACGGGCGCGCCTCCCCTGCAGCGCGGGCGAGCCTTCTTGGGTATTTGTTTGCTTGGTTTTTGTTTTCGCGCCTCTATAAATACCTTTGTAAACTCGATTTTTGGGGCAAGTTTAGAATAAGTTTCGTTTAGATTTTGATCATAATTTTAGCTTAATTGAGAGCTTCTCTCTCTAGTTTTAGGGTTATTTTAGGAGTAGATTTTAGAGAGAGAAAGTGAGGAATTTCAATGGTGATTGAGAGATTGAAGATTCAATGGTGAGAATTGTGTTGGAGATCTTCTCTATTATCAATGAGCATTCTTAACTCTATCTCATTTTATTGCTTTGTTTAATATTCAAGTTTTTTTGTTTAATTTCGATGTTTGATTGTTGATTAGTGTAATTGTTCTTCATATATTGTTGATTCTTGATTTCTTTAGTTGTTTGTTGATTAGATGATGATGTTAGAGTAGTTGTTTGCTAGGGATTGGGTGAAACTTGTATGATTGATTAATTGTTCTTAATTTGGGGATTGGGTGAAACTTCTATGATTGATTAATTGTTCTTAATTTGGGGATTGTGTTGATTAATTGTTGAGATTAAAGTGATTAATGGAAGTTTGCATGTGTGTAATTCGATTAGGCCTTGAGAATTATGCTAGATTTCATTGTATTTTCTTATGATACGGACCATTGATTTAGGAATTGCAATTGTCGATTGAGCTTGATTAGTGATGCTCCTAGTTAGAGTCTATCGTAGTTGGCGCTAGTTTGACCTCTAGGAGATAGCTTGTTGACTCTTTTTATTGAGCTTGTCATTAGTCTTCACAACCATTTATTTGCATATTGTTCCCGAGTTGCTACAATTGTCATGATTACTTGTTGATCTCGTTCCTAGTGCTTTATTTGTTTGGTTTCTTTGTTGGTTAGTTGTTAGTGTTCTCTCTTTATCTTTGTCTTCGACCTAGCTTAGGCACACAATTGAGAGCGCTTGAGCATTACCGTTCCTTTGGGTTCGATCCTTGACTTGCCTCTATACTTGTATATAGGTTTGTTAAGTGTTTATAAATTTTGTTTGATCGAGGGAGGATTAGTTTCAACGACCTAGTTCCACCCCTCGTTAAAATGGCGCCGTTGCCAGGGAATGGCGTAGTTGATTGCTTTTATTGTTGAGTCTATTTCACCTTATTTGCAAAAATACAAAAAGATTTTCTTCTTTAGGCTACATTTGTAGCCGTGCTACTAATAATTTTGTTTGAGATTGTTTGTGCAAGTGAACATGGGAGAAGCTCAAAGGGTTACATTGAAGGAGTTGGGTACTCCTGGTGCATACAAGTATGAGAGCGGGATTGCTCCATTATTGATTCCAGATACTGATTTTGAAATTAAACTGGCAATGGTCACTTTGATCGAGAGGCGACAATATAGTGGTACATCGTATGAAAGTCCTCTCAACCACCTTAAGGAATTCGAGAAATATTGCAACACTATTAGGGTGAGTGGGGTTGCACAAGAGTTTATAGGGCTCAAATTGTTCCCTTTTTCCCTCATAGGGCGAGCCTTGGAATGGTTGGACAAGGAGGTTAAGCCGAATTCTTTAAGAACATCGGACGATGTTACCAAAGGAGTCTTATCCCGTTTCTACCCCAAAAGAAAATAGCGGAAGCTAGAACTTGATCCAAAATTTTAAGAAAAGGTCTAACAAAAATCTATATGAAGCATGGGAGAGGTACAAACAGTATCAAAGAGAGTGCCCTCACCACGGAATTCCAACTTACCCAACAATTCAAATTTTCTATGGTGGTTTGAGTCCTCAAGGTAGGTCGAGTTTAGATGCCGAAGCCAGAGGCCTAATCATGAACAAGACGGTGGAAGAGGTTGTTGATGTGATAGATGATGTGGTGAGGAACTACATTAGTTGGTAAGAGGTCGAGGAAGAGTCAACAAACGAGTGTGCCTCGGTTGATCAAGTCAATGCCATCAACAAATTGTCTACTCTACTTTCGGACTTAGGGAAGGAGGTGGCTTCTATCAACTCTAAGCTTGACAATTCATCTTCACAAGCACAAGGTCTTCCCTCCCAATTTAAGTGGAGAGGTACATATTCTTACTCTAACCCTCTTTTTGCTTCTTGTTGCATGATTAGAGAATCTTTGGTTTGTGATTTATGCGGAAGAAATGATCATGATGCTTCTAATTGTCCAAATGTTCCTTGTTATGGATGTGATGAATACGATGAAAATGAAAATGTGCATGTGAATTATGTTGGTAATAGTGATTTTGGTTCTAGATTTAATGCTCAAAAGAATGTTGGAAATTGGAACTATCACAACCATGGGAGCTATGATAATTATAAACAAAATAGTGGTTATAGGAACCAAGTAACCAAGGGGTTTCGTGGTAACCATAACAACTTTGGTTGTAATGATCAAAGCTACGGCCAAGAATATGTGGATCATAACCAAGGTTATGGTAATCATAGTCAAAATTTCGGCCAAAATCTTGGTAAGGGTAATTCAAGTAACCAAAGTAGAGGAAATTTTCAAAATGATGCTCAAAGGGATTACTCACCCAAATTTACTCCAATAACTCAATGCCAAAGTGATGATTCCTATGATCAACCATTTCAATCTATGAGTAGGCTAGAAAATTTCATGGTAGATCAAGCCAAGAAGTTGGACGATTACATATCCTCTAGTGGCAAAATGTTTCATGGCCTATTAACTCATGGAAAGATGCTTGAGAACCAAATCATTCAACTAGCTAACCCTTTGAAAGATTGTGCTAGCCCATCTTCTTTACCCTCGCAAGAAATTGATCCTAAGGAACCGGTTTGTTCTATCACCACTAGGAGTGGTAAGGTTTTTAAAGAGAGTGTCCTTAGGAAAAGTAAGGAGGGCGAAGAGGAGAGTGATTCGAGCGAAGAGAATAAGCATGAGGAGTCTAGCAAGATGAGTGAGAAATCTAATGAAGATCCAAAGGAGAAAGAGAAGAAGAAAGATGAGGTTTTCAAGCCCAAACTTTCATACCCCAAAAAGTTCAATAGGCACTAATTGGATGAGAAATTTGGACAATTCATTGAGATGCTTAAGAAAATTAATCTTTCTGTTCCTTTCACTGAAGTCTTGGAACAAATGCCAAACTATGCTTAGTTTCTTAAGGAAATTTTGAGCGGTAAAACAGATTGCAATATAGTGGAACCGGTGAATTTAGGGGAGTGTTGTTGCGCCTTTATCCATAATGACTTACCCCAAAAGTTGAAAGACCCCGAGAATTTCTCCATTCCTTGCAAAATCAAAGGAAAATTGTTCCAAAATGCCCTTTGTGATTTCGGTGCTAGTGTGAGTATCATGCCTTATTCCGTCGTCAAGAGACTTAAGATAGGTGAGCTCTTTCCATCCAACATGACCCTTCAATTAGCCGATAGATCTATTAAGTTCCCAAAGGGAAGAGTTGAGGATGTTCCACTTAATATAGAAGAATTGACAATTCCCATTGATTTCATTGTGCTAGAAATTGTGGAATATGACCACATTCCTTTCATCTTAGGGAGACCTTTCTTAGCCCCCTCGGGAGCTTTGATTGATGTAAAGGGAGGTCGTACTACTTTAAGAGTTGGTAACAATGAGGAAAGTTTTGAGCTAAAACCGATGCATGAGTCTTTGTCTTTTGTGAAAGGAATCATGTGTGTTAATTCCCCTCGCTCCATTGATAATTTTTGTACGATTGATTCTTCAACTAACGATATTCTTGAGAGCCGTGATGATGTGATTTTGAGTTTTGATTTCAAGAAGGTCAAGGTTAGTGAAAAGAAAATGGAGTTTCCCAAGCTCATAGACGAGGAGGGGATTTACATTCCTCATTGGTTTGAGCTTTACCCTCTAGAGGAGGACGATGATCCTAAGAGTGTTGATGGTGTGAAATCATCTACAAAGAGGAACAATGCAAAGAAAAAAGCACGAGCTTCTAGGAAAAAGAGAAAGAGAATGAGGTTATGGAAAGAGAAGCTTGCTTTTGAGAAGTCATTAAATGAAGTCTCATCAAGCAACAACGAGAAGTTGCTAGAAATTGAAGAGAAATTTGCTCCTTCCGCCACTTTGAAGAAGGTGGTGTTCTTTGACCCTTCATGATTTGGAGGAAGGGTCGAGCTTAGGACCATAAGCAAGCGCTTCCCGGGAGGCAACCCGGAGATTTCTAACCTTTTCTTTTGATTTCCTTTTTTCTTAATTTTCTTTCTTTTAGTTTCTTTTCTTTCCTTTCACTTTTTTTTTTCTTTTGGATTTATAGGTTGAATTCTTGGAGTTGGATTACATCAAGTGAGAACGAGCAATAGAATGGTGTTTTGCGGTTTTTGATGTGATTATATTCAATTTTATCGAACTTTTGAGGTAAAGGGGGAAGAATTTTTAGCAAGGTAAGATAGGAAATTTGTGCTTAAGTTTGAAGAAAATTTGAACTTGGTGAGTTCATTGTGGTGCTACCATTATTTTAGGGGTGTTGAGCCCACATTCTTCATTTTTAGAAACTGATTGTTATGATGGGTTCAAAAATCCCAGAATGATAATTATCGAAGCACCCACGCATGAACGCACCAAGGAGAAAGGCATGAGGGGAATCAGTGGCGAGGGCGCGCCTAGCCCGTGAGAGGCCGCGCGCGACGCTAGCGCTGACGCGCTTCCAGGTTGCGCGGCCGTGCACCCTTCTTGACGAGCTTATCTTTTCTTTCTTCTTCTTTCTTTTCCCTCATTTCCCTTCATCTTCATTTCTCACACACTCTTAACCCTTCACCCTCATCTAGGCCGCACTGCACAAATTTAACTCAAAATCCTCCAAATTTCCATTAAAATTCATCAAATCCTCTTACATTTCTTCCACTTTTAACAAAATTCATACTACCTTTCATCCATAACAACCACCATTCTCTCTCCTCCATTGTTGAAGCTAATTTGGGAATTTTCGTGTAGGAGGAAATTGGTGGCTAAAGCTTGCTCTAACTTGCTTCTTTTATGGTATAATCATCTTCTCTTACTCTTAATTGCTTTATTATACCATAATAATTGCATGTTTTAGGAAGTTCATGGGTATGAATAGTAGTAGTATGTATTTTAGTGATTTTGATGGTTAAAATTGGATTTTGGTTGGTTATTTGTGATGTATGATGATTGATTATTGATTACATTGTGTTGCTTGTTGTTTGTGTAGCTAGATTGATCGTAATTGTTGAGAATTTTTGAGGTCGGTTTTTTGGTAGTGCTTCATTCATAATGTTGAGCTTTGGTTCTTGGTCCCTTTATGCTTGGTGTATGGTTTGAATGCATTTGTTTGCTTGAATTGGTGGTAATTGTGTACATTTGGGATTGCTCGATTTTGGTAGTGAGTTGTTGCTTGTCGGTATTGGTAAAGAAGTTTGATTGAGGCATTCTAGATTGTTGGTTGGAGTTTCTTGTGGTGATTGTGGTGTATTGAACTATCTTTGAGAATTCATCATGTCTAAACACATCAAAAACATCCTCAAGGAAACAAACCAATGTCACTATTGAAGAACCCGCTCCTTCTCCTTCTACCTCACAACCTCGTCAACCTACCCCTATCCCCAAAGTACAAATTACCGACCCCATTCAAAAAGCTAGATACACCAAAATTAAAGAAAATCGTTCCCTTAAACCCTCCTGACACTACTTCCAAGCAGACATGATTAAGTTGGGAATTGATGAAGATTTAAGGGAATTGCTTAACAACCTTCGCATTGGATCTTTCATGAGCCGGAGTTTCCGTACCTATGTTCAACCGACTTTGGAGTTCTTGGCCACGATTGATCTTGTGGTGGCCGAGAATGGTTTCTACCATGTTCGTTTTCAGCTCTTCAACATTCAATTTGATCAATCCCTAGAAGAGTTCAATGCGGCTCTAGACTTCTGCAGGGAATATTTCAAGCATTAACCCCTAGCTTGAACCCCACTGTGATCATACACTAAAGTACGGTGGCGTCTAAAAGGGAAGAAGATAGAGCAAAAGAGTCGCCAACAAGTTTTAGGAACTTGTAAACCGTTCACGAGGTGAAGGTTACACCCCTTAACGATCCAAGAGATCGTCAACTCCATAAGGTCTAGAACCAAATGTGGGTTCGGGGATGAAGGTACAAATCCAACCTAAAAGAGATTGAACCTACCCTAATAATAGGCCTCTGCTTTATTCAAATCGTATTCATGTGCGCTTTCTGACTAACATACAATCAATAGGATTAACCCTAAACCTGTTTATCTATGTTGGTTGAATATTAATGCACAAATAAATCTATTATTGGCGATCACTTTAAATTATAATCAAATTAACCCTAAACAAGATTATTAGTTATCTTATATAAGCGTGATTACAAGTACAAATTCCCTTTAAACATGCAATAAAGGCGTGATCAAGCAATAAAAATAATATATATCAAGCAACATAATATGAATCATAACAATAATCATAATCATAATAATAATAATTATAATAATCATAATAATAATAATAATCATGTTAAAGCATAATAATAGCAAGACCCTAGGCATGATACTAACAAGATTAATAACAAACCCTAGCATGTCACTAAACGATAAAAATCAAAGTTATAGCCCTAACATGATACTAACATGAATAAATAGTAGGAAGAACATAGGAAGCATCATACTTTTAATCATACTTGATATTAAATTTACCCTAGACATGATACTAGGAATATCATAATAACAATCTAAACATGATTTCTACATCATAACATTAATTAAAACCATTAAAGTATTTACTTTGATGCCTCGTACCACTTTCTAATAACAAAATACACACGTTAGTAACTTCAAGGAAAATAATAAACAAACAATTAAATTAAATAATTGAAAGAGAGATTTGGGAACAAACCCTCAGAAATTAAACCTTTCACGTCTAGGGCGAAGGCAACTTCGAATATGGCTAGGTTTATCTAGATCTACTGAATGCGGAATTTTGTATTTAAAAAGCTAGCTTAGAAAAAGGGAGAGAGAGTAATCAAGAAATTCTTGATGAGAGTTGGTGAATGATTAAAGAGAATGAGAGAATTGATGAATGAAAACGGAGTTTTTACGACATTATTTATAGAGAAAATCAGCCAAAAAGATAAAATATCAAAACAGAGCATCTGGCGCACCTGAAATTGAGTTGGCGCCAACGCTAGCTTATTGGCGCCAGGCGCCAACATTAGCGCTAGGCGCCAATGCTAGCGCCAGGCGCTAATCCCGTTTTTGACGCGTTTTCTAAAATCAGATAAATTTTGCCGTACAGGAGGATTAAATCATATCTTTTCCTAAAAAATGTTCTTTGATTTTAATTAAAACTCTGAAAAGTCAACAAAAGTCAATTTATCAACGCTAATTTAATTAGGAATGAAAAGAAACTTCTAGAAGAATCTAGAAGACTAAAACCATTCCTAATTGCATGAAGAATGATAAATCATATTAGGCCCTCCCCTAGATCATTGGGCCGCATATAAGGCTCAAAACGAGCCCAGTTCAGTAGATTGGCCATAACTTCCTCAATATTCATCGGAATTGGGCTTATAATATATCGTTGGAAAGCTCTTGTCAAGCCCCATCCAACTACACTACTATTGGACCCATATCATAGACCAACCAAACTGGATTGGCTGTTTTCTTAAAATAAGTTTTCAAAAAATAAAGAGAAGAGAAAAGAAATTTAAACCATCCGTAACACTAGAATTTCCACACTTTCACTTCATTCGATTATGATTCGACACAAAAGGTACTCATCACTGGGTTTGGTTTTGGGGAGACACAAATGGGTGTCTAAAGAAGCCCCCACTTTGACTGAGTTTGGAGAAACGCAAGTTTCGAAAACGAAAGTCAAAGTATCGATAGGGACAGAGAATAATCCAGAACGTTCTGCGATCCTAAATCACTCTTGTAACGCCGATACCTTCAAAACTAGTGTCAGTTAAACAGATAAAAGAGTTAAAAAGCGCGTATCTTGCACCGTCGAGCACACGTCTGTGAAAGTAACTGATTGTTTTGATGACCTTCTGCAAGCTAGAGAATGTCATCCTGCTTGAAAACTGCTACGCCTGTAACTGCTTCCAATATAGAAGACTGCTTCGCTTGAAACGATCCTCCTCTGCTTTGATAATATTCCACGTCCAAGGGAATACTATCGAAGATTGCTTCTCTTGAAACAATCCTCAGTTGTTTGTGACAACTCTCCACAATCTAGGGAACGCCACCTTGCTGTTTCGATTCTCACTCGTCTCTGGACAAAGAGCTTCTTTTTTATATGTTCACGCGTCTCTGAACAAAGAGTTTCTTTTTGCGTGGACACATCATTCAGAAGATCATATCGAAAAGAAGCTCTTTGTTCAGAGGCGCGTGAACATATCCAAATCTCTAAACGAAGAGCTTGATAATAGGATGTTCACGCGTCTCTGAACAAAGAGCTTGAATGATATGCCCACGCGTCTCTGTAGCAAAAGAGATATTGAAAGGAATGTCCACGCGTCTCTGAACAAAAGAGCTTTGATGATATGCCCACGTGTCTCTGAAGCAAAGAGCTTTTGAAAGAAGATGTTCACGCGTCTCTGAACAAAGGAGTTGGTACTGAAGAAAAATTTCCGAAGACCAACACTTGTCGATCTCTAAAGCTCGCCTGAACTTTGCTTCCGCTAAAACCAGTATGTCGGTGTTTCCGTGATGAGCCAATTCTTAGGCGCTCTAAGCTAAGTGAGACGATATTTCATCAGGTCGACCATTTATTGTGATTGTAATCAAACTGGCGTACCAAGGAACCCGAAATTGCTGTATGAGGTCGAAATCACCTTTCTGAGAGGCTTCGATCTCTGTCGCTGCTGAAATATCTCTGGCACCAAGAATTTGAAGTAGGGTCTTCCCTATTCTGCTGCACCTGTATTTATTTTGACTATAGAACTTTACCAATCTCTTTAATTATCTTATGGTTGACCTAAGGTTTGGCATTGCTTGACTCATTGACTTGACACAACTCAAGGTATAAACTTGACTCACTGTGATTGACTCGAGGTTGACTCGACTCGAAGTGTTTTGACACATGTTTTAGACTCAAATCAAAGTGATATGACACGACATGACTCGTGTGTGCATTGTAATGTGATCGTGCGACTCGAAAATGCAAAAAAGCAAAAATTTTCCGTCATTTTTGTGGAGGGTACCGACTTTCTCCCGAAAAAGAAAGACGCAAAAAAGAAAAAAGCGAAGTGTTGAAGGTGCATGTTGAATGAGCTTAAACAAATGTTGTTTGATACTATCTCTCAAGGTGCAAGGATTAACTCATCCTAGGCTATCTCAATGGTTGACTTAATGATGAAAGTATTTGGGTAACTTAGGCACGGAGGCTAAGCACTTCATACTTCAATGTACAATGTCAATTATGATTGATGAGTAATGTGACAAGGCATGTTTCAACTTTATGTTACGATTTCATGACAAAGGGTTCCTAAGGGAAAGCATATTTGGTCATGTATCTGTGATGTGTGTGAAATTAACACTAAAGCTAGGCCGCAAGAGCTAAGTGTGTGGAAAGATATTATTTGTTAAAAGAGTCAAATGGTGGTGACTCTTAGGCTAGGTAAGCTAATGATATAAGGATCAAGCCCCCAAGTCTAGCTCTACATGAATAGGGGGATGAGCATAGGGAATCCCTTGATATGATCATGGTGTGAGTGTGTGAATGTGAATATGAATGCATGTTTATTACGGCCGCACCTCAATGTGAGGTTGCCTACGTATCTGTTAGGAATCATGCCGAACGTAGCTCTAGCCGAACCTCGCACAAGTGTGTGTATACCTCAAAAAGGTCTTTTTAAGGGTTGTAACGTGGTTAGGATAAAGGTTTGAAGAAGAAGGGGATAAAGGCTCAAGACCCTAGATAAGCCCCCAAGGTGTGCAACCTCGCTTTTGAATCTTTATATTTTTATGCTTGAGTTCCTACTCTTGTTTAGCTCTTTTTGCTTTAGCATTTATTTTATTTTTATAAGTGTGGGCAATCCCGATCATGTGGTCTATCACTCACTTGGCATTCATGTTTCTCAGGCACGGTACCGAGCACTCGATAAGAGACGCAATCTGAAACGTGTTCATATCAAAGACATTGGAACACTTGCCCTTTGTTACACTTTTATTTATTTATTTTGATCTTATTTTTTGCTATTTTAATCTTTTGAATTCACTCAAGTCTTTTGAAATTGCATAAGTTACACACCATCCCATCCCAAGGTTAGGTAGATATGGGTTAAAAAAAGAAGGGTCTATCGTTAGACGAGGCTCAAAGTGGTTTGTGAAGAAAGGATTGTATAGTTGAAGGGTGAAAGGTAATATAATGTGGCTACAAGGGGTGCCTCAAATAATTGGTATACCTTGTGCTTAATTCGACATGGATTTATTTATTTATTTATTTTTATTTTTTTTATGCAATATAATGAAATGATCATATATAAGGAAATAAATGCTCATTTTATTAAAAAAAAAAAAGAAAAAATCTACAAAATTAATCTAAAGGAAAAGAAAAGGTGTTATGCTAGACTTATTGGGGAAAGGAAAAAAATGTAAAAGAAATCGAAGAAGAGGTCATGAAATCTCGTCGTAGAAGCTCGCCTCTTGTCTCGCGATGTTTCCTTTATCATCACTCGCTCTTCTTGTTAACTGGAGTCATGGGAAGGTTGTTGTTATCAATCAAATAATGGATAGCCTCCTTTAGCTTCCAACAGATCTCAGTAGCATGACCCCTACCTTGATGGTACTTGCAGTGTTCGTCTGGATTCCAACTAAGCGATCTCTTCTCAAGTGGGGGATCATGAATAGGTCCAATGGGAGTAATGAGTCCTTTGGCATAAAGTTGATCAAAAGCATCATCGTAGCTAATTCCAATAGGGGTAAATTCCCTTTTCGGTTGTTTTTGATTGCCCATGGCTAGGATCTCACTAAGGTCGAAAGTACCAACACTATTACTAGAGTAGGTGTTTCTGGAAGAAGAAGGATAGTCGTTCTTCTTTCCTTTACAACCACTGTTTTTATTGTTACTAATCTTAGCCTTCTTGTCGCGCGGAGGAACATATAGGAGATTTGAATCAATGAAGTCTTGAACACGATCCTTGAGGGCGAGACACTTTTCGATAGTGTGACCGTGACCTCTATGGCATCGACAATAGGAATTTGGATCCCAATTGGGAAAGCATTTTTCAGGTGGAGGGTCTCGACCTTGATCGTGAAGACAGTCAAAAGTCTCATTGTAAGTCATTCCTATTGGTGTGCATTCTTCAATGGTCCGTTTTGCCCGTGGCTTAGGAGCATTGAGTTCTTCATTAAACTCTTGGCGTGAATTTTGTTCAATGGCCATCACCCGATTTGCTAATCCTTCTACCACATTCAAGAGCATGGCAATGACATCTTGCAGTTTCCGAACGTCCTCTTTTAAACTTGACGAGTCTTCCCTGGTATTATCTAAGAAAAGACTTTCATCCTCCCCAATCATGGCCACTTCATCGAGAGAGGTCATATAAGTTGTCTCGATCATGGGCTCTCCTACAAGTGTGATAAGAAGTGATGGATCGAAGGATGCTTGGTTATCTTCGATAACTAGAATCTCGGAAGTTTCATTTTTATCGATCAGATCTAGAATAGCTTCTTTGAGTTTCCAACACTCCTCAGTGTCGTGACCCTTTCCTTGGTGATATTTGCAGTGATTATTAGGGTCCCACTTAGGTGGCCTGGCTTCTGGAACTGGATCTTTGATGGGCCCTATGGGCATCACTAGTCCTTTGTGGTGTAACTTCTCGAAAGCCGTTTCATAACTCATACCAAGTGGAGTGAACACTCTTTTTGATCTTTGGATTCGTGGTTTAGAGGTGTTCGTGGCATGTACTTCATTAATGGGAGAGGAAGAAGAAGGGTGGTCGTTCTTCTTTCCTCTTGCACCATTATCTTTTAGAAGGTCATCTTCAATTGTGTTGGTACTTTAAGTGCTTTGAATACTTCCCTTAGAGATTCTTGATAAACATCCTTACAGATTCTTTTTCGGTAGGAGCCTTGACCATATTAGCGGAAGTTTCCTTCCATTTGTTGAAGAAAGAAGTGAACCCTTCATTTTCTTTTTGTTTTAACATCTCAAGTTGTCTGTGGTCTGTCTTGTCTTGGATGTTGCACTTATATCTATCTATGAAAGCGTTTGTTATCGACTCCCAAGAAGAGGTTTTTTCTTTCTCGAGTGAAAAGAACCATTGTTGACAAACGGTTTTGAGAGATAGTGGGAATCGAGAGGGGAAAATCTTCTTATCGATACCCTTAATGCTCATTATAGTTTCAAAAGCTCTTAGATGGAAGTAAGGGTTATCTGTTGCCTTAAATTTAGGGATGTCAGTGGCGTTGAACTTATGCGGAAGAAGTTCCTTGTCCAGCGAGACCCCATGTGAACTCATGCCCTGAAATTTGTAGTCACTAGATAGCTTGCTTAAGCTTTCTTGCATGAGGTTCATTTGTTGTTGCTTCACGGGATCATCGATCTTGAGTGTGAGTAGCTTCAGTGTCTCAGTCACGGTAACCAATTGGTTCCTAAGCTCATTGACTTCTTCTTGACTTGCCATTATCTTTTTAGCCTTCCTCTTTTGACGAATCGGTTTATCAAAAAGTGAGACTTGAACAAAGAGGTTGTCCTTGATTAATCGCCCTTCTCTCCTCGACCAAGTACTATGGAAAAGGAAATTGGGGATATTTATTGTTAATTATTTGACTCAAACTTTAATCAACATGCAATGGATGGAGGAAGTGAAGAAAGATTGGAATAGAATGTGAAAGAAGATTTAGATAGAGGGAGGAAGAGGAATGAATACTTGCCTACTTGGTGACTATTAAAGTTTTAAAAAATCAAGGCAAGAGGCCCGTCAAGTCTAATAACGGGTCTGTTATCTTTTTCTTTCTAATTTTCTTACCTAAGTATTGGGCCCTACTACATATTAGAGATTCGTTGGATTTGACAACGGATCTCTTAATTTTTTATTTTTTTTTTAATCTCCATAGTGGTGGGGCCTAGTACACATTACAGACCCGTCATCTATAATATTAGATCTCTTACATAAATCAAACCTGTTGATTGATATGACGAGTCTTTTATTTGGGGTCCCTTATCCAAATTTTGTAGTAGTGTGACAACTTAATAAGTTAAATACCATACGTGCCATCAGTAGAATTTTGCCACAAAGGGCCCAAAATATTTTTAGACCTAGAGTACAAATGACTTAAATTGTCTTCACACCAAACTTGAAACAATACAAATATTACAACCAAAAATAAATAGTTCCCAGGTATAGATAGCTTAATTATCACCGAAGTCTCCTAGTCCAGAATCAAAATCAGAATCATCACCATCATTAGTAGGTGCACCATTTGTAGGCCCTTCTCCCCCAATGTCGTCTCTTCCACCTTCCTCAGCAGCTTTCCAAAACAGAAGAAAAGTAATACAATTAGTTTTCTATACTTGCTAGTATTAATAAGATAGGTAATAACCCGATTTATAGTATGTCAGTACATATTAATGTACACAACAGTACTTGCTAGTATTAATAAGATAGGTAATAACCCGCTTTATAGTATGTCAGTACATATTAATGTACACAACAGAAAGTAGCTTACCCCCGTTCAAACACATAGGTAATTACCAACATATTCATAATCCATTGTTAGTTTAATATAAATACAATTCTGTAAATTAAAGAATTTTACGTACAATTAATAATAGCAGCCCGTCTTTAGAAAAAAAAAAGGGTACCTGAAGCGTCATTACGAGCGTCTATTATAGACTGTGCACTCTCTCGGATGTCACTCATAACATCATTAGTGAATAGGTCCGGCCTCATCCGCTTAAGCATTTGTTGCACAACGACGCTCTCAAGCATGACAGCGTTAGATGATGCTTGATGGCGTTCTTAATCATCTTCCTCAGCATCTCCAATATCTGCCTCATGCACTTCAGGCTCGCAAGCGTGTTTAGGTGCACGCTTTACCCATACATTAACCCACTTTTTTGCCTCGGTATCATATGTGTACCCCAAAGCATTAGAAATGGTATTACCGTTGAATGGTTGCTTTGCAACTATCACTAATTCATCACATAAGTCAACTTCAAAATGCTTAAAAACCTTTGTTAACCACATCCTATAAGTAAGGAATAGACCTTCCATTGTTGATCTTTGAGTAGTAACCATGTAGTCAATCATCATCCTCGGCATATTCATTTTAATACCAGCAAGTATAAAGTACATGACCATCATGTCTAGGTAGGTTAGTGAGGACAGTCTACCATTACGACAATTAAAGGACCTAAAGAGAATCAGATGAAAAAGACGCGTAGTCAGTGTCAGTTCATAAATTTCTGGTTTCTTAGTCCTACCACAGTCTTCTTCTTCAAGCACAGAATTAAGACTTTTTTTAACATCAAATTCCTTAACAGTGCTCCATTTCTTACCCGGGAGAATGGCACGTACTCCTCCTCGAGGGATATTCAAGATTCTTCTCAAAGAGCGTTCATCCAACTTTATCTCTTTTCCCTTTACCCAAGTGAATATTACTCCTTTCGTTGTGTTTGCATGGTCAAAGTGAGTGTAGAACTGGCGAACAAGATCGGGATATATAGGGTGATTTTCCATTAGCAACTTGTCCCATTGTTGGTGCTTAAACCACCGTCGTAAAAAATCAGCGTGGACTTGGTCAAGTGAATTGAAGTCTACATGTCGGCATTCACAAATTGTCCTACTAGTGAATGTCTTGTAGTACAACTCATAGTAAAGGGTCGACTTGAACCGTGGATCTGCGTCTATTGCTTTGTCGTCACTGCTAGTATCAGCAACATCTGGAGAGGGTGGTGTAGCAGAAGTGGAAGCTTTCCTTGTTGATTTTCTTCTTGAAGTGGTTTGTTCTTCTTCTTCAAGCCCAATGATAAGTACCCCTCTTCTAGATTTCTTGTTAGGTTTCCTTGCTACCTCCTTAACTCTGACCATTTTGCTACCAAAAAAAAAAAAATTAATCACCAAAACAAAAATTACATTAAGAAAAATCAAATCAGAATGCATTTTGAAATTCCAAGACACAATGAACAAAAACAAGTGTCAAAAGTACACAAACATATAAGAATAGACCTATTATCATATTCAAATAGGTAATAACCAAAACAACAAAGGGATTTTACATAAACAACTAAACAGAACATTATGTTATATCCTAAATTAAAATAGAAATAACTAGCTGATTGCATTCCATGTAAAATAATCATATGTATTCACCAATCCAGAAAATGGATAATACAAATTCATATTAAAATAGGCCACGCATATTGACCAAAAATAAGGGTCACATAAGCTGCAAAAGATTAGAGCCACTATCATATTAAAATAGGTAATAACCAAAACAGCAAAGGCTTATTACATGTATATTTCAACAGAACAGTATCTTATATCCAAAGGAAACAAGAAATAACCACACAGAATGAACTAAAATAAGGGTCATTATATCCCAAAGGAAAACCAGAAATAACCACACAGAATGAACCAATTAAACAAAACATTATCTTTCATCCTAAAGGAAAAACAGAACATTATCTTTTATCTCAAAAAGAAGATTTCAACTTAATGGATAATGCAAATTCAATTTAGATTTTCATATGAAATGGCTAGACACATTGAGCAAAAATAAGGCTCATATGAAGACAAAAACTTGAGCTTAGATGAACTATCTAATTCAAGAAGGGTCATCATGGATAGACAAAAACCAGAAGTTTTGACCAACTATCCTAACAAAATAGGTAATAACCACAATAGCAAAGAGTAATCACAAACCCAATACAACATAACATTAGATTTTGAACATGTAGGCAAACTTCAAAAAATCCCAACTGAATAGATTTTCCTTATAAAAGCAGTTTGGTTTTAAACTATCGAATGAATGGTCATTGAAAAATAAGTTAAAACAGGACATTTTGATATCTCACATACGAAAACATGAAAGAAAAAATATATAATTATTGGTGATAGCCAGTGTAATAGAATGCCATTACAACTAAATACAACTGAGATAGAGGTTAATGAAAAAAAACAGAGTGCAACCACAAAATAAAGCATACAGTTTAAATATGCATTTCACAAAAGAATTTCTGTAAAATTAGAGTTCAACATCATAATTATACTTCAAGTCCCAACTTATAATTGAAATCAACAATTTCAACAAGAATCGCAAAGTAAATTGAAATATGGAGTACTTTTTCAAATATATGAAACTAAAAAAATTAACAAAAAAAGAAATTGATTTTAGATATCATGAGAACAATACCGAAACCCGAACAATACTAGTGTTGATTCTAACCATACACAAAAACACCAAAAAAAAAAAAACAAATCCAAACCCTAATAAACTAAATTAGACATGCGTCAACAAAAAATTAAACAAAATAAAGTAGTTTTAGTACTAATTAACACAAACAAATCCAATCACATCAAAAGCCATTATTACTAACACAGTCATTGCATCCATGCAACAAAAATTTAGAAAAAAAATTAATTAAAAACGTTAAATAATTAAAGAGTTATTAACTTACAAGAATTTTGGTTAGGATGTGGACAATATTGTGTTTTTGATTGGAGTTGGAGAAAGACGGTTTGGAGAAGAATATGGAGACAATTTTGTGAGAATCGCGGTTTATGGAGTATTGGGGTCTTGAGAGGCGGATTTGAGGGGTTTTTTTATGTAAAATTATTTTTGTCCTTAATGAGTAAGGTTTTTTTTTTTTTTTTTTTTTTTTTTTTTTCTTAAAAAACTAATGAGTAAGTTTAAATGGCATTGATTTGAAATTTGATTTTTTTTGTTGTTCACTTTATACGAGGCAAGTAATATTGTGTGGATGGGGATGGTGGAGTGTCTTGGTTGATGTGATTATGTTGATTACATCACCTTATAATGTTTTTTTTTTTTTTTTTTTTTGTTTTTTTTTTTTTTTTTTAACCATAATCTATGCATTTAATGATTTATGGTTTGTTTTGATATATATATATATATATATATATATATATATATATATATATATATATATATATATATATATATATATATATATATATATATATATATATATATATCATTATTACTAGTTTATGTAATTACCCATTACAAGTTTATCTCTATTTTTTATATTCTATGTAAACAAATTTTGTATAATATGTAATGTCAATTACTGTGTAATTTGCATGTAGTATTCAACATTATTTGTTACATCAATCAAGTAATTGTAAAAAATTATAGATTTGTAATTACTTATAATATAATATGTCAATGCCAAATAAGTATTCAAACCTACTAATGTTAATATAAATTGGTGATGTATAGTTTAAAATGTTTTTGAATTTAATAATGTAATAAATGTTATGTTAACACTAGTAATTAATTTAGTTATTGATTGGTAGTATTAATTATAAATTTATCACTAAAAAAAAGAACAACTGCTAAAAAAAAACTCCTTATATGATTTTAATTGACATATCATATGGTTACAAATTTCCAATATCAAAAAAATTACTTTAAAAAAACATTATTCTATACGAAATCCTATTTTATAGATTATAGGAAATAAAATATTCTGAGCGATTCCCTATTTTATACCAAAAAAATAAATAAATAAATAAATAAATAAAAGATAAAACGTGATCTTACAATTCCTTAATAAGTGGCTGCAATAATGGTCAAAATATATCCTATAATATCACTTTTGTATCCGAATAACATGATTATTTTAATTTCTATTGTTATCTTTTGTATTTGCTTCAATATAACAATATCTTATCATTTAAAAACCAAAAATATATCATCAAACCTTTTTTAAAAATTTGTTCACATTAAAAATAAAATAACTGTAATTGTTACGGAAATGTATTAACAACACTTAAGTTTAGCAGCATAAGCTGAATAATCCACAGTATGTGCCTAGAATTATGGCATAACTGTATCCACCCCTAGCACTTAATAATTAGTTGTTACCAATTAAATATAATCCTTTATTTTTTTTTGAGAAAAAATATCTATTTTTATCACCTATAAAAATTTAAAAATTTATTAAAAACCAATTGTACCCTTTAAAGCTCCAAATAAATATATATATGTGATACAAACTTGGTATTTAGGTCAATACCAATAATTCAATATTAGTTGTTAATAAATACTAGTAGTGTGTGTGTGTGTGTGTGTGTGTGTATATATATATATATATATATATATATATATATATATATATATATATATATATATATATATATAAACAATAATTTTCTCAAAAAATAATAGCAATACTTAAACTATATATGTAATGTCCATATATTATATATGTTATTACCTAATGCTAATTTATTTAATGCTTCGTGGGTTATCAGGTACATTTGATCAATGTTCCTTATACAACCATAAATGTGTTTACTTGTGTTATAACATTATATAAATATCGTAACTATAATCAATAAAGTTATTAAAGTTAATGACTTAATTTTTTTTAATTATATATACTTTACTAATTAATTATTTATTTGATTTATAAGGATTTATTCCATATTTACTCAAAGCAATCTTATATTAAACCACTAATATTTAGAGGGACATAAGTGAATACATTTTGGCACCACAATTTGGAGGGATAATCAATGAATTTTGGCGCCATTATTATGCTATACATACTTAAGAGTTAAACTAGATTAAAGCACCACAATTATTCAGTTTATCTTTTAATACTTTCACGATTTATTTTTCTGTGTTATCATTTAAGTGTATTCACAAATGGCTCCTAATCCAGATGCAGTGTTTAATCATTTGTTTGATATTATACACTTTAGTTTATTTATGTCCCATTTACTTTACACTATTGGGGAAAAAAAAATTATTGACATCTTGCATACTTGTGGCCAACTACCAACGGTTCAAATGATTTTTGATGATGAAGTTGCGGTGTATCGTCTGGATAATGGTATGTCATTCGATGACAACCCTAATGGTTGACCTCCTCCTGGAATACTTGGTGATGATGTAGGTCAAGCTAGAGATTTCATCCAATTTTGAATATTTATGAAAAGACTAATCGTCGCTTGTGTTGTTTCACAAGCGGAGTCTTTGATTGTAGGTCAACCAGAGTTTTTGAAAAAAATATTTCGTCTCAAACGTAACTCTTATTATAAAGAGCAACATATGTTTTAAAAGTTGCCTTTGAATGAAAACGGAAAACGTGTACTTGAGGTTGCGGAAACACTATATGATATGGTTTCAAATGAAGAAACATGGAAGCCGAATGCCTTCACCAAACGTCTTGAGAAAGTACCCAAGATTACAAAACTTATTGATTTTGTTGATCTTACGGTGGAGGATTAGATGTTTCGAATTTTTAAACTTCGCTTTCTAGAATTTCTGTTTTATTTGGTGTTTGAATATTTATTCAATATTGATTTAAATCATTAGGGTTTATATCATTAATGTAATTTTTATATTTTAATAATATATTACTTACTTTGTTTGTTTTATTGAGATTTTTTTTTATGCAATAATCAAGACATGCGCATTATTTATGTGTAAAAAGAGTAAGTCCATTTGTATTTAATAAATTAACATAATTAAAAAAGTTACAAAAATTAAATTAAGATTCACTTAAAAAATAAAATCATGGCCTGGCCAATATTATTGCTTAAATTGCGACATGCAAAACTACATTGGGCGTTTATTAAGGAGTACATTAACATTTAGTTTGTGGCAAGTTTTTAAATTACATTATATTTTTTGGCAAGATGCACATAAGGTTTTTTAAATTACTTTGAAGAATGGTGTCTACCTCTTTTGTTGTTAAATATTTTTTATTTTTATTTTTTTAACAAAAAAAAGACCTTTACTCTTATTTTTTATTATTTTAAAAAATAACTACCAAAACTATCTTATACTACTCCGCAACTATCAAATATGGTTATTCCCTTTTTGGACTTAATTAGGTCTGCCATGGTTGAATCTATTTTATAAAAATGTTCATTACTTGCATTTATTATATTTGATGCTTTTTCCGAAGTACATGGTAATTTAATTTTCTGACACTATTCTTTAATGTGATACTATTAGTTACTTTAGTAGTTTATGATATATTAAACGCTTTTAAGTGTGGAAGTGTTCGTAGGGAAAATGGATGCATGTTTTGATCTCATAATGTGGGATGTCATATCCTGTTTCTGGTTATTACATATGCTGAATTAATCATTATTTTGATTGTCAGGATTTTCCTAATGAAAGCAAAAGGCCATTACTCATTGAAGGATGCAATACATCTTCTAACAAAAAACAAAAGACACATGATGCTTCCAACTATGATGAGTGGCAGTTACAAAGACAGAGGATAATTGATGACCAACAAGGACAACCAGACACTAGAATTTGCAACTGTTTACAGAATATAGCGGAGGATAAAATGAGGGACCCTAATTGGTCTGTTCCTCCGTTGCCAAAAGCATTGTACTTTCAATTGTGCACATTTCATGATGTCTTTCCTATTGATCCAAAAAGTCCTTGTATTGGAGGAGTACAACCCGTTATGGAGTTAATTTGGCCAAAAATGTGTGAAAAAAAGGGTTGCTCAAGCAATGCTTGTCTGTCGTGAATGGGGGAGGGCTATACCTTTCTTTGTGAATAATTCTATAGTGCGTCAGAGGTGGTCTTGGTTTCATGAAAACCCCAATCAACACCGAATCAAGAGGCCGAAGCCTGATTTCGTGAATTATATGACTCGTCTACGTAAAAAAAAAAAAAAAGATTCTTTTAAGTAATTATTATGTGTTAGTAGTTTTAAATTAATGTACTAAATAAATATTATGTGTTATTAGTATGTTATCTTACTAAAATTTCAATTAGTAAATTTACTGTATTTGTGTTGAACAATTACTATGTAATGAAAAATGTTCTTGATTGTAATTACAAATATTATGTTTTATTTTTATTATTTATTTATTTTTTTGGTAAGTAACCCCGTTTTGAAGTGTAGTTGTACTTTTGTTACTCAATGTTTTTTAATGGATTATATAGTTTTATTTTAAAAATATATCCTTTGATATCATGGCACGACATAGTTGTTAACAAAATCATAAGAACATGTTTTAGTAGTTATTTTTAACTCTCGGTTATAATTTTTGTGATACCATTCTGTTTTAAAAATATTAGGAACGAAAAAATTTATGGTATACTGTGATCCTTCAATTTCTTAATAAGGAGCTATAACTATGGTAATAAATTATCCCTAA
Source organism: Chenopodium album (assembly GCF_948465745.1). Lineage (NCBI taxonomy): Eukaryota > Viridiplantae > Streptophyta > Magnoliopsida > Caryophyllales > Amaranthaceae > Chenopodium > Chenopodium album. The sequence continues at coordinate 19,563,375 of NC_137840.1, read as the reverse complement.
AAAATAATGCAAGTGTTTGGATATAATTAGTATATCACAAAAGGAAATAATATAAAATCTCAAAATCAGAAATTCAAATTATATAGCCTGGCTTCTTTCAAAAAAAATATATATAAATACAAAAAATTCATATAATAGTACATGTTAACAAAATCTTAAAAATAACTGTGATTTATTTATGTTCATGTGTTAGTGTGTTACTAGTGGATATATTTTAAGGCACAAATTTAGGCATTAATTGCGGCTACGCAAATTTGTAGGTATATATATATATATTTTTAAATTACATAATTATTTACCTAGAATGAAAATTATTAAGGACATCATTGGTTGAAATTACTCGTTTAACATTATTGAAAATAATAGGTAATCAAACATTAAATAATTGGATGATGCCTGTTATATAGATTGAAAATACTTATAATTGTGTAGGTTAAACAATTGGAATGAAAATATGAAACCATTCATCCTGAATTACTAGATTAAACAATTGGAAACAAAATATTAGGTAATTTTTTATTACATAATAGGATACTGCCTATATAGTTTGAACAGTAACAATAAAAGTACTTAATTTTGAAAATATTCCTAGTAGCCGACATTCGAATCCCAATCGAAAATGGTAGGCATTCTCTCGAATATGCTAATCTCATAACTATCAGTAGCTCTAGCAACATCACCCCGGAGGTATGTTCTTGGCATTAACTGTATTAAGAGGTCAACAAAACCACCCTGTTTAATAACAGTAGGATGGGCAGTTTGTGCCGTGCCATCAATATCAGGAACCTGTTCACCTATGTCATGACCCTCCTCACCTACATCGCGCCCATCAAAACCGTAGGTTTTCTCGTCAGTGGGTCCTACATCATCGAACATACACTTGGGTCTACCCCTTCCATTTTTTTTAACAAACTTTTGCTCAATAATAATGTCCTTTTCCTTCGGGAATGTTTTCTCCTTCTCAACTTCCAAAATCATCTTTGCCAGTTTGTCCTTTAAAGACATTGATCTATCATAAGAGGTAGACATCATTCTACAAAGTTGGCTGCTCAAAGCACTTAGAAATGCAAAACGTCCATTTGCTGATGTTTGATCGTTTGTCTTCTTAAGTTACACTTGTTTGAAATTGTTATCAAGATGTGTCTTTGCTCTAATTGTCCATCTACGGAGAATTACACCCGCTGGTAACTCCACCATTCCATAATATTTCATGCATGCAAACATATGGCGACATGGAATGCCTATGGACTCAAGCTTCATACAACAACATACCATTTGTTGTAATTTCTTGTTGAAACAGATAACGTACCTACACTCTTTCACCACACAGTCATTTAACCAAAAGGTAAAAGAAGCCCCATCAACATGCATATCGTCCTCCTCTATTTTAGTAACAATGTGCCTTGATTCATAACTGAGTTCCTTACAAAACAAATTGTAAGCGTTCCTTGTATAAGTTCACGCAGCTTGAGTTTTTATTTCGGTCAAGACACCACCAATAACAGGGAACTTATGTGTGGATATGTAATCATCTTTATCTTCTTCAAACTGGATAAGTTCAAGAACTTGATCATATAGCTCAACAAACCGGTACAACATTATTTTTGATGTTATTACCGTTTTAAATGTGCTATTCATGGACTCACATCTTTGGGTGCTTCTCATACCTACAAAAAATAATAAAAATGGTTATAAATTAAAAAAAAAAAGAAAAAAGAAAAAGGTGTAGGTATAAAACATGAATGTAATATACTATTACATAATTGGGTAAAACACGTATATCTAATTATCAAAACAGCATACATATATTTTTTTGTAAGGAAACAAGTAATTATTATAAAAAATAAATACAACAAAAAGGTTCTTAAAATATAAAATATGTTGGTAATGACCCTTTAATATATTAGTTATAACATATAGTTCTAATTTTCTTCACATGGAACATAAGAAATGATTCATTTAAATGAATATACAATATATTGGTTATTATGTCCTTCTCATATATGTGCTAAAACATATAGGTCTAAATTTTTTCACATTGAACAAAAGACATGATTCATTTATAGGAATATACAATATACTGGTAATTGTAGACACCTAAAAATGTCTCCCCAAAACCAAACCCGATGATAAATAACCTTTCACCGCCACCATTGGTCGGGTTTAGTATTTAATCCCGAGAGTGCTTAAAAAATCGTATTTTATTAAATTCATACTTTTGAATGGTCCATGGATTAGTCTTGATGTTTGGTAAAGGCATAGTTTTAATTTCAGCCCAAACTTATTAATTAATTTTAAGCCCAAACCTTTTTTATTTTATTGTCTTATTATTTATTTTTGGCCCAAACCTTTTATTTATTTTTATTTTAATTATTTTCTTATTTTAGCCCGAATAATAAAAGTCGGAAAAGGCCCGAAATTATCAATCGGCACTTAAAAAGCCGAAGGAAATTAGGGTTAAAAATGTATTTAGACGGAAAATGGACTGGAAATTCCCGCGCCACGTCAGACTGCCACCGTGTCACGGGAATCCTTCCCGTTTGATGGTGGGACTTCCCGTGACACGAGAGGTCTGCCGTGACACGGGACATTCCGTGTCCTTTTCGCGTAAACCCTTAACGCGTTTTTCATCCCGTTTTCTGAAAATTTCCCGCGTCACTCCAAAACTGTACCGTGTCACGGGAAAGTGTACCATCTGACGGTAGAGCTTCCCGTATCACGATACAGTCTGACAGTGTCACGTGATACGTTTTTAGGGTTTTTATCATTTTAGGGTTCCGTGTGCTCCCTCAGCACATTTTCCCTATAAATACCCCCTCATTTCTGATGTACGGGGCGCCGAGAATTATTATTATTTTTATTTTCTCTCTTCTATGCTATTAACCTAAACACTAGCCTACCCTTTTCACCTCAAAATTCCTTCTTCAAGCACTCAAAGGAGTCTATATTTTTCTCGAGGTTCTGTCCTAAGCCAAGGCATGAAAGGTAGAACTTTTTGAGGGTTTGGCCCCAAAATCAACTTTATTTCATTTAATTTAATTTAGTTATTGTTTTATTATTTCCTTGAAGTTACTAACTCGTTTATTATTTTGTAGTTGCAAACAAACAGATTCAAAGTAAGGATCATGTTCCTTTTATTATTATTATTTTTCTAACGATTTTATGTTGTTGGAATTGTGATTAAATTGGTTTTAATATTAATGTTTATTCTATTGTATTTTTTATGATCTCCATATTGCATGTTTAAAGGGAATATGTAATTGAAAATCACGACTAATAAGATAATTTGGACAACCGGTTTAGGATCCTTTTTAATCTTGTTGCTTAATTGAAGTGATCACCAAATTTTTAGAATTATGTGTGCATTAATCTTGAACCAATTTAGTTAAATAATAGTTTGGAGCAAATTGAATTATTGTTTGTATGCCTTTGAGATCACATGAATGCTTTTCAATATAAGAATCGAGCAGAGGCCAATACGGGCGAATGTGACTCCATGACTCACTTCGTGGTTCCAAACCATATGGAGTTAGTAATCTCATGGATTATGAATGGGGTGTAACCTTCACGGGTCAATCGTTGTTGCCTTCGTTGTCCCTTATTTATGGTTGCCTTTTATGATCCGTGAACAGTTTACAAGTTCCTTAAAAACTTGTTGGCGGCTCCCTACTTTTCTTTGTCCCTAATCGTAATGTTAATTCCCACTTCCTATGAGTGCCAAGCATATTCACAACATGCTTTTTACGTAGGCGCACTTCAAACGACGCCTACAGTAATGTCCCTTTAATGTATTAGTGAAAGCATATAGTTCTGATTTTATTATCATAGAACATATGATATGATTCATTTATATATAGGGTATAACCTATCAACATGATAGTGATTACAAATACATTAAATTAGAATTACCTGCATAAAACTGACCAACCATAAAAGCCTCAACCCATTTTGTTTTGTCACTGTAGAAATCTTTAGCCCACTTTTTATCTTTGACTTTAGGATATGCTGTCATTAAATCTTCCCACGCCTCCTCGAACTCAGTAGGTGTCCGCGCACCATCCACACATTTCATGAATCCATTGCAAAACTTTCTGTTTGTGTGGCCTTTGACGTTGCGCATTAGATGCCAAAGACATAGTCTATGATGAGCCTTTGGGAATACAACCTTAATTGCTTTTGCCATTGCCTTGTCTCCGTCTATGACAACAGTATGGGGAGCGACATTCCCACTAGCCTCAAGTAATTGTCGTAACACCCATATGTATGTATCTGTTGATTCATTTGAAATAAGAGCAACACCGAATGACACAGTCTTCCTGTGATGATTTACACCCACAATCACAACAAATGGTTTATGGTAGGCGTTGACTTTGTAAGTCGTGTCAAACGCAATTACCGAACCGAAAGCCTTATAATCCCCTTGGCTAATCCCATCACACCAAAACATTTTTTCTATCCCAGTAACATTATGTCGTGTGTATCTTAGAAAAAAGGATGGGTCCAAGGCTGTTTTACCAAGTAAGTACGCCAAGACGGTTTCTGAGTCGCCGCCTTTTATCTCTTCTTTTTTGAACTTCTCACAAGTATTGTACAAGTCTTTCGCTAAGAATCCTACTCCACGGATTCCCCCAGCATTACGCGCCAAATTTCTCATAGTGATAGATGGTTTCACTCCAGAGTCAATTAAAGACTTCATATAAATCTGATCGGCTTCGGTTACGACTCTGAATGTTCTGTGTATTTCAATTCAAAAGAAACAATTACACTTATGCTCCATAAATCGTATAATTAATTATTTAAAATATTAGTTGACAATAAAATTTAAATCCGACCTTTCAAAATAAACCTGGTTCATGGGTATTAGGTTATGGTTGTGCTCAGCTACAAAATCTTTCACATACCATGAATCGTAGCGGTGGTCCCACTTAAAACTAATCAGTGCGTTACAACCGCATCGAGTTATTGGTTTTTCTCTACGCCTCCTATCAAGTCTTAATAGGTGTTTTGCTTCCCGAAAACCTAGTCTGTTGCACCAAATGACTTGGGAGGTCGGTTGACCATCAATTTTGCTTAGTGTTGTATGCTTACGCCGTATTCCAAACGCCGTACACTTGGCATACATCTTATAAAAATCAATGCATGTTTGATGGTCTTTGAAGGATAATTGTTGCATGTCTTCCAATATAAAATCCTCTAGTCTCTTGCCAATTTCTTCCCAAACTTCTAAACCTCTAAACGTTTGTGGTATCTCATAGTGACATCATCTTCAATGTTATCTAGGTGGTTGTTGTCATCATCTTTAATGTTATCTTCTTCTCCATTGTCACCATCTCCATCGTTATCATCTCCATTGCTATCATCTCCAATGTTAGTATCCTACATTATATAAGACATATGTCTATAGTAAGCTTATGCTATGTAGTTGTACATAATGTATCAAAATATAATGTAATGACCAATTAGAATAAATGTCAATGCCAAAGGTTTACAACTGATGTTTACCTGAAGATCTTGTATCTCAATAAGCTCTTCCTCTTCCTCGGATAACTCTTGATTATTAGTCTTGTGGAAAAATTTTAAAATACAATTATAATGAACCAGATGTTAGTTCGTGGCATATAGATTAGTTATCTTATGAAAATTGAAATTTTTATGAACAATGTACCAATTACGCATAATAATTTAGTAACACAAACCTTAGAACACTACGTGAAAAAACGAATTTGGCACCGGTTCAAACCCGGCCTAAGGAACCGGTTTGAACCGGTGCCAATGTGGGGGATGCCAAAAAGGGGTTTAAAAAGGCACCGGTTCAAACCGGTGCCAAAACATTAAATTGGCACTGGTTAACTGGTGCCAAAAAGTATCAAAAAATTTTATGATTCATTTTCTGGCACCGGTTAACCGGTGCTAAAAGTGCCAACATATTAATTTTTTTTTTTAACTTAAAAATTAAATCTGTATTAATATTAATATAATCAAATCTGTTCATTATAAATTACAGTACAATCAAATCTTAATAATAACCAAAAGTGCCAAAATATTAATGTAATCAAATTTGTTCATTATATATATATATAATAAAAAAAAATTACAGTATAGAGCAAAATAAATTACAACAGCTAAATCAAAATAAAAAAATTACAACATATAAATAAAAAAAAAAATTACAATATAAATAAAAAAAAAAAAAGAAAATCAGTTGATTCTTCGATTTAAGATCAATATACTTGCATGTTGATTCTTAATTTAAGAACTAAATCCATATACCTGCACCAATTAAAACAACCAAAATGAATCGATTAACATGAATCAATTCAAAAACCCAGAAAATCGAAAAAAATAGAAAATCGAAAAAAAGAAAAGAATAACCAAGAAAATCGAAAAAAAAGAGAATCGAAAAAAAGAAAAGAATAACCTAGAAAATCGAAAAAAAGAAAAGAAGAATCCAAAAAATGAAAATGAAAATCAGTTCAAAAAAGAAAATGAATCGGAAAAAATAAAAAAATAAAAACCTAGAAAATCGAAAAAAAAAGTTCAAAAATCCAAAAAAAAAACCCAGAAAATCGGGAAAAAAAAAAGAAAATCAATTCAAAAACGCAGAACATTAATTACAACCCAGAAAATAAAACCCAGAAAATCAATTAAAACCCAGAACATCAATTAAAACCCAGAAAATAAAAAAAAAATTCGACAAAAAAACCCATAAATTAAAAAAAATTCGAATTAAAATAAGTTTAAAAATTGATTAACCAAACTAGAAAATCGAAAATCACTTTAAAAAAACAAATTTAAATCGATTAAAATAAAAAATAAATCAATAAAACAAATTTAATTCATTGTGGATTAAACAAATTTTTTTTTAAAGAAACCCATAAAAAATTTCGAAGACACTCATCAAATCAATTAAACCCAAAATCAACTTCGAACAAACCCAAATCAACTTAATGTTACGGTGGTGGCGGCGGCTTTGCGGTGTTGTTGTTGCATGTTGTTGTTGTTGCGGTTTATTATTGCATGTTGTTGTTGCGGTTTAAGGGAGAGCAGAGGAGAGATCGAGAAGGCGTTGTTGCGGTGGTGTTCGAAGAGAAAGAGAAGAGGTTCGAAGAAAAAAAGAGAAGAGATTAAGGGAAAGCAGAGGAGAGATCGAGAAGGGAGAGCACAGGAGAGAGAAGGGAGAGGAGAGAGTGATGAAAGAGGCGGACTGAGAGGAGAGAGAAGGAGCAAGCTAAGTTTTAGGGTTTTAAGGAGAGATAAGGCCGGTTTTTTTAAAAAAATAATAAAAGGTCCGGTTCACAAAGGCACCGGTTCAAACCGGTGGCCTTTATGATTTTGGCACCGGTTTGAAGTGAACCGGTGCCTTTTACTCTGGTTTACCTTCCCACCAATTTTGTAGGCCATTTTTGGCACCGGTTTGGACTGAACCGGTGCCAATTAGGGGGTGCCTTTTTGATATTTTCTACTAGTGGAAGCAGAGGAGCAGCCATCTATTTGATGTGGATTAGTTTCCTCCATATCAGAAACGTCGTCTTCTAAGAAAAAATCCATTATGATATATAAACTCAAGAATAAAAAAATAACAATGAAATTCGATATTCTTGATCAATGTTCGAGTTAATAATTTAAATTTTAAAATGATATGTTATATGTGAAGTGCTTTAAATACGTATAACTAAAATAGTTAACTAAATACCATAAATTTTGGAATATATATATTATTTCATATAAAAAAAGATAATAGAGAATCATTTATTTTAGAAAGATATCAAAAATTAGGTAAACACACATAATTTCCAATTGATATAGATTAGTTATTTTCAAAAAAAAATTAAAAATATAACTGCAACATATTATCTTCCCTTTTTTTAGGAATCAGTAACATATTATCTTTAAATAAATAAATTATGGTTATTTAAAAAAAAAAAATAATTTTTTTTTGTTAATTAAATATTTCCTATTAATTGCTGTATGGCAAAATATTTTATTTAAAAAAAAAAAGAAAAGGAAAATACAAAAATTTACAACCGTGCAAAGTAAAAAATTGAAAAGCCCACAAATATCAAGGAAGGTGAGTTTGGCGGTTACTATTCATTATGTTCTCTATTTTCACATTTTACTATTTCTCTCTCTAGTTTCCTAATACACTAAGCATTCAAGTCTACCATTTTGAAAAGCACGGTGACAGAGGAAGCAACAACGAAGACAACCTATTCTCACTTAATCCGGCATTAGTGTTGTAAGTATCATTTACTCATTCTTTTTAAAAAAATCTTCCATTTTGTGTGTGTGTTTTATTTTTTCGTATGTATTCTTTAATTTGACTATTTGCTAATTCCACTAATTCCGACGATTTATGGAAAATATTATGTTGGGAACTAAATTGGGGTTTTACGATTGGGGTTTAGACTTGAATTTGTTGATTTACGTGGTTTAATTAGATGTTTTTGCTCTACTTTTTCAAGTTCGAAATGTTATTAGTAGTGAATTAGTGAATACAAACTACTATTATTCAATTGGGTGCCCTTGTAATTATTTTTAGTGTTGGTGATTAATTTAAATATTATGGTGTGACTATTTTAATTTAAATATTATGGGATTTAGACTTTAATTTGTTGATTTTCGTGGTTTAATTAGATGTTTTCGCTCTAATTTTTTAGTTTTGAAATGTTATTAGTGGTGAATTAGAGATACCCAACTACTATTGTTCAATTGGGTGCCTTTGTTGTATTTATAGTGTTGGTGATTAATTTAAAAATTATGGTTTGCCTATTTTAGATGTATGTACTTGGTTAATATTTATAGTGTTGGTGATTAATGTGTAAGGGCTCGAATGTAAAAGGTGTAGCTAATTTCTTTGCGATATGTGGTATTAAAAATTACTTATATTTTGTATGAATAGTGTTTTTTTTTTTTTTCCTTTAGAATTTTACAGCTTTCATATTTTTTGTTGTGTTTTGGTGATTGCTAATACAATGCTTGTGATTTGCATTGTATTAGGTAGAAATTAAATCTGATTTGAGACTAAATGTGTAATTTATATTAATGGAATCGAACAGAAACAAGGACAAGAATGTCTTCCCGAAAGAGAAAGCTAACCAAAAGTGCTGAATCTCTATCATTAGAGAAAAAACTTAAACCATTCCCCGTGAGAAGTTCATCAAAAACAGGGGTAAAGTTTGTATATGTGGAATTTTGTTTTCCCTTTCGAATATAAATATTTTTGTACTTATCATAATGAAATATTTCTGTTTTGTTTTGGTAGGTAACATGGGAAGCACTGTGTAACCTAGAACAATTTACTTCACTTGTTAAAGGCTTTCCAAGGGATAAAAAGGAGAAAGTGGAGGCCATGGGATTTGGTTTCCTTTTGCATTACAACACAAAAACAACAAGGAAAACGATGTTCAAGTGGGTTATTGATCACTTTGATCCATCTACAAGAACCCTTAGGTTGTATGGAGACACATTAGAAATCACACCTAACCATGTAGAGTACCTGTTGGGTTTCAAGGATCATGGTTTTGATATTGATAGCGCAGAGTTGGATGACACGAGTGCCATAGATGAAGCCTTACATAGGTTTACGACGCTGAAAATTCAAGGAATGGCATCTGAATTGAAGAAAGTTGCGCATGACAACCCAAACTTTGGTAAAATGTTTACGATATTTGTCATGACGATTTTAGTCTGCCCAAACGTGGAATAAAAGCCAGATGCAAAGTGGCTTCATCTTGTTGTTGAAGAAGATTGTATTGAACACTGGAATTTTGCAAAATTTGTGCTCGATTGTATGGTTAAAGCCATTGCAGAATTTAAGTCTGATGAATCACCTGTGCATTTGGGTGGTTGTACTCTGTTGTTGATGGTATTTTCTGTTCTTCATTTTATTAGGTATTTACCAATGAGCGTATCAAGGATAACCAAACCATAAAAGATACTTTGTTTATTATATTTTGTGTTTGGAAGGCAGTTGTTTTGTTGATATGGGTTATACCCACTAAGTGATTTTGTGATTACATATCTTAAGACAAAACTCTTGTACAATATTGTGTTATTTATATATGTCACCAGTATTAACTAGTTAATTTGTGCTATACTATTGTAATGTATGTAATGACCACTTGTTATGTGTGTGATCACCTGAGGATGCTTTACCATTGTAGTGTTTGTTGCTAATTTTGGTATTAACCTATTAGTTTTGTGTCATTACATACACTTAGTACAGGACATAAGTACTTGCATGACCATCAATAATTCGAGCCTGAGTATATACTGTTTCTATTAATATGTTAACCCATTTATTTAGGTGTTTACTAATCCATGATTTTAGATATTATTAATGCCATAGTCAAATTTTGTTGATATGTATGTCATAACAAATTAGTTATTGTGTCATTACATATACTTATTACAGGACAAAATTCCTTAAATTTTTTGGTGTTCCATATGCAGACAATATTATATAAGTATTCTCCTCGGGATGGGCTGTACAACATATGGAAGTTTGACTTGCCTAGGATTAGGGACTGGACTGATGCAAAGATGAAGAATTTGCACGATTTGATCAACGGGTTAAAAGATGGATACAGAACCAATAAAGTAAGCGCCCTTTTTTTAAAAAAAAAAATGTGTAATTATTCATATTTTTATTAATTACAATAAAATGACTATGTTTTTGTTGTAGTTGATGGGGGTTATTGACAAGGAAAAGACTTAAATAGTCGGAAAGTATCCGCCAGACCATATTCAGACTGTCGAAAAAGCATTTGACCTCATTCAAGATAAGATTGGTAGATGGGGTGCTGCCATGAACCAGATGTGGAGGTTGATGGGCAGCTTTTTGGCAGACATACATGAGGACAATGACAGCGATGTTGATGAAGCGAGGACAAAAAAGCAAAGAAAGGGTAAAGGAAAAATTGACCAAGAGGAGGATTACAGTGACTATGAGGACGATGAAGACGTTGGTGACAATCATTCTGATAGTGAGGACAAAGGAAAAAAGAAAAAAAAGGGGAAGAAACGCTTGAGGGAGGTAGTGATCAATATTATAATATTTATTATTTATTTGTTTGTTAATGCTATAAAATTGTGTTATGGAATGGCACATATCTGGGAGTGTATTAACCTATTAACATGTTTGTCAATACAAATTTGTGTTAATGGTGTGATGCCAGATTGTTTTGTCATGTTTTAAATTTCTCATTGTGTAACCTTATGAATATTGTCCTCCCTTCTCAGAGAGCAGTCATGGAAGCTGAAGTAGTAGAGGAGGAAGACGTAGTGGAGGAAGAAGAAGTGGAGGAAGTGCCAGAGAAAAAAAACAAGGGTAAAAAAAGAAATGTGGAAAAGACAAAGGATGTTTCTGAGAGAAACCAAAAGGGGAAGAAGGAGAATGTTGTTGTGGCCCCTGCAGTTGATTCTAAGATAAAAGGGAAGGAAAGTAACAACAAAAAATTGAACCAGTGACTGAAGAAGCCCAGGATGCAAGTGTGGATACTGATAAAGACGAGGCAAAAGGCGAAGACTTGAACGTTGTTATTGCACGCCTTTCATCTTCAATTGAAACTCAATACATTCACAATGTTCAGGAGCCGCCGCATGCTGTAGAGGAAAATCTTCCAGAAACAACAAATGTCCCCACACATGATGACGCTGAGAAAGTTCTTCCAAAAAGTGATGTTAATGTCCCCGCTATAAAAACACCAGAAGAATCGAAGATGTTGTGGGTAGTGGTCCTGAAATAGCTAAGAAGATCGATTCGGAGGACGTTCATAAAAAAGATACCAAGGAGAAAGAGGTTGTTCATGAAGACGCCGCCACAGTTAAAGATATCAAAGCTAATGAAGCGGAGGGCAGTGACAATGAAGCTGAGGGTGAGCATGGTGGTGAACATGCTGTCTCTGCTACCACCACAAAGGTTGCAGATCCTGTTGTCCCTGTTACCATCACATAGGTTGCTGATCCTGCTGTCCCTGCTACCACCACACAGGTTGCTGAAAATGTTGGAGGTTTTGTTGTTAAGCATGGTGAAGAAATTGGTGATAATGCAACTGATCAAGGTGGTGATGGCCGTGGTGACTCTCTTTCTTGAAGTTTCTGATTTAGATTGGCTTTAACATAACATAGGTTGGGTAATTACATATTGAATATTGCTGATTTTAATTGTGGTTTGTTTGGACAAGTTTATGTTTTTTATTTGGACAAGGTTTATATTTGGCAAATATAACCAGTAAGTAGTAATATTATATTTGTAGAAACAATATATATTTTTATGGTTTAAATTTATTGTTAATATTTTGGGTTATAATACCTTTGATTAATTTATATCAAAAAAACAAAATGGCCTAAAAATGTTGACCAAAGGGACTATAAATAAATAAGTAAGCACAACTCTTTCTTTGTTTTAAATGTTATTTTGGTATTGTCTGTTGTATTTTAAGGAAATTGCCTAAGTTTGTAAATGAGTATATATGTTAATTTTTTATTGTTAAAAAAATAAAAAAAGGCCCCGTGTTTTTTTTATATAATGTAATTGTGGTATTCTTAAAAAACAAAACAAAAAACCAAATTGCAGGTCTTCACTAGTGTTTGTTTATTTGTTTTTTTTAAAAACTCTTCTATTTTTAAAACTATGGTACTGTCTTTAAGTAACGTAGGTCATTGCCTACTTGTCAACTCTTTTATTTTTTAAAATTTTTTATTTTTTTAAACTCTTTTTTTTTTTTTTTTTGAAAGAAACAATTATTTATAAAAATTAGGCTTTTACTACTGTTTTATTTTGGTATTGTCTTGTGTATTGGTAACACATGACACTGGGACATTGCCTATTGTTTTTCCAAATATGGTATTATCGTTGAATATAATTGGACAATGCCTATATGATTTGGTATTGTCTTCAATTAATATAGGACATTGCCTATGAATTTAGTTTTAGTATTGTGTTTTATTATATGTAAGGCAATACATATTAATGTAAACAATATTTGCTAATGTCCTAATCTAAAGTGATATTAAATTGGTACCAAAAAAAAAAAAAAATTAAAACTCATTGATTATTGAAGAATGATCTTGTTACAATAAAAATTTGACTTATGTCCTGCCCAAAATGCAAACATGTTCGTAGACTAAACAATATAATTAAATGCTATTGTAGCTAACAAGATAAGTAGCACCGCTCAAACGAAACTATCACCGCAGAACCTCTTGATGTTGTCATCATTATTATGATCGCTAATAAGAAGCTTTGCCAGGTACTTTAACCGTTCCACACGCATTTCAATTGTCTGTTCAATAACAAAAGTAAGAAGGGAGTGAGTAACAATTACTGTGATTATACAATAGTAATAATGTCACAACTAATAAAGTTTAAATTATACTATATAGGTAATGTCCTTCATGGCATTGATATCACCACACTCGATGTACTTCAAGACATACATTCCACAATTACGGCTGAAGAAAGATAGAAAACAATTAAAATTAGCAATATAAATTAAACAGGTTCATTTTTAGGTTAATGGTTATAGTGTTAAATAGATATACCCGTGTGGTTGGTTATGATTAACATCTACAAGTTCATGTGAAATAACAGTATAGTCTTTGAAAAATCGACCCAATGGATTTCTCCGCATAGCAATGCTAGCATATTTCATCTATTCACAGTTTCAAAAATTAATTATAATCACACAACAAGTGTTTATAAGGCTAACACCAAGTCAGGTAGTTACCACATCCATAGAAAGAACGAATCGGCTGTTAGTACACTGTTGCGGATCGACAATGTGCACCTTTTAATCGAAGACAATATAGACCAGAAGGAACCAATTAGGTGTGCCTAATTTCGTAACTGGGATGAATATCTGATGAACATACATCATTTTATTACGCACATATCATTAAACACATATGAAAAGTTATTTAAAACATACATAGCTCAAACCTGTTCAATCTTGTTTAGATCTCCACACGGTATAAAGGGTTCAAACACTTTGTGACAGTAATTAAGAGTCAATTGATTTATCATATACGGGAACCGTTCATCTGATCTCATTACTATAGTCTGGGCGTAGCATGTAAATAAAGTATTGTTATAAATCATAATCAATTGGCATGTTTGGACATGTGTAGTAGCAAGTATTGTAAATACCTGAAATATTGCCGGCAATATATATGAGCTTAGTTGGGTCATTTAATCCCATTACCATATCATATAAGTACACATTTATCAGCTGCATTTGAAGAAAATAAATAAAAAAAAAACAAATGCCATTTAATATAGGTTAACATGTCTATGTACAATAAACTAAAATTGATTAGAAGATTACGATATAGCATACCTAATTAGATATAAATCTATCTGAATACAAAGACCAAGATTCACCAACGGTCAACCTGATAATTGGTTTATTTTTGGCACAATTGAATTCTTCAGAATACCGTTCTTTGTGAACCATGATACATATATTTTTCTCCAAGGATGTTAATTGTGATACATATTCAAGAAATAGGGGAGTTGGAGAATGCTGATCTTGAAAACGTTTCATATCACCATTGTCATCACAACTTTGTACTTTAACCTTATTACTTGGTCCATGCGTTTTATGCGTAGTAATTTAAATAACAAAGAACATAGGTTTTAATTAGTACTGTGTTTAGTCATTGCTATAACCATAGAGACATAGGGTAATAAAGCACTTAGGCTTTCACCAGTATTGAGTTTAGACATTGATATATAAACAATTTATTTAATACAACATCACCTCTCCGGTAATTGCATTCGTAGTGCATTTCTTCTGCCTCTTTGATTTTGATAATTGGGCCTGCATATAATTGTTTTTACGATGTCACTTGCTGATCACGTAGAGTAGAATAGTAAAATAAAAAACATAATGGAAATGTGATTACCAATTCACCAAGAGTTTGGTTTTCCGTCTCAAAATAACACGCCGATGTTTTTTCATGAACACGTATGTGTTGCTACAATACACCGTTAGCAATACTCAGTACACAAATTTTATTGTTGTGATGAATAATTCATCTCTATTACCTTTTCCAGTTGTTCTTTTGATTTGCTTTTATTTCCTTTGTCTGGCTTTGAGGACGGTGAATCCTTTTTTAAATGTAATGACCATAATATTAATGAATGTTTACCACAAATCAATATTATATTTATTAAATGTTATGACCAATAAAGGAATAAGTGATTACCTGTGCTACAATCATAGAGTTATCTATTAATTGACTTATTGCTCTTGTCCTTGGCCTCCTATGCGGCCTCCTCTCTGAATTTGAATCTGAGGAAATCATGTCACTTTCTTTTTCATTAGGAGTCTTTGGTGTTGCTTTTGCCTTTGGAGTTTTCAGTTTGTTGTCAGGGCTTTTCGCCTTCTCTTTTTCTTTTGTGTCCTTCAGTGTTTCCTCCTTCTCCATAAGGTCCTTTAGTGTTTCAAGACCCAGAGGAAATTGAGGCTCAGTGAAACGGATATTACGCATGCTGAATGAATCAATATCGAGGCTTTTAACTTGTTCTTCTTCTTCGTCAGCATTGTGTTCCTCATCTGAAGTCTTTTCCACATCTAAAGTGTTACCCACATCTAAAGTGTTATCCACATCTAGAGTGTTATCCACATTGAGCTTTCGCTTAGTGGTTGAAACTTGTTAACTAACAATCAACTTACCATTGGGGCTTAGGAAAGGAGACTTTGAGCGATTTACAAGTGGTTGACTCGCAATGGTAACAATTGATTCTGGAACCTTGGATATATTATTGGATAAACTTTTGGTTATACTAACAACATTGGTAATTAGTGCAGCCAATGATACCTCCATTTTTGACACTTTGGTGTGAATGTCTTTTATCATTTTCTTATCTTTCTACAAGAAAAAAGCAAGAATATTTTAAATTTAAACTACTAATATCCCAGGAAATTACAAATCGTTCAAATACATACTCATGACAACAAAGGTTATCATTATGATTCAAGAAAAAACCCTATATATATGAAATTAATTTGTAGAAAACATTCTTCAAATGCATAAACCCTATATATAAACATATGTGCAATTGGATTTCGTATGCAATTAATGTTGAAAATCGAATATGAATTACACAATTTATTAATTAAATTATGTTACAAAAACATGTAAAGAAATATGTTTTGAGTACACTTACATCTGCTTTCTTATTAACCATGGTTGGTGTTCAAATCGAAGTTTGAATACAATATTCAGCGGCCGTATACAACTTTCCGTGAAGAACGATGATGATGAGCAGCGTAATATATTTAGAAAATATTATAATACAATCATTTTGAAATTTGAAAATTATACTTATTGTAAAATATTCTACACAATAACAATAAGATAAGATATTAGGTAACTATCCTTATTATAATTGGTGATTGAATTGTTTTTAAAATAATATTTCTAATATTAAAAGATATCCTAAAGATATTGATTCCATAATTTTTTTTATTTATTTAATCATAAAAATAGATTCATTTAAATTTTTGAACATGTCTAACAACTATTTTGCAGAGGTCGTAAAGTACTTTCATACATTAAGTAATGTCCAATATACCATATGGTCTTAACCTTTTAACATTTAAATTTTCTATCATATGTAATGTCCTATATGTAAGTGGGTAAATCCCTTACACACAAACACGACTTGTAATTCTGTCTTTTTTTTTTTTCAATCAAACAATGTATCGAAAAAAAATCAGACGTTTCTTATCAGATTATTTTACAGAACATAAATTACCTATTTACCTCAAATTCTTTTACATAGAATACAAAAATTTGATGTTTTTGCCACCGTTGATTGATATTATACTGCTGAAATCTATTTTTCAAGAATCCTAAGTCTGTGCCAATTTGCTTTATAACCTCGTACTTTGCAAATTCGATTTTTGTTGAAGGACGTTGAAGATTGTGAAGATTATCGATGAACATGACGCAAAACTGGTATTGCGCGCACGATTGTAGATCTTAATTAATAGGGAAATTCGTCGACTGTTGAACAAAGTTGAAGAACAATTATGAACATCAAGAACATTGATGAACAATTTTTTTTTTTAAATATAATCTCTTTTTTTTATTAAAAATAAATACTAATTTTAATAAATTATTTTCAAAAATAATAAATTGAATATTTGGAAAATCAGTAATTATATTTAGGAAAATTAAAAAAAGACTTAAAAAGGGGAAATTCCAAAAATAGTGTTTGACTAAGGTTAAAAAAAATTAAAAAAACATCTAATGAAAATTAAGTATAGTGGTGGTCATATTGAAGATGACCATAGTAGAAACATTCGCATCATATGGGGATGTTAGTCACACCATCAAGAAGTTGGGTGGTCACGTTCAGTTATAATTTTCTTTTTACCCGTAAAAAAAAAAAAATTCTTTTTAAAGACTTGTTTTTTTTTTTTTTTTTTTTTTTAATTAATTAATTTATTTTTATTTTTAACAACCGACTTTCTATTTTATAAAACTCTTCCTTATGTATTTCCAATGAGCTATTTCTATATTTTTTTTTTGGTGTTTAGAAAGCCACAAGGGCAGGGGTGAGAATCGATCCCAGATCTCCTGGAATCGGGAAGGGAGCTCTAACCACTTGAGCTATCCTTCACTCTCAATGAGCTATTTCTATATGCACGTGATAGTTTTTTATTTTATTTTTATTTTATTTTATTTATTTTTTTTTTAATTTTTAATTTTAATTAATTTATTTATTTATTGACATAATATAAAGTAGAGGTATGAGAGCTAACTTGGATGTTGTTTGATTGACAAATAAAATACGGGAAGTTGAAATTCCTAAAACTTAAAAAATTTTATGGTTTGTTTGGTAATTAATTTGGCCCAATTACATTGTTTGGATTTACTCTAAATTTGGAAATTGATTTTGGCCCGAATCCAAGATTTTTAAAACATAAGTTAATTTTGATTGAATTAAAATTCCAACTTCAAAGCTGTATTCCAAATGTCAACATTCAGAGAAAAAAAAAAAAAAAAACTCCCAACTCTCTCTCATGTTCTGAATTTCCAAAATACTCTCTCATAGAACTGGGTTTTCTACTTCTCTATCCTCCATTGAAGAAGATCTTGAATTCGTGAATTCTCTACTATCAAGCAACATGTTCTTCTCCGTTAAAGGAACTAATGAGCTTTCTCTCCTCCGTCAAAGTGTTCTGTCAATTCTCCATTGAAGCGATGTGTGATCTTTCTCTGCCATTAATGCGTACCTTAATCCTCCATTGTAGTGGCTTTTGAGCTCTCTTTTCCATTGAAGCTTACCTTGAATACTCTATTAAAGCGTACCTTAATCCTCCCTTACAGTAGCTTTTAAATTCCTCCACTCTTCAACCCCCCCTCTTTTTGATCAATGTGATAAGCTTTCGATTTTTTTCTAATTTTTGGTTGTTTAATTTTGTTAATTTGATGAAATTAGGGTTTTGATTTTCCCCTAAATTTTGATTGTTTAATTTCTTTCTTCATTCTTCTTTATTGCTTAGTTTTTTCCCTAATTTATTTACCCCGATTTTTTTTAATCTCTGAGTCTTTAATTAAATTCATATTAAAAATTTTATATTTTGGGGGAAAAAAAGCAAAAAGCAAAAAGGGAAAAAGAATTTTGGAAATTAATGGTGGAAAAATGGAATCAATTTTGTTAATATAATGGTATTAAAATTAGGAAACTTTGACTTTTACCACCTCAAAAAACCACTTATATATTTTCTTATACCACCTACATAAAAAAAGTTTTATTTTACCACCACAAAAAAATAAAAAAAAGTTGGCTTTTACCAGCAATCACTTCCAACTAACGGATTCCATCCATAAATTCATTAGTAGGGCCTACCATGTACACTTGTCACCGTATTATTAGGTAAATATTTTTTTAAAAAATAAAAATAAAAAACAAATTAAAAAAAAAAACCAGCTATCAACCGGTGGCGACTGCCACCGCTAGGCCATCTACCAATCCATCGTTGGACTTGCTACTAGCCCCATCGTCGGATTGGCTATCAGCCCCACTTCCAGACCACTACCAGCCCACCACCAATTCACCAATAGCTACCGCACCAGCCACCACTCGCCACAACGCAGCCAACGCACTGTACAACGCTCCAACCATTACCATCGAATTTCGACCTCCTTTCCTCCAATTTTCGACCTCGAAACCCAAGCCACCAAATTCCGACCACCTATAAAGCCCCCTCATAATTTTTTCCACTCTTAAAACCTCAGCCACCACCAAATTTTGCACTCCTAAAACCCTAGCCACCTCCTAATTCCGACCACCTCCCCAACCAACACCAAATTTTGACCCCACCTTAGCCCCGCACGAATTTCGACCTTCTGGGTAAGTTGATTCCGTTCTCGATTGGTTGACATGGAATATCGGGGAAGATAAAGAAGAAACGTCAAAATGGTGCGCCCTACTAACGGATTCAAGGTCGAAATCCGTCAGTTGGTGGTAAAATCCAATTTTGTTGGTGGTAAAATAAAATTTATTTTATGTAGGTTGTGAAAGAAAATAAATCATTTTTTGGAGGTGGTAAAAGTCATAATTTGCTTAAAATTATAGCAAAAAAGGAAAAAAGGATTTGAAACTCTTTGTTTCCCTAAACAAGTTTTTGGAATTTGAAATTCCAAATTTGAAACTCCTAATTTGCCAAACAAGAAACCTAAAATTAAATTCTAGAAATTGAAATTCTAGAATTTATATCAATGAATCCAATTGAAGTGTGAGTATCCAAACGCAACCTAAATGTGTTTGGCTAACAAATTCATGGAGTGCAACTTGGCGCATAACTGCTATTTGTTTGAGATGGATATAGGATGGTTAAGTGGTCTATTCACTTAATTTTTGTGATTTTTTTATTTCTATAGTAATATTTTTAATTAATGTACTATATTATATTTACAGTGATATTTTTAATGTACTATTATACATGTATTTTACACTATTAGAGTATATGTTGTTTTAATAGTACTATTTATAGTTATTATAGGTATCACTGATACAATATTTGTAGCACAAGGAAAAAATCACCACTCTTTTGTCTTATAGCTGCTATTTACTTGTCATGAAAATAATAGCTATGCGCCAATACTTAACCAAATTCATGGAAGTAGAAATTCCTAAGAATTTCCACTTCTTAGATTAATAAGGAACTAAATTACCTAGGAGGACCTAGGTAAGTGGAACTTCCGATGAGAATTTGCTTTCTCCTTATTTAATAAACACTTTTTAGAATTTCCTAGCAAGGTCGATTTCATGGGAAATCAAAATTTCAAGGAATTTGCAATTTTTACATTCAACCAAACAAAACCTTGGTATTATGAAATTGGGCTTTGACCCTCATGGGTGGATTAAAGAGGTCCTACCTTGTTTAAATATGTGGTTGGAAGAGCTCTCACTAGTGTTTTGGGAGAGAAAAGGTATCTCAATGTATATGCCATTATCATCTAGTTGTGGAAGTCAACGTCAATTTCGATTGCACCATAGTTGTGTGAATTTTTTTTATTTTTTTTATTTTTTATTTTCTTCTAAATTCATGTTTTTTTTTATTATTATTATAATGTAACTACTAAGTCTACCTTTTTTTTTGTTCTAACATACTGTTAATTTTTTTTTTTTTTTTATTACTGTAGGAAATATTTCAAGCATCCCACACTTGAGCCCCACTATAATCTTACACTTAAGTATGGTGGCGTCCAAAGGGAAGGAAGCTAGAGCAAAAGAGTCGCCAACAAGTTTTAGGAACTTGTAAACCGTTCACAGGGTGAAGTTACACCCCTTCACGATCCATGACATCGCTTACTCCATAGTGGTCCTGAAGCATGACTGGATATTCGGGGATGAAGGTACAAATCAAGCCTAAAAGAGATTAAACCTGCCATAAAAATAGGCCTCTATTTTATTCTTCTCGTATTCATGTGCGCTTTCTTACTAACATACAAACAATATATTAATCATAAACTTGTTTAATATATGTTGGTTGAATATTAATGCACAAACAAAACGATTATTGGCGATCACTTTAATTATAATCACATTAGTCTAAACAAAATTATTAATTATCTTATTGAGTGTGATTACAAGTACAAATTCTTTTAAACCTTCAAGAGAGGGCGTGAGCAAGCAATAAAAATAATAATATATCAATAAACATAATAATAATGATACAAAAAATCATCATCATCAAAATAAAATTCTAATTAAAGCATAATAATATTATTAGCAATATCCTAGGTATTTTACTAACTTGATTAATAACAAATTCTAGCATGTCACTAAGTAATAAAAAATCAAATCTTTTACCCTAACATGATACTAACATGATAGAAGAAAATAGGAAGCAATCTAAACATGATAGTAGAAAGTAATAAATGCATCCTAACATGACACTAGGAATTAGAAAGACATCCTAATATGATGCTAGAAATCAAAATAATCAAGCATGTTTTCTAAAGATATATGAAATAACTTACTTTGTTTCCTCGTATCTCTTTCTATAAAAACAATACACACGTTAGTAAATTCAAGGAAAATATTAAATCAAACAATAAATTAAATAATTGAGGGATTTGGGACCAAACCTCATAAATTATCAACCTTTAACGCCTAGGGAGAAGGCAACTTCGAACTTCGCTAGGTGTGTCTAGAACTTGTGAACGCAATATTTTTATTTGAAAAAGGGGAAGGCTTAGAAAGATGGAGTAAGAAAAGCTATTAGCTTGAGAGAAAAGAGAAAAGAATATTGTTGATGATTGTGAATGATTAAAAACGGGGAAATACGACCCTATTTATGCAGTAAATAGCTCAGAAACAATCAGAAAAAAGACCGAATCATATTAGGAATTAAAATGCCCCTGTCGCTGAATAACAGGGTCCAGCGCGGCGCGGCAGCCTTGTCGTAGTGCGACAGCTTTGTCGTTTTGCGATGGTTCACGCGTTTTCTAAAAACCTTTACGGAATCATTAGTCTAATTAAATTCAATTAAGAACATCCGTACTTATCTTTGAAAATCAGATTTAATCTCTTTAAAACACATGTTTTAATCCAAATATAATTTTTTATTTACATAAAATATAATTATTATTCCTAATCTCATTAGAATTCAAAACAACCTTCTAGATTCTTCTAGAAGATTAAAATCAATCTTAATAATTTTAGGAACATTGATTAATGGGTCCTCAACTAGATCATTGGGCCATAAAACCATTTCAAGTCCAATTTAGTATTTTGGCCATAACTTCCTCATTATTCATCGGAATTAGGCTTATAAAATGCCGTTGGAAAACTCCTTTTGAGCTCAATCCAACTACACTAATATTGGAACCTTATCATGGACCAAACTAAATTAGACTGGACATTTTCATAAATGGAGTACATTTTTGAAAACAAAAGGAAGAGTTATTTTATTAAAACAACCACATTACAAGACTTTTCACACTTTCACTTCGTTCGATAATCATATGACGTAATAGGTGCTGATCACCGGGTTTGGTTTTTTTTTTGGGAGACACAATAAGGGTTCTACAGAAGCCCCCACTTTGACTGAGTTTGGAGACACGTAAGTTTCAAAAACAAAAGTCAAAGTAGCGATAGGGGCGAAAAATGATTCAGAACATTTTGCGATCCTAAATCACTCTTGTAACGCCGATACTTGAAAACTAGCGTTAGTTTAAACAAATAAAAGAGTTAAGAAACGCGTATCTTGCACCGTCGAGCACATGTCTCTAAGGTAATCGTTTTATTGTTGCATTTGTATTTTTGTTGTGACGACTCTTTGCAAGCTAGGGAGTTGTTTGTGAAAACCCTCCACATGCTAGGAAACGTCGTCAAAGACCATTCTTCTTGTAAAGATCCTCACTTTTACATGATTATTTTCCTAGAAATGTTATCGAAGATCACTGCTTGTTGATCCTCGGTTTGCTAGAATGCTTGTTGTTCCATTGCTTTCTAATTTTGCTGTGCATTTGCTATTGATGTTAACTCATCTCTGAACAATGGAGCGTCAAATGATATGTCCACGCGTCTCGGAACAAAAGAGCTTGATAAGGGATGTTCACTCATTTTGAACAAAAGAGCTTAAGGGAGATGTCCACTCGTCTCTTAACATAGGAGCTTAAGGGAGATGTCCACTCGTCTCTGAACATAGGAGCTTAAGGGAGATTTCCAATTGTCTATGAAAACAAATGAGTTAAAGGAAGATGTCCACACGTCTTTGAACAGAAGATCGATGAATGCTATGCACATGTGTCTCTGAGAAAAAGAGCATTGAATGATTTGCCCACATGTCTATGAGAAAAAGAGCTTTGATGGGAATGTCCACACGTCTCTGAACAAAGGAGCTTTGACTGCTATGCCCACGCGTCTCTGAGCAAAAGAGCTTTGATAGGAATGTTTGTTGAGGTCGTTTGGTTGGCTGCAAACAGGA
The DNA here is from genome assembly GCF_948465745.1 of Chenopodium album. NCBI lineage: Eukaryota > Viridiplantae > Streptophyta > Magnoliopsida > Caryophyllales > Amaranthaceae > Chenopodium > Chenopodium album. The sequence goes on along the minus strand of NC_137840.1, from coordinate 19,539,916 downwards.
GCTTTGCTTAATGGTTGTATCTTAGAAAATTAAAAGATTGCCAAAAGACTTTGCTTGTGTTTTTCTTAGGGTTGACCTAAGGCTTGACTGATTGCTTTGACTTGAGGTTGACTAAAGGTGTTTTGACACGTGTGTGTAGACTCCACTCGATGTGATGTGACACGACATGACTCAACGTACATGACTCGTGTGTGCATTGTTTTGTAATGTGCTTGTATAACTTAAAATGCAGAAAAACAAAATATTTTTGTCATTTTTGTGAAGGGTACCAACTTTCTACCGAAAAAGAAAGACACAAAAAAGAATCAAAGTGAATGTTTGCGGTACATGTTCAATGAGCTTAATTAAGTGTATGCATTGATTGTTGTATCTCACGGTGCAAGGATTGTAGCATCTTAGGCTATATCAATTGATTACTTAATCATGAAAGTATTTAGGCGCGGAGGCTAAGCACTTCATACTTTGTGATGAAATGAGGAATATGATAATGAGTGATCTTGATATGACAAGGCGTGCTTCATCGTTGTATTAAGATTTCATGACAAAGGGTTGCTATGGGAAGTATTATTTGGTCATGTATATGTCATGTGTGTGAAAGTGACACTAAAGTTAGGCCACAAAGCTAAGTGTGTGGAAAATTATTTTGAAAATAGTCAAATGATATTTACTCTTAGGCTGGGTAGGCTAATGATGTAAGGATCAAGCCCCCAAGTCTAGCTCTAAGTGGATAGGGATGAATATTGGAGATCTCTTGATATGATCATGTATGAATATGAATGTGAATGAATGCATTTTTATTACGGCCGCAACCCAATGTGAGGTTTCCTACGTATCAGTTAGGAATTAGGCCAAACGTAGCTCTAGCTGAACCTCGCACAAGTGTGTGTGTATGTGTGTATACCTCAAAGTGTTCATTGAAGGGTTGTACGTGGTTAGGCAAAAGGTTGAAGAAGAAGGGGATAAAGGCTTAAGACCCTAGGTAAGCCTCCAAGGGGGTGCAACCTTGCTTTTGAATCTTTATATTTGTATGCTCGAGGTTTCTCACTTTTGAACTCTCTTTCTTTTGTTCATTATTTTTTTTTCTTTTTCATTTTTTTTTATAAGTGTGGGCAATCCCGATCATGCAGTCTATCACTCACTTGACATTCATGTTTTTTAGGCATGGTACCGAGCACTCGATAAGAGACGCAGTTTGAGACGTGTTCATATCAAAGGCATGTTCATATCAAAGAAATTGGAACACTTGCCCTTTGGAATACTTTTATATTTTTATTGCTTTTTGCTATTTTAATCTTTTTTAATCACTCAAGCTTTTGAAATTACATAAGTTGCACACCATCCCATCCCAAGGTTAGGTAGATGTTGGTTGAAGAGAAGAAAGGTTTATCGTTAGACGAGGCTCAAAGTGTTTTATCAAGAAAGAATTATGTACTTGAAAGGTGATGGTGATATGATAGGCTTCAAGAGGTGCCTTAAATAATTGGTATACCTTATGCTTAGCTCGGCGGTTTTTTTTTTTTTTTATTTTTTTATTTTTTTATTTTTTTTTTTAAAGTGCAATGCAATGATCATATGCAAGGAAATAAATGCTCATTTTATTAGAAAGAAAACAAACTACAAAATAAAATCTAAAGGAGATAAAAGGTGTCTATGCTAGACATATTGGGGAAAGGAGGAAAAAAATAGAAAAATAAGGTCATAAAATCTTGTTGTTAAAACTCGCCTTGTGTCCTGTGCTTTATCATCACTCGGTCTTCTTGCCTGCTAGAGGTATGGGAAGCTTGTTATTATCAATCAAATATTGGATGGACTCTTTTAGATTCTAATAGCCCTCAGTAGTATGCCCTCTACCTTTATTGTACTTGCAATGAGAATTAGAGTCCTAGTTGGGTGACCTGTTTTCGGGCATTGGATCTTGAAGAGGTCAAATAGGAGTGATGAGTCCTTTTGCATGGAGTCGATCAAAAGCAATATCATAGTTCATCTCGATGGGGGTGAATTCTATTTTTAGTTGATTCTTTGGTCTTTGATTATCCACGCAACTTCCGTTGTGATTGGGAGAAATGGATGAAAGATTGTCGTTCTTCATAAACTTTCCACCATTATTTTTGACTTTGATCTTCTTGTCTCTTGGAGAAATACTAAGGCATTTTTAATCAAGAAGGTCTTTAATTCGGTCTTTGAGGGTGATGCACTCTTCAGTGGTATGACCACGACCTCTATGATATTTAAAATAGGAATTTAGATCCTAATTGGGAGATTGTTTCTCAGGTGGAGGGTCTTGGCTTAGACCAGTAGGACGAATAAAGTTTTGACCATGACAATAGTCAATAGTCAAAAGCTTTATTATAAGTCATTCATATTGGTGTGTATTCTTTAATGGTCCGTTTTACCCGTGGCTTAGGAGCATTGAGTTTTCCTTCAAGTTCTTGATGAGAAGAAGAAAAAGGAAGATACCTGTCCTTTTTATTCTTATGGTCTTGGTGATGGTAGCGTTGTTCGATGACTGATATCCGGATTGCTAGGCCTTCCACCATATTCAAGAGCATGACGATGATATCTTGTAGTTTTTGAACGTCTTTTTTTAGACTTATCGAGTTTTCCTTAATATCATCTAAGAAATTTCCATCATCCTCCTAAATCATGGTTAGTTCATCAATAGAAGTTATATAGTCTGCCTTAATCAAGGGCTCACCTATAGGTTTGATAAGGAGCGAAGGATCGAATGATGCTTGATCTTTTGCAATGGCTAGGATCTCTTACGTTTTTATTATCATCAATAAGGTCTTTAATGGCTTCTTTGATTTTCCAACACTCCTCAGTGTCGTGACCCTTTCCTTAATCATATTTGCAGTGTTTATTAAGATCTCACTTAGGTGGCCTAACTTCTAGAACTGGGTCTTTGATGGGTCCTATGGGCATGATTAGTCTTTTGTTGTGTAACTTTTCGAAAGTTGTCTCGTAACTTATAAAAAGTGGAGCAAACACTCTTTTTGACCTTTATATTTGTTATTTAGAGGTGTTTGTATCGTGCACTTTATTAATGGGAGAGGAAGAAAAAGGATGGTCGTTCTTCTTTCCTTTTGCACTATTAACTTTTAAAAGGTCGTCTTCGATATCAATGCCTATGTCATAGACAACCTTGAAAGTATTCAAGTTGTGTTGATATTTCAAGTGTTTTGAGTACTTCTCTTGGAGGTTCTTGATGAACATCCTTAAAGACTCCTTTTTAGTAGGAACCTCAATCATATTAGCAGAAGTTTCTCTACACTTGTTGAAGAAAGAGGTGAACCCTTCGTTTTCTTTTTGCTTAAGCATCTCAAAATCTATATGATATGTTTTGACTTGGACGTTACATTTGTATCTATCTATGAAAGCATTTATCATGCCATCCCAAGAACAGATTTTCTCCTTTTCAAGGGAAAAGAACCATTGTTGGCAAACAAAGTGTGGAAAACTTTCATGTCAATCCCCTTGATATTCATTATAGTTTCAAAGGCCCTTAGGTGAAAGTAGGGGTTTCTAGTTGGTTTGAACTTAGGGATGTCATTGGCATTGAACTTATGTGGAAGAAGTTCCTTGTCCACTAAGACCCCTTGTGAGCAAATCCCCTGGAACTTATAGTCATTGGAAAGCTTGCTAAAGCTTTCCTCCATTCGCTCCATTTGTTGTTGTTTCACAGGGTCGTTGACTTGAAAAGCAAGGGTCTTCACCGTCTCGGTCAAATTAACAAGGTTTTTCCTAAGCTCAACAACTTCTTGTTGGGTTGCCATTAGTATGAACTTTTTTCTATATCTGATAGGCTTATCGAAAAGTAAAACTTGGAACAATGAGGAGAATGATATATATGTATGGAGAAAGCATGTAGCAAGAAGGAGATGTATATGGAGAGATGTGGAAGACTTTAGGAATAGAGTGGGCCCCCAATTCAAATTATAGAAAGAACGAATCATGCATGAACATAAGCCATGGTCATGGTGTGAAGAGAGTATGTACAAAGTGTGTGAATACTTGTGAGTGTAAGTGATATGTTCAAGACCCGTGTCATGACCATGTGACTAGACTATGTCACTAGAATCAAACAAAGACTAAGTTAAGACTTTCATGAGACCACGGGACTATGTACTTAGACTCATTTATAGACTAAATATGGTTTATAACATAAATAAATTGATTAAAAAGGCTCGGCATGAAGATTCAGGCACAAAACTAGACCATCGCAAAAATGATCGAATTGTCGCGGCGCGCCATTTTTGTCGTCTTGTCCCGGAAATTAGCGTGTTGCGCCACAGGCCAAACTTCGGTGTCATTGCTGAAACGTCAGTCTGGGTCTGTTTCAAGTATTCTAGCTTAGAGGAAAAATCCTATAGACGTACTAAGTCAGGTTCGATCAATTTATTTACACTTTAAAAACTCATATTAATTGGTTAATTAATTGAGCAAAGTCCTTTGTTATTAATCAGTTTATTTAGACTCAAACATAAGTCAAACAAACGATTAGTGTAAATATGCACTAACAAGAGATGCATAAGTAGTCAAGTAAGCACAATACAATGCAATGGGTTTGCAATCTAACCATGGTATTAATTCTCTAGAGTTCAAGGATAAGGGTTAGTCAAAGAGGGTCCATGGTTATGAGTCTGGATGCACCGCGTGGAAGCCTTACCTTTGGAAGGGTTTGCGCATGTGGATGGGACCATTCAAGTTAAACTTACCAAGGTTTGGTAAATTCTCAAACTCAGATGTACCCTTCGCTGTCATTAGCGTTCGATTGGGTAGATGGAGCGTGAATCCCCACAGGGTTATGGCCATATATAGAACACATTTGGGTTTAGAGAAGTGAGAAAAACTCAATCATGAGGTAGAATTGAGCAAACAGTACTAGAACAGGTCGACACAAGAAAGTAGATTTCAGGAGCGGTATTGGAAGAACATAGCGCGAGACAACAGAGTTTGTCGCGAGACGATGACTCTTGCGCCATACGACATTGCTGTTGCACAGGGACAGAGCCATCACACTGCGACGAGCTCTGTTTTCATAGTGCCAGTTCTTACATGCCTCAGCAGCCTGTTCATTGAATTTTTTTAGTTTTTCGCAGCGTTATTTTGATTATAGTTTTGAAAGATATTTCCTAGATTTCCTACGTGTAAAAATACTACGTTTTTGATGCATTACGGATGGTCTATCAAATGCGGACCTTTTTAATGCTTATGCTAATAATGTCAATCAAAATTACGCACATGAATACATAAAACTTTTCAAGTCTCATCCACTCATTCTAAATTATTGGCAGAATAAATTTTAGGAATTTAAATAGAAATCCTCCCTAGTGGAGTTGGCAAAAACTGTAGGGAATATTTCAAGCATCCCAAACTTGAGCCCCACTATAATCATACACTTAAAGTATAGTGGCATCAAAAGTGAAGGAAGCTAGAGCAAAAGAGTCGCCAACAAGTTTTAGGTACTTGTAAACCGTTCACAGGGTCAAGATTACACCCCTTCACAATCCATAAGATTATTAACTCCATAGTGATCCTGAAACATGACTTGATATTCTAGGATGAAGGTACAAATCCAACATAAAAGAGCTTCAAACTACCCTAAAAATAGGTTCTTATCACACTTGCAAGGTTAACATTGAAACAATATTCATGCAATTTAGGTGGGAGTTCAGGATCTTCCCTCCAGTATGAGAATTCTCCCTTGAAAGCATTGATTGATCGTTCATCAAAACGGGAACGCTAATATGGCTTGAATCGATGATCCGTTCTAGGGAAGTTATTGCTCCTTCTTGGCTGGCGATCTGGCTCAGGAGTCTTTCTTGCATACACATCCTCTTCAAATCTGACTTGCGCCATAGCTTTTGCTTGTACGTCCTCAAAAGTTGTGTAGGGAATCTTTGTTAACTCCTTATAAAGTTCACTATGATCTAGTATCCCTCTTCTGAATGCTTTGATTGTTGTAGGAGAATCATAGTAATGTATTTCGATCTTTTCTTTGTCAAACCTGTTAAGATAATCCCTCAAGGATTCTCCATGTCTTTGCATGACACGGTACAGATTTGAGGATTGCTTTTCGATCTCCCGACTGCTAGTGAATTTAATCTTGAAGAGATTCGCCATTCCTGCAAAAGATCGAATTGTCCCATTATCTAAATTAATAAACCAAGGAAGGGCTGGACCTTTTGCTCGTCCTCGAGCAAAACAAAACCAAGGGAGAATTAATGAGCTTATTCAAACAAACAAAAAGAAGAGAGGAGACAAGAATATACACTAACTCACTTTCGTAGGAATCACGGTCAATTTTAACAACTAAAGACAAGCCATTTAAACCCCTAGATTGCCCTAGAGGACGAGTGATGCTCTCGTAAAGGTTTCCTAAGAGATTAACCTATAACTCCCGTAATAATACAAACAAGGCAAAGCACGAAAAAGTAACCAAAATACAAGAAAAGCAAACAAATGTTCATGAAAGACTTTTCCATATGTACAAGCACAAGTAAATGCAAATCTTTCTAAACAAGTAAGGGAGTGCACGTTCTAAGATATCTAAGGTTGATTATAACATAGGATATGCTAAGTATAGAGAACTAAAGAAACACAATTCACTTTCATCTCAAAACATTTTAGCACATTCTCCCAGTTACCTACAAATCTACTTTTAGAGAGCGTCTCTATAGTTCCTCGAAAGAACCGGAAAAAACAAATAGATTTGAGGTTTCCCGACATCTTGACTTTGCATCCCCTTTCCTTAGGCTTTAACTCATAATGCCCTCCCTCGATATGCGACTCAACTTCTAGGTCGAAAAGTCTTTTCCAATGGTTGTAACGTAAAGGCAAAAAGGGTTAGGGTAGGCTTAAAATTTTAAAAATTTGGTGGTATACCTAATAGTGAATCAAAGAAGGCACCTTTCTTAGAATCACAATCAAGTATTCACCAAACAAAAACAAACTAACACCCCCAAGCTTATTCAAAGATATACTCACAAACATATATACAAAAGCATAAACGCTTCTCCCCTAAGATTAAATAAAGCATTGTCCTCAATGCTTAGAAAGGGAGAATAATTCACATCAAAATATTATTGAATTTTCTCATTTTCGCTTTTTTTTTTTGTTTTCATAATTTCAAATCAATTGTCCTCGCCTCTTTTAACTATGGACGACTTTTACAACTTTGCATTTATTATGTCCTTACCTTTTTTAACTTTGGACGGCTTTTTCCATCATTCATTTGCCATTATTTATAAAATATACACAAAACACAAGCTTTCTTACAAAATGAACCAATATCCATACTTATATACCACAATCTCCAATAGCATGACCATTTGCTTCACAAAAATAAAAAATGGAACAAAATGAAACAAAAGGCTCAAAATTCTAAAGATCTGGCTTGAAAAGAAGGGAAAAGACTCAAATGGTTAGCAAGAAGGCAAAAGTAAATACAATGAACTAAAAATAAAGAAGATTATCCTAGAAAAGAAAAATTACCACCTCGAAAAGATGCCTTTGTCCTCCCTAGATGGTTTGGTCTTGTATTTGAAAATTATGAGTCAAGATTCAAGATTGGGTCTGCAATAGTCAAGGATCCATGCTGCTTATGCAAGATATGTAGAAGGATTGAAAATAATGAAACCTCACATTATTGTGGTAAAAACTCACTATGAGTTTCAAATTCACCAAAAGGGAGCAATTGCAAATTTTCAAAAACAAATAGAATCCTGCTTCAAGGTCCCAAAAGTACTAAGCGACTACCTTAGCATACTCTATCCTAGAATCAACCACACATACTCTCAAACCGTGCACACCGTTACCATTTAAGAAAAAAAGCATTCAAGTGTACAAGTTCAAAAGTATTATGTCCAAAGTATGAACAAATCAAAACACATTGCAAATTTGCCTTGATAAAAACAAAAATCTATTTGGAATTTTTCAAGATATAGATCATGGAAATGCATATACAAAGGTGCATAGCATATATGAATCAACATCCTATCAAACATCATAGAATACCCTCCCCCAAACTTGAATGAGACAATACACTCAAACATAAATCATACAAACCATGGGAGGGGAAAACAAGGAGATCAATCCAACAAACCAACATATATCCAACAAGTCATCATCCACTTGAGAAAGATCAAGGAAGGATATTACTGGATATTAGGTGGGTGTAAATACCCGCAAATGACACAATTAAACCTTTTAAAGCTAATTTCCTCAAGAATTGAACCTTGCCTTCCATATGCTAGCAAAATTAGGAGTCTACCTTCCTTGATTCTTGATCCAAATCGAAGCACCAAAGTATATCAAGTCATGTACCTAGCAAAAGGCACACAAACATTTCCATGAGAGAAAATCAATTCTAAAAAGAAAAGTGTAGGGAATATTTCAAGCATTACCCCAAACTTGAACCCCACTGTGATCATACACTTAAGCATGGTGGCGTTCAAAGGGAAGGAAGCTAGAGCAAAAAAGTCGCCAACAAATTTAAGGAAAATGTAAATCGTTCACAAGATGAAGGTTACACCCCTTAACGATCCAGGAGATCGTTAACTCCAATAGGTCTAGAACCAAGACTAGTGCTCGGGGATGAAGGTAAAAATTCAATCTAAAAGAGAAAGAACCTGCCCTAATAATAAGCCTCTACTTTATTCTTCTAATATTCATGTGCGCTTTCTGACTAACATACAATAATTAGATTTACCCTAAACCTGTTTAATCTATGTTGGTTGAATACTAAATGCACAAACAAATCTATTATTAGCGATCACTTGAATTATATTCATATTAACCTAAACAAGATTTTTAATTATCTTATTAAGCGTGATTACAAGTACAAATTCCCTTTAAACATGAATAAAAGGCGTGATCAAGCAATAACAATAAATATATCATCATGGAACATAATAATAAGAATAATACTTACAATAATTATAAAAATAATAATGTTAAAGCATAATAATAGCAAGATCCTAGGCATGATACTAACAAGATTAATAACAAACCCTAGCATGTCACTAAACAATAAAAATCAAAGCTTTAGCCCTAACATGATACTAACATGATATTAAGAAAGAAAATAGGAAGCATCACAACAATCAATCTTAGTATTAGAAATTTTTAGTTATTACCCTAAACATGATACTAGGAAGAAATAAAACATCCTAACATGATACTAGGAATCAAAATAACAATCTAAGCATGATTTCTATATCAAAACATCAATAAAAAAATTAAAGCACCTACTTGGATGCCTCGTACCTCTTTCTAATAAAAAAATACACACATTAGTTGTACACACCCAAATGTGTCTCCCCAAAACAAAACCCAATGATGAATACCTTTCACATCATTTGATTATTGAATAAAGCGAAAGTGTGAAAATTCTAGTGATGAGGATGTTTTTATTAAAATATCTCTTCTTTCTGTTTTTGAAAATATTTCTTTTCTTACCCTATTTATGAAAAATGTGCATTCAAATTTAGTTTGGTCAATGATAAGGGTCCCTTAATAGTGTAGTCGGATATATCTCGAAAAGATATTTCCAACGATATATTATAAGCCCAATTCCAATGAATATTGAGGAAGTTATGGCCAAAATACTAAATTGGGCCCGGTTTGGTTCTTACATACGACTCAATGATCTAGAGGAGGGCCTATTATAATTATCATTCCTAAAGATATTAGGATTGATTATAGTATTATAGAATACTCTAGAAGGTTCTTTTGAATCCTAATGGAGTTAGGATTGATAATTATGTTTCAAAGAGTTTTAAATTGAAAAAAACTACTCCTTTTGAGAATCCTTGTTTTTTACGAGATGGAATATGTTAAGATATTATTTTTTTGCCTCATAATCTTTATCCAAATTTTATATGGTTGAATAGATCTTTAAATTATCTTTCCAATGATATATTATAATATTAATTCCGAGCTATAACGAAAAAGATATGAATGGAATATGAAACTCTATCAAAAGCTGACACCCTTCCACTATTTTGGCCATATCTTTTTTTATCTAAAAATGAATTTAATCTGAATTTAATTGGGTTGGAAATCAGACTTGAAGAGCTTTCCAACAACATATTATATTCCGTTTTTGGATTTTGGATCAAAAGATATGATAAAAACAAAATCCGCAAAAACTGTCTAGCAGCGCCGGACAACAGGTCTGTTGCGCGGCGACAGGGGCAGTTGCGGCGACAGCGTCGAGTGTTTATTCCTCTTAAAACTCTGATTCTTTTTAATCAAATCCGGGATGATTTTTGTTATAAATAAAGTCCTTAGACCTTGTTTTTTATCATAAACTCTCAACCAAAACCCTCTATTTCTCTTCTCTCTCTAAGCTAAAACTTATTCTCTCTCTCCCTTTTTCTAAGCCTAGCCTTTTACAAACACAATTCTTCATATATTAGCACTAGACACACCTAGCTAAGTTCGAAGTTGACTTCGCCCTAGACGTGAAAGGTTTAAAATTTCATAGGGTTTGGTCCCAAATCCCTATTTCAATTATTTAATTTTATATTTTTCTTAAAGTTACTAACGTGTATATTTTGTTATTAGAAAGAGGTACGAGGCGTTCAAGTAAGTACTTTAAATGTTTTATTGATATTTTGATATATAAATCATGTTTAGGTTGTTATTTTGATTCCTAGTATCATGTTAGGATGTTTTTCTTAGTATGATGTTTAGGGTGACTATAATAAGTTCCTAACATCAATTATGATTCTATGTTGCCTTTTATTGTTTTTCCTAATATTCATGTTAGTATCATGCTAGGGTTAAAGCTTTGATTTTTAATTGTTTAGTGACATGCTAGGGTTTGTTGTTAATCTTGTTAGTATCATGCCTATGATCTTGCTATTATTATGCTTTATTTTTAACATGATTATTTACACGATTATTTGAATTATAATTGTTATGATTATTATTATGTTGCATGATTATGTTTATTGTTATTGCTTGATCACACCTTTTATGCATGTTTAAAGGGAATTAGTACTTGTAATCATGCTTAAAAAGATAATTAATAGTATTGTTTAGGTTTAATATGATTATAATTCAAGTGATCGCCAATAATAGATTTTTTGGTGCATTAAATTCTACAAACATAGATTAAACAGGTTTAGGGTAAACGTATTGATTGCATGTTAGTAAGAAAGCGCACATGAATACGAGTAGAATAAAGTAGAGGCCTATTATTAGGGCAGGTTCTTTCTCTTTTAGATTGGTTATGTACATTCATCCCCGAACTTCCAGTCTTGGTTCTAGACCTATTGGAGTTAACGATATCTTGGATCGTTAAGGGGTGTAACCTTCACCTTGTGAACGGTTTACAAGTTCCTAAAACTTGTTAGCGACTGTTTTGCTCTAGCTTTATTCCCTTTGGACGCCACCATGCTTCAGTGTATGATCACAGTGGGGTTCAATTTTGGGGTAATGCTTGAAATATTCCCTACAGTTTTTGGCGACTCCACTGGGAAGGATTTCTATTTGAATTCCTGAAATTATTTCGGCAATGATTTAGAATGAGTGGATGAGACACGAAAACTTTTAAGTATTTCATGTGCGTAATTTTGATTAACATCATTTTCATATGCATAAAAAAGGTTCTCATTGAAAAGACCGTTCGTAATGAGTAAAAAACATAGGATTTTTTACACGTAGGAAATTTGATGAATATCTTTCACAACTAGAATCGAAATAATGCTGCGAAAAACTGGAAAATTATAAGAACACAGACAGTTGTTGAGGCATGTAGGAACTGGCGTCTAGAAAACAGAGCATGTCGCCAAAGATATGGCTCTGTCGCGGAACAAAAATTATGTCGCCAAGCAACAAGGCTCATATCCCGGCGACAGTCCCTGGTGGTTGGTGCTGCGTTCTTCCAATACTGAGCCACAAATATACGTTCTTGTTTCGACCAGATCTAGCACTGTTGGCTCGATTCTATTTCTTGATTGAGTTTTTCTTACCTTTCTGAAACCCATATGTGTTCTACATATGGACATAACCCTCTGGGAATTCATGCTCCATCTACCTTATTGGACGCTCTGAGCAACAAAGGGTACATCCGAGAATGTTGAATTCACCAAACCATGGAAGCAAGTTTAACTTGCAGGGTCCCATCCACTCGCGCCAACCTTTCCAAAGGTAAGGATTTTGCACGGTGCATCCGGACTACTAACCATGGACCCTTTTTTACTAACCCATATCCCAAACTTTAGAGAAGTAGAGCCATGGTTAGGTTGCAAACTCATTGCATCATGTTGTGCCTAATTGACTACTTGTGCATCTCTTACTTGTGCATACTTATTAATTGACTAAACTAACCGTTTGGTTTGATTTGTGTTTGTAAATGAGGCTTAATAAACTAACCAATGACTAAAGGGCTTTGCTTAATTAATTGGAACAAAAAAATATGCCTTAAATCGAGTCATAGTTCCTTTAAGTTAACCCAGATTTTTATGCATGTATACTGCACAAGCGTCAACTTGTTTTGGTCATAGCCAGAGTTTTAGAAATATTAACGAGTCGACAACCTATGGTTCTGTAGCCCCGAGTTTTATCTTTAATTTGGCGTTGGTTTCATCCCAATCAGAGTCATAGATCAAAAGTTATGACTAAAATACCACAACCTTTCCAGTTTAAGCATATATGTGAAGTCTTAACTTAGTCTTTGTTCGTGTCTAGTCACATAGTCTAGCCATATGGTCATGACACAAGTCTTAACATGTCACCTACACTCACTAGTCTTAGCACACACTTTATATATGTCACCATGACCGTGTCTTACGTTCATGCATGAGTCGTTTTCCGTCATTCAAGTGGGGGGTCCAATTTATTCCCATTTTCTTCCACATTCTCTTCCATGTTGAATAGAGCTTGAGTCAAAATAAATAATAAAAACTTATCCCTAATTTCCCTTTCCACAGTACTTGGTCAAGGAGAGAAGGGCGATTAATCAAGGACAACATCTTCATTCAAGTTCAAATTTTTGATGAACCAGTCGGTCGAAAAAGAAAAGCTAAGAAGATAATGGCAAGTCAAGAAGAAGTCAATGAGCTTAAGAAGCAAATGGAAGACGTGACTGAGGTGTTGAAGACTTTAACCCTCCAAATCAATGACCCTGTGAAACAACAACAAATGGAGCTCATGCAAGAAATCTTGAGCATAATATTCAATGACTATAGATTCCAGGGCATTAGCTCACAAGGTGTCTTAGTGGAGAAGGAGCTTCTTCCGCAGAAGTTCAATGCCAATGACATCCCTAAGTTCCAGCCAACAGATAATCCTTATATCCACTTCAGGGCATTCGAGACCATAATGAACATTAAGGGTATTGATAGGAAAGTCTTTCACTCCTTGTTTTCTTTATCTCTTGAAACCGTTTGTCAACGATGGTTCTTTTCCCTTGACAAAGAGAAAACCTCTACTTGGGATGCTGTTGTAAACACTTTCATTGATAGATATAAATGTAATATTCAAGTTAAAACCGATTATAGACAACTTGAGATGTTAAAACAAAAAGAGAATGAAGGCTTTACTTCTTTCTTCAACAAATGGAGAGAAACTTCTACTAATATGGTTAAGGTGCCTATTGAAAAAGAGTCTGTAAGGATGTTCATCAAGAACCTTCAAGAAAAATATGCAAAGCACTTAAAATACAAACACAACTTGAATACTTTCAAGGCTGTGTATAATATAGGCATTGACATTGATGATGGCATTCTGAAAGATAATAGTACGAGAGGAAAAAAGAACGACCATCCTTTGTCTTCCTCTCCCATTAACGAAGTACATGCTACGAACACCTCTAAACCACGAATCCAAAGGTCGAAGAGAGTGTTCACTCCACTTGGCATGAGTTATGAATCATCTTTCGAAAAGCTACACCACAAAGGACTAGTCATGCCTATATGACCTATCAAAGATCCAATTTCAGAAGCCAGGCCACCCAAGTGGGATCCTAATAAATATTGCAAGTATCACCATGGAAAGGGTCACGACACTAAGGAGTGTTGGAAACTCAAAGAAGTTATTCAAGATATGATCGATGACAATAAAACTTCCAAGATTCTAGCAATTGCAGAAGATCAAACATCCTTCGATTCTTCACTCCTTATCATACCTTTAGGTGAACCCATGATCGAGATAGCATATATAACCTCTCTTGATGAAGTGGCCATGATTGAGGAGGATGAAAAAATTTTCTTAGATAGTATCAGGGAAAACTTGTCAAGTCTAAAAGAGGACGTTCGAAAATTGCAATATGTCATTGCCATGCTCTTGAATGTGGTAGAAGAACTAGCAAATCGAATTATGGTTATCAAACAAAATTCTCACCAAGGATTTAATGAAGAACTCAATGCTCCTAAGCCACGCGCAAAACGGACCATTGAAGAATACACACTAGTAGGGATGACTTACAATGAAGCTTTTGACCGTCTTCACGATCAAGGTCTCATTTACCCCATTGGTCCCAGTCAAGACCCTCCATCTGAAAAATGGTCTCCCAATTGGGACCAAAAATCTTATTGCCAATACCATAGAGGTCGTGGTCACACCACCGAAGTATGTTTCGCCCTCAAAGATCACGTTCAAGACCTTATTGATTCAAATCTCCTTCACGTTCCTCCACGCGACAAGAAGGCCAAGGCTAGTAACAATAGCAACAGTGGATGGAAAGGAAATAAGAACAACAATCCTTCTTCTTCCAAAACTACCTACTCGAACAACGTTAGCTTGGATGAGGTCCTTGCCATGAAAAAACGAGAGCAAAAGAGAACCTTTCACCTATTGGCATAAGTTATGACACAGCATTTGATCGCCTTCATGCTAAAGGTCTTATAACTCCCATTGGACCTATTCAAGATCCCGCCCCTAAGAAGAGGTTACCTAGTTGGAATCCAGATGAACACTGAAAGTACCATCTAGGTAGGGGTCATACTACTGAGAGTTGTTGGAAGCTAAAAGAGGTCATCCAATATGTAGTTGATAATAATAAGCTTCCTATACCTCTAAACGGAAAGAAATCAGAGTGATGATAAAGCATGAGACACGAGGCGAGCTTCAACGACAAGATTTTGTGACCTCTTTCTTTATCTTTTTTTTTCATATCTTCCTTTCCCCAATAAGTCTAGCATAGGCACCTTCAAATTTTCCTTAGATTTACTTTGTAGATTTTTTTCTTTTTCCCCTTTTAATAAAATGAGCCTTTATTTCCTTGCATATGATCATAGCATTGCAAATGAAAAATAAAATTAAAAAAAAAAAGAAAAACCAATGTCGAATTGAGCACAAGGTATACCAATGATTTAAGGCACCCCTTGTAGCCACATCTTTTTACCTTTAACCCTTCAAATATCAAATCATTTTTTGATAAACCACTTTGAGCCTCGTCTAACAATAGACCTTTCTTTTTCAACCCACATCTACCTAACCTTGGGATGGGACAGTCTGCAATTTATGCAATTTTAAAAAGCTTGAGTGATTTTAAAAAATTAAAATAGCAAAAAATAAGCAAAGAAAAGTGTACAAAAGGGCAAGTGTTCCAATGTCTTTGACACGAACATGTTTTTGATATGAACACGTCTCAGATTGCGTCCCTTGTCGAATGCTCGGTATCGTGCCTGAGAAACATGAATGCCAAGTGAATGATAGACCGCATGATCGAGATTGCCCACACTTATCAAAAAGGTTAAAAAAAATTGCAAAAGAAAAAAAATAGTGCAAAAATTAAAAAAATAAAAAAAGGGAAAAAGCTAAAAAAGAGTAGAAATCCTCAAGCATAAAAATACAAGGATTCAAATGCAAGGTTTAACACCTTGGGGGTTCATCTAGGGTCTTAAGCCTTTGTCCCTTTCTTCTTCAACCTTTATCCTAACCACGTTACAACCCTTCAAAAGACCTTTTTGAGGTGTACACACATGTGCGAGGTTTGGCTAGAGCTACGTTCTGCTTGATTCCTAACGGATACGTAGGCAACCTCACATTGAGGTGCGGCCGTAATAAAAATGCATTCATATTTACGTTCGTAATTGATCATATCAAGGGATCTCAAATGCTCATACCTATTCATTTAGAGCTAGACTTGGGGGCTTGATCCTTATATCATTAGCTTACCTAACCTAAGAGTCACCATTATTTGACTCTTCTAAAAATAATATCTTTCCACACACTTATCTCTTGCGGCCTAACCTTAGTGTCACTTTCACACACTGCACAGACACATGACCAAATAGTCCTTCCCTTAGGAACCCTTTTTCATGAAATCTTAACACAACATTGAAGCATACTTCGTCATAACAAAATCACTCATCACTCATCATTGCATAACAAAGTATGAAGTGCTTAGCTTCCATGCCTAAGTTATCCAAATACTTTCATCATTGAGTCAACAATTGAGATAGCTAGGATGATTTAATTCATGCACCTTGAGAGATAGTATCAAACAATATTTGACTAAGCTCATTCAACATGCACCTTCAAAAACTTTGCTTCTTTCTTTTTTCGTGTCTTTCTTTTTTGGGAGAAAGTCGGTACCCTCTACAAAAATGACAGAAAGTTTTTTGCTTTACAATGCTTACACGAGTCATGACTCACTGATGAGTGGCATTTATGCCACTCTTTTATCCTTTTTCTCTA
Organism: Chenopodium album; assembly: GCF_948465745.1. NCBI lineage: Eukaryota > Viridiplantae > Streptophyta > Magnoliopsida > Caryophyllales > Amaranthaceae > Chenopodium > Chenopodium album. Next base: position 19,523,263 of record NC_137840.1, on the reverse strand, counting down.
AGGATTCTCCCCTCGTTTGCACTTGTTTGGCCCTCTTTCTAAGCATTTTTACTTAGTTTTTCTTTCTCTTTTCTTTCTCCTTTATCCTCCCTTTTCTTAGTCTTCCCGCTTTGTTCTTACTGTGCTTTTCATGCTTATGTTTTGTAGGAACCATCGAGATTTTCAAGAGGAGGAAGCTAAGCTCAAAGGAGGCTAGAGGAAGCATGATTCAAAAGAGGTTCGGCCGAACCTCCTGATGGTGTGGCCGAACCAAGGTGTGGCCGAACCTGCTCAGTGGTTCGGCCGAACTTCGAGGCAGGGGCAAGATGAAAATCGGCAGTTTTGCAGGAGTGGGCGAACCGCAGGAGTTCGACCAGACCAGGATCAGGGAGGTTCGACCGAACCTACCCATGGTGCGGCCGAACCTACCCTGTAGTCCGGCCGAACCTTCCCATTTGTTCGGTCGGACCTCTCCTTTTGTCAGCTGACTCTGTACGGACTATATAAGTCCCTTTTTTAGAACGTTTTGGGGGATTAACTTAGTTTTAATTTTCTACATTTTTAGCTTAATCTAGAGAGAGAAACTTCATTAGTAGAGAGAGAAAGTGTGGATTTCTATTGATGAACTTGGATATTGAAGAAGGAGCTTGATTGAACCTTTGTAAATCTTCATCTTCAATGAATGAGCAATCTCTTACTCTCTCTCTTTACTTTTGTATCTAGTTTTGTTTGCTTATTTTGATTTTCCTTCTTTGCTCATTGATCATGTTGATGCTTATTGATTTGATGATTGAAATTGTCTTCAATATGATTTGTGAGTAGTCACCTAGCCAAGGGTGTGGGGATGGTGTAGTTGTTAATTGATTAATGCTTATGATGTTGGGGGTTATGTTAATGGTGATTAAAGTCTTTGTATGCTTGATATTCTTTGGTCTTTCTTGCAAGTGCACATTGTTAGTTGATCAAAGATGAGTCTTTACTAACAAGTAACGGAAGTTGACTTAGTTGAGATTCATTACTATCGATAATTCTTTGTTTGCACCTTCTAATATATGGTTCTAATGTGGAAGCATAGAGACTATGTTAGGAGAAATCGATTAACCCCGGAAGGCGGTCAGATCGAGCTTTATTTCGATATTCTTGCATGCTTAGTTTACCATTGCTTTGCTTTTGTGTCATTGCATGATCAAGTGACATCTACATCTACCCACTTCCCTTGGTGTTTAGTTATATTGGTCTTTAATCATTCTTAATCCTTAGTTTAATCTCTTAGTTATTCATACTTCTTGTCCCGAGATAGCTTAAAGTCTTAAGTAGTGAATGCGGTGTTTATGCATGTCTCCCTGTGGTTCGACCCCTCTATTTACCCTATACACGTATTAGGTTGGTAGAGCGTTATAAATTAATTTGACTTAGGTGTAGTCGCTCAACGACACGATTATTCCCTTGTCACTCACACGTGTCAATTCACCTTGGGTCAACCTCAAGTCAGTCAGTCACATTAAGTCAACCTCAAGTAACTCCAATCACCTTAGGTCAACCCTAAGAAAAAAAAACATCAAGCCTTAGGTCAACCCTAAAAAAAGCACTAGCAAAGTCTTTTGGCAATCTTTTCATTCTTACAGGATATAACTATTCAACAAAGCTCCTGTTCGCAGCCAACCGAACGATCGCAAAAAAAATTCAAGTATCAAAGCTCTATTGTTCAAAGACGCGTGGACAATCCTTTCAAGCTCTTTGTTCAGAGACGTGTGGACATATCATCAAAGCTCTTTTGTTCAGAGACACGTGGACATATCAAAAAGCTCTTTGTTCAGAGACGCGTGGACATATCATCAAAGCTCTTTCGTTTAGAGATGCGTGGACATATCAATAAAACTCTTCTGCTCAGAGACGCGTGAACATATCCAAAAAGAAGCTCTTTGTTTAGAGACTCGTGGACATATTAAAAAGAAGCTCTTTGTCCAGAGACGCGTGAACATATAAAAAAAAAAAAGCTCTATTGTTCAGAGACGAGTGAACATCAAAACGTCAAGATGGCGTTCCCTAGCTTGTGGAAGGTTGTCACAACGAGAAATGCAACAACAAATCGGCTACCCCAGAAACGTGTGCTCGACGGTGCAAGATACGTGTTTCTTTAACTCTCTTATCTGTTTTAACTGACGCTAGTTTTGCAGGTATCGGCGTTACAAGAATGATTTAGGATGGTAGAATGTTCTGAATCATTCTCCGTCCCTATTGCTTCTTTGACTTTTGTTTTCGAAACTTGCGTTTCTCCAAATTCAGTCAAAGGTGGGCTTTTATAGACACCAAAATGTGTCTCCCCAAAACCAAACCAAGTGATAAATACCTTTCACATCATTTTATAATTGAATAAAGCGAAAGTGTGAAAGTCTAGTGATGATGATGTTTTAGTTAAAATATCTCTTCTTTCTGTTTTTGAAAATATTTCTTTTCTTACCCTATTTATGAAAAACGTGCATTTAAGTTTAGTTTTGTCCAGATAAGGGTACCATAATAGTGTAATTGGATGGATCTCAAAAATAGCTTTCCAACGATATATTATAAGCCCAATTTCGATGAATAATGAGGAAGTTATGGCCAAAATACTAAATTGGGCCCGGTTTGGTTCTTACATACGGCTCAATGATCTAAATGAGGGCCTATTATTAATTATCATTCCTAAAGCTATTAGGATTGAATATAGTATTCTAGAATGCTCTAGAAGGTTCTTTTGAATCCTAATGGAGTCAGGATTGATAATTATGTTTCAAAGAATTTGAAATGGAATAAAACTACTCCTTTTGAGAATCCTTGTTTTGTACGAGATGGAATATGTTCAGATATTATTTTTGCGCCTCATAATATCTATCTAAATTTTATATGGTTGGATAGATCTTGAAATTATCTTTCCAATGATATATTATAATATTAATTTCGAGCTACAACGAAAAACATATGAATGGAATATGAAACTCTATCCAAAACTGACATCCTTCCACTATTTTGCCCATATCTTTTTATCTACAACATATTTTAATTGGATTTTAATTGGGTTGGAAATTAAACTTCAAGATCTTTCCAACGACATATTATATGCCTTATTTAGACTTTTGGAACAAAAGATATGATAAAAACAAAATCTGCAAAAACTGTATTGCAGGCCGAACGACAGGCCTGTCTCGCGACGCTGCACCCTGTCGCGCGGCGAAAGAGGCAGTTGCGGTGATAACGTTGAGTTTTATTCTTATTTGAACTCTGATTCTTTTTTATCAAATCCGGACTGATTTTCGTCATAAATAGTGTCCTTAGACCTCCGTTTTTAACCATCAACTCTCAACCAAATCCCTCTAATTCTCTTCTCTCTCTAAGCTAAAGCTTATTCTCTCTCTCCCTCTTTCTAAGCCTAGCCTTTTGCAAACACAATTATTCATACATTATCACTAGACACACCTAGCCATGTTCGAAGTTGCCTTCGCTCTAGATGTGAAAGGTTTGATATTTCTGAGGGTTTGGTCCCAAATCCCTATTTCAATTATTTAATTTAATTCTTTAATTTTATTTTTTCCTTGAAGTTACCGAAATAGAGATTTGGGACCAAACCCTCAGAAATATCAAACCTTTCACGTCTAGGGCAAAGGCAACTTTGAACTTGGCTAGGTGTGTCTAGTGCAAATGTATGAGGAATTGTGTTTGTAAAAGGCTTGGCTAGAAAAGAGAGGGAGAATAAGCTTTAGCTTAGAGAGAGAGAAGAATTAGAGAATTCTTGTTAAGAATTGATGATTATTGATGATGGTCGAAGGACGCTATTTATAATGAAAACAGTCCGGATTTGATAAAAAAGAATCAGAGTTCCAAGAGGAATAAAACACGCCGCTGTCACCACAACTGCCCCTGTCGCCACGCAACGAGCCTATCGTCCGGCGCTGCAAGACAGTTTTTGCAGATTTTGTTTTTATCATAGGAAAAATTTGAAATAATAATCTCAACTTCCATCAATTTTGGTAGAATAATCCCAACTTTGGATTATACTGGAATAATCCAAACTATAGGGGAGTCTTTTTTTTCTTCAATCCTTAACCGTTCAACAAAAGTCAATGACCTATTGTATCAGGTCACTTGACACGTGTCAAGATCTGATTGTTCTAAAAAAACAAAATATAAAAAAAACAAAAAATAAAAAAAAAAACAAAAAAATAAAATTAAAAAAACCAAAAAATCTGAAACACCTAGCCTACCTTCCTTCCCCCCACCGTCCCACCATAACCTCCACCACCACTCCCTCACCGACCGTCGATCTTCCCACGCCGGACCACTGCTCTTTTCACGCTAGACCGTCGCTTTCCCCATTCCCCGAAATTCCCTCCAACCCCTCGCAAAAACACAACAAAAAACCCCTTTCCCACTCCCGAAAAACCCCAAAAAACTCCTCCTCCACCCCGAAACCCTAGCCACTAGGGTTTTAGATGGTGGGGGAAAGGTGTTTGGGGGTTTTTGGGAGTTGGTGGAGAGTTTTAAAGGGTGTTTTGAGTGGTGGTGGTGGCTGGAAAAGCAGTTTCGATCTTTCTAGTTCTGGTTGATGACGGAAAAGGAGGGGAGGATGGTGGGTCGTATCACCGGAATTGGGGGATGGGGGAAACCGGTGTAGGGAGAGGGGAGAAATCGGCGCAGGCGGAGGGGGAGTAGAAGCAGCCGTCGCCGGGAAAGTTTGGGTGGGCGGAATCTGGGTTTGGCTGGGGTTTTTATTTTATTTTTTAAAATTTTATTTGTTTTTAAATTTATTTGTTTTTATATTTTTTTAACCAATTAACTCGTGACACGTGTCAGTTTGTTTAAAAAAAATTTAACCCATTCAACCGGTAATCGTTATTTGGGATTGAAGAAAGACCCCTCAAAGTTCGGATTATTCTAGGATAATCTAAAGTTGGGATTATTCTACTAAAATTGATAAAAGTTGTGATTATTAAATCTAATTTTTCCTTTATCATATCTTTTGATCCAGAAGTCCACATAAGGCATATAATATGTCGTTGGAAATCTCTTGAATAATACTTTCCAACCCAATTGGAATCCAATAAAAATATTTTGTAGATAAAAAGATATGGCCGAAATAGTGGAAGGGTGTCAGTTTTTGATAGAGTTTCATATTCCATTCATATCTTTTTCGTTATAGCTCGGAATTAATATTATAATATATCATTGGAAAGATAATTTCAAGATCTATCCAATTTGGACATAGATTATGAGGCATGAATATAAAATTTGAATATATTCCATCTCGTACAAAACAAGGATTATTAAAAGGAGTAGTTTTATTCAATTTCAAACTCTTTGAAATATAATTATCAATCCTAACTCCATTAGGATTTAAGAGAACCTTCTAGAGTATTCTAGAAGACTATAATCAATCCTAATAGCTTTAGAAATGATAATTATTAATAGGTCTTCCTCTAGATCATTGAGCCGCATATAAGAGCCAAACCGGGCCCAGTTTAGTATTTTGGCCATAACTTCCTCATTATTCATCGGAATTGGGCTTATAATATATCGGTCGAATGGTCTTTTCAAGCCCTATCCAACTAAACTATTTTTGGACCCTTGTCATGGACCAAAGTAAATTGGAATGCACGTTTTTCATAAATAGGGTAAGAAAAGAAATATTTTCAAAAACATGAAGAGGAGATATTTTAATAAAAACGTCCTCATCACTAGACTTTCCACGCCTTCACTAAATTTGATTATGATTCGACGTGAAAGGTATTCATCAGCGGGTTTGGTTTAGGAAAGACACAAATGGGTGTCTACAGAAGCCCCCACTTTGACTGAGTTTAGAGAAACGTAAGTTTCGAAAACAAAAGTCAAAGTAGTGATAAGGACGGAGAATGATTCAGAACGTTCTGCATTCCCAAATCATTCTTGTAACGCTGATACATGCAAACTAGCCTTAGTTTAAAATAGATAAGAGAGTAAACAAACGTGTATCTTGCACCGTCGAGCACACGTCTCTGAAGGTAACCGATTTGTTGTTGCATTGTTGCTGTTGTTGTGACAGCCTTCCATATGCTAGGGAATACCACAATCTTGCCACCTTGCCGCTGCCAATGTTCACTCGTCTCTGAACAATGGAGATTTTTGTTTATTATGTTCACGCGTCTCTGAATAAAAGAGCTTTAATAGTGTAGGCGTCGTTTGAAGTGCGCCTACGTAAAAGCATGTTGTGAATATGCTTGGCACTCTTAGGAAGTAGGAATTGAGTACAATTAGGGACAAGGAAAGTAGGGAGCCGTCAACAAGTCTGTAAGGAACTTGTAAACCGTTCACAGATCATAAAAAGGCAACCATGATAAGGGACAATGATAGGCAACAACGATTGACCCATGAAGGTTACACCCCATTCATAATCCATGAGATTACTAACTCCATATGGTTTGGAACCATGAAAAGAGGATCGCGGATGATAGTACGAAGTGAGTCATGGAGTCACATTTGTCCGTATTGGTCTCTACTCGATTCTTATAGTGAAAAGTGATTCCTGCGATCTCAAAGGCATGCAAACAAAGATTCATTTTGTTCCAAACTATTATTAGACTAAATTTGTTGAATATTAATGCAGCACATAATTCTAAAATATTGTGATCACTTGATTAAATAACAAGATTAAAAAGGAACCTACACCGATCGTCCAAATTATCTTATAAGGCGTGATTTTCAATTACATATTTCCTTTAACATGCAATATGGTGATAAAAAATAATAATAGAATAAACATTAATATTGGAAGCAATTTAACCATAATATCGTTAGTCAAATCAAATCATAAATTAGCCTAATTATGATACAAGCAACAAGAATAAAAATAAGAGTAATTAAGTGATTAATTACTCACTTTCCGCGTTTCCTTGAATTGTTACATCATGAATAAACTATTAGTCACTTCAATAAAATTATAAATCAAATTGAAATTAAATTAAATTAAATAAAAAGTAGAATTGATTTGGTCCGAACCTTCAGTTAATTCTACCGTTTCACGCCTTGGTTTAAGTATAGAACTTTGGGTATTGTATGAACTCCTTGGACTGATTAAGGAAAGAATAAAAGAATAAGGAGGGTAGTGTTTAGGCTAAAGAGGGAGAAGAAAATTATTTTGTGATCAAGCTTGTTGATGATTGAAAAAAGGGGAGATATGACCTCTATTTATAGAGAAAAAAGAAGGGTCGAAAAAAAAAAGATAAGATCCGAATTAAATCGGAATAAAACTCGATAGACTACAGTTTTTGCGGTTTTCGTTGTTATCATATCTTTTGATCCAAAAATTGAAATAAGATAAACAAGATATCTTTGGAAATATCTTGAAGTCTACTTTCTAACCCAATTAAAATCAGATTAAAATATTTTGTAGAATAAAAGATATGGCCGAAATAGTGAGATGGTATCAGTTTTGGATTGAGTTTGATATTTTATTCATATCTTTTCCGGTATAGCTCGTAATTGATATTATAATATATCATTGGAAAGATAATTTCAAGGGATATCCAACCATATAAAATTTGGATAAAAATATGGGGTACTAAAATCATATCTGACTATCTTTGAACGTCTTTCAATTCGGATTGAAATAGGATTTTCAAAAAGAAAAGTTTTATTCAATTTCAAACTCTTTAATCTTATCTTTTCAAAAAGGATAATTAAGATATTTTAAAAACATACAGAAGCTTCTAATTAATCATAATTTGTTTAGGAATGGGATTAAATTATTTGGACCCGCCACATGATCATTAGGTCGTAGGTAAGGTGGGCTTAGGTTCGGTTTGGGGTCAGTTTAATATTTTGGTCATAACTTATTTGTTATAACTCAGATTTGGGCTTATAATATATCGTTGGAAATCTCTTTTCAAGCCCCATCCAAATATTAAATCATTGGACCTAGATTATTGACCAAAATAAATTGGATTAAACATTTTAATAAAAAAGACACAAAATGAATGATTTTAAAGGATAGGAAATGAATTATTTTGGGTTTAAAGGCACGAAAAGAGGAAAATAAGTTACGGTTTGGGAAAATCGGCTAGGAATTGGGTTGGTTTATGAAATGAAAATATGGATTTAAGCACTCCAAGATTAAATACTCAACCCAACCAATAATGGCGGTGAAAGGTTGTTCATCATCGGGTTTGGTTTTGGGGAGACATTTTTAGGTGTCTATAGAAGCCCCCAATTTGACTGTGTTTGTAGAAACGTCAGTTTCAAAAATGATAGTCAAAGTATTCAATTGCGACGGAGAATGATTTAAGACATTATGCGATCCTAAATCACTCTGTATACTCTGATACCTGCAGAAAAGTGTTTGTTCCGCTAATAAAATAGTAAAGGGATAGAACGCTTATTTGACACCAGTGTATCGGTGACAAATGAGTTTGGAAGTTTCCTATGCTTGAAGGAATCTACTGGATGACGTTTGTTGAAATGCTTACCATGCCCGAGGAAAGCCGACTAACGAGTTTGGTAGCTTTCTATTCTTGAAGAAATCTACCGGATGATACTTTCCATGCTTGAAGAAAGTCGACATATGAATTGATGGCTTTCTATGCTTGAAGAAATCCACCGGATAATACTTTCCATGCTTGAGGAAAGTCAACATATGAATTTGGCGGCTTTCTATGCTCAAAGATATCCACCGGATAATACTTTCAATGATTGAGGAAAGTCGACATATGAATTGATGGTTTTCTATGCCTGAAGAAACCAAGCGATAATACTTTCCATGCTTGAGGAAAGTCGAAATATGATTTTGGCAGTTTTCTTTGCTTGTAGAAACCCACCGATTGAGATACTTTCCATGCTTGAGGAAAGTCGACATATGATGTAATCGCTGACTTCTTCGCTTTCAGAGATGACAACGACCGATAATTTTCCATTCTTGAGGAAAAACTTGTCTAAAAAGATTGGAAGTCTCTGTGTATCGAGAACCTTGCGCCATGAAATGATGGTGGTTCGATTATCCCCAAACGCGGGCTGTAGTTGGTTTGCTTGTCCCGAACGTAGGATGTTGTTGGTTTTCTTGTCCCCGAACGTGGGATGTAGTTGGTTCGCTTGTCCCAAACGTGGGTTGTAGATGGTCCGCTTGTCCCGGACATGGGATGTAGTTGGTTCGCTTGTCCCCAAACGTGGGCTGTAAATGAGACCTACAAAAATAAATTTGCCATTGGACTCGAATATATTATGATTGACTTGACCAACTGACTTGGCCAAGTTTTACTTGACATGACATGAAATGTGTATGACTTGTGGTTGTGTGTGTATATGGTGTGTGTGCCGATACAAGCAGCCGAAAATGCATAAACAAAAAATAATCCGTCATTTTTGTCATGTATTTCTCCTGGATAAGTAAGACGTGAAAACTAAACCTTAATTTTCGAACTTCCCTTGATGAGAAAATTTTGAAAAGGTTTTGAACTTCTCCAAAAGAAAAGACATGAAAAAGGAAAAAAGTTTTGAATTTCCTCGTTAAGGAAACGAAATGAATTGCAGGGATAGAATTGCTTTTCTTGAAAGTAATGTATGCATGATCCATGTCCTTAGGCCAAGAGGCTAAGGACAATTACATCATGTGACACGATGAATGAACTTAGGTCATGGAACTAAGCATCATATATGGTGTAAAGAACGATCTTGAACGTCACTTAGATCTGGAAGCTAAGCACGTAAATGGATGAAGTGATTATTACACAATGAACGTTGCTTGGGTCAAGGAGCAAAGCACGATATGCTTTGTATGATTAAAAATCATTGATATATAAATGTTTCTCGGCACATTATGCAATGCATGAAACAATGAATATTGCTCAGGTCAGGAAGCTAAGAAAGTATACAATGTTTCTTATAATGAATATTGTCTTGAAAGATGATGAAATATGTACAGTGCTGAAACAAGATTTCATGATAAAGGGTTCTTAAAGGGAAGGATGATCGATATGGATATGGATGTGTGAGTGAAGTGTGTGAATGTGATACTAAGGCTGGCTGCAAGGGTTATGGTGATGGAAATATATGTGAGAAGAGTCAAAGATGATGACTCTTTACGCTGGGTAAGCTATTGTGATTTTGGTTCGTTCAAGCCCCCAAGTCTAGCTCTAGATGGATAGGGTTATAGGGATAAGCATTGTTATTAAAATACCGATTTAAATCTTACAATCTTACGATTTTAAGATTCTTGTATATCATACGATTCGGTTTACGATTCTACCCGATTTTACATATTTTTCGGAACTAGCGAAATCCTTACAAGTAACAAACATGTTTATATAGGTTTTTATAAATATATATTGTCAAGTATTGATTTCTTAATGGGTAAATAACTATTACCTACTAATAATTAGGTTTCAAACTCATAATTTCAATATATTTAATTAAATTTATATTTGACGTCTTGATTATGCATGTCGGTAGAATCTTACGATTCTACGATTCGATTTGACGATTCGATTCTGATAGCCCCTTCCGATTCAAAGTAGAATCCCGATTTTAATAACTTTGGGGATAAGCATTGGATCTTTAACTCGGTAATGCATATGAATGTGGCCGCACTTCAATGTGAGGCTGCCTACGTATCCGTTAGGAATCAGGCCGAACGTAGCTCTAGCCGAACTTTGAACAAGTGTATGTACACCTCAAAGAGGTCTTTCAAGGGTTGTAATGTGGTTAAGCTGAATGTTTAAGGAAGAAAAGGGTATAAGACTAAAGGCCCGAGAGAATTCCCAAGATGTGTAATTGTGAATTTGAAAATTTTTAATTTTGCAAGTTTTTTTTTTTTTAATTCTTTTGAATCAATGTGGGCAATCTTAGATCATGTGGTCCGTCACTCACTTAACGTTCATGTTTCTCAGGCACGGTACCAAGCACTCGATGACAGACACAATTTGAGACGTGTTCATATCAAAGACATTGAAGCACTTGCCCTTAGACATTGTTTTATTGTTGCTTTCACTAGCGGAAAAAAGGCCATTCGTAACGGGCAAAAACTGCTCATCTGTAACGGGCAGTGGCCGTTACGTATGCGGCCGTTACGGATGGCCTTTCTTATTCGTAACGGGCACCGTCCGTTACGAATAATAGGTTATTCGTAACGAGCACCAGAATATCCCGTTACGAATAACCCATTATTCGTAACGGGCAACATTACGAATAATGGGTTATTCGTAACGGGATTTTCAAGTGCCCGTTACGAGTATTGTGAGGATCAATTAAAAAAAAATACAGCACTTGCTGGACAGCTAGCTTGCACAATTATTTTATATATATATATATATATATATATATATATATATATATATATAGTAAACACTTAATAATTAACAAGTAATATATAATCAGCAAAAGGTGCTTTAATTATTTCCTAATAACTAAAACTAAAACAAAGATCCTTTAAAAAAAAAAAAAGCATTTTAATGACAAACATCTCTAATAGTGCCAGAACCCCTCAATAACCATTATAATCAATACCAAAATGCCCCCATTACAATCAGCACCAAAATGCCCTAATTGAGCCTTATGAAATAACAGTCTTCCAAAAATCTTCCCGTTAAAAAGAATTGTGGGGGTCTCTAGCCCTTATTGACCACACCAGAGAGGCGAGAAGACCTTAAGAGCAGTCAATCAACTCCCGCGCAGTGATACACACCTAAATAGAATACCGCGAGAGAGGGTTAGTTATGTTATATTGAAGTTAAGACTTCATAATACAACACAACTACGTAAATAAATTAAAGGACTACTTGTACTCTGTACCGCGAATTGATCAGTAAATTGGTCCTTGCCATTTCACATCATTCCTCCAGAAAAAACTTGAGAACAGCTGACAAGACTGACAGAATCAGTTCAATATGCTAGCTTGAATGCAATAATTTCAGGCACCAAATGAGTCTCTAACTCGCTACAAGCCCACAAGTGACTGAAATTGGAAATCACGTTAGTCATATTCTTTCAATAAATGCAGCATTGTTAATTTTTGCTACAGCCGAAGCTCTAGTGGCATTCCTCTTAAAAGAGTAAAAGACTTAGGATAGAAACTAAAACACTTCTTCTAGGACTGTTATAACTTGAAAGGGTAACAAAAATAGATAAGATCGAAAGCCTCTTACGTTTAGTATTAAGTTTATAGTTCTGTCACCTGCACTACAGATTGCGATAATCCAGGGAAGAAAATTTAAAATAGAAAGTGAATAAACATGCACAAAACAACAGAGCCCTATTAGATTAGCTAACAGCGGTCAAGCCGCTAAATATTAGTATATATGTCAAGCACATGTAACTTACGTTGCGAAGTCTGTCACAATTAAAAACTTGACATAGTGAAACACATGAAAATCAGAAAGAAAAATGCCAGAGCAAATCTCTCAAAAGCTCCAAAATGTAAGAAACGTCCATAACTATAGCGTGTGAATTACTAACACATATCAGAATCAGATACTTCACCACTATTGAAAATAGGAGTATATAAGAATACTTGAGCCATGTTAACAGGTATTGACCACTAAAGCCTTTCCTACATCCTCCATGATTAAATAAGAATTTCAAGCCACGCCTCTAATACACCCATTTACACTTTGCAGGTGCTATATGAGCACCAATGTTCCCAAATAGGCTATGTGGTTGTCCTTGCATGTCTAACTGCTAAGGACAATTGAATCAGGGGTTTCTTATATAGCTAGAACGGCCTTTACATAGTAATCCACTAATCCAACCACACTATTATTCACTAATACTTCAGACTCTAAAGTAAAAATATTATAAAGTTCTGGTTCAAGTTCTTTACAGATTAGAAGATAGTGTATTGACAATCCCTAAAAGATGCAATAGCTGAAACAACTAACTACTATGGAATATCTGAAGGTCAGAAGATAGCTCATTGACAATCCGTAAAAGAGTAGCTACATCATTATCTAACTAGTAACTACAGTGGAACACTATGGGATATGCACACAAAATTTCCCAGCATGACTTCACAGGTAGTATAAAACATTCAATCTGGTTGTAAAACAGCGTCGAATTGACTCGAATTTAAAATTGAAAATTATTGAATCAAACCCGATGACATTATATTATAATGCAACAATCCATAGCTGGGTGTATTCATCATTTTTAAACTATTAAAAAAACAAAACTCCATAGAGCTCAAAATGCTACCACCAATCCCAAAGGTTCAACTCAAAGCTTCAATGACCCTGTGCCCTGTCTGTCTAAGTCACATGGACGGATGGACCTTTCTCCCTTCCCCAGAAATCCCATACATAAATCTAATTGGCATAAAAATTATAGCAATAGGAGAATTTAATCCCCATAGAAAAAGAGACACTCGAAACTTGGAAAGGGACACTGGAAGATGCATAACAATCTTGCATAAACATCTCCCAACAACACCAATAACAACAAAGCCTTAATTAAAGAAAAAAAAGGTTGAATATAGGAAACTCTGTACCTACTAATTGACTCTGTTGTTATACTTCATCCTCTATTTTCCTTTACAATAACACAATGGGGTCTTCTACAGTACCTGTTTAGCAAAGCAAGCTCATATCAAAATTTTTGTTAATTCCAAACTTAAATTTTTTTTGTTAATTCCAAACTTAAAATGAAAATTAATCACTTGAATTGAATAGTGAACTTTTAAAACCCTAATTCATGCGTGAAATGAATAAAAAAAACAGGAACATTTTGAGAGCTTCTGAATATAATTTTATTTCTCAATTTGTGATCAAACATTGGTATTGCCGCAATCTCCATTCCCAGTGCCACTTACACAAGTCTACAAAAGCCAACCAATGACCCATATTCAATTTGATCTTCCTACTGTCCTAAACTTGTTCATCTCAAATTATAGCAAATCTCAAAGTAAACTTGCAAAAAAAAAAAAAAAAAAAAAAAAAAAGAACATTGTCGTTTCCCACATCACTTGTCCAAATCAAATTATAGCAAAGTCAACTAACAATTAAAACCCTTTAATCAGAAAAAAAAAACAAAATAATAACATTATAATCAACAAAAATGGCGGATAATGAGATAAATTACCAGGAATTTGGAGCCAACTTAGTCAAAATAGGCGAAGAAGCAGACCCATCAATAAAATCATCAAATTTCAAGGAAAATTAAGCATCTTCTGCAAAATCAACCTCAGCTTCCGAATCCTTCTTTCCTTCTTACCTAATCACATCTCCAAACAATAACAAAATCATAATCAAAATCGCAAAATTACAAAAAAAAAAAAAAATTAAGTCGTCAAATCAAAAACCCAAAAAAGGGGGAAATTACCAAGAACAACGTTGCTCAGGATTGTAATCCCATTAATAGTAATTCCATTTCAGAGGCTTGTAAGAGAAATTGCTCAGGATTTCAAGACCGATCTTCGCTTCCAAAGCTCCGTCGTTGCCGCTCTTCAGGAGGCTGTTGATGGTTGGTTTGTTTGAGGATACTAACCTTTAAGCTATTCATGCTAAGAGGGTTACTATAATGCCTAAGGATATTCATCTTTCTTGTCGGATTTGTGGTGAAAGGGCTTGAGATTAAGTTTGATTGATTTTAATTAGGGTTTGTAATTTAAGGATGGATTTGGGAAATTAGGGTTTTGTAGTGATGATTTTGTATTTAAATGGAAATCTGAATGTTTGTTTTATGTTCAATGAAAATCGCCATTGAAACCTGAGGAGAGCGAAAGAGAGGGGAGACAGAGAGAGAGGAGAGTGATGTGAGTGACGGCTGGTTCGGCTGCTAAAAAATGAAGTTAGACATCTAGGGTTTTTTAACATATAACCTATTTGTATCAGGCAATTGGTGCCCGTTACAAACAATAAAGTATTTGTAACGGGCAAAATAATAGTCCGTTACGAAAAATGGTATTTGTAATGGGCAAAATGATGTCTGTTATGAATAATGTATTATTCGTAACGGACCATTATTTTGCCTGTTACGAATAGGTTTATTGTAACGGGCAAATTACTGCCCGTTACGAATAAGGTGTTACAAATGGAATTTTTTCCACTAGTGTTTGCTACTTTTTTTTTAACTTGCTTTTTGAATGTTACATAAATTTCACACTTTCCAATCCCAGGGCTAGGTGAATGTGGGTTGAAATTAAGGCCAATCGTTAGACGAGGCTCAAAGTGGTTGATGAAGAAATGGAATGTGATTGAACGGTTAGTGGGAATGAATTGGTTGCAAAGGTACCTCAAATCATTGGTATACCTTGTGTTCAGTTCGGCAATTGATTTATTTTTTTTTTTTTTTTTTTGGCTAATCACATGATCGAATGTAAGAAAGAGATTCTCTTTTATGAAGAAGGTAAGAAATGTGACACATAGACACATGGATAAGGAGAACCTATGCTAGACTTTTTTAGGGGGAATGGTTTGAAACAAAAGAAGAAGAAAACATGAAATCTTGGTGAGAAGCTTGCATCGTGCTTTGTCTTCTTGGTTGTTTATGAGTTACTTGTTGCCGCATGATGAGGAAAAAAGTTTCTTGTTATTGATGCTTTGATTTGAAGGAAAGAAGGAAGGAATGACGTTCCCCTTATTCTTCCAACTATTGCCTGGTGATTTTAGAATCAAGTACTGTGTAAGGAAGATGTCACTTAATACATTCATTCAATACTCGGATTGAAAAGGAAGAGTGTATGAAACGATTTTGAAAACTGATGGGAAATACTCCACTCATTCCTATTACGACGGAAAACGATGCATGCATGGTTCTAGTATACGATCATAAATAATATAGTGCATTACTCGAAGAAAAAGTGTGTGCAATGACTCAACATGTGTGATTAAGTGAGTTTATTAAGACTCATGGTATGACCGCATGGCTAGACATGAGGATGTTGTGAAAAACAAAGGACCTAATGACCAAATAGAACGAAAGACTAAAAGACAAACTAAATTGACTAAAAGACAAACTAACTTGATTAATTTTGTCCAATTTTAATGTTTATGCTGTGTACTGGGTGAAAACGGTCCACTGGCAATCATTAGTCATAATTCCATAATCAAAGACAAAGAAAACATGTTAAGGTTAGCACAAAAAATCACAAGAAACTAGGAAGAGGACTAGAATTCTAGAAGAGTTAGGAATCGTGGATATAAAAAAAATAAATAAAAATTAAAATCTACAATCCTATGTTATACGAGTTGACACGGATTAAAGGAGTTGGCTAATACTAGCTTGACACGAATTTCTTTTTTAAAAAAATAAAAAAAAAGGTAACGCTAAAAAGACACCTAAACTGGACATGCTGTAGTATATTGGTTATAACTTTTGATCTGTGACTTTGATTAGGATGAAACTAGCTCCAAATGAAAGATAAAAATCAGGGCTACAAATCCATAGGTTTCACAACACGTAACTTGTAATACCCCGTATTTTTATACGTATTTTATTAAAAATATGTATTTTATAAAGTATTTAAATAATTTTAATATTTTATTATGGCATTTGAACTAATATTTTTATAAAAGGAAAATTTATTCAATTTCTTTATTTATAAAAGATGGGGTTTTATTTTAAGAAAGTTTAATTTTAACAAGTTTTATAAGGGAAGGGATTAGGAAAAACTAAAGAGGAAAGTTTAGGGAAAAAGGGATTAGTTGAAAAGGGGTATAAATATCCCACTTATGAGGCAAATCAACTTTGCCCAGAGTGGAGAAAAACCCAAGGTAAACTTCTCTCTCTCCTCCTTATTTTTCCTTCTTTTTCTTTTCCCCTTTCCCTTTCTTTTTTTCGACTGCCCTGTTTTTCCGCCCCCCCTCCACCACTGCCAGCCACCGGCAGCAGGTTGTTGCCGCTGCCAACAACGTCAGCAGGTGGCCGCCGCTGCCAGCAGCAGGTGGCTGCCTTCTCTTTCCCCTTTTTTCGAGTGTATAAAAAAAATAAGCTTTATTATTTTAATTTAATCTATGCTTAAATCTAAGTGTAAATTATGAGTTTTGAAATTTTATTTTTGATGTTTGATTATAATTATTATATTAATTAGTTTTCATATTTGATTTTAATTAAAAAAAAAAGCCCCAATTTATGAAACCCTAGGTTCTTGATTTATGAATTGTTGAAGGGTTATGATGTATATTGGTTTAGATCTTTATTTTAAGTGTTTTAAGGCGTAATTAGAGCAAGTTTTAATTAAAATAAAGTGCTGTAATTTTATGTAGAACACTTAATATTATGTTTCTTGAAGGAATTTTAATTACCCATTAATTGGGACTCAATTATGGTGTTTTAAATATAATTTCGGCTTACTTTAATTAAATTATGAGGGGTTTTAAAATAGTATATATTGCTGGAAATTTGTTTAGAGTGGATTTTAATACTCTATTATAATTTTAATGGTTGGGAGACTTCGAAGTAAGCAATTTCTATTAGTTGTGGCGATTTTAAGATCGTACTCAAGGTACGTTCGCGTACTTAGAATATTTTGATGATGTAGAATCATGCTAGACTTGATTTCAATCAATTACAAGTAGTATCATGCTAAGGTTTATGTATGGAATTGTGAATTAATGGTGTTGGTGATTGAATGGTGAAGCATGAATTATTTGTGATGGTTTATGGATTGGAAAATTAAGGGTTCAACATATTATTTAATGTTGAACCCTTTTTAATTCTACCTCAGTGTCAAAGACACCCTAAACGCATTAAGCGCCAAAAATCCTATCCCTCGGTGTTAGCCAACATACAATTTATCCCTTGTGTACATAGACACTTATATAGCTTCTTCCTCATGCTTAAAGCATCAATAAAAATTATTTGAACCATAATAAAATTCCTTTTCAATATTCCAAACATAATTAAACATGTAGTTTAATTAATCATGCATTCTAACTTGCCATAATTAAAAGTGTGGTTCAAACACAACATGCCCAAAATATAATTATTGTTGATTGATTTATTATGCTTTGAGAGTCATCACTAAGTCCAATAACATGTAAATAACGTAAAGTGAAAGAGATTACGCACCAAAACTCTTGGAACGTATATACCTTAAGTATGAACAATGGGGGGAGTTATGGGGTTTTATATTTAACCATGACTTCTAATGGAGTACAGGACGCTGTACATTCCTTTTTATTTATTATTATGCGCACGAATTCCGCCACCTTTGAGTGGTTTTTTCGCTAGCACGGTTAGCTCCCGTGTCAGCTAACCTCAATTTATTTGGGGGAGGTATAGTTGGAAACCCGTTCGATGCGTAATCAACGCTAAATGAATTATTTAGTGTCTAGTTAAAGTGTCTTGTTGATTTTTTGTGTGTGCTTGTAAACATGTGCATTGTGGTAAGTGTGTGTTGATAGGTGAAAGCATGTTAGTGTGTTTAGTTACGCTTATGTACTCAACTTTGCTGATTGTGTGTGTTTGTGTGTTTGGCCATGTCTTTATCTTGGCCCTATAATGACCCATTTTTAATGGAGAGTAGTGGGGACAAGTAGAGATAAACTTTTCAGGTATTGAAGCATATTCATGACGGGGCATGAGTGAAGAGTGAATCATGCTAGTTTCCATTAGTTTACAATGTGTTTTATGCTTTATTTATTTATGAAATATTCTGTGTGGACTAACGCAAAGGTTTGGTTTTGGAACAGTTTTGAATAAGGGCCTTTAATGGTTCGAAGTTGTAGTTTGATTTTATTTGACTTTGTTTGTTTCGGTTTTAAACCTTACTTTCGTTTGGTGGACTTTTGGGTTGACTTGTTTAAACGATTTTTAATTTTAAGTCTTCCGCTGTGTATCTTTGACAATTGCCTTAGCTGTTTTCACGGTGGCGGTAATGCCTTAGATATTCCTAAATCGTATTTTAAAGAGTAAAGTGGGTATTTAAAGGAAAGGAATTTCTAGGGTGTTACATAACTATTTCTAGAACTCCGGCTATGACCAAAACAAGTTAACGCTTGTGCAAGATACGGGAATAAAAACCCAGGTTGACTCATAAATAAATAATAAAAAAAAGACTATGACTCGACTTAAATAAAAAAAAGTATTTGACAAGAGAAAAAAATAAAAATAAAAAAGTCAATAAAAACATGAACATATAAGCACATTGTCATGCATGATGCAATAAAGTTCGCAACCTAAAGTCAAGTTCTATGTTCCTCTATGGTCAAGCTTTTGGGTGTCAAAGGGTACCATGGTTAAGAGTTTGGATGCGTTAGCAAGGCAGCCTCCCTTGAGGGTGTATGCCAATGGGCGGCTCCGCGAGTTCGTGATGAAATCGAACTCGACTCCATGGTTTTGGTGGATTAAAAAACTCTTATGAACCCTTATTGCCATGAGCGTTTTTGGGTTGATAGAGCTTATAACCCCTGGGCTAGCCACATATGTAGAACCCGTACTATAGTGGCAAAATAGGTAATCTGAAATGCATATGCATATGTGACAATGCCAATTAAATCGCAGGAATACAATTCAAGAATCATTCAAGTCTCATCCACTCATCTTAATTAAATACCGATCACTCAAATCGATAAATAACCAAGAATCCTCCCCAGTGGAGTCGCCAAATTGTAGGCGTCATTTGAAGTGCGCCGACGTAAAAGCATGTTGTGAATATTCTTGGCACTCTTAGGAAATAGGATTTGAAAACGATTACGGACAACGATTAGGGATAAGGAAAGTAGGGAGCCGCCAGCAAGTTTTTAAGGAACTTGTAAACCGTTCACAGATCATAAAAAGGCAACCACGATAAGGGAAACCGATAGGCAACAAAGATTGACCTATGAAGGTTACACCCCATTCATAATCCATGAGATTACTAACTCCATATGGTTCGGAAACACGAAAGGAGGATCAGGGATGATGGTACGAAATGATTCTTGGAGTCACATTTGCCCGTATTGGCCTCTACTCGATTCTTATAGTGAAAAGTGATTCCTGCTATCTCAAAGACATGCAAACAAAGGTTAAATTTTCTCTAAACTATTATTAGACTAAATTGGTTGAATATTAATGCAACACATAATTCTAAAATATTGTGATCACTTGATTTAGTGACAAGATTAAAAAGGAACCTAAACTGGTTGTCTGAATTATCTTATAAGCCGTGATTTTAAATTACATATTCCCTTTAACATGCAATATGGTGATAAAAAATAACCAGAATATTGGAAGCAATTTAACTCTAATATCGTTAGTCAAATCAAATCATACATTAGCCTAATCAAGATACAAGCAACAAGAATAAAAATAAGAGTAATTAAGTGATTAATTACTCACTTTCCGCGTTTCCTTGAATTGCTACATCATGAATAAACTATTAGTAACTTCAATAAAAATATAAATCAAATGAAAATTAAATTAAATTAAATAAAAATTAGAATTGATTTGGTCCAAACCCTCAGTTAATTCTACCTTTTCACGCCTTGGTCTAAGTAAAGAACTTTGGGTATTGTATGAACTCCTTGGAGTGCTTAAGGAAGGAATAAAAGAATAGGGAGGCTAGTGTTTAGGCTAAAGAGGGAGGATAAAATTATTTTGTGATCAAGATTGTTGATGATTGATAAAAGGGGAGATATGACCTCTATTTATAGAGAAAAAAGAAGGTTCGAAAAAAACAAGATAAGATCCGAATTAAATCGGAATAAAACTCGATAGACTGCAGTTTTTACAATTTTTGTTTTTATCATATATTTTGATCCAGAAATTGGAATAAGATTAAAATATGTTTTAGAATAAATGACATATCAGAAATAGTGAGACTGTGTCAGTTTTGGATAGAGTTTGACATTTTATTCATATCTTTTCCGTTGTAGCTCAGAATTAATATTATAATATATCATTGGAAAGATAATTTAAAGGGATATCCAACAATATAAAATTTGGATTAAAAAATAAAGCACCAAAATCATATCTTACCATCTTTGAACGTCTTTCAATTCGGATAGAAATAGGATTTTCAAAAAGAAAGTTTTATTTAATTTCAAACTCTTTAATCTTATCTTTTCAAAAAGGATAATTAAGATATTTTAGAAACTTATAGAAGCTTCTAATTAATCCTAATTAGTTTAGGAATGGGATTAAATTATTTGGACCCTCTACATGATCATTGGATCGTAGGTAAGGTGGGCTTAGGTTCGGTTTGGGGTCAGTTCAATATTTTGGTCGTAACTTATTCGTTATAACTCGAATTTGGGCTTATAATATGTCGTTGGAATTCTCTTTTCAAGCCCCATCAAAATATTAAATCATTGGACCCAGATTATGGACCAAAATAAACTGGACTAAACATTTTTATAGAAAAGGACACAAAATGAATTATTTTGGGGAAATGGGCTAGGAATTGGGTTATTTTATGAAATGAAAATATAGATTTAAGCACTCCAAGATTAAAATACTCAACCCAACAAATAATGGCGGTGAAAGGTTCTTTATCATTGGGTTTGGTTTTGGGGAGATATTTTTAGGTTTCTACAAATAGGATTCCCACGCGTCTCTGAGTGATACATGTCCACGCGTCTATGAACAAAGAGATTTGAATGATATGCCCACGCATCTCTAAGTGAAAGAGCTTTTTGATATGTCCACGCGTCTCTGAACAAAAGAGCTTGAAAGGATTGTCCACACGTCTCTGAACAATAGAGCTTTCAAAGGATTGTCCACATGTCTCTGAACAATAGAGCTTTTAAAGGATTGCCCACGGGTCTCTGAACAATAGAGCTTTGATTGACTGAGATTGTTTAGTTGGCTGCAAACAGGAGCTTTGCTGAATAGTTGTATCCTGTAAAAATCAAAAGACTGCCAAAAGACTTTGCTAGTGCTTTTCTTAGGGTTGACCTAAGGCTTGACTGACTTGAGGTTGACTCAACGTGACTGACTGACTTGAGGTTTACCAAAGGTGAATTTACATGTGTGACTCGTGACCCGTGTGTGCATTGTATTGTGATGTGCTTGACTCAAAATGCAAAAAAGCAAAAAAATTCCGTCATTTTTGTGGAGGGCACCGACTTTCTCCCGAAAAAGAAAGACGCGAAAAAGAATCAAAGTGTTTGATGGTGCATGTTGAATGAGCTTAGTCAAATGTTGTTTGATACTATTTCTAAAAGTGCAAGTATTAACTCATCCTAGTTTATCTCAATTGTTAACTCAATGATGTAAGTATTTGGGTAACTTAGGCACGGAGGCTAAGCACTTCATACTTTGTGATGCAGTGATGAGTGATGAGTGATGAGTGATTTTGTTATGAAGAAGTATGCTTCAACGTTGTGTTAAGATTTCATGACAAAGGGTTCCTAAGGGAAGTATATTTGGTCATGTATCTATGATGTGTGTGATAGTGATACTAAAGTTAGGCCACAAGGGCTAAGTGTGTGGAAAAATATGTTGAAAAGAGTTAAATGGTGGTGACTCTTAGGCCGGGTAGGATAATGATGTAGGGATCAATCCCCCAAGTCTAGCTCTAAGTAGATATGGATGAGCATAGGAGATCCCTTGATATGTTCATGATGTGTGAATGTGAATGCATTTTATTACGGCCGCACCTCAATGTGAGGTTGCCTACGTATCCGTTAGGAATAAGGCCGAACGTAGCTCTAGCCGAACCTTGCACAAGTATGTGTATACCTCAAAGAGGTCTTTTAAGGGTTGTTACGTGGTTAGGCTAAAAGTTTGAAGAACAAGAGGATAAAGGCTCTAGACCCTAGATAAGCCCCCAAGGTGTGCAACTTTGCTTTTGAATCTTTGTATTTTAATGCTTGAGTTTTCTCACTTTTGAGCTCTTTTTTATTTTTTATTTTTTTATTTTTTTTATTTTTTTTGCTCTCTTTTTTTGCTTTTGCATTTTTATTGATAAGTGTGGGAAATCTCGATCATGGGGTCTATCACTTACTTGGCATTCATGTTTCTCAGGCACGTTACCGAGCACTCGATAAGAGACACAATCTGAGACATGTTCATATCAAAGACATTTTCATATCAAAGACATGGGAACACTTTCCCTTTTGTACACTTTTTATTTTTGCTTATTTTTTTATCAATTTTAATATTTTGAATTGCTCAAACTTTTAAAATTGCATAAGTTACACACCATCCCATCCTATGGTTAGTTAGATGTGGGTAAAAGAAAGAAAAGTTTTATTGTTAGACGAGGCTCAAAGTGGTTTATCAAGAAAAGATTGTATATTTGAAGGGTGAAAGATTATATGATGTGGCTACAAGGGGTTCCTCAAATCACTGGTATACCATGTGCTTAGTTCGACATGAATATATTTTTTTTTTCCGATGTAACACGATGATCGTATGCAAGTAAATAAATGCTCATTTTATTAAAAGGGAAAAAGAAAAAACCTACAAAGTATATCTAAGGAAAATAAACTGTGCGCATGATAGACTTATTGGGGAAAAGAAAAAATGAAAAAGAAATAAAAAAAAGAGGTCATGAAATCTTGTCGTTAAACCTCGCCTCTTTTCTTGTGTCGTTTGCTTTATCATCACCCAGTCTTCTTGCTAGCTAGAGGCAATGGGATCTTGTTTGCTTCTATGAGATCTTAAATGAGATTTTGAAACTTGTAGCATTCATTCGTGGTATGACCGTTTCCTTGATGGTACTTGCAATAAGAGTTGGGTTTCCATCTCAAAGATCGATCTTCAGTGGGGCGGATAGGTTTTATTAATTCTCGACCATAAAAACGATCGAAAGCAACGTCATAGGTCCTTCCAATGGGTGTGAGCTCTCTTTAGGGTTTCTTTTTAGATCCTTGGTTATCCATGGCTAAGACTTCATTGTGGTCAAAGGCACTAACATTGTTACTAGAGTGGACATTTTCGGAAGAAGAAGTATTGTCGTTCTTCTTTCCTTTCCAACCACCGTGGTTACTATTGTTAGTAGCTTTTTGCTTTTCGAGGTCATATTCGATTTTAATACCGATGTCATAGACGGCCTTGAAAGTATTCAAATTATGTTGATAATTTAAATGCTTCGAATACTTCTCTTAGAGATTCTTGATAAACATCCTTACAGATTCTTTTTCACTAGGTACTTCAATCATCCTAGCAGAAATTTTCCTCCACTTATTAAAGAAAGAAGTAAAACCTTCATTCTCTTTTTATCTTATCATCTCAAGTTGTCTATAGTCAGTTTTGAATTGAATATTACACTTATATCTGTCAATGAAAGCGTTTTTTATTTCATCCCAAGTAGAGGTTTTTTCTTTATCAGGAGAAAAGAACCAATGTTGACAAACGGTTTCTAAAGACATTGAGAATAAAGAGTGAAAAATATTCTTATCAATCCCCTTAATGTTCATTATAGTTTCAAAGGCCCTTAAGTGGAAGTAAGGATTATCTGTTGCCTTGAACTTAGGGATATCATTGGCATTGAACTTCTGCGGAAGAAGCTCCTTGTCCACTGAGACCCCTTGTGAGCTAATGCCCTGAAATCTATAGTCATTGGATATTTTGCTCAAGCTTTCTTGCATGAGCTTCATTTGTTGTTGTTTCACAAGGTCATTGATTTGAAGGGTTAAAGCCTTTAACCCCTCAGTCACGTCAACCATTTGCTTCTTAAGCTCATTAACTTCTTCTTGACATGCCATTATCTTTTTAGCTTTTCTTTTTCGACCGACTGTTTATCAAAAAGTTGAACTTGAATAAAGATGTTGTCTTTGATTAATCGCCCTTCCCTCCTTGACCAAGTATTGTGGAAAGGGAAAAAAGGGATAAGTTTTTTATTATTTATTTTTTACTCAAGCTCAATTGAACATGCAATAGATTGAAAGAGGATATGGAAGAGAATAAAAATGGAATGAACCCTCAACTCAAATAACGGAAAAACGACTCATGCATGAACCTAAGACATGCTCATGGTGACATATACAAAGTGTGTGCTAATACTAGTGAGTGTAGGTGACATGTTATGATTCGTGGCATGACCATGTGGCTAGACTATGTGACTAGACTCGAACAAAGACTAAGTTAAGACTTCATAAATATACATTAAACTGGAAAGCCTGTGGTATTTTAGTCATAACTTTTTATCTGTAACTCTGATTGGGATGAAACCGACGCCAGATTAAAGATAAAACTCGGGGCTACAGATCCATAGGCTGTACGACTCGTAGTTTTTCCTTTAACTCCGGCATTGTCCAAAACAAGTTGACGCTTGTGCAATATACGAGAATAAAAATCCGGGTTGACTTAAAGGAACTATGACTCGATTTTAGACATATTTATTAGCTCAAATTAATTAATCAATTAATTAAACAAAGCCTTTTAGTCATTGGTTAGTTTATTAAGGCTTATCTACAAACACAAGTCAAACAAAATGGTTAGTTTAGTCACATAATAAGTATGCACAAGTAAGAGATGCATAAGTAGTCAAGTAGTCACAATATGATGCAATATATTTGCAACCTAACCTTGGCTCTAGTTCTCTAAAGTTCGGGATATGGGTTATTCAAAGTGGGTCCATGGTTATGAGTCCAGATGCGCCGCGCGGATGCCTTACCTTTGGAAGGGTTGGCGCGTGTGGATGGGACCCCGCGAGTAAAACTCGCTTCCATGGTTTTGTGAATTCAACATTCTCGGATGTACCCTTTGTTGCTCAGAGCGTTCAATTAGGTAGATGGAGAATGAATTCCCAGAGGGTTATGTCCATATGAAGAACACATATGGGTTTTAAAAAGTGAGAAAAACTCAATCAGGAAGTAGAATCAAGCCAACAGTGCTAGAACTGGTCGAAACAAGAACGCATATTTCTAGCTCGGTATTGGAAGAACGCAGCGCCAGCAAACAGAGACTGCGCCGAGATATGAGCCTTGTCGCTTGGCGACAGAGCCATATCTTCGGCAACAAGCTCTTTTTTCTAGACACTAGTTCCTACATGCCTCCGCAGCTGTCTGTGTTCTTAGAATTTTCCAGTTTTTCGCAGCATTATTTTGATTCTAGTTGTGAAAAATATTCCTCAAATTTCCTACGTGTAAAAATCCTATGTTTTAGACTCATTACGGATGGTCTTTCTAATGAGAATCTTTTTCATGCATATGACTATAATGTTAATCCAAATTACGCACATGAAAAACTTAGAATTTTTCGAGTCTCATCCACTCATTCTAAATCATTGCCGAAATAAATTTCAAGAATTAAAATAGAAATTCTCCCCAGTGGAGTCACCAAAAACTGTAGGGATTATTTCAAGAATTACCCAAAACTAGAACCCCACTATGATCATATACTTAATCATGGTGGCGTCCAAAGGGAAGGAAGATAGAGCAAAAGAGTCGCCAACGAATTTTAGAAACTTGTAAACTGTTCATAGGGTAAAAGTTACACCCCTTAATGATCCAGAAGATTGTTAACTCCAATAAGTCTGGAACCAAGATTGGTGTTTGGGGATGAAGGTACAAATTCAATCTAAAAGAGAAAGAACCTGCCCTAATAACAGGCCTGTTGTCCGGCGCTGCAAGACAGTTTTTGCGGATTTTGTTTTTATCATATATTTTGATTAAGAAGTCCAAATAAGGCATATAATATGTCATTGGAAATCTCTTAAAGTATAAATTCCAACCCAATTGGAATAAGATTAAAATCTTTTGTATATACTATGATATGGCCGAAATAGTGAAAGGGTGTTAGTTTTGGATAGAGTTTCATATATATTCTATTCATATCTTTTTCGTTATAGCTCGGAATTAATATTATAATATATCATTGGAAAAATAATTTCAAGATCTATCCAACGATATAAGATTTGGATAATTATTATGAGGCAAGAAAATAAAATCTGAATATATTCCATCTCGTATAGAACAAGGATTCTTAAAAGGAGTAGTTTTATTCAATTTCAAACTCTTTGAAACATAATTATCAATCCTAACTCCATTAGGATTTAAGAGAACCTTCTAGAGTATTCTAGAAGACTATAATCAATCCTAATAGCTTTAGGAATGATAATTAATAATAGACCCTCCTCTAGATCATTGGGCCGCATATAAGTGCCAAACCGGGCCTAGTTTTTTTGCTATAACTTCCTCATTATTCATCGGAATTGGGCTTATAATATATCATTGGAAAGGTATTTTCAAGCCCCATCCAACTACACTATTATTGGACCTTTGTCATGGACAAAACTAAATTAGAATGCACGTTTTTCATTACTAGGGTAAGAAAAGATTTATTTTCATAAACAAAACGAAGAGATATTTTAATAAAAACATCCTCATCACTAGACTTTCCACACCTTCACTTCATTCGATTATTATTCGACGTGAAAGGTATTCATCACCGGGTTTGGTTTTGGGGAGATACAAATGGGTGTCTACAAAAAGAAAATGAAAGCAATAAAACACGGGTTACTTCTCGAGAAAGGCTTGCTTATGGTCCAAGCTTGACCACTCTAGAAATTAATAATTCAACGCACACAAGAGCTTGTCAAATGCACTATTACACATTTCATAAGAGAGAAGGTAGGAAAATTACGAAACAAGGACGTGCAAAAAGATTGTTGCACGCAAGTGAGGAGGGAGGTCCCAAAAGAAAGAAGAAGAAGGGTCAAAAGGAAAAAAAATAAGAAAATAAGAAGAAGCAGGGGGAATAAAAGAATGGAAAGAAAAAGAAAAAGACAAATCCTCCTCACTAAAATATTTTTGGGTGGCAACATTACCCTTTTTCTCAACAATAGACGAATGAGGGACATTATGATCATCATAGACAAGGGGGTCCCCAATAGGCTCTTTGAGATAGGAAGGAAGAAAAGTAGGGCAAGAAGGGATGTGGTCAAACCTTTGAGAAAGTAGGGTATGAGAAATAGGCAAGGGGGTAGCTACTCCTTCAACACAAGGTCTCACATCTCCAATGAGAGCATGAAAATCAATTATAGAGTCCTCAAATGAAGATCTCTCACAATCTACATCTCCCTCAAGGTCAAAAACTCCAAGGGAATCAACCTCATCCTCCTTTGCACCACAATAAACAACCTTTCCTTCAACTATCTCAAAACCTAAGTCATCAAAACCGTGCATGAGTGGAGGTAGAGTCATCGTAAACTCATCTAAATCCCAATAAGATTTATCGATGAACTCATCCAAGAATCTATAAATCTTCATATGACTCTCACAAAAGAAATGGGACATTACCTAAAAAGAGTCTATGTATTCTTAGATTGAAGGCTCACAAACATACACTTGAGGCTCATCAAGATGAAAAAGAGGGTTAGGATTTTCAAATTCAACTCTCTCTTCATCCTCAACTCTTTGACCATCACTCATATGCTCATCAAAGGGATCCTCACACTCTCTTGGTTGCTCTATATTATCATTATCATCCTCAACACACACATTGGATTTGAAATTTTCACACACGAGCATCAAAGATGACAATTGACTTTCCAACTCTTCTCTTCTTTTCAATTCTTCATTCAAAACACCCTCACGCTCTCTAATCATCTTCATTTGGCTCCTTAAAGTTTCCATCATTTCTCTCTTCAAGGGCCTTAGGTTAGGATTTATCTTTAACTCCCTCAAAGATTCATCAATTGGGCTATAGGGGACTAGAGACTCATCACAAGAGTTTGGAGAATGAAAAGGCAAAGAGGGTTGATCAATAGTAAAAGAAGAGTCACAACCAAGGGTAGAACCATGCACATTAAAATCATGGGAATTTTCATTAAATAGGGGATAGGGGGCACAATCAATCATATGAGATTTGTTATTAATGGAATGAACTACATCATAAGAAGACATGGAAAATAATGAAGAAAATCGAAACACAGCATTAGCATCAACTTGAGCATGTACTTCATCATCATGAGCAAAAGAGGAAATAGAATTGAAATCATTTGTTCTAGGTTTAACTATGGGATCATGAGACAAATCATGGGAACTCATGCTAACATTAGAAGATTCAACACATTGCACATCAACATTAGAATTATGATTACCCCTATTATAGATATGCCTAGTAAACCAAACATATAAATCACAAGCATCATCTATTGACAATTCTCTAAATTCACCATTATGCATGCTTTCAAATTCATTCCTAGCTTGCTCATTCAAACCGAAATAACAAATCTCACAAGCCTCCCAAAGACTACAATGATTATAGTCCAAAAATTCCGCAAGTCTATGAAGTAGATATTAAAAGACTCACCACCATATTGATGAAAACGAAAACATACCATTTTATTCACAAAACAAACAAAAATCAAATAAAAGAAAAGTATATACAAAGACCTAGACTCAAGCAATCAAAAACACCCAAACATAGACGTCGTTCCCCGGCAATGGCACCATTTTGACGAGGGGTGGAACTAGGTCGTTGACACTAATCCTTCCTTGGTCAAACTGAATTTATAAACACTTAACAAACCTATATACAAGTATAAAGGCAAGTCAAGGGTCAGACCCAAAGCAACGGTAATGTTCAAGCGCTCTCAATTATGCGCCTAAGCTAGGTCGAAGTCTAAGATAAAAGATAAACACTAACCATCTAACAAAATGAAGAACCAAACAAATAAACACTAGGAACGGGGATCCACAAGTAATCATGACAATTGTAGCAACTCGGGATCAATACGCAAATCAATGGTTGTGAAGACTAATTGCAAGCTCAATCAAAAGAGTCAACAAGCTATCTCCTAGAGGTCAAACTAGCGTCAACTACGAGATACTCTAACTAAGAGCATCAGTAATCAAGCTCAATCGACAATTGCAATTCCGAAATCAATGATCCGTATCATTAGAAATTACAATGCAATCTAGCATAATTCTCAAAGCCTAATCGAATAACACACATACAAACTTCCATTAATCACTTTAATCTCAACAATTAATCAACACAATAAAAAAATTAAGCACAATCAATCCATTATACAAGTTTCACCCTATTCATAGAAACAACTACTCTAACATCATCATCTAGTCACAAACAACTAAAGAAAACAAGAATCAATAAAATATGGAAAATGAAACGAATGGTGTCCTTCGAACAAGTGTACTATTCCGTAAGTGGGTTCAGAATTATTAGAAAGCTAACATATTCAGTAAGGTCAAGTGATCGGAATGCCTAGGTGGAGGCCGCTTCCGATCAGTAATATTAAATCATAATTAACATTACAGCTTAATCTTGACTGAACCCTTCGGGTCACACCCTTAGCAGTAAACGAACCAACTCGACGAATTAATTCGGAAGAAATTAATTCGTCGTCTGAGTAATAAATATTTAGACGTCAGAAATTCGAGCTTAGAGTGTCAAAACCGAGCGTCAGAAGTCGAGTAAAAAATAGTAAATGACGAGACGCGCAAATAATAATAAATCGACAATATTTCACAAAATACCCCTAGCATCATAATGCTTCGAGCATCCGAGTGCTAAAGGCATAATGTGCTAAGCATAGGTGGCTAGCATGCGCACCAAGCCAATCCTAGGTTGGCTGGGGCATGCTAGCGCACCAACGCTTGCGGTCAAGGGCAGCCACGGCCGCAAGCAACAGCAACAGCAACATCCCGCACAAGGTGTGCGTGGCTTGCTGGCCGCAAGCAGCATCAGCCCGCACAAGCGTGTGTGGCTTGCTAGCTACGAGCAGCAGCAGCCTGCATCACCTAAGGTGCGGGTGGGCCGTGAGCAAAAAGGGAAGCAAGTAAAGGGAGGGTTTAAATGTGAGGGACATGTGGAACAAGGAGAGTATGGAGTGGGGAGCAAGTATGGTCCACTACTCTCCAAGTGGTCCTAACTTCCCTTTACATATAATAGCGACACTTATAGATTTATTATTAGTTTGCTTATTTATTTTAATTTAACTTTAAAATAAATTATGGAATTTCATGTTCCCACATTGATGGGATAGAAATTCCCACTCTCCCTCTTTCCTTTAAATACCCATCTCGGATTTTTGGGAAGAGTGCTTGAGTAGGAGTTCAATAGAGCATTGCATTAGAAAAAACTCTTAAACTCATATAATACTCGGGTTTTGGTCGGACCTCGCTAACCTTGAGGTAACAGACCTAAAAGTCGGTAGTAAGTTTTGCGGGTGGATTTCCGTAGGCTCGCGTATTTTTAGAGCTTAAGCTTTCATGTTTAAAGCCCGACTTTGAGGGCGAAGGCACGCTTCAAAAGTAAATTCCAATTTTACCCTTTTATATTTATTTGTTATGCTTTATGGTTTTATTAATTGTGAGTGGTTCTTTGGGTCGGAGTTGTTTCCGCGGTAAGTCGAACTTACCAAACCCCAACAACGGTATCGGAGCCTCGCTCGTTTATTTTTAAAATCATAATATTTTTCTAGGTGTTTTTATGGCTTAATTTTTATAGTTTTGAGTTGCTAGTTAGATTAGTAGCTCGTTTTATTTATTTTAACCTCGTATTAAAGCTATCATCAGGCCCGAACCCAGATTTTGACAAAAAAATAGTGAATTTTCAGGGCTCAGTTTTTAGCCAAAAAATGACCAGAAATGTACTTTTCGAGGGATTTTTCGTTTTAACGAAAAATTTTAAGTCTTTCTAACCTTGAAAATTAATTGCATATTTATGGTGGTTATGTAATTGGTTCAATACATATTTTATATGCAATTTTAAACCTTTTTAGGCATGATTACTTGGTGGTAATCTGTGCTTGAAAGCTTGTTTTATTTTTCACATAATTGCATTAAGTGTGAAATTGTTGTTCTTTGAGGCTTCCAAGCACTAATGAGTCAATCTTTAATTATGTTAAGTGATTGTAACTTTAAGTTACTAAATTCCATGAATTTTTGTTAAACTTTGTTGTTGTAATAATTTTTTAGTTGATTGGAATCATTTAGTTTGAAACTTTGTGATAGAAAATTGTTTATCTTCACATTGGAAGATATAATTTTTTAAGGATTCACAACTATTAAAGTTGGAATCTTTATTGAACTTATGTTCATTTGTCAAAAAAACTCAAGATTAATTTACATTAATTAAATTAATAGTGAGTTATTGCCCTCTTATTTTTTTGTTGCACCAAGTTAAACCAATTTAATTAAAGAATGGTTCTTGGGAATTATTTTTGTTAAATGCACTTTGAAAATTTTATTTTAAGTTAGACTTGTTTAAATTTTCATTTTTGCTCAATCAATTTATTCTAAAATTAATTTAGAATTGATTAGGGATGTCACACAAAATCGGGAATTAATCCCAAGGCACAAGCACGCAAACCAAGGCACAATAGCCATGTGCATCCCTCGGCTAGATGGGCTGCTCGCACAGCCCGCATGTGGCTGACGAGGGATAAGGCTGCTGCGCATAGTGCGTGTGGTGCTAGGTGTGTGAAAGGAGTTGTGTGTTAGTGCATGAGGGGCGTGCAAGAAGATGCTAGGCGTAGCAGCAGTGCTAGGCAGCTGCAGCTAGACGGGCATCGAGTGCGCGCTGCGAAGCAGCGCTCAGTAGCATCACAACACGCAAGGCCGAGGCTGCTAGGCAAGCGCCCAACACTTGTGTGCGTGTGAGTGCTCAAGGGTGGTAGCCTTGGGTAGTCGATGCACTTTTCTCTCGATTTTAATTTTGCTTTTTGGCCGATTTGTTTATTTTAATTTATTTTAATTAAAATTTTGGAGGCTATGCCTCGGGTTTTGAGCGGAATCGACAAAATTTATTTTGACAAATTTTGGGATTTACCGGCTTAATTAATTAGATTAATTGAGTTGGATGTGGAATTTAGTGGGAGCTTCAAATATTAATTGCGTTTATTTACATAACCAGTTAAAACAACTTTGACTAGTTTTAATTAGGCATGTTAATTGGATTAACCACCTAGATTAGTTACTAGTTCTGGCGTGTTTATGTATTGTTACTTGTTTATCGTTATAAAATGCATGGTCCATTCACAGATAGTGAATGGATGAATAAAATGTATATTTTCTAATTGGTTTTATGAAATGGCAACTAGTGGGGCCCGATTAGATAGAAAATACGGACTGTGATCCGCAGGTACTAGTAGTTGCATTTATTTTTGGTCAAGTCTTGGAAGACGAAGCCATGAAGTTGCAAATAAAGACCTTTTTAAGATTTGAAGATCTCAAGGGGTCATGCTAGTTTCCAAGTGCATCTCTATTTAATTTTTTCGATATATATATATATATATATATATATATATATATCTTTGTGTGTGTGTGTGTGTATGTGTTTATGTATATGAATTATATGTTAGATGCATGTTTAGGATTTCGAATGTTGTGATGATTAATTAAGTTCACTTAAATCAACCAACATAGAAACCCTAGGTCCCTAAATATTGAGTAAATCTTGCCATTCCAAAACAACACTTACCTACCGAACGAGGGTAGTGGTGGGCTACGCCAAAGCGAGGCATCACTACTTCTCCAAGGAACGTAAGGCATACCGGGTATACAAGTTGCTTTTGGTTGTACTCAACGATATGAGTGATGGAGTCCTAACATGTCGTGGCAAAGTGAATAAATTGTTGAGAGATCATTAGATGCGACGATTTATTCAACCAAGAGTGGCTTGGAGCCTTTAGCAAAGCGTTGCTTACCTTAGAAGATTGAGTGTTAAAGCAATCCAAAGCATGCTTAACCACTCTTTGTTTCTTTGGATCTTGGAATCGACTTATTCTCGCCAAATGGGGACAATTTTAATGCGTGGATAAGACGTTTAAAAAGATTGAAGATTAGCATGAATACCTTTTAATTTTAAAACTTATTACGTATTTACCTGATAAATGGTTATACTTTGCACTTATATTTATAGTATTCTTAATCAATTAATATTTTTTCCATGATTGGTAAAGGTAATCTTTGAGAATGGTTCTCAAAGAAAAGTATAGCATTTCTAAAATACAATTCTCATAAATGAGTTTTATAACAAAGTCCGAAAGGACGGTTGGACATCATGTATTCAAAATACTAGGTAGTTTTTATAAAACATGAAGTATTGAGTTGCAAACTCATATTGTCAATATTTACAACCAACATATCTTTTCGCTTAATACATAGATGAGTAGGAATCATTGATGTAGTAATTCAAGCGCGAATTAAATGAAAAGATGAAACTTTGTTTTACGGCGCATTAGATGCTTAATTATGCCTAACAAAGTATAAACGTCAAAGACTCTTAAAGAAATGGTTCTTAAAAGATTATGAGATAAAGTATGATAAGAAATATAGGAAACGAGGAACGAAGAAAAGGAATAAGATTTCATTTCAACCCATGAGTTCATGTTATTGTAGTTTACTTAGCAATTCGTTATCTTCACAAATATCGGATACTTCTTGAGTGTTCCACTTTGCAAGTGACCTCAAACTATTGAAGATAAGCTAAGTTATCAACTTACAAGCTAAGAATGAAGCAAGTGGTGCTACATCAGTTGTAAGGACGTATGCTTTGTTTAAAGACCTTTAAGCTAAGGCTGGATAAAAAAAAATGGTTATTGTGTTCCATAATCAGCAATTGATCCGTTTAAACACGGAAAGACTCACATTCAAAGCAATGTGAAATAGTTGCAAATTTATTTTATTGGCATGGTTGTCTAAACCATGAGTCAAGAATGCTTGATTATAAACAAACATTATCTTAACATGATAAACTAGCAAAAGCTCAAATTCATGGGTATGATTTGCGTTTCGAACATCTTTAGCAATATCACATCAAGAATGTACTCAAGGCTCTATTAGATAGGCTCTTGATTGTTGATCGATTCGGAATCGTTCTAAGACAAGTAAGTCTTAATTGTTGAAATCGATAAAGTAAAGAGCTATTGTTCTTGGTATAGACAATTGATTCCGAAAGCTAAAGAGGATTCATTTACTTCAACGTTTCACAAAGAATTTGAAAGAATATGGTTATATTCATAAAATGTGAACAAACTTGACCTTGAACAGTTCAAGAGTTCATTGAAGTACAAAATCGACTTGGGAAGATATCAAAACGTCTAGATTAGATTCAGCGATGTTTGCTTGAGCCAAGCGTGACCATCATGAAGTTATGAAATTGAAATTTTCATAAATAACTCCACAAAGAACATAGTGTGTTTTCACGGAGACCTCGATGCCATTTAAAAATGATTCAAACAATGATGGATCACATCCTTTCCTATAGAGTACTTCAGATTTGAACGAAGGACTAATGTTACACTAAACAAAATGTCGAAGCTAAGAAAGGATGCCATGTTCAATTATGGATAGAATTATCTTCTAAATGTCTTTTTAAGTATATGTCTAAAACTCTTAACCACAGTGGGAGAGAATTGGCTCAGTGGGAGCTTAAGTGACTCAGTGGGAGCTCACCAGCTTAGCAAGAGCTAGGTGGTTAAGTGGGAGCTTAATGGCTCATTAAAGGCTAAGATAGCTCAAGTGGGAGCTAACTGTTTGTTTCACAACGAACGTTTACCCAAAGACAATATACATGTCTCTTTGTAAGTATTCAAGTGAGACCATGGGTATTACCTCCACAACCTAATTGAGAACATAGTGTTTGTTGCTCTAAGTGGTGTCTGTAACATGTTTCCAAAACGACAAGTGGGAGAAAAATGAACTGGATGTCAATCGAGCTTAGCAACAAACTAAAACTTAGAATTTCAGATGACCTTAAAAGGGCTTTGTGAGAATGCTTTATCAAGAATACTCAAAAGGACTTTACAAGTGCCTTAAAAGAGAATTCATTACTCACAAAACATCAGAAACGTTGGAGTAAGATCAACATAATAAAAGGGCTTTGGAAGCGCCTTGAAACTCAGTGGTTGATGCAATTGCCCCGTATAGGTATAGAATTCACTAAAGACTTGGATTGAATCCTATAAATTTCTATTAAGTTAGAAATAAACGTAAGACTTACAAGCATACTATTTACTATTAGATAGTAAAGGAATAATGTCTTGTAAGATAGCTACGACAAAACCAAATTCCGAATAATGGTTAGAGGCCATGAAAATCTGAAACATACCCCATATTTGAAAATCATGTTTGAAACTTGATAAATTTGCATGAAGGGTGAAAGACCCATCGATTGCAAATAAGTTTTCAAGTAGAAAACTAACAAATGTGGAAATGTATATGCATACATAGATAGACTGGTTGAAAAGGATACCATTAAATTCACGGAGTTGATTTTAATAAAAACCTTTTCACCAATCGAAATGCTAAAGTCTTTTCGTGATTGTTTTAGCAAAATTGCTCATATGAAATATGGCAAAATAGATACCAAAACCGCCTTCCCAAAATAGGATTTTCGAAGTGAATATGGAATAGGCTAAGGGTTTTGAAAATCTAAATAAAATTAGATTTAAAAGCAAGCTTAAGGAATCAGTCATGGGATTAAAGGAAGCACTGCATATAGGAATTGGAACGTGTTTTCTCATGAAGTTAATAAGAGGATTGACTAATGGAGAAACATAGAAATTCTCATGAATAAGAAGTTTAGTGAGAGCAAAAGTAAAGGTCCAACGAGAAGTTTACGAACTCTATTTTAAAATAACTATCAAATGCTAAACGCTTAGATTTGAAAGTATTTTCAACAATGGACCAAGCAAAAGACGATACTTAGTACGTATTGGGTATTAAGTTCTATTGTATAGACTTAATAAAATGTTTGAACGTGTAAAGGAGTTTACCGTGTTAAACATGAATTGAAAGACTTTGAAAGACTTTTGACCCGTACGTATAAATCTAAGTAAATGTTTGAACTAAGTATAAGCTAGGCTAAATACTAAGTCAAACATGAAAGACTCTAATAGAGACTTTCAACCATATCACACAGCAAACTGTTTAGCAAAGACACAGTGAAACTGAATGAGCTAAAATGACAAATTATTGGAATAAGATTGAGAATTATTCTGCAATTTAATCCATCATGTACGCTGTGGTATGGAATCGTTGCAGGACTTACTTGCTTAGAAAATGTGAAGTATGTATGTAGTACCAATATACCTTAATCAACATGGACGTGGATCCATGTGTAATGTGCAGGAATTTAAGGAAAATTTCCATGATCACAAGTGATTAGGGTATCCCAAATCATTGAGAGCCGTTTGGAGTGAAACCTAAGCAAAGCATCATCAGGAAGTCTACTAAAATATATATTGAGAACATTGTTGCCTTAATGGAAGTAATAAAGAAGATGTTCTATGGAAAGTTCGTTGCTGAACGTTAATGATAGTAGGTTGTCAAGTTAAAAGTCTCAATTATGAAAATGAGTGGGAGCCATCACTTGGACAATAAATCCTAAATCACATTTAATCCATAACACTCTCAAATTCTATTATCTTATTATTTAAGTTATTAGTAATGAAGATGCTAAGATTAGCAAAGTAGTTATTACTAAACCTATGCAATAAGTGAACAACAACATTCACAATTGCATGAAAGAAATCAAGCATATTAGATATCGGTGTGATTTCTATAGATGTTTTATAGAGAGTGATACTCTTAAAACATTTGAAAAAACCATTTATCGCAAAATGAACCATTTAGGTTTTGGAGTAATTTAAAATTTCATGCAACTTTTTATCACTCCGTTTGCTATTTAATTGTGGTTTAGAATTAAATAATGAGTCCATTCGATTCTTGAATATTCAAAATAGGGTATCAAGACCAGTCTTGGTAAGGAAACACCTATTAAGTGAACATTGAATATTATAATCGAAAATTGAGATTAGTGTGTAGTTTGATTCATAGTACCGTTTCATGTGCTACAAGGACATGATTGTCATGAACCATTTGCACAGGTATTGGTTTAGAAACATACTGGATCGACCTATAAGAATACTTTAAGAGATTAAAATCGTCATAAGTATACTCCTCATTAAGGCTATCAGAACCTATTTCCTCGACCATGAGTATTGTGAGTTCTCTTGTTTGAGTACTAGTCCGCTTTGATGTTGTCAAACGTCTGCCGTAATAGGGGATTATAACGGCAACACTCGGGCGGCTAGGTCCTCTCAGTAAGAGGAGCTACATTACAAGACAAGGATGTCCTCCTACTAAAATAGGGAAGATGTCTTTGTTGTATACAAGGCCTATCGTAGAGCAAGACTGTAAAAATGCATGGCCGTGCTCGGATGGATTTTAGAAATCATCTGTTTGTAGACAGACGGACTCAGAATCGAGAAACACTTTTAAATGTAATAAGGATGACAAAATAATCTTACCTTATAGTTCATGAATAGACATTAAGCGACATAGGAAAAAGGTTGTACACTTAATGAGCACTTGTCCGGAAGGACAAGTGGGAGATTGAAAGGAATGGTGTCCTTCGAACAAGTGTACTACTCCGTTAGTGGGTTCAGAATTATTAGAAAGCTGATATATTAAGTAAGGTCAAGTGATCGAAATGCCTAGGTGGAGGCCGCTTCCGATCAGTAATATTAATGCATAATTAATATTATAGCTTAATCTTGACTGAACCCTTCGGGTCACACCCTTAGCAGTAAACGAATCGACTCGACGAATTAATTCGGAAAAAATTAATTCGTCGCCCGAGTATTAAATATTTAGATGTCGGAAATTCAAGCTTAGAGCGTCGAAACCAAGCGTCGGAAGTTGAGTCAAAATAGTAAATGACGAGACGCCCAAATAATAATAAATCGACAATATTCCCAAAATACTACTAGCATCGGAATGCCCCGAGCTTCGAGTGCTAGGGGCGTAATGTGCTAAGCATTGGTGGCTAGCATGCGCACAAAGCCAAGCGTAGGCTGGCTGGGGCATGCTAGCGCACCAACGCTAGCAGCCATGGGTAGCCACGGACGCAAGCAACAGCAACAACCCGCACAAGGTGTACGTGGCTTGCTTGCCGCAAGCAGCAGCAGCCCGCACAAGCGTGTGTGGCTTGCTAGCTACAAGCAGCAGAAACCCGCATCACCTAAGGTGCGGGTCGGCCGTGAGCAAAAAGGGAAGCAAGTAAAGGAAGAGTTTAAATGTGAGGGACATGTGGCACAAGGAGAGTATGGAGTGGGGAGCAAGTATGGTCCCCTACTCTCCAAGTGGTCCTCACTCCCTTTACAAATAATAGTGACACTTGTAGATTTATTATTAGTTTTCTTAATTATTTTAATTTAGCTTTAAAATAAATTATGGAATTTCATGCTCCCACATTGATGGAATATAAATTCCCACTCTCCCTCTTGCCTATAAATACCCATCCTGGGTTTTTGGGAAGAGTGCTTGAGTAGGAGTTCAATAGAGCATTGCATTAGCAAAAACTCTTAAACTCATATAATACTCGGGTTTTGGTCAGACCTCGCTAACCTTAAGGAAACGGACCTAAAAGTCGCTAGTGTTTTTGCGGGTTGATTTCCCTAGGAGGCTCGCGTATTTTCGGAGCTTAAGCTTTCAAGTAAGAGCGCGACTTTGAGGGCGAAGCATGCTTCAAAGGTAAATTCCGATTTTATCCTTTTATATTTATTTGTTATGCTTTATGGTTTTATTAATTGCAAGTGGTTCTTTGGGTCGGGGTTGTTTCTGCGGTAAGTCGGACTTACCAAACCCTAAAAGAGAACAGTTACACTAATCAACAATCAAACATCAAAATCAAACCAAGCAAATATGAAATCAAACAAAGCAATAAAATGAGATAGAGTAAGAAATGCTCATTGATAATAGAGAAGATCTCCAACACAATTGTAATCACCATTGAATCTTTAATCTCTCAATAAACATTGAAATTCCTCACTTTCTCTCTCTAAAATCTACTCCTAAACTAACCCTAAAACTAAGAGAGAGAAGCTCTCTACTAAGCTAAAATTATGATTTAAATCTAAAATGATACTTGTTCTCAAAAAACTCTGCCCAAAAATCGGGTTACAAAGATATATATACGAGGCGCAAACAAAAACCGAGCAAGACGGATAACCAAAAAGGCGCGGCCACGCGGGCAAGGAGGCGCACCTGAGCAGAGGGCTGCGCACCCGCGCTCGCGCTAATCTAGGTTTCTTTGATTTTTCTCGCGGCTTCGTGCGTTCGCTATGGTTTTCAAATCAACGCGCAATATGATGATGATGAACACTAAGAGAGGCAGTCCCAAAAACACTTGAATGTGGGTTCAACACCCCATCTTCATGAGAGCACGTCTTAAGAGCGCGAGAGCTAGAACTTTGAGAATCCACTTCCTTGCATCTTGAGCTTTCCTATTGCAATGAGCTTGCTCCAAAAGCATCTTCCACCTTAGTAATCCATCCATATTAAGACCCAAACCTTGTACAATACCTACAACCACAAAAAGAAAGCAAATAAAGGAGAAAAGACTAGAAAAACCATCAAAATGCACAAAACCACAAAATAAGAGACTAAAAGGTAAAACAAAGAGCAAAAGCATAAAACTAAACATTTATTAAGAAAGAAAGCTGTGTAAAGAAGGTAAAAATAACCTAAATGCTCATCAAATGGGTTCCATTTATTCCACTCATCATGAGCCTCTTTGTTATCTCCAAGTGTGCTATCATTTTTGCTTCATTTGCTGCATATTCCCGTTGACCTGGTTCACAATGAGTAATGAATTGGATATTACTTCTAGAGGTTGTATCTTCATGTCTTTTGCCACAGTCAGCCCTGTGATTAGTGCTTCGTACTGTACTTCATTATTGGTTGCCTTGAAATTACATCTTACCGCCTGCGCGATCTTGTCTCCCTGCAGTGATGTTAGCACTACTTCTAGGCCTACACCTCGAATGTTTGTTGCGCCATCTGTGTGGAGCATCCACTTCTACATTGCCTTGGGTTCCTATAGGGCCACTACTTCCTTTTGCGCCTCTTTCTCAAGGGTTGGACTGAAGTTATTTATGAAATTCGCTAAAACTTGCTATTTTATTGCGGTTCTAGGTTCATGTTATATGTCATACCAGCTGAGATGTAAAGCCTATTTTTCCATTATGCCTGACATTTCTGGTTTTCTCATAACGGTCGTGACGGGGTAGTTGGTTTGTATTTGTATTGAATGACTTTCAAAGTATGGGCGCAGTTTTATTGAAGCAGTAACTAAGGCTAGAATGATTTTCTCTAGAAAAGCGTACCTTGTTTCCTCACTGAGTAAGGTTTTGCTTATATAGTAGATAGGAAACTGCTCTTTGTCTTCTTCCTTGGTGAGGACTACGCTAACCGTGCCTTTAGATACTGCGAGGTACAGTTGGAATGGTTCTCCTTCTCTTGGCTTAAAGAGTATCAAAGGGTTGGCTAAATATTCTTTGAACTTCTGAAATGCCTCTTCATGCTCCTTCTCCCACTTGAATTTGTTGTTTTTCTTTAGTACGTCGTAGAAGGCTTTGTTCTTGTCGGAAGACTTGGAAATGAATCTATTTAGTGTCGCTATTCTTCCAGTTAAACTCGCTACGTTTTTCTTTGACTTTGGTCGTTCTAGATCTAGGATAGCCTTGACCTGGTCTAGGCTAGCTTCTATTCCTCTCTGTGTTACCATATAGCCTAAGAATTTTCTTTATTGTACTCCGAATGTACACTTTGTTAGGATTAATTTCATCCCGTACTACTTCAGGATGGTGAAGGCCTCTCTGAGGTCTTTGACGTGATCGTTTTCCTTTTTGGACTTGACTACCATATCATCTATGTGGACTTCCATTTTGTTTCCAATTT
Organism: Chenopodium album; assembly: GCF_948465745.1. Lineage (NCBI taxonomy): Eukaryota > Viridiplantae > Streptophyta > Magnoliopsida > Caryophyllales > Amaranthaceae > Chenopodium > Chenopodium album. The sequence goes on along the minus strand of NC_137840.1, from coordinate 19,481,774 downwards.
GCTCTACAAACATTTTGTTTACCAACCTCTAGTATGTTGCTCTTGCGTTCTTCAACCGAAAAGGCATCACCCTTTATAAATAAATTCCTTGGCTAGTGATGAATGATGTTTTTTCTTGGTCGTCCTTCTGCATGAGGATCTGGTTAGACCCATTGTATGAGTCCATAAAGGAAAGTAGCTAGTGCCCTGATGTTGTGTCTACCATGGCATCAATGTGAGTTAATGGGAATGGATCTTTAGGGCAAGCCTTGTTGAGATATGTGAAGTCGATGCATATTCTCCACTTCCCGTTCTTCTTTCTGACTACCACCATGTTGGCAAGCCATTCTGGGTACTTCACTTCTCTGATCTTTCTTGTCTTCAACAAGTTTTAATTTCTTCATTTATGATCTTGTTCCTTTCTAGTGCGAACTTCCTTCTTTTCTGTTTCACAGGTGTATGCATTGGGTCTACGTTCAGCTTATGAGTAATTATGTCTGGAGAGATTCCTTTCATATCTTCATGAGTCCAAGCGAATGCGTCTTTCTCTGATTCTAAGAATTCTGTAATTTGTTGATGAAGATATGTACTTAATTCTGATTATATCCTGACTCTCTGGTTTGGATGGTTGGGGTTCAACTTGAACTCTATTGCATCTTGTTCTTCTGCTATACTGAGTTTCTCTTGACCCAGCTAACCCTCTAATTGCTATGCTAAACTCTTCTCTGCGGATGTTGCTTTTAGGGCGATCTTGTAACATTCTTTGGCTTCTTTAGGATTATAATACCCCTAATGATTGCTTTAAAAAGGATTTGATATACTACTCATATAAACAAGGTGTATCTTCCTTTTAGGGAGCTCATTTTCTAAGATACTCCACAGTTAAGCGTGCTTGGCTGGGAGTAGTCTTGGCATGGGTGACCTCCTATGATGTTTTCTTTGGGCGCGCATGAGTGAGGAAAAAATGTTCCGAAAGGACTCAAGTTGGTTTGTAAGGATAGTTATTGGCCCTTGATGCGCATTTTGTGGAAATAGGCCCCTCCCTAATTTGTTTGGGGTCCGGGGTATTACAAATGGTATCAGAGCAACCCTACAACCGCGTGCAGACCGTGGATAATTAATCCTATGCCAGTCGTCTAGCGGGGGAGAATTCTGGGGCCATATGGCCGTAGCCAGACTAGATGTAACACTTTGGCTACCTTGTTGCCATTAAACGTAATACTAGAGTCCCTAGCTTTCCAAGCGCAACGAGGGCGTTGCCTTTCTCAAGTGGGGGAGTATGTAATACCCCTCCTGATTACTTTAAAAAGGATTTGATATACTACTAATATGAACAAGGTGCATCTTCCTTTTAGGGAGCTCATTTGCTAAGATATTCCACAGTTAAGCGTGATCGGCTGGGAGTAGTATTGGGATGGGTGACCTCCTGGGAAGTTCTTATGGGGCGCGCATGAGTGAGGAGAAAATGTGCATAAAGGACTCGTGTTGGTTTGTGAGGACAGTTGTTGGCCCTTGATGCGCATTTTTTTGCAATAGGCCTCTCCCTAATTTGTTTGGGGTCGGGGTGTTACAAGGATCCCCTTTGATTTCTTGAATGCCACACCTTGTAGGTAACTTAATGATTTGATGATATGGACTCGTGTAGGTTTGTGAGGACAGTTGTTGGCCCTTGATACGTATTTCGTGACAATAGGCCCCTCCTTAATTTGTTTGGGGTCGGGGTATTACAAGGATCACTTTTAATTTCTTGAATGCCACACCTTATAGGGAACTTAATGATTTGATGATAAGTAGATGGGGTAGCCTTCATCTCATGTATCCATGGTCTGCCCAGAATCATGTTGTATGATGATAGAGTATCGATTACCAGGAAATTGACTTGTAAGTTAATCCCTTTTGCATAGGTTGCCAATGTAATTTCTCCACTATTTTCTTGGTCTCTCCGCTGAAACCTACTAGCACTGTTAACATGTGGATGATGTTATTCTCATCGATGTCCATATGTTTTAGGGTATCAAGCATAATGATGTTTGCTGAGCTTCTGTTGTCAACAAGGATTCTTATGATCATGCAATTTCCAACTAGAAGTGATATCACAAGGTCGTCATGATGTCCTTCCACTGCATCACTCTTTTCAAACATTATAGGGATGTCCATTTTGACCTTTCCTTTCTTTCGGGCTAATCCATATGGCTCTCATTGGCGTGACGCTTTGCTGCTGAATATGTTAATCCGCCTACTTCTGACCAACCTGTTATTAAGCAAATAGTCTTAACGATTGGAGGAGGAGGTGGGGGGCCACCTTGCTTAGATTCTTTCTCTTTTCCTGGAGATTTAGTCCTATCTAACAAGAGTTCTTTGAGGCAGGCCTTCTTCAACAAGTAAGCAACTTCCTTCTCGAGCGCGACATATTCATCAGTTGTATGGCCAATATCTGAATGGATATCACACCATCTTGATGGAACTTTCTTCTCTCCTGGCTTATCACTCTTCCTAGGCCATTGTACGGTGTCTCCCATTTTGTTCAAGGTTCTGATTATACCTGCAAGGTTAATATTGAAACAATTGTCATAAAATTTAGGTGGGGGTTCAGGATCTTCTCTCTAGTTGGAGAATTCTCCCTCGACAGCAATGATTGATCCTTCATCAAAACAGGAATGCTGATATGGCTTGAATCGATGATCCCTTCTGGGAAAGTTATTGCTCCTTCTTGGCTGGAGATCTGGCTCAAGAGTCTTTCTTGCATACACATCCTTTTCAAACCTGACATGCGCCATAGCCTTGGCTTGTACGTCCTCAAAGGTTGTCCAGGGATACTTTGTCAACTCCTTATAAAAGTCACTATGATCTAGTATCCCTCTTCTGAATGTTTCTGTTTTGGGTGTTTTTGTCCCTCGGAAGAGTTACGTCACAAAGATTGGTCCGGCTTGAGCTGCACCTGCAAAACAACGGAGACTCCGGTTGTAGAAGCTCTGTCTCCAACGATCAAGTTAGTAACTTGAAAGAGAATAAAAAGTACGGAAATTAAGGTGGGTATCTGCTTGGATTCCAAGCTTAGGTGTTTATCTGATGTGAGACAAAGTAGGTGTAATAAATGATTGATTGTGTCCCCAAAATGGGGAAATATCTCCCTTTTTAGAGGGTCATTTGAAGGTGTGCCCCTATCTAGGCCCTTAAAGGCCGCAATTTCAGAAGATATCTGAAGGGGACACATGTTAGATGGCTATTGGGCCATTTGGACCAGTCTGGGCTTGACACGTGGCCTTCTCTCATTGGTCCAAATATCTAGGGTATTTTAACCCTAAACATTAGCCCCTCACTGGAGTCACGTGGCTGCCACGTGACGCCTGGTACACGTGTCAACCTATGAGAGGTGAACAGTAAAAATGGCTAGTAAAATTTAGGGTGTGACGGGGGTGCCCCCGTTTCACCCCTCTATAAATAGGAGTTTACCCCCCTCCTTTATCTCACTATTTCCGTTTCTTTGACTTTCTAGAGAGAGAAAGAGAGATTCTTAGTGAGAGATTCTTAGTGAGAGATTCCCTGATCTCGTCTGAGTCAGATTCTCAAGATTTCCGTGTGCTCACTTTGCAACACCTGGTCACCCGTCTGTAGCAGTTTTCAGAGCTAAAGTAAGGTAACTGTCTGTACCATTTTTTAGCTTTTCCTTCATTTCAAGTTGTATACAATCTTTTTTCCGTTTGTATACATAGTCTTTAAAAATAAAATGAGCTCTCAATCCACACACTCGACACTGCCTAGGACATTCAGCCGGTCTCCCGGAATGGCTGAATCTAGAAGAGGGGGTGCATTTTCTGGACTGTTGGAACTCCTCTCTCTTTGTCTCTATGCAGGACACAATGGCTAGAGTTAAACAGATGGCTACTAAGCCTAAAAGCCGGCGCGCTATGGAAGTGTCCGCCGACGAGGTTGTTTCGGATAGGGAACAAGAGAATTCGGAGGAGAGAAGTGGTTCTGACAATGAGGCTCTCTCATCCTCCGAGAGCTCAAGTGTAAGAGAAGTAGACAGTGAATAGGCCACCTCCTCTAATGGATCCAAGGAAGAGACAGGCGGCAATGATGCCGCCGAAAGATCGGGAGTCGAGGCATCTAGCTCCGATCAAGATAATTTTGTGGCTAACTATTAACAGCCGGCTAAAGCTTCAGCCAACCCTGACCCAAAGAAGATAAGAATGCTTCCGGGTGACATAGCCCTGCTGAAGAGCGACTTCAGGGCCTTCAAAGAGAAACACGCCTTTGGAAAAGGGTGGGATAATATAGTTCCGCATGGGGATGCGGTTATGGCCTGGGAGGACAATATTGAAAATGTGGACAACTACTTTGTCTGCCATGAGGCAGTAATAGAAGCCGGCCTCCGGTTCCCCCTCCATATTGGGATTAAGAAAATTTTGAAGGGGTATGATCTAGGTATCTGGCAGCTCACCCCAAACTCATGGGTGAATATTCTGAGTTACATTGTTGCCTGCGAGCTCCAGAATATTGCCCCCAGCTGTTCCGCATTCGCTCATATGCACTATCTGAGCAAGGGCCCAAGCGGTCATGGGGCGTGGTATACGCTCACCACTTTACCCCAATATCTAATGACCTTAGAAAAGGTGTCCAAATGGTCTGCGTGGAAGGAGAAGTTTTATTTAGTCTCCTCCCCCACACTAAGACACAACCGGACGTTACGCCGGTACAATAAGGAACCGGCTCTCCTAGGCAGGAAATGTCCTCTTTCGCACTCTCTTCTATAGCCCGGGAGCAAATAATGGACCCGGGTTTCTTCGAAACAACAACTGAGCCCTTGGGGGATAGGACTTATATTATTGTGACTAAGAACTACATCCCCCGTCCGGACTTCTTCAAGGATGAAAGATTCCTGTCTGCCTGTGGGTTAAGCACCATGTTTCCCAAGGGTAGATCCACTTTGCATCCAACAATTCAGTTGTTTTTTGTTTTTTTACTTCAACTTGTGATTCTTTTTCACTAACTTTTTATTTTCTCCTTGCAGTCGACGCCTTAAAGATGGTGGATCTGAAGAAGACCCCGGCTAAGTCCGCTGCACAAGTGCGCACTAAAAGCGCGCTCTCCAAGAGAGCAGCCGTCGAGGCCAAAGAGGCCAAGAAAGGCGGGGTAAGACCGCCTAACCTACCTTGTTTTAAATTTCTTCCTAAAGTTTTTGTCGGCTAGTAACGTTTAATTCTTTACTTGCCGGATGCCAGAAAACGCGTTCTATGCTCCAATTCCAAGATTTTCGAAAGACAAGGAATTGAGTTGGACAAAACTCCAGCTGCCAAGGCCGCAAGGAAGAATCCTTCCCAATCAAGTTCCACTGCCAATTAGGATCTTCCTACGACCGACGGCAAATCACCTTCTGTCATGAAGGTTCTGAGTGAGAGCTACAAACGTTCTGGGAAGAAAGCATCGGATGCCTCTACGGCATCGAAGGGTGGCCAGCAACCCAATGTTGCAGCCGATGCGGCAACGACTGTGGAGTAGGATGCCTCAAAGCCCTATCCTCAAACCTAAGGTAAGAGCAAGATTGAACTTCCTTAGCCGCTTGACTTTATGCGAGTCAAGACTAAGGTTGACCCTTTGGGGGGTTCAGTCAGCAGCCGGCAACAAATGAATTCCAACTACGCTACATCCCTCTCACCAAGTACTTCTTTTGGTGCAGATCTCACATCCGACGAGCTGGATATTCCTGAGTTTGAAAAACGGATGGTGAGGACCCTCACCCTGAGAAGAACTCCATACCTGATCTACGAGTAGTGGATTTTGACCGGAACAGGCTGAGGTAAACTATTCTCCAACTTGATTCTGATATTTTTCTTCTATTTTTTCCAATTATTTCATATTCCGACTGCCTTTTTATAGGTTATGCTGAGGGTGGATGGGCTCCGGGGCCCTTTCATGAGGAAACAAGAAAAGGTAAATGATGAAAAAACGGAGGGCCATTGAAAACCTAAACTTTGCTGAATATGCTAATTATATGTGTGAATTAAAGATTAAAGAAGTAGAGTTGAAACAGGAGGAGCTGATCCAGACTCTGACGACTGCTAACGATGAAGCCAACAGCAGGGCTAATGACCTTGAGCAAAAATTGGCAGATGCTAAAGCTGATCTTAAGGCATTAGAGGACGCTCATACGAAGAACACGAAGCTCTGGGCGGACGTTTCCCGGTTGGGGGTGGAGATTGTCAACCTGCAGAACCAGTAGGAGGATGAGATTGCCAAGGAGCAGACCCAGCTGATGGTGGAGAATGAGCGGGACAATGCAGCCCGCCTGTAGATAACTTGGGGGATCCTCTATCCAGATATTGACTTTGAAGTCTAGAAGCTTAGGTATAATTACGCCACTGCGGTGTATGATGCCCAAGTTTTGGGAGAGGCAGCTCTGCCTTGCTTCAAAGACTGGGATGCTGAGTAGGGATATGAAGTCTAAGAAAATGAAGGGGAGCTGGCGGAGGACCAGCAAGACCAAGACATCCAGCCTCAGGCGGCTGAAAATCAATCAGAGGCCCACCCTACCGGTCAAAACCCGCCGGGTCAGCAGCCTCCTCCTCAGCCATGAACCAACCTCTCCAAATTCTGCGGCAATATGCCATTTGTTTTCTTTTCCGGCTTTTTAGCCGAGTATGCTGTACTTTTACCAACTAAGGAGTTGTGTTAACAATTTTTTCTTTTATTTCTTCACCGGATGTGATTCTGGTTAACAATTATTCTTGCCTTTGTGTTATTTTTAATTTGATGAATGAAGTATTCTGACTCAGTCGGTTTTTTACACATGTTTGCATTTGTGTTTGAAATTTTTGAATTGAATTTTTTGTATATACTGCAATTCTTTAATATTTTGCCTAACTTATAAAAAGCATGCGACAGATTGTAATCCGGCTGTTCTTTCCCCTAGACGGTAGTGTGGTTGGTTTCATTTCAAATTGATTGATTGGCTTGAAAAAATTTAATACTTTAAGAAGTATGAGATGTTTTTAGGCCAATCAATCACAATGGTGATTGCCCCAAACCAAGTGTACAACTAGCCATTAAAACGGGTGCTCCCAACCTCTTACCTAGTCGGTAAAATTCCATATGGGGTTGTTGCGTAGCCATTACACAAAACTCTTTTGCCCTAATGGGAGAGTCTGTTCAATTTTGGAATAAATAATTTAAGTAAGAACTTCGGTCAAGAACCGACTGATGCCTTAGGGCATCCGGTATTTCGAAACTTAATCGTTCTGTAGACTATTCTGGACAGACACCTATAAGTTGACCAATTTGATCGTTCAATATTTGTCGTCTGCATAGATACGTAGAGCTGACAAATAGTTTGCTCTCTACGACAATTGCACCCGGAGGGGTGTCGCTGGACGCCGTTGTCCATATTGGGATACGCGATTTTGTAAAATAAGCAACCATCCGGCCATTGGCCTTTTGTCTGGTTCGAGACTGGTTGTATAGCTACTAAGCATTTTTGTGCCTAGTTTATCAATTTGGCCATTGGCCACATGTTATTTGGACATTGAGTTCGCCACTAAGTTTTGAACTTAGCTGGTTTAGCAAATAATCCGTCTGAGCATTGCCCAGATTGAATAGTAATTATAAAGATAACAACACAATTGGAAACAAAGCCAAATATCTCATTAATAGACTTTTTGTTGATAAAAAATTTACAATTCTCAGAAGTAGTACTTTTTTAAGTTATCTACATTCCAAGTTCTAGGCAGGCGTCTGCCGTCTGAGTTTCCAGGCGGTAGGTGCCATCCCTAACTTCTTCATAGATCCGGTAGGGGCCTTTCCAATTGGGGGTTAGCTTTCCAAGCTCATTTGCCGTACTGGTTGCCTCCATTTTTCGTAACACAAAGTCGCTAACTTTCAACGGTGCTTATGTACTTTCTTGTTGTAGGCTCTCGTCATTCTCAGACGGTATATCTCATGACGCAGAGCAGCATTGCCCCTGTGTTCAGGGAGGGAGTCCAATGCCAGCCGCATAGCCTCCCAATTTGCCTCTTCATCGTAAAGCATGACTATGAGAGTCGGTTCGTAACGTTCGATATTCAAGATGGCTTCAGCATCGTAAACCATGAGAAATAGGGTTTCACTGGTTGCCCCCTTGGCGGTTGTTCGAATGGCCAATAGGACATGAATAAATTCTTCTGCCCATAAGCCACCGGCTCTTTCAATTTTCTTTATGATACCGTATGAGATGAGTGTGTTGAAGGCTTCAACTTGGCCATTTGCTTTGGGTCGGCCGACTGATGCAAAACAATGTGAGATCCCTTGATCTCCAAACCAAGTCTTAAGGTGAGTCGTTTCAAACTGAGGGCCATTATCAAACACCATAAACATAGTTACCCCAAACCGGGTGATGATGTTCTTCCAAATGAAAGAGATGACATCCTTAGTCTTGATATTCTTGACCGCCTCCGCCTCCGCCTCTACCCACTTGGTGAAGTAATCCACAACCACCAGGATATAATGCTTTCCGCTTGGTGCAGGAGAATAAGGACCCAAGATGTCCATGCCCCACTTAGCAAACGGGACTGGGTTGTGGATTGCCGTCAGATCAGTAGCCGGGCGGTGAATTAGCTTGCCAAACCTCTGGCATTTGTCACATTTCTTCACCAACTCTTTGGCATCTGCCTTAAGAGTAGACAAAAAATAATGCCGCCTGGCTCTAACGGCTAGGGACCTGCCGCCTATATGTAAAGCGCAGTATCTCATATGCAATTCTTCCAGAACTTTTTTCCCCTTTTCTGGGGTAACACACTTCAATAAAGGTTTAAGGAAACCCTCCTTGAAGAGCTCTCCATTTCTCATATTGAAGTTTACTGCGCGTTTCTTCATGATGGTTGCCTCCTGTGGTGAACCAGGGAGCGTGCCGTCTTTTAAATATGCCCGGATGCCATCCATCCAGGTAGAGCTTCGGTCAAGGATTCCAATGGGTTCTTCATATATACTTCTTTTTTCCAAAACTTCCCAAAAGACTAGTCGAGGCGTATCACAGCAGGCGGAGGATGCCAGTTTAAACAATGCATCCGCCTGGTTGTTATCTGACCTAAGCACTTGAATCAAACGGAATTCTTCAAGTGCCCCAGCCTCCTCTTTGATTTCCTGAAGATATTTGATCATAGTCAGGTGAGTTGCCTCATATTTTCCCTCATATTGGCTTACGACCAACTGCGAATCATAATATGCGTTAATTTTTGTTGCCTCTGCCGCCTTACACATGCGGATTACAGCTAGGAGGGCTTCATATTCCGCCTTGTTACTTGAGGCCTGAAACTTAAACCGTAGTACATATTCAAATCGATCCCCCTAAGGGGACTCATATATAATTCCTGCACCACAATCGTTCTTTGTCGAACTCCAGTCTACATACACTTTTTAAACCTGATCAATGTTAGGAGAGGAACCCGTTGTGTCATTTCAACAATGAAGTCAGCAAATGCCTGACCTTTCACTAACTTTCTAGGTTTAAAAATGATTTCAAGACTTTGCATTTCAATAGTCCATTTCAACATTCTGTCGGATGACTCCAAGGTAGATATTGGCCGCTTGAGAGGCTGATCGGTGTAAATTACAACTTGATGTGCCAGAAAATAAGGCTTCAGCTTCTTGAATGCCATTTATAAATCAAGGCCAAAATTTTCAATCATGGGGTACCGGAGTTTAGCTTTTTTTAGCACATGGCTAATGAAATAGACCGGGCGCTGGATGTCGTCTCTCTCAGCAAGGAGAACAGCACTGAGGGCATGATCTGAGACGGCTAGGTATATGTATAATGTCTTTTGGGCAGATGGCTAATAAGCCTTCGTAAAGACTGTAAGTTGTCTTTTAGCTTTTGAAAGGACGCCTTTGCATCATCCCCCAATTCAAATCTAGTCTTCTTCCTGATTTCTTGGAAGAAGTAAAGGCATTTGTCACCTGACCGGCTGAGGAACCTCCCCAATGCCTTTAGGCAACCGATTAGTTTATGTACTTCCTGAACAGTGCGGGGTAACTTCATGTCAATGACCGCCTGTATCTTCTCAAGGTTAGCCTCTATCCCCCTTTGATCAATTAGGAATCCGAGAAACTTACCAAACTCAACACCAAAGACGCATTTCCTGGGATTTAACATAACCTTATGCCTCCTGAGGGTGGTGAAGGTTTCTTGAAGATCAGCAAGGTGATCCGTCTGTTGCCTAGATTTGACTATCATGTCATCAATGTACACCTCCACATTCCTCCCAATTTGATTAATGAAGACTTATAATCATCTGTTGGAATATAGCCGACACATTCTTCAAGCCGAACGACATCATAATATAACAGAATAACCCTTGATCAGTGACAAAGGCCATCTTCTCTTGATCTTTTTTCCACAGGGGTATCTGATAGAAGCCAGAATAGGTATCCATAAAACTCATCAAGGAATGCCCAAATGTAGAGTCTACTAGATTGTCGATCTTTGGGAGCGGATAGTTGTCCTTTGGACATGCCTTGTTGAGATCTGTGTAATCAACACACATACGCCAGGTACCATTCGGCTTCTTTACAAGCACAACTTTCGCCACCTAGTCGGGGAAATTACATGGCCTAATGAACCCAGCATCCAGCAGCTTTTTTACTTCGGCAGCTGCCGCCTGACTTCTTTCCTCGCCATGATTTCTTTTCTTTTGCCGGATAGGCTTATATTTTGGATCCACGGCGAGTTTGAGGACAACGAGATTTGGGCTGATGTCTGGCATCTTTTCCACTTCAAAGGCAAAAATGTCTTTGAATTCTTTCAGTAATAGGTGCAAATCTGCACCCAGCTTAGCATAAGCAGCCGTCCTCACCTTAATAGTACATTATGGACGGCTTTCATCCAGAGGTATATCAATATGTTCACCATTCGGCATGGGACGGAGCTCATCTGACCGTTCACCGGTCAGTGATTGCTATTTTTTCTCTCTCTTCACCTCCACCAGTTGATGAGACTTTCTTTTCTTTCCGGCTGCTGGTGGGGCTGGGCTGGCATCCTTGACATTGTCAAGGTCTATTGGCTACTGCCCTTGGCCGTCAGGGGCCACGGTGTCTTTGACGGCTGATAGGTAGCACTCTCGGGTCGTCTTCCTGTCCCCGTTCAGCGAACCAACAGAGTCATTTTTCCTCTCATACTTGATGAGAATGAGAGAAGGGATGAGTACAGCCTTGGCTTCGTTGAGGGTTGGACGGCCTAAGATGATGTTATAGGCTGTCAGTTCCTCAACAACCAAGAATTTGACGACTAGGTGTCGTCCTTTTCCTTTTCTCCCAGCCGGATAGGTAAGTCGATCCTACCGACTAGGTAAACCATTTAACCCCCAAAACCAACAAGGGGTGGGTAACCGGATGCATGTTGCTGAGTTTGTATTTCAGTTTTTGCAGGCACCGGAGAGTGATGATGTTCGACTAGCTGCCGGTGTCAATAAGGATTTGCCCAACCAGCTGGTTAGCGACCTTACATTCAATGACGGGCGGGTCATCATGCGGACGGCGGACGGTGCCCCTGTCCTTTTCAATTATCAGAATGTCTGGGAAGAAAGAGCTAGCTGACGCCTGCTCGTCATCATCCTTGTCCATCTTTCGAAGATGGCTCTTGGTGCCCCGGCTGGTAGGGCCACCGCTTGAGAACCCGCCTGCTATAGTGTAGACCGGCTCTTTATTAGTTTTCGAGCTACTAGCAAGTTGGGGTGTCTTAGAGGACTGCCCCGGGTTCTTCTTATTAGTCCCTTTGGACTTAGAGATGTAGTACTTTAACATCCCTTTGTCAGCCAGACGGTCCAACGACCCTTGAAGGCTGAAGCAGTTGTTGGTGTCATGGCCAACTTCCACATGGTATTGGCAAAAATTATTTTTTTTCCTTGATTGAATGGAACTTTTCATTGGATTTAGCTTCTCTAGAGAAAACCGGTCCTTGATCTCCATGAGGATGGAGTTGCAGTCCTTGTTAAACTCGTACTAGGGGACGTACGGTTTAATTTCTTTCTTTTCTTCTGGGACGGCTTGTCAGAATCACTCACCGCCCAGACTTTTTTTCTCTTCTTGCTCTCTTCTTTTTTCTTTGTCGGCTGAGCAGGCCGGCTGTCTTTTTGTCTGTTAGACTTCTTGGAGTCCGAATGACTACCAGGCGAGCAGAGGTCGATTGCTTGAATATAGATTTCCGCCTCCCTTAGGGCCGCCTATACGGTAAATGCCCCTTTTTCTGACAAGGTCCAACTTAAAGGTCGACCCGTCTTTCAGACCCTTAAAGAAGTTTGTAAAGGCTACTTCGTTAGACAGTCCCTGAATCTTAATTCTGGTCAGATTGAACCGCCTGACGTAAGAGCGTAATCCTTCTCTCTCTCCTTGCTTAATGGTGCTCAAGTCAAGACTTATTTTCTTCGCAGGGATGTTCATTGAGAAGTTGGAAGAAAACAAGAAGGAAAGCTTCTTGAAACTATTGATGGAACCAGCTGGCAGGTTGCCAAACCAATGTTGGGCAATTCCCTTCAATGTAGCCGGAAAACATTGACACCAAGTTGTATCGTCCAACCCCTATAAATACATGAGGTTAGTATAAGCCATGAGGTGATCTTCCGGGTTGGAAACCATAATAAATACCTACCAGGACATTTTTAACCTTGGTCGGTTGTGCCGCCTCAGTTATTTCCAGGGTGAACGCAGAAGGTTGTTCACCCATGCGGAGCAGACGCTGCTGTATGCCGCTTGACCTCCGAAGAGGGTCGGTTGCATGAAATGAGGAGAATACGGGTCGTAGACCATAGGCAGTACGTACGGTGCATTCCCAATCATCTGAGGGCCAGAATGGACGGTATTGCTTTCTGTATGGCTCTCATGCAAGGATTGTACATTCCCAGCAGATGAATTCCTAAAGCTGTCTGGAAAGCTTAAAGTGGAAGCTGACTCAGAAAACTGTTGATTCCTCTTGCGGGTGATGATCTCCCGGGCATCAAGAGTTTATTTTTTGCTTCCCACCGGCTGTTCACTCCGGCGAGTATTGTTAGTATTCCTCTTAGGCAGAAGAATCTTGGACCAGTTAAGGCTCCCGGCTGCCTACTCCTTTGGATGCGGAATTGGCTGCCTGTTTTTAACTGGCTTCCTCTTCTCTATAGGAGTCTTCCTTGCCGACTGACCCTTACTTGGGCCAGCCCGACTCTTGGTGATCATATCCTTGATTTCACCCTTGAATCTAGTCATGATTTTCATGAGTTCGTCTCGATTCACTAGAGCAGATCCACCGGCCGTTTAGGTTCCCCCTTCCGGCTACTAGGAGGTCGAGTTGTACCCGCAAGGCTTGCACCCCGCTCCAGAGTGTCCCTTGGCCAGATGCGCTTGGTTATCAAAGAGACATCATAAGCTATATAGGTTTTGACCTGAGGATCAATGACCTCTTGGTCAGTAAAGAGCTCCGGCTAGTCTACCAGACGCTCGGGAGGTGGTACAGACTCTTGAACCATCCTTGAGGTACTCTCCCCACAGACGGCGCCAAATGTTTTAGTTGTTTTTGTCCCTCGGGAGAGTTATGTCACAAATATTGGTCCGGCTCAAGCTGCACCTGCAAAACAACGGAGACTCCGGTTGTAGGATCTACGCCATCGACAATCAAGTTAATAACTTGAAAGAGAGTAAAGAGTGCGGAAATTTAGGTAGGTATTTGCTTGGATTCCAAGCTCAGGTGTTTCTTTGATGTGACAGAAATTAGGTGTAATAAATGATTGATTGTGTCCCCAAAATGGGGAAATATCTCCCTATTTATAGGGTCGTTGGAAGGTGTGCCCCTTTCTAGGTCAGTTAACCTAGATTTTAGTGGGTTGCACCGTTTTACGGCGCTTCTTGGGATTTAGGCCCTTGAAGACCGTAATTTTAGAAGATATCTGAAGGGGACACGTGTCAGATGGCTATTGGGCCAGTTGGACCAGCCTGGGCTGACACGTGGCCTTCTCTCATTGGTCCACATATCTAGGGTATATTTACCCTAAACAGCTTCGATTGTTGTAGGAGCCTCACTCTTATGTATTCCTATCTTTTCTATATTTCACCTGTTAAGATAATCCCCCAAGGATTCTCCATGTCTTTGGACGACACGGTACAGATCTGAGGATTGCTTTTCAATCTTCTTGCTACTAGCGAATTGAATTTTAAAGAGATTCACCATTACTGCAAAAGATCGAATTATCCCATTATCTAAATTAATAAACCAATTAAGGAAAGGACCTGACAATGTGGCTCCAAAGCCTTTGTACAAGATGACGTCTCTAATATCACTAGGGATCAAGCTGGTAATCATCTTCTGCTTGTAGAAGGAAACGTGCTCATCAGGGTCTGTTGTTCCATCCTACTTAGCCATATTGGGCGTGCTGAACCTCTTTGGCACCTCCACCATGGCGATCTCGTCTGAGAAGGGAGATTCTATGTAGCCATCTGCTGCTTCCTCTTCCATGGGCTTTGGCACTCCTGGGATCTTTTAAATCTTGGCTTCAAATGCCATGAGGTATTCCTTTACTATCATTTCTATATTTTTTTCTTTAGTTCCTTCTGGTTTGTTTTTCTTAAGAGTTCCTGCATCTAGAAAATCTAAGTCCAGCGGTTGCTCCCTGCTGTTAGAGCCCTTTTCCTCGTTAGGGGTTTGGAAAGTTCTAGACATATCAAGATCCTTGGCTATACTCTCAACCCTTTTTCTGGTCTTCACAGTTTTGGATGTAACTGATTGTATTTGGCTACAGAGAGTATCATTTTGTTTGGTTAGGCTTGTGAGCTTGGCTTTGGTTTGAACCTTTTGGGCCAACAATGTTTCGATCAGGCTTTTTTGTTGGTATAAGGTTTGACGGAATGTATTCATTCCTTCATTGATTTTGGCTATGGTGAAAGGTATTGGTGGTCCATTCATGGTGGTTGTCTTGTGTTTTGGCGGATTTGGTGGGTTAATTGATTATCAGCCCCACGGTGGGCGCCAAATTGTTTAGGCAAATCTTAGTAAGGGCATCTAGGAATTTTCTTGGGGATTTAGGGGTAATAACAATCAAACCATGAATATCAAATACATTAACCTAGAGCAATAATAAAACAATAAATAAATGATGTTATTAAAGAAGATTAAGTTTAGAGATAAAATATTGAGAAAGGACAGACTTCCTTGTTCAGTAAGGACACGATCCCGAGAGAATTAGTAGAATAATCCGTTTCTATTGATGTATGAGTGTGCGTACATGAGTATTATAATGCCTAATTATGCTATTTATACCTAGGAACATCTAAGATTACAAAGATAATAGAATATGTTCAAACGTGTGAGATCTTCTTGATTTTATTCTTTTTTTCTTGTTCAGCAGGTGTATTCTTGGTAAGTATCTTGTTTGTTATATTTGTATTAATCAGGCCGTTACTTGCTTCTTGATGTATTCTTGAGTGGTTGGCCGTACCCTGAGATTATTGGGTTGCTTGGTAACACGGGCCCAACAGGCTTGATTTACTTACTTTCGGTCATGCCTCAGCGCATAACCTGCGGCAAAACTACAATAATATTACGGTTTTATTTAGGGCTTATCTGATAGTTGATACTCTAATAATTATAATGAGGTCAATTTTTGTATACCGTTAGGATAAAGGTAAAATAATTAAGGCTTGACTCTTAACGTTCCTCAAGATGTTTCCTACTTCTGGATTTAGGAAAGTGACTACAGATGGAGCTTGGGTTACAATTAATGAGGCTACTAGAGGAGTTATTAGAAGTGAAGATGGTAAGTGTGTGGATGTTTGGCTTCTCTAGAAAATATTACGCCCTTTCTCCTCTTGCTGCTGAGCTAATAGCAGTTAGGGAAGGCATTACTATAGCTAAGAACGTAGAATATGAAAAAATTGAGGTTGAAACTGATTGCTTTGGCATATATGACAGAGGTATTGAAAATTTATTTTGTATTTTTATTTTTTGAGTATGTGTTACCTGTCACATTGAAAAAATAATTTTAATTTCCCAACAATAACTTCATTGATAGATTTCGATCTTCCACATCAATTGGATTTTATGATATTATGTAAGCCTTGGATCAAAGTTCTAAAAATTTTCTTTTAAACTTTTTCTTTATATTTACTCTATCTCTCTTATGCTACCTGTAGACACCTAATAATGTCTCCCCAAAACCAAACCCGATGATGAACAACCTTTCACCGCCATTATTGGTCGGGTTGAGTATTTAATCTTGGAGTGCTTAAATCCATATTTCCATTTCATAAACCAACCCAACTCCTATCCCATTTCCCCAAACCATAACTTATTTTCCTCTTTTCGTGCCTTTAAACAAAAAATAATTCATTTTGTGTCCTTTAATATCATTCATTTCGTGTCCTTTTTATAAAAACGTTAAATCCAGTTTATTTTGGTCCATAATCTGGGTCTAATGATTTAATAAGTGGATGGGACTTTAAAAAAGCTTTCCAACGAAATATTATAAGCCTAAATCTGAGTTATAACGACTGAGTTATGACCAAAATATTAAACTGAGCCCAAACCGAACCTAAGCCCACCTTACCTACGACCCAATGATCATGTGGAGGGTCCAAATTATTTAATCTTATTCCAAAAACAATTAGGATTAATTGGAAGCTTCTATAAGTTTCTAAAATATCTTAATTATCCTTTTAAAAGATAAGATTAAAGAGTTTGAAATTGAATAAAACTCCTTTTTTAAAAAGTCTTAATTTTATTTCTATTCGAATGGAAAGACGTTCAAAGATAGACAGATTTTATTTTTGTGCCTTGTAGCTTTTATCCAAATTTTATATGGTTGGATAGCCCTTGAAATTATCTTTCCAATGATATATAATAATATCAATTCCGAGCTATAACGGAAAAGATATGAATAAACTGTCAAACTCTATCCAAAACTGACAATGTCTCACTATTTTAGCCATATCTTTTATTCTACAAAATATTTTAATCTGATTCTAATTGGTTTAGAAAGTAGACTTCAAGATATTTCCAAATATATCTTATTCATCTTATTCCAATTTTTGTATCAAAAGATATGATAAAAACCAAAACCGCAAAAACTGCTGTTTATCGAGTTTTAATTCGGATCTTATCTTGTTTTTTCGACCATTCTTTTTTCTCTATAAATAGAGGTTATATCACCCCTTTTCCAATCATCAACAGGCTTATTCAAAAAATCATTCTCTTCTCCCTCTTTAACCTAAACACTAGCCTTCTTACTCTTTCATTCCTTCCCCTAAGCACTCCAAGGAGTCTATACAATACCTGAAGTTCTATTCTTTAACCAAGGCGTGAAAGGTATAATTGTTTGAGGGTTTGGATCAAATAAAATCTACATTTATTTAATTTAATTTCCATTTTATTTATATTTTTTACTGAAGTTAATAACAGTTTATTCACGATGTATCAATTGAAGGATGCGCGGAAAGTGAGTAATTAATCACTTAATTACTTTTATTTTTAATTTTGTTGCTAGTATCATGATTATATTTATTTATTATTTGATTTGACTAACGCTATTATTGAAAAATTGCTTCCAATATTAATGTTTATTCTATTATTATTATGATCACCATATTACATATTAAAGGGAATATGTAATTGAAAATCACGCCTAATAAAATAATTTGGACAACCGGTTTAGGATCCTTTTTAATCTTGTTATTAAATCAAGTGATCACAATATTTTAGAATTATATGTTGCATTAATATTAAACCAATTTAGCTTAATAATAGTTTGAAGCAAATTGAATCTCTGTTTGTATGCCTTTGAGATCGCAGGAATAATTTTTCGCTATAAGAATCGAGTAGAGGCCAATACGGGCGAATGTGACTCCATGACTCACTTTGTACCATCATCCCCGATCCTCCTTTTGTGGTTCCGAACAATATGGAGTTAGTAATCTCATGGATTATGAATGGGGTGTAACCTTCACGGGTCAATCGTTGTTACCTATCATTGTCCCTTATTTGTGGTTGCCTTTTATGATCCGTGAACGGTTTACAAGTTCCTTAAAAACTTGTGGGTGGCTCCCGAATTTCCTTGTCCCTAATCGTATATGTCAATTCCCACTTCCTAAGAGTGCCAAGCATATTCACATATGCTTTAGCGTAGGTACACTTCGAGCGACGCCTACACTACCCTATCCTTTTTATTGCTTATTTAGCTTTTATGTATACCGTATATGAACTTATGTTATTCCATTGTTTCTCTCATTTTCCAATTGTAGTATATTAAGTTCTTTTGATCGAAATTATTGTTGGAAATATACTTGTTGATTCCATGAATAATAATAGACAAATCAAGAACTTCCCTAGAACAAATTCAATTGTCAAACTCGAACCAAATACCTATTCTCCTTCAGTTGTGCCGTGGTTTGCAACCCACTGACTTAGAAGCGAAATACGCCACCACCGGTACAAGTATCCTAGAGACGCACGCCCCCAAAATTTAACACAACGACCTCCATAATTCGTGTACCAAAATTTGAATGTTTGAATTGCTCAAGAAATGTTCAGATCTCAAAAGGGTAGGCTTGTGTTTATGTGTTTAGGGTTCATTAATATTGTATGATTAATTTTTAAAAGAAGTAGACAATACTCGTATTTTTTATGTATCCCAAAAATAGGAGACAAATAAACAAACCCACTTGAGCAAATTAGGTGGGCCCAGTCGGGAAACGGCCAACCCGGTCGGCCACGAGTATTCCTTGGAACGTTTAATCCCCCCATGAGTGCGGATCGTCAGGCCTTGCAATTATCCGATTACATTACCATTTCCAACAATCCCCCACTAATGCAAGTGGAGTAACAACATGAAATTTGAACAATAAATGAAAGTCTCAATACTTAAATGCAAGTATCCAAAGATTTAAACTAACACATTAGTGCAGAAGGTTTTCAACACTTCCCTAGTGAGTATCCAAAGGTTTGAACTACTAGGAACAAGGAAGGGACCTTGGGAACACATACCTTGACTTTAGAGCTCGAGCAACACTGCTATTCTTGACTACACTTGGGATTTTATGAGTACTTCAAAAGAATCACGCAGGTATCTTCGTGTGATCTTCATCACACACTCTTGCAAATCCAAGAACTATTCATGTTAATATGTGAAACTCACAACACTTTGCAAATTCAAGGACTATTCATGCATCGGAGTTTCGACATTAAGAACACTTAAGTTCATCCTCTTTTAATATTTCGGTGCAGTTATTCATGCGAGTGCATGGAACTTGGTAGAAGATGTGGAAGATAAGCCACGTGTTGTGACACGTATGTAGTCGGGCCAAGCTTCTTGGTGGTCACCTCTCTGGGTTAACTATCATTAGACTTGAAGATTGGAAGATTTTGAAGTGGTGCGGCCGAACCAAGGAAGTCCGACCAAACCTCCCAGGCAGTAGCAAACCAGATTTTAGCATTTTCGCAGGAGAGGTCGAAATCCAAAAGTTCGATCAAACCAGGAGTAGGGAAGTTCAACCGTACCTACCCTTAGTTTGACTGAACCTACTCAATAGTCCGACCGAACCTACCCAGTGTTCGACCGAACCTTTTCCCGTTTTTCAGTCAGTTTTGTACGGCCTATTTAAGTTCCTTTTGAGAACGTTTTGCATTAATTTTCATTTTGAACTTTGCTTGATTTTGTAATCAATGAGACTTTCTCTCTCTACCCATAATCTTTGTGATTATTTCCTTTTTTGTGATTTCTACCTTGTAATCTTTGTGGTTACACCTTAATCCCAGCTTTACTTTGTGTTGGCTTTGATTAAGGACCCCTATTTCATATATCTTGGTGATTGTTGAGATAGGTTTATCTTGTTTTGTTAATTTAATATTGTTGTTACCTAATTTCTCCTCCCCTTTTCTTGTTTTTCCTTGGTTATTTCATATCATTTGGTATCAAGAGCCTAGGTTATTAGCCTAAAAAGATCCTACCTTTTGAATTTCTCTTTTTCCCCCTCTAATGAACTCATCTTTTTCCCACAAATTTTAAAATTTTCTCTCAAAGATACAAGCTTTCTATCTAGAAACATGGGTGATAAGTACTATTATGAAGATGATGAAGGTTACAATGATCACTCTAGATTGTATGCTCTAGAAAGGAAGTTTGATAGACTTCTTGAGGCCTTTGAGAATAGAAGAAGTCCTAGAAGGAGGAGTAGCCCTAGTGAAGAAGATGATTCTCACTCTCCTCACCGGAGAAAGGAACACCGCCAACGATACCATGAGGACAACTGTGACTGAGACATCAAGTAGGAATTTTTGGATTTTGAAGGTAATCTTGATCCTAATGAATTTCTAGATTGGGTTAGGAGTATGGAGAATATCTTTTAATATAAGGGTTATAATAATGAAAAACAATTCAAATTGGCCATCCTTAAGCTTAAAAAACAAGCTTCTTTGTGGTATGAGAACTTAAAGAATCGTAGGAGGAAAGATGGAAAATCAAACAATCACTTCTTGGGGAAAATAAAAAAATCTTGTGACTAAGGCTTTTGTGCCTCTAGATTATTTGCAAGATGCTTATCCTAAGTTTAATTCTCTTAAGCAAGGGACTATATCGGTAGAGAAGTATACTAGGGAGTTTGAAAAATTCTCTATTATTAGTGGAACTGAAGAAGCACTGAGCATAAGATTGCTAGGTATATTGGTGGTCTTGAGAGAAATCTTGGGCAAAATGTTGATGTGCATGCCCATGGAAGTTTTGATCAAGTGGTGCAAAAGGCTTTGAAGTTTGAGAAGTATGACAACATGAGTAGTGCCAGTGAGTATCCTAAACCTATCTTCAAGAATTCTTTTGATCCAAAGGATGAGAGAAGCAATCCCATTGCCAAGGATGACAAAGGAAAGGCTCCCATGCGTTCTTCTAGAAAAAATGATCACAACAAGATGAGCAATAGGAAGACTTGCTACAAGTGTAGAGGCTATGGACATTTTGCTGAGTGTCTAAATAGTAGAGCTATGATGATTCATGAAGTGGATGATGATGAGAACAAAGATGAGAAGAAGGATTTTGGGGACCCTATATATAATGAGGAAGATGAGATTTTATTTGAAGCCGATGAGGGTCAAATTCTTGTTGTGAGAAGGGTGTTTCACTCCATTTACACCCCTTTAGCAGAGGAACAAAGGGAAAACATTTTCCAAACTCGTTGCACCATCAAGGACCGAGTTTACAACCGTATCATTGATAGTGGCTCTTGCACTAATGTGACTTCAACAACATTGGTGAGCAAGCTCAATCTTAAAACTACCGATCATCCTACTCCCTACAAGATTCAATGGCTTAACAATCACAATGAGGTGAAGGTAACAAACAAGCTCTTCTTTCTTTTTCAATCGGCAAATTATATAAAGATGAGGTGCTTTGTGATGTATTGCCTATGGATGCTCTTGAAAGACCTTGGCAATTTGATAGAGATGTATTGCATGATGGAAGAAAGAACACTTATTCATTCATGATGGATAAGAGAAAGATTGCACTCAACCCCTTGTCCCCTACAATTAAACACAAAGAACCCTTGGGTACGGGAAACACAATCAAAGAGAACCTTCTCATTAGGGAAAATGAGATGGGAAAGGAGATAAATCAAGGACACATTGTATTTATTTGTCTTCTTAGGGAAACACAAGAGAGTGAGCGAGAAAACCCAATCCACCTCCTTGTCAGGGAAGTATTGGTTGAGTACCATGATGTTTTCCCTGATGATCTCCCACCCGGTTTGCCACCTACTAGGGTAATTGAGCATTAAATCGATCTCATTCCTGGATTACAACTCCCTAATAGACCGGCTTATAGGTGTACCTCGGATTAAGTAAGAGAGCTTCAAAAAGAAGTTGGTAAGTTGATACCAAGAGGATTTGTGAGGGAATCCCTTAGCCCTTGTTCAGTTCCGGTTCTTTTGGTTCCTAAAAATGATGGTACATGGAGGATGTGTGTGGATAGTAGGGCTATCAATAACATCACCATCAGTATCGCTTCCCTATTCCTCGACTTGATGATATGCTTGATGAGTTACATGGTTTGATGGTGTTTTCAGAGATTGACTTGAGGATGGGGTACCATCAAATTCGCATGCGTGAAGGAGATGAGTGTAAGACTGCTTTCAAGACAAAGCAAGGCTTGTATGAGTGGCTAGTTATGCCATTTGGGCTCTCTAATGCTCCTAGCACTTTCATGAGACTCATGAACGAGGTACTTTTCCCCTTCATTGGTAAATTTGTTGTTGTTTATTTTGATGACACACTTGTTTATAGCAAAAATGAACTTGATCATGTTAAAAATTTGAGGCAAGTATTTGAAACATTGAGAAGTAGGCGGCTTTTTGTCAATTTAAAAAAGTGTACTTTTATGGTGGATAGTATTGTTTTTCTTGGCTATGTAATTTCGAATGTAGGGATCTTAATGGACCCTAGTAAGGTGGAAGCCATTCAATCTTGGCCTACTCCTACCACTCTCACTCAAGTTAGGAGTTTCCATGGCCTAGCTTCTTTATATCAAAGATTTGTGAAGAATTTTAGCACTATTTTGGCTCTAGTAACTGATTGCATGAAGAAGGGTACTTTTGAGTGGACACCATCGGCTCAATGGGCTTTTAAGAATCTCAAGAAGAAGTTGTGTGAGGCTCCAATCTTGGCTCTTCCGAATTTTGATCAACCCTTTAAGGTTTAATGTGATGCTAGTGGGGTTTGAGTTGGGGCGGTTCTTGTTCAAGGAGGGAGTCCGGTTGCTTATTTTAGTGAGAAGCTTCACTACTACTATTTTTTATCAAATGTGACGGTCGGAAAAGATCTAATGCAACGACAATTTCAATTACATTGCTTTAGATTAGACTATTGCAACGACTTATACTAATATCCAGCTAATGCAACGGATTTAATGTGTCGTGGCGTTAGATAGGCTAACGCAACGACAATTAAGCATAATACCACGGTACAAAAGCTACATAATGATATAATCTAGCGCTTAAAGTTTTAGGGTTTTTCCGCCGCACCATTTTCCTGAAAATTTTGAAAGCCCGCCCAATCTAAGTAAAAACAAAACTAACAAAAAAAAAGTAAAAAACAAAACCAATTCCTGCTCATTATATTGATTGATGAGAATGATAAATACGAAGGAATGGCTACTATAGCTTTTTTATATTAATATTCCCAATTGCTTCATATAATTACTTAATCTTCTCCGTTTTCATAATTATTTCCAATTTCCAATTGTTCTTAAATCTCTACTTAATAGCTTCACAAATTAACCTTAAGTTGTTTGATATTTTGTAGTTAATTTTTAACAGTGGCAATAAGGCAATGAAGTGATGAAGAACGACCCCTTCAATCTTCTGATGCTCTGAATTCCATGTTGCTGGCTAAAAGTCCTTTCACGCTGCATTCATTTCTATGTTGCAGAATTTACATTGCCGTCTCGCCAACCCACAATTTGTAAGTTGAGAAATCGTCCAATTTACAAAATATGCGTATATAATCTCAATTTCGTATTTTATCTCTTCTCGTCATTTGTTGTTATTGTTCTTTGTTGTTGTTATGTTATTGTTTTGTGGAGGTTTAATTTCTTAGTTCCAGTTTAATTTTCTGGGTTTTTTTTTCAGTTTAGTATGAATAATTAGAGTTGCCATAAACGAAAATTGTTAATTTGTAGCTGGTGATGACAACTTTGAGAATTTTTTGCTATAATTGATTGTATTTATTCAATATTAGACAATTTGGGGGTTTAGGGTAACCTCTAGAAAAAGAAAAATAGAATGGGTACATCCTATTTAATTTTATGGATATTAAAATATAATGGGTTTTATATTGTATAATTTTGATTATTTGAGTTTTATTAGTGTTTAGGAAAACATAATCAACATGGGATTTTTCAATTCCCAATCTTTGGAATTGCCAAATTTTAGTTTTGTGCTTTTTGTTTAATGATGGAGTTAAAGCCATTTGAGTCGATGCAATTAGCTAAATAACAAAGATTATTCCAGTATTTTTAATTCTTAATTTAAGTAGTAGCAATGGGCTAAATAACATTAATGAATTTCTTTTGGAAATTATTGCTTATGTTCTGTATGTGAAAGTTATCTTCCCTGTCGGTAAGGTTGTATCCCCTTCTTTCCTCTATATTATTTTTATTAATAATGTTTTGAGGATCTTTATCTTATTTTCTTATGTTTCTTTTCATCAATTCGTTTAATCACTATAGTTCTAAATACAATAGTTTCCATTACTTCTGACTGTATGTCCAGTCAAGTATTCGTGCAAAGTATGTATAAACAGTGGTACATACTTGTGTTCATTGCCATTGTTGTGGCAAGTGTATGAGTTTCTCAATCATAGGTCTAGGATATTTTGAACTTATGTGTGCTTATGTAAATTTTCTACTGTCTTGAGCTCCTTAGTAACGTATTAGAGTTTGCCTTGTTGTGCA
The DNA here is from genome assembly GCF_948465745.1 of Chenopodium album. NCBI lineage: Eukaryota > Viridiplantae > Streptophyta > Magnoliopsida > Caryophyllales > Amaranthaceae > Chenopodium > Chenopodium album. The sequence continues at coordinate 19,457,376 of NC_137840.1, read as the reverse complement.
TACATTGAGTAATGGTGGAAACCTGTTGTGGATGTTTTCTCTTAATCCATGTCACCGTACTTGGCTGCTGAAACACCCATATTAGAATTGTATAAACTTATTTGTGCTAAACTAGTAGAATTGCAGTTCTCACTATAGAATGATAGCTTGGTTTATTTTTATTATAAAAATGAATGCTTGAGAATACAAGTTTTATTAAGTTTAACTTTTTGCTCAATTAGCTCAGTTCTCCACAGATAACCATCGACCTTAAATTTAAAGCTGGAGAAAATTTACATGAAATTCACGTTGTACAAGTGTGACTGTATGATGCTTGATAATAAATGAAATTTTCATATATTAACCAAATTGTATGCATAGACTATACCTCATTACCACCATTTTTGAATGAGATGCCCTTCATATTTTATGCTTTGTCACTTCGTTTGGGTCGTTGATGTTAGTAGTTTTCCAAATATTCTAGCAGATTTCGTCATGATTAATTCTAAATTTTAAAATTTGCAAACTCCTCTTTTTCTAAATACATAACTTAAATTTACTTGTATATTCTGGTGAGCTACAAATTTTAATCTTAATGTAGGTATATAGTTTAAAACTAGAACTAGAACTCTAGAACAAGGTCAGTATAACATTTTGTACTACAAAACAGCAAGGTTTGTGAATTTTTTCATAATTATCCATAACTTTATTGAAATTTGACAAGCCAGACATGTATTTATGAAATTTTAAGAACTATTAGTCATATTTTTCCTTTCTTTCTCCCTAATCCTCTATTTATACATACAAAATGGTCAAGACAATTGCTTGGTGTACGTGGAGTTTTTCCTCTCATATCAAGCACTAAAGCTATAAAAAATTTCAACTTAAACTTAGTAACTCTTCGCCACATATGCTTCATATATATGTTATTTTTTATCTAGGCCAACGTAGGTGTTGTCATTGCAAAGCCCATGTTAAAGCTCGTTTCTCATCACAACAAAACCATGGGACTGATGATATTTAAGATAAACCCTAACCATTTCTATTTTCCAGGTTCTATGTACCCCTATAACCCCAAAATCTTTGTGATTTCTCTCTGAAAAATTATCATTCTAGAATCTAATTGATTGTTTTCCTTTTTTTAATATCTCTAATTAGTTTAATTATTTAATTTAACTTTGCTAAAGTTCATAATATAGAATTGAGTTAAAATTTCACAAAGAAGATTGGTGTAGACACCCATTTGTATCTTCCAAAAACCAAACCCAATAATGAGTATCTTTCACGTCGAATCATAATCGAATGAAGTGAAAGTGTGGAAAGTCTAGTGTTGCGGTTAGTTTTTAATTGTTTTCTTTCTCTCTGTTTTAGAAAACCTATTTTAAGAAAACAGTCAATCCATTTTGGTTTCGTCCATATCAAGGGTCTAATAATAGTGTAGTTGGGGCAGGTTCGAAAAGAGCTTTCCAACGATATATTATAAGCCCAATTCCGATGAATAATGAGAAAGTTATGGCCAAATTACTAAACTTCGCCCGGTTTGATATTTATGTGCGGCCCAATGATCTAGAGGATGGCCTAATATTGATTTATAATTCCTGATGCAATTAGAATTGATTTTAGTCTTCTAGATTCTTCTAGAAGTTTCTTTTCATTCCTAATTTAATTAGCATTGATAAATTGACTTTGGTTGACTTTTTAGAGTTTTAATCAGAATAAAAGAAGTGTTTTTAAGGAAAATACAATTTTTCCCTTCTGTATGGCTAAATTATATCAAAATTAAGAAAATGCGTGAAAATTTTTTCTAGTGCCTGACGACAGCATTAGCGCATGGCGCCAAGGCTTGGCGTCTAGCGTCTAGCGCCAATAGTGTTTTATTCTCTTCGGAACTCTGATTCGTGTTTCTATCCATCTGGCTGATTTTCTCTATAAATAGCCTCCTAAAATCTCTGTTTTCAATCATCAATTTTCATCAAATATCACCAACTCTCATTAAGAATCTCTTAATTACTCTCTCTCTCTCTTTTCTAAACTAGTTTTTTTCTTACAAAATTTCGCACTCACAAGATCTAGAAACACCTAGCCAAGTTCGAACTTGTTTTCGCCCTACACGTGAAAGGTTTTAATTTCTTAGGGTTTGGTCCCAAATCTCTCTTTCAATTATTTAATTTGATTGTTTGATTTAATATTTTCCTTGAAGTTACTAACGAGTGTATTTTGTTATTAGAAAGAGATACGAGGTATCTAAGTAACTGCTTTAATTGATTTTATTGATATTATGATTTAGAAATCATGTTGTTTGATATAATATTATTATTGCTTTATCACACCTTTTATGCATGTTTAAAGGGAATTGGTATTTGTAATAACGCTTAATAAGGATAATTATTAATCTTGTTTAGGGTTAATATGATTATAATTAAAGTGATCGCCAATAATAATTTTATTTGTGCATTAATATTCAACCAATATAGATAAACAGGTTTAGGGTTAAACCTACTGACTGCATTTTAGTCAGAAAGCGCACATGAATACGATCAGAATAAAGTAAAGGCCTATTATTAGGGCAGGTTCAATCTTTTTAGGTTGGATTTGTACCTTCATCCCCGAACTATCAGTTATGGTTCAAGACCTATTGGAGTTACCGATCTCCTAGATCGTTAAGGGGTGTAACCTTCACCCTATGAACGGTTTACAAGTTCCTAAAACTTGTTGGCGACTCTTTTGCCCTAGCTTCCTTCCCTTTGGACGCCACTGTACTTAAGTGTATGATCAAAGTGGGGTTCAAATTTGGGGTAATGCTTGAAATATTCCCTACAGTTTTTGGCGACTCCACTGGGGAGGATTTCTATTTTAATTCCTGAAATTTATTTCGGCGATGATTTAGAATGAATTAATGAGACTCAAAAAGTTCTATGTATTTCACGTGCGTATTTTTTATTAACACTATTGTCATATGCATAAAACAGATCTCATTGGAAATACCATCCGTAATGAGTTAAAAACATAGGATTTTTACACGTAGGAAATTTGAGGAATATCTTTCACAACTAGAATCGAAATAAAGATGTGAAAAACTGGAAAATTTAAGAACATAGACAGCTGCTGAAGCATGTAGGAACTAGCGTCAGAAAACAGAGTCTAGCGCCGAGTATTTGACTCTAGTGCTAGGCAACAGCTCCTATCGCTAGGCGCCAGAGCCAAATCGCGGCGCCGGCCTCTGTTTGTTGGCGCCAAGTTCTTCCAATACCGAGCCAGAAATATGCGTTCTAATTTTGACTAGTTTTAGCATTGTTTGCTCGATCCTACATCCTGATTGAGTTTTTCTTACTTTTTCAGAAACCCATATGTGTTCTACATATAGACATAACCTTCTGGGAATCCATGCTCCATCTACCTGATTGAACGCTCTGTGCAACAAAGGGTATATCCGAGAATGTTGAATTCACCAAACCTTGGAAACGAGTTTTTAACTCGTGGTGTCCCATCTACTCGCGCTAACCCTTCAAGGTTAGGCTTCTTCACGGTGCATTCGGAAAATTAACCATGGACTCTCTTTGACTAACCCATATCCCGAACTTCAGAGAACTAGAGCCATGGTTAGGTTGCAAACTCATTGCATCATATTCTGCCTACTTGACTAATTGTGTATTATTTATTGTGCATACTCCATGTGTTTTTTCCTAAATGTTTGTTTGACTTGTGTTTAAGATTAAATAAACTGCTTAATGGCTAAAAGGACTTTGCTTAATTAATTAATTAATTATTTTTAATAATTAATGTCTAATAATTTAATCAAAATTGACCTAGTACGACTTTAGGCATACCCTGTAGACTAATAATACCGAAAGTTGTCCCAGATCAACGTTCCAGCAATGGCGCCGAGATTTGGACTTCAGCACCACTTTGTGGAGTGTAGTGCCTGGCAACAATTCTGTTGTTTGGCGCTACACTGCACAGTGCGGCGCCAGTCCTGTCGTTTTGGCAAGAGTTTGGTATATTGCTTGAGTCATCACTTTGCGTCTAATTGAACAGTTTGCTAATCAATTCGATTATTTTTTATTAATGATAATACCTCGTTAAGTCCTTAATTGAGTGTAGTCACACAGTCTAGCCACATGGTCTTACACAAGAGTCTTAATATATCACCTACACTCATTACACTCATTAGTCTTAGCACATACTTTGAGTACATGTCACCATAACCATGTCTTAGCTAGGTTCATGCATGAGTCGGTTTTTTCCGTCATTTGAGTGAGAGTACGGTCTATTCCTAATTTTTCATATCTCTCCATCTACATCATCTTTCTCCATATCACAACTTTCATTCTTTCTACCTTTTCTATCCATTGCATGTTGAATAGAGTTTGAGTCAAATAATTAACAATTGATATCCCTAATTTCCCTTTCCACAGTACTTGCTCAAGGAGAGAAGGGCGATTAATCAAGGATAACACCTTTGTTCAAGTCTTACTTTTTGATAAACCAATTCGTCAAAAGAGGAAAGCTAAAAAGATAATGGCAACTCAAAAGGAAGTCAACGAACATAGGAATCAATTGACTACCGTGAGTGAGGCATTGAAAGCTTTAACCCTCAAAATCGATGACCCTGTGAAGCAACAACAAATGGAACTTATGCAAGAAAGCTTTAGCAAGCTATCTAGTGATTACAAGTTTCACGGCATTAATTCATAAGGGGTCTCGGTGGACAAGGAGCTTCTTCTGCAAAAGTTCAATGCAAACGACATCCCAAAATTCAAGGCAACAGATAACCCTTACTTTCATCTAAGAGCTTTTGAAACTATAATGAACATTAAGGGGATTAATAAGAAAGATTTCCCTCTTTGTTTTCTCTGTCTCTTGGAACTGTTTGCCAAAAATGGTTCTTCTCCCTTGACAAAGAGAAAACCTCTACCTGGGAATCAATAGTAAATGCTTTCATTGATAGATACAAGTGTAACATTCAAGTCGAAACAGATTATAGACAACTCGAGATGCTAAGACAAAAAAAAGAATGAAGGCTTTACTTCTTTCTTCAATAAGTGGAGGGACACTTCCGCTAAGATGATTGAGGTTCCCACTGAAAAAGAACCCGTAAGGATGTTTGTCAAAAATCTCCAAGAGAAGTATTTGAAGCATTTAAAATATCAACATAATTTGAATACTTTCAAGGCCGTTTATGACATCGGAATTGAAATCAAAGACGACCTCGCAAAGACAAAAGCTACTAACAATAGTAACCACGGTGGCTGGAGAGGAAAGAAGAACAACAATCCTTCTTTTTCCGAAAACGCCCACTCTAGTAAAAATATTAGTACCTATGATCTCAGCGAAGTTTCAGCCATAGACAACCAAGGATCTAAGAAGCAACTAAGGAAAGACTTCACCCCCATTAGGATGAGCTACGATACCGCCTTCGATCAACTCTATTATAAGGGACTCATTACTCTCATTGGACCAATTCAAGATCCTGCACCTGAAAAGAGATTGCCTAGTTGGAATCCAGATGAACACTGCAAGTACCATCAATGTAGGGGTCATGCTACTAAGAGCTGTTGGAAGCTAAAGGAGGCTATCCAACATTTGATCGATAATATTGTGGAGGTTGTCACCAAGATTTGAGAAGAAATCACGAGATGGGCGGTCTTCGACGGCATTCGCTAAGATTTTGGAGGTTGTCATCAAGATTTGAGAAGAGAGGTTCACAATGAGGCGGTCTTTGACGACTTTTCCTATGATTAGAAAGGTTGTCACTATGATTCAAGGAAAAAGGTTTGACATGTAGCAGCATTGATTGACAGCGTTCCCTAGCTTGTGGAGGGTTGTTACAAACAACTGGAGGTGATTTCAAGAGAAGTTATCTTCGAAAGCGTTCCTTAGTTTGTGGAGGGTTGTCACATAACAATACAACAACAATCAATTACTACAATGGCGTGTGCTCGATGGTGCAAGATACGTGTTTATTAATTCTTTTATCTATTTTAACTAACGATAGTTTTGCAGGTATTGGCGTTACAAGAATGGTTTAGGATCGTAGAACATTCTGAATCATTCTCCGTCCCTATCGATACTTTGACTTTTGTTTTCGAAACTTGTGTTTCTCCAAACTCAGTCAAAGTGGGGGCTTCTGTAGACACCCAGTTGTGTCTCCCCAAAACCAAAGCCAGTGATGAATACCTTTCACGTCGAATCATAATCGAATGAAGTGAAAGTGTGGAATGTCTAGTGTTGCGGTTAGTTTTTAATTGTTTTCTTTCTCACTTTTTTTGAAAACCTATTTTAAGAAAACAGCCAATCCAGTTTGGTTTGGTCCATATCAAGGGTCCAATAATCGTGTAGTAGGTTTGGGTTTGAAAAGAGCTTTCCAACGACATATTATAAGCCCAATTCCGATGAATAATGAGAAAGTTATGGCCAAATTACTAAACTTGGCCCGATTTGATATTTATGTGCGACCCAATGATCTAGAGGAGGGCCTAATATTGATTTATCATTCCTAATGCAATTAGAATTGATTTTAGTTTTCTAGATTCTTCTAGAAGGTTCTTTTCATTCCTAATTTAATTAGCATTGATAAATTGACTTTGGTTGACTTTTTAGAGTTTTAATCAGAATAAAAGAAGAGTTTTTAAGGAAAATACGATTTTGCCCTTCTGTACGGCTAAATTTTATCAAAATTAAGAAAACCCGTGAAAAATATTTCTAGCGCCTGACGACAACATTAGCGCCTAACGACAGCATTAGCGCCTGGCGCTAGCCTTAGCGTCTGGCACTAATGTCTGGCGTCTGGCGCCAATAGTGTTTTTTTCTCTTCGGAACTCTGATTCGTTTTTCTATCCATTCGGCTTATTTTCTCTATAAATAGCCTCCTAAAATCTCCGTTTTCAATCATCAATTCTCATCAAATATCACCAACTCTCATCAAGAATCTTTTGATTTCTCTCTCTCTCTCTCTCTCTCTCTATCTCTCTCTCTCTCTCTCTCTTTTCTAAACTAGTTTTTTTTCATACAAAATTTCGCATTCACAAGATCTAGAAATACTGATGAGTGACATTTATGTCACTCTTAGGAAGTATTTTTAGAGTCATTTTCGTGTTTATTTTATCTTATTTTCCCTTTCTTTCTCTTGTTTTCTCTTTAATAACATTTCTTGTTTATTTAGTAATTTTGTCGTGTTTTAGTTACTTTCGTAGTTTTTATTAGAATTAGTTTATTTTTCGTATTTTATTTGCTTTTGATTTGTTATATTTCGTTCTTTATTTTTCCTTGAAAGTATTCTAATTTACTTTTATCTATTTTAATTAGTTTTGAGTCTCTTTTATTTTACTTTATTTGCTTGTATAGGTTTTGTTTAATTTTTGTTAGTTTTAGTTTTATTTCTCTTTTTTTTTTTTTTACTTTATTTATTACTATTTTATTTTTTTTATTTATTTTATTTTATTCTGTGTCCCAATTCTATTCTCGGTTTTGTGTGTAGGTGTTCGGGTTTCTTGTAAGTGAGTTTGGAGCTCGGGGACGAGTTCAAGTGTGCACATTACTTTGATTGGTGCTGCCTACCTCCTATTATCCACCACCACACTATCCCTTAACCATCACCACAACACCCCAATTATCCCCTACTCCAATTCACCGAGCTGCTGCGTCTAATTCTTCAATTTGCCTACGCACCACCCTCACCTCGCAATAGCCCCTATACCTCCCTCACGCAACAGAGCAACAACCCACACATACCTCCAACAACGACCACCTCAACCACTCAATTTTAGCCACCCAACTCACACTTCCTCCTTACAGCCATCCCGCAACATCCATCACACCATCCACAAACCAGCAGCAGCACCACCTGCAACCAATTCACAAACCACCAAAACTCAACCCAATTAACCTCCTTCGTCCACCCTTCGCACAGCAACACCACCAAAACCAGAGCAACCCGCATCTTCAATTTTCTAGCCACCACTGCTATCTCCAATCACCCTTAATTGCAGCAGCCCTTCACCGCACCTCTTCGCTGCAATTCCCGACCACCGCAAACCCAAATCAACCCCATCAATTCGCACAAGAATCAATCAAATTCAAAGAAATTCAAGTTCATTTGGGTTCGAGTAAACCGTTGAGGGTTCGGTCGATGTGCCAAAACAGTCAGAAACTTTTGAAGTTCTCTAAATTGAAGAGGTGTGGTCGAACCAACCCATGGTTCGATCAAACCATTTCCCGAGCTATGCACATGATATTTAATGAGATCGAATGGCTAAGAGAGAAGATGAAAGATAATGCTCGATGATGTCCGTTGATGATGGTGTGATATGGTGGTGATAGATTTTAGAGAAGCCAAGAAATCGAGGAAGGAAAGGGGCGTCTGATGTTTGGATTTTTGGAGAATTTTTTTTTGTTTTTATTTTCTTTTTGTTTTAGTTTTGTTTTTAATTACTTTCCTTTTCTTATTTCTTTCTTTAGTTTTATTTTATTTTCATTTTTTATTTCCTTTTCCTTCTTTTACTTATTTTCCTTCTTTTTATTTTTCTTATTTTATTAGCTCTGTAAAAATACCCAATTTTGGGGTAATTAGAAAGGGATGGAACAATTAACGTTTTTTCTATTCTCTAATTAGTTTTTAGGAGAGCTTCTCTCTCTAGATTTAGGTTAGGATTAGAGTAGTTTAGAGAGAGAAAGTGAGGGTTTCACCATTGTTGAGCATGGATATTGAAGAGGAAGATTGATCATCTTGCTTGTAGATTTTCATCTTCAATCAATGAGAATATCTAACTCTCTCTCCTCTATTTTATTTGATTTCTTTTGATTATTGTTTTTGTTGTCAGTATTGCTTATTCATCATGTTTATTCTTGATTATTTGTTAATTAATCTTGTTATTCGCATGATTAGTGAGTAATTCCCCCATTAAGGGGATGGTTGTGGTGTAGTTGGATCTTGAGCATGTTCTAGGGTTTAGAATTGATTTATTTGTGATTAAAGTCTTTATATGCTTGATATTCTTTGATCTTCTTGCAAGTGCACATTGTTGGTTGATTAAAGGTGAATCTTTGCTAACAAGGAACGGAAGTTGACTTAGCTAGGGTTCATTATTATCAATTGTTATTTAATAGTACATCCTAGTATATGGTTCTAATGTGGAAACATAGAGGCTATGTTAGGAGAAGCCAATTGACCCAGGAAAGCGGCTAGATTGGATCTTTTACTTTGATATTTGAGCATGTTTAGTTAATAATTAATTCAACTTCTATGTCTTTGTTTATGTTCAAGTGAATGCTATACCTAAACCATTTCCCTTAATGTTTTATTTCTTGTTTTAGCATATTTAGACTTTAGTTTATTTATCTCCTATTTTGGACTAGCTTAATTGTCGATAACATTTTGTGATGTTTATTCGGTCCCTGTGGTTCGACCCTTATGCTTGCCTTATACTCGTATTAGGTTTGTTTAGGTTGTATAAATTGTATTTGATCTAGGGATAGACAATTGACGACGCGTTTATTCCCTTATCAAACACCTAGCCAAGTTCGAAGTTGTCTTCTCCCTAGACGTTAGAGGTTTTAATTTCTGAGGTATTTTTCCCATATCTCTCTTTCAATTATTTAATTTGATTGTTTGATTTTATATTTTCCTTGAAGTTAATAACGCGTATATTTTGTTATTAGAAATAGATACGAGGTATCCTAGTAAGTGCTTTAATTGATTTTATTGATATTATGATTTAAAATCATGTTTAGGTTGTTATTTTGATTCCTAGTATCATGTTAGGATGCTTTTTGCTTTGAATGACAACAATGATTCCTAGTATCATGTTTAGGGTAACAACTATAATTTCTAATATCAAATATGACAATTGTCAATTTTATGATGCTTCCTATTTCTCTTCCTAATATGCATGTTAGTATCATGTTAGGGCTAAAGTTTTGATCTTTAATGTTTAGTGACATGCTAGGGTTTGTTATTAATCTTGTTAGTATCATGCTAAGGATCTTGCTATTAATATTTTTCTTTAACATGATTATTTTAATTATGATTATAATTGTAATTATGATTATTATTATGATGATTTTTATCATGTTGCTTGATATATTATTTTTATTGCTTGATAACACCTTTTATGCATGTTTAAAGGGAATTGGTACTTGTAATCACGCTTAATAAGATAATTATTAATCTTGTTTAGGGTTAGTTTGATTATAATTCAAGTGATCACCAACAATAGTTTTATTTGTGCATTAATATTCAACCAACATAGATAAACAAGTTTAGGGTTAAACATATTGATTGCATGTTAATCAGAAAGCGCACATGAATACGATCAGAATAAAGTAGAGGCCTATTATTAGGGCAGGTTCAATCTTTTTAGGTTGGATTTGCACCTTCATCCCCAAATTACCAGTCATGGTTCAAGACCTATTGGAGTTAACAATCTCCTTGATCGTTAAGGGGTGTAACCTTCACCCTGTGAACGGTTTACAAGTTCCTAAAACTTGTTGGCGACTCTTTTGCTCTAGCTTCCTTCCCTTAGGACGCCACCGTACTTTAGTGTATAATCACAGTGGGGTTCAAGTTTGGGGTAATTCTTGAAATATTCTCTACAATTGGGCTTCACTCTGATAAGTCTATATCTCCTTATTCATTGCATTTACTTGGATCAATGAATGAATGGGAAATATTATGCCTTTGGTTTATGCTTATGCTTATGGATTTTGTTTTGCTAATTGGGTTTTGGTTCCTATTAATTTATGCAAAAAATAACAATAACATATGATTTGGTTTATTGTTAGATAAAAAATTGAGGTGAATTTGGAGTACCAGGACCAAGCATGGGTGATTTCAATTGTTGTTGTTGCTGCTCCTCCTAGCCTGCTCGCTCATGTACAGTGTTGTGGTTGGATATTGCCACTACTACCCCTGTATATTATTGTTGTTGTCTCTAATTGTTGATCGATTCAAGATGAGCAAATTTTCCCGGCATTAAAACCTTGGTTTTTGCGGTATATGGTAATCTAAACAGATTGAAAATGTTTTTAGGAAACATTGATTAGCTATGATTTTTTTTCTTGGTTAATTAGTGTTATTCAATTTTGTAAATATCCTTACAGAACAAGAATGTACAAACTTTATTTAAAGTTATATAAATATAAATTCTAATTTATTTTTTAAAAAAAAATTCAAATTTTAATTGTATTATTATTATTATTATTATTATTATTAATATTATTATTATTATTATTATTATTATTATTATTATTATTATTATTATTATTATTATTATTATTATTATTATTATTATTATTATTATTATTATTGGCATTAGTTATATGCATTGCGTGGCATTAGAGTATATGCACAGCGGCATTAGGTATTGAAAGTCGTTGCATTAGGTGTTACAGCTAATGCCACGACAATAATGTTGTCGTTGCATCAGATATTGATCTAATGCAACAGATCATCGATACCGTGGCATTAGGTGTCATACGCCGTTGCATTAGACCTACTGCAACACCAGCAGATTCCACGGTACATGACCGTTGCATTAGGCCTAATGTCACGGATTTTGACGCCTAATGCAACAGATTTGGGGTTGCAATAGGTAAAAAATGTAGTAGTGCTTGGTGGGGCAAGAATGAGATATTGCACCTATGACAAAGAGTTCTATACCATTATGAGGTTTCTTGATCATTGGTCACATTACTTGAGGCCTAGACCATTTTTACTACATTCTGATCATGAATCTCTCAAGTACATTAATGGTTCTCATAAACTCAATACAAGGCATGCCGAATGGGTTGAATTCCTCTAATCATTCGCTTTCTCTTCTAAATACAAGGAAGGGAAGAGCAATGTTGTGGCCGATGCTCTTTCTAGGAGACATTGTATGATCATTATTCTTGATGCAAAATTTTTAGGGTTTGAATTACTCAAAGAGTTGTATGGTGATGATGAGGATTTTGGTGGGTTAATGAAGAAGTGTGAGGATGGGGTTAATGGATCTTTCATGGTGCAAAAAGATTTCCTTTTCAAGGGAAACAAGATTTGTGTTCCGAAATGCTCTCATCGACGGTTACTTGTTAAATAAGCTCATCAAGGAGGCCTAGCCGGACACTTTGGGGTTGCAAAAACTTATGACATCCTTCAAGAACATTTTTATTGGCCCAAGTTGTTTGTTGATGTGCAAGATGTAACAATTCGTTTTGGGGCTTGTCACAAGGCTAAGAGTCAATTCCGTGAAGGACTCAACTTTATTCTTCCGGTTCCTAGTCACCAATGGGATGATCTTAGTATGGATTTTGTGGCTTCTCTCCCTTGCACCCAAAGGCAAAATGATTCCGTGTTTGTTGTGGTTGATCATTTTAGTAAGATGGCTCGCTTCATTCCTTGCCACAAGACCGATGGCGCTTCTCATGTGGCTACCTTGTTCTTTAGAGAAGTGGTGAAGCTTGATGGCATTCCAAAAAGTATTGTGTCGGATCAAGATCCTAAGTTATTGAGCTACTTTTGGAAGACCTTGTGGAAGTTAGTGGGAAACAAGCTCTTGCTTAGTACCTTTAGTCACCCTCAAACCTACGGCTTAATCGAGGTAACTAATCGTACCATATCCACTATTCTCCGAGCTATCATTAGCAAACACATGAAAGATTGGGATGTTAAACTTCCTGAAGTTGAATTTTCTTACAACCGCTCTCATTGCATAGCTATCGGGAAAACACTATTTGAAGTAGTGTATGGTTTCAATCCCCGCCTACCACTTGACTTGTTGCCTAGTATTCCTCAAGTGGAATTGATCTTTGAGGAAAAAGATACAATTAAAACAATAAAAAGCTTCATGAAGATGTCAACAAGAGAATTGAGAAAGCAAATGAGAGTTATAAGGCAAGGGGGAACAAATTCAAGAAGCCAAGGGAATTTAATGTAGGTGATCTTGTGTGGCTCCATATTCGAAAGGAGAGATTTCCGAATAAGAGAAAGATCAAACTCATGCTAAAATCCGAAGGCCCCTTTAAATTTGTGGAGATGGTTGGACCTAATGCTTACAAGCGCAAATTACCGGGAGACTTTGGAGTTCATGCTACATTTAATGTAGTTGATCTTGCTCCTTTTCTTTTTAAAGATGATATTGGTGATGATGATCTGGAATTGAGGGCAATTCCTTATGAAGAAGAGGGGTTTGACGCGGGTGCATGGAACTTGGTGGAAGAAGTGGAAGATGTGCCACATATTGTGACACATAGTCGGGCCAAGCTCCTTGGTGGTCACCTCTCGAGGTTGACTATCATTACACTTGAAGGTTGAAAGATTTAAAGTGGTACGGCCGAACCAAGGAAGTCTGACCGAACCTCCCAGGTAGTAGCAAACCAGATTTTAGCATTTTTGCAGGAGAGGTCGAACTCCAAAAGTTCGACCGAACCAGGAGAAGGGAAGTTCGACCGAATCTACCCATGGTTTGACCAAACCTACCCAATACTCCGACCGAACCTACCAAGTGTTCGGCCGAACCTTCTCCTGTTTTTCAGTCAATTTTGTACAGATTATTTAAGTTCCTTTTGAGAACGCTTTGCATTATTATCATTTTGAACTTTTCTTGATTTTATAATCAATGAGACTTTCTCTCTCTACCCATAATCTTTGTGATTATTTGCTTTCTTTATGATTGCTACCTTGCAACCTTTGTGGTTACACCTTAATCCTAGCTTTACTTTGTGTTGGCTTTGATTAAGGACCCCTATTTCATGTATCTTGGTGATTGTTGAGATAGGTTTATCTTGTTTTGTTAATTTGATATGGTTGTTAATTGATTTCTCCTCCCCTTTTCTTGTTTTTCCTTGGTTATTTCATATCACCTATCCTACTCAACGAGCCATGGAGTAGGTGTAGCATTAAGGGCTGAACCCAGCCTCATCTCTTCGGTACCTCTATCATTCCCTACTCAAGTAGTCTCAGAGCAGACAGTCCAGGTCACTTAAGAACACCATCACTCATCACTCTTGATTACCGGATAGAGGTATTAAGAGTATGCTGAACCTCTACGTCGGCGTCATTATCAGTCCTATTCAAAAAATATCTAGATAAATGACATTAAGAGCCACACTCAGCCTCTCTCTGAATCACCTGATCAAAAACCACTCAAAAGAGTTATATTCAACATACACTAACAGTGTAAAACAACAACGAGTCAACGAAACTAGGCTCCAGACTCAATCAAAACAACAGTTCAAGTTAAAAGCACATTGGTGCATCCATGTAAGTTGTCTCACCTGACCACCCAACCTGGGCCATGGAAACTAAGAGCACTAAAACTCAACCTGTTAATATTAAGAAATATGTCTAGCAAGGAATCTCATAACCATATAAAAATTAGAGGGTTACCGAACCATATACCTCATAAAATTCCCAAATTCGCTACAAGGTTTATAGGATTTCAATAATAAAATTTGCCGACCTTGACTTTGAAAAAATTCGAAATTAATTATTCTCATAAAATTAGGGTTCTTAAAAAACCGTCAAATAAGCTTGCATCATAAAACCCACGTATAAACTCCATATTCAGGAAATCAACAGTTTAAGTAAATATACTATTTCGCTTTTAATTGTTCAAAAAAAATGCCTTTTGATTCCATGAATAATAATATACAAATCAAGAACTTCCCTGGAACAAATTCAATCGCCTTACTTGAACCAAATACCTGTTCTCCTTGAGTTATGCCGTGGTTTGCAACCTACTGACTTAGAAGCGAAATACGCCACCACCGGAAAAAGCATCTTAGTGATGTACGCCCCCCAAGTTTGACACAACGACCTCCATAATTCGTGTACCCGAATTCAAAGGTTGGAATTGCTCAAGAACTGTTCAGATCTCAAAGGGTTGGCTTGTGTTTATGTGTTTAGCGTTAAATAATATTGTATTATAAATTTTTAAAAGAAGTAGTTACTTGTATTTTTTATTTATCCCAAAAATAAGAGACAAATAAACGAACCCACTCAAGAAAATTTGGTGGGCCCAATCGGGCAACGGCCCACCCGGTTGGCCACGAGTATTCCTTGGAACGTTTAATCCCCCACGAGTGCGGATCTTTAGGCATTGCAATTATCCGATTGCATTACCATTTCCAACAATCCCCCACTAATGCAAGCGGATTAACAACATGAAATATGAACAGTAAATTAAAGTCTCAGTACTTAAATGCTAGTATCCAAAGATTTGAACTAATACATTAGTGCACAAGGTTTTCAACACTTCCCTAGTTAGTATCTAAAGGTTTGAACTCCTAGGAGCCAGCAAGGGACCTTGGGAACACATACCTTGACTTTAGAGCTTGAGCAACTCCGCGATTCTTCGATACATTTGGGATCTTATGAGTACTTCAAAAGGATCACGCCCAATCCTTCCTAGATGAGCGCCACACTTCGTACTCAAGCAGGTGTCTTCATGTGATCTTTATCACTCACTCTTAAAAATCCAAGAACTACTATTCATTCAAATATGTGTAACTCACAACACTTTGCAAATTCAAGGACTATTCAAGCATCGGATTTTCGACATTAAGAACACTTAAGTTCATCCTCTTTCAACATTTCGGTGCACCTATCCTACTCAACGAGTCATGGAACAGGTGTAGCATTAAGGGCTAAACCCAACCTCATCTCTTTGGTACCTCTATCATTCCCTACTTAAGTAGTCTCAGGGCTGACAATCCAGGTCACTTAAGACCACCATCACTCTTCACTCTTGATTACCGGATAGAGGTATTTAGAGTATGCTCAACCTCTATGTCGGCGTCATTATCAATCCTTTTCAAAGAATATCTTGACAAATGACATGAAGAGCCACACTCAGCCTGTGTCTGAATCACCTGGTCAAAAAACTACTCAAAAGAGTTAGACTCAACATACACCAACAGTGTAAAACAACAACGAGTCAACCAAACTAGGCTCCAGAGTCAATCTGAACTACAGTTCAAATTAAAAGCACATTGGTGCATCCATGTAAGTTGTCTCACCTGACCACCCAACCTAGGCCATGGACACTGAGAGAACTAAAACTCAACCTATTAATATCAAGTAATATGTCTAGCAAGGCATCTCATAACCATAAAAATTAGAGGGTTACCGAACCATATACCTCAATTGCGTAGACTCATTATCCGACACTTCGTCACTAGAATAAACACCACATGGGATTTTTAAACACATTCGCTTAGACAATCAAGAACTTACTTGTGCTCTATCCTTTGTAAAAAAACTGCTTGATGCTTCCTGCTTTTTCATACTCTCACCAGAGTCCCTTATCCACAAGCTCTGTCTTACTTTGTCACTACCTTCGTAGTTCCTAACAACACACACAAAGAATCTTGTGAAAATAATATAGAGAACATGAGGATCAACTTAACCCCACAATGGACAAAGTTCTAGAGTTAATTTTTCAATAACGTAATTTCTTAACACTTATCATCCCTAGAAAGCAATGAGCTTTGCTTCCTACCGGATAATGTGTCACACTTGCTTTGCAATTACCTCAACGCAAAGTACAACCCATTAACCTGTAAAAACATACACATGCAGGGAAATTAAAATCTTTGTTGTTTACTTAACCTTTGTCACCTACATCGCTCCAACTCCAATAACGATTGGACAATGCTACCTAGACAAATTAAGTCAACCAACAAAATTCTTTCTGCAAAGCTACATCATGCCAAGAATAATATGATAAATCAATTAACTTGCAAATCATTAGCATATTGAATCAAACATCAAAGTTAATCCACACCTGTAGATACCCATTTGGTCTCCACAAAACCAAACCCAGTGATGAATACCTTTCATGTCAGTTGATTATCAAATAAAGTGAAAGTGTAAAAAGTCTAGTGATGAGGATGTTTTTATTAAAATAACTTTTCTTTCTGTTTTTGGAGAATATTTCTTTTCTTACCCTATTTATGAAAAACGTGCATTCCTGTTTAGTTTTCTCAGTGATATAAGCCCAATTACGATGAATAATGAGGAAGTTATGGCCAAATTACTAGACTGGGCCCGGTTTAATCTTTATATGTAGCCCAATGATCTAGAGGAGGGCCTATTAATAATTATCATTCATAAAGCTATTAGAATTGATTATAGTCTTCTACAATACTCTCGAAGGTTCTCTTAAATCCTAAAGGAGTTATGATTGATAATTATGTTTCAAAGAGTTTGAAATTGAATAAAACTACTCCTTTTAAAAATCCTTGTTTTGTACGGAGTGGAATATATTCAAATATTATTTTTGTGCCACATGATATTTATCCAAATCTTATATGGTTGGATTGATATTGAAATTATCTTTCCAATGATATATTTTAATATTAATTCTGATCTATAACGGAGAGATATGAATGGAATATAAAACTCTATCTAAAAATGACATCGTCCTACTACTTTGTCCATATCTTTTTATCTACAAAAGATTTTAATCTGAATCTTATTGGGTTGGAAATTAGACATCCAGAGCTTTCCAACGACATATTATATGCCTTATTTGGACATCTGGATCAAAAGATATGATAAAAACAAAATCCGCAAAAACTATCTTGTGCGCCGGACGACAAACTTGTCGCGCGGCGCTGCACTCTGTCGCGCGGCGACAGCGTTGTGTTTTATTCCTCTTCAAACTTCGATTCTTTTTTTTATCAAATCCGGACTACTTTTATTATAAATAGCTTCCTTTGACCTTCATTTATTTTAATCAACTCTCATAGAGAATTTCTTTATTCTCTCACCCTCTTTCTAGCCTAGCCTTTTACAAACACAATTCCTCACATATTAGATCTAGACACACGTTTACGGCCGCACCTGAATGTGAGGTAGCCTACGTATCCGTCAGGAATCAGGCCGAACGTAGCTCTAGCCTAACCTCGCACAAGTGTGTATACCTGAAAAAGGTCTTTTGAAGGGTTGTAACGTGGTTAGACTAAAGGTTGAAGAAGAAAAAAGGGATAAAGGCTCAAGACCCTAGATAAGCCCCAAGGTGTGCAACCTTGCTTTAGAATCTTTTTATTCTTGAGTTTTCTCACTTTTTAGCTCTTTCTCTATCTCTCTTTTTTTCTTTTTTTTTTTCTTTTTTTTTTAATTTTTGCTCTTTGTTTTTGCTTTTGCATTTTTATTTTGAACCTTTAGATAAGTGTGGGCAATCCCGATCATGCGGTCTATCACTCACTTGGCATTCATGTTTCTCAGGCACGGTACCGAGCACTCGATAAGAGACGCAATCTGAGATGGTTCATATCAAAGACATGTTCATGTCAAAGACATTAGAACACTTGCCCTTTTGTACACTTTAATTTTATTTATATATTTTTGCTTTTTTTTTTTTTTGCTATTTTAATCTTTTGAAATCACTCAAGTTTTTTAAAAAATTGCATAAATTGCACAATGTCCCATCCCAAGTTTAGGTAGATGTGGGTTGAAAAAGAAAGGTATATCGTTAGACGAGGCTCAAAGTGGTTTATCAAAAAAGGATTGCATATTTGAAGGGTGAAAGGTAATATGATGTGGCTACAAGGGGTGCCTCAAATCATTGGTATACCTTCTGCTCAGTTCGACATGGATTATTTTTATTTTTTTATTTTTATTTTTAATTTTTAATGCGATGTAATGCAATGATCATATGAAAGGAAATAAATGCTCATTTATTAAAAGGGGAAAAAGAAAAAATCTACAAAGTAAATCTAAGGAAAAATAGAAGGTGTCTATGCTAGACTTATTGGGGAAAGGAAAAAAAGAAAAAAAAAAAAAAAAAAAGAGAAAGAGGTCACGAAATTCTATCGTTGAAGTTCGCCTCATGTCTTATGCTTTATCATCACTCAGATTTCTTTCCATTTAGAGGTATGGGAAGCTTATTATTATCAATTAGATATTGGATGACCTCTTTTAGCTTTTAACAACTCTCAGTAGTATGACCCCTACCTTGATGGTACTTGCAGTGTTCATCTGGATTCCAACTTGGTAACCTCTTCTTAGGTGCGGGATCTTGAATAGGTCCAATGGGAGTTATGAGACCTTTAGCATGAAGGCGATCGAATGCTGTGTCATAACTTATGCCAATAGGTGTAAAGGTTCTCTTTTGCTCTCGTTTGTCATGGCAATTGTATGTCTTCCTTATTTGCCGGTTCTGGAAGGCTATCTTTGACATCGAAAAAGATATCCTCTTCTTTTTATATGGCATTGATTTCTTCAACAGGTTTAATGAGAGATGAGGGATCAATCTCGTTTTCCTCGTCGGAGATAGCCAGAGTATGAGCAAGAGGTGCATTGTCGATGCTTAGCTTCTTACTGGCAGGGGGCAATGGCATTTTGTTATTGTCGATTAGGTCTTGGATAGCTTCCTAAAGCTTCCAACACCTTTTAGTAGAATGGCCCCTACCTTGGTGATACTTGCAGTGTGCATTGGAGTTCCAGTTAACCGACCTCTTCTCAACTGGTGGGTCCCAAAATGGTCCAATGGGAGTTATAAGACCTTTTGCATTTAATCGATCAAATGCTGTGTCATAACTCATGCCAATAGGAGTGAAGTTTCTCCTAAATGGTTTCTTTTGTCCTTGGTTGTTCATGGCAAGAACATCTCCTAAATTAAAGGTGCTAACATTATTTGAGTGGGCGGTTTTGGAAGAAGAAGGATTGTCGTTCTTCTTTCCTTTCCAGCCACTATTGGAGTTATTGTTGGCAGCTTTTGACTTAGCCAAGTCATCTTCAATATTGAACCCAATATCATAAATAGCCTTAAAGGTATGGAGATTATTTTGATATTTAAGATGCTTGGAATATTTTTCTTGGAGATTCTTGATAAACAGTCTCACAGACTCTTTTTCGCTTGGTACCTCAATCATTTTAGCTGAGGTTTCTCTCCACTTGTTAAAGAAAGAGGTGGAGCCTTCATTCTCTTTCTGTTTGAGGATTTCAAGTTCTCTATGGTCGGTCTCGACTTGGATGTTGAACTTGTACCTATCAACGAAAGTGTTTGCTATAGACTCCCAGGTAGAGGTCTTTTCTTTTTCGAGAGAAAAGAACCATTGTTGGCAAACGGTCTTGAGAGATAGTGAGAAAAGAGAAGGGAAGACCTTCTTATCAATACCCTTGATACTCATTATTGTTTTGAATGCTCTTAATGGAAGTAAGGGTTGTCAATTCCTCTAAATTTTGGGATGTCGTTGGCGTTGAGCTTCTGCGGAAGAATATCTTTGTCCACTGAGACCCCTTGTGATGTAAGCTCTTGAAACTTGTAGTCGCTGGACAACTTGCTTAATTAGGCTCTCTTGCATGAGGTCCATTTGTTGTTGCTTCACGGGATCGTCGATCCTAAGTGCGAGAAGCTTCAATATCTCAGTCACAGTAGCCAGTTGGTTCTTAAGATCATTGACTTCTTCTTGAGTTGCCATTATAACTCTTGCTTTCCTCTTGCGAGCTATAGGTTTGTCGAAATGTTTGACTAGTACGAAGAGGTTATCTTTGATTAATCGTCCTTCCTTTCTTGACCACACGCTGTAAATTAAACCATTTTGCGTTTTAATTACTTGACTCGAATCAACTTGACTTTATGGTTTATTTTAAGGGAAAAAGAGAAAAAAGAAAAAAGGGTGTATATTTTTGGAAAAAATAATGTATATATTTTTATGTAGGAGGATTAATATCCGACTTACCCCCCTAAAAAAATGACGAAAAAAACGCGCACACAAGACTCTCTTAAACATGGTCAAAGTATGTGTATTGGTGTGTGCGTTGAGTGTAAGTGACATGCTAGGACTTTTGTGTAAGACCATTATTGACGACAAAATTAATCGAATTAAACAGTAAACTGATTACTTGGACCTTAGGTGGTGACTCGACAAATAATCCGAACTGTCGGCCAAGCGACAGGACTGGCGTCACACTGTGGAGCTTGGCGCAAGACAACATAACTGTCGTCAGGCACTACACTCCATAGTGTGGCGCTACAGCTCAGACCTTGGCGCCAATAGTGGAGCGTCATTCTGGGACTGTTTTCGGTGTTATTAGTCCATTGGGGTATGCCTAGAGTCGTACTAGGTCAATTCCGATTAAAAAAAAAAATTAGACTTTATTGACTCAAATTAAAAATTAATTAATTAATTAGGCAAAGTTCTTTAAGTCATTAATTTATTTAATCTCAACACAAGTCAATAAACGGTCAAGAAAAACATAGAATATATATTCACAACAAATAATGCACAATTAGTCAAGTAGGCACAATATGATGCAATGCGTTCGCAACCTAACCATGGCTCTAGTTCTCTAAAGTTCGGGATATGGTTTAGTCAAAGAGGGTCCATGGTTAATTGTCCGGATGCACCGCGTGGAAGCCTAACCGTGAAGGGTTGGCGCGAGTGGATGGGACACTGCGAGTTTTAGAAAAAACTCGCTTCCATGGTTTGGTGAATTCAACATCTCGTATGTACCCTTTGTTGCACGGAGCGTTCAATCGGGTAGATGGAGCATGAATTCCTAGAGGGTTATGTCCATATGTAGAACACATATGGGTTTCAGAAAAGTGAGAAAAAATTCAATCAGGAAGTAGGATCGAGCAAACAATACAAAAAACCGGTCGAAATTAGAACGCATATTTCTAGCTCGGTATTGGGAGAAGTTGGCGCCAGCAATCAGAGACTAGCGCCAGATTTTAACTGTAGCGCCTGGCACCTATAATGGCGTATGGCGCTACGGTTAAAATACTGGCGCCAATACTCTGGCCCCTGACGCTACTTCCCACATGCCTCAGCAGCTTTCTATGCTCGATAAAATTTTCCAGTTTCGCGCGGTGTTATTTCGGTCCTAGTTTTGAAAGACATTTCTCAAATTTCCTACGTGTAAGATCCTATGTTTTTAACTCATTACGGATGGTCTTTCCAATAAGATCTTTTTTATGCATATGAAAAATAATGTTAATCAAAATTACGCACATGAAATACTTAGAACTTTTCGAGTCTCATCCACTCATTCTAAATCATTGCCGAAACAAATTCAGGAATTAAAATAGAAATCCTCCCCAGTGGAGTCGCCAAAAACTGTGGGGAATAATTTCAAGCTTTAAATCCCACTAGCTTGAACCCCACTGTAATCATACACTAAAGTACGGTGGCGTCCAAAAGGGAAGAAGATAGAGCAAAAGAGTCGCCAACAAGTTTTTAAGGAACTTGTAAACCGTTCACAGGGTGAAGGTTACACCCCTTTACGATCCAAGAGATCGTCAACTCCATAAGGTCATGAACCAATAAGGGTTCGGGGATGAAGGTACAAATCCAACGTAAAAGAGATTGAACCTGCCCTAATAATAGGCCTCTACTTTATTATGCTCGTATTCATGTGCGCTTTCTGACTAACATACAATCAATAGGATTAACCCTAAACTTGTTTATCTATGTTGGATGAATTTAAAAGCACAAATAAATCTAATATTGGCGATCACTTGAATTATAATCATATTAACCCTAACAAGATTATTAATATCTTATTAAGCGCGATTACAAGTACCAATTCCCTTTAACATGCAATAAAAGTGTGATCAAGCAATAAATAATAAGCATCAAGCAACATAATAATAATCATGATCATGAATAATAATAATCATAATCAAAACAATAAAAATCATAAATAAAATAATCATTATCAAAATATTAATAATAATAATAATAATAATAATAATAATAATAATAAATAATAATAATAATAATGATAATATTCATAATCATCATAAATTGTAACAATTATAATCATAATCATGTTCACGTTAAAGCATAATAAAAATAGCAAGATCCTAGGCATGATACTAATAAGATTAATAACAAACCCTAGCATGTCACTAAGCAATAAAAATCAAATCTTTAGCCCTAACATGATACTAACAATCATAAATATTAAGAAGAAAGTAGGAAGCATCAAAGGAATCATATTTAATATTAAAATTACCCTAGACATGATACTAGGAATATCATAATAACAATATAAACATCATAAATCAATAAAAAACCAATTAAAGTACTTACTTTGATGCCTCGTACCTCATTCTAATAACAAAATACACACATTAGTAACTTCAAGGAAAATAATAACCAAACAATTAAATTAAATAATTGAAATAGAGATTTGCGACCAAACCCTCAGAAATTAAACCTTTCACGTCTAGGGCAAAGACAACTTCAAATATGGCTAGGTGTTTCTAGATCTTGCGAATGCGGAATTTTGTATGAGAAAAACCAAGTTTTGAAGAAAGATGAATGAGAGAGAGATGAATGATTAAGAGAGAATTAAAGAATGCTAATGAATGCATGAATCTTGATGAATGAAAACTGATTGTAGGTGAATAACTTGCGAATGAAGAGCATTGGTGAATAAAAACGGAATTTTTAATACGATATTTATAGAGAAAATCAACCAAAAAAGATAAATTAACAAAACAGAGTCTGACGCACAGGAAACAGAGCTGGCGCCAACCCTAGCTAGCTGGCGCCAGGCGCCAGCACTAGCGCCAGGCGCCAAGGCCCGGGGTTGGACGCCAAGCTTGATTTTAACGCGTTTTCGAAAATCCGATAAGTTTACCGTACTGGAGGTTAAAATAATATAATTTCTTCGAAAATCCTATTTGATTTTGATTAAAACTTTGAAAAGTCAACAAAGTCAACTTATCAATGCTAGTTGAATTAGGAATGAAAAGAACCTTCTAGAAGAATCTAGAAGACTAAAACCATTCCTAATTGCATTAAGAATGATAAATCATATTAAGCCCTCCCCTAGATCATTGGGCCGCATATAAAGCTCAAACCGGGCCCAGTTTAGTAAATAGGCCATAACTTCCTCAATATTCATCGGAATTGGGCTTATAATATATCATGGGAAAGGTCTTTGCAAGCCCTATCCAACCACACCACTATTGGACCCATATCATGGACCAACCAAACTAGATTGACTGTTTTCTTAAAATAAAGTTTTCAAAAACAGAGAGAAGAGAAAAGAAATTAAAAAACTTTCCGCAACACTAGACCTTTCCACACTTTCACTTCATTCGATTATGATTCGACGTGAAAGGTACTCATCACTGGGTTTTGTTTTGGGGAGACACAAATGGGTGTCTACACTTATGATGCCGCTTTTGATCGCTTGCATAGTCAAGGACTTATTATGCCAATTGGACCATTTCAAGAGCATTGGCCAGAGAAAAGGACCGCTAGCTATGACCCCAATGCTAATTGCAAGTTTCATCAATGTAAGGGTCATAATACTGAAAACTGTTGGAGGTTAAAAGATGCGATCCAAGACCTGATTGATGCTAATCAACTTCCTGTCCCTCTAGGGGGCAAGAAGCCTAACATTCAAATAGGTCCTCTTTTTGATGTTTTGGTTATCATGGGAGATGAAGTCTCCTTTGATCCGTCAATACTCATTCAACCTTTGAATGAACCTCTGCCTGAAGTTGTATTTATCTCGAGCTATGAAGAAGTGAATGGAATTTGGGATAGTGACGATGAAGACGTCTATCTGAAAGATAAAGCATGTTCTTCTCTTGGCATAAGTGAAGATATTTGGGGAGACCTTGAGGTCAAGGTTTTCACCAGAAGTGGACGGTTGCATCAGCCTAGCTCACCTCCACCGCAATCACAACCAATAGTTGATCTTATTGACCCTGTGAACAACAATGTATTACAAAAGACCAAGGTGGAAATGAATGTATGGAAGCTTTTGTCCACCTCTCACGAGCATCGAAAGGCTGTAATGAATGCTCTGGTGAAAATAGGAGTTGATGATGATTTGTCTCATCAAGGACTGGTCAACTTTCTCACTACTGAAATGCCAAGTACTAGCAATTTGATTTCTTTTTCTGACAAGGATCTGCCCCCAAAATGGGACCAACATAACAAGTCCTTATACCTCACTGTGGTGTGTAGGCATATGAATGTTCCTATGAACCTGGTTGATAATGGCTCTACAATCAATGTATGCCCACTCTGCACTGCAAAGAAGTTAGGCATAAAGAATGAAGAACTGACTCCCTCTACTAAAGGGATTCGCGCTTATGATAATACTCTCTGTCAAGCCGTGGATAATATCATGCTAAACATAACTAATGGAGCCATTGAACGTCGCACCAAGTTTCAAGTGGTGGACATTAAGGCTTCTTTCAATCTGTTGTTAGGACGTCCTTGGCTTCATGAGCTAAAGGCGATCCCATCGTCGTTGCACCTAAAAGTGAAAGCCATAGTTGGAGGGGTTCCAATTACCATTGATGTCTCCCCCATGCGCATTCAAGTTATCGATACTCCCATCGTCCATGTTGAACATGATTAAGAAGATGAAGATCTCTGGGGTTTTTCGCTCGATGATGTTCTCATGATTGAAGAAGATGAGAAGTGTCATCTTGACTTTGATCCTTATTCAAATACTAATGTTAATGCCATTATGAAGAAGCAAGGGCATTTCCCTGGAATGACTCTCGGACTCAAAAAGAAATGACTGAACTTTGGGGTCATCTTGGTGCACCTAAGAAAGATACCTTTGGCTTGGGATTTAACCCAATAAAATAAGATATGAAACAAGCCCTCCTGAAAATGAAGGCTCGCAATAATAATCGAATCATGAAGATGGAAATGGCCATGGATCCATATCCATTCACCCTTAATGGCCAATATATCAAAGAAGGGGAAGACTTCCCATGTTATGAATTCCCTGAGCCTTTTAACCACGATGGGAGGTGTGAACCAGGATTCGAGATGTTCCTTGATTGCAACTTCATCGATGAAGGCAAAGAACTCTTCACAACTGAGAAACCAGCTAGTCCAAGCTCTGATGATCTAAACATTAACCTTCTCTTTGGACTAGAAAAGAATGAATCCAAGCCTGTCTGCAATGATGATTCCGAGCTCATTCAAGCTGTTATATCAAGCAAGGATTTGGACCCCTCCGAGTTAATCGTCCAGGCTGATAACATTTCAAAGGGATGGCACAAGACAGTGAAGATCACTACGCCAAGCGGAGATAAATTGAAAATAATCGTTGGCGAAGCTCCTATATTTGACGAGTCTGAGTCGTCTGGGTCCGAGTCCGAGTCTAAGTCTAAGTCTGTAGATGAGTCCTTAGGGTCTGAGGCTGACCCTCTTTCCGCTATAGAATCCAATCATGAGTCTCTTGTTCAGCCTTCTCTTTCTATCCCTTATAATTCCAGCAATTATAGAAGATACAGAAACAGTTAATATTTCCAATGATACGACTATCAAAGAAGTAAAAATTAGATTAACACAAAGTCAAGATGAACGCAAAGAGCTAATTAACCTACTTAGTGAATTTGTTGATGTATTTGCTTGGACGTACCAAGATATTCTAGGAATTGACAGGGATATAGCTCAGCATACGATACCACTCATTCCAGGTATGAAGCCTGTCAAACAAAAGTTGCGTCGTATGAAACCGGATGTCGCCCTCAAAATCAAAGAAGAAATTAGAAAACAATTGGCTGCAAGTTTCATCAAAGTATCCAAGTATCCAGAGTGGATAGCAAATGTGGTTCCTGTTCCAAAGAAAGTTGGAAGGTTTAGAATGTGTGTTGATTATAGGGACCTCAATAAGGCAAGCCCGAAAGTTGGGTTCCCTCTACCTCACATTGACATTCTGGTCGATAACACAGCAAACCATGCACTCCTATCGTTCATGGACGGCTACGCTGGATATAATCAAATATTAATGGCCGAGGAAGATATGGAGAAAACCACATTCATCACACAATGGGGTACATATTGCTATACGGTAATCCCATTCGGGTTGAAAAACGCGGGTGCCACCTACCAAAGAGCAGCCACATCATTGTTACATGATATGATGCACAAAGAGGTGGAGGTCTATGTCGATGATATGATCGTTAAGTCAAAAGATCGCCAAGGCCACATCACCGCACTTCGCAAGTTCTTTTAAATACTCCGCAAGTATAATATGAGATTAAATCCAGCAAAGTGTCCATTTGGAGTCACGTCAGGCAAACTACTTGGATATATGATCAGTTCTCGAGGGATTAAAATAGATCCCACAAAAGTCAAAGCGATCATGGCCATGCCACCGCCTAAGAATGAGAAGGAAATTCGAGGCTTCATTGGAAGGTTGCAATATATAAGTAGGTTCATATCAAAACTCACGGCGATATGTGAACCTATATTCAAGAAGCTTAAGAAAAATGTCCCAATCACATGGGATGACGATTGCCACAAAGCCTTTGACAAAATCAAAGAGTACCTGGCAAACCCACCCGTGCTAGCGTGAGCAATACCTGACTTTCCTCTTCCACTCTACCTTACGGTCACAAGAGAAATGATGGGGGCAATGCTAACACAAGAGATCGAAAGCAAGGAGAATGCAATTTACTATTTGAGCAAGAAGCTTTAAGGATATGAGACACGATACACACCACTTGAAAAGTTGTGTCTTGCACTTGTGTGGGCCGCACAGAAACTAAGACATTACATGCTCACTAATATAGTGCATGTCGTGTCCAAGATGGATCCTCTCAAATACTTGTTCGAAAAAACAACACTCAATGGCAGATTATCAAGGTGGATAGTCAACCTTGCTCAGTTTAACTTAAAATTTGTACCACAAAAGCCATCAAAGGTTCTGTGGTTTCTGACTTCTTAGTAGATTTTCCGCTAGAAGAAGTTGAGAAGGAAGAAGATGAATACGATTTCCCTGACAAAGATCTACTCATGACCGAGGATGATAGTTGGACGCTCTACTTTGACGGAGCTTCAAACCAAAAAAGTTTTGGTGTAGGGATCTTGCTCGTATCACCCAATGAAGAGTATATCCCAATTTCCATGAAGCTCGACTTTGATGTCACCAATAATGCCGCTGAGTACGAGGCATGCATTTTGGGATTAGAAACAGCTGTGGCCTTGGGAATTAAGAAGCTTAGAATCTACGGTGATTCTTCACTAATCATTTACCAGATCTCCAAGAGATGGAAGGTAAGAAGTGAATGTGTCGCTACGCATCAAGCTCATCTGGAAACTCTCACGGAGCAACTAGATGAAGTGGAATATACGTACTTGCCTAGAGAAGAAAACCAGTTCGCCGATGCACTGCTAAATTAGCATCAATGGTGCGAATTCCAACGGATACAATCAGAATGTCGTTGACCATAGAAAGAAGATATGAGCCGGCTTATGTTCACGCACTTGATAATGAACAAGAAGAAGATGAAGAGCCATGGTATACAGATATCCTTAACTACGTAACAAAAGGAGAATACCCTTCTAATATTGATAAAGGGCACGCCGTGCATTGAGGCTCCTGGCCTCACAGTATGTGCTCATCAGGGGAGAACTCCACAAAAGGACTGCACTAGGGAGAAACCTCTTATGCATAGCCAAGAAAGAAGCACACAAAACCATGGGAAATATTCATGCCGGCATATATGGAACGCATATGAATGCTAAGATGTTAGTCTAGAAGATTCAACGACAAGGTTATTATTGGACTACCATGGAGAGAGATTGTCATGAATACGTCAAGAAATGTATGAAATGTTAAGTCTATGCAAATTTACAGCACGTTCCATCTTCGCTTCTATACACATACACCTCTCCATGGCTTTTCTCTACTTGGGGTATCGACATCATTAGAAAGATAACGCCACCAGGACAAGGGGGGCATGAATTCATCCTCTTAGCAATCGACTATTTCATCAAATGGGTCGAAGCTGCCTCATATGCGAAGTTAACAGCAAAACATGTAGCTCAATTGATTGAGAAAAATATCATATGCCGCTATGGGGTACCTTAGGAGATGATCAGTGATAATGGAACGCATTTTCAAGCCGAATGCGCGTAACTATTACAGAATTATCATATCAAGCATCACTTATCATCACCCTACAGGCCACAAACAAATGGTGCAGTCGAATCGGCCAACAAAAATGTAAAAACTATCATCGAAAAGATGACGAAAAATTACAAAGATTGGCCAAGTAAGCTACATTTCGCCCTTTGGGGTTATCGAACCTCTGTTCGTACATCAACGGGGGCTACCCCTTTCTCTTTGGTTTATGGAGTGGAAGTTGTACAACCAATAGAGCTCGAAATCCCTTCTCTCCGAATCGCGTTGGAAAGCCAACTAGATGAAGTCGACTGGATTAGAGCAAGATATGATGAATTAGTCTTACTTGACGAAAAACGCTTGGCAGCTTTGCATCATGTCTAAACCTACCAACAGCGTATGGCGAGACATTTCAATAAAAAAGTCAAGACTAGGAACATCAAAGAAGGTGACCTGGTGCTTAAGGCACTTCGCAAAAATGTGTTGGATCCAAAAGGAAAATTCAGACCAAATTGGTCAGGCCCGTACATTGTTAAAGCCATTTTGTCTGGCGGAGCGACACAAATGGTAGACATGGACGGTACTGGTTTCCAAAATTTAACCAACTTGGATCAACTCAAGAAATTCTATGCCTAGTTTCATGGGTTCATGACCCAATAGAGCTACATTTGGCGTGATTCCTTTTTAAGGATACGTAGGAAACACCTCAAGGGGGCCCCGCCACTTTTTAAAAAAATAATAAAATCCTTCCTCCGTCGATCAAGTATACGCACAAGTTCATCATTGCGTCACGACAAAATGGAGCTAAAATTAAAAAAAAAAAATTGCTGCGGCACGGAAATTTCCACCGTGGCACGGTGGAAATGCAGCAAAAAAAAAATGCCGCGCCACGGGAATTCCACCATGTCACAGCTGTTTTCACCGTGCCATGGTGGAATAAAAAAAATAAAAGAGAGAAGATTGTCGTGCCACACGGTATTCCGCCGTGTCACGGCAGTTTCCACCGTGGCACGGTGGAATTTCTGACTTTCCGATTTTTTTAGTGACGTAATCTTTGCGAATTCAGTTATTTGTTCGACGTTTTTTATTTTCATTCTTCCATTGCGTCTGACTTCTTGACTCGGATAAAAAAATGGCATAGGTGTTGCGTAAAATTTCACTTCTTCCCTAGCTTTGCGAGATCACTTTTCTTTAGGTGTTAGCTCACGAGTTGATTGGAAGAAAATATGGTAGTTAGTGCACTAATTAGCTTGCTGGACGGTTAGGGTGTCGTCCACCCCCTGTATAAAGAGCGACGAGACGATGTCTCACCTATGTAGTCACGTGCCCCCAGTCCTGAGACACGTGTACATATCTTGTGGAAAAAATTGCTGTGAGAGTTGCCGATTTTCTTCTTTCTCACTGGAATTAGATATATGCCTCCAGTTCTGAGACATGTATTTCTATATTGTGGACATCGAGTATTGCGTTTTTACAAGCGAATTGTCAAGAACACTATTCCAGCTGTGAAAGCCGAAATAAATAGGCTGCGAAAGCCAAAAGGCTATGAAAGCCGAAACATTCTTTTTATCATCTTTTCAAATTGTTAAAATCAGGCTAAATTTTCAATGACGTATCGAGGGACTTTACACCAATGATGACATGATTGGGAGGACATCATCCCCTTTTAGTCCTTTTTAAACCGGTCTCTTCTCATGACATAACATCACCCATAACTCCTTTACTTGTAAAAGAATTCTACAAATGACAAGGATCAACCTAGATTCTTTAGCGCGTTATGACTAGAAAATACTTTTTCTATCCTTAATAGCTACTTGTTTCAAACACTTAGCGAATCAAGGATCGTTTTGACATCCTTTACATTTCTGAAAGATTCTCTTTTCTTTAAGAACTTGGCAGAATAAGTCTCAGATTTATTTCCTTGACTACTTTGATCTTCATCTATTCTAGACTCGATCAAAGTGGGGGCTAATTGTAGACATCTAATTTTGGTCTTCTGTCCCGACAAGAAGTGCAATGAGGATAAATAAAACCATCTTTGTGTTGGATCGAAGTGAAGAATGCTTATGGATGACTGACTAAACCGCAAAGAACAAAAAGACTAGCCTAACCCAAAATAAATACAAAACAAGGTCCTAAAAACTAAACCCGATCATAATTAGGCTTAAGGCCGTGCTTAAGACCCAATAATGACGGATTTAGAGGCGCCTAGGTTAAATTTAATGCTGTCGCAGAAAAAGCCGCGCGCATCTCAATAAGTCACGCTGGTCTGGCGCGCGCAACTAATTTAGTTGCGCGTAACACCCAGCGCAACTTCAAGAGAAGCGCTCACAGGAGATTCTAAATTTCATAAAAATAAAAAACGAATCTTACCATAATGTCGAGCGCAAGACATTCAGTTATGCGCTGCCCATAGAAGCGCAACTAAATCACTTGTGCTGGGATGTCGCGCGCAACTCATTCAAATGCGCGTGACACCTACTGTGGAAGATTACATAAAACCCTAAATGCACCCATTCTCTATAAATAGGGGCATAATATGAGGCTTAAACCCACATAAATTAACCAAAAATCCTGGTAGAAACTCTTGTGAACTTGTGCTACTAAACCCTCTTGTCCTAAACACTCACCCCTCTTAATCTTTGTTACTACGGTGGAGGTTCTCGAACAAGGAGTCCATAAGTGTTCTAAAAGGAGATCTAGCGAATAGAAGTGGTAAATTCCCGAGCACTTAGATAAATCACATTTACTTTTTCTTGTTTAAAAGAACTTTTATCAATAAAATAGTGTTGTTAGACCACTTTAAAAGGATATTTAATTAATTAATTCCATATAGTATCTTGCGTTAAATAAGATTAGAATTAAATAATTAATTGATTGATTGACCGCTTAAGCCAAGGCAAATCTTGTTTACTTTTGCTCCTTTCACGAATTTGAATTAAATAAAGAATAATGACTTTGCAATGTAATTCCTACATGATTAATGCTTGTAAATAAAATCAACTAACTTTGTTTTAGGCATCGTGTTGAATATATTTTTTGGTGATGAAATTGTAAAAAAGGAAGAGCAAGTAGAGGCTGCACTAGGCCTAGAATAGCGATTCTCCTAACACTAGGAACGTTATTTTAGTACCCTCGTTCCCGAACTCATTTCTAGTTTATGTAGACCAATTTGGGCATGGGTGAACTTACGATTTTTGCTAATTATCCCATAAAATCCACATTGGAGAAAGGCATGAACGACGTTTATGGGTTTTCCAAAAACTCATTAGCGACTCCTACTTTTTTCTTACAAAAAAGCGTAATGATAGAATCAATTCTAATTCAAGGTCGCCTAAACAGCCAGGAATTCAAATCCTACTACACCCTAAAAAGTGTAGAGTCCTAGGCTTTTAAATGAACATGGGCATTTAAGGAAAGATCCCCTATGATAGGAACACCCTCCTTACAGCTCCGACTTAGAGATTCCAAAGGCAAAGAAGGGTTTACACGCTTTTGGGAATAAGCTATGATGTTGCTTTTGATCGCTTGCATAGTCAAGGATTGATCATGCCAATTGGATCCTTTCCAGAACCTTTACTAGAGAATAGAACTACTAGATATGACCCCAATGCTCATTACAAGATCATCAAGGAAAAGGTCATACTACTGAAAAAAATTATAGATTGAAGGACGCGACCCAAGACCAGATTGATGTTAATCAGCTTGTTGTCCCTCCAAGGGGGAAGAAGCCCAAATTTGTTAACAAGTCCCCTATTTGATGATTTGGCTATCATGGGAGATGAAGTCTCCTTTTATCCGTCAATACTCATTCAACCTGTGAATGAACCTCTACCAGAAGTTGTCTTTGTTTCAAGTTGTGAAGAAGTGAATGGAATTTGGGATAGTGACGATGAAGACGTCTATCTCAAAGATATAGCCTGTTCATCTCTTGGCACTAGTGAAGATGTTTTGAGAGACTTTTAGGTCAAGGTTCTCACAAGAAATAGATGGTTGCAACAGCCTAGTCCGCATCCACTTCCACCGCAATCACAACCAATAGTTGATCCCAACTACCATATGAACAATGATGTGATCAAACAATTACAAAAGAATAAGGTTGAAATAAATGTATGGAAGCTTTTAGCCGCGTCCCATGAGAATCAAAAGGCTATGATGAATGCTCTGGTGAAAATAGGAGTTGATAGTGATATGACTCCTCAAGGGCTGATCAGCTTTCTCACTACTGAGTTGCCAAGTACCAATAATCTGATTTCCTTTTCTGATAAGGATCTGCCCCCGGAAGGGGACCAACATAACAAGGCCATACACCTCACTGAAGTGTGTAGGCAGATGAATGTTCCCATGAGCCTAGTTGATAATGGTTCAGCAATCAATGTATGCCCACTGCGCACTACAAAGAAGTTGGGCATGAACAATGAAGAATTGATTCCCTCTACTCAAGGGACTCGTGCTTACGATAATACGCGCCGCCTAGCCGTGGGTAATATCATGCTAAACATAACTACTGGAGCCATTGAACGTGGCACCAAGTTTCAAGTGCTGGACATTAAGGCTTCTTTCAATATGTTGTTAAGTCATCCTTGGCTTCATGAGCTAAAGGCAATTCCGACGTCGTTGCACCAAAAGATGAAAGCTATAGTTGGAGATATTCCAATTACCATTGATGTCCTCCCCCATGCGCATTCAAGTTATTGATTCTTCCATTGTCCATGTCCAACAAGACAATGAAGATGAGGATCTCTGGGGGTTTTTATTAGCTGATGTTCTCATGATCGAAGAAGAGGAGAAGTATTACCTCGACACCAATCTTTATTCAAATACAATTGTTAATGCAATTATGAAGAAGCAAGGGCATTTCCCTGGAATGACCCTTGGACTCAAAAAGAAAATAGCTAAACTTTTGGGCCATCCTTGTGGACCCAAGAAAGATACCTTTAGCTTAGGATTCAAGCCAACAAAATAAGATATGAAACAAGCACTCCTATAGATGAAGGCTCACAACAATGCTCGAACCTTTAAGACAAAAATGGATAAGGATCCATATCCCTTCACTCTCAACGCCCAAAACATCAAAGAAGGGGAAAACTTCCCATGCTATGAAATCCCTAAGCTTTTCGTCCACAATGGGAAGCGTGAGCCTGGTTTCGAGATGTTCCTCGATTGTGACTTCATCGACGAAGGCGATGAGTTCTCCACAGCTGAAAAACCAGCTAGTCCAAGCTCTAATAATATGAACATTAATCTTCTTTTTAGACTAGAAAAGAATGAACCGAAGCCTATCCGCAATGACGATTCTGAGATCATTCACGCTGTCATATCAAGCAAAGATTTTGACCCTTCTGAGTTATTTGTACCGGCTGATGGTGTTTTAAAGGGATGAAGCAAGACGGTGAAGATCACTACGCCAAGTGGAGGAAAGTTTGAAGTGAGCACTAGTAAAGGCCCTATGTTTGATGAATCAAAATCGTCCGAGTCCGAGTTTGAGTCTATAGACGAGTTTTGAAGATTTGTGGCCGACCCCCTTTCTTTTATTGAGTCTAATGTAGTTCCTCCTAGTGTTGAGTCTCTTCTCAAGTCTCCTCTCTTTATCCATTAGGGGTGTCCATTCTGTTTTCGGTTTGGATTTAGGTCAAATCCAATTCGATCCGAATTATATTTGGTTTTCATTTTTCAATCCTATCCGATCCGAATTACACTTCTAATCCAATCCGAATTAAAATTCGGTTATTTTAGATCCGATCCGAAAATCCGAATTAAAATAAGTTTATTTAAAATGTCTAATAAACTAGTACAGATAATATAAAATGGTAGTCATGATTAACATAAATTGTTTAACATCAAGTAAAATTAAATTGTTCAAAATAAGTATTACAACTAAAAGGCAACTCTAAGAGTTTATTACAATTCAGTAGCAGCATTTTTGTTCAAATTCAACAGAAACAACTTTCTGTTCAAGAGTTCAAATACTAATTCCAACAAAAGGCAGTAGGAGGCATCAACTTATAAAGAGAGCGGGCAACAGCAACCTAAGAAGAAAGCAGCAACAACAACAGAGAATCCAAAACACAGTCCATATGTTGATATGAATGATATCTAAATTTCGGTTTTCGATTTTAATTGGATCCGATTAAGGTCAATCCGATCCGAAAATCCAAATTTTTAAAAAAAATCTCAATCCGATCCGATCCGATCTAAATTTTGGATCTGATCCAAATTGATATTTTTTATTTGGATTGGATTGGATTTTAGTTTTTATCCAAATTATGGACACCCCTACTATCCATAATAATTTCGGCGTGGTTGCAGCTGACTTTGCCCTCTTTGATGTAATGACCAATGAATTCAATGAAATGAGTACCTTTGCTTACGATGTGTGTCATTCCCGTAACCCTGATCAATATTGCTTTGCTAATGATAAAAATGAAAAAGAAACAATAAAAGCAATGGAAGAACACGGAAATAAAACAGTAATTATTGAAGATACGGAACAGTTTTTCCAATGATACGATTATGAAAGAAGTTAAAATTGGATTAACACTAAGTCAAGATGAACGCAAAGAGATAATTAAATTACGTAGTGAATTTGTTGATGTATTTGCTTGGTCATACCAAGATATGCCAGGGATTGACAAGGATATAGGTAAGCATACGATACCATTAATTCCAGGTATGAAGCCTCTCAAACAAAAGATGCGCCGTATGAAATCAGATGTGGCTCTCAAAATCAAGGAAGAAATCAGAAAGCAATTGGCTAGAGGTTTCATCAAAGTATCCAAGTACCCGGAATGGATAGCTAATGTGGCTCTAGTTCCGAAAAAAGATGGAAGGGTCAGAATGTGTGTTAATTACAGGGATCTCAGCAAAGCCAGCCCAAAATATGGGTTCCCTCTACTTCACATTGATATTTGGTCGACAACACAGTAAATCATGCACTCCTATCATTCATGGACGGCTATGCTGGATATAATCAAGTACTGATGGCTGAGGAAGATATGGAAAAAACCACATTCATCACACAATGGGGTACATATTACTATACGGTAATGCCATTCGGGTTGAAAAACGTGGGATCCACCTTCCAAATTATAGCCACAACATTATTACATGATATGATGCATAAAGAGATGGAGGTGTATGTTGATGATATGATCGTTTAGTCAAAAGATCGGCCAAGCCATATCATTGCACTTCGGAGTTACATCAGGCAAGCTACTTGGCTATGTGATCAGTTCTCGAGGAATTGAAATAGATCCCACAAAAGTCAAAGCAATCTTGGCCTTGCCACCACCCAAGACTGAGAAAGAGATTTAGGGTTTTATCGGATGATTGTAATATATAAGTAGGTTCACATCCAAACTCACTACTATATTTGAACCTATACTCAAGAAGCTTAAGAAGAATGTTCCAGTTATATGGGATAATGAGTGCCAAAAGCATTCGACAAGATCAAGAAATACTTGGCAAACCACCCGTGCTAGCGCAAACAATGCCTGACTTTCCTCTTTGACTCTACCTTAAGGTCATAAGAGAAACGATGGGGGCAATGCTAGCACAAGAGATCGAAAGTGAGGAGAACGCAATCTACTACTTGAGAAAAAAAGCTTCAAGGTTATAAGACCAGGTACACACCGCTTGAAAAGTTGTGTCTCGCACTCTTATGGGTTGTGCAAAAATTAAGACATTACATGCTCACTTATACAGTGCATGTTGTATCCAAGATGGATCCTCTCAAGTATTTATTCAAAAAAGCAACACTCAATGGCAGATTATCAAGGTGGATAGTCAACCTTGCCCATTTTGACTTAAAATTTGTACTACAAAAGGCTATCAATGGTTCTGCGGTTTCTGACTTCCTAAAAGATTTCCCACTAGAAGAAGTTGAGAAAGAAGAAGAAGAGTATGATTTTCCTAATGAAGATCTACTCATGACCGAAGATGATAGTTGGACGCTCTATTTCAATGAAGCTTTAAACCAAAAGGGTTGTGCTGTAGAAGTCTTGCTCGTATCACCCAAGGAAGAACACATCCCGATTTCTATGAAGCTCGGCTTTAATGTCACCAACAATGCTGCAGAATATGAAGAATGCATCTTGGGATTAGAAACAGTTGTGGCCCTTGGAATTAATAAGCTTAGATTCTACGGGAATCGTCACTAATCATCAACTAGATCTCAAAAAGTTGGAAAGTGAGAAGTGAAAGTCTCGCTACGTATCAAGCTCATCTGGAAACTCTCACGGAGAAACTAGATGAAGTGGAATATACGTACTTCCCTAGAGAAGAAAATAAGTTTGTGTAGGGAATATTTCAAACATCCCACACTTAAGTCCCATTATGATCATACTCTTAAGCGTGGTGGCGTCCAAAGGAAGGAAGCTAGAGTAAAAGAATCACCAACAAGTTTTGACAACTTGTAAATCGTTCACAGGGTGAAGGTTACACCCCTTAACGATATAGGAGATCTTTAACTCTAATAGGTCTGGAACCATGTCTAGAAGTTCAAGGATGAAGATACAAATCCAACCTAAAAGAGATCCAACTTGCCGTAAAAATAGGCATTCTTCTCGTATTCATATGCGCTTTCTTACTAACATACAATAAATAGGTTAGCCCTAAACTTGTTTAATCTATGTTGGTTGAATATTAATGCACAAATAAAACTATTATTGGAGATCACTTGAATTATAATCATATTATCATAAACAAGATTATTAATATCTTATTAAGCGTAATTACAAGTACAAATTTCCTTTAAACAAGCATAAAAGGCGTGATCAAGTGTTGTACTGTTGTACATAAAAACAGGACTAGACAAGAGAAGGTAATACATGCTGGGTGCTGAGTTACTGCTGTTGGCTTCAACTGTTGCTGTTGTTTTCTGCTGCTGGCTGCCTGCCCTGCTGTACTGTTATTGCTCTGCTGCTGTGGCTGTTGCTGGTTGCTCTGCTTGTTGTCTGCTCTGCTGCTGATCAGCAGCTGGTTCTGTTGAGGGCTGATGTTCTGATCAGCAGCTGCTGCTGCTGATGATGTTGTTGGCTGCTGTTTCAGCAGTTGTTGTTGCTGGAGTTGTTATACTGCTCTGTTGCTGTCTATGTTGATGCACTGTTCTGCTGCTGTATGTGCACTGTATTATTGTCTGTGTTGTTGCACTGTTCTGTTGCTGTATGTGTTGTTGTTGCTGATTTTTTCTTACTGATTTTGCTGGTTTTAGATGATATTGCTGGTTGTAGGTGTTGCAAGTCAGTGTTGCTAATGTTGAAATCTGGTGCTTTGTCTTGTTGCTTTTTCTGAGATGATGTATTACCCTCTCTTGTCTAGTCTTGTTGCTTTTGCAACTGAGTCTAGGTGGAGGTTTGCTTTTTGCAGTTTGCAGGGGTGGTATTTATTGTTGTTGCTTTGTGCTTGTCTTTGAGTTCTTAGGCCTTGTTTCCAGAACCCTTCCTAGAAGGTGGCTGGAAGCTTATGCTCATGGTGTTCTTGTCTCTTTCTCCTGAACCCTTCCTCGAAGGTGGCAGGAGATTGAGCTTGAACTGTTTGGTGTTGGTTGGCCTGTTTTTTAGGTCTTGTGGGGTTTGGTGTTTGTTATAACTTAGCTTTTGTAAGTTGTAACTTTTCCTTTTGGTAATAAAATTTCTCTTATTTGCAAAAAAAAAAAAAAAAAAAAAAGCAATAACAATAATAAACATCAAACAACATAATAACAATCATGATCATAATAATATTCCAAATCTCAAAGCATAATAATATTAGCAAGATCCTAGGCATGATACTAACAAGATTAATAACAAACCCTAGCATGTCACTACACATTAAAGATCAATTAGCCCTAACATGACACTAACATGATATTAGGAAAGAAATAGGAAGCATCATAATAATATACATGATATTAGAAATTTTAGTTATTACCCTAAACATGATACTAGGAAGCAATAAAACATTCTATCATGATACTAGGAATCAACAAAATAATTTAAGCATGATTTCTATATCAAAAGTTCAATAAAACAATTAAAGTACTTACTTCGATGTCTTGTTCCTCTTTCTAATAACAAAATAAACACGTTAGTAACTTCAAGGAAAAATATCAAAAACCAGTAAATCTAATCAAAGAATTGTATTAAGGTTTGGGACCAAACCCTCAGAAATAATCAAACTTTCACGTCTAGGGCGAAGGCAACCTCGAACATAGCTAGGTATGTCTAGAGCTAATGTATGTGGAATTTTGTAAAAGGGAAGGTTTAGAAAAAGAATAGAGAGAGAAGTAAAGCTTCTAGCTTTTAGAGAGTGATGATTTTTGTGAATGATTAAAAACGGGGAGATACGACCCCTATTTATAGAAAAAATAGCCTAGAAACGAAAGAAAGTGTTGTAGTCCCATTTGGAAAAAAAAGACCTCTTGTCGTCAACGACATGAGTTAGCGCCTGACGACAGGAGCAGTGCCAGGCGACTGGTATTAGCGCCAGGTGACAGACTTGTCGTTTGGCTTTAGGATAGTATTTTTGCGGATTTTGTTTTTATCATATCTTTTGATCCAAAAGTCCAAAAGAGTCATATAATATGTCGTTGGAAATCTCTTGAACTCTACTTTCTAACCCAATTATAATAATATTAAAATATTTTGTATATAATAATATATGGCCGTTATAATGGAAGGGTGTCAGTTTTAGATAGAGTTTCGTATTCATTTCATATCTTTTTCGTTATTCCTCGAAATTAATATTATAATATATCATTGGAAAGATAATTTCAAGATATATCCAACCATATAAGATTTGGATAAAGATTATGAGGAAAAAAATATTATCTTACTGTCTTTGAACATCTTTAAATTCGAATATAATTAGGACTTAAAAAAGGAAAGTTTTTATTCAGTTTCAAACTCTATGATTTTATCTTTTCAAAAAGGATAATAAAGATCTTTTAGAAACTCATAGAAATATCTAATTAATCCTAATTATTTTAGGAATATTATAACCTTTGTACCCTCTACATGATCATTGGGTCGTAGATAAAATTCGGTTTGAGCCCAGCTTAGTATTTTGGCCATAACTTCTTCATTATTCATCGAAATTGGGCTTATAATATATCGTTGGAAAGGTATTTTCGAACCTCATCCCACTTTACCATTATTAGACCATTATCATGGACCAAACTAAACTGGGTTGGACGATTTTCATAAATAGAGTGAAAAAAGAAACAAAATTTTGAAAACAGAATAAAAGATATTTTAATAAAAACATCCATGAGAATGTCATTGACCATAGAAAGAAGATATGAGCCGGCTTATGTTCATGCACTTGATGATGAACAAGAATCACAAGAAGAAGATGAAGAGCCATGGTATACTGATATCCTTTATTATGTAACGAAGGGAGAATACCCTCCCAACAATGATAAAAGAGCATGACATGCTTTGAGGCTCCTGGCCTCACAATATGTGCTCATCAGGGGAGAGCTCTACAAAAGGACCGCTCAAGGGAGAAATCTCTTATGCATAGAGAAGCCGAAGGTCACATAACCATGAAAAACATTCACGCCCGAATATGTGGAATGCATATGAATGCTAAAATGTTAGTCCGAAAGATAAAACGAAAAGGTTAGTATTGGACTACCATGGAGAGAGACTATCACAATATGTAAAGAAATGTATGAAGTGTCAATTCTACGCAAATTTGCAGCACGTTCCACCTTCGCTTCTATACACATATACTTCTCCATGGCCTTTCACTAGTTGGGGAATCGACATCATTGAGAAGATAACACCGCCATAATAAGGAAGACACGAGTTCATCCTTGTATCAATCGACTACTTCACCAAATAGGTCAAGGCAGCTTCATATGCTAAACTTACAGCAAAACATGTAGCTTAATTCATCGAAAAAACATAATATGCCGCTTTGGTGTACCGCACGAAATGATCAGTGATAATGGGACGCATTTCCAAGCCGAGTGCGCAGAATTATTACAAAAATAACATATCAAACATCATAGATCGTCACCCTATAGACCACAAACAAATGGTGCGGTTGAATCATCCAATAATAATGTGAAAACTATCATCAAAAAGATGACAGGAAATTAAAAAGATTGACCGAGCAAGCTACATTTTGCTCTCAAGGGTTATCGAACGAACTTTTGTCCGTACATCAACGGGGGCTACCCCTTTCTCTTTGGTCTATGGAGTTGAAGATGTACAACCAATAGAGCTCGAAAACCCTTTTATACGAATCGCGTTTGAAAGTTAACTAGATGAAGTCAACTGGATTAGAGCGAGATATGATGAACTAGTCTTACTTGACGAAAAACGCTTGGCAGCTTTGCATCATGTCCAAATCTACCAACAGTGTATGGCACGACATTTCAATAAAAAATTGAAGACTAGGAATATTAAAGAAGGTGATCTAGTGCTTAAGGCACTTCGCAAAAATGTGTTATATCCAAGAGGAAAATTTAGACCAAACTGGTCAGCTCCTTACATTATCAAGTTCATTTTGTCGGGTCGAGCAGCACAATTGGTAGACGTGTATGGCAATGATTTCCACAATTTAACTAATTTGGATCAACTCAAGAAATATTATGCCTAGTTGCATGGGTTCATGACCCGATTGAGCTACGTTTGGCCTAATTCCTTTTTAAGGATACGTAGGCAACCCCACAACGGAACCCGACCACTTTAAAAATAAAAACCCCTCATTCGCATAACAAATATAGAACACAAGGCAGCAAAGTGCAACTAAACCAAGAAATTCCACAGTGGCAGCCGCCGCGCCACGTAAGCATTCACCGCGACACTCCAGCCTTCGACGCAACACGGCAGGATATTGCAGCAAAAAGAATGTCGCGCCAAGCCAGGTTTTACCGTGCCACGCCATCTCTCAATGTGTCACTCCAATTTTCACCATGGAATGGTGGAATTTACAACTACAAGATACAGCTGACAAGCCTCGTGTCACGGTATTAAACAGCGTGACGCGGTAGATTTTTCCATGGCACGGCACAACAAGATTTTGCAAATTCAGTTATTTTAATTTTTTCCCGAATATTTTATTCGACGATTATTTTTATTCTTCCATTGCGTCCGACTTCTTGACTCGGATAATAAATAAGAAAAATAAATAAAGTCATTGTAATTTTTAATTTAAGGCAAAAATAAATATGCTATTATTATTTAAATAAATGTGACTACAATTATTGGCATCATTCACCTTATTTCGAAATTAAAATTTAAATCATATAAGCAAAGCAATATTGGTCTAATCCTTCTTCACTTTCGATGCTTCATCTTTCATTTCCACTAGGTCATATTTTAAATCAAAGATCTTTCAAAAATTTATAATCAAAATATTGTTTTGCTTATATGATTTAAATTTAAACTTTGCGTGGTCTCGGTAAAGAAAAATATTGCTTTTTGGGCATATTTTGCTTTACCGAGACCACGCAAAGTTTCTCCAAGGCAAGTAGGCATGGGAGATCTTCCAGATTCAACATGTTCAAGCACAGACGCTAAACAAGCATGTCCTACTCTACCGTTTGCAAATAAAAGCTTGCTAAACATGAAAAAAAAATTCCTTGTACGGTATACGAGATATGACTCAGAGACAGGACGATTAAAATATAAATTTGCAAGCTTTTCTAGATCTACTTCATTACCACATACAATTTTATTTAGATCTAGATCTGTCAGATTCAGATGATGTTCAAAATCTTGGTAATATTATTCATGCAGAGTAGGCATTGCAACAAGATTTCTAGCAAGAAAGCCAAAGATAGCACCAAATTCCCCCGGTAGAGGACAGATTTCATCATAATCAAACTTGAAACAATGAGTTTTCGGACTCCAATAATCTAAGGTTGCCCTTAGAAAATCATGTTAAATTGCTACATGCCTTAATGCTAATAAACCTCTAACATGAAACAATTCTAGCTCTCTTTTGTCTGCATTAGTCAAAGAATAGGACCAGTCACGCAACGCATTATCAAAAATATGGGACATTATTTTTGAAATATGAAATTCTAACTATTTTATATTTCGTAATTATGCATATCACGAATAAACTGGTAGTATGATTAGCCAAAAACGCTCAGAATCACGAAAAATCTATCCAGCTATGCGCGCAAAGTATACCGCATCAATATATGTGCAACGTGTCACGACAATCACGCGTTTTAATATTTTTAT
This sequence comes from Chenopodium album, assembly GCF_948465745.1. Lineage (NCBI taxonomy): Eukaryota > Viridiplantae > Streptophyta > Magnoliopsida > Caryophyllales > Amaranthaceae > Chenopodium > Chenopodium album. The sequence goes on along the minus strand of NC_137840.1, from coordinate 19,414,386 downwards.
CCTTGACCTATTTTTATCCGGATTTTTATTTTTCCTTCACCGTCTATCTTCCAATCTCGTTTTTCGAGAGTTTTATTCATAATAAAATTCTCCCTTTATTTTATTTTTAGTTTTATTTTTATCCATGTTTTTATTTTTTTTCATTTTATTTTTTTTCTCCTGAGGAAGTTGTAAAAATTATCCCATTTTTTATTTTTATTTTCTTTTTCTTTTGGAGAAGTTGTAAAACATGTCCCATTTTTATTTTATTTTTATTTTGGGGAAATTGTAATATTAGTCCAGTTTTTAATATTTTGGGGAAGTTGTAAAACTAGTCCCATTTTTTATTTTCTTTTTCTTTTGGGGAAGGTCAGTTACCTCCTCTTACGAAAAATAAGGATTTTTTCGCGTCATTAATAAATACACAATCACACACAATGAGTCTCAAGCACACACTAATACGCACATTAATAATGTCAAATGCATAAAGTGTGAATAAAATATACAAAATAATTCATGGTAAATAAATGGTGTCAAGTGTCATATTTTTGAGCTTTCCGGTCAACCTTTAAGACTTCTCAAGAACTCCTCAAGTTTTCTACACGTACAAAGGTAGGCCGCCCGTTTTCTTTTCCTTGTTTACTTACATTATTTTTCTTCTTGCATTTCTTTTTGTACATCTGGCTCAACATTCGGCTTTGTCCGTTTCTCCTCATGAGCTCGGTCGTTTGCTTGGGACTGAGGAGTCTAAAGTGGACGGAGACGAGTTGTCTCCTTCATGGAGTGGGTCCATTTCTAATACGTACCAACTCACCTCCACTTATTCTTCTCTGTCCCTGCAGTCGGACATGGCGAGAACAATGCAAACGCTTGATCGTCATAAGGCCAGGAATCCAGACGGTAGTCTGGTCAATCCTTGGACTCCTTATGACCCAAATAACACTGACATAGAAACTCCATCTACTACTCCTACGACCGCTTCCACGGGTACTCATTGTTCGGCCGTGGAAGTAACTTCTTCTTTTGAGGAGCGCCAGCGTGCACAGGGCGTCTCTTCCGCTGTTAGGGGTGTCCGGGCCAACCCCATAACCTAGGTCCTCACAACAAGTCAACTCAGCCAGACAATCGGCCAAGTTGCTATCTCGTGAGAGGCCTCCTTCCCTTTTTTGGGCGGCCACTGCTGGTCCGTCCGTTTCAGATCCTTCACCATCCCATCTCCAATATAGCTAGTCGGACAGATCAAGAATTGGAATTTATATCAACGAACCGTCTGACCTTCCCCCTCGCAGTGGCCCTTCTTTGAAAACTAGGGCGACCACTGCTAAAGATAAAGATAAGAGTCCCTTAGTTCCTGAAGAGTCTCCTTCAGCTGGCGGCGGCCATGTCTCAAGGAGTCGTATCTCGATCGAGGTAGCAGACTTGGACAGGGTGTTATCCACCGAATTTGGGACCGCCCCTCGCTAAGAGGACAAGGAGGCAGAGGATGAGGCCGAGGCCGAAGGTGCGACGGTCGAGGGACAGGTGGCGGAAGAAGGTGAGGTCGTCAATATTGACAACTTCAAGGATCCGTACGCTTGTACGATAGGTAGCACAGCCTTGGGCTACCTTAATGACGGATTTGAGGAATACAAGGCGTTCCTCCATCTGGGAGAGGGTTTTGAGTTGTTGGTACCGCAGAAATCTCACTCAGTGGCTGCATGAGAGGATGAGCGGCCGCGCCGCAAAGCCTTCTGCGTCTATAGGGCCGCCTTCGACGTTGGACTCTGCTTTCCCCTTCACCCTTTCGTCCGCACCGTTCTGGACGAATATAATATAGCTCTTTTCCAGATGATGCCAAACAGCTTGCTGAACGTGTTTAGGTACTTGGCGACGTACATCCACAAAGGCTTTAAGCCAGACTTTCCGATTTTCTATGAGATGCACTCCATGACCAAGCTGGAGAAACACACAGACGGCTGGTTCATCATCAGCACCACCAAGGATTATATGGTGGTGATTGACCGCACCTCCAAATGGCGAGACTTGAAGAATCGTTTCCACCGCATCAAGACTAAGGATGTTGAGTTCAACCTGTAGATGAACCAATTCAATTACAAGCCGATCAAGCTTGGACAAGGGGATCACAAGCCGTACAAGCCACCCGTCCATCCCAGCCAACACCACCAGCTTGAATACTTTAAAGTCAATAGGGTGGAAAAGGACGGCAAGATGGTGGTCGTGCCTAAGAACTGGGTTCCTTTGTCCAGTTGGCTTAGGGATCCAACATTCATGTCGGCCTACGGCCTGTACAAGAATTTTCCCCAAGGTGGATGCCTAGGTTTTTCTTATACGCACATTGTTTCTTCTTTTAAAAATTTTCTAACTCTTTTTCTTCTTCTATTCTGCAACGGAGGCGTATGCCATGCTGGACCAAGAGCAAAAGGGGGAGATACACATGTCAGAGATCGACTTGGCCAGATACAAGGCTCGTCAAAAGATGTACGAGCAAACCAAGGAGGTATAAATTTCTTCCAAGGTCCTTTGTCCATGTTGCTAGGTTGGGAGGATGCTCCTAACTGAGTCTGCACATACGTTGTCCTATTTCTTTCTCAAACTTCCCCTCTTTTCTCACAATGACGATTCTTCATCCGAGTTGATATGTTGGGAGCAAGATCCCAACTGTATCTACACGGACTTCTTGGAATCTTATTTATTTTTGTTTCACCAACTTTTACTTGCTTTTTTAAGCTGGCCACTCCCACCCCTAGAGCTAAGCGAAAGCAATCATCCTCGGCTGTGAAGGATGGGAAGGACAGGATGGCGTCCAAACAAATGAAGAAGGTCACATCCAACACCCCTTCCATTACGACGACAAAGACTAAGTCGCAAACTGCTTCTAAGCAGTCTAAAGGAGAGAAACCCCGACTGGGTGATAGCGGGGTCTCCAAGTCCGTGGATCCGACCGCCAAGCCGGTCCATGATGAGTCCGTGAAAACAGACGATGGGGGTAAGTCGACCTCGGCAAAACCGATTGGACTCATCTCGACTCCGCCTGTCGAGAGAGTTCAAATATCTGATTGGCTTGAGGCCTCTCAGTCGACTGGTAACCAACCCATTCGCACAGGTGAGGAGGGCAACAAACCCATGCCGCCTCCTCCATTTACCTTCAACCCACTTTCTCCTCCGAGCTTCTCGGACCGTTAGTTCAGATAACTTTTAACAAATCTCGTTTTTAATTTAAATCTTATTGTTGAAACTAAACTCTTTTGCGTTCATGTGAAGATATTACGGAGGAGCTTAACATGAAGCTGCCCGGCCAGTCCCTCACTGGTGCGAACAAGAAGGCCATGTGGGAAGCCATGGCCAGGGTCGTCCCCGCCGAGCAGCAAGATAAGTTGTGGGGGATTCATGAGGGCTTCCTCGTCCCTATGATTAATTGCAGCACCGAGGTAGCATTTCACAACCCATTCATACTTAGAATACTTTATTTATTATTTTGCGAACTCACTTTGTCTTATACGCAGCTCTTCCTGCGACTGAACGCCTATCTTGAATGGAAGGTGAAAGAGAATGAGAAGCTGAAAAAGGCTTGGGATAAAGTCTAGAAGGCTGAAGACGCCGTTACTGGGACGGTCGCTCTCCAGCACACCTATGTCAAAACTCAGATCAACGTGATGTTCAACAAGGATGTGTGGCAAGCTCAGGACCTGGTTAAGATGGGAAAGGCTCTTGTACAAGAGACTTTGGCTAGGAAGACCATTAGGCAAGAGAGAGATGCGGCTATCCTGGACGACCAACACTGGAAGGAGGGGTTCAAGGCCTCCAAAAGGCTGAAGGGGGATGTGTCCCTTGCGCAAAAGAATCTTAAGGAGGCCTTGGATGAGGCGGACGCTCTCCAGGCCGAGGTGGAGACTTTAAAGAAGTCCATGCGGACTCAACTAAACAGCTAAAAGCACCTCGGCCGCCTAGTGTAGAGGAGGTCGTCCGAATTGAGCACAACATAAAGGAGAGGTTGAAGAGCCACTTCTTTGAGGCGTTCGAGCTCATGGTGAATGAGGGGGAGGCCGCCTACTATCAGGAGTGCTTCACCAATCGTCTCTATTTCGTCTGCCTCAGGGAAGAGGCTTAGAAGGCCGGTCAGCCTTCTCCCAAACTAGTCGTTACACCGGCCTCTTCGGACGATGAGGAAGAGGCGAACGAAGCCGAGGGCAAAGAGGAAAACAAGGAAGATCCTGCTGATGGTGCGCCTGCTCTTGTCTCCGAGGAGCCTGTCCAAGACAAAGATTCGGCTAAATAGAGCCCAGGTCCTCCTCCGGCCGTCCCCTAGTTTAAGCTTTTCAGTCTTCTACTTCTGTTGAACAATTTTATTTTCTTTTTATTTGATGCCGCTTGTCTTAAGCGGCTTTGTAAGATATTTTGCCGCCTTCTAAGCGGTTTTTATTAATGCAGGTTTTGCCGCCCTCTAAGCGATTTTCCATTTTATCTATTCCATACTTAGCAAATTTTTGCGCATTTTTACGTTTGTTATGCTTTTATGCTTTCGTACGATGGGGGGGTATGCCCCTTTATTCCGCGTTCGCCTAGTCCATACTCTGAATGGTTTGATTGACTTGGTAATTTTTATACCTTAAAGGGTATGACAACTAGCAAGTTAATCAAATCATAGTAATGATTGCCCTTGGACTAGGTGAAATGTCGAATCAATAGCTATTGCGGGCGCATTTATGGGCCTTATGTGAGCCGTCCGTTGAATCTATTGCTTGGACATAGTCAAGAAATTTCATGTAATATCTCAACTTTATAATTTCTAAGATTTGGCTGGGCTATTATGACTAGGTATGCCCTTGCCCCCATTTAAGGAGGTGAATGTCCGTGACGAATTTAGGATACCTTATGCCTTTTACCGTCCGTCCCAATCGGAGTCGGACATTTACCTGTGCTTTTCAACATCCATTCATTTTTTTATTTTTATTTTTTTTGCGGTCCTTTGTGACCTTTTTGTTATATCTTAAATAATTTTGTTCAGCTTTTATTAGTCGTGTTGCTATGTTGCAAGAAACATGGTTATGGTTTTCACTCGGCCTTTAATTCAAAAAACAAAGACGTACGCAAGCAAAAACGAATAATTCAATAAGATAACAATGTCTGACTTTTTCATTAATTTGTCAATATTACATTTTTGGGGCCATAAGGCTTTACTTACAGGGCTCGGTCATTAAGACCTAGCTGTATTTACAGCTTTGTGGCCAAGTACAAAAGACTTCTAAACATAAAATTTTTGAGATTGTCCGTGTTTCATGTACGTGGAATTGGACGGCCATCTAAGGCTTTAAGTCGGTAAGTACCATCTCGAACTTCTTCGCTGATTCGATACCGCCCTTCCCAGTTTGGGGTTAACTTGCCATCCTCATTTGCTCGGCCTACAACCTCCATTTTTCTCAGTACAAGATCTCCCATCTTTAGCGGACGCTTTGACGCTCGGCGATTATATGCCCTTGTCATCCTCAAGCGATAGATTTTTTGCCTAAGCGCCACATTGCCCTTGGCTTCTGGAAGGAAATCCAGGGCGGTCTTCATGGCCTCCCCATTGGACGCTTCATCATATAGAATCACTTTGAGGGTAGGGTTGTACATCTCAATTGGGGGAACTGCTTCGGCACCATAAACCAAAAAGAATGGGGTCTCTCCAGTGGAACTCTTTGTTGTTGTTCGTATGGACCATAATACATTAACCAGCTCATCAGCCCATAGGCCACCTGCATTTTCAAGTTGCGCTTGATACCATTGGAGATCAACTTGTTTTAGGCCTCTACTTGGTCGTTGGCTTGGTCGGCCAACTAAGGCAAAGCAATGAGCTATGCCATAGTCTTCCAACCATTCCTTGAGCTATGGTGTTTCAAACTAAGGCTCATTATCGAACACCAATGAGTAAGGTACTCCAAAGCGAGTAATTATGTTCTTCCATATGAAAGCTGACATTTCCGTCCACTTAATGCCCCTGACGGCCTTGGCCTCAACCCATTTCGTGAAGTAGTCTACTGCTATAAACACATATCGCCTTTGGCCAGACACTAGCGTATACGGACCCAAGATGTCCATACCCCTTTTTGCAAAAGGGAGCAGACTACTTATGGCCGACAAAATGTTAGTTGGGCGATGGATTAAGGTTGCGAACCTTTGGCACTTGTCACATTTCTTCACCATATTCATGACGTTCGATTTCAAACTCGGCCAGTAGTACCCTAGGTGAGTGGCCTTTTCAGCCAGTGCTCGTCCTCCAATGTGGGAGCTGCAATGCCCCTGGTGAAGGTCGTCCAGCACATCATGTCCCTTCTCAGGGGTAATACACTTCAGGTAAGGCTTAACAAAGACTTTCTTAAACAAATTCCCATGCTTCATTTCGAACCAGGCCGCCTTCTTTTTCATCAGCCAGATCTCCTTAGGGTCGGCAGGGAGCAATCCATCCCTTAGGTAGGAGATGATTCCGTCCATCCAAGTTGTGCTTCTATCAATGATCTGCACTGGCTCAACATCAATACTCCTATTTTCCTTTACTTCCCAAAACACTTATTTGGGAGTATCACATGATGCCGAGGATGCTAATTTTGAGAGGGCGTCTTCCTGATGATTAGACAAACGGGGGACTTGTTACAGAGAAAAATGTTTTAGGCTCTTGGCCTCTTCTTTAACTATCTTCAGATGTTTCATCATGGCTGGATCCCTTTCTTTAAAGTCACCATTCACTTGGCCGACTATCACCTGGGAGTCCGAGCTCACATCCACCTTTGTTTCCCCTGCCGCCTTACACATTCTAAAGCCAGCCAGGACGGCTTCGTACTCGACCTCGTTGTTAGAGGCTTGAAATTGAAATACCAGCACATACTCAAACTTATCCCCCTCAGGAGATTGACAAATAATTCCAGCACCACATCCGGTCGTTGTTGCACTACCATCTACATATACCTTCCAGATCTGGTCTCCAAGAGGCAGTAAGTCCAGCCGTGTCATCTTAGCTAACAAATCAGCAAAGGTCTGCCCCTTTATAGCGGCCACTAGATTCTAAAGTTGCAAACGGCTTCTTGAGTGGTTGATAAGTGTAAACCATAATTGAATGTGCTAGGAAATACGGCCGCAACTTTTTAGATGCTATGTACAACGCTAGGCCAACTTTTTCAACAGGGGGATACCTAAGCTCGGCGTTGTGTAGCACATGACTGATAAAATAGACTGGGATCTGGTGGCCGTCCCTTTTAACAAGCAGGTTGGCACTTAAGGAATGTTCTGAGATAGCAAGATAGATGTACAACTTCTCATTCTTGAGTGGACTAACAAGCCGAGGCAATGTATGTAGATGACTTTTTAATTGTACGAACGCTTCCTCTGCTTCCTCCGTCCACTCAAACATGGCTTCCTTTGTGATTGTTTAAAAAAAGTATCGGCATTTGTCCTCTGATCTTGACAGAATTCGACCGAGTGCTGCTAAATAGCCGGTTAATCTTTGTACTTCCTTAATTGTTCTTAAAGACTTCATGTCCAAGACAGCTTGAATTTTTTTAGGGTTAGCCTCAATTCTACGTTGATCAATCAAAAATCCGAGAAATTTACTAGACTCAACATCAAAGATACATTTCTACGGGTTTAACATCATCTTATGCCGCTTGAGTTCGGTAAAGGTTTCTATTAGATCCTTCAAATGGTCGGTCGACTCCTTTGACTTGACAATCATGTCAGCAATGTACGCCTCCATATTCTGGCCGAGATGATCTCTAAAGACCGTATTGACAAGCTGCTGAAATGTTGTAGGGGCATTCTTCAGGCCGAATGGCATAACCTTGTAACAATACAACCCCTACTCAGTCACAAATGCAGTCTTTTCCTAATCTTCTTCCTGTAAAAGGATTTGATGGAAACCAGAGTATGCGTCCATAAAGCTCATTAGGGCATGCCCGGCCGTAGAATCAACCAATCTATATAGTCCACACACATTCTCCAAGTTCCATTCAGCTTCCTTACGAGTACTACATTAGCCACCCAATCAGGATAATAGTATTACTGAATGAAACCAGCGTCCAACAGCTTTTTCACCTCAGCTGAGGCTGCTTGATTTCTCTTTTCTCCATGATTTCTCATCCTCTGGCAGACAAGTTTAACAACTGGGTTCACAACTAACTTATGCACGGCCAGGTCAGGGCTTATGCTTGGCATTTCACCAACTTCGAACGCAAATATATCCTTGAATTCACTCAATAGTTGAACTAACTCATCTCCAAGCAGACCCATAGCTTTAGTGCTAACACTTATCGTCCGACCTATTTGATCGGGGTCAAGCACTATATCTTGGTGATTGTCGGCCGGCTGGGTTCTCAGTTTTTCAGGCCGGCTGACGGCCATTAATTGCTATGCTTGGTCGGCCATGGCCTACTTTTGCTTATGGTCGATCTGGTATGCTTGGAGTGGGGGTTCTTCCCCTTTCAACTCGGCTAGATTTCCGTATCCGCGAATTGTTCGCTTAACAGCTAACTGATTACACTCTTTTGCCATTTTCTGGCTCCCTTGAATCGAATAAATTTTTCCGTCCGAACGTTCAAACATTAACAACATTAAATGGGGGACGATCATAGCCTTTGTAGCATTTTGGGTCGGACGGCCAAGTATGACATTGTAGCCAGTCAATTCTTTCACCACTAAGAATCAAACGACCATATCCCTCCCTTCTCCTTTTTGCCCAAAATTGAACTGGTATATCTATCTGTCCGACTAGGTGAATGATGTTTCCCCCAAATCCCACCAAGGGGTGAGTGATGTCTTTCAGAGCATCTTCTAGGAACTTTAAATTCTTCAGGGCGGCTAGGCTAATGATATAAGATGATCTGCCTGTATCTATCAGTATTCGGCCCACCTTTAAGTTGGCTATCTTCATGATAAACACCATAGGGTCATGTGCAAGGCTTTGACCTCCCCCCGGTCAGCTTTGGACACGGTTACTTTGGGGAAAGGTTCAGCCTTCATAGCGTCCGCCTGCATCACCTTTCTCAAGTTCCAAGCGTTTGTTCTGCTTAATACCCTTTATTGTGGGGCCGCCTGAGGCGAATCCCCTCGATATAACGGCCACAAAGCCCGAATCGGTACTATTCCCATCATCATCTTTATCATTTTTCTTTTTCTTCTCGGACATGTTGTATATTCCTGTATAGGTGAACTTGGACTTCATCACATAATAATTCAGAATGCCCTTCTCTGCTAGCTTGTCCAACAGTCTCTTTAGATTGATGCAATCGTTTGTGTCAAGCCCCACATCCTTGTGGTAGTGGTAGTAAATTTTTTTTCCTGTACAGAGCCGAGCCTCTTATTAGCTGGGGCTTTTCAAACTCGAACTTATCCTTGATTTACATCAGGATGGAGTAACATTCCTTGTTGAACTCATATTGGAGCTCGTACGTCTTGACTTTCTTTGATTTTGATTGCTGGCCATCGACCACCCAAATTTTCCTTTTATTTCCTTCTTTCTTTTTTCCGGCCGAGTCTTGCTGAGTAGATTATTTCTTCTCAGCCCCCTTGGCTGGTGCCTTTGCTTTTCTAAGTGAACAAAAGTCGGCTGCCTTAATGTAGGCTTCGGCTTCCCGTATAACCCCTGCGTATGTCCGAACCTTTTTTCTTACCAAATCAAACTTAAAATCATTATGCCTTAATCCCTGGAGAAATTATGGGTAAGCCATTACATCCGGAAGATTATGAATCTAGGCTTTTTCTTGTTTAAACCTTTGGACGTACGAACGTAGTCCCTCATTTTTTTCTTTGCACAATTGTTGCCAAATTGAGACAAGTCTTTCGAGGTGGTATGTTGTAAGAGAAGTTCCCCACGAACAGCAAACTTAGTGTAGTGAAGCAATTGATACACCCAGCCAGAAGGCTATTGAACAAGTCCTGCGCCACACCCTTCAAGGTGGCCGGGAATCACTTACACCAAGTGGCGTCATCTACGCTTTGTAAGTACATCAAGTTTCTATACGAAGTGATATGTTCCTCGAGGTTTCCCGTACCATCACAGGCGCCCACGAGTACACTTTTCACCTTCGGCGGCTGAGAAGTAGTTAAAATTTCTTGCAAAAACGAAGGCGGCTTATCTTCAAGAGTCAGTAGGCGCATCTGCCAATTAATTGGCTAGGGTTTCACAAGCTGTCCGGCCAAATAGGGAGTCTGGCCGAATGTCTAACCAAACGTCTCATATTGTCCAAAGACCTGGTGGCTCGGCTGCAAAATGTCGTTAAAACCCTAAGGGGACTACAACTGAAGCGGTTGTACTAGAATAAGGGTTTGTTTGCGTACAACTTGAGGCTTGACTCATGCTAGAGATGCCCGAGTTGCTATGCTGGGAAAGAGAGTGATTAGAAAATTCATCCGGCATTGTGGGAGTTCAAGCCGTGTCCGAGTAAGTGGCACGTTCCCGTTGTTTATGCTGAAGGTAGTCTCTTGCGTCCTTCCAGCGTCGAGACGGCTCTGTCTCCTCTCTTTGAGGCTGTCTACACCTCCCCCAAGCCGACTAGGTTTTTGCCAATAGACCAAACAAATTCGTCTGTGGCACCCTCGGAGACCTTCTATTCGGCCGGCGAAATGGGGTGTTCCCAGAATCTGTTGCATTGGTTGCTCTGTTCTAAGTTTTCTTTGGAGCTCTTTCTCCCTCCTTCCTAGGCGGCTGCCAAGAGGTAGAAGTTTGGTTGCTCTTAAACTCCTTCCAAAGTTTGTTGAGTGCGGTCTGCAAAGAAGCAGCAGTAATAAGAGGGACATCGGCCTCGTGAAACGAAGCGGTCAATGGATAACTAGAATGAATTGTCGGGACTATGTCCTCTACATGACCGTCCTCGCCTAGATGAGGGAAGGTATTAGGTGTCTGACCATCTATTGCTATAACGGACAAGTATCTCCACAAACGGCGCCATTTTTTTGAGTAATTTTTGGATTTCCTCGGATACTGGTCGCGCTCTCCAGGCAATGAGACTCGGACACTTGCAAAATAAACGAATATTACGTTACCGGAATATTCGCCTCCAACAATCAAGTTAGAGATCTGAACGGAAAAGTCTAGAGAGAGAAACTAGAGAGAAGTTGGAGCTATTTAATGTTCTTGTTTTTAATGTCGTAATCAATCCCTCCTATCATAAATGATTGGAGTATTTATAAGGGTGGGAACTTGTGCCCCTTTAGGGTTCATACCCTAATTTTCTGTGACATGATTGGTTGCGCAATCAGAAGATGCCACGTGTAGTACGGGGGCGTTGTTTTAAATGTTGATTTCAGGTGCTCTTTTATGCCTTAGACACGCGTCACCTTCCCATAGTGACACATGTCGCCCTTCAATTAGGCCACGTGTCACTACGGGATTGGTTCGCGTACATGGAGGTATTTTTTCCCTAAATAAGCAATGTGCTGACAAACAACGCGCTTTCCAAGATACCACACAAAGTGTGTTGTACCGAAGAAAACAGTACGGCACGCCGAAAGCTCTAGAGCCTCGAGAAGATCGGTCATCCCAGCCCAAGGCCGATATTGGATCTTTACAGCAACTTGAAAACTATAAAAAGTTGCAATGAATGCCAAAACATAACAACAAAGTAGAGAATAACATGCTGTGAAATCGATCCTTACACCAACAAAAGAGGTGCCTCAACGCAGCAGCCTGCGCAGCCTAGATACGGACTCCACTCGTGACTCGCCTCGGTCACGCCAGCTGGCTCCAACAGGGAAATCATGGACCGCTCATAGAACCACAGCTTCAACAAGAGTTTTCTCTAAGCACATGAGTTAAACCGGTTAAAACAAGACAAGAAGAAGAAAGATCGTCACCTCTACGACTCTCCATAAACCATAGACAGCAACAGGGGCCTAGTCATTAAGCTGCCTGTAGCCATGCACAGCGACGAGAGTAGATTAGCATATTCAATACTAGCCCAACTATAGGATCCTATCTCGCCGATCTTGACTAGAGACGGTATGTAGCAAACAAGTGAACGTAAACTCCTATCATGAGAAAGAGTCTCAGAAATGAGAATCAAGATAAAGATCCGTACTCGTTGCTTAGGTGTCCCCTCGGCTATGTCAAAACCATGGGCAAGAACAGAAGCCAACTCTGATCGCCCACTCTTAGGCTCGCCTCGGGGCACCGGCCGAGTCCTGATATTCTGAACGACAGGACCTAACAACTCCACTACCTCAGTCGCCCCCCAAGTGAGGTCAAGAATCTTCCATACAGCCCGCTCGGTGAAGCGTAAGTCGCTGATCATGCTGAAATCTAGAGAGGTCACCGTCATCTCCCCCCAAGCAAAGTGGAAAGTGTTGGTTTTATCCCAAAAATACTCCAACAACGCAGGACAACTGGCAAACCACAACCCGGGGGCTGCAAAATCCTACGACCGTTGAATAGAAATCTCTTAAAGAAGCAGACTCCCACAAGGCGTTAGTGACAAGATCCCCTGTGATGATCTTGTATAGCCGGGGAGTCTAATCTCTATCCCCTAATCCATGATGGCGAAGCACGCCATTGACTACGCTAGTAAGTGGACGATTAGAAATATGGTTTTCACGACAGAAAACCAACTCGTCTGGTGTCCACGAAGGTGGAGTCCACCTACCCCTACCCGTAGAAGGGTGAGGCTCAGTCTCCAAGGCATCGTCGTCTATGCCCTCGGGAACTGTAGGAGTGTCCTCTAAAAAAGCCTAATGCCGGCCACGAGTAGAAATGTCTCGATCCCGTTGTCTAGGCATGCTATTACATTCAAACAAAAATAAAAATCTAAATACTTAGCATCATTTCCTAAGTTATTTAGTTATTTATTCAAAAACAGTTGAACGACTACCTTAAGTTGCATTTTCTGTTTTATGCAAAGTTTTTACCTCCATGCTAAAAATTAGCAAAATAATAGAATTATTTCTAGTACTTAGTTTCTCCATGACAAACTAATACTACAGTTCTCCTAGTTGCATGAAACTATATTCTCCATGACAATATAGTACATACACAAAACAGCGCATGTTTCGAAATTGCACAAAAACAATACATCGCCACATCCAGGCATATTTTACAACATCTACAACCAATATATCATCATTTCAAGTGCAAAAAATAACAAGAACAACAAGAAAACCATTTCACACACAAGTAGTACTAAAAACTGGTAATTTTCCTATTTCTTCGCCAAATCATGCAAACTTAGTCTCCAATTTCTCACAGACAAACATACATCCATATACAAGCTAATTCATGGCAAGAATTTTGACATAGAATCTAAAAATCAAAAACCCACAATTTGATTTTTTAGGGTTTTACGGAAATATTGCATTTACAACATGCTAGAGACATAAGAAAATGAAACTTACATGTATCCTTGTAGGAATTCAAAAATGAGAAAGATAACAAGAAATTTTAGTGAATTTGGTGAAGAATTGAGCGAGAAAATATCGAAAAACCGCACAACAACAGCAGCTCCAACAGCGCACCATGGAAATTCCCGACACAACACGGTAGCTCACGGCGTGTCAGGGTGCAAATCCACCCAACGCGGCGAAACAAAAACGGCGGTAGCAATTGCGATTCACTCGAACAGCAGCAGCGACGGAACCGAAACAAAAACGGTGAAACAAATGCGTCATGACACGATTACAGACGCCACGACACGGTGAAGATGTTCGTGCAACGGTGATAATTCGCCGTGATGCGATATTTGTGAATAAAAAAAGAGAAGAATAAATGAGAGAAGGCAAAAATTGCGAAAAGCAGCAACAAATTGAAACGAAAATTCAGGCATGACAAAGCTCGAATTTAAAGCAAAAAAAAGGCCCGTGACACGGCTCCGTTTCCCGTGCCACGATGACCGTTACCGCATAACGGTGTAGCTGACATGGCGAGGCGCTTATATCAAAGCATATTGACCAGTTCAGCAAAGAACGAATCCCGCATCACAGGATTCTTTATCGCGTGACGAGATTGGAAACCGTATCTCGTCATAATGCCACATGACGCGGTGCACAGCCGCGTGTACTGCACGCTCCTGAAAGCTCCAGTGAATATTCCTGGCTCGTTTGACCAAGTTTGAACGATTTTTCGCAGCTTTTGGACAGTTATTTTCCCACTGGAATTACGCTGAAAATTCTAATTGGCATTTAAAGGGTACCAAAATTACCATTTTATCCCTAGCAAGTGTCCAAGTCGCATTTTCGACATCATAAACACCTAACATGGTCGGATAGTCGACTTGTAGGTAAATCATTGATGGCCCACATTTAAGGATAATCGAAGCATCATCATTTCATGGCGCAAGGTTCACGATACAAAGAGACTTGCAAATCTCATTAGACAAGTTTTTTCCTCAAGCATGGAAAATTGTAGGTCGTTGTCACCTCTCAAAGCACAGAAGTCAGCAATTATATCTGTTATCGGCTTTCCTCAAGCATCGAAAGTATTATCGGTGGATTTCTTCAAGCATAGAAAACCGCCAAATTCATCTTTCAACTTTCCTCAAGCATGGAAAGTATTATCGGTGGATTTCTTCAAGTATAGAAAACCGCCAAATTCATCTGTCGGCTTTCCTTAAGCATGGAAAGTATTATTGGTAGATTTCTTCATGCATAGAAAGCTACCAAAATCATCAGTCGACTTTCCTAATGCATGGAAAGTGTTTCAGCGTAACGTAATTCGGTGGATTCCTTCAAGCATAGGAAGCTACCAAATATATTTGTCACCGATCCACTAATGTCAGATACGCATTTTATCCCTTTACTCTTTTATCTGTGAAACTAACATTTTTCTGCAAGTATCGGTGTATAAAGAGTTATTTAGGATCATATTGCATAACGTCTTAAATCATTCTCCGTCCCTATCGACTACTTCGACTATCTTTTTCGAAACTAACGTTTCTACAAACTCAGTCAAAGTGGGGGATTCTATAGACACCTAAAATGTCTCCCCGAAACCAAACCCGATGATGAACAATCTTTCATGGCCATTATTGGTTGGGTTCAGTATTTAATCACAAGAGTGCTTAAAATTTCATATTTAATTAAATTCAGTTCATAAAAATGTCAACTGATCAGTCTAAATGTTTAGTCAAAGCATTGTTCAATTTTTACTTTGGCCCAAACCTTTTTATTCATTTATCATTTTATTATTATTTTATCCCAATTAATAAATAATAAACCTGAAATGGCCTGAAATTATGAATCGGCACTTAAAAAGGTTGAACATAATTAGGGTAAAAATGTATTTGGACGAAAAAAGGGATACAAAATCTACCGCGTCACGGGACATACTACCGCGCCACGGCATAGCTCCACGTGACACGGTTCCAGTGTCGTGATACGGGACAGCTCCGTGTCTTTTCCGCGTAAACCCTCCGTGCGTTTTAACTCCCGTAGGTCAAAAATTTCTTGTGTCACTCTAGTGTATCCCGCGTCACACAAGACGTTCCCGTTTCACGGCATATTTTGTCGTGTCACGAAAGTATTTGCCGTGTCGCGGCAGTGTTTTTAGGGTTTTTATCCTTTTTAGGGTTCCGTGTGTTCCCTCTACTCATTTTCCCTATATATACGCCCTCATTTCTGATGTACGGGGAACCAATTAATTCTCTCTTCTCCCTTCTATGCTCTAGCCTAAATACTAGCCTACCTTATTCTTTCAAAATTCCTTCCTTAAGCACTCAAAAGAGTCCGTACTTTACTCGAGGTTCTTTCCTTAAACCAAGGCGTGAAAGGTAGAATTGTTTGCAGGTTTGGCCCCAAATAAATTCTATTTAATTTAATTTAATTTAATTGTTATTTTATTAAATATCCTTGAAGTTACTAACTCGTTTATTGTTTTATAGTTGCAAGCAAACAAAATCAAAGTAAGGATTATGTTCCATTTATTTCTATTATTATTCTAACGGTTTTATATTGTTGGATTTATTGTTTAATTGCCTCTAATATTAATGTTTATTCTATTATTATTTATTTATCACCATATTTCATGTTAAAGGGAATATGTAATTGAAAATCACGCCTAATAAGATAATTTGGACGAGCGGTTTAGGTTTCTTTTTAATCTTGTTATTAATTAAAGAGATCACTAATATTTTAGAATTATATGTTACATTAATATTCATCAACCAATTTAGCTTAATAATAGTTTGGAGCAAATTAAATCTTTGTTTGCATGCCTTTGAGATTGCATGAATCATTTTTCACTATAAGAATCGAGTAGGGGTCAATACGGGCGAATGTGACTCCATGACTCACTTCGTACCATCATCCTCGATCCTCCTTTCGTGGTTCTGAACCATATGGAGTTAGTAATCTCATGGATTATGAATGGGGTGTAACCTTCACGGGTAAATCGGTGTTGGTTTCGTTGTCCCTTATTGGTGGTTGCCTTAATTGATCCGTGAACGGTTTAGAAGTTCCTTAAAAACTTGTTGGTGGCTCCCTACTTTCCTTGTCACTAATCTTATATGTCAATTCCCTTTTCCTATGAGTGTCAAATATATTCACACATGCTTTATGGTAGGCACAATTCAAATGACGTCTACAGTGGGGGATCCCTTTGACTATTGTTTTTAAAATTGCCCCTATTTTGGTTGTTACTCCAATTGCCCCTACCTTTATTTTGTCCACTGATGAGTCTATTTTATATGTATTTTATTCCCTGTCCCACGGTCATATTTGTGCTTATTAGAGATCTGCGGAGCTATTTTATAACTAATATACTTTTTCTGTTGTTTTTGTAGAGTTGGTATTATTTTGTAGCAATTTGCAGAATTATGACGATTCCAGAGATTATTGAGCCACTACAAAGGTATAGGAGTTTAATTGTATTTTATGATCGAGTATTTTAAGCCCAAGGCCGAGTTAGGAAAATTTAATCCAGTGATTAAGTGCTCGATACGAGAGAAGGTCCAAGATTTTACAACTTATAATATCACCGACCAATTAAGTGAATAAATTTGAGCTAATAAACTCTAAAAGATCAAGTCTAAGAACAAAAGGGAGGTAGAGCTTTGAAGCCCATC
This sequence comes from Chenopodium album, assembly GCF_948465745.1. Classification (NCBI taxonomy): domain Eukaryota; kingdom Viridiplantae; phylum Streptophyta; class Magnoliopsida; order Caryophyllales; family Amaranthaceae; genus Chenopodium; species Chenopodium album. Next base: position 19,397,395 of record NC_137840.1, on the reverse strand, counting down.
TTGCAGCTCAAGGTAACCGAGCCCGATCGGGGGAGACTTGGCTCGGTCGGCCGAGTATTAGAGTAGGCTCATTGCTATTTGGGCTATTTTGATTTGGGCTTAATGTTTACTCTAATTATTACGAGAGAGGGCTTCTGATTATTTTTTTAGTTGGAGTTTTGTTGGGAATAGGAAACTAAAAGTTGGTTGTTAGCTTTTCTTTATGAAAGGAGGAGAAGTATTAGTATTAGGAGGTAGGTTTTTACAGAGGTTCTCTTAGTTTAGTTTTTAGGTAATTTTTTGTTTTCTTTTAGTTTTAGTATAGTTTTCGTTTTCTACTCATCATACTATTATTCTTCTTATTGCTTTTTACCATCTTTTTATTATTATTATTATTTTTATCATACTTCCTTCGATTGTTTTGTTTAGTCTAGATTTAATTATGCACGAGTAGTTTATTCTAGGCTTCTTGGAGGATTCATAATTAATATGAAGGGATGAATTTTTTTGTTGATTTATTATATTGCATGATAATTTCTTATTCAATTGTTTTAATTCTTTACAGTTGGATTATGAATTGACCAGATGTGATTTGGTTGTGAAAGTATAGCAATATTGAATTGATGAATCGAGCAGATGTTAATTTGATATTCAAGGCTATTTTCAATAGTAACTTAGATCTAGTAAATTGCGAGAGCCTATTAGATATATGTTGATTAATAAATTGCTAGAGTCTATTAATCATGTTATATATGCAATGTTAATTATTGATTATTATGTTTTATCCCTAAATATTAATTATTGATCAACTTGTGACCCTAGTCTGTTTATTATTGATTTCTCCCTAATTATTCTCCCTAATTTAATTCCCTTAAAAAATAATTTGGTTACTTGATAATTTAGATTATAATAATTTATTAGGAGTAAAAGAACATCGTTTCCCTGTTGATTCGACCCTACTTCCCTATCTATTTTAGTTACTGGTTTTAGGAACTAATTTTGATTAGGTGATACGGCTTTAACCTATCAGCCCCCTTGGTTATTATTACCATAATTTTAATTATGGTTCCCATATCCTTATCCTTGATTTTGACCACCATAACCTCGGTGGTTATAGTTGTCTTGGAAATTTTGGTTTCTATAACCCCCATTGTACTTATTATTGTGATTTAGTACAAACCCTCAGTCAATTTTACCTTTCACGTCTTGGTTTAGTATAGAACTTTTGGTATTATATGGACTCCTTAGAGTGCTTAAAATAAGGAATAGTAGACTTATTGGGGAAAGGAAAAAATTAAAAAGAAATAGAAAAGGAGGTCATGAAATCTTGTCGTTAACCCTCGTCTCTTGTCTTGTGTCGTTTGCTTCATCATCAGCCAGTCTTCTCGCTAGCTAGAGGCAATGGGATCTTGTTTGCTTCTATGAGATCTTGAATGAGATTTTGAAACCTCTAGCATTCATTGGTGGTATGACCATTTCCTTGATGGTACTTGCAATAGGAATTGGGATCCCATCTTGAGGATCACTTTTCTGGTGTTGGATCCTCGGTAGGGCCAATAGGTTTGATTAATCCTCGATCATAGAGACGATCCAAAACAGCATCGTAGGTCATTCCAATGGGTGTGAACTCTCTCCTGGGTTTCCTTTTAGATCCTTGATTATTCATGGATAAGACACCATTATTGTCAAAGGTACTAACATGGTTACTAGAGTGGGCGTTTTCGAAAGAAGAAGGATTGTCGTTCTTCTTACCTTTCCAGCCACTGTGGTTACTATTGTTAGTAGCTTTTTGCTTTGTGAGGTCATCTTTGATTTCAATACCGATATCATAGACGACCTTGAAAGTATTCAAATTATGTTGATATTTTAAATGCTTCGAATACTTCTGTTGGAGATTCTTGATAAACATCCTCACGAATTCTTTTTCGGAGGGTACCTCAATCATCTTAGCGGAAGTTTCCCTTCACTTATTAATGAAAGAAGTAAAGCCTTCGTTCTCTTTTTGTCTTAGGATCTCAAGTTGTCTATAATCGGTTTCGACTTGAATATTACATTTATATCTATTAATGACAGTGTTTACAATAGCACCTCAAGTAGAGGTTTTCTCTTTGTCAAGGGAAAAGAACCATTGTTGACAAACGGTTTCGAGAGATAAAGAAAACAAGGAATGAAAGACTTTCCTCTCAATCCCCTTAATTCTCATTATAGTTTCAAAGGCTCTTAAGTGGAAATAAGGATTATCTGTTGCCTTGAACCTAGGGATGTCAGTGGCATTGAACTTCTACGGAAGAAGCTCCTTGTCCATCGAGACCTCTTGTGAACTAATGCCCTGGAATTTATAGTCATTGGATATCTTGTTCAAGCTCTCTTGCATGAGCTCCATTTGTTTTTGTTTCACAAGGTCATTGATTTGGAGTGTTAAAGTCTTCAACACCTCAGTCATATCAGCCATTTGCTTCTTAAGCTCATTGACTTCTTCTTACTTGCCATTATCTTCTTAGATTTTCTTTTTCGACCAACCGGTTTATCAAAAAGTTGTACTTGAATAAAGGTGTTGTCCTTGATTAATCGCCCTTCTCCCTTGACCAAGTACTGTAGAAAGGGAAATTAGGGATATTCATTGTTAATTATTTGACTCAAACTTTATTCAACATGCAATAGATGGAAGAAGGTAGGAAGAATGAATATTGTGATATGGGGAAATCATGTAGAGAATGGAAAGATGATGTAGATGGAGAGATATGAAAAAATTAGGAATAGAATGTACCCCCAACTCAAATGACGAAAAAAACCGACTCGTGCATGAACCTAAGAGTGTGTGCTAATACTACTGAGTGTATGTGACACGTTAAGACTCTTGTGTAAGACCATGTGGCTAGACTATGTGACTAGACTCAATTAAGGACTTAACAAAGGTACTGTTATTAACAAAATAAATGAACTGATTAGCAAACTGTTTAATTAGACTCGTCGTGATGACTCGAGTAAAACGCTGAACTGTTGCCAAATCAACAAGACTGTCGCCGCACACTACAGTGTAGCACCAGACGACAAATTTGTCGCCCAGCGTTGCACAGCAGCGTGTGGCGTTGCAGTCCAAATTGTGGCGCGATTACTAGAGCATTAATCTGGGACTGCTTTCAGTATATTTACTCTACGGGACATGCCTAAAGTCGTACTAAGTCAACTCTGATTAAATTATTAGACTTTAGTTACTCTAATTAATTAATTAATTAGGCAAAGTCCTTTTAGTCATTAATTAGCTTATTTAGACTTAAACACAAGTCAAACAAACGGTTAGGAAAAACACATAGAGTATGCACAACAAATAATGCACAATTAGGCAAGTAGGCACAATATGATGTAATGAGTTTGTAACCTAACCATGGCTCTAGTTCTCTAAAGTTCGGGATATGGGTTAGTCAAAGAGGGTCCATGGTTATAAGCCCGAATGCACCGCGCGGAAGCCTTACCTTTTGAAGGGTTGGCGCGAGTGGATGGGACCCCGCGAATTAAAATTTTTCTTCCATGGTTTTGTGAATTCAACATTCTCGGATGTACCCTTTGTTGCACAGAGCGTTCAATCAGGTAGATGGAGCATGAATTCCCAGAGGGTTATTTCCATATGTAGAACACATATGGGTTTCAGAAAAGTGAGAAAAACTCAATCAGGAAGTAGAATCGAGCCAACAGTGCTAGAATTGGTCAAAATTAGAACTCATATTTTTCGCTCGGTATTGGAAGAACGCAGCGCCAGCCAACAGAGTCCGTCGGCGCAATATAGCTCTGTCGCCTGGCGACAGAGCCATATCATCGACGACAGGCTCTGTTTTCTAGACGCCAGTTCCTACGTGCCTCAGCATTACCCCAAACTTGAACCCCATTGTGATCATACACTTAAGCATGGTGGCGTCCAAAAGAAAGGAAGCTAAAGCAAAAGAGTCTCCAATAAGTTTTAGGAACTTGTAAACCGTTCACAGGGTGAAGGTTACACCCCTTAACAATTCAGAAGATCGTTAACTCCAATAGGTCTAGAACCAAGACTGGAAGTTCGGAGATGAAGGTACAAATCCAACCTAAAAGAGATTGAACATGCCCTAATAATAGGCCTCTACTTTATTCTTCTCGTATTCATGTGCGCTTTCTGACTAACATGCAATCATTAGGTTTACCCTAAACCTGTTTAATCTATGTTGGTTGAATATTAATGCACAAATAAATCTATTATTGGTGATCACTTGATTTATAATCATATTAACCCTAAACCAGATTATTAATTATCTTATTAAGCGTGATTACAAGTACAAATTCCCTTTAAACATGCATAAAAGGTGTGATCAAGCAATAACAATAAATAAGCATCAAGCAACATAATAATAATCATATTAATAATTAAAATTAATCATGTTAAAGCGTAATATTAATAGAAAGATCCTAGGCATGATACTAACAAGATTAATAACAAACCCTAGCATGTCACTAAACAATAAACATCAAATATATAGCCCTAACATGATACTAACATGCTATTAGGAAAGAAATAGGAAGCATCATAGAAATCATAATTAATATAAGAAAATCACCCTAAATATGATACTAAGAAGCAAAATAACAACCTAAGCATGATTTCTATATCATAATATCAATAAAACAATTAAAGCACTAACTTGGATGCCTCGTACCTCTTTCTAATAACAAAATATACACGTCAGTAACTTCAAGGAAAATATAAAACAAAACAATTAAATTAAATAATTGAAATAGAGATTTGGGACTAAACCCCCATAAATATCAAACCTTTCACGTCTAGGAAGAAGGCAACTTCGAACTTGGCTAGGTGTGTCTAGATGTTGTGAATGCAAAATTTTGTTTGAAAAAAGCTAGTTTAGAAAAGAGAAAGAGAGTATCAAGGATTTCTTGATGAGAATTGGTGATAGTTGATGAAAATTGATGATAAAAAACGGAGGTTTTAGGAGGATATTTATAAAGAAAATCAGCCGGATATGATAAAAACCTAATCTGAGTTTTGAAAAGAATAAAACACGACGCTATTGCCAAACACGCGCCTGTCGCCAGACGACAGGGCCCTGTCGCCAGACGACAGACGTGTCGTACGGCGCTGCAATCAATTTTTCCACGCGATTTCTTATTTTGATAATATTTAAGCATACGAGAGGGTAAAACTGTAATTTTCTTAAAAACACTTCTTTTATTCTAATTAAAACTCTTAAAAGTCAATTTATCAATGTTAATCAAATTAGGATTCAAAAGAACTTTCTAGAATATTCTAGAAGACTACAATCAATCATAATCGCATTAGGAATGATAAATCAAAATAGGTCCTCCTCTAGATCATTGGGCCGCATATAAGAATAAAATCGGGCCCAGTTTAGTAATTTGGTCATAACTTCCTCATTATTCATCGGAATTGGGCTTATAATATATCGTTGGAAAGCTCTTTTCGAACCCGACCTAACTACAATATTATTGGACCCTTCCCATGGACCAAACAAAACTGGATTGGCTATTTTAATAAAATGGGTTTTCAAAAATAGAGAGAAAGAAAAGAATTAAAAATTAATCGCAACACTAGACTTTCCACACTTTCACTTCATTCGATTATGATTTGACGTTAAAGGTAATCATCACTGGGTTTGATTTTGGCGAGACACAAATGGGTGTCTATAAACACGGATAACTAACGTGGCACAAACGAGCTGGCTTGATGGGAATAATCCAGTAATGGTATAATCGGGCGACTGTTAGTAAGCTACAGTGTTGAGAAATGAACAGTAACTTTGCTACTTACATTTTAGGGGAGGGGAGAGAGAAAATAATGGCGCAAGCGCCGCAACAAAGGTGAGTAGGGTAATTATGTTGAACAAAAAGAAAAGAGAAACACAAACAACTGACGTAGCACAAATGAGTTAGCATTGATGCGAATAAGTGGCAGCAAACAAACACATCACCAAGTAAGGGTATAACCAGGAGAGTACTATTGCTAAGCTACAGTGTTGACAAATGAACAGTAACTTTGCTACTTACATTTTAGGGGTTATTCAGGATTTTTGGTTTGAAATCAAGTTGGCCGTAATATAATGTTTTGATTGAAATTAATTATGAACTAGATTCAGCAAAAAATATTGTAATTTCACAAGTGATCAATAATTGATGTTAATTGGTTACATTGGCTATGGAGTACAGTCTCCTTAGCATTGATATTAGAAACTGATACATTTTTGAAGTCTATTATTTAACTATAATTAATTTAACCTGGGTAACATACTAACGTATTATATTATATGGGCATGGATACACCTACCCACTGGGTAGTTTACCCGGTTGATGTGGAACTGACGTGGCAATGATGTGGCAATGAAGTGTAATTTTTTTAAAAAAAAACTGTTTATTTGACCCACTTTTAACACCATAAAATCATTAATGCAATTTAATTTTTCAATAAGCATAATACAGAGAACTAGACAACATATTTAATGCATTCCAATTTTCTATATCTAAATCATTAAAACTGAAGTTTTTATTTACTGTACAACCCAAAATAATTTATTTTTTTTAATTTTTGTTTTAAAAAAAAAACCATTTGCATTCTTCATGAGTACAACTAGAAGGTGCTAACTATTCTTTTTTATTAACAAAGTCTTGCATATTTTTCCTTATCAAAAAAGTAAACTCCATAATTATCCAAGCTTTAATAAAAATAATATTCTGTAATTTGGCTTCAAGTGATGATGTCCTTTCGATAACAATATTAAAGGAGTTTATCACAGGTTAGTGAACTATTTTTTATGTCATAATCTATCAATTTGATGTGGTATGAAATAATCTTCTTGAAAGCAGATATAGTTTATATTTAATCATATACTTATGTGATAACTTAAATTATTAAGAACGATTTTTTTATAGTCAATATTTTAATTATAATCAAAATAATACTAGTTTAAAAAATCGGATATTTGATAGTTATTCTATAACATTTTATTTATGATATTTGAAAACATTGTAAACGATTTTTTTTTAACACGATATATTCATGTGAAACGATTTTTTTTAATCAAACAATAAAAAAAAATTACAAAATTGGATTTTTTATAAAAAAACCATATAGCTATATTATTGAACAATATAATTGGAAACAAATTCTTAAAATATCTACCTGATAAAAGTAAATAATAGGAGATAAGTCTTATCATGAAAACTAGCTATTATAATTTATAAGAATAACTTTCAATTCCCTTGTCTCATACGTCAAACCCCCTGCTTAGACTTTAAGGTTGTTTTATTTTGTTTTCTTTTATTTGTGGATGTATTCCTCATTTGCCCAAAAAAAAATAAATAAAATAAAATAAATAAATAAAAATAAATTATAAGAATAATAACGTGTATCTTAGAATTTTTTTACCAAAAAGAAAAGCCTCCGACTGTTGAAATATTATTCAAGTAAACGGAATCATTATTTAAAAAAAAAATTATGAAAAAAAAATTATCAATTTCTCCCTTTAATGAATAATGATTGACTAATTATAATGTATATTGTATGCAGAAATTTAAAAATGGATGAGAGTCGTATTGCTAAATTAGTACCATCAACAATAGATCTTAATATAGAGTATCAAGTTAAAGACAGTGAATACGATAGTTCCGATATGGACTTTGATATTAATTCGGAACCGGATTTGATTTGTGACGAAGTGAATGAAAATGTTGATGTGTTGAGAGATGATGATGATACAAATGGAATTAATGAAAGTCATCCTATCATAGAAAAACTTGCTCCTCCAAATGTAGGGATGATTTTTGCGTCTTATGAAGATGTCATTGGGTATTATCATGAATTTGGAAAACAAAATGGGTTCCAAATGAAAATCAGAAGTAGAGAAAATGTCAAAGGTACTGAATGTGGTAATAAGTATGATTGCACAAGGTTGAGGCTAGTATGTAAGAAAGAAGGAAAGTTTGTTCCTAGGGGGAAGGATCCATCAAAGCCTACACGAAGTGAAGTTACCGGTTGTAAAGCTAAAATTACAGCTACATTTGACAAAAGTAGCGGGGAATGGAAACTCACCACGGTAGTGTTAGAGCATAACCATCCCATAGACCCTTCAAATTCTAAATTTATGCGAAATTATAGATTCATTAGTCCACATAACAAGGATATTATACTAACTAATGAAAAGGCAGGAGTACCTATTGGAAGAAATTTTGCTACATTTGCGGTACGATATGGAGGATTTGGTGCAGTTCCCTTCTCTGAGAAAGATTGTAGAAATTTGGTTTCTAAGCATAGACGTTTGTGCCTTGAAGAAGGAGACTTTTTTGCTATGGAGAAGCATTTCATGGATATGTCTACCAAAGACAAAAAAATTTTCTACAAGTATGACACAAGCGATGGTACACTTAAAAATGTATTTTGGGCGGATGGGAGATGTAGAGCTGCATATCGTGATTTTGGAGATGTGGTATCATTTGATACGACATACTTAAGAAATAGGTATAGGATGCCTTTTTATCCTTTTATAGGAGTGAATCATCATGGTCAATCGATATTGCTAGGTGTGCTCTAATTTCGGGTGAGGACACGAAAAATTATATTTGGTTGTTTAAGACCTGGCTAGCTTGTATGTCGGGAAAAGCTCCAAATGGTATTGTCACAGATCAATGCATGGCTATAGGTAAACTTCCTACCACTTTATAAATAACTTGCATAACTTTTTCATTTATATATTTGCATGCATGGATTAATAATGTGTACAGTAAATAACTTGTTGTGCATATATATTTGCATGCATGGATTAATAATTTGTACAGTAAATAGTTAGTTTATTTTGATAAGCCTTTATTTGGTTTTGCTGTGTGTAGTGAATGATTAAGTTTTAATATATATATATATATATATATATATATACATATATATATATATATATATCTCCTTTTTCCTTAAAAAAAAAAAAAAAAAAGTGTATTTTCATGGTGATAGGCATAATTTTATACTAATTAATCTTGCTTTATTTTATAATAAATTATATACGTGGTGTTTGTTGGTAATTAGTAGCTAGAGTTTGTCTGTATTAGTGATAGTATCTACCTTGATATTGTTTTAAAATAATTAAATGTTCTATTTATCTCAGGGAGTGCTATTAGGGAGGTATTTCCAAACACAAAACATAGATGGTGCATTTGGCATATTATGAGAAATGCAAAAAAGCACTTGAATTTTCATGAAGATAGAGATATAATCCGTAGAGAGTTGCGTCGGGCTCTCCATGATTCTCTTCATGTTGAAGAGTTTGAGAAAAAATGGAAGGATGTTATTGAAAAGCATAAGTTACAGCAAATTAATTGGTTTTACGAGATGTTTAATCTAAGACATCGGTGGGTTCCTATATATTTCAAAAATGACTTTTGGGTTGGAATGTCTAGTACACAACGTAGTGAGAGCATGAATTTTTTTTTTCAAAGCATTTGTGAACCTTAATACTACCTTGAAGGAATTTGTTGAGCAATATTGTCTTGCATTAGGAAAACGAGCCAATAAGGAGGAAAATGAAACATTTCGTTCGATGAATAAGCCAACCCTATGCTTCACCGAATTTGTGAGCGAGAGTGTATTTCAACGTCTTTATACCTCAAAAAAATTTGAAGAGTTTCAAGAACAAGTGCGTATGGTTACATATACAAGTGCAACTAAATCCCATGATAATGGAAGTGTTTGTGTTTATGATTTAGTGACCAAGAAGGCTAAATGGCCATGCATACAAAAATTTAAAGTGACCTTTGACCGTGATTCATATGATGTGAAGTGTGATTGTAGAAACTTTGAATTTAGAGGGATCATGTGTTGTCATGTAGTTCGTGTATATCATGAGGAGGATATATTATGTGTTCCTGAAAAGTATATCTTAAATCGATGGAGAAAAGACTTGGTTAGGGACTACACAAAAATTGTAGTGCCATATTTTAAACCGGACAAAAATCCACATGCAAAGAGATATTTAGCATTGCATAAGGAATTTGAGGAAATTGCCTCTATGGCAACAATTGATGATAAACCATACTCTTTTCTTTTGGAGAATTTGGTTAAATTGAGGCCACAAGTGAAAGCATTGGTTGAAGAATCTCAAGAACTACCCCGGATTGTGAGTACACTTGGTAAAGTTTATGGAAGACACCCCTCACTTGGAGGTGAAGTTGATGGAGATAATCAAAGGGAAAATGTAGATAATCAACAAAATGTAAAAGATCCAGAAGATCGTAGAGGAAAAGGAAAAAAACCAAGTCATAGAAAAGGGTATGACTATGACAAACAAAGTACGAAATACAAGAAGAATGCAAGTCAACAAACAAATGAACAGGTATATATTAATAACATCTTTTTCAATCTAATGTTCCATATTGGTTTTTCATATGAGTATATTTAACTTAAGCATTAACTTCCCTTATCATATGTGTATACTTTTATTTTGTAATACATTGTTTTATATTTTAATAGGAACGATATCAATTAAGTGGGATGCCCTTTTCAATGATGTCAAACTATATGGCTAGCTCTTCACAAGTAAGTTGATTTTTAGTGAATTTTTAGGCCACTGTTTCAATATTATACTAAATGAAACTAAAATGCATTTTGGTTATCTAAATAGGATTATAATCGATATGGACATACTATGAATTACAATCCTTCTCCTCATACTATGAATTACAATCCTTCTCCTCATGTGGCTTCAGTACGTTACATTTTCTCAATTTTATTATTTATTTATTCCTTTATAAAAGGCAAGGATTATACTACATGATGTGTATAATAATTAGTTGAAGCAAAAGGTTTAATTTTTCCTTGCAGGTTGTAAGACCCAATATTGGTACATATGCAAATTTTATGACTACTAACCCTCCAATGCATACAATGCCAGTAAGTTACGGAGTATTTTGTTGAGAAATTATCATTCCTTATTTTGTTGCTATTTTAGATTCCAAAGAGTTTAACTTTTTTTTTTTTTTGGTGGTATTTCATAAGTTTGCTGGACACACAACAACGAGTGACTAAAAAAAATCTAGCTTTTCATAAATTAGTTACGTTTAATTATATAGATCTATATGTATTCATGTATGTTTATATTTTCTTTGACAAACATGTACAGGTTACAGCTATTTTGACCCACGAGTAGGAGAAAAAAGGTTCCAATTCAACTGACGGATAAAGTCGAGCAAACTGGACAATGGATTATTTTAAGAATGACTACTTACGTATTTATATCATTTGAGTATTTGATTAAAAAAAAGTACAATTTTACTATTGGTTTTTTTGGATAATGTACAATTTTACTATGTCATTCATCTTACAATCCTTTCTGGTGAACGTTTTATCACATCTTTTTTATTTGTTATGCTTTCTTTTTTTAATTAGCGGTTAAGCATATCTTTTTTTTAATGAACAGATCACTTTGCAACAATATTATGTATCTAAATATTCCTATAATTATGGCTGATATAATGCTATAACCGTAGAATATCAATTGTGCAATCTTTTTATATGTTAATCTTTGTAGATATTTATGCATACTTATCTAAATTAGCGGTTAAAAATTGTTTTTAGTTTTAAAAAACCTTTAAATAATATTTTATATACACTAGTATATTCCCATAATTATGGCTAACATGATGCATTGATGTTAGCACTATAACTGTACGTAGTTTGATATGTACATTTTTTTTTTTGAAGGGAGACATGTACATCTATAATAGAAATCTGTTGTGGATTTTTATTTTTTGTTTTTTTTAAAGAGATGTATGTACATCTTTGTAAGGTAGACAATTATGCACACTTAAATAACATAAACAAGATTAAGATATGTACATCTTTGTAGTTTTTCTTCATATAAAATAATAAAATAGTCACGATTTTAAAATGTCAAAAATTGTAATTTAACAACAACTCGAGATATAAAATCAAGTTTGAAACGATTGAACAAAAAAATTGTAATTTAACTTATAAATTTTAATCTTTAAACAACCCACTCAACATGGAAATTTAAATTCAACTCACGATTTAAAAAATACCTTATTTAGAAAACACATTTTACAATTCTATTGCAATTCACTAATTTGCATATACCTTGTATTTTGTTTTATCTTGTTTCTATTAATTTTTTTAATACAACTTCATGGAATAAACTGACGACAACAGCATTCTTGACCTACCTCATGACAATGAAAAGAAAACAACAGAAGAATGAAAACATAAATAGAAATAAAAACCATGTTAATTAAATAAAAACATAATTCTCCATTAATCTCAAAACAGATGACCATAGATAGTACAAGACTTAGTACGACATGACATTGAAATAACACATATAAATAAAAACATAAATAGAAATAAAAAAAACATAAGTGAAATAAAACTTAAATAAGAACATAATTCTCCATGGCCATCTTAAACAAACTAAAAACCAAATCAGTCTAGATAGACAATCTCATGAATTTTGGTGAGCTTTGTAACTTCCCCGGTGGCTTGACAGGGTAAAGTCGTATCCCCTAATCAAAAATAATTACCTAAATCACTAACTAAGGTAGATAGGGAAGTAGGGTCGAAATCCACAGGGAAACAAGTCTTTTTAATTCTAATTAATTAATATAATCTAAATTATCTAAGTAACCAATATTTTGAATGTGAATTCTATACTACGAAGAATGAGTTTAGGGAGAAAAGAATCAATAATAAGGAAACCTAGGGTCACAGGTTCACCAATAATTAATATTCTAGGATAGAACGAAGTAATTAATAATTAACAATGCATAGATAATATGATTAACAGGCTCTCGCAATTTATTAACCAACATAGATCTAACAGGCTCTCGCAATTTATTAGACCTAAGTTCCTATTAAAAATAGCCTTTAATATTAAATCAACATCTGCTCGATTCATCAATTCAATATTGCTAAACATTCACAATCAAATTACATCTGCTCGATTCATAATCTAATTGCAAAGAATTAAAACAATTCAATAGGAAATAATCATGCAATATCAACAATCAATAATAACAAGTTATCCCTTCATATTAATTATGGATCCCCTTAAACCCTAGAATTAAACTACTCACTAATCATCATAACTAATCCAATCAAATAAACAATTAAAAACTTAAACAAGAAAACAATTAAAATAACTGAAATTAGAAAGGGAAGAAATTGTACCAAACAAATCTGGAATTAATGAAGGAATTAAGTACAAGAGTTTAGAGAGAATTCTAGAGAGAGAAATATAAAGTAGAGAGAGAAAGTCTAAGAGAAGGAAGTCGTAAATTATCCGTACAAAAGAAATATAAAATATCTCCCCTAAAACACGAAATAAACAAAGCTTAATCAGGTCCTAACAAAACACGCGCCCGATCGGGCGAAGGGGGCGCCCGATCGGGCCCGCCTTTTTTTCTACGCTTATCTTTCAGTGCTGCGCCCGATCGAGCCCGGCTTCATCTTGGAGGTTTGGACGCGCATCTTCTTGGCAGCTGACATGCGACAGCTCGCCCGATCGGGCGTAAGCTTGCCCGATCGGGCCCGGCTTCATCTTGGAGGTTTGGACTTCGATTTGGGCTAGATTTCTCGGCCCAATCCATATTTCCTCTCGGGTCTCGAATACATGGTCCAATTGCCTCGGGCTCCGAAAATAGTCGTGCTCCTTCGATGCTCGTAGCCGCTTCATAAAAATCCCGGGAAAAATACTCCAAAGGTGCAATTCCCTGCAAAACTTAACCAAAACTACGAAAACACTAGAAAACACATATTAGTAATAAAAGTGGCCCCAAAAGGCCAAAAACACTACTAATTATGACCGAGGGACGGGGGTAAAATACTATATAAAATAGACATATCAAACTCCCCCAAGCCAAACCTTTGCTTGTCCCTAAGCAAAGAGCTCATCAATGAACATATAAAACATACTTCACCCCAATCAACAAATCAAAAGCTAACGATTCAAGGTAAAATTAAACAAACATGCTTCGACGTCAATCAATCTTATTCATCTAAAATAGACTTATCATGGCCGTTGTAGTCTTTCCTCCCGGCGACACTATCACTCCAGTAACAAATTCTCCAATTTGTTTAGTTTTTTTGGCAGAGGGAGGGGTCTTTGAAAAAAGCTTCTTTCTCAATTTGGTAGGGGTTTTAGAATCATTTTTGACACTACACTTAGGAGTAAAACAATCCTTTTCCACAAAAATTTCAAGTAGCATACCTAGTGGTTCATCCTCCATGGATAACATATCTTCTAGAAATTGAGAACCCATGACCTTTGTGATGCGCTTGAAAAGATTTTTCACCTCATTTGTTTGTTGGGTAAGACTAGCAGTGGATCCATCGTACAAAGACTTCAAAGCAATTGGTGAAAGTGAAACAGATTTTGAATTCTCCATATCTCATCAAAGCTTTTTGAGTAAAAGACTGATTTTGTATGTAAAGTTTGTATGGGTATGAAACTTATTGGAAGGTAGTGTAATTTATAGGAAATTATCAAAGACTAGAATCAAAGTAAGAGTGGAATATGAAGTGTTTTCTCTTGTTTCAATATTTGATTTCATCTAGGAATTGTATAGTGGTGGATACCAAAAAGTTTTTTCATGTGTTCCAAAAAACTCCATTATTGCTTAGAAACTTTGGGAAGGGGTCAACTGTCTGTTTGTTTTGTTTTTGTTTTTTTTTTATAATTTTTTTTTTTTGAGATAAATTTTGAATAAATGGTATATAACCATTTTACTCTAAAAAAAAAAATTATGTAGTGTAATTTTGGTTTTCTTTTCTATACGGTTTAGACATAATTCAACGAATGAATTTTTTTGTTTTTTATTATTTTTTTAAAAAAAAGGATTTGTTTAAAATATAAGGTTTTCCTTTTCCTTTTTAGGAAATTAAACTAAATACACCATTTAAAAAAAATTAAACAAAATACTAAATAATATCATGTACATGTCGTTAAAAAAAATAACATATCAAATGGGAAACAATAATTTTATCAGTGCGTTTAAATTTGTTCAAAATGGAAGATGAAACCAATAAAAATGGGGGAAAAAATATTACGCGCATGAAATGGGAAAAAAATTCACATTATATATAAAGGTAAAGTGATTATTTTTTAATTGCTTTAAAAAAAAAAGTGATTTTTTTAAATAGTTTATCAATACATGTTAAGTTAAAGTGATTATAACATAAAAAATGAAACAAACTGCGTTTAAATTTGTTCAAACCAAAAGATGAAATTAGTAGTATACCGATAAAATTCATGTATATAAAGCTCGAAAATACATAAAGGTTAGTTTAAAATACAAAAAAATATATTTTAATACATAAAGGTTAGTTTAAAATACAAAAAAATTTTGTCAAAAAAAAAAAAAAAACAAAAAATTAGTAAAATGTAACATTAGAATATATAATCTAAATAACAACACGAGATATATTATGCGTTTAGGTTTGAAATTGTTCAGTTTTTATTTAGACCAATTCTAATCTTACTTGAATAATAATTGGATTTGGAAAAGTCGAGTCTAATCGGATCTTAATTTTGAAAACAATTCATCTGACTTACTTCGAATTATAATCCGATTTGGATCTACTCATCAATATTACCAATTGGATTTGTATTTGGTTTAGATTTGTATCATACTTTTGGATTTCGGTCTTTAATTGCCAAGTCAATCATATAATTGCATCCCATGACATAATTTAGATTGACATCTAACCAGGCACATGTTAAGTTCTTTGACCTAGGTTTGATTAGGATTAAATTATTCAAGCTCGAGTCAAACTGAACTGAAGCTTCAATTTGGCAATTCGAGTTTTGCATGATCTATAATTTTGATGCTATTGAAAGTCAGATCATATATAGGTGTCATGGATTCATAAGAACCTTCGATAGAAACATTCGATTGTAACAATATTCAAATTCAAATTCTAACAAACATGATAAATTTGGATCATATGCAGCTGAACTGAACTGTTTGGAGATGAACTAAAGTGAATATAGCTGAAATGAATAGTTTATGAGAAAAGAAAATTAAATTATAAGTTAAATTGAACTATACTGAACTGATTGGAGTTGAACTGAAATTAAGCTGAAGTGAACATGCCCTAAGTTCAAAAAAGTTCGGATGAAATCAATTCAGTTCAGTTAAGTTCAGATAAATCCAAATAAGTGAAATTAAAGAACACACCCTAAATCTTGGTTAAGTTTATTGCTTGTTATATTGTCGTATTCCCTCTATTAAACTTCATCATCACGTCCCCTTCTAATTCAATTTTGTTATATTGTACTCCCTCTGTTAAACTTAAATGTTGGTATATTTAATGTATCTAACAAAATTATGGGTCTGTTCACAGTTACTTAATTTCAGTTCAGTTCAGTTAATTTCAGCTCCAATCAATTCAATTTAGTTCAGCTCCAATCAATCAGTTCAGTCCAGTTCAGCTCCTAATTTCCTTCTCTCATAAAATTTTTATTTTAGCTCAGTTCAGTTCAGCAGTTCAGCTCCAATCAGTTCAAGTTCAACTCCAATCTGTTCAGTTCAGTTAATGTGAACATGCCCTATGTTTTGATAATTATGCATGAAAGAACTTTACGTATGATGAAATATAAACAATTTTTCATATTGATAACATAAGCAATCATGACATAAATAAAGTTTTCTTTGCTATGAAGGTTCACCCTTTTTTCCTTAAATAAGGTACGGAGTAGTAGCATACTAGTATACACCGTTTTTTATAATCGTACGTTATTGGATGTTATACCTTATTTATAATGCTTGGTTATTTTGCGTAATATGTGTTTTAGGTGTTTTTGTCCCTCGGGAGAGTTACAACACGAAGACTGATCCGGGATGAGCTGAACCTGCAAAACAAACGGAGACACCTGTTGGGTGGTGCTCTGCCTCCGACGCACAAGTTAATAACTTGAAACGGAATAAAGAGAGCGGAAATTTAGGTGGGTATCTGCTCGGATTCTAAGCTCAGGTGTTTCTCTGATGTAAGATAATGCAGTTGTAATCAATGAAAAAGTTGCCCTCGAAATGAGGGACATCGCTCTATTTATAGGGTCATCTGGAATTGCCCCTGATTAGGTCACTGAACCCTAATCATTGGTGGGCTGCGCCGTATTCCAGCTTTCTCGGGATTTGGGCCCGAAGGCCGCTTTTTCCCCTTTGTCTCTGGAATGACACGTGTCAAACAGGGATTGGTCCATCTTGGACCAATCTGGGGGCTGACACGTGTCACCCTCTGATTGGACCACGTGGCAAGGTAAAAATACCCTAAACATTTGCCCTTCACAGATGTGACGTGGCATGCCACGTGGCATCTGTGACACATGCCACTCTCCGGTTGGCGGTAATTTTACAGTTACACAGTAACCGTTCACCTTCCAGGTAAATTACGGAAATGCCCCCGTATTTACCCCTTATATATAGCTGTTTTACCCTCATAATTTTGTACGTTTTACAAAAATTTTCTAGAGAGGAAAACTTTGAGCGAGCAGAAGTCATCCGTTTGAGTCAGGCGCAAGCAAGAAACTTTTGTTCTTCCGCAACCCAGCCGGACCCGCCCTCCTTCAGATACCAAATCCAAAGGTACCGTCTCTGTCTCTCTCAGCTCTTTTCTTTTTTCACCGCCTGTACATATTTCTTGCAATAAATGGATGCATCACCAACACACACGGCACAGCCTAGGTTAGAGTCCAGCCGGTCACCGGGGACGACTGAGTCTAGGACTGGGAGTGCCGGCTCGGGGTGTTGGGACCACCCTTTGCCATGGATTCCGACTAGTTATGTGTCTGTGCAGGACACCATGGCTCGGACAATGCAGACGGCCAATGATCCTAATTACAGAGGCGAAGGCTCAGGCGGCCAAACGCCTGAGGGAGACACGTCTGGTCAGGGAGATCAGACGACTCTGGAGAGATCCCCTCCGCGCGCCCCTTCAACCCCCGCTGACTCTTTCCTAGAGGAATGTGACCAAGGCGGCGACGATGCCGCCTCTGCCCCCATGGACCAAAGTGAGGGGGAGACGGAGAGTGACAGCTCCGCCTCTACCTCCGAGAGCAGCGATGACTTGCCCCTTCTTTCGGATAGCGAGGAGGAAGAAAGGAAAAAGTGGAGTGAGAAGGACGATCCCTTCAGCATCCACGTCTCCTCCAAGGACCGGATCCAGATGGGGGAGAACTTAGAGAATTTTAAGAAAATGCACCCGCTAGGAGACGGGTATAAGATCCGAGTGCCGCCTGAACTTGGCACCATCGTTTGGGGGGATGATAAACAGAACGCCAACAGCTATTTTGGCTGTTACGAGGCGGCGTTCAAAGCCGGCCTTCGCTTCCCCCTTCACCAGGCGGTGAAGGGAATTTTGAGGGGCTACGGTCTGGGGATCTGGCAACTTACCTCCAACTCCTGGACCAACATTCTGGGGTATGTTGCCGCCTGCGAGTTCCAAGGGCTTCACCCCGGCTGAGAGGCTTTTGTAAGCATGCATTACCTCAGCAGGAGCCCAGGCGGCTGGAGAGCGTGGTATACTCTAACCACACAGCCGCAATATATGATGACCTTGGACAAGGTCTCCATGTTCGATTGCTGGAAACACAGGTTCTACCTGATGTCAGCCCCAACCAGACGGGAGAATTATGAATTCCGTCTGTACAATAAGAAGCCTGACTTGTTAGGAAGGAAGTGCGCTCTTCCCCGGATCCCAGAGAAAGACTTTGACGAAATAATTGAGGCAGACTTTTTCGGCCTCACAGACGAAACTCTGTCAACCGGGGAAACAATAAAAGTTCCTAAGAACTGGATTCCCAAGAGCGCCTGGTTCAGGGATGAATGTTTCTTAGCCGCCTGTGGGCTAGGGCACATGTTTAATAAACGTACGCACCTGAGTTCATACCGTCTGTAGTACTTTTCTATCGGTATTGATTTATGATGACCAATTTCTTTCTTTTTGCAGAAGAAGCATTGAACATGCTGCAGAAGGAGAAAACTCCCAAGCGGTCTTCTGCGACCATCCGCAAAGAGCTTGCGGAGAAAGCTGCGGCCGAGGTCAGGGCCAAGGTATTGAGCACCTGACCCTTTCTTAAGTTTATTTTATAAACTGTCTTGCCCGGATACTAACCTTTACTTGTTTATTTTCACAGGGGGGAGAAGTTGGGAAATTGTTTGAGAAGAATCTCAAACGGGCTAGGGAGGAGGCCCCAGCCGTTCTCAATAAGATAAAAAAGTCCGCTTCTGCATCAACTCCTGGCGCCTCAGCCGGAACAAAGACGATGTAAATAGCGGGGCGGCTCGAGAAAGTAGGCGACAGCCTGTGCCTAGACCTTGTCAACCCCTCAGGAGCCGCGGGGTTCACCACGCCTGCAAGCGTTCCCCACTTGGCCGGCTCTGAAGGTAAGAACCCTTTTGAATCCCCGCCTGAGCTGGGGTGGCCTTTACGGGTGAAATCCCACTCCCAACAGACGTCATCCTCGGACAGCCGGATACAAATAGGTGCCGCCTTAGTTTCGCACTCATCACCTATTGATTGTGGTGCAGATCAAACACAATCTCCCCGCTGGCCAGACGTCCAGAAGCACGCCAAAGCCATGTTGGACGCCGTCCGGAAGAAGGATAAAGACAATATCCCTGGGATAGAGACGTTCAATCTTGAACGCATTCTATCCCTTCTGGCTGAGGTAAGAAACCTGTCAATTCCATGTTATTTTTTTCCAAGTAATTTCCCCGCCCGTAATTCTTATACCGCCTGCTTTTTTGCAGGCCATGCTGCGGGTGGACGGGCTCAAACGTCCTTATTCCCGCAAATGGGAAGAGGTAAAAAGGGCCAAGAGGTCTGCCATAGACGCTGAAAATATTGCTTTACACTCAACTATCGTAAATGAACTTGAAACTAAAGCAATAATTATGACACATACGTCTAAAATCCAGCAACTGGAGCTAGATCTGAAGGCGGCCGACTAGCGGGTGACGGATGCTGAGACGGCCAAGAAGGGGGCGGAGGAGGCCCAAAAGAAGGCAGACGAGAGCGCCAAGCAGGCTGATGAGGCGCTCAAGAAGGCCCAGGCGGACCTTGGCAAACTGAAAACCAAGGTTGAGAGGCTGGAGAAGGATGCTGCTCAAGCTCAGAAAAACTTTGCAGCAACCCTGGAGGCGGAGCAAAACCGCCTTGTTGCTGAAAGTGATGCTGACAACGACGCCCGTATAAAGATTGCTTGGGCTGCCTTGTACCCAGAAGCTGATTATAACATCTGGGCAATGGCACACAGCTATGTTGAGTACGTGGTGTACTTGAGAGAGCAAGGCAAGCCAGAGCCTGCCTCCTTTGAAGCCTGGCTCAGCAACAATGAGTCGTCCGCGCCTGAGCTTCCTGGTCCTGGTGAAGCGCAGGAAATTCCCTCAGAGGATGAGGAGAAGGGAGAGGACCAGGAGGCTCCATCTGCAGGCCAGAAGTGACCCTTCAGCGGCAGTATGCCAATCTTTGCTTTCTTTTAATTTTTTTTTTTTTTTTTCAGCGGCTGTATGCCAAAACTTGATTTTTCCGGCCTGCGTGCCGAGTATCCTTGTATTTACCGGCTGTGGAGCCGTGTTAATTAACAATTTCTCTCTCCCGGACGAGGTCCGGTTAACATTTGATCCATTACAACCGTTTGGTTGGATGGACTTTTATGAATTGCACCGACTAAGTCGGTTTTGATTATTTTGCATTTGAATTTTTAATTTTTGCCTATCTTATTAAAAGCATGCGGCGATTCTTTGCCCAACTAGTCAATAGTCTGGCTGTCCTTGCCCCTGGACGGCTGTGTGATTGGTTTCAATTGGAGCTGGTTGATTGACTTGTAAACGTCTGATGCTGCAAAGAGCATGATATGTTTGTAAGTCAATCAATCACAGTAGTGATTGCCCCAAGCCAAGTGCACAGCCGTACACCCACAGGCATTTCGGTTACCACCCAGACGGGTTACGCCCGTCCTGGTAGAAATTTCATAGCCATTGAACTCTTGCCCCAATTGGGGTGAGGTACAATTTTGGAATGGATAACCTAAGTGAGAACTTCAGCTGGTAACCGACTGATGCTTATGGACATCCGGTATTTAGGGACTTATTCGTTCTTCGTAGGTTATTTCGGTCAGGCGGCTATGAGTTGACCAATTTGGTCGTTCAATTTTTGCTGTCTGCATGGATACGTAGAATCGACAGGTAGTCTGTTCTCTGCGACGATTGCACCTGGAGGGGTGTCGCCGGACGCCTTTGTCCATGTTGGGACATGCGATTTTATAAAAAGAGCAACCATCCGGCCATTTTAGCCTCTGGTCTTGTTTGAGACCGGTTGTGTAGCCACTAAACGTTTTTGTGCTTAGTTTCTTAATTAGTGTTGAATTTACACCAAGTATCGAACTTAATTTTTTAATCAAACGAGTCTGTCTGGGTATTACCCAGGCGATTATGCTAAGTATCAAACTTAGTTGAGAAAAATGGAAAATCCGTCTGTGTATTACACAGGCGGACCATGCTAAGTATCAAACTTAGTTAGAAAAATGGTTAAGCAGTTGAATAAACAAAGTATCCAACTTAAGTAAACAAGGGATCCGAGCATTACCCAGGCGGATAAACAAAATAAAAATGTACCCTTTACCAAGTATCGAACTTAGTTAGGTAGATGGGGAATCCGCCTGGATGTTACCCGGATGAATAATCAAACGATAACTCAAATTTTGCGAACAAATACTTAATCTTCAATAATTGACTCATTGTTTACAAAAAACTACAAACTTAGAAGTAGTACTTTTTTAGATTGTCTACATTCCAAGTTCTAGGCAGGCGCCTGCCGTCCGGAGTTTCCAGGCGGTAGGTGTCGTCCCTTACTTCTTCATAGATCCGGTAGGGGCCTTCCCAATTTGGAGTTAGCTTTCCCAGCTCATTGGCCCTACCGGTTGCCTCCATTTTTTGTAACACTAAGTCGTCAACTTTCAAAGGACGCTTGTGTACTTTTTTGTTGTAGGCTCTCGTCATTCTCAGACGGTAAATCTCATGACGCAATGCGGCATTGCCCCGGAGTTCTGGGAGTGAATCCAATGCCAGTCGCATTGCTTCCCAGTTTGCCTCTTCATCATACAGCATGACTCTGAGAGTCGGCTCATAATGTTCGATGGGCAAGACGGCTTCAGCACCGTAAACCATGAGAAATGGGGTTTCACCGGTTGCCCCTTTCGCTATTGTCCGGATGGCCCACAGGACATGGATTAATTCTTCTGCCCATAAGCCACCAGCTCTTTCTATTTTCTTTTTAATGTCGTCTAAGATGAGTTTGTTGAAAGCTTTAACTTGGCCGTTTGCTTGGGGCCAGCCAACAGATGCGAAATAGCTTGAGATCCCCTGATCTCCCAACCAAGTTTTTAGCTGAGGCGTCTCAAACTGAGGACCATTATCAAAAACCATAGACATGGGTACCCCGTACCGGGTGATAATGTTCTTCCAGATGAAGGAAATTACGTCTGAGGTCTTGATGTTTTTAACCGCCTCAGCCTCAACCCACTTGGTGAAGTAATCCACAGCCACTAAGATATAGCGCTTTCCGCCTGGAGCAGGCGTGTAAGGACCTAGAATGTCCATGCCCCATTTTGCAAACGGGATTGGGCTGTGGATGGCCGTCAGATCAGTAGCTGGACGATGAATAAGTTTTCCAAACTTTTGGCACTTGTCACATTTTTTCACCAATTCCTTGGCGTCTGACTCAAGAGTGGGCCAAAAGTAATGTCGTCTGGCTCTGACGGCTAGGGACCTGCCGCTTATGTGGGAGGCGCAGAACCCCGAGTGCAAGTCTTCGAGAACTTCTTTCCCTTCTTCTGGGGTGACACACTTCAACAGAGGCTTAAGAAACCCCGCCTTGAAGAGCTCTCCATTTCTCAACTCAAAGCTTGCAGCTCGCTTCTTCAGGACGGCTGCTTCCTGTGGCGAATCAGGAAGTGTGCCGTCTGAGAGATAAGCCCGGATGCCATCCATCCAGGTAGAGCTTCGGTCCAAAACTCCAATGGGATCTTCATTGATGCTTCTCTTTTCCAGAACTTCCCAAAAGACAGACCGAGGCGTATCATGGCAGGCGGAAGATGCCAGTTTTGACAACGCATCCGCCTGGTTATTTTCAGACCTAGGCACTTGGTTCAGCCGGAATTCCTCAAGTGCCCCAGCCTCCTCTTTGACTGCCTGAAGATATTTGATCAAAGCCGGATGGGTAGCCTCATAACTTCCCTCATACTGGTTAACAACCAATTGAGAATCAGAGTAGGCGTCAATTTTCATGGCCCCTGCCGCCTTACACATGCGAATTCCGGCTAGCAGGGCTTCATATTCCGCCTCATTGTTAGAGGCCTGAAATTTGAAGCGTAGTGCATACTCAAATCTGTCTCCTTCAGGAGACTCATAAATTACACCTGCACCACAGCCGTTCTTTGTAGAGCTCCCGTCTACGTACACTTTCCAAACCTGATCAAGATTATCCGGAGCCACCGGACGAGTCATTTCCACAATGAAATCGGCAAACGCCTGACCTTTCACTGCCTTTCTTGGTTTGTAAGTGATTTCAAGGCTCTGCATTTCAATAGCCCATTTCAACATTCTCCCGGATGAGTCCAAGGTAGACATTGGCCGCTTGAGTGGCTGGTCCGTGTAAATCACCACCGGATGTGCCAAAAAATAAGGCTTCAATTTTTTGAATGCCATATACAAAGCAAGACCAAATTTTTCAACCATGGGGTACCGGAGCTCAGCATTTTTAAGAACATGGCTAATGAAGTAAACCGGGAGTTGCACGCCGTCTCGCTCAGCAAGGAGAACGGCACTGAGGGCATGGTCTGAGACGGCTAAATACATGTACAACGTCTCCCTAGGCAAAGGACTGACCAACCTAGGCAGAGAATGTAAATGCTCTTTCAACCTCTGGAACGCCGCCTCAGCGTCATTCCCCATTCAAATCTGGTCTTCTTCCTGATTGCTTGGAAGAAGTAGAGGCATTTGTCACCTGACCGACTAAGGAACCTTCCCAGGGCGGCCAGACAACCGGTGAGTCTCTGAACTTCCTTAACAGAGCGGGGTGACTTCATGTCAATCACCGCCTGTATCTTTTCGGGGTTAGCCTCTATCCCCCTTTGATCAATCAGGAACCCGAGAAACTTCCCAGACTCAACACCAAAGACGCATTTCTTAGGATTTAACATAACCTTATGCCGCCTGAGGGTGGTGAATGTTTCTCGGAGATCAGCAAGGTGATCCGTTTGTAGCTTGGATTTGACTATCATGTCATCAATGTACGCCTCCACATTTCTCCCAATCTGATTAATGAAGACCGTATTAATCATCCGTTGGAAAGTGGCAGGCGCATTTTTCAAGCCAAATGGCATCACAGCATAACAGAATAGACCCTGATCAGTGACGAAGGTCGTCTTCTCTTGGTCTTTCTTCCACAGGGGTATCTGATGGAAGCCGGAGTAGGCATCCATAAAGCTCATCAAGGCGTGACCGGCTGTAGAATCGACCAGACTGTCGATCTTTGGAAGCGGATAACTGTCCTTTGGACATGCCTTGTTGAGGTCTGTGTAATCAACACACATGCACCAGGTCCCATTCGGTTTCTTCATAAGGACTACATTGGCCACCCAGTCGGGGAAATTACAAGGCCGAATGAACCTGGCGTCTAGCAGCTTTTTAAATTCGGCAGCTGCCGCCTGACTTCTTTCCTCGCCATGGTTTCTTTTCTTTTGCCGGATGGACTTCTTTTTGGGGTCCACGGCGAGTTTGTGGACAGCAAAATCCGGGCTGACGCCTGGCATCTCTTCCACTTCAAAGGCAAAAATGTCTTTGAATTCTTTCAACAGGAGGTGCAAGCTTGCACCCAAGGTAGCATGAGCAACCGTCCCAACCTTAACAGTACGTTCTGGACGGCTGTCATCCAGAACGAGATCAATGCTTTCGCCAGCCGGTTGGGGACGGAGCTCATCTGACCGTTCACCGGTCAGTGATTGCTATTTTTTTTCTTTTTTCACCTCCACCAGTAGAGGAGCCTTTCTTTTCTTTCCGGCTGCTGATGGGGCAGGGGCTGGGTCGGCATCCTTGACGTTGTCAAGGTCTATTGGTTCCTGACCGCTTGGGGCCACAGTATCTCGGACGGCTGAGAGATAACATTCTCGGGCCGTCTTCTGATCCCCATTCAAGGAACCAACAGAGCCGTCATCCCTCTCATACTTGATGAGCATCAGGGAAGGGATGATTACTGCCTTGGCTACGTTGAGGGTTGGCCTGCCAAGAATGATGTTATAGGCGGTCAACTCCTCAACGACCAAGAATCTGACGACAATATGTCGACCCTGGCCTTTCTCTCCCAGCCGGATAGGTAAATCAATTCTCCCGGCTGGGTAGACCATCCCACCCCCAAAACCAACCAAGGGGTGGGTGACTGGATGCATGCTGCTGACATTGTATTTCAGCTTTTGCAGGCACCAGAGGCTGATGATATCTGATGAGCTGCCGGTGTCAATAAGGATCCGTCCAACCAGTTGGTTGGCAACCTTACATTCAATGACCACCGGGTCATCATGCGGGCGGCGGACGCTGCCCCTATCCTTCTCAGTGATCAAGACGTCTGGGAAGGAGGAGCTGGCTTCCGCCTGCTCATCATCATCTTTGTCCATCTTTCGAAGATGGCTCTTGGTGCCCCGGATGGTAGGGCCACCACATGAGAACCCGCCTGCTATAGTGTAAACCGGCTCCTTATCGGTATCCGAGCTACTAGCAAGCTGGGGGGTAGTCTTGGAGGACTGACCCTTGTTTTTCTTTTTTGCCCCGGCTGGGGACTTAGAAATGTAGGACTTCAACAGCCCTTTGTCAGCCAGACGGTCCAACGCACGCTGAAGACTGAAGCAGTCGTTGGTGTCATGGTCGACCTCCTCATGGAACTGACAGAATTTATTCTTGTTCCGTGACTGGACAGAACTCTTCATAGGATTCGGCTTCTCAATGGACAGCCAGTCCTTTACCTCCATGAAGATGGAGTTGCAGTCTTTATTAAACTCGTACTTGGGGACGTACGGTTTAAATTTTTTCTTTTTCTTCTAGGACTGCTGGTCAGAGTCAGTAACCGCCCAGACTTCTTTTCTTTTCTTGCTCTCTTCTTTGTTTTTAGCCGGCTGAGCTGACCGGCTGTCTTTCTGTTTGTCAGACTTCTTGGAGTCTGACTGGCTACCAGGCGAGCAGAGGTCGGTAGCTTGAATGTAGCTTTCTGCCTCCCTCAGGGCCGCCTGTAGGGTGAAAGCCCCTTTTCTGACTAGGTCGAACTTAAAGGTCGACCCGTCTCTCAGACCTTTAAAAAAGTCTGTAAAAGTTACCTCATCAGACAGTCCCTGAATCTGAATTCTGATCAGGTTGAACCGCCTGACATATGAGCGCAACCCTTCTCTCTCTCCCTGCTTAACAGTGCTCAAATCAAGGCTTGTCTTTTTAGCAGGGATGTTCATTGAGAAGTTGGAAGCAAACAGGAAGGCAAGCTTCCTGAAGCTGTCTATAGACCCGGCTGGCAGGTTGCCAAACCATTGTTGGGCGATGCCCTTCAATGTAGCCGGAAAGCACTGACACCAAGTGGCATCATCCAACCCCTGCAGATACATGAGGTTGGTGTAAGCCATGAGGTGGTCTTCTGGATTGGTGGTACCATCATAGGTACCAACCAACACATTCTTAACCTTGGCCGGCAAAGCCGCCTCGTTTATCTCCCGAGTGAACGCAGAAGGCTGTTCACCCAGGCGCAGCAGTCGAAGCTGCCAGTCCAATGGCTGGACATTTGGATATGCCGCCTGACCTCCAAAGAAGGCTGGCTACATGAAGTGAGGAGAATATTGTCCGTAAGCCTGAGTAGGCACATACGGTACATTTCCAATCATATGAGGGCCAGAATGGACGGTATTACCGCCTGTTTGACTCTCATGCAAGGAGGGTGCACTCCCTGCAGAAATATTGTTGAAGCTGTCCGGAAAGTTCGACGTTGAAGCCGACTCAGACAGCGATTGATTTCTCTTCCGGTTAATGATTTCTCGGGCATTGAGAGTTGATTTTTTACTTCTCACCGGCTGATGAGGCCGGCGAGGGTTATTAGTGTTTCCCCCAGGAAGGAGAATTTTTTACCAATCAATGGTCCCGGCTGCCTTCTCCTTTGGATGGGGAGTGGGCTGCCGGTTTCTGACTGACTTCCCCTTCTCTGGAGGAGTCTTCTTCACCGACTGACCTTTACTTGGGCCAGCCCTGCTTTTGGTGATCAGCTCTTTAATTTCACCCTTGAAACTCGTCATGAACCTCATGAGTTCGTCTCGGGTGACTGGGGCTGATCCAGCTGCCGTTTGGGTTGCCCCTTCCGGCTGCCCAGTAGGTCTGCTCGGACCCGCCTAGGAGGCACCCCGCTCCAGAGTCTCTCTGGGCCGGATGCGCTTAACTCTTAGAGAGTCGTCCTCGGCTGTAGAGGTTTCGACCTGAGGATCCTCATCCTCCTCATGGTCTGTAAAGACTTCTGGGTCTTCGCCCAGACGGTTTGGGGGTGGTACAGACTCTTGAACCATCTTCGAGGTACTCTCCCCACAGACGGCGCCAAATGTTTTGGGTGTTTTTGTCCCTCAAGAGAGTTACAACACGAAGACTGATCCGGGATGAGCTGAACCTACAAAA
Organism: Chenopodium album; assembly: GCF_948465745.1. Taxonomy (NCBI): domain Eukaryota; kingdom Viridiplantae; phylum Streptophyta; class Magnoliopsida; order Caryophyllales; family Amaranthaceae; genus Chenopodium; species Chenopodium album. The sequence goes on along the minus strand of NC_137840.1, from coordinate 19,369,678 downwards.
CAAACGGAGACACCTGTTGGGTGGTGCTCCGCCTCCGACGCACAAGTTAATAACTTGAAACGGAATAAAGAGAGCGGAAATTTAGGTGGGTATCTGCTCGGATTCTAAGCTCAGGTGTTTCTCTGATGTAAGAGAATGCAGTTGTAATCAATGAAAAAGTTGCCCTCGAAATGAGGGACATCGCCCTATTTATAGGGTCATCTGGAATTGCCCCTGATTAGGTCACTGAACCCTAATCATTGGTGGGCTGCGCCGTATTCCGGCTTTCTCGGGATTTGGGCCTGAAGGCCGCTTTTTCCCCTTTGTCTCTGGAATGACACGTGTCAAACAGGGATTGGTCCATCTTGGACCAATTTGGGGCTGACACGTGTCACCCTCTGATTGGACCACGTGGCAGGGTAAAAATACCCTAAACAATATGCATTCGTACAATCATACTTTTATGAGTATCAAGTACTTAGTAAATTTTTAACATTTTTTTACTATTACATTTCATAACAAATTTTATTGAAAATTTCATAAGATATAATTTTAAGAATATATTATACGTTGTACTCGTATCCTCTATTTTAAAAACTCCGGAGATACTCTCTATTCAAATCTTTTGAAGATGTGAAGACCCTGAAGCACCGTTCCTTAACAAATGTATCTTCATAAGAATTAATATTAACAAATGTATCTTGATAAGAATTAATATAACAAATGTTCCTCCCAAAAGCACCCAAAGAACAACTGATACAACTTCATTCTTGAATATACTTCAATTATGTATCAACTGATAATAGAAATTAATATTGTCATAAGAAACAAAGTTGATTGTATAAGAAATACCTCTCTAAGTCATGGTCATATAAAATAGAGTTGTCTCCACTAGTACGATAAAGGGGTAGGCCAAGTCTACCAATTAATCTTTCTCAATAAAAAAAAAATTATGAATGAAAATTAATGGTACCAAGGGATTCTTAGTTATTCACCATGCAATCTGTTGAATCATTAGTTTAGTAGCTTGATGAGTTATATCAGTCATTGGAAGAGAAGGAACAACAAAAGCCACAAATACCAAAATATTCTCCTCTTTCCTTCAACAAAGCATTAATTGTGTTTTAATTCCTTTCAATGACATGTACATGTCATGCCACATATTACAAGCAATGCCACATTGTTTGCCAACTCACATGGGTAGACTACCTAGTGGGTGAATTAAGTTTTCTCCATATTATATTGAAAGAGGCTTGTAAGTTTATCATTGAGAATATAGAATCAATTAATAATCAATAATATATACCAAAAGATACACCGACGATGACACGTGTCCTCTTATGGTGTGTCCATGATAGAATTTTTTTTTCTTTTTTTTGGAAAAAAATCAATCATTGAAACTAATTTATCTTATACAATAATACTCTCTCCGTTTCAATTTATTCGTCCCATATACTATTTTGGGCGTTTCAAAAAGATGTACACATATTGAATGTATTCCACTTTTAACTTAGTTTTTATTTCCTATTTTATACATATTAAATTCTGATTGGTTAAATTAATTTATTGTGCATTGATGACATGACTCTAAGTATAGAAATTATTCCCTTGAATTATGCAATTATATTTGACGGTTTTCTAAAAAAATAAAAAAAAAAAATTAAATAAGGCAAAACTATTTATGAATTGTTTTTTATTTTAATGTTAGATTCCAAATATTTTTCTTTTCTTATTTTATGTGATTGATTCCATATGGGAATATCATATTGAAACGGAGGGAGTAAATTTTTTTTTTCTTCGTGTATGTGTATAATAACAAAATAAATTGCTTAAAATAAAAAAGATTTGATTTATCTCCTTATTTACTTATTTGGTTTACGTTTCTAAAATAGATTCAAAAAATTTTCCATACACTATATAAGATAGATATTAAAACTTTTTTTCCACAGTCGGTTAACCTTAAAACGTTTGCTATGACATACGACTTATTAACAAATTTGAAGGTTGTAGCATTGTGGTCTCAACCTCAAGTATACTGTAAAAAAGTTGTTTTGATCTCTATTCTCTAAATTTAGTGGTTGCATAAGTAAAATGTAAGGCTATACAACCACTGCAACACTGAAAACTTAGTAGAATGTTTGATTGAAACATATAAAAAAAAAATAGGCGCATATAAAACATGCATATAACAAATTTTAAGACACCACAAATTAAAAGAATCAATCAAATTGTATTAACTGAATTCATAATGTTACAGTGTAATCTACATGACTTCATCTACATCCCAATTCCCAACAATACTGGCTTAATCATTAGCCAGAATTAGATACTAACAGGAGTTTATATAATATACACCAGACCAGAGAAAATTAACACCAATTTATACACCAAATTTTTGCAAGTCTTTTAAACTTAACCCCAATAAGAATAAATAAAATGTACTACACCAAAGAAGTAATTAATCCAATATCCTACACAAGTAAAAATAATATTTTCACAATTAGAAAATCATTTTTTCAAAACTGCTCTGCCCCAGTCAACACAAGGCGAGGCTTCTTCAAAGGGTGAGGACTTTCAACCTCCTCATCCCTTGAAAACACACTCTGCCCCCTATTCTTAAAAAAGTCAACGGACAAGAATTCAGGCAAAGCGGGCAAGTTCAGGTCAAAGTCCCGCTGCGTAGATCCGCCACTGATAGTAGACCCGACTCCTTCAGAGGCCGTGACTCCACTAGCCGTCCTGCTTCCACTCTTGGTTGGTCCACTCCCAATACTACCCTCGTAGTGGCACCGCTTGTGACCTCCCAACGCTTGTCCGGTGGGAAAGCACTTGTGACAAATCGAGCACTCGTGTGTCTTCCCACTGGCGGTGGAGATGGTGGTGGTGGTGGTGGCGGCGGCGGAGGTGGCTGTGATTGATGGCTTTTCGTCTTCGCTAACGGGTTTCCTGTGGCTAGCTTTATGCCCTCCCAAAGCCTGGTAAGATCCAAAAGATTTTCCACATACTGAACACTTATATACAAGTGATTTGCTATTGCTCTGCTTGGTGTTGCTTATGATTGGAACTTCAGTTTTAGGCGGTGCGCCGCCTTCGGCGAGCATAAGGAGGCAAAAAGCGAGGTACTCCTCTTCGGATAGACGGGAATCAGGGATGGCGGTTGTGGTGTTGATGGTGGTGGTAGGCGGCGACATCTCGTTTCGAGACCGCTTCGACCGCTTCTTCTTGACCCAATGATCAAAGGAGCGCTCCTCAAATTTGAAAGGGGCATGTGGTGTTGTAGGAGAGTTAAGAGCTTCAAGTGCCATATCTCAAAAAAATATAGAAAATGGAAGATTGATTAAATTAAAAAGGGTGGAAATTGTAAAAGTATTTGGTTGTTTTTGTGCTTTGAAATGAATGAAGAATGAGTGAATTTGGTTGAGTGAAGGAGTGAAAGGGGTGTATGTATATAAAGGGAGGTTGAGAGAGAGGTTGGGAGAAGTTACGTGACAAGTGGTAGGAAAGTAGCCGAAGGTTTTAGTGAATTTAACTAGAATACTCTTCCTAATTTTAGTAAAATAATAAAAATTAATTAAAATAAAAAGGAATATGTAAAAGGAAGGGGTGGAAGAGTTTAACTTGAGTTGTTAGAGTGAGCTAAGATCGAGTGGAAGGGTGGAGCACGTTTGGGTGAATTTAGAAAGTGGACATTTCATTTCTTGATGGCCAAGGTCGGTCAATGGAAAGTAGCGTGGGGACCACGAAATGAGACTTGGCTAAGAGATGTGAATTGTGTATTGTTGTGTGTGAAGTGGAGAACACGACTCTTTCCAAGTCAATTATTATGAACTCTTCAACCGAAACGCGTCCCTAATACTATACTTTAAAGTACAAGTAAAAGCCGCCGGCATTTCACTAGTCTAGTGGCAGTTTTGTAATTAAGGATATTCTATTGAATACAATGTCATACACACTCACTATGAGACGAAAGTATCTTTCAATTTTTCAGTATTATTAGTTTTCCTGTAATACTTCTAGTAGATTTACTACTTTTAGACGTTTTAACTTGACTCCTTACTTACTCAAAAAAAAAAAAAAAAAAAAAAATTAAAAAAAAAAAACTCCTTACTATGTTTCAAAAAAAAAACCTTTTTTTTTTTTTTTTTTTTTTTTTTTTTTACAACAGCAAAATGAACATAAAACATAACTACAAAACAGACGAGAATTTAACTAAACTAGCCCTACAAATATTAGCAATCCGATGTGCACCTTGAACCTGTTCCCTATCCACCCTGAGAATATTGCATAAATCAAATTGTTGTCCCAAATTTCTTATTTCCATAAACGTCTAATGAAGGTTGATGTCTCCTTGGCCCGTGTGTTTCAAAATTGAAATAAGATTAGCACAATCCGAGAATATGACTATCCTTGTGAACTGCCTATGAGCTCCCTACTTAATAGCTTCTAGTACTGGCAAAGCTTCTGCGCGTATAACCGAAATGCCTGCACCAAAATCACCTCCACCCTCTAATTCCACATCATCCCCAAAAGTCACTGTCGACCCTATGCCATAATGTCCACTCCTCTTATCCCAAGAGCCATCGACCTGTAAAATACAATCTTGTGTTGAAGAGTCCAAACCAGAAGATTGTTTCTCCTTACCTATAAAAACTTGATTGAAACCAGGTGGTGGACCTAAAGTTTGTCCTATTTCGTCAGCATAAACCCGTAGTGTTCCCAAAGCCCGAACATCTGGCTTATTAAATTCTTTCATATTTCGCATAGCCTCAGAAATGTTCAAGAATAGCTCCCTAAGGTATCCATTCGTGCCTCTAAAAATCCGTTGGCATCTAGTGACCCGCAGACCCCATAGGCTTGCCACAAAAGTACGCATAATCGTATTCTCAATTCCATCCTGACTATAAAAAAGTAGATCCACTATTTTCGTAACGGATATTTATGGGAAAATGATCCCAAACATATCGTGCCATTGAGCAAGAAACAAAAAGATGTTTTGTGTCTTCCTCAGTATTATCACAATAGTCACAATTCCCATCATTCACCAAAGATCGAATTAAAAGATTCGATTTAACTGCAATCCCATTTCGAACCAGTTTCCATAGGAAAATATGCAATTTTGGCGTAATTTTCAGATGCTAGATAATTCTATAAAATCATAAGTTTCTTTCATGTGTAAAGGTTCCTTAACCCTATTCCACATAGTTAGGAAAGCATAACCAGATTTTGTGGTGAAAGTACCTGATTTCGTTCCAAACCAAAACCGAAAATCGTCCTCCTCTGTCTTTGGAATTTCCATTGCTAGTATTCGTGCCACACTTTCCCATTCAAACCTATCACGAACCATCCCCACCTTCCAAGTTCTAGACTGCTGATCAATCAAATCCTTCACCATCCAAAATCTACTCTCTCCCAATTACTAATTCAATCTAACAACTGGAACATCACCCTACACCCACCGTTCACTAGTAGCTCGTATAGTTGCTCCCGATCCAATTTTCCAAGCAAAACCATCCTTGAGCTTTAACGAAACTTTATGAAAATTTCGTCTTGTCCAAGAAACCATACTTGGTAGAGCACACTGTCTTCTCCCACCATCAGAATTAGTATTGAAAACACATCGGATCTTGGCATTATACACTCTTGCTGCTTGTAACCGGGGATTGATAAATAGCTTTTGTACCTGTGAAAATAAGTACATCATTCATGTCACACACTGAGCGGATCCCAAGTCCTCCCATCCCTTTTGGCAATTGTATCACCTGCTTTCGTACCCAATGTATCCCTTGCAGATTCCCTTTTTTCGCCCACCAGAATCTCGTTATCAAAGAATCCATCTTATATGCAATGTATAGAGGCAATTTAAAAGATCTCATAAAATGTGCTGAAATGCCTAACAAAACAGAGTTTATCAAACTTAATTTTGCAGCCTCCGATAAAGTACAATTACTCCACGAAAGAATTCTTCCCCGCATCTTATCCAAAAGGTATTGGAATTTCCCTGGTTTCTGGCCTTGTAACTTAATTAGGACCCCTAAATGAGTACCAAATTGTTGTACCAGAGAGAATTTTAGCAAATCATTATAAACTTGCACCTTTGTTGGCTGACAGAAGGGATAAACTTAACACAGGATTTACTAAAATGTATTTGTTGTTCTGAAGCAGAACAAAACCTGTCCAGAATATATGCAACCAGTGCACAAAAGTCTATGTCAGTTTTGAAAAAGAACATGGCATCATCAACAAAGAAGAGGTCCGAAATTGACGGTGCACGACGTGAAATTTTCACTCCTTTGAGCAAATTGAGATCCTCTGCTAAATAAAGAGAGCATACGGGATAAGACATCCATACAGAACAAAAACAAATAGGGAGATAGCGGATCTCCTTGTCTTAACCCACATTGCGGGTTAAAAGTCTCCGAGATCTTTCCATTCATCAGGCCTCTAAAGGACACAGTACTAACACACTAAGAGATCCATTGTATCCATTTCGGTAAAAAACCATAAGCCCTCAACGTCTTCAAAAGAAAAAGTCAGTTCACCCTATCATAAGCCTTTGACATGTCTATCTTAACAGCTGCCAACTCAGTCACTCTAAGCCGGGTATTGATAAAATGTAGGAGTTCCTACGAGATATAAGCATTGTCCTCCATCTGCCTTCCTGGAATAAAAGCATGTTGATAGTCCGAGATCAAATCCGGCAAAACCACTTTTATCCGATTAACCAAGCATTTTGCAATGCATTTATAGACCGTATTACACAAACTGATTGGTCTAAATTGAGATGGTAGTTCCGGTGTATCAATTTTTGGTAATAAAACCAACAAAGTTGCGTTTAGCTCCTTTAACAAGAAATCTGTATCAAAAAAATGTTTGATACTTTGATAAACCGTATCCTTCACCACCATCCAATGAGCCTGAAAAAACTCAGCAATAAAACCATCCGGTGCCGGAGCTTTAGAAGTCGTTATCCCAAGCTTAGCTAACTCCACTTCTTCCATCGAGAAAGGTGCATCCATACCCATCAATTGTGAAGCCGGTATCGTCGGGAAATGAATATCGCGCAGCAAAAGATCAATAGCTTCCCCATGAGTAGGAGACAAAGAAGGAGCATAAACATCCTTTAACAAATTGATAATTTAATCCGAAACTTGTTGCTGCCCCTCCAACCAAACACCATCATCATTTTTAAGTGTAACAATCTCACATCTCTTCTTCTTAGCCTTTACCCGGTTAAACATTCTACGAGTTGGCATATCCCCTTCCTTAATCCAATTATTCTTTATTCGTTGTCGCCAATATTGGAATTCTAGATGACATTTCGGAATAATTTCACGTAAATTGTGGACAAAACCCGTACCATCCATGAGTGTATGAATCGAAAGACTTGTAGTTGCAAGATCTTTAGAGATCCCCCTCCAGTAAATCCCCCAAAACTTTTTGTGATCAAGGCACCATTTTTTCTAGCCGATTTCTCACAATTTTCTACTTTTGAAGAAGATAATAAGCAGACGAGCCATGCAAAGCAATACTCCAAGTTTCCGAAATAATATAACCAACCTCCTCAATATTTAAACACCATTGTTCAAGTTGATAAGGTCTATTAGAAGAAAACACACTTGAATTTGAATCATACAAAATTGTGGCATGGTCGAAGTAACAATGGGTTCATGAAAAATTCGTCCATCCGGAAAGTCTTCAATCCATTCCATAGAAGCATAGCCTCTATCCAATCGTTCTAAAATTAATCCACCATCCACTCTCTTGTTCGTCCATGTAAATCTTGGCCCCGTAAAAGGAACCTCCTCAATATCACACCCTAGTCTCCAAGCAACAAAAGAATCCACCCCCTAATAGAACTACTTCTCCCTAGTTTGTCTGATAGTTGTTCTATTTGGTTAAAATCACCCAACAAAAGACATTTTGGATAAGCACAAATAATGTTTGCTAAATCATTCCAAACACTATCCCTATCCTCAACACAAGGAACACCATAAACAAACACTACATACTTCATTAATCCATTAACTTCAAGTATTTTACACAAAAGGTAATTTTGATAGAAAGTAGACAAGTAACCGTAACACTCATCCACGCAAAAACCATCAAACCGCCCTACAACCTATAGAATCTATCCCAAAAGAGGTAGAAGGAGATAAATTAGTCCATAAAGAGTGTACATCATCTACTAACATCTTAGTTTCCGATAAGAACAACAAAGAAGGACAATGGTGACTAGTAAGCCACATAAGATATGGGAAAGTACAGGCATGTGGATCATTAAGACCCCTACAATTCCAAACAATGAGCTTCATATATGACTTGGGTGCTGAGTCGATGCAGCCACCTCATCTCCAAGTCTCAATTCACAGTATGGGCTTAAAACCCGAGAATTCACCTCCATATTAGTCACTTGCCCAGGTTGTGCCGAAGTGACTTCCTCGCTTCTCTGTCGCTTTTGTCGATCTGAAGAAGAAGAATGTGATGGTGACTTGCGTTTCTTCCCTGTCAAAAGAAGATCAGTAATATGGACACCCCACTCACAAGCCATATCCATATCTGTTATAGCTTTCGATTTCAATTGCGTTGACCCCTGTTTATCACGCATCCATACATTGAAAGCACCCTTCTCTGACAAGCGATTCAGAGTCTTCAACCTTTTCTTCCCAACCCAAAGAACATCTTTAAAGCTACCCCTGACATTAAAATTAGCCTCTGATTTAACATGGCCTTGCACCACCACCCTATTTGCCTGTGAAGAACCAACTGAAAGTGTAGAATTGAACAGAGCATCAACATTAAGGGAATTAATTGGTGAAACCGGCGTATTTGGAGGATCAAATTCCGTACTCCCTACTTAAATGTTGCTTGATTAATGGATAAATTTAGGTGAATCGAGTTCATTCCATTAAATTTAAGTGATTTCTTATTTGTGTTTTATCCAAATTGTAAGATGAGATTAGATTACTTCGTATTATGTTGGGAATAATGTAGTTTTAAACTAAAATAAATCCTAATAAATTCTAATAACTATAACTTAAGTAAATGAGTTGCTTGTATATACATCCCGTGTACAATAATTGTACATCGAGAGTCACTTTTATCAAACTTAGGCCACTTTTATAAATTTTTGGATAATTTTTATCAATAAATCATAAATACTTCGTAATTGTTATTTATGTTAGGGTAACTTTTGTTCATATAAGGTAACTTTTGCTTATTTATGGATAACAATATAACGGATGTACAATATTTCATTGTACATCCGATTTATTTAAAAGTTTGTCGAAGTAAATACAGTATAATACTCCCTTCATTCATTTTTCTTCTATACCTTTAAATTTTTTATATATAATATGCATTTTTACCACAAAGATATTCAATAAGATATTATTAAAATTGCTAAAAATTTACTCTCTCTGTCCAAAAAAAATATTGACAAAGTCAAAATTTAGACACATGTAATGAAATGCACTATAACATTTGGTATTATAAAAATCTTATTTTTAATACATTACCAATACGGGCTTGTTCACTTTTACTAAACTGAACTGAATTGTACTGGACTGAAATGAACTTAACTGAACTGATTGGAAATGAACTGAACTAATTGGAGCTGAACTGAACTGAACTGAGCTAAAGTGAATATTTTATGAGAAAGAGAAATTAGGAGCTGAATTGAACTGAATTGAACTAAACTGATTGGAGCTGAACTGAACTGAATTGAATTGAAATGATTGGAGCTGAACTGAACTTAACTGAAATGTAATTAAGTAAATGTGAACAAGGCCCTAAGTCCACATGTAAATTATTCTGAAACATAAGAAGTATTATTTTAAAACTATATTTTGAAGCAAAACTAACATGTGAAAATATTAATTTGTCTCCTTAAAACTGTAAATAAATCAATAATTTTATTTTATTTTTATTAAAACTAAGTCCTTCAATTGTTGATTTATTTACAAATAAGCCATGCAAACTAGGAAAAATTATTGATATATTTATAATTTTTTCATTTGATAAACAACTTATGCTTACCACAGGTATGAACTAGGGCTTTGATGTCTATAATAAATAGATTCAAGGGTAAAACTTAATTAAAAAAAATGACAATAAAAGTCAAATATAAGTACTACCTCTAGCGCTGTCAAATGTGTCATGTCATGTTGGGTTCGTGTTTGTGTCAATATTAAACGGGTTGATAAACAATCAACCCAAACCTAACCTGTTAATAAAAAAAGGGTTGAAAACTGTTGACCCAATCCGAACCCGCTTATTAAACGGGTTATCTAGGTAAATCTATTACCCACTTATGTGATTAATTATAGAAGACTTTAAAGTGAAATAGTAGTAAAATTTGTCCACCCAAACCAAAAAATTTCCCCACTAAAAGTTTTACAAATGTATATATATACTACTCCCTCCATTTTTTTAAATGCATCTCTTTGATTTTTGCACTATTCATATACCATTGTTGACTTGATATTTCACCATTATAAAATAAATAAATATAATATGTCATTAGAATCGTCGTAATGTCTAGTTTCATAATATAATTTTGTTATTATTTTGACTAATTAACAATTAAAGATATTAATGGTCAAAGTTGTGTCTCGACAAATATACCGATCAAACTGATGCAAATAAAAGAAAAAAGAGGGAGTACTAAATTAAGTAGTTAGGAGGGTTAGTAAGATTGATATTTAAAAAATTCAATTATGTAGACTAATTTAATAGACAAGTCAAGAATGTCAAATTCAGGTTAACGGGTTGACATTCAACCCATTATTAATAATTGGGTTATGCATGTCGGTTTCTGGTTGAAAATTTCAACCCAAACTTAACCCGTTTTTGTATCGGATTCGTGTCGATCCAATTACTTAAACAGGTTGAGAATTCTTGACCCAAACCTGCTTATTTCATGTCAGGTTTGTGTCGGGTTTCGTGTCGTGTTAGCTTTTGACAACCCTAATTGCCTCCATTGCAATTATGTTATTGGGTATTATTTGTATGTGAGATACTAAAAAATTCAAAAGTGTACATAAATATGTAACGAAGATAGTAATAAAAATGAACAAAGAGAGTGTATGTTTGTGGCATGAGAACAGAGGCGTGGCTACACATGCTAATATTGAAAATGGCTTGCTGCAATTTTGTTAAATTAGACCCTAAAATCATTTTTTTTAAGGAAAAAATATTTTACTAAATTATAAATTTTATGATAAAATTGAACAATCTATATATATATATATATATATATATATATATATATATATATATATAAATAACAACCGTTGATGTCATCATTGCTTACGTGTCACTTTTTTATTTAATTTTTCCCCTCCAAAATGCAAGGATGATGTCATATATTTTTTTAGCTACCCTATTTATCATAGATTTGAAAATATATTCCATTTGAATTTTAAAACTTTAAATTTTGGGGTTTCTACACATATTATGCTATTTAGTTATTTAGCAGTTGTTAACAATAATTAATAATATAATTTAATTGAAGTTTCTTAATTAGATATGAGAATTATGCACTTTCGAGAATTGTATATTTATATGTAATTAGAAATTAGTTAGGAAAAATGAGGAACTTAATTTCTATCAGTATGTGTTAAAAGTCTATAATTCCATACTTATTTTAAAATCGTGCATCACACGAGGTTAATCTAGTACATATACTAAAATAACAACTGCTGATGTCATCATTGCCTACGTGTCACTGTTTTTTTTATTTAATTCTTACCCTCCAAAATGTAAGGATGATGTAATTTTTTTTTCCTTTTTAAGCTACCCTATTTAAAATAGATTTAAAAATGTACAAGATGTAGCCCGTGTGATGCATAGTTTGTTTGAATTTTTTTTATTTATGTGCTAAAATTTTTACATATTTAGATAAAATTTTTAATATCAAAAGATAATATTTTATATTTAATTAGTTTAAACTTAAAAATATCATTTGTCAATTTTACTTACGTGGCATTCGAATTATTTAATTCAAAAAGAAAATAATAATCTTTTATTTAATTTGCTACAAGTAAAATTTTTAATCCTACATGGCTCGCTATGAAAATTAAATCTTACAAGGATGTTTAAAAAACTAGGGAATAAACCCCCCTTTATATATACATATATTAGATTCCATTTGAATTTTTAAATTTTAAATTTTAAATTTTGAGTCTTCTACACATATTATGATATTTAGTTATTACGATTTGTTAACAATAGTTAATAATGTAATTTAATTGAAATTTCTAATTAATAATGAAATTATGCACTTTTGGGAATTGTATATTCGTATTTAATTAGAATTAGTTAGGAAAAATGAAGAAGTTATTTTCTTTCAGCACGTATTAAAAGTTTATAATTCAATTCTTATTTTAAAAATGTGCATCGCACGAACTAGTAGATTATTGATTATCAAGTTTTCTCTATACTTTGTATAATAAATTTCAAATATTGAGGCCCTATTATATTAGTTTCACTTAAGGTACGATCGACCACCCTACACATGCTCAAAATCATCCTTGCATGAGAGTTATGATAGTAAAAGAATAATTGTAAAAGTATTAAGGAGTTCCAAGGAGAAAAAATAAAAATTAATTCAAATGTAAATAGTGGAATAATAAAATCAAATAAGTAAAGATTTTAATCAAGAAAAATATTAAGGGTAATGCTATATGTAGCCCTAAGGGCTATACATAAGCATTAAATTCACTCTTGGAAATTGTATAAAATTAGGAATTCATGACAAAAACACACGTAAATCATTGTAATTAGTGTTTATATTTTTATAATTTTTGAACTTTTTACGATTTTCAAGTGTAAATTTAATGTTTATATGTAGCTCTATAGCATTTTCCAAATATTAAATCATTAACATGGTTATATTGATACATCAACACAAATAAAAACAGAGCTAACACAACAAATAAATACAGAGTAATTGAAGCAACAGTGTGCCGTCTTTTGGTTGCAAAAAGATGGGCTATGTTCCATGTATCTATAATACTAAAGATATGACTGAAAAATAAGATAAGAAGACTAAAACAACTGAATTTAGTATATCAATATGCTTGTTTGACGGTTGAACTATATTGACTTATCAAAGGGATACGTATTTTGGGGTTGCTACCTTTTGACTTACCTAATCTAAGTATGTTAAATCACATGGTTTAATATGAGTCATACATAATACATTAAATACGCCCATTAGTGGTAGTTGATCGATTCTTTGCCAAACCACTTGGAATTTCATCAAGTTGGCAACTTCCCAACGGTTTTTGATATAATCCACCATTTCTTCGTCTTTTCCTTTTTTTTTGGTGTTAAAGTGAGCAACATTTACATCAGCCTTGTGTCACTCATGAGTGATCGCAAATTGCTCTGACGTTTGGCATTACTCAAACTATTTGAATCGAATTTCTTTCCAATTTTTTGTTCAAGTACTGAACACTAGTGTTTTTATTTTTATTTTTAATTTTTTTTTTTGACAAAAGAACTTACAAACAAATAAAACAACAAACAAATAAAACAACAAACAAACTAAAAACGGAAACAAAGTAAATCACGCCAACACACCTTCCCTGCCAAATTGTGAGCTTGAGCAACCGTAGACCTTGGAACTTTTTGAATATGACACACGACCAAAGCACCAATACCTTCCAAAATCTCCTGCTGAATCCAACATATAGAAATATCCTTGGGGAACTGAGACCGAAGCAGATCCACCGCCGAAGAACAATCAGTAAAAATCTGTAAAGAGGAATACCCACGCTGCCTGGCATGGCGTAAAGCAAACAGACAAGCCATCAATTCAGCTTGTAACGCAGAATTAGAGTTACAAGCCTGAGCCCCACCCCTGAGTTGAACATCAGAAGCCAATCCATGAATACCCATCCAGTACCCGCATTATGACTGCCAGAACTCCAGGCCCCATCAAAACTAGGGTCGCAGAACAAGCATCCGATGCATTCCCTCGAAGAACTGTAGAAGATATATTACAAGAAAACCCAGGAAGAAATGCAGGCGTAATATTAATATCATATTTGAATGACCTAGCCTCGGAACACCTGTCCACCCAACTAGAAGCTAGATCCATAATACAATCAAGAGAATAAATCGCAGAACGAAATCTCATAGAGTTCCGAGTAAGCCATAGGGCCCATAACAAACTGAAAAAACGATCTAACATCAACCAGTCCTTATCATGAAGAAACTTAGAGAGAATCTTAGGAAACCACTCTTCAAAAGGCTGATCTTGGGACATATTCAAGGCCGATCCACAAGGCCGGTTCTCCCATAAACTCGAAGTAAAAGGAAAATCTCGGAAAAGATGAGAAAGAGTCTCCATATCCTGATGACAAAACCCACATTTGGAATCCACAGGCAAACCCTTCCGAGCTAGCAACAAAGCAGAAGGCAACGCATTATGGATAATCTTCCAGGCAAACATTTTCCACCTTGGAAGTAAAGGGGAAGCCCAAAAATGCCTCCACCAACTTGAATCAAGAACTAAAAGTGATCGTTGATCCTCATTCTCATAACACAAGGAGCACACATACACAGTCTTCGTGGAGAACAACCCATCCCTAGTAAATTTCCAATAAACAAAATCATCAATTCTTTCCTTAGGTCATTCAAGGCCTAAAATAAGGCCAGTTGTACAAGGAGGAAACAATCGATGAATCAAAATCGTTTTCCATGCGTTCGAACGCACATTAATTAAATCAGAAACAAAGGATGGGACACCCATCCTGTTCACAGAATCCTTAAACTGAACCTGAACCCCAGGCACCCAACTATCATCAGGAATACTAATGTTGGCACTAGACCCCACCTTCCACACCAAACCATGACAAAGGGTTTGAAAACCCTGAACACACTACGACAACCCCAAGACGGTCTGACCGTCTTGACAGTGCCATGAGAAGCCATCAAAGATGGATACTTTGCTCGATACACCGTGGAAACAAGTAGTTGAGGATTATGCATAAGTCGCCAAGACTGCTTAGCAAGGAGAGCAGCATTTAAACAACTAGATTTCCGAATATCCAAACCTCCCAGCCCTCGAGGCAAATAAAGAGCATAATAAGGAGATAACGCTATCCCCTTAGAGGAAGGAGAAGAGCGCCACCAAAAACGAGCTAGAATGAAACCTGTGTCTAATTGCTTTTGTGCATCTTCTTTTATTTTCAAAGCGACATCAGGTTTAATTTGTCAAAGTTTTTGTTTTACTGGTTTAGAGGTAGGGTTCAAGGGAATGGTATGTTCCGCAATTTCCCTATCTATTCCAGGCGTGTCCTTGTATGACCAAGCGAACACGTCTTCGAATTCTTTGAGCGTCGATACAAGAATCGATCGCTTCTCCGGATTTAAAGTAAAGCCAATTTTGACTTCCCTTTTGTTTTCATTAGTCCCTATATTGACCGTTTCAGTTTCTTCAATTATAGGGTTATTTTATTCTCGTTCATTCATTAGTTCAAAACCAATTTATTAATATTATCACCTTTATTAGATTGATTGTCATAGCATTCAAAAGATTCGAGAGAAGGCATATACTTGGAAATAGAGCTCATATTATTGAATTCAAAAGAGAGTTCAACAAGAGAAGAATCCTTTTTGGGATCTTCGTCCTTAGAACTAGAAAATAAAGACTCAGTAATAGCCACAAGGCTCAAATTTCAGCTTCCTTAAAGTCTAAGCTAAACTCATCATCCGATTCTTCGAACATCTTCCCATCTCCTGTGATGATCTCCAGCTTATCACCTTTATGATTAGTCCACTTAAAAGATTTCCTCCGTCCATGCTCGAAGGTTTCATTTGAAGGGGTGATCAATGAGGTTAGGTCAAAAGCTTCATCTTGGATGGCATTTTGATGAGTCATGGTAGCAATATGGTTTTGCTCTAGTCCAAATAACAAGTTGAATGCTTGCCTATCATAGCACCCTGGGGTTGGGTGTTTTGCTTCAACGATTTTGAGATCGTTATCAAAGAAGTAGTAATCATGAAATATCTCAAATCCAGGCTTCTTGATTCCTCCCAGAACAAATGGTTCTGGAAAGTCATAGCAAGGGTAATTTTCTCCCTCCCTAATGAATTATCCATTAAGGGTTTGTTGGTAAGATGGGAGCAAAGTGATTATCTCCTTTTTATTGTTGTCTCTACGTGCTTTGTTTTTCGTACCGTGAGACTCTAGTTCTTCCTTGGTTGGTTTGTATCCCAATAAAAAAGAGACACTTTTCTTTGGGATAGGAAGTAAAAGAGATTTCTTCATTCCTATACCCAAAGGCATCCTAGGAAAGTAACTACTCTTAAACAAGATGTTGTTTACTATCTTACTGGAATATGGATCAAGCTTGAATGATTCTTCAAGGCTCTCTTCCATTTTGATTGTGTAGATTGGCGCAACGGCAAATCCCAACATGTCCTCTTTATCATGATAATGGTTTATTTCTAGAAGTGATTGGTCATTTATAGCTATTTTGGGAGGAGAAGCATGTATCGTCATAGGAAGCCCTTGATAGTCCAACCTAATCATTTGATGAAGTGAGGATAGTATTGCACCAAGCTCAAGTATCCAAGGACGTCCAAGTAGAAGGTTGAATGTGGGTTTAATATCCATGACATGGAACTCAGCCATCTTTTGAATTGGGCCTGTGGTGACTGGTAGCTTAACAGTTCACACACCGATCTCCTCGAGTTGTCATAGGCCCTAATGCTTTGTGTTGTTGAATGAAAATCTTTTTCTGGATCAAGGCCTAGATATTTTATTGTTCGTAGTGGGAACACATTTACAGCTGACTCATTGTCTACTAAAGTGAGAGAGGTATTGTACCCTTTGCACCCTACAGTTAAGTATAATGCATTGTTGTAGGTAGTGTCTTTTGAAGGCAAATCATCATTAGTGAATATGATAGATTTGTTGGATTTCTCGCTAGTAAGAAAGCTAACAAGATCTTGGGGGTTGTATTTTTACTTACAGACAAAGCCATTAGAGCATTCATAAGAGAATTCCTATGTTCTTTAGAAGTACTTAAGTGTTCCCAAATGCTAACATTCGCCTTGGATTGGCAAAGTTGTTTGACCAATGGATCTTCCACATCAAGTGGAGGTGGTATTGGGTTGTTTACTTGACCTTGAGTTTGATTTTGTGTGATCGAAGATCCATTTGGTGGTGCTTGGTAAACTCGCCCAAAACGAGTTAGATGATCTATTTTGTTTGGGTTAGTTGTAGGACTCGTGAACCAACTTTCTTCTAGAGGCTTTGAGTGTGCCTCCATTTCAAGATGTTCCATGAGTTGTGCTTGATGTCATTGTTCATACAAGGAGAGATTTGATAAGTCTTGTGATTTCCCCAAGAAATGATCCCAATCAAGCGCTCCATTTGTCTCACTTTGGAGACAAGATGGAGGTGGGACGGCGACATACTTAGAGACATATAAGTCTTGAAAGTCTTCATCCCATAACCCACATACTTCATTAGTTTCCCCTATTAGTGTTGTGGTTAGAGGTTTCCCTATAGGTGTGATATAGTCCAAAGGATTAATCGTATCATTTCCCATATGGTCCTCATCAATGTGAAATACCCCTAGTGGGGATACATTGTTGTTAGGTTAGGCGTGGGAATTCTCCCATCGTCTACTAGATCTTGTACTTTGTGTTTTAAGACATAGCAACGTTCGTTATCATGCCCAACGCCCCTATGATAAGCACAATAAGCACTACCATCCCATTGAGCGTACCTTTTTTCTGGTGGTGTGGGTAGTGTTGGCCCTGTTGGTGTAAGTAGACCTTTTTTCGGTTAATTTTTCTAATAATTTTGTATAGCTCACAGGAAATGGTGTAAATTTTTTTTCTTTTGTCCATCTTCTTTTTGGATCATTAATGTTATTATATTGCTTGGAAGTCACAAATACATCAATAGAGGATGAAGTATTATCATTCCCCTTTTTTTTAGTTATTCCTAGGTTGATGATGATAAGGTTTGTTTACTTTTTCTTTAGCAAGATCATCTTCAATCCTAGTAGCCACAGAATAGACCTTTTGAAAATTGTCTAAACCAAGGTAACGTAGATGCTTGTTGTACTTTTCATGACAATTGTTAATGAAATTTTTTACTAACTCTAGTTCAGGTGGCCTTTGGGCAAGATGAGTCGCCTTTTCTCGCCATCTACCATATAGAAAGCAAAACACCCTTCATCGTCGCCTTGCTTAAGCATTTCAAGTTCACGTAGAGTTAATTTGAACTCTACATTACTCTCATATTGGGTAATGAAAGCCGAAACTACATCTTCTCATGTTGTTTTGAATTTCAGATCTAGCCCATAGTACCACTCTCTCGCGGTCGGGTCTAGAGATAAAGGGAAAGTCAAAGCATAAAGCTTAGAATCAACTCCCTTTAATGCCATAGTGCCAATAAAATACATTAAGTGGTTTTGTGGATTATTGGTCACCTTAAACATTGGCAATTCTGTAGCTACGAACTTTTCCGGTAAAGCAAGTCCTAGGGGAGGAGTAAACTTTTCTACGTCGAAGTACTTGTTCCTCATGGTAGAACAAAGAACAAGCTTCTATAACGACTTTTCTTTGATGGATAATTGTTCCATCTTTTGCTGTAAGGCTACAGTCTCGACATTTTTCTTTTCAGCCTTTTCAAGTTTCTTAATTCTTCTTTCCTCGGCCTCTTGAGCCTTTTCTTCTCTCAATCGAGCAATCTCTTCTTGGAGTTGCTCAATGGTTAACATTGTTGTTGGACTAGGACTAGTTGTTGAGGGAAGGTTGTTTTAAAGGGATGGATTGTTTGATGGTAAACGTAGAATGCGAGCGCCCAGGAGTCTTTGTTCCCAAGCTTGAAAATCGGCCCTAAAGTAATTACAAAAGGATAAGTAAATCGATGCGCTTGTTTTAGAAAAAGAAGGAGCAAGAACGTAAAATATATTCGAATGGATAACATCACCTTTAAACAATTCCTCAATGAATATATTGTTTAAACGAGCCAATTTTTTTTCGCAAAAATCAAAATGGCTCATAACAGTAGGCGCAAGCAAGTGACTAAGCTGCTTGCGACTGGCGCACGCACCCGAATCACTTGCGCTGGCTGAGGTCGCGCAACTCATTGAGTTGCGCGCGCCACCTGCTCGTAAAGTTTTTTTTATTCGAGCGTTTTTTTTTATATTTGCCATCATTTTTTTTCGATTTTTTTTATGTTAGCCTTCGAATATGACTCAAAATTACGAAGAGACAACTTTGTAATTGGGAACCTAAATCAAACTAAAAGAAAAAAAAAAGCTATCCTAACATGTCGCATATAGTCACATAATCACATAAGCATACCATAAGCCAAGATACACATAATGCCATTCTAAGGTCAACAGCTTGGGTGTCTAAGGGTACCACATCTTAAGAAACGATGCACAAATCAATCACTCAACGTGCTGACTCATGAAATCACTCTCCCAAGATTTTGTTGACGATATGGGTGGGATGATTGTTATTGATTTCGGGAAAGAAGCCTAGTGTTGGCAGCCCCTAGTCAATGACCCAATCTCCTAAGGTTAAAATGTGCTATGATTATGCATGATGCAATGTTGCTTGTTTGGTTTTTACTTTTGTGCAAAAGGAAGATATTATGCGTTCAAGTCTCGCTCTCTAACTAGAGACTATCCAAGTTAATTCCCGTTACAACCCATAGCCAACCTAGTATTGGAAACCTTGGACCATAACTAAGAACTAATCTTGTAACCTCTATGTCCCCAGTGGAGTCGCCACTGTAAGGAGGGTGATCCCATCTTAGGGGGTCCATCCTTAGATGCCCATGGCCATTTAAAATCCTTGGACTTTTTACTTTTTAGGGTGTATTAGGATTTGAATTCATGACTATTTGGGAGACCTTGAATTAGAATTGATTCTATCATCACGCTTTTTTGTAAGAAACAAGTAGGAGTCACCAATGAGTTTTGGGAAAACCCATAAACCTCGTTCATGCCTTTCTGCCATGTGGAGTTCATGGGATATTTAGCACAAATCATAAGTTTACCCATGCCCAAATTGATCTAAATAAATCAGTAATTAGTTCGGGAGCGAGGGTACTAAAATAAAGTTCCCTTTAAAGGAGAATCACCATTCTAGCACTAGTGCGGCCTCTACTAGCTCTTCCTTTTTTACAATTTCATCACCAAACAAAATATGCAACGCGATACTTAAAACTAAGTTTAGTTGATTTTATTTACAAGCATATATCACGTAGGAATTGCATTACAAAGTCGTTATTCTTTATTTAATTCAAATTCGTGAAAAGAGCAAAAATAAACAAGATTCGCCTTGGCTTAGGTGATCAATCAATCAATTAGTTATTCAATTCTAATCTTATTAAACACAAGATACTACGTGGAATAGATTAATTAAATGTCCTTTTAAAGTGGTCAAACAACACTATTTTATTGATTAAAGTTCTTTTAAACAAGAAAAGTATTTGTGATTTATCTAAGTGCTCGGGAATTTACCACTTCTCTTTGCAAGATCTCCATTTAGAACACTTATGGACTCCTTCTTGTTCAGGAACCTCCATCGTATTAACATTAGGACAAGAGGGATTGGAAGCACAAGTTCACAAGAGTTTTCGCTAGGATTTTAGGTTAATTTATGTGTATTTAAGCCTCGTATTAAGCCCCTTTTTATAGGTAATGGGTGCAATTACGGTTTTAGGCATTTCGCCGCAGCAGGTGTTGTGCGCATCCGAATGAGTTGCGCGCCGCATCCCAGCGCAAGTGATTTAGTTGCGCTGCTATGGGCAGCGCAACTGAATGTCTTGCACGCGATTTTATGGTAAGATTCAATTCTATATTTTATAAAATTCTAAATCTTCCGCAAGCGCATCTCTAGAAGTTGCTATGGGTGTTGCATGCAACCGAATTAGTTGCGCGCGCCATACCAGCGCAACTCATTGAGATGCGCACGGATTTTCCTTCGGCAGCTTTAATTTTAACCTAGGATCCCCTAAATCCGTCATTATTGGGTCTTAAGCACGGGCTTAAGCCTAATTATGATCGAGTTTAGTTAATTGGACCTTGTTTCCTATTGTTTTGGGTTAGGCTAGTCTTTTTGTGTCTTTGCGGTATTAGCCAGTCATCCATAAGCATTCTTCACTTCGATCCAACATGAAGATGGTTTTATTTTTCGTCATTGCACTTCCTGTCGGGACAGGAGGCCAAAAATAGATGTCTACACCGTACGGTGCGGCTAGCCGCATATAAAACTTTGTGTGAACTTTCAATAATAAAACAAAATATGTATCATATCTATACTAATATATTAAAAGGCGTTACTAAGAACGTCTCTGTGCCACGTAGACCACGCCATGTCACCTTCTCTATTCATTATGCCACATCTTAACTACTCAATCAACTAGAATATTTCTTCATATAAAAAAATGATGATAAGGGGATTCAAACACACAACCTTTTATAAGAAAGATAGTTACTTAACCATCTAAGCCAATCATAAACTTTGTTATAAACATGAAAATAAATGTATATAATTGATAATCACAAGGTCTAATTAAAGTAGAAACCGGTGCAACGCTCGGGCTACACACTAGTTTATCTATAACCATTATAAAAATGCAAAAGCAATTACTGTAGCTTATGAATAGTAATTGTTGGTGTTATTACATAGCTGCCCTCAATTTTAATGATCTGTCGAATTTGCCCCTGTGTTAAGCCCTTGCATTTTGTTTGCCATATGTACTGACATGCCAGCTATTCTTCATACCTTTCTTTTATTGACAGCTACGAAGGTCTTGTTCCTTGTAAGAGTTGCTATTGAATTTTGGGGATTCCTTTGGTGCCGCTGAACTTGGTTTGGTTGGGTCTTCTGTTGGTCTGGTTTTGGCAGGCTCTGGGTTGGATGATGAGGTCTGGAAGGAAGATGCCTTCGTCTTTCTGGTTTGCCATCTGTACTTACTCTTTTCGTCTTTCTGCTTTGCAATTGTAGGTCTGGTTTGCTAAATTACTTTGCATGTTAGCTTTGGTGCTTTGATTTCTTAATTAGGAGGTTAGGATTACAATTAGTGTTGGATGTGTTGTGGATTGGAGTAGCTTACTTGGGCATTACTTCAATGTCTGGTTTTCAGGAATTAAAAAAGACTTGGGGATGACTTTACTGTACTTAGTTTGTCGCATAACTCTAGGGTTATGAATGGGTGCTTTTGTTTATCATAGCCTATATATAGAGTGAGGGGGGTTCATTTTGGGATATAGCAGGCCATTCATGCCCAGTGATAATTTCTTTCTGCATGTGAGTGATTTGAGTTTGTTGTGCAGAGGTATTCGTTTGAGAGGTGGTGGTTCGTTTTAGATGCCATTATATTGCCTATTGTACAGTCTTGCATATGTATTTTGGACTACATCTTTCGAATTCTCTGACAAATTGAACTTTTAATTAATAATATAATATACTACTAAATCAAGATTGTTTTACACGAATTTGATTTCCCTAATTCGTTGGAATAATACTTTGTTTTAGGTTTGAATTCTTATTATATATATTGGGTAAATTCAAGAGTGCTTTCGGGTGAATGTGTTTTGTGCTTATGAGCACATATATGATGATACTATTTTGAATTGGATTGTTGTTCTGTAGAATAATGTATGGTGTTGCATGAGTGAATTGATTGTTTTCTCTACATTTAGCCAATTATGTTTAGGATTTATGTAATTTCCTAGCTTATTTGCATGATTCCTTAGCTGTTCATCGTATTCTGTTCGCTATTTGACATATGTTTCATATCTGCTTTGTACATGTGCTACTATACTGCCACTTCATTATTTATATGTAAAGTTCTTACCTGTTCTTCTGTACATTATTGAAGGCTATATCTTACCTACACAACTTTGACGACTATTTTACAATTAGCCTTTGAAACTGTTATTAGTTACAATCCATTTTATTGTGTTGTAATTTAGATTTACACAATGAATACTATTGTCAATGCAGTTAATTGGTCAATACTTTACCTTGGTGAATTACCTTTGTAGAATGTTCATCTTGTTCTAATAATTGGAAAACCAACAAATAGATTGATGGATTTATATGTTTTTAACTCAGTTTCCCTTTGGGTTACAGGTTTGCTGGTTGCATTGTTTGTGGTTCTGCTGGTGGAGTTTTGCCTATTGTGCTGTGCTTAGGAGACTTGTTAAGGTAATTTCTATTATTCCTTTTATGTACTAGGTGTTGTGTAGTGATTATCGTCCTTTTAAGGTGTTCATTCCATGCTTTTAAAAGGTTATGATCTCTTGTTATATGGAAGTGTCTTGGTTTCTATGTGCATTAACGATTGTTATTAGTAGTGCCTATGGGTTTGATGTTCGATTGATATGTATTTAATTTTCCATGTGTTATATAAAGTGCTGCTGAGTTGGCGTGCTGCGATTAGGTTATGTTTTAAAAAGCATAGCTAGGCTTTAGTGGTGTTCTCTGGGAGGTGAAAACTTGTGTTGTAAATACTTTGTCCTGAACATCAATTTTGCCATTACAGGTTATGGCTAGACGGTCGAACAAAGTCTTTGTTCCTTTTCAGCCTCTTTTGAAAAAAGTTGTTGCTTGACTGAAGTTTCCATCTCCAGTGTATGGATTTATAGATTTTGCTAAGAATAATGTCTTTGTGCGGGTTAATAAACCAAATTCCCGTGCAAGGTTCATTTTTTATGGTGGAGATGCCAGTTCGGCTGAAGAGTCTCGTGAAAGAGCGGCTCATAAAGCTGTGAAGAGATTGATTTGTCGATTTAATGTTCAGGTGTCTGACTTTACATATGAGCGCATTAAGATGTATCAGTTGTGTGTCAAGTTATATAAGAATCGATGCGCTGAATTAGTGCAGGATAGAGAAGATTTGAGTCGCATTCGTGCAGAGTGCAGCACAAAAGAGGTTGTGCCATTTAATGATGTTCATGTTTTGGTTGATTTTGCTCAGTTTTTGGGAGTTTTAGTGAGGAAGACTGGTGTTACTGTAACTGCCATTGAAACTACTAAGTTAGAAGGACATGGCTATATGTCTTGGCTAATGGTTAGTTGTCCTCATAATAGTATTGCCATGGAGTGCATTTTTAGTGAACCTTGTCCTGAAACAAACATTGCTGAGCAAAGAGTTGCAAAGAAAGCGTGCTTTTTCATAGCTTCTGTATTTAATCTAGAGATAGTTGATGCTAACTATGGTGCTGCTGCGAAGATCAGTGAAGAATTTTCTTTGATTAGGGAGAAGTATTCGCTGTTAAAGGGTCATCTTGAATGCTTGGAAAGGAGTTTTAATCAAGCTGAACCTGTTACTTGTTTGGTGAACGATGAATGTGCAACACCAACTGCTGAAGCAAACCAGATTCCAGTCCTAGCTCTTCCACCGACTCTTCCGAATAAGCGTAGGTTTTCTTTGACTGAGCTATCTACGAGTGGTGTGGAAGTGCAGAATTCTGAACGGCTTGTTACTGATCTGCCAGATTTGGAGTCCATTTTCAAATGTGCTAGGGTTGATTAGTTGGTTGATTAGCTATGTATTGTGAGGCTAGCTTCCTTTTGGATTTAGGTGTTTTAAAGGCATGTATGTAGATGCTAGTTTTGTGCTTATGGTGTAGTAATTTTATTAACCAGCTTTTTGTCTATTAGTTCCCAAGGTATCGGATAGCCGGAGTCTTTTTGGATTTAATGAAAGCACTGCCATGAATGTATTGCCTGATATGGCTTCTTTTTAATGACTAAAGTTATTGTTTGTTTGCTATTTATTTCTGTAAACAAGCTTTAGGTCCTGGTTTTCCTTTTTGCCATTAAAGAGGACACTTTGTTTACTGTTCTCCTATTGTTTTTTTCTTTTTCTCCTACTTTCACAGCTTTGACAGATTTAATTAAAGTTGCCATTCAGACATTTTACTGCACTCCAGCTTTTAAATATTGATCTGAGGCTGTACTTATGGGTATTGTCTTACTTTAAATCAGTTAAATTAGTATGTTGTACACATATGGTACTTGCATATTTTCATATTCACGGTTAGTGTTATCTGTTGTATAATAGATTGTCGATATGGCATAGCTCACCTATCTCGGAAAAGGTGTAGTCGATTAAATAAGGCCACACAAAGGTCATCACAATCAGCATTTGCTAGGTATATATATTTACCAAAGTTACAGTACTAAAGATAACCAGCAAGGTTTTTTTGAAAAAAAAAAATCAACTACAGTTTTAAACGCAGCCCATCTGTACCGGACAATCAGTGTGCTGCTATACAGCCTCGACAAAGTCGAACATCAAAGCGACAGAAATGCATACAGGAACTGGCTACATCGCAGTTAACTAGGTACACAATATTACTTGCTTAAATGCTTTTATGTCTCTGTTTGCTGTAGTGCATGTGTGTATATCTTATTTGGGCCGATAGCATGATTGTTTTTTTTACTACTGATTCCTCGTGTTTAGACTGCGTTAGACATAGACTCTCTTAATGCTCACAAATAGCTACACTGTTTGGCATTGTTGGTTGTTTGGCTTAGTATAAATGGGAAAATAAAAATTGATAATTTTCTGCAGTGAAGTAGAAGCAACACCAACTGTGCCTTCAAAAAAAACTTCTAAAATTGTCCTAAAGAAGGTAAAAGGGCATAACAATAATATACATGGTATGTTTGTTTATCATTATTGTTAATAATTATCTTATATGTTTGTTTGGTTATATTTGTATTCCGTTTAGATGTTCTTGGTGCTGCTATAGGGCGGCAGTTACCAATAGAGTCTTCCAGACTTTCTTTGCCTGTCTACTGTGATAAATGTGGTGCAAAAAAGTTTATGTTTTAGTCCTTGCATTTCTGTTGTGGAAATGGAGACATAGAAATAGCTGCGAATGAGTATCCTCCTGAACTTGTTTACCTGTTCACTTCGAAGGACGAAGTTGCCGTGCATTTTCGAAAATATGCTAGATTATACAATAATTTGTTCGCATACAGTTCTCTTGGGGGTCAGTATTATGCAAGCACTTACAAAGGGATTTATGTATTCAAATTGCATGGCCAACTGTATCATTTTGTTCCACACTTATTGGCTAATGATAATAGTCCCAAATACCTACAACTGTACTTCTATGATGGGCAGCATGAAGCACAGAATAGGTTGAATTGTTTCCCTATACTAAGAGAGGATGTGATTAGCATCCTCATGCATGTATCCAAACAAAATCCTTATGCTATGTTCTTCCGGTCTTTAAGAGACAGAGTTATTCATGCGGATACAACAATTGTTCTTAATAAAAACCCAATACTTGATCAGCCTGTTTATAATGCTCCTGCTGTTGATGATGTTGCCGTAATCTGGCCTGAAAATGCTTAATCTAGCCAAACCTTAGGCCCTCATATATTAGTAACTGGAAATTCTGATGAGTCTCATCGAATTTATCATAATTATGGTTGCTATGATCCCCTTCAGTATCCTTTGTTATTTCCTCGAGGAGAATGTGGCTGG
Organism: Chenopodium album; assembly: GCF_948465745.1. Taxonomy (NCBI): domain Eukaryota; kingdom Viridiplantae; phylum Streptophyta; class Magnoliopsida; order Caryophyllales; family Amaranthaceae; genus Chenopodium; species Chenopodium album. The sequence continues at coordinate 19,343,199 of NC_137840.1, read as the reverse complement.
ACTCATGGTCTTAAAAAAAATTCTCATCCAAGGAGAAGATCAACAGACTCGATCCCAGATCCTATAATGTTTTGTGCCGTCCATACTGCTGCAGATTTAGTTAACGAGGAAGAAACACGTAACCATTTTTGCTTCTATATGTCCTATTATACTTTCTACCTATAAATCCCAAAATTGCTTTCACTTATTACTTATTTTGTCGCCTTTTTTATATAGGTGCAAAAAGACATAATACTAGAGCAGACAAGTTCATTTTTGCCAGAGAATATTATGCATACAAGTTGCAGATTAGGCCTAATAACATGCTTTTGCGGGCAGGCCGATGGTTCCAGCAATATATAGTTGATATGTATGTCAAGATTGAAAATACAAGACTTGATTACTTTCGTAACAATCAAGAGACAATTCGGGCTGATCTGTATAAAGGTATTTTGGATTTTCTAGATTCCGGGGAAACTCTTGGTTATAATGTTGGGCGCAAAGTTATTTTACCTCCAACTTATATTGGTGGCCCTCGGGATATGAAGAAACGTTACCTAAATGTTATGGCTTTAGTGCACAGATTTGGTAAGCCAGATCTTTTTGTCACAATCACCTGTAACGCTAATTGGCCTGAAATAAAAGCTGAACTAGCTACTGGTTAAATGGCACAGGATAGACCAGACTTAGTTTCTAGAGTTTTCAGAGCAAAATTACTTGCGCTTAAAAAAGAAATCATGGAGAAAAAAATATTTGGGGAAGTTGCTGCAATGGTATATGTAGTCGAGTTCCAAAAGAGAGGTTTGCCTCACGTTCATTTCTTGATTATTTTGAAACCTAAATACAATTTAAAGTCTCTGGATGACTATGACAGGTTTGTTTGTGCTGAAATACTTGCAATATCAAATCTTACCTTGAGAAGAATTGTGTTAGCACATATGATGCATGGTCCTTGCGGTATATTGAATCCAGAGTGTCCATGTATGCGGAAGGATGGCCTGAAGCTAAGTTGTAAGAACAAGTACCCTAAGCAGGTTTGCAGTGAAACAACTAATAATAAAGATGGTTATCCTATCTACCGCAGAAGAGAGACTGGAGAGAAGGTAACCATAAGAAATGCACAACTAGACAACTAGTGGGTTATTCCTTACAATCCTTATCTTTCTTTGCTATTTGATTGTCATTTGAATGTTGAAGTATGCTCGACAATCAAGGCAGTTAAGTATCTATACAAGTATGTATATAAGGGTCATGATAGAATTTCATACAATGTTGTGCCTTCTAGCAGTGACTTAGTAGATGAAATTGCTCAATATCAATCAGGGGGGTGGGTATCTCCTTGTGAAGCTGCATGGAGAATATTCAGTTTTGATCTGTTTGAAATGTATCCTGCGGTTCTACCTCTACAGGTTCATTTACCTAATATGCAAACTGTTCACATTCGCCCTCATGAAAGGCTACACTCTGTTGTTTCAGACTCTAAATGGTCAAGAACTCAGTTAACTGAATTCTTTGCAATGAATGCTGCTTCTAACCATGGACTAGGATATTTGTATAGTGAATTTTGTGAGCATTATACATGGCATCCAAGTGATAAAAAATGAAAACAAAGGGTCTAGAACAGAATCTCAGTAGGGAGATTAGCATTTGTCTTCCCTGTAGAAGGAGAACGATTCTTTCTTAGATTACTATTGTTAAATGTAAGAAGCCCTAAGTCATTTGAGGCTTTGCGTACTGTCAACGGTTGTCTTTACCCAACTTTTCAGGAAGCTGCGCTAAAGCTTGGCCTTATAGAAGATGATGATGCGGCTAATTCAACGTTGTCTGAAGCATGTGAGACTCATATGCCAGCTGCATTACGTCGTCTATTTGCAACAGTGTTGATGTTTTGTCAGCCAGGTGACCCTGCTTCTCTATGGAATACCTATTATTCTTTTCTTGCCGAAGACTTTTCTCACAAGTACCTAAATCAGTTCTTGAAAATACAACAACTTACAGTCAGAGCAGTGGAGCAGCACCTTGAAGCCATGGGAAAATCACTTGCGTTCTTTGATTTGGAGCAATTAAATTTCCCAGATAGTGATGAATTCAGGCGTACAAAAGACATTTTAGATGCTCTTGATGCACCAATACCAGAAGAATGTTTAAGCTGCCGTTCAAAGTTAAACCTTGCACAGAATGCTGCTTTTGAGAGTATAATGGACCATGTTATGCAGGGGAAAGGTGGAGCTTTCTTTATTGATGGTCCTGGAGGTACATGGAAAACTTTTCTATACAATGCTTTATATGCACAAATACGACAAATGGACAAGATAGTTTTACCTACATATACATCGGGAATTGCCGCAGCAAACATTCCTTCGGGCAGAACTGCTCATTCACGATTCAAAATTCCAATTAATGATGAAAGTTCCTTAGCGTGCGATGCTCCAAAATAAGGTAGTTTAGCAGCATTGTTAAAGGAAACTACCTTGATAATATGGGATGAAGCTTCAATGGCTAAAAAGCAAAATCTAGAATCTTTAGACCTTTTATTACAGGATATATGTGGGAATAAGATGTTGTTTGGAGGAAAGGTTGTTGTTTTTGGAGGAGATTTTAGACAGGTTTTGCCAGTAGTTCCTAAAAAAACTATGAAGGAAGTAGTAGAAGCAAGCATAGTGACTTCGTATCTTTGGCCCAAGTTTATCAAATTTCGACTAACAGAAAATATTAGAGCAAGGGAAGATCCATTGTATTCTGCTTTTCTGCTAGCTTTAGGTAATGGTGAATTACAGCAATTAGAAAATGCCTTTATCGAGCTGCCAGAACAGATCGTACAGTACAATAATAATTTCACAAAATTAGTGGGTATCGTTACAGAAACATCCTTTCCAAAAATATTTCATGGGCAATTTTAACACATTCATGATTTTAACACCCATGAATGACGATGTGGATTCCATAAACACATTCATGATTGAGCAATTCCCTGGACACGCTGTAACGTACAAGAGTTTTGATGCAATTCTAAATGATACATGTAGTATATATCCTACAGAATTCATTAACAAGCTATGTCTCGGTGGAATGAGTCCTCATGAGCTTGTTTTAAAGAAAAATTGCCCTGTTATACTATTAAGAAATTTGTTGCCATCTTCAGGTCTATACAATGGCACCAGGCTAATCTGTAAGAAATTTTTCCCAAATGTGATTCAATGTATTAAAGCTGTTGGCCATTACAAAGGGTAAGAGGTGTTCATACACAGAATTAACTTAAGACCTTCTAGCTCTGTCAATTATCCATTCATGTTTGAAAGAAAACAGTTCCCTATAAAGCTAAGCTTTGCTATGACAATTAACAAGTCTCAAGGGCAAACTTTAAATCAAGTATCCATTTATCTCCCACGGCCATGCTTTTCCCATGGGCAACTTTATGTTGCATTATCACGGGCCAAGAAATCAACAGATGTTTGCGTTTTTACAAAAAATGCTGGAGACTAGTGTTCTGCAAATGCTGTTAAGAATGTAGTGTCTTATGAACTATTACGTCTAGCAGGCATTATTGAAAATCATGCATGACAGTGTGCCTAATCTGTTCCCTCACTCCAGGCAAAGACAAATAGATCAAAGCTGGTGTCAGTTAATCTTTACAGGTTCACTATAGTGAAACAATATTTATGTAAAAAGTATAATTTGAGTTGCACTGATCACATGCTTTTTAGCAATTACTTTTCCAGCTTGCCGCATCAAAAACCGATATTTAGTTTTAACCTACTGGCTGATGCATTCTAAGTACTTTAGATTATATTTATTTTTGAATGTTAAATTTCAGCTAGCTGATTTTCATTCTATATGCAGCACCATGATTGTCAAATTGATAATGTCAATAAGTGCAAAGCAGGTTCTCATGTCATGAGAAATGCCTTTTCCCGAAATCATCAAAGGTAGTAAGTGAATTCTTGACTTTGAATTTTATTTTAGGATGTGTACATTTTTATTATTGTATTTCATTAAAATGTTTTATTGTAGCTAATTACTTTTGATATGTACAGAACAACATGGTATTCCCTCAAGTTCAGATAAGTGGAAAAAATATAATATAAGGATACATGAGAATTAAGGTGATTTAAGCATTGTCTTGGTAGAATACATGGCTGCATTATCTAATGCATCAGGAAAAAAGAAAAAAGGCATTAGTTTGTCACACACACACACACACACATGGTATTCATCACACACACACACACACTCACACAAAAGAGTCCCATTAGTTTGTCTGCTGGTTCTTTTATTTTCTTATTAGCGTATTTATTGCTCGTCTTTCAGATTATTCATGCTGTTAGATTCTTGCTTTATGCCTTAAATTAATGTAATGTGTCCAGCTAGAATATTAGGTAATGCACCTTAGAATGTAATTTTTGAATCATTTTCTTTACTCTTTCAAAAACCTTTTTCCATTGGCTGTTTCTCAACAGTTTTTTTCCTTTTTAATCCTTTCTCCATTTTTTCCTCTGTTTCGTTGTTTTGGGATTTTGATATGAATGTGGGTTTTCTTGGGTTTTATTTGATTTTCTTATTCATTTTTTAGCCCCAAATTAATCGACTTTCATGGTGTTTTTGGTAATATTTATTTTGGTTTTTATTTTTGGACTCCTTGTTCTGTTTCTGAGTTATTTTTTATTTATTGGATTTGCGTTTATCATATTATGAATAATTTTTAGGTTATTTTTTGTTTTCCTTGAATTTAGAAGAAGGGTTTATTATTTCTCGGATTAATTTTTTGAATTTTTTTTTTACTGAATCAGTTAGTGACAGCAGTACAATGTACATGGGTTTGATTATTAATCTCAAAATATTAGCATGATTGTTAAGTTGTTGAGATTTAGTATTGCTTAGGATTTCAATTGTTGATGAATCAAACAAATGATTGATTTATGATGACTATGAATATTCAATTGATTGTGTACTTTAATTTAATGTATGTACTTTTGTTGGAATATCTGATATGAATATTGTTAGGTGAATAATGAATACATACGCTTGTAAACGCAGGTTATAGTGGTAAATATAGTCGAAGCCGTGGCCAATAACAATCTTGTTATTGATGTGAAAAATAAATTGGATGAAGATCTTCTGGTTAATTGGTAGGTTTTGTCTAACAAGTTTTGAGATTTCTATTATTTATTGGTTGGTCCAACTAATGTATTTTCGGAAGTTTGAATATTGGAGATGGAGAATCTATATTTATCCTTGCTTCTAAAACTTTACATTGCATTTTGAAATGAGATGTTTTATGAGTTATTCCTTCAATGAATTAGCTTAGAAGTGAAAACTAATAGTGTATGAGATTTATGCTTGCCAAAGGAATGGGTTTTAAATAGGATAATTCTTGGCACGACAGAATGTGTGGAACAAAGTGTGCCGTTCCTTCAAATGTGAAATTTACCTGTCTGTTTCAGTTCCAATTACCATTTGCATTTTATTAATAATCATGCCTAGGATTATCTCAAAAAGTATATATACAAGAATATATAATGCGGTGTATAGTTTAATAAAAAAAGAAGATCATGTTGCCTTTCGATATATTGGTTTGACAGTGAAAGCTAATAGTTTATGAGATTAATGGTTACTACAGGAATGAGATTCAAATGCGGGATAATCCTTGGCAAGATGGTGTGAGTGCAACAAACTGTCCTATTCCTCCCAAAGGGAATTTCACATATCAGTTTCAGGTCAAGGACCAAATTGGAAGCTTCTTTTACCACCCATCTACTCACTTTCAAAGGGCTTCTGGAGGGTTTGGCCCCTTTAAGATTGACAACAGGAGTGTCATTACTCTACCTTCCCCTAAACCAGATGACGATATTATTCTCATGATTGGGGATTGGTATATAAGATATTATAAGGTAGGTTCTGGATTGTATTGCGGCTTGCCATACAAAAGTTAATTTTAGTATGTATGCTAATGTATAGTTATACATCTGCACTAGGAACTGAGGGAAGTCTTAAAAGTTGGGAAGGATTTGGGAATACCTGATGGGGTTCTTATCAATGGAAAAGGACCTTATCAATATAACACCACCCTTGTTCCTGAGGTATTGAGTACGAGAACATTCCAGTTGAGCCAGGTATGGTCATGTAATGATGTCACTTTCTTGTCTTTCACTGTAGGATATGTCTACATCCTAGGGGCAATATATCATTTAAGAGTTGCTCTTTAAATTTAATGTTTAGTAAATGTATGTTGGAGATGAACTGGTGTAGGCAACACTAACATTATATGCTATGACTCATCCATGCACAGGTCGTTTGTTAATATCACTCTCTATATCCGCTGATTCTTAGTATTGGAATCTCAACCAGTTTGAACTTCAGAATTCAAAATCACATTTTGAAGTTGGTTGAAACTGAAGGATATTACACAACGCAAACAACCTACATCTTCATTCCCCATCTAACACGTAGCACGTACTATAACAAATAATATGTAACAAATGTCACAATATATATTATTAATTAACAATTTTAAGTAAAGGGAAGTGAGAACAAATACATGTATTATTGTTAATTTGGGCTGTGTTTTGTTACAAAAAATAAAATATGAATGGCTTTGTTGAGCCCAGCCCAAATTAACAACAACAACGGTAAGACTCTAGAATGAAAATATACATCCACTAAGTTTGAAATTGGAGTACAACTCATTTCATAGAAAAGAGATCCAAAGTACAAGTCAAAGAAACTATTCATGGTAAACTTATTATTTTAAAATATGAGTTGTACTTTCCTTCTGTTTAAGCCACAAAAAAAAAAAAATGCTATTTTACATTAACTAATAACTGATTATTATCTTAACCATAAAAACTTATTTACTTTTTACTTATTACATAAGGAAAGAGTTGCTTACTCACAACTTAATGCTTTCTAGCTGTACAGAAACAAGATAAGAAACAGTGATTTACTTTTTTTTAATAGTGAATATCTGAAAAGAGGTAGGTTAACTTGTTCACCAACGTTGCCTATAAATACCAAATCAGCTTCTTCCTTTTAGAGCACCAAATTGTTCTCTTCCCTTTCATTCCTTAGCATGGTATATTTTCCTTTTTTCCTGAACATTCTTTTAGTTAGCTTAGCATCAATAGTTGTTACTAGCACTCCAAATTTAACCTAAATGTCTATGAATAAAATACCATCTTAATAAATCTTTGACTGATATTATTGTTGTTTCGTTATTATTATGATATACCTTAGATTTCCATTAATTGTGTCCTACTTGCTCTGACTAATATTTAAGGTTTTAGCTTCTCCTTTTAAGTTTACATTTTTACACTAAATTCTTGAATATGTCATCCTATTGCATTTATTATACAGATTATTTTTGCACTTTATACATTTTTTATGTTTATAGGTTTGTAAAAAAATGCTTCCTAAGCAAAATTCTGTTAGGGAGCACAAACTTCTACAATATCCATGTAAAATACATCATTGTCTATTTTTGTTATGCACTTTATTTTGACAAGTTTTTGTATGCAATTCACAGTTACATTTTTCTCCTTTAACACAAATATAAATGTTAGATCTACACTTATAGTATATTCTATGTCTTACTTAGATGCACTTGCTTATTTTTTTTCCATGACATGTATACAGACCATGAATACGCCTCCAAAAATGAAGCTGGAACCTGTATACTTAGACGAGCTTACTGCGCAGAGTAAAGACTACAAGGTGAAAGTTACTGTGACCGAAAAGGGAAGAGCTCAACCCTCACCTAAAAAGCCTGGTGTCGTATTTCAGACAACCATCTTGGAGGATGAAAAGGTACTTATGCTTCATGAGGCTCTATCTTAGAAAATCATATACAATATGCTATTAAATTGTGGTCAATTAGTTCAATTGTAAGCTAAACATTCTCTTATGACTTTCCTTTTTTGTTGTTACCATAACAACCTAAATATTCAAGAGTATAAATAACCTGTTTTAAAAAATAAGATATAACAAAATAATTGCCAAGTCTTCTGCTCTCCTGCTCCATAAGGAAAAAATATTGAGTGTTGTATTTATAACACAGCCACAAAAAAGTTAATTACTCTCATTGTAAAGTGGAAGCGTAGTAATTATACTTTTTAATGAGCATTAAGAATAAACCTCAGGAATAATGAGAATTTAAATAGAGGCAATAGTACAGTGTTACCCTACTGATCATAGAAATGATCCAAATCTTATTGGCCACCATTAAGCTTGTCACATAAACTTGATTTCACTTTCTTATAAAGAATCAAGTTATTTGATAGTTCCATAAACCTATATATTTATATTAATATGTTATAACCCTGTTGTTAATTAGTATGCTAAATATGCACAAAGCTATATATTTATACGCTTTAATCTTGCCTAATTAATATCCTTAATCTGTAACCAGAAAAACAAGATGCAATATGCTCTTTTTGGAGACCAGATTGAAGCATATGAAGAAGTTCTTAAGCCATCTGGTCAATACGAAATATCCAAGGCTCCTATAACTGTTGTGGATGATCAGTACAAATCAAACTTCAATTTGGAAGAGCTACCTTACCAAATGACTATTGGACAGCAAACTATTATCCAACGTCTGAATCCAGAAAGTGGTCCTATCGAGCCTAAATATCAGCCTTTGTCAACTATTCCAAGATCACCTGATCCAAAAGGCAGATTCGGTTTGTTTTAAGTGAAACCTAAAGTTTTTACACTGACTACAAAAATTATACTATTTTCCATATTATCTAACTTTTATTTTTTAAACACCACAGATATAGTTGGCGTGGTACTATTTGTTGAAGAAGCACCAAGGATGATACCTAACATTCGTGGCCGTGATAGTCCAGTACGAGAGATATCTATTACCGACACAAGGTGACAAAATACTTTCAAATGTCAACTTGTTATTATACCTTTTATTCTACAAAATCACTTGGATAACCTACAATGTATAATGTATGATGGATCAGCCAAGACCATGCTATGACAATCTCAGCATGGAACGATCTTACTGGAAAACCTTGTAATGCTTTGAGTAAATTGGCAGAAAAATTCAATGTCATTGGAGTCACTGCACTTAAAACCCGCCATACAAGAGGTCAAGTTATTACTTTTGGTTTACAGTTTCCAAGTATCATCACCTTCCAAATATATAATCTATGTACTGTTTTCTTATAGGATTTACTCTGAACACTACTATGTCTACTAGTATCATTATGAATCCTAAAGGACAAAGGGCAGATATGCTTCAAGAATGGTAATAAGTGCATTACATTTATTATGAATGAATAGTTTAACCTTATAACAATAAGCAACTGATTGCAACTCACTTTCTATTTCAGGGTTAAGTTGTATCAACATGTGCTGCTAGACAGACAAGAAAGGATATTGAATGTAAGGTACCTAAGCACTGAAAAAAAATTGTGACCATAGCTGAACTGAGTAGCAAAAAGGTTTTCCCTTTCTTCACTTACTCTGTTAAAAATATTACTACATAACAAATAATACTTTCAAAAATATAATGGTCCCACAATGACTGATCTACATTAACTTACATTGATGCAGGCAGCCAATGCAACTCCAGATGAAATAGCTTGGATCAAAGTGACTATACCAGAAGCTGACTCGCAGAGAGTTAATGCATACATAGGCTGTCTTGGTTGTGGAAAACGAACATATCTTGCTTTGGGAACTCACTTTCCTTGCATTTCATGCAAAAAAGGAGATACTATGGCTACTCACAAGTATAGCTCTAAAACAATACATGTGTTTTGTTTCATATTCTAAATTTCTTTTAAATCGCCAATTCATTTTACTATATGCATTTGCAGAGTTACTTTCAAGTTCAAGGCTGCTGATCACAGTGGAACTATGTCGTTTACAACGTTTAATGATGATACAGAAAAACTTTTCCGAAAGACAGCATCTGAAATCTGGAATATGAAAACCTCTGTAAGAATAAAAACCAATGCCATACTCTTGCACTAATTACAACTTTATTTGGATTTTGTGTAGTCTTATTTGAACTGTAATACTTAAATTGAATATACATGATTTGCTAAACACCGTAATTGCTGTAATTATAGACCTTTACTTATACAAGTGATAAAAGTCACTCTACTTTTTAACTTATTCTTGTATTTGAACTGTGCATCTTTCAATAATTATTGAGCCAATGTTACAGATTCATTACTGATGTCTCTGTCCAAAATTAATTAATACTGTGCCCTTAAATAACTATTGCTTAATCCTGGTGTTATTGCTTACTCTTTAGTATCTACTAGAACTAAAATGTTATACAACGCATCTGATTTGCCCCTCTATTATTAAATTCAGTCAAGATAAAAACAACTTAACAAACTAGCTTTTTATTTTATACAATCTATTTGTGTAGTATAGATATTCATTATCTTGCACTTACTTTTAATGTCACACCGTCAAAATTGTAGGGAAATTTCGAAGTGTTCAAGGCCATACAAGAAATATTGTCGACAAAGCCTTTTTTCATCCAAGTAACTCCGACTTTGGAATTAGCGAGGAATAGTGTTCTGTTATGGACTTTGAAATCCATTGAAGTGGAAGATGCAGAACCAGAGGCTCAAGTTCTAGGCTCATCACCTGCTACTCGTAACAACGATCAGAATACCTCTACAGCCGCTAAGGGACACAGAATAGAACAACCATTCATTACTGGGGCTGCAGCTTATGGCAGGAAAGACTTCAACATGTCACCAGCCACAACTAAGGCTCATGGCAAAGCAGCAGCTGTTTCTAGCCCAGAGTTCAATGCTAATTCAAGTGACGATAATACAGAAACAAATGATGAGATCCTTGCTGAAATAGCTCAGCTTCATGAATTCAAGCTAGCTTCTCAAGCATATGACACAGATTGCTTTGACATTCCAATTCAGCAACCAAATAGAGGAATTACAATTTCAGAACCACCAGCTTCAGTTACTGAACTTCCTACATGGAACAAGCTTGCTCGCACACGAAGAAATGTCAAGAACAAGGAGCTAATGGCTGTTGGTGAGATGATGGATTCAGAAGATGAAGACAATGTTCCTAGGAAGAAGCTCCGAATAACCCTTTTTAAAGAAACTGCTGAAAAAGAAAGTTCGGAAAACACAGAGTAATCTGGAAACATCCTCAACAGTTTATGAATGAATAAAGCTAAAACTATATAAATATTCGCCATCTTTTGCTTAAAGAATATTGGTACTAATTAGTCTCTATGGTATGGTAGTTTGCTAAATCTGAAATACCTTTTGTTTGGATGTTTAAAAGGAACATTTTGGACATCTTTTGTTCCCAATAAACATCAGCTATGTAATTAGTACTGAAATTATGTAATGAAGCCTGATATGCAGTAGCAGTATTGTCTTAGTCACCCTATCTTAGTTAAACTTGAATCTTCTGATGTGTATATAGTAATGCTGGCAATTAAAAATTTACCAACATTGTAAGGTAACTATGCTGTACTTGTATCCTTAAATCAGGATACCTATCTATAATAGAAGCTTTGCTATTATAATTTCTTGCTTTCAAGTGTTACCTTACTATTATTAGCACACACCTTTATAGCATCAGAAGTTATCATCTACACTATAATTCATTAGTTAGCTATATTACTTATTTCTTTTCTACATATTGACTCTTGTTAAAGATTAGTTGCTGTACAGGCCTCTACTATTTTTTGTTAGCTTATTTACATTCTTTCTTTCTCCTGTTAATGTCGCCATTGAAACTTGCAGATTATACAATTAATGATTTGTATCATAAAGTTGTATCCCTTAACTTGCAACTACAAATTGATACAACAAGGAAGGTTCGACACAGTTGCAATACAACACTTGCTTATACATGCTTACAAGAACATGTACTATTAATAAGATAGCCTTGCAACACACCTGCCCCTTCTCATATCAGTCTTCTTTTTATTCTCAAACCTAACTGAACTCTCAAAAATGAAACCTCGACCTGTCAATGTTCACAGATTCCTTCGCAGCTCATACTAGATTTCTTGTCACTCTCTGTCTTCCAATCCCACAGTATCTGTACTAAGGTACTACTCTACTTATAATTACAGATAACCCTTTCTAACATTATCTTGCTCATATTATTTAAATGATAATAAAGTTTAATTACTCATGTTACGAACTTGCATTAACTATAAAATACTAGGATAAAACTCAAGGAACCCATTTAATTTGTCTAACAATCCTTGAATTAACAGCTAGCAACCTAAAACTTCTACGAGGGCATTGTGCCTTAAGAAAACATATATCAATTGATTCTCTTTAAAACTACACAAGCTACACAAAATCACGAGTATCACAAAAACAAAACAATTTCACGAGTCATACTTATCTTGCCGTCGAGGGAGCACGCGCATCGCGCGTGCTCCAACGACTAGTTAATTTAAAAAAAAAACATTGTTGGGAAAGTTATACATGGACAAGCTATTGCTATTTTCGTTAATAATCATGGATTCATGCTATTTTCCAAACTTCAAAGTACTATATTTATAACCTACATAGCGATGCCCTTACCAATAAAATGCAAACATATATAAAAAATAACGATGATGAAAAAGAACTTATGAATAAAATGATCATAATCAAAATATCAAAAATGTATTTGTCACAAACTCACAATTTTATGCGTAAGATTTTTATGAAATAAACTAAAAAAAAAAGCAATTAGCTAACTAAATTTCTTAAATACCTTTTATTTCCTATACATTTTATTTATAAAATTCGTGTATATATAATAAAAAATATTGCAGTTTGAATAGTAAAATAAAAATAATTGATCTTTATGTAATATTTTCGACATCAAAATATAAATCAATTGATCTTATGTGATGCAATTTTTGTCTAAAAAGATGGAACAAATATACACTATATTTCACAAAAGATATTAGAATAAATTATAACCATGCATAGTGGAACTAGAATAAGAAGAAACATATGTATATCATATTTATACTATATAGTACTATTTTTGTCAAAAAAAATATAAATTTTATTGATCTTATGTAATATAGATTTTGTCTAAAAAAATTTAACTACATATATATGTACATAACATTTCATTATTATTCTTAAATAAAAAAAAATAAAAAAAATTACAAACAGTGTGACCAAACATTTTTTTTTTTTTTTTTTTTTTTTTTTTTTTTTTTTTTGTAAGAATGGTCAGGGTTACTTGGTTAGGGGTTACTCGGTCAGTTACGAATTACACAGTCAAACGAGGGTTACTTGGTCTGTTATGGATTACTCAGTTAGTAAGGGGTTACTCACTCGATCAAGTCGGTTAGGGGTTACTTGGTCAGGGGCTACTCGGTTGGTCAAGGCTTACTATATACTATAATAAGAAAGAGGGCACTAAATTTTTTTTCCAAAAAATATAAATTTTATTAATCTTATGTGATACAGTTTTTGTCTAAAGAAATTAATTGCATATATATGTACATAATATTTCATTATTATTCTTGAATAAAAAAGTCATCACAAACAATGTGCCCAATCACATAATTTTTTAATTTATTTACCTTTTTTTTTTGAAAAATAATGGTTGGGGCAAGTTACTTGGTCAAGAGTTACTCGGTCAGTCAGGGATTACTCACTCAATCAGGGGTTACTCGGTCAGTAAGGGGTTACTCACTCAATCAAGCTAGAGTTATTTGGCCGATTATGGGTAAATAGGTTAGTGGATTACTAGGTTAGGGGTAATTTGGTCGATCAAAGATTATCTTGTGATTGAGGGGTTAATGGTGTGTTACTTGGCCACACACAAAAGTTGCTGAAAAGTAAAATTATCAAAAATAAATAACATGTAGTAATATGCTTGAATAAAAATATTAATATGAAAGATTTGGGAATATTTCCTTTAGTATTCACTTTACCAAAAGTCATCATATAGACATAATACAAGCCTCAAACTAGGAGTGATGAATTAAATACAATGAGGCAACTAATCTTATGCTTTGACTAGAAGACATACATTATATATAATATATACATTATATTTAAAAAAAGAAAATAACTTTTAGATAAAATTATTATCGTGCATAATATTTGAAGTGCATGATTTTAGGACAGGTATTACCCATACACATGTAACGGGGCAAAAAATTAGAGACACCAGGAGTAATTGGACAAATTTTTCTAGGGAAAAAAAAAAGAGGTGCTGCAAAATAACTTAAGGATCTAGAAAATATGGCATTAAGATATATATATATATATATATATATTTATTTATTTATTTCAAAAAAGATTAAATAGTCTCCGTTAGAAAAGAAACATAGGCTCTCCATTAAATGGGTAACTTTTACTTATAACAGGGTACCTTTTTATTTATAACAAGGTAACTTTAGTTTATCCTACAAGTAACTTAAGTATCTGATTTACAATTTTGTGACCACAGTATGGACCTGTTCATATTTACTAAACTGAGCTGAACTGAACTGATTGGAGCTTGTAGACACCTAAATGTGTCTCCCAAAAACCAAACCCAGTGATGAATACCTTTCACGTCATTTGATTATCGAACGAATTGAAGTGAAAGTATGGAAAGTCTAATGATGAGGATGTTTTTATTTAAATATTTCTCTTTCTATTTTTAAAAATATTTCTTTCCTACTTTATTTATGAAAAATAGCCAGTCCAATTTGGTTTTGTCCATAATAAGGGTCCAATAATAGTGTAGCTGGATTGGGCTCGGAAAAGAACTTTCCAATGATAGATTATAATAAGCCCAATTCTGATGAATTATGAGAAAGTTAAGGATTAAATTAAACTAGGTCCAATAATTTTAAAGGTGGCCCAATGGCTTTATTCCGAACATAATTTTCTTCGATCCCGTGCTATTTTTCCTATTAATAGGGATAGTATCTCCCTATTTTCAAATCATCAACATCTACAATTAACACCCAAAATTCTCTAATTCTCTCTCTAAAAGCTAGAAGCTTTCTCTCTCTCTTTTCTTTTTCTAAACCTTCCCACTCTAAAAATTTCTCACTCATTAGTTCTAGACACACCTAGCAAAGTTCGAAGTTGCCTTCGCCCTAGACGTGAAAGATTTGATATTTTTGAGGGTTGTGTTCCAAATCTATATTTTAATTATTTAATTTAATTGTTGTGTTTATTATTTTTCTTAAAGTTACTAACGCGTGTATTTTTTTATTAGAAAGAGGTACGAGACATCAAAGTAAGTAATTTAATTGTTTTATTGATCTTTTGACATAGAAATCATGCTTAGATTATTATTTTGATTCCTAGTATCATGTTGGGGTGTTTTATTTCTCCTAGTATCATGTTTACGGTTAACTAATATTTCTAACATCAAGTATTATTATTACTCCCTCGGTTTTTAAATATTTGCTCCAAATCTATTTTTCGCACTATTCATTTATCCTACTTTGACTAATGTTTGTGATTTAAACATAAGAAAATATATAATCTTGTGGGTACTTGTTGGAATCATCTTAATGAATTGATTATTAATTTTCAATTGTTAGAATTTATACTTATTGATAATTAAAGATATTAGTGATAAAAAATTAGCATCGGTATGCGTGTCCAAAAGAAATGGAGCAAGTATTTAAAGACGGAGCGAGTATGATGCTTCCTATATCTTTCCTAATATCATGTTAGATTCATGTTAGGGTTAAAGCTTTGATCTTTAACGCTTAGTGACATGATAGGGTTTGCTATTATTCTCGTTAGTATCATGCCTAGGATCTTGTGATGAGTGTCATTTATGGCACTTATAGGGTAGTGTTTTAGGATATTTTCACCTTATTTTTCATGCTTTTCTTTTATTATTTTGGTCATTTCTCTTTTAGTATCTCTATTTCTTCTTTCTTCGTTCTTTACTTTCCTTATTGTGGTTTTCTTCGTGTTTCTCTTTTATATTTCTCTTTTTCTCTTCTATTTTCTCTCTTTGGTTTCT
This sequence comes from Chenopodium album, assembly GCF_948465745.1. Taxonomy (NCBI): domain Eukaryota; kingdom Viridiplantae; phylum Streptophyta; class Magnoliopsida; order Caryophyllales; family Amaranthaceae; genus Chenopodium; species Chenopodium album. The sequence continues at coordinate 19,327,266 of NC_137840.1, read as the reverse complement.
TTTATAGGTGTTTAAGGATGTAGCTTTGCAAATGATTCAAGAGGAGAAAAAAGAGCTAAGCAAAGGAGATTCAAGCCTCTTGGAGAGGGCGCTCTGCATCTTCTCTTTGCCGCGGGAGCGAATCCAGAGGGCCGCGGGCGCGGGTTAAATGCATCAATTTGGTGATTTTTCCAGGAACTCTCCGCGCCCTGTCTTCAACTAGAACAGGGTATCTGTCGCGCCTTGAGAGAGACCGCTCCAGATAGAGAGATTGCGGCCCCCTGTCTTCAACTAGAACAGGGTATCTGTCGCGCCTTAAGCCCGCGGATGCGGGTCATGCCCAGATTGCCCGCGGAGTTAGTTATGGGTTCCGTACCCATTTCTGCGCGCCCGCGGGATCTTCTTGGAGAGGGCGCAGCCGATCAGTTTTTCTTCTTTGTCTATAAATACTCTTCTAAATCTTTTTAAAGGCCAAGTTTTAGATAATAGAGATAAGTTAGAGAGAAAGTAGAGATAGTAATCCTTAGATTTGATTTGTAATTCAACATTGCTTATTCAATCAAGTTTGGAATTGTTCTTCATATCAATGAAAGTTTGTGAGATTTCTTTCCTTTGAATTTACTTCAATTGCAATTTTTTTTATGCCTGAATGTTTGGTTTGGATTTTGGTTTGGTTTTGAGAATTTGTTGATTGATTGTATTTCCTTTTGATTTCGCTTGAAATGAATATGTTTGTGATTGAATTTGTTTTGGCTTTAAATTTCACCATGATTAGTGAGTAGATTAGTTGCTAGGGAGAAGGGGAATCATGCTTGATTGATGATTTTTGCTAGTTGATGATCAGTAATTGATTGAATTGTTGCAATTAAATTGGTTGACATAGTTGTGCATGTGATTAATTAGACTAGGACTGATCAACCTATAAGATTAATCTAGATTATTGCATTGCAAATTTCAATGACATGAACCCTTAATTTGAGAATTGCTTTAACTGATTGAATTTGATTGTGATTATCCTTGTTAGCCAATCATAGTGAGCCCTAGCTTGGTTTATAGGAGATAACCTTTGGATTCCTTTGATTGCAAATACTGTTTGTCCCTTGCAATGTTTGAATCAATTGAGTGATCTATCAATTAGCATGATTGTTGAGCTTGCGTGTGGAACCTATATCCCTAGTGTTTAGCATATTGATTGAATTCTTTGATTTGTCTTGATTCTTGTTATCATAGTTACCAAACTCAACCATTGATATTCTTTGATTTAGCTTAACATTAGACTATAGCATTAGTTAAGATTCATTCCTTTGGGTTCGACCCTTGACTTACCGCGTTCTTGTATAAGTTTTGTTAAGTGTTTACAAATTTAATTTGACCAAGAGAGAACTAGATGACGACCTAGTTGCACCCCTTGTCAAAATGGTGTCGTTGCCGGGGAATGACATTGGTGCTTTGTTATAGTTGTTGAGTCTATTTCATTATAAAAAAAAAAGATATTCCTCTTTAAGGCTACACTTGTAGCCGTACTACTAATAATCATTTCCTTTGAGTTGTATGCATAGAGCACGTGGTCATTCACTAGTGCCATTTGATCTTAAGATTGAGAGGACTATTAAAAGATTAGGGGTTGCTAGGAGATCTTTGAGCTCTAGCATTTCAAGTGAGGAAGAATCGCAACAAGAGGAACAAGCAAGAATGGGAGAGAATCCGAGAGTGGCATTGAAAGAATTGGGGATTCCCGGTGCATATAGATTTGAGAGTGGAATTGCTCCACCTACAACACCGGCAAATGATATTGAAATTAGGCCGGCTATGATCACTTTGATAGAGAGGCGACAATTTAGTGGAGCCAAGCATGAGAGCCCACTACATCATCTCAAGGAGTTTGAAAAATATTGCAATACTATCAAGGTGAGCGGAATTTCCCAAGAATTCATCCGCCTCAAGCTCTTTCCCTTTTCTCTCATTGGGCGTGCTTTGGAATGGCTAGACAAGGATGTTAAGCCGAATTCTCTAACTACATGGGACGAGGTTACAAAGGAATTTCTATCCCATTTCTATCCAAAAAAGAAAACGGCGGAGGCAAGAGCTTTGATTCAAGGCTTTAAACAAAAGCCAAGTGAGAGCCTCTATGAAGCATGGGAGAGATATAAGGAGTATAAAAGGGAGTGTCCTCACCACGGGATTCCAACCTATCAAATTATTCAAATTTTCTATGGAGGCCTAAGTGCCCAAGGCAAGTCATGCCTAGATCGAGGAGCCGGAGGTCCCATCATGAATAGGACGGAGGTAGAAGGGGTGGACATCATTGAGGATGTTGTGAGATACTATAGAGATTGGGAAGATGGTGACAGAGAATCAACTAGCAAGAGTATCTCTTCAATGCACTCGGTTGATCATTTAAACGCAATCAACAATCTCACCTCACAAATGGCAAACTTGGGGAAGGAAGTGAGTACAATCAAGGAAAAATTGTAGAGTTCTTCTTCCCAAGCTCCAAGTATTCCATCCAAATTTAAGGGGAGAGGTACTCCTTCTAACTCTCATCCCCTCCTTCTTCTAGTAACATGCCTAGTGGTTGTTTGTTTTGTGATGTGTGTGGTGCATATGATCATGATTCTAGTATTTTCCCTCATGCTTTTCCGGATGGTAATGATGATTTTGATGATAATGAGAGTGAACATGTAAACTATGTGTCAAACAATAATAATGTGCAAAGGTTTGATAACCAAAGGGGTCAATGGAATAGGAATTACCAAAACCATGGTAGTTTTAACAACTATAACCAAGGTGGTGGTTATAGGAACCAAGGTTCTCGAGGTAACTATAATAATCAAGGTTATAGTGGCCAAATTCAAAACCAAAATTATGGTAATCAAAACCAAGGTTATGGAAATCATAATCAAGGTGGTGGTAACCATAATCAAGGTTATGGTCACAATCAAAGTAGGGGTAATTGGAACAATCAAGGGAGAGGCAATTTTCAAAATAATGCTCAAAGAGGCCCTCCTCCCGGAAATCATTGAAAATCAAACAAAGTTGTTGAGCACTTACATGGCTGTAAATGACAGGAAATTCAACAAGGTGATGACTCATAATAAGATGTTAGAAAACCAAATTTCTCAACTTGCCAATGCCTTGAAAGACCATGCTAGTCCTTCTTCTTTACCTTCCCAAGGTTTATATCCAAAGAGACCCGTGAATGCTATTGTTACAAGGAGTGGTAAGTTTCTTGAGGAGAGTTTTCCTAGGAAGAGTGGAACTAAGGAGGTCCCCAAGGAGGTCTTGGTAGAGGATGAGAGAAATGGTGCATCTTTGAGTGAGGTTGTGATTGAGACACCTAGAGAGGTGAGAATGAAGAAAGAAATTGTGAAACCCAAGCTTCCATATCAATTAAAATTCATGAGATATAGGTTGGATGAACAATTTGGAAGATTTATTGACATGCTTAAGCAACTTCATCTTTCTCTACCTTTTACCGAAGTCGTTACCCAAATGCCCAACTATGCAAGATTCCTCAAAGACATTTTGAGTGGTAGGAGCACTTGTGATGTGGTGGAGACGGTCAACTTGACCGAGAATTGTAGTGCAATTATAATGAATAAGATGCCACCCAAGTTGAAAGATCCCGAAAACTTCTCTATCCTATTCGATTTATCAAAGACTTTAGTTAGGGGAAATTATGCCTTCCAAAATTACCTTGAAATTGGCCAATAGGTCAATTGAGATTCCTAAGGGAAAGGTTTAAGGATGTTCCTTTGATAGTAGGGAAGTTTATGATTCCGGTAGATTTTGTGGTTCTTGAAATGGACGAAGATGCTACTATTCCCATTATTCTTGGATGACCTTTTCTTGCTACCTCGGGTGCTATGATTGATGTTAAGAGTGCAAAAATTTCACTCAAGTTAGGAGAAGAGGTCATCGAATTTGACTTGAATGAAAGCATGAAGTATCCATGTTCTTCTCTAGAAAATTGCATGTTGATTGATTCTCTTGATCTTGTTGTATCTCCCATGCATGATTACTTGCTCACTTCTAATGATCCTATTGAGAATGTCTTGTTGAACAAGGATAAGATAGGTGTTCCTATCAAGGAAGTGGCAATGTATGAGGATTTGCTAAATGGAAGCATTGAGGAAGTGGATGAGCATATGTGCATGAATATTTCAAGTCAAGAAGCTTTGCAAGCCGCCACTTCAAAGGAAGGTAAAGGTGTACTAATGGTTGAGCTCAAACCTCTTCCATCACACCTTAGCATCAAGGGATCAAGATGGAGTGGTCCTAATTCGGCCAAGAGTGTTTTTCCAAATGGTTTTGTAGAAGTCTCAATGAAAGATTCTCCTTCTCCGTTCAAGGCTAATGGCAATCGTCTAATGAAGTATCTCAACGATGCTTTTGTTGGTTCATTGACCCATTGTTTCTCCGACAACAACCTTAATTGGTGGAGGACGTCGAGCTAACGACGTTAACCAAAAGCGCTTCCCGAGAGGCAACCCAGTTTTCTAACCTTTTTCTTTGACTTTTCAATTTGCTATACTTCCTCCCTTGAGAACTTTTCTTATTTCTCTTTATTTTTTTTGTTATTTTGATCCTAGGTACCATGAGATTGGATCAAAGAAAATTTCCTACAATTTTGGTGCTACTTCAAGATTTTATGAGGTTTTGTTAAGCTTAGAGAAAAGGGTTCGTTGAGGTTATATGTTCTTGTGTTTGCATTCCCATCAATTTTTTATTCATATTCAAACATATTTTGGATTCTTTCTTATGAATTTTTGAGTCTTTGATCATGACATTCGATAAGGACGGTGAGAATGCAAACTGAAAGCATCATTGCGGGTGTATACCTTTTTAGAGCCTTCCCGAGTTGCATCTTGTGTGCACGCACCAGGCTTTGCGCACACACCACAAAGACTACCCGCAGGCACGGATCTACAGGCCGCGGGCGCGGGTGTCTGCATATAAAAAATCTCCAAATCCAACCAGGAACTCCCTGCGAGCTGGCCGCGGGCTACCCGCGGGCGCGGAGATTTCGGGAGCAAGCGCGGCTTTTTGTTGCGTGCACGCATCAGCTGGCATGTAATACCCCTCATGATTGCTTTAAAAAGGATTTGATATACTACTCATATCAACAAGGTGCATCTTCCTTTTAGGGAGCTCATTTGCTAAGATACTCCATAATTAAGCGTGCTTGGCTGGGAGTAGTCTTGGGATGGGTGACCTCTTGGGAAGTTTTCTCGGGGAGCATGAGTGAGGACAAAATGCGCCGAAAGGACTTGTGTTGGTTTGTGAGGACAGTTATTGGCTCTTGATGCGCATTTCGTGGCAATAGGCCCCTCCCTAATTTGTTTGGGGTCGGGGTGTTACAAATGGTATCAGAGCAACCCTACGACCGCGTGCTGACCGTGGATAATTAATCCTATGTCAGTCGTCTAGCGGGGGAGAATTTAGGGGCCATATGGCCATAGCCAGACTGGATGTAACACTTTGGCTACCCAGTTGCCATCTGGCGTAATACTTGAGTCCCTAGCTTTCCAAGCGCAACGAGGGCGTTGCCGTTCTCAAGTGGGGGTGTATGTAATACCCCTCATGATTGCTTTAAAAAGGATTTGATATACTACTCATATCAACAAGGTGCATCTTCCTTTTAGGGAGCTCATTTGCTAAGATACTCCATAGTTAAGCGTGCTTGGCTGGGAGTAGTCTTGGGATGGGTGACAACCTGGGAAGTTTTCTTAGGGTGCGCATGAGTGAGGACAAAATGCGACGAAAGGACTTGTGTTGGTTTGTGAGGACAGTTATTGGCCCTTGATGCGCATTTCGTGGCAATAGGCCCCTCCCTAATTTGTTTTGGGGTCGGGGTGTTACATGGTAGCCCTTATAGCCCCAAAACGCACCCTACTCTTTCATTTCTCTCATTTTTCCCTCCTAAAACCCTATACCCTCTCTTGCAAAATCAAACCCATTTCACCTCTTTTTCTATCATTTCAACATTAATTTACAATAACCACATCAAGTTTGAAAATTTATATCCCAAACATTTTAGATCTATTACCTCAATTCAATAAAAATTTGGGACTTTTTCAAATTTTTGAAATTTTGTGTTGAGGTTTGGAGCTTGTTTTTAAGAGTTCTATTTGTTTTTACATCTTCATTTTGGGCAGTTTACAAGCATTTCAAGGCTTCATTGAGGTATGGTTTCTTATTTTCTAGTCATCTTCTTCCTCTTTGTTCAAGCTTGAAACCCTTGTTTTGCTTTCATGGTGGAACTCTATAATTAGTTCTTTTCACTTGAAATTTGTGTTGAATGATATCATTGAGTGTTGAGTTAAAGCTTTTTCAAGATAAATGTGTTAAGTTTGATTGAATTCTTGAATAACCATTGTTGGCTATTTTCTCTCTCATGGGTATTCTTTGTGATGGTTTCATATCTTTGATAATTCAATGCTTGAGATTATTTTTCTCAATTTGACTCAGGATTTGGTCTCTTATGTTCAATTTTTCCTTTAATCCATGTTTATTTGCTTCATATTCATGATTTTATTAATGGCATTGTTCATTTGACACCATCTCTTGCTTCTATTGTGAGATAATTCATTTGGTGCTTGACTCTTAAACAACTACTTATGCTAAGTCTTGATACTTTGTAGATGACCACACTCCGTCATAAGAAGCGAGCTAGAGCAAGTTCAAGCAAGCCTAGGTATGTTGTTCCACCTCCTCCCGAGGTTAAAGAAACTTATGGCATTGAATTTTCAAAAGAATCACATTGGGATTGTTTTAAGCGTCTATCCAAGAGGAAGCTTAGACCAACGAGATTCAATGATCAAACAACTACCAAGTTTCTAGGGATTGATGAGGATGTTCGCCTTCTTGCAGAGGGCCTTGATCTTTTAGAGTTTTTGGATTTGAGTGCCCCTACTTATGCTAGGGTGACTTATGAATTCCTTTCTTCTCTTGAAGTTGTCCAAGAACCGGGTGCAAATTACTTAAAGATTTTAACTTTCCAACTCTTCAACAATGATCACTTATTGACGGATGCTCAAATATGTTCATATTTCAAGTTTCCTGAGGCCGAGGATCCGGATAATTGTATCTATCCAGCACATAGTAGAATGACAAGTGATCATGGATATGATAAGCAACGTTGGTGGAGGAGTATCTCCGAGGAAGGAAAGTATGATCCTCAAACTTCAAAGTCCGCTTCCATGATTCATCCGGCTATGTGGTATTTCAACCGAATCCTCACATACACTCTTTGCTCCAAGGACTCTTTGGGAGCTATCTCCCGTGAAGAGCTTTGTTGGTTTTAGATAGCCGACCAAAACAACTTTGAGATTGAGTTGGTGGATTTCACGGAGCATTTAATCACTCGATTCTTAAATATTTGTGATGGAGTTTGCCTATCGGGATGCATCTAATTGGGTGGGATGATTTCTATCCTAGCTCTTTGCATTAATGATGACTACAAGACTTTGTTAGATGAGCTTCCCCAATTATCGATCCTCGAGAAAAGTCTCCCTCTCATTTCCTCAACATCTCCGCCCTTGTGAATCAAAAGTTTCTCAATCGAACTAGGAAGATTGATGTTTTCATTTGGAAAGTTTCTTGGTTTAAGGAATGGTTCCTCATCCCATGCAAGGAGGTAACTACCCGACCCGAGGAGAGAGATTCCTTGTCTTGGAGGCCCTTGATGCGAGATATTAATCCTTCTATCCGACAAAGGACAAATTGTATGAGTGGTCGTTCAACCAATGCTTGTTCATCGAATGCTCATTCTCTTCCCCCGGTTGAATTGGGAGGTACACCTACTCTTTCTCCCTCTCCCACTTCTTCTACTTTTGATATGTCAACCATTCATGCCAAGCTTAATTTTATTGCTAACGTGTTGTACTCCATGCCTTCTATGCAACCCCCCTGGTTATGATTACCATATGTATCAATTATATGATTTGCATGTTCGGAGGGGGGAGATAGAACCTTATGTCAACTATCCGTACCTCCCGGTCCAACAAGGACCTGTCCCTCAATGGGAGCCTTTTGATCCTACTGTGGGTCCTAGACTTTGTTACCCTTATTGGGAGGGCCCCCATGTTCACCCTATTTCTATCATAGGCACTACCCCGGGCACTTACGACTATAGGCGGCTCGGTGGTTGTGATTATGCATATGATCCGGCTAATCCTTCAATTTTTCCAGACCTCGAGACTTTTGGTAGGTGGGGTAGGTCGGGTGAGCCGATCTTAGATGATTGGTCTCATTATTTTCAGGTTGATAGAATTAGGAGGGAAGGTAGGTTAAGGGGGAAGGCTCCCATGGAGGTGAGCGAGATGGCAAGCTCTAGTCATTTGATGGAGACCGGTGAGGGGAGTTCTTATTCTACCCCTTACCATAATGCGGAATGATACTACCATGGTTACCCCCCCTTCTTTTGTGCTTTATATGATGTTTCTTTTTTGCCTGTATGTCTTTAGGTTTCAGGTTAGGGGGGCCATTTTAAGCTTGGGGGTATTCTATGTCGTTTGTTGTTGTGCTTCGTTGTTTCCCCCCTTGCTTTTGTAGTTCATTCCTGGTCTCGTCTGCTTCTGGTATCGATCTCTGAGTCCCTTGGTTTTATATTGATGATGCTATATTTCTTTTAATTTCTTTTCCCGGCCATTAGCCTTGTTGTTTTATTCGCTGATCGCTGTCTGATGCGTTTCTCTGTATCTCTGTGATGCTGATTCCTGATGATGATTATCTGATATTTTGTTTCCTGTTACTGTTTCGGTCTGATGTCTCATTGTATACTACTCCTATTGCTATTACTACTTGCTTTTCCTTTATTTTCATTAATTTATTTTCTTTCTTTTCTTCTTTTATTTTCTTTGGAAGTTACTAACAATTTTCATCGTATATAGTTCTTATATTCTCACCTTGCTCTATTGCTTATGCTTTGGGTTTCAACGATTCATAAGGTGCTCTTTCACCTTGATTATGTAGTATAGCTTTGGCGCCCGGTGAGATCTTTCTATATCTCTTCTTTTTCTTTTCTTGTATTCTTAGTTTAGGATTAGCTTTAGGATGAGTTGAATTGTTCGAGGATGTTTGCTTTGTGACACCTAGCGTGTTTGGGGTTATTGGCGTTGTTGCCGAATGACCACTTGTTTGACGATTGGGTATTACTTGTGATTGCTTGCATTCTTGTGCTTTTCTCTCTTTATTTTGATTTTTAGTTATTTTCTTTCTTTCAAATAAAATAAAACATTATTGAGGCTATTCTTTTTCTTTTTGCTTGTTTAGCTCTTTTCTTTGGACATTCTACAACTCGGAATTTTGCCTTTGCAGGTATGCTTTCCTAAGTTTTATTGGTGTGCATGCTTTAAGAATACTTGCGGTTGACTCTAGGATAGGGTATGCTAAGGTAGCGGTTTAGACCTTTTGGGGCCTTGAAGCCGGATTCCTTTGGGTTTGTGGTAAGACGGAGTTGCTTCCTTTGGTTGATTTGACACCTTTAGTGAGTTTTTGCTACAACCTTGTGAGGATTTTTATTTTTCAAGCCTTCATCATGTTTTGACTGTGCGGCATGGATCCTTGACATTTGCATACCTAATCTTGAATCTTGACTCATAATTCTCAAACACGAGACCAAACCAACTAGGGAGGACAAAGGCATCTTTTCGAGGTGGTAATTTTTCATTTCTAGGATTTTTCTTTCTTTTAAAGTTCATTGGGTTTACATTTGCCTTTTTGCTGACCATTGAAGCCTTTTCTCCTCTTTTCAAGCCACATCTTTATATCTTGAGCCTTTTGTTTCATTTTCGTTTCCATTCTTGGTTTTTGTGAAGCAATTAATCATTATTGTTGGAGTTTGTGGTGAAGAAGTTTGGGTATTTGGTTCTCTTGAAAGCATGTTTATGTTGTGATATTTGTGTGATTAATGGCAAGTGAATAAAGTAAAAGCTGTTCATAGTAAAACAAAAGGCAAGGACAATGCAATTGCAAATTTGTAAAAGCCGTCCCAAGTGAAATAGGCATGGACAATTATTTTAAAAGAAATGCAAATACAAAAATAAAAAAGATAAAGGTAGTGATAATGAGAAAATTCAAAAATATTTTGATGTAATTTCTTTTCCCTTTTCAAGCATTGAGGACAATGATTCCTTTTAGCTTGGGGGAGAAGCGTTTACGCTTTTTGTATATATACTTGTGGATATAGCTTTGAATAAGCTTGGGGGTGTTAGTTTGTTTTTGTTTGGTGACTACTTGATTGTGATTCTAAGAATGGAGCCTTCTTTGCTTCACTTTTCGGGAAACCACCAAATTTTAAAATTTTAGCCTACCCCTAACCTTTTGCCCTTACGTTACAACCTTTGGGAAAGTCCTTTCGACCTAGTGGTTGAGTCATTTACCGAGGAAGGGCATTATGAGTTAAAGCCTAAGGAAAAGGAATGCAAGGTCAAGATGTCGAGAAACCCTCAAATTCTACTCTTTTTCCGGTTTCTTCGAGGAACCATATCGACGCTTACTAAGGGAAGATTGGAAACCATAGGGAGAACGCGGCTAGATTGGTTGGAATAAAAGTGGATTGCGCCTCATTAGTTCTCTACTTTTAGGATACCTTATGTTTCAATCAACCGTGAATATCTTGAAGCATGTATACCCATTTCATATAAAAAAAGTATTCATGCATTTGCATTTGACCGTTTGTGAAAGTCCTCGTCAAGAACTATTTGTTTTTGTTTTACTTTCTTTTCCATTTTAATGATTTTGCCTCATTTTATTTCAAAGAGCTGTGGGTTAAACTCTTAGGAAACCCTTATGAGACCTCAGTCGTCCTCATAGGCGACTTTGAGGTTTAAAGGGCTTGTTGTAGCTAAAAACAACCGTGATTCCTACGTTAGTGAGTCTTAGTGTATATTCTTCTTATCTCTTTTTCTTTTCTAAATATGCCCTCCTTATTCCTTTTTAGCTTTTGTTTTGCTCGGGACGAGCAAAAGTCTAGCTTGGGGGAATTTGATGAGTCTCATTTATGGCACTCATAGGGTAGTATTTTAGGATATTTTCACCTTATTTTTCATGCTTTTCTTTTATCATTTTGGTCATTTTACCTTTAGTTTCTCTATTTCTTCTTTCTTCGTGCTTTACTTTCCTTATTGTGGTTTTCTTCGTGTTTCTCTTTTATATTGCTCTTTTTCTCTTCTATTTTTTTTCTCTTTGGTTTCTTTTATAGGTGTTTAAAGACTTAGCTTTACAAAGGATTCAAGAGGAGCAAAAAGAGCTAACCAAAGGAGATTCAAGCCTCTTAGAGAGGGCTTGGAGAGGGCTCGGAGAGGGCGCTCTGCATCTTCTCTTTGACGCGAGCGCGGATCCTGAGGGCAGGAACTTGGTGATATTGTTCAATTTGGTGATATTTGGTGATATTGGGCAGGAACTCTCCGCACCCTAGCCGCGATCTAGCCGCCGGCGCGGACAATCTGGAGAGACCGCTCCAGATAGAGAGACCGCGGCCCCCTGTCTTCACCTGGAATAGGGTATCTGCAGCGGGCGCGGGTGAATTTTCCGCGGGCGCGGGCTACAATACCCGTGGGCACGGGTCTTGCTCAGATTACCCGCGGAGTTAGTTATGGGTTCTGTACCCATTTCTGCGTTCCCGCGAGATCTTCTTGGAGAGGGCGTGACCGATCAGTTTTTCTTCTTTGTCTGTAAATACTCTTATAAATCCTTTTGAAGGCTAAATTTTAGATAATATTTCATTTGCTTAGTTTTTAGAGAGAGAAACTAGACAGAAGTTAGAGAAAAAGTAAAGATTGTAATCCTTGGATTTGATTTGTAATTCAATATTGCTTCTTCAATCAAGTTTGGAATTTGTCTTCATATCAATGAAAGTTTTTGAGATTTCTTTCGTTTGAATTTACTTAAATTGCAATTTTCTTTTATGCTTGAATGTTTAGTTTGGATTTTATTTTATTTTTAGAATATTTTGATTGATTGTATTTCCTTTTGATTTAGCTTGAGATGAATATTTTTGTGATTGAATTTGTTTTGGCTTTAAATTTCACCATGATTAGTGAGTAGATTAGTTGCTAGGGAGAAGGGGAAGCATGCTTGATTGATGATTTTTGCTAGTTGATGATCATTGATTGATTGAATTGTTGCAATTTAATTGGTTTACATAGTTGTGCATGTGATTAATTAGACTAGGAGTGATTAACCTGTAAGATTAATCTAGATTGCATTGCAAATTTCAATGACATGAACCCTTGATTTGAGAATTGCTTTAATTGATTGAATTTGAATGCGATTCTCCTTGTTAGCCATTCATAGTGAACCCTTACTTGGTTTATAGGAGATAACCTTTGAATTCCTTTCAGTAGTAGAAAAATACAAAAAGGCAACCCCCTAAAGGCACCGGTTCAGGCCAAACAGGTGTAAAAACCGGCCTAAAATTGGGCGGGTTTTTATACAAAGAGAAAAGGCACCGATTCAGATTAAACCGGTGCCAAAAATAAAAGGGCACCGGTTTGAACCGGTGTATTAAAAAAAAAACGCGCCCAGCTTATGTCTTTCTTTCTTCTTCCCTGTCTCTTTCATTTTCATTCACTTCACTGTTGCATTCGAGAGCCAAAACCCTCACTGCACTCTCTCCATTTTCCCACCACTAGAGCCGCCACCGCCACCAACGCCGGCCACCAGCCCCGCCACCACATTCTCTTTCTCCCCTGCCCCTCCAACACAAGCCGACCAATTGCCCCGTCCTAGTCTTTCTCCCCTGCCCTACACTCACAGTGAAGGTCTTGAAGCCTTGCCTCGCCACCACCTTAAGCTCGCCGCGCCACAGCCCTAAGGTCGCCGCGCCACAGCCCTAAGGTCGCCGCGCCACCTGCTGCTGCTGCCTTCCTCCACCACTGAGCTGCTGTTGCCCTCTATCTTCCCTTAAGGTTTTTCCTTTTTTTTTTTAATTTTATTTCACAACTATTTTCCAATTATGTACTTATATTAATGTGTTTTGCATGTTGAATCATTGTTTTCAAATTAAAATTTTGGTTAAAATATAATTATGCTCCAATTTTTCTCAATTTTAGGTAGTTTTATTTGGAATTTGTGAAAATATTAGTGATTTTTCTCAATTAGTTGGATTTTATTATGTTTTAATGGTTAATTTAATTTGTTTTGGTGGATAATTTTGAATTAATTATAGAATATATATTAACCTTGGTACTTAAATAGTTAAAATTTGGTATGTTACTTTTAATGGTTAATTTGAAGTTGTTTTGATGGGTTATTTTGAATAAGTTAGAGATTAAAACCTTGTTATTAAATTAGTTGAATTTTAAAATGTTTAAATGGTTAATATTAAGTTGTTTTGATGGGTATATTTGAATAAATTAGAGATTAATAACCTTGTTACTAAAGTAGATGAATTTTGGAATGTTTTAATGGTTACTTTTAAGTTGTTTTGATGGGTAATTTTAAAAAAATTAGAGATTAGTAACCTTGTTAGTTTAGCAATTTTGAATAAATTAGATGAATTAAAGTAGTGAATACATAGTTTGCAATTTTTAGTTCGAGGAATGATGTGTTTTAGCTTATAAATAAATTAGTGAATTGACATGTTATGAGAAAGAAATAGTACATACATAATATTTAACCTAATTTTTGTTTATTGTTTTTTTTTTTAATAGATTTGTGAATTGAAGCACGAGTTTAGCTTGAGGACTACATATTGAGCTCAAGTGGGTAGTTGTTATATTAGTATGACTTATAAACTTTACTAAGCTATATTTCTTTCTATTTATCCATTTAATAAAAGTTTATTCATGAAATTGCAACTTGTGTATTGTTTTATTGCAAATAAATACAACAATATATATAATACTTGCATCATCATATGCCTAGATACCCGTTCAAGGCTTTCTCATTAAGAGAAAGTCTTGAATAGTCCCCGGTTGGGACTATTCTTGAATGTGTACTCTTACTTAGGTGGTGAATGTATGTTTTCTTTTCGATTTTAAGGAACATTTTGGCTTACCATTTTTTCACTATGTTCTCTGGGTACATATGTGGGTAATTAATTATCTACATCGTGTACTTGGAGAACTAGGGGGAAATGCTGCCGGATTTTCCTTAAAATTGAAAAGTTGACATACATTCAGTAGTGAGAGTAGACATTCAAGGATGGGTTAGGTTGGAGTGATAAGGACCCTTTGGAAACATGCTTTTTTTTTTCACTATATGAATGGTATATTCACGTTTTGTACTTAAATTTGATTTACATAAAATATGTAGCAATTACACATTATTCATTATATGTTGCTATATATGTTTAGTGACAATTTACTAAATGGAGAAGGATCATGGTTGGATGTATGGTAGACGCGATACATTGGAATTTTGGAATGGGGTTCAAGAGTTTTGCGAGAGGGATTTAGCTTATCAACGGAAACTGGGTGGCCAAGGCCTTTATTGTCCTTGTGTTGATTGTAATAATGTGAATGTGGTTGATAGTGTTGAAATCATTAGAGATCATGTATTATGTCGTGGGTTTAGGCATTTATACCATGTGTGGATTTGGCACGGAGAAAGTGGAGAGTATAGTGGGGATCTTGATTGGAATGATGTGCGTGTTAGAAGCAATGAGATTCATGTGGACGAGGAATACGAGAATGATGACTATATTGTTGATAATGGTAAGGATGGAGCCGATGATGATCAGGCGGATGAGGTCAAGGATGAACAAGTGGATGAGATGTTGCATGGTATTGAAGGTAGAGTGTTTGAGTTATTATCGGAGGCTTCCAAAAAGCCTTTGTATCCTTGGTGCAAAAAATACTCCAAACTATCGGTCGTGCTAACACTTTTCAACATTAAGTTGAAGCATGGGTGGACGGACATTAGTTTTACTTCTTTGTTGACCGGATTAAGTGATATGATGTCCGATGGGAATGAAATTCCTAAGGCTTACTATTACGCAAAGAAGCTCATGTGTCCCTTTGGTTTTGAGTATAAGAAGATACATGCAGGTCCTAATGATTGTATTCTGTATCGAAATGAGTATGAACAATTGCAGGAGTGTCCACGATGCAAGCGATCGCGCTACAAGTGCATGAGTTGCAATCCTTGTACTGAGGGACCTCCTGCTAAGGTTTTGTGGTATCTTCCCATAATTCCAAGGTTTAAGCATCTGTTCTCAATACCAAAAGACGCTAAAAACTTGAGGTGGCATGCAAAGGGAAAAAAGAAAAACAGAATGCTGAAGCATCCAGGTGACTCTCCATAGTGGAAGAACATTGATTTGAAGTTTGAGAAATTTGGTGATGAAGTCAGGAATTTAAGGCTTGGGTTGTGCACGGACGGGATGAATCCTTTTGACACTGTTAGTACCCAACACAACACATGGCCGGTAATCTTAGTGATTTATAATTTTCCTCCTTGGCTGTGCATGAATCGTAAGTATGTAATGCTTTCATTGCTAATAACGAGGCCTAGGCAACCTGGATACGACATATATGTTTACCTTGCGCCGCTTATTGACGACATGAGAAAGACGTGGGATGAAGAGGTTTCCGTTTTTGATGCTCATCAGAACGAGATGTTCACATTTCGTGCAGCCCTTATGTGGACCATGAATGACTTTCCTACATATGGAAACTTATATGGGTACATGGTCAAAGGGAAAAAAGCATGCCCCATATGTATTGATGACACATCAAGCGTATACCTTACTCATTCTCACAAAGATATCTACCTACGGACTCAAAGGTTCCTTAGGCGTGATCACCCGTACCGTAGGCAGAAAAAGGCTTTCGATGGAACAGTGGAAGAGGATACTGTGCTTAGACCATTGACTGGTGCTGAGATTTGTGCTCGGGTGAAAGGGATACGAACGGTCTTTGGAAAATCAGAAAAAATTGTTGTCTCAACTGCTCTGTTTAAGAAAGAATCAATCTTTTGGAAGCTTCCATACTGGAGACATAACGTTAGGCATTGTCTTGATGTGATGAATATAGAGAAGAATGTGTGTGATGCTCTTTTGGGAACGCTTATGAATATCCAAGGCAAAACAAAGGACGGAAAGGGTGCACGGTTAGATTTGAAAGAGATGGGGATTCGTCCAGAATTGTGGCCTCAAGAAAAGGTTAGAAAGGGGAAGGAACCGAGAAAAGAAGATGAAAATGTTTCGAAAAAAGGGAAGGAGAAAAGCAAGGGAAAGGGAAAGGCCAAAGATGCGTCAAAGAAGAAAGTTGAGGGTAAAGGGAAGGATGAAAAGAATTATTTACTCCCGACTTGCTATACATTGTCAAGGGTAGAGAAACGTATGTTTTTTCCATGTCAGTACGACATTAAGGTTCCATCAGGGTACTCATCTAACATGAAAAGATTTGTAACCTTAAATGGAGAATTGAAGCTGACAAGTATGAAATCCTATGATTGTCACATTATGATGCAAGTATTCCTACCGATTGTAATCCGTGGTATTCTATCGAAGCACGTGAGGGAAGCGATTACAAGGCTTTCTTCGTTTTTCAATACAATTTGTAGCGAAGTGCTTGATCCTTGTACACTAGATGTTTTGCAAGCAGATGTAGTTGTGACTGTTGTTTGTCCCTTGCAATGTTTGAATCAATTGAGTGATCTATCAATTAGCATGATTGTTGAGCTTGAATGTGGAACCTATATCCCTAGTGTTTAGCATATTGATTGAATTCTTCGATTTGTCTTGATTCTTGTTATCCTAGTTACCAAACTCAACCATTGATATTCTTCGATTTAGCTTAATATTAGACTATAGCATTAGTTTCGATTCATTCCTTTGGGTTCGACCGTAGACTTACCGCGTACTTGTATAAGGTTTGTTAAGTGTTTACAAATTTAGTTTGACCAAGGGATAATTAGATGACGACCTAGTTTTACCCATTGTCATCTTGCTAATAATATTATGCATTAACATGATTAGTTTTATTATGATTGTTATTATGCTTTATTGTTATGATGATTGTTATTATGTTGCTTGATATATATTTATTGTTATTGCTTGATCACACCTTTTATGCATGTTTAAAGGGAATTTGTATTATTATAATAAGATAATTAATAATGTTGATTAGGCTAATATTATTATAATTCAAGTGATCTCCAATAATAGATTTGTTTGTGCATTAATATTCAACCAACATAGATTAAATAGGTTTAGGGTTAATCTATTGATTGTATGTTAGTCAGAAAGCGCACATGAATAAGAGAAGAATAAAGTAAAGGCCTATTATTAGGACAGGTTCACTCTCTTTTAGGTTGGATTTGTACCTTCATCCCCGAACTTCCAATCTTGGTTCCAGATCAATTGGAGTTAAAGATCTCCTGGATCGTTAAGAGGTGTAACCTTCACCCTGTGAATGGTTTACAAGTTCCTAAAACTTGTTGGCAACTCTTTTACTCTAGCTTCCTTCCCTTTGGACGCCACCATGCTTAAGCGTATGATCATAGTGGAACTCAAGTGTGGGATGGATTTAAATATTCCCTACAGTTTTTTGGCGACTCCGCCGGGGAAGGATTTCTATTTTAACTTCTGAAATTTATTTTGGCAATGATTTAAAAAGAGTGGATGAGACTCGAAAAGTTCTAAGTATTTCAAGTGCGTAATTTTTATTGACATTATTTCCATAAGCATAAAAAAGTTCTCATTTGAAAGACCATTCGTAATGTGAAAAAAACATAGGATTTTTACGTAGGAATCTAGAAATATCTTTCACGACTAAAATCGAAATAATGCTACGAAAAAAACCAGAAAATTCAAGAACAGAAAGCTGCCGAGGCATGTATTAATTAACTCTGAGAAAACAGCGTCAGCGCCAAACGATGGTGTTATCGCCTGGTGACAAGCTTGTAGTCTAGTGAGACTGTCAGTGTCTGGCAACGACGCTATTTTCTCCCGCCAAATTCTTCCTCAACCGAGCCAGAAATCTACTTCCTTATTTCGACTAGTTTTCTAGTACTATTTGCTCGGTTTTACTTCCTGATTGAGTTTTTCCCTTATTCTGAAACCCATATGTGTTCTACATATGGCCATAACCCTCTGGGAATTCATGCTCTATCTACCCAATTAAACGCTCCTGGCAACGAAGGGTACATCCGATATTGTTGAATTCACCAACCATGGAAGCGAGTTTACCTCGCGGGGTCCCATCCACACGCGCCAACCCTTCTAAAGGTAAGGCTTTTACGCGGTGCATCCGGACTCATAACCATGTACCCTCTTTGACTAACCCATATCCTGAACTTTAGGGATCTAGAGCCATGGTTAGGTTGCAAACTCATTGCATCATATCGTGACTATATGAATACTTGTGCATTATTTGTTATGCATATTTTATGTTTTTCTCTAACTGTTTGTTTGACTTGTGAATGAGTTACAGAAATAAATTAATGACTAAAGGACTTTGCTAACTTAATTAATTAATTAATGATTGATTCAAGTCTAATGAATTGATCAAACTTGACTTAGTACGACTTTTAGGCTTGTCCCTTTAGAGTAAAATACTGGAAACAGTCCCAAATCGATGTTCCAAAATGGCGCAAAGATTTGGACTCTGGCGCGACACGCTAGTGATTGGCGCCAGGTGACGATCTCATCGTTTGGCGCAGACCTTTTGCTTTTGGCGACGATAGTATCGTCTGACGACAGCCTGTATTCTTGCTCGAGTCTTCACGACGAGTCAGTTAAATAAATATGCTTGTAGACACCTAAAAATGTCTCCCCAAAACCAAGCCCGATGATAAATAACCTTTCACCGCCACTATTGGTCGGGTTTAGTATTTAATCTCGAGAGTGCTTAAAATATCGTATTTTATTAAATTCATATTTTTGAAAGGTCCATGGATCAGTCTTGGTGTTTGGTAAAAGCATAGTTTTAATTTGTTAATTAATTTTAAGCCCAAACCTTTTTTATTATTTTATTATTATTTTTGGCCACAATATTTTATTTATTTTTATTTTTATAAAAGTCAGAAAAAAGCCCGAAATTATCAATCGGCACTTAGAAAGCCGAAAGAAATTAAGATTAAAAATGAATTTAGACGGGAAAGTGGACTGGAACTGACCGTGTCACGGGATCTCTTCCCGTCTGACGATGGGAGTTCCCGTGACACGGGAGGTCTGCTGTGACACGGGGAGTTCCGTGCCCTTTCCGCGTAAACCCTTAACGCGTTTTCCGTTCCGTTTTCTGAAAATTTCCCGCGACACTCCAAAAACTGACCGTGTCACGGGAACTTGTACCGTCTGACGGTACAATCTAACCGTGTCACGGTACAGTCTGACCGTGTCACGGGATACTTTTTTAGGGTTTTTATCATTTTAGGGTTCCGTGTGCTCCCTCAGCACATTTCCCTATAAATACCCCCTCATTTCTGATGAACGAGGCAACCGAAATTCTTTTTATTCTTATTTTCTCTCTTCTATGCTCTTAACCTAAACACTAGCCTACCCTTTTCACTTCAAAATTCCTTCTTCAAGCACTTAAAGAAGTCCATATTTTACTCGAGGTTCTATCCTTAAACCAAGGCGTGAAAGGTAGAATCGTTTGAGGGTTTGGCCCCAAAATTAACCTTGTTTTTATTTAATTTAATTTAGTTATTGTTTTATTATTTCCTTGAAGTTACTAACTCGTTTATTATTTTGTAGTTGCAAGCAAACAGATTCAAAGTAAGAGTTATGCTCTTTTTATTATTATTTTTCTAACGATTTTTCAGTTGTTATAATTATGATTAAATTGGTTTTTTTTATGTTTATATTGATTTTATTATATTTATTGATCACAATATTGCATGTTAATGGGAATATGTAATTGAAAATCACGACTAATAAGATAATTTGGACAACCGGTTTAGGTTCCTTTTTAATCTTGTTGTTTAATCAAGTGATCACCAAATATTTAGAATTATGTGTGCATTAATTTTGAACCAATTTAGTTAAATAATAGTTTGGAGCGAATTGAATTATTGTTTGTATGCCTTTGAGATCACAGGAATGCTTTTCACTATAAGAATCGAGTAGAGGCCAATACGGGCGAATGTGACTCCATGACTCACTTTGTACCATCATCCCCGATCCTCCTTTCGTGGTCCGAACCATATGGAGTTAATAATCTCATGGATTATGAATGGGGTGTAACCTTCACGGGTCAATCGTTGCCTTTGTTGTCCCTTTATCGTGGTTGCCTTTTTATGATCCGTGAACGGTTTACAAGTTCCTTAAAAAACTTGTTGGCGGCTCCCTACTTTATTTGTCCCTAATCGTTGTCCCTAATCGTAATGTCAATTCCCACTTCCCATGAGTGCCAAGCATATTCACAACATGCTTTTAACGTAGGCGCACTTCGAGCGACGCCTACAATTTGGCGACTCCACTAGGGAGGATTCTTAGTTATTTATCGATTTGAGTGATCGGTATTTAATTAAGATGAGTGGATGAGACTTGAAAGATTCTTGAAAAAATATTCCTGTGATTAATTTGGCATTTTTGCATCTGCATAGACATTTTAACGTCACATTCAGGTCTGTCCCGTAGGAAAAAATGGATAACTCGGTTGCGCGCAAAAGCAAACAGGGCACCAGTCAGATTTTCTGACTGCTGTGTCACGGCAGAGTCTGCCGTGTCACGGTACAGTGTACCGTCTGACGGTAGACTGTACCGTGACACGGGAATTTCTGCCGTGTCACGGCAGTCCTAAAATCTGTCCGGTGACCTATTTTCTTTTCCCACAGTCGACTTCCTTCGATTTTTCTGAAAAAAGGTATGTGTTCTACATGCGTCTTAGCCTCGAGGGATTTAAGCTCTATCAACCCAAAAACGCTCATGGCAATAAGGGTTCATCCGAGTCATTAAATCTACCCAAACCATGGAGTCGAGTTCGATTTCATCACAAACTCGCGGAGCCGCCCGTTGGCATACACCCTCAAGGGAGGCTGCCTTACTAACGTGTCCAAACTCTTAACTATGGTACCCTTTTGACACCCAAAGCTTGACCAATAGTTGAACATAGACCTTGACTTTAGGTTGCGAACTTTTTTACATCATCGTGCCTAAATGCTATGTGTTTGTTCGGTGCTAACCCTAATGTGTTTGCTTTTTTGTTTGACCCATGACCGAGGGTTTTTATTCTCACATAGTAATTAGTACGGACTTAAAATCGATTAAAATCTAAAAAAAAATCACAAAACTGACCTGGAACTGCGCACCGTGTCACGGCATTTAGTGCCGTGTCACGGCACAACAGTGCCGTGACACGGTAAAGGCTACCGTCTGACGGTAAGTCTTAACCGTGTCACGCCAGTCTGCACCGTGACACGGTGCCCAGGAAAGTGTCCCGTCAGTCTTTTTTCTCGATTTTTGTGTCCAGTATTGAGTCGTGTCTAGTTATATGGTCAAAACACGCGTCTATAACCTCACCTAATCACTTACATGTTATGTCCACACACTTTTCTTTTTTTAGTCGTACACCACTTTTGACCGTATTTTAGGGAAGTCTCGTTTTTGTGTCGTTTTTTTTTTCGGAGTAAGTCGGATGGTATCCTCCCATGTTTTTCTTTTTTTTTTTTTTAATATTAACAAAAAAAAAAAAAAATAAGTAGAACTTCAAATTTTTCTTTTTCTTTTTTTAATCCGGATAGGTTAAGGTTAAGTGTGGTCATTAAATGGTGTATTTGTTTCGGTGTCACAGCGCTTGGGCAAGAAGCAAGGGTAGATTGTTACGGTTCGAGTCCATACCTCAACAACCTCTCGTACCAAAGAGGCGTACAAGGAAACCACCTCAGTCATCTCCACAAGATCCGTCTTCAGTCTACTTTCAACCAATGGCCACTAAGGAAGACATCGAGAACCTCAACAGGACAATTGAAAGGTTGTCTGACATGATGCAGACACTCACTACTAGAGTCAGCACTGTAGAGCAAGACAAGCAAAACAGTGTTACTGCTGCTGCGATGGACAAGATCAAGGAACAGAAGAGTAAGATTTCAGAAGAGTTCACTTATGTGGAACAACCTGTCACTTCCTCGTCCATAAGAGAGAAACTCCCTGAAAAATTTTCCACTGCTGATATTCCCAAGTTCAAGCCTACTGATAACCCGCTGTTCCATTTGAAGGCTTTTTACGCAACTATGGCTCTTAAGGGAGTAGATGTGACACTCTTCCCTACGGTGTTTCCTCTTTCCTTAGAGCATGCCTGTCAACAGTGGTTCTATTCCCTAGAATCCAAGCATGTCGTGACCTGGGAAGATGTTGCTGAAAGCTTTATGAACCGATACAAGTGCAACATTCAGGCCAAGACTTCTGAACGTGAACTCTCCATTCTCAAACAGAAAGAGAATGAAGGCTTCACTACTTACCTAAGCAGGTGGAGAGAAACAGCTGCACTCCTGGTAGACCCTCCCAAGGAGAAGGAAATGGCTCGCTTGTTCATTGCCAATCTGACGCATAAATACAAGCAACACTTGAAGTTTCTGCCTTTAAGTACCTTTGAAGCTGTATACGATATTGGAATCAATATCGAAGATGAACTGATGAAGTCTGTTGGTAACAACAATAACAGCAGCACTTGGAAAAACAAGAAGAACGACACTCCTTCTTCTTCGTCTTCTAAGCCCAATAATGCTACCAACAATATCAACATTAATAATGTGCTGGCCCTTAATGCTCCTCCTCAAAGATTCCAAAGGCAGAGGAGGGTTTATACGCCTTTGGGAATGACTTATGATGTTGCTTATGACCGTCTTCATGGTCAGGGACTGATTATGCCAATCGGACCATTTCCAGAACCTCGACCTGAGAATAGGACCGCTAGCTATGACCCCAATGCTTATTGCAAGTATCATCAAGGCAAGGGTCATAACACTGAGAAGTGTTGGAGGCTGAAAGACGCAATCCAAGACCTAATTGATGCTAACCAACTTCCTGTCTCTCCAGGGGGCAAAAAGCCTAACATTCAAATAGGTCCTCTTTCTGATGCTTTGGCTATCATGGGAGATGAAGTCTCCTTTGATCCGTCAAAACTCATTCAACCGGTGAATAAACCTCTGCCAGAAGTTATATTTATCCTAAGCACTGAAGAAGTGAATGGGATTTGGGATAGTGATAATGAAGACGTCTATCACAAAGACATAGCCTGTTCATCTCTCGGCACCAGTGAAGATGTTTGGGGGGAACTTGAGGTCAAGGTTCTCACCAGAAGTGGACGGTTGCAACAACCTAATCCACCTCCACCTCCACCACAATCAAATCCGATAGTTGATCCCGTCGACCCTGTGAATAGCGATGTGGTCAAACAGCTGCAAAAGACCAAGGTGGAGATGAATGTATGGAAGCTTTTGGCCACTTCCCACGAGCATCAAAAGGCTGTGATGAATGCTTTGGTGAAGATAGGAGTCGATGACGACATAACTCCCCAAGGACTGGTCAACTTCCTCACTACTGAGCTGCCGAGTACCAGCAATCTGATTTCCTTTTCTGATAAGGATCTACCCCCGGAAGGGGACCAACATAATAAGGCCTTACACCTCACTATGGTGTGTAGGCAGATGAATGTTCCTATGAGCCTGGTTGATAGTGGCTCTGCAATCAATGTGGGCCCACTCCGTACTACAAAGAAGTTGGGTATAAAGAATGAAGAGTTGACTCCCTCCACTCAATGGATTCGAGCTTACGATAATACTCGCCGTCAAGCCGTGGGTACTATCATACTGAATATAACCACTGGGGTCGTTGAGCGTCGCACCAAGTTTCAGGTGGTGGACATTAAGGCCTCTTTCAATATGTTGTTAGGACGCCCTTGGCTTCATGAGCTAAAGGCGATTCCGTCGTCGCTTCACCAGAAAGTGAAAGCCATAGTGGGAGGGATTCCGATTACTATCGATGCTTCTCCTATGCGCATTCAAGTTATTGATACCCCTATTGTCCATGTTGAACACGACGAGGAAGATGAAGATCTGTGGGGTTTTTCTTTAAATGATGTTCTTGCGATCAAAGAAGAGGAAAAGTGTCATCTCGACTTCGATCCTTATTCAAACACTAGTATCAACGCCATTCTGAAGAAGCAAGGTCACTTTCCTGGAATGACCCTTGGGCTTAAGAAGGAAATGGCTAAATCTTGGGGCCATCCTGGTGCAATCAAGAAGGACACTTTCGGCTTAGGATTCGAGCCGACAAAGGAAGATCTGAAACAGGCTGCGTTGAAAATGAAAGCTCGCAACAATGCTCGAATCACAAAGACAGAAATGGCCATGGATCCATATCCGTTGACTCTCAACGGCCAATATATCAAAGAAGGGGAATACTTCCCATGCTATGAATTCCCCGAACCATTTGTCCATGATGGGATCTGTGAACCAGGATTCGAGGTATTCCTTGATTGTGACTTCCTCGATGAAGAACTCTCCACAGTCGAGAAGTCAGCCCGCCTGAACTCTGATGATCTGGGAATTAATCTTCTTTTTGGAATGGAGAAAAATGAATCCAAGCTGGTCTGCAATGATAACTCTGAGCTCGTTCAAGCGGTCATAGCAAACAAGGAGTTTGATCCCTCCGAGTTAATCGTCCAAGCTGACAATATTTCAAGGGGATGGCGCAAGACATTGAGGATCACTACGCCAAGTGGAGAGAAGTTGGAAATAACCGCTGGCAAGGGTCCTATGTTTGATGAGCCTGAATCATCTGGGTCCGAGTCCGAGTCTGAGTCTAAGTCTGTAGATGAGTCCTTAGAGTTTGAGGCCGACCCTCTTTCTGCTATAGAGTTCAGCCCTAAGTCTCTTGTTGAACCTTATCTTTCTAGTCCTAATAATTCTAGTGAGGTCGAAGCTGACCTTGCCTCTCTTGATGTTTTAGCCAGTGAATTCAATAAAATGAATACCTTTGCTTACAATGTGTGCCATTTCCCTAGCCCTGATCAACATTGCTTTGTTAATGATAAAAATGACAAAGAAATAATAAAAGCAATGGAAGAACACAAAAATAAAACAGCAGTTATTGAAGATACAGAAACAGTTAATATTTCCAATGATACGACTGTTAAAGAAGTAAAAATTGGATTAACGCTAAGTCAAGATGAACGCAAAGAGCTAATTAACTTGCTTAGTGAATTTGTTGATGTATTTGCTTGGTCATACCAAGATATGCCAGGAATTGACAGGGATATAGCTCAACATACGATACCACTCATGCCAGGTATGAAGCCTGTCAAACAAAAGCTGCGCCGAATGAAATCAGATGTGGCTCTCAAAATCAAAGAAGAAATCAGGAAGCAATTGGCCGCAGGTTTCATCAGAGTATCCAAGTATCCAGAATGGATAGCAAATGTGGTCCCAGTTCCAAAGAAGGATGGAAGGGTCAGAATGTGTGTTGATTACAGGGACCTCAATAAAGCAAGCCCAAAAGATGGGTTCCCTCTACCTCACATTGACATTCTGGTCGATAATACAGCAAACCATGCGCTCCTGTCATTCATGGATGGTTACGCCGGATATAATCAAGTTCTGATGGCCGAAGAAGACATGGAGAAAACCACATTCATCACACAGTGGGGTACATATTGCTATACGGTAATGCCATTCGGTTTGAAAAACGCGGGTGCCACCTACCAAAGAGCAGCTACAGCACTTTTACATGACATGATGCACAAGGAGGTGGAGGTCTATGTTGATGACATGATTGTCAAGTCTAAAGATCGCCCAGGCCATATTGTCGCACTTCGCAAATTTTTTGCAAGACTCCGTAAGTACAACATGAGATTAAATCCAGCAAAATGTGCATTCGGAGTCACGTCAGGTAAATTACTTGGATATGTGATAAGTTCTCGAGGGATTGAAATAGATCCTTCAAAAGTAAAAGCGATCATGGCCATGCCACCACCCAAAAATGAGAAGGAAATTCGAGGCTTCATTGGAAGGTTGCAGTACATAAGTAGGTTCATATCAAAGCTCACAGCGATATGCGAACCTATATTCAAGAAGCTTAAGAAGAATGTCCCAGTCACATGGGATAATGACTGCCAAAAGGCTTTCGACAAAATCAAAGAGTATTTGGCAAACCCACCCGTGCTAGCGCCGGCAATACCTGACTTTCCTCTTCGACTCTACCTTACGGTCACAAGAGAAACGATGGGGGCGATGCTAGCACAAGAGATCGAAAGCAAAGAGAATGCAATCTGTTACCTGAGCAAGAAACTCCAAGGATATGAGATGCGATACACGCCACTCGAGAAATTATGTCTCGCACTTGTATGGGCCGCACAAAAACTGAGACCTTACATGCTCACTCATACAGTGCATGTCGTGTCTAAGATGGATCCTCTCAAATATCTGTTCGAGAAAGCAACACTCAACGGCAGATTATCAAGGTGGATAGTCAATCTAGCTCAATTTGACTTTAGATTCTTGCCACAAAAGGCCATCAAAGGTTCTGCAGTTTCTGACTTCTTAGCAGACTTTCCTCTAGAAGAAGCTGAAAAAGAAGAAGATGAGTACGATTTCCCTGACAAAGATTTACTCATGACCGAAGATGATAGTTGGACGCTCTATTTCGATGGAGCTTCAAACCAAAAGGGATGTAGTGTGGGAGTCTTGCTCGTATCGCCCAATGAAGAACACATCCCAATTTCCATGAAGCTCGACTTTGATGTCACCAATAATGCCGCAGAATATGAAACATGCATTTTGGGATTAGAAACAGCTGTCGCCTTGGGAATCAAGAAACTCAGAATCTATGGTGACTCCTCACTAATCATTAACCAAATCTCTAAGAGATGGAAAGTGAGGAGTGAAAGTCTCGCTACGTATCAAGCTCATCTGGAAACTCTCACGGAGCAACTAGATGAAGTGGAATATACGTATTTGCCAAGAGAAGAAAACCAGTTCGCCGACGCACTAGCTAAGTTAGCATCAATGGTGCGAATTCCAGCTGACACGATCAGAATGCCACTGACCATAGAGAGAAGATATGAACCAGCTTATGTTCATGCACTTGATGGTGAACGAGAAGAAGATGAAGAACCATGGTATACAGACATCCTTAATTATGTGACAAGAGCAGAGTATCCTCCTAATACTGATAAAAGGGCACGCCGTGCTTTGAGGCTCCTGGCCTCACAGTATGTGCTCATCAGGGGAGAACTCCATAAGAGAACCGCAACAGGAAGGAATCTCTTATGTGTAGCTAAAAAAGAAGCACATAAAACCATGGAAAACCTTCATGCTGGTATATGTGGAACTCACATGAATGCAAAGATGTTAGTCCAAAAGATTCAACGACAAGGTTACTATTGGACTATTATGGAGCGAGATTGTCACGAGTACGTCAAGAAATGTATGAAGTGCCAAATCTATGCAAACTTACAACATGTTCCACCTTCACTTCTCTACACGTATACTTCTCCATGGCCTTTCTCCACTTGGGGAATCGACATCATTGGAAAAATCACACCACCAGGACAAGGGGGGCATGAATTCATTCTCGTAGCAATCGATTACTTCACCAAATGGGTTGAGGCAGCCTCATATGCCAAGCTGACGGCAAAACATGTAGCTCAATTCATTGAGAAAAATATTATATGCCGCTATAGGGTACCACATGAGATGATCCGTGACAATGGAACACATTTCCAAGCCGAATGCGCGGAATTGTTGCAGAAATATCACATCAAACATCATCGATCATCACCTTAAAGACCACAAACGAACGGAGCAGTCGAATCGGCCAACAAAAACGTGAAGACCATCATCGAAAAGATGACGGAAAATTATAAAGATTGGCCAAGTAAGCTACATTTCGCCCTTTGGGGTTATCGAACCTCTGTCCGTACATCGACAGGGGCTACCCCCTTCTCCTTGGTCTATGGCGTCGAAGCTGTACAACCAATCGAGCTCGAAATACCTTCTCTCCGAATCGCATTGGAAAGCCAACTAGATGAAGTCGACTGGATTAGAGCAAGATACGACGAACTGGTCTTGCTTGATGAAAAACGCTTGGCAGCTTTGCATCATGTCCAAACCTACCAACAGCGTATGGCACGACATTTTAATAAAAAAGTCAAGACCAGGAACATCAAAGAGGGTGACCTAGTGCTTAAGGCCCTCCGCAAAAATATGTTAGATCCAAGAGGAAAATTCAGACCGAACTGGTCAGGCATGTACATTGTTAAAGCCATCCTCTCTGGCGGAGCGACACAATTGGTAGACATGGACGGTAACGGCTTCCATAATTTAACCAACTTGGATCAACTCAAAAAGTTCTACGCCTATTCGCATGGGTTCATGACCCAATAGAGCTACGTCTGGCCTGATTCCTTTTTAGGATACGTAGGCAACCCCTCAAGGGGGCCCGGCCACTTTAAAATAAAAAAAATGCTCCCTCTATTGATTTAATATGTGCCCGGTTCAACATTGCGTCACGGCAAAAAAAAAAAAAAAAAAAAAAAAAAAAAAACAGTTTTGCCGTGACGCGGGAACTTTAACCGTGTCACGGGACCTTTTGACCGTGACACAGCAGATTTTCAGTTTCCCGTTTTATTTATTGGCGCATTCGTTGCGAATTTCCTGTTCGAGCTTTGTTCTTCCATTGCGTCCAACTCCTTGACTCGGATAATATATAAAAGTCATTGTAATTTTTATTTAAGAAATAAATGCGCTATTATTATTAAAATAAATGCGACTACAATATTGGCATCATACGCCTTATTTTAAATAAAAATTAAATAATAAAATGCAAAGCACTATTGATCTAATCTCTCTTCTCTTTAGGAACATCCTTCTCTTGCTCAATTAGGTCGGCCTTCACCATTAGTGTGTCTTTTGTAGCCCGAACCGTCACACCCCTAGTCGAACTTTCGCCCCTTTCACCTTTCTTGAACTTTTTTGGTTGTTTCTCCCTATACACCATCTTTTCTTTACCCTTTCCTTTCACATAGGTCATCTTTCTTGGCATCTTAGGAGTCTTAAACTCAATTCCTTGTGTTGTCGGACCTAGGCGATCTTTAAGAGGAGCTTTCTTATCTCCAAGACGACTCTTTACATCAGACTTGCGTGATCCGAATCGTTCCCTCTTGCTTCTAGGGTTCAACCATGCCTTGTATGCACTAGATAAGGGAGGAGGAGCTTGGTCACTTGCAGAAACGGTCCACAAAGGTCTTCCAATCCAATAAGTCTCGTACTTGTGAACGTTACTTTCATGCAACGATACTTCACGAGGACTATCGTTATAGCGTGGAATTACTTGTTCAAGTCCATACTGCCGCATCAGTCGAGAGGGACAGTAAAAGGTCAATTTGGAGATACTAGGAACACGACAATATGGTGTTTCATTCGTGCCAACCATCCTAGTAAGCCTCCACCAAGGCACCACCCAACGAATGGAAAATTCTCTCTTTGCAAAGAAATTTTTTCAATCTTCATACGACATGTTCGCAGAATAATTCTTCTTCCTACGGACTAAGTCGTTAGGGCCATATTTTTCAATGTCATCGAGGGCTTCAAATAATTCCAAACGCCCATCAACCAAATCTGCAAAACAAGAAAACAAAAAGAACATTAATCGTCAAAAAAAAAAAAAAAAAAAAAAACTGCAGATTCCCGTGACACGGCAGTTTTGACCGTGTCACGGCAGAACCTAACCGTGACACGATGACTGTTTTGTGTCACGGGGGCTATTCAGAGCGTATTTTTACCTGTAATAGTACCAGAGAGCCCTTCCTGATGGCTTTCCGGTCAGATTTTTCCTCGTCTAGGCCACGAAATGTTTCTCCAAGGCACGTCGGCATAGGAGATCTTCCGGATTCTACATGCTCAAGCACAGACGCTAAACAAGCATGTCCTACCCTACCGTTTGCAAAAAGTAGCTTGCTAAACATGCAAAAAATATATGCCCTTCTACGATACACATGATAAGACTCAGAGACAGGGCGATTAAAATATAAGTTAGCAAGTTTTTCTATGTCTACTTCATTACCACAAACAATTGTATTTAAATCTGGATCTGTTAGATTCAGATGGCGTTCAAAGTCTTGGTAATAATATTCACGTAAGGTAGGCATGGCTATAAGATTCCTAGCAGGAAATCCAAAGATTGCGCCAAATTCCTCCAGCAGAGGACAGATTTCATCATAATCAAATTTGAAACAGTGCGTTTCTAGACTCCAATAATCTAATGCTGCCCTAAGAAAATCATGTTCAATAGCTACATGTCGCAGGGCTAGCAAACCCCTGACATGAAATAATTCTAATTCTCTTTTTTCAGCATTGGTCAAAGAATAAGACCAGTCGCGCAATGTATTATCAAAATCCTGAGACATGATTATTGAAATATGAAATTCTAAATTATTTTGTGTTTCGTAATTATGCATATCATGAATAATCTGGTCTTATTTTATAGCAAAAGCGCTCGGAACTGCCCAGAATTTATCTTTTCGCACGCGTGAAAGAAACCGCTGAATAATAAACTTCCCGTGACACGGGAAATTCCACCGTGTCTCGGGAACCTTTGCCGTGACACGGCAGGTTTTGCCGTGACACGGTGAACAGTGCCGTGTCACGGCACTTTACGCGCCTGTTTTTTTTTTTTTTTTTTTTTTATCTTTTCCGTATCTATCCGAATTTTTTGTATTTTCTTATCTTTAACGTTTGTTTTTCAGTCTTTTCTGAGAGTTCTATTTCTAATAAAATTCTCGCCTTTTTTTATTTTTATCTTTACGATTTTATTTCTTTTGCTTTTTATTTTTTTATTTTTCTTTTGGGGAAGATATTTTTTTATTTCTTTTCTTTTCTTTTCTTTTGAGGAAGGTAATTTTATTTCTTTTCTTTTGGGGAAGGTCGGTACCCTCCATTACTCCACTTATGTTTTTTTCGTCGTGTCATTAATAAGTACACAATCACACACAAAGAGTCTCAAACACACACTAACACACACAATAGTAGATATATAAACTGTAAATAATGTACAAAGAGTCGTAATACATAAATGTATCAAGTGTCATCACAGTATGCACAAAGACCCTCGGTTAAAAATCTCTAGAATCAGAATCAGTCTCATCTTGTCCCTGTGCATGTGGACCTCCCTGTGTGTATGGAAACGGTGAACCAAAGAGTCCCTCGACCATCTGAGTACGGGGAGTAGCGTCCCTACTAGTCCCCGTAGGCCCAGTAGTAGTCAAGCTCAAAGCAGGACCCGTCCAGCCGGAAAGCGGAGTAGACTGGCCCAAAGATACTGGAATCGTCGGCGAAGGCATCGTCCCATATAGCGGAACCGAGAACAAGCCCGACAGTGGTGGAGGAATACCGGATAATGGGGCCGAGAATGAACCAGGATCCAAAGGAGACCCAAACTCAGGAACTGGAGGCTGTGAAAATGACGGACGCTGAGAAGACTGCCCTTGCTGCCACTGAGCCTCCTGGAACGGCTGAGTAGTCTGCGGCTCTCGCTGAGAACGCCGGTGAGCCTCAGGAGATCGTCTACTACGACCAAGCTCCTCCTCGTCCAAGCCTCTGGGCCTCGAGCGCGAGCGGGACCTCCGTCGCTCCTGAAAAAACACAAAATCAAAAGGTGTCAATGATGCAAAATAAAACAAATGGTAGAAATGAAAAAGTAATAAGTGATACCTCAAGGACGTCGCTAGAGCTCCGACAACTCACACCACGCCGAAGCTTGATGATGCAATACTTCAGCGCGTCCACCAGCTTCATAATTCCCATCACCTCCGGGCGGTTAGGCTAAGGATAAAACAAAGAAAAATAAGTAATAAGCAGCATTAAAAGAGTGGATAATACGCCGAAGAAAACTCACCGGCTCAAAAGCCTCAGGCACTGACTCCTTCACCTGTTTATAACCCTCCGGCGCGTCAGCAATATGGTCCTCCGTGATACCGATCGGCCCAGGGTAGCGGACAGACTGAGGAGGAATCTGAATCCTCCCCACAGGGTGAATGGTCGTCTGAAAACATGATCGAATAATCAAGTTATTCGACTCTTTAAAACAGAGACTAGTAAAGAAGATTTTTGAAATAAATCATACCTCGGGAAGACGGGGTGGAGGAGCTAGAGAGGGAAGCAAATCCCGCGCGTAGTCGCTCTCCATGTGAACGAGCTCCTGCCACGGAAAAGTGTAGCGCTCTCCCCTGTTGATCAACCCTCTGATCAAGCGGGAGTCCAGCATCGACTCTGGCGGGGAAGAAGGCACCACAAAGCGATCGCCGCTATGCTGACGGACGACTCGCTCCCCCAAATACCAGACAAAGCGCCCAGTACCAACCAAAATGGTACGGTACACTGAAAGACATAGGGCCTCGGGTAGATCAGTCATCCCGGCCCAAGGAAGATACTGGACATCAATGGGAACCTGGAAACCATAAAAAGTTAGGCGTGAAACGACAGAAACAACATCAGAAGGAAAAAACGCAACAAAGCTAATTCTTACGCCAACGGAAGAGGTGCCTCGGCGTAGTACCCCACGAAGCGCCGGAACAGACTCCACCTGTGACTCCCCTCGGTCACGCCAGCTGGCTCCGACGGGGAAGTCATGGACCACTCCCCGACGCCGGCGAGGAGCCAAGCCTGGGAAGTACTCGTAGAACCATAACTGCAACAAAAGTAACATTCAGCATACGAATCGAACAAGCCGAAATGGAACAAGAAGGGAAAAGATCATCACCTCTACGACTCTCCACAGGCCGTAAACGGTAATAGGGGACTCGTCATTCAGCTGACGACAGCCATGACGTAGAGATAGAAGAAGATACGCGTATCCAAGACTGGCCCAGCTGTAGGATCCTATCTCGTGAATCCTGGCCAAAGAAGGGAGGTAGCAGAGGAGCACGCGTGAACTCCTGTCAGGAGAGAGGGTCATAGAGATCAGAATCAAGATGAAGATCCGCACCCGCTGCTCGGCCGACGTATCCTCCATATCGAAGCCGCGAGCAAGAACTGAAGCCGACTCCGATCGTCCACTCCTAGGACCACCTCATGAAACCAGACGAGTCCTGATGTGCTGAACGATCGGACCTAACAAATCAGCTACCTCAGCCGATGTCCAGGATAGATCAGACATCTGGCCTACTGCCCGGTCGGTAAAGCTCAGCCCGCTGATCATGCTGAAGTCTAAGGGGGTCACCGTCATCTCCCCCCAAGCAAAGTGAAATGTGTTGGTAGTATCCCAAAAATACTCCAACAACGCACGAACAACCGTCGCGCCGCAACCCCGGGGGCTGCGAAACCCTACAACCGCCGCGTAGAAATCGACCAAGCCAGACGACTCCCATAGGGCGCTCGTAACAGGATCTCCCGTAATGACCTGGTGGAGTCGAGGGATCAAATCACCGGCCCCAGAACCATGATGGCGAAGTGTGCCATCGACTATGCCGGAGAGTGCACGATGAGAAACGTGGTTTTCACGGCAGAAAACCAACTGGTCTGGAGTCCACGGAGGTGGAATCCACCTACCCCTACTCGTAGAAGTCCGAGGCTCGGACTCCAAGATGTCGTCGTCCACGCCCTCAGGGACAGTGGGAGTGTCCTCCCGAAAAGCCCGACGTCGGCCGCGGGTAGAATGGTCGCAATCTCGTCGTCTAGGCATGCTATTGTCAAAATCTAAATGTTTAGCATCATTTCCTAAACATTTAATTCAAGTTGCATATTTATAATAAAATCTAAATACTTAGCATCATTTCCTAAGCTATTTAGTTGTTTATTGAATTATATGCTAAATTTTATCAAAATCTAAATGTTTAGCATCATTTTCTAAACATTTTAAATTGCAAAATAATAATCTAAATACTTGGCATCATTTCCTGAGTTATTTAGTTGTTTATTGAATTATACGCTAAATTTTTACCTCAAGGCTAAAAATTGGCAAAAATTATAGTATTTAGTTTCTCCATGACAAACTAATACTACAGTGCTCCTAGCCGCATGATACTATGTTCTCCATGACAATATAGTACATATGCAAAATATGAATCAACACATCATTTCACAAGATTCACCACTATTTTTTCACCATTTCAAAGCATGAACATTATTTCACAAAGTAGCACCCAAAAATGGTGATTTGCTCAATTCTCCATCAAGTCATGCAATTTTTATCTCAAATTTCTCACAAACACACATGTACACATATACAAATAAAATCATGGCAAGAATTTCAACATAAAGCTTCAAAATCAAAAACCCCCAAATTGATTTTTTTTAGGGTTTGTCATGAAATTGTTAATGTGAAGCAAATTCAAAGCAAAAATCAAAGGGAGCTTACATGGATGTGTGTAAAAAGTCGAAAATGAGGAGAAGATCGAGGAATTACAACAAAATTGGTGAAATTCAAACTCCAAAACTCGAAAATATGTTCCGGTCACCAGCGCAACTGCCGCGACACGGGAAAGACTAACCGTGTCACGGACGGCAAACCTTCAAGGCTAACGGAGCTCCGGTTAACTGGACGGCAGTACAGGAAAAGAAACAGAAGTAGCAACGAAACAGAAGCAGCGCAGTAGCCAAACAGCCGCAGCAAAGCAAAAAAGGAGAAGAAAAAAAAAAAAAAAAAAAAAGAGAGAGACTAACCGTGTCACGGTCGCCGTTACCGTGTCACGGCGAGTTTCGAACGGCCGGCGGTTAACGCTAGGCGTGGCGCGGCAGCTTTTGGAAAGAGAGAAGCTAAAGTGGTGAATGGTGAAAGCAAATGTGAAAGCAAGAAGAAATGTGAAATGAAAAATTGGTGCACGCGGATTTAAAGGCAGAAAAGGACAAAAAAGAGCCGTTGTTGACTGATTCAAACAGCGAAAATAAAAAAAAAAAAAAAAAAAAAAAGAAAAAAAAGAAAAATATGTGTCCCGTGACACGGGATACTAGTCCCGTCAGACGGGAATCCCTGACCGTGTCACGGGAACCTTCTGACGTGGCGCGGCAAATCTGAGCCTGGTCAGGGAATATTCTTAGCTTTTTGACCAGTTTGGCTGACTTTCCGAGTTTATTGGGTGATTTTTTTTTCGCTACAGTTACGCGGAAAATCCCAACTGATGTTTAAGGGGGACTAAAATTACTATTTTACCCCTGGCAAGCGTCAAAGCCTATTTTGCGACATTTTAAACATTTAATATGGTCGGATAATCGGCTTAAAATTGTGAATCATTTACAGCCCATGTTCGGGGATAATCAAACCACCATACACTTATCAATTTTCAGCAACCGTCGGCTTTCCTCAGGCTTGGAAAGCGTTATCGGTGGATTTTTCTTCAAGTATAGAAAACCGCCAAGTCGGCTTTCCTCAGGCTTGGAAAGTGTTATTGGTGGATTTTTCTTCAAGTATAGAAAACCGCCAAGTCGGCTTTCCTCAGGCATGGAAAGCATCATCAGTGGATTTTTCTTCAAGTATAGAAAACCACGAAATTCCTTTGTCGGCTTTCCTCAAGTATGGAAGGCATTATCGGTGGAATTCTTCGAGCATAGAATGACACCAAATTCGTTTGTCGACTTTCCTCAGGCATGGAAAGTATTGTCCGGTAGCTTTCTTCAGGCTTAGAAAGGTACCAAACTCTTCAGTCGGCTTTCCTCGAGCATGGAAAGCGTTTCAACCAATGTCACTCGGTAGATTCCTTCAAGTATAGGAAAATACCAAACTCGTTTGTCACCGACACACTAGTGCCAAATATGTATTCTATTCCTTTACTCTTTTATCTGTGGAATTAACATTTTTCTGCAGGTATCGGCGTATACAGAGTGATTTAGGATCGCAGAACGTCTTAAATCATTCTCCGTCCCTATCGACTACTTTGACTATCGTTTTCGAAACTGACGTTTCTACAAACTCAGTCAAAGTGGGGGCTTCTGTAGACACCTAAAAATGTCTCCCCAAAACCAAGCCCGATGATAAATAACCTTTCACCGCCACTATTGGTCGGGTTTAGTATTTAATCCCGAGAGTGCTTAAAATATCGTATTTTATTAAATTCATATTTTTGAAAGGTCCATGGATCAGTCTTGGTGTTTGGTAAAAGCATAGTTTTAATTTGTTAATTAATTTTAAGCCCAAACCTTTTTATTATTTTATTATTATTTTTGGCCCAAATATTTTATTTATTTTTATTTTTATAAAAGTCAGAAAAAAGCCCGAAATTATCAATCGGCACTCAGAAAGCAGAAAGAAATTAGGGTTAAAAATGAATTTAGACGGAAAAGTGGACTGAAACTGACCGTGTCACGGGAACTCTTCCCGTCTGACGATGGGAGTTCCCGTGACACGGGAGGTCTGCCGTGACACGGGGAGTTCCGTGTCCTTTCCGCGTAAACCCTTAACGCGTTTTCCGTTCCGTTTTCTGAAAATTTCCCGCGACACTCCAAAAACTGACTGTGTCACGGGAACTTGTACCGTCTGACGGTACAGTCTAACCGTGTCACAGTACAGTCTGACCGTGTCACGGGATTCTTTTTTAGGGTTTTTATCATTTAAGGGTTCCGTGTGCTCCCTCAGCACATTTCCCTATAAATACCCCCTCATTTCTGATGAACGAGGCAATCGGAATTCTTTTTATTCTTATTTTCTCTCTTCTATGCTCTTAACCTAAACACTAGCCTACCCTTTTCACTTCAAAATTCCTTCTTCAAGCACTCAAAGGAGTCCATATTTTACTCGAGGTTCTATCCTTAAACCAAGGCGTGAAAGGTAGAATCGTTTGAGGGTTTGGCCCCAAAATTAACCTTGTTTTTATTTAATTTAATTTAGTTATTGTTTTATTATTTCCTTGAAGTTACTAACTCGTTTATTATTTTGTAGTTGCAAGCAAACAGATTCAAAGTAAGAGTTATGCTCTTTTTATTATTATTTTTCTAACGATTTTTCTATTGTTAGAATTATGATTAAATTGGTTTTTTTTATGTTTATATTGATTTTATTATATTTATTGATCACAATATTGCATGTTAATGGGAATATGTAATTGAAAATCACGACTAATAAGATAATTTGGACAACCGGTTTAGGTTCCTTTTTAATCTTGTTGTTTAATCAAGTGATCACCAAATATTTAGAATTATGTGTGCATTAATTTTGAACCAATTTAGTTAAATAATAGTTTGGAGAGAATTGAATTATTGTTTGTATGCCTTTGAGATCACAGGAATGCTTTTCACTATAAGAATCGAGTAGAGGCCAATACGGGCGAATGTGACTCCATGACTCACTTCGTACCATCATCCCCGATCCTCCTTTCGTGGTTCCGAACCATATGGAGTTAATAATCTCATGGATTATGAATGGGGTGTAACCTTCACCGGTCAATCGTTGCCTTCGTTGTCCCTTTATCGTGGTTGCCTTTTTATGATCCGTGAACGGTTTACAAGTTCCTTAAAAAACTTGTTGGCGGCTCCCTACTTTATTTGTCCCCAATCGTTGTCCCTAATCGTAATGTCAATTCCCACTTCCCATGAGTGCCAAGCATATTCACAACATGCTTTTAACATAGGCGCACTTCGAGCGACGCCTATAATGCTAATCAGTTTATTAATGGAATATTCGTGTTCAGTCCTTAATTGAGTCTAGGCACATAGTCTCATGGTCTCACAAAAAGAGTTAAAGTATATCACTCCCATTCACTATTAAAGTACACACTTTATGAATATGTCACCATGACCATGTCTTAGGTTCATACATGAGTCGATCTTTTCGTCATTTGAGTTGGGGGGGTCCACTTTATTCCTAGATTTTTTCATATCTCTCCATCTACATCAATTCTCCATTCTCTACATACTTTGTCCATACCTATCATTCTCCCCTTTATTTCATAATCTCTTCCCATCCATCGCATGTTGAATAGAGCTTGAGTAAAAAATGAAAGCTTACCCCTAATTTCCCTTTCCACATCACTTGGTCAAGCAGGGAAGGACAATTAATCAAGGACAACACCTTTGTTCAAGTGCTACTCTTTGACAAACCAATTAGTAAAAAAAATAAAGGCTAAGAAGATAAAGGCGTCTCTAGAAGAAGTTAATGAACTCAAGAAGGATGTGGCCAACCTAAGTGAATTAATGAAGAATATAACTCTTCAGGTCAATGACCCTGCGAGGCAACAACAAATGGAGCTCATGCAAGATAGCTTGAGCAAAATACCCAATGACTATAGATTTCATGGCATTAGCTCACAAGGGGTCTTAGTGGACAAGAACCTTCTTCCGCAGAAGTTCAATGCTAGTGACATCCCTAAGTTCAAAGCAATAGATAATCCTTACTTCCACTTAAGAGCGCTCGAGACAATAATGAATTTTAGGGGGATAGCTAAGGAAAATTTTCAAACATTGTTCTCTTTATCACTTAAAACCGTTTGTCAACAATGGTTCTGTTCTCTTGATAGAGAAAACCTCTACTTGGGATTCTATTGTAAACACTTTCATTGATAGATATAAATGTAATATTCAAGTCGAAACCGACTATAGACAACTTGAGATGCTAAGACAAAAAGAGAATGAAGGCTTTACTTCTTTCTTTAACAAGTGAAGGGAAACTGCCACCAACATGGTCGAGGTCCCTACTAAAAAGGAGTCTGTAAGGATGTTCATCAAGAATCTTCAAGACAAGTATTTAAAGCGTTTAAAATATTAACACAATTTGAATACTTTCAAGGCCGTCTATGACATAGGTATTGAAATAGGAGATGACCTTGCAAAGCAAAAAGCTACTAACAATAGCAACAACAGTGGTTGGAAAGGAAAGAAAAATGACAATCCTTCTTTTTCCGAAAACACCCACTCTAGTATCAATGTTAGTACCTTTGATCTCAATGAAGCCTTATTTATGGATGATCAAGGATCTAAAAAGCAATTAAGGAAAGAGTACACTCCTATTGGGATGAGCTATGATACTGCCTTCGATCGACACCATGCCAAAGGACTCATTACTCCCATCGGACCTATTCAAGATCCCGTACCTGGGAAGAGACTGCCTAGTTAGAACCCAGATGCACATTGCAAGTACCATCAAGGTAGGGGTCAAACTACTGAGAGCTGTTGAAAGTTAAAAGAGGCCATCCAATACTTGATCAATAATAACAAGCTTCCCATACCTCCAGCTAGTAAGAAGACTGAGTGATAATAAGGCATAAGGCAAGAGGCGAGCTTCAACAACAATATTTCGTGACCTTTTTTTCTAATTCTTTTATTCAGCCTTTCCCCCAATAAGTATAGCACAAGCACCTTTTATTTTCCTTAAATCTTATTTTGTAGGTTTTTTCCTTTTTACCTTTTAATAAAAATGAGCATTTCTTTTCTTGCACATGATTATTTCATTACATTGCAAAAAAAAAAAAAAATAATAATAAAAAAAACCATGTCGAACTATGCACGAGGTATACCAATGATTTAAGGCACCCTTTGTAGTTTATCATATCATCTTGACCCTTTCAAATATACAATATTTTTTTTTTTTTTGATAAACCACTTTGAGCCTCACCTAACAATAGACCTTTATTTTTTCAACCCACATCTACCTAACCTTGGGATGGGATAGCATGCAACTTATGCAATTTTCAAAAAATAAAAGCTTGGGTGATTTTATAAAAATTTCAAAAGAATAAAATAGCAATAAAAGTGTGCAAAAGGGAAAGTGCTCCAATGTAATTGACATAAACATGACATTGACATAAACATGTCTTTGATAACAACATGTCTCGAATTGCGTCTCTTATCGAGTGCTCAGTACCGTGCCTGACAAACATGAATGCCAAGTGAGTGATAGACCGCATGATCAGTATTTTCCACACTTATCAAAAAAGGTTCAAAATAAAAAAAAAATGCAAAAGAAAAAAAAGAGAGCAAAATTAAAAAAAAAAAGAAAGAGCTTAAAAGTAAGAAACCTCAAGCATAATAATACAAAGATTCAAAAGCAAGGTTGCACACCTAGGAGGCTTATCTAGAGTCTTGAACCTTTATCCCTTTCTTCTTCAACCTTTATCCTAACCATGTTACAACCCTTAAAAGACCTCTTTGAGGTATACACATACTTTTGTGAGGTTCGGCTAGAGCTACGTTCAGCCTGATTCCTAATGGATACGTAGGCAACCTCACATCGAGGTGCGGCTGTAATAAAAATGCATTTATATTTACATTCATAATTGATAATATCAAGGAATTTCCAATGCTTATCCCTTTCAATTCCATTTAGAGCTAGACTTGGGGGCTTTATCCTTACATTATTCGCTTACCTAGCCTAAGAGTCACCGTGATTTGACTCTTATTGAAATAATATTTTTTTCCATACCATTATTGGGCCTCATGAGTTCATCATTGTATACCTTGTCATCATTACGTGGAAGCATACCTTAGGAAACTTTTGTCACAAAATCTTAACATTACGTGGAAGCATACCTTGTCATCATTGTATCACAAAGTATAAGTGCTTAGCCTCCGTGCCTAAGTTACCAAAATATTTTCAAGATTGCCTAGGATGTTAAAATCTTCATGCCCTAAGATACGACGTTGATCCATACATTTGTTTAAGCTCATTCAACATGCACTTTTAAAAACTTCACC
The DNA here is from genome assembly GCF_948465745.1 of Chenopodium album. NCBI lineage: Eukaryota > Viridiplantae > Streptophyta > Magnoliopsida > Caryophyllales > Amaranthaceae > Chenopodium > Chenopodium album. Next base: position 19,286,778 of record NC_137840.1, on the reverse strand, counting down.
TCCTATCTTTTTTGCGTCTTTCTTTTTTGGGAGAAAGTCGATACCCTCCACAAAAATAGCAAAATTTTTTTATTTTTCTGCGTTTTGATGTCGAATGCACACATAAGTCATGTACATATCGAGTCTCATGAGTCAATACTTTGCACACACACGTTACAATCGAGTTGAGTCGACCTCGAGTCGGTTAATTGTATTAATTCAAGTTTACACCTTGAGTCATGTCAAGCCATGTGTGTCAAAAAGCTTTGAGTCGAGTCATGGCAAGTCATATGTGTTAAAAACATATTAAGTATTATGCAATGAGTCAAGCAATATTGAGCCTTAGATTAACCCCTATAGAAAAGATGAGCAAAGTCCTATAATCAAAAATTTAAATGCAGGTACAAAATATTTGAAGCAGAAGGACGCTATTGGCTTAGCAAATCAACTAGAGTCGCTGTGATCGCAGTTAGATTGACAATCGGCCTGATTGATTTAGCACATCCAGATTTTAATCAAGCACCTCAGAATTGGTAAAATCTTTAAGGATAGGGTTTTCGACGGAGTTTCAAAGCATGGGAAGATATCATTTCCAAAGGATTAGCGAATAAGAACATTCCCGGATTTTCCGCGAATATAAATGCATGAAATAACATGAACAACATCAGTAAGGGAAAAATAGAAAAGACCCGATTCCAGTGCCAGACAAGAAGGTTGTCACCTGGCGACAACATCAATCGACCGGGGACAGAGCAGAATTACAGCGACAATAATTTCCAGCTTGCGTTGGTGCGGCGATAGAATACGTGTCCCTCATAAATGATTATGCGCACCTTATGCAGCAATTTCGCGTTCCTTGGTACACCAGTTAGCCCGCATAAGCAATTTGACATGATTAGGTAATTGGCTCAATTACAATCACACTAGGTGATCGACCTAATAAAAGATCGTCTCACTTAGCTTAAAGCGCATAAACATTGGCTCATCACAAAGGCACTGGCATAATGGTTCATAAGCAGTAAAAGCACCGACGTAATGGTTCACAAACAGCACAATGAGCTGACGTACTGGCACCGCGGAAATTTTAGCAAATATCACAGCAGCAAAGCATGGTAGTCTTTAGGCGGTATCCTCTAGCTTGAGGAAGATCGTCACAAATCAATTACTCCAGAGATGTGTGATCGACGGTGCAAGATACACGTTTCTTAACTCTCTTATCTATTTTAACTAACGCTAGTTTACAGCTATTGGCGTTACAAGAATGATTTAGGATCGCAGAACATTCTGAATCATTCTCCGTCCCTATTGTTACTTTGACTTTTGTTTTCGAAACATAAGTTTCTCCAAACTCAGTTCAAGTGGGGGCTTCTGTAGACTCCCAAATGTGTCTCCCCAAAACTAAACCCAGTGATGAATACCTTTCACGTCATTTGATTATCGAACGAAGTGAAAGTGTGGAAACTCTAATGATGAAGATGTTTTTATTAAAATATTTCTCTTTCTGTTTTTAAAAATATTTATTTTCTTACTTTATTTATAAAAAATATCCAGTTAAATTTGGTTTGGTCCATAATAAGGGTCCAATAATAGTGTGGTTGGATTAGACTCGAAAAAGAGCTTTCCAATGGTATATTATATGCCCAATTCCGATGAATTATGAGGAATTGAAGTTATGGATTAAATTAAATTAGGCCCAATGATTTTAAAGGTGGCCCAATGATCTAGAGGAGGGCCTAATAATAATTATTCATACAGTGATTAGGATTGATTTTAGTCTTCTAGGAATGTCTAGAAGGTTCTTTTTAATTCTAATGTGGTTGGGATTGATCATTATATTTTTTTAAAAGATTTTTTATTAAGAATAAAATATATTAAATCTGATTTCGAAACTGCTTGGACGCATAATTACCTGCAACCGGTTTTAACGGTAATTACGCGTTGACTTTTAAACCAGCGCGAGACGACAGAGTTCTCTAGTTCTAACTAAAACGTCTACTTTTAACACCCAGAATTCTCTAATTCTCTCTGTGTCTAAAAGTTAGAGGCTTGGTTCCATATCTCTATTTCAACTATTTAATTTAATTGTATTGTTTATTATTTTCCTTGAAGTTACTAACACGTGTATTTTGTTATTAGAAAGAGGTACGAGACATCGAAGTAAGTAATTTAATTGATTTATTGATCTTTTGACATAGAAATCATGCTTAGATTATGATTTTGATTCCTAATATCATGTTAGGGTGTTTTATTGCTTCCTAGTGTCATGTTTAGGGTTAACTAATATTTCTAATATCAAGTATGATTATTATGATGCTTCCTATTTCTTTCCTAATATCATGTTAGTATCATGTGAAGGAGTTATGTCTTCGATAAGTGCAATTACTAGATATATCAAGGATCACTATTAAGGAGATAATAAGTTCATTCTATAGGGTCGTCAATGTTTGGTGCTAGATATGACAATTGATCTTTGGGCTAACTTAATAGCCCAAAGCCTTATAGAATGGATCCTACAAGGCCACACATAAGAGTATTGGGTTAAACAAGTTAGATGCCCATTATTGGGCCTCATGAGTTCATGACATACCATGTTGATAATTGGGCTTGGATAGTTAGAAGAGTCTAATGGGTTTTGGACTTGACATGGTTTTATTTCTAGATATGATCAATAAATATAAACCATGCCTAGGGTTGCATAAAAAAGAACAATTGTCATACAGTAAATTGTGACACAAGCAACCAAGCATCCCAAAACCCTAATTCTCTCTCTCTTTACTCGGCCCTCTCTCTCTCCCCTCCCTGTCCGTACGGCTCTCCCTTGTGGGCCGCGCGTGTGGTGGCGCGTGGGTGGTGGTGTGGTGTGTTCATGGCTCGGATCTCCGTTTAAGGTTGATTGAAGCGTTCAGTCACAACTAACTAGCATTAGTGGAGGTTTAATCCGTGCTCGTGGACTAAGTAGAGGAATCACACGTGGGGTTCTTGTTCTCCTTATTGTTCTTGCTCGATCACTTGTGGAATCACGCTTCAAAGGTATTATTCTTACTCTTTATGTGTTATGCATGAGATCCTTGGTTAGGTGCTATATGAATATGATTCATGATTATTTCCGGCCGCTGCGTAGTACCTATAATTCCCTACAGTGGTATCAGTTAGCCTCTTGCAATTACTTATATTAAGTATTAAACCTTTGTTAATCCACAATTTTAATTCAATTAGGATGGAGAATAATTTAATTATGGGTCAATTATTATATTAAATGTGATTTAACAATATAGAATCATTAAAAGTTGTTTTATTTGCTCCATATTAGCCCTAATTTGATCCGAAAATTGCCCTATGAGGTTCAAAAAAAATTCGAACCCCCCCTAATATTTCGAAAATTTCGAAATCAAGAACCCTAATTTAGGAAATTTGTGTTTTTTGATTTTGATTTAATTTGAAAGTTTTATGTTTAAAGAATTTAATCTAATTGATTTCATGATAAATTATGAATTTTTCATGATCAACCTATTTAATTTAAAAGTTAAATTGAATTAGGATTAAATTCATGAAGAACCCTAATTTTAAAATTGAATATGATTTAATTTTAAAATTAGATGGACCACATTAATTTTAATTTTAATAAAAATGTTTTGTTTTAAATTAAAAAAAAAAAAAAAAAAAAAAAAAAAAAAAAAAGAGGATTGAGGTGCGGCAGCCGCAGCTGGGTGGCGCAGCCACGACGACTGCCGCACCGCTGGTGGTCCAGGAGGGAGGGTGGCTGGGCACGGGTCAGTCAAAGGGACAGCGTAGCAGTGCACCTCCCCGATGTGTGTGCTGCAGGTGCTGTCCGCGCGTCGTTGCAGGGGCAGCGCACACCGCAAGGGGTGCGGCCACCGTGGCCGGCTTCGGCTGGCCACACCACGGTAGTTGACACGACTTTTTCAAAAAAAAAAATTTATTTTATTTTATTTTGAATAAAATCAATTTTCAAAATTTTTAAAAGATAAGTTCTGATTTTGAAAATATAATTAACAAAGTTAAAGTTAATAATTTTGTTAAGATAGGATAATTATGGAGCAAAAGATTCTATTTGGATAATAATTGATTAAATAATGTGATTATCCCATAATTATTTTAGGATATTAATTGATTTAAAATATGTGATTGACAAGTAATTAGGATAGAATCTCCTAAAAGTTAGAATAATCATAGAAAATAAATATGATTTATCTTCCATAATTAAAATAAGATTTGATTCTATCTTATACCTAAATTAAAATATGTGATATTTTATAATTGGTTATGAATAATATATGATATTATCTAATTACAGCAAATTAAAATATGAGATATTTTCGGAGCCATGTTTCCTTTACTGTGAACATTCGATGTTGTAGTTTAGGAAAGCATGATGAGTGATTTATTATTTGGCATTTTATAATATATGATGTTATATATTGCTATATAGACTAGTATGGCCCATAGATTCTAAATACGATCTGCGCATCGTTTCGTATTTTTGTAATCTAAATACGGTCTGCGTACCGTTAAGTATTTTTGTAATTTATTTTATTTTATTTAAGTAGTAGATAGAATAAAATAGTATTACAGGTTGCAGTTAATTTAAGAATCCATGGAATGGAGGACCAAAGGAGCAAGATGGATGAGATCCATGAAGGTTTAAGTGGGAGCTTTTGCTTTATTAGTTTTCTCAGGATTAAGGGGCCATACTATGTCATGTTTTATTTATGCATTAGTAGATTATGCATGTTAGATTTTATTTATGTTGTTTGATGATGCGCTAGAGTTCACTAAATAATCACAACATAATGAATCTAGGTCCCAGTAATATTGAGGTTGCTTTTCCAATTAAAAACCCGATGAAACCTTCGATATTTATGGCAGGTCATGCCTCAGCTGGGTGTCATACTATATCTTAGGGGAGTGGGGGTAAATCACGTTTTACACTTTTAATTGGTTATACTCAACAAGGTTACCTAAAGAGTTTAGAACCTTGAAGCTAAGGGTAATAATTAAACATAGGATAGGTAATTATTCAACCAAGAATTACAAAGAGTTGTAATCAGTAAAGAGTTTACTCACCTTGAAAATGCAATGTTTGATGGTAGGGCCTCAGTCCGGTCAATTATTGCACAAATAAATGATCTTGGAATCATTCTACTCAATAGGGATCAATTAAATTGAATGAATGTTTTAAAGTTACCAGTTTTATAATCGCTTATGGTACTTTAAAAGGTTATTAAAAATAATCATTGAATTTTGCCTCGTTTATTTTTGTTTGTAGATGAATAACTTACACGACAACACAATTTTACTAATGAAACTTAACTTAAGGCTGAATCTCAGAAACTTCAGGGAATGGGAAAGGGAGTTGAGAAATGTTCTCACAAGCCATGGGCTTGAATCTGGTTTATACATTCCTGTTGAGAGCAAATACACAGAAAAGTATGGAGCTGAAAGGCATGCTGAAATTGTTTCAACTGCAGAGAAAATCAGAGAGCTCATTTTAGAATCTATTCCAACTTGATGGAAAAGAAGATTCAGGCACTATGAGCTAACCATATTGTACAAATGTCTTCGTGCCATCTGTCGAGGTGGCATAGGAGGACTAGGAAATGGAGGCATAAATGATCAAAATGTAAGAGAGGTCGTTAACTCGATCCCTCATATTTACTATTCCTGGACTGACAGTGTTAGGTATGAGGCTTACAATGTTCATTGTAAGATAATGGCTAAAAGACTCATGCCTGGTTAGTTAGTAAGGGCCCATGTAAGGGAATTGATTGAAATGTTCAATCAAATGGATGTCCTTGGGAAATCGATTGATGATGACTCTGCTCATGATATTATTTTGTTCTCACTCCATGATGGTTTTGACATTGTCAAGCTCACTCATAATGATGAGGGATCTTTGGTGACATTGATCAATCTGTTGCTTAACCATGCTGAAGAGTTCTTGAAGAGGAGAGGAAGTGAATGCTTCTTTTGCGGTAGTTGGCCATGCCATACACCAGGGTGTCCCCACTATACACCAGTGAAAACAGAAGGTAAAGAGTTACTTGATGTTTTCGTTGTAGAAATTAATCTTACTTCATCTTCCACTTGGGTATTTGATACCGGATGTGGTGCTCATATCGTTAATAACGTGCAGGGCTTGAAAGAAAGTAAGAAGTTATCAAAAGGGGAAGTAACGCTTCGAGTAGGAAATGGAGCAAAAGTTGCTGCACTTGCTATTGGAAGTTATCATTTAAGACTTCCCTCTGGACTTATTTTGGTGCTTAATAACAGTTATTATGTACCAACAATAACTAAAAACATTATTTCAGTTCATGTTTTAGATTATGAAGGATTTTCATTTGAAATAAGAGACAAGTGTTGTTTTATTTCAAAAGAAAATATGTTCTTTGCTAACGCCAAATTAATTAATGGTTTGTATGTATTAGAATATACAACCCATGTCTACAATATTGATCATAAAAGGCAGAAAACAGATGGTTCAAACCCAACTTACCTATGGCATTGTAGGCTTGGTCACATCAACCAAAAGCGCATCCAGAAATTACATAAGGATGGACTTCTCTCTTCATTTGATTATGAATCATTTGAAAATTGTGAGTCATGCTTGCTTGGGAAAATGACTAAGTCACCCTTCACGGGTATAGGTGAAAGAGCTAATGACCTTTTGGGACTCATACATACAGATGTCTGTGGACCAATGAGTTCAAAAGCAAGGGGTGGGTTTAACTACTTCATTACTTTTACTGATGATTTAAGTAGATATGGTTATGTCTACATAATGAAGAACAAATCGGAATCCTTGGAAAAGTTCAAAGAATTCCAGAATGAAGTACAAAACCAACTTGGGAAAACGATTAAAGCATTACGATCAGATCGTGGTGGTGAATATTTAACCCAAGAATTTGATGAACATCTGATTAATTGTGGAATACTTTCACAGTTAACTTCTCCAGGAACGCCACAGTTGAATGGTGTGTCAGAAAGGAGGAACAAGACTTTACTTGATATGGTGAGGTCCATGATGAGCTTTACTGATCTTCACATATCGTTTTGGGGATATGCATTAGAAGCAGCTGCTAGAATACTAAACAGAAGCCCGTCCAAAGTAGTTGAAAAGACTCCATATGAGATGTGGAATGGAAGAGCTCCAAAGCTGTCTTTCCTCAAGATTTGGGGATGTGAAGCCTATGTAAAACGTTTACAAGGTGATAAACTACAGCCTAAATTAGACAAGTGTTTCTTTGTGGGCTATCCAAAAGAAACAAAAGGGTATTACTTCTACAATCGCGAAGATAACAAAGTGTTTGTTGCTCGCGATGGTGTCTTTCTAGAAAAGGAATTCCTGTCTAGAAAGCCAAGTGGGAGTAAAGTGGTTCTTGAAGAAATTTGAGACGAGCAACAAATGGATGTGGATAACACCACATCAGAGGCGAGGGCGCATGAGTCGATTAATCATACGTCGGAGCAAGCTAATTCGACTAGCGAGACTCCTATTATCCCACTTGAACCTAGTTCATGCGAAAATCTTCAAGGAGTTGGAGAGAATATTTCTATTGTTGCTCCTACCCCACGTAGGTCTACCAGAATCAGAAACAAACGGTTTGTTGAGGTTCTGATAACTGAGGATTTTGAAATCTTCTTATTGGAGAATGAAGAACCCACAACCTACAAGAAAGCTTTGGCAAGCCCCAACTCAGATAAATGGCTTGAGGCCATGAAGTCCGAAATGGAATCAATGTCTGAAAATGAAGTGTGGACCCTAGTTAACTTTCCCGATGGGGTAAAATCTATTGGTTGCAAATGGGTTTACAAAATTAAAACAGACAAGGATGGAAATGCCTACATCCATAAAGCAAGACTGGTTGCAAAAGGATACAGACAGATTCATGGTATTGACTATGATGAAACCTTTTCCCCAGTAGCCATGCTTAAGTCCATTTGGATTCTTCTAGCGATTACTGCATTTTTCGATTACGAAATTTGGCAGATGGATGTCAAAACCGCCTTCTTGAATGGGTTCTTTACGGAGGAAGTGTATATGATACAACCTGAGGGTTTTGAAGATCCAGAAAATCCTAGAAAGGTATGCAAACTTCAGAAATCCATATATGGATTGAAGCAAGCATCCAGGAGTTGGAATCTTTGTTTTGATAAAGCAATCAAACAGTTTGGTTTTGTCAAAAGTGAAGAGGAACCTTGTGTATACAAGAAGTCTAGTGGGAGCAGCATTGTTTTCCTTGTCTTGTATGTAGATGACATACTACTCATGGGAAATGACATACCAATGCTTGAGTCAGTCAAGGAATGGTTGAAGAGTTGTTTTTCCATGAAGGACTTAGGAGAGGCTGAATACATATTGGGTATCAAGATACATCGAGACAGATCTCGAAGGATAATTGGATTAAGTCAAGAAACTTATATTGATAAGGTTCTTGATAGGTATTCCATGAAAGACTCTAAGAGAGGATTTCTCCCCATGTCTCATGGCATTACGCTCAGTAAATCTCAATGCCCTAACACGCCAGAAGAGATGAGACGTATTGTTGATAAACCTTATGCTTCGGCAATAGGGTCAATCATGTATGCCATGATATGTACAAGGCCGGATGTTGCATATGCTCTGAGTATGTGTAGCAGGTTTCAGGAAAATCCAGGAGAAGCACACTGGACAGCTGCCAAGAACATCCTTAAGTACTTAAGAAGGACTAAAGGAATGTTTCTAGTATATGGTGGCGAAAATGAGTTGGTTGTCAAAGGTTATACAGATGCGAGTTTCCAAAAAGATAGAGATGATTTCAGATCACAATATTGATACATTTTCTATCTGAATGGAGGAGCAGTGAGCTGGAAGATTTCGAAGCAAAGCACTGTCGCAAACTCTACAACAGAATCAGAATATTTAGCTGCTGTTGAAGCAGCTAAGGAAGCAGTTTGGATTAAGAAGTTCCTAACTGAGCTGGATATCGTACCAAGTGCTCAAAGGGGAATCGATTTGAATTGTGATAATAATGGCGCCATTGCTCAGTCAAAGGAGCCTAGGTCACACTTCAAATCCAAACATGTAGAGAGGAAATATTACCTCATTTGAGAGATCGTTGACAGAGGAGATGTCAAGATGTGCAAAATTCATACGGATGAGAACATTACTGATCCAATTACTAAACCCCTTCCACTTCCAAAGCATGAGAAACATGCTAGTGATCTAGATTGAGGCAAATGATGTAATTAGAAGTTGTATTTATTTTTGGAGAAAAATAAGTTACATATGTAATACACTCATTTGCAGAATTATGTTTAATCAGAAATTTTATTATTTCTCTTAATTAATGATGGTTTTCAATATTAAATTAAATGTCCAAAATAATTATGGATTGATGGGCTTATCAGGTTGATGACCTGGTGAATGAAACCCCACAGGTGAACAAAATCCATATATTATTTAAGTTCCTAGTTCGGAGTCATTAAACTAGACATAAATGATTTCTAATAATGGACTAGCATGTAAGATTGATTGGATAGCGCAGTTTCATGGACTATAGGAGCATAGTGAGGCTCGGTCAATCACATGGATATGCATGAATGATGCATGATCGAACTATTGACCTACTTTGAAGTTCAAGTATAGAACTTCCGGATATATTAGTGGATTCCTTTGACATGAGTGGAACATTGATTTCATTCAATGGATGTTGTAGCTGTGGTACACTCAAATGTCTGCCCGTAACTGGAGATTATAAAGGGTGTTTCCCGGTTATTTCAGAAATTGAGTGGGAACTTTGGTTGCCACAAGACTGAATTGAGTCTACCTATATAAATAGGAATGTGTCTTGGCCCCTTGAAGAGGGAGAATTCAGAAAAATGCATGGTCGTGCTCAAATGGATTACATAGTAATCATTTGTTCTATGAATCTCACTCAGTTTTCAAGAAAATATTTGTAGACTAATATGATCACGACATGAGATGCAATCATATTATCAAATCGACACACATTGACTTAAGGAATTTGAATATTGCGCACTTGTCTCAGTCAAGTGGGAGATTGAAGGAGTTATGTCTTCGATAAGTGCAATTACTAGATATATCAAGGATCACTATTATGGAGATAATAAGTTCATTCTATAGGGTCGTCAATGTTTGGTGCTAGATATGACAATTGATCTTTGGGCTAACTTAATAACCCAAAGCCTTATAGAATAAATCCTACAAGGTCACACATTAGAGTATTGGGTTAAACAAGTTAGAGGCCCATTATTGGGCCTCATGAGTTCATGACATACCATGTTGATAATTGGGCTTGGATAGTTAGAAGAGTCTAATGGGTTTTGGACTTGACATGGTTTTATTTCTAGATATGATCTATAAATATAAACCATGCCTAGGGTTGCATAAAAAAGAACAATTGACATACAGTAAATTGTGACACAAGCAACCAAGCATCCCAAAACCCTAATTTTCTCTCTCTTTACTCGGCCCACTCTCTCTCCCCTCCCTGTCCGTATGGCTCTCCCTTGTGGGCGGCGCGTGTGGTGGCGCGTGGGTGGTGGTGTGGTGTGTTTGTGGCTCGGATCTCCATTGAAGGTTGATTGAAGCGTTCAGTCACAACTAACTAGCATTAGTGGAGGTTTAATCCGTGCTCGTGGACTAAGTAGAGGAATCACACGTGGGGTTCTTGATCTCCTTATTGTTCTTGCTCGATCACTTGTGGAATCACGCTTCAAAGGTATTATTCTTACTCTTTATGTGTTATGCATGAGATCCTTGGTTAGGTGATATATGAATATGATTCATGGTTATTTCCGCTGCGTAGTACCTATAATTCCCTACATCATGTTAGGTCTAAAGCTTTGATCTTTAGCACTTAGTGATATGCTAGGGTTTGTTATTAATCTAGTTAGTATCATGCCTAGGATCTGGCTAATAATATTATGCTATAACATGATTATTTTGATTATGATTGTTATTATGCTTTATTGTTAGGATGATTGTTATTATGTTGATAGATATATATTTATTGTTAATGCTCTATCACACCTTTTATGCATGTTTATTGAGAATTTGTACTTGCAATCATACTTAATAAGATAATTAATAATCTTGTTTAGGCTAATATGATTATAATTCAAGTGATCTCCAATTATAGATTAGTTTGTGCATTAATATTCAACCAACATATATTAAACATGTTTAGGGTTGATCTATTGATTGTATGTTAGTCAGAAAGCGCACATGAATATGAGAAGAATAAAGTAGAGGCCTATTTTAAGGGCAAGTTCAATCCCTTTTAGGTTGATTTTGTACCTTCATCCCCAAACTTCCAGTCATGGTTCCATAACTATTGGAGTGAACGATCTCTTGGATCGTTAAGGGGTGTAACTGTGAACGGTTTACAAGTTCCTAAAACTTGTTGGCGACTCTTTTGCTTTAGCTTCCTTCCCTTTGGACGCCACCATGCTTTAGTGTATGACCACAGTGGGGCTCAAGTGTGGGATGGCTTGAAATATTCCCTACAGAGCTAAACTTAACTGAACTGAGATGAAATGAATATTTTATGAGAGAGGGGAATTAGAAGCTATAGACACCTAAGAATGTCTCCCCAAAACCAAACCCGATGATGAACAACCTTTCACCGCCATTATTGGTCGGGTTGAGTATTTAATTTTTGGAGTGCTTAAATTCATATTTCCATTTCATAAACCAACCCAACTCCTATCCCATTTCCCCAAACCATAACTTATTTTCCTCTTTTCGTGTCTTTAAACCAAAAATAATTCATTTTGTGTCCTTTAAAATCATTCATTTCATGTCCTTTTTATAAAAACGTTTGATCCTATTTATTTAGGTCCATAATCTGGGTCCAATGATTGATTAGTTTGATGGGGCTTGAAAAGAGCTTTCCAACGATATATTATAAGCCCAAATCCGAGTTATAACGAATGTTATGGCCAAAATATTAAATCGAGCCAAAACCGAACCTAAGCCCACCTTACCTACGACCCAATGATCATGTAGAGGGTCCAAATTATTTAATCCCATTCCTAAACCAATTAGGAATCATTGGAAGCTTCTATAAGTTTCTAAAAGATCTTAATTATCCTTTTTGAAAAGATAAGATTAAAGAGTTTGAAATTGAATAAAACTCTTTTTTTTTTAAAGTCCTAATTCTATTCGAATTGAAAGACGTTCAAAGATAGACAAATATTATTTTCTTAACTCATATTTTTTATCCAAATTTTATATGGTTGGATAGACCTTTAAATTATCTTTCCAATGATATATTATAATATCAATTTCGAGCTATAACGAAAAAAGATATGAATTAAATAAAAAACTCTATCCAAAACTGACACCGTTCCACTATTTCGGTCATATCTTTACTTCTACAAAATATTTTAATCTGGTTCCAATTAATTTAGAAAGTAGAATTCAAGAGCTTTCCAGCTATATCTTATTTATCTTATTCCAATTTATGGATCAAAAGATATGATAAAAACAAAAATCGCAAAAACTGTTGTACTGTCTATCGCAAGAGTTTTAATACGGTTTGAACTCGATCTTTTCTTGATTCTTCGACCCTCTTTTTTCCCTATAAATAGAGGTCATATCACCCCTTTTTCAATGATCAACAAGCTTGATCATCAAATCATTCTCTTCTCCCTCTTTAGCCTAAACACTAGCCTCCCTATTCTTTCATTCCTTCCTTAAGCACTCCAAGCAGTTCATACTTAACCCGAGGTTCCATCCTTAAACCAAGGCGTGAAAGGAATACTTGACTGAGGGTTTGGACCAAATCATCTCTACTTTTATTAATTTAATTTTTTCAATTTGATTTATATTTTATTGAAGTTACTAATGGTTTAATCATGATGTAGCAATTCAAGGAAACGCGGAAAGTGAGTAATTAATCACTTAATTACTCTTATTTTTATTCTTGTTGCTAGTATCATGATTAGGTTATTTCATATTTGATTTGACTAACGTTATTATTGTTAAATAGATTCCAATATTAATGTATATTCTATTATATTTTTTATGATCGCCATATTGCATGTTAAAGGGAATATGTAATTGAAAATCACCCCTAATAAGATAATTTGGACAACCGGTTTAGGTTCCTTTTTAATCTTCTTGTTTAATTCAAGTGATCACAAATATTTTAGAATTATGTGTTGCATTAATATTAAACCAATTTAGCTTAATAATAGTTTGGATCAAATTGAATCTCTGTTTGTATGCCTTTAAGATCGCAGGAATCACTTTTCACTATAAGAATTGAGTAGAGGCCAATACGGGCGAATGTGACTCCATGACTCACTTTGTACCATCATCCCTGATCCTCATTTCGTGGTTTCGAACCATATGGAGTTAGTAATCTCATGGATTATGAATGGGGTGTAACCTTCACGGGTCAATCGTTGTTGCCTTCGTTGTCCCTTATTCGTGGTTGCCTTAAATGATCCGTGAACGGTTTACAAGTTCCTTAAAAACTTGTTGGCTGCTCCCTAATTTCCCTGTCCCTAATCGTATATGTCAATTCCTACTTCCTAAGAATGCCAAGCATATTCACACATGCTTTAACGTAGGCGCACTTCGAACGACGCCTACAGAAGCTAAACTGAAATGAACTGATTGGAGCTGAACTAAACTAAATTGAAATTAATTAAATGTGAACAGGCCCTAAGAGATAGAGAAAGTAATTTATTAAGTTGATTAAATCAAAAGTACACATAAGGGTAATATGAGATATATGAATGGGCACGAGTCATTATGATCTAATAGGTAATATATGTAAAGGACATAAAGTTTTTTATATCTCTAAATTAATTTTTTTTATTCAAAATTTAATTAAAATTATGATACACAATAATACACATTATTGTGAATGAATAATCATATTATGTAAAAAAATTCACTACTATGCATTCTAACTTTGGTTTTAATTTTGTGAGATTTAATATTCAAACTTTTAAAACCGTGCAATTGCAAGGGTACTATACCAGTAATCATGCTAAAATTAAATTTGCAAAGCAACACATAATGTATACATCCTCCGCCTTAAAATAAATGATACGCTTTGACTTATACCATTATTTACAAATTTTTCATTGACTAAAATTAGTGATGTATATATATTAAAAAAATAAAAATACTCATGTAGGATGTTGTTAGATTCATTTAGATGTATACTTAACTTTTTTTTTTTTTTTTTTTTTTTTTTTGAAAGGGAGATGTATACTTAACAAAAATTAAATTTTTAGTATTTTTTTTTCACAATTTTATAATTTTTGTTCTATTAAATTTTTGTATTGACAAATGTGATAGAAAAAAAAACTAGTTCATCTAATTTAGAATGATTTTGCTGAAAACAAGTCCTATTGTTAATACTAATTATAAGCAATCTTAGTCATTGATATTCATCAAAAAATCAGATGATGTGAAAGGAACACAGCTAAAATTTCCTTGCTACAAATAAAAGTAATTTATGTTTGAAATGGTTTTTTTTAAAGGGAAGATTAATTCATTAATAAGAAGCCATAAGTCATCTACAAAAGGAGCGCTACCCAGTTCATTCCCTAGATTAACGAATTTCGTTTATCTGGGGTTATTTTGGTCTTTTAAGTGACATTATATGGGTACATGTGTCATTGATGTAAGGAAAAGTAGGTCGTTATCTAATCTTCCCTAGAGCCAAACAAATTTATAATCACTTAACAAACCTACATACGAGTATAGAGGAAAGTCAAGGGTCGAACCACTAGGAAAGGGTATGTTCAAGTATTTCTAATCTATGCCTAAGCTAGATCAAAGTCAAGGGTAAAGAGGTAACACTAAAATACTAGTAAACAATTAACCAAACAAATGAAACACTAGGGAATGAGGATCAACAAGTAATCAAGATAATTGCAACAAGTAGGGAAAAACGTGCCAATTAATGGTTGTTAAGACTAATGAGAAGAGCTATTGCACACACCCATTTGTGTCTCCCTAAAACCAAACCCAGTGATGAGTGCCTTTCACGTCGAATCATAATCGAATGAAACGAAAGTGTGGAAAGGTCTAGTGTTGCGGAAAGTTTTATTTTCTCTTCTCTCTGTTTTTGAAAACTTTATTTTAAGAAAACAGCCAATCAAGTTTTGTTGGTCCATAATATGGGTCCAATAATGGTGTAGTTGGATGGGGCTTACAAAGACCTTTCCAACGATATATTATAAGCCTAATTTCGATGAATATTGAGGAATTTATGGTCAATTTACTAAACTGGGCCCAGTTTGAGTTTTAAGTACGGCCCTATGATCTAGGGGAGGGCCTAATATAATTTATCATTCCTAATGTAATTAGGAATGGTTTTTTGTCTTCTAGAATATTCTAGAAGGTTTTATCATTCTTAATTTAATTAGGACTCTTCAGAGCTTTAATCAGATTAAATAGCATTTTCGATTGAAATTATATTATTTTATCTTCCAGTACGGTAAAATTATCAAATTTTCGAAAAAGCGTTAAAATCCGGTTTGGCGTCTAGACCCAGGCCTTGGCGCCTGGAATCAGGATTAGCGCCAGACGCCAGTATTGGCGCCTGGCGCTAGTTACAGATCCTGGCGCCAATGAGCCAGGGCTGGCGCCAAGGTGTTTCTTTGGTCTTCAAACTCTGTTTTGATAAGTTATCTTTTTTGGATGATTTTCTCTATAACTACCGTATTAAAAACTCCGTTTTCATTCATCTACTTTTATCAAGAATCATCAACTCTTTCAATCAATTCTCTTCAAGAATCATCTACTCTCTCAATCATTCACAATTCACCAACGATCACGATTTACAATATTCATTCACCAAGAATTCAATTTCTTATTCATCTTTCTTTTCTTAATTCTCTTTCAAAATTCCGCATTTACAAGATCTTAATACACCTAGCCATATTCGAAGTTGCCTTCGCCCTAGATGTGAAAGGTTTTAATTTCTGAGGGATTGGTCCCAAATCTCTATTTAAATTATTTAATTTAGTTGCTTTGTTTATTGTTTTCCTTGAAGTTACTAACGTGTGTATTTTGTAATTAGAAAGAGGTACGAGGCATCCACGTAAGTACTTTAATTGGTTTTATTGATATTATGATGTAGACATCATGTTTAAATTGTTATGATATTCCTAGTATCATGTCTAGGGTATTTTTAATATTAAATATGATTGTTATGATGCTTCTTATGTTCTTCCTAATATTTATGATTGTTAGTATCAGGTTAGGATTAAAGATTTGATTTTTATTGCTTAGTGAAATGCTAGGATTTGTTATTAATCTTGTTAGTATCATGCCTAGGATCTTGCTATGCTTTAACATGATTTTTATTATAATTATGATTTATGAATTATTATTATTATTGCTAATAATATTTATTATGTTAATTGATATGTATTATTTATACTGTTATTGCTTGATCACCTTTTATTGCATGTTTAAAGGGAATTTGTACTTGTCACCACGCTTAATAAGATAATTAATAGTCTTGTTAGGTTAACTTTGATTATAAATTCAAGTTATCACCAATAATAGTTTATTTGTGCATTATATTCAACCAACATAGATTAAACAGGTTTAGGGTTAATCCTATTGATAGTATGTTAGTCAGAAAGCGCACATGAATACGAGCAGAATAAAGTAGAGGCCTATTATTAGGGCAGGTTCAATCTCTTTTAGGTTGGATTTGTACCATCATCCCCGAACCCTATTTGGTTCATGACCTTATGGAGTTGACGATCTCTTGGATCGTTAAGGGGTGTAACATTCACCTGGTGAACGGTTTACAAGTTCCTTAAAAACTTGTTGGCGACTCTTTTGCTCTATCTTCTTCCCTTTTGGACGCCACCGTACTTTAGTGTATGATCACAGTGGGGTTCAAGCTAGTGGGATTTTAAAGGCTTGAAACTATTCCCTACAGTTTTTGGCGACTCCACTTGGGAGGATTTCTATTTTTAATTCCTGAATTTGTTTCGGCAACGATTTAGAATGAGTGGATGAGACTCGAAAAGTTCTAAGTATTTCATGTGCGTAATTTTGATTAACATTGTGTCATATGCATAAAAAGGTTCTCATTGGAAAGACCATCCGTAATGAGTAAAAAACATAAGGATTTCACATGTAGGAAATTTGAGAAATGTCTTTCACAACTAGGACTGAAATAACACCGCGCGAAACTGGATGATTTTATTGAGCACAAAAAGCTGCTGAGGCATGTGAGAAGTAGCGTCAGGGGCCAGAGCTTGGCGCCAAACATTTAGCCGTAGCGCCAGACACCAATATTGGCGCCAGGCGCTACAGTTAAAAGTTGGCGCCAGTCTCTGTTTGCTGGCGCCAATTTCCCCCAATACCGAGCCAAAAATATGCGTTCTAATTTCGACCGGTTTTTCGCGTTGTTTGCTCGATCCTGCTTCCTGATTGAATTTTTTCTCACTTTTCTGAAACCCATATGTGTTCTACATATGGACATAACCCTCTGGGAATTCATGCTCTATCTACCCGATTGAACGCTCCTGGCAACAAAGGGTACATCTGAGATGTTGAATTCACCAAACCATGGAAGCGAGTTTTTCTAAAAAATTCGCGGTGTTCTATCCACACGCGTTAACCCTTCACGGTTAGGCTTCTACGCGGTGCATCTGAATAATTAACCATGGACCCTGTTTGACTGAACCATATCCCGAACTTTAGAGAACTAGAGCCATGGTTAGGTTGCGAACTCATTGCATCATATTGTGCCTACTTGACTAATTGTGCATTATTTGTTGTGCATCTTATGCTCCTCTTAACCGTTTGTTGATTTGTGTTGAGATTATAATTAATGACTTAAAGAAATTTGCCTAATTAATTAATTAATTAATTAATTCGAGTGAATAAAGTCTTTTTTCTTTTCTTTTAATCGGAATTGACCTAGTACGACTTTAGGCATACCCCAGTTGACTAATAATATCGAAAGCAGTCCCAGACCGAGGCTCCAATATTGGTGCCAAAATCTGAGCTGTAGCGCCACTGTATGGTGCGTAGCGCCAGACATTTACTAAAAAGTTTAGCGCCAATCACCATATCGTGGCGCCGGTTCTGTTGCTTGGCCGACAGTTCGAATTATTTGTCGAGTCATCACCTACGGTCTATTTAGTCAATTTTCTGTTTAACTCGACTAATTTTGTTGTTATAATGTTTAATTAAACTAATATTCGAGTTTAGGCACTAAGTCCCATGGTCTTACACAAGAGTCCAAGCATGTAACTTTAACTCAATACACACACCAATACACATGTTTTGACCATGATTAAGAGAGTCTTGTGTGAGCGCGTCATTTTCCGTCATTTTTTTAGGGGGGTAAGTCGGATATTAATCCTCAAATACTTAAGTTCCCTAAACACATATACACTATTGCTCCCTAAAAATATGCATACTTTTTTTTAAATTAAAAAAAAAACATAAAGTCAAATTGATTCGAGTCAAGTAATTAAAACGCAAATTGGCTTAATTTACAGCGCGTGGTCAAGAAAAGAAGACGATTAATCAAAGATAATCTCTTCGTACAAGTCCAACTTTTCGACAAACCTATAGCCCGCAAAAGGAAAGCAAGAGTCATAATGGCAACTCATGAAGAAGTCAACGATCTCAAGAATCAATTGGCTACTGTAACTGAGACACTGAAGCTTCTTGCACTTAAGATCGAGGATCCCGCGAAGCAACAACAAATGGACCTCATGCAAGAAAGCCTAAGCAAGTTGTCCAGCGACTACAAGTTTCAAGAACTCACATCCCAAGGGGTCTCGGTGGATAAAGATCTTCTTCCGCAGAAGTTCAGTGCCAACGACATCCCAAAGTTTAGGGCAATCGACAACCCATACTTCCATCTAAGAGCATTTGAAACAATAATGAGTCTCAAGGGTATCGATAAGAAAGTCTTCCCTTCTCTGTTCTCGCTATCTCTCGAGACCGTTTGCCAACAATGGTTCTTTTCTCTTGAAAAGGAAAAGACCTCTAACTGGGAATCCATAGCAAACGCTTTCGTTGATAGGTACAAATGCAACGTTCAAGTCGAAACTGACCATAGAGAACTTGAAATCCTCAAGCAGAAGGAGAATGAAGGCTTCACATCTTTCTTTAACAAGTGGAGAGAAACCTCAGCTAAAATGATTGAGGTACCAAGTGAAAAAGAGTCCGTGAGATTGTTCATTAAAAACCTCCAGCAAAAATATTCAAAACATCTTAAATATCAAAATACCTTCATACCTTTAAGGCTGTTTATGATATTGGGATTAATATTGAAGATGACTTGGCTAAATCCAAAGCTGCCAACAATAACTCCAACAGTGGCTGGAAAGGAAAGAAGAACGACAATCCTTCTTCTTCCAAAACCACCCACTCAAATAATGTTAGCGCCTTCAACTTAGGAGAAGTCCTCGCCATGAACAATCAAGGACAAAAGAAACCGTTTAGGAGAAACTTCACTCCTATTGTCATGAGTTATGACACCGCGTTTGATCGACTAAACGCAAAAGGTCTTATAACTCCCATTGGACCATTTGGAGATCCACCAGTCGAGAAGAGGTCGCTTAATTGGAACCCCAATGCACATTGCAAATATCATCAAGGTAGGGGCCAATCTACTGAAATCTGTTGGAAGCTTAAGGAAGCTATCCAAGACCTAATTGACAGTAACAAGCTGCTGTTGCCCCCTGCTAGTAAGAAACCGAGTATTGACAATGCACCTCTAGCTCACACATTGGCAATCTCCGATGAAGAAAGTGAAATTGACCCCTCATCTCTCATTAAGCCTGTCAAAGCAATCAATGTCGAAGAGGAAGATGAAGAGACCTTTTTCGATGTCAAAGATAATCTTCTAGAACCAGCAAATGAGGTAGAGATGCAAGTGCTCGCACTGTATCTGAGGGAGACATCGCAACTGTTACGTGAAAATCTCAAAATTTTGAACGAACTTCACAAGCAATATGATGAAGAACCTAAGAGAGAATTCACGCCAGCAAAAACGACTTATGAGGCAAAATACTTTCCCTTACAAGTCACTGAAAGACCCAAGAAGAGCAATAAAGTTTATACTCCAATTGGGATCCCGTATGCACAAATGTTCGAAATGCTCTCCGAGAGTGGCAAGGTCAAACCTCTCGAACCGAGACCATTGGAATCATTAAAAAGGACGAATAGATATTACTGTCAATACCATCAGTCAGGAGGACACACTCTAGAAAACTGCTTCAAGTTCAAAGACTTGGTGCAGAAAATGATTGATAGAAAAGAATTAGTCCAAGTTCAACAAGAAGAGGACAGAAATGTTAATTGAGTATGGGACAGTGATGAAGAAGATGTCTATCTAAAAGACATAGTGGGACCTTCACATTCTGTATCGTACACCACGGACGACATCTAGGCTGAAGAAGATTCATCAATAGATGTCCTCACAAGATCCGGGAGGATGCAACCTCCCGTTTCAACACAACCTATGCCTACTGTACCGCAAGTTCCCATACCTATCATCGAAGACAATGACATCGTTAAACAATTCAAGAAGACAAAAGTTGAGATGAACGTATGGAAGCTTCTGGCCACATCTCGAGAACATAGGTTGGCCGTGATGAATGCCTTGGACAAAATCGGGATAGATTCTGACACCACTCCTGAGGTACTAGCTAACTTCCTCACGAGTGACCTCCCTAGTCTGATTAACCTAATCACTTTCTCTGATAAAGATTTACCCCCGGAAGGTGATAAACATTATAAGGCATTAAACCTCACGGTAGTCTGCAAAAGGATGAATGTTCCCATGACTCTTGTAGACAATGGATCGGCTATTAATGTCTGTCCACTTAGGACTGCAAGGATGCTTGGCATAAAGGATGAGGATTTAACTCCGTCCACACAAGGAATAAGAGCTTACGATAATACTCGACGTCAAGCTCTTGGCAAAATAACCCTAAATGTGACGGCATGAGCAATAGAACATGCTACTACTTTTCAAGTGGTAGACATCAAAGCTTCATTCAATCTGTTGTTAGGACGCCCTTGGCTCCATGATCTAAAGGCCATCCCTTCATCTCTCCACCAACAAGTAAAAGCCATAGTTGGAGGAATCCCCATCACTATTGATGCTTCGCCTATGAGGATCAAATCAATAGAGAATCCAATCATTAACGTAGAACACGACGAAGATGATGAAGACCTATGGGGCTTTAACGAAGAAGTCTCCTTAATCCAAGAGGATGAAAGGACATCTCTTTGCCACGACCCCCATTCCAACATGATTATCAACACTATGCTAAAGAAGCAAGGACACTTCCCTGGGATGACCTTAGGAAAGAAGAAGGAGATGGCGAAATCAATAGACTCACCTGGCCTCCCTAAACTAGATACTTTCGGACTTGGTTTCGAACCGACTCAGAAAGATCTCAAGCGAGCCCAGGACAAATTGAAAGCACGTAGGGACGCTCGCATTCAAAAGAAAGCAATTCCAATGGATCATTACCCTCTTACACTTAATGGTCAGTTCATAAAAGAAGGAGAGGACTATCCATGTCATGAATTTCCCGAACCATTTGTTGTAAATGGCATACGACAACCAGGATTCGAGATTTTCTTGGATTGCTACTTCACTGACGAAATCCCAACTCCCGTCCATAAGGAGAAAGCACCCCCATGCTTTGACTTTAACGTCATGGGATTACTGTTTGGGCGAGAAAACAATGAGTTAGTTTATGAGGAAGACAACTCTTCACTCATTCAAACGGTCCTACAAAGTGAAAACTTCGACCCCTCAAAGTTAATTACTCCAGCCGAAGGATCGCTGCAAGGGTGGCGCAAGACTATCAAAGTGACTACTCCGAGTGGAAGGAAGATATTGATCACGACGGGGCAAGGGCCGATGTTTGAAGAATCGTCAGAGTCAGAGTCAGAATCTGAGTCAGAGTCTTTCCCCGTAGAATATTCTAGGTCTTTAGCTATAATGTCTCCCCTTCCTGTTTCTTCTCCTAGGATAGTTCGTAATCCAGTCCCTGAGGACATATCACTCTTTGATGTAATGATCTCGGAGTATAATAATATTTCCTATTCTTCTTACTTTTCGTGTTCTTCCCTAACTCAAGATGATGAACGTTTCTTAGCTAACGATGAAAAAGATAAAGAAATTATTAAAGCAATGGAAACACTGGAAAAGAAAACACCGATAATTGAAGAGACTGAAACAGTTAACATCTCAAACGAATCAACTCTTAAAAGAGAAGTTAAAATCGGACTAACATTGAATAAACAAGAAAGAACCAATTTAATTAACTTGCTTAAGGAATTTAGCGATGTTTTTGCTTGGTCATATGAAGATATGCCAGGCATTAGCAGAGAAATAGCTCAACACACTATACCACTAATTCCAGGAATGAAACCTGTAAAACAAAAGTTACGTCGAATGAAACCCGACGTAGCACTTAAAATAAAAGAACAAGTTCAAAAACAAATAACTGCAGGTTTCATCAAGGTATCCAAATACCCCGAATGGGTCGCTAACGTCGTCCCAGTTCCAAAGAAAGACGAAAGGGTAAGGATGTGTGTCGACTATCGAGATCTAAATAAGGCAAGTCCAAAGGACGACTTCCCTTTGCCACACATCGACATTCTGGTAGATAACACGGCAAATCACGCGCTTCTCTCATTCATGGACGGATACGCAGGGTACAATCAGATTCTCATGGCAGAAGAAGACATGGAGAAAGCAACCTTTATTACACCATGGGGCACTTACTATTACACGGTAATGCCATTTGGGTTGAAAAACGCAGGTGCTACTTACCAACGTGCAGCAACTGCCCTACTCCATGACATGATGCACAAAGTAGTTGAAGTATATGTCGACGACATGATTGTGAAATCAAAAGACTGTTCGGGCCATCAAATAGCCTTAAGGAAATTTTTCAAAAGGTTAATAAAGTACAATATGAGGTTGAATCCATCAAAATGTGCTTTTAGAGTCACCTCAGGCAAGCTCTTGGGGTACGTCATAAGCTCTAGAGGAATAGAGATAGATCCAACCAAGATTAAAGCAATCATGTCGATGCCACCGCCCAAGACTGAGAAACAGATTCGAGGATTCATCGGCCGGTTGCAATACATAAGTAGGTTCATATCAAAGCTAACAACTATATGTGAACCAATATTCAAGAAGCTAAAGAAGAACGTACCAGTAATATGGGATGATGAGTGTCAAAAAGCCTTTGACCGGATCAAAGCCTATCTCGCAAATCCTCCCGTATTAGCACCAGCACTTCCCGGAATACCTCTTAGGTTATATTTGACAGTTACCAAAGAGACAATGGGAGCCATGCTAGCACAAGAGGTGGAAAACAAAGAAAATGCAATCTATTACTTAAGTAAGAAGATGCTCGAATACGAAACACGCTATACACCACTCGAGAAATTGTGCCTCGCTTTGGTGTGGGCCACAACTAAGTTGAGACACTACATGTTGGTGCATACCGTTTTCGTAGTATCTCGATTGGATCCACTCAAATACTTGTTCGAGAAATCAACGCTCAATGGACGTATTTCAAGATGGATAGTCAACTTAGCCCAATTCGATGTGCGGTTTATGCCACAAAAAGCCATTAAAGGATCTGTGGTGTCAGACTTTCTAGCAGATTTTCCAATAGAGGACTCGACACCAATACAGGACAATGAATTTCCAGATGAAGATTTGATGGTCACCGAAGATGATACTTGGACCTTGTATTTCGACGGAGCCTCAAACCAAAAGGGTTGTGGTGTCGGAGTGCTACTAGTATCACCTAAGGAAGAACACGTCCCAATCTCAATAAAGCACGATTTCGACGTTACCAACAATGCTGCTGAATATGAAGCATGTGTGGTAGGCCTTGAAACAGCTTTGGCATTGGGAGTTAAGAAGTTAAGGATATACGGAGATTCCTCTCTGATTATCATTCAAATATCCAAAAGGTGGAAAGTGAGGAGCGAAAGCCTAGCCCCGTACCAAACTTATCTGGAAACTCTTACCGATCAGTTAGAGAAGGTGGAATATACATATCTACCTAGAGAAGAAAACCAATTTGCTGATGCCTTGGCAAGATTAGCCTCAATGGTTAGGATTCCCACGGATATCGAGAAAATGCGTCTAACTATTGAAAAAAGGCACAAACCAGCATACATACAGGCTATAGAAGACAACGATCCAGTCCAAGACGAAGATGAAGGACAAGAAGAAGAACCATGGTACACAGACATTCTCAATTATGTCACCAATGGAGAATACCCTCCTCATGCTGATAAAAGAGCAAAACAAGCCTTGAGACTTTTGGCTTCTCAATATATACTCATAGACAATGAGCTACATAAAAGGGTACCTAAAGGTCGAGCTCTCCTATGTGTAGGGAAGGTGGATGCACAAAGAATAATGAGAATGGTCCACAAAGAAATCTGTGGAACTCATGTAAATGGCAAAATGTTAGTCCAAAAAATAATGCGCGAAGGGTATTATTAGACCACCATGAATAGGGACTGCCATCAATATGTGAAAAGATGCCCTAAGTGTCAAATTTATGCTAATTTACAACACGTTCATCCATCTTTACTCTACACCTACACATCACCTTTGCCATTCTCTACATGGGGAATTGACATAATTGGCAAGATCACTCCTCCAGGGACAGGAGGCCATGAATTTATTCTAGTGGCAATTGATTACTTTACAAAATGGGTTGAAGCACAATCATACGCTAAAATCACCGCAAAACATGTAGCACTCTTTATCGAGAGAAATATCATTTGTCGATATGGAGTCCCACATGAAATGACAAGTTACAATAGAACTCACTTTCAAGCCGAATGTGAAGATTTGTTACATAAATATGGTATCCAACATCATCATTCGTCCCCTTACAGACCTCAAGCAAACAGAGCAGTCGAGGCAGCTAATAAGAATTTGAAGACTATCATTGAGAAAATGACAGAAAATTATAAGGATTGGCCTGACAAGCTTCACTTTGCATTGTGGGGTTATCGCACGTCAATCCGTACGTCAACAGGAAATACACCATTTTCTTTGGTATATGGAATGGATGTCGTACAACCTGTCGAACTAGAAATACCCTCTCTACATATTGCGCTAGAGAGTAAACTCGATGAAGTCGAATGGACTAGGGCACGATATAAAGAATTGATCCTACTTGACGAAAAGCGACTAGAAGCTCTACACCACACTCAGTGCTATCAAACTCGTATGGCTAGACATTTTAATAAGAAGGTCAAGACAAGAAATATCAAAGTAGGGGATTTGGTATTAAAAGCGTTAAGAAAAAATGTTTTAGATCCAAGGGGAAAGTTTAGACCTAATTGGTCTGGCCCCTACATTGTCAAAACAATCCTGTCAGGTGGTGCAGCAAAATTAACTGATATGGACGGCAATGAATTCTCAAACATGACCAATCTTGACCAACTTAAAAAATACTACCCATAATTACTTGAGTAGGACACTCAAGAGAGCTACGTTCGGCCTGATTCCTTAGGAAAGGATACGTAGGAAACCCATCACGGGTGCGGCCACTTTATTATTCGAAATCTCCGCGTTCCAGAATCAGTTAGAAGTCAACAAAAGTCGGAAAAGCTACTGGCGTCGCAGAACAGAGCCTGGCGCCAGCAATTGGTCTTTAGCGCCAGCCGATGATATTGGCGCCTGGCGCTAGACTTTAATAGCTGGCGCCAATCTGAAATTTCTGGCGTCAGCTCGGCATTAAAAATCTAGGCGAATTTCGGTGTTTTTCGGAATTTTTTCGACTTCCGTATTCGAAGAATTTCTGGAAAATTAATTTTTTTCGGTTTTTCATTGCTTTAATAAAATAACTTTAAAGTGACAATTTAATTGAAAGCTGAAATTTCATTAATAAAATAAAATTACATTGTTGATGGAATTCAAATAAAGCTGAAATAAATTGACTTTAAATAAAGCTAAACAAATCTAATAAATCTAAAGCTAAGCAATGTTCTAATCTTTCTTTTCCTTCTTTACTCTTTTCCAATTCTTTTCTGCCTCTTCCTCTTCATCCATTACTTTAGCTAGTAGGCATCCTTTAGAGGACCTACATTTAATTTTTGAATAGATTGTTTCTCCCTCAGCTAGCACCCCATGCTTCTTTTCCACCCAAGTCTTTTTGTCTGTAGCTTTCCTTTTTCCCTTGTCTTTGGTAATACTCTTTTTCTTAGGCATTGTAGGTGTTTTGAACTCAATCCTTGCACCTAAGCGTTCCTTGGCCGGTGTAACCCTATCACCTAGACGATTCTTCACATCAGTTCTAACTTGATCAGTTGAAGACTTCTTCAGCAACCACTTCTTTACATCATTAGGTAAAGAAGGGGGAACCTTTTGGGTAATTACTTCCCACAAAGGTCTAGCGCTCCAGTAAGTGTCAAATCTATCTCTTTCTTGGGATATACGATACTCATAGGGAGGACGAAGATCCCCGGAAGGAATATTTTGGAGCAAGCCATATTGTCTCTTTACCCTGCAGGGATAATAATATGTCACGCGAGACAAGCTTGGGAGACGGCAGAAAGGTTGCTTGTTGACACCAACCATCCTTTTTATTTTCCACCATGGGACGACCCACTTGATAGCAAAATCACATGATTCAAAGACCTTCCTCCACCCATGGCGCCCAATTTTGGGAATGCGTTTCTTCCTCCTCACAAAGCAAGTGGGCGTATAATTTTCAACGTCGTCCGGAGGGCTAATTAATCCTAGCCTCTCCATTAACCACATCTGTAAAAAAAATGATATGCAAATAAATCAATATTACAATACAAAAATATATTTTTTAATTTCTGTAATTAAAAATATTATTTTTCTACCTGTAATAAAATTGGAGAGCCGCGAAGAGGTGCTTTTGGGTCCCTTTTCAATTCATCTAGACTAAGCATAGTCTCTCCAACTATCAATGGCATTGGATTTCTCCCTGATTCAATTTGTTCTAGCACAGTGGTTATAATTGATTGTCCATCATTAATTTTACCACTACTAAGACAATATTGATTAAGCATACAGAATAAAAACGCCCTTCTTCTATATATGTGACAAGATTCAGAAAGCGGTTTATCAAAATAGTAGCGTGCGAATTCTTTTAAATTCACTACATTGTCGTCCACTATCTTTGACAAATCTCTTTCCCTCAAGTTAAAAAAGCGCTCAAAATCCTTATAGTAATATGCATCTACTCTAGGGATTACTACCAGGTTTATTGCAGGGAAGCCTAAAATAGCACCAAATTCCTCTGGCAAAGGGCTAATTTCATCATACCCTATTCTAAAATAATGTGTTTCAATATTCCAATATTCTAAAGCGGTATGTATGAAGTCTACGTCTAGATCTACCCCTTTAATGCCAAAAATTCCCCCCATGTGAAATAAATCCAATTCTTTTCTTTCTTTAGCATTAAGAGATCGACACCACTCATGAGAATATTGGGTGAAGGTTTTAGTGGCTAAAGACATGATGTTTTTTTCTAAAGAGAAGAATATTTTTCGATGGAATTATGAGAAGAATCGGCTGAGCAGGGGGCTATTTATGGACAAATTGCGAAGAATCTCAATCTGACTGGAGTACGGAGTCAGCGTCAACTGGCGTAACTCACCAGGAATTGGCGTCACCCATCAGCCTTTTGCACCACACGCTAGGGGTAGCGCCTGGCGCCACGCACCACAGGCTGGCGCCAGCTGGCGCCAAATCAGCGGAAGCCGCGCGTGCTCATTTGCGTTTTGATATTAAAACTGGAGTCGGTTTAATGACTTTATGGCCCCGTTTTATTTTTTCTAAATATTTTTCTATCCTTAATTAACTAATTAAATATAACAATTATTTTTAGTTAATTTTATTTCTTTTTGAATTATATTAATTTTCAAGTATCAGCTTTTTTTTTCTCTATTTTATTTTTTCCTTTTTATTTTCTTTTTGGGGGAGAGAGTCGGATAATACCCTCCATCAATAATAAAAATGACGGAATTTTTGCGCAACATTGTTATCACACTTGCACACACTAACATACATAATAATAATGAATTTATAGTAACGTAAAGTACAAAGTGTCTGAATAATGAGTACAAAAGGCAAAGTTCTATAAAAAGTCAAAATAAAATACATATACAGAAGCAAACTACGGCGCCGGAGGACGTAGGCCCATCATGCCATAAAATTGCGCCGTCCGAGGAGTCACTTCTCCACCTACTCCGGCTTTAGCACTAGCTCCAGCCTCCGTAGGAGGAGGGAAACTCAAGACAGGACCGCTCCAGCCAAGATCCATGTGAGGCTGAGACCGCGGAGGCTGCTGCGATGACGAGCCAACCTCGTACATCCCACCACCTCTGAAAGCCGAGGTAGCCTCTCCTATCGGTGCAGCAGAAGCACCCTCAGAAGAAGACCCTGAACCCTCAGCAACATCGGCTCGTGCAGCCTCAAAACGACCACCTCTACCTCCAGACGAAGTGCGACGACGTCTAGAGCTAGACCTCGCCGGATCTCTCCGCCCCTCAGGCCTCTTACGGGTGTGAGAAGCGATCGGCTGACCCTGCAAAAAGAATTAAATCAGAAACAAGGTAAATCTGAAGCCATAATACAGAAATGATAATAAGAAAAGTTACCTCTCGAACGGCGTCGTCTCGACGACAGGTAGCTGCGTTCCTCATCCGAACAAGTTGGCTCCGGAAGGCATCTATACATCGTGCCATAGCCGAAACCACCTCACGTGGGAACTGTTAAGAAAAATAAGCCAGCAAAAATGCATGATAACTGAATACAAGATTCCGAAATAAAGCTAGACTTACACTAGTCTGATGACGAGGAATCGACCGCTCCACGAAGCGCTCACCTTCGGGAGCCGGAGAAATCATCTCCTCGATCGGCCCATATGTCCCCTAGTAGTGGATGGACATACGGGGTGGCACAAACTCAGTGGGACCATCCTGATAAAATAGAAAAAGATCAGTAAGATATTACTTGGGGGCTACTTAGCGAAAAATAAAAAGCTAAGGATCTTACCTTCACATCCTCAGCCGGTACAGGGGCTGGAGCCAACAAAGGAAGTAGCTCCTCAGTATAGCTCCGTCCAAGGATCACATGGGACCGCTAGAGGGAACCAGACTCCTCAGCCATGCTCGACAACTCTCTCTCGTCGAACATGTGACGTGGTGGAGGAGCAAGAACAACAAAAGCATCGGAAGAGTGTTGTCTAGCGACTCTTTCTCCTAAGTATACAACCGCTCCGTAGGTCCCCAGAAAGTAACGGCGCTCAGCAGAGTACTGAACGGCTAATCCAGGGACTATCCAGTCCCCCCATGGTCGGTATACTACCTTAGGTCCCTATAAAAATACTAATTGGGTAAGAACATGTCCAAAACATCGCAAAAAGCAAGATAAACACCTGTTGAGTCGTACCAAGATGATCTGGCTCTGGACACGTGCAGTAGACAGGTCCACATGGTGGCCGCCCCAAGAGGCGCTCACCGGATACCCCCTCGGCGATGGTCTCGCCGGCGCAATGGAGGGAAAGTACTCGTAGAACCAGATCTACAAGAAATTAAACGCGTGAGTAAATGCTGACTAACATATAGGGCTAAACTTTATAGGGAATAATGTTTACCTCTACGACTTTCCAGAAAGCAGACAGAGCAACATTCGTCCTAAAGGATCGATGGCGACACGAGTCCCTCAGTGCGCGAACGAAGTCAGTGTAGGCCAAGCTGGCCTAGTCATAAGTCCCGATCCGCTGGAGATCGCGAACAGCAGGGAGGTAGTAAAGCAATGCCCTACTATCCCTATCAGGGGAAAGTGTCCCTGACAACAACATCAGTACGAAGATGCGCACTCGCTGCTCTCGGGTGGTCACATCGTCATCAAGAGCCGCTGCCAGCGTCGAGCGGCGAATCCCTCTAGCACTGAACTGAGTCGTCTCGACCTCAGCTCGGGCCCGAACAGCAATCGGCCCCAACAGTTTTTCGACCTGCAGAGAAAAGACGTCGATACTGCCGTCGAACGGCAGCGGCACAGCAGAGAACTCTAGTCCTGTGATGAGACTGAAGTCTGTAGGAGTGACCATCATCTCACCCCAGGGAAAATGAAAGGTGTTGGTGGTGTCCCAAAAGAACTCTACCAGAGCGCGCACTACGTGGTGACCCCCGCTGGAAGCAACCATAACCTCGGAGGTCTCGAACAAGGCAACCAGTCCGCAAGACTCCCATAGGAGTCTCGTCTCTCGATCTCTGGCGATGTGCATCCTATACAAATCACCTAGACCATCACAGCCAGAGCCGTGATGTCGTGTCCTCCCGGGCTCGGTTCCCCGTCTTACCCTCTCGGAAATGTGGTGGACAGGGGCAAAGAATAAGGTCCGCTCATCCCACTCCGGGAACCGACCAAGCGAAGTGGACGGTGTAGTGTCGTCCTCCACATGCTCATGCGCCCGTCTAGTGTTTCGGGACCGTGAACCCGAGCCTCTTTGTCTAGCCATGCTACATTGTGCAAAAGTATCATGAATTAAGGTTCTATAGTATCTAAAGGTTCTCTTAGCCGCATGATACTACGTTCAAAAAAAAAAAAAAAAAAAAAAAAACAGAGTACGTAATACTAAAACAGAGCACCAATTCGAATTGAGCATGACAACATTTTTTCAAGCGATCAAACGATTTCTTGCAACATTATAGTGACTATTGTGACAAATTGAACAAGAATTGCTAACAAAAACGTCAAGAACAAGCCACATTGTTCTTCACGACCTTAAGAGGTCCAACAATGGCAGATGGCTCGTTTCTTCATCAAATTGAGTCAAACAAGTCTCAAATTACTCCCAAGGCAATATACAAACATAAACAAACAATTTCGTGGCATAAAATTTGATAAACAAAGCAAATTGAGCATTATAAGTTTCGAATTTTCATGAAATTCGTGAATGAAAATGCCAATAATTCATGAAAACCGGTGTGAGTTGGAGGAAAACTTACATAGATCGGGAATATGGATGAGAGGAGCTTTGATTTGCAACAAATTTGAGCGAATTCGATTGAGAAACGAATGAGCAATGATCAATTGAAGTTTCGACTTCTTTCGAGCAGCGTTCGCAACAAACCAGAGCACGAAATGAACTGAAAACGGGAATTTAAAGTGATTCCCATGCTGGCGCCAGTCCCTAGGAATTGGCGTCACGTTCTGTGCTTGGCGCCAGACGCCAATGCCAACGCCTGGCGCTAATACCAAATTGCTGGCGCTGACTGTTTTTCAGCGACGCCAAAGCAGCCATCCACCTTCTGGGATTATGCTATCTTTCTGCAACATATTTTGGGTTCCTTGGTACGCCAGTTAGCCCCTCTAAGCAATTTGGCATGATTAGGTAATCGGTTTGATTACGTAAAGTGATCGACTTGATGAAAAGATCGTCTCACTTGGCTTAAAGCGCCTAAGCATTGGCTAATTAGCAAAAGGCACCGACATATAGGTTCAAGAGCAAAGGCACCAACATATAGGTTCAATAGCAAAGGGCACCGACATATAGGTTCAAGAGCAAAGAGCGCCGACGTACAGGCATGGCAAAAGCAGAGTTCAGGCGAACTTTTAAAGATCGACAGGCGTGGGTCTTCGGTATTTTCCTTTGGAAAATTATCGCATCAAATGAGGATGACTTCAAGAGAAGATATCTTCGGTGGAAAGTTGTCATGGGCAACTGAAGGTAATTTCAGGGTGAAATTGTCTTCGATCATAGTTCCTAAGGCATGGAAGATGATCATAATGCGGATGAGAATTATTTCAAGAGAAATAGTTTTCGATGATATTCCCTTGGACGTGGAATATTATCACAGCGGAGAGGATAGTTTCAGGCGAAGCAATCTTCTAATTTGGAAGCAGTTACAAGGCGTAGCGGTTTTCAAGCGGGATGACATTCTCTAGCTTGCAGGAGGTCATCTAAACAGCAACAGCAACAATCGGTTACTTTCAGAGACGTGTGCTCGACGGTGCAAGATACGCGTTTCTTAACTCTTTTATCTGTTTAACTAATGCTAGTTTTGCAGGTATCGACGTTACAAGATTGATTTAGGATCGCAGAACGTTCTAAATCATTCTCCGTCCCTATCGATACTTTGGCTTTCGTTTTCGAAACTTGCGTTTCTCCAAACTCAATCAAAGTGGGGGCTTCTGTAGACACCCATTTGTGTCTCCCCAAAACCAAACCCAGTGATGAGTTCCTTTCACGTCGAATCATAATCGAATGAAACGAAAGTGTGGAAAGGTCTAGTGTTGCGGAAAGTTTTATTTTCTCTTCTCCCTGTTTTTTAAAACTTTATTTTAAGAAAACAGCCAATCCAGTTTGGTTGGTCCATAATATGGGTCCAATAATTGTGTAGTTCGATGGGGCTTACAAAGACCTTTCCAACGATATATTATAAGCCCAATTTCAATGAATATTGAGGAATTTATGGCCAATTTACTAAATTGGGCCCGGTTTGAGTTTTAAGTACGGCCCTATGATCTAGGGGAGGGCCTAATATAATTTATCATTCCTAATGTAATTAGGAATGGTTTTTTGTCTTCTAGAATATTCTAGAAGGTTTTATCATTCTTAATTTAATTAGGACTCTTCAGAGCTTTAATCAGATCAAATAGCATTTTCGATTGAAATTATATTATTTTATCTTCCAGTACGGTAAAATTATCAAATTTTCGAAAATGCGTTAAAATCCGATTTGGCGTTTAGACCCAGGCCTTGGCGCCTGGAATCAAGATTAGCGCCAGACGCCAGTATTGGCGCCTGGCGCTAGTTACAGATCCTGGCGCCAATGAGCCACGTCTGGCGCCAAGGTGTTTCTTTGGTCTTCAGACTTTGTTTTGATAAGTTATCTTTTTTGGATGATTTTCTCTATAAGTACCGTATTAAAAACTCCGTTTTCATTCATCTACTTTTATCAAGAATCATCAACTCTTTCAATCAATTCTCTTCAAGAATCATCTACTCTCTCAATCATTCACAATTCACCAACGATCACGATTTACAATATTCATTTACCAAGAATTCTATTTCTTATTCATCTTTCTTTTCTTAATTCTCTTTCAAAATTCCGCATTTACAAGATCTTAATACACCTAGCCATATTCGAAGTTGCCTTGTTTAATTTATGAGGGTTTGGTCCCAAATCTCTATTTAAATTATTTAATTTAGTTGCTTTGTTTATTGTTTTCCTTGAAGTTACTAACGTGTGTATTTTGTAATTAGAAAGAGGTACGAGGCATCCACGTAAGTACTTTAATTGGTTTTATTGATATTATGATGTAGACATCATGTTTAAATTGTTATGATATTCCTAGTATCATGTCTAGGGTATTTTTAATATTAAATATGATTGTTATGATGCTTCTTATGTTCTTCCTAATATTTATGATTGTTAGTATCATATTAGGATTAAAGATTTGATTTTTATTGCTTAGTGACATGCTAGGATTTGTTATTAATCTTGTTAGTATCATGCCTAGGATCTTGCTATGCTTTAACATGATTTTTATTATAATTATGATTTATGAATTATTATTATTATTGCTAATAATATTTATTATGTTGCTTGATATGTATTATTTATAATGTTAATGCTTGATCACCTTTTATTGCATGTTTAAAGGGAATTTGTACTTGTCACCACGCTTAATAAGATAATTAATAGTCTTGTTAGGTTAACTTTGATTATAAATTCAAGTGATCGCCAATAATAGTTTATTTGTGCATTATATTCAACCAACATAGATTAAACAGGTTTAGGGTTAATCCTACTGATTGTATGTTAGTCAGAAAGCGCACATGAATACGAGCAGAATAAAGTAGAGGCCTATTATTAGGGCAGGTTCAATCTCTTTTAGGTTGGATTTGTATCATCATCCCCGAACCCTATTTGGTTCATAACCTTATGGAGTTGACGATCTCTTGGATCGTTAAGGGGTGTAACATTCACCTCGTGAACGGTTTACAAGTTCCTTAAAAACTTGTTGGCGACTCTTTTGCTCTATCTTCTTCCCTTTTGGACGCCACCGTACTTTAGTGTATGATCACAGTGGGGTTCAAGCTAGTGGGATTTTAAAGGCTTGAAACTATTCTCTACAGCTATCAATTGGCATTAAAGAGCTATCTCCTATAAGTCAAGTTAGGGTCCACTTTGAATGACTAACGAGGAAAATCACAATACAAACCAATCGATAATTGCAATTCCTAAATCAATGGGTCGTGTTATAAGCAATCGCAATGCAATCTAGCGTAATTCTCAAGGCCTAGTCAAACTACACACATCCAAACTTTAATTAATCACTTTAATCTCAACAATTAATCAGCACAATTCCCAAATTCATCACAATCAATCAACACAATTCTCAAATTCATCACAATCAATCAATCATACAAGTTCCACCCAATCTATAGTCAAACAACTAATTAAGAATCATCATCTAATCAACAAGCAACTAAAGAATTCAAGCACCAACAAAATATGGAGAACAATTACACTAATGAAGATCAAACATTAAAATGAAATCAAACAAACATGAAATTTAACAAAGCAATAAAATGAGATAGAGTTAGAAATCTTCATTGATTGATTATGGAGATATTCAATATAATTGTCACCTTGAATCTTCAATCTCTCAAGTCCTCAATGAAATTCCCCACTTTCTCTCTTTAATTCTACTCCTAAAACCAACACCAAATCTAGATAGAGAAGCTCTCAACTAAGCTAAAATATGAGATCTTAAATTGGATTGTAATTCTCTCTTATTTTTCCCCCAAAATGGATATTATATTTACAAGGTTGAAAGGGAAAAATAAAAGAGAATGGAAAAGAAAAGAAAAATAAATAAAAATAAATAAGAAATCAAAATAACCGAAGTCAACTCGATTTTGGCTCTTCATTTGGAATTATCCCATGTTTCGCATATCACTGCAAATCACCATCGTCATCGCCATTCGATCACCAAGATTAATCAAGATCAACGACCAAATTTGTGCGTACGCATCGAAGGGTCTTCGCGCGCACGTCAGAGGAAATTAGGAGCGTTGCTGGAGTTGGTCGCGGAAGTGTTTGCGGGGCTGCAGACTGGAGGTACGGTTGTTGGGGGTTTGCTGTTGCGGGATCTTGGTGGTGAAGGTGGCTGATTTCTGCGGCTGTTGTTGGAAGAAATTGACGGTTGTGGCTGGTTTGTTGGTGGTTTGAGAGCTTATTAGGGGCAGTAGGGTGGCTAGGTGCGGTGGTGCAATTGGTAAATAGGTGGTTGTGTTGCGGAGGAAATGGTGTTGGTGGTTTGTGGGAACGGTGGCTGATTGATGCTGGTGGGAAGGCATAGGTTAAGGTTGTTGGTGGAAGAGGGGAATAGGGGAAGTGCTTGAATGGTGGGCTCGGCTACGCTCTCGACTGTCAACCTCATGTGATGCCCACAAACAAGGCAGCCCTAAATGCTCAAATTTTACTTGTTCATCACCAAAATTAATGATAGTGTTGGAAGTTCTTGATATAATATAAAATAAGAGAGTTGGGGAAAAAACAAAAGAGAGAGAAAAAACAAATGAAAGGAGAAAATCCCACATTGGTTGGGGGGAAAGGTTTTTCCTTGTTTTTATATTATAGTGTCTTAGCACTACTTAGTTGAGTGAGTAGGAGGTAAGTGTTACTCCACACACACGCGCGAGCGGCCGATTCGGGCCGGGCTTGGGCCTCGGGACTTGGGGAATGCGATGCGCGGACGTGGGTCCTTGTTATCTTTTTGGAGAAATTTTATTTCTCTTTCTTTGTTAAACAGAATATTCTTTTTTGTATGTTGGGATTATTCTTTTCGGACTGTTAGGGTTACGGAATTAAATAAGTCATTAATCCCTTGATTGTAGCTGACTGATTAATTTCGTGTCTCTTGCTTTTGTTGTTGACTGGCTGAATGAATCTGGTCATTTTCTTAGCCAGATTCTTCCCTCGTTTTATGCTTCCGGTCTCCCTTCTACTGCCTATATATACTCATTGCTTTTCCCAGTCACAACACACAACACAATCAGTCTTCTCTCTTCTCTACAAAATTATTTAAACATGAGTTCTTTATTTTCTGTTTTCTGGCCAAGTATTCTAAGTTCCAGTCGGGTTTGTGAGTGCACATAAACTCCGGCGCTGTGCTTATCCTGGAGGGTGACCGCTTCTAGTCTACTACACCGGGAGGTTGCGGGGAATCGTCTTTTAGGTCAGTAGTTCTCCACGACGCGGCTATTGTCACTTTGGTTCACGCATCAAGAGATAATTAATTTCTGTTTTATTGCTTAGTAGTTTAACAATCTAAAAGACGATTATGGCTTCCAAGTTTCTGATTCCTGATATGTCTAAGTTAGAACCTCTTGATAGAAAGAATTATAAACGTTGGGTTGTTAGGATGCGTTTTTATTTAGAGCAAATAAATGTTGCATATGTTCTTGATGATATGGTTGAACCTGATGATAAGGATAATTTGTTCGAAACTGATGTTAAGTGTAGGGAATAATTTCAAGCGTTAACCCCTAGCTTGAACCCCACTGTGATCATACACTAAAGTACGGTGGCATTCAAAAGGGAAGAAGATAGAGCAAAAGAGTCGCCAACAAGTTTTTAGGAACTTGTAAACCGTGCACGAGGTGAAGGTTACACCCCTTAACGATCCAATAGATCGTCAACTCCATAAGTTCTAGAACCAAATAAGGGTTCGGGGATGAAGGTACAAATCCAACCTAAAAGAGATTGAATCTGCCCTAATAATAGGCCTCTACTTTATTCTGATCGTATTCATGTGTGTTTCCTGACTAACATGCAATCAATAAGATTAACCCTAAACCTGTTTATCTATGTTGGTTAAATATTAATGCACAAATAAATCCATTATTGGCGATCACTTGAATTTATAATCATATTAACCCTAACAAGATTATTAATTATCTTATTAAGCGTGATTACAAGTACCAAAATTCCCTTTAAACATGCATAAAAGGTGTGATCAAGCAATAAATAAATATAATATCAAGCAACATAATAATAAATAATATCATGAACAATAATTATAATAACAATCATCACAAATAAAATAATCATCACCAAAATAATAATAATAATAATATCATCATAAATAAAATAATCATCATCAAAATAATAATAATAATAATAATAATAATATCATCATAAATTATAACGATTATAATCGTAATCATGTTCATGTTAATATTAAAGCATAATAATAGCAAGATCCTACTCATGATACTAACAAGATTAATAACAAACCCTAGCATGTCACTAAGCAATAAAAATCAAGTCTTTAACCCTAACATGATACTAACAATCATAAATATAAGGAAGAACATAGGAATCATCGTAACAATCATATTTAATATTAAAGTTACCCTAGACATGATACTAGGAATATCATAATAACAATTTAAACATGATTTGTACATCATAACATCAATTAAAACCATTAAAGAACTTACTTTGATGCCTCGTATCTCTTTCTAATAACAAAATACACACGTTAGTAACTTCAAGGAAAATAATAAACAACAATTAAATTAAATAATTGAAAAAGAGAGATTTGGGACCAAACCCTCAGAAATTAAACCTTTCACGTCTAGGGCGAAAGCAACTTCGAATATGGCTAGGTGTTTCTAGATCTTGCGAATGGGGAATTTTGTATATAAAAGACTAGTTTAAAAAAGGAGAAAGAAAGATGGATGAATGATTAAAGAGAAGAGAATGAGAGAATTAATGATTGCGAATGAAATCAGATTGTAGGTGAATGAAAACGGAGTTTTTACGTCGTTATTTATAGAGTAAATCAGCCAAAAAGATAAAATTAACAAAACAGAGTATTGGCGCACGAAAAACAGAGCTGGCGCCAGCACCAGCTAATTGGCGCCAGGCGCCAATGGCTGGCGTTGGACGCCAAACCTGTTTTTGACGCGTTTTTCTAAAATCAGATATATTTTGCCGTACAGGAGGATAAAATCGTATATTTTCCTCAAATATGCTCTTTGATTTTAATTAAAACTCTGAAAAGTCAACGAAAGTCAATTTATCAATGCTAATTGAATTAGGAATGAAAAGAACCTTATAGAAGAATGTAGAAGACTAAAACCATTCCTAATTGCATTAGGAATGATAAATCATATTAGACCCTCCTCTAGATCATTGGGCCGCATATAAAGTTCAAACCGGGCCCAGTTTAGTAAATTGGCCATAACTTCCTCAATATTCATCGGAATTGGGCTTATAATATATCATTGGAAAGCTCTTGTCAAGGCTCATCCAACTACACTACTATTGGACCCATATCATGGACCAACCATACTGTATTGGCTGTTTTCTTTAAAATAAGTTTTAAAAAACAGAGAGAAGAGAAAAGGAATTAAAACTATCCGCAACACTAGACTTTCTACACTTTCGCTTCATTCGATTATGATTCGACGTGAAAGGTACTCATCACCGGGTTTTGTTTTGGGGAGACACAAATGGGTGTCTACAGAAGCCCCCACTTTGATTGAGCTTGGAGAAACGCAAGTTTCGAAAACAAAAGTCAAAGTAGCGATAGGGACGGAGAATGATTCAGAACATTCTGCGATTCTGAATCTCTCTTGTAACGCCGATACCTACAAACTAGCATTAGTTAAACAGATAAAAGAGTTAAGAAACACGTATCTTGCACCGTCGAGCACACGTCTCTAAAAGTAACCGATTTGCTGCCGTATCCTTGTTGTTTTGATGACCTGCTGCAAGCTAGAGAACGTCATCCCGCTTAAAAATTGCTACGCCTGTAACTGCTTCAAAATTAGAAGATTGCTTCGCCTAAAACGATCCTCCTCCGCTATGATAATATTCCACGTCCAAGGGAATACCATCGAAGATTGTTTCTCTCGAAACAATCCTCATCCGCATTGATAATATTCCGCGTCCAAGGGAATACTATCGAAGATTATTTATCTTGAAACAATCTCCAGTTGTTTGTGACAGCTCTCCACAAGCTAGGGAATGTTGCCGAAGATTTCCTCGCTTGAAGCTATCACTACTACAAAAATGCTCAAAGAGACCTGAAATAAGAGACCTGTTAAACACATTACGGGTCTCTTTGTTTCAAGAGACCCAACATTATAAACAACCGATCTCTTTGATAGTATTATGGAAAAAAATAAATTTAACAAAGACCCTTTATAAGAGATAACGGGTCTCTCTTAATATATTTTATTTTTAAATTAAAAGAGAAACCCGTGCTTTTATGTAACCGGTCTCACCTATTAAAATTAAAAAATAAATAAAATAAAATTTGTTTTGGAGAGACCTGTGGTGTTGCTAACCAGTTTCCTCAATTTCCAAAATATAAAATGCAAGTGTAGTTAAACCCTAAAATCTCATTCTTCAATCCGCCTCCATGAGCATCTCTTCAATCCGCCTCCTCTCTTTTTCTCTCTCCTCCTCTATTACACTCAAACTCCTTATTTCTTCTCTTAACCATTTAATTTCATTCAAATTTCAATTTCAATTCCTCCATTTCTTTTTTCAATTCATCTTTCCTTCATACTTTAAATCTAAATTTTCGATGTTAATCATTTTCTTTAACCTTGGTACTATAGAAATTCCTTGCGTCTTTCGATTCGTCTCCATAGATAAACCATTGGAGCTTCAGAAGTAGCTTTAATAGAGTTCGAAGCTTCTCTAATCGACATCTGATTCGTCTTAGAGAAATAATGGACTTTCAAGGAAGATGACCTACCATCCGGCAGCTTCACAGACGACTCGTCTCTAATTTCAATGATATACTATTGTTTACCACTAAGAATAGGTTCTATTTCAATTACTTTTTGTTTCATTTTATTATATTATGACATTTTTTTTCATACCCCTAATTTTAATTAATTATTTATTTTAAATGTCGAAATTAAGTAAAATTTATGGGTTAAGGGAAGGTTGAAAGAAGGAAAACGAAGAGGAAAGTGATAAGAGAATGTTTGATTCTCAATTTGCAATTTTGTTTTTCATATTTTGTGTAAGATTTCGTGTTCATGTTCATTTGATTTTTGTTTTAGGTTTGTTTTTATGTGGGTTGTGGTGTTATTTTTGATCTATCTGTGAAATTTGGATCAACAATTTTACATTTTTTTTTGTTAGATATGTAAATCTGATTTATTTTGTGTTCATTATATGTTATGTTTGTGGATCGATTAAATTTTGTTACTTTATTAATGAGTTTTAGATTGGTAGATCTTAAGATTTAGCAATCAAAAAGTTTCTTGTAATTTAAATAATTCTTCTTTGGTCAATGTAAAATTTGCTAGAATTTTTTAGCCTTTTTTTTAACTTGCTCTTTTACACTGTGTTACAGTTTGTGTTGATTGAGCTATTCATGTCCTAAGTGAGCATCAAGAACGTTATAGAGCTTGTTGATGCTGGTGGAGAGAAGATATACTCTGCCTGCTTCAAGTGTTGGTTCCGCTGATGCGTCAAAAGAGGATAGTGGAAGTAATAGGGCAATTAGGATTTAGTTGAAACAATGGAGATTTTGTGAAACAAATTAAATCAAAGAATGTTCGTTTGATATTTGCAATGTTATTTTCATTTAAATTTGAGGCTAATTTGCCATTATCCATCATTAGCGCATTTAATAAATTATAGCATATAATAATTTCATTAAAAAATTAAATATCAAATTATATAAGCTATATTTTTTTTTTATTTAAATGAAACAAGAGACCGGTTAAGTTAAATAGTGGTCTCAGTTTTATGAAAAAGAGAATGTCTATCTCAAATAGGCAGTCCGAGTTTTCTGTAAAAAGAGACTTTCTATCTAAGATAAGTGGTCTCAATTTTCCCAAAAATGAGACTGCCTATCTTAGATAAGCGGTCTTAGTTTTTGCATTCTAGAGAACACCTCTAACAAAGCAGTCTTTTTGCCAAAGAGACCGCTTAGCTAGAGACCGCCTTTAAGGCAGTCTCTTTGGCTTTTTTGGACCGGTCTCTTTGGCCTTTTTTGTAGTAGTGTATCCTCATTCGATGCTAATTTTCCAAAGGAAATTAGCGAAGATCTCCGCCTGTCGATCTTTAAAAGCTCGCCTGAACTTTTCTCCTGCTATGCCTGTACGTCGGCGGTTTGCTGCTAGTGAACCATTATGTCGGTGCCTTTGCTATTTATGAATTAGTACGTCGGTGCCTTTTCTGTTTTTGAACCTGTATGTCGGTGCCTTTTGCGAATGAACCACTATGTCGGTGTCTTTTGTCAATGAGCCAATGCTTAGGCGCTTTAAGCTAAGTGGGACGATCTTTCATCAGGTCGATCACTCTACATAATCAAGCCGATTACTAAAAACAATGTCAAATTGCTTAGAGGGGCTAACTGGCGTACCAAGGAACCCAAAATATATTGCAAAAATATAGAAGAACTCGACCAAGTGGCTGAGTGTCCAGGCGCCGCGAAATTATTGAGTATGTCAGAGGGAACTAATCCCCCTTGGTGATCTTGCACGATCCCTTGGTGATGCTATGAAAAGGAAATACTGCCGTTGTTAGCTCCAGTTCTTGTACCGGCTGAGGATGTGGCGGTACGTCTTTTTAGTGTTGGGGTTTAGTGAGTCCGACTCACCGCGGAAACAAACCCTGACCCGAGGAACCACTCGCAATAATTAAAATCATAAAACATAAATAAATAATCACAAAGAAAAGATAACGAATCTTACCCTTGAAGCAAGCTTCGCCCAAAAACCGGGGCTCTTACTTGAAAGCTACGAGCACGTCAAGCGCCGTGCCTCCGACGTTATCCACCCACAAAAGGCAAACACAACTTTAAGGTCCGCTACCTTGGGGTTAGCAAGGTCCGACCAAAACCCGAGTGTTATATGAGTTTAAGAGTTTTTCCAAAATTATGGAATGCTCTTTTTAACTCCCACTCAAGCAAAGAATTCTCAAGCCATTCCATGACTATTTATAAGGAAGTATGCCTTGTGAATTTCACTCATCTTTCAATATGGGACTTTTCACAAAAAGATCTCACATGGAAAGATTGGTGAATTCAACCCTTAGTTAAATAAACAAAGGAACAAGTAACAAGTGTCACATGGTTAGGTGTGGACCACTTTCTCACTTGGTCCCCAAGGCATTTCACATGCAATGTGAACTAACCATGTGTCACCCAACCTTGAGCCCCAAGTTGGGTTCGGTTGGCCCATTTTGTTTTAGCCCGTGTCCATGACCCATCAACCCGGGTCCACGGCCATTGCCACATGTGTCGCCACCGTGGCGCGCCGCCATCATGGCGCTGCCACTAGGTGGCTGCCAATGTGGTGGCTACCAACGTGGCTGCTGCCACTTGGCGGCTGCCAACGTGGCGGCCACGTGTGCTGCCACATGACTTTTTCCATGTGTGCTGCCACGTGGCATGCTCCTATTGGGCATGCATTCCTAGCCTGTTGCGTGGCTAGGATTTTACTTGTTACTTGATGCATTTTCCCGTCTCGCCAAATCCTAAATTTTTGCTCGACATTTGAGATTCTCCGATGCTCGATTTCGACGTTCCAAGCTCGAATTTCCGACGTCTAAATGTTTAACACTCGGGCGACGAATTATTTTCTTCCGAATTAATTCGTCGAGTTGGT
The DNA here is from genome assembly GCF_948465745.1 of Chenopodium album. NCBI lineage: Eukaryota > Viridiplantae > Streptophyta > Magnoliopsida > Caryophyllales > Amaranthaceae > Chenopodium > Chenopodium album. The sequence goes on along the minus strand of NC_137840.1, from coordinate 19,244,106 downwards.
TCGTATATTTTGCTTGGGTGTGACCCGAAGGGTTCAGTCAAGATTAAGCTGTAATATTAATTATATTTATATTACTGATCAGAAGCGGCTTCCACCCAGGCATTCCGATCACTTGACCTTACTGAATATATTAGCTTTCTAATAATTCTGAACCCGCTATCAGAATAATACACTTGTTCTAAGGAAACCGTTCCTTTCAATCTCCCACTTGTCCTTCCGGACAAGTGTGCATTTAGTGTATAGCCCTTATCCTATGTCTCCTCATGTCTCTTCATGAACTATAGAGTAAGATTACTAGTCATCTCTGTTACGTCCAGAAGTGTTTCTCGAAATCCGAGTTTGACTGTTAATAAGTAGATGATTTCTAAAATCCATCTGAGCACGGCCATGCATTTTTCACAGTCTCGCTCTTCGAGAGGCCTTGTAAACAACAAGACATGTTCGCTATTGTTAGTAGGGGGACATTTCCAGTCTTGTAACGTAGCTTCTCTTACTAAGAGGACTCACCCGCCCGATATCTGTCTTTATAATCCCCAGTTACGGCAGACGTTTGGCGGATACCAAAGCGGACCAGTACTCAAACAAGAGATCTCCCACTACTCATGGTCAAAGGAAAAAGTTTCGATAGTAATAATGAGAAATTACTTATGACGATTTTTAAATCTCTTAAAGTATCCTCATAGGTCGATCCAGTATGGTTCTAAACCAATACCTGTGCAAATGATTTATATCCTCATAGCACAAGAAACGGTGCTACAAATCATACTACACACTAATCCTTGATGGTCATCAATCGTCCACAAAATATGACCTTAATTAGGGATAATTTTCGATTAAAATATTCAATGTTCACTTAATAGGTGTTTCTTTATCCAAGCCATTGACTTGATACCCTTTTTTGAATATTTATTAAAATCTAATGAACTCATTATTTAATTCTAAACCACAATTAAATAGTTTTGTGGAATATTTAGAAATATTTTATTCCACTATGAAACTTCACAATGTTTCATCTCATGATAAATGGTTTTTCCCAAATGTTTTAAGAGTAGTACTCTTCATAAAACTTCATAAAACATTCATAAAAATCACACTCATATTTGATATGCTTGATTTCTTTCATGCAATTATGAATGTTGTCGTTCACTTATTGCATAGGTTTAGTTATAATTACTTTGCAAACCTTAGCATCTTCATTATCCACCATTTCCATAATAAGATGATAAAATTTTGAGAGTGTTAATGGATTACATGTGATTCAGGATTTATTGTCCAAGCAATGACTCCCACTCATTTTTATGATTCAAGACCTTCTACTTGACAACCTACAATCATCAATGTTCAACAACGAACTTTTCCATTTAACATCTTTCTTTATTATTGCCTTTAAGGCAACAATAATCTCAACATATATTTTAGTAGACTCCCTGATGATGCCTTGCTTGGGTTTCACTCCAAGCGACTCACAACGATTTGGGATACCCTAATCACTTGTGAGCATGGAAATTTTCCTTAAATTCCCGCACATTATACATGGAGGCACATCCATGTTACCATTCTCAAGCCATGACACTTCTTGCCTCGTGCTTATAAATGGCTTCTTTGCTAAGGTATTAATCCTTGTTAAGGTTTGTACTTGCAACATCAAAACTCAAATTATATTTGTTTCCATGTGTCAAGAACTCATCCAACTATTTATCTAAGTTCTTTGGATGTTCTTGACTATAATCTAATGATCTAATACTTAGATTAATGTTGATTGGTATTATATACGTACTTCACATGCTCTAAGCATGTAAGTCATCTGACGATTCCATATCATAGCCTTACATGATGGATTTAATTCTAGAATGATTCTCAATTTTATTCCATCCATGTGATATTTAGCTCATACAGTTACACTAAGTCTTGCCAAATTGTTCGCTATATGATATGATTGAAAGTCTCTTACTAGAGTCTTTCTTGTTTGATTTAGTACTAAGCCTAGCTTATACTTAGTTCAAACATTTACTTAGCTTCATACATATGGGTCGAAAGCCTTTCAAAGTCCTTCATGTTTAACATGGTAATTTCCTTTACTCATTTAAACACTTTAATTAAGTCTATACCATAGAACTTAATTCCCAACATGTACTAAGTATCGTCTTTAGCTTGGTCCATTGTCAAAAAAACTTTCAAATATAAGCATTTAGCATTTGATAGTTGTTTCACAATAGAGTTCGTAAACATCTTGTTGGACCATTACTTTTTCTCCCACTAAACTTTTTGTTCATCAGAATTTCTATGTTTCTCCATAAGTCAATCCTCTTATTAACTTTATGAGAAAACACGTTCCAATTCCTTCATGCAATGCTTCCTTTAATCGACGGATTCCATGTGCTTGATTTCAAATCTAGCATTATTTAGATTTTCAAAACCCTTAAACTATTCCATAGTCACTTCCAAAATTCCATTTTGGGAAGGCAGTTTTGGTATCTATTTTGCCATATTTCATATGCGCAATTTTGCTAGATCAATCACAAAAAGACTTAAGCATTCCGATTGGTGAATGGGATTTTATTAAAATCAACTCCTTGAAAATAATTATATCCTTTACAACCAATCTAGCTATGTATGCATATACATTTCCACATTTGTTAGTTTTCTCCTTGAAAACTTATTTGCAATCGATGGGTCTTTCACCTTTCATGCAAATTAATCAAGTTTCAAACATGATTTTCAAACATGGAGTCTATTTCGGGTTTTCATGGCTTTTAACCATTATTCGGAATTTGGATTTGTCGTAGCTATCTTACAAGACATTATTCCTTTACTATCTAATAGTAAATAGTATGCTTGTAAGTGTTAGGTTTGTTT